>NC_136925.1:60706645-63639145 GCF_949752795.1 Hyperoodon ampullatus | reverse complement strand
TCCAGGGGCCCAGAGCAACAACAAGAAACTCTATAGGCCACTGTGCTGTGTCAGAGACTCAGGAAAAGCCTACTCACCTTACTGGGAAGTGCTTTGTTCCAGAAAATGATATTAAAATTATTCACATTTTTGAATTCCTCTTATCACCAGCCAAACCCAGGGATTTTGGAATGATGAGTCACTCCAGGGTCACTTTCACAGACCAAAGAATTGAAAGATCTTCAGTCAATGAGGAAGCTACCCAAGGACCTTGGATAGTAAATATAAGGCCTCGAGCAGATTTATTTCCGTAGACTGTGGCTTCTGCTCTCCAAATACAAGGTTAGACAGTGATGCACCAAGATCAACAAGGTCCCTTCTAGGTTGAACACATGTTAGTTTTAAGCCACGTGCTCTTGGCGCCATAGTTGCCCACCGAATTTCCTCTCCCCATCTCTCTGCCATCTGCACACCACCCCATCCCTGACCTAACTACCCCTATAGGATATGGCCTGTGTCACACATACAGTCTCCCTTTCCCAGTTTGTTTTCTCAGGGTATTATGTGTTCACCCTAAGAAGGAGTAGGTTTCATTCAAGTGCCCACCCTCCCAATCTGGGCACCAGAATCCAGTCTACTGTCCATGGGTCCAGACAGTGACAGGGCCATGACACTGCCTAAGCATTCTGATCTTTAGTTGAGGGATCAGACATCTTTTTCTAATTAAAAAATAATGTATTTGAAGTGCGATGTACATGCAGAAAAGTGCACATATCTAAGTATACTGCTCAACACATTTTCAACCGACCTGATCAAGAAACAGAGAGTTACTCACACCCAGAAACTCCCTTCCTGCCCTTCTCCAACCCCACCGCCCCCCAAAAAGGATCAGCACCATGTTGACCTCTCCCGGCATAGATTGTTTTTGAACTTTACATAAATGGCCTCATACAGCCTGCACACCCTTGTGTCTTGCTTCTTTTTTCCACAATATGTGCTTGAGATTCACCCATGCTGTTGTATGTAGTTGGAAATTCTTTATTATTGTTACTGGATCATATTCCATTTGATGAATACTCCTGATTTCTTTCTCCCTTCTACGGTTGGTATGCGTTGAATAGTTTCCTGTGTGGGGCTATTACAAATAGCACTGCTATAGATACTCCAGTCTCTGGGTGAACACATGTACACATTTCTGTTGGATAAACATCTGGGAATAGAATTGCTAGGTCATAGGGTAGCATGTGTTCAGCTTTAATAAATAAACAGTATTTTAATAAATACTGTTTGCTCCTATTTCATTCCCTCCTCCTTTTTCTCCTCTTCTTCCTCATTCATTTTCTTCTTCAACCATCTTTTTAACAAAATAATATTCACCTGTGCCAACCTCACAGCCCGTGTTCACAGTCCGAGTGTGGGATAGTCACTGCCCTTAATGGTCCACAGCACGGCAGAAACCAGGGTTGCTTCAGAATCTGGTTTTACTACGAATTCAGGGATATCTGAAGGGAAACCACACAGAGCAGAACTCCCAATATTACTGAGACAGGAAGGTGGCAGGGCACAACCTTTAAAAGAATGACAGCCATTGAGGACACACATAAACTGGTTAGAACCAACTAGGTCCAAGATTGTGGACGACTAACTTCCACTAGACCTTGAGCCTCGGTATACGCTCATTGTAATACATCAGCATATGCTAAATGACACATCCACAGCTACTACAACAGTTCAGAGGCTGACCATAAAAGGCCAAAAAGTGGGCAGTGGCCCAATTCCTGGAAATCTCTGCCCCTTCCCCAAAATAGTTGGAATAATCCTCCTACTCAATAGCCTGTGAAATTACCTACCCCTATAAAAACTGACAACCCTGTACCCTGGTGCCTCTGACCTTCTGAGATGGCCCACACTCTGACTATGGAGTGTGTATCTCCCTGAATAAACCTTCTTTCACTTTACTATGGCTCGCTCTTGAATTCTTTCCTGCGCGAGGCCAAGAACCCACACTTGGCGGCCATCCCAGGGACTCGCCTGAACCTGGGACGAGACCATCCTCCCGCGCCCCACTTTCTTTCCTGCAACATACTACGAGCTGTGGCGTCTCCCTCGGAGCCTGACCAGCCCAGGCTTTTCCTCAGAGTCCCTTCCAGAGTGGCCTCCCTGCCGGATCCCTTGGGGCCTGGAGAGCCTGCTGGTCAGAGTCCAGGCTATCTCCATCCACTAAACACTCCACTAAACACAGTGTTTAGGGCTGATCCTGATCTGTGCGAGGAAAAGTTCTGCTAAAAGACATGTCGATGAAAAATGAATCAGTCGATCTAAGAAAGAAACAGAACATTTTATTTGAGACAAATTTGAGGCTGATAACATGGGAAGAGCATCGCAGAAAACTCTGGGAACTGTTCTACCCTCCAGAAGCCAAGGCATAGTTATACAAGGTTTTTGAGACAGAGGGCTATACATCAAATGACGTATTATTGACAGTTTACATGATCAAGATCTAAGCGTCATCGCAGTGGGTCATGTGTGACCCCTTAGGAGATCAAGAAGGAATGTTATCTTTTAAAGAGTTGTCTTGTTGATGCTAAGAGGATGTTGCTCTTGACGGTTGAGCAGGTATTCCTGCTGATGGGGGAGGTCTGGTCATGCCTAATGCAGATACACAATGCACAGTAGGGGGAGATGGGAGGCCAAAGGGTAGAGAAGAATTTTTTATGTTTAAATGTTTCTTGTCTTGCCATAAAATATGAACTTTATTTCACAGATATATATCTATATACACATATATAGCTCAGCATCCAGAGACCTTACGTTTGAATCCTCTGTCCTCCCCTTTGTTACAAAGTGACCTTGAACAAGTCACTCAACCTCTGTTTTCTTTCTTTCCTCACCTGTAAAATTAGATTAATAATAATTCTCACCTCACAGGAACTTGAAGATCATATATGACACACGTATAAAGCACTTAGAACCCAGGCTGGCAGGCAGCTGGCACAGAGATGTTGGCTGGAATTACGCTAGCAAAGAAAGACAACTTCCCAAAGGTATCTGTGTTCAGGTTAGTGATCATTTCTTTTGCTACTCTCCCGACCCGCAATGGGTGTGAATTGACTTTATATGTGCGCTCTGGGGTGTTCTCTGGGAGAAAAGGGGAAAAGGGAGAGCCTGCTCCAGAAGCAAATTTAACTCAGGCAGAAGGGGTTTATAACTTTTAAATGGTGAATTTTCAGCTTTAAAAAAATTCTAGAGCACATTCCCAGGTAGGACACCTCATTACAAGTATAGGAAAGGAGAGAGAGAGAGAAAAAACATTAGAATAGCTTAATAACTTCAAAGGTATCTGATGAACAGAGCCTGGGCCAAGGAGACAGCCTGGTAGAGGCCAGACTAAAAGAATGAGGGGGTTTTTGGCGGCCTGATTTAGTCTGGGCCACAGTGTTTACTAACTATGTGTTCTTGAACTTTGCCTTTTCATATCTGTATAACAAAGACAATCTTATTTTCCTGAGCAAATTGCTCTGTGGCTTAGAGTTAATGTAAATAAATTGCCTAGCCTAGCAAATGTAAAGACCTTATAAATGACACCTATTATTATTTGAAATCACACACACACACACACACACACACACACACACACACACTGTATTCCCCTAATGAGAGAGGAAAATAGCTCTGTGGGAATCATCCAGTGATGTTTCTAACAGAACCTAAACAGTCCTTCCAATGGGTCATGGATAAGACCAAGTACACAGTGTTTCTCTAGAAGGTCACACACCGGAGCTGCAAAAGTGATCCCTGATCTCCTCTGAGTCCTGGCTACTCTCGTACCAATGACACCCCACAACTGCTTTGTACCTCCTGACTCATGAACTCGTATTACTGAGATTGTTGAAATGACCCACTTCTTGACAACCTCTAACCAAGAACATCCCCCTCTTCCCGGACACCTCCTTAGATTTACCCAGCTCTCCCTTTCAGAGATGCTCCGGGGGTCCTTTGGAGTGTATTCTCCCTCACAGTAGCAAGGGAGACTTCTTATTCTCCTCCTCGTCCACCTCCTCCTCCTGCTTTCTGTAGGTATGTTCCTGGTTGTCTTTAGATGATGAGCTTTAACACCAAAAAAGTAAACATCTCTAGATAGATAGATAGATAGGCAGTCATAGATGGATGGACATAAATATATATCCATTTTTATAGATAGAAAGACAGATAGATATAGATATCCATATTGAGAGAGAGAAAGAAGACGATGAAGAAGAATGAGGGGGAGAAGCAGAAGCAGCAGCAGCAGCAGCAGCAGCAGCAGAAGAAGAAGAAGAAGAAGAAGAAGAAGAAGAAGAAGAAGAAGAAGGAGAAGGAGAAGAAGGAGAAGAAGAAGAAGGAGGAGAAGGAGAAGGAGAAGAAGGAGAAGAAGAAGAAGGAGGAGAAGAAGGAGGAGGAGGAGAAGAAGAAGAAGAAGGAGGAGGAGGAGGAGAAGAAGGAGGAGGGAAGGGGGAATGTTGATTAAAATTTGAGCACTGAGCATCTCACTTTTCAGTCATTGGTCACTCCTAGTGGAAGCTGCATGGTTTCTACCATCTGGTGATGGAATTAAGCACCAAGATCATATAAAATCCAGGGGGTTCTCTGTATCCTAGACTTTGGGATAATTAAGATCAGTGCTTCCCCCACTTCAATATGCATAAAATGAACCTATGGATCTCCACAGATTCTGTCTGTGATGGGGCCTGAGACTCTACATTTTTAACCAGATCCCAAGTGATGCTGATGCCCTTGGTTTGAGAACTGCATTTGAGGCAGCAAACATCTAGACCTCAAGGGGAATCAAAAGTACTTCGTGAGTAGCCTGCCTTTCAAAGAGCCCATTGCAATTCTAATTCACAACACAAAGTCTCATACTTTGTGGATGTTAGGAGAAGTATGCCATGTGGGAAGTGGGAAACTTTGAGAAGGATTTATTTATTAAGGGAGATTTTCAAGGAGGCAGGTATAGGGGCACCAGAGGTGGTAGAGTAAAAAGGCAGGAATTCAGTAACAACAGAGCTGTAACGCCCTCACCCCTGAGCTAAAGGGAAAATGTGAGGGAGACGCTTACCAGAACCAGGAAAGAGAGAGTTGTGCAGTGTCAGCTATCTTGAGAGAAGCGGTGACCTCTGTCGAGAGACATTGTCAGCCTGGGGTGACCTTGAGAAAGAGAGACAGAGACAGCTAGGAGAATGAAGCCTGGCCTCACTTCCCTTCCTCCAGTCTCCTGCCAGCTTCCCCATTGGTGGGGACCACTGATAGGGTCATGTAGGTCAGCATCTTGGCGCAGAGAGCAGGGTGGAGAAAAGTGGCAGGGAGAGGCAGGGAGGCAAATGAATGTGCCCCATTAGCACAGAGGGTCTCCTGGGAATCGTTGCTGGGTGGTGGCAGCGTTCCTGAGCTGAGTTTGTGGAAAGGAGGTTGATCTGTTACTGGGGCTTCATTTCCATTAGAAAAGTCTAAATGGTGAAGAACCTCAAGGAAAGTGAAGAGAAACCTAAAAACAAAACCAATCTAGAAGGAAAAAAAACCCAGGTCCATGTAATTGAATTGTACATTTATTAATGACTTGAGACACTTTGGGGAAAACAAAAATGAACAAATAACAGTCCCTCCTCCTGGGGAAGTACACAAATGAGTCCAAATGCAGAGTGAGAATGGGGGTATATATTTTAGGGTTTGGTGTGAAACAACAGAAACAACCCCAGCTTCATTTAAGCAAAAATTGATTTGCTTTAAGGATATTGGGAGTTCTTAGAATGGCCGAAGTCCTGCCTAGGAACCAACATAGCCTTTATTCATAGAGAAGAATTATTTTTCACATCCTGTATCTAATAAAATTATATTATACATAAGTTGATTAAAAGGTTCCTATTGTATGTATGTTTTGAGGACTTCCAAGCTAAGTTCAAGGATCTCAGGGGTGTACTATAGAAAGCAGATCAGTAGAGCTTCTGATTAAATCTCCTTAAATTGGAAGAAGAATCCAGGGAAGAGATGTGAAGGCCCAGTGGACTTTCAAGCCATTTTCACAGGGGGTTCAGGTACACGGATTTCTGCAGAGCTGCAGGTGTAAAATGTACCTGTTCCTGAAGGTTGAGCACAGGATAAAGCACACTTGACCTGCCCATCTGCCCACATGGGCCCTACCCCCGAGCAGGAGGCAGGGGCTCAGGGCATGGGCCAGAGCTGGGGAAGAGCTTGACAGGTGTCACAACCCAAACTAGAGACTACAGTCCAGAACTCCATCCTCAAAAAGTAATTGGGAAGAATGTGGGCTGAAGGTCAGTCCTAGAACTGGGGTAAGATATGCCGTGTGGGTTTCAGGACTGGCTAGAGCCCCAGATCCATTGTCTGGTTGGCAACATTATGACCTGGGCGTGTCCAGGTTCTGCCACCGACTAGCCAAGCACCCTGACTTAGGTGAGGCACCTGGAGTTAGCTATCTGTAAAACAGAGATAAAACTTTCTACATCAGAGGGTTTTGGTGAAGGTGAAATGAGATAAGTCATGTGAAGTTTCTAATTTCTCATATATATTGTTTAATGTTTAGATGTTATTTTATTATATCATATCACTTTTATATTAAGGTTAGTTTACATTCCCTTTTCAGGCAATTTGGAGTGTTATCTCACAACTGTACTAAGTGATAGGAAAAAGTAGCCTAGGATTTAAACTTCCTTAAGTTTAATTCCACCTTCACTGCATTCATTCCTCTTTAAATAATTGTTCCTAATATTTAACAGCATACTTAGGAGGTAGGGAATTTTATGTCACTCAAATGTGTTGAAATCAAAAATGTCTAATAATGTTAACTAATTTTTTAAACAATTATCCATAATCCCCACCCCCTAGAGATAACTGTCAGTAGCATTTTGATGCATTTTCTCTGTATGTACATATTTTTAATCGAGGTAAAACTAACCTACATCACTATATTACTTCCAGGTACACAACATAGGAATTTGATATTTCTATATATTACAAAATAATCACCATGATATGTCTAGTTACCATCTGTCACCATACAAAGATACTACAATATAACTGACTATATTCTCCATGCTGTGCATTTCATCCCTGTGGCTCATTTTTTAATAACTGGAAGTTTGTACCTCTTAATCTCCCTCACCTATTCCCCAACTCCTGTCCCCTGTGGTAATCCCCTGTTTGTTCTCTGTATCTATGAGTCTATTCTGTTTTGTTATGTTTGTTCACTTGTTTTGGATTTTAGACTCCGCATACAAATGGAATCAAACAGTATTTGCCTTTCTCTGTCTGACATATTTCACTTAGCGTAATACCCTCTAGGTCCATTCATTTTGTCACAAATGGCAAGAGTTCATTCTTCTTTTATGGCTGAGTAATATTCCATTGTGTGTGTGTGTGTGTGTGTGTGTGCATCGCATCTTGTGATCCATTCATCTATTGATAGACATTTAGATTGCATCCATATTTTGGCTTCAATGAACATAGTGATGCATATATCTTTTTGAATTAGTGCTTTTGTTTTCTTTAGAAAAATATCCAGAAATAGAATTGCTGGATTGTATCATAGTTTTATTTTGAATTTTTTGAGGACCCTCCATACTGTTCTCCACAGTGGCTGCACCAGTTTACATTCCCACCAACAGTGCAGGAAGATTCCCTTTTCTCCACCTCCTCACCAACACTTGCTATTTCTTGTCTTTTTGATGATAGCCATTCTGACATGTGTGAGGTGACATATTGTGGTTTGGATTTGCATTTACCTGATGATTAGTGATGTTGAGCATCTTTTCACGTGTCTTTTGGCCATCTGTATGTCTTCTTTGGAAATGTGTCTATTCAGGTCCTCTGCTCATTTTTTAATCAGGTTGTTTTCTTGATGTTGAGTTGTATGAGCTCTTTGTATATTTTGGATATTAATGCCTTATCAGATCAATGTTAAATAATTTTTAAAATTATACTTAGAGTGTAGTTTTTTCAATTTACTTAATAGGAGTATTTAATTTTGTTAGATAACAGTCACAAATCTGGTGCTTTTCAGAATTTAAAAGTCAATTCTTGGCTAAGTCTATATTAGCAGAGTGAAGCAGAGAAAAGTAGGATAACTCCTAAGAAATCAAGGGATTAACTCCCCTCCATGTTTCACTTTTCTTTGACAATTTTTTTCATGGAGTATAAATTAGACAAATGCCAATTAAGCACAGACTCTTAAGCCAGAACAACTGCAGTCTGAATCATGACGATCATTTACTAGTTGTCTGACCCTGGGTAAGATTCTTAACTTTTATGAGTCTCAGCATCCTTCCCTATAAGATAAAATGATAAAGCAAGGTTATTTTGAGGCCACAATGTTATATAATGTATGTGAAGTCCCTTTTATATTGTCATAATAGATGCTCAATAAATGGTAGTTTTAATATTTTATTGTAAAGATACAAAACATATTTAAGGACTCTAAACTATCATTGGATTGAATATTATTCCTATACTTAAAATGTAGAATTACAGGGTTAAAAGGACTCTCTATGTTTTAAATTAAATCTCCTGCCCTTTGCTAAGATTACACCAAAATTCCTCAGGGAAGTAGGAGTTATCTTCTATATTATTCTAAGAGGTTACAGGGAAGGAAACAGAATATTTTCTACATTCATATATCTTAAATATTTCATAATTTATAAGTCAAGTCTTTTTTGTGAAATTTCATTTCACTAGGTATTATAATATCTACTATCACTTATTAAAAGTGTCTTTTTTTATCTAGAAATAATCATCATAGTTCATATGAGTGTAACATCTTAGAGTTTTGTAAATGTTTTCATATACAATATTTCACCTGATCTTTACATTGTCCCTGGGGAGGAAGGCATGATAGGTATTTCTAGAGCCATATCTAGACAAAGGAACTAAAGCTGAAAGTTGAAATGATTTGTCCTGGACGCTGATCACCTCATTAGTAGAGGCAGAGTCAGGGAATGGCTCCACGTAACTTGCTAACAAAACAAACAACCACTGTCAAAGATCCTTCAGTGAAACTGGAAACTAAGTGAAAAATCTAAAATTTCAGGACCAACTTTTACTCAAGATATGACAACAAGCTGTACACAGCAAGAAAAATAAAGCAGAAAGGCAATGCTAAGAGTTTTGAATTTTAAGAATTTTTGCAAAATGCTTGGAAGTACTAAAAGTATGGAGAGTGATGCTGAAGAGCTTTTGAAAGTTGAGCTGACGAGATTATTAATATTGGGAGGATTTGTTTCCTATTTACCGTCGTTTATTCACTGCCTGCTGGAATCCTTGCTGCTTTTTTGCTGCAAGGCGGGAGTAAATTTTTAAGATCTGCCCAGACACCAGAAGAGGGCAGTATCTGCTAACAAGACAGAAGCCACGCTCTTTGGACACGGAATTGCACTACTCGGCGTAGCAAGGGTCTGGGGTGTCATCTCATGTTCCAGTGTTTGCAACGACACTAACAAAACAAAAAATACAGCACCATCAAGGGAAGGAAGGAAAGAAAGAAGAAAAAGAACATTCATTTTTGGATGAAGACAACGTGAAAGTGTAGGAAAAAAATATTTTGAAACACTGTGTGTCAGGTTCCCAGCTAAATGCTACAATAAACAAGATAAAATCCCTGCCCTGGAGGAGAGGAGTTAAGAAAAGAACTTCTGCTCCAACTGGCTGCGTTCTTGTGGCCTGTTTACCTGTTAGTAAAATAAATACTTGGGATCAGATGGCCATGCAATGACGGGTCTGGTGGCCAAATCCTCCAGCTCTTTGATGGCAAGAGTCCAGTACAAAGGCAAATTAAGCATCCAGGAGGAAAGAAAAGGGCATAAATGCCAGTGTGTTCCATGTAGACCTAAGGTAAGTACATATATATGAACAATGTATTTCTTTTGCTCATTCAGATGGAATGTGTATACATTTTCATTAATTATTCTCTCAAGGATCAGCAGAAAAAATATGCTCATGAATGTGGAACAAGAAAAATGTCATATCAACATTTTTATTGTTGGTTGGAGTATTTTCTACCCCTATAACCCCCCTATTCAACTCAGTTCACTTCCCCAGTGTTTATTGAGCATCCTCTACACTTAGTAGGTGAATACCTACCTGGAAAGAGGGGCGAGAATAGGTGAAATCGAAATGTCCAAATGTGGAGACAATCTTTTCCAAGTGGTATAATAACAGGTATACATAAAGTGCCCAGATGAGAAAGACACTGCTTCTCGCTTGGGGAGCCGAAGAATTAAGGGGTGTTTGAGATGGGCCTTGTCCGGTTTTGATGGTGGCAGAGGTGGGATGGAGATCTGATAGGTGTGAAGGGAATTTCAGGTAGAGGAAACACAGAGGCAGAGGTGTGGAGTGTATTTGGTATGGGCTATAGAGTTTATTTCCAATGCGGGATCACAAGGCATGAGGTGGGGGTAGGATGCAGGAGAGGTAGTATGTGGGAAGAAAAGGCTGGAAGGGACAAAACAGGGGATAGCAAGGAGGGGTGCAGGGCCTGCTGAGTCTTTGTGCCATGCTAAAGAGTCTGTCTATATGGCCTTAGTTTTTATATTCCATCCTAGTCAAAAACTGGGACAGTACTCCATAAACCAAAGGAAAATGGTGAACATTACAGAGTACATATGTTTAGATTTTGTGTGTATGCATATGTATATTTTTTTAGACTTTACTTTTTGAGAGCAATTTGGGGTTCACAGCAATTTGAGGGGAATGTGCAAAGATTTCCCTTATATTCTCCTGCCCTCACACATGCATACCCTCCCCCACCATCAACATCCCCTATCAGAGTTGTACATTTCTTATAATTGATGAATCAACATTGACGCATCATGATCACCCAAATTCCATAATTTATCTTGGGGTTCAATCTTGGTGTTATACATTCTAAAGGTTTGGACAAATGTATAATGACATGAATCCATCATTATGTATCATGAAAAATATTTTCACTGTCCTAAAAATCCTCTGAGATCTGCCTATTTACCTCTCCCTGTCCACACCCCATGGCAACCACTGATATTTTTACTATCCCCATAATTTTGCCTTTTCCAGAAGGTCGTATAGTTGGCTTTTCAAACTGGCTTCTTTCATTTAGTAATATGAATTTAAGCTTCCTCCATGTCTTTTCATGGCTTGGTAGCTCATTTCTTTTTAGTGTTGAATAATATTCCATTATCTGGATGTATCACAGTTCATTTTTCCATTCGTCTGCAGAAGGACATATTGGCTGTTTCCCAGTTTGGGCAATTATGAATAAAGCTGCTACAAACTCCGTACACAGATTGTTGTGACATATGTTTTATGTGTGTGTATAAAAGGTCTGACATCATGGTTAGGTGGCTGCTTTCACAGGCTCATAGCCACTGCTTCTCTGATGAAGATGATGAGAATGGTGATAACAAATGTCTAAACCATGTAAAATCCAGTTAGCTGATCAGAATATCAGCGTTACAGGAACCGGGCAAGCAGGCAGACAAGAGGCAGCTTTTTTCCGGGAGATAATTTCTTTAGGAGACTGTGGCATCAGTGAGACAGCCACGAGCTGAACAGCAGTAGAAATGCAAGGAAACCTTCATTTTCCTTCTACCGTCTTCCAGACACTATGTGGAAATCAGTTTCTTCTGCTGACATGTGTGTGTTCTGATCTAACCTTCTGGTATTGTACTCTACATCGATATTTATTTCAGAAATACTAGATTATTATGAATGATAAGACATTTTCTCTTAAAAATAAGGTTCTCTGTATTTTTCACATGATATATAGGCAGGATTATTTGGTTTGGGACTCATAAATGCTGTCAGGAAAACATGAGGAGATAAAAATTTTGTCTGCATCTGGGTGGCGCTAATGCATTTTAGCTGGAGGATCATCTGGGAATTTAAACAACATTTGGAGGTATCCATGGTGATATATAACATGGAAAATGCATTTTTTAAAAACTCTATATTTGTTCTTCTCACCCTTTGAATATGTTGCTAGTCCAGCAGATTTTAATAATTTTAGTGACAGACTTTTTAAAAAATCCTACCAAAGCTGAGAACCCTATCCACAGCTGAGAACCCAGTTGACAGAAAAACAGACATATCTACATTCCTTTTCAGAGGAATTTATCAACACTGAAACTCAGTAGACCAAGGTTCAGAGTCTTTGCCTCAGACTTTTAGAAAGTGGCAAAGCCACTGTGTTTTCTTTCCTTAAAATGTCCCCCTCCCCATGTTACACTTCCTCTTTCATTTCTGTGCTTGGACAGTGGTTGTTTCCTAACCAGGTGATGACTCTGAAACCCAAAATGTGGTTTTATTTAGTGTTCTGGGGAAGTCCTGTGGCCTGTGATTCCACTGATGCTTATATAAACACATGGCTATTCTGACTAATCCAAGATGGTGCTGGGAGAGGAAATTTCTGAAAGTCTTGTTCCTTCATAGAAACCAAAAATAGGATTGTCTTTGGTAATGAAAATGTGCAGTCAAATTCCATTTTTGTCTTTCATCTTCTGATGTTTATAAAGCCCTGGCAAGAATGGACCCAAGTATCTTCTTTGGACTCAAGTGACTTAAGGAAGTAACTACCTTATTTAAGTTTTAAACAAGAAACCCCTTACCCTGTGTTCTTAAAGCAGGAGGGCACATTTTACACGTGTTTCAGATCTACAGTCAGGGCTGCTCAGCAGAGCCCTCCCCTTGACCGCCAGCACACACTGCTCACATTTCATACAGCGTATGTATGTGTGCAAGGCATGCTGCTAAGATCACATTAGAAACCCACTTAATCTTCCCAACAACCCGAAGAAATACAGAAATGTTATTCTGCCTACTTCAGAGGTAAGGAAACTGAAGGACAGGATGCTGAGTTGCTTACAATGGTAAAGCCAGGATTTACATTCAAGCAGCCTTGTTCCAGAGTCTGTACCTTGAACTCTGTGCTATACTGCCTCTTATACACAGCCATTATTTTAAAAAGTAATTGCCTGCTAACAACCCAAGTGCCCATCAAAAGACATTTGGATTAAGAAGATGTGGTATATACATACAGTGGAATATTACGCAGCCACAAAAAGAATGAAATTCTGCCATGTGTTCCAACATGGATGGACCTAGAGAATATTATGCTTAGTGAAATAAGTCAGACAGGGAAACACAAATACTATATGATATCACTTATATGTGGAACCTAGAAAATAATACAAATGAATCTATATGTAAAACAGAAACAGACTCACAGACGTAGAAAACAAGCCTATGGGGAGGACAAATTAGGAGTATGGGATTAACAGATACATACTGACAGATACATAAAATAGATAAGCAACAAGGACTAAAAAAAACTTAAAAAAATTTTTTTAAAGTAATGGCCTGAGATAGCAGTGGAACAACTCTCCTATAGCTTCCCTTTTGTGGGGATCTGCAACCCAGGCCCAGGCATTTTCCCAGCTCCTCTATCCCTTGAAGCGTTTCTCTTTTTTTCTCTCTCTCCTTCTCCCTGCATACCCCCCCACACCTCCCAGTCATGGAGCCACTACACAAATGCCATTCAGCTGTACAGTTGTCCATTTGTTCAATTAGTCCTAACCTCTAGGTTCGAGGGAAGCAGCAAGCCCCAAACCTACCGCAGGCAGCATTCCCATTGGACGTACAATAACAACTCAAGTTTGTTTTTACTATGAAAAGTAGTCGGAGATTTCACTTTCTCTTTTTCCCACAACTTATAGAAGGTCGATATTTAGGGGCTGCAAATAGGAATGGTGAAAACTTACTTATGGACTTTTTCTCCCTCCAAAGATTTTTCAGTTTTGTTCTGTTGTTGCTTATTTGTTTTGTTTTCTAGAGATGTATATTTTGTGTTTCCAATTCTCTCTCTTGGCGAGTTTTTCTATCTATATAAGAGCTCTTAAAGCTCATATTTCCAAACTTCTGATTCTTCTCTTCCTTTGGGACTAAAATACTCACCCCCACTGGAACTTCTTCATATTTGAGAGTCTCTTGAATTTCAAGACCTTGACTTTATAGCGTTAACTAGGTCATTCTTAAAACTTACACCTTATACAATAGTTTAACTTAGTTCAGGTGTTTTGATTGGTCCATTGTTTTGACAATTACAAGAAACACCACTAGAGTTTGAAGAATTCAACATCCCAGACCTTCTTCACATCTAAACGAGCAGTGGTACCTGGACCAGGACAGTGGTCCTCATAGCTGATTGGCCAATGACTGACTAGAAACTCTCCATGATGGTTTCTCCTGTAAGTATACCTGATGCTTAAGGAAAGGAAGAAAATAGCCAAGAAATAGAAATATTCTCTCCTTAATAATAATTTTATATCTTCAGTTAATTTTCACAAGGTGAAAAGGTAATATTTTCTAAATATCAGCCTTCTAAATCAATTTGAAAAAATCTCCAGGTTCGACAATAATTGTTTAATGTATATTTTGTTCTTTTTTATCTTCATGTAGGATGTATGTGGAGGTCACAGTACATGAACAGATGGAATATATGGCCAGGGCCAACTAATTACCATTAAAGACAGGGGACCCATTGTCTTTCTATAACTCCCATCCATCTACCTTCATTTCTGTCACCATGGTACCTAGTGGTTCAATTAATGAGTGTTATGAACAAACAGTTCAACAAAATCCACTTCATATAATGCTCTGCTTGGTGCTCTAGAAGCCACGTATGAATATTTTCCAGATCAACTTCCACTCATAACGGAGGTGAGAGTGCAGGGAATTTTGTGCAAATTGTTTAGTTTACAGACAAGTGGAGTGAGAATTGGCATATTTTACATTGCATTATGGACATTCTTGTGGTTTCTAGCTACAAGGGCCAACTCTAGAATGTCTCAGAAGTTTGTGCCAGAGGAGCATTCAGGAAGTATATAATTTTTATAAGCTCATGTGTCATGTGTAGCATGCTGGGGATTTCAAAAGAGCAGGCATTCTTCCCAGACTTGAAGTAACTCCTGCTTCTTCTTGGAGCAGCCATTTCTTGATAGAATTGGATGGAACAAAACCAGGAAGTTCTGAGCAGCATGAAAGCTCTCAAATCTGACTTGTGAGTTTCTCAGGGAACCTGTGACAGAAGAGCACTGAAAATAGGTACAACTGAATTGCCACATGATCCAACCATCTCACTTCTGGTATGTTTCCAAAAGAATTCAAAGCAAGATCTTGGAGAGAGATTTGCACACCCATGTTCATTGTAGCATTCATTATTCACAAAAGCCAAGAGGTGGAAGCAACTCAAGTGTCCATGGATGGATGAAAGGGTAAACAAAATGTAGCAATATCTGCTCTCCATATTTGCTGGTTCTGCATCTGAGGATTCAACCAACTGGTGGCTCATGCACTATGTTTAAAATCGGAGGTTGATTGAATCCTCAGATGCAGAACCTGAGGCTATGGAGGGACTTCTTAGGGACTTGAGCATCCTTGGAGTTTAGTTTTCATGGCTGGTCCTGGAGCTAATCTGCCACAGGTATGAGGGATGTCTGTAATACATACAATGGAATATCATTCAGCCTTTTGAAAGAAGGAAATCCTGTCATAAGCTGAACGTTGGTGAAGCCTGGTGTCAGAAGCCAGTCACAGAAAGACAAATACTGTATGATTCCACTCCTAAGAGGTATCCAAAGTAGTTAAACTCATAGAAATAGAAAGTAGAAAGGCAGTTGTCAGAAGCTTGGAGGAGGGAGAAATGGGGAGTTGTTTAATGGGTATAAAGTTTCAGTTCTGCAGGATGAAAAGGTTGTAGAGATGTTCTGTACAACAATGTGAAGATACTTAACACCCCTGAGTTATGCACTTAAAAATGATTAGGATGGGCTTCCCTGGTGGCGCAGTGGTTGAGAGTCCGCCTGCCGATGCACGGGACATGGGTTCGTGCCCCGGTCCAGGAAGATCCTACATGCCGCGGAGCGGCTGGGCCCGTGAGCCATGGCCGCTGAGCTTGTGCGTCCGGAGCCTGTGCTCCGCAACGGGAGAGGCCACCAACAGTGAGAGGGACGCGTACCGCAAAAAAAAAAAAAATGATTAGGATGGTAAATTTTGTTATATATTTTTTACCACATTAAGAAAATTAGATATTACTGTCCTTTCACCTTGAACTGATGGGTGTTAATGAATTCAGCAGCTAGTCTGGGAAGGACACTCGTGAGGTAATTTTTATTAGAGAAAGCTATTCTCCAGCTAAAAATACTTGCATTAGAGTTGACCAGTGTGTAGAACGACTCCAGATCCTAGATCCCAGAGCCCTCCTGGGCTGCCCGATTGCCTTGAGAGCTACTGTGGACAGCCTGGAAACTTCTAGGGAGTCTCTGAGTTCAGATGTGGAAAAAGGCAAAAAGTGATATAAGTAAAGAAATGAATGAACAAACTCGCAAACATGCTTGACTTCTTGGAGGTATTTCTATGGGAAGATGTTTCCTCTTAATAGTCTACTTTGGGGTAGTTTCCCCACAGTTCCAAAAGCTGACCAAACTTTTACCTAGGAGGGACGGTAAATGAATTCATTCCTAGTACGCAAGAGGAAAGTGAAGTCAGAAACGGTGAGGCAATTACTCAAGATCTTCCAGAGAAAAGATTAGAAAACTCCGTTTAGGAATGCCAGTCCCAGTGGTGATTTTAGACAAAATCCTTTCTTGAGTGCAATGTGACAGAAAGTCATTGTTAACACACACACACACATCCCTCGAATAAAAGTGGGATTGTTCTGGTTGAAATGAAAGCAGGGGTGGCAGGGTGGTGGTGGTGTCATTTCCCTTCTGCACACTCCATACCCACCCCCGAGCCCTGGAGGCAGGCCTGTGGATGCCCAGGACTCCGTGGGGTACAATCTGAATTTCACCCACCACACTATCCTTTTCACATTACAATCCACCTCTAGCATTTACAGACTACTTTGTAATTCTTGTTTACATGTCCCTAGGAAGGAAGTCCATAATAATAATGGCCCCGTATACTGAGTACTCATTATATACTGGCTTGCTTGCTAAGTGCTTCACAGCCTTGATTTCATTTAATCTACCGCAGAAAGTTGCTTTATCCCATTTTGCAGGGGTAAGAAACTAAAGTCTGCGTAACTTAAAAAGCTTCCTTAGGCCAACACCTGGAGATGGAAGAGCTGGGATTCAAACTCAGCTATGACCAAAGGCCTGTGCTAGCAACTAAAGTGGCAATTTAGATTGGGAATGATTCATCTTTGGCTGAGATTCCTTGGGTTTATGGACATCTTTTAAAACTGCACATTTCTCCGGAAGGATTAATGACTATCCATTATTCACATGTAAGTCTGAATTCTTTTTTATCTGACTGCTTTACTCTTAGCTCTTCACTGGAGCTGAGAGGAATCTAGTGTAGTGACTAAGACATCAATTATAGTCAGACTGTTGAGTTTTTAGAATCTGTGGAATCCTGGGCAAGCTGCCTAACTTCTCTGTGTCTCAGTTTCCTCATCTGTAAAATGGACATCGTAATAGAATTTACCACGTAGAACTGTTGCATGGATTAGATGAGTTTATGCCTATGAAGTATTTAGAACAGTGCTTGGTACATAAAAAGCACTAAATAAATATTAAGTATTATTATGAACTGCAGTGGAGGAAAGGGTATTAAATTTGTTTTGATTGTCCCTGGAAAGGAGGGAAGGTAAGTAATTTTTAAGCATGGTTTGGGCTGCTGGCATGGGAGCCCAGGGCAGATGTACTGCGAGGGCTCTGGGCATCGGGTGGAGGCTTCCACCCTGGCTTAAGAGTGGTACAGGCAAGGGCATTAAAGAGCACATTTCAAAAATGTGCTTCAGCCCTGCTCTATCTCTGGGTTAGGGCAATAAAACCTGTGTTTCTTTCTCCTCTCACCTGCATCTCTTGGCCTCTGATCTGCACTCAAGTTTAAGCCATAGATCAGCTGTACTATCAGTTAGGAAGGATTTTCTGAGCTGGCATAAGACTTTGGCCATAACAAAAATTGAAGCATATTACCTCAACTCAAAACTTACTTTCCAGGGCTTCCCTGGTGGCGCAGTGGTTGAGAGTCCGCCTGCCGATGCAGGGGACACGGGTTCGTGCCCTGGTCCGGGAGGATCCCACATGCCACGGAGCGGCTGGGCCCGTGAGCCATGGCCGCTGAGCCTGCGCGTCCGGAGCCTGTGCTCCACAACGGGAGAGGCCACAGCAGTGAGAGGCCCACGTACCGCAAAAACAAAAAACAAAAAAATCCTTACTTTCCAATGAATGATTACGTGTTTGGTCAGCTTTTCCCATCCAGTTCTCAGAGCTCAGTTTCAAAAAAGGAAAGCCAAGGCCAGATAGAACAGACATCACAGCATGGGAGAAGGAGTGAGAACCCAGCCCTGAAGTAGGTGAGAAACCAAAGTTTCATTTCCTTAAAGGTTAAGAAGTTGGACTAAGCAGACACTTGGTTAAGGAATATGCTTCTGAGAGAGTTGGCAGGTTACCTCTGGATAGACGCACCTGAGAAAGGCAGAATCCAGTTATTATTTTCTCCAGTTTGCCAGAAGATGTTAGAACTGACGGTCCTTTATAACCAAATTCTGGTTAATTATTTAATCTTAATCAGCAAGCCCCTTCTCAGATCACTAATTAAACATAAGGGGAAAATAAAAGACGCAAAGATATATAATCTATAAGTTCATTTAATTTGATTTAAATACTATGGGGATAAAACTCCATTTACTATGGGGAAAAAAGTCACCTCTTCTTAGAGTTCATGGTGATCAGTTGCAGATTTGCCCCTGGATCTCTTCTGCTCCCCCCGCCCGCCACCAACACACTGCCCCCTCCCCCAACCCTGTGCCGGAGGGGACTACATTTCCCAGACTCCCCTGCCACTCACTCCCGGGCTGCTTGGCCAAGGAGTCACTGGTGGAAGATTGGAAGATTGAAAGGCACTGAAAGAAACCATGTGCTTCCCAAGTCCTCTCCTGCTGAAGCTGTGCTGCCCTGTGGCTCCAGTTCCCTCTGTACAGCCCCTGCCTCAGTAGTCCCAGCTGCTGCCAGCAGTCCTCACAGTTGTCCCAAGTCCTGCCAAAGACCCCTGGCTCACTGCTTCCTGCAACTCCACTTCCTCAACAGGATAAGCAGTTTGCTGCTATTGCTAAGCTCTGGGTTGTTTCCGGGGCCCCATCTGGCTCCTTCTCTCTCCCAGTGTAACCAATTCCCTGTATCAATCCCCCTCAGTGTGAAAGATCTACAAGGGTTTCCATTTTTGCTTTTGTTTTATTCCAGCAAGTGTCTAACTACTACAGAGAGAAAGAGCTCTGGACATAACTTTAGAAACCAGGTAGAAGTAGCACTATTTCTACTTACTATTTTTGCATTGTTTAGGGCATATTATCTCTTTATTTTTGTCTCCCTTAATAGATAGTTTTATGGAGCAAACAATAAATCAGCACATATTTCTTGAACACTTACTTCCTACAGTGCACTTTAGTAATAATTGTCTAATGAACAATCTGCTAGGACAGTGGCACTCAGCTCACTGCAACAGGAGACAAGTGCAGTTCATTCGAATTAAGGCAGCTGAAGGCCGAACTTTCTAGATTCTGGCTGTCTTCCTAGGCTTTTAAGATACCTGTGTCATTCCCTCTCACATTCAGATCTGAGAGTGAGGTTTGGAGCATTAATGCTGCCCCTTAGAACCTCCCACGTCCTGCCTAAGTGCTTCACTGACCACTGTGAACCCAGGAATCGCCACAGGAGCAAGTTAAGTCCACAGCTGTGGAAGGCTGTACTGACGGTGCCAGTCCATAATGGCCACCTGCCCATCTGCAGTATACTTAGTTTTTTTTTCCTTCTTAATAGAGTAGCTTTAGAAGCATTACAACATCTGAACGTCTACACCAAAGGGGCCAGGGATGACCTCATTAACAGGATACTCAAAGATAGCCCTTACCTCAAACTCTCTAAGAGAAAGACGTGTGTTTTCTGTCCTTCAGAAGATGCCCTTTTGGTCTGGACACATTTCTAATGATTCTGCTTTAATAATCATATTTATATAGCTCTGAAATACTAGAACTACTCAGGTGGGAAGTTTCCCTGATGAACCACAGGAAAAGATATCAGAATCTCAGAGCATAATAAAAATAGTACAAACTAAGCTTATAGAGTACTTTAGAATTTGCAGAGTATTTTCATAAACAGTGGCTCAATCTTGAGGGTTTTGAACGCTGTTCTGGCAAAAAAAAGATAAGACCTAGAAGTGCTGTTCTCAAATCATTTCAGAATTGAAATGCAGTAACACTTTAATGATGCTGTACTCCTGTATAGGCAGATATTTTCTTTTGATATAATATTTGCTGTCTTTCAGGGAAATCCTTTATAAAATTTGAGTCTTATTTTAATAGTCAGAGGGGAGACAACATCAGACTTTCTGGCTATGGAGTCTCACTGTGTTGGAAGGAAATTTTCAAAATTATTTGCCTAGGTAAGCAATTGACTCCTTTTGCTTTAGTGGGCTGTTTTATCATATCAAGTATTCTTGCTATATCTCTTAGTAATAAGGCTTTTTAAGTTGTCCTAGTTCAATAGTGACAGGTATAACAATAGAGACAAGTGAACTCTAAGACATGTACAATGTCAAATTTACGCTTCTCTATACAATGAGTTTACTTTTTTTCTTATACAAGAGAACTTTCCACTGATTTTGTTTAAACTCTTCTAACCCCAGGGCTTTATCTAGTGTAAGATTTTATAAATTTTTATGAAATCCCGAGACTTTCATAAATGTAAAAACGAATCCAATTTGATTCAGACCTGTCTGATCCCAAATGAATTCTGTACCATTTCACTGTAAAGCAACTGGCTGCCCTGTTTTAGACAGAAGCAAATATCTTCACTAGACTTCAACACTCAAAATAATGGCTGTACAATTCATTCATTCATCAAATTCTTTCTGAACATCTGCTATCCCCAATATTATGCTGGGGTGATGACGTAAAGGAAGACACGGTCCTTTATAGAGCATTTGTCTAATGGGGGAGACTGATAATTGAACTCTTCACTTTTATCCGAATAGACTCTTGTCATAACTCTACTGCTGAGGGACAAGTTGTAGGTTTTCAATGTAATAATAGCAATAATAATATCTGACTTGTATATATTATACACCTATATTTATGTACATATATACATGTATGCTATATACATTGTTTATTTATCTTTTCTTCAATGTCTAACACAGAACATGATAGAGGGTAAACCCTCAATAAATATTTCCTGAATTAATAAACTAAAGAAATGCAATTTGATTTAAAGACTAAAAGAATCCC
Organism: Hyperoodon ampullatus; assembly: GCF_949752795.1. Lineage (NCBI taxonomy): Eukaryota > Metazoa > Chordata > Mammalia > Artiodactyla > Ziphiidae > Hyperoodon > Hyperoodon ampullatus. The sequence continues at coordinate 63,617,859 of NC_136925.1, read as the reverse complement.
TATCAAGACTATATACACTTGAATCACTTTTCTGTACACCTGAAACTAACACAACATTGTAAGTTAACTATACTTCAATTAAAAATGATTTTAAAAATTAAAAAAATAAAAGGCTAACAAAATCCGCACCATAGGAAAAATCTTTTTTACCTCAGTCTTTGGAGGCCTCCCAATATATCACCCATGGAACGTAATCTTTAGAATGAAGATCTCACACCTCAACTCCTTCTTTTCAAATCAACTTAAGAAATATCTTTTGAACAACTACTGTGTGCTAGACAGTGGTAAGCACTGAGATAGAAAAATGGCTTCAGTAAGGTCTCATCCTCAACAAGTCTTTCCTGGGAACTCAAATATAATATGGAAACAAAGATCTGTGCTCCTAAGGATATAGATTGTACTTTATTTATCTTTTTCTCTCCAGTGCCATGGCACATAGCAGATATTTAGTAGAAGACTGTTGAGTAAATAGATGAATTAACAGATGGAGTAAGACTTAAAATGAGAATAGCAAGGAAGGAGTAATTCTCACTTGTATGCATGAGGGGAAAGGAATTTAGTCTAGAAAGGCTGCAGATTGGAGGTGACAAGTGAACTTGGTTTTGAAAATGAGATGCTTTTAAGATAAAGAAGGGGAGACAAACGTCACAGTTGAGGAGGCAGTAAGAACAGAGATATGGGAGAGGAAAAGCACATGCTTGGAGTGGTTCCCTTTGGGAAGCTGGTGGTCATATTGGCTCTCCCTGGTTGGTGAGAGCATGGTCCCGTTGTAACATCATTCTTTCATCATGGAGGAGAAGCACCCTAGTCTAGCTTTCTAGAAGAGCTAATTTCTCCCCATTTCACTTCCCCGACTTATTTGGTTCTCAGTTTGGGAGGAAGGCAGAGTAAGAAATGTCGGAGACAGAAGAGATGAGGAAAAAATGTTCAAAACTCCTCTATGGCTCATCCCCAGGATCAGCCAGGGAACTTGATTCTCTATCTCGACTGCTTCATTCTGATGTGCACCTGAGTAAATTCATAATTGATTCTTTGGATTGATGCCAAAGTTGGAATATACTATACCTCAGCAATCACAGATTGAATCCAGAAGGACTTTATTGAATCCAGTTGTTAGAGAATCAAAAAAATCCCTTTCCGTCCCTCAGTTATTTATAGGTCAATCCAAAAGAAAAAAAAAAAAAAGTCCTAGTGCTATCCAAGCTTGCTTTCACATGGGCCAAACCAGTTTTAAACAGTTACTTACAACATCCTGCCAATTTCCATTTCATAACAAGCATGAAGTTAACATTTTTAAGAGAAAGAACAACTTCACTAGTAGCCCAGCTACGAAGAAAAGATATTCAACCTTCTAATAAAATAGTAATGCTGCAAGCTCAGCGGCTCATAAAACATTTACAACCTTCAGCCAGTAAAGTGCAGAACAAGAGATTTAATGTTGCTGCTTGATGAAATGAAGGTATGCTTGGTATAAATATCACCCCAAAGCAAGTAGCCTGCAGGGGGTGCAGGAAGAAAGGTCCCCTTGTGACTGCAGGTGTCTATTTTGTAGTTAACCAAGGTATATGGTCCCTTTCTGACATTTTTCTTTGATAACCTAGAACTGAAACACTAAATGGGATGGATGGAGAGAGAAGGCATTGAGCTGAGAAGACAGTCCATGCCACCCTGTGTTACAACTTCAATGAAACAATGTACATTACATACCAATATGAGTGGCGCAGCCAGAGGCACACCTAAGGTTGGCCTTGCCTAACTCAGGTGTCTTTCTTTTTTTTAAAAAAAATACTTATTTACTTATTTGGCTGTGCCGGTCTTCCTTGTGGCACATGGGATCTCTCAGTTGCGCATGCGGGATCTTTTAGTTGCTGGCATGCAAACTCATAGGAGCTGCATGGGGGATCTAGTTTCCTGACCAGGGATCGAACCTGGGCCCCCTGCATTGGGAGCGCAGAGCCTTAGCTGCTGGACCACCAGGGAAGTCCCCTGCTGTGTAGGATTCCCGCTGCTGTGGGAGATGGGGCGGGAAGAAGAGGCATGTATCAAGTTACCCAGAGGTAACTCTCTGCATACTCTGTGTGTGTTTGAGTGAGTGTGAGAGGAACGGTGAGAGCCCCGGCAAGCGCTGAGTTGTTTCCTTCTGCTTTTCATTTGGGACTATGGCTGGGCATGCGTTAACATGAACAAATCCTTACTTTATATAATAACAGGAATTTGTATATACAAATTGTGTATTAGAAAATAGGGATTTGTTCTTGTGTGCTTTCAATCTGAGGATTTGTTTTTTGATTCTGGAAAATTCTCAGCTATACTAATTATCTACTACCGTGTCCTCAATTCTCTACTTTGGAACTTTTATGTTATATCTATGCTGAAGTGTGAATCTAATCTTTTCTATCTCATGTTTTTTCATTGGTTCCTTGTTCTGGGTAAATATCCCAGCATACCTTCTAATTCATTAATTCTCTTTGTTCATCTAGAGTTTGTTTTGTTTTGTTTTGTTTTTATGGTACGCGGGCCTCTCACTGTTGTGGCCTCTCCCGTTGCGGAGCACAGGCTCCGGACGCGCAGGCTCAGTGGCCATGGCTCACGGGCCCAGCCGCTCTGTGGCATGTGAGATCTTCCCGGACAGGGGCACGAACCCGTGTCCCCTGCATCGGCAGGCGGACTCTCAACCACTGCGCCACCAGGGAAGCCCCTAGAGCTGTTTTTATTTTTTCTAATTATAGTAGCGATACTTTTTATTCCCAGGACTTTTTCCTGGTTCTTTATCATATCCACTTCCTATAATTTCTTATTTTGCTAAGTTCTTTTTCCCCCTTTAGCTCACTGGGAGTTTTAACATGTTTCTCAGATGGCTGTATTATTTCTATCCTTTCGGGGATGAATCCCCAATTTGCTCAGTATTTTGGCTATCATTTACGACATGAGTTCCATTTCTGCATTTTAAACTTTTAATTGCCATGTCATCTTGAGTGGAAATTTCCTTTTGCTGGTGTTTGTTGCCCCACTTCTCTTGCTCACCTCTCCTTGCCTCGGAAATTGAGATTACTCTCACCCGGCCTAGGTCCCCATTCAGAGCCAAGCTCTGTGGCAGCAGTTTGGGTCTCTTATCTGTGGGAGCAATGCTGATCCCACCTCTTTGCCAGCAGGTGCCCTTGGGCGCAGGCTCTGCCTGGGAGACCCCAGCTTCTCTCTCCTGCTGCTGGTTATTGGTGACAGGCTTGCACCACAGCTGCAGCTTTTTCTAAGCTCTTTTTCTAAAAGGGCAAAGTACCCTGACCCTCTGTGTCACACAGCCAGGCCAACGCCACGCCCCACCCAGAAGAGGTGCAAGTCTGTTCCGCCACGCCTGAGAGCTCCCAGCAGCCGTGCTAGTTTCCTATTCTAGAGCCAAGAAGACTGGAACCTCCACCATCCCTCATTCTCTTATTTCTGGACCACAGAGATATTCTCTTATTTTTGAGACTGTTTATGTATTTTTAATTAAAATAAAAGTTTTAACTTATCTTTGTTCTCGTCATGAAAAAGTACTATGTCCTATTAAGAAGGTAAACAATGCTGACCTGTATTGCAATTGGGTTAAACATAACATTATTTCTTACCAAAAATAAATGACAGAGCTCTAGAAAATTTAGTGGATAAAGACAAATCTAAGGAACAAAACCATTCAAAACTGCCATACAAAACCACTCATTGTTAACATTTTGGGGTGTAACAATCCATCTTTTCTCTCTGGCTCTAAAATGCCCACACTAATAGAAGGTCATTCTTGGTTCTGTCACTTGAGTCATCTATAAACATACAGCTATCAAATGTAGCTTTCACCCACAGGAACTGCAAATGTGGCTGCATTGTAGGATTTCTGCATTTTCATTTTTTGTTACTGAGGTGGAAGTTAGGAGGTGAGGAGATTCTGATTTACCTTGATATGTGGAAATCTTTTGCTGATTTTGCTGCTAACATTGCAGAAACAACTGATTGTGATGAGCATGAAGGTAAATAAGTTACTTCTCAGAGGACAGACATTTGCTGGAAATTGCCCTACTGGAAATAAGGGGAACCTGTCTTGGGCTGGGGGGAAGTGTAGGCTTTGACTTCTTGTCGGGGTCGGGGGAGCAGTCTCTGCTTTCCCACTACTTTGTTGCTTCCCCTCTTCGTTAGGAACACCTTTAACCTACCTCTTCTATTTGGTCAGACTCCTTCCATAAAACAGGAAAGGCTATCCTCAGCTGTAAGGATGCCACTTAATCCCAGATCATTTTACACAAAGGAGGCTTTGGGTGGCTTTCTAGGACCAAGGTAAAAATAAAATCAAGAATAAATAAAATCCAAGTTCCTGGTGCTTTTCAAGCTGCTCTAAGAAGCAGCATTTCCCTTCCATCATGACAGTATGATTACGGTAGGCTCACAGCAACCATGGTCCCCAGGAGGAGAGTAAGAGAAGGCAAAGCGCAGAGAGAAGAAGGAACTCGAGGACAGCAGTGGAAGGAGGAATCCAGAAGAACTGGATGCCAACACATGACCTGAAGACGGAGACGAACAGATATTAATGCTCTACACACCAACATTGGATTATTCTTAGCATCTGTCCATAAACATGTGAAAAATAAAAATAACAAATTAAGATGAAAATTGCAAAAAATTTTTCATGAAGTGGAAACGAGGCATTTGTAAGGTATAAACCATCTAGTACTGAGAAAGTCTTAGGAAAGTGGGGAATTAAATTAAGAATATAAGTAGTCTGAAAGCTAGAGAATAAAAGAGAGAAAATGTTCAGGTTCCTGAAGGAAAAAGGTCAGGAAAAGATAAAAGGGTGTGAAGTGAAGCTGAATAAAGCAATATAGTTCTTGCTGAGAAGAGTCAGGAAAGACAGAGTTTATAACAATGTCAAGAGAAGCAATGGAAGAGGAAGTGGAAATAAGGGAAATTTAGACCTCCTTCTAATTCAGAACTATGTTCATATTTTCCTAGAGTTAATGCTTACTCATTCACTTCAATGCCAATGTGTGTTTTATTTATTTATTTATTTAAAAAGACACATTTATTCAGCTTCATGATCAGACTATTACATTTAGCCATCAACAGTATGGGTGCAAAAAAAAAAAAAAAACCTACATTAAAACCCTTTGTTGGAATGCTTTACCCTTTCCACAGAACAGAAACTAAAATACCTGTTATACAATTAGTCACAAATACAGTCCTCAATTTTTTTTGCCCATACACATGAGTATTGTCTAAAAAATGTCTGTCTTCTTTGTAGCAGCTAGGCCCTGCCACCACTGCGTTTGGCTGAGTTCAGAAATCTGTTGTAACCTGTAGCTTCCCCATCACTTCTCTGGCTCTTCTCTCCTGCTGAGCTTTGTTTCCTGGCAGTAATTAAAACCTTCTGCCACTGCCAGAGGCCCTGCTGCTGCTGGAACCGCCATAGCCACCTTGGTCTCATGGTTTGGCAAAGTATTGGCCTCCACCACCACAGGGGCCAGCACTTCTGCCTCCAAAGTTTCATCCCTTCATGGGTCCAAAATTTGAAGATTGATTGTTGTAATTGCCAAAATGTAGCTTCCGTCACCTCCAAAATTGCTTGCATCATTACCAAACCCATTATAGCCATCCCCGCTGCCACCACAGCCACCACCATCGTGGCTGCCACCGAAGGCATCTCGACCACTGACGTTTCCTCCACGACCAAAGCTGTCATTCCCACCAAAGTCCCCTCCAAGACCACCACCAAAGTTTCCAGAACGACTTCCAGCTCTTTGGCTGGATGAAGCACCAGCCATCTCTTGCTTAGATAGGGCTTTCCTTACTTCACAGTTGTGGCCATTCACAGTGCGGTATTTCTGAATGACAAGCTTGTTTAATGAGTCATGGCCATTAAATGTTACAAAAGCAAAGCCTCTCTTTTTGCCACTGCCTCGGTCAGTCATGATTTCAATCACTTCAATTTTCCCATACTGTTCAAAATAATCTCTTAGGTGATGTTCTTCAGTGTCTTCTTTAATGCCACCAACAAAAATCTTTTTTACAGTTAAGTGGGCACCAGGTCTTTGAGAATCTTCTCTTGAGACGGCCCTCTTTGGTTCCACAACTATTCCATCCACCTTGTGTGGCTTTGCCTTCATGGCTGCATCCACCTCCTCCACAGTGGCATATGTGACAAACCCAAAGCCTCTGGAGCACTTGGTGTTTGGATCCCTCATTACCACACAGTCTGTGAGCGTTCCCCATTTGCTCAGAATGGCTCCTCAGACTCTCATCGGTTGTTTCAAAGATCACTTCTCTGAGGAGGAGCTTCTGCAGCTGTTCAGGCCCTTTGGCAGTCTCTGACTTAGACATGACGGCAGTGGAGGGGGGAGACATCAACGATGTTTACTCCCCAGCGTCCACTGGCAGAAAGGAGTAATCTAATGAACATATCTCCCAATGCATGTTTTAAATAGTGAACTATTTATAGGGCACTTACTCTTATGTTAAGAGCTGTTTGATCATCTGAGGTCTGACTGAAAAAGTAAACAAACAAAAAGTTCCTATTTTCAAAGAACTAAATCTAACTGGAAGAATGCAACAAAACCAGAAACAGCTGTGGTGCAATTAGTTTACTGGTGCAGACGGATGACAGAGAACTTGAGTCTGGTGGTTGCAGGAATGCCTGGAGCTGATGTGGCAAAAGGGGTGGGACTTGATTTGAATAAAAAGAAGAGGAGGGGGGAAAGGAAGGGTGAAGAGGAGAGAAGAGGAGGGGCTATTACAGCCCAGAAGCTCTTGCACCCTCAAGGCTAGCACTGTAGCTGGCCTTTTATAGAGGATCAATAATGTTTGTTCATAAAAGGAGGGAAGATGGATGGGGGGTAGGGGCACAGCTGAGCTGCCTCAGGGGACAGAGAGGAAACGGACCTAGAAACATGACAAAGAGGGGAAGCAGATGATGGAGGGACTCACACATAGGCAGAGAGAGTTTAGATTTGATAGAGTAGGAAATAGAACTCCACTAAAAGTTTTCATTTTATTTTTTAAATTAACATACAATAAAATAGACTGCTTTGTGTGTGTACAGATCTATGAATTTTAACACTTTTATCTACCACCATAATCAGGACACAAGACAATGTCATCACTCCAGAAATCTCCTCTGTGCTCTCCCTTTGCGGTCACACCTTTCTTCCTTCCCTAACCTCTGGCAACCACTGGTGTGTTCTCCCTCACTCTAGGTAGTCATTTTGAGAAGGTCATATAAATGGAATCATACTGTATGTAACCTTTTGAGACTGGCTTCTTTCACTCAGCTTAATGTTTTTGAGATTCTTCTAAGCGTTATGTGTATTAATAGTTTATTCCTTGCTGAGTAGTATTCCATTGTTAACTTACTCATCCATTAAACTAAGACATTTTGTTTCCAGTTTTTGATATTTATGGATAGATCTGCTATAAACAATTTGTGTACAGATTTTTGTGTAAGCAGAAGTTTTTATTTCTTTAGGATAAGTACCCCTGGCATGGTATTTCTAGGTCATATGGTAAGTGTATGTTTAACTTTATAAGAAACTGACAAACTGATTTCCATTTTGCATTTCCACCAGAAATGTGTGACAATTCAGTTGCTCTGAATCCTTGCCAGTATTTGGTATTTCTAGTGTTTTTTATTTTAGCCATAAAATAGCTTTGTCACATATTGTGGTTTTAATTTGCTTTCACCACTAGCAGTTGAGGTTGAATTTTTTTTTTCATGTGCTTATTTGCTTCTGTATACTCTCTTCAGTGAAGTGTCTCTTTAAGTCTTTTTGGTTATTTTTTTTGGCTGGTTGTTTGTTTTTTTACTTTAAAATTTTGAGCATTCTTTACATATTCTGGCAACAAGTCCTTTGTTAGATATGTGATTTGCAAATATTTTTCCCCAGTTTGTTACTTCTCTTTTCTGTCTTTCACAAAACCAAAATGTTTAATTTTGATCAAATTTAATTTATCAATTTTTAATTTTATGGATCCTGTTTTTTTGGTTTTGTGTTTAAGAACTTACAGGGTAGGAAAGAATTCTTTTTCTTACTACTTTCCCAGCTTCTTCTGGTGGGGTCTGTAAATTGAACTGACAACAAAAATAGATTAACAGGAAAAAAGTATACAAATGTATTTAGTATAAGTTTAATGTAACGTCGGATTCTTCAGAGGGAAATGAACACCTGAAGAAACAGTTAAACCTGAGCACGTGTATGCTAGGTTTGGTGAAGACTGAAAAATCGTGGTAAAACGTGATGACACAAAAAGGTATGAGCTAAAGGGAGTAAACTGGGGGAAACCTAGCAAGTTTGTTTAGATTCCCCTTGGTGTCCCTCTGTCTTCAGAGATAAGAATGCTCCTTTCTTCCAGGTAGAAGACGTTTCACATGAGTGTCTTACGATCTACTTCAGAGGAGAAGGAAGAAGTCAGAGAATCCTTCCTGCACCTGCTTTCTCTCAAATTCCTTCAGCTTAAAATATTCAATATGCCAAGATGCTGTATTTTAGGGTAACATATTCTGAATCTTGTCAAACTCTTTCCCTAAGCCCAGGTCATGAAGATTTTTACCTATATCTTTTTTTTAGTAGTTTTATAGCTTCACGTTTTACATTTAAGTCTCTGATCCATTTTGAGTTAATTGTTGTTTAAAGCGTGAGGATTAGATCCAAGTTTTTTTGGTTGTGGTTGTGGTTGTTTTTGCCTATGGGTGTCCAGTTGTTCCAACATCATTTGTTACTATAGTATTCTTCCTTGAATTTCCTCTGTATCTTTGTCAAAAATCATTTGGTCATATTAATGTGGTAGATCTATTTCTAAATTCACTATTCTGTTCCATTAATCTACATAACGGTCGTTTTGCCAGTACACTATGTGTTGTTTACTGTGGCTTTAGAGTATGTCTTAAAATGAGGTAGTGTGAGCCCTTCAGTTTTATTCTTCTGTTTTCAAAATTGTTTGAGCTATTCTGGTTTCTGTGTCTTTCCATATCAATTTCAGTATTGACTCATTTATATCTTCAAAAGATCCAGCTGAGAATTTGATTGTGATCCCTTTAAATTTGTAGATTGATGTGGGGAGAATTGACATCTTTGCTAAGTTTTTGAATAAGAGAGTGAAATGATCACTCTTCACTTACGGGAACTTCATTTGCATAGGGAGAAGAGATGGAGGCCATTTTTATATTTTCTGTACTATTCCCAGCCTAAAAGAACTGCTGAGGGACTTCCCTGGTCGTCCAGTGGGGAAGACTCTGTGCTCCCAATGCGGGGGGCCCGGGTTTCATCCCTGGTCAGGGAACTAGATCCTGCATGCATGCCGCAACTAAGACCCGGTGTAGCCAAAATAAATGAAATTTAAAAATAATAATAATAAAAAAGAACTGCTGAGCCTGGAAACCCACTCACCTTGACCTCTGGTCCATTAGGAACAAGAGGTTCCAGTCACCCTTCAAAGTTTACCCCCATGCCTTTAAAACACTTGTTTGTTTTTGGAGGTTTCTCTCACTAGTTCCATTAATACAAGTTTGACATCTTATAAGGGCCAGACATCAAGCACATGCTTGTTCAACTGACTTACTACACTTCCATGGACCAAGATGCTCTAGTTCTAGCCTCTAACTTCCTATGTAGGAAAAAATGACAGCAATAATTAACATCTGGGCTTCCCTGGTGGCGCAGTGGTTGAGGGTCCGCCTGCCGATGCAGGGGACATGGGTTCGTGCCCCGGTCCGGGAAGATCCCTCATGCCCCGGAGCGGCTGGGCCCGTGAGCCATGGCCGCTGAGCCTGCACATCCAGAGCCTGTACTCCGCAACGGGAGAGGCCACAACAGTGAGAGGCCCGCGTACCGCAAAAAAAAAAAAAAATTAACATCTTTATAATCTGAAACAGCAGGGAGACAATTTTGTCTAATTTAAGGTGAAAAAGAAATGGGAGCTGTAGATATCTGGTCTCTCAGGGACCTATTGTGGGATCTTGAGAAAGACAAAGAGTTTGGCCTTCATCTTTGCAACAGAGACAAGACTAACAATATTTACGAGGAACAGCTAGTCAAAGCAGAAAGTGTTATAATTTTTAGGAGAAATTAAATGCTCAAACCATAACCTTGTTTGGTCTTAACCTGTATTCACAGGGCCAGAGTAAAGTGTTTTTGTTTGTTTGTTTTATTACTTTTAAAAATGACCAAGTTGAAAGGATAGTAAATCAACCCCAATTTTATCATGACAACGTATAGCTACAAAAGCAGCCTTCTGAGTTGCATGGGGATGGCTAGAGAATGAAAAGAGAGTTTGTATTCACTGTTTCAATGGCAAAAACTACCTGTAATTATTTCCTCAGTGGGGCTGCATAAAACTTGGTTTCCATTTAATCTTATAGTAAACAATTTCTATATTTCATGTCATGGATTAGAATGAAAATGGAGATAGTTCATCAACACTGATCTGCGATATAAAAAAGAACAGTGAAGCCGAGGGTATGAGAGTGCATAAAAATGTTTTGTGTTCTGACCAGTACATTGCTTTAAAAAAATTTTACAGTCAGGCCCAATTGTTCATTCTCACCATGCAGAAGATACTCACATATTCATTTTTAAAAGGGCAAATCAACCATAATTCAGTTTATAAACTGTGAAGCTGGTTGCGAATGTCTGGATGAATATTCATTAGAATCTCTTAATCTGCCATCGACTGTGATTCATTAGGCATATGTAAATATCACTCACTTTAATTGCCCCTAAACTGACTTAACATAATATTGTCATTAGCAAATTATTAGTTATTTGTGTAACTAATGGTACATTATGGTGTGCACGTTAAATCTCCAAATATATGATTACAATTATGATGATGTTTTATGCTGTGAGCTTTCTAAACTATTTGATAAAATATAATGGAGTCAAATCAAATCTGGTATGTTAATAGGACAGTTGCAGAACTTTTTTCTGCACCTCGGTGCTGTTATCATGTCCCAGCTACTCATTCTTCCTGACACTTGCTCTAAGTTCTTTCTATTGTCTTGTCTGCACCAAAGGTCTCAGGAACATCCTCAACTCTGTTCTCCCACATTTTACGTCATGGGCTCCATTCCAGTTTGCTTTTAGTAAAAGTGAATATTTTCAAAAATATTCACTCATTGAAATGGGGCAAACAATACAAAATAAGCAAAGAAAGTACAGAAGACCCTCCTGAACATGGATGGGAAGGGCCAAGACTAGCATGTAATTTAACCAACTCAGGAACTTCACTGTATATGATTGGAAGGCAGCAATCTCCATATAAATTCATCAAATGGTGAGCTGTGTTGCGGCTGTTTTCTCCACAATCATCATCTGGGAAGAATTTGATACTACCTAGGAACCCTCTTGCATTCTCAGCATTGCTCTTTCTGAAAATTTTGTTGACCTGTCCCTGCATCTCCCCATAGTGCTTGCTTTACAACAGTGTCACATAGAAAAGGACTTTTCTCTAATCTCAATCTCCATAGCAATATCACCATATTTGTTTTTCAAAGAAAATCACCCACTTTCATCACTTACAATTATCACAAATTCATTAAGCGAGCTCCTAGGAATAAAGCTGACCCAGCACACTGGCAGAGAAGCCTACAATTAGTGTTCATTTAGTCTCTGTTAATTGCCTAACTGGTGACAGGAATATGTTAATACAAAATGAGCTAACAGAGGCAGGGAAGCTTTTTATCATGTTGCCCTCCTAAATATTAGTACATTAACAGGCCATTGATGTTTATAAACAGAGATTCAGACAAACGCATGTTCCTGTCTTTGATAACACTCTAGATTAATTGCCATTTCATCTTAATTTAATAAGCAATCCTTTTGGTAAAAAAAAATGCTTCAACATGAAAAGAAATTATTGAGATAATGACAGCATAATGAATATAGATTGTGGTACAAATCTCCTGAAGAGATACCAACATTCCAGAAACATGGTCAAGCATTACTGTATTTAAAATAAAGCAAAATTTTCAGTCTAACGTCCTTCAGGTTTAACACTACTGCCATAAAGTAAAACAATTCTGGTGATTCTGATCGATGGTGAGAGATTGAATCCCTCCACCCAAGAAGATGAGTTGTGAGTTTCAGGGATCTCTTCTAGCCCATATCAATCCTCCCATTTTACAAGATGGTCTATTGAAGTACCTCTTCTATGATATACATACTTCTGAAATAACACCTAGTATCTTCTGGTTCACATGATGCCTGCCTCCTCTATGGGCTATAAGTTCCACAAAGTCAAGGGCTTTGTATTTAGTACAGAGGTTGGCAAATGGGCCAAATTTGGTCTACCACCTGTTTTTTTAAATAAAGTCAATTGGAACACAGCCGTGCCCAGTTATTTACTCTTGTCTGTTGACTGTTTTATCTCTTCAGTGGCACCATTGAATGGTTGTAACAGAGAACACATTGTTTCACAAAGCCTAAAACATTTACTATCGGGCCCTTTATAGAAAAATTTTGCCAACCCATGATCTCATATACAGAATTTTGCCAAAAATGAAAGAATGCATAAATAAAATCCCTAAAATGAGCATCTTGTTTGTGATCAAAATTTATGTCTCAAATGCCTGCAGAGTTAACGATTCATCATGCAGTTAAATAAAGTTTGGTCACTTCTAACTCTGACATCGCAGAGATGTCAAAAATATCTAATTTATTTGAGCCCTGATCATTTTGTTATACAGCTTGGCCTAGATATTTGGCTGGGTTTATCTGCCAAGTCGAATTATGAGTTATGGTCAAATGTAAATGTGATTCAGAAAGTCACTTTAAATTTTGTTCAGACCTTTAGGTCCACTTTAGACTCAAACACAAGTCTTTTTTGTAATGTACACGCATAGGAGAAACGAAGTAGCACTCCTGCCCAGCATCAATATTGCAATTATTAATACTAACCAATATTTAGGGAACCACTAACTTCGTGCCAGGCCCATGCAAAGCATTTTACATGCATTATCTCATTTAATCTGTACTACAACTTTATAATACAGAGACCATTACTTATCCGAATGGTAGGAGTAGCCATGCACTGCTTCACACCCCTGGTCTGTTCTATCTCCCTTTAGTTTTCCACAATCTTCTCTTTGTAGGTTTGTCCAATGTACAATATCTTGACTCAACTACCTAGGAAATCCTGCACTTCATGGGAATCGTAGGCTGGATGCTGTAGACCTCTCTTTCTGCAGGGCTCACAAGCTTCTCCATTAGCATTCCCTTCTTTAGGGACTGATTCCCCTGGATCATAACTTAGCTCTCTGACACATTTGATACAGCTCTGTCTCCTTGGATACCAACCTGAGTGTAATTTAGATGTACACGGTATGAAGAAGGACTAGCAGACATGAATTAGATGTACATTAGAGGGCAGGAACTTGGAGAAAGGATATTAATTCGCCTTGAGTCCGAAGAGTGGTGTCTGGGAAAGCCTAAGAGTGGAGGTGCATCTTGGAAAATAAATAGAACTCCTCCAGAAGACAATGGTACATTCCAGGCAAGAGAAAGAGCTTGTAAAGAAGCAAAGTGTGTGAAATGTTATGGCATATGGTGACAGAGGAAATAAAACTAGAGAACTGTAAGAAACTTTATTTTATTGTAAGAAGTTTGGAAGCCAGTCAAAATTTAGGTAAAAGTGTGACATGAAAAGATGGATGTTCTAGAAAATTGTGGTAATAGGATTGGAAGGAGTCAAGACTGGAAATGGGCAAAACAATACAAGTGACAGATACAATAATCTGTCACTTATTTGTGACGTGAGGACTTACTCTATGGCAGTCAAAGTGGGACAAACACAGGGAACTTGGAAAAGATGTTAAGAGGATACCATTGGCAAGCATATGGATGCAGGAGAAAGAAGAGCCAAGAAAGACCCTGAGGTTTGTGGCCTAAGTGACAGAACTGTCAGTGTCGTTCATTGAATAGGGAGCAAAAAGTAGACTGCACGGGCATGGAGATCAATGATGATTTCAGTTTGAACATGTTGAATATAAAATGCCCTTGGAATATCCAGTTGGAGCTGACCTACAAGCTGAGTGATATATAGATTAGAAAAGAGGTCTGGACTAGAGATTTGGATTTGCCATATTACTACCTCTAGTTGTATGAGCTTGGGCAAGTTAATTAGCTTCTCTGGGCACCAGCTTCTTCATCTGTAAAATGGGAATAACAATAGTACCTATTTCATAGTGTTGTTACCAGTGTTAAGTGACTTAATACATGTAAACTTCTTAGAACTATGCCTATATAAAGTTTTAACTATTATTATTATTATCACTGTTATTGCCTTTGACAAGATACCCCATTATATGTATTTTTTATAGTTTTTTCTTTTTTCAGCTTCACTGAGGTATAATTGAATACTAGAATTATAAGATATTCAATGTGTATAATGTGATGATTTTGATATATGTATATATTGTGAAAAAATTCCTCATCCCCATCATGTTAACTAACACACCCATCACCTCACATATTTACCTTTGTGTGTGAGAACATTCAAGTTCTACTCTCTTAGCAAATTTCAGTCATACAATACAGTGTTATCAACTAGAGTCACCATGTTACACATTAGGTCCTCAGACCTTATTCATCTTAAAACTGAAAGTTTGTACCCATTTGCCAACTTCTCCCTATTTCCCCCAACTCCCAGCCCCTGGCAACTTCCTTCTACTCTCTATTTCTATGAGTTCCACTTTTCCTTTTTTCTTTTTTTAGATTCCACATATAAGTGAGATCAGGCAGTACTTTTCTTTCTCGGTCTGGCTTATTTCACTAAGCATAATGCCCTCCAGGTTCATCTATGTTGTTGCAAATGACAGAATTTCTCTCTTTTTTAAGGCTGAATAATATATACATATATATATAAAATGGACAATATGTGTATTATGGAATATATATATACATATATATATATAAATCGCATTTTCTTGATCCATTCATCCATTGACATAACATGTATTCTTTAGCTGTCTTCTCCAACTGTTCTCACTTCCTCCTGCCACCCATCCTTGGTGAAAAGCTTAGTTTTCACAGTTGATGTAAAGTCTCACAGTGGCCTATATCTTTAAAAAAAAAACACATAGCCTGGAATGAGTTGTGCTTATTGCTAGCTGGAAGAGCCTCCAGAAAAGCCTGCAATGGAAGCTCTCTGAGTCCACACTAACGCCCACCCCGAGTACAACGAGGAATGCCTATGCTACTAATTCCTCTGTAGCTTTTATAAAAACAACTTTTTTCCCTATTATAAAATTAATTCATGCACCTTGTACAAATCTTGGGAGAAAAAAAATCAAAAAAGTATAAAGAAGAAAGTAAAAGTCACCTATAATTGAGACGTAACCACCGTGTGAGTATTTATCACTTGTTTGTTTATCGTTGATGATTTACTCCTTAGGAGACAGAGGCAAAGAAGAGCCCCTCAGCACCGCTTCCCATGCTGCCTGCACACTGACCCTGCTTCTGCTGATCTGTGTGGACCCGCTTCTGCTGATCTGTGCAGGTGACTTCAGATATTCAGTGTGATCAATGGGTTTCAGAAAGTTGCCAGGCTGGGAATAAATGCAGCATTTGTTCCGGTGTCCTGGCTGAATTCCAGCTGAAGGCCTGATGGTTCCAGGGTCTCCGCTGTAACTTCAGTTGGATTAGTTACCCATTAGTTCTCATTCTGACCCTGGGTGGAGGGGTGCCAGCGCGGGTAAACCAGGAGTGGCTGCTTTTAAGTGAAGCGAGCCCTGCCGAGTGGGCTCTGTAAATCATCCCCCTCCACCCAGAGGGAAAGCTCTGTATGGATCAAAGGCTCTGGGAAAGAGCAGGGTGTCATTGACCCTCCCGCTGCCACCACCCACTGGCACCTCCTCCCCCAGTGGGGACCTGCAGAGGTGGACCACCACTGCTAAGACATTTCTCCATTATAGAATCTCTCATTTCCATTGAGATCCTGTGAGCTTACTGAGTACCCTGGCATATTCCCTGCCCAAATTTTACAAACACTTCATCCATCTTTCATTTTAAGGGTGAGGAGGAAATTTAGCACTGCAAGCAACCTAGATGATGCAATTTAAATATTCTGATCACAGACAAGATCTAAGATGCAAAACTTAGTTTACCGCCCCAATACATATAAGATGGTGAAGATGAAAAGTTTATAAGGACCCAGAACCCAAGCTGGTAGAAAACGTTGCTTAAACATTCTGATCATGTAGGAAGGGGGTCAGGATGCCGTGAGCCTTGAACCAGAGCAAATCAAAATATGAGTCCAACAGTATCCAGATCCCTAATTGCTGCTGATTTGAATTCGGCAGCAAATTTTGCATAATACCAATAATGACCTTTCTTCAGGGCTGCACTGGCATGATTGTTGGGACCTTGTAACAAA
Source organism: Hyperoodon ampullatus (assembly GCF_949752795.1). Lineage (NCBI taxonomy): Eukaryota > Metazoa > Chordata > Mammalia > Artiodactyla > Ziphiidae > Hyperoodon > Hyperoodon ampullatus. The sequence goes on along the minus strand of NC_136925.1, from coordinate 63,601,479 downwards.
TACCTAGTGCGCTTTAATGATGGAATGACATACCTCTGATATGCAAATTTTTACAGCACAGCAATTAAGCAGTTTAGAATTTTACGACAGTGTTTGGGCTTTATACAACAACAAAAAAGGGGGCCAATAAAGGCCGGTGATGGATGGGCTAATCCCCACTGGAAATATACCATGTAATGCTGTGGAGACTACATTATAGATAGCATGGTGATGATTGGTTGTTAATCTCCTTTCCCGACCTCCCCCAGGTCCGTGGAAGCCCTTGCTCCTGCCCTCCATCCCCCACCCCCTTAAACCCACCCCCGCCCCTACTGCGCGGAACCTGGCACGGCAGCCACGCTGTTGGGACACGAGTCTGGGGTACAGATGGGAAAGTTGGGGCATAGCAATCTGCTGTGTGCACGGAATACAGAGCAAAAGGGGCTTGCAGCGAGGCAGCTTGTCAGCAGGGGACAGAACTGGGGGCCATATGCCGCTCTTCTTCTCCCTTCTGTCACCAAGTCTGCCACCTCATCCTTCTGTCAGGGGACACTAATGATGAACATGTTTTAAACAGTTTTGTTTACCTAGCAACAGCTTTTCTAAGAGGGGGTCTTAATTAGTCACCTAAAACAATTTTGGGTTTGGACTTTTTTTTTTTTTTTTTAGGATTCATTCATTTGTTCATTCATCTGGAAGAATCTCCTCTTGCTCATTCCACACACACCCCCGCCCCCGCCCCCCATACCCAGGAGGCTGTTGTTACTGTTTCCATGAAAAAGTGTGTCTGCATTACAAAACTAGTTTTAATAGCTATATGCCATTTTTCTTTCTTTCATACATACTTTAATGCCACAATTAGCTTTGAAGGGTAGATTTTTCTCCACTTGTCAGAGGCAGTATTCCTTTGTGAAGCTCTGCAAATAGGATCTGCATTTTAAAATGAAATCCCATTTGGCGAATTTTTTTTCCCATAATTTTGTCCTAGTGGTTGCAATCGCTTCCCTGTTAAAGGAGTAGGCTCAAAGCTGATTTAGCCATTTGCTCTATCGTGACAGCAAGAAAATAGAAAATCGTAATTTGAATTTCATCAATTATGGGATTGTTTTTTTTTTCAAATTTGTTTCACAAACCACAGTGAAAGCATAGTAGCTTCCTAGTGATTTCTGAATTACTTTTGCTTTTGGTTCCTTTTATTTAATATAAAGCAGTTTGAAGACTGTGAATTCATAGATTTCTATTTCTATAAATTAATACAAAAGTTTTAGAAATCTGTTAAAATGTACAATATTTAATTCAAAATGAATTAGAGACAAATTCTGAAGTAGCATCGTACAAAATGTTGGAGTGAAATGCTTTTCTTTTTTTGCAATAAGATTTGTGACAAATGAGTTAACGACCAAAGAAAATAGGACCAAATGTGTTTAATCATTAACTCTCATTAGACAATAGCGTCCATAAAAATCAAATGACACAGGCTAATTCCTGTAGGACTACCTCTGCTTTTACATTATGCAACGAGCTTCTGCCTTATTGTAAAAGAATAACACCTCTTTCAAGTCACTAGTTGTTTCTCTTAGAACCTAGGGCCCGCTTAAGCCATGGGATTATTCACCATTGAATATCAAGCTTCATGTTTATTCAAAACAAGGTGGAATTATTAAAATGTAGGCACGGTGGAAATAGAAAAGAGCTGATCCCAGCAGATAGTTCTTAGAATAAATATTATATTTTTGTTGGTAACTTTGTGTTTTAGTATGTCAAATAATCATTTTAATTGACAATTTCTTTTTTCTCCATATGAATTACAGTATTCCAGAAACAGGTTTTTGTTCAGAACTCTAAAGATGAATTTTTAAGTTCAACTAATTTTTAAAATTTTTAATAGACTTTATTTTAAGAGCGGCATTGGGTTTCCAGAAAGATTGAGCAGAAAGTACAGAGCGTTTCCATATACTCCCTCACCTTTCCTTACATTTTCCCTTATTATTAATATCTTGCATTAGTATGGAACATTTGTTAAATTGATGAACCAATACTGATACATTATTATTAACTAAAATTCATAGGTTACATTAGGGTTCATTCCTTATGTTTTATAGTTCTACGGGCTTTGACAAAGATCTATCTACATGTATTCACTATTAGAGTGTAACATATAGAATAGTTTCACTGCCCTGAATATGCACTGTGCTCCACCTGTTCATTCATCCTTCTATCCCCAACTTCTGGCAACCACTGATCTTTTTACTGTCTCTAGAGCTTTGCCTTTTCTAGAATGTCATATACTTGCTATCATACAATATGTAACCTTTTCATTTTGGCTTCTTTCACTTAGTAGTATGCATTTAAGTTTCTTCCATGTCTTTTCATGACTTGGTAGCTCATTTCTTTTCATTGCCAAATAATATTCTATGGTATGGATGTATCAAGATGAATGTTTATAGCATTTAATGGTTTCATTACTGTGAAAATAGGAAAAATCTACCCTTCAAAGCCAATTGAGTGTATATATTGTACAGTTAGCTTGATTCTTAAATTTGAAGATAAATTTGAAAAAGTTGTTTGTTTAAAAAGTTTGGCCTCGATTTTGGGCTACTAGTAACATACACATTATACTTATTTAGTGTAAGCTAGATAAAACATTAAGTGGAAAAAAGGAAGTCCTCAAAGCTGCTGTGGTAGGGGAGGATGCTTGATAAGGTTTACAATTAACCAAGAAGTGTCATCTCATTCCCTGTGTATGCCATGTGGGGAGGGTCAAGAACAGTCTGTGTGTGTGTCTGAGCCTGGTGAAGGAGAACTTAACATTTTCAGTGAGAAAGCTTGCTAAGAATGTTGTCAAGAAAGTGGGCACAGCAAGTTACCCTGGCAGACTTTTGAAGAATCATTCAGATTTAAATGCCTTGTAATTACATATTCTAGGATGAGTTGGTACACCGATTATCTTAAGGAAAGAATAAAATGGAAACGTTTGTGGTTGATGAAGACCGGCTCTCACAATATCACTTGGTGTAACACAGCTGGTCATGGCAGAACAGAGATGAAATTGTGTAGGAGTCAGGAGTCTTTGGTGGGCGGGGGATGAGACTGAGATATTGGTGACTTCTCTTTTCACAATCAACATGATTAGAATCAAACTGAGAGTTTGGGATGGTCCCAGCTGAGGTCCATGTGTTGGAGAAAAAAACCCAAAGTCCATGAAACAGAATTTACATGTTGGAAGGGGAAGTCAGGACAAACTCAGCCCAACACCAGGAACCAAATAAATGCGTCGGACACTGTGTATAGTTGGGGATGGAGGCTGACCTTTGAGCCACTTCTAGCCAGTGTTTTGTTTCCCAGATGGGTAAGGAGGAACAGGAAGTCCCAAAGTTGGGTGGCACTGCAACCCGCCAGGGATCTGGACCCCAAATTATCACCTCAGTGGAGGGAAGTGTTTTGGTCAACTGTGCAGGACCAGAGCCAGCTTTTAATGTGTTTCCTTTTCACTCTCCACCTGGCATTTAGAAGCAGGGGGACCTGTGTTAAGGAATTGACCCCCAGTGCTATTCAAGGAGTGGGGAGGTCTCCAGAGGAAGGCTTTCTGCTTGAGTGACTCTTTGAAAATGATAACAAAAACAAAAATGAAAGAACGTAATTTCATTTGTACCCCAAACTGGTGAAGAGAGCCATAGCATAATATGGTGCAGCTTGGACTCGAATTAAGGAGTAAGTCTTCCTTCATGCTGAAAGGCATGTATATAAATATAGAACATTACCTCTGTTTTCCACAGGGCACTGACGCAGAGCACTGTTGGGGGCAAATAACCAAAAGGTTGCCTAGCACACAGATGAGATTTGAGATGCAAACTATCTCAACGTCACATACAGAAAAATCTGTTCCTTGTTTTAGCACAAACATTTTGTTGGAAGGGCTGCAAAGTCTTTGTTACAATATACGTTTTTTACTTCTAATGTGCACATTTAAAAAATATATTTTAACATTGCCGACATTAGGATCTGTGTTATAACCAAGTAAGTACGTTTCCCATCGTTGTTTGTGTTTGTGAAGTGGTTGTTGTTAGTCGCACAGCTCAAGTTTGGCCAGAGCTGTTTATGGTATTGACACTTCAGTCAAGTCATGTACCTGCTGGGTACTAATGAATCGAGCTGCTGTTAGTGTCCGCTTGATTGTTGTTGGAGAACTTGCTATTGATTAATTCTGTTAAATTTTTTTTTTTTAAATCAGCATCAGTGGGTATCAGCAACTTAGAAGATGATTCCAGAGGAGCACTTTTTAAAGAAATGTTGCATCAGTGATACCCCTGTTGACACAGACATATTATTGTGTAGAAACTCTCAGGTAACAATAAAGCATTTCTAGGTAATTTAATTGGCAGCTTTTTTATTTTGGTCTTTCTTAGTGATGCATAAAATAATGGAGCGTCTTTCTATCAGAGGTTTCTTAGTTACATAGCAGATAACCTGCTGCAAAAAAGCCTGACTATCACTTTTTTCTTTGATGGGTTGTTAACGTTTACCATCTAGCCATCTGAGGGTATGTGTCTAACCCACTAATTCCAACACTTTAGGGTTGTTATCCTGGAAAAAAAAGAAAACTCCTGAGGCACGTTGTACATTCCCCCCAACTTCCAGCCTGGAGGTCCTTTCCAAACTGCCAGCCAGAGAACTGCACTGTCACTGCAGAGAAACAGGGATTGGAATTTGAGCCTGGTGAGGCAGCTGTGGTTTGCAAGGTAGAGTATCTGAAGAGAAGCAAGATGTGCAGAAAAGGAGCTCCAAATCTGTATAAGCATCTCCTTGATCTTGTCTGGGTAAAAGCGGAGCCTGTGCAGAGCCTGACTCTGTGAGGCAAGACAGAGAACAGCTATTGGTCTCTACTGGATTTCCAAAGTTCTCACAGTACAGGAAGATGCTGGATTTCCAACCAGCCCAGGGAGAAAACTCTCTAAACACCTTGGGTGTTAGCTGGGACACCAGAAAGACCAAGTCTTTCCAGTCAGGTATTTCCAGGTTAAAATCATTCCTTAACTCCCTGTTGTTCTCAGGGAAAAGAGCTAAAATTCTCATACTGGCCTCCAGCATGTCTGGGTCCTGTGATCACTCCAGCCACCTCTTCTCCCTGCTGCGTGGCGTTCAGCACCCCAAGCACCTCTTTGTCATTTGCCTCTGACTTCAGGGTTGGTTAACCATGCTGTTCCACCGACCTGAGATACTTGTTCTATTTTATCTAATCAGACTGACTAAAAAAGCAAAGTCCAGGATATTTACTGCAGTGAAACTACCCTGTATGATACATGTCATCATACATTTGTCAAAATCCACAGAATGTACAAGACCAAGAGTGACTCCTAATGTAAACTATGGACTTGGAGTAATAACGATGCATCAATGTAGATTCTTAAACTTTATGGTGCATTCTGATTGAAGCTTCCCTTTGATGATTTTGTAAGCACCTAGTTCCTTGTATTAAATCCCTTTCTTCTTAAAATTAGAAAAAAAGAAGACAAAGCCCAATTACATGAAGATTTCAAGAGACACAATTTAAATATAAAGACAAAGATTGAAAATGAGAGGGTGGAAAAAGGTATACCATGAAAACACTAATCATTAAAAAGTTGGAGTGGCTATATTAATATCAAAGTAGACTTTAAACAAGGAATACTAGCAGAGATAAGAAGAGATATTTCACAATGTTAAGAGGTTAGCTCATCAAGAAGACAATAATCCTAAATGTGTAAGCATATTTTAAAAAGCTTTAAAAAATCAAAAACCAAAGAAACTAAAAGGAGAATTAGACAAATCTAAATTACAGTGCAGATTTAAACATTTCTCTCTCAGTAACTGCTTGAACAATTAGACCAAAAAAAAAATCAGTTAGGGTACAGATTTGAACAGCTATCAACCAATTTTCCCTCTCTTTAGCCCATTACTTTTAACCACTGCAAGATATACATTCTTTAAAAGTGTACTTGGAACATTCACCAAGATAGACCATATTCTGGTCCATAAAACAGTTCTCAATAAATTTTAAAAGGTTGAAATCATATGAAGTGTGTTTTCTGCCCACAATAGAATTAAACTAGAAATCAATAATCAGAAGATATATGCAAAAACTTCAAATATTTTAAAATTAAAGTATGTATTTCTAAGTAACTCATGGGTCAAGGAAGAAATCACAAGGGAAATTTCAAATATTTTTTAACCAAAGGCTAATGAAAGCATAATATCTTAAAATTTGCTAAAGCAATGTTTAAAAAGGAAATTTATAGTTTTATACAGCAAAAGAAGACAGACCTAAGACTGTATATTGTGTGATTCGAAATTATGTAATATACAGAAACAAACCCCCAAAAACCAATAGTCCTTTTCCCACAGCCCTCTGTATTATCCACACATGTTTAGTTTTCTGTATCCCACCTGACAGTGAGTTCACTGAATTCCTGAATCACATCTATTAATTTCCTGTCTCTGAAGCCTGGCATCAACAATACTCAGATAATGACTGGATGGTTTAATATAGGGGTTGGCAATTGTTTTCTGTAAATTGCCAGATAGTTAATTCTTTAATCTCTGTCACAACTACTCAAGTCTGTTATAGCATGAAAGCAGATATAGCCAATAGGTAAACCAATGGGCATGGCTGTGTTCCAATGAAACTTTCTTTACAAAAACAGATGTTGGGCTGGATTTGGCCCAGGGGCTGTAGTTTGCTAACCCTGGTTTCAAGATACAAGGAAGCAGTACCACTTCAATAAATCAAACACTCTCTCTTTACAGAGACCATTACAGCCCTGCATATATTTAACCCATGTCTCCCAGTCTCCCCAGCTAACCTTAGCTAGCTCAGTAGCTTGTTGCAGGGGTAGCCTGAAGGAGGTAAGTCACAGCCTCCTCTGCTTGGCCAGTGGATGCTCCCCCATTTCTAAAATCCCTGTATCCATACTCCTTCCTGTCACTCTAAAAATAAATCACAAAGTGAAAAAGAATTTTTTTTGTTAAAATCTCCCCAAGATATAGGTTGAGCTTAAAAATTAAGATAAAATTGATGATATTTAAAGTAAATACAAGGACTCAATGAGAAAAGTTTAAAAGTCTAAAAGATGAAAGATTAAACTATAAGGCCAAAATGCAAATGAAAATTTTAAAGTAATGAGATTAAAGGTGAAAGATAAAAAACAAAGTGGTGTAGGGATAAAAATTATAAATCTGTATGAATTAAGAAGTTTGAAGAACTATCTTAAAAAGAGAAGAACAAAAAGCATAGAAATTACAAAAAGGTAGATGCAAAGAATAATATAAAGAGGAAAAACGCAGACTAAACACAGAGAGACACTAAGATCTCAAAACCAGACTTGAGGAGTCAGGAGCTGGCAGTCTTCTCTTAGAAAGAAGCCTCTGCCTCATGTGGGAATCAAGTTAGTAGGGCGCCCTCCCCAAGATGGGCACTGGCAAGATAGAGGCAGGGACTGAGGCTCCTCCCTGAAAATAACAGAGAAAAGGTTAGGGCCTGGGGTGCACACCCCACAGAAAATTGCCCAGGAGACCATCTGGAAGAGAAATTAGCTATGACAAATGACCTCCAATTTCAGGGTATCTGGTTCAGATAATTTTCTCTTCTTTTCCCAACAGATACAGAAAAAAAGTAAGAATGGAAACAATTTATCTGCCAAGTATATATGATACACAAATATGTATGTGTGTGTGTATATAAAAATTGTACAAAATTTTGTACAAAATTGTATTGAGATTGTATAAAGTGTATACAAAATCAATATATGTGAAAATTATATACATGATATAATTGTATATATTTTATATATAATCATATATGTGATTATATATATGTATGAAAATTGTGTCTATTTACATCTAAGTCAGATCTTCTGACTTCTAGCCAAATATATGAGTACTTATGCACACACATACTACACACTGGCACATAGATACACCAACATTCCATTGCTCAGGACGGATCACAATGGTCACTTCGGCATTGAACTCTTTGTCCAGGGAAATGATCATCACCCTCTGGAAGACTAGCAATTTTAAAAAACAGTCAAGGAATCCCAGCACTTCCCTTTCTCAAATAAAGAGAAGCCCCAAAATGGGAGGCTGCCAAAAGGAATACGGCACAAACTTCAATGGGACTCTTGTTTCCTTAGTGACCCTGAAGGTGTTCCCACCCCTTGAAAAGAGGTACAAGAATGTCATTTTGTTAGTAAGCACAAATCAATTGGAAAACCTTTTTTTTCAAACCATAGGCACAATAGAAGAACAGAACCCATTTTCCTGTTCATCTTCTCAGCGTATTTGAGCTGGGAGGAAGATTCTGACTGCTACTTTCTGCAAGTTGTAAAATCTAGAAACCTCATATGCTCTAGGCTCACACTTTACTGTCTTTACCTTACTCATACTGGGGATGCCCTTGGTGATGTAAGAAAGCCCTTTCAGATGAACTGCTTTCTATGAAAGTTTTTAAGTAGATATGAGATTATTAAACTAAACATGAACTTATTTTGGATTGAGTGATGGAACGGATATTAATGAACGAAAAATAGATGGTTTTTGTTCTGTTTCATTTTTGCTTGTTCAAACTGTGTAAAACTCCTAATGCAGGGAGGGGAAGGGTGCTCTGGAGCTGGCATGATCCGGCTTTCAGTAGCCTCTTGTTGGCAAGTCTTGTTGACAAGAACCTTGTGACACATTAGTAAATGTCTAAAAATGGGTCACGTGACAAAGATAAAGCTCTACCTGGAAAGACCACATGAAATAGAAGCCTGGACAGGACTTCAGAAAAACTAGTTAGGAATCTTCTGTTATGGCTAATATTTGTACAGTGCTTTAGTGCTCAGAAAGAATTTTGCTTTTAATTGCAGCTAATCAAATTCTCAAGAAAACTCAGTAAGATACTACAAAGCTACAGTAATCAAGACAGTATGGTACTGGCACAAAAACAGAAATATAGATCAATGGAACAGGATACAAAGCCCAGAGATAAACCCATGCACATATGGTCACCTTATCTTTGATAAAGGAGGCAAGAGTACACAATGGAGAAAAGACAGCCTTTTCAATAAGTGGTGCTTGGAAAACTGGACAGCTACATGTAAAACAATGAAATTAGAACACTCCCTAACACCATACACAAAAATAAACTCAAAATGGATTAAAGACCTAAATGTAAGGCCAGACACTATCAAACTCTTAGAGGAAAACATAGGCAGAACACTCTATGACATAAATCACAGCAAGGCCCTTTTGGACCCACCTCCTAGAGAAATGGAAATAAAAACAAAAATAAACAAATGGGACCTAATGAAACTTAAAAGCTTTTGCACAGCAAAGGAAACCATAAACAAGACAAAAATCAACCCTTAGAATGAGAGAAAATATTTGCAAATGAATCAACAGACAAAGGATTAATCTCCAAAATTTATAAGCAGCCCATGCAGCTCAATATCAAAAAAACAAACAACCCAATCCAAAAATGGGCAGAAGACCTAAATAGACGTTTCTCCAAAGAAGATATACAGACTGCCGACAAACACATGAAAGAATGCTCAACATCACTAATCATTAGAGAAGTGCAAATCAAAACTACAATGAGGTATTACCTCACACCAATCAGAATGGCCATCATCAAAAAATCTACAAACAATAATGCTGGAGAGGGTGTGGAGAAAAGGGAACCCTCTTGCACTGTTGGTGGAATGTAAATTGATACAGGCACTATGGAGAACAGTATGGACGTTCCTTAAAAAACTAAAAATAGAACTACCATATGACCCAGCAATCCTACTACAGGGCATATACCCTGAGAAAACCATAATTCAAAAAGAGACATGTACCACAGTGTTCATTGCAGCACTATTTATAATAGCCAGGACATGGAAGCAACCTAAGCGTCCATCGACAGATGAATGGATAAAGAAGATGTGGCACATATATACAATGGAATATTACTTAGCCATAAAAAGAAACGAAATTGAGTTATTTATAGTGAGGTGGATGGACATAGAGTCTGTCATACAGAGTGAAGTAAGTCAGAAAGAGAAAAACAAATACTGTATGCTAACACATATATATGGAATCTGAAAAAAAGGTTCTGAAGAACCTAGGGGCAGGACAGGAATAAAGACACAGACGTAGAGGACGGACTTGAGGACACGGGGAGGGGGAAGGGTAAGCTGGAACGAAGTGAGAGAGTGGCACTGACATATATACACTACCAAATGTAAAATAGACAGCTAGTGGGAAGCAGCTGCATAGCACAGGGAGACCAGCTTGGTGCTTTGTGACCACCTAGAGCAGTGGGATAGGAAGGAAGGGTGGGAGGGAGATGCAAAAGGGAGGGTATATGGGGATATATGTATACATATAGCTGATTCACTTTGTTATACAGCAGAAACTAACACAACAATGTAAAGCAATTATACTCCAATAAAGATGTTAAAAAAAATCAGTGAGTTTGGTCCGAGTTTCCTCATTTTATAGGTAAATGAGCTGAAGTTCATGACTCTTTCTAATACCCAGCATTGCCAAGACAGTTCTAAGACCCACATGAACTTCATGGAAATGATTTAACAAAATGAAATTATTTTATGAATTGTCTATAATGAGAACTCTATAGATTCAAAAATATTGGTCTTTTTGATTGTTTTGAGATGAATGTTGAGTTCACAGGAGAATATCTACACTTATATTTTACCTGTGCTTTTCTTCTTAGAAAAAGGAATACAAAGTAAGCCTTCCAGTGCCAATCCAGTTTTGACAATAGGACATTATCACACTTTGTAAGCTCTAGAACACGGCACATTTTTAAAAATATGACTTTAAGCCAGAAACCTGGATGTTTTGGGAGTTTGTTTTGCTTTTTATAATTGTGTAAGTGTTCTGGTATGATAATGAGAAATGGTAGGTGTCACAATAAAAAGGAAGTGAAGAAATAGTGAACCAACAGATCCCCATGTTTTTAGTTTCCTCAATCTGCTGGAGCCTTCATTTAAAAGTTTACATCTTTTAGTGGAAAAATTAATTTCTCTTTCAGAAGTTCCACTCACATTTTGTTGCTAATAAAACCAAGGATGTAAATACTATTAAGTACAAAACAGCCTGCGGCATAATTGTTTCAAAGCAATTACAGATTATATCGAGCCATTCGTGGAGCAAAAACAGTTTTTTCCAAGACACCAGCTCCCTGTACCTTGAAATTTTATTAGTCTAAGAATTTCATGCACCATATGTCTGAATATGAGACTAACTGCAATTGAACAAACAACTTTCTGATATATAGGTGAATGATAACCTGATTTTAAATGTGTTTATCTAATGAGATAATAACTGTAATTTACAATACATATAAAAAACCCCACTGTTACTCCTGGTGCACCTTTTGGCTAAAAAGGGTGATGCAGGGAGACATGCTAATGACATCGTCTTGGTTTTTACCAAGTCAGTAATAAAATTTGCATTTGATATTGTGCACAGTAAACTGGGTTATTAGCCTTGAAAATGAGTCTCATAAAATTTAAATATAGGCTTAAATCATATTAACTGTCCTGTAGGTTTTCTGAGAGTCTTTAAAGCATTGTGTTGCCTCCACAGTGTAGGGAATGCAGATGTTTGTGTGCCTTCAAGTGGGCCTCCAAAAGGAGGATACAAAAGAGAGCTTGAGAGATGCACTAGTAAAGCATCCACAGTCGTGCTCCCACTCTGAGGACCCGGCCTTGGTCAAACACCTGTAGATCAAGGAGGCTGGGGAAGGAGGGTCTTTCCAAAGAAGCCATCTAAGGGATTCTGGCTAAAGTTTGAGCCAAGTTGGCCAACCAATCCCTGCCCAAGGACTGCTTGGACCATCAACAACAGAACTTTGAAACTCCCATGATTTGATGATGCAGGAAGGTTGACAATTGTGAAATGCCACTTGTTGTCCTTGAGATAGAAGCAAGTTGCAGATTAAATGTTGAAGGGCCTAATGGTCACATTTTCTCCAGTAACTTCCAATTTCAGTGTCGTGCTTCTCAGTGTACACTAAATCATAATCATTTATTGTTATGAGAAAGAAATACATTTGAGAATGCAGACACTTTGTTGTTGACTCCTTGATTGAATTAGATGCACTGCCCCGACACCTGGGCATATGTTGCTAAGTAGACTTGTAGGGCCCCACCAGCCCTTCAGTGCTTCATCCCTGAGACAAGCCTCAGTCCTACCTATCACTGACTCCTTCTACCCAGCCAAGGCATGAGGAGCCCCTTGGGTGTGTGATCAACCAAGGCCAAGGCTGATACCCAAGAAGCACAGATGACCCTCCACTTCTAACTCCAAGACTTTCATCAGAAGACTATCAGGACTAATTATTTTAAATTTTTCTAACCAGCCAAATTAGCCATGCTTTACATACATTTCTCTTTCTTTGATCACTACCCAAATCTAAGCTCCTCAGATGCCAATCCCCTCCTGCATCTCTTCCTTCTCTTTCTCCTGAATCAACTTCCTTCTCTACTCTTCTCTCCCCAAATCTTCCATTCTGTCCTGTGGAACTCTTGTTCCAAGGGTAACAAATTCATATTTGTCCTCGAGTTCTTCACTAAATGCTGCAGGGAAAAGTGCTTCTCCTGTTACCCTCTTAAGGAAAAGCTGCATATTTCTCCCCATTTCATATGCTACAAGGATGATGGGAGGCTGTCCATCCTTCCTACTCAGCCCTGCCCATCTAGACCATGAATCTTCCATCTTGATGTGAAAACCCTTGCTTGAAGGAGCTGTCTATATCACTCTTCCCTACCCATTCTGTTGCTAACATCTACTCTTCCTCCTCTTTTCACTAAAGACTTTAGCACTGCTTTAAAACTTTCTTCTCCACTGCTCTGTTTATGAAGAAGGCTCATACCTTCTTCAAAACCCCAAACTCTCAGTATTGTGTTCTCCTAAGTTCTAGCGACTCACTCCCCCATTCACAAACTTCACGCCCACACTCCCACGGATACAGCGTACGTCCTTGTAATCTCCCAGTATGTCTCACTCTCTGAATTAACAATTCAGAAAGTCCGCTCTCTGTCCACGCCCTCCTGACCTACTTCCTGATCAATCACTTCTCTAGGACCTCCAGTCCTCTGCCCCATCGAATTTCCCCCATCTAGCTGCCCTTCATATCTTAACTTCTTTCTTAACATTCTGTAGCACTCTAACTCTACCACCTCGACTGAAACATTCTTTGCCAAGGCCATTAATGAACTACACATAGCTAACGCCAAAGGAGACTTTTCCATCTATTTCTAACTTACCTGCTTCGTAGCATGTGTCTCTATTGGGCCCTCTGTCTTCACAATGTCCTCTTCTCATGGCATCTGCAACATGGAGTCTGCCTCCTAACTTTCCAGCTGTTCAGCCTTAGGCTCTTTGGGGTTCCACTTTCTCTTCCTTCCCTTAAGTACTGGTGTCCCTCAGGATTTAGTCCCAGGACGTCTCACTTCTTCTTACTCTATATTGCCCCTGAGTGTTCTCATTAATTCTCAAAGCCTTAAGCAAAGTCCATATGCTAATAACTCCCTAACAAATATTTCCTCAGCTACACATACAATTTTCAACTTGGGCAAGTTACTTAACTTCTCTGTGCCTCAGTTTCTCATGTATAGAATGGGGATAATAATAATACCTACCTCTAGATTTGTGGGGAAAAAAAAAGGTTCATGCAAGTAAGCACTTAGAACAGTGCTTGGTACTTGATAAGCCCTCAGTAAATATTTCCTGCCATCATAACTACTATTATAATTGTTACGGGACATCTCTTCTTGGATGCCTCATAGGAGCCTTAAACTTAATACACTGAAAAGTGAAAATTATTACCATTTAGCCTTTTCTGATAAGCTTTCTTTTGCTGAGTCTCCTAGCTCAATAAGCATCAATATCATTTACTCAAACAAGAAATAATTAATTTCTCCTTCCTTTTGGCCCATACATTTGATGAGTCACCAAGTCTGATAAATTATGCTTCATTTCAGATCTTTTCTCTATTCCATAAACTAACTGCTAGTTCCCCAAATCAAGCCTTTATCATCCCTGGACCTCTGCAATAGTCTAACAGCTGATCTCCTGACCTGTCCAACACATTGCCCACACAGTACATTCCCTGGAAGATCTTCCAAAGTCCAAATATAAATATCACCTCTCTGTGTAGGTCCTTTTAATGGTCTCCCATTGCCCTCAAGAGAGAATCTAAACTCTTTAGCCTAGTTTTTAAGGCCATTTGCAATTTGCATCACTTATCCTCTCACATCTACCCTAAGCCCAGACTCTTAAGAGTCCTTTCACTCTGTTCTAGGAGCCTGCAGGCCAAATCCGACTGTTCTTCTACAACTTGTCAGCTAAGAATGGTTTTTATGTTTATATTTTACATAAATATAAAATATAAAACAAATAAGCAAATGCAAAAGCAAGATGATTAAACTTTGAGCAAGGACATTGCCTCTTGGTCTGCAGACCCAAAGTATTAACTATCTGGTCCTTCACAGGAAAAGTTTGCTAAACCTTGCTCTCTGCTCCATTCACTAAACTTCTCTCAGTTCCTCAACTATCCATGCTCCAGGACCTTTGCGTATGCTTTTCTCTCTATTCTTATCCCAAGACCTAAGTCCTGTTCATCCTTCAAATTAGTTTACATGTTACCTTTTCCAATGAGACTTCCTGATTCTGTAAATCAAAATTAAGTACCCACCTCCTTAGTTAAGTTTCCTAAGTATTTTATTCTTTTTGGTGCTATGGTAAATGGTATTGTCTTCCTAATTTCTTTTTCAGATAGTTCTTCCTTTCCAATCTGGATACCTTTTATTTCTTTTTCTTGCCTAATTGCTCTGGCTAGAACCTCCAGTACTATGTTAAATGAAGTGGTGATAGTGAACATCCTTGCTTTTCCCTGATCTTACAAGAAAAGCTTTCAGTTTTCACAATTAAGTGAGAAGCTGTGGGCTTTTCATATATGGCCATTATTATGTTGAGGTTATTTTCTCCTATGCATAGTTTGTTTACTTATGAGAGTTTTTAATCATGAAAAGGAGTTGAATTTGTCAAATGCTTTTTCTGAGCTACGGAAACCAGTATGGAGTGTCCTAAAAAAATTGAAAATAGAACTATCATACAATCCAGTAATCCCAATCCTGGGTATTTATCCAAAAGAATGGAAGTCAGAATCTCAAGGAGATATGAGCACTCTTTTTTTTTTTTTTTTTTTTTTTTTTTTTTTTTTTTGCGGTACGCGGGCCTCTCACTGTTGTGGCCTCTCCCGTTGCGGAGCACAGGCTCCGAACGCGCAGGCTCAGCGGCCATGGCTCACAGGCCCAGCTGCTCAGCGACATGTGGGATCTTCCCGGACCAGGTCACGAACCCGTGTCCCTTGCATCGGCAGGCGGACTCTCAACCACTGCGCCACCAGGGAAGCCCTGATATGAGCACTCTTATGTTCATTCACAACAGTCAAGATGTGGAAACAACTTAAATGTCCATCAACAGGTGAATGGATAAAGAAAATGTGGTATATACAAAATGGAATACTACACAACCTTTAAAAAGAAGGCAATTTTGCAATATGTGATAACATGGATGAACCTAGTGGACATTACGCTAAATGCAATAAGTCATTCACAGAAAGATACATACTACATGATTCCACTTATATGACGTATTTAAAATAGTCATATTCATAGAATCAAAGAGAGGAACGGTGGTTGCCTGGGATGAGGGGAGGGAGAAATGGGGAGTTACTAATCAGTGTGCATAAAGTTTCATTTAAGCAAAATGAATAAACCACAAGCTCTAGAGCATCTATTCTAAATGTTCCCAGCAACTTTTTAAGTTTTTCCTTTACCTTCATTTATTATGTATGAGGGGACATTGCTCATTCTGCAGCTCCTGGAGCAATGCAAGGTACAAACAAGCATTCAGTTAGCATTTGTTCATTGAATTAATTTAAAGAATCAGTTCATACATACCTCTATCACAATAAAGAGCACTTTGTGCTATAGTAGTATATTGTCTGCCACATCATAGAATGTCAGTTCCTTGATTGTGTGCTTATCCCTAATATCTAATACAGTTGTCACACAGACTAAATACTAAAAACTATTGAAAACAATTAGTTAAATGTCCTTTGTAACAATAAAGGAACTGTTCAGCTAATCTTGCCTGCTGTGGAAGCCCAAAGGGTGAAAAGGGCTTACAGTAATTGTGGTCATAGAAGTGGATTAGAATTTACACATCATGTCTTCCAGCTTCTCCTCTTAGCCACTCTTTCTGCAATTCCAAAGCCTACCAGCAGGTGTCACTACACACTTTTTAGGTCGTCTGTAGGTTCAGGTATGAATAACTAAGAGGTAAGAGTAAAATGATGTCCAGGGACTTCCCTGGTGGTGCAGTGGTTAGGAGTCTTCCTGCCAATGCAGGGGACAGAGATTTGATCCCTGGTCCAGGAAGATCCCACATGCCTTGGAGCCACTAAGCCCGTGTGCCACAAATACTGAGCCTGTGCTCTAGAGCCCACAAGCCACAACTCCTGAGTCTGTGCACCACAACTACTGAAGCCCACGTGCCTAGAGCCTGTGCTCCGCAATAAGAGATGCCACCACAATGAGAAACCCATGCACTGCAATGAAGAGTAGCACCCGCTCGCTGCAACTAGAGAAAGCCCACATGCAGCAATGAAGAACCCATGCATCCAAAAATAATATATAGAAAGAACTTTATAAAATAAAATGATGTCCATACTAATCTTTAATTTTTTCAACAAAATCAGAGCAATATACAGAATAGTATAAATGTTGACCAAATATTAATTAACTTTGTTTACACATTACCTGTACTGAAACACCTCAGCAGAATAGTATAAGGAAAAAAAGAACAGTTACACAGAGATTTATGCCATGTCCTGTATAGTCAACTGTGATGGAGAAATACTTCCTTAATCTCTAGCTCTCCCTTCCAGCTAGAGGAGCCATTCTGAAGTTATAATCATAGCTCACTGGCTTTTAGATCCCTGTATCTTGCTTTTCCCTGATTCTGTCAGCTAACTTCTGGGTCTTTCCTTATAAATGTCACAATAGAAAAGAAAACCAAAATAGATGACTGTAGTTTTTCTCCCTTCTCTGCATAAATCTAGTCTAAACCTTATGACAGTTTCCTCCATTCAGGCTACAGTTTCTATAGGATCAAGCTGCAGAAGAAAGGAGAAAACAGAATTCAGGAAACTTCTTAGGAGGCCATATCAAGTGTCATTAGAGACTGCCACAATCTATAAGCACTACATAGTATCTCCTTTGCCTAGACTGTCTAAGTTTGCAGAAGGAACCTGCTTGTTTAATATTACAGGCTCTGCTTATTGGGAGTTAATATTTTATGAGCCTCCATTCTGCATAAACCAACAGTCCACTGTAATGGAGAACAGACAGAAGTCAGCCTTATCAGACATCAGCTTCATATACCTACCCAAAACAATACCATCTGTAGCCCCTGCTTGTGTGTGTGTGTGTGTGTGTGTGTGTGTGTGTATAGAGTCCAGGGAGGAGGAAACAGAGGTATTCATTTTTTAATTAACAAAATATACAGGACCCTAATTTTCTTTTTTCCAAAGAATAAGAAAATGAATGAAAAGCATCGAAATGTATTCATAATTTATATTTTCAAACTTTGAAAACAGTGACCATATTTCTTAATCAGGAAAAATATATCTATTTTTATAAGGTAGAAAGAGGAGAATTCTTCCTAAAATTGTAGCTTGGGAACCCAGATTTTTAGTTTTTCCATCAAATTATCACAACCAACCAAAAAGTATAAAAATTATTGGGGGAAATCAAATAAAGGCTGCAATCGATCTTACAATTACCCCCAATCTTCTGCTTCAGAGGAGGAAGCTACCATATATGAGTGTTTATCGTGTGTGATTTCCCAGGCAGAGTTAGTATTTGAGGTGTGTTGGGTGCAGTTTTCCCACTCATGGTAGCATTTTACTTAAGGGCATTTTATATCTTTTTTTTTTTTTTTTTTTTTTTTTTTTTGCGGTATGTGGGCCTCTCACTGTTGTGGCCTCTCCCGTTGCGGAGCACAGGCTCCGGACACGCAGGCTCAATGGCCATGGCTCATGGGCCAAGCCGCTCCGCGGCATGTGGGATCCTCCCAGACCGGGGCACAAACCCGTGTCCCCTGCATCGGCAGGCGGACTCTCAACCACTGCGCCACCAGGGAAGCCCCAAGGGCATTTTAAAGAGTCCAATATGTATGTAACAGAAAGCAAACATTTTGTGTCAACACGTTCAGTGACAGCTGTCTCTGAAAAAGGCATTGCCACATATATTTATTTCATTCTGATCTGACACTAGTCATGTACTATAAACTTCACACTGAGAGGCCTCATTTAGTTAGGCTGACTGCCAGACTTGGGGGAAAAATCCACACCAAGCACGTCTGTGAGCAGTATCTTGAAACCCAAGCGTGGAAGGCTGGGGGTGCCTTGTCCTGAAGTTTCTGGAAGGTTCCTGGCTCTGCAGCCACACCTTGAGACAAGTTTATTTCTGTTCCCAGACATATTCCATTGTTTACTCAGAAAATTGCTCCTTTAGACACTGATTCCAGCTTCACTGAACATGCTTTAGAATAGAAGCCTGAGCTTTCCTCATTTGAGGAATCTCCGAGGGTCAACAGAAAAGGAAATCTCATCCTCAAATGCAGTTTTTCCCTACTCTTTTATTTATTTATTTTTAATATAAGGGTTTTCAAAAATGGTTACATATCAACAAAATCACAATCCATTGCTCAATGAAAATGTCATATCAATCGAACATAGCCCTGGTTCTCCTTTCAGGGTTTTATTCATAGATAGATGACAATTTGAAGACTTTTGAGCCAAAGCAGTGAGTGGTTTTTTGTATCTCACTTTCATCTTTCCTTACTTTGTGACTTTTTATTTGGGAACATGGATTGCTTTCGGCCATTTTCTTAATGATTTTGACTTCATCCCTTTGGGCATCAGACTGGGGTAATAAAAGGAACAAAAAGTCACATTGCCCAGTTTCTAGTGATATAAACAAAATTGCACTAAAACCGAGGCCAAAAATAAGCATTCAAAAATGCATATGCCTTTTTCCCACAGTCTTCAGGTATAGACTACGGGAAGTTGAGGGGGCGGCAACTTGAAGCAGCAGTGACAATCAGAGACCTGAGAGGAATCCCAGCTGATCGCTTGCAAGGTTAAGACTCACCTCTCAGTCTCTGTTTTCCTCACATGGGGATTGAGTGTAGTGACACCCTCTGTGGTCTGCATGTTTGTGTACCCCCAAAACTCATATGTTGAGAACCTAATGCCCAAGGTGATGGTATGAAGAGGTGGGGCCTTTGGGAGGTGATTAGGTCATGAGGGTGGACTCTTCATGAATGGGATTAGTGCCCTTATAAAAGAGGTTCCAGAGAGCTAGCTTAGCCCTCCCACTACATAAGGACACAGCAAGACATCTGTGACCTGGAAGAGGGCTCTCACGCAGCCATGCTGACACCCTGATCTCAGACTTCTGGCCTCCAGAACTGTGAGAAATAAATATCTGCTGACTATAAGTCACCCAGTTTATGGTATTTCTTTATAGCAGCCCAAATGGACTAGGACGACAGCTGAGAAGATCATAAAAAGAAATCTAGAAAGTGTATTTAATGCCATAGCAGACTCTCATCAAAAGCTGCTGCTGTTCCTGATGAATCCAAGCCATCTACCACCTGGGCCTCCTCACCATCAGAGTGACCAGAAGTTGAACATTCATTCTTTTACTTAAAAGGGAAAAAAACCACAACATTTTTAAGCAAAAGTGCCCACCCAGAATGTTTACAGGGAACCAAGCACACTCTTAGGCTCAAGGAAGGTCATAAGCCAACAACCAGGAGGCCATGCTCTGCGGAGGGTCAGAGTAGAGATTTTCTACCAGACAGACCTGGATCCGATTTCAAGCCTTGCACAGTAGCTGCACAATCCTTGGCAAGTTGATTTTCCTTTCCAAGCCTTGTTTTCTCCTTCATTAAATGAGAAAGGAGTGGTACTTGTTGCATGAGTTGTGAAGATTAAATAAGACACTTTAGGGCTTCCCTGGTGGCGCAGTGGTTAAGAATCCACCTGCAAATTCAAGGGGCATGGGTTCAAGCCCTGGCCCGGGAAGATCCCACATGCCGCAAAACAACTAAACCTGTGCACCACAGCTACTGAGCCTGCACTCTAGAGCCCATGAGCCACAACTACTGAGCCCATGTGCCACAATTACTGAAGACTGCGCACCTAGAACCCGTGCTCCACAACAAGAGTAGCCCCCACTCGCCACAACTAGAGAAAGCTCACGTGCAGCAACGAAGATCCAACGCAGCCAAAAATATAAATGAATGAATGAATGAATAAATAAATAAATAAAATAAATTTAATTAATTAAATAAGACAGTTTATTTAAGATGATTCACACAGTGACGGGCATCAATCTCTAACAGAGGAGAACCACAACATGTGTCCTAGGTCCCTCTGCTCCAGTTCTAGTCCCTCTCTTTCCAATATCGTTGCTCACACTCAGGGTTTCAACTGCCTCTCATTTGCGGAAGACTCATAGTGTGTATCTAGAAGGCACAGAACCACCTCAAACTCAACATATCCCAACTTGAATTTAGGATCTACCCTTGTCCATACCCTCAACACTGCTTCCCCCAAACCTTTACCGAGCTGAGTGACACCACCAAGACTGAGAGTTGTCACCTCTCTCTCCATACTGTCCCACTCCATGTTTCAAACTATCAGCAGCTTTGTCAGTCTTACCTCCTAAGTTTCTCTCAAATTGTTTTATTTCTCTCTATTCTCACTACTGCATTCTGAGATCCCTGCATTTCTCACCTGGATTACAGAAGAGCCTCCTTACTGGCTTCCCTTCATTTCCTCAAATCTGTCTCTGATTTGTTCTCCACAAGGCAGGAACATGAGTCTTTTCACAGTACAGATAGCTTCATGACAGCACCATCACCCTTCCTTGTCAGCCCCACTTAGACCCCTACATGGCTTCCCATGACTTTTAAGTTCAAGGCAACACTGCTTAAGAAGGCCTATGAGGTTTTGTGTGGTCTGCTCCCTCCCAACCACTCCATCCTCATCATCCCGTGTGGTCTGCTCCCTCCCAACCCCTCCATCCTCATCGTCCCGTGTGGTCTGCTCCTTCCCAACCACTCCATCCTCATCGTCCCCAGCTCCCTCTTGCTCCTCTGCTCTCGCCACATAGGCTTTTTTTTTTTTTTTTAACATCCTTATTGGAATATAATTGCTTTACAATGGTGTGTTAGTTTCTGCTTTATAACAAAGTGAATCAGTTATACATATACATATATCCCCATATCTCCTCCCTCTTGCGTCTCCCTCCCACCCTCCCTATCCCACCCCTCTAGGTGGTCACAAAGCACCTAGCTGATCTCCCTGTGCTATGCGGCTGCTTCCCACTAGCTATCTATTTTACGTTTGGTAGTGTAAATATGTCCATGCCTCTCTCTCACTTTGTCCCAGCTTACCCTTCCCCCTCCCTCTATCCTCAAGTCCCTTCTCTAGTAAGTCTGCATCTTTATTCCCATTTTGCCTCTAGGTTCTTCATGACCTGTTTTTTTTTTGTTTTTAGATTCCATATATATGTGTTAGCATACGATATTTGTTTTTCTCTTTCTGACTTACTTCACTCTGTATGACAGTCTCTAGGTCCATCCACCTCACTACAAATAACTCAGTTTCGTTCCTTTTTATGGCTGAGTAATATTCCATTGTATACATGTGCCACATCTTCTTTATCCATTCATCTGTTGATGGACACTTCGGTTGCTTCCACGTCCTGGATATTGTAAATAGAGCTGCAATGAACATTTTGGTACATGACTCTTTTTGAATTATGGTTTTCTCAGGGTATATGCCCAGTAGTGGGATTGCTGGGTCGTATGGTAGTTCTATTTTTAGTTTTTTAAGGAATGTCCATACTGTTCTCCATAGTGGCTGTATCAATTTACGTTCCCACCAACGGTGCAAGAGGGCTCCCTTTTCTCCACACCCTCTCCATCATTTATTGTTTGTAGATTTTTTGATGATGACCATTCTGACTGGTGTGAGATGATATCTCATTGTAGCTTTGATTTGCATTTCTCTAATGATTAATGATGTTGAGCATTCTTTCATCACACAGGCCTTTTATGACCATATCTTTGCTTTGCTTACTCTGCCCCAGGGTCTTTGCTTATGCCATTTCCTTTCATCTGAAATGTTCCCTGCCCCCCTCTTTCCTATTTAATTTTATTTCCTCCTCCAGATCTCACTAAAGCATCCCTTCCTCAGAGACATCTTGTTTAGCTTTCCTTGTTAGGTCAAGTTCACCTGTGATCTACTACTCCACTCCATTTGTCACAGACAAAGTTTTAAAGTTATTTGTGTGAACATTTGATTAATATTGTTCTCTTTGAGTGCATGGTCATCTCTCTGAGGGTAGGGACAGAGTTTTTCCTATTGCTGCATCTCTGGTAAGTGACATCACGCCTGGTACATGACTGGGCTCAAAAACCGTTTACTGATTGGAAGAATGTGGCAGAGTGACTAAAAGGCCAGCCTATGAAATCAGGAAGAGTTGGGTTCAATACTGTCTCAATACTGTTCAAAGACAATATAAACTCAAAAATCATCACTTTTCAGTTATATTATTGTTTTCTGGGCTCCTGAAGTTATTTATACCTTGTACCCATGAGATGGAAATATTATGTCATGGTGTGTTATTGTACATCTCTTTCCAGCTCCACACTCTGTGAATTGGGAGCTTGAAATCAACCATGATGGGAGTATTTATACTATGGAGGTAGACAAACACTACCAATTAGGGCTTGCTATATTGCTTTATTAGTTGCTAGACTTAAAAAAATGTAATGGAGAGAAGGTTAACAATGGAGATTATACACAAAAGTGTGCCATGTCTGTAGCTGTTACGTCATGAATAACACCAAAAATTTGAGATAACATTCTTCCAGTATTCAAAACCTAACATCCAGTTCAGCAAAGAGGTGGCTCCCAGCACTGATGGAACAAGTAAAATTTTGACGTGTCTACGATGTTTTATTTTTGTCTGACTTGTTATCACAAATGAAAACATCTACTAGCACTTGAATTGGAACTACACTGTGTTCTGATTGTGAAAAAATTAACATCACATCATGGTCTCCACTTCACATTAGCTGGAAGTCTTTGGAAAAATTGTTTAATCCCCCACCTGGCACTGCATGTAGAACAAAGGCAATAATAACAATGTGCAATAATAATAACATAGAAGAGTTCTCCCTGTGTCCTCCACATGGTGAACTCCACTATGTATAACTATCTCCTCCTACCCCCAACATCTGTCTGACTATTAATTCTTTTCAAAATTTTTACTCAGTTTTTGGAACAGATTACACCTGCTCATGGTAAAAATTCAAAAGGTTTAAAAAAAGGTATGGAGTGAAAAATTAGTCTTTCCACCAAACTGTCCTCAGACATGCAGTTCCTGCCCTAGACATGAGCACTGTTAGATTTTCTTACCTTCCAGAGATAATCTATGAATTTACAAAACATGTGCATGTTTATATATTCTTTTTTAGATACAAATGATGGCGTACTATATACACTCTTCTCTTTCTTGCTTTAATCATGTAATAAAATATCTTGCAGAGCTCTCCAAAGCAGTGCAGATAGTCCACTGCAAACTGTGTATAGTACTCTAATGAATAGGGGTAACATACTCTATAACAAGTCCCCTATCAATGGACATTTAGCATGTTTCTAATCTTTTGCTGTAACAATACTGCAATGAGTACTCTTGCACATGTGTCATTTTGAACATATCTCTATTGGTTTTCTGGTACTTTGTTTTAAAAACATTTAAAACCCTCTTACGCTGTTGGCGGGAATGTAAATTGGTGCAGCCACTATGGAAAATAGTATGGAAGTTCCTTTAAAAACTAAAAATAGAGTTACCATATGATCCAGCAATCCCACTCCTGGGTGAATATCCAGAAAAGATGAAAACTCTAATTCAAAAAGATACATACACCCCAATGTTTATAGCAGCACTATTTATACTAAGCAAGAAATGGAAGCAACCTAAACATCCATCTACAGATGGATGGATAAAGAAGATGTGATATATATATATATATATATATATATATATATATATATACACACACACACACACACAATGGACTCTTACTCAGCCATAAAAAAGGAATGAGATAATACCATTTGCAGTATCATAGATGGACCTAGAGATTATCACACTAAATGAAGTAAAGCAGACAGAGAAAGCCAAATATCATATGATATCACTTATATGTGGAATCTAAAAAAAATGATACAAATGAACATATTTACAAAACAGAAGTAGACACACAGATATAGAAAACAAACTAATGGTTACCAAATGGGAAAGGGAGGGAGGGATAAATTAGAAGTTTGGGTTTAACAGATACACACTACTATATATAAAGTAGAGAACCAACAAGGATCTACTGCATAGCACAGGGAGCTATATTCAATATCTTGTAATAACCTATAATGGAGAAGAATCTGAAAAAAAGTATATATATATATATATATATACACATATATGTATAACTGAATCATTTTGCTGTACACCTGAAACTAACACATTGTAAATCAATTATACTTCAATAAAAATAAAATAAAATAAATAAAATGTTTGATGAGGGGATTAACTCAGTGTGATTTTTGCTCATGATCAGAGCTAGCACAACCAACTCACTAAAATACTTACTGAGTGTTTACTATGTGACCAGTGCCACCATTTTACTTAAAGGTGTTAAATATTAACTAAATGTATATATTGGGGACAGGGAGAAGAGCGTTAACTTTACTTAAAGAGAATATTAACAACCTGGGGAAAAGAGTTTCTTACTCTCATGAAGCAAGAAAACATGCTACAAGACAAAGTAAAATTAAGAAGCAAAAATGAGGACATTGAAATATCTGTGTCTTGGTTGATCATATATGTGATTAAACTTCTACTCACTAAATAAACTGTCCTTAAAGCAGTATTGTAGTGGGGAGAATGTATAATTCTTACAATGGCAATAGCATAACAATTGTCATAAAGTATAACTTTGAATTTTATTTTCCTTTCTTTCAATGACTAATTCTCTCTTTCTTTTAAATTTATTTATTTTATTTATTTTTTACTTTTGGTTGCATTGGGTCTTCATTGCTGTGCACGGGCTTTTTCTAGTTGCGGTGAGCAGGGGCTACTCTTCGTTGTGGTGTGTGGACTTCTCATTGCGGTGTCTTCTCTTGTTGTGGAGCACGGGCTCTAGACATGTGGGCTTCAGTAGTTGCAGCACGCAGGCTCAGTAGTTGTGGCTTGTGGGCTTAGTTGCTCCGAGGCATGTGGGATCTTCCTGGACCAGGGCTTGGACCCATGTCCCCTGAATTGGCAGGAGCATTCCTAACCACTGAGCCACCAGGGAAGTCCCTAATCCTCTTTCTTAATCTCATTAACATATTTGCACAACATTCCATACAAAACAGTCTCACTCCCTCACACAAGGAATTTACTGTAACATTTATACAAAAAATCAAGACCACCACAATCCAGGGAATGTTCTTGTTGAAAGATCGGGATAACCCTCCAGGTGCTCTCTCTCTCGCTTTTAATTGAAATATATTTGACATATGACAGTGTGCAAATTTAAGGTGTACAGCATGTTGACCTAATACTTTTGTATATTCCAGTATGATTACCATTGTAGTATTAACACCTCTATCACATCACATAATTGTCATTTCTTTTCTGTGGTGGGAATAATTAAGATCTGGTTTCTCAGCAAGTTAATGTTAATGACAAGATATGGAAACAACCTAAGTGTCTGTCAAGGGATGAATGGATAAAGAAGATACGATACACACACACACACACACACACACACACACACACACACAGTGTCATTCAGCCATGAGAAAAGAAAATTTGCATTGGGACAACACGTATGGGCCTTGAGGACATTATGTTAGTAAGATAAGTCAGGTGCCCTCTTTTTTTTTTTTTTTTTTTTTTTGCGGTACACGGACATCTCACTGTTGTGGCCTCTCCCGTTGTGGAGCACAGGCTCCGGATGCACAGGCCCAGTGGCCATGGCTCACAGGCCCAGCCACTCCGTGGCATGTGGGATCTTCCCGGACCGGGGCTCAAACCCACGTCCCCTGCATTGGCAGGCGGACTCTCAACCACTGCGCCACCAGGGAAGCGCAGGGGCGCTCTTTTTGAAACCCTTGAAAAGAAGAGCAACGCTCTTTATATTTAAGGGCAGTGACTTCCTATGGTGTTAAGAGAGTGTCCTTGCAGAGAATCATCTTTAAAGGGGAGGTTGCCAAACTTTGATTTTTTTTTAGGCTTCCTGAAGGATGTTAAGCTGCCTCAGGGCAGTCTAAATAAACTCTCCCTTGTGAAGGAGCCACAGGTTACCTTGTGAGAATACACATTTTTGTTCGACAAAGCAGCATCTTCCAGTTGACAAAGCATCCAAGTAAAGGTGACTCATGTGAACTTCAACAAGTCAAGAGGTAAGCAGGGCAGTATGATTAGCCTGTCCAGTTGCTGAGGATATGAGCCCCAGAGAGCATAAATGATTAGCCCAACACGAGGTAGTAAGTGGCAGAACACAAGCTTCTTACTTTAAGAATTGCAAGCAAGCCATTGAGTCTGTCAATTTGTAGTAAAGGAGTCTTTAATCCTACTTCTGCTCCTGTTTTCAGTATTGAAAACTCTATTCAATAAAGTTAAATTTCTATACTTAAAGAGGATTCCAAAAGAGGAAACAAATCACATACTCAAAAAAAGGAAACTGAAATTCAGAGTAAAGAATAGATGGCGAACAAGAGAGTGACAAGTGAAATGTCTATGAGTTCGAGGAATCAAAAAAAAAATGGCATGTGAGCCATGCCTTAGAAGGTGGGTAACGTTTTTAATAGAGAAGAAAGATATTCTAGGAGATTGAATAAATCTCCGTAAATTGCCTGGGAAGCAGTGGACATGTTGTAGCAACATCTAGCTTGACAGCAACACTGGTTTCAGGCTGTAAAAAGAAGAAAATCTCTTTGGCTAAGGGAGTTTGAGCTGGCTTTTAGAAGGCACTGGATGCCAAACTCAGGAAGATAATTCAATGCCCTGGGCAGTGCAGAGCCTTTGAAGGTTTCCTAGTAGCTAGCCCATGCCCCCTCAGTCCTGGAGGCCAGGTGGTTAGCTCAATAGTCCATCAGCACACCTGAGGCTCCCTCCTTGCAGCCATAGGTTTGTGTCTCCTGCCCTAAACACAGAGCTAGGAGTTTTACTGCTGGACTCCTTGTTATTTCTGATCATTATACCCCGTAACATCTTGTCAACAAAATCTAACACTGAAAATTTTTTTTTTTTTTTTTTTGCGGTAGGCGGGCCTCTCACTGTTGTGGCCTCTCCCCTTGCGGAGCACAGGCTCCGGAGCACAGGCTCAGTGGCCATGGCTCACGGGCCCAGCCGCTCCGCGGCATGTGGGATCTTCCCAGACCGGGGCACGAACCCGTGTCCCCTGCATCGGCAGGCGGACTCCCAACCACTGCGCCACCAGGGAAGCCCTGAAAATTTTTTAATAAACAGAATTTTGGCACCATCAGTGATTTTGACAGCAAGGTAGTGGTGATTAATTTGGCAATAATACTGAGGGTAGAAAAAGATGAAACAGAAGATGGGAAATGGGTTTATGGAATTATAAACTCTTATGAGAGAAGCAAGAGAAAAAAAACTTAGGGAGCAAGTGCAGCAGAGACTGAGCAGAAGGCCTGGGTAGAGGAGGCACTGCAGACGGGTAAGAACTAGTAAGGCTTGGGAACATTAGGTGACTCAGAGGATGGTGGTTCTAGAGAGAGCAGTTCATTCCATCATTAATTCAACAAGTGTTTATCCAACAACAACTAGGTGTCAGGCACTGTGCTAGACTCTGAAAGATCAGGCTTGTGGTCTCCTGCCCTCCCCCCACCCCATTCCCTGCCATTCAACCTTTGCAAACCACCCTGCCCACCTGGCTCCCATGTTGACAATGCAGGGGTCACCTTTCAGTTTTCATTTCTCTTAAAGGTTCTGTAACATTTGACACTGTTGGCTACTCTCTGCCTCTTAGAATTCTCTTCCCCCTTCGCATCCAGAACACTCCTTTTTCCTGATTTTCTCAGGACCTATCTAGCTGTTCCTTCTGATTCTCTTTTGTGATCACTTCGTTCATCCCTTATTCCTTCCCAGCAGGGGTCACCACACCTGTCCTTGGCCCTCAGTGCACCTCAGGCCACACATTTGTCTTCAGGGATTCCATCCTCATTGGCTTCAATCACCACCATTCCAGAGAATTCCCAGGCCAGGCCACTCTGCTGGTAGAACAGAAGATCTTGCTGTCCTTGCTGAACAGATTCACTTACATGTCCTTCAAGCTCAACATGGGCCACGGGAAACTGAGAAGCTTTCCTTTAAAATTTGTTCTGCCTCTTGGAGTCGGGACATATTATCTCTGTCCTCCCAGCTGCCCAAGTCAGTAGCTTAGTAGTCACCTTGTCCTCTTCCTACTTTCTCCCTCCAGCATCTAGTCACCAAGGCTTGGTGAGTCCACTACTGTGGGTATTACATATTGCATATTTCTCCTCCTCTTCTCACATGGCTGATCTTTTCAAAACTTCTCACCTGGACACTGCAATGACTCATCTGTTGACTACAGCCTTCTTCCCTCCCCCACACTTCATACTGTTAACACTTCATTTCCCTACTTAAAAATCTTCAACAACTCTGCATAGCCTATAAGGTAAAATTCAACCCCATTGGTTTATTACATGTGGACCCTCATGGCTGGCCCTTGGTGACCTCTCTAGGCTCTACTTTCCCACCCAGAATTTCCTCTCTATCACCAAACCAAAGTACATTGTGATCCCGGGACAGGGTAAACCCTTTCATTCATGCTATTTTGTTGGCTTGAAATTGTCTTCTCTCTTTTTTGTCCACTCATATCCTTCAAAACTTAACTGTCTTCCCTGACCCTCAGTCTGATTATACATCTCTCTCCTGTGTTCCTACAATGCTGGATGTGGCACTTGTCAGACAACTACCATTGCTAATGTATGTATATATCTTTTCCGAGCTCATATCCACCCTCAGGGTGATCTTTCATGAGGTGCATGCTCATGTGTACTTATATGTGCATGGGTACAAGTCGTGGAGAGAGAGATAAAGAGGTGGAGAGGAGAGGAAAGCAGAAGGGAAGAGGAAAAAAAGAGAAAAGAGAAGAGGAGGTGGCGGAATAAGAATATAAGCTTGTTGGGGAACTTGGAGTCAAAGTTGGGAGACAGTTTTTCTTTGGTGCCACGATTTCTCTGTAAGATGCAAAATGAAGTTGTCTTCTGGGTAGGGACTTGGAGGAAAGTAATGAAATCTCGAAATAGTGATGGTGGGGAACGGAAGAAAGTGTCAACTCAGGACATGCAAAAGGACTTCTGGGCAGCATCACTGGCCTGGCATTGCAAACCCAGAATTTATAGTGGCTCCCCATTAAGATGGAATCTGTGATGGATGCCCACTGTGACCAGACATCCTTCTTCTTTACTGCTCTGGGAAAATTCTGTACCATGTTGGCAAATCAAGACCTAACAGAGGTCAGTCAGGAAATTTCCCAGTAGGGTTTTGTGTATCATTTGCCCTTCGGGGCAGGGACACACCTAAAACTCTGCAGCCTCAAGGGCCCAGCCTCCTGGGCTTCTCCCAGAGCACTCCCAGAAGACAGCATAACCACATCTAGCTGAGCAACTCCAACTGGAGGTATTCCAGAAAGAATGTCACAGCTTAGGACATTCCACTTGCTATGTGGCCAGAAGCATTACCTGCCTGACTTTGAGCCTCCTCCAAATGACTGTGACATCCAGTCTAAAATTTATTTGATACAAGAATAGAGATAACCGAGTCTAAAATAATCATCAATTCAACTAAAATTGCCCATTAAAAAATATAAGCAGCCTGGCCCATGTGTTCCCCATCTCTCTAAGAGCAGTCGGTGCCACAGCATTTGGCACTTAGTCCCAAACCCCTTTATGAGGGCTGTGTAAGGTCACAGAAACCCATATACAAAAGGATCCCAAAGAAACTGAACATGGTATATTCCTGCATCCTCGGGATTAGGAGCTGGGAAGAAATGGCTCTCAATTTTATTGGCTTACCTCGTTGAGGGGATAACTGCCTCTCTCAACTTGCATCTAATAGTTTCCCAATAAAATATTCATTGGCGTCTTCTCCAGGGCATTGATTCTTCAACTCTGCCTGAGATTCATACAATTTGTAAAAAGTACTGCTGGATGAAGTACTGCCCAGAGTGCAATCCTTTACAGTCAGGAATCCTGGCTGTTTTCCATAATTTAGGCAACAGAACTGGAATTTTTTTTTTTTTTTTTTACTCAGAGCTCTAAAATTGACCTTTGCCTTGGAAGTGAGGGTAGTACTTGCAGGTTTTCCTAGAGATACAAACTGATCCAAAGAGGCAAAGGAAGGTGGTGAAAATGCTCCTAGGAAAGAATACTAAATCCTACCATGAAATAACATAGAGGCTATTCTTAAAGGAGAAGCTGAATATCTCTCTTCCTCTGTCTCTGTCTCCACAACGTGGGGTGCATAAGCTACACAGAGGATTATTCTCTAAAACTCTGCAGCCAGAACTGCCTTCCCAGCAGGTTCACCATGGACTCGGTCCTCGCCCTAGAGCAGCATTTACAGCATCCCCACTTTTACTGCCAATCCAGTTTGGAGCCGCCAGTAGGGGGTTAATATAAGCCCTAGTCCACACAATACTAGAGACATTCACAGACGAGGTCTACAGTTGCTGCATAGGCACATTTGGCCCACGTTTCCAAAGAGGCAGTAGCTGTTACTGCAGAGAGCACACTGCCTGCCACTGCTGGACCATTAGTATGGAAATGAGGCATGTGTGTGACAGGTGGCCTTACAACCAACACAATTAACTTTCTCCATTAGCTGACGCTCTGACAAAACAGATGCAGCATCAATAAGCACCCACCCCCTACAGAAAAAGAACGGCACATTGCAAACCCCTTATTAATAAGGAGGAGAAGTATAGTCTCTTCTATGCACACAAAGTGGGTGGTACTGAAGTTTGCTTTTGTCTTGTGGCTGTGGCTGTTTATTTTTTTACATTTGCCTTGCATTAATATTGCAGTGCCTCCATGGGTTAATTAGGGCTCCTGAAGTTTCCAAAAAAGAAGTCATCACAGAAAAAGGGAGAGTAAAACTGGAAGAATCAAACTGGAATTCTTTGCTTTTGAAAAGCTATACACAGATGATTACCTGACATAGCTGCAGAGGACAGGAGACAGGTTTCAGAGATTTGCAATAGGTCTCCCAGCAGTGACCATACTGATAAGCAGAGTCTTAGAACCTGGAATCTGGTTTATAAGAACTTTGTACCTCAATAGGAAATGGTCAGAGTAAACTGGAATACTATCACCCAGAAAACCAAAATCGCCTTCAGAAATGTCTTCTGAGTTTTTTACTAAGGACAACAAAGAGAAATCCAAGACTTTGGGACATTCTGGATTCTGAAGTCACGATAATAACTTAGCAGTGTATTTTTCTAATTAAGTTCACATCTTTTATCTTAATAGCTCACCTGGGCTTGTCCAGCATTTTGAAATTCCTTCAGATATAGAACTTTCTTACAGCAGAAGCAGTGCAAATCTAAAATAATAACTTTGCTATCCTTGTAAAAAACAAAACTGAATATTCAACATATGTGGATCGTTGTGTACTATAAGGGAGAAATCACCCTCCAAACGATTCTATATCAGAGTTAAGATTTCTGTTGTAGAATTCTTTTAGAATTTGAAATATTTATTATCCCTTTGGTATCACTGATCTCACATATATTAGACCTATCATTTAGAAAAAGCTTTTTTTTAACCTGAATAACTAGAAATGCACTCATGTTTTTGCTGTTCAGTCTGAGCCTTCTTTGTAGAAGCTTAAAGGAGTGGGGCAGGTGGCTCAGTCCTGCCGACTTGTTCAGATGTTTGGAAAGGTCAAGAGGTGGACCTTTTCCTCCGTGAATTGCCCTGGCTTCTGGAACAAGCAAACACTGATGTCTGGAGGCCACATGAAGGGGATTTGATCCAGGCTCTTACCTTCACCCACCATGCTCTTCAAGCCTCAGTTCTACCACTTGTAAAATGGGAATAAAGTCATACCTAATGGGATGGTTAAGAAGAGACATTCAATGAGATGGTGCATGTAAAATGATTTGCTTATTTCAGGTTCAAATACTAACTCATTTTGGAGGAAGGTGGCAGGTTCTCAGACACTAGACATTACAAATAGCCTGTACTTTCAATCATCTAGTCTTCTAGAACCAGCTCGAATTCTTCTCACCTTCTCTGAAACCATGGACATTCCTGCAGGATTAAGGTGTCTTCAGTAAATTATGCAGTTGAGTCTTTCAAGAAGAAAACATCCTATTAAAGAAAGCCTGATAAACTACCCTGAAAACCTTAAAAGCAATGGTTTCCAACACTTGCTGCACAGTAGAATCATCTGGGAATTTAAAAAAAATACCCGTATCTCGACCCTCATAAACTGATGAAATCATGATCTCAGGGAGGGGGTCCAGGCATCAGTATTTTTTAAAAAAAATCCTCCCTGGGTGATTCTCATGTACATTAAAGTTTGAGAATCACTGCTTTCGCTGGTCTGCAATTTCTCCCTCTCTTTCCTACTCCTCAGCGGGACAGCATCCATTTCCTACTTGTTTTTCTCCCCAAATCTCTTTATCTTCTTTATCCCCATAGCCCTATCCTACCTCAGGTCAATCTCTCTCACACCTGGACCATTGCAATAGCCTCCTCACTGGTTTCTTTGACTCGAGGGCTTCTCATAATAATCATACACATCACCCCAGATAAATATTCTTAGGCGACAGCTTTGATCTTGCTACGACCCTGCTAACAGATGTCAGTGACTTGCTGTTGCCTAACAACCATGGTTCCAAACTAGGGATCCAAAACTAGGATGGACGTACACATGAATGCACTAGAAATGATCAGAGTTCATACTGTGTGGGTTAAGGAAGTGCAGAGTATAACACCTTTCCTCTCTGCTCCCTCCCTGACTTTGGAAGCCCAATCCATCCCTCACAGTCTAGCTCTGCCACAATACCTTCCCCACCTTTGTTGCTCTTGGCTGCAACAGAGTGATCAGCCATCCAGGTTTGCCCTGGACTGAGGGGTTTCCCAGGACATGGAACTTCCAGTTCTAATACCAGAAAAGTTCCAGGCAAAGCAGCATGAGTTGGTTACTCCAGGCTAGAATGATATCAATCTACTACAGTAATGTCTGGGTTGTAAGCTCCCTGTTACAGGAAGCATATAAGCATCTGCTCAATTGTCACTGTTAAAACACATTCCTATCTGAGTGATTAAGAGGTCAGCCTGGAGGATTTGTAAAGTGCCTTCCCACTCCGACCTTCTAGGTAGTAAAAAGTTCGAAATTAGAATTGAGGAATTATTCTGGAATCCTCAGTTAAATGACAGGAGTTGGAATGAAAGTTAATTTTTCAGCATTGTTTTCCCGGACTCCCAGATATCCTTATTTAGGACAGAAATCCCTTTATCTGAGCCCTCTATGTTTTGCTAGGCGGGGTCTAGGTAACAGTGATATTTTCTTGATCTACTATATTGCATATATGGTGACAGAACCAAGAGCTAACAGTGGTACCAAGGAAGATTGGGACCCTTGGTTTATGGGCAGAGTCAGTAGCTGCTGAGGTTCATAATAAAGTAACAGGAGTGCATTGCTCTAGACAAATATCTGCAAGTTAATGAAAAAGGTCACTTAAGGCAAAACTGAATTCTCCAGATAATGCCCCCTCAGTGTATTGTTATGATATTAGAAAGGGCTCAGATTGGAAAAGGATTATGAGATGTTGCATGGGGAAAGGGTATACTTCTCTCTCTTCATAAGTCTTGTTCAGAATACCCATTTCTGATTTAGACTAGAGATCTCCTTCACTTTAGTTTCCGTGGTGTTCAGCAAGAAAATAGTTTTATTTTCCATTTTTTTAGTTTTTGAAGATGTAATACCTCAACAAAGTTTACATTTCCAAAATGTAATTTAAAAAAGTAATCCTTGAAAACATTATGCTAAGTGAAAGAAGCCAGACACAAAAGGGTGCATAGTTTATGATTCATTGATGTGAAATATCCAGAATAGATGCATCCATAGAGACAGAGGGAAGATGGCTGGTTGCCAGGGGTCAAGGGAAGGGGTTATGGGGAGTTGCTGCTTAATGGGTAAGGGGTTTTACTTTGGAGCAATGGGAATGTTCTGGAGTTAGATAGAAGGAGTGGCTGCACAATTTGCGAACCTATGGATGCCACTGAATTGTGCACGTTACTGTGGTTAATTCTGTTATGTGAATTTCACCTCAATAAATGATTTAAGTTCATAGACTAAATGTCTCCCTCTTTCTCCCATTTACCAACCACCCAGTTCTCTCCAGAGGTAACCAATGCATCAGCTTCTTGTGTTTTCTTTCAGAAATATCTTTTGTGTGTTCAGAAAAATTCATAGATATCTTTTCTTTCTTTTTATACAAATGATAGCATAGAGTGTTCACTATCCTGCCCTTGGTGTTTTGTTTGTTTATTTGTTAACAAATCTTGGAGATCACTCATATGAATATTTAATATTGTCAATATTTAATTACTTTTAACAGCTTCATGATCTTCCAGTATATGTATGTAAGATAATTTATTTAACTAATCCTCTTCTGATAAGCTTTTAGATTATTTTCAGCTTTTACTATTAGAAACAGCAAAGCAATGAGGAGATTTGTATATATGTCATTTTGCACGTGGGTGAGTATACCTGTAGGCTAAATGCTTAGAAATATAAGTGCTGTGTTCAAGGGCATGCGCACTTGTAATTTTGATAGATAAAATCAAATTTCCTTGCTTAAAGTTTGTACCATTTACACTGTCACCAGTAATGTATAAGAATCTCTGTTTCCCACCATCACTGACAAAATGGATAATTCTTTTTAACCAGAAATTTGCTGTAGCAATATAGAAGATAGTACTTTTTTTTTTTTTTTTTTTTTTTTTAGTTTTTACAAATCCATGCTTAGCAAAGCTTTGTTTTGTTTTGTTGTGCTTTGCTGTGTTTGTAGACATATCCCAAGCTGGAACTTTCCTCTCTTTTATCAAATTCACTTCCTAAACAATTATTGCTTTGAATTCCAGATGCTTTGGTCAATCTTCCTGAATATTAAATTTCTGAACAGTTTTTGAATGACCTTATTTTCTGGAAACAAAATATTTAAGTAATTGTCCATAAAAATAATTACAGATATGTTAATCTTTCAGCCAAGTAATGATTACTTTAGCCTAGTAAACACAGCAAACACTCAGTAAAGCATTTCAGACCTCCACACAAGCACACCCTGGTAAGTATATACCGAGTATCTTCTATTTGCAAGCTATGTGTCAAGTCCTGCGGGATGATACAATAGGAATAAGACACAGTACAGAAAAGGAAGATAAAACAGAATGTGGCAAATGCTATAAGAGGAAAAAGGTTCCATATATTCATGTGAGGGAAAGATAATCTGAGCGGGGGCATCAGGGGTGTCATGTGAGGGTTCTAAAGGGTGAAGATGGAGAACAAATGAGTGAATGAATGACATCCTTAGAAAATGTTATAGGACTTTTCTGTTGACTTTATTTGTAGTGACATATTTTATAATTTATAAATTATAAAATAGTTTTATTTTAATGTATTTTTATTTTTAATGTCTTAAAAATAAAATATTATAAATAAAAATATAAATATTACAAATATTTTTATATTTATATATTATAATATAAATGTTATAAATAAAATTTATTTTTAAAAATCAGAAAAAAGTTTTAAAAACCTACAAATTTCTGACTTTGACATTCCAAGTTTTCTCTATCACTCCTAATCATCAGTTACACCTATTTACTTCCTTCCCCTACCTGAGGGCTCTCAACATAAAGGTGTTATTGAAATGCCTTTGAGCCAAGAGAAACTGATCAATCCCTGAGAGAATAAATAGCTTTCCATTTCTTAGTCCATGATAGAAATGCTAATTGAAACCTTGTGGTCAGCTGTGAAATTAGGGCATTTCCACTGAGCACAGTATGGAGAGCCACATCTGAAAAGCAGCTTTTACAATTATTTTGCTGGTTTTTTTAAAATAAAGTATGTATTGCCTAGACATATGTGATATATCTTGGTGTTTTTCACAGATTCATCACATGCTTCCAGAATATGTCCTAATAACCTTAATAAGTTAGTTATTGGTCAAACTTTTGAGTGGGCTAGAAATAAGTACAAAAATTAAACAGCAAAATTACTGGGTGTTTTACAGAAATTGATTTGAAATACAGACTCCTGGCAAGAATTCAGTTAAAAATAAATATAATTCTGGTGGATAAAATAGAGTTTATTGAATTTTAAAGCATAATACCAATGTGCTAGGCATTGTGCTAGTACCTACAGCTGAAAAAAATAATTCAAAGTCAAATTTAGGAAGATACCTGTAGCTCCTAACTTCAAGGCAAACCCACTCGAACTAAGGACTTAATAGTCTTTACACTCATCAGGCAATGCCTTGTAGACAGCAAAATTGAGGTAAGATCATTTTACATTTAAAACCTACAGATTATTTCAATTTCTTAGTGGAGAATTGGCATTCATGGGCCTGAGACAAACATTTATTTGTTAATTTATTTATTTATTTATTTATTTATTTATGGCTGCGTTGTGTTTTGCTTGCTGCATGCAGGCTTTCTCTAGTTGTGTCAATGGGCTTCTCATTGCGGTGGCTTCCCTTGTTGTGGAGAACGGGCTCTAGGTGCGCAGGCTTCAGTAGTTGTGGTGCTTGGGCTCAGTAGTTGTGGCACACGGACTTAGTTGCTCCATGGCATGTGGGATCTTCCCGGACCAGGGCTCGAACCCATGTCCCCTGCATTGGTAGGTGGAATCTTAACCACTGCGCCACCAGGGAAGCCCGACACAAACATTTTATTTGGTTAAAAAGTTTTAAGAAACAATTATTAAATAGAGGATGAATTCCTCCTGCCTCCAGAACACATATGCATGATTATATTTAACACGTTCGTTTCCCCAGATGTACAGGTGCTGTGGCCAGGGCAGTGACAGCAGAGACTCACAGTTGGCACCTCCATCAGCACAGTGTTCCCTCCAGCCATCAACTGGGGAAGCCACTACCTTTCTGGGCCTACTCTGCCTTCTTTTACATTAAGCAGATCTGGTCTATTTCTCCTTTGAGGAAATAAGAGTGAACATCTTTCTTTTATTCCCTTCAAAGGGAGGTCTATTCACCTTTCCATTGAACCACCTCCTTTTTTAAAAATCGTGGTAAACAGATAATATAAAATTTACCATCTTAACCATTTTTTAAGTATACAGTTCAGTAGTGTTAAGTATATTCTCATTGTTGTGCAACCAATCTCCACAATTTTTTCATGTTGCAAAACTTAAACCTGTGCCCATTAAACAACAACTTCCCTTTTTTTCCCACCCTCCCATCTTCAGGCAACCACCATTCTACTTTCTGTTTCTATGAATTTGACTGCTCTAGTGTATTAGTCACTTTGGGCTGCTATAACAAATATAGACTGAGTGGCTTATAAACAACAAAAATGTATTTCTTACAGTTCTAGAGATTAGGAAGTCCAAGATCAAGATAGATTCCATGTCTGGTGAGAACCTGCTTCCTGGTTCATAGATAGCCAACTTCTCTCTGAGTCCTCACATGGTAGAAGGGGTCTCTCTGGGGTTTCTTTTACAAGGGTACTAATCTCATTCAAGAGGGTTCCACCTTCATGACCTAATCACCTCCCAAAGGCCTTACTTCCAAAAATCATCACATTGGGAATTAGATTTCAACATAGGAATTTGGAGGGACACAAACGTTCAGTCTGTTTCATTTAGGTACCTCATATA
Source organism: Hyperoodon ampullatus (assembly GCF_949752795.1). Lineage (NCBI taxonomy): Eukaryota > Metazoa > Chordata > Mammalia > Artiodactyla > Ziphiidae > Hyperoodon > Hyperoodon ampullatus. Next base: position 63,563,377 of record NC_136925.1, on the reverse strand, counting down.
AGTGGAATCATGCACTATTCGTCCTTTTGTGATTGGCTTATTTTTCTTAGCATAATATCCTCCAGGTTCATCCATGTTGCAGTATGTGTCAGAATTTCCTTCCTTTCTAAGGCTGGATAAGATTCATTGTATGTATATACCACATTTTGTTTAGCCACTCATCTATCAATGGAAACTTGGGTTCCTTCCACGTTTTGCCTATTGCAAATAATGCTACATTGAACATAAATATGCTGAATCTTGATTGCAGGCTTGGTTATCATCTTGGGACATATATTTGTTTTGTCCTTTGGCTGCAAGTAAACTCAGGGGCTTCTCCACTTTGGAAGAAGTAGATGGTTGGGGATAGGGAAGGACTAAACCCATTTTTCCACCTTTTTGCCCCCATCCTATCTCCCACATGTGCTGGCAGCACAGGATGGCAGCTTGAAATGCAGTCAGCACCTTCTCAGATTCAGGACAAGTTGGCCTGAGTCCCCAGCCCCTTCTCTTTTGTCTCTGTCTTTGCACCACAGGAGGGCTTCTCTCTTTTTTCTTCACTGGGGGAACGTCAGGCTTAAATCTAAGAAAACAAACAGCTCTTCAGGGATAATGTTCATCTTTGCATTTCTCTGACACATTGTCCAAGTTTTGCATTTTAGCAACTTTGTCTTCTTAGGCTTCACAACAAGTCCAATGAGTCTAATGAGGGGCTCCTGTTGGTGACTTAGTTGGCATAACTCAACTCTACTAGTTTAACATGCATGACTCAATTACACAAGAGTTAGCTAATGAGCAATGGGGAAGAAGTTACAGGTTAAAACAAATGGCGCCTAAATGAATCAAGTGTCGCCTTTCAGATGCCCACCATTCAATAAAGACCTGGCAAGACATTTTCTTCACTGGGTATGAATCATCCAGATAAAAAGAGAAAACCAAGGCCACCTACATTCAGAGCTTGTACAGTATGACCTCGGGGCCCAACATCTACCAGGAGCTTCCTAGCGAAAGGCCAAGCTCCAAAGAATAAAAGGGCTTACACATCAGCATTAAATAATTCTCTTAGAGATGCAAATTTCTAATTAGTTACTGTGGCAACTGTAGAGGCCTAGAAGTAAGCCCCTTACACAATGAACCTGAGAGTTTACTTTTTTGATTTACTATAGGCCTGGAAGAAGCAGGGAGGAGGAAAATAAATATTGCTTTAACTGTGACAAGAGAATAAAGTACAACAAGTGAAGGGATTTCATCCTTTTGTTGGCATTCCTACAGGTCTAAGAGGAACACTATACTTGACACACAGTCTTGCTGCAAACAGAAGCCAAATTCTCAAAGGCTTCATGAAATCATGAATGTTATAAACATGACCCAAATGTAACAGACTATTTTTTAATCTACATTGATATTCCTACTTCTTTAAAGTGAATATGGTCGAAGACTGTTGTTTCAAAGAGCATGTTTTGATGGAGTGCTTTTGTTGTTTGTTTTATTTTGTATGTTTGGTTTTTGTTCTTTTAAAATTATATGCAGTTCTTCAAATCTTTTATTTGGTATGGGGAAAACAAAATCTTTCTGTTTTTATGGCAAATTGATTCTCCACAATCTACTTATTGGAGAGTGATCTATATCCCAACTTTGAATAATACATGAAGAGAAAGAATAAAAGTACTCACAAGAAAGTCTGTGACATCAAGGATGGAATAGTAATTTTGTGGAGACATGAACTGAAAAGAAAATTTGTCCCAGTAGGATTTAAAAAAAATTTTTAGAAATAATTATTTAAATTAAAGTTCGGGAGATAAATGCATAAATGTTTTTCCTCATCTTTCAGAGGCAAAGAAGAGAAAAATTATTGTCAACAAGCTTGGGTAGTATTTCCTCCGTGGAATATATTACTTTCATCTGTCTTCTTTCCTAAATGTTGTAAGTTAAATTTAGAGACCTAATACTTGCTCAAAATAATTTAAATGTAGTTCTTCTCCATTCTATCTTCCTGCCTCCCTCAAACCATGTCAAAAACTCTTCTGAATCTGGTTGGGTGATTTTAATAATCTTTTCACATCTGTAGGTATTCCTAACAAATATATTGCTTATTTGTTTAAACTTTATAACACTATATGTCATCTCTGGAAACCTGCTTTTTCACTGAACATTATCTTGCTAAGATTTATCCATAGTGCCACAATGCTGTAATTCATTCTTTTGACTTATATAATTTACAAGGTATAAATATTTCACAATTAATTTATAAAATTTATTTGCTTTGCTTTTATGAATAGTGCTAAAAGTGGTTTCCACATTTCCATGTGTGCATGACACCTTACTAGGAGAGGAAATAACAAGTCAAAGGATATGTGAATTTCAACTTTACAGAATAATGGTGAACAGCTTTCCTAGTTGCCTATAGACTTATACTCTCATCAGTGTATAAGAAATTTATATCTTATGTCTTCTCCACAATTAGGTATTGTCAGATCTTTTTTATTTTTTACAAGAAGCAATTTTAATATGAGGAAATTTAACGTGAACTAACTATTCTCAAGATAGGATTTGCTGCCTCTAAAATTTAAAGGTGTACATCAAGTACAATACCTCTTTCTTGGTGGTAGGAAACATGAGGTACAACAGCTAATCCTTTATTTTAGAGGACTCGTCCCAGCATGTCTAAGACCCCTGGACCACTAATATATATATATATATATATATATATATATATATATATATATATATATATATATATATATATATATATATATATATATTTAAACGTTTTTATTGGAGTATAATTGCTTTACAATAGTGTGTTAGTTTCTGCTTTACAACAAAGTGAATCAGTTATACATATACATATATCCCCATATCTCTTCCCTCTTGCATCTCCCTCCCTCCCATCCTTCTTATCCCATCCTTCTAGCTGGTCACAAAGCACTGAGCTGATCTCCCTGTGCTATGCGGCTGCTTTCCACTAGCTATATATTTTACATTTGGTAGTGTATATATGTCTATATATACACTACCACTTTCTCACTTTGTTCCAGCTTAACTTTCCCCCTTCCCATGTCCTCAAGTCCACTCTCTAGTAGGTCTGCAACTTTATTCCCGTCTTGCCCCTAGGTTCTTCATGACCTTTTTTTTTTTTAGATTCCATATATATGTGTTAGCATACGGTATTTGTTTTTCTCTTTCTGACTTACTTCACTCTGTATGACAGACTCTAGGTCTGTCCACCTCACTACAAATAACTCAATTTCATTTCTTTTTATGGCTGGGTAATATTACACTGTATATATGTGCCACATCTTCTTTATCCATTCATCTGTTGATGGACACTTAGGTTGCTTCCATTGGACCACTAAATATTACACCAAGTGTCAGTTTCCTGAATCTCCGTTGGATTTATCTTTTATCCTGTAACACTTTACTGACATTTAAAAGGCATTAGCCACTTCCTTTTTTACATGTCCAGTTTGCAGTATGTCATCAATATAATGGACCAGCATCATGTGGACTGTGACATTACATGGCCTGTGAAGGACTAAGTTCCCTGAAGACTCTATCATGATAGCAAACAGAAGAATTAATATTGCCTGGGGAAAGAGAGTGAATATATGCTGCTGTCATTGGCAGGAAAGAGCCAACTTCTTTTGATTTTCCCTACTGATAGAATAAAAATAATACATGCAGCATATCATAAGCTGTGTTGACCTATAGCTGTAAAAAAAATTACATCTGTAATGGTAGCTGCAGTTGGTGCTATCAAGAATGAAGCATTAAAAAAAAAATGAAGAATTCTTCCTTCATTACCCAAAGTAATCCTCTGTCATTTGCTATAATCTATCCAATTTTTGAAGAGGACCGCCACCCTGTCCTGTGTCTGTATCACTCCAGTCCTGTCTCTGTGATCACATTATCTCCTTTTCTGAGTGTAATCTCCCTCTGCCTTTCTTTTCTATGGACTCTATGATTGGATTTAGGGTCTACCCAAATAATCCAGGATAATCTCCCCATGTCAAGATCCTTAACTTAATCACATCTGCAAAGACCTCTTTTCCTTATAACATTTACAGATTCCAGGGATTTGGACCTGATAATCATCTTTGAGTGCCCACTATTCAGCCTCTGCCCTCTGGCCCCTAAAGATTCATATCCCTCCCTCATGAAAAATGCATTTATGCCATCCCCAAATCCATCAAATCTCAACCCGTTACAGCATCAACTCAAGCCAAAAATCTCATCTAAACATCATCACCCCAAAAGTCCCAAATCTAATCATCTAAATTGGATATAGGTCAGAGCCTGGGTATGATCCATGCCGGGGTAACATTTCTCTCCATCTGTGGACCTGTGAAACTGGAAAACAAGTAATCTGCTTCCACAGTACAATTGTGGGACAACCACAGAATAATATTTATAGATATTCCCATTCTAAACAGGAGAAAATGATAGGAATAAGGGAGTCACTAGTCCCAAGAAAATTTGAAATACATCAGGGCAAATTCCTCAAAGTTTCATGGCCTGAGTATCATCTTCTATGCCCACAGATCCAGCCTTTGTACCTGAGAATCTACCCCCTGGGCCCATGGGTCTGCCCTCAGAGTCATTCTTCCTTCATGCATCCAAGCTGACCGTGTTTCTGCTGACATAACATTCTCAAAAACCTTTTGGTGCTTCCACATATGTCGCTTGGATTCACACCATTAGACAGAGTGTCCTTCACAGGTCTTCCTGGATAATTCCATCTCCATTTCTGGCTTCTGCTGAGATGGTTCAGTGGATCCATGAGTCAAATGCTTTATTTCTTTTTTCTTTTTTTTTTGCGGTACGCGGGCCTCTCACTGCTGTGGCCTCTCCTGTCGTGGAGCACAGGCTCTGGACGTGCAAGCTCAGAGGCCATGGCTCACGGGCCTAGCAGCTCCACGGCATGTGGGATCTTCCCAGGGCACGAACCCGTGTCCCCTGCATCAGCAGGCAGACTCTCAACCACTGCACCACCAGGGAAGCCCCAAATGCTTTATTTCTTCAAAGGATCCTGTGTGTGAGGGAATACTTGACCTACTGATCCTTTCAAAAGTACCAGCTAATGAGTTTCCAACACCACCTTTAGCTTTCTCTTCAAAGTATGCTTTCTTAAGAGTGACTCCTAATTTTAGCATCTTTTGTAATCAAAATAGAATTTCCCATATCACCAAGTCCTTGTTTCTTTTTGTTGAACAGGTCTTTCCTCAACTTATCTCTTCCCTCTTGCACTGTACTTGCAGCAAGGAGAAACAAGGCTGTACCTTCAACATTTTGCTTGGAAAGCTCCTCAGCTAAAAATACAAGCTCGTCATGTACAAATTCTGCTTTCCATACAACTGTAGATCACAATTCAGCTATGTTTTCTGTCACTTTATAACATGGGTCGCCTTTCCTCCAGTTTCCAAGAATATGTTTTGTGTTTCCTTCTGATCCTCCACTACAAGTACCTTAAAAATCTATATTTTTACCCAGTTTCTTCAGAGCAACCTAACTTTTTTCTATCATGCTTCTCAAAATTATTCCAGGCTCTACCCATTGTCCAGTTACAGTGCAGCTTACACATTTTTAGGTATTTGTATTTGTTACAGTAGCACCCTACTCCCATCAGTTAGTAGTCACATTGTACTTACTGTGAAGTAAACTTGGTTCAAATCCCTGGCCTTCATCACAGACTGGGGGGCCAGTATAGCACTTCAGGTCTTCTTGAATTCATGTTAGCTCAGATCTCTAATCTGAAATCTTTGAAATTGTGGATATTACCTTTTCCCCCAATACCCAGTTACTCTGACAAAATACTAAGGCAACATTTATCATATACACTTGGAATAGCATTGTGAGGCCCTTCTTAAAGGGACCCAAACTGCTTTCAAATTGCTAAGATAGAGATCTGAGAACTGGCTCCTTTCTGGAAGATTGGTGAGGGATCTCTGTTTTCCATTCAATGTCTGACATCTCCTTGGATCTTCTGTCTCTGTCTATCTCTGTCTCTATCTCATTTTTCCAAGTCAAGCAACACCATAGTCAGCATTCTATCTGTTTTACTCCTAGGAACACCATGATCTGTTATTTCTGTCCACACCTCCCTTTGTGTAAGAATATCTGATTTTCACTCCAGTCTTGCGGCCTATTACGATAATTCTATTGACCTTTCCTCGGATGATTAAGTGTTGTTAATGGCTTCTGGCATTCTAATATCTGTCATTCCCATTGTCATTAATAGCAACCCCCCATGGTAGGATCTCCTGCTATCAACCATGTCCTACAGACAAGAGGCACCAATGAGCTTCTAAAATTTGCCAGTGTCTCCTTGACCAGTACATTCCTTATTGCCTTAGTAAAGGGAATATATTTGGGGCACTCCTAGGGACCAAGGTCAAGTGATGAATTCTCAGGTCAAACATAATAAATCCATTGTGACATACCTATCTCTTTCAGCCTTCTTATCTCCTCTTCATTTCTATGAAAACAAAGTGTGAGCATTTCCACTTAATTTATAACACACTATTACCTTGTCTAAACTTCAAGGATCTAGCCAACAAATTGTTAGGATCAACTTCATGTCTTTTAAAAACAATGAACCTTGAGTCATGGGCTAATGACTTCATGTTAATAAATTCTCACCTTCTAGCCTTATATAGTGTTCCCCACTCTACTTTTCTTGGTCCAAGACCCTCAAGATCCTCTCTCACTTATAGTCCCCCAGTTTTTACAGGTACCAGTAGGAAAATCCTGCAATTCCTTTGATATGTAAGCTATGTTCTTTCCGAGTAAGGACTGAACTCCCCTGCTCAGGCTTTACTGAGACGCGGTCCTGGCCATGGGTCTGAAGACAACAAGTAGTGGCAGGTGCAGGTTTTTAGGAGATCAGCATTATTTTGCAAGATACCTGTAAGGTATGGAGGTCATTGCTTGGTATCAAGGTCATTGCTTAGCATCCAGGCAAGGGGATACAGCTTTGAAGTTACTGGGGGATCTGGGGGTTTACTATTCTCAGGCTTGTCACAAGGAAAGGGAATGTCAAAAAGACAAGGGAAATGCTCAGTAAAGCCTTGGGTGATTTAGCACAGGGACAGTGTGAAGCCTAGATGGTGGCAGCTTGGCCAGCCTTTTTGGGTCCTCTGAGCAGACTGCACCCCAGTTACGTTTCCCTGAGTGTCTTTCTCGGCAATCCCTGTCACTGGCAACAACTGTCCTATCTGAGCAGAAACTCAGGCTTAAATGTCCCTGTTCCAGATTTCAAGGTGCCATTCTTTTCCTATAAAGGCTCCAACTTTGACACAAAACCCGTTTCAAATCTGCAGATTGTTTTCTCTGCAGCTCTACCACCCAAAGTGAAAAGTGCTTTGGAAAAGAGAAAATGTATATCCAACTGAGAGAGATCAGGGGTGTCATGGGGCTGGGGGCAGTGTGCAGTGAGGACTTCATTGAAAAAGTGGGATAGCCCCAGCGTGGGAGGTGCTGCCATGTTCACAGAGCAGCCGGGAAGCAGAGGAGTGGAGAGGGTGAGCGAGGAAAGGGTCCCACCATTTCCAGTCTCATGACCTTCAGGAGGACTTAGACTTTGAGTGACCATTTGCAGGCCTCCTACTGGAAGTATTCTGATTTCAGAACGTCAACTGATGAACTAACATTCAGTTTTCCGCCCATTACGACCTGGACAAATGCCCTTTCCTGGTGCAGGGGTTCCCTGGTGTAGCGCACTTCACTCCACTTTATCCTGACACACTGTCTGGGTTCCTCTGGGTGCCCTTCTTCCTGAGCCCGCCGGTCCTGATGCCTGACTGCTCTGACTGCCCTGGGACGTGATTCTCGCATCCACTCTGCTTACTTACATTTAGTCTCTTGCCTCTTGGCTCAATCAAATCACAGCTCTGCTTTCGCTCAGTCTCAGGATTTGGAAATCCACAAAATACACAGATTCCCCCGAGCTTTTGGCTTTACTAGTCCTGTGTCAGCACAGATGAAGGATGCTATGGCAGCACAAATTAGGGCAATGATATTCTTTCAAAATGCTCATATTAACTTCCGCATGTAAAAATGTGTGTTATGTGGCCATACATCTCACATCTTATACAACAACCTTATAACAGTTACCAAATATCACTAGGCACACAAAATTTTCCTTGACTTGCAACATGTACAAACTCATGGACCAATAGAACACGTCCTCTCCATAAATATGCTTAGTATCTTCTCTATTTTTCATATAAATAGATAAGCAGAATGATCGATTCTCACAGTTCTGGTGAATACTATTTAGATTTGGGGGGAATTAAAATGGTAGAAAATCTTGCTGGTAGTTGATTTTTTACCCTAGCAGAAGAGCTGCAGAATGTTTTGCTGGAAAGAGTACGCAGCCTAAAGAGTTGAAGTCTAGTTTTCACTTTATTTTCTCACACATTTCAAAGTTATATTTAAGCTGTGTTAGGAAAATGTGTAACAAAGTGTGGATAACGCTCTTCTTTTTTGTTGAACAAAACACATGGTAAGTCACATTATCTTATCCTATCACAGGTGTATTTTAAGTATATCAAAAACATGAACATTTGAACTATTCATTTGCTCAAACATTTTGTACTGGGCACCATGTCCAAAGCAATATGCTGAGCAACACAAGGGTCATAAAGGTGCATAAGGTAAGAATTCTTGCCCTTCAGAGCTGATAATGAAGCAGATTTATGTGCAAATGCACGCATATGACATGCAAAAGTAAAATTGAAGTAAACATATTGTAAATATTCAGTTCAAAAAGACCCCCTAAACTGGTCTTGGAAGGCCAAGTAAATCAGGTCTTAAGTATCCCCTCTCACAAAACTTAATGATATGAAAAACAACAACAAAAACAAAATAGAAAAAAAAAAGCCATAGAAAAAGACACCATCAGAAATCAAACTAAAGATGGTCTTGGTAGACATGAAAATAGTGAAATAGAAGTTTCCAAAAATCTATCCTGCTAGGTTTGTTACAATTTCATGTAGCAACAAATTGTACCTCTCAGAAGGATTAGGGTAAAGAACTCTGTTTCTTTTTTTAATCTAGAAAAATCTTACTAATAATCTGCAGCCACAGAAAGAGAAGGAAAGAGGAAGTAGGCTGCCAATGGAGAAGGTTTAGAAATTATTAATACACGTATAGAATCCTCTACTCGACCACCTTGATATCCACTCGAGAAAAAACAAGAAAAAATTTAAAATAACACTGAAGTTTAACATTTTGGTGATTTTGTGCTGGGAGAGCAGAGGGTAAATGTTATTAACTGTTTGGGCACTAAGTAGAAATTAGTCAAAAAGAGCAAAATAAGGGAACTGTCCCTGTCATGTGGATGCTATTAACGGGGACCAAAAAATTTTGCCTTGTCTACATCCCTTCTTGGGAATGGGAAGGAGAGACAGTGGTTGGGAAGATGAAGGTGAAACCAGGCAAAGTAACAGCCAAGGCTGTCTTTCTCTGTCTCCTTCCGTCTCAAAGTAAAGGCACCAGAGCCATGTGACTTGGGAGAATGAGGCAGCGCCTGGAAAAGACGCTATGCTCATATGGCATCTTCCTTAGACAAGAAAATAACAAAACTGTGAAGAAGGAAAAGCCAGGCCTGCCAGTAAGATGAGGTGAGAGGAATTCAAGCAGAAGACTAGACCAAACTGTTAATATGAAAAAATGGCAAGAAAAAAACAAACATAAAGGTGGCATCCATTCACTCACCTCTTACTTCTAGTAGCAGGGCACAGAGAATAAACCAAGAGATTAATATAAAATAAGTCAATTGGTGATAAGTATTAATACAGGGGAGAAAAGTTAAGTGGAAATGAGGGATGGAGAGGATGGAGTGGGGGGCTACCTTATGAAAGGTGGTCAGGGAAGGCCTCTCTGCAAAGGTGACTTTGGAACAGACCTGGGAGAAGAGTGTTCCTGGGCAGATGAAACAGCAAGTGAAGAAGAAGCATGTGTGACACGTTTATAAGAACTGACATCAGAAGCAGAGTTAGCAAGAGGGAGAATAGTGGAGATGGTGGGAGAACTCAGGTAGGCAGTGGAGGGAGGGGTGCTGGTGAAGATCAGGTAGGGCCTTACAGCCTGAGCAAGGGCCTTGCTGTTTACCCTGAGTGAGAAGGGAAGTCACTGGAAAGCTTGAGCTGAGGATGACGCCAGCTGCTCTGTGAAGGGATTATAAGTAGCAGGGGTGGAAGCAAGACGACAAATTTATGAGGACATTGTAAGGACCTAGGTCAGGGGTCAGCAAATCTTTTCCTTAAAGAACCAGCTAGTAAATATTTTTGGCTCTGCAGACCATATGGTCTCTGTGGCAACTATTCAAGTCTGACTGTAGTGAGAAAGCAGCTAGCGGCAATATGTAAACAAATGGGCGTGGCCAGATTTGTCTCTCCCATTGTCTTGGCTATAATTTGCATATTCCTGATCTAGGTGATGATGGCCTGGAATAGGATGGTATCTATAGAGGTGATGAGGTGTGGTTGGATCAGGCGTAGTTTTTGAAGTAACAACCAACACGAATTGAAGATAGATTACATTTAGAACATGAATAAAACAAAGAAGTCATGGATGACTCCAAGAGTTTTGCCCTGTAAAAGCCCAAAAAATAAAGTTATCTTGATACAGTTGTACAGGTTGTACACTGCACAGGGTTGCACATTAAATAGGACCCTGATTATATTGTAGTAATACCCATTTGTATATTTGTTGTTGTAATTTTCTATCTAAAGTGTCCTTTCTTTTTTTTTTTTTTTTTTGCCTTTCTTTTCTTTTAATTGAAGTATAGTTGATTTACAATATTGTGTTAGTAGTGTTGCCTTTCTGGTGTACAAGGCAGGCCATATCAGTTCCATCTCTTTTTAAATCAATTTTTATTGGAGTATAGCTTCTTTACAATGTTGTGTTAGTTTCTACTGTACAGCAAAATGAATCAGCTATACATATACATATATCCCCTCTTTTTTGGATTTCCTTCCCATTTAGGTCACCACATTGCAATAAGTAGAGTTCCCTGTGCTATACAGTATATTCTCATTAGTTATCTATTTTATATATATTATCAATAGTGTATATGTGTCAATCCCAATCTCCCAATTTAAAGTGTCCTTTATAACAAACTTTATATCACAATAATTTTCCAAAAGATGGAGATAAAGTACCAGGAGGAAGGAACTCCTTGTATTAATTCACACCAACTTTCTCCATAAATCAGTGGTAACTCTGGTCTAATTTTATAGAAATCAAGATTTATTTTCATAAGTTTTCTGACATATTCCTAATCTAAGAGTTTTTGGTAGCACATGTGAACAATTCTTCTTTATCTGCATTGTTTAATATGACTTTTTCATAGAATTTCAGCTGTGTTGACGTGAGTCTCTGGACCCCAAAGAATTCTAATAGCATCATCACTAGCATTCAAAAAACACACATGCAGAGAATTAATTTAAGGTATATTTTAATAAACCTTAATTAATTAGATTTTATATAAAATCTAATGATATATTTTATATAAAATATAGATTAATAAAGAAGAAATATAATCTTTATTAGTTTTTAAAGTTCAATACATATATGTGTGCAAACTATGTCATTTGTGAAATTAATTTTCCTAATGAGTTAATCTATCCCTTAGCATGCTAACCATTTTAGTAGTTGCAGTGTCTTTCTTCATATAATTTTAAATACATCAATTTATTACAATGAAAGAATAGTTTATTCTACTTAGTAGGACAGCCATAAAGTGTTGATACTTTCTTTAAATGTGAGTACATTACTCCAAATAGTCACATATTTAACATGACTAATCATTAGGGAAACGCATATTAAAATCAAAACTGAGACACCACTTCACACTCATTAGGATGACTATCATCAAAAAACAGGCAAGCAGGGCTTCCCTGGTGGCTCAGTGGTTGAGAATCCGCCTGCTGATGCAGGGGACACGGGTTCGTGCCCCGGTCCGGGAAGATCCCACATGCCGCGGAGCGGCTGGGCCCGTGAGCCATGGCTGCTGAGCCTGTGCGTCTGGAGCCTGTGCTCCGCAACGGGAGAGGCCACAACAGTGAGAGGCCCACGTACCGCAAATAAATAAATAAATAAATAAACAGACAAGCAAACAAACAAATAAAACAGAAAATAACTTGTGTTGGCAAGGATATGAAGACTTTGGAACCCTTGGGCATTACTGGTGGGAATGTAAAATGGTGCGGCCACTGTGGAAAACAGTATTGTGGTTCCTCCAAAAATTAAACATAGAATTACCATATGATCCAGCATTTCTCTTCTGGATATATACCCAAAAGAATTGAAAGCAGAGATTTGAAGAGATATTTGTATACCTATGTTCATAGCAACACTATTCACAGCAGCCAAAACGTAGCAGAAACCCAAGTGTCCAACAAAGGATAAATGGATAAACAACATGTGGTATATACATACAATTAAATAGTTTTCAGCCTTAAAAAGAAAGGAAATTGGACATGTGCTACAACATGAGTGAACCTTAGGGATAGTGTACTAAGTAAAATAAGCCAGTGACAAGGGACAAATGTTGTATGATTTCACTTATATAAGGTACCTAGGGTAATCAAATTCGTGGAGACAAAGTGGGATGATGGCTGCCAGAGGCCGAGGGGAGGGCAAAATGGGGAGTCAGTGTCAGCAGGGACCTGGTGTTTAGTGGGGGCAGAGTTTCAGTGGAGGAAGATGAGAAATAAGAAAACTGTATTAGGAGATCTAGTGTTTCTCTTAATAGAAAATGGTGGGAGAAAAATATAGTGGAACTAAGTCTTGGGAAATGTTCAGTGTAAAAAAAAAAAAAAGGTTGAGAGCCTATAATTATGAGGTCAGCCAAAATGCAGGTTCCTTTCTAAGAGTGGAGTTAAACACAATGTCTTCCATAAATCTCACCTCCTGGCACAGACTGGATGGTTAAGCTAACTGCAGGAGAGAGGGAAAGGCAATTCCGTCCTTCTGACAACACTAATGGCTCTACCACAGCTGTAGAAAGTGATTGAGAAAAAGATGTCTTTCCCAGTCAACTTTCCTAAGTAACCTTCACTTAACAATAAAAACTAAACTGAGCCAGTAAAACACTGTGTGGAAACAAAAGAGGGGAACTGGCCATCTGTAAAATACTAATGTCCATTGTGCCGGGCATGTTGGACTTGTCAGAGGGTGTTGCCTTGGAAAACAATTTGAGCAAACTAACCTGAGATGTCTTTTCTTTCTTCGTGATATACAACTGCTGTTACCTCCTAAATGAATGCCACATGGTTGCCGGCCTGTCCCCTTCTTTAGTGCCCTCCCCCAGAGCAAAGACCTCCCATTTCACCAGGTTGGACGGCCCCACTGGTGTGGCCGTGACAATGGATGTTCATTTTACCTCCATAAAAGCGTTTAATGATTAAAAGGTCACACCATAGCACTCAACCACAAAACTCTTTCTTTTGCTCCCGTGAAGACCCTCTGATTCAAAATGTCCTTTTGACAGGCTCCAGAGTGGTTCTCACTCTACTGGGCTGCAGAAACATCTGCATTTTTTATCTACTACCTTCTACACAGTGCTCATAGTTAATGTGTAATTAATGAAACACCCTTTCTTGGAGTGGCACACAATCACGCCGGGTCTCCCACCAGCCTTGCTCTGGCTCCAATAAAGCAGGGCTGCCTTTTCTCCTTGTTTCCTCATTCTGAGCTGGTAATAAAACCGGTCACAGGCTTATCTAGCCAGCTTACATCTTCATCTTTTTTTCTTGCTCTCTTCTTCCACCTCCCTGGGGGAAAGGAATGACAAAAAAAGGGGAGGGGGGAGGAAAATAAAAACACACAACAACTACAGAACTTCTCTCTTTTTTTTTTATTGAAGTATAGTTGCTGTACAATATTATACAGGTTACAGGTGTACAATATAGTGATTCACACTTATTAAAAGTTATACTCCATTTGTATGCAGTTATTATAAAATATTGGCTCTATTCCCCATGTTGTATAATATATCCTTGCAGTTTATTTTATACCTAATAGTTTGTACTTCTTATTCCCCAGCCCCATGCTGTCCCTCTCCCCTGTCTTCTCCCCACTGGCACAAGTTTGCTCACTATAGGTCTTTGCTCTTTTTTTTTTTTTTACCTTATTAGAGCTTATTGGGGAGGGAGGGGTTGAACCAAACACACAAAAATACCTGATATGAAGAAATTATCTCTACAAGTTACTTATCAGAGTATTATTTATTTACTTAATATTTTCGTTAATATAATTTAATATTATTTAGGCCAGATACCAATTTTATTTAAGCCAAAGTCTTAAAAAAAAAGAAAAGAGGGAAAACTTATGCATCTCAAACCTCAGGCTCTACCCACACATAACTGACAGTCCCATATTGGATGGGAAGAGCTGGTACCGAAACTGCTAGAATCACTGAGCATCTTCCCCGCTGGCCACACTGGAGCCCCTCATCCCAAAGCTGAGGTTAGTCTACATTCTGAGGTACACAAATAAAGAAGGAAAGGAAAGCTTCAAAAGAAACTTCTTACCCTTGATTCCAATGCATACATGGGTCAGGAGAGGATATAACGTTTGTGGAAGGGATTAACCGCCTGCTGGTTCCTCTAGGTCTGAGAACCCTGAGTCCTCCAGCCCCACCCCCATCAAGGTGGGGAGTGTCTAGGATCAGCTGACCCTTCCAGAGCTATCATTTCCCAAGAATCATTCAGAATAATCTCCTGACAACAAATGCCCAGAGCACAAAAGTACCATTGAGGTATAATGTCTGCAAGCTCCACATTCCCCCAAAGGTTTCATCTCAGACAGAAAAATAACAGCACGGGGTAGAGTGGAGGGCCAGGGAGTGCTGCTCTGAGAAAGTAAAAAGATAAGGACAAAGCAGCCTTTAAAGCAAACTAATGATAAAACAGCTTCACCCTTATATCAACTTAGATAGTCCTTGACTTCTGGCTTTATCTAGATAAAACTGTGAACTCAGAACCTACTTTGCAGACTTCGCTGGTGGCGCAGTGGTTAAGAATCCACCTGCCAATGCAGGGGACACGGGTTCAATCCCTGGTCTGGAAAGATCCCACATGCCATGGGCAACTGAGCCCGTGAGCCACAACTACTGAGCCTGTGCTCCAGAGCCCGCGAGCCACAACTACTGAAGCCCACGCACCTAGAGCCTGTGCTCCGCAACAAGAGAAGCCACCGCACTGAGAAGCCTGCACACCACAACGAAGAGTAGCCCCTGCTCACCGCAACTAGAGAAAGCCCGTGGGCAGAAATGAAGACCCAACACAGCCAAAATAATAAATGAAATTTTTAAAAAAAGAACCTACATTCCCTGGAATTAACCATATACAATTGATAAAAATCCCAATTTTTCATCTAGAAAAAAAAGGGAGGGGATAAATATGCTTTCTTGTTGTCTTTTTCCTTTACAAAAATAAATCAGAGGTAGAGACCATCTTCAGGGGCTCAATGAATGTTAAAAGTGTCCCCCCTGCACCTCTGTCTGCTGAACACAAACAAGAGTGACACAATATATCTGTGTTTAATCATTAATATGTTTATCTTTGCTGCTCCTAGCCTTTTAGGTTATAAAACCTAGGAAGGTCAAGCACGGTGTCTGTTTACCTTACCTGGTAACCTTGTATTTAACACAAAACCCCACACAATGAACACCTGGTAACTGCTGGCCCACCATCACGATGGTGGTGTGAACGGAGGTGGCCTGAGTTCGCCTGGTTCCATCTAATCCTGTGTTGAGTAGGTGGTGCCTAGACAGCCTCCAGTTTAAACCTCAACCTGATAAACTGACAAGTTTCCCCTACCACGAGCTAGTCACTTGCTTTTCAGCCCCATCCCCCACTACTTCAAGGGTTGGGCTCTGGCATATATAAAAGCCAGAGCATCAATCTTTAGCAAGTTTGAATAATACCCAAATAACACTACCAGATTGTGTTGGTCTAAAGTGCCAAACCGAATTGTTCATTAGCATTTCTGAGAAATAACCAAATAATACTAAAATGGGGTGTTAAACCATCCCAGATTGTTGGTGAGTTTTTGCTTAGGGAGAGAAAAAAAACAACTGAACTTCTTGGATGGGAGTCAGTGTTCTCCCATTCTTACAGGGACAACAAAAAGAAAATGTAGGAAAGGGAGCAGCAGAGATGGGGGTGCTTCAGGTTCCCTAGGAGCTCATTTTCCTGTCTATACATAAGAAGCATGGATGAAGGAAAAGAAGTGCCCGTTGGCTTTTAATCCCATTTCCTTTATTAGATGTCATATTCTTCTTCCTCTAAACCTATTTTTCAACTACCCTTTTACCTAGGTAACGATAGGCTGAGATTTCTGCTTTCAGTGATTTGTGACAAGTCTTTTAATTTGCTGAAGGATCGTGTTGCCTGAATTTTATATTATTAATAGCGTGCAGCACACAAAATGTGCTTCCTTGATATATTTGGAAGGAAGAAAGGCTAAATATATAGCATTAGAGTCACAAATTGGGATCGTATTTTGCTTCAAGATGCTTTGAAACACATAATTATGAACATAACTCTGTTTATGAACTTGTTCTCATTGACTTAGAAATTAGCAAGGTCTTATTTGATCTTGGAATTCATTAGACATTGCAGCTGGAAGACTGCTCCAGTTTTAACACATTGGAATCGACAATTGTAGTGATAATAAATGAATCAATATCACTTTCCTCCTTATTACATTTTTCCAAGGCTACCCTATGCCTAATTAGTGTTTTACATTAGAAATTTTTTAAAAGTAGCATTATCACATTTCTCTTAACATGAAGACAATAAACTTCAGTTTAGGAGAAAGGTGTCACCAATAAAGTTATGGACAAAGTTATAGAGCTAAAAGTCCCTTTCTTCATCTAACTCAGCAGGCAGCCCTGCAAGCATGAGAAAAAGTTGGCAAGGGGGATTCCGAAAGTTCCTTCCTGCCCTTTAATTCTCAAAGCACCCCCTCTATATTCTAAATTCTATTCAGAATTCCACTCAGTGCAGTCAGCTAAGTCTCAGTTCTAGTCTGGCACTTGGTGACTAACTTAACTTCTTCATTAATTCTCGTAATGACTTGCATTTGACCATTCTTGATACTTCTGGTATTTGCTGCAAGTGTGAATTTAGCTCATTCAGAAATTAAATTTTCTCATTTAGTTTCATGGTCAGAATTTCCTGCAGTGTTCCAAATTTCACGTAAATTCTGTGAAAGTCAGAATCCAGGATAGATTTATATCAGCAAAGCCACGTTTCAAATGAAAGTTACTGTGTACTTTATCCTGAGTTCCTTTAACGCCATCTCCTCCTTAGAGCCCTCCCTGTGGAGGGGTGCTCAGTTCATTCTGATTGGAAAACACGCTACATGGCAATTTTCCCTTTTTCCCCCTAAGTTTCCGTTATATTTTTCTTTTAAAATTGCCTCTCTGTTGCTTCCACCCACTGATCATAGAAAAATTCTTCTAATATTTAATTTTATAAATTATACCTTCTGAAGAATACTCTTCCCCAGACTCAACCTGCAGGGCTCCATGACACAGCTTTCAGTTCCTTCCGTATTCTGGCTGCTTCCTCCTGGGCCAGTCCTGCCTGTCCATGTCTCTTTGAATGTACTGGCAATACTAACAGAGTAGTTTATGAAGGAAGGTACTATCACCTCCCTAGTTCTGAAGACCATACACTTATTAATAGAGTCTGATTGCATTTATTTGGGGAGACACCTTAGCCAGGATTGTTCCAGAAAATAATGCCTGAGATCAGAGCTCATATGCAGATAAAAGCTTATGTGCAGATAGTGTATTTGGGGAAGTAGAACCAGGAAATGGGAATAGGGAATGAAAAGAATAAAACAGAATTAAGGAAAGCCAGCAGGTCACCACTGTGGGTAACTGGGGGTCTGTCCACCCAGGACCCTCTAAAGAGCTGACTAGAAATCACCTCATAGCTGTCTGCCAGGGGATAGAGGAAAAGCTGATGTATCCACAGGCTCCCCTCCCTCATTGATCCTTGGTCACGGGATGTCATTGACCGTGGGCTGTCAAGTTCCTCACCCTTCCAGGTCTGTGCACGTGCAAGGCCATTTCTGACCTCGACGAGCCGTGAGGGGTGTAAAGTGCCCATGTGTGAAGTTGCTTAACAACAGCAATGGCTTTAAGAACAGGTGGGTGGAGAGGATGGGGGTGGTGCGGGGACAAGAGGCATCCAACTCAGGTAACCGAATCCCAAGGATAAGTCAAATTTAACTTGTAGTTTACTAACCCTATCAGTCTTTTATTTTTGTACTACTGGGTTTATTGTTGTTATTGTCTAAATTTTCAAAAGTTAAGAGAGATAAGAAAACTGAGACACAAGCTGGGGAAACAGATTTCCCAAGGTCACAAAATTAGTCTAAATAACTGCCTCCATTTTCCACTGCACTTTGTGGAGGTCTTTTATTTTTTTTTTATAAATTTATTTATTTATTTGTTTATTTTTGGCTGAGTTGGGTCTTTGTTGCTGTGCGTAGGTTTTTCTCTAGTTGCCACAAGGAGGGCTACTCTTCATTGCAGTGCGTGGGCTTCTCATTGCGGCGACTTCTCTTTGTTGTGGAGCACGGACTCTACAGAGCAGGCTCAGTAGTTGTGGCGCACGGACTTAGTTGCTCCGTGGCTTGTGGGATCTTCCCGGACCAGGGCTCGAACCCATGTCCCCTGCACTGGCAGGTGGATTCTTAACCACTGTGCCACCAGGGAAGTCTCTGTGGGAGTCTTTTAAACTACGTCTCTAAGAAATATTTCTTAGGCCTCTAAGACATATAGAACAAGTGTATGGAATTCCAATGCCATCACTTTCATTAAAAACTGTCTTAGAGTTTGGTTCTGCCAATCACGCAGATGTTTCTTAGCTCACTGAGATTCACATTTGTACTGGAGTTTGTTACCAAGAGATGCCATTAATCATTGCCTTGATTCTGCTTTTCTTTATCTTGCAACTAATACCCTAGAAGTATTTATGTTTTGTTGTTGTTGTGGATTTGAGATCTAGCAGCACAACTAGCTATGTGTCCAGAATAGGTGTTTCGGAAACAGAGGCAGCTGGGGAGAGTCCAGGAGCCATCCTGCCTGGGAGCATCACAGGCTGCCTCAGGGGCTGGAAGCCTGGGCAAGTTACCCTGCCCTTCCTGGCCCCAGTTCCCTCATCTGTAAAATGGGAACAATTACAGCACCACCCCATGGGGCTATTATGATGCTTACATGAGTTAATATTTGTTAGTTCCTTAGAATACTGCCTGACACATAACAAGTTTTGTTAAAATAATTAGCACCTTTAAAAACAGTCTCTTTTGGGGATAGCTTTTGTTTGATTTTTTTTTTTAACAACAGCATCATCAATGCTAATTTTTTTTGTTTTGTTTTTTGTTTTTTGCGGTATACGGGCCTCTCACTGTTGTGGCCTCTCCTGTTGCGGAGCACAGGCTCCGGATGCGCAGGCTCAGCGGCCATGGCTCACGGGCCCAGCCACTCCGCGGCATGTGGGATCTTCCTGGACATCCATGTCCCCTGCGTCGGCAGGCGGACTCTTAACCACTGCGCCACCAGGGAACCCCCTCAATGCTAATTTTTTTATTCAAAACTATCTCAGCTTTTCTCTCAGGTGTAGAAGAAGTTGGACATCTCTGTAGTTGCTTATTTTCATATGTTTAGCTAATATTGTGTACTCTCTTTTAGTTACTTATGGTACAACTTTCTCTTTCAATATTAAATGTAATAAGGTAATTTCCCTAGCAGGTCCTGAGTTTTAAAAAGATTTTCTGCCTAAAAGTTTTCCACATAGTTTTTAATAGCAATTAATAATTTTTAGAAATAACAAGTGAACAACAACAACAAAAATAAATCTAACAAAGTAGAAGAAATAAAGATGTTTCAGCTGTGTCTCCTGATACAACTTTAAACTGTAGTAACCACCTGGATGGGGTATTGTGTTGATGGTTCTTTAAAAATATTTCTGGCTCATTTAAGCTGAAAAAAAAATGTATCCATTCAGATAAATGAGCTATGTTTAATATAATTATGATAGCTTTTCCATCACGTGGAAATAGCAATAGCTACATCATTTTTCCCATAAGATTTGTAAAATTAAAAATTTCCTTTTTGAAAAATGTAACACTTTCATTGTTAATCAGCACTCTGCCCACAAAACTTGATTCGAAAATCAGTAATTAAATATGCCACCAACTTTAAACTAGTCTGTTTGCAGAAGTTATTATTTGTGAATGGACGGATTCACGCATTCTTCCTGCGGATGGGAATGCAGCCACATTTCCTTTAGAAAGTTCAAAAGCTGTGGTGCCTCCTCGCTGGCAATTGGGGGCAGGATAGTCAGAGGAGATTCACCAGTTGTCTCAGCAAAACAGTAATTTTGAAACTTGTCTGTCTGCTGCTTCTATTTGAAAAGTCTTGACAAGGTGGTGTCTGTAGGATTATTTTATTTCTTGGTTTTTCAACAGAAATTTCCTCCCCTCCCCCCATCCATTGGCAGGAGCACCAGTTCAGAAATCTGTAAACACGCCGGCTGTTTTAAAGGAAATTCTGGGGCATAATGAAGTCTGCACATCGAGGCGGCCTGGCCTGCTGGGTTCAAGCCACTGAAAGCAGCCGCTGGGGGAATTTCTCAGCCTTTTGGAAACTGTCTCAGTTCTGTGAGTCTGCTCAAGTGTACGAAGGTTGTTTGCAAGACAGGACACCTGCTGGGTGGGTTTGCTCTCCTCCCAGGAGCTCAGAAAAGGTGAGAGGGCTCTTTCACATCTTCTCTTTTCCTTGAACTGACACAATGCTTTCTTCAGCAGGTCCCTCTGCCAGGGAGCGCTCCGTCTCGCATCGCTCACACTGGGACATTTTTCCACATTTCCAGGATTATAGCCACTTTTACTTAGATCTATGTGTGCTGCCTCCACATACAAAGAAGCACTTGGGGACAGGATTAGTAGGATTAGAAGAGATTCACATATGTCCAGTTCAAGCAATTGGTATTCAAAGCTTTACACTTTCAAATGCCACCAAGAGAGAGAAAAGGGGCAGGGAGCTTACTTTGCATTTCAGCACCTTCAAGAGAGGAACAGTGCTTTTGATTGGTGTTTAAAGCGGAGGGGATAAACAGATTCCTCCTTGGTTTAATGCAGTCCAGCGTACCCTGGCCTCTAATCTGGGGACCCAAATAGCAGTGCCGCCAGGCCCTAACATCACAAACTTCTGCATTCTGGAGTTTGCTAGTGTTCCAGGAACACGCCTCAGTGCATCTGTTTACAGCCGGTTCCTTTCCCAGTTGTGATTTACTGTATTATATATAGGCATTCCTTCAGGATTTCCCTTGCAAAATATTCCTAACTCTGTTTGCTTGGACCTAACAGTGAAACTCAGCTTCCCAGCCATGACTTACAGCAGAGGTTTGATTTGTTTTCATTTACTGGTGGTGGGGGGTTAAGGGGCATAATGGATAATGGAAAGGAAGATGTAATAGAATTACACTTGAAACCTGAAAAACAGTTGTTGAAGTAGTGAAGTTGTTTCTTATACTTTGTGTGGAGACAGAAGTAGACACCCCTCCCCACTCATGCAGCAGAACTAATTTTCTTATCAGTCACTTCTGCTTTCAGGTCATGGAACAGCCCATTCTTTTCCCCCTCAACCTCCCATTCCTAGAAAGGCCTGATTTCCTTTATGAAGGAGCAAAATAGCCATAGAAAACAATTCCCAGTTTTTTAGGTTATATCATATCACCACAGATTCCACGACTCCCTTTAGCTAATAAAAGTTTTGCTCTAGATTAAATCATATTTTGTGTTTTTACTTAGCAACAGGGAACCTCGGTTATAAGGTTCTATTTTGTTGGATTTTGATTGTACTTTGACATCTTTCCCAAGGCTGTAGGTTTTTTAGAAATTAACTTCTCGTAAATTCTGGAATATGAATGTCAGTGAAAAGATGGTGCTTAAAATCCTATCTCTTTTCTTAGGAATAAGGCTGTCTTTCTAAATTTGTTTTTTTCATGGAAAAAGATTTACACTAGTTACTATTGGACTTGGGGTCCAGTCCCCAATCTATCATTAACTAAATGTTAACTTAAGGGAGTCATTTATTTTCTCTTGCCCTCAAATTCTTCATATTTAAAATAAAGGGGGTGGACTAAAATACTAATAGTTTGCATTCCTGGCACAACACAATTTATAAACTGCTTTTTCATACTTCTTTAAAGGATTTCTGAGCTTAAACACTCTATATTTCTCTTCATAATCATTTCAAAAAAAGTCACTTATGTTATCTCTGTCATAGAACAGTCACATTTCACAAGACCAGAAAGTTACTTTCAAACAAATCAACTGCAACAGCTCTGGAGCAGGAATTATTTGGAGTAAATATTTTACAATGAGGTGCCATCTCTGTAAGACATGATCTTAAATACCAAAAAGCTTGTGTGGTGCCAAAATTACATCTCTTTGTCCATAAACTTTTCTTTTTTTTTTTCCAGTTTGTTTTTTCTCTATTGTTCAGACTGGTAAATTCTATTGTTTTGTTTTCAGACTCACTGCTTCTTTCCTCTGTTATTTCCTTTCTTCTATTAAGCCTATCCAAAGAGATTTTAATTTTGGTTACTTTATTTTTCACTTTCAAAATTTTCTTTGATTCTTTTTTTTTCTTTTTTATTAAAATATGCTTGATTTACAATGTCATGTTATTTTCTGGTGACTCAGTTATATATATGTGATGTATGTATATAATGTTCTTTTTCATATACTTTTTCATTATAGGTTATTACAAGATATTGAATATAATTTCCTGTGCTATACAGTAGGACCTTGTAGTTTATCTATTTTATATATAGTAGTTTGTATCTGCTAATCTCAGACTCTTAATTTATCCCTCCCCACCCTTTCCCCTTTGGTAACCATAAGTTTGTTTTCTATGTGTGTAAGTCTGTTTCTGTTTTGTAAATAAGTTCATTTGTACCATATTTTAGATTCCACGTATAAGTGATATCATATGATATTTGTTTTTCTCTGTCTGACTTACTTCACTTAGTATGATAATCTCTAGGTCCATCCATGTTGCTGCAAATGGCATTATTTCATCTTTTTTATGGCTAAGCAATATTCCATTGTGTGTATATATATATATATATATATATATATATATATATATACCACATTTTCTTTATCCATTCATCTGTAGATGGACACTTAGGTTGCTTCCATGTCTTGGCTATTTTAAATAGTGCTGAAATGAACATTAGGGTGCATGTATCTTTTAGAATTACAGTTTTCTCTAGATATATGCCCAGGAGTGGGATTGCTGGATAGTATGGTAACTCTATTTTTAGTTTTTTAAGGAACTTCCATACTATTTTCCATAGGGTTCCTTTTTCTATACACCTTCTCCAGCGTTTGTTTTCTGTGGACTTTTTAATGATGGTCATTCTGACCAGTGTGAGGTGATTCCTCAATGTAGCATTGAGTTACATTTCTTTAATAATTAGTGATGTTGAGCATCTTTTCATGTACCTATTGGCCATATGTATGTCTTCTTTGGAGAAATGTGTATTTAGGCCTTCTGTGCATTTTTTGATTGGGTTGTTTGTTTCTCTGTTATTGAGTTGTGTAAGTTATTTGTATATTTTGGAAATTAAGCCCTTGTTGGTTGCATTGTTTGCAAATATTTTCTTCCAGTCTATAGGTTGTCTTTTCATTTTGCTTATGGTTTCCTTTGCTGTGCAAAAACTTATGTTTGATTAGGTCCCATTTGTTTATTTTTGCTTTTATTTCTATTGCCTTGGGAGACTGACCTAAGAAAACATTGGCATGATTTATATCAGTGAATGGTTTCCCTGTGTTCTCTTCTAGGAGTTTTATGGTGTCCTGTCTTACCTTTAAGCCTTTAAGCCATTTATTTTTGTGTATGGTGTGAGGGAGAATTCTAACTTCTTTGATTTACATGCTGGTTCTTTTCTATATCTCCTATTTCTTTGTTGAGTTCCTCCATTTTTTCATTTGTTTCAAGTGTATTTGCAATTCCACTTTGAAGCATTTTTGTGATGGCTGCTTTAAAATCCTTGTCACATAACTCCAATTATTAGTGTCATCTTGGTGTTGGGGTCTGTTGATTCTTTTCTCATTCAAGTTGAAGTTTTCCTGGTTCTTGGTACGATAAGTCATTTTCAATGTGTCCAGGACATTTTGAGTTATCATGTTATGAAACTCTGGCTCTTATTTAAATCTGTTTTATTTGCAGATCTTTGTGAAAACCACTGTAGCAGGGGGAAGAGAGGCACAGACTTTTTGACACTGGGTGAGGGTATTAATCTAGACTCTCTGCTCCTTGTAATCAGACATTGATAATAATCATTCAGAATGGTCCAGTAGACAAAGTACAAATTTGGGAGTCAGACAACACTGAGTTGAATCCTGGCTCCCCACTTACCTACTCTGTTTCCTAGGAATGTGCCACATAACCTTATTGAGCCTCGGTTTCCCTATCTCTAAATAGGGATCGAGCCTCGGAGGCTATTTCCAGGATTAGAAATACTACATGTGAAGAGCCTAGCAAATAGTAGATGTTTGATCAATATTAAGCATCTCTGGCTATAAAGTAAGAACCAGTATATTTCAAATGGACATGCTATTGAGCACACATCCATGTGTCTTCTAAGAAATAAAAACTTCACAGCTCTATTTTTTCTCCATATTTTTTCCAAACAATTCTTTTTTCTAAAAATTAATTTATATGTGGTACAAATATGATATGTTTGTGAAAACCTCTCCCGGTGTCAGTGGCACAACTTGGAGGCCAATACCTTTCAACTGACTTAGTCATGCCTCTACTTCTTTCTTGAAGTACTTCAATTCCATCATACCATTGAATGATATTTTTTAAGACTTCTGCTGAAAACGTGTCATTATAAAAAAAAATCTTGCTATACTGTGTTTGATATTCAGGGCTACTATATTTCTCCACAACCTTTATGGTTTTATTTGTTATCCTTATAAGGGTTATCCAAAATAAGGGTTATCCTTATTTTGCTTCTCAGTAGTATTAAATATGTTTTTCATTGTGGTAAAATGCGCATGACATAAAAGTTACCATCTTAACCATTTTTAAGTATACAGTTCAGCAGTGTTAAGTATATTCACATTGTTGTGAAACCAATCTCCAGAACTTTTTCATCTTGCAGAACTGAAACTCTGTCCCCATTAAACAGCAACTCCCCACCTCTCCCTCCCATCCCCTGGCAAACACCATTCTACATTCTCTTTTTATGAATCCAATTACTCTACATTCCTCATAAATGTGGAATCATATAGTATTTGTCTTTTTGTGATGACTGTCATATTTTATTTATCATAGTGTTCTCAAGTTTCATCCATGTTGTAGCATCCATGTTTTCTTCTTTTTAAAGAATGAATAATATTCCACTGCAGGAATATAACACATTTTGCTTATCTATTTATCTATCAGTGGCATTTTGGTTGCTTCCACTCTTCAGCTATTTATGAATAATCCAATGAATATGGGTGTACAAATATCCCTTCGAGATCCTGCTTTCCTTTTTTTTTTTTTGATAAATACCCAAAAGTCGAATCTCAGTAATATTAAATTTACATAACTTATTTTGGAAGAAAGGAGGAACTGAATCTTCTCTGTATATAGCCACACACTGTGTGTATCATGTAAAAATTTTAAATCTTGGTTATTATCTTCAAATCTAGGAATGCCAGCTAAAATGCATATGTCTGTAAACAACAGAATACCCAAGTATTCTGTGGCTTTAACATTATAAGGCATCTATTCAATTCAAGAATAAGGCTGTTGGGAAGTTGATCCAAGTCTAGTCTAGTGACTAAACCAATGCTTGCTTTTTGCTTCCCTTCTGCTCTACCAGTAGATTGGCTTTTCATTCTCATGCAACCTCATAGTCACAAAATGACAGCCACAATCTAGTAATTGTTTTTCTCAGGAAGCAGAAAGTAGGAATAAAAGAGATTTCCTTTTATCAGAGAAGGAAACAGCTTTCTCAGAAGCCTCCTGCAGCCTTTCTTTTATTCTCATTGGCCAGAACTGGGCCATATGGCCACTTTTATCTCAAGTAGAGAAAGTGAGTATCTGACAAAATAGAAATAGATTACCATGATTGGGACCAATCTTGAGCCAGCCCCTTTTGTATATTTGACAACGTAAACACAATTGTCAGATATACAAAATTAGACATCTGTTTACAAGGAAGAAGTTGAGGTATGACTTGGACAGGCAATTGGTAGTGTCTTTATGGTAGGCCCAGAACCCCCAGCAACTGACTTTCCTATGCTTGGAGGATGACTGAACAGCCTGTGTGATCACTGGTACATACTTGCAGTGCACCAGGCAACCACACTACATTTCCTTAATCCATTTACTTTCCCATTCTCCTAAAAGACTAGTTCATATCTTGTCTCTTTAAATTGCCAGTTTCTCTTTACCCAGTTCTCACTTTCGGATGTAACCTTGCTTCTTATTTGAATGAGAAAATAGGATTAATAGAAGACATCTTCCAGAAGCATCTACCACCACTTCCACCTTCCTGCACCTTTGTGTTCCTATAAGGCCTGTCCTCCCCACTTGTGCAGAGTGTCCATACCTTCTCACCTATTCAAAGGCAAGGTTCCAGCAATTATCCTCCCCTGCATCATCAGTTTCCTCTCACTACTAGATAATTCCCAGAAACATAGGAGTATGCTGTAGTTTCTCCCATCTTAAGAAGGAAATATGGCTCCAGTAATTATACTGTTTTTCTCCTCTGTTTTCAACAAAACTATGTGACAGAGGTTTTATAGTTACAGTCACCATTTTTTTCCCTTCCCATTTTTTCTGGAACTTACTCCATCCTGACTTCTGCCTCCACTATACCATCAGCACCACTCTAGTCTAGGTTGTTAGTGACCTCCATCTTGATGAATGAGTTTAAAAAAATCTTTGACATGAGTTCATTTTATATATGTATGGGAGTCATGTTTTTTTTATCACTTTTTGACCATGATCTCTTAACAACTGAAATGGGAAAGACTGAGGAAGGAGATATTTTGAATATGTTAAGTTTGAGATGCCTATGCAAATAAAAATATTTAAGTTAGCAGTTGTATAAACATCTTGATAAATCCACAAGGTGAAATCTGAGTCTTCCTCTCATCCTTGGCTTCTGGGACATCACCATGTCTGGGCTTCCCTCCTACCCTTGTAGCTGCTCCTTCTCAGTCTCCTTTGTTGCCTCCTTTTCTTCCCTCTTTCCAAGAAGTACACCAAGGCTCAATCCTTGGAATGTTCTCATCTTTATCTGCATTCAAACACCCTGTTGATTTTATCTAATCTCATGTCTTTCTCTGAATGGCAGACATGTTTATACAACTGAACTCATGTCAAAGATTTTTTTTTAATTCATTAATTTACGAGGGAAACTGGTAAGATATTACAACGAGTTTAAAGAAGGATTCAAGGAACAAAGACATTTATAGGGATAAGAAATTCTGAAATGAATTTACAAATACATGCATAATGGGTCTATCTACAGAAAATAGTCAATTGCATTCTACTAAACACAATCAATGTGCTTTTTATGGACGAGGATAATTTACATTATGTTCAGTTTTCTACAACTTACAAAGCTGTAAAGCATCTTAAAAACACTGGAAGGCAGAGATGACCTAAATGAGTGAGTTAGGACTCTCACTAATCTTTTAATCTCTTTTTTTCCCCATTCCAAAATCCTTCAAGATTTTTTTCTGACACAGTGGTTTGCATCTATATTTGCCAAAACATTTGAGTTCATTTTTAATCTCTTTTCTCCTTGTACTTGATATTCAATCTCTCAGCAAACCCTGTTGGCTCAGTCTTCATATTATATCCAGAATCTGGCCACCTGTCGACACTTCCCCCACACAGTTGGTACAGGCCACCATCATTTCTTGCCTAGAGTCTTACAATAGCCTCCTAACTGGGCTCCGTGCTTTCAACCTTGCCCCTTTCTAGCTATTCTTAGTAGAACGGAGTGAGCCTTCCAAATGTAAGTATGTTCAACTTCCTCCTCTGCTCAAAACCCTCTCATGTTTCATCCTTAGAGTAAAAGCCAAGGTTCTCAGTTAAGAGTAGAACCTAAAATTTCCTACAAAGCTCTGTATACCCTGCGTTCTCATGTGTGGCTCCCCAACCCCAGAGAGGTGTCTCTCTGATCTCTTAACCACCTTTCCCCTCACTTTGTTTCAACCACGTTGGCTTCCTTGCTGTTTCTCTAACATGCAGGCTTGTTCCTGCCATGGAACCTCTTTGTATCTGTTGATCCCTCTGCCTGGAATACATCCCCCCCAAATATCCAAATTACTTGGTCTTTCATCTCCTCCAGGTTTTGCTCAAGTATAAAATTCAATAGCATTCTTCACTAACATTATTTATTACAAACACTGGTTGTATTCCATTATGATGCAGAACGACCATTCCAGCCCTGGACTGCCTTTTTTCTGGATTTTATATAAAAGAAAAACTTACATCCTTAAAAGAATGCTATTTTGGGTAACTGTTAATACCCAGCTAACTCTAACTTTACTGATATAAATAATATGGAACTCAGCACAAGCCTAGCATGTAGTAAATACTTAATAAATGCTAGCTATTATTTTGTTTTTACTCAGAATGTCCTCTCCTACCATTTTTGTTTTTAGAGATCCCCCCTATCTTTCAAGGTCCACCTGAAATGCCTCTTGTTCTGTGATGCCTTCTCCATTTCTTCACTAAAGAGTTTTAGCAAACATGGCTAGATTTACCTAGTACTATAGGGACTTATGCAAATATCTGTACTTTTCCTAAAGTCTTTGTAAATGGGAATCAGTTATGAATCAAATTTATGTGTCCTCATAACAAAAAGTATTATGCCATGCAATATATATATATATATATATATATATATATATATATATATATATATATAATCTTATCAATTAATACTGATACTAGAATATGTGGTATAGAAAATAAGCAATATAGGGTTTTAAAGTCATTGGGGAAAGTTTTTTGAAGGAGGTTGAATTTTACCTGAACTTAAAATAAGGATTGAATTTGAATGAAGGGGCATGGAGAAACTATGCACAGCAGAAGAAACTGTACTCAAAAGCACAGAACGTGTAAGTGAGATGTGTGCAGAGCAAGGAAACTTGTAAACCCTAGAGGTTCTCTGCTAGGAGGTAGGAGTATGAGAATTGAAGAGATACAATGAGTTCCATTGCATGAGAGCTATTCATCAATATTTCTAATAGATACCAAGGCATCTGTTTCAGAGTATATATTTCTTATTCATTTTGTTTTGTTTTGTTTTTTGGGTCACAGGTACAGAGAATTAGATTATTATTATTCTTTGTTCATAGCACACTCCCATCATTGGTCCATGAATGTTTGTGTTTATTTTCTTTATTTTTTAATTAGGGTATAATTGCTTTACAACGTTGGGTTAGTTTCTGCTGTAGAACAAAGTAAATCAGCTATATGTATACATATATCCCCTCTCTCTTGAGCCTTTCTCCCACCCCACCCCCATCCCACCCCTCCAGGTCATCACAGAGCACCAAGCTGAGCTCCCTGTGCTGTACAGCAGCTTCCCACTAGCTATCTATTTTACACATGGTAATGTGTTTATTTTGAATAATATAATAAACACCTGTGAACGCCCATCCCAAAACAGGAAAAAAGAAAGCAGTTGATAAATGTGACTCCATTAAAATTATGAACTTCCTTTAATAAAACCTCATCTTAACAGATGCAAAAAAAAACTGAGAATAAACCTTTTTATCTGTTTTTGTCTATTTTACAAATGCATCTCTACTTCAAGATCATATATTAATCTTTTTTATTTAATGTTTTAAAGTTTTTAAGTCTGACCAATCTGGAGTTTATTTTTCTTTATGGCTTGAGGTAAGAATCTAGTTTCACATTCCTATGTAAGTAACTTTTTTTTTTCCATTTCCCTCTCACATCTTTCTATCTTTTCCCACATGTTTTCCAATTGATATACTATACACCCTTTATCATATTTCAGTGTTTGATATATGTGCAGATCCCTTTCTGTTCTTTCTATTCTATTCTATTGGCCAATTGTAATAATTCTGCACTGCCATTATTTATTTACCTTTAAAATAAGCCTTGGTATCAGATACTGCAATAATTTTACCTATACCTTTCTTCATCAGAAGTGCCTTGACTATTCTTGATCCTTTGTACACACACACACACACACACACACACACACACACATGTATATTAAGTTCTTTGAAACATTCTATTGGGATTTTATTTTAAATTTTACTGAAATGATAGATTAGTTTCAGAAGAATTGACACTGACTAAAGATATGTGAGACCTTTACAGGAAAAACTATAAAACTTTATTAAATTTATTTTAAAAATTGAAATTAATGAAGAGTTATACCATGTTTATGGATAACAAGATCTAACATTATAAGGTTTATACATAATATTGTAAATATTCAAGGAATTCATGACTGGTAAGGCATTTTATACACAATTTCTGCATTGTTAGTAAGCAATAGACATTCACAAATGACTTGAGTTCCATCTGGAAATTCTGATATGATTTTCTTCATGTGACAAGAAAGGCATTGTGAAGCTATCATTACAAACAAGAAACAGCTTTCCATTTTAGCACATGACCCTCTTGTTTCTGTTTTTAGTTTACCCTTTTTAAAAAGAGTTTTAAGATACTTTGATTTTTAAAAATATGCAATAGTCAAAAACATATAGGAAGAGAAATACATAGGCATTACGGCTTTAGAGTTTTCTATTATGGTAGATTTCCTTCATGTCAAAAATCTACTTGTTGTGAATATGAACATTAGTCTTTCCAATTACATTTATAGTCATGTGAAGGAATTCCACAGTGCCTAAGGCAGAAGAGCCAAAGTGCCATAGAGGCTAGTGAGACAATTTCTGTGGAATCTCCCTACTTAAGAGGCATGCCACATCTGACACACTCTCCAAGGGTCCTGTCTGGGATTAGCCTGAACAAATTATATGTATATTTAGCTCCCCTCAATTCTTAAATTGGTCCTTGAACATCCTCTCCAACTGGCCATTATTGTAGACCTGTCCACAGTCCTCCACTGGAGCTAGAAATTCCCTTTGCTTCACATCCTACCTCAGAGATGTTACTCACTCATCTGTATACTCCATCATCTTCCTCCATTGCGGAAATTAGCAGATTTTTCTTGTGTTCTAATTCCCATATTCTTGGCCCACCTTTGCTGTTGCTGGCCTTAGTTGCACTGCATATCTCTTGTTTTTTGCCTGGGGCTTCTCTGACACAAGGATATGGAGCACCAGTGGGGATTCCCTTGTCACTCTCATGTGTGGCCCAGAATTGTGGAAGCCTTTAATGGCCCATGAGCAGCCTGCACCAATGTGGGGGTGAAAGGTACTGTAAACAATGGCTAAATGCTTCTCCATTTCATCCCTTGGGTGAACACATCAAAGATGTATTCTATACACTCATGAGAAAGAACAAGAGGAATCAAGTCCCAGTTGTCCATAGCAGTGATCAACTTGATAAAGCACCTTTTCATTAACTGTTCCTCCTGCTTTGTTTCACTCTCCCCCAGGCCCTCACTCCTAGTCTCTAGGATCATTTTCCAAATAAATCCTGCACCAAGAGAAACCAGGCTAAGACAAGAAGACATACCTCATTTTCTCAAGGTCTCTCCTCGGTGGCTCCAGGACAAGTTCCTAATCTGTTTAAATGACCAATATTAATAGCAGAAGCCTAAAACTCCCATCCATAGTACCCTTCAGGATATTATTGGCTCTCTCATTTTAGCACCTAGACTATAACCCAGTAAGTGCTGTGTTTTACTTGATTTTGTTCCCCAGAAACTCTAACTGTTCTGATACATAGGAGGCACTCAAGAAATGCTTGATGAATGAATGAATGAAAACGATGCTCTGTGTTTTTGCTTTGCTTTTTTAAGTTATCTGTGGTAGGACTCTATGGCTAGGCCAGAATAGGATTAAGTCAGTGCCAATCATCAGAAAGTCTTTTAGGACAAAGTATAGCAGGGCTTCCAAATCCCATAGTGCAAGTGTCACGTACCTGCTCCTCCATATGAGGCCAGTCCTGGTCTAACAGGCCCAAAGAATCCCTGCCTTGAGCTAAGGGTGTCAGGGATGGGTATATGATTAGGGGTTCCAATAAGAAGGCTGGGCTTGTAAACTTTTGTGGGGGACTCAGAATTCAAATAAGCATACTGGTTTCCAGAGCTTTCCCTAAGAGAAAAACAAAACAAAATTTAAATCATGTTTCTCCCAACAATCTTTCTTTATTTCTAATAAGCAATCAGACACTTTCCTAGTATGTTATTTAGAGAGACTGAGAACTTGTCATAGTACCTTCTAAAGCTAGTGGATTCTGTACTTCAATCTCATTTCTAAAAGTCATAACACTGTCGAGGTACCAGCTCCAGCATCTGAAAAGTCCCATGGTATGCCTTATACTACTAATTCTCAACTTGCCAGGGAGTGGAGGCAAATGGAAAGGATGTCTCCTGCCTTAATAGTGAGGGTAGATGTAAGAAATTTTAAAAAGCCATACCAGGATTACATTTTTACAAGGTAAACTATAAAAGAATAAAGCTGGACAAACATTTTTGGCTGGTAAAACTATATACAGAGGACAGGGTGAGAAAATATTTTATTTCAAAAGCATAATACTGCATGATTTTAAAAGGTTTGCAAAACACTGTTATTTAATCCTCATAATGGCATGTCATGACTATTATTATTTTCATTGTGCAGATGACAAAATGAAAGTTCAGAAATGGTAAGAAACTTGTGTAAGTATGCACATCTGGGAAGCAGCAAATCCTATCCAGGAAATTTGACGGGTTGCGAAGTCTTTTTTGTGTAATATCTACCTCTGGTCTTCACACCATAAGGAGAGAACTGTCATCAATGGGGAAGTGGCATCTCTATGTTTACTACCTAAGAGTTTTCAAAAAAAATACTTTATGTCTCTTCAAGAACTCATCTTGGAAGATGAGTATGGTATTTAGAAGCTTTGTCCAGAAGACAGCTTATTAAACAAACCTACACAATATTCTTTGTTGATTTGTATTCTTTGCTGATGTTTGTTTTCATTCCCTTTGTTATTGATGGCCTTCTCAAACAAGGATGGGAAGGACAACACAAACGTTGAGAGAAACTATGCCCTTTTTATTCTAGTCCTGTCTTTAAAAAGGTTTTCAATCCCTGGCTGCCTATGCCCTTTAGATTTTAGTTTTTAGTTTCTACAGCTGCTTATTGAATAAAACTCTTAAGTTGAGTTGGTTATAGGCTCTTGTTTGGCCCATGTCTTTCCTGCCACACATATTTTTCAGCAGTATTTTTATGTTGGGTATCTGTTCTTGGCATTACTTTCCCAAAGGCATTATTTTCCATTTAATATAATTACTTCAAATAATAAATCTAATGGGAGAAAAAGAGCTATTACCCCTTGCTTTATTTTCACAGGAGACAAAACTTTGATAAAGAGAAAGGGCCATTCCAGCAAGTATACTTGCAAATTTTATGCATAATTGCATTTGATTTTTTTGACACAAATAAATCACATATAAAAGCCTTTCCCAGAGAAAAATAATTTTGACTCTGGAAAGAATTTTAAGATAAGCTTATAAATTCACATCAACAAAATAAAAATTGGCTTTTTCTAGCAATGAGTTTCTAGTCGTCTTGTATTCTTATTGAAGTAAATGCCTTATTGCATTATGAGCAATTATTGGGACATTGGCGTTGTCCCCCAGTATAAAGTGGAAATCTTCTTTTTCTTTTTGTCATTGGAAAAAATTAAGAACTTGTTTGGGAACCCCGTTCAGCAGCTCTAGAAGATCTATACTATTATTTTTTTTAAATTCTATTTTTTATCAGGGTTTCAGTCTGATAGTGTGCTCTGTTTGCCACGTGACCTCTACGGCAGTTTTGGAGGCATCCCAGTACTCAGAAGTCCCATCCCAGAAGAAGTCCTCAGTGTTTTCATTCTCACCGCTTATCTCAGGCAATTTGACTGGTTCAACACATGGCAGGATGTATGAATGGAGAACAGAGTGCCATAGAAACAGTACATTTGCTTTTCTTCCGACTCTGGAAAACAGCCACAAATGGGCTCTGTATTAAAATATTAGAATCAATGTTAAAATTTTCATAAACTTATAAAGTAAACATATATGTGGAGATCATACAAACAACTCTTTAAAATGCACTTAAGGGTGGGATTAAGTTTATGTATTATGAGCTAAGGACATTTACACAGTGTGTTCCATGCCCTCCCCTTCCTTTTCCCCCTCTTTACAAAGTTGTTGTTTTTTTCCTAAAAGTCTACCCATATTTATTATACTTGTCATAATAAAAAGGAGAAAAACCAAAGTGCTAAAGTATCTAATTGAAATGCTCACTTCTGTGAACATAGATAGTCCAATATTCTGCTATTTCCTAATATCAAGTGTTATAAAATAGACAATCAAAATTACTAAGACAAAATGAGGGTTTGGAAAATTATCATTTCTTTCATCAATATCTTAAATAATATTATGCTCTGAATGTTAATTTCCACTATCACTTTATGTTGTAAAAGATAACATATCCCAAATGTATAGGACTTTTTTAGTACCAGTTCTTGATAGTTGAGAATATCATTTCAATTGTTAAGCAGGAGACTCAAACTAGTCTGCAAGTGAAATATAGAATGATTAAATATCTACAAATTTTGAGTAATAATTTGTTTCCAGCCTGCTTCCTCTCTTCAGACCCCATTCCCCAAAATAAAAGAAAAACAGGACTTGTGGCTTGAATTGTCTGGATAATTGCTTTAATTTTATTGTATATTATATTATATAAAGATGAAGGTGAAAATTCTGCCAATATTGTAAATGGTGACAATTTGCCTTTATAAACTTTACACTCAGACTGTTGATGTTATGCAAACAAAATAAAACATGCCTATAAATAGAAAAACACAATGGTCTAATGAGAAAGGAGAGTATATTATATTTCCATTTATTTTTAGAAATGATGAAGCAGAGTTCACCTGGTCTGTAGCACAGATTCTATATAAAATCAATCAGCCATGGAAATGTTGATTTTTAAAAACTGTCACTTTGACTTTTCAAGATTCAGTAGAAGACTCCTTAATTATCATTTTTTCAAAATAATGTGTGTAAATATATATTTGATAGGCATCAATGTAACATTTCAAATGTAACTCTACTTATGAACAGGTGTGTAATATGTTTTCCTTTGTCCCTATTAACATCTGAAAAATAACTTATTCCTTTCTATTTAGGACTCAAAGCCTTCAAATAAATATTTTAATGTGTTTAACTTTATGCAATTATACATGTAAGTTTTGGAATGCACATGTATAAGTATTTATAATAAAAAGCAGTGTAATAAATTGACGACATAAATGTTAACATCTCTTTAATTCTCTGTTGCTCTATACTCAGGTTCTTACATTCTAATCTCTTTGTGGTATATATTTATTTATATACTTTATGTATGAACCTGAATTTACTGAATACAAAATGAAAGTAATACATATGCTACACAAGATACTTGTCTCTAAAAGAAATATGTATCTCTAAAATAAAACTTAATTCCTTAAGCATTTTAGTAAAGAATACAGCAATATGTGTTACATTTAACTATCTAATTGACCATACCAAGGAGATGATAAAATAGCTTCCAAAAGAAAAAGCAGAATTTAATATTCTGTGCTATTTTTTATTAAGATATCAAATTGTATACAGTGGCTTTAACTCTAAGATCATAAAAGAAGTCAATTAATAACAATAAAATACTAATAAGAAATCATCTACTTAGGGCTTGTTAAAGTATTAGTATTAATGGAGCCACAAATCCAAAATGTCAGGACACATGCCAAGAATCTGTGTATAAGTATGCAAATTTTAATATAACTCATCAGTTTAAGTGATGGATCACCAGTGATATTTAAATCAACCTAAATGTTCCATTCTTGAGGAAAAATGTTTTCAATTTATTGGCTTTCTTTAGAAGGAAAACTCAGTAGAGGTTTTGGCATTGCGCAGATGTTTCCAGAAAGGAAAAAAAAAGTGTCCTGAAGTATGCTCACTGATTGAGCAAAATCCTATAAATGACACCCAGAAGTTCATATCTCCTTTGACTTTTGTCAGTCTTTAAATAATTATAATGAGTCTGTAAGTTCTAGCCAGCCTTGATGCTTACGCATCTTTAAAATCAAACTTCTACTTCTGCCAGTGTATTAACTTGCCTATATATTCACATAATTAGCACCTCATCATTTTATGCTATTCTGGGACTTCCTCTCATCTTCCAATCTCACATCCAACATTGAGAAAAGCAGTCACTATCGCTTCATAAAATTCTGCTATTTTTCTTGTATGAAAATCAGATGTTAAAAAGATGAGGAGAAATACTGGACAGATCATGAGTGTTCGAGATATTATGTAAAATATGGGGAAACGCAGAAAACTAAAACTTGTTAGTCAGTCGGCCCAGATCCATCCCCTTGGGCCCTTCTAGCACCTAGGGTTTTCAATTGGGCATCTTCATCTGCGGGGGCTGGGAGCTCAGCACCCTCACTACACTCCATCGCTTGGGATGCTCTGCTGCGAGAAGAGATAATTCCTGCTTGGTTGCGATTTATGTTGACATTTAATTTAAAAACTAGATGTCTTTTTTTTTTTTTTTTTTGTAACGGCTCCTTTGATCAACCTAACAGTCTGGATGACCTGGCCGCCATTGCTATTGTTGTGAAGTGAATGTTTTACTCAGCAGATAAAGAAAGAAACTACTTTTTGAGAAGTTCCTCCGTGGTCAACTAGTTTTTAGGCTATTCCTCCAGTTGCACATGACGGAGCATCTTTAGAGATATCTGGGTTTCCCTTTTATCTCTTTTGTTTTGGAAGGGGGATTGGGTTAAAAGGTGAATCCCACAGGGCAGCCTCCTGCTGTTCGGTCTTGGCCAAAGTTTCTGCCGGTCAAGTTTGAGGCTTGAGCAAGAGAAGCCCGCGGACGCTGTGGATTGACCGGTTCCTCACAGTAGCCGTCTGGCCGGTCAGCCAGCGTGACATTCGTCGCTGGACTCTTACGAGGGGTTGGGGAGGGGTCGCTCCTGAGCCCAAATCGCCGCGGCCTCGGGTAGAGCGGCAGCTTCTGGAGAGGAACTCGGTGGCTGGAACTGCGGAGCGGTGGGCGTCGGGCACCGAGCGGCACGCCCCAGGCATCGGGTAAGACACGGTCCCCGGCGATCTGGAGGTGGGAAGGGGTCAGGAGGAGCCCCGCAGCCTCTGGAGCGCGCGGTCCCCGGGAGCCGGGGTTGCGTCCTGTGTGGGGATGCAGAGCTGAGGCTGTGCGCCCGGGGCACGTATCTCCATATCGGGTCCCCGCGCCGACCCGCTACTTTTCAAGTGTTACGCAAAGGCTGAGAAACTCACAGGCTCTTTTCGGAGCCAGGACTGCAGGGCTGGAAGCAGCCCGCGGGCCTTGGGACGCACCTGTTGCCAGGGGACGACCCCCCTCCGCCGCCGCCGCCCACCCCGGCCGCCAGGGCGCGGCGTGTGGCCCGAGAGAGCGCGGCCCCGTCGCCCTCTCCGCTCCGGGCCCGCCTGAGCCCTCTGAAGGAGCCCTCGGCCAGGGCCAAGGGCACGGCGCGTCTCTGGCTGAGGCCACTTTGGGCTGCCGCAGGCTCGGCCCAACGCCGGCTCCCTTCCACTCCCCTCCTCGCACCCGCCGGCGGTGGTGGATGGAGAGACGGCCCATGGAAGGAAATCCGTCTGCTTGCCCTCGTGGGCTCGGAGCCTGCTCGGTTTCGGGCTCGGGGGCTTATCCCGAGGGGCCGAGCCCGGGGGTGGAGGAGTCGAGTGGAAGTGAAGTCTCAGTGTCCACAATGACTCCGCGAGGCAAGCGTGTGGGAGCAGCGCCAGCGCTGCCGGGTGGACATCTCTGCCTTTTGGGCCCTGGCGAGTATCAACCCATTTTTTGGCGAGCAAAGTTGTGGCTCCTTCACTCACTCTCTCTCTTTTCCGAGGGAAACAAGCCTCCTAGGAGAGTCTGGGGCTCCTGGGAGGCCTCGCTAAAAGTGCTTGCCTGGCTGGGGCCCTGGACCTTGCACCATTCCACACTCACAAAGCGGCCCTTGGGGAAAGCAGAGGGCGATCTGGGAGAGAGGACGCATCCCTAACTGCGACCGAGGGCTCCCCTCGGAGCCCTCGACATGGCAGATCTGCCACTCCAAGCACCGCCGAATTACTGCAGCCAAAAGCCCCTTCGGGGTGGAGAGGGTCTGGTCGGTGCAAGCGAGGCCCTGTCGCCCCTTCCCCGCCCAGGGCAGCACCCCCTCGGAGCTGGCCGCGGTCACCTAGGTGCCTGTCTCCGTGGAAAGGCGGTGCGGAGGCAGAGGGGCTTCTGGATCCAGTTCCCAGAACCCCGGCCCCAGTCCTTTCAGCCCCACAAGTGAGTTATTCAGTTTGTATTGGGAGGACTGCTACCTCTCCACACCCCCTTTTCCCCCTGCAATTTTACCTTCTCTATTGATTGGCGGGGTGGGGGGAAGGGAGATTTAACCCTTTATTTCATATTGTCCCCTGAGAAAATAGGGATTTTTTTTAAAGGTAAAATACCTTTCAGCGGCATGATTTTTCTACTGCTTCATTTGCAACCCTTCTGCTCAAACTAGACTTTGCTACTTCCCGAAATCAAAACGGAGCAGCAGCATTCTCATTTGGGACATGGGAAGGACAGACGTCGAGGCCCAAGGGTCAGGAAGGTGGATCTGGAGGACGACGGGGGCCAGGTCTGTGCATTGGCCCAAAGGCGGGGAAATCACTTTAGCTGCTGTCGAGCACTCTCTGCCCAACACCTTGATCAGCAGGAAAGCCGCTGAAGCCTGTGGTCTGGACCACGCCTCTTCCCCAGCTTCCTTCCATCGCCTGGGGCGTTGTCCGAATGGATGCAGATGTTCTGGAGCCCTTTTGCTCAAAAGCAGCTCAGGGGATGTCATTATCTGAGTTCACATGGGCGAACCATTCCTTTTGCTTGGATATTAGGAGTGCGTTTGGACATCAATCTTTTCCCATCCAATCGAATCTCTTGGACTCTCCGTTTTAAGAAACTTTCCTTCTATGGAGGTGGAGGCGACAGGAGGATAAAAGGCGTGTGTCCGATCTTCAGGGGCACTAAGGTCCTGGCCTTGACAAGGTGTTGGCCATTTCCTTTATTTTTTCTTTACAGAGAAGCAAAAGTCGGTGTAGAAAAAGCATCCGTTCCAACACTGCATCTCCCCACCCGACTTGTATTGCCGACTTGTATTGCCAGTGCTGCTTCCGCGGCGTGGCCGTCTACGAGCCTCGCGGAGCGCGCAAACTCCGGCCCTGGGCGTGCATCCCTCTTCTGTTGACCGCTCGATTTGTGTCAATGGAAAGTGAGGCCTCTTTTACCTAGCGAGTCCTGGAGGCTTGCAGTGACTCTGCCGCGCTGTGTGAGGCCCCAACTGCTCGAGGTTCCGGGATTGTTTTTGGTTTCTCACTTTCCACCCAGACACTCAGCCATAACCTAGCACTTGTCTCTGGTTCCTCCGAGCCCGGAGCTTGGCGGTGCCCACGTTTTTCTAGAGGCCGCCGCCGGGGCAGTTTCCCTTCCGGGAATTTCTGCCTTGCCGCCCCTCACGCTGCTTAGCTAGTTCCGACTGACAAAAGCACAGCAAGACGGAAGAAAGATCGGCGCCGAGCTCCCCACTCGAACCGAAGGCTACAAACTCCAGGCCTCCTCTTTCTCCCCGGAATGGACTGTGCGTGGGAACGCAGGGCCCACGCGCGCACGCATAAGGGGCTCTTCAGATCCTATGGTGCCGAACCACACACACACACACACACACACACACACACACACACACACACCCCACACACACACGTGGTGTATTTTTTGACGCTGAGCTCCCGCTCTCCCCGGACCGCTGATGTGGGGCGGCCCCAGCCGGATGAAGTCACCCGCCCCGGCCGCGTGGCGCTGAGCTGCAGATGCTCTCTCCGCGCGCACGCACAGCAGTCAGAGGCCCTCCAGCCGAGCCGCAGGCGGGGGCCGCCCCTCCATCTTCAGCTAGCGCCGGGGTCCAGGGGCTGCGGGGTAGGCAGGGCAGGAGCAATCTCCCCTGGAGTTCTTGGGAACCTTTCCAATCCTTAACTCCCTCCCGCCTCCTCGGCTGCTTTTCCTCTCCTCCATTTCTCAAGTGGCTCTTATTGTAACGCCACGGTTGGTTTGTTTCTTCAGTTCCAGGTCTAAGAAGTTACAGAATCTGGCAACATTGAAATTCTTTCAGTAATCTATTTTTCAAAACGAAAGGAAAGATATAAAAAGCAAGAAACCCATCTCCGCAACAGTGTCAGGGGGCATACCCGTCACCAGATATGGACATCCCATTCAATCCACACCGGAGGGCCCAATAAACAAAATGAACACAATGTCAATGTTTAGGGAAAGAAGCCTAATGAAATAAACTTCAGGCAGTGCGTGCACATCGACAGGCATTCTCCTGCCCCTCCAGCCCCGACCCCCGCGCATTGAACCTGCCCTTCGTCTGCATCTCTGTCCTTGAAACCATTCCACTGAGACTTCTTTTGCCCACATTTTCCAAAAACTTGGGAGTAGCTGTGAAAGGGAGGAGAGAATGTTTCAATTCCTCTTTCCATCCCCAGAGAACCTCCTCCTGGCCCCCTTTCCTTCCCTTCCTTCGGTTCCTTTAGGTGTGATTTGCTTAGGGAAGTCAGGAAGGGGAGTGGAGTGAAGCAAAGTTGTTTTTGTTTTGTTTTGTTTTTTTTAAATCCAGAAGGCGCGAGCTGCAGCGGTGAGTGTGTCAATCAGAGGGTTTTGTGCCTGGGGGCTCCTAGCGCTTCTGAGCAGAGGTGTCCCTGGGCGGCCCCACAATGAATATGAATAGGAATCCTTGCTAAATGGGACAGCAAAGCGCACCGCCCTGAATGACTGCACGTCATCCTAACCAGCCCAGGATAGATAGGAGGGTTCCTTTTGTCTCTTTTCTCCGCTGCAGCTCTATAAAAGCCCCTCTTTTTCAGCGTGAGTTGAGTTCAAGCACACACCAACTAGCTGTCCAGGAAACAGCCAAACCAGAGAGAGGGGAGTGGAGAGGGAGACAGGCGGGGGAAGGCAGTGCCTCAGCTTTTCTTCTCATTTCTTGCCGCTGAGACGTGGGTTACTGGGCTGCAGCTTTTTTTTTTTTTTTAATTCAAGATTTTCTTTAATTTCCTTCCTAAAGTCTCACCACAGTAGGGCCCCATCCCCTGTAATAAAATGAATTCTGATTCGAGCTCTGTCTCCAGCAGAGCTTCATCTCCGGACATGGATGAGATGTATCTGAGGGACCGTCACCACCGCCATCACCACCACCAGGAGAGCCGTCTCAACTCGGTCTCGTCCACGCAGGGCGACATGGTGCAGAAGATGCCCGGGGAGAGCCTTTCGCGGGCCGGCGCCAAAGCCGCGGGCGAGAGCAGCAAGTACAAAATCAAGAAGCAGCTGTCGGAGCAGGACCTACAGCAGCTGCGGCTGAAGATCAACGGACGAGAGCGCAAGCGGATGCACGACCTGAACCTCGCCATGGACGGGCTACGCGAGGTCATGCCCTACGCTCACGGGCCCTCGGTGCGCAAGCTCTCCAAGATCGCCACTCTCCTGCTGGCCAGAAACTACATCCTCATGCTCACCAGCTCCCTGGAGGAGATGAAGAGGTTGGTTGGTGAGATCTACGGGGGCCACCACTCGGCCTTCCACTGCGGGACTGTGGGCCACTCGGCCGGCCACCCAGCTCACGCCGCCAACGCCGTGCACCCGGTGCACCCCATCTTGGGAGGCGCGCTCTCGTCCGGCACCGCCTCGTCCCCGCTGTCCGCCGCCTCGCTGCCCGCCATCGGCACCATCCGGCCTCCCCACTCGCTGCTCAAGGCGCCGTCCACCCCGCCCGCGCTGCAGCTGGGCAGCGGCTTCCAGCACTGGGCCGGGCTGCCCTGCCCCTGCACCATCTGCCAGATGCCGCCGCCGCACCTGTCCGCTCTCTCCACCGCCAACATGGCCCGGCTGTCGGCCGAGTCCAAGGACTTGCTCAAGTGAGCAGCGGGCCGGCCCGGCTGCGGAGAATGAGGGGAGAGCGGCGGGAGGGCTCGAGGTGCCGGGCTGGGAGGGAAAAGGGAGGCTGGGCGCTCGGCCGGAGGGCGGGAGGGAGGGCGGGGGGCTCCCGAGGCCTCCCACACCTTCTGAGAGATCTCAGACCCTACTTGACCGCCGGAGGGAAAGGACTAAAACCAAACTGCAATTTCTAGGTGGTAGCGAAGGGGGGCTCGAACCAGACGTCGTGTGTCTTGCATGCATGCTTCTTTTCTCCATGCCGCGCCGGCATTTCTCACTGCCATACGCTCTTGTCAGAACGGCATTTGTTGTATAAAGACGGGATCGGTGTAGTTGAACACCGCCAAGGGCCTTTAGAGTCGCTGTCCATGTCTCTGGCTCTGTGTTCTCACCTTGGAAAAGACAACCATCCCTAAGACAACCATCCCTTTTGTGCGGAACAAATGTAAATATTTCCTTGAGATGGATGCAGTTAGAAGTGTCTCTCCTCTCCACAGTTGTTTTTCTAGAGCCAATGGAGAGAGAGAGAGAGAGAGAGAGAGAGAGAGAGAGAGAGAGAGAGAGAAAGAGAGAAAGAGAGAGAGAAAATCTCAAGACTTAAGTTTTGAATTTCAACTCCGGTCCAGGGCATGACAGCTCTTCTGTGGGTTTTCTTTAAGACGCAGTGTAGGTTGAAAGAATGCATGCACGCTTCTAAATGAATCTCGTCTAAACATTTTGTGCAGGCCGTGGTGCCATTTTCCTTGTAACAAGGATTTATGAGGGAATTCTCCGAAGTACTCCGTATATCTGTCTGTGGTTGTAAGAAGTGAAAAAGGGGGCAGAGTGCAAAGACCCAAACTCACGCACAGGCGCTTCTCCCCCACCCCACCCCCTTCAAACTCCATTCCCAACCTTCCGGGGCTGTTTTAGGGG
Organism: Hyperoodon ampullatus; assembly: GCF_949752795.1. Lineage (NCBI taxonomy): Eukaryota > Metazoa > Chordata > Mammalia > Artiodactyla > Ziphiidae > Hyperoodon > Hyperoodon ampullatus. Next base: position 63,520,234 of record NC_136925.1, on the reverse strand, counting down.
CTGGCGACTGCAAGAGCTTGGGCTCCCTCTGCGAGCTTGCCCCATCCCCCCTTGCTCAGTTATTCTGCATGCGGGGTCGGCTCTCTCCATCATCAGCTTTGAAAACTTACTGTGGTTCGGGGAGGGGTGCCGTTTTTATTTTCCTGAACATTTGCTTGAACTATTTTGTTAGGGCTTCGAAGACAAGACCTGTCTTTATTTTTTATATATTCTTGATAACTATGATATATTTATTAATAACCAGTGTTTCTGGATGAGAATTTCAAATAAAAAAGAACCTTTAAATCCTGGCTTTGCTTTTGCCTAAAATTTTTGAAGATGGGGGTAGTGGGTAAGGAACATGTGGACCCAGTAAGGTATAGCTGGTGGAAGTGGGGGGAAGATTTGGGTGGGTGGGCAGATTCGAAGAGTTTTCTCTGATCATTTACAGGTAAAGAGGTCAGACGCATTGGTGTTAATTATTACAATGAAATATCCTTCAAATGGGGGCCTTGTCCATGTCACTAGTCTTGTGATATTTGAGCTCCTATTTCTCTGCAGTAATCAGATCCTCATAAACTCAACAGTTGAGATTTTTTTAAAAAGTGATCTAGAAACCCAAAGTGACAGGAAATGAGAAGCAGAGTGGTGACTGTGCTGGCTGTGTTGGCAACAGACGAGAACAAAACAGTGAATTAACTTCTTTTCACTTTAGATTGACTGTCTGGCTTAAAAAAAAAATCAAGCAAGTTAAAATCCAGTATATGTTTTAAAAATCAAGAAAGAGTGATCCTAAAAATTAATCAAATGCCCAGCCCCCCACCAGCCCCTTGGCAGCAGGCTCCTCAGAGATAGGGAAGGCCTCTCTGCTTTGTAAGGTGAGCTCAGAGGGATGCTAACAACCGCCCAAGTCTCAGCATCTCCAGATTTATAGTGGGAATTCTCTCTTTCCTCCCTTAGAAGATCCATTAGTTGAATGCAAGCTATTTGGAAGTGTTATTGGGGGGGAGGGATAAAGAGAGAAAAGTCTTCTACATAAATAATGGCTAAAACGGGGGTTATTTCAATCGATTACTTTTCTCTCTTCCCACCGTATGACGTTTCCAGATAGTTTGTATAAGCAAAAGTCATCCAGCAAGAAGGTTTTGTTTACTTGTTTATAGAGGACAAGAAATCAAGCTCTGGTGAAGATAACTCGACCAGCACATGCCTCTATTTCCCATTAAGGATAATGGAAACCTGATGGAAATGTACCACCCCAGAATCTGCCTCCAGCTTAGATGTAACATCACCTCCCTGCTGGCTGAGACTTAAGCGCCTCTTCAAGAGGGGGAGGCCAGGCAATCGATCTGTCTCTCTCTAGGATCCAGGGTAGACAGCACATCTAGGAAGCATCTACCACTTCCTAGGTCCCCCACTGCACCTCTCTGGGAGGGCACCTCAGTGGGTCCTGGGTCTATTTAACTCATTCTCCTCCATCTCTTTTTACCCCCAGCTCCCCCACTGCCAGGGAGATAGATCTAAGTGAGGGTCTACAGTGGAGGGTGCTTATTTCCTCTGGTTTTAGGCAGATAAATGGGGGGAATAATTGTCTATTTCCCAAGGGTGATTCATTTCTCTGGGTGAGGAAAGAGCTGTTGAGGATTTATTTGAAACCAACACAAGGCAGCCCTCCAGCCTTTCCCTGTGAGTTTATTATTTAGAAAAGAGAGGAGAGGGAGAAGTTTAATCAATCAGGAAAAGGACTTTCCTGTGAGTCACTGGCTTCTTTTGAGTCCTGTTTTCAAAGGCCTGGTCCTGGGGAAAGACAAGAGGCCTGACCACTGGCTTAGTGGTGGGCTTCATCCCTTCTCTAGAGCTGGGGCTTAAACTGGGCACTGACCGAAGAGAGATAAGGCCATGCTCCTTGTACCAGAGGAGTGGTGGCTGTGCTGCCGGGGCACGCAGGAATCCCTTGGGTTACCTCCAGTGGTCAGCAAAAAGGGCTGTGTGAGATGTAGAGAACAAATGTATGGACACCAAGGGGGGAAAGCGGCGGGTGGGGGATGAATTGGGAGATTGGGATTGACATGTATGCACTAATATGTATAAAATGGATAACTAATAAGAACCTGCAGTATAAAAAATAAATAAAATTCCAAATAAATAAATAAATAAATAGCTGTATGGTTCACGCTCTGGGGGAACTGTGCTAAAAACAGCCTCGGGCCCAGGTAATTCTATAACGAATTCTCCAACCCAAGTGGAAAACAGACACTGTTTCCAGAATTGAGGAGGCCCCCTAGACTAACTGGTCTCTTTTCTGGGTCACAAAAATTCCTTTGACCTGTAGACCAGAGAAAGGATTCCTTTAAGAACAGTTCAGGAACCCAAGGAGAAGGGCGATTTGGGAGCCAGGTGGTCTGGAGTTCCAGATTTATTGGGGAAGGAACAATCCCCACTTGCTTCCACTGGGAAGGGCCTTGCCCAGGAGCAGGCTGGTCTGCTTGGAGATGTGGCTTTGCAGGCGACTCTTACAGGCATTTTCCGTTAAGTTCTCGATTTCCCGATGCCAGCAACAAATGTACATGGCCGCGAAAGTGAGAGTGGATTCTTGGCCGGATTTTCTTTTCACTGCCAATGTTTCACCTTATCGAAAGTTCTTAAGTTTAAAGCAGTTTTTAATTCAATCTAGAAACACGACAACGACCCCTTCATTCCACAGTAAACTTTACATTTAAAAGGATGGCGAAAGCCTCGTGGGCAAAGGTATCCTGAGAAACCTAGACTAGAATCCTCACGAAGCCCTTCAAGCCAGTGACCCATCTTTAAGGCAGGGAGAAAGTCACGCCTAGAAAAGGAAAGCCGGCAGTAGTTGTCAGGGTCTGCTAAACCTGTGTTCCTAAAGACCCTCTTCCCTCTCCCCGGGGTTCCGGAGCCTTGGGTTTATATCCCCAAAAAAGGGCAGGGAGAGGTGACCGGAGTTGGTCCACGAAGTCCAAGGTTCCCTAACTCCTACAGGAGGAGGCCTTGTGTCCTCTCAAACTTTTTCAAGCTGCTGCGTCAAGCATGGCCTCCACTGGTACCCTCAGCAGAAATTGCAAAAGCCCGTCCCTCAGGGAGGACAATGAATTCTCTGAGCATCTCGCTCAGCTAACAAGATTTAACTGCTCTTTTCTTATCCCTTCTAGAGACTTCGGGCCCCTCTCTTCCCGTGCCGCCGCCCGCGTTCAAGGTGGGCTCCCAAGCCTGGGCGCCCAGACGACTAAGCTCTCGGCCCTCCCCGCCGATGCTCCCCTCGCGGCTCTGCCGCCCATGGAGGCCTGGCCAGACCTCGGGGGCCGGGGCTCCGCGGAGCCTCCGCGATCCAGGAACCTCGTCCCCCGGGACTGGCCGGTCCAGGTTCCTCAGGCTCAGGACCTGAGAAGCAAGAAGAGGAGCCGCCCCAGAAGGGCGAGGGCTGTGTCTTTGGAAGAAATAGGCCAGGGGAGGGGCCGTGGTGAGCTGGATGAACCTGCATCTTCCGCCCGCCTCTAGGCAAACTTGCGGGAGAACGAGGGGCCCCTCCCTCCCTCCCTCCCCCTTCAAAGTCTCTGAGCCTCGCACGTACCCTTTTCCCTCATAAGCAGCCGGGAGGAGGCAAACCCTAGAAGGTTCGGGTCTGCAGTACTGTTTTAGTTGCGTCTGTTTTCAGTGAAACCTTCCCCTGGGACCCCGGTCGGGGGGCTGAGAGGGGGCCGGAGAACGTGGGGTGCGGGAACCAAGAGGGGAAGATCAGGAGAGCCGCTGGGCTAGGGATCGCCGGGGTCCTGGGAACCCCGGGACCGGATCTCTCCCGACTCCCCGCTCCCGTTTCGCCCCCCGCCCGCTGGGTGCGCAGCCCCTCTCTCCGTCCTCTGCACCCAGCGGCGGGGAGCAGGGAGCCAGGCGCGGGCCTGGGTCTCGCGTCGCAGAAACTGGCCCTGCACCTCGCCTCTGGCTCTGGAGTCTAACTCGGAGCAAGTCGGGGCGGAGACTGCACGTCCGCGCGGAGCTAGGGGCCCTGGGGTCGGGGCTGCGTCCCATGGGAAACATCGGTCTCCGCGACTCGACCCCCGACTCCTCTCCGTCCCCTCCGCAGGCCCAGCGAAGCCGGGGCGCAGACGACAAAAGGCGCGCGGGAGAGGGACATCGCGGAGCAAGGCCCAACCCAGACTGCGCCGACACTTGCAAAGAGCCTCGAAATACCTAAGCGTTTAAGGAAAGTGGGTGGAAGAAAAAACAAGAGTAACAAACAAATCCAAACTTGGGCCGAGCGTGCGGGCGCGCTCTTTCATCTCTGTTCCCCGCGCCCCTATGCTGGGATGCCCGCCGACATCCGGTCAGCTTTGCTAAGGAGATACGGTCCGGGTCAGCCAGGGCGGCCCGGGCTGCTGCGCCTTCGTCAACCGCGCTTCCTCCCTGGGGACCTCACGGAGGACCCGGTCCGCTCGCTCCCCGAGGCCCGCCCTGGCCTCAACCCCTGGCGCGGAGACTCTGTTTCTAACCCAACCCTGGCCCTGTCCCCGGCTCCGGCACCAAAGTGAGGATAGTATCCCTGCAGCCGGCACTCGGGAGAGGAAGTTCAGCACGCCCCGGGAATTCGACACGTCCCAGGGGAGGCGGGGATCGGGATCCGCTGGGGCTGGGGTCCCAGGGAGCTGAGAGGCAGGGGTGCACAGATCTGGGCGCTCAATGCGGGGGCCTGGATGTTGCGCCGTGTCCTGGGGTTCGGGTGAAAGCAGAGTGGTTGGGTGTCTCCATCCTGAGGAGGGCAGGGAAGGGACAGTGCCGAAGGGTCTGGGAAGCAAGTTGGGATAACAGCCCTCAAAAGTTTGGGGATTCTGTCTGGCCAGCACTTGATCAGCGCCGGTCTTTCCCGCCGGTCTGCGACCGACACCTCCGAGAGTGCAGGAGCCTGGGCCTGATTCTGGGGGCGCCACAGTTTACGTAAGATGCAGCCTGTCAATCTTTAATCCCCCTTGGGCCTGAAAAACTCCAGAAGCCGGGTTCCGAGAGCCCCACCCCCGACCCCCGCGTGCTGCTGAGCTGAGGTGCCGAGACCATGTTTCTGTCACAGGCAGGACCCTTAACACCTCGGAAGGAAACAGGTTGGAGCAAGCACATTTTATGAAGACTCTCTTCTCCTCGTTATTCAACTGCTCCTCCCTCCCTTCCACTCCCGGGAAAGGGCGAGGAAATTCACAGCATCCTTTGAACCCACAAGTAAACAGACAGCTCTCTACTGCACTCCCAGCAATGTAAGCCTCAACATTCCTTCCTTTGGTATTTCTCTTAATCTTCCTCCTTTTAAGCAATCAACACTTTCTTTCTTTTTTTTCTTAACATCTTTATTGGAGTATAATTGGTTTACAATGTTGTGTTAGTTTCTGCTGTAGAACAAAGTAAATCACCTATATGTATACATATATCCCCATATCCACTCCCTCTTGCGTCTCCCTCCCACCCTCCCTGTCCCACCACTCTAGGTGGTCACAAAGCACCAAGCTGATCTCCCTGTGCTATGCGGATGCTTCCCACCAGCTATCTATTTTACATTTGGTAGTGTATATATGTCCATGCTACTCTCTCACTTTATCCCAGCTTACGCTTCCCCCTCCCTGTGTCCTCAAGTCCATTCTCTACGTCTATGTTTTTATTCCTTTCCTGCCCCTAGGTTCATGAGAACCTTTTTTTTTTTTAGATTCCATATACATGTGTTAGCATAGGGTATTTGTTTTTCTCTTTCTGACTTCACTCTGTATGATAGGCTCTAGGTCCATCCACCTCACTACAAATAACTCAATTTCATTTCTTTTTATGGCTGAGTAATATTCCATTGTATATATGTGCCACATCTTCTTTATCCATTCATCTGTCGATGGACAGTTAGGTTGCTTCCATGTCCTGGCTATTGTAAATAGAGCTGCAATGAACATTGTGGTAGATGACTCTTTGAATTATGGTTTTCTCAGGGTATATGCCCAGTAGTGGGATTCCTGGGTCATATGGTAGTTCTATTTTTAGTTTTTTAAGGAACCTCCATACTCTTCTGCATAGTGGCTATATCAATTTACATTCCCAGCAACAGTGCAAGAGGGCTCCCTTTTCTCCACCCCTCTCCAGCATTTATTGTTTGTAGATTTTTTGATGATGGCCATTCTCACCAGAGGTGATACCTCATTGTAGTTTTGATTTGCATTTCTCTAAAGATTAGTGATGTTGAGCATTCTTTCATGTGTTTGTTGGCAATCTATATATGTTCTTTGGAGAAATGTCTTTTTAGGTCTTCTGCCCATTTTGGGATTGGGTTGTTTGTTTTTTTGATATTGAGCTGCATGAGCTAAGCAATCAACACTTTCTGAGTGCTTTCGTGTGCCAAGCACCGGAGAAAACTGAACAAAGCAGCAAAAGAAGTAGGACATTCAAACGCATAAGAAATGGCCCCTGCCCTCAGGGTCCTCAGACCCTAGTGGGAAAACACAGGGCATCTAAATCCTAAGGTAAAACCTCCAGTGGCTGCACAAAACACAGGTGCTGCAAGCCTGCCTTCCAGAAGCTTTTTCAGATACTGGAAAACTCACTGCTCATTCCCTCTACCAGACAGAGGACAGGAGCAGACGCCTTTGATGAACATGGAAATAAAAAGAAGCAATGGTGGCAGTATTTTGTTTCATCGCTGTTGTTTAGAGATTTATTGACACTGAGATAAACTTCAGTCTGAGGTATCTCCGTAATTCATGTCCCCATCAGTTATTACCAAATGAGCAAATCGTTTTTTATTTTAACTGGTTTTTAAAAGAAAAAACTAAAAGAGGGGGGAGGTTGGGAGAAATCTTTTTTTTAATGGGATTAGAGTCATTATCCTCCTTGTCTCTGTGGGTCCCTGAGCTACAGAAACTTGCCTCTTGACTCCTGAGTTCACCAGGCTATGTTCTAGACATAAAACAATCCTGTAATTTCCTTCAAGAACAAAAGTTTTCAAAGAAATGACCTGCACGTTATCCCCCTCAATAAAGCAGAACTGACTTAATGGTCTGTTAATTACTCCATCCCGGCAGGGGGAGGGAAGCTTCCAAAAGGATTGCTACAAACCCTCTGTTGATTGTGGTCTGTCCCCAAATGTACAGCTGGGACTGGGCCATTGAAAACCCAGACAAAACAAAATCCCTGATAAATAATCCTACCTAGAACACAAAGATTCAGCATACAATTGTTGAATCTTTGCTGGATCCTCAGAGAAGCCCGGAGCGAGCTCCTCTGGGGCTTCCGGTAATCTTTAAATTTGAGGCCAAGTATTCTTGGACAAAAGTTAAAAGAAAGACCGTGGTTGACTCTCCTGTCCTCTCATCCTCTTGTGTCAAATTTCTTTCACTTTTATTTGAGACTCTGACTATACTTCTTTTATCCAATCTTCTTTTGTAGGAATTACAGTTTGTTTCATCATTTAATACATTTTTGGTTTGGTCATCTTTTCCAATTTTTGTCTATTAATGATTTAAACTGAGGAAGACAAATTTGATTGTTCTAGTAAAAAAGGACAAAGTAGAGAATCAAAATATAAGAGATAGATTTGGGTTATTATTCTCTGTGACTTTTTCACATCTGTAAAGTGACAACTGCATCATACCATTAAATATATTTCTAAAATAAAAAAGTTTAAAACATCCTACTTAAACCCAAGCAACATTGAGTAATCATCCAGTTAATTTTGTGTCAGAGACAGTTAAGCAGAAAAATTCAATTTTTAAAAATATTTCTTTAAGGAAGAAAATATACATGTTCTACCCTAATTGAGAAAATGTTGGTTTTAATTTGGTGTATATTTGACTTTTGCGGACCCATTGAAATGAAACACTGCAGAAAGATGAAATGTGGCATCTAGAGAGATGGGTCATGAAAATGATCAAAATGTGGATATGATCTGTTTTGAAAATTAGTTCTTTGTCTGAACTAGGCAATAACGGAGAGAGTCTGTCAAACCACACAGTCTCCCGCATCTACCATCATTTTTTAAGGAAGTGATCCTTAAGAGTCATGTGTTGATGGAAACCAACCTCTGTCTTCCTTGCCACAGTTGACTGGTCCCTGCATGGTGCATGAGCTAATCATTATAATCATGAGAGAGGCTAGCTCAAAGGTGATTGGCATTAAATTGTGCCCATAATTGTGTTTCATATAGAATGGTGGCAAACACATACTTTTCTCTCCTTTGGAAAAGTGAAAAAAATCTAGTGAATCAAAAAGAAACCCATCATTTAACCTCAGCTTGGCCCCCAAAGCTGAACTTTTGTTTTGATTTTGTGTACTGTTGACTGTTCATCCCAGTTATGTGAGAAACAGGATCTAGACACAGAGTGAGACAGTGTGACCTGTGTAGCTCAGATAGTGTTGTTCCTTTCAATAAAATCCATACAAAAGGCCATCTTTTCCTGTCTTGTCAATGATGTCCTCACGATCCTGACTTTCCCACAGTCCTATATAGCTAATAGACAAACATGAAAAACAAGAAGCCGTTCCTCTTGCTAAATAGTCCATGGGGAATACTAGAAGTAGAGAAGGCAATTTGTTTCCAATTTTTACTAGATTTATATTATGAATAGATTAGACTCCGAGATTGAATAAAGTACTTTCAGAAATGATACTGACTGACCATGCACTGCAGAGATGGGTTAGGTCCTCTTTTTCCCCTTTGCAGAAATTAATGTGCTCAGGTATCAATGGCCCTCCCCAAAGGGCATTTTGATTTGGAACGTTTTTTTCATTTTTTACCCTTAGGTAGTTGATTTCCTAGCACTTCTGTCACTTGTGGAGTGTTGTTTTCCAGGCTCTTGAGACACTGGATCTCTTCAGAGCCACAGAGTACATTGACTTACGATCAGTAACTTTTCATCATTTTTGATCTGGGCAAATTTTTAAATAAAAAATACTGAGAAACATGCAGTGTAATTTTCAGAGTACGCATTAGATCTCAGTAAAAAAAAAATTACGAAGGAGTTGTAACTTGAGGGAAAACACTAACAGTAAAAACTTGTTGGAATATATTTAAAATGGAGAGAATTAATCTTTTTTTTCTTTTTTTTTTTGAAACAACAGTTTTATTTAAACCCAGCCAAACATGGTACTTGGCCTTGAGTGGCTAGAGAAGAGGGCAGAAGAGACAGGTAGGGGACTGCTACTTTTCTAAATGTGCTCTTACTATGCAGACCCTATACCTCATCGAAGTGGACAGTGAGCTGTGAGAGGCTTCACTTATAGTTCTGTACTTGACCACAATCGATTCTTTTCTTTTTCTATAATTTGCATCCTTTGTGATTTTATGTGAAGCTTCATCATCTAAAATATATTACAGTTATGGTATAAAAGAATGTTCTAGAGTTTGTTGAAACTAGAATTAGGTTCATTGAAAAATTCGATGTTTCTCTGCACTTTAAACTTGAAAGAAAGAGATGGGAGATAGAATCTGCGGAGCAGGGATGAAATGGATTTATTAAGTGGAGCAAATAAGGCAAGAAACATGGTGGCCACTTCTTTAAAAGGCAAACCATTTCTGTTGGTGACATGGTGTCAAAAGTTACTGTTATTAGTTTGTCCCTCACATATATATGCTTTAGGTGAACATGCTGCTTAGAAAAAAGGACCATGTTTGCTTACTTCCAAGAGATGGAAGATTTATGGGTGAATTCTTCTCTTTCTCCTCTATCTTCCTCTTCAATTCCCCTTTCTTCCTCTTTTCTTCTATCTTGCTTCTCAATTATCTCCTCATCTTCTTGCTCTCTACCTTCTTCTACATCTCTGCTTCCAGTCTCTATTTTATTCTCCATTCCAGCTCATCCCTCTGCTCTATTCGTCCATTGCATTGGCCACTTCATTGCTTTAGGGGAGCCTGGGGTTAACATTCCCCTAGCCTTCTCACTCAGTCCTTGCACATGCAATCTGCCTGCTCTTCCAACAAGTTTTGGTATCTGTTATCCTGGGCAGCTCTGTTAATATCTTCACTCTCTCAGCCTGTGTTATGTAACAGAAAAAAATGAGCTACATGGAAATGTGTTGCAGAACCAAAGATGTTCGAAAGCGTTTTAACTTCCAAAAACAGCATTATCATGAGAATACCTTTGCAGGTGATAGAGGTATTGTGGTAGATGCTATGCATGTCTTAGCCCGCTTGTGTTAATTTAGGGGAAATATTTATATTAATAATTATAGAAAACACAAAGTTCTTACAGTGTGCCAGTCATGGTTTAAAATACTCAGAAAGTATTAACTCATTTAATTCCCACTGAAAACCTATGCAGGTAGTACTATTATTATTCCCATGTTTGCAAATGTAGAAACTGAGGCACAGAAAGTTACATACTGTAACTTTCCTGGTGTGACCTAGATCAGTGGTGTCCCCAGGCTTACAGCATGGGTTCTGGGCCAGCAGTATCAGCAGGATCTGGGAACTTGTTAGAAACACAAAATCTGAGATTTTACCTTACTGGCAAACATATAAGGCTATCACAGTTTTGTGGATGCTGGCTGAGGACACAAGACCCTTGTCGGAAACAAGGAGCTTTATTTCTCACTGCATGGAAAAGTATCATGGGCATCATGTTCACATTTGCTCCTCTAGTCCTTTAATTCCCATGAGAGCATTGCAGAGGTAGCAAAGTTTGTCAGTGTCTCAGATCACAAGATGAAGAGGAATGCAAGACACCTGTGGAGTTTCTGCCAACAGAGCATTAAGACCAGCACACTCTTCCAGCAACTGGCACTCTGTCATCATTCTTTGGGACAAGGTCACTGTCTACTCCCCTTCCTCTCCCTCCCACGGACGTGATATACATCTTGAATGTTTATGAGTACAGAAATCCTTGTATAATAAGCAGTGCTTCTTTGTTTGTGTACCCATTTTTAATTTATAATTGAACTGTGTTATAGTCCTGCTTCTGTTACTTTTTTTCCCCCACTCAGCATTAGGTTTTAAGATCCATCCACTTGGCTGTTGGTTAATCTTTTTCCACTCCTATTTTATTGAGTTATATTTGACATACAACATTGTATGTAAGTTCAAGGTGTACAGTGCATTCATCTGATGCATTTATATTGCAATATGATTGCCGCCGTAGCAATAGTTAACACCTCTATCTTGTTAACTATCTTGTTAATTATCTTTATTTCTAATGTTGGGAACAATTAAGATCTAGTCATTCACCAAGTTTAAGGTTCATGATACTGTTTTGCTGTCTATAATCACTGTACTGTGTATTAGGTCTCCAGGATTTATTTATCTACTGGTTGCACGTATGTAGTGTCCCCCAGTTTCAACTCTGCGGAGTATTCCATACAGTGTGTCCACCACATTTCATTTCTCATTTCCCTCGTGATGAAACTTAGCTTCCCTGTAGCACCCTACTATTATTAACATGGCAATGAAAATCTTTACATATATGTCCCTTCTTGCATCTCTCCAAGAATTTCTTTTCTATAAATATATATATAATCTCCAAGATATATAACCAGTATTCTTTGCTCATTTTTTATTAGTTTCTTCTTTATAACAAAGTGAATCAGTTATACATATACATCTGTTCCCGTATCCCTTCCCCATTGCGTCTCCCTCCCTCCCACCCTCCCTATCCCACCCTTCCAGGCGGTCACAAAGCACCGAGCTGATCTCCCTGTGCTATGCGGCTGCTTCCCACTAGCTATCTACCTTACGTTTGGTAGTGTATATATGTCCATGCCTCTCTCTCGCTTTGTCACAGCTTACACATCCCCCTCCCCATATCCTCAAGTCCATTCTCAAGTAGCTGTCTTTATTCCTGTTTTACCCCTAGGTTCTTCATGACATTTTTTCCCCTTAAATTCCATATATATGTGTTAGCATACGATATTTGTCTTTCTCTTTCTGACTTACCTCACTCTGTATGACAGACTCTAGGTCTATCCACCTCATTACAAATACCTCAATTTCATTTCTTTTTATGGCTGAGTAATATTCCATTGTATATATGTGCCACATCTTCTTTATCCATTCATCCGATGATGGACACTTAGGTTGTTTCCATCTCTGGGCTATTGTGAATAGAGCTGCAATGAACATTTTGGTACATGCCTCTTTTTGAATTATGGTTTTCTCAGGGTATATGCCTAGTAGTGGGATTGCTGGGTCATATGGTAGTCCTATTTTTAGTTTTTTAAGGAACCTCCATACTGTTCTCCATAGTGGCTGTACCAATTCACATTCCCACCAGCAGTGCAAGAGTGTTCCCTTTTCTCCACACCCTCTACAGCATTTACTGTTTCTAGATTTTTTGATGACGGCCATTCTGACTGGTGTGACATGATATCTCATTGTAGTTTTGATTTGCATTTCTCTAATGATTAATGATGTTGAGCATTCTTTCATGTGTTTGTTAGCAGTCTGAATATCTTCTTTGGAGAAAAGTCTATTTAGGTCTTCTGCCCATTTTTGGATTGGGTTGTTTGTTTTTTTGATATTGAGCTGCATGAGCTGCTTATAAATTTTGGAGATTAATCCTTTGTCAGTTGCTTCATTTGCAGATATTTTCTCCCATTCTGAGGGTTGTCTTTTGGTCTTGTTTATGGTTTCCTTTGCTGTGCAAAACCTTTGAAGTTTCACTAGGTCCCATTTGTTTATTTTTGTTTTTATTTCCATTTCTCTAGGAGGTGGGTCCAAAAGGATCTTGCTGTGATTTATGTCGTAGAATGTTCTGCCTATGTTTTCCTCTAAGAGTTTGATAGTTTCTGGCCTTACATTTAGGTCTTTAATCCATTTTGAGCTTATTTTTGTGCATGGTGTTAGGGAGTGATCTAATCTCATACTTTTACATGCCCCTGTCCAGTTTTCCCAGCACCACTTATTGAAGAGGCTGTCCTTTCTCCTCTGTACATTCCTGCCTCCTTTATCAAAGATAAGGTGACCATATGTGCATGGGTTTATCTCTGGGGTTTCTATCCTGTTCCATTGATCTATCTTTCTGTTTTTGTGCCAGTACCACACTGTCTTGATTACTGTAGCTTTGTAGTATAGTCTGAAGTCAGGGAGCCTGATTCCTCCAGCTCCGTTTTTCGTTCTCAAGATTGCTTTGGTTATTCGGGGTCTTTTGTTTTTCCAAACAAATTTTGAAATTTTTTGTTCTAGTTCTGTGAAAAATGCCAGTGGTAGTTTGATAGGGATTGCATTGAATCCATAGATTGCTTTGGGTAGTAGAGTCATTTTCACAATATTGATTCTTCCAATCCAGGAACATGGTATATCTCTCCATCTATTTGTATCATATTTAATTTCTTTCATCAGTGTCTTATAATTTTCTGCATACAGGTCTTTTGTCTCCTTAGGTAGATTTATTCCTAGATATTTCATTCTTTTTGTTGCAATGGTAAATGGGAGTGTTTTCTTGATTTCCCTTTCAGATTTTTCATCATTAGTGTACAGGAATGCCAGAGATTTCTGTGCATTAATTTTGTATCCTGCTACTTTACCAAATTCATTGATTAGCTCTAGTAGTTTTCTGGTAGCATCTTTAGGATTCTCTATGTATAGTATCATGTCATCTGCAAACAATGACAGCTTTACTTCTTCTTTTCCAATTTGGATCCCTTTTATTTCCTTTTCTTCTCTGATTACTGTGGCTAAAACTTCCAAAATTATGTTGAATAAGAGTGGTGAGAGTGGGCAGCCTTGTTTTGTTCCTGTTCTTAGTGGAAATGCTTTCAGTTTTTCACCATTGAGGACGATATTGGCTGTGGTTTTGTCATATATGGCCTTTATTATGTTGAGGAAAGTTCCCTCTATGCCTACTTTCTGCAGGGTTTTCATCATAAATGGATGTTGAATTTTGTCAAAAGCTTTGTCTGCATCTATTGAGATGATCATATGGTTTTTCTCCTTCAGTTTGTTAATATGGTGTATCACATTGATTGATTTGCGTATATTGAAGAATACTTGCATTCCTGGAATAAACCCCACTTGATCATGGTGTATGATCCTTTTAATGTGCTGTTGGATTCTGTTTGCTAGTATTTTGTTGAGGATATTTGCATATATGTTCATCAGTGAATTGGCCTGTAGTTTTCTTTCTTTGTGATATCCTTGCCTGGTTTTGGTATCAAGGTGATGGTGGCCTCGTAGAATGAGTTTGGGAGTGTTCCTCCCTCTGCTATATTTTGGAAGAGTTTGAGAAGGATAGGTGTTAGCTCTTCTCTAAATGTTTGATAGAATTCCCCTGTGAAGCCGTCTGGGCTTTTGTTTGTTGGAAGATTTTTAATCACAGTTTCAATTTCATTACTTGTGATTGGTCTATTCATATTTTCTGTTTCTTCCTGATTCAGTCTTGGCAGGTTGTGCATTTCTAAGAATTTGTCCATTTCTTCCAGGTTGTCCATTTTTTTAGCATAGAGTTGCTTGTAGTAATCTCTCATGATCTTTTGTATTTCTGCAGTGTCAGTTGTTACTTCTCCTTTTTCATTTCTAATTCTATTGATTTGAGTCTTCTCCCTTTTTTCTTGATGAGTCTGGCTAATGGTTTATCAATTTTGTTTATCTTCTCAAAGAACCAGCTTTTAGTATTATTGATCTTTGCTATCATTTCCTTCATTTCTTTTTCATTTATTTCTGATCTGATCTTTATGATTTCTTTCCTTCTGCTAACTTTAGGATGTTTTTGTTCTTCTTTCTCTAATTGCTTTAAGTGCAGGGTCAGGTTGTTTACTCGAGATGTTTCCTGTTTCTTAAAGTAGGATTGTATTGCTATAAACTTCCCCCTTAGAACTGCTTTTGCTGCATCCCATAGGTTTTGGGTCATCGTGTCTCCATTGTCATTTGTTTCTAGGTATTTTTTATTTCCTCTTTGACTTCCTCAATGATCACTTCGTTATTAAGTAGTGTATTGTTTAGCCTCCATGTGTTTGTATTTTTTACAGATCTTTTCCTGTAGTTGATATCTAGTCTCATAGCATTGTGGTCGGAAAAGATACTTGGTACAATTTCAATTTTCTTAAATTTACCAAGGCTTGATTTGTGACCCAAGATATGATCTATCCTGGAGAATGTTCCATGAGCACTTGAGAAAAATGTGTATTCTGTTGTTTTAGGATGGACTGTCCTATAAATATCAGTTAAGTCCATCTTGTTTAATGTATCATTTAAAGCTTGTGTTTCCTTATTTATTTTCATTTTGGATGATCTGTCCATTGGTGAAAGTGGGGTGTTGAAGTCCCCTAATATGAGTGTGTTACTGTCGATTTCCCCTTTTATGGCTGTTAGTATCTGCCTTATGTATTGAGGTGCTCCTATGTTGGGTGCATAAATATTTACAATTGTTATATCTTCTTCTTGGATCAATCCCTTGACCATTATGTAGTGCCCTTCTTTGTCTCTTCTAGTAGTGTTTATTTTAAAGTCTATTTTGTCTGATATGAGAATTGCTACTTCAGCTTTCTTTTGATTTCCATTTGCATGGAATATCTTTTTCCATCCCCTTACTTTCAATCTGTATGTGTCTCTAGGTCTGAAGTGGGTCTCTTGTAGACAGCATATATATGGGTCTTGTTTTTGTATCCATTCAGCCAATCTGTGTCTTTTGGTGGGAGCATTTAGTCCATTTTCATTTAAGGTAATTATCGATACGTATGTTCCTATTCCCATTTTCTTAATTGTTTTGGGTTTCTTATTGTAGGTATTTTCCTTCTGTTGTGTTTTTTGCCTAGAGAAGTTCCTTTAGCATTTGTTGTAAAGCTGGTTTGGTGGTGCTGAACTCTCTCAGCTTTTGCTTGTCTGTAAACGTTTTAATTTCTCCATCAAATCTGAATGAGATCCTTGCTGGGTAGAGTAATCTTGGGTGCAGGTTTTTCTCCTTCATCACTTTAAATATGTCCTGCCACTCCCTTCTGGCTTGTAGAGTTTCTGCTGAGAGATCAGCTGTTAACCTGATGGGGATTCCCTTGTGTGTTATTTGTTGTTTTTCCCTTGCTGCTTTTAATATGTTTTCTTTGTGTTTAATTTTTGACAGTTTGATTAATATGTGTCTTGGCGTATTTCTCCTTGGATTTGTTCTGTATGGGACTCTCTGTGCCTCCTGGACTTGATTAACTATTTCCTTTCCCATATTAGGGAAGTTTTCAACTATAATCTCTTCAAATATTTTCTCAGTCCCTTTCTTTTTCTCTTCTTCTTCTGGAACCCCTATAATTTGAATGTTGGTGCGTTTAATGTTGTCCCAGAGGTCTCTGAGACTGTCCTCAGTTCTTTTCATTCTTTTTTCTTTATTCTACTCTGCAGTAGTTATTTCCACTACTTTATCTTCCAGGTCACTTATCCGTTCTTCTGCCTCAGTTATTCTGCTATTGATCCCATCTAGAGTATTTTTAATTTCATTTACTATGTTTCTAATCGTTGCTTGATTCATCTTTAGTTCTTCTAGGTCCTTGTTAACTGTTTCTTGCATTTTGTCTATTCTATTTCCAAGATTTTGGATCATCTTTACTATCATTATTCTTAATTCTTTTTCAGATAGACTGCCTATTTCCTCTTCATTTGTTAGGTCTGGTGAGCTTTTATCTTGCTCCTTCACCTGCTGTGTGTTTTTCTGTCTTCTCATTTTGCTTATCTTAGTGTGTTTGGGGTCTCCTTTTTTCAGGCTGCAGGTTCGTAGTTCCCGTTGTTTTTGGTGTCTGTCCCCAGTGGCTATGGTTGTTTCAGTGGGTTGTGTAGGCTTCCTGTTGGAGGGGACTGGTGCCTGTGTTCTGGTGGATGAGGCTCGATCTTGTCTTTCTGGTGGACAGGTCCACGTCTGGTGGTGTGTTTTGGGGTGTCAGTGGCCTTATTATGTTTTTAGGCAGCCTCTCTGGTAATGGGTGGGGTTGTGTTCCTGTCTTGCTAGTTGCTTGGCATAGGGTGACCAGCACTGTAGCTTGCTGGACGTTGAGTGAAGCTGGGTGCTGGTGTTCAGATGGAGATCTCTGGGAGATTTTTGCCGTTTGATATTATGTTGAGCTGGGAGGTCTCTTGTGGACCAGTGTCCTGAAGTTGGCTCTCCCACCTCAGAGGCACAGCACTGACTCCTGGCTGCAGCACCAAGAGCCTTTCATCCACCCGGCTCAGAATAACAGGGAGAAAAAGTAGAAAGAAAGAATTAGTAGAAGTAGAAAGAAAGAAAGAAAGAAAGAAAGAAAGAAGGAAGGAAAGAAGAGAGGGAGGAAGGAGGTAGGGAAGGTAGGAAAAAGAGAAAGAGAGAAGAAGTAAATAGAATAAAGTATGATAAAATATAATAGCGTTATTAAAATAAAAAATAATTATTAAAAAAAATTTTTTTTAATTAAGAAAAAAAAAAAAACCGGACGGATAGAACCCTGGGACAAATGGTGGAAGCAAAGCTATACAGACAAAATCTCACACAGAAGCATACACATACACTTTCACAAAAAGAGAAAAAGGGGAAAAAATCGTAAATCTTGCTCTCAAAGTCCACCTCCTCAGCTTGGGATAATTCGTTGTAAAAAGAGGAAAAGGGGAAAATATCATAAATCTTGTTCTCAAAGTCCACCTCCTCAATTTGGGATGATTCGTTGTCTATTCATGTATTCCACAGATGCAGGGTACATCAGGTTGATTGTGGAGCTTTAATCCGCTGCTTCTGAGGCTGCTGGGAGAGACTTCCCTTTCTCTTCTTTATTCTCACAGCTCCCGCGTCTCAGCCTTGGACCTGGCCCCTCCTCTGCGTGTAGGTCGCCGGAGGGCGTCTCTTCTTCGCTCAGATAGGACGGGTTTAAAGGAACCGCTGATTCGGGGACTCTGGCTCACTCAGGCCGGGGGGAGGGAGGGGTATGGAGTGCGGGGCGAGCCTGCGGCGGCAGAGGCCGGCGTGACGTTGCACCAGCCCGAGGCGCGCCGCGCGCTCTCCCGGGGCAGCCGTCCCTGGATCCCGGGACCCCGGCAGTGGCGGGCTGCACAGGCTCCCCGGAGGGGCGGTGTGGACAGTGACCTGTGCTCGCACACAGGCCTTGTGGCGGCGGCAGCAGCAGCCCCAGCGTCCCACGCCCGTCTCTGGGGTCCGCGCTATTAGCCGCGGCTCGCGGCCATCTCTGGAGCTCCTTTAAGCAGCCCTTTAAGCAGCGCTCTTAATCCCCTCTCCTCGTGCACCAGGAAACAAAGAGGGAAGAAAGTCTCTTGCCTCTTCAGCAGCTCCAGACTTTTTCACGGACTCCCTCCCCGCTAGCCGTGGTGCACTAACCCCCTCAGGCTCTCTTCCCGCCGCCAGCCCCAGTCCTCTCCCTGCCCTGCGACTGAAACCCGAAACCCGAGCCTCAGCTCCCAGCCCCGCCCGCCGCGGCGGCCAAGCAGACAAGCCTCTCGGGCTGGTGAGTGCCTGAGGGCACCGATCCTCTGTGCGGGAATCTCTCCGCTTTGCCCTCCGCACCCCTGTTGCTGCGCTCTCCTCCACGGCTCCGAAGCTTTCCCCCTCCGCCACCCGCAGTCTCCGCCCGCGAAGGGGCTTCTAGTGTGTGGAAACCTTTCCTCCTTCACGGCTCCCTCCCACTTGTGCAGGTCCCGTCCCTATCCTTTTGTCTCTGTTTATTCTTGTTTCTTTTGCCCCACCCAGGTACGTGGGGAGTTTCTTGCCTTTTGGGGGGTCTGAGGTCTTCTGTCAGCGTTCGGTAGGTGTTCTGTAGGAGTTGTTCCACGTGTAGATGAATTTCTGGTGTATCTGTGGGGAGGAAGGTGATCTCTGCGTCTTACTCTTCCGCCATCTTCCCCCAGGTCCTGCTCATTTTTCTATCAGGTTATGTGTCTGTTTTTCAAGAGTTCCTTGTACAGTTTAGATATTGAAAGTTTTAGATATAACAACTGTCTTCTCCTAATATTTTAATTTTATGTTTTATGTTCCTTTTTCTATACAGGGTACCCAATTTTCCTAACATTGTCTGCTCTACAGTCTGTTCTTTCCCTGTATAGATTTGTGATGGCATCTTTATTCTACATTAAGTTCCTATATATTCATGGGTCTTTTTTTGAACGTTCCACTCTGTATCATTGTTATATTAGTTTGCTTCTATGCCACTTCCAGTATATTGTTATTACTATGACTTAGTATTATATCTTAATATACAGTAAAATGAATCCAAGGAGAATAAACTTTTCACAAAAGGGTCATATTTGTCTCCAAACTGAATACATTCTAAGCCAACCAGAGTAATGATTTTTTAAAAGGCAGTGCTAATATTACAAGATTTTTTTTTTTTTTTTTTGGCTGCTTTGGGTCTTCGTTGCTGCACGCGGGCTTTCTCTAGTTGCAGCGAGTGGGGGTTACTCTTTGTTGCATTGCACTGGCTTCTCATTGTAGTGGCTTCTGTTGTTGTGGAGCACGGGCTCTAGGCACGCAGGCTTCAGTAGTTGTGGCTCGCGGGCTCTAGAGAGCAGGCTTAGCAATTATGGCGCACGGGCGTAGTCACCCCACGGCATGTGGGATCCCCCCAGACCAGGGCTCGAAACCGTGTCCCCCGCATTGGCAGGCGAATTCCCACCCACTGCACCACCAGGGAAGCCCACAATTACAAGATTTTTTTGTCACCTGTTCCTTTAGGTGTTGGAAGGGAAAAGAGATATGTATATATGCAGGCCTCTTAGAGTTATTATAATATTCTTATTTTTTCACTCTATTTCCTCAACCTCAAAATCAAGGATGGGAATTCTCAAGCTTTCTGACTCCCTATATGAAGCAGTTTAATGCTTCATTATTCAGAGCTTAGAAGCAAGTTTCCTCCTAATTATAAAGGTGCACAGATAGTGTCCAATGTTATATCCCATTACATTATATACTCTACATCATTATGTACTTACTATACAGTGTCTTCTACAGTAAGCAGTAGAAATTTTTCTCAAGGAGGAACTTCCTGCTCATCCTGAAAGAATGTTTTGCAGATGGATTCAAATCTAAATAGAAGCCTTTCAAGCTTACTCAGGCTCTTTCAGACCTCCAGGCCTGGGCACATTCTAACCCCATTGCCTGGAACACTTGTCTCACCCTATTCCCCTTTGCCTAGCTATTCATATCCAATCTTCACTTCCCAGCTTCCCTGGGGAGTCTGGGCCAGTGGTGCTTAGACCTCCCTTTGGGCTCTCTTAGCCCAATGTACCTCTCCTTCACAGCACTCCCCACCTGGAACCACTTGCTCGTCCTTTTCTTTCACTGGAATGTGAACCCTATAGGGCAGAACCGTGATGGTCCTCTTCACCCAACATAGTGTCTGGAGCATAATGGGTGCATAAAGGACATTTTGTGAACCAACGAATGAGAAATGTTGTAGAGGAGATCTAAGCTTTGGATGAGTAGTTGCATAAGATGATCTTTAGTTCCATCTATGAGATTCCACAACCATATGATACAAAAGCACAAAGTTTGATTCAGATTTTTAAGTCTGGATACCTTTTTTCCAGAAGGATACCTGGATACCTTATTTCCATCTTGTAGAAGATGGCCGCTGTTCATGCAACAGGTGAGAGACTGCTAGGGTCCCCAAACCTTACCCCCAGCTCCAGATGCTTCACAGTCAGCTGGGGGCCTGCTGGCTGTGGACAGAGAGCATCTGGGCCAATGAATTTTCAGTGCTTAAGTCAGAACCATTTTTTGTTTCTCCTTAAAATGAATGTTAGAAGGAGAAAAGTTAGGATTATGTTTTTTCTTTCATAAGATGAAAACTTCCCTTTTCTCTATATTTGTATACTAAAGCTTTCTCCAATGTCTCATTATTATAAATCAGCTGGAATAAATAATTGGGTGTATACTACTCTCTTTGTACCTAGGGTTGTTTTCTTACCTACTTGCTTAAAATTATATTTCTTTGATAAAAACAAGGAACATTTTTTCATGAAATAATAAAGATTTGGGGGGAAGGTGTATTTGCTATGCTGTAAGTTCTTTCCAAGATTCTGGAGATACTGCGTAAGCAATGTTGATAAAGTTCCTGGGTCTTCCAGTGTTTATAATCTTGGTGTTATGACTACCAAAAAATAGTATTTCCTTTAATGGGAAGTATTGGTTTATGCTTTTTACCAAATTATGTATTGGAAACAGTGTTCTACTAATTAATTTTTGTGAGAGCTATATGTAGAAGGTGGTAAACCTTTTCTTAAAAATGTCTTTTCTATTTTGAAATTTGCCTTTTAATTTTGATTACTTTTTGTTGTTTTTGTTTTCTTTTTTTCATTTCTGTCCTCTAAAATTTTTTTCTTGTAGTTAATTTCTTTTGGTTATTTTTTTTAAGGAATAGAGAATTTATAGCTACGTATAGTTATAACCATGAATTCATTTATTTCTGATTGCTTTTATGCTTTAGCAAGGCCTCTGGACCCAGAAAGTGATAAGCATTGCTCTTTTATATTAGTAGTTATATAATGTGACTCAATAACAATAACTAGTATTAACCAAGGGCCAAACTTACTTTTTTTTTTTTAAAGGAATTTTGCCTTTTTAAAAATTATTGTTTATTTATTTATTTATTTATGGCTGTGTTGGCTCTTCGTTTCTGTTCGAGGGCTTTCTCTAGTTGTGGCAAGTGGGGGCCACTCCTCAGCACGGTGCGTGGGCCTCTCACTATCGCGGCCTCTCTTGTTGCAGAGCACAGGCTCCAGGCGTGCAGGCTCAGTAATTGTGGCTCACGGGCCTAGTTGCTCCGTGGCATGTGGGATCTTCCCAGACCAGGGCTCGAACCCGTGTCCCCTGCATTGGCAGGCAGATTCTCAACCACTGTGCCACCAGGGAAGCCCCAAACTTACTTTTTAATAATTATCATGTTTAATCCTAAAACATTTTCTTTAGGTAGCTACAATAATTTTCCCCATTTTATGAATGAGCAGTAATTTATGGATCAGGATTAGCAAAGCAAATATCTTGCCCCAATTTAAACAGCCTCCACTCAAATGTAAACTATAGTGTCTCCACCTGGGAATTATTTTGGAGTATGGTGCAGGGTGAGAACCAAAATTGATTTTTTCCTGTCATAACTAACCATACTTCCGCAAGTGATTTATTGGTTCTCCCTTCCCTTTCCCATTATTGAGGATGTCCCTAACATTTATATGTAATGAGGACGTTTTGCATATAGTGAGGGTTTTTCATTTTCAGTAAGCATATTATCTATATTCCTTCTGCTTTATTTTGCTTTGTTTTGCTTTGACTTGGGGAAAGAAGTTTTAAATTATTTTTTAAAATATAAATTTCCTACTCATTTCCTTTTTAACCTCCTCTTTTAGAGATCTTTAATGAAACTTCAAGGTATAATGCTGCCTTCGGGACATTCCCTGGCGGTCCAGTGGCTAGGACTCCGTGGTTTCAGTGCCGAGGGTGCAGGTTCAACCCCTTGTTGGGGAACTAAGATCCCACAAGCCGTGCAGTGTGGCCAATAAATAATAAACAAACAAATAAATAAATAAGTAGCTGCCTTCAGACTTAACTACTTTAGAAAGAAAACTAATGCATGTAATTATTTTAGGTAAATTTTGTTGGTTTTGTTTTTCAGGGATGATTTCGGACCAAAAAGATACTGTTGAGTCCTTGAATTTCAATTTTCCTATTTCTGACTCAATTTAGAAATACCTAGAAAACTGGTTGTGTAGTGGAAGTTATTTTGCCAAGGTTTCTAAGCAGAATTAATTTCTACTCCTTCTCAAAGAAGGTTTGGTGAACTTGAGTCAGCTTTATGCAGATGAAGAGCGTAAACAACCCAATTGTGCCCCCTGGTTCAAGTCCCCACCTCTTTTTAGGTCCATTAATCTTCAGCCAAAACAAAATTACTGCCATAGAAGGGAAGGGAATAAGAAGTTCACGATAGACTTGAAAAGAGGCAGCTGTGGGTGTATGTCCCCTCAGAAAAATATGAGGATGTTTCTGAAACTAATAGGAAGAAATAACTTGGCCCCCCCGAAAAGAACCTCTGTAACATATAATTTTGGTTTTTCTGGCACCAAAGCTAGGACAAGGAGTACATTTTCAACCCTCTCTATGGCGTGCATATCACCCTTTGCTGTCAGTTTGCCCTTTCTGGAAGTTAGAAGACTTTTGGATTTTTAGGAAGTAAGTGGTTGACCACCAGCGGACCACAGGCAGCTACAGGGGCCTTTGCTTGGGCGTTGCAGCCGCCTCTCTCTCCTCTAGTGCACGTTGAACTTTGGCCCTGATTCCATGCAAATCTACATACAAACAATTTAACACCTGACTTGGTTAAAACAACAACAACAACAACGACACATCTCTTAAGTCTCTCCTTTAAAAAGATTGCTGGCTGCAGAAATCCAAGGAAGTAAAGACATTAAATCTCAGTTTCTTGTTTTAAAAGTGCTTTACATACATCACCACCAACCAGCTTGTAAGTTTTAGTCAATCCTCAAATCAGCCTTTTAAAGGAGCTGAAAAATGTCCCTGTGCCCTCAAAGGACACACCTGTTATCTGAAACAGTTTTTAACCAGCTTGTTAAGCAGCTTTGACAGATCAAAGACCCCAGACAATGGACACAAACTTTAACAATAGTATAGCCTTGAGCAAAAGGTTCTGTCAAACCAGGCTTGTGCCCACGGCATTATGGCCGGCAATTGAAAATAAATTTTGCTTGAATAAGTACCTCAGCCGATCAGAGGCACCGCCGCTGCTGAAACAAAAGCAGTTGAGGATAAGTTATTGACTCCACTGACGGCCTGAATGAACTTCATTATGCCAGCCCGCTCCTGGTAAATGTGTCAGGTTTTAAACTGAATCAGGTGGCAGGTGCATGGACCATTTTCCTGCCCCCCTTGAGACAGCAGACAGCCAATCATCACCTGATTCTACAGACAAATGTTTAGATTTGTTTTTCATATTGCACGGCCGTAAGTGAAAGCACATTTAAATCTTTTTTCCTTATCCTCCATCACCGCTGGGTTATGTTCCCATGAGCAGGTCATACCCACGCTTTGGTGTAATGGGATTCATAAAGGCCTGGGCTGCCACCCCCATCCCTCCCCTCCTTCTAAGGCACAGATTTCAGAGATGATTTGGATTGTTCACTTGAGGTTATTGGATTTTAGTTTCAGAACTGAAGAGGAGCTTCAGTTCTAGGAGATTAAAACGCAGGAACGCACATCCGAAATCTCTTCCATCTTAAGAACTTCGACGGGACATAACCATGAACATTCCAATAGGTTTCAACCAGAATGATTAACTTATGGATTGGCTTTTCAGTTTAGAGCTAGGATATAGAACTCAGATATTTTAATCTATAAAAATATTTCCCACCAGCAAACCTTGTGACCCCTGCCAGGGCCTCTGAGTTCAAGCAGAGGCAATAAGAACTGACATTTTTCTACTGTGTGTGTCTATCTGTCTATCTATCTATGCTTGTATATTTGTCTCTAAAATATTTTGCTCTACGATCTTCCCTGGCCTATAGGATAAATGCAACATCAGCTAAACTTCAGATACTTTGATGCCAGTTCTCATTACTTAATCATGAGACATAGGACTATTAAGACTCCTAAAAATGAAAATCCAGACTTCCAACAAGAGAGGGAGAGGGTTGGCATATGCCTTTGGCTGCGTGCCTTATTAAAGTTAATGAGCAAGAAAGACTCTCTTTTCCTAAGTATCTTAAAGAACTGAAATCTTTCCTCTTCGTAAAGTATCATTTTCTTCTGAATGTTTCCATTACTCATTATAAATAACTATACTTTTCTGGACATACATCTTGAATTGTAAGGTAGAACACCTTCCTGAAATTGTCAGCACCCTCTCCTCTCCAAAAATGCAGGAATACTAAGTTTTTTTTAAATCTGAAAGTAAAAAATCAAAGACATATCAATCCAGTCATTGCTGTCCTTTCAATGATGTCTATGCACAAGCTGGTTCAAATCTCCAAAGGAACTTTCTTCAGTTCTGGGCTATATTTATTTCACAATATTGTTTTGCTGGATTCAGTGGTTTACTGTTTGCATTTTAATAGAAAGATAAATTCAAATTTTTTCACCTTTAGGAAAACATCAGTGTTCTATAATTTATGTATGTACCAATCTGGATGAGACATACTATCCAGGAGTACGCAACTGGTTTTCCTTTAGAGCTCCCTAAAGGCTCTCCCAAGTTAACACAGGGAGGGGTCTATGGTGGCTCTCACTTGCTGGAGCCCTTCCTCCCCCAATCAGAGCAGATGGTGTTTCATAGTTGGTCACAAATGGCTGTCAGTGAGTGTTTGTCTGCCTGCCAGTAACCTGTGGTTCAGGGACTCCCCGGGAGAGTGTACCAGCTCTGACTCTGCTGATAACAGCATCTGAGAAAATGATCCGTCCTTTCTTGTCAGGCACAAAATTAGCCATCTCACTTTCAAACTGTAGACAAGGGGGACATGAAAGAGAAAGGACTGTGCCAGCCCAGCTGATGTTTCCTCTGCTCTCGTTTTATGGGCCCATTGCAGACAAATCCAAAAGCAGACTGTAGGACAATGGTGTTGTCACCAAATACACGGTGTTGGAGCAACCCCAGTTCTGGTACCAGCATTTCCTGCAGTGACTTGCTGGAACTCTCCACAGGGCTAGCTCTGATCTTTAGAGCAACAAATACTTTCTTACCCCAGGGCATCAGTCAGACTTCATACTGCAGTGACCTTGAGTGGCCTGACCTCCGATGAAGGGGGAGGAAGAACAGAGAATGGTAAAGGGTCTGAGCAGCTGTCCGTCCTCCTCTGGGCACCACCCCCAGCTGGAAGGCAGGGTGCCCGCCCTAATGCCTTTGTGGATACAATCAGCCTTGAAGTACAAGAGGCAGCCACTAATGAACCAAAGCAGAAGAGAACGAGGGAGGAGGAGAAAGCAGGAAGGAGAGAGAAAGGAGGGGAGAAAAAAGAAGGGAACTAGCCCCAAATTGGGAAGGTACTAATACTTGTTGAAAATCTATTATGGGCCAGGCGTAGACTGGTGCTGTTGATGCATCACGTGTGTAATCCTCCCAGCAATTTCAAAAGTTGGATACCAGCATCCCTATTTTAGAGATGAGGAAAGTAAGTAATTTCTCTGCAGCCACAAAACTAGAAAGTGACAGAACCAACATTCCAACCCTGGCCATTGCATTCGAGATTAAGAGATTGGACTCGAGGGCCACGTTCCTGATTTAAAACCTGGCTTTGTTACCTACAGGCTGTGTATACTTGGGCAACTTAGCCTCTCAATGCCACAGTTTCCCCATTTGTAAGATGGAGCTATTAATAATACCTATCTCATCAAGTCATTGTAGAGGAGGAAATATAGTGATATATAAGAACTTTGAGCAGTACTGAGACAGCAGGAAGCACTCGACTAGTGTTTGTTTTTATTCTTGACTGCTTCTGTGTTTTTCAGTATTTATTTTAGTGTTTGATCACTATCTCCTTATTGGTAAACAACCCTTTTAGAATCCTCACTGTAGGATATTTTTCTTTCAATGCTCTTACATTTCTAACTATTGCTACTTTCTTGTTTGCTTTTTAAGCAGGTGAATCTAAATTTTAAGGCTGTAGTGTCAATTTTGTGTATAGATGTGGAAAAAGAAGCAACTTTTGTATCAGAAAGCAGCTGAATCCTACGTATGCCATTTTTTAGTTGTGTATTCTTGGGCCAGTCACTAAGCATACCCATCTGTATAATGAAAAATACTTACCAATTTACAGAACCACAATTATGACTAAATGAGAAAGGTATATAGAGTGCCTAGCACATAACAGGCATTCTATAATCATAGTTATTATTATTTTACTAAATAACTAAACACTGGTTTACATTGTGTAGCTATACATATCAACTCAAATGTGGGTAATAGATATTGTACCAGAATATCTGGGGTGTATACATAGGTTGATGAAGCTGCCCTAAATGTAGCTCTTTTTCCTTCTATGACATTTCTCACAGTTAATTCCCTCCGAAGCACTATACTGGGTAATAACCACCAACTGCCATAACCGTTTTGTCTGGCAAAGGAATTTCTTTACCGTAGACTGTACCCCTGTGGCTCTGAGTGAGCGGATGCTTGGACCTCAGGGAGCAGGGGACTGGGCTCCCTTTCAAATAGCCTCCGCCAGGTGAGGTCAGCATGGTGATGCAGGGAAACATCCTTCAATCCTGTAATCTGTCCAGGAGAAATGAGAGGAACCTCTTGCCAATTGTTAATGATAATGGTCTTATAATTTCAACACCACATTTTACCCAGGAGGATCCCAATTGCTTTACAGATCTGCAAATAGCTTCAGCCACTCTGCCTGTAGGCATTAGGTGGAGTAAACTTGGAACACAGCCACTGTGGGGAACGTTACTCTCCTATTTTTAAAAATGTGTAAAAATATATATATATGTAAATATCTCTATGTATATGAGTAACTATAAAACATAGGCATGTAAATGCTTTACTTACGTATTTTACTTAGTAGTTGCAATAGGAGTGAGAACAAGAGAGAAGAGGAAGATTTATGCTTTATTTTTATTAAAAACTTACTCAGTTTTACCACTTCTTTAAGTCTGGAGCTCCCAAATGAGCATAAGCTTATGTTGGCAGGTCATTAGTTCCTTAAGAGAAGGGCTTAAGGGACAACAATTCTTAAAGTACTCACCAAACAGAACAGAAGGCAGCTCTAAATTATGAAGTAAATTAAGGAGAAATTTTGGGGAGACATAAAAATAGTCTTTACATGCAGCTTTTACATGTTGCATGCTTCTTTTTTTTCAGACTATCTGTGACTGGGTAACGACCTATCCCAAATCTGATGGCTTAAAATAATAACCATTTAATTATATCCCATGATTTTGTATATCAGAAAATGATTTGGGCAGAAAATGGTTGGGCACTTCTGTTCCACATGGCATTGACTGAGGGACTTTTGGTGGCACTTATTTGTTGGCTTGGGCTGGTCTGGAGGGTTAACAACAGGTTTACTCTCATACTTGGACAAAAAGGATGGGCGACTGGGCTCAGTTGAGCCCCTTGTCATGTAGTGTCAGGACCTTGTCATGTAGTGTCCCCAATAGAGTACTAGAACTTCTTCCCTGGAGGCTCAGTGGCCAAGAGGAGCCAAGAGCAAGTGTTCCAAGAGAGAAAAATGAAAATTGTCCATCTCTTAAGACCTGGGCCCAGAATTGTCACTGCCAATGTATTTTGTTGCTCAAAGAAGTGATGACCCACTTAGATACCAGGGAATAAGACCAGGACCTCAGCTCTCAATGGGAGGAGTGTCAAAGACTTTGTGTCTTTTTTTGTTTTTTATTAGCCACTCTCCAGTTGAATAAAAGCAGTTTGAGGCAGAAATGAACTAAGACGGATCTTTGTACTTTGTTTTGACCTTATTCTAGGAAGGCATTCTGTTAACTTAAACAACTTTGTACATCAACTGTTGTACAATGCCAATTTCAATGTAAATACCACAAAAGCTGGGAGCATGGATTCTCAAGGGCTTTTCTAGGAATCTGTTAGCTGAAGCCAACTACTGCAAGGAATATATTCTCTAGAGACTTTGTTCAACTTAAATGTTGATGTGTAAAAGACAAGAAAATAATGGGCAAAAATTTTCCCCCAGGAAAATAGAGATGTTTCCAAAATGAGAGAGGAAGGGGGAAATTTTGCCATTGGATTTCTCTTCATTCCCAGAACTGACCTATCGATGAGAATATGGCTTTTAGGACCCACTGGCAATAGTAGCAAAGATGGAAGGGTAATTCCTAATATTGGGATGTCATAAATCAAGATATTAGTACAGTATTTGTGTTTCCATGTATGTATCTTTTGTTTTATGTTTCCTTTCTTCCTCTTACAGTGTGTCTTTATGATCCTGAGCTTTCCTATTACCTCACCATTCCATTTCTTCCCAACTTTCTAGTCCATTGCTTTATCTTAGACCCTGCAAATAAATACTTTAACTTCTTTCCTGGAGCCCTAGACTTATTGTCTTACTGACTTTCTGCCATTCCCATCTCATTAATCTCCAGCTTGGAGTAATCCCCATCATATACCTCATAATGTGAATTCCAGAAAAGGAATCACAGATGATCCTACATGGAAGAAATGGAATTTACATTCTTTAGCATGGCTTTTTTTTTCTGAGTATTAAGAGTTTTTATTTGCATAGATCACTACTTTTTTTTAAACATCCTTATTGGAGTATAATTGCTTTACAGTGGTGTGTTAGATTCTGCCGTATAACAAAGTGAATTAGGTATACATATACATATATCCCCATATCCCCTCCCTCTTGCATCTCCCTCCCACCCTCCCTATCCCACCCCTCTAGGTGGTCACAAAGCACCGAGCTGATCTCCCTGTGCTATGTGGCTGCTTCCCACTAGCTATCAATTTTACATTTGGTAATGTATATATGTCAATGCTACTCTCTCACTTCGTCCCAGCTTACTCTTCCCCCTCCCCGTGTCCTCAAGTCCATTTTCTACATCTGCGTCTTTATTCCTGTCCTGCCCCTAGTTTCTTCAGAACCTTTTTTCCTTTTAGATTCCATATATATGTATTAGCATATGGTATTTGTTTTTCTCTTTGTGACTTACATCACTCTGTATGACAGACTCTAGGTCCATCCACCTCACTACAAATAACTCAATTTCATTTCTTTTTATGGCTGAGTAATATCCCATTGTATATATGTGCCACATCTTCTTTATCCATTCATCTGTTGATGGACACTTAGGTTGCTTCCATGTCCAGGCTATTGTAAATAGAGCTGCAATGCACATTTTGGTACATGACTCTTTTTGAATTATGGTTTTCTCAGGGTATATGCCCAGTAGTGGGATTGCTGGGTCATATGGTAGTTCTATTTTTAGTTTTTGAAGGAACGTCCATACTGTTCTCCATAGTGACTGTATCAATTTACATTCCCAGCAGCAGTGCAAGAGTGTTCCCTTTTCTCCACACCCTCTCCAGCATTTATTGTTTGTAGATTTTTTGATGATGGCGATTCTGACCAGTGTGAGGTGATACCTCATTGTAGTTTTGATTTGCATTTCTCTAATGATTAGTGATGTTGAGCATTTTCTCATGTGTTTGTTGGCAGTCTGTATATCTTCGTTGGAGAATGTCTATTTAGGTCTTCTGCCCATTTTTGGATTGGGTTGTTTGTTTTTTTGATATTGAGCTGCATGAGCTGCTTGTATATTTTGGAGATTAATCCTTTGTCCGTTGATTCGTTTGCAAATATTTTCTTCTATTCTGAGGGTTGTCTTTTCATCTTGTTTATGGTTTCCTTTGCTGTGCAAAAAGCTTTTGTTTCATTAGGTCCCATTTATTTATTTTTTGTTTTTATTTCCATTTCTTTAGGAGGTGGGTCGAAAAGGATCTTGGTGTGATTGATGTCATAGAGTGTTCTGCCTAAGTTTTCCTCTAGGTTTTATAGTATCTGGCCTTACATTTAGGTCTTTAATCCACTTTGAGGTTATTTTTGTGTGTGGTGTTAGTGAGTGTTCTAATTTCATTCTTTTATGTGTAGCTGTCCAGTTTTCCCAGCACCACTTATTGAAGAGGCTGTCTTTTCTCCATTGTATATTCTTGCCTCCTTTATCAAAGATAAGGTGGCCATATGTGCAGGGGTTTATCTCTGGGCTTTTTATCCTGTTCCATTTATCTATATTTCTGTTTTTGTGCCAGTACCATATTGCCTTGATTACTATAGCTTTATAGTATAATCTGAAGTCCAGGAGCCTGATTTCTTCATCTCTGTTTTTCGTTCTCAAGGTTGCTTTGCCTATTTGGGGTCTTTTTTGTTTCCATACAAATTGTGAAATTTTTTTGTTTTAGTTCTGTGAAAAATGCCGTTGGTAGTTTGAGAGGGATTACACTGAATCTGTAGATTGCTTTGGGTAGTATAGTCATTTTCACAATGTTGATTCTTCCAATCCAAGAACATGGTATATCTCTCCATCTGTTTGTATCATCTTTAATTTCTTTCATCAGTGTCTCATAGTTTTCTGTATATAGGTCTTTTGTCTCCTTAGGTAGGTTTATTCCTAGGTATTTTATTCTTTTTGTTGCAATGGTAAATGGGAGTGTTTCCTTAATTTCTCTTTCAGATTTTTAATTAGTGTATAGGAATGCAAGAGATTTCTGTGCATTAATTTTGTATCCTGCTACTTTCCCAAATTCATTGATTAGCTCTAGTAGTTTTCTGGTAGCCTCTTTAGGATTCTCTATGTATAGTATCATGTCATCTGCAAGCAGTGACAATTTTACTTCTTCTGTTCTGATTTGGATTCCTTTTATTTCTTTTTCTTTTCTGATTGCTGTGGCTAAAACTATGTTGAATAATAGTGGTGACAGTGGGCAACCTTGTCTTGTTCCTGATCTTAGTGGCAATGGTTTCAGTTTTTCACCATTGAGAACAATGTTGGCTGTGGGTTTGTCATATATGTCCTTTATTATGTTGAAGTAAGTTCCCTCTATGCCTACTTTCTGTAGTGTTTTTATCATAAGTGGGTGTTGAATTTTGTCGAAAGCTTTTTCTGCATCTGTTGAGATGATCATATAGTTTTTATACTTCAATCTGTTAATATGGTTTATCACACTGATTTATTTGCATATATTTAAGAATCCTTGCATTCCTGAGATAAACCCCACTTGATCATGGTGTATGATCCTTAAATACAAAGAAAAAATATTAAAAGCAGCAAGTGAAAAGCAACAAATAACTTACAAGTGAATCCCCATAAGGTTGACAGCTGATCTTTCAGCAGAAACTCTGCAAGCCAGAAGGGAGTGGCAGGACATATTTAAAGTGATGAAAGGGAAAAACCTACAACCCAGATTACTCTACCCAGCAAGGATCTCATTCAGATTCGATGGAGAAATTAAATCCTTTACAGACAAGCAAAAGCTAAGGTAATTCACCACCATCAAACCAGCTTTACAACAAATGCTAAAGGAACTTCTCTAGGCAGGAAACACAAGAGAAGGAAAAGACCTACAATAACAAAACAATTAAGAAAATGGTAATAGGAACATACATATCGATAATTATCTTAAATGTAAATGGATTAAATGCTTCAACCAAAAGATGTAGACTGGTTGAATGGATACAAAAACAAGACCCGTATATATGTTGTCTACAAGAGACCCACTTTAGACCTAGGGACACATACTGACTGAAAGTGAGGGGATGGAAAAAGATTTAGCATGGCTTTGACAATTACACAGGTCTTACTGCTTATAGTTTAGAATATTTCTACCTCATCACGTTAGTTGTTTAAATTTTCCTTTGTGTTCTCCAACCTCTGTGTCCACAAGTGTCTTCATCTGCTTGGTAGACACTTGTCTACTCTCAAGTGTCTGGAAAATGTAGTTTTGGTATTTCACCTAAAGAAGGCAGAATTCACAGTGATTGTAAAAGCAAATGGTTTTATGCAGGTACATATAACTGATATCCAGGATGGTCCACCTGTTGTTTATCCAACAACATATATTCTCCTTCTACATTCAGTCTTCCAAACAATAATAGCAGCAACTATACACTCCATCTAACACAGCACAACTATCCCTCAAAAGTGAGGACACCATCACATTCTTTCCAAAAGGGTCAGATTCAATCTCATTATTTACTGACTCTTTCCAGTATTTCTGGGTGAGGTTTATTCCTCCTCTATTACAGTCACAATGCCATCTTGACTTTTTGTAATTTTAAATACTAGATTAACTACTGCCAACACACCCTGTTTATTAAATGTGAAAAAATCTAAGACATTTATCATTTGTAAAATGCATCACTATCAATGTTGTTCCACTTAAGAGAAAAAAAGGAACACTGTCATTAAACCATAATATGTCATTAGTTGTTAGAAACGTCAACTGTGCAAAAATGTACATACACACATTTCATGGATGTTAACATGTGAAGAAGCAAAACAGAGTTAAAAAGTGAAGGAAGGGCTTCCCTGGTGGCACAGTGGTTGAGAGTCCGCCTGCTGATGCAGGGGACACGGGTTCGTGCCCCAGTCCGGGAAGATCCCACACGCCACAGAGCAGCTGGGCCCATGAGCCATGGCCACTGAGCCTGTGCGCCCAGAGCCTGTGCTCCACAACGGGAGAGGCCACAACAGTGAGAGGCTCATGTACCGCAAAAAAAAAAAAAAAAAAAAAAAGTGAAGAAAAGGAAAATTAATGAATTTATGTACATATTAATGTATATGAATATGAATATATATATATATATATATATATGACACAGCATAAAAAATGTTGGATACCACAGTCCTCATTTCTGCAAAATATCAAAGGTCATGGTTGGTGTCTGTAACTTTCTTTGGCAACCACTCAATCCATGATTTGTTTTTCCATTAAAAAAAATTCTAAATTCAACAGTATTGTAACTCTGTTAAGTTACTATGAAAGTGGCCAAGGTGTAACTCTCAATTTCAAGACTTTTCTTGCAGACTAGAAGATCCATTCATGGATCTTCATGGGGCTGGAGAACACACTTTGAACAGTGCTACTCTGTTTTAACTCCTTTGGCTCCTTGTGGGTGAATCTTGTTATTTTGTATATTTGCTTCTACTCACTGGCATGGTCTCCTCCTTCCATGATTTTAGTACACAGTAAATATTTTACCCAGGCAAGATTCTTTACCCAGTATGGTAATGTAAGCCTTCATTCATGAGGCATCTGAACTCAGAATGGTTTTGCCTGCATGGTGCTATAGTTTTCCATTAATTTTTATCATTGGGAGCACCTCAGTTCCATATATTCTACTTTTGGATACACTACAGAACAGCAATTCTCTTTACTCTTGAGAGCCTAAATTAATTATTGAAGCCAACTCAGAAACTCCTTTTTTTTTTTTTTTTTTTTTTTTACTATTTATCCAATAGTGTGAATATCCTTAACACCCAAGATAGGGGGATGTGTTTAAAAAATGTGAGTCATTGGGTATAATAGTGTGAAAGCCACTCCCATATTTCCCTTTGGTGAAATTTTCACCCCATGATTTGATGGAGTCTGGTTATGTGAAAAATAGCACAGTATACCATTTATTCATTCAGAGCATGTACTACATCCTGTGAGTACCTCAACTTTGCTAAGTGCTCCATCACAGATGGTACTAATCCTGAATCTTCAATAGGACATTCCATTGTTGTATAGAGCCAACTGCTTCTAGGTAATGGGGTATGTGTCATTGTCAGTCCCATTTCCCCACATCTTTTTCTGTTAGATCATTTTCTTGTTCAGAAGTGATATTGAGTGTGTTGGTTATGGTTAAAAAAAAAGGCAATTTAAATTTAATAAGTCCTACAGACAGTGTTGTTGGCAGAATCATTGAGGGAAGGGAGGGAAGGTGGATATTCACACTATTCCAGGGAGGAAAGTCATTGACCTTTCCATGATGGAAAGGGTCCAGTGTATGCAGTCTGTCCTCAGATCAAGACTAATATATCTGGAGCGTGGTGTTGTGTATTCGGGTCAGTGTTGGCTTCTGGTAGCCAGTTGGGTATGTGGCATGTTCTTATCCAGATGAGCTTTGGTGGTCTCCATCTCTGCTTCCATGAAAATTTTGTTCATGATCCCATTTAGCATATTCTGGAGTGGCTGGAGAAGAGACTGACTGACAGCCATAGAACAAGTCATCTTTTAATATTGAGAACTTTATTTAACAGAAGAGTGGCTTGAGTGAGCATACTTGCACACTGGTCTGATTCTGAGAGGTCCATCCCTGAACCCCTTCCTCAGATTCCAAGTGATCACTTCCAAGTTCCAAGTGATTGGCCAAATCATAAGCCATTGGTTAAGAAGAGTATTGCTGCTCATTTTTCAGTGGCATTTAGATAAAACAGTTTAGATTCTTCCCACTAATAGGATTTTCCTTTCCCACAGTCCTTAAAAAACGATTCTAATAAAAATTGTGGTGTTCCAGCTGTCCACTTCCAGTGGAGATCAGTAAATGGTGCAGACTATTCTGTAATCAGGTCTGAAAACGTTTCCTCTTTAGTCAATCGGTCTATAGAGAACAGCTTCATGAAGCAATACATCTGTTTTATGGTCAAGAATATGATCTAAGGTGAATGTTCTGAGTACACACTGATTTTGCTTGTGGTTGAGTGGAAAGTTAGGTCAGGTTGTTTGATAGTGTTGTTCAACTATTATATATCCTTACTATTTTCTATTTGTTTGATAATTGAAAGAGGAATGTTGAAATCTCCAACTATAATTTTTCTTTTTCTTCCTGTAGTACTATAAAATTTGTTTCTTATATTTTGAAACATAAACTTGTTATGTCTTCTTGATTAATTGGCCCCTTTGACATTATGAAATGACCCTTTTTGACCCTGGCAATATTCTAATATTAATGTAACCACTCTAGCTTTCTTTTGATTAGTATTATGTATGCATGTACTACAGATTATCCATTTGTGTACTTCCTAGTTTATACTACAATCTTAGGAAAATTCAACCATTTTAATATCTTCCTGCCTATTGCATTGTTGTTGTCATCACATATTTTAATTATACATTTGCATCATAGAAGAAAAATTTTGTACATTCAGTAATCAGTCAGTATTCTTTTAAGTTACCCACATATTTTTTTTCACTACTCTTTATTTCTTTCCACAATACTGGGTTCCTTTCTGTATTCATTTTCCTTCAGAGTGAAGAATAGTCTTTACTATTTTTTTTTAAGTGCAGATTTTCTGGCAACTAATTCTCTCACTTTTTTCTTGTCTAAAATTACCTTTATCTCATTGTCATTTATCTTTGCTGGTTATAGAAATCTTGGTAGGCCATTATTTTTCCCTCCAGCTTTTTAAAGATATTATTCCATTACCTTCTGGATTCCACCCTTTCTGTGACATCTTAACTATTAATTTCGTTGCCATTTTGAGTGTCTTTCTTTGGTTACTGTCACTATTTTTTCTTTTTTTTTTCTTTTTTTTTTTTTTTTTGGCAGTACACGGGCCTCTCACTGTTGTGGCCTCTCCCGTTGTGGAGCACAGGCTCTGGATGTGCAGGCTCAGCGGCCATGGCTCACGGGCCCAGCCGCTCCATGGCATGTGGGATCTTCCTGGACTGGGGCACAAACCCGTGTCCCCTGCACCGGCAGGCAGACTCTCAACCACTGCGCCACCAGGGAAGCCCTAAATTTCTGTTTATTAAGCCATCTGGACTTTGTACTTTGTTAGAACAGCTCTACCAAACTAACATAAATCCTCAGTCTCTACAATCCCAATTCATTCCTTTGCTCTCCTCAGTGGACACCCACCAGGCTTTGTTCCTGATTCTCATCCTCCTGTGCTTGTGCCCAGAATCATCAAATGCCCTAGAACAAAAGGCAGCTGCAGAGGCTCAGCTCACTTCATTTAAGGTCTTCTCTTGCTGGAATCTCAGCCCTTTTACCTCTTGTGGCTTCAGATCTTAGCTGCCTTAAGAAAGTTGTTTTTCATATTTGATCTGGCTTTTCTAGTTGTTCTAGGTTGGAGTGCTGCTCTGCTTCCAGTTACTCCATGTATCACTCCCAAAAGACCACGTCCGCACCATTCCTTTTATAAAACAAAATTGCCCCCACATTTTTCTCAATCTGTCTGATGGAGAGCCAGTGGTCTAAATTATACCAACAAATTTCTGGCATCTCAAATTCCTTTAGTATACACTAAAATAATATGAGAACTGAACACACGCTGAGAACCACTTCTAGCTATTGAGTTAGCATACTGAATCTGTCATCTCTCGTAAGTATACTCAGGTCATCTGAATTATATGTAAGACTCTGTGATAAAAACTGCTGGAATAAAAAGATAATCCAAAATCATAGAGGGAGACTTTAAACACTCTTTCAGTAATTGATAAAGCAAGCAGAAAACAAATTACTGAAAAACCCAATTAACAACGTTAGACCAATCAGAATGGAAATTTGAAAAAAAAAACCCACTAAATTAAAATGAAAATAATATACATCTAAAAATGCTGCTAAATCATTGTATGTGTCAAAATTAATACACTCTAATGCTTGAATTGGGGAAAAAGAGAGGCTAATATATCAAGAATTTGGGAGGAAAAGAAGAATGAACTGAAAGAAGGAAGAAAATAAAAGCGAAACAATGAATTATACAACATATAAGCAATAGAAAATCAAGAGCAACAACAAAAACCCTGGTTGTCTGAAAATATTAATTAAATAGGTAATTCCCTATGAAGATTTGTCAGGGAAAAATAAAGAGAGGGAATGCACAAATACTTAATATGGAGAATTGGTAAAAGGTGAATTCAACAGAGGATGAGATTAAAAAGTAATACGAGAATATGGTGGAAAACTTATGTCAATAAACTTTAAAACTTGGATAAAATGGATAATTTTACAGAAAATTAAACTTACCAAAATTTTCTCAAAAAGTATAAATAACTAGCCTTGTAATCATTAAACAGTTTTGATCAATAGTTTAAATATACTCACAAAAATAGCCCAATCAGAATGCTTTTACTTGTGAATTGCTCCACATATTCAAGTACATCTCATTGACGTATCAACTCAGTAGGTCTAACTCTCTAGTTTTCTTCTGCTGGCTAGCTTCAGTGAATCCCACCATTTAACCCACTAAATGGCTCTTTAATGGAAAATTTAGCTATTTGCTAATATCTAGGTACTACTGTATCTACTATTCTTAAACTAGTCTTCAAAAAGTATAACTCTTGGGCTTCCCTGGTGGCGCAGTGGTTGAGAGTCCACCTGCTGATGCAGGGGACACGGGTTCGTGCCCCGGTCCAGGAAGATCCCACATGCCGCGGAGCAGCTGGGCCTGTGAGCCATGGCCGCTGAGCCTGCGCATCCGGAGCCTGTGCTCTGCAACAGGAGAGGCCACTACAGTGAGAGGCCTGCGTACCAAAAAAAAAAAAAAAAAAAGTATAACTCTTTAGTCTGCCAAAACTAATGCTATTTTTAATTGGGTTACTGAATGTTTGTGACAGAATCATGAAGTAACTCCATAAAAATAGTAATGAATATCTCAAAATGATATTCATTTTTACTCATACTGTCTCTACCAGTATTTTAATAAGAAGATTGGAAAGTTTCACATCTACTCCCTCTAAAGTAAGACTCTTGGCGAATATGACTTCATTTTAGAAACATGACATGAATGGAACAAGCTATTATGGTATCAGTGTAGTTTTATTTGGCTGTTCAGAATGTCCCCAGATAATTGTTTTTGGTTTGCTCTGTGACTCACAGCATGTCTCTGGTCTTCAATTAAGTGACATAAATTCTCTTAATTTTATCCTCTAATTAAGAAATGTTTATCAAAGTGGAATCTGTTTGATGCCAAATATACTAAAATGTGATTTGGTATTTGAAAATTATGGTAAAAGAAAATAGGAATTAACAGAGAACAAAGCCAGGGATATGCTGTTCTCAGGTGATGTTTTTGAATAGTTTATTGGATTATGGTTGGATTGCTCTCCCATTGAAAGAATTGTCTATGCAGTCTCCCAATTAACACTTCTGCATACCATTTATATATTTCATGATAGCCTGGATAATTACTTCCTGGAATTTAATAAGTTACATGCAATATTGCAATACAAGCTTGTTGTGGCTTCCTTACCCTTGAGGCTGGGGATGTCCTTTCAGCCTCCACACACCTGTATTGTGATAAAGAAGCTCATCTTGATCAGGAGATCCAAACTTTCAGCAGCCTAGGCTTATGGGTTGACAAATCATTTTGATTTACTCATTTAAATCAGAGAGAGGACTGAGACACCTATTTCATTAACTCAAGAATTTAAAAAACTTTCTATTTCATGACATTCATAATCTAGTAGAAAATAATGATGATCAAAACTACCATGTAAAACAAATCCATGCATATTGGTGCATACAGAGATAAATTTATGTGGGAAATACAACATGAGAATGATTCATAATGACAGTAAAATATTTATAGAGTTTATGATATACAAGGCAGCTTAAAAATAGCTTTTAAAGTTTGAATTGTTATTGTACTGAGTACTAAGTACTGTCTGAGCCTACATTATTTAGCATATGTAATAACAGTTAACATAATATGACAGGCTGACAATGATAGGCTATGGCAGGCTAAGCACTTAATATATATTAATGGTACTATTATTTTCCTGATTATTATCCTCATTTTACAGATGAGAAAATCCAGGCAGAAAGCTATTAAGTTGTAGAGGTAGAAAGTAAACCAGACTGTCTGGCTTAAACGAACATGTTCTTAATCATTTCAAAATATCACCTCTCTAGTAAATATTCATTATATATTTATTCATCAAATGAATGAATCAATCAATCCATAATCCATCAATGAAAGAGTTAACAAAACAATGAATGCACAACAAAAAACAAACAGGGAGATTCAGAAACCATTTAGTTGATTTAATTTAAAAATAGGTATCATATATTATTTGAGGTTAAAGCGCATACCTCTACTTTAGGGCCAGGACTACATGGTTTGATTAATCCATTGTTCAGAAAAATAAAAAAAATGCCCACAATTTTCCTCATTCTGTGTGTCTCAAGAACAGAGCATGATACAGACTCTTCCCTAAGGTTACTTTCTTCCCAAAGTAGAAGGAAAACTAGTTGCCTCCCAATATTTACTTCTCTTAGCAGAAGTAATTTAGATTCTTGGCACTTATCCATAATTATTTTAAACTCTTTAGCCAAATGCTATGAAGCAGAATAAAACTTCCATCTTTGAGATTTGATCTCCTTTTTAATTAACATGACTACATATAGGGATACTAGATTGATATAAAACTGATGGCAATGCCAAGGAGCGTAAGTATTGATACTTAATAGCATCGGATGAAAGAAACTAATGAGTCAGAATGATTCTCAAAGCACAGCATATAGAGCTATTAAAAAACTTATTCATGTAAATGAGGGGTTGATTACTTTAAGCCATAGCTATGAAGTTTAAAATTATCTATTTACATTAATCTAACTTCTCATAGCTTTTGTAATAAATAGAATATTTTTGTATTTAATTTTAAAAATAGTTTAATTTCATACCAGTAATTATTTCATTTGTACAAGAGGGGAGAAAAATGCATCCATATGAAGTGAATTTTTCTGGGCCTCCGTGAAAAAATTTATAACTTCAGGTTTATTTTATTAGAAGTATAAGCCAGATGTTCTTGGCTGCTGCTAAGCACTTCAAGTTATGTTTAATACCAGGAAGAACAATCAAGTGATTCTGAAGGTCGGAGTATTGAGTTAGTAATAGTCTTAAATGTAAATCAGTCAGTTTGTTTACTGGGGAATAAAAGATCTTAGAATATTTCCATTAAAAATTAAAACATACCAGTAGATACATAAGTAGATGTTAGAGAAATGCTGATAAGAAAGCAAATATGGGGATAAAACTCCACTTGGTGTCTTTAAGTGATCTCAAAACATACTTTCTAAACACTTACTAGCTTAAATCCTTCAACTAAACCTATTTTTTCTTTTAATCATTTCAACAAAGGAATGAAAAGTCTATTTTTGTTTAAGATATTGAGATTGTCAACAAGCATTTATTGGATAACTAGATGATTCTCTAGTGTTCTAAGAGTTTTAAAAAGCTGCTTAAAATTAAATGTTAAATCAATGAACAAATAGTTTGAGTTTATGACATTAAGTAGTTATTCTGATAATTTTTTTTCCTACCAGCTAGAGGCTTTGGCAGTAATAGATACTAACATTAACCTCTAGGTGCATGTTCACATTTTATTCTTCAGCTCTAAATAGTTGAAGTAAAGTGTGATTTTTAAAATTGACTATATATAGTATTTTAAATTTATTTTTAAAAATTTGTATTGTATATTGTAGTATAGTTGATTAACAATGTTGTGTTAGTTTCAGGTGTACAGCAAAGTGATTCAGTTATACATATACATGTATATATTCTTTTTCAAATTCTTGTCCCATTTAGGTTATTACAGAGTATTAAGTAGAGTTCCCTGTGCTATACAGTAGGTCCTTGTTGGTTATCTATTTTAAATATAGCAGTGTGTATTTTTAAAGCTCTGAAGATGAAGTTAATCTATTTTAAAAATTAAGCCATACAGAAATCTCTTTAAAAGAAAGCAAACTATCAGGCAAGATTCCAAAGAAAATCACAATTAACATTTTGATAGAGATTTTTCCAAACCTCTATGCACACAATGTATATAATAACAGAATCATTTATTTCATGACTTTCTTTATTACTGTTTATAAAATTTATTTTATAATTATTTTTTGCTGATTATAAAAATGCAGTTGGTTTTTACATATTGATCTTATAGTCATCATGTTAAACTAACATGTTAATTCTTATAATTTGTCTATGGATTACATTGTTTTATTCATATAGAACTCAGTGAATTAAGACAAGTTAAACTTTTCCTTACAAATCTTTATACCTTTTTGATTTTTTTCTTATGCCATCTATGACCTTAGGTTCAATGTTGAATGGAAATGGTGATATCAGACATCATTTTCCGAATGCTGATTCTAAATGCTTCAAATATTTCATGTCTAGAAAAATATTTGCTGTTTTTTAAAATTACATAAAGATGTTGAATTTTATTAGATGGTTTTCTCTGCATCTATGGAAATAATCATATTGTTTTTCTTCTTCAATCTTTTATTGTGAATTGGTGTTCTAATGTTAAATGCATTTGTATTTTGGTAATATTTGCTACATGATCAGAGTCAATTATTATTATAAAGTTAGGTTTTCTTAAAGTTAACACAGATTATTCCAAAATTCTTTCATATAGGTTGTTTGCAAGCACTGGCAGCAATGAACTCAGGGCTTCAGTCTTTGAGAAAGGAAACAATTGAGGTGAATCTAGCATTCACTCTGGCTTTCTCCCTAAGAGTATTTTCCAAACTGTGGTGGAGGGAACAGAGTCGAAGTAGTGACAGTCTCACTGAGTGGAGGAAACAGAGGGCAGAATTTAGGGTCGCCAAGACTGCTTGGATTTAAGGTCAGAGTACCTGAGAGTAGGGAGCTGCAGATAAGGAGTCCCAGAATATGTACTAAAAATCTTCCTTGTCTGACTCATAAGTTGCACGTACCCCAAATAAGATTCTAGGAAACTTAGCAGAGTATAGCTATGGGAGGCCAGAGTGCTTTGCAAAAATTTTAGAATTTTCAGAGCTGCAGAGAGATGTTGGAATTTGAACTCAGTCAGAAGAAAGAGACCTAGGTAAACACTCTGTTCTAAGAGTAAGGGCTACACCCTAGGGAAGAGAGAAAAACTAAAATAGACTCATCCTAGTAAAGCCTAACAACCAGATCTGGCAGGTCAAGGTAATAAACAACAACTTAGCTATCTATCAGAAAAGAAATCTAGTACTCCTTAGAGAAAGATAAAATAATCTAGAGTCTCTACAATGTATCGTCCAATTTGACTAGCATACAATTTAAAAAATACAAAAATGTAAAGAAAAAATAACTTTTGTCATTATGAAGACAGAAAATAATCAATAGAGGCAAATAGACATGATCAAGATATTGGAGTAGCAGAGAAGAACTGCAAAATGTCAATTATTAATATGTTAAAGAAATGAGAGTAAAATATGGACAAAATAAATAAAAGTTGGACAATTTCAACAGAAAATTTAAATATAATAAAAATCAAATGAACAATCCAGAATTTAAAATACAGTATCTATAATTAAGATTTCATTGTTTGAGTTTAACAGTAGACTGGAGAAAGCTGAGGACAGAAAGAACTAGAAGGTAGTCAACAGAAATTATGCAACTGAAACATAGAAAGAAAAAAAATTAACAAAACAAAGTGAAATAGTGTAGGGAACATGAGAGATGCTAAAAATATCTAACATGTGTAACTGAAGTTCCAATAAAAATGAAGAGAGAGAATGGGACCAAAGAAATAGTTGAAGAAAAATGGCTGAGAAGTTTCCAAAATTGTTGCAAGAATTGAACAGGCAGATAAAAAAAATGCTTAACAAGCACCAAGCAGAATGAATTCAAAGAAAACCACACACAGACACGTCATAGTCAAAGAGAAAATCTTTAAAATAACCAGAGAATAAAAAGATACATTGCCTTCAGTTTGCAAGCTAAGAGTGAAAGCAGACTCTTCATCAGGAATTCTGGAAGTCTGGAGATAATGGAAAGACTTCTTTAAAGTGTTAAAAAAAAAAAAAAAAACAACCGGCCGTTCTAGAATTCTATACAAACAAAAATATCTTTCAGGAAAGAAGAAAATTGCTCCTTTGGATCACTTGCTCAGGGGGAAGCTAACTCCTAGGTCATACTCTGATCTTTCTATGAAGAAGGTCACTTAGAAAAGAATGAAAGAGAAAAGAATGAAAGTGGTTGACCAACAGCCGGCAAGAAATTGATGTTCCAATAGTCTTGTAAAGTGAGTTTGGAAGAGGATCCTTTAGCTCCAGTCAAGCCTTCTGATGACTTCAGTCTCCTGACAGCTTGACTGCAACTTATGAAAGACGCTGAGCCAGACCACCTAGCTCTCAAATTTCTGAGCCACAGAAACTGAGATGTTTGTCATTTTAAGCAGCCCCCACACACACACACGAAAGAAAAGTAAACCTTTTTAGAAAGAAAAAGATGAAGAAATTTGTCATCAGTAGATTTGAACTTCAAGAAATACTAAAGAGAGATTTTTGGGGGTGAAGAAAAATGAATACCATATATTCTAGACTTAAAAATGCCTCTATCCAATTACCCCACTGAAGAAGATTAACTTCTTAAACTAAGCACAAATCTTCAGGATGCTAATATATCTAGGCAGATAAGCTGAAACAAACTCCAGTGACCAATGGAGTGACAGATATTATAGTCACATCACCTTTGCTTTTAATCTGATAATGAGTATGTATCCCTACAAGTATGAACTGCTATCTTTGTCATACTATTATTTCTTATTTACCTTGAAATAAAGTACATATAGCCGATGAGAAAATTATTGTCAGCTCTTGATTATCTTCAAGTTGATTGACCTAATTTGGTGTATCTATGTTAAATCTTAATTTAAAATTCTATTGATACAAATACATGCTTTGCTTATAGCCTACAGTCCATGAGAATGTGATATATATATATATATATATATATATATATATATATATATATATATATATATATATTTAACATCTTTATTGGAGTATAATTGCTTTACAATGGTGTGTTAGTTTCTGCTTTATAACAAAGTGAATCAGTTATACATATACATATA
Organism: Hyperoodon ampullatus; assembly: GCF_949752795.1. Lineage (NCBI taxonomy): Eukaryota > Metazoa > Chordata > Mammalia > Artiodactyla > Ziphiidae > Hyperoodon > Hyperoodon ampullatus. The sequence goes on along the minus strand of NC_136925.1, from coordinate 63,476,071 downwards.
TCCCCATATCCCCTCCCTCTTGCACCTCCCTCCCACCCTCCCTATCCCACCCCTTTAGGTGGTCACAAAGCACCAAGCTGATCTCCCTGTGCTATGCGGCTGCTTCCCATTAGCTATCTATTTTACGTTTGGTAGTGTATATATGTCCGTGCCACTCTCTCACTTTGTCACAGCTTACCGAGAAGGTGATATATTAACTTAAAAAAAAAATGCAAGTGCTTATGAGAATGTGAGCTGAAAGAAATGAGTTTAACCGGAAGATAGCTTTTGCAGTCTTCTGCCAGCAAGAAGTATCCCAGCAAAAAGAAGGCAAAATACAATGCAGAAAACTTTCCAACTCATCCTTACTTAAGATCTCACCATGTTACTTTATTATTTGGTATAAAATATTAATTCCCAATACATTAGAACCATCCAAAATTTTAATTTTATATTATAAATGTCTGTTTTTCCACATGAAGATGAACAATTGAAATGTGATGATGTACAAAAATCATGTCTTCAGGTCTCCAGATATTCAGGCATCAAAGAAATAATTTCCAATCTAATGAGTTGAGTCTATCCCAGGCATACGAATCCATAAGATATTTTTATAATTATTTTGTAGATAAATGTGTAGTGTTAGTCTATGCAGAAGAGTCAAAGAGTTATCCTTTCCTTCTCTTTCCCCTCAGTTCCCTTTCCTTCATTATGTATCCCTCCAACAGGCACTCAAAGTGGACTTACTGTGTTCATTTTTCAAGACTCTTCATCATGGACTCTTACTTGGGTCTGTTCCTTCCTCATAAGCTGCCCTATACCATAGATATCCTTTAATCTTCCAATCAAACACCCATTTCTGCAATCTGTAGACTAATTTGGCCTTGAGAAGAGTACTTGATGTGTTGCTCCTCCCAACTAAAATATAAATAAAGTGGGGGACTTCTGGAGACAGATCAATTTGGAGGCTTGTTTGAGAGCTGTGACAATGAGTAATGAGCACTGGTATTGGGTAACAGAAAGTGAGGTAAGGAGAAAGCTAAGAGATCTATTTCTCAGGTAGACTTGACATGATGCAGTGACTGATTGTGATGAATAAGGAAGAGCAGTGGCCAGTTGTTTGGACAACTGGATAGATGGCAATGTCGTTAAGTCTCATACCAGACTGTAGGAGGATGGACGATAGGGTAGGAATAATGAGTATATGACACACTGAGTTTCTGGGGCCTAAAAGTTTAGATAGAGAGCTAAAGAATGATCATAGATTTAAAGGTTATTAGCTAGAGATGGTGGTCAGAATTTTTTGAAGAGTTTTGTCGTTTTTCACTATATGGAAACAGATATGAATTAAGAAATAGACAAGAAAATACATCAAGTATGTTTTTATGCAAAGAATTTCTGCCACTTATCTGGAAATAAGAAAACAAATAGAAAAATGGACCAAGATGTAAAAAGGCAATTATAGAAGAAGAAATCCAAATGGTTAACAAGTATATAAACAGATATTCAAATCCATGAATAATCAGATAAACACATGCTAAAATAGTAATGAGATGTGACTTCATACCCATCAGATTGGCAAAGGTTAAACATTTTAAAATACCAAATGGGGCATGCAGGGAAACAGAAATCCTATGTCCTGTTAGTGGGACCATTGAGCACTTATCTATCTATGCCCTAGAACCTCCACTCCTGGTCTAGAATCCAGAGAAATTCTCACTCAAGATGATAAAATTCACATACCAAGATGTTCCTTGGTCTTGTTTGTGATAGCAGAGAGTTGGAGGCAACCTACATATCTACCACTAGAGGAATGGACAAATAAGATGTGGTCCATACCTGTCATGGAATACTACGCAACCATTAAAGGCAATGAACTAGATGTATGCCCAGCAACACAGGTAGATTTGTAACATATAGTACTCAGGAATAAAAATAAGAAACAGAATTAGGTCTACAGCCCAATGTATTTTATGTAAATAAATCCAGCCAAAACAATAACCCTACATATTTTACAAAGATATATACAGTGGGCTTCCCTGGTGGCGCAGTGGTTGAGAGTCTGCCTGCCGATGCAGGGGACACCCTCTGGGTGCGTGTGTCAGATACTCTTGGAGACAGTTCTCAGTTCTGGGGATCAGACTTTGAGAGGAAGGTTAACTAACCAAAGAATATTTGGAAGAGAAGGAGGGGAGAGGGTAGAGGATGAGAAACCACCAGGGGCGGAACTACTGAAAACACTGACGATGCTGTACTCAGAGAAGGAAGTCTGAGTAGGAAGCATCAAGCTGTCCTCAAAATTATTAAGGGATTAGTCCTACCTGCACAGACCAGCTCCCTGCAGTCAATGGGGGGGGTGTTCATGGGGCAGATTTCAGCGCAGCATGACCACTACATTTCTGCTAGTCAGAACTGACCGAAAATGGGAGGGCAGCTTTGCGGGGCGGTAGAACCCATTTGTGGAGGCACTTACGCAGAATCCAACAATTCCCTTATCTAGGAATGTCATCCAGGAGACTCCCAGACAAGTAGAGGGTTGCACTGAATAATCCCAAAGCCTTCCAATTCTGATTCTGAGATTCAAATATTCAAGTGCTTATCACCTGCCAGGACCCAAAAACTTTCAGGGTGGAATATGTTTCTGAGATTGCCATCTTAATCAGCCTAAGGTTTTGATATAATTTTTCAGGAATACAAGTGTTCATGAGCCATAAATTCCAGTATATTTTTCAACTGCTCTCATCTTCAGAATAGATTTTTTTAATTTTTATTGAAATACAGTTGATTTACATCATGTGAGTTTCAGATGCATAGCAAAGTGATTCAGTTATACATATATATATATGAACATATATATTCCTCAGAATAGTTTTATACTCCCCAGTAAATTAAGCCAATTGCTTTTCTCTCAAATTTTTCAGTTTGTTCTACTAGTACTTAGTATTTGTTCTGTCAACCTGCGGAAGGTATCAGTTGAATAACTAGTGGTTTGGTTTCACTAAGGAAAAACTTCCATCATGTTATGATGCAATGACATTTCAGAACTATTTATGATCAAGTGATTTGTTAATTCTACTTCCTTAAACTCCTCTGTCTCCATTGCCAACTATTTTTCCAAACGGCAGTGGGAGGGGAGATTATTTCAAGAAACCATGACCACTTGCTTTTATGCCTTTATCCGAAATCTTTCTTTGGAGAGTTGTTTGATAGCTGAGCTGAATAGGCCATGCGTTATAGATATTAGTAGAACTGGCCTCAGGGAGGAAGTGTTCTTTCCACGCTAGTTGATGGTTTTTACAGTAATCCTGGGGGCTGAGAAAATAAGCAGTCTGAGAGCAGGAACCTTATCTTATATATCTTTGTATCCCTCCCAGCTCCCAGCACAGCCCCTGGTGCATAGTAGGCAGACAATATGTTTACCGCTGGAATGAATGAATTAGTGAATACAAATAAATGAATGGATGAATGATGCAGACACATGGCACCGAGGAAGAATCTCCTTGATGCTTTAAATTAAGCATGTCGGGGTTTAGCTCCAGTTGCTGAACTAAATTTCTGCCCCTCACCAGACCAACTCCCCTCTGTGGAGCTTGATGATCATGGAGCCTGTGGGTAGAATGTATTCTGGGGGAGATGAGAACTGCCTGATATGAGAGATGATATCAGAGATTAGTTAACCGTATGGGCTTTGTCCCAGGGGAGGTGTGTGAAATGAATCAGATTAAACAAAATTGATAATGTGAATGCTTAATCAAACAGACAAAGGTAGTCTGCGCAGCTAATTAGGGGCAAATAGAGCGTCCCTCTTGTACCTCATTTAACTGACAAATTGTGCAGACAGTTTTAATGGGAGTCTGTTTAGCAAAGAGAAGGCTGTATAGTTGACAGCTTGGCAAAATGTGGTTTCTGTAACACCACATGATGCTTATGGAAATTAGCCCGGTGCAGCTGAGCTCGGAGCAGTCCTGGGCTGTGCAAATCACAGCAAAACAGACCTTCCACAGACTGCTGGCCAAGGCACTCTTAAAGGCAAAGAGCTAATGTTTAGTATTTTGAAAGGTCAAAGGGTTTAGACTGTGAACATTCAATGAAATCTGCTATTACCCAGTCCAACGCAAGTTGAAAAGTAATGTGAGAGAAACTTCCTGTTTAGAGAAGCAGAATCACCATCAGAAGCTGTGGCACTGTGCGTCCAGAAACAGTGGCTTTGACTAAGCCAGGTGACTTCAGGAGATGAGAGTGACCCAGGGGTAAAGACACTTTGATCTTTGGAAGCTCCAACAGGTTGAGATACACTGTCCGGGCATCTCCCAGCATTTTCACCAGGCTCATTCCAGCGTCAACTTCTCACTCTGCCTTCCAAACCTCAGTAGGTCCAGGTCTGTCTCCTTTTCCAAATTAAGCACCTTCCTCCTCTCCTATTTGTCTGTCTCTGGACTTGCCATGGTCTTAGAGGTTGTGGGAGAAACTCTGGGAAGAAGTGTTTGGGAGGAGCGAGCTGCTTCCCAGGTTGACAGGGAATCAGCTCTCGGGGTCTGTCCAGAAGGAGTCCAAGGCGAGGCCCCGCTGGCCACGCCCGTTGTGAATAGCATCGTTCGCTGCTCCAAGGAGAATTGGGGCAAAGAATAAACCTACGTTTGGTGTGGAGACAGGACGGGCTGGGGTGGGGCTTGTTCTCGTAGGCTGTCCCGCGGGACAGCCATGCCCGGACGAATGGAGTCGCCAGGCCTGCCTTAGCCTGTGTGCCAGCCCCAAGAAGTCACTGTCTGAGCGCAGGACCTGGAACTGGGGGTTGAGTTCACGGTGCACGGAATAAGCTTCCCCACCTTGGGTACCCATGCGAGGCTCACAGCGTCTAGCCCACTAAAGGGAATACGGCCACGCATGAAGAGTGGTCGTTTAATGAAGTGATTTTTGTGAATCACTCCACCAGTCAGACATGGTCCCTTCCGGAAATGAACAGTTTTGCATAAAATGGTCCATTAGTGTCAATGGAGAAGGTCTGACCTCCTTCGGCTGCTCTGGAAGCCTAGTCAAGTGGAACAACTGGGGTTACGCTTGGGCTGGAAGACGACATCTCTACCCCAGGAGATTTCACTCAACGTTATTATGCATTAAATGCTAAAATAAGAGTATAGTAATTCCACTTTCAATTGGCAAGGTATAATTTTAGAAAGTTGGAGAAGCACTTAAACATTCTTGAATACATGTGATTTTTAAACAAATTATGGCAAATAGTCTATGTATTAAATCAAAATAGTTTAAACCAGCAGAATGACTATGTTTTCATCACACCAAAGCGACACCACCCACACACTCAGAACTGTATTGATGCTAACATGATTCAAGTTTACGCTTCACTTTTTGCTCTGAAGTTTGGCTTTTGCTTTCTTGAGCAATGGATCAGTAGAAGCAATTGAAGATTCAGCAAAACACATTTGCTGGAAAAATGAGTAATGTAATTGGGAGTCACTATGAAAACAACTTTCGGATTTTTAAAAATTTTTCACCGTGTTTAAGTTGCTAAGTCAATTATTTCTTTTTAAAAGAAGAAAAAATGGGTAATAAAATGTATTTATTAAAGAAAAGTGAAGGGATTCTGCAAAACAAAAATAATAATAATAATATCCGGTAAAAAATCCATCTATGCCCAAGAATTATCATTGTCTTCTACTTTTGGCAGCTTGACTATGACCAGAATCTGTTTTATGTATATGAAAGCTTGCAAAATGCTCTCATTCCTAAAAATTTTAACCTTGTGCAGGGATCATCACTATTGTAGGCTGGATGGACACTATTATAAGAAGACATAAATGTAACTATTCCTTCATAGAAAAACTGAAATAGACAGTAGTTTTCAACTTTAAAGAAACACAAAGGAAATAAAATGTCACATTTTGATTACAATTTTTTATATCATTTATGTAGTTCTGTAGATCAGTTTTACACTTTGATTTACCCATGATAACAGTAAAAACTTTCTTTTCAGATAGTTCCTCTTTAATGGAAGTGATACATTAGTATGTGATTTAAAAAAAACAATGGAAAGAGGTTCATGATCGAAAGAAGGAGCCTAAATTATCCAAATTAATGGCCCAGGATTTTGTACATATTGGACTTCAGCTTTGATCTGGACCAGCCAGGATCTGTCTTCATGGATCTACCTCAGGAGGCAAATTTATTAATAAATTTTTCATCCTGTTCCCTTTAGTGACCTGCCTACAGGGCACCTCTTGATTAAATCGCCAGCATTCGAAGTGGAAAAGAGTTCATTACTGAGTGAATGTTTTTTGCACACAACTGATCGATAACATTCAGGCACCTCCAAATCCAGTTGGGGCCTAAATGATTAGGTTCCACAATTCAGAGAATAACAGCTTTGCCACTAAGGTTGCTTGACCTTAACAGACACACCTGGTCACTGCAGGGGAGGGGCTCTCTGAGCCCCGAATAAAGGCCTGAGGTTGAGAGGGGAGAAAGGGAGAGTAACTAGTAGTGTGACCGGGGGAATGAATTATGGCCAAGGTCAGGCCAACAATCCAGAGTTAAAAGTGTTTGGGGCAGCACAAGCAAGACTAGGATTGGACTAATAAAAACAGAGAAAAGAAAAAGGCCATCTGAAATCAGGCAAAGTAAGATTGAAGGACTCTTTGTGTTTTTGCCTTAAATCAACATTTCTTTCTGCGCACTGCTGCTAGTGGTAAGAAAAAATAGACATAATTACTTGATAAGTCAGGCCAAACTTTTCCCTCTATCTTTCTAACACTATTTTATTTATTTTACATTCACCGGAGTGATTCTGGTTGTATAAACCTGACCTTTGTTTATCATGTTAAGCATCTGGCAATTTCTTGCTCCTAACCTCTTTGATGTTTTTTCCCAAGGTAACTTTTTTCCACTCTACATCTGAAGTCCATGCATGTCAGTGGCAAGACACCTAGGTGGCAGACCAGAAATTCAGGCACTGGTCTTACTGTCTTTTTCTCACATGATTAATTGACAGTTTTACTTTCTTTACGCAAATTTAAGTGACACATGAACTTAAGCTATTTGTGACAACATGAAGTCACAACACTTGGCATGTGATTTGGAACTATAGGTTCTATTGATTAAGTGATAGCAAGTTGTCATTTTACTGTTTAATTTCAAATTTTGAATTATTAGCTGATATGACTTTCAAAGCTATCAAAACAAGTATATGCTTCTAAAAACGTTTTTGAACCAGATAATGTTTAAATGACTACCAAGACCACAGGAAAACATAGAGAAAGAGCTAACTTAATCTGTCCTTTCATCTCTGTTTGGTGACATGTTGTTCCAAATTTCATCTTCAGAATATATTTAATGACGAAGTTAACATTCATTTCAGAGAAAAGATATTATTACTATTCTGTAAAAATTACAATTATTTGATTGAATTTTGTTTTCTACTTTTTGCTCCTAATAAAGTTGCAAAACTTGCATAAAGGCTTTTTGTTGTTGTTGTTGTTTTTGCGGTACATGGGCCTCTCACTGTTGTGGCCTCTCCTGCTGTGGAGCACAGGCTCCGGACACGCAGGCTCAGTGACCATGGCTCACGGGCCCAGCTGCTCCGTGGCATGTGGGATCTTCCCGGACTGGGACACGAACCCGTGTTCCCTGCATCGGCAGGCGGACTCTCAACCACTGCGCCACCAGGGAAGCCCAGCAGAAAAGGTTTTAATGGGACACGTAATTCAGTAGCCAGCTCTGATACTACTAAGTTTTTTCAAATAGCACAACTGCCTTCTTAGGCCTTGAGTCTTCTTCCACCATCTGAAATGACAAGCCATTCTGCCACCTGGATGGCCTCCAACCATTATTCTTTCGTATCATTGTTTGTGACAGAAGGTGAAGGAAGAAGAACAGAAAGCATCTGGAAAGCCAGAAAACTCAATTATTAAAGAACAAGCAGGGTAAATAAGATAAACTTATTTATATATTCTGATCATTTATTTTCGTGTAACTTTCAGAGACTTCACTGTTTCTGTCATCAGCGAATCTGAAGTTCTCCAGGACCGTCTAATCAGCCCGGAGCAGCGGAAGTAGGGGTGGACCGCCAGCCGCTGTCTACACAGTGGTGCTTGAGTTAATTGATAAACCTCTCCTTTTTATTATCAGTGCTAGCCTTCTGTCTACAGCCACACAGCCTATTGCCCCTGCGAGGCACTGAGTTGTCCTTGTGGAATTCTAGCAGATATTGGAAACTGTGGTGGCAAATTAGCAGGGCCCACAAACCAGAAGTGACAGCTCCAGTACCCTGATGGGGGAATGTAGCAATCCCTCGCCCATAGCAATTGGCCAGGCTTATCATATGGACTAATCACAACAGATCTGGGGAAATAATGGACACCAGATGTTATCGCTTTGTAGGCTTGAGCTCTCCAGAGACTACAGCCCTGATAGGAAAGCTCCCTGAAAACAGGGACACTGTTCTGTTGCTTATTAATCAAACCAGGAGGCTGGGTGTGATCTTCTCCTTCCTCAGCACCATGGTTTCTTTCCGCTACGTTGATGAATAGGAAAAACAGTGTGTGTGTGTGTGTGTGTGTGTGTGTGTGTGTGTGTGTGTGTAAGAGAGACAGAGATGGGTTGGGGGGAGACAATCTGGAAACGTCTATTACACACGTGCACACACACAATTCAATTTATTATCTATAAGCATACTTCTCAGAATTAAATTGCTTTCTTAGCTCAATTCTATTCAACATTGATATAGGAGGAAGAACTTTCTTAATTAGATCTTTTATTTTTTTCCATTTTATTTATTCTAATTACACTCAACTTTAAGGAGATTATATGTTTTTAACACGTGTTAAAAATGGAAAAAGGGGCCCCAGTGATGAACCAAATTCTCATTTCTATTGGCTTTCCTGACAATTCTGCATGGATATTCCAAGGTTTCATAAATCTAGTGTATTAGAACTGACGGAATTCAGGATATACTACTGCAAGATATGGCACCTTGACAGATCGAATATTTTAAGCTGAAAGAGTTTGAGAAACAGCAGAAACAGGAGGTCTCCCTGACCTTCCCCACCCACCTAACCTTACCCCTGAAGCAGGTCATAAGACCCTCATGTGAGAGGTGCCCTCCGTATTCCTGGAGGAAAGGAGCATCTTTACTACAAACATGGTGGAACCCTGAGAAAAGTCCAAACAAACAGGTCTTGCTTAGCTTCCTCCAGTTTGCTACATTTATCTCACCCGCCCCTACCTAATATATTTCTCCACAACTGTCCACCCTTCATCAAACCTAGGATAAAAACACACAGGTTTAATCATTTCTTTGGGCCTTCTTTTCTTATGAAGGCTCCTATGTCACGTAAAACTTGGACTAAATAAATATGGATGCTTTTCTCTTGTTAATCTGTCTTTGTCAGTTGAATTTTCAGACCCAGCCAGGGACCCCAAAAGGGTCAAGGAAAACTTTTTGCTCCCTTAGAGAACCAAACCCATTCTTTCCCCCTAAGCCATCCCCAGTTCTGCATATTACACACTTATAGTCCAACTTAATTGAAGGCCATCACCATTCTATTTATCTTGATGTAACACTTTGAAGTCATTATGTACTTCTCTTTCTCAGCTCTCACATTCAGCCTGTCTCCAAAAGACAGTGTCTTGATTTTAGCACTCTCTCTGTCTCTATTTCTCCTGTTTGTTTCCTTTTCTTCCCACTCTCACTGTCCTGGCCCAGTTTCACATCATCTCATTTGTGGAGTATTAATCCAACCACCAGAATGGCTTTGTTTCCAGTCCCCATCCAGCCCATAATGTGACCCCTGGATGTCTCAGTAGCTTTGCATCACTACGTGCATCCTCAGCTCCAGCCATGCCTATCCCTTGAAGATTCTACCTATTGGTACCCTTTCAAGCTCTGTCCTGCATTTGGCTGTATTAAAAGGACCAGAGGGCAAGACAGGAGGCAGGGAAACAATTTGGAAGCTATTGGAAATCTTTGGGAGAAAGAAAAACAGGCCCTGAACTAAAGCATTGGGTAGTCAAAATAGAAAAAGGATAGGATTGTGGAGATGAGCTGATACATCTAATATTATTCAAGTTACCCCTATGCTGTCTGGGTGTTAAGTGTACCTCCTATGTCAGATGATAATAACAACAATATTATACTAATACCTGACACCTATATAGTGTTTACTCTTGGCCAAACACTGCTTGAAGGGCTTCACATATATTGACACATTTAATGCTCGTAACACATTTCGGAGGTACGTACAATTATTATTGCTACCTTTAAAAAAACATCTTGTTATGCAACATTTCAAGCTTTTTATTATGAAAAAATTTAAACAAAGTAGTAAGAATGGTATTATAAGTTTTCGTAGAGCTACAACCCAACTCAATAATTGTGCACTCACGGCCAATTTTGGTTTACCTACTTACTGCTACCATACTCCTTTCCCCAATTTCTGAATCAGTTTCAGTATCATATCATTTTATCTATTTTAGCTCCATTTTAAAACTGAGGAAACAAAGGCACAGAGAAGTTAAGTAACTTGTCCAAAGTCACATAGCAAGTAAGTGGTAGAGATCAGATTTGAACCATGGCTTGCCACTTGTTTTCTGAATGTATGCTTTTATGCTGATGCTCCGATCGGCAATCTTCCAATAGCTTAGATTGCACCAATAACCTCTAAATGCTGCAGATCCATGTGGACCAAGGCAGGGAGACCCTTAGCAGCCAGTAGCCACTGAAATAAAGAAAGACTTCTTTTTTTATTGAACTATAGTTGATTTACAATGTCATGTTAGTTTTTGGTGTACAGCAAGGTGATTCAGTTATATATATATATATATATATATATATATATATATATATATATATATATATATATATATATATTCTTTTTCAGACTCTTTTCCCTTATAGGTTATTACAAAATATTGAGTACAGTTTCCTATGTTATATAGTAGGTCCTTGTTGGTTATCTATTTTATATGTAGTAATGTGTGTATGTTAATCCCAAACTCCTAATTTATCTCCCCCCTTCCCTTTTGGTAACCATTGGTTTGTTTTCTATATCTGTGGGTCTATTTCTGTTTTGTATATAAGTTCATTTGTATCATTTTTTTAGATTCCACATATAAGCAATATCATAGGATAAATATCCTTTCTCTATCTGATTTACTTCACCTAGTGTGATAATCTCTAGGCCCATCCATGTTGCTGCAAATGGCATTATTTTACTCTTTTTTTATGACTGAGTAATATTCATTTATATATATATATATATATATATATATATATATATACCACATCTTCTTTATCCATTCATCTGTTGATGGACATTTAGGTTGCTTTCATGTCTTGGCTATTGTAAATAGTGCTGCAATGAACATTGGGGTGCACATCTTTTCAAATTATGGTTTTCTCTGGATATATGCCCAGGAGTGGGATTGCATGATCATATGATAGCTCTATTTTTAGTTTTTTAAGGAACCTCCATACTGTTCTCCATAGTGGCTGCACCCATTTACATTCCCACCAACAGTGTAGGAGGGTTCCCTTTTTCTCCACACCCTCTCCAGCATTTATTATTTGTAGACTTTTTGATGATGGCCATTCTGACCCATGTGAGGGGATACCATGTTGTAGTATTGATTTGCCTTTCTGTAATAATTAGCGATGTTGAGGATCTTTTCATGTACGTGTTGGTTGTCTGAAGAATGACTTCTGTGGGTTCGTTCTAGAGGTGTTTTTGGGGGGAGGGATATAAAACTAGAAGAACCCTGAGTTCCTCCTCATTCATACCACATTCTTCCTGTGTCCTCTCGCCTCATCTTCTACCAATAGGAAAGGGCTTCAAAACTAGCCCACAAGGACCCCAAATGTCTCTCTTCTATTGTCAACTTCTTCCTTATTTGATGGTCTATTTAGGCAATGACTTTCTACTATGGGTATTCTGTTTCAGAGCCTCCCAGTGACTTGTTAGAGTGAACTGGAGGTGAGCGCTAGGGAGATAAATCCCTATGGTCCAGTGCAAGAGTGGATGCTAATACTTAAAAGAACAGGTCCTTGAGTGTCCATGAAGACACAGCCGGTTGGTAGAGTTTTGTCAGTTATCCTGAAAATATTGCCCAAGTCCTGTGCTGTGCAGAGCAACCATTCAAATATGGCTGTCAAGTAGATCATAACCACCAGGTTCAAAGATATGGAGCTGCTTGTTCTCACATAATATTTGTAACATGCAGCTCCATTTACTTCTCAGTAACTTAAAGCTAGAAAGAAGTTACAGATATTTTCAGTAAATATTTCTGGTCTGTAAGTGTTTGCAGCCAAGGTTATTTAAAGATAATAAAGACTTATGAATATGGACATCATGAAATCAGAGTTCCTGATTATTTGAAATTGTGCCTGAGATAAAGTTTAACCTGATATTTTCTCTAAAAGGAAAGTTTACCACATGCATGAATCATCTAAGCAAAACTCAGGGGAGCATTTTCTAGTTAATTATGAAAGTAAACCTTTCTCAAGCAGTCTCAGCAGAAATGCTCATTTATGTACTATTGATGTGGCACAATCAGCTTTTGTGTGTTTCTAGCTCATTATCCTCTAGTCAATAAAACTAGTCTAGAAGCTACCACCAGAGAAGATTCTATATCTTTTATTGTGTATACTTGAAAGTTAATAGAGGTTCATTTCTTTAGATAGGCTTGATAATTCAGACTCTTTCTTAGTTTAGCCAGCACTTTGCAGAAAAAGAGTTCTTGGTGGTGAGGCTTGCTGTTCCATATGCAGGTTTCCCATCTGAACATATTGGGGTGGGTCAGTACAAGTCGCACCCAACTTTCACGTCCTCCAATTAGCTGATCCATCCCCAGAGGCTTCCCCCATCAGGCCTCTTAGGTAGACAACAGAATCTGGGTACTTCATTCTCTCCCCTGTCAACTCGTAAGGTGATTTTTAAGTTTGAAAAATCCTTTTTTTCATTTTCCTTGCTCTTTTTATTCTACAAATTTCCTGACTTATTTCTAAAGACATACTTGCCCTGAAATCCTTGCCGAAATGATAATGAAATATGAAAAAGCCATCAAAGAAGGAAAACATTCTCATTTGAGAGAGGGACATGGCCAGAGGGATTAAGGGAAAAGGAGGGAAGAGAAGAGTGGAGGGTAGTGGAGAAGGAAAGGAAGGATTAAGGTTGGGGGGAGGGAGGGAGGGAGAAAAAAGGCATCAAAGAGGTAGAGAGAATCCAGCTCAGATGGAGGGAAGAAGAAGGGGTAGTGAATACACCTGCACAAAGCTGGGTGGGTTGGGGTGAGAAGAGAGAGCAAGTAGAAGAAAAATAAAGGAGGGATGTATCAATAATCTCCTATCAACCTCTGACAGGGCTGGGTCCACCTTTTTTTTATGTTTCTTGAAAGCTACTTGCTTTTTTTTCAGCAGAGTCATTGCATGGCTTCCCTGTGTCTTTATTCCTACAATTCAAAAGTCAGAAAAGAAAATTATTTTCACATTAGCAACTCATTAAATGCCTCCATATTTGTGGCTGGATCTGAATGCATTGCTTTTACACATCTGAATGCCTACTTGGAGGCATTGTCAGCCAGGGCATCTAGGCTGGGAGCCCTTCTGTCATGCATATGGGTAAGTGGGTGGGGTGGGGCTGTGTCAGAGTCATCCATCATTCTTCATCAATGTCACCACCACCTGCGGAGACCAATGGTCAGTCAGTCACTCAGGCCTGACAGCTGGCCATCAGTCCCTGATGGGGGCTATGCTCTGGGCTCCCAAGGTATTAGCTACTGGCTCTCTTTTGCTAAGACCAGTAAGTTCTAGGAAGCTTTCCACCTTTAGAAATACATTAAAGACATTGGTGATTTTGCTCACCTACATGGCAACTGGTCAGCATCAGGCCAATCGAAGGTGGAGATTTGTTCTGTATTTACCTAAAATTATGGTAGATCATCTTTTAAAATCAAATATTGGACAGTTCAGGCAAACATAGCAGGGACTTTTATGCATGGCAAAAACATACATTGGTGTTTTTATGCATGTTCATGACACTTTGATACCAAGCAAATCTAGGCTAAATCATGGCAGCTAGCTATATAATTAGATGAAGTATTAATGAGTTAAGCCTGTCTCATTGGCATAAACTCTCTCTGAACACTGAAAAATTCATGCCTCCCTTTTCAAAATGAGGGATATCAATTATACATCAATATAGAATAAAGTTTACAATCTTCAGTATATAGTGCCATGACCTTTTGCATACATGCAAGTGACTATAACAATCCCTAGATCACAATATGGATTATACGCTTCTTTTCCAATCACATATCTCATAATATTCCATGTTATAGTAACTTATGAATATTTTATCTCCTTTATTGGACAGTGTGATATTGTGATTTATAGGAAAAATTTATATTTGGTCACTTCCATGACCAGATATGTTGCTCATATATATTTGATCTTCATCCACAGTTTTTGGTTCATAGCTCCCAAAACCCTTGGAATTTCCTGAGCAATAAGAGCAAAATATCGATCTCATGTTCTCAGTTCCTGAAAACACTTCAGAGAAAGTGACTTTTGGGTGGGAGCTGGTTGCCAGAAGAACCAACCATGTTGAAACTTTCAGTCCCACCCCCTGATTTCTCAGAAGGGGAGAGGGGCTGGAGGCTGAATCAATTGCCAATGGCCAATGATTTAGTCAATTATGACTATGCAATGAAGCTTCCATAAAAACCCCAAAGGATAGCCTTTTGCCTTTTTTTGGAGAGTTTCCATATCAGGGAAACAGAAGGCTTCTGCGTGCCACCATGCCAGCTCCACGAAGACAGAAGCTCATTTGTTGGGGATCTTGCCCTAGTTATCTCTTCATCTGGCTATATTTTGTAATATCCTTTTACAATAAATGGGTAATCTATTGAGTAAATGGGTTTTCCTGAGTTCTATGAGCCACTCTAGCAAATTAATTAAGCTTGAGGAGGGGGTTGTGGGAACCTCTGATTTGTAGCCTGTGGGTCAAAAACACAGGTAATGCCCAGAGCTTAAGACTGGCATCTGAAGTGGCAGTGGGGTGTCTTGAGGGACTGAGTCCTTTACACGTGGAATCTGATTCTATCTCCAGGTAGATAGTGTCAGAAATGAGTTGAATTCTCAGACACCTTGCTGGCTTCCAGGAATTGCCTGTAGGTGTGGGGAAGCCTCCACGCACACAGGCTGGAACTGGGTCCGGGAACCCTCTTTAGATAGTAAACAATTAAAGACAGGGTCTTAGTCTTTTTCATACTTGTGTTTCTCAGTGCCTGGCTTGACATCTTGCCTGTAGTAGGTGTTTCATTTTTCTTTTTAATGAATGAAAGATTCCTAAGTAATTTTGAAGTCAGAATAGGTCTTTAAAATCTCATATACTTAGTAGGGGCCTTAACAAACGAGATCAAAGAAAGAAGAAAATACAAGAGAATGATATGAAAAAGAAGCTCACCCACTTCCCAACTGCTAACACTGAAGTTCATTCAACAGATATTTTTTTGAACAAGTGCTATGTGCTAGGCACAAGGTTCTATGTTGGAATAATTGGTGAACAAACCTCTGCCTTTGTTTACATTCTGATGCGGAAATGACCATCCAGTCAGAGAGAAAGGAGTATAAGGGTTTATATGAGAGATTATTACAAGAGAGCAAAAGAGTCTAGACATATTTGAATTGTGTTTTATGAAAATGTAAATGGAGTCTGATTCACCATGGCTCTCCTCTTCCATAGAGAGGTCAGCCCAAAATGTACTGCTAGCCCAACACTGAAGGGAAAGCAAAAACAGTAAATCTATGTATTTATTTTAATTCACTATATGAACACTTCAGACAGGGAATATTGCATCTTAGTTCTGGGATGGAGACTTAATGCTAAATTTAAAATCATTGCCAGTATCAGGGTAAACAGTGAACATAGTACCATGAGGGGTACTCAGTTGACTGCCAACATCTCTATTAATTGATATTTAGGAAAGCTGTACATTTCTCCATCAGGATGGGTACCATAGGCCTCTACTTTTATTTTTTCTGCTTTGATCTTAACTCAGCTCCATAAATCTTTACTTTTGACTGTTATACCCCTCATGAAGAACCAAGCCTATCTTATTTTTTAAGTCAGTCCTGAAAAATTCTAAAACACATACAGTAGCCTCCACCCAGCGTCCATGGGAGTCTGAATTAAGTTATACTCACTAGACCCAATATAATTGGTCTGTCTCACTCTGAGACTCCTGCAGCACCAACTAGGCAATCCAGTTTCATAGAGGTGAAGCTTAGGGCACAATTCTCCCCAAGTTGCATCACTTTCAATTCCTGGGTTGATCCAACCCTCATGACTGGGCTTCTCTGTGGGGCCCCACTGTGGCCTGCCCAGTCTCCCTGTAGATCTGAACACTCTACCTTGAACCCCAACATGCCCGATTGAGGTCCAGTTCTTGCCTTCACCTTTCCTATGTCAGCATCCTGCCTTCTTGTTGAAGCTCAGTTGCATCCTGCTTCAGTATGTCTATTTTTGGCATAATCTTCTACCTCAAATTGCTCAGTGATTACGTCTTCTGGGGGAGATATACTCTTAAGTGAATAATTGCAACACATGATAAAGTTGATGCGAAGCATTCCTAGAGCATTAAGAGGAGCAGCTAACTCTGGCTGAGGGAGTAGGGCTAGTGGAGAGTCAGGGAAGATTTCACAGAGGAGGTAAGAGATAGCTTAAGCCTAGAACAATGAACAGGAGTTTTGCAGATGGGGAAGAGTGTTCAGAACAAACTGGACCAAAGGAAGATCATTCCAACGTAGGTTAGAATCCTTTATGTTGAAGGTCACAGACTACACAACTCGAATTGGCATGAGTCAAAAGATGGATAGGGCTGTGTTCAGGTATAGTTTGATCTAGGGCTCAGACAATGTTATCAAGATTCTGGCTCCATTTTTCTATGACTTTCTCAGCTCTGCATTTCTTCATCTTTAGGCTGGGTTTGCTCATGGAATCCAAATGACAGCAATAGTTCCAGACCTCATACCTGCACCCACCATTGTCGAGGAGAAATGTGGCAAAAGTCTTAAAATTCATTTTTGTTCACTAGACTTGATTGGGTTATATACTCATCACTGAATTTATTATTTAATTGATGGAAAGGAGATAAGGCTTCAGCCGATCTGGAACTATGCCCAAAACTGGAAGTAGGCCAATCCCATCTTAATCACATGGCTAAGAATGGGGGAAAGTTAAGTTCCTCAAGGGGATGTCAAAATGTCATTGCCAGGGGGCTTCCCTGTGACGCAGTGGTTGAGGGTCTGCCTGCCGATGCAGGGGACACGGGTTTGTGCCCCGGTCCGGGAGGATCCCACATGCTGCGGAGTGGCTGGGCCCGTGAGCCATGGCCGATGAGCCTGCGTGTCCGGAGCCTGTGCTCCGCAACGGGAGAGGCCACAACAGTGAGAGCCCCCGGTACCGCAAAAAAAAAAAAAAAAATGTCATTGCCAGGAAAGGAGGGATGGATGATGGCCGTTAACAATATCCTCTGTAAAAGGGCTGGAAAGTGCTTTAGGTGTGGTCTTATTTTATAATTGGAAGATTTATAATTTATAATTGGAGAGTAGGGAGACCTTGGAAGTGTAGCCACTGATGAGAGTGAAAGGAAGGCAGGACTCCTACTGAGAAGGGTAATGCTGAATTAGTCAATGTAAACACTACGCTGCTGGAGCAAATAGCCTCCAAACCGTAGTGGCTTAAGGAAGACAGAAATGAGTTCCGATTCAAGTAACAGCCGCGAGGAGAATTGTGACTTTGCTCCATGTGGTCGCTCAGAGATTGGGTCCCTTCCTTTTTGTTGTTTCGCGTTCCCTGGGGCATTGACTTTGCAAGCACGGTTGACATTGAAGTCATATCCAAGTGTTAACTCTTGGGATAGAGAAAGAGAACGGCCAGGGTAGCAATTTCCTTTAAGTAAGTGTACGTATCACTTCAGCTCATTCCATTGGTAAAAATTTAGTCAAATGTCCACACAGTCACAAGGGAGGCTAGGAAATGTGGA
The DNA here is from genome assembly GCF_949752795.1 of Hyperoodon ampullatus. NCBI lineage: Eukaryota > Metazoa > Chordata > Mammalia > Artiodactyla > Ziphiidae > Hyperoodon > Hyperoodon ampullatus. The sequence goes on along the minus strand of NC_136925.1, from coordinate 63,458,041 downwards.
CTCCAGCTGTGGTTCAGGTGCGGCACATGTACCCAAGAAGAAGGAGAGAATGGATTCGAGAAGCAAAGAGCAATTTGCCTCAGATGCTAAAAAATCTGGTGGAATTATTGGGTAAAGTAAGGAGTCGCATGAGATGATCAGATTGAGGTTTAAAACATTTCCCTTGGGCGTGAAAGGAGGACTGAAGTGAGAGAATCACCAGCTGAGAAGGTGTTGCAGTCACGCAAATGTGCAATGTTGAAGGCCTGAGCCAAGGTTTCCTTGGAGATAAAGTAAAAGAGGTGAACTACTTGACCTCGAAGACGTTTTCCACTCTTTGCATCCGTCTTCTAGGGTATGAGTCGCTGCTAAATGCCGTGGGTCTAAGCCAATTTTAAAAATGAGTGCTGGGCTTTCCTGGTGGCGCAGTGGTTGAGAGTCCGCCTACTGATGCAGGGGACGCGGGTTCGTGCCCCGGTCCGGGAGGATCCCACATGCCGCGGAGCGGCTGGGCCCGTGAGCCATGGCCACTGAGCCTGCGCGTCCGGAGCCTGTGCTCTGCAACGGGAGAGGCCACAACAGAGAGAGGCCCGCGTACCACACACACACAAAAAAGGGGGGCTTATCCACACCCATGCACTCGGTGGTGTTAATAAAACACCACATGCTATCAGGAGCATGATAGGGTAGACATGTCACATGATTCCTGTCACATGATAGGGTAGACAGCATCCAATTTCTGCTATTTCCAGTGCGATACATAATTGAATTAGGGTGTTGTCGAAGTGGGAAAAGGAGGGGCTCAGCCACTTACTAGCTGTGCAGCCTGGGGAGGAGGCTTGGTTTCTCTGACCTGTATTTCCTTCATCTGTAAACAGGGAACTAACACTCTCTGAAAGCGTGGTGGGAATCAATGAAATAACCTGTGTGAGAGTCAGATGCTCAACAGGGAAAATCAATACACATCCCTTTCCATCCAGTGCATGTTTGTAAACGTGTCTGTGTCCTTAAGAACATCTCCGTGCTGATCTCAGAGGGAAAGAGAGTAGATTTTTTTTTTTTTTTTACCTAGATAGTCCAAAGAGGACTGGCCCTCTGTCCTAACTCAGCCTCATTACCCTCGGGGTGCCTGGTGACTGAAGGAAGATCCACAAGCTCCTTGCAGCTGGCAGAGGAAATTCATTTTTTCCTGTCATAATAACAAAGTGCAGAACGGCAGGCCGGGCATAGTTTCGTATGGGAAAACCCACAGAAAGGGACAGCTGAAAGAAGCTGTGCTTTTCTCCGATATTTCTTGTCAGGGACAAGCATCCTCAAAAGGAAGAAAAAAAAAAAAGAAAAGGAGAGAAAAAAAATCCCTGTTGAATGTGGATGTCTCATTTCTAGGGACAAAATGTCTCTGCCCTCACATCCTCTTAGCCTGCCTTTTGCTGAATGATACCTAGTCCGAGCTCCTGGAAAGCAGTTCACTTGGCAACCTTTCTCTTTGATGGGCTTGTCTTAGAGCACATCAGCAGCTCAGATAACTAAACATGCCATTGTTTTGATTTGCCCTCGGAAACATCTCCTAAGAAATCAAATTCCTGGGTCCACTGCCTAAGTCCTCGGTGTGGCAATTTAACTGAGGAAAATTAAGAGAAGAGAAACTAGATGTTTTTTTCTTTCTTTCCAGAACAAGTCAATGGCTGTAAATGGGTGTATATGCTTATTTGCAACTGCACACAAACATCTCTGCATACAGTGAAATGCTTACAGGAAATTAAGCCTAGGTCTTCAAGAGGCAGGATGAAATCCACAGCTTGTGAACATAGCTGCTTGGGTGCTGATGGGGTTCAAAATACCCCCAAATATGTCCCCTTGTCATATTGAATATTTTAAGCTTAAGGAGTCTGATTAAACCACAGAAGCAGGAGGTCCTTCTGATTCCCGCCTGCACCCTGCCACCTCCCACCTTTATCCCCTAAAGCAGGTCATAAACCCTCATGTGAGAGGTGCCCTCTCTATCCAGAGGAAAGGAGCATTTTTATCTCCAAAGACAAAGAATCCTCACAAACAGGCCTTGCTAAGTTTCCCAAGTTTGCTACACTTACGTCATACTCCTTAACCTGTCACAGCGCTCCACAACTGTCCACGCTTCAGCAAACCTAGGGTAAGAATACACAAGTCTGTTTCCCTAGGTCTTCATTTCCTGATGATGGCTCCCTTGTCACACAAAACTTACATAAATTTGTATGCTTTTCTCCTGTTAATCTATCTTTGTCCGTTGAATTTTCAGACCCAACTGGAAACCTAAGAGGGCTGAGGAAAACATTTTCCTCCCCTACAGTGGCTTCCTTACCAGTGAGCAAAGTTTCCCTTAAAAATACACGATATTAAGGGCTTACCTGGTGGCGCAGTGGTTGAGAGTCTGCCCGCCGATGCGGGGGACACGGGTTCGTGCCCCGGTCCGGGAGGATCCCACATGCCGCGGAGCGGCTGGGCCCGTGAGCCATGGCCACTGAGCCTGCGCGTCCGGAGCCTGTGCTCCGCAATGGGAGAGGCCACAACAGTGAGAGGCCCACGTACCAAAAAAAAAAAAAAAAAAAAAAGTACACGATATCCTGAGAAGAAATGATTATAAAAATGTAAGTACGAACGACGTTAACACGTAAAGCAGCAGTATAATGCCTTTTGACACAAAGGAAACTTGACGATGAAAAGTGCTCCCGGCCCCTTGGGGCACATGAAGAGGAGGAGGGCAGCCTCCTCCATTGCAGCACAGAGTCCGCGATACTTTTCGGGGCCCACAAAAATCGATTACATTTCCCTAAATGGGAAAAAGAATGTTGACATATTGAAAGTTTAATAATCAGGGGACTTCCCTGGCGGCACAGTAGTTAAGACTCTGCGCTCCCAATGCAGGGGGCCTGGGTTCGATCCCTGGTCCGGGAACTAGACGCACAACCAAATAAATATTTAGACAATAAAAACAAATAAAGTTATATAATCAGCTGTTGATATTATTCTGGTGGGAGGGGCCTGCAAAGGCTAAAGTGCTCAGAGGACCACAAAAGTAATCACGTGGCCCTAAAAGGGGTCAGACTTTATTTGTTTCTTTGTTTGTTTTGCGGTACGCGGGCCTCTCACTGTTGCGGCCTCTCCCGTTGCGGAGCACAGACTCCGGACGTGCAGGCTCAGCGGCCATGGCTCACGGGCCCAGCCGCTCTGCGGCACGTGGGATCTTCCCGGACCGGGGCACGAACCCCTGTCCCCTGCATCGGCAGGCGGACTCTCAACCACTGCGCCACCAGGGAAGCCCAGGGGTCAGACTTTAAACCCAAAATATAAAAATGAAGGAAGATAAAACTAGTAAACTTTTAAATGGAATATTGTATTTAGTAATTTATAATCCACAATGAAATCTCATGACTTTTATGGAAAAGCAGTTTAGATTTCTGCAGATTGATAAATGATTATTTTCACATATTTTCACTTTCAACACCAAATGTTAATATTAATCTAATTTGAGACTCTTCTTTCCTTAACTTAGAATAAGTCAACACGAAGTTCTCTTACCCTGTCATATCATCAACTTCCCAGTTCTCCCGACACCCTGAAATCCTTGATTTCCCTCCTGGTGGTGTGGAACGCACACCTCAGGGTTAGTCGCTGGTGTTCAGTGTTGACCAGCAGGGGACGCTAGAGAACAATCCCGGCCCCGTGGTCTCTGCAGAGGAGGTGGAGGAACTGCAGAGAAAACCCTCTGAGAAAACTAAAGCCTTGGTGGGCAGTCAGGGCTTTGAGGACCTACCCAACACAGGAAGTCTAACTTATTGTGGAGAGATGAGCCGTTCTGGGCTTAGAGATTAAGAAGCAAATGTAAATGATGGCCCATGTTTCCGAAGTTTCTGTGTTTCGGTGAATCGTACGTGGACCTTAGATCTTAGGGCCCCAGCAAGCCCGTTTCCTCCTGTTGACCCATGGCCTGGCAAAGTCTGAATGAGAAGAGGCAGGAGTCTGGTTGACTCTCCACCCTCCTACAAGAGACTGAAGCCCTTCTGATGAAATGCTGGGTCTCAGACTGCTTGTAAGGGGGTGAATGTTGTGTTTTCTTCGAGCCTGTTTTGAAGGACAGCAAGATTTAATTTTGAACTCTAGTCTGGCCTAGAGAATAACTCTCTGAAAGAATTCCGGTAACAACGAACAAATGGAAACTTCAGACCAGCTCTGTGTTTTCTCCCTGATGATTTCATAAAGTGCTGCGGAGGCCGCAGCTGCCTGGTAACAATTCCAGGCAGCCTTCGGGGGGGGACCCGCGGCAGCTCAGTTAAATGGCCGGTTTCAGGAACTTAGTCTTAAAGGGGCATTTGCTGTCTTGCTGCAGCCTATTGTGTTAAAGAGGTTTTTTTTGGGCGGGGGAGGGGGTTTGGGGTTTTTTTTGTTTTTTTTTTTTTGGCCCGATTGTAAATGTTTTGAATTTAAAAGACACCCAAATTCATTAAATGTGTGAAATGATGGGAAAAAAAGTGTGAAATTGTAACAGTCGGTTTGTAGTTGATTAATAGAAATCTCTTCTAACAATCCCCAGAACCTTCCGGGGGTCATTGGAACAGAGCAGCTGTAGAGACAGCAGGAGTGATTTTGACACTACCCGGTGAGGGTTGTGCAAAGTTCCAAACAAGTGGGCAGAGTCCCATGCACTCCGCACTCTCCTCGGCCTCTCACAGATGATTGGCTACAAGGTCAAATTAATATGCCGATCCACCAGCAAGGTGCTGCTTTGCTCTGGGTCTTGGAGGGGTTTATTTTTAAGATACATTATGGTTTCATAAAGGATGAATCACTTAGAATAAACTGGCCACTTTGGCCCCAGGTAACTCTTCGCTCAGGGCCAGTCTGATTTCTGAACCTGACCATCTGTGCCACAAGCAGAGATTCATAATTTGGTGTGTGGCAGCGGCTTTGGGGTGTCCTGAAAGGGGGCTATTTAATGAGCACCAGACTTGGCAATGGACTGGAGTCTCCAGTCCCCCGTTCGCCACACTACCTCTGCTGCAGACCGGCCTTGACAGGGGCAACGAGGGGAAAGTCAAACATCGCCTTTCTTTAGGACAGCACATTTTTCCATAATTTTTGGCCTCTGCCCACCCCAAACCTGTAGTGTTTTTTTTCTCTTTGAAACCCTGCTGCAGGCTACCATTCTGAAGTTAAAGGATTTTGCCTTCGAAGAGGTACAAAGGAAACATCAAAGTAAATGTCCTCACAGTGACATAAGGATAGAATAATGGTGACCTAGCAGCTAGAGACTTGGCCAAATGCTGAAAGTAATTCACGCCACTCACTAACAATGGGGGATGTGTGACAATGATATATACCAGGAGACAAGGACAACCACTTCGCAGGGCTTCGATGCCCCACAAACCCAATTGTAGGCAGATCAATACTGTCATAAGACAATTATCAAAGACCATCAGCACATCATATTTTCATACCATAAACAGCTCAAGGCGCCAGGGATGGCTTTCCTACAGAAAGCACATAGCATAAATTTGAAGGGTGTGAAATTGACATGATTAATAATTATAGTTATTAGCACATGTGCCAGCTGCTCATGTATGGTTTATCCCTTGATTTATGGTGCCATAAATGCCCATCTCTCCCTCTGATGCCGAATCAAGGGGGCACACAACTGTGGGCAGAATGAGTCTTTCTCATTGCCAGGAGTTTCATCACAAATAAAAGAAAAAAGTGGGTTGAAAATCACCCTGGATCTGGAGACACCTCGGTGAGAGGGAAGCTGCCTTTTGTCTGCATGGCTGCTTTATCGGCTGCTGAAACCTGTCTGTTCAATGTTCTCAAAGCCTTTGAAGTTTGGACTGCAGCTAACAAGGGGCTATAGTTTTCCAGCCCCGCCTCACTCCTTCGAGCTGTTGCCAGGCTGCAAACAATCACTATACATATTACAGATGAAACCACTAGGGCCAACAATGGAAGAGGCAAAAACTAATCTTTAGGATGCCAAAAGTTAAAGCTTTTGCTGTCAAATGCAACTTGAGAGGGGTTTTTCTGGACTTTAGTAAATGTTTTAATCGTTTCATATGGTTATAAACAGATCTGGACATTCCTGGTATATCAGAATACTCTTTAAAGCCTGGTTCCTCAGCAGTCATCGTCTTTGGGACAAAGGGACAACTCTAGGAGCCAGTACAGACCCAAGCCTAAACATACAAATTTCTCTCAACATTCATTTCCTCGTGAATGAATAATATCAATTGCTACTCATGATTTATATAATGTTAAATTACAGGTTCGAGAAAAAAATAAAGGATAGTAATGAACATGAGCTCTGTTAGCTGTTTGAATAGCTTTCTTTACTTTTCATATTAAAAAATAAGAAGAAACTAGGTAGAGGACGCAGACAAGTATATTTTTAATTTTAGCATCATAATTATGCAAGTACATTTAAGACATGTAGAAGGTAAACAAATATGATAGAAAGGAATGCTTTTATAAAAGGCAAAACTTAAAACTTGATATCCAAATATGGAGATTATGGGATGCATCAAACATTGCTAAAGATGAATGAAAATGTCCTTTACAGATCTCCCCAGCAGGCCAACAAAGAGGCATCAAAAGTCGTGAAGACTCCTCCTCTCTTGCCATGCTCCTCATATCCTGGCAGCCTGGCTTCAGAGGTCTATGGCTGGCCCAGCAGGGAGAGTCTGAGCCATGGAGGCTGCCCCCCTTTCCATCCTACCTGGCTCAGGAATTCACCTTCAGCAGCTCCCACTCCTGATCCAAGACCAGGATCTAAGGATAATTTTCCCTACTAATAGATTAACTTTGATGGAACCAGCATATACTCACAGAATTTCAAAATAATGCATACTGACTTTTTTTAGCCCTGGAAAGAACTCAAATTCCCAAGTATTAATCAGATAAGGATATGTACACAGTGCTATATTTTAAATGGATAACCAGGGCTTCCCTGGTGGTGCAGTGGTTAAGAATCCACCAGCCAATGCAGGGGACACGGGTTCAAGCCCTAGTCCGGGAAGATCTCACATGCCGCGGAGCAACTAAGCCCGTGCGCCACAACTACTGAAGCCCTTGTGCCACAACTACTGAAGCCCACACACCTAGAGCCTGTGCTCTGCAACAAGAGAAGCCACCACAATGAGAAGCCTGTGCCCCGCAACAAAGAGTAGCCCCCGCTCACTGCAACTAGAGAAAGCCTGCGTGCAGCAGCGAAGACCCAATGCAGCCAAAAATAAAATAAATAAAATTAATTTAAAATTAATTAATTAATTAAATAAGATGGATAACCAACAAGGACCTATTGTATAGCACAGGGAACTCTGCTCAATATTATGTATAACAACCTGAATGGGAAAAGGATTTGAAAAAGAACCGATACAAGTATATGTATAACTGAATCACTTTGCCGTACACCTGAAACTAACACAACATTGTTAATCAACTATACTCCAGTATAAAATAAAAAGGTTTTAAAAATCAGATAATGATTAGAATACTCCATGAAAACAAAACAGAACAAAAATGTAAAGGCTAGCAGATACTTCCATGGGCTCTTTGAGGATAATAAATGTTCTACTGATGTCTTCAGAAGAAATTTAGAAAAGACTGCCAAATTTAAGTCTCTTCAAGTTAAAGCGAGTAACCCAAGAAACAACTTAGGTAGCTTCATTATTTCTTTAAGCAAGTAGTGTTTAAAATAAAAATCAATATTTTTCTGACTAATGAATATAAATAAAAATGGGTAAGTCCTTAATCTAAACCTCAGTAAAGATAATGTCAGCAAAGTGTTTAATATTTTAATTAAAAGAAAATTTACAGTAGGAGCACTTTTAAAATGTTACTTGTTTTAAATATAATCCTGTATATATACATTATTAGAAATGCTTTTGAAGCAAATCATTATAGACAGGTCACAGAATTAAACATTATTTCTAAGTTGAAAAAAGAATGAAAAGAAGAATTTAAAAGTAAAATATAATTGTAAAAAGTTAGAATGAATAATGGATTAGATAAGGAAAACTCATATAATTTATGTTCTGAAAGGGCCAGAGTTGGTTTTTTTTAAGTTTTTAAAGAATTATTTGTATGCAATAACAATTGGGCTGCATGTTCAAATTGTATGATTAAGAAGACACATTTTAGTGATAGTAAAGAAAACTACTGTAGAATAGAATAAGTTAATGGATAATTTTCCATGTGATATATTGCATAATTTTGCTGTAAGAGGAGGACATTTCAGGATTAAGACTAATAAAATGTCCTACAAAATACTACACACATAGAGTCCTACACTATTATTGGTCAAAGGGCCATTTCAGATCTCGCCAAAATGCTCTACTCTGCAAATGCAGGAATTAGAGGATACTTAATAAGTGCTTTGAAAAAAATGGATGAATGAATAGTCACTTTTTATTTATTAAGAAGATAAATAAAATGTGATACATTTGAAGAAAAAATGTCTTTTCCCCAAAGCTAAATTATGAGTGAATTTTCTTGACAACATCTAGAAGAAGATAAAGGAATATTTACCTTTAAGACAGTGATAGAAAGAATTGGTCTCCAAATAAGTCTCTGAACTTCAGTTTTCTGAAGAAGAAAAAGAAGGGATGTGAGCAGAGAATTGGAAATATGTCAGAAAGCAAAATCAATACTTTTGTTCTCATTGACTTGGCACCTTTAATAATTTCCTTCTCATCCATGAGTGAGTCACTGGATTCCCATAAAAAGTGCTCTGAGTCTACATTCTAGAGACTCAGGGAACTGCCCAAGCCCACTGCTACACACTCATTAGTGCCTGCTTGCTTTCCTTGATATCTCTGGTTGCTATTTTATGGCCTCATTCCTAATCTTTCTGTATATGACTCTTTCAGAAAGCTGCTTTGCCTTGACTGTTGGGTCTTTGACAGTTGGCTTCATTTTTCGGTTTGGTCTCTCCAACATCCCTTGATTGTGCTGTTCAACCTCAGAGTCAGCAGTGTCTTCTCACTCAAACCCAGCTGGAGCCAGCTTACCCACAAGGAGAACTCAGATCTTTTGTAATTATCAAAATCTTATACATTTTGTCATTTGTGGTAAGATTGGTGGAACAGTGAAAAGATCCTCCCTATCTGCCCCCTTCTCACCCAAGTGCTCCATAAAATACTTCTTTGGGTTTCCTGATGTTTCTTAGACACATTCAGGTGAGCAGAGAATGGCAGGAGCCATCACTTGAATGTTTGTAGGTCAATTATAGTCTGGGACTTTTATATTGCAAAATTCAGACCTCGTCTCCAAAAGTAAGGAAGCCACCACCTTTATTTTATATGTCTTTGGTTTAGTTTGCTATGACACTTGCTCAAACAGAATGGCCTATCTATGAATTTTGTCTCTTACTTCTTGGTTACCTTTGGAATTGTTTGGTAGGGTACAGCCAAAATAATAGGTTGTGGTTTTGTATTCCAAGGGGAAAACTTTTATTGAATTAAGCCTTCTCTGATTGCAGATTGATTCCCTTAGGTTACTCACCAGCTTATAACTGTGATGAGTCTGAAACTTACCTATAATCTCTAACATGATGTATTGACTGAATCTTTAGAGAGTCCAGGAATCAGTCTATTTTAGGTACTTGAATAGCATTCATAGAGTGTCACACTGGACACTTCAGTGTCCTGAAGGAGTTCAGTACTAGCTTCTAGATCCCTTGATGCATCCTAGGACCTGGCTTCATACAGTAGATTTAATAAAACTGAACCTAATCCATAGCCCAGAAGTAATTTTTTGGTGACAGAGAATGAATTAAATAGAATATCAATTCTGACACAATTGGCACATCAAGGAGAAACAGGTTTAGGATCTGAGTCAATCTCTCTGGGTGGCCACATTTCCTTAAAAGCTGCCAAAGACCAACCTACTAATGTTATTCAATGCTTTTGGAAGTTGAACTATACACATGTGGCCACAGTCTATGCCAATCAACATGTAGTTTGGACTTTGCTGGTGTGGAAGTTCTGTGGGGGGGTGGGGGGTAGGTATTCGTTGCTCAGGGGAGGAAGTGTACCAATGAAGATCTAGCCTTGACCTCAACATATTCACCATATTATTGGGGAGAGTAAGTATAAAACTTATACAACTCTAGAAATCATAAAAATGGTCAAGGAATGTATGATAAATGCCAACTGAGGCACAGATAAAGAAAACATGCACCTGGAGTTCTGAAAAAGGAGAGATCAGATGAGAGAGTCCAAGGATGGCCTTACAGAATAGATGAGATTTTGCCTTGGTTTTGAATGGAGGGATGGATTTGTCAGAGGAATGTGGAGGGCTCTGCTAGAAAGAATGATGGAGGAGGACTGTTTGGAAGACGGTGAGACTATATAGACGGAAGCACAAGGACTAAGGAGTAAGCCATAGCATTTGCCAACTCTAAAGAAGATCCACTGCTACCAGCCTATGAGGGGTACCACGTGGCAGAAACACCCTAGTTTCTATGCACTGTGTGAATTAGACTCAATGAATGTTTCAGTTAAAAAGTTCTTGCTGCTGTTTATTCTATATCCTTCCCAATCATCAAGATATGAGTGTCATTTCTCTGCAATGGCCTGGGTGTCTCTGGATAATAAATCCTGTGCTTGCACCATGTTCCTTGTCTTGCGATTTAGGAGCAGACTCTCAGCGGGGTTGAGCTGCCACCCACAGTACAGAAATAGGACCGTCTTGAGGTGGCGATGTCCAGTCCCCTATTATTCTTCTAGGAAAGATTATATCTTTGTGTCTTTAAAATGGAGAGGTAATAAGCATGACAGAACTATTCCATAGTCAAGGAGGGAACACTGACATACGTCCAAAGGAGTGTGATGAGTTAAACATTTAACTAACTCTAGTTACCTTGACTTAGATTTCCTTATTGGGTGGCTGCAAGTGTGGGTGAACCACCACAGGTATGATGGGCTAAAGGGAACTTCTGCCCCTCTTACAGGTTTCATTTTCTCATTCACTCTCCATGTCTTCTTTCTTGTTGAGGGAAATTTACTCATCAATGTCCTCAGGTCATGATGGTGTCACACATGCTCTGTCATCACAGAGACTCTCATGTGGGCTTGAGGGATAATTAGATGCTATTTGTCTCTCTTAGGGGCCAGAGGACTCCTTTGTCACTTTGTCTTTCTGTAGGTTAGACACCCACCTTTAGATGGTTGCTGATTATCCTTCCAGGAAGTCCTGAAGTCTTGTTAAGTTGGTTTATGTTTCAAGTCCCCATCTTTTAGCAAACTGCTGTTCAGTTCTTTTAATAAGCTTATTACAACCTTGGAGCACCAGAAACTTTAGGTCAAATAACAGTCCCTATTAAGGCATTGTAAAGGGATCTGTAGGGTAAATAAGACATATAAGCTACAATTCCTGCCCTTACGTTGTTACCTGGTTCTTAGTATGAGAGTGAACCAGTAAGACAAGCATTTCGCTGGTCCATTACCCTGCATTGCTATCAGGTTGTGAAAATCATTGACTTATGGTAAGTGTTCTTATCACTTAAATAATAATAATAAATAAAAGGGCAGGAGGAAACTCTTGGAGGTGATGGACAGTGTATGGCATTGATTGTGGTGATAGTTTCACATATGTATAATTATCTCCAATTCATCAAATTGTATACATTAAACACATACGGCTTTTTGTATGTCAATCAGACCTTAATAAAGTGTTTTAAATTTTTAAAAAATAAATAGATCAATAAATACATATGAAACCATTTTTATATTGGTAAATCTATGCAGTAACAACAACAACTAAATCCAAAAAACAAAAAACCAGCCAGCAGAGATGCCAGTGATAAAGGAAATTTACTAGACAGCTGGGATCATACTTACTTAAGTGAAGGGGGGATTACAATAAATTAATAGGTTCAAAGATCCACCACAGTAGATGGGGTCTAGTCTGGAGTCTTGCTGTTAAATGAGGAATTGAATTTCAGCATTTAGCTTTATTATCAAATGACCTCAGATTTTCCTCATAAGAATGAAACACCCTTAAATATTTTTGTCTGTGTGAAAAGAAACATTAATCTTTATGTCCATTTAGATATTTTTACAATGACACTTGTCTATTCAAGCCGTTTTTCTGAAGACTGTTTATGCTGAAATGGGCATCTGCTCAGCTCACCCAATTCAAAACAAAAATTTGCATAATCTGTATTTGCATAGCAGCAAGTGGGTGGAGTTTAGACAAGTGCACAGATGAACATAAAAATCAAATATGGGCAGGAGGAAACTCAATTTCATTATAAAAAACCATGTTTGTTTAAACATAAAAAAGCTGTGTAAACAATCCAAATGTGTTTACTATTGTTTAGCCTACAAGGCTCCCATTTTGTTCCCATCCTTTCAGCAGCCCAGTTGAACAATGCAAATAAACTTGTGCTGTTCACAATAGATGTCAATTTAAAATGTACTCTTAGAAAAATATAAGAAATAGGATGGAAAAGCCATGAATAGAATGATGTGTGCTCTCTGGAAGAAAAAAGTTAAAGACAATGATTATCAAAAGATATAATTAGAGATTTTTGGAAAATTATTCAGCAGTCAAAATATTAAAAAATTTTTAAAAATATTTAAAAGTTTATATACAGCAAAATTTTAAGAATTTAGAAGTTGAAGCAAGTAAGAGTAGGCGTGAAAAGGATACAAATGGGAAATGGGGTTAGCGAGAATAACTTAGGGGGACAACATCCCTGTAACAAAGGAAAGAGAAAGATCATAGAGAAGAGTATTAACTTTAAAAAAAAAAAGAGTTTTGGCATAAATAAGGTGTTATCTAAAGTGATCCGGTCTCTCTCTCTCTCTCTCTCTCTCTCTGTGTATATATATATATATACACTAGGCCCAAGAAAGTAAGACTTGGACACTCGATGTATAACTAGTATGCTGTGGACCTGAATCTTCACAAATGTATTGTCATCTGTGGTCAGCAAATGACACCATAATGTTAGGTCTATCATAACACAAACTGTGTATTAATGGAGCCATTAATCACCATCAAAACTGTATCAGGAGTGAAGATAGCCAAAGAGAGCTTAACTGACAGCACGTGGCCATAAACCTGTCCAAAAACTAATTTGATTACCATCATACCAGCATCTGTGCCACTTATGAGGGTTCATTTTTGTGATGAAATTAAGTAGACAAGTCATTCATGCGTATAATAGACATCTAAATCATGGTAAACATGTTGCTGGCAACAGAAGTAGTTAAAGAAAGTGGGGGATTGTTTTGGTGTCTGAATGTAGAACCAACTCAATGGAAAGCATCTTTTGCACAACAGTTGGTTACAAAATGCCATCAAAGAAGCTTTGGATGAAGCCACATGCCAAGCAAAAAAGAGATGGATGCAAAGTCAGCTAGGGAGATTCAGAGGATGTTGGCTGTTTACAAGAAGGAATGTTTTGCCAGGATAAACTCTCACTCTTTATGGGTCATAAATGTTCCTAGCAAACAATCTGTTTTATTTGGAGACTGTTGGATCAGTTAGATTTTAGTCCTGACAGACAGAATTGCGGGATGTTATATTAACGACAATCTAGAGAGAGCCTAGAATGTGCATATTCAATGAGAGGAGGAACGAGCTTGGTTACGAAGAAGGACGATGCTCTACCCACTTACTCATCTGGTCAGCTCGCTATTTTTTAAAATTTTGGAATTCCTTATCCAGTTATATAATTTTGTCTCAGAACCAATGTGGCTTTATATTCTGCATATTTTTATTATTCTATTCCTTTACTGAAAGGACCTACCTTTCCAAAGATCCTAAATTATTCAAGTTATTAGAGAACTGATACTACTCACTGAGCTGGTAAAAAACAAATACATTCCAGTAATTATTTCACAAGGAAAAACCATTCATTTGAAAATAAATACCAGGTACATTTGAAGATAACGAAGAGCAGTTTATTTTAGGTACATGGAATTTTAAAATGATCATATATTCATGCACCAGGTCCAAACAGGCCAGGGTACTACAAATCTAACTTCTGCTTGCTCGATCATCTCATCCTTTGAGAAAAAGCCCTATCTCTGTGTACGTGTCGATTTGGTTTGATGGCCGTACATATGTGTGAAAGCTTGGAGGCGAATAAAAGAACTTGAGGAACAGGAAACGTTTCTTCTAATACCAAGACTGAGAGCACTATCCCCCCTGAATATCTCAGGAAAAAAACAGCAAAGGTGACACTCTTCAGCGCCTCCTGAAACATTCTGTGGCTAATACCCAACACCTTGCCGCTGCTGCGAGGCAGCCCCAACCCCGAGAAGCTGCCTGCTGTTCACAGGCTGATGCCTTGTATGCCTCCGCTTCTTACCTGAGTTTGCAGATGGGCCATTTCCCAGGTGGGCCTGGCCAAACATTCCTCATTAATCATGACTTAAACCTCTCTCAGTGGGAAGACCTCAGGTTAGACATCATTTGGAAACAAATTGGGTGAAAAATAGCTCTGACAATAGGAGCCCACACGGAATTCCCCTGTGAGAGCTTCCGCGGTGTGAAAACAGTCTCTTCCAAGACGCTAAATGATCTGTCAGTTAGGGAATGACATTCTAATCCAGTTTTATGTCATATGCAGCTTGAAACAGTTGCTGCAAGCTCCAGCCTTTTGCTGCTTTTATGTTTCCAACTCTCTAGGCCCTCTTAATTTACAGAGAAGGTTTGGGTTCAGAACTGAAAAGATATGTATGTGTGTGTGTGTATTACATACAGCAAACACACATATGCATAGGCACACAATAGCAAACAAAGTACCTGGCCATATGCTGCCTCACTAAAAATGATACTTGCTCAAATATCCTGGTGAAACCAGAAGAATCACAAGGGTACAAGCTCTAAACCAAATGATCCTCTGTGATAGAAAAACTAAACCAAGCAAAGACCTGGAATCATGACATCGTGATTTATCCTCTGCGTGCGAAAAACTCAGCTGCTTTTCCTCAAATGCTTTTCAAGCTTTAGAGTCTTGGGATAAATTTATTCTTCCTGAGTCTCTTTTCTTCAAAGTAACTGTATGTTTGCCTTAAAGTGACAGATGGCTTTTCCATCACATTTTGCCATTATTTATACTAACAGATTGCATCTGAATTGACTGTAAACCAATGTATTTTGTCTTCCCTCTATTATAATTCTCATCCTAGGCTGATCCAGGGGGAGAAAAACAGAAGACAAATGCCCACCCGTGTACTCTTGGCACCAGGATTCCATTTGGAAGAAGAATTCTTTCCAGAGCACGAACCATGGTCACTCTCCTGTCTCGAGTTAGCCCAGGAAAATCCTTTTAGAAGGAGGTTGGAGGAGCACGTGGCCCGGGAAAGGGCAAAAGACATCAATCACTCAGTTTGTTATAATCCAGAGAATCTTAGGCAACCCATAATGTGGCCATATTCCTTAGCTTAGGCACAGCAGCCCACTTATCTGATCTACAGAAGTCAGGGGTGAGAAAATTCTCTACCTGCCCCCTTAGGGCTTTGCGAAGGGCTTCTCTGAGTTTAACTCTTGAGGGCGTCCTAGTCCTGGGGTTAGAGTTTCCTCCATTTCCCTCTTGCCTTGACCTTCAGACACTGTGCATGAAGGATGTTTCCTGGCTTACCACTTCGAGGTGGACCTGGCAAGACAGAGTTTTGTAACCTGGCATTTAGAAGTTTTAACATTAAGTACTTTTATTTGATTTTGGTGTGAGAACACACCTTGACTATGTAAATTACCGATGTGAGGGTTCAGTGCGGGTTGAGAAGCACACACTGGATGAGTGGAGATGGGGTGTTGCAGGACTCAGGGGTCGCCCCTACTTATCATCAGGGGAAACAAAGACAGTCCTGAGTCAGAGGCTGGGCAGGGTGCCATTAGTTCATCTCATAAGACTAATAAAAGTGGGTCATTGATAGGGTCTCCTGCTTTGGATGATTTGAAAAACCATATGAATATTTATTTTTAAAATTCATCTCAGTATTGTACTTGTCACTATGGACTTGTTGTTTATTCTCTCATATGCATGTTTCCTTTTGGTGGTACTCGTCCAGGCTGCATCTCCTCCATGAGCTCCAGACTCTAGTTATGTAGCAACGATCACCTACTGGATAGCTCGACTTGGCTGTCACAGAAGCGTTTCTAATTTAACATATCTAGAATTAAGTTCCTCATTTTTCTTTCTTCTTTCTTCCCCATTACAGCAAATGACAACATTGTATATTCGGTTACTAAAGCTAAATAAAGGAATCATTCTGTATTCTTCCCCCTCCATCATCCTTCATATAAATCTATTAGCAAGCCTTGTCTGTTCCCCTTCCCAAATGCCCCTGGAATCTTTCCAGTTTGCAGTAGATGGACAAGAGGATGTGTTGGTGGAGAGTGATAACACCAGGGATTAATTGCCCCCTACCAGTTTTAGCACTCTGTTAAGTTCCTTGAAATTTAAACACAGCCCAGGGAAAAAAGGAGAGTTTAAAACTTCAATTGGGATCTAATGAACTCATTCTAAGATATATGGTATTGGCTCAAGAACAGACTAATAGGCCAACAGAACCAAAATGAGAGCTCAGAGAGTAACCTGTGAATATAAGGGAACTACAAATAAACAGGAAAAAGATGGACTGTGTAGTAGTATTAATTAGTAGTATTCTTTTCAATGTTTATTTATTTATTTGGCTGCGTAGGGTCTTAGTTGCAGCATGGGGGATCTTCATTGCTGCGTGTGGGATCTTTAGTTGCAGCATGTGGGATCTAGTTCCCTGACCAAGGATTGAACCCAGGCCCCCTGCATTGGGAGCATGGAGTCTTAGCCACTGGACCACCAAGGAAGTCCCCTGTAAGGAGCATTTATTAATAAATAAATTAATTAAATAAAACTTCCATTAACTGAGATAAATCTATGCCACCAGCAGAAATGTAGACTCAGAATAAAAATTAAACTGAATTTTAAAATTGAATTAAATTAAATATTAAAAATACCTCATATCCTTGCATCCCTAAACTTGTGGAATGAGGTTTATGTTTACTACAAGAGTAGCTTTAGGATGGAGGGAGGGAGGAACTCTTCTATTCCATGTTAAGCTATGGGGCTTAACTGAGAAATCAGGAGAGGAAATGGGAAGGGAACTAACATTTATCAAACAGCTGCTATGCTAGGCACTGTACTAGATTTCATAGTTATTTTCTTATTTAATTTTTATAACATTATCATGTATAAGTGCTATTTATCCTTGTTTTACTAATGAGGAAACCAAGGAAGCTAAAGCAACTGACCCAAGGTCATATTCATTGATTCCTTTATTAATGTATCCACAAGTATCAATCAAGTAACTACTCCCTGCCAGATGGTTTTTCCAAGCACTGGGGGATCCAGTGGTGGACAAAGTTGACCAAGGCCCTGACCCCAGATAACATTTTCTGAAGGCAGAAAACCTTCAATACAGTTTATAAGTGAGCATACATATTAAAGTAATTTCTGAAGAGGAAATGCCGTGAAGAAAGGGTAGAAAGCTAATGAGAATGATGAGGAAAAGGCAATCTTAGGGAAGAGTATCCCAAACAGAGGCAAGAGCAGATGCAAAGGCCCTGAGGTAGCAACAAGTGTAGCATGTTTAAGGGACAGAAAGAAGACTAGTGTGACCTAAGCACCAAGAGCAATGGAGAGTGTGGTGGAAGATGAGGTCAGAGGTAGAAAATATATTACAGTCACCTCCTGTGCTGAAACCTAGGTCATATTTTTTAACGGCACTGAATAATAGGGACTTATTTGATGAGTTTTCTCTTAATGGAAGTTTTTTTTCCCCTCCAATTATTTATGTTCACAATGAATAATTGAATGAATTCTCTTATTCCTGTTGTCTTATAAGGTCAAGGGAACTAAGAAAAGATTAAACTTAAGCAAGCCAGCTTTTGCAATATTTACATTTAGTAATAGACTTTGAGGGAGAGAAGGTTATAAACACTGGTTGCAGTCAGAATTTGGAAAGATAATTGTTTTGGCTTTCTTCATTTAAAAGATGAGAGCACATCTTCCTTTTACTTCTGATTTTCTCCAAAGGCAAAAAGAAGCCACAATGTTGAATAAACAAGAGTTTGTAAAGTAGAAATTGTGTAAATCTGGACAAGTCATCAAGGCTGAAATGGAGCCAGAATTGAGAAATTGAGTGATATCTAGGTTGTTACATAGCTCCAAGTTAAATTTCCAAGGGAATGACATTGAACATACAGAGATTTCCACCCTTTATTTCCACATTCTTAATAAACAAGCATGCAGAAGATAAAATTATTCTAATTTTAACATATTTAAAAAATTTAAATCACAGAGATCTGCATTGTTCTTTGTGGACTTATAGGCTCCCCAAATATTTAATATTATAAAACTGCCCATGAGATTTTTACATGGAATTACAGACTGACAGGATTCTCTACAAATTTGCTGAAACCTGAATTAAATCTAAATCTAAAAATCTATCTACCAACTGAAAAGCTGATCCTTTTTTTTAAACAATTCCCACTGACCCTTGTACAAACATATATCACTAATTCATGGGAATTAACCTTGCCAGTGTTGGGACAGCTTGGCATCCCACATCACGAAGTGGCTGAGTCCTGTGGTGGGATGAGGAAGAAAAAAAACAAGGAATTTCACCTCCATGAAGAGTGGAGATACTGATACCATTTGACTGGGTGTCGCTTTTTAAATTAAATAAATGTATTGAGATGATGACCATAGCTCAGGCTCACCAGGGTCTGGGTTCCTCCATGGCCCCCTGAATTCTCAGCTTGTCCTGGATTCCAGTGTAGAGAAGGATATTGACACATAAACAATTAGCTTTTTAAAAAGTAGAATGAAAAAGAGGGCTGTAAAGAATCACAAGCACCAACTGGGGAGACTCTAGTGAGTGTGTGAGTGCAGAATCGGAGAGGGCAGTTAAGACTTCATAGATGCTGGGTCTTGGAAAGAGAAAAGGTCAAGCCAGAGCCCAAAACGGATGATATCGAGCTAAAAATAGGTTGCTTAATTGATTTCTAAAATATATATGGACTGAGCGTTAGCTGTGTCTTCCGGCGATACCACAATGAAGCAAACAGTCTCTTAGTCAAGATGGACAATGAAGATTGGCTAGGCCAGGTGGTAGCTCAGGATGGCAATAACGATCAAGGTGGTTAGTGACTCCCAATGGTTGGCATTTCCTCCTCAGCCTCGGTTCTAAAGAGCTGTTGAAGTTTTCTGATGATTTCTCTGTTGGTTTTAATTTATAAGACTAACAGTGCTGATGAAGCTGAGATACAACCGTGGCACATTTCTACTGAGCAGGCATTGTACCTTGATTATGTCCTTACGGACTTGAACAGCTAAATTATTCATTAATTTATCAATTAATCATCAGAAATAGAGTTGGACAATTTGTTCCAGCCAACAGAAATTTTTATTTAAGCATCTGTGCATAAAGATGTATTAATGACCAATTAATGTTTTCTAAAAGACACACAATTTTGAATAAAATTTATAGCATGTAGAAACTCCTAGGTATAATTTTCTCTTGATTTTTTAAAACAATTCCCTTTTTGAGTATAATATATAACAATAATTCACTGTAAAACTTTCATGTTATATTAAGGACTCATCTTTGGTCTCAGAGCTCTAGTTCTCTTGGCACTAAATGGCTTTGAAATGGACTTTTCTCTTGCCTTTGATTGTCAGTCTGATCCAACGTCAGCTCTTCTCTTTGTCATTTCTATCCTCCACCTATTAAACCTCTCTAATAGCTCTGTACTACAATATGGCAATGGTACACCTGAAGTATTAAAATAAGAAGAATGTAACAAGGAGAAAGATAAATAAACTTCATCCTCACCAAAAAAAAAAAAAAAACGGATTGGGGTTTTGAGAAAAGCAAGGAGCGCATCTTGCTGTGAGTACCAAAAGACCGACACGAGGAATAGTTTACACATCATGTAAGGAGAAGTATCTCTCTTCGATAACGTAGCTTCTAAAGATTTGGGGAACCTAATGTTGGAAGAAGTATGTTGCTAAATTTTTTAATGCCTTTTTGCCCTGATCAAATATGTTGACACCAGGGTCCTTATTCAACATAAACCTTGTAAACCCATTAAATAATCAATCCACGTGTGGTTACTTGAACACTGAACAACTGAATCAGTAAGTAAATTGCTTTGTTTATTACTGGGTCATTGTCTTGACATAACTTCTTCTATGTCTCTAAAGTTGCTTGTTCGCTGAATAAGAAGCCTCATAATAGTTATTATTTTTTGAGTTACTACTTTGTGCCTGGAAGTTATGTACATTACTTTGGCTTATTGCCGCATTTTATCACCTCATTTCACAAAGGAAAAAGTTGAGATTCAGAGAAGTTAAGTGACTTTCCAGGGTCACACAGTTATAGGTGAAAGAGTCAGAACTCTTTTCTGTCACTGTTCAGACCTCCTCCAAAAGAAGTCACACTGAGAGCTCTTTAAATGTAAGAATGATTTAATTTTGTGATCACAAGCCACCCACATACAAGCACCAGCATTGAATTCCACTTGGCAGATAGAGATTAACCTGCACTCATGCATCTTTTTAAAATAATTGCTTTTCCATAGACTGTCATGATAGAAAATCAAAAACTAGGAGACAACCTAGGCTTCAAGAAAAACACAAAGTAGATGACATCTTTGGGATTTTGCATTTAACCAATTCCTTTCAGTAATCAGTTCATCATGGAATCTACAGAATGTATATTCTGGATTGTTAACTATGAAGGACTTTATGGGAGCAAATAACATTTTCCATGGAGGAAATAGTCTGTGGTTTTAGAAGCAACACACTTAATACTTGAGCTGGAGATGGGGATAATTTGGCAATCTAATAGTTCCTATGTGAAAACTGAGGATTTTTACCTAAATAGGACAAACTCTGGCCCCAGTTACAAAGTAAATCACCAGGGATTTGCCAGGAAGTCAAACTGAGAAGGTACAGATATATTTTGGTTCACGTGTAGTAGCTTCTGCGGGACCCAAGTAAATTATGAAGTCAATGATTAGAAAAACCTATACTTGGGTGTTAATTTCCCTGTCTACACCAAAACTTTTACCTTACTGGATGAGACAAATATCAATGCTATTTCTAAATATTTCAACCTCGACATCCCTCCCATGATATGATTCTCTTATTCTAGGAGTTGGAAAAAAAACAAATGACAAACAGACTAAGAGGACATAGAGGGATTTCTTCACACTTGCCTCCAGCTAAACAATGCCTAGACATGAGAAGTCGCTGAATTTCTCCAAAAGTGAGCACACGCAGTCAAATCCCAGTTTTATATCCCACAATTCTGATACAAATGCTGATTTTATAAACAGAACACACACAGAGGCATAGTAAATGATTGTCAAAGGTGAAATAATAAGCCAGGAGCCACAATGAACCTTAAATACTGAACCCCTGGTCATCAGTGTTATTGTACTGATAATTCCTATCACGTTCTGAGCACTGACTACATCCCAGACACAGTGCTAAGCACTTTACAGGCATAGCACCATTTGGTTCGCCACTGGCTTTACATAGTGAGTGCTAATATTATGTTATGGAAATTGAGGCACAAAGTATTTAAGTCACATGCTCAGGGTCTTACAGCAGAGGCAGGATGCAAATCCCAGCAGTCTGTTTAGACTCTCTGCTCTTAGTCATTGAGTCAAAGATGTCATAGCCTTAGGGACATAAGAGCCCTCCATATTTCTTACAGCATGGATATGCACAAAGTTCCCATCCTGTCACCACTTTGGGTCATGTTCAGTTCGTGGAAATAGGTGACTTTTGTGTCCCTTCCCTTGAGACAATCTCACCTAGAATAAGGAAAAATACAACTATCTAGAACAGCTATGAGGCTAGCAATATTGTTGGCTGGATCCCAGGAATCCATTCTATTCATTTGCCTGGTCCTTATGAAACCAACTCAATACTTTCTGTCCTGAGGAATGGCTCAGGGAGCAAACCTAAAAGGGGAAAAGAGAGATCCCCAACGTTCTGGCTGATTACAGAAAAGCCCCACCTCTTACCATCTGATAAAGAAAAATGCAGGAATCCCAACATTAAAAGACACCCTCACACGATCATCCAAACCACCAGTTTGCCAGGACCATGCTCTTCTCTGAAAAAGTTGTTAGAATCTCAGGAGCGAGAGAGATTCCAAAGAGGCAGTAAGCCAACATAATTAGCAGTGCTCACAGGGCAGGCTGCCTTTGGATTTCCCATCATGAAGTGAGGGCCAGAAAAGCAGGCCCGATCCAGGAATCATCCCATCTCAATATGTCTGCACCTTGATACTAGTCCCTGGGAAACATGCGGCTGCCGCCAGCCTCACTCATCACACAGAATTAGTGAGTGCTTTGGCATGGCGGCTCTGCACAGCAGTCACCGAGCAAGAAGATTTATTGCTCTATTTGACAGTCTGTTATTCACTAACTGAGCATGACACATCTGGAATTTAGAATCATCAACTTGACATCTAACAGAAGAACAAACCTTGGGGAGGAATACGGAGGTGGGGGGAGAGAGCGGAGGAAAGTGACAGTTCTCAGGATAGATTTCCCATTTCCCTGCTGACCTCGATGGTTGGTCCAGGCTTGAGGTCATCACCAGAACGAAGGGATGGGGCAGATGCCTGGAGGGCCTTGGTCTGAAGTGATATTGAAGCTGCGGATCACTGTAGGGAAAGGCACTTTGGGTTCTTGCAGGGGTTGGACATCTTTCCTGGCGGCATTAGGCAAGCTTTTATTCTTCTCCTCTCTAGGAAGGCATGTCCCATGAGACACACGGCAGAGCTCCCCTCCATTTCTCTCTCCTTTTGCAGTTGAAGCAGAGCCTTGGCTGCCAGAGAAGAATGAGCATTACTGCTTGAAGTCACCCTTTCAGCTAAAGGACCCCGGTGGGCAAGATGGCCCTCATCCCCTTCCCCATGCCCTGGCCATGCTCTATCAGCTGGATAGGCTGCGCTGGACCCAGGCGCCATCTTCAATCTTCTGCCTAGGACCCTCGCAAAGCAAAGACAAACTCTTTTCTTGCCCATTAGAAAGCCGAGATTCTGTCCACAGCATGCAGGCTCCACTTTCGCCATGAAAAAGAGAGTGGGGCTCACTAATGATTAGAGACATAATTTATTTAATCTTCATGGATCCACTGGGAGCCATGGCTCAGAGGCCCATGAATAAAAATGGCAAGTTTGCTCAGCGCATTCAAGGCAGTTAAGACAATTTGTTTAGCCTGCTGCTAAGTGCTCCGAAGACTTATCTATCCTGGCTGAAAATGGCACGCACACACCACCATTAAAAGCATCTAATCTCTATGCTTACATTTTAGCAAGTAAATATGAGATAAAATAAAAGTTTTAATGCCTGGTTTCTGCCTCTTTGGGTTCCCATATGTTACTAACTAATATATTTATTCCCTCTCCATTTACCTTCTCTCTCTGCTTCTCTGTCTCTGCTCCTCTCTTTGTCCCTCCTCATGCCCTCTGTCTTCTTCATCCCACCCCTCCCCTGATTTCTCTTTCTGTCTCCGCAAGTTGAGGAGATGAACAAGGCAGTGAGACCACAAGCAGGGGCTCTGGTTCACATTTTCTCCTAATTCTTTCTGCAAAACTCTGTCAAATAAGTGAATATCAGAAGCAATGAAGAAGAGAAGCAAAGTACCAGGAAGAATTGCTCTATTTTACTCTAAACCTTTTTTAACTTGAATAATGGTTTGACTTTGATCTTATTGAAAAGGACATATTTTTTTTAATCTACTCTATTTTGGATCATTTATTGAGTTGATAGACTAGAAATATTTGAAAGATTGCAAGTACGTTAATTAGTACATAAGCTCTAAGACATTAGATACTGATGGAGAAAGTTTAAAACAATTTAGTCAAATTAAGAATGGGGAAAGTGGGCAGTGGGAAAAAAATTAGAGGTTTTCCAAGCAGGAACCACGAGTGCATGGAAATGGGTGAGTTGGCAATTGTGAGAAGAAAAATACTTAAAACCCCGGCTTGGAACAAGTCACAGATCAACAGAGAATGACACAGAGGCCTACAGGTTCCTGGCATCAGAGATCTCCCATGTCCCTCCCTTTCCTCCCCTGTGATTATGGCTTTACCATGGTGCAGATACCCTGAGGACGATGGAGACTTCTAAGACCTTGTGATCATTGGTAATTATATTTCCTCTGTTCATCAAGCTCTGTTCCACCTTCTTACATCAGAGTGATTGTAAGAGGGAAAATCCAAGGAGCTTCTGTTTTACATAGTGTGTCTTTCTAGGAGTGCTGAGAAAGGGACACCAAGTGATGGTGATGTTCCAACACAAGTCACCTGAGTTAGGTCCTTATGGAAGTTTCCTGGAGTAAGTGCTATCCACCCTTACTGGGATATGGTTGGCATGGATTAGGGTGCTGCACCTGGCTAGGCCCCTTCAGGTTCAGGTAGGCATGGGTGCTCATGACTACAGGGTATCTGGAATTTCAGGTCATAGTTTAGAGCTCAAAGTATACATCAGGCAATGATGTTGTGTCAGCAAGATTTCAGGAGTGGCAGGAACCATGGGAACCAACAGAGCTCCAGCAAGAGCTCGTGGGTCTCCTGACTTAATGTGGCTTTTACCCTCACTAGTTTAGCCTTCCCCACTTGGATCCAATGTCTTACTCTGAGCTTTAAGTGGCTTTGCTAATTATGCAATTCTGTGTCTCCTGGGAATGAAGGTATTTCTCTATTTACTCAGAAGTGCCACTCAAGGACCCAGGCTTCTGTTGTCCCCACCAGCACCTAAAGAGGGGAAGCTCCTTCCTACTTGCCTCTTCTTCCCGTATAGAATATTCCCTTTACACGAGCACATACAGAAGACTCGCCTGGGACCAATAGTCCACCTGAATGTTCTTTTGTGTGCAGGCCTACTCCCCTAGGAGATGATTATCACAGTCCTTGATTCCTCCTGCCTTGGTCAAACGCCCTGTCCTGGTTAACTCTACCCATGTGTATTAGTTTGCTTGGGCTGCCAGAACAAAATATCACAGGCTGGTGGTTTACATAAGAGAAATGTATCTTCTCACAACTCTGGGTGCTGGAAGTCCAAGATCCAGGTGTCGGCAGGTTTGTTTTCTTCTGAGGCTTCTCTCCTTGGCTTTCCAGTGGCTCCCTTCTTGCTGTGTCCTCACATGGTTGTTCCTCTGTGTTGTTGGTGTCCTACTTATCTCTTCTTATAAGGGATAAGTCATGGTAGATTAGGGCCTACCCTAAGGAACCCATTTTAACTTAATTACCTCTTTATATTTAGAGACTACATCTCCAAAAAGAGTCACATTCTTAGGTACTGAGGACTAGGGCTTCAGCATATGAATTTGGGGGGACAAAACTCACCCCATAACACTATACCTGCTCATGCGGCCTGACTGTACTTCTGCTCTGAAACTCCGTCCACCTCAGGAGCCAGCATTTGAATGTGAGCTCTGTTCCTTCCACATCACCATTTTTATGCAAAAATTATCTTTCACTGATTCTCTCATCTGGTTGGACCCCTGGTGTCCTGGCTGTTTTCACATATTCATCAAGGATGTGGATTCCTTCCATTGTCCAGGGTAAATGCAACATCCACATGTGCAACTCATCTGAAATCACAGTTTCCCAATTTCTCTATCTCCATGACTGCAAGGACTTAATCTCTCTTTCCCTTCACAGCTACACATCTTGAACAAGGAATCTGCACATGCTGTTTCCACAGACTTCCCTTCCATTCAGTCCTGAACACAAAACAACCTGGTTTCTTCCCCATCACCTTTTCTCCAGTAAAGCTGCTCTTGCTAATAAAATCTTCATCAACCTCCATATTTCTAATCCACGGATATATTATATTTAAAGCAATCCTCCAATTGGCCCAGCTTAAGCCACATGCCTCTGCCTTCTTTTAGAGACTTGCTTCTCTTCTCGTCATGTGGTTCTGATGAGGGCTGCCAGTTGGGGGCAGATGCAATCACAGTTTGGAAGGATACATCAGAGTTTGTCAAGTAAAGAAGGCAGGAAAGAAAGGGAAGTTGTATAATAGAAAACATAAAATAATAGTAGTAATAATAGGAATGCTAATAACCATTATTTTGTTAACACATAAGGTACTTATTCTGGGCTTGGCACTGTTCTAAGGTTTTAGATATAATAATGTATTTAATTCTCTCAACAGCCCTATGAGGGTATGTGTTACTGTGTTTCCTATTATATAGATGAGAAAACCAAGGCACAGAAAGGCAAAGAATGTTATCTAATATCCCTTAGCTAGTGCAAGCCAGGGCTAGGATTTTGACCAGGCAGAGTGGTCCAAAGACACTCATGCTTCTAATTGCTACACTACACAGCCTCTTATTAATATTTGCATGCCCTGGGAGTCAACAACAGTCTAAAGGTAGTGGGTACATAGAGATAAGATCAACCTGGGTCTTCCTTAATTTGGCCACAAGACCTCTCTAGGTCCACCACCCCTCGTTGGCCACTTAGAACTTTTCTCAAGGAAGGGGAGGAATCTTTTAGATGCTCTCAGCGGGGCTGGCTCAGGCTCTGTCTGCTTAGGCACAGAGTTTCTTTTTTTTTTTTTTTTTTTGACCACTTGGCACAGCATGCAGGATCTTAGTTCCCCAACCAGGGACCAGTGCCCCCTGCAGTGAAAGCGTGGAGCCCTAACCACTGGACCGCCAGGGAATTCCCTAGACACACGGTTTCTATGGCTCCAGTACAGAGACCATGCATGGGACCCTGCTGGTGAACCACTGTGGGTTCTTCAGATCTCAGAAACAGAGGCTCTACTTTGCCTCTGGTTCTTGCCTCTCTATCTTCACCATTGTTCTTGGTCTGTCTAGAATAGACTTCATGGTTTCCTATTAAAGATCTTCACCATGATCTCAGTTTTGCTTTCCCATTTTGCTTCTCTCTCCTTCCAATCCTTAGGATTTTCATCTCTTCTGCAAAGAGGAGATTCATGATCACATCATTTACATTTTCCTAATCTATTATTTTAGGCAAAAATATTATGCCCTGACCTATTAGGGTCTTGAGGTTTGGGTCTCCAAATCCCTTCCTCTCATACTTTTACCTCTGCCATGAGTTACAAAAGTTCATCTTGAAACTCAAAAGCTAAGAGCTGATTTTTCTCTTTCCATTTTGCCATAATATTACCCCGAGAAGTGAGTATAGAACATCCTCAGGGCAGGGAGGGGTGGAGATGGGAAAGCCAAGATTAGTAAGGAAATTCTGAGGAAATCAACAGGTTAATATCTCAGAAATTATTTTAATCCTACATGCATTGTTTTACCCAGCTTTATATTGTGTTTATTAACCAATCCTCAAAGAGAATAAGTGTTTCCAGATTTGCACATTGAGGAGACAGCATTCGAAGCCATTTCTCTCTGAAACGACAATCTATTTTCTTTCTACGAGTATACAGCAGTCCGATTTGTTGGATTGAGGCCAATGATCACAAAAGGTCCTGTGAAGCTCTGGCTTCTGTCCAGTGACTTGGATGAAACGTTTATGTCAATAAATAAATGTTCATATACTTTCCTTCTTCCCCCAAAGATTTGAAATAGCTTATAAATGATTATAAAATATATTAAAAATAAGTGGATATGTAAATCAAGGTGAAGGGAAAATAGATGTAGGAAAACAAGATAACACGAAGGATAAGATTATTATACAAAACAATTTCAGTAGCTTCTATTCAGCTGATAGATCTGGGTTATCAACTGGGCCGGGAGAAGGACAGGTGTCATGCTCATCATCTTTTTAGCCATCCTTATTGAAATTCTGGATCAGATTAGTATGGACTAAGTTCATAATCAGAATTGTCAAGGGGCTCATTGTAAAAGAATTATGCTGGGAGAAAATTATAAACATTATAGAAGGGGCTGGCCCTTGGGTTGTGGAAGTGTTCTGCAAATTCCCTCAAAGATGGTGCAGGGCAATTAGACATCCGGGTGGTACCTGAGCAGGATCTTGAGGACAACAGGAGCATCTGATTCACCTGGATTTAACCATTATGTGTGTTGAGTTGGGGAGATACAGGGCTTGGATAACTGGATGCAGCTACAAAAGAGGCATGAGCAGGCACTCCAAATGAGAAGAGGATGCTGAGAACCCAATCCAAAAGGATACCCTAGGATACATTTCTGAGTCAAAATGTTGCCTTTCAGAAGTCATGTGTTCTTCGTGGTGCTGGATAGTCCATGCAGGAAAGAAATGAACCATCTTGGTAAACAACTTCTCCCCCATGTTAGCTACGCTGCATTCTATTGTCCCTAGTTCT
This sequence comes from Hyperoodon ampullatus, assembly GCF_949752795.1. Taxonomy (NCBI): domain Eukaryota; kingdom Metazoa; phylum Chordata; class Mammalia; order Artiodactyla; family Ziphiidae; genus Hyperoodon; species Hyperoodon ampullatus. Next base: position 63,429,742 of record NC_136925.1, on the reverse strand, counting down.
CTCTTGCACTGCTCTTAAAACAAAATAGTGGGTCTTGGGACGACAGGACCTGAGGAAAGTAGGAAAACACTTCCATGGAGCAGGAGGTCATTATTTCAGATTTTGCAAATGACACTAATTTTATAGGCAAATAAGTCCTGGGCCAAGGTCTATCTGATTTATGTAAAAAAAATCAGAAAGTTCTTATTTACACATAAAGTTAAATGATTAAGAGTGGTAAAAATATTAAAACTTTTCTCTCTGGGACAGACATTTGCTTGTTATCTCAAACACTCATGTCATGTTACTACAAAGTTAATCTAGACAGAAGGCACGTTCCACCTGTCCCAGTGGGGTTTCAGGCACTTTGGAGCCTGGTGATCAGTTTTCGGAGACATTGAGGAAATGCTCAGAAAAATCACATGTTGTGTGACTGTCTGTCAACTGAGTGAGTAAGTGAGTGAGAGGGATTATCTCTGATGATTTGAGCAAGGTGCTATTTTTCTTCCAAAGATAACATAGTTCTTTTATTTCTAGTGATTCGATGGAATAATTTTAATGTAAAACACATACTAATTGAAAAAAAGGTTTTTAATGCAGTAAAATATTAAAAAGAAAAACCTAGAGTTTTTTTTTAAATGACTATATTCCTGTCTGTTCTTCCTGTGCTTTTATAATTATTTATTTGCTTTCACTTAATTGGAACTTTACTGCATATATAGTTTTTAATCCTGTTTTTTCCATTTCACATTTTATAAAAGCGCTTTTTATGTCATTGAAACTTTCCCAGAAACATTTTACTGACTACATAGCTTTCCACTATGTGAATATGTCATATATTATTTAATCATAAAAATGTTTCCCATTTTTCACTATAAGAATAATATCTCCTCAGACTTTGTCAGGTTTATTTTTTTTTAATTCTATTATTTTTAGAGTTTCAGGAAGGAAAGGAAGGCTGGAACTTGTGCTTAGTTTATGATTTTGGTCCATTCACAAATGATCTTTATTGAATAATTCGACAAAATGTAATGTTTCTAAGGTGTTTTTTTTTGTTTGTTTTTTTGTGTGTTTTTTTTGTTTTTTTACAAAAACAGCAGAATGACATTACTTAGTCATCTATATAATGTTCTGGTAAAGCAGGTGGGTCTCACCCTCATTCTATAAAAGGAAAATTGGAGCAGAGTGTTGACTGCTGTAAGGCACAAAGCAATGCTAACGAACACCATTTATATAGGGACTTACTGCTGACCCTTAAGACAATCCTTTTAGGTAAATATTGTTAGTTATAAAATTGAGAAGATTGAGACCCAGAGGACAGGTAACGGGCACATGATTACCAAAAGCAACGTCTCAGATCAGTGACCCCAAATCTTTGTCCCCTACCCCAACTGTTGCTTCCTGCACAGAGTACTATAACCACCCTTTGAGCTGCCCACCCAAAGCTCACCAATTCCTGGCTTTGGAGACCAAGTGGGTATCCACAGCAAAAGACAACGAGATGCTTTGCATAAATCCTTTCTCTAAATACATGTCTTACAGGCAGGTGGCTGCATTTGCCTTGACTCACCCACTCACTTTCAGTGGATGTCTAGGAGGCATCAAGCTTTCAGTCTCCTTGTTTTTAATGGCCTCTAGCCACGTTTTTGAGAGATATGATCCCACGAGCTTAGCTCCGACTGTGAATGAGCATAAAACCTTTCCCCAGCTATTGTACTCATCACTGGCAAACTGCTAGGCTCATTGAAAAGAGGAGTGTTCTGTTTCTGAATTCAGTCCATTCATAGGCCAGTACGTGAATGTGGCACATAGAGCAAAAACACTGTTTTGCACAGTCAATATATCTATTGCCGCACCCCTAACCCCTTTGAGGGTGCTGGAGTTGATCCTAATATTTCCATGGCTTTCATAACCTACAGTGCTGCTTACAGTGTGGCTGTGTAATAGACTGTTAAAATTATCTAGCATATTTTAACATGAAAAAATGTGGGCTTGCCGTGGCAATTTACATTGATGTTTCTCCTTAGGTAATAGTGGTTTGTCAGTCTTAACTGCACATTGGAATAGAGCTTTAAAACACACAGATGCCTGGGTTTCCCTCCCTCTGATGGAACTCTTTCAGGGTTTGGCCTGGGAAGTGGGATTTTTTAAAACCTGCATAGGTGATTCCAATGCACAGAGACTCTAGAATATGTTAGGGTTTTAGGTGGTGAACAACAAAAAAAATATGGTACCCTCCCTTTTGGAGAAGATAACTACCAAATAAGTCTAGATAGATAGATAGATAGATGTAGACATAGATGGATTTTACTCTATAACATTTACCACAATTATTATTATTATTATTTTAAATTTATTTTTGGCTTTATTGCTGCGTACGGGCTTTCTCTAGCTGCTGCGAGCGGGGGCTACTCTTCGCTGCCGTGTGTGGGCTTCTCATTGTGGTGTCTTCTCTTGTTGCGGAGCACCGGTTCTAGGTGTGTGGGCTTGAGTAGTTGTGGCACACAGGCTCAGTAGTTGTGGCTTGCGGGCTCTAGAGAGCAGGCTCAGTAGTTGTGGCACATGGGCTTAGTTGCTCCACGGTATGTGGGATCTTCCCGGACCAGGGCTCGAACCCATGTCCCCTGCATTGGCAGGCAGATTCTTAACCACTGTGCCACCGGGAAAGCCCTTAGCACAATTATTTTTAAAAAGCTATTCATTGATTTATCATTCTAAATTTATAGAATTCTAAAAATGAAGGAGTTTCCAAATATTATGCATAATGTAACATCTTATTTTCAGATGGAGTTAACCCAGACTCTCCTAATTGAGATTACTTGTCTTACTTTTACTTAAAAAAAGAAAGATAACATTTCCTGATAATCTATTCCAGAAATTCGCGGTCCTATGTCATACAGAACTCAAATTTTTGTGATCATTTCCCTAATAGAGAAACTGAGGCACAAACAGATTAAGGGACTAGTCCAAGAAGGGCACATAGAGGGTCATCTTACCCTGTATGCCAGCTTGATTAAGAGTAGTGATTCCTTAGAGTACTGTTGAGAAGGTTTCTGAGGCTGCAGCAGGGTGTAAAGTGTCATGATTGATTACTGATGTCTGCCACGAGTGCAAGAGGGAGCACATATGTCCCGTATTTTGTTTCTTTAGTCTACTATTATTTTATTTGATCCAGGACCTGAATTTAGATTTCCTTACCATCATTTTAAGTGCACCCTTCTTAACTATAGCTGTATGTTCTCTAAGAAGGAAAAAAAACACAAAAGCCACTACACTGCTGTGTTAATATCAGAATCTTACATATATGTGGATGGAAGTAAAAGCATCACATATGTTTTAACCTTAGCACAAGGGGTTTTACATATCACAAACTCCCTGCTAGAATATTGTTTTCAAGACATAGGCTGTGTGTGTATGCATGTGTCCTTGAAGATAAATATGGTACAGGAAGCACTGATCCCCTTTAAAAGATTAAATTATTTTCTTTGGTGATGAATTATTTACTCATTTTAAGAAACATCAGCATAAACTGGCAGACCAATAATGCTACCATAATTTTCAAACCTCAGTGTAATTATCTAAAGTACATTTTAAAATACAATATGTGTCCCGTTTCATCAGGATATTAGTTAGATTCATATTTAATAAAGAGGCAAATATGCACGATAGCTATATAACACTTCTAAAATAGCCTTTAAACATTCTAGCATATATCAAGTTTGTTTGAATATTATCTGAGCTATAGTTCTCAGTTTGATTCAATGTCAATATGGGCTGAAGGGATGAGGAACACTGAAGTGCCAAACTCTGAAACTCCTGGAATCCTCCTTGACATACAGCTTTGAACTGTGGTCTACCTCACAATTATTGCCTCAAAATCCTGGCAATGGGTTGTCATCCTCTGTACTTTAAAAAAGTTTTTTTCAAAATCATACAACTAGAATAATGAAATTGGTTTTACTTCCTAAACAGGTAATGTAAAACAAAAAAACAACAACAAAAAATCATACTGTCGTACTTTGAAAGCAAATAGGGAAAGTAGAGGTTGGTCATCTTTCACAGTGAAATATAAAATTTAACTACATTACACTGAAAGTACTTACATAATTTTGGTGCCCTGTCTTTTCAAATACTTTCACCCCTACTTCCAAGTTTGAGGAAAACGCCTAGTGTTTTTAAAGCTTTTCGTGGGTACTTCACTGACCTTCTGGGCCTTGCTCCCTAACTTCTCCCCTCCCCCAATTGAAGATGCTGGCCTTGGTACCCTGAAGTGTACAGCGACAGCAACCTGACCGCAATTCTGCTGGATTACATTTCCACTCAACCAGAGTGAAGCAGTGGAAACAGTTGTCTGGAAAGTATTTTCATCTCTTCCTTTGCCTCTCCCCTCCAGAAAAGACAGAAAATGGATATGCAGATGGGTTAAAGAGCATCTCCCCAGGCAGGACAGGGTGGAAACCATTTGCATAGAATAGCATCTGGAGCCCCTGTGCACTCAAATGCTTCCAGGGGAAAGACAGCTTTCCACATTCATGGATGTTTCCTAAGGAAGGGGAGAAAGGGAACAAGGGAGGAGAGAAAAGGAGCAGGGGACTCCCTTTGTATCTGTGTCCAATATGGTTTCTTTTCATTGTTCATTCTCCATAGTCAAGGGCTCCCCAGGGGTTCTCATCTGTTACCAGGCTCGGCTGTACCTGCCTGCCTGTGTGAAAGTGGCTCAGCTGCTGCCCTGGATGAGGCAAACACATCACATCTATCTCCGTGGCATCTACTGAGCTCTCGGGCCGCAAGGATCAAGCCCCAAATGGAGCACAAAGGCAGGTCTGTATAGAAAGAGTCGACCTTCTTCATTGTCCAGCATTCTTTGTGTGGACGCTGGGGGTCGGAGCTCCCTCCACATTCCTGCCTGTACCATGAGGGGGAGGACGGGGAGTGTAAGTACAGTAAGCTCTTCCTGGATTTTCTTTTCTTTTTTTTTTTTTTTTTTACATCTTTATTGGAGTATAATTGCTTTACAATGGTGTGTTAGTTTCTGCTTTAGAACAAAATGAATCAGTTATACATATACATATGTTCCCATATCTCTTCCCTCTTGTGTCTCCCTCCCTCCCATCCTCCCTATCTTCCTGGATTTTCATTTGAGCAAAACTGTAGGATTACTCATGGGTCCACCATTTCCCCCCACCAATTACATCCTAACATAAAACCCAGGACATCGATAGAACTGCTATTTTTTGGTATCAGTTTTTGTGTTCAGAGACCAGAGAGAATATTTGAAATGGTGATGGAAGGATAATTAACGATAAAGAGGTAGAGTTTGTTTCAGATTTAAACTAGCATCCACTGACCTCAGGAGATATTAAATACCCTATGATCATCTTATTCAGTATCCTTAGCCTCCTCCTCATCATTTAAACATTGATTTTAGAAAGCACATGATTGTTGGCTAAAAGTCAGAGGGGAGTTACGCAGAGGGGATAGGGCTTTCTTATTAGGACACGACGCTCATAATCGATGATAAGGAGAAGTCATAATAATTAAAAACCAGATGGGGAAAATGTACAAATTTGATGGTGTCATTTTTATTTAATAAGAGAAAGAAAAAATTTCAATGAAAAGCATTTAATAAACATCGGTGTCTAGATTCAGATGTGAAACTCATTCTGAAATCTCTCACAGTATCTTATATACCCTGCTTTCTGTCAGAGTTTTATTAATATAAACAATTCTGGTCCACATATCCTGATCTTTGATCTTATCATGCTTGTGGGGAAGCTCTTTTCTTTTTCTTTCTCCAAAAGTTTTTTATAGTTTAAAAAGAGAAATTTTCTTTAATTAAAATCTCTTCTTTCTAAATCCATGTGATTTATACTTTTGGAAAAGTATTTGCCACTTCAAAGTTAGAAATGGTCAAATATTGCTTCAAGCTGCCTTGTCTATGACATTCCATATGCTACAGACTCATTTGCATTTTTCTTCCTTCAACTAAAAGATTTCAAATTTCAGTCTTAGAAAAACAACATGTATCAATGTGCCCTGCCATATATTTTGATCATTAGTCATAGACACCTACCTTTTCTACTTCGGCTGTATCTTTAATACTTTCCTAAATATTTTCCCCCCATCCTGTTTCCTGTCTGCCTCACTCCCTATCATTCTTTCTCTGAGAAGACTCAGAAAATGGGCAATCAAAAAAAAAAAAAAAAAAAAGGCACTGCTGTTCCATTCGTTCCACCCTGCCCCCATAAAAAGCTAATATTTTCAGGTTGACTGAAAGTTTAACTTTGTGATTTTTTTTTATTTTTCAAGAAAATCCAGCGTGACGTGGCACGTGTTAGTGCCCTCTTACTTAACAAATTACACGGTTTTTTGACCTAAGTTAAAAGCTGTGCAAATCTCCCTTGTCTGTGTTTTCATTGTACGGATTTCCCTGGTACAGCCTCAGACATGTCCACGGTGAAACTCTGAAATTGCACCTCAGGCTTTCTGCCCAAAGCTTCTCTTTGTCCCTCAAAACTTGGAGGAAGACATCCGTCCTTCAAGAATGTGATGTTTTCTGATGGTGAAACTCCCTCACTTTCCAACTTGCCATCAAAAAGCACAGATGACTTGGGAGTTTAAGTAACTCTCTATCCTTGTGGGAATGACAGCAGGGATACTGCTGTCATCTTATTTTTTAAAAGAGTCGATACTTTTCAGAGATTAAAAGAGTCATCAGGGTTTAAGAGAATCAGCAGGGTTTTTAAGAGGGCAAACAATTTCTTAGAGGTTAGGAAAATCAAAATGATCACAAAAGACACAAAACCTAGCTCTCTTTATTTTGAGGAACTTTTTAATGGCATACTGACTTCTCTTCCAGATCCCGAGATACTTCAAAGGAGAACGTAGCCTGATTTGAGAGGCTGGCAGGAGGGATGGCCCCTCCAAGGCTCCCAGGCAAACACTGCCTTTGGGAAAAAAAAATCATTTGGGGTAAGGCTTTTGAAAAATGGATCAGAGAAGTCTTGAGCAGCCTTTGCTTGTCTGTTACTAAACACACCAATCCTTTCTTTTCTCTGCAGACTTGCCTGGACCGACCCAAGCTTTTGCACTGGGTAATGAACATTGAACTGGTCATGCCTGGAGATAGGCCCTTTCAGCCAAGCCCCCCCTTTGGCCCTAATGTGCCATTTCATTTTCAAAAGGCAGAGATATTCTAGAGCTATAAATCTCCCGTCTTTCTTCATCGGCTTGCAGCCCCTGCCCTTACGGGGGGCTACCTCTCGGAAGTTATTCACATTGGGTTGGGAGAGGTCAGCCCGATGCACACTTCCTGGCAGGTGGTCCGACACGGAAGCTCGGGGCCCCGTGCAGGACGGCGACCCCAAGGTGCTTTAAAAGCTCTCGCTGGAAAACAATGGTCATGCGTCTTTGTCTGCATCTCCAGGGCTGTCTATGACAGCCTTTGCTTCATGACAGATTGCTGTCCAGACACTGACCCCGTTCTATCTCCAGTCAGCCTGTCTTCCACTCCCAGTATACAGCAACTTGATACCCTTCCAGAAAATAAGCTCTTTTTACTCAAAGGGGGAAAAAAAATCAAAACTCATTATTGGAAGTAGGCGTAGAGACGATCCTTTAGGAAGGACCAATGGATAGGGAAGAAGATCCTGAGCAAGCAGATATTATTGGAATCTAGACAGTTGTGGCTAAAGTCACTGGCCTTTCTCCTGTTTATCTGCACATATAACTTAGATCCCATTTCACTCTACTTTACCTTTTGATTTCCTTCCCAGTCTCTCAACTCAGTGTACTATTTATATTTATTTTCTGTAAAAAGTCTTTTTCCTTCTGAATTCTCTAGTATTGACTTAATTTCATTTTTTGGTTTCCCTTCCTTGATCTTCCCTTTCACTCACCTGTATACCGACCTTATGTTAACCCTGTAGTGGAGAAAAACCTAAGCAATGTTATTCCTTCCTTTGCTCCATCTCTGCGGCTTACATAGTATAGCACTTATTGCTTATTCATTCACCATATTTGATGATGTTTGATGTGTCTTTATGTCTAAAGTCCCAACTTAGCACCCAGTGGTATTTGAAACTCTATGAATATTTGTTGAATGAATGAATGAGAAGAGATTATAATTTCTATAAACTATATAGAAATCATATCCTTTATAAAGAACAGATTATAGTCTCTCATTAGCTCACCAATTCTCTAGACTAGGGTTTCTTATCTCAGCACTTTTGATATTTTAGACCTGATAATTTTTTGTGTATGGTAGGATGTTTAGCAGCATCCCTGGTCTCTATGCACTAGATGTCAGTATTTTCACCCCCTAATTGTGAGAATTAAAAATGTCTCCAGACAGTGCCAGATGTTTCCTGGGGAGCAAAATCATCCTCAGTTCAGAAGCATCACTCCAGATCAGTGCTGTCCAATAGAACTCTGTGAAATGATGAAAATGTTCTATCTCTGTGCTGTCTAATATGATAGCTACTAGGTACATATGGCTGCTGAGCACTTGAAGTGTGGCTAGTTTGAATTGAGATATGCTATATATGTAAAATTCACATCAGATTTTGATGACTTCATTAAAAAAATACAAAATATCACATTAATAGTTTTAATGTAGGTTACATGTTGAAATAATAATCATTTGGATATGTTGATTTAAATATAATAAGTTATTCAAATTAACTTCATCTGTTTCTTTTTACGTTTTGACTACTGGAAAAATTATAATTACGTTACATGGCTTGCATTTGTAGCTTGTATTTATTATATGTCGATTGGAAAGCACAACTTCTAGATAATCATTGCTTGATTTTTGTTTTCTTTTCCCAATTTATTTTCTTGTTATATACATTCTTCTCATCTGCTCCCCCAAAATGCCATTGTTGCTATTTTCTGTGCTGTTATTTGTGTGCCGTTCAATGTCTAATTTATTATCCATGCGACCTTGAATAATATCTCCCTCTCTGACCCTTGCTCCCTTTAAATGTCAAATCAATGAATTGCCCTCAATGACTTTAAAAGCCTAAAATTTAAAATCTAACTCAAAAATGTTATTGAATCAGCTGTGTTTAATCAAGTACAGCAGTTGAATGCAGCCACTCTGAGAGGAATCAGCTTAAGGGCCCCCAGAAAGACAAGGTCAGAGATCTGCCCTCAGATCACCAAGTGAATTCCCTGAACTATGTCCTAGAGAATGCTGTCTTGAGGAAGGCTGATACGAATTACCAGGGAGAAAAGAATTCCATAGTTAAATGAGTTTGAGACATTGTGGGTTAAATGAAACAAGAGAAGCCTGTTTAACTTCAGGTCGTCTCAGAACATTTAATAAATTAAAATGCCCTGTGAATCAAAGGAGGTAGATAGAATGCAACATTTTTCACATGTATTTGTTCATGGAACTTGTATACTGCTTTGGATTTATCCTGATCATTCATGAGAATCCACTGAACCCAAGCATGACATGAGCCACTGACATTTTAGAGAGCTCCCTCTGGGCACTGTAGACATCAGATTGGAAGTATAACATGGGAAGTCAGGGGAAAGCCCAAAGCAGAAGCAAGTGAAGAGGCTCTTGTAATTGTCTGGATGAGGTTTTTGAGGACCTGATAAAGATGACTTGAGGTGTTTACAAAATTCAATCAACATGATTTAATGAGCCCAGACACGCCCAGTTTCTGGCTTGGCAACTCAGTGGATAGTGGTGGTTCCACCAATAAATTTACAGCCTCATTAAGGAAACAGACTTATAAATAAGTTATTACAATACAACATCATGCACAAAAATTAGAAGTAGGTGCAAGGTGTTGTGTGGGCAGAAGCCATAGCTTATACATGTACATTTACATTAAACATACACCAAAAAATAGGTGCAAGATTCAAGACCTTTCCAACTGTGGCAACATTTATAAGTGTTCCAACTGCCCATATTTTTAAAAATTTGGATCAGGATTCAAGAGCCATCTTTGTACTTAAAAATTAAAGAAGTTTTGGGGGAGTGAGTTACAAAGTTATGAGAAGACATACTTAATAGAAAAAAGAAAAGCAAATACAGACTGACATCTCAGTGAAGGATAAGATTTTGATTGTCTTGTTCATCCTATATCCGTAACCCTTAGCTAAATGGCCTGGTATATAAATATTTGTTGAACAATCTGAATTCTAAAGCATTCTGTATATGTCACTGAAAACTGAATATAATATTAGGAAATGATATGATGATTTCATTTAACCAAGAACATTGCTTTTCACAGCAGCAATGGGAATTCTTCTTTCTTTGGAAATTGTTTCTCATCTTAGAGGTGCTCAGTATTCTAAATAGTGTTGTTAGGGAAAAACTCTTCTACCCTTGGAGATGGTGGCAAGCTGATTCGGCCTGAGGGGTCTTGGGGGAGCTCCTTCAAGGTGTGATGAAAGCCCCATAGCTGTATTCAGTTTCTTGATGACTTAGGTCTCAATATAGCGCCTACTCTTTCACAATTCCATTCTGAATTCTGCCACTTAAACAATCAGTTTTAAGAGAACATCCTACCACTTTGTTCATAAATTGAGAATTATCTGTGTCTTGCAAACTAAGGAAAGAAAAATTGGAAAATTTAGTTCTCATTTAATTTATTTTGATACTTATTGATTATCAACTGATAGGCATTCTTAAAATATGATTGGATTTCCAGTAGTATAAGCTCTATTTTGGCCAGATATTTATAAATTATTAGAAGAACCTGAATTGTACTACATTTATCATAGTCAACCCCTCTCACTCTCTGCTCTGCCAATATGCAATACGCAGGTCCTTGCTACCCAAACTGAGGTACATGGACCAACAGCATCAGCATTGTCAAGCAGTGTCTTAGAAATGAAGAATCTGAAGCCCCACCCCAGACCTACTGAATCAAAAGTACCCGGATATTCACTGATACAAACTACTCTTGATTGGCCATGTAAATGGGAATGAAAATAGAGAAGACAAAAAGCTTCATATTAGATATACATCTTTTTTGAAATATAATTGACATATAACATTGTATTAGTTTCAGATGTATAATGTAATGACTCAATATTTATATGTATCTTGAAATGTTCACCACAAAAGTTTTAGTTAACATCCATCACCAGAGTTACACATATTTTCTTGTAATGTGAATTTTTAAGATCTACTACCTTAGCAATTTTCAAATGTACAATACAGTATTACTGACTATTGTCACCATGCTGTACATTACATCCCCATGATTTCTTTATTTTATAACTGGAATTTTGTGTCTTTTGACCATGTATCTAGACATACATCATGACTTCTTCCTTGTCAATATTTTCAAGAACTGCTAAGTTACTATCAGGAATGGCTGGCTTTTAATTTCATTTCTCTCACTCACTAGTAACAATCAGTGAAAGGAGAAGAAATGGACCACTCATAAATCCCAGGGATAGGTTGAACATCTCAGCATGTTCTGAGATCTTGGTCAAATCACTTGCATGAGGAAGAGTCCAACCGAGAGGCCCTGAAAGGTAGAACAAGGATCTGGGGAGAGACAGCAGCTGCAAAGCCTGCAGAGAGAAATTTCAGCCTGATAAGTGGGTATAATATCTCACACATTGACTACATATTGTTCCCTGCTTCCTATCTTCTGCATATAGAATGATGTGGCATTTTAACAGAAAAAAAGTGGTTGAATTTCAGATAAAAGGAGTGTTTTAAAAAACTACAGCCTGTCTTGGGAATAAACTCCAAAAATGTCTCTACCAGCATTATGTCCCTTGTCTGCAGAGGTGGAGAGAGGCACCTGGCGGGCCCATGTCTGCATAAACACATGACGGGCAGAGTCTGGAGATGACATTTCCTTTGCCAAATTTGGGACCCCTAGTCAGAGGGTGATTTACACGTCAGTCGCAGTGTTTGGGTCAGTGTTCCAGGCTGTCAGCTCGGCACCGCCCTGCCCTTCTTTAACAAGTGCCATCAGAGCTCAAGCTACACAGGGCTTTGAAAGATTGGTCAAAGACCACATTGTGTTCATCCTGCTGCAGGAGAGGCTGCACTAATTTGGATTGTGACTTGGCTTGTTTTCCCCCCGCTCTTCCTGAGGTCTAAGCTGAGTCTGTGTCAATCAGTGTTGTCACATCATTCAAGGATGGTGGCCCTCCCTACCCTTGAAGTAGTTTTTAGAATAAGTTTTAGGAAGGCATCTGGATGGTGTTATGTAATTCCTCCTGCTCAATACCAAGAACAGTCACCATGACATCTTTTTGAAGATTTACGGAAAGGAGGTATCCAGCGCATTCAATTTGTACACTAGTTGGTGCAAGGAATGTTAAATTTGGAGCCAGGAGGCCTGGCTTGAGTCCTGCCTTTGCCACTTCTTTTGTGCCTCAGTTTACCTAACTATAAAAACAGTATATGAACTATCTCTCACTGTAAAAATAATGCATGTGAGGTCAATTTGTAAACTATAAAGAGGTATTATGCAAATTAAGATGTAGCCACATCTGAACTAACGATCAAATCCAATGGAATCACTGTTGCCTGTTAGAAGATGTAGGTCACAGTCAGACATTTCAAATTCAAACATTATCTTAAAAAGCCAGAATTCTCGAGGATCATTAGAATTAGGGATTACTTTTTAGTCATGTTTGCTTTAGCAGCAAGCATTAATTAGGTTTCCACTAAGTATGAATAGTTCCCAGTTATAAATGATAACTGTAATTGCCAAATAAAGCTCTAATAGAAATGTTCTTTAAGCTAATGAAGCAGATGACACAAGTAAACAAAGCACAGCTTTTTCTTTTTTATAGGTAATGGCTGGAATAAGTCATCACTGTGATGCAGTCCTACCTGGCAAAGGCACTCTCTCTTCTCTTTCTCCTTTATGGGGGAACTTTCCCCATTCTCCTGGTTTCAGGAGATGATAGCAGGCCATCCACTTCAAAAAATCTCTTTATTTATTCTCTTTTCATGTCTTATTTAGTACTGATTACCTCTTTGGATCTCTTCTTCTGACCCTTGCTTCACTAGGTTTCTATCTCTAAATGAATCTTCCCCCAACTCTGGTCTCGTCAAATCAAGAGTAGAGTTTCCTGAAATTTCTTCTCTCATTAGTAAAGTGTGTAAGGGATGATTCTTCCTTATTGTCTCATCCTTTCCTTCTAGACTTTTAATAGTAACTTAAAATATTTTGCTTTTTAAAAAAGAAGTGTTGGGGTAGAAGAAGAAATCACAGGTGTTTTTTTAACATGTGGAAGCAAGGAGACATGATGGAGAAAAAGAAGAGCATTATTCCCATGTTTAATGAATCAAAAGTCTACTAGAGGCATTTTGTGAATTACAGAAGGTATTTTTAATTTCTTAGAGGAAAGACTTATTTTGGGGGAAGCATGGTGTAAGGGCCTGAGATAAGTAGTCTTTGACACAAGGTGCATTCAAGTATGCTTTGGTTGGAATTGATGAAGGCAAACTGGTGCGCTGAAGCATCGGGAAGGGATTCTAGCAGCTCTCCTGGTATATGATGTCCATCACCACTTCACTTGGCATATTATTCTATGAAAAGTCAAAAGTTTCCTAAGCTTTTCCACCCTTCATAAATTCAGTGTAAACATACAACTCACTGGTAAACCTTTGATCCAGGTTTCATTCACACAGCCTGCACAGAGAGACCTTAGCCACCAACTCTGCTAGGTCTCACCTGGGTAGACTCAGAGGATCAAAGCTTTGGCACCTGGATTGGTAAGTGGCTAACTCTGTAAATATATAGGACTTATTCAGGAGTTATATGCATGCTCAGAGTAACATTCCTTTGGGACCCTCAAGATCTCCTAAAGATTCCTATAACAGTCGGTCAATATTTTTTCTTATAATGTAAATAGATCTTTCAGTCTTTTAGAAAACAAAATTTGCTGAGAACAGCAGCGTTTGATCTTTTTTTGGTCATAGATGAAAAGGACCAGAGTCTCTGTCAGAAATGGTACCCCAGGAATAGTCAGGAGGACTGAAGGATATAATGAATTTCAGATCTCTGCTGCACAGAAAAAGAGACTGTGATTTCCCCACACTGACTAGAGATTTCTTACTCCTTCTGAATCAAATTGGGTAACAATTCAAATACTCTTGTTAGAATAGAATGTGTTTGTCTTCATTATACTTTGAGCCAATAACAATGTAGTTCTATTTTTCGTGTTTGTTTTAAATCATTGTTCTAGAATACATTCATCATAGTTATTAATAGTATAAATGACTAACCCTAAGAGAAATTAATTTAAAAATTAATTGTGTATGTGTATTTATGATTCAAATCCCATGAAAACTGGAAACATGTGCATGAAATACAGTGCTTTCCCAAGACAAAACAGAGCCAATCATAGGAAACAAGTAGTAGACCTGATGACAGAAAATGGGCCTAAGACATTTAATAATAGTAATTACCATTTTTGAACAAATAACTGCATAGTTTATGGTTCATATTTTTTATCTCTAATCTTCATAGCAACTCAGCAAGAGGTATTATATTCCCATTTTTCATATGGTGAAACTAAGCCTCCAAAAGGTAGAATAACTGACTCAAGTCACTTAGTTATTAATTTCTGTCTGACTGCAAAGCCACTATGTCAACTGCTTTGCTGGTCTCAAATATTTCCTTTTTGCTTGGCTTCCAAAATTAATCAGTTTTGTTTGAGAATTAAAAGGTAATAATAGAAAATAAAAAGAAATTTTTAAAAAGAATTAAAAGGCAATTTGTAGCAGTTTGTAGCAGTAGACTGTGAAGAGTATTTTAAAGTGACGAAAATATTACGTTAAATTGTAAAACATGAACTATTCAGATGAAAATTTTATAGTGGCTTGAATTGAAAGATAAAAAGCAAAAGAATGGATTCTTCAATTATTTTCAAGATTCCCTTATTTAGGTGGGGTGAGTAGAAATTTTAGTTTTTCAATAAATTGTTATTTTTCTTCTTATTCTGGAAGGTTGTTGAATTCTGTTCTGGAAAGCCTACAAAATTTAGATATTCAGTATTTTTGACATTTCTAATACAATCAAGGAGAATTTAGTGGATTGTACTTGATTTTATGTGATCCCTAAAATTTGGGGTATTAATTATTATTATTTGGGGTTTTATTCATAAACATAGGTTAATTGTATCTATTGGAAATATATAAATGGTTGCTTTTTCAAGGGCAATTATTACTTTCTGTTCATTAAAGAACACTGAAAAAAGAGTTTAATGGACTAAAAAAGATTTTAATGGACTACGAGTTAATTTAATTCAAAGCTGATCTGTAGCAACATGAAATTTCATGGCATATTTTCTTTCCTTCAAACAAAACCCACTCCTATGCAAATCTCCATGGGTAGTGAGTTCCTGGCTTGTTTTTCTGAGGTCGAAAACATTCTGTGCACAGGGCCATTACCTGGGGCTCTCTCTGGATGTGGTGCAAGGCTCAGCGTCCATATTGAAACTGCCAGTTCTTTCAATGGCCCCCACCCATTTCACTACTATTGGTCCACAACTCTTAATCAAAGTCACTTCAAAGACCTCAAACAGATTGATTCACATGTGAATGCTACCCAAACTGTCTTCCAAAGGAGGAGGGATTCTAGTCTTATGTTCCTTTGAACCTACTGTTGCTCATTTACTAGTATTTACTTAGCATGGCCTATGGTTGAACCATGGAAATTGGAAAACAAACTCCTATTCAGCAAGTCATGTCAAAGGTGACTGTGGAGCCAGAGAGTTGACTGTGGGACAGACATTCTTTCTGATCAGGAGGCCTCTTCTGCAGCGCTGCTGTCTCCACAGTTACATACCTGTCCGTGGAACCCTTTCGTTTATCTTGTCTATGTGGGAAGTCCTGGACGATGCCATCAATCTGGGAGATGAGAGAGATGCCCATTTGACACTCCAACAATGGTTGTAGAGGAAAAAAAAGAAGGAGAGAAAGAAAGAAAAAGAAAATTAGCTGGATCATGAACAAAGTTCTTTTGAGCTGTGCTATGGTCATAGAGAAGATCCAATAAGCACTCTGCTCAGAAACATATTTTGTGCTCTGTCAAACACACAGTTAAGCAAACATTTCCACCTAAGAACATAAAATGGGTACTATTCAAGGACTCAGTGAAGAGGGGGACAGAAATAACCACATTCTTGAGTTTTCTAATGGGGGAAACACAGATGCCCCCAGAACAATGCAGCTGCAGCATGCATCACTGCCTAATAGTCATTTATGAGGACCATATTTCCTGTTGGTTATTCTTATGGGCAGAGTCAGTGAAGGTGTGCAAAGTATGTCCTATCTGAATGCTTTGTGAGTTCTGTGGTCCCCAAGCCAGAGCTTCTGGTATTATTACTAGCCGAGATGGCATATCGAAAAATGTGAAAATTGAGTTCTTCCGAGATATATTCAAACACACCATAAAGTTCTTTTGATGTGAGAAATTCGAGAACCCAGATTGAATTATGTATCTTTTCTTCACCTGGTAAAAAACACTTCGCATGTGCATTTCTCGCTCTACGGTACTGTCAGTTTCAATTGTGAGAATGTATGTGGAAGTGTCTTGGAAAATACGATGTTCTTCACACCTTCATAAGCAACATCAGCATCATCGCCATCATCATCATCACTAACAGAATCTTTTGGAGGCCCAGCTGAATGCTGTGTCTGCAATGGAAGCTGAACCCCATTCGTTTCACTTGAATTGAAATGAAGATGAAGCTTTTCTTATGAGAAGGTCCTGGACTAAGGGATTTGCTGCCAAACTCATAGCACTCCTGCCAGCTGACCTTTAGGGCCAGGTGCAAAGCCCGTCTGTTTCCACAGACTTTTACTCCACGGGGGTTAATTTGAGAAGAAATTTCTCAGACATGATGTGAAGATGTGAGTATGAATGTTAATGTTTATGTAGTACTGTTTTTTTTCTTTATACTTTATAAATGCTCCAAATGCCTCACAAAAATAGACTAACATATTCATTGAAAACATCACAGAATGTTATTTACAAATCTAATTGAATACACTATGTTAAATGAGAGGAGAAAATGTTTAAGTACATATTGAAAATTAAAATTCAAATGCATTGTGACAGGAAGAGTGCATTGTGATTTAAAAAACAACTGTTTTAATCATCATTCAGATCTCAATATAGCTGAAATAAAAGCAGATGAACAGATAAAAATAGGGAAAGTATTCATTAAGAGGTCCTATGGAGAATCCAATTACAGTGATCTCACGTGTCTTCTGCTGCAGAACATCTCCCCACCCTTGGTTTATTTTTATTGCAAAAGTTGTGCACAAGGTTAATCCCATGCACACGGCCTCCTTAGACTTATATTCACACCTTCTATTAAAACTGCAGAAAGCATCACATCATGACCTCATTCATCTTGGTTATGTCACCCTGGGGTGGTGTGTGTGGGCATGAGAAAGGGGAGAGATTAGGTAAGTAGCTAGAGATACACTAGATGAAGGGACTGGATATCCCCTTCTCACTGATAGCCTATTCCTTACACTTTCCATCCCCCCAGTGATCTATTTCCTAGAATTTCCTCATTAGACCATGAGTGAGAGATAATAGTTTTGGAATATTCCCTTCTTATCATATCACTAGCTAAAAACTTAAGTAAGTAAGCAGTAGTGATTTTATACACTTTTACAGATTTATTGGGGAAATCTAGCCAAGAACCCAACTTTTCTATCATTCTAATTTTTAATTCATCAGATCACATCAGCCCATGAACATGTACCCACGTGGTATGGGCAGGAGGGCAGGGTATGGATGAAATAAAGTGACTATTGGTATATGGAACCGAGATTAACAACATTTGGGGTCTAAATAATATTATAGGTCTTGAAATAGATCTATTTAATCTTGGGCTTAGTTTTTAATTTGCATTTCTCTCCTCTTTAGACAAATCTGAGAACTGAGCTGCAATTGATACCTGCTGGAGATAGCTTGTTCAGTAATAATGAATGAAAATACTTGCTGTTGATGGGCATTTCCACCTTGCCAGTGTAACTCTAAGCACTTGGCATGCATTACTTCACTGAAATCTCATGACTATCACATGGGGTAGATGCTATTATTATCTCCACCCTATAGATGAGGAAACTAAGGCTAAAGACTTCTTGAGGGGTCATCTAGCTAGCAAGTGGGGAGCAGGGACTGACTCCAGAGCCTGCATTATTAATCACTGTGCCATGCTGCTTCCTCAATGCAACTTGCACCCTCTAGCAACCCAATAACCTGGGTGGAACCTAACACCCACTACTTTGGGGAGATGATCTGTCTGAATTTGTGGAGACTGATTTATCAAAGGAACAGCTTGGGACACAGCTAGACACAAACTAACACCTGACCAAATGTGTGGAATAATCAAGGAAACATCTGTCCAAAACAAGCCCGTTTGGATGTACAAAGATCATTTGTTATTTGCACAGTAGTCATTTGTATACCAATGGAGATGATAGGAACTCAACCATTTTGCCCTCGAATGGAACAGGTTGAATGCTCAAAGAAATGAATCAATTTTTTCCTCAAATCTACACCACCCAGTCTCCTGTCCTGGTTAGAATTGTGAGGAGGTCTGGACGGGTGGTTTGGAGAGTTGTGAGAGCTCAGTGTATCTGTCTTTTGGTCTGTATTTGAGTTGTGAGAGTGACTGTCTCCTACTGCTGATGTGCTTGTCTCTCAGTGAATCAGACTGGAGCCTCGAATTTCTCTCTCTCGAACCCTTTTGGCACTGAGCATGATGGAATGCAAGTCTAGCCCTGCCAGCAACAGGTGCAGCATGGGGAAGAAGACAGTTCCACAGAAAACAAACATGCTTATGTCTGGTGGATTTAATTAGACACAGTGCCCGTTAACAATTTCTGCAGATGTTCACATCAAATCAGATGAGCTAATTTTCTCACACTCTTCAGTTTGACCTCTTTTCCCTTTCCCGAGTTTATCCACTCTCACCTTAATCTTCTGATGCCTACATGCAAGCAAACTTCCTTCTGCTCCCGGAATCCAGATACTTCATTCACTGTGTGATGTTGAAGAGATACAATTGCTAGGTGATGTTTAGTCTTCATTAGGAAATGCATGATTCATGGTTAAGGGTTTTTTTCCAGAGAGTGGGGAAATGATAGCTGTGTCTAGCTGGGAGCTGCAGGCTCTGACACAGAGAATGTTCTGTGTTCTCTGAGACACACTGGCCCACTTAATCAAATATTTGCAAAACAGAAATAGACTCACAGAAATAGAAAACAAACTTATGGTTACCAGAGGGGGAAGGGGGAGGGATAAATTAGGAGTTTGTGATTAACATATACTCACGACAATATATAAAATAGATAACCAACAAGGACCCACTGTATAGCACAGGGAACTATACTCAATATCTTGTAATAACCTATAATGGAAAAGAATCTGAATAAGAATGGATATATGTATATGTATAACTGAATCACTTAGCTGTACACCTGAAACTAACACAACATTGTAAATCAACTATATTTCAATTTAAAAAAATAATTAAAAAGAACAGTGCCTGCAATTAAGTCTCCTGCAGAAGCACTTTTTGAAATCAAGTGTTGTGGTCCCAGAAAGCTAATGTTTTTTTCTAAAGAATACAGCTTATTCCCCCACAGGGTCTTAGATGTCTCCAGAGCTAAAAATGCTGGATTAAAAAATAAGCATACTGTAACACAGTAGAAAGAAGACTTGAATAGGAATGAGGGGATTTGGGTGCAGGTCTCATTCGCATCCCTGACTAGCTGGGTAATCTTGGCAAGTCACTTCACCTTGCTCAGCATTTTATAAAATAATGAGGTAGGAGGTTTTATTTTTAAGGCACCTTCTAATTAAAAGTTTTGTACTTTTTAAAAAAATAGTTAAATGGTATTTTTTCTCTTTGCCCTACAAGTGTGGCTCACAGTTACACAATAACATTAGAATTACAAACAGGCACTGAGCTTTAACTATAGCCTTTCTTTTGAGTCTCTTTGCCCTGTTAGATGTATATAATTATTATTCCCATCTTACAAAAATCACCCCAATGGGCAGATTTTAAAATGTGTCTAAAATAATAAAGAGGTCTATAGCAGATCAGTATTGACACAAGTCCAAAGAGAAGGTCTAAAATATGATATGTGCTCACTTTTCTGTCTTGCCTTTCTGTATCCCTGAACCTCAACTACATCTGTGAAATGGGTACGTCTTACCTCCCCAAAGCAGAGCCCAGAGCAGATGAGCTCCGCAGATTATCTTCAGATCTAGAGCATATGCCCATGACCACGTAGTCTCCTCCACTTGGCTGTGCTGGGGTTGGTTATCAGGAAGGCAAGGAAAAGCTTCTGTTAAGAAGGGGCAGGACAGGAATAAAGACGCAGATGTAGAGACTGGACTTGAGGACACGGGGAGGGGGAAGGGGAAGTTGGGATGAAGTGAGAGAGTGGCATGGACATATATACACTACCAAATGTAAAATAGATAGCTAGTGGGAAGCAGACGCATAGCACAGGGAGAACAGCTTGGTGCTGTGTGTCCACCTAGAGGGGTGGGATAGGGAGGGTGGGAGGGAGATGCAAGGAGGGGGGGATATGGGGATATATGTATACATATAGCTGACTCATTTTGTTATACAGCAGAAACTAACACATCATTGTAAAGCAATTATACTCCAATAAAGTTTTTTTTTTAAAAAAGGAACATTCATAGACCACCCAGAAGTAAGACTATAGCTACCTAGAAAATATCTGACACCAGCATTTGGGGCCGTCTTAGGGCCTGCCTCTGATGTCTGATATGAGGCTGGGGAGAAGGAGGGCAGTCCTGATAAAGATGCAAACCAATAAAGTAACGTACATGGATTTGAAGCAAAGCTAAGAATTCGCTATGAGTAGTCTGTATTAAATATCATGTAGATAAATATTTTAGTTTATTTCTTCACTTTGTCTGCTTGGTTACATGTTAGCTTGTCACTTTCATGTTTCTACTATTTTCAAGATGATACAACATTTTCTAATTCCTTTTAGAGTTTTTGACATCTCAAGTAAAAGATCACTCCTAGGCCCACCTGATGCACCCATTTTCCTCATAAATTCCCTAAGATCATGTATGATGCCTAGACATCACATTTCAAGCAAAGAGCTGAAATCAGCACATGGTGTTGACAGATGTGACACACTGACAGGACGAATGTGTTTTTATTTTGCATGAATAAATATGCACATTGCACTGAGTCTAGTAAACAGATTCTCAAAGTCCCATGAAAATCATCAGAATTGAAAGAATAAAGGCTTATTAGATGAGCCAGAATGAGTAGATGAACACTGTTAGTTTAATAGTATTTGTGCAGTTCAAGAGATCTGTTTGGGAAATTCTATGTCACGCTTCATGGCATAAGCAATTGGATTTAATAAAAATAGCCCTACACCCCTAAAATCCCTGCCATATGCAAAACATAGCTGATTAAGAGATTTATCAGAAAATTTCATTTCCCTTTCATATACACTAGCCATTGCTTATGACAGGATGGATTAATAGAATAGTGATTTACATCAACTTTTATTTCTCTAACCATTTGATTTAATATTTGGAGTCTTTGCAAACTTTTTATTTTTTAATTGAGGTATAATTGATATATAAATTGTATTAGTTTCAGGTAGACAACATGATGATTCAATCTATGTATACATTGTGAAATGATTACCAAAATAAGTTTAGTTAGCACCTATCACCTTACATAGTTACAAATTTTGTGTGTGTGTTTGATGAGAACTTTTAAGATTGTGTGTTTTTGATGAGAACTTTTAAGATCTACTCTCTTAGAAACTTTCAAACATACAATACAGTATTGTTAACCACAGTCACCATGCTGTGCATTATACCCCAGGACTTAGTTACCTATATAACTGGAAGTTTGTACCTTTTGACCACCTTCACCTATTTCACCCAGCCCTCTACCCTCTCCCTCTGGCAAGCACCAATCTGTTGTCTGTATCTATGAATTCAATTTTTTTTTCTTTTTAGATTCCACATATAAGTGAGATCATGCAGTATTTGTCTTTCGCTGTCTGATTTATTTTGCTTAACATAATGCCAAGGTCCACCCTTGTCACAAATGGCAGGATTTCCTTCTTTCATGGCTGAATTTTATATATATATATATATTTATATAATGTATGTATATATATATATAATGTATATATATATATAAATATATATATAATGTGTATATATATATAAATATATATATATATATACACACACATACCACATCCTCTTTATACATTCTTTCAGTTACAGACACTTAGGTTGTTTACATGCCTTAGTATGTTTCATAATGTTCAATGAACATGGGGGTACAGATATCTTTTCAAGATAGTGATTTCATTCCCATTTGACTTTTGTAATAGTGTACCTTTATTGGTCTTTTCCAAGTATTTACAACTAGACATTGAAATTAGCTTTGGTGGAGGCAAGGGGTTCATCCTGGAACCCTTCCATCCAGAGGTAGGATTGGTACGTGGGTTCCCACAGGTTTTCCAAAGAGTAAGACAGCAAGGCCACCGCCACCCTAGAAGAAAAGCATTTACTCTCATAGAAAAACACACACTCCGTTTTCTACCTTGTATAAATAAGCCTCGTAAGAGCAGAGTTAACTATACACCATTTATTAAGTTGATTGCTATCATTTTTAGTAAATACATGTATTAACTCATTCTGAATAGAAGTTTTTAAACATAATAAGCTATTAAAACTTCCCAACTATATGTATCCAAGTGCAGGGTTTTGCGTATTATCCCTCTTTAAAGATTAACAGGTCCACAAAAGCAAATTGTACAATAGTGTAAATAAACTTCACCACTTATGCAAAAAGCAGCGTTTTCCCTTATTTTTCATGGAAATTTGCTTGAAATATACATTTCACGTTTCTACCTCCTAGAATAGAGGGTGTTGAACAAGGAGACATTTTTTAAACTTGTCCTTGTGATGTAGAGTTTTCCCTAGAAACAAGTATATTTTTTATTGTAGGATTATAATTCTGTCCTGAGTTTCCCTTCTTCTAAGCAGAATGTCAGTTGTCACATCACCCCTCCCTTTAACAGTTCTCCCCCTTCAGGTTCCCTTCCTCGATGTTACTTATGACCAGGAAACTGCACCCCAACTAAGAGACAATAAGGCTTAGAGTGGGTTCCTAAGGAACTAAGGTGTGTACCTCTAGGGCAAGGGACTTGTGATGGAGACTTTGCAGACCAATGGCATCTCTTACTTTGATACTGTCCTGGGGCGTAAGATTTCCTTAAAACTGACCCTAGAATAATGGAGTGCTAATGTCAAAGTTTGCATATCCCTTAAAGATTATAATCCAGTGTTTGCCAAGTGGTTGGAAAATAAAATCCACAATATAAACACAATGTGTGTAGCTAACATATAAAGAAAGCATCCTATCTTTATCTCAAACTCCTCCAGTATGAATCTATAATTTCCATCAAAGCCATACCAGAGAAGAGGCCTGTCTTTTCCAGGCCTCTCAATGATTTGACAATCTCTGCCCCAGCCTCCACTCCCCATTTTTGTTTTCGTGGTCCATAGTATCACTCTACAAAGCAAGCTACAAAATGGGGCTGGGAATGTTTTTGGCAAAGAATGCCCCTGTTCTGTGGGATACCCCAGAGGTGTCCCAGAATGAGACCACAGGCGTCCTTAAGATGCTGACCCGACCCTGGGAACTCTAGAGGTTGACACAGAGGTCGAGAACCAATGTCCCTTGGATGCCTGCAGTGCTGTTATGTGACCCCATCCCACTGGGCGGCTGTCAGCATCACAGCAGACGTTCGTTTTGACTGGAAATCATCCCTTGTTGTGAGAGGTTGCACTGGTATGAAAGAAACATTTTCATGAAAAGATCCATTAGGGGATCTGCTTGGGAAATTATGGACCTGCTGGATTTGTATGCTCCAGGTTACTCTTCATCAAATTAACTTTCTTACTTTTTTATAGACTGAGATCAAAAGATAATAAATTACCTTCCCTTTCTGCTGCAGAAAAGGGGCATCACAGGTGATTCATCTTCCACTCCCTCTTTCTCCATATAAAATACAGAAGGTACTGTCAAGGTCATTTCAGAACTGTTAGTGTCTTCTCCACACTGCAAAAGAAGAGATCGCTTCCTCTTTGCATTTGTGCTCGGTATTACGCCTTAAGCCTTATGTACACTGAAGAATGACATATCTGGGGGGAAGGAAATTGATACCTTGGAAGTTCCTTGATGTCTTTCTTTTCTCCCCTACCAGACGCCTTTATCTAGTTCCTTTTGACTTTTGTTTCTCAAGCGTTATATATGTAGGTATCATCGAAGTATTGATATATACTTCCATCTTTCCCTAGCAATCCAGAAGACAAAGGGTATGTGTCCAAAAGAATGGAGAGGGGTCCCCTGACACCTGCTTGATTCCCTTTTGTATTCTCACATTGTCAAACCAGTAATCCATCACCTGAGCAGTCCCATCCCACAGAAAATACATGGCAATGTAGGTATGGAGGTCCTCCTTTGTTTAAGCTGCAAGAAGGGTCTCAGGGAGGTGAGTTTCCCTTCTGTAAGTTGCAGGGAGATCCAACCTGCAATCTGGGGTGCTGGGTGAAGGAGGTGCCTCAGGAAAGACTAATTATGAAAAGCAAAGGTTCTCACCCTAGACCCTGAGTTGCCTTCATTCTATATCAGGCTATCAATCCCAGGTGCTCCTAAGGTGGAAACTGCCCACCCTCCCAGGTTCTGAGGGCTCCGCAGAGATGAACTGGATATAAATATGAAACTATACAAATATAAATATATAGTTACATTCTATATATAGTTTTATATATATAGTTATAAACTATATATTACTATATATTTCTTATAGCTAAGATTTTACCAGTGAAAAGATGGGCAAGAATGCATTTAACAGTGAGCTCAATTTAACAAAATTAACTGCTGATTAAAACTATCTTTTTAAAAACCCTTAAAAATATAACCATCCCCACAGTTACTTAAATTTAAACCTTCACACATTTGTGTTCTTTTTTGAAACTGAGTTTTCTCGATCATTTCCAAGTATATGTACATCAATACACTATGCTGGACATCTTAAATTCACCCAGTGCTGTATGTCAATTATAATTCAATATAACTGAAAAAATAAGTTTCTTTTGAAGCAGACAGCCTAAGATCAGAAACAATTCTCTGCATACAAAACCCCATTAGTAAAATCGTAGTAAAAATAACATCTAAGTAATATCAATAAAGGAAACTGTGCATGCTTCTCCTTTATCCCTTCATCACCACAATTTTCTTCATAGTTCCTTTCATTTTTCTTTGTAAGTAAATCTGCAAGAAACCAGGGTGAGGAGGATGAAGAGAAGACCTATTCTCAATGAGGACAGAGAAGTTATAACTTATTAAAGTCGAGACTTAAAGATCACTTGGGGGCATGTTATAACTCAGATCAGGATACATGATGGGGCACCTTTAACATTAAAAACTAACACGTTAATTTTAGAAATTTTAAACTTTGGTATCCAAAAAGATAGCTCACCAGGAAGGAATTATACCGTTCTAAAGTAGCATAAAGATTATTTTCCATGAAAGACTCTGAGACAGCATCTATTGTGGCATAAATACGCTTCTTTGTGAAATACCTAGTTAACATAGGAGTCTCCGTCAGATACTAGAACATATAGACACTCAAAGCACATTATAGCCATATGGTCTCCACAAACTCTTTATGTTTTTGGAGAGATGAAAATAAGAGTAGGTGAGAGGGGAGTTAAATAAAATAGCAAAATGTGGAGGGAGCTTTCAAAAATAGTAGACCTTTTTTATTCTCTTTCTTTTCTCCTCTTCTTGAATGGTATCCAGGCACAAAGGCTCTGCAGGCTTCCCTCAGTAGATGCTCAGCCAGGGATCACCCCTGCTCTGAGGTCTTTAGTGCTGGGAGAGCTCCAAACTTTCTCCGCTCCCCCTTCCCCCTTCTCCTTAGCACTCCTCCCCCTGTCTCATTCCCAAATGCGGTGTGCGGTCAAGTGTGACCCCAGCCCGTTTGCCTTCAGAGTTGGACCAATCTACTAAGTGGCCAGCTTCAGAGAAAACCAAGCAGCTCCATAAAACAGACATGTGCCTCTTTGAATGCAAGGTGACATCAAATTATAAGCATAAGTTCTCAATTATCAGTTATCAAAGTGAAAATAACAGCAATGGGCTTTGTTCACTTTAAATATGAGGAATTGTTTTCTAGATGAATACACTCATATCTTGTAAGTGCATAATTCGGGGAGGTGGCTGATCTTATCTAACCAAGAGAAAGTTTCACAAATAAGGCAAAATTATCACTATTTCATGGAAAGAGAGTTTACTGGAATATGAAAAGCAAGAAACTGGTTGTGAACATAGAGAATATTGCACTTGGATTACATCTGCCTCTCGACCCTGCATTGATGCAAAAAAGATTGAAGTGCCTTATTCCTGTGGGTGACTATACATACAGACAATACTTTGCAGCTTTTTAAGAACAGGAAGAAGTTTGTTCCTGTTCCATTCCCCGTTCAGAATTTGCAGACGCACAGTCTAAGCTCATCCTAGAACCTGGGACATGTATCGCATTGTTACGCATTAAGAAAGCCATTCTCTCTGTCTGTGTCTCTATTCCTGCCCTAAAGACGTAGACATAGAGAATGGACTTGAGGACACAGGGTAGCGGGGGAAGCTGGGTGAAGTGAGAGTGGCATCAACATGTATACACTACCAAATGTAAAATAGATAGCTAGTGGGAAGCAGCCGCATAGCACAGGGAGATCAGCTCTGTACTTTGCGACCACCTAGAGGGGTGGGATAGGGAGGGTGGGAGGGAGGCTCAAGAGGGAGGGGATATGGGGATGTATGTATGCATATGGCTGGTTCACTTTGCTGTGCAACAGAGGCTAGCACGGTATTGTGAAGCAGTTATACTCCAATAAAGATATATTTTAAAAAAGAAAGCCAATAGTTTACAATCGCAATCATGTCTATAACAGGGCGCTGATGACAGTACAGAGTCTAGTGTCTATTATTAATTCATAGCCAGTCCTGTCCAAGGAACTTGGCCTTTGGCCCCTTGCCTGACAGCACAATAGCCAGCGAGTTAAAGCAGCACTCTGCCCTTTCTTCTCACTCTTGTTTATGCATGTTAAAAGAAACAGCTTCATTAAGGTTTGAATTATTTCACGAGGATGCTCTTTTCTGTCTTCTCCTGCCCTACCTTCACAGCACCCCACCTTTAAAGACTTAACTAGCCAAGGGCCTCTTTCTGCGGTTGGCGCCAATGATGCCACCTTGTGGGCACTTCTACTGTTCCTGAAAATATCAGCTCATCACAGCGCGCTGCGGGCCAGCCTTTCCGGGCTTGGGAAACGTGATCCCCGCAGCCTCGCAGGGCTATTCCTAGTGGCCTACCCCCGGCCACCCCGCGCCCCAGCTGCACCGCCCCAACTGTTGGCATCTCTCTTGAAGGTGGCCCGCAGCTCGGGCGGGCGCCGGCGTGGTCGCTGGAGTTGAGCAGTGCAGCATCCTTGTGGGATCTGCCGGCTTCGGCCGGGGAGGCACAAATCGCTTCCAGGAGGCCGCGCATCTGATTATGGGGAGCCAATGAGAAGGCTCGGAAGAGGCAGTGGTTGCCAAAAGAGCAGATGTGTCTGAAGTCTGCATCCGTTCATCTGGTGACCTCCTGAAATCGGTGAAAGATTTATATTGTTAATTATAGACTTTCTCCCCCTAATTTAGTCTTCCTTCTCTTCATTAGGAAAAAAAAAATGGAGATACGGTTCCAGGTTAGAATCCAGTGTTGCTTCAGGAAGGGTGTCATCATCTTTTGCAAACCACAGCTTAGACTTTCTTGAGTTAGACTGGCAAAACACACAACACACCAAATACACACACACAGTTTACAGAGTTATACCAAATTACAGAGCTCAGTGCAATAAAAATACAAATGTACTTTAGCTGGAATTTGGTGTTCATTATAACTTAGAAGATGTGAAAATAAACCTGATAATTTATGTGTTCATCAGATAGTTACTCTTGAGAAGAGAGACTATGGAAGAAATCAGATGAATAACCAGGCCACACTACAGTTGGTTAATTGTTGGAGGTGTTTGAGTTTTTCAGTTAAATATTGCTTAGAGCATGGGGATTTTCTTCTTCAACAAGAAAGAAAGAAAGAGGGCTTCCCTGGTGGCGCAGTGGCTGGGAATCCGCCTGCCAATGCAGGGGACGCAGGTTCGTGCCCCGGTCCGGGAGGATCCCACGTGCCATGGAGCGGCTGGGCCCGTGAGCCATGGCCGCTGAGCCTGCGCGTCCGGAGCCTGTGCTCCACAACGGGAAAGGCCACGACAGTGAGAGGCCTGCATACCGCAAAAAAAAAAAAAAAAGAAAGAAAGCAAGAGAGAGAGAGAGAGAGAAAGAGAGAGAGAGAGAAAGAGGGAGAGAGAGGATTGAAGGAAGGAAGGAAGGAAGGAAGGAAGGAAGGAAGGAGGGCTTCCCTGGTGGTGCAGTGGTTAAGAATCTGCCTGCCAATGCAGGGGACACAGGTTCAAGCCCTGGTCTGGGAAGATCCCACATGTCGCAGAGCAACTAAGCCCGTGCGCCACAACTACTGATGCTGTGCTCTAGAGTCTGTGAGTCACAACTACCCTGTGGGCCACAACTACTGAAGCCCTCACGCCTAGAGCCTGTGCTCCACAACAAGGGAAGCCACCACAGTGAGAAGGCCCTGCACCACAACAAAGAGTAGCCCCCGCTTGCCGCAACTAGAGAAAGCCCGTGCACAGCAATGAAGACCCAACGCAGCTAAAAATAAATAAATAAAATAAATAAATTTAAAACAAAGAAAGAAAGAAAGAAAGGTGGGAGGGAGGGAGGGAACAGAACAAATCCACAAAGCTTTCTAATGGCATGCCTTTTCCACGATTCACTGGCTTGCCTGTGGAACTCCTGTACATGGGTTCAAGTTTTCTGTAGCTGCTGCCATGGGCCCCATCAAAATGAAAACAATTCCTTGCCAATTTGCCTTGAAAAATAAAAACACATTTCCTGGGTCTCTCAAACAGGTTTAGCCACAAAAATACATGCAACAAACAAGCAACAACAAAACAAGTGTAATTTACTCTTAACAAATTTCCTCTTGCATTAAGGAATATAAGATGGGCCTTAAATATATCTTCTCATGTTCACTGCAGGGCTCCACATCCAGAGAAAGCAGATGGTCTGCATGCGTTTGTAGGAGATCCACATTGAATCAGGAACATTTTCAAGTATTATGACAAAAGTGTTCTTGCCATATCATGTCAGGAATGACATCCAAGTCATTTCTTTTGAACAATTTTTTAACATATTAACAAGAAGCAAATCAATCAAGGGTTGGGTTTTTTTTTTTTTCCAGTGTTAACACTTGAGCCATTTTGACATTAAATTTAGTAGATATTGATCTGAAAGTCTACATAGCCTTTATGCCCTGGCCAGTTTTAGATCTTTCTAGGTAAAGGAAATCAACACATGCTTTGGCAAGAATCCCTCTAGCAATACCATAGGCGACGGTGTCTGGGTCCCACACAGACCCAGATATATAAAACCTGAACCTAAATGCCCATATGGAGACTCCAAACCAATTATTTCCCTACCCAGGAAAAATTGTTGTCAGGGACTTGATTGCGTATGAAAGGAATGTTGTTTTGTTTCAGAACCAAAGATTTCCGACAAGATAGAGCATGAGCTTTCTGAAAGGAGAGGTATTTTTGTTTTTTTCTCACCAACATGCTCAGACATAGCTTTCCTTTCAGCTAATTAAGCTGTTTTAAAGCAAACTGGTCAAGCAATGACATCTTAGCGGGGAGTCTTGGAGTCAATTGCATGATATAGAAGGCAGGACACTTATAGGGTGACTTCTGCTATTGTTTTCTCTGGCTGAATGTTTTCTACTTGGTCAGTGCTGCCAGAGTGACCCCACACAATTGGGAGAATGTAAAGCCACTGGCCTCAAGAGATGCCATTAAGAAGGCAACCACAGAATAAGATTTCATGGTCAGAAGCCGAACTTACTCTCTCCTACCAAGTCCTGATGCTTACAATATTTTATGTGTATGTTTTCTTCCTGTCATTAGCATACTGTTAAAACAGCTAAATAAAATGCCAACAAAGCCATTGGGAATTGCTTTAAATAATTATTCCTGTGTCCATGTAAAACGCACAGGCTTTTTCATAAAAGAAGTAGATGAGAATAAAGTCAATTTCTAGATTAATGATGGTTCCTTTAAGAGAAGGTGTGGATTACCTAGAGCAAAGTTTCTCTTGGCTAAATACACAGTATGGATGATGGACTATCTCCCCTGTCAAATATTTTTGTGAACAGGGTATAACACCCGCTGTTGAAATGGACAGACATAAATTTGGTGTTTTAACACCTGCCAGGATGACGCACATTTTCCCATGCTGAAAGAAAAGAGAAAAAATTAAATTTTCTATAAATAATCATAAGTTTGTTGAAAATGCTTCTCCTTTGTATTGCTTATATTAAACCCCAACACACTGAATCAGTCAGTAGGCTGGAAATAGGTCTTTTAAAACTCTGACAATGTTAAAGCAGTTTTTTTTTTTCACTAATAGCAAATGATTCATTATTTCTTGCCAATCAGCATGATGTTGTTACTAAACAATATGATTCTGGACCTAATTATAATGAAAACCATGTTAAGATAAGTGTCTTCCTAGAGAGGTCAGATGCCATCTGTTTAGATAGGAGACCTGTGACAAAAGGAACTGAAGAAAATAGTTAAAAAGAGAAGGAGGAATGATGACTTAGTTACCTTACAGTTCTTCACAAGAGATGTCATACTTAAGTCAATATTTATTTAAGGGGGATCCTGTGTTTTCCTTTGACTTTTAAACACCAATGATACTAAAAATAAGTAATCCATAAAAACAGAACATCTTGATAGTAAGGAAAGGGGGAGATGACCGCCAATGCTCACGAGGTGTCTATTATTGAGAGGAAGGTTACTGAGAACAGTATTATTTGAGAGCATTGTTGCTTCATGATTAAAAGAGAAACTTCAGGAAACAAATTACCCAGGTTCACATTCCTGCTTCACCACTTCTCGCTGTGAAGCCTTAGGCAGGGTATATAACCTCTCTGTTCTTCCGTTTTCAAACCTGAGAAAGGAGGCTGATAATATACTACCCCATGGGGACTCTTGTGAGCATTAAATGAGTTAAGTGGCACATGAGTCACACTGTAAATATTGGTAACTAGAATTGCTTTGTGCCAGCATTATGTTAAGTGTTTCACACACATTATTACTCCTAATCTTTACAGAAATTCTATAAGGACTAGACCATCCTCTCTTTTGTAAGGCTGAGAAAGCTAAAATTCATAGAACCTACTGAATTTTTCTACCGTCACTGACCACAGGTTTTAACTCGATTCACCAGACTCCAAAGTCTGTATCATTCCATATCTTATTGCTTCTCAAATAAACATCAACACAGATATTTTGGTCTGTTTGATTGTGAAAATGTAGAAAAGTAGGAAATAAACACTCAAAATTCTGTCTTCATGGAGCTGCACTTGACATTTTGATAGATTGTCTTTTTTTTTACATATATAAAGTATTACACAGCATGCATCGTTTTTGTACAACACAAACATCCTTTTATCTGTAAAGGAATAACTTGGCCATATTTATACAGCCATGCTGTGGAAAGGTGTAGCCCAAAGATGAGGTTGCTATGGAACCATCCAGAAGTACAGGAAAATAAAGAATTCGAATGATTTCTAACGAACTACTGCCACTTTCCAGCAGTGTGAGATAATATCTGATCCCGGAAGGAGGTGGCTGTGGCATGACACTGGTCCACATCGTGCGCTGGCTCCAGTTCTCCATCCCCAGTCCTGGGCTCCCATTATTGAGCCAATAGTGCCTGGCAGAGGAGGACCAGCCAGGCCCCTACCCTACCTCGATGTGGTGCTCACACCACATTCCACCAGAAACGCTGCTCAGATGAATCGGGCAGAGGAAAGAAGATGGTGGTTAGAACTGGGTAGCCCTGGGGACAGATTCCACTTCTGCCATTGTCTAGCTATCATGCGACTTTCTTGTCTGAGTCAGTTTTCGCCTCAAAAATTTGGAATAATAAATTTGGTTGTGAGGATCAGAAAAAAAATGTGCATGAAATACTTTGAGTGCTGACTATACCTTTCCAGGTGCTGCACATGAGATCCCTGCCTTCACCCACTGTTCAGATGACCATGGGGATTTATTTGTCTCTGGAGAACAGTGCCATCTCCAAGTTTAGGGGCCATGGGTCATATTTCTGCTACAGGTGCCTCAATTTGACAAGTAATTCAAGTCTATAGAGATGGTCAAATTGACAAATGAGGTATTTTTTAAATTTTTATTTCAATAGAGCTGACTTATAATGTGTTAGTTTCAGATGTACAGCAAAGTGATTCATATATATATATATATATATATATATATATATATATATATATATACTCTTTTTGTTAGATTCTTTTCCATTATAGGTTATTACAAGATATTGAGTATAGTTTCCTGTGCTATACAGTAGGTCCTTGTTGGTTATCTATTTTGTATATTGTAGTCTGTATATTTTAATGAAGTAGCTACTAAGATAATGATGTCTGAGTCAAGGAGTAGAATAAAGGAAATTTTGACTTTAGAAAATTAAACACAGAAAGCCTTGTGTGCATAGAAGCTATCAAACCCCTCAAAGAATCAGGGATTGTTGCTCAATCGTCATTCGGTTGAGTCAGGGAAGATAGAAGGTAAGAAGAATCCCACTACTGAGTGACAGAAAGATTTCTAATGTTCTTAAGTATAGCCAACATGATATTTTTGGGGGTAAGAAATGCTTACTTGTGGAAAGATTGGGAAACATAGGAAGGTTAAAGCTCCCAACACAATTTTCCTACATGTACGAGAACATCTTAAATCTAACTTACAGTATGATGTCAGTAAAATTCAGAAAACATGTTGGTTCATGTGCAAACTTTCCCAAACTTTAATCTTTTGAACACAAAGACAAACTTCCTCACAACTCATGTTCTATAAATATTTGAAAGTCATAAGAAAAAGCTGAAAACCTGACAGAAGCCACTTTCTTTAGTGCAACACGTGGCTGGTTCAGTCCCTAAGGTTTCCTTTATGCTAAACTATGTACACATTAAAGTTTGTAGCAGCTTTATTCATAATTGCCAAAATTTGGAAGCTACTGGCATGTCCTTCAATAGGTGAAGGGGTAAGCAAATTGTGGTACATCCACGCATTGCAATGTTATTTAGAGCTAAAAAGAAAGGAGCTATCAAGCCGTGAAAAGGTATGGAAGAAATTTAAATGCATATTGCTAAGTGAAAGAAGCCAATCTGAAAAGGCTACATACTGTATGTTTTCAACTATATGACATTCTAGAAAAGGCAGAACTATGGAGACAGTAAAAAGATCAATGGTTGCCATGGGTTAGGGGGAGGAAGGGAAGTATGAACAGGTGAAGCATAGAGAATGTTTAGAGCAGTGAAGCTATTTTTCTGTGCCATATTATAAGGGTAGAAAAATGGCATTATACATTTGTCAAAACCCATAGAATATACAACATAAACAGTGAACTCTCATGTAAACCATGGACTTAAGTTTTTTTTTCATGTATAATAAAATTTTTAAAAATCACCAAATTCATTTTTTAAAACTATCTGGGAGACTGACAGTATAGATGGAGAAACTATGAAGACGTTCCATTCTATTTATGATTAAAAAAATTATTTTTTGATTGATGAAGAAATATATGTCTTGGATCACATTATTTTTGATGAGATATTTCAAAGGAGGAAGCAGTGGCCCAGGGTTTAAGGTTACAGAAGAAAAGCTAACCTTGACATAATGTGACCAGTAGACATACAACCATACCAGAATTTTTATTGGGATTGCTATTGTTTTTTGCTAACTCTCCAGTTACAAATTCTATAGGTTTTGAAAAATCTGCCCCAACTCTGTTTTTCCCAAGAGCCCTGTTATTTTTAGTATATATCTTGCAATTTGGGGGAATAGGAGGATTTTCTGGAACACATACATTGCATTTGAGCAGAAATACCTGTATTTCTTTGCTACAGTCACAATGCTAGAATCTTTCCTTCTTGTCTGTTGGCTAAATTTCTTTTCTACTGTTGAATCTTCCAGATAGCCTAATACTCTGAAAATATTAAATTGATGTATTTTTACATCAATTTCCCCATAATTCTCCAGCAGGAATTCTGTCACCATGGCCCCAGGAAAATGGGAAAACAATAGTTACTGTGAAAAAGAGGAAAGGAATATAACATTGGGGAGAATTCCAATAAAACTAGAGGGGGAACCCATCCCTTTTACCCAGTAGAATTATGGGAAGGAAAAGGAGAAGCAGATGGCAAGACACGTGTATTCCAAGCTCCCCTCTAGAAGCAGGAGTTCTAGAAAAAAAGAGCATGCTGGGCAGGTTGAAGAGAGGATGCTACAGGTGGAGTCCAGTGAGTTCCAGGGATGACAAGGGGTTAGGAACAGAGGCTGTGCAGCCCACAGCCTAAGCCAGAAGCTACGGATGAAGGAAGTAGGAGAAGCTCAGTGGGGTCTGAAGTGCCAAGAGCCAAAATAGCCTTTGTTAGCAAGGGAAGACCACTGGGTCATGACTAAACTGAGAGAGAGCAGTCTCTGTGATCATCAGGTTTCACTCACAAACTTAGGGGAAAAGCAGCAGCCAAGGAATAAGGACTCCCATGAAGGAGAGAAGGAGGTCGGTGCAAGGACACCGTTGCATCCACCAAAGCTCTGGCAGGTAACAGAGATGGCACAGACGAAGGCTCTCAGCAAAGATGCTACTTCCAGAGGCATGGGCAGAGTTGAGGGAGCAACGGTGGATGGTGAGGCACCCAGAGACTAGCAACTTCCTCCCCGTAAAGCTAAAAGGACTGGAGACAATAAACCAGAGCCCACTGAGAGCTGGGATTGTGGCAATTGTGATGGAGGCACACAGCCAGAGATGTGGCGCTAAAGCAGGGAGGGGGCGGGGGAGAAATGTCTCCACTTTTCACCTTCCAAACACCTGTCTCCTGCTAGCACCTCCCAGTAACCAAACCAACAGAAGCCACTCAGCCAGGAAGCCCAGACTCCGCAGGGGTCAGCCTTCCGGACACACAGTAGAACAGATAAAGGCAGAGGTGGCGGGCAGGGGTGAGGACAAGCAGACCCCAACCAGACACCTCCTTCCATTTCAACGTGAGGGCGGGTAAGCCCCTCTTCCTTAAGTACACAGATGCCATGTTGGAGAGGAGCACTAGGGGTTCCAAAATAGTGAATATTCACCTTAAGAGACTCAGTCACTTAAAGGAAGTCTTCAGATTATTGAAAACAGACTGAAGTTTGCTAAAACACTGTTTAGTTTTCTCTCCGCCCATCAGGTCATTGTAATGAAAATTAGATGAATTATTTTTTTAAAAATCAAGAGGCATAAATAAATAAAGCTACATTTTCATTACACAATGTGAGGAAATTTGTGAATCGTCTCCACTTTGTACTATGCTCTCTACTTCCAAAAGTAACTGAGGTGACTTAAAGATGAAACATGGCGGAAATGTCCCAATAGAGACAGAAGCAAGAGACTATTTCAGACTCCTGCTGTGAGCAAACAAATCTTAAACAATCATTGGTTGATAAGTTATGGACATCTAAAATGGTAATATAGTACATTGTGTTACATCCTTGATTATTTAAAATAAAAATATGGAGTTATTTCAAGGAATGGAAGAATTTCCAAAACTCAATACAAGCGATAATTATCGCAAGGGATCTTCTATAAAGGACATTGAGTGACATGTGGAAAAAATCTCCCTTCAGATTTTCTGAGATAATGAAGCCATCTTCAAGCACGATATAAACTCTGGATGACTTCACAGTTCCTGGCCTTCTGCTTTTGTCTCCTCCAAAATATTTTATATTACATCCTTGCTTCATGCCACACACCAGTTTCCTAATTTCTTCTGCACACAATGATTATTTTTAGCAATGACCTCCAAGCCTTTCCTAGAGCACAAAGAACAGCTTGTAAGAATGTCCCACTTCATGCCCAGACTCAGCATCTATTCTCACCCGGCTTCTCCCTGAATATCCCACACATCCAAATGCGATTTTACGTATCTTTGTCCAACACTTCCTCTCCTAAATTTAGTCATCCCAATACAAAATGCTTCCACAGACATCACGCCAAACATTTTCCAACCTCCCACCATAATCTTTAACTGAACTCTTCCATCAAAGCTCTTTTACAGCTGCATTTTTTCCATATATATCTACATTTGTTGATGTATGTCATCCCTACATTATTATAAACCAAAATATCTGAGGATAGAGGCTGTATCCATTTTCACTATATATTTCTAATTTAGCAAAAGCTACACATTCAGGAGATGACCAAAAACTTTATTAAAATGGAGAAGAATACACTACTAACAAATCATTTGGAGGAGAATGTATACTTTCTTGTCACATTTTTTAAAATTGTTGACATTCAAAGGAAAATAACTGAGTTTCAGCAAGCAATTTGCTTAAAGCAATGATCTTGTTTGTGTGTTTCTCTTTTTCTGCCATTTTGCCAAGTCTCATTTAAATATTAAATATGTGATTGCAATATTCCCCTCTCTCCCCGACACACACGCACACACAGACACACACACTCAAACCAACAGCCTTTCTGAAA
The DNA here is from genome assembly GCF_949752795.1 of Hyperoodon ampullatus. Classification (NCBI taxonomy): domain Eukaryota; kingdom Metazoa; phylum Chordata; class Mammalia; order Artiodactyla; family Ziphiidae; genus Hyperoodon; species Hyperoodon ampullatus. Next base: position 63,392,989 of record NC_136925.1, on the reverse strand, counting down.
AAGATACCTTAAACCAGTGGGATTGAAAACCTGATTTAAGTGAGCTTTTAGTGAAAAGAGGCATTATTTAGAGACATCATGCCTAATCATTTTTTGGTTTGCCGTAAGAACTTTGAAGGGTGACTCCTGGTACCATTTTCTGGCCACTTGCTACTTTTCCTGTGTAGTTGCATGTTAAACATGATGACTTGCTGTATAGAAGCCATGTGTTGTCATAATGTAACATCATTAAACAAAGTGTTTAGAGCAGTTTTAGCTGAGCCAGAACATGAACAACAAAACCCGCCAATTACAGTGTCATTTTGATAGTTGTTAAGGTTTCAAATGTCTCCAACTTTTTCTGGTAGGCCATATTGAGCATGTCACAGTGAACATCTGAGATAACGATTTGCTAAGCAATGTGTAATTCTCGCTCCTTTTTTAATATCAGAGAAGAAAGAGTTCTTTATAATAATTTGGCTCAAATGTCTACACACATTGCTCCAGCGTCTGTAGCAGCATGTGTTTCTAGGATTGTTCTGGAAGAGAAAATGCAGAAACAGCAGGGAGCAGAAGATAAACAGGCAATCCGTGACTCATTAAAACCAGCATTGGTAGCCAACATTGTGTAGTGTGTGAAGACCCCAGATCCAACTCGCCTATAAACTTTTTTTACCAGCTGGACTTAGCATCTGTCAGAGTTTGGAAGGAGAGGTAATCTGGTACAAATGATTTCAGTGTGTCACATTTATTAACCTGCCACCTTACATAACTCTGCTGATTGGGAACTCAGGGAAACGTTTGAGCAATGATACAGCTTATTGTTGGAATGTTACAACTTCAGTAATAAAGATGCAAGTTGCTATTTTACCAAAAAAAAAAAAAAAAAAAAAAACTACAAAGACCATAGATCAATTGGAAAATGATAACGAAGAAAAGTTAGAAGGCATCACGATCTTGAGAAATGTACATGCCAGAAGAATAATTGAAATTCAGTTTGGATTTTGATCATCTTCAATTCTTTACATCAATTAGGCAGGAAAAAATATTTTATTTTTTAATAGTCGTCACATTTGTTAAACAGCTCCGATGTAAACAAATGCCAAACTAGGAGCATTACTGCGTCCTTTTCCAACTACTTACTGTTCTAAATGAATGATCCGCTTCTGTTGTTAAATCTGGACAATTGCTAGAATGGCATTTTCTGTTTCTTTAGCATTTTCACAACAGAACTGAAGGGAAAGTATAGGGAGCTTCATATAGAAACTGTGTCCATTTTTGTCTTAAACAGCTTTGACTTGGCTCTCCACTCATTAAAGACAAAGAACATTACCAGAGAAGCCAAAATCACACAAGGTAACCTGCACCCTTTTCATTCCTGGACTCTGATTGACCTCGTTTTTGCCTTAAAGTTTGCTTAGAATTATTTGGTCAAGAGGAGAAAAACATCACAAGACAATTTTCTATTTCTTATCCATCACATGCCAGTAATTTCTAATTAATGGGGATATTTACTCTCTGGTACAAAATTTGCACATATCAGCTTACAAAATATGGATAAGCTGGTTTCCTATAACAAAATATAGCCCTGCCATTTCAAAAAATGGAAATTTCAGAGACTTTGGAAAAAAATCAGCTGAAGGAATGCTTCACATTTCGCCATGGTTAGCCTATTATTTGTAGTTTTGAAACTTTATTGGTCCCCAATCTAATCTTTTCTGAGTATAAAAACATTAACATATGGTTTAACACAGCACAGGGCTGGAAAGTCCATATCCCAAATGCACATTGTATGCAGGGTGACATTCACACTAAATATCATCCCTCAGGGTCTGTACTCCATTTTACCTGGGATTGGAGAGCCATGAAATCCCTGGAAAAGTTGTTCATGAGTCTGAACCAAATGGTGCACGGTGTACTGAGATGCTAACAGTGTATGCTTCTGCCAAAGGTTGTGGCTCAAATGTCTCTCTAAGTAACATTAAAAATCTGCTGCTTCATGCCTATGAATTTCAATATTTATAGCATTCAATAAAACGGTCCACTGTCAGAGAAAGATGTGCCACTGTGCACTCTCTGAACAGATGGACGGCAATATGGCACATTTACATGGACCAGCTGTGGAGCGCAGAAATGGATGCTGGTCAGAGGCAGGATACAGGCCCCACATCTGGAATTTGAACCGGTCGGCCTCGGTACCCACTGTAAAGTTTCCTTCCGCAGGATGCGCTCTGATTTAGAGCTGCTAACTAGTGTGCCTTAAACTTGATCAAGAGTCCTCATTAACACAAGAGATCAGAGGGACGTGAGGGCCTGGATCTCCTCTGTTGGGCATCTGTTAGAATCTGTGGATGACACTCTGTACTCAGTTTTAGACGCACCCAGGGGAAGATTCTCTCATGCATGATGCAATGTTCTCTACTTAACTGGTTTTATACCAAAAAAGAGGTTTCATTATAAACAGTGCTACTTTTTTTTTCACACCACTTTTCTAAACAGGTCAGAAAATATACCCTCAGAGAAAAAACAGTCCCTAGGATATTTAAAAATTTAGTAGAAATGTCTATTTTTTTAAAGTCTCAAATGGAATGTTGTTTTATTTGGGGCTGACTGGTCTTAGTTCAAATGCATGGTAAGAAATTTCTGAAATTTAGCAAGCTCTTAGACTAGCATTCTTCATTGTAGTATCACTATTCAAATCACCAAAACAATAATTTTGTGCCATTTAGACAATTCAACTGACTTGATAGAAAGATAAACTGCTTCCAACAGATTTCAAATATGAACAAGAAATGGTGTGTTACATAAAAAGTACTCTTGAGTAACATTCTAGTTTCACTTTCAGAAAGTATTTTCCCTTTAGAGAATATTCTATTCTCATTCTTTCTTTCTGTAAAATACTTCTCTCCACATTTTTTCAATTATTCACTTTAAAATTTATTTGGTCTTCCATGGCCGAATCTCTTGAAAAGTGGTGGTTCATTTACATCCTCATAAACTGATGACTCCTTTTCTATGACCATTTCTCACAGCTACTCCAACCTCCTCTCTCTCCCAAGAGAAACACAGATATTTTAAGCAAGTGAGCCAGTACAACTAGTCACCAATTGGAGTATGCTAACTTAAGCATGTAATTTATAGATATTTTAGGGCTTTTCATTGGGCAATCATCTCCTTTAAAATCTAAAAATAAAATTGCATTTATGCTATTTGGCATCAATCTTTAAAAAGAAAATTTTGGTTATAGCTCTCAAAGAAGTTCTAAGGGATGGCTGATTTCTACAACAAAAAACTGACAAGTTAAAATACTCTGATTGATTAATTGATGGATGATTCATTGAATGGTATAATGCATTAGTACTTAATGAATGACTGAATGTCCGGTGAAGACATAGTAGCTAAAGCAATAATTGTTTATGTAAGATAGTAAACACATGACTATGACTTGTCCCATGTGGCACAGTGCCTAAACACAGAACCATCTATAAAGAAAGAGGTTGTATATATGTCAATCCCAACCTCCCCATTCATCCCACCCCACCTTTCCCCCCTTGGTGTCCATACATTTGTTTGCTACGTCTGCGTCTCTATCTCTGCTTTGCAAATAGGTTCACCTGTATCATTTTTCTAATTCCACATGTATGCGTTAATATATGATATTTGTTTTTGTGTTTCTGACTTACTTCACTCTATATGACAGTCTCTAGGTCCATCCATATCTCTGCAAATGGCACAATTTCATTCCTTCTTATGGGTGAGTAATATTCCATTTTATATATGTACCACATCTTTGTTATCCATTCCTCTGACCTAGATGGGAAGGAAATCTGGGAGGGAGGGGATATATATGTATGTATGGCTGATTTACTTTGCTGTACAGCAGAAACTAACACAACATTGTAAAGCAACTGCACTCCAATAAAAAAAAAAGAGGGTGAAGTGGTGAAAAGGAAATGAACCACACTGCACATTGTAGTGATAAGAGGTTTGGAACTATTAAAAGGTGAGGAGTGTTTGGGTAATGAAGAATGAACCCAAACTGGCAATCCAGCATGATATGCATGATCACAGCAATTTCAAAGAATTCAAAGAGAATTTTAATTTTTCTCTTATTTTCAACTACAGTTCAACTTTTCATTGGCAGTTCAACATCCCAAAGATATCACTTCCTTACTTCAACAGAAAATGTCAATATTTAGACCATCCCACACCCTCTCTTACAACTGCATGGATTGTGAATGAAATGTGTGATACCTCTGAATGGAAATATGGTATTCCAGCGAAGGGGTGTATAGAAAACAAAGTGCAACTAACATAATATGAACATTCCCAACTGACCATCTCTATCCACAGTAGCCACCTCTTTTCCATTGTGACTGACACAAGCTTTACCAACACAAATAATCCCATCTCTGTGTGTCCATCAGGCAGGCAGAGTTCCAGCACAGTGTTGTCTGGCTCAATGTGTGCTCGTCACGGATTGCTGAATGCACAACTTTTCCCATCTTGTAAAAGACTTCCACTCCACTGCTCCTGACAAGAGACAAATCTATTTATGCATCCTGTTTCTGGTTTTGAAATGCAGGAAGATAAATTTTCCTGTGATATTTTAAAAAATTAAATTAGGAAGGCAATACTTTAAATGGCTATAAAGGACAGCACAGTTCCATGAACCTGTATAAAAGCAATATTAAAACATCTGGTAGAATGTACTTATTCTGAGCTTAAAAAATGTGTAGGTGTGAGTGTGTATGCGTGTGCATGTGTCTTTTTAGGGAACCTTAATATACAAAAGAGTTACAAAAAAGAGACGCATCTTGTTTAATAATTTGTGATGTTAATTTTAAGTTTGGCAGGCAATGAAAGTGAAGAACATGTACAGATGATTTTCTTTGTTAGTGTTTGTTTCAAATTCCTAAACTCCTGAAGATGAGAAGAAATTACAAATTTTGAAAGGGAGAAAACTAGGATAAACCTTGTGGTATTAAATTAGAATTGGAATTAGTATAAACGTATGGTTTCAAAATATATACATAGGGATAGAAATAAATATAGATATAAAACTATCTGTATGCACATACTCATACATTCATACATTCCCTAACTCTGTCTACTGAAAGGGCCTAGGACTCAACAATAGCCCAATAGCAATGAGCATACCTAGCACCCTGAGCTTGGCTTCTAATTCCATTCTCCACTAAAAGAAACCAGGGCTCCTTGGAGAGATCAGTGATTCTAGGGCTGGGGCAATGAAAGGACTAGATGAGCCTGGACTATCATGTACCAGAAAGCAGGAGGCACTCGAAGACTCATGGGGGCATATGAAAAAGACACAGGAGCCAACTTAATGGAGCTCCCACTGGCCAAACTGGGGACAATTTGAGTATCAAAATGAACAATGATCATAACATATTAAAACACTGAATAAAATAGAAAATCACAAAAACATGTAGACAGAAGTAAATGAATACATTTGAAGTTTGTAAGGGGCAAGATAATATCCCCCACTAAATATTTATTCATTATAAAGAGGGACAAGATTAACTTTACAGTTGAGAAGACTGGCCACCATCACCCAAATCAAAGTGAACCTCATCAGTGATGGGACAAATTGAAATCATGCATTTTGATGGGAAGAATCAGCATCACTTCTCTGCTATTCTTGTCTAACATGCATCACCTGAATCTAATAATAAGGAAGCATCAGACTAACCCAGACTGAAGGATGTTCTACAAAATCAATGGCCTGTAAGCTTCAAAAGTGTCAAGGTCATAAAAGTGAAGGAAATACTGAGGAATTGTTCCAGACTAACAGAGACTAAAGAGATATGACAAGTAAGTGCAAGATGTGATTCTAAACAGGTACAATTTGCAAGAGACATTTTTGAGGCAAGAGTGAAACTTGAATGGCGTCTTGAATGTATCCATGTTAACCAACAGATTCTGATGGTTGTATTGCATCTGTGTTGAAGAATGTCCTTCCTTATAGGAAATTCACACTAAAGTATCCAAGGATGATGGATCATTAGGTGGGCAACTTACTCTAAATGATTCAGGGGAAAAAAGTTCTTTATTCTGGGTTTCCAACTTGTCTGTAGCTTTCTTCAAAATTAAACAAAAGATTTTAATACCTATGCATGAGCCTCACCTCTGGAGAGTCTGGGTCCATTTGAGGTGAGATCCAGGCATGTACATCTTCTAAAAGCTCCCCGGGTGTTTGCATTGTGCAGCCAGTGTTGAGACCTATCAGTCTAAACTCTACACAAACTCTCTCACTTTACAAAAGAGTGAACAGAATTCAGATGGCAGGCCAAAGGTTGTGCACCTGGCAGAACAGACTCCAGAACTCAGGACTTCAGATTTCAAGTTGATTCACTCATTCATTTTATTGATATTATATTCACAGGGCCCTGTCCTGGCTATTTTGGGAAAAAAGAAAACCCAGTAAAACATATGTGCTTGTGATAGTAATAATGCCTTCTCTTCTATAATATTTTATTGCTTGTAAAATGTTTTTACGTTTCTTTTGGTTGTCAGAGCAATTCACTTGAGTAACATTACCTCAGTTTTACAGACAAGGAAACCAAGATTACAATGAGTGAGTGACATCCTGTGTCAGGACCAGGACCCAGGTCTGCTGACACCTAGACCAGGATTTTTCTGCCACACTCCACTAGTTTAATAAATGACAGCAAATGTTAAATGTCAAGTGAGTAATAAAGAGCCATAAGCATTCTGGGAACAGACAAGAACTTGAGGTCACTCCAGATGCCATTTTAATTGGTGGATATGCATTTTGACTCCTCTCTGCTTGCCCTTTGTCACCTGAAATTAATCTTGGAAAAGGTGATAAACTGGTGGGGACCAAAAGCATCAGAAGAGTGAGGAGAGAGAAAATGACTGGTTCCACTCCTCTTCATTCCTTAATGACTCGATAGCAAACAAGAGTTGTCTCTGTTCTGGCCAGAGAAACATTGTGGGGCATTTATTCAACTTTTTGCCAGAGAAAAACAGCCAGTCACTAAAAATAGCTGAGTAAATTTATGCTTAGTTTCTCTTTGACAGATCCTACAAAGAAATATCTTAAGTAAATTGTTGATTTTAATTAGAAATAAAAGGATAGATATTATAAAAGTTACAAGAAAGCAAGTGTGAGTCATATTTGACAAACATTAGTGTAGATGCGAGGCATTTTGCAGCAGGGAGTTGCCCGCTTGGAAGAATTCCTCCTCCTTGAGGGACACAATCAGCTCTCAATTGCATATGGTAATGGCGGAGAACAGTGATGTAGACTGGCCACAGATTGTTTCTATTTTGGTTCTAAAATATATTTTTGTAATTTTCTTTAAGAGGGACGTTCTAGAATGTATTCCTTGGAGTAATGCTGAGCTGCTGTTAACTAAGAGATCCCAAAATACAGTGATTCCCAAAAGGTAGAAGCTTATTTCTCTTTCATAACACTTCTGCAGTGAGTGGTCCAGGTCTGTGGGACGTACCTGCTCCCAACAGGTTTCAGACACTCAGCATCCTCCACGTCACTTTGTCGCCCCTAGGGCATAGTTATCATGGTTGAAGCTGGGTCACCACCAAGCCTGGATTCAACCAGTATGAAAGGGAAAGCGGAGGTGGAAGAAGCAGCCCAATTCCTAAAGCTCCAGACCCAGGGAAGACACATGTCTCATCCTCTCACATTCTACCAGGGAGAGAACTTGGTCACATCTAACTGCAAAGGAGACTGGGAAATGCAGTCCCTAGCTACACAGTCAGGCACCCGGGGAAAAGGGGGAAGGGGTTTGAAGAGCTAACCAGCAGTCTGCATCATGTTGATATTATTGGAAATCATAATTCAATGTGTATACTTTAAACAGTTTAGGAAGCTGCAAAGGAAAGATCTCGAAGAAGCTATTAAACAGCCCGGTTTCTTTATTGCCTTCTAGGGAAGAGATTGCATTCCTCTAAAACTTAAAGGAAGTGATCAAGTCTCATGTACAAATAATTCACCATTTTGCAGCCCAACTCAAGACTTAATAACATCGGGGCTTCCCTGGTGGCGCAGTGGTTGAGAGTCCGCCTGCCGATGCAGGGGACGTGGGTTCGTGCCCCGGTCCGGGAAGATCCCACATGCTGCAGAGCGGCTGGGCCCGTGAGCCATGGCCACTGAGCCTGTGCGTCCGGAGCCTGTGCTCCACAACAGGAGAGATCATAACAGTGAGAGGCCCGCGTACCGCAAAAAAAACAAAACAAAAAAAAACAAAAAAACACTTAATAACATCAATGATATCATTAAGATCTAAGAAGTCATATCTGACCTACCCCAGATCACACACTGGCATCCTGCAGATTGAAGAAAGCTCCCTGACATAGTTCGTTAGTATGGCACAACGTATAACTTTTCCTGAACAATAAAAAAAAGAAAATTCTGACCAAAATACAAGACTGTCATTTCCACCTTGCAGCTGGGGCAGGCGCTAGGCTCACTGGAATCTCCAGCACAATTTCCTGTCTTGCACCACGCTACTCTGGCCTGGCCCTTCAACACATTGAGTTTTTACACAATGGATCATACACAGTGTAACCAACCCACTCAGATCTAGGGTTCAGCTTCAGTTGTGACGGCAGGAAACTCTGTTGTAGGGAATAGGGAAGTAGGGTGGTTACCCTCAACGGGACGTACACTTTCACAGGTTTACCTCCCGTCACTGTTAACTGTGGATTTCTCTTTCATTTAATTTTTCTCACTAGTTTTTACTTTACTTTTTGATACTCTTTACTATAATCTCTACTAAGTACTGAGTTGTCAATTTAGATAAAAACCTAGATTCACTGAGACTGGTACTTTCCATCAATATTAAAGGTGGCAACTGTATCCCTTGCAGGAAAACATGAAGTAAAATTTCAGGAGGAGACAAATTAGGGAAATTGAACGGTTTTCTAGCTTCCCCAAGTCATTTTTTAACATGCAGTCTCATTGATTCATTAAAATTAAAGCTTGCCTGATAAATTCTCATAACATCAAATGACAGAACACTGCTTCAGCAAAACCACAAAAATACACTCATAAGCCAAAGGTAAATTGTTTGTGGTTCTTAAGTCTCACTGGCCCTTATTATTATAGATTGCAATCAGCCAGAAGAAAAAAACCCATAATCATCATGCTCTCATATGAATCGGCATTACCATGTATTATCAACATAGAACTAGAATTAAGGTTTTCAGGCATGATTCAAACTTAGCACAATTAGAGAAATCATTAAGTAATAATTTATGTATCTGATGAGTTTAGTGTTATGAACATGAAGACTCTTCAGATGCACAGGTAAAATGTTGAAAAGCACGGACAGGGAACACACATTATTTGGAAATACATTTAAAAATATTTTTGCTGTTAGAAAAATTCAAGGAAGTTTTAAAAGTCTTTAAAAATAAATTCACTGAAAAAAATGAATTCACAATGAAACTTGGATAAAGAAAGAAGAGAGACTGGAAATCCTGCCATAAGAATAAATATTGGCCAGGCGGGAAACAGACCAATCTGTGTGCCTCAAAAGGCAAGCTTTTCCTTTTCTTTATTGTTTCTTTCCTTTGCTGTCATTTTCTGTAAATAATTTCTTTATCCAATTTTCCTCTGAGTGAAGCGACAGATTGGACTGTAACTTAAATCAATCATCTGGCCAAAAAGTCGTAATCTGGGCCAAATCCTCTGAAAATGTACCATATGCATCAATTCTCCAGAACTCAGTTCAGACTCCACTGGTTAAAAATTATGTTATATGGAGTACTGGTTCTCTGCTCTCCCTAGACTGTCAGATCCATCCTTTGCCCTTATAAATTTGAGCTGGTGTCTGTTTTTGTTTCGGAAGAGAAAGAAATAATATAACAAAAAACACACAGGGGAAATCCAACACAGCCGTCATTAATGTGCTAAATTATTTCTAATATCTATCACCCTCCCAAGTCCACGACGATACTTGCTTTGCATAGCGGTAAAGCTGTCTTTATCTCCTGAGATGCAGCAGAGGGATGGCATTTGCATTTGACGTCTGCTGATAGAAACGAAACATTAAAATGCTATTTGGCAAGTCGGCAAAAGTGCAGAGCGAAGCCTTCTTTTTTAGATGTAGTTCCTTACAGAGTCTCCTTAAGAGTGCTCAGTAGGGTGTGACCATATTGCTCCCCGCGGTCATCATATGGTTTGCCCACGCAGCCGCCGAATTGTTTTGTGGATGTGAAATATTGTACGTTACCCCGAGAGCCATGGAGCCAGTGGAGCCAGGAACTGTTGTCGAGACTGACAGTTACATTGTGCTCCTGAATAGTGAAACGGCAGAATCAAAAACACAAACGGACCCAGACAGAATGTCCTGACCTTTAAGAAAAAGCCTGATTGGATATGGTGTAAACTTGCCTTCATGTCCCTCCATAATCCATTACACCTTTCTCAGCTCACTTTCTCGGGGCGGGGGTGGGGGGTGGGGGGCGCTGCTCATAGATGAGCTTCTCTTAAATTCTTTATGTGAAATTATTTATGGGGGGTTGGGGGAAGCCCAGGAGCACTGCAGTAAGTAGCTACCTCCCCCCATAGAATTTATTCTTTGTAGTTATTTTATATTAACACAGTTCAAAGACAACATTAATGACAAATCGTGTTATTTTCATTAATCTAAACATATTGATATTTATGACTGTACTTAAAAAATGAAGACAGATGCCCAGATACGGGAATGGATGTATAATCAGCGCTTCCAAGCAAATATCATTTAATTGTCTTTAAATTCAGAAATTACTGCTTGCAATCACTGTTCACTGCATTGCCAGCATCTTCAAAGGATCTAACTAGAAAATGGCAACTGTGCAGAAGTGTGGAAAGTGTGTAATTTCTCATTCCTCTCTATAAATTTTTCTATTGATTAAGGTTGTAAAATAATGTTTTTTTGTGGTAAAACTTATTAATTGCTTGATAAGTGTTGACACAACTTATTCTCTTTCACTTTATATATGAGACTCTTAATTGTCACCATTTATAAGGTTGGTGCTGTTCCTGTGTGAAGATATATGTTATGAAATCCAGGGTCCTACACAATCTGACTCAAGTGAGTTGAGACAAAAGTGTTAGAGCACAATTGAGATAATTAACACTACCCATTAATAGTTTAAACTACATATTTATTTCTGCAACTTTAAAGGGGCAGAGTGAATTCTGGCCATTAGGAAAAATTGAATTTCAATACCTAAATAAAATTGTCCAGATGCATGTTTGCAGAAGAAAAAAAAAGTTCTTTATTCTTACTAGAAGATAGATTTTTTTTTTTTTTGCATGTATTTTCTAATAATGTTTCCACTTAGAACAACCCTGCGGGGACACAGCAGCTTTTTTAAGGCTTTTCTCTGTTTTTCTCTTCCTCTCTCCTATTCTTTTCCTGATTTCTAGGCTTCCTTTGTGCTAACAAAATCTCCTTCATAAGTTAATATATTTGATTTCAATTGTTTCTTATTGTATAAACATTTACCACTAGTAGATTTTATGTTTTGAAATATTGATAAGATTATATTACATGTACAGGTATATTTAATCTGTCTCAACAGATACAGGGACTTAACATCTCATCATATTTTTTAACTCTGAACTTCTAAAAGTCTGATGACTCCACTGGTATTTCTTGCATCTCTTTTATAAGAGAGGAAAGCATCATCTAATTCAATTAACAGGCTTACGAATGGGTTTGGTTTTGTGTTCCCTTAAAGTCAACTAAATGGATGCACGGCATGTCTTTATTTCAAAAATAAAGCTGAACAATTAAATCCCATGTCTCTTTGCTCAGCTTTTGTTTCCCACTTGCTGCCTTGGGATGTAATGGTAACGAAGTCAGTTCACATCAAGCACTCTAGTAACAGGCATGGCAGAATTCCTTGTTTTTGCTCAATCAGTCTGTGTTCAAACTATCAGTTTGATTTATTTGTCCACATTGACCCTTATTCACCACTTAATTATCCTCGTATAATGTTTCAAGAGGCTCCTGACACAAGGAGGAAGACAATTGCCGATGTTCTGGGAAACAACTGTTGACCTGATGGGCCCAGATGAAGCCCATGGGTCAAAGGTTGTTTGCTTTTGGAAGAAGCCACATCTCATGCCTGAGGGCTGTGGCCAGAGCCACTCGCGGTGGGTGCCAACGGCTGTCCGGTCAAGCTGTGAATCAGCTTCTCAGAGTGCGCTGACCATCACCACAGGATGCTCCCAGCATCTCACTCCATCAGTCTCTCCAAATTCCCTGATAGGCTTGGGTTAGTATTAGAGGGAAGACACAAAACAAAATACTCTCAAACACACACACTGCACCTCAATGTCAGCAACATGTATGGTTACTGTTGTGAGTGGAAATACGTTTTCTCACTTTATGTTTAAACAGGAGGGATTTCAGAATCATAGACGTGAAATCAGAAATATTACAAACATTGAACTGCTTCATCTTGTGGTTGATCTCTAAGCCCCTGCTAACAAATCATAGGAATTATTCCTTTATTAAAAAGCAAACCATATCTGTCTTTTACATTTTGCCAGAAATACCATAGAGAGTGAGAAGTTTAATTTGAAAATAAGGAAATTCACTCAAAACTTTTGAAATTGGACAACTCTTCTATATCCATAGCCACTAAAATTCAAATGTAATAAAATAAATGATAGTTGAAAACACAGACAACAAATATCAAAATTTATAGAAAAATGGCACATATAAATATAAAAGTGTAATTTTCTATTTATGAAGTGGTTTTCTATAAAAATTTGAAATTCTTTTCGGGCAAGTTGAGCCCGTATTTCATTTGGCTCCATTGTGGTATACATAAACGGTTTTTACAACACCCTCCAACCTCAGTTTGTCATTTTAATTTTTCACACATTTTTCTCTCTTGTTTGGTATGTTCTCCATCTTATTAAATTTTGGTTTCCACAGTTGCCAGTATAAACTGACAGCATAATTGTTTTTCATAAATTATAAAGGTTCATAAATGCTATTTGAATCTAATATTAGAAAGTCACTCAGGAATTCATGATCTAACACAGCCTCCATTTGTTGGTGATTTTTATCCTTTTGTGTCTAGGCCTTTCTTTCTCTGTAATGGGTATATGATCACAAATGTTGCCACACAGAAGTGATATCATAGGAAATAGATAAATTCCAGGCAGCATTTTCAAAATGAAAAACACCAAATATTTTTAAAAGCTACTTAGTAGGACTTTTTATTGTCATGGCTAAAACCAAAACCTGGGGAAGTATTTTCAAAACCCCCTGTAACCAGAATGAAAACCATCAGAATAGACTCTTGCACATCCCACAACCCTGAACCCTCACCCCTTCCGCCTGAGGAGGTCTGAAATACCAGCAGAGACGATCTGGTGGCCGATGACCTTCTAGCTGATTCTGAGCAGAGGCGTTGTGGGTCTGGAGACCTGTGTGGTCACGAACATCCCACCCAGACTTGGAAGTAGCAGCTTTCTTATAAGTGAGGGCTTTCTTCCATGTGAGGTTTGAACTCAGGGTTCCCAGGAGCCCCTGTGGTATTCAAGAGGTACACATCTGAGTGCATATACTTTGGGGCGGGCATATCAGTGAGTTGCAGCCTGGGACACCCAGCTTTGACCATGGTGGATCCACATTTTCTGCCTGAAATTTTTCTCTAAGACAAAGGATTTCATGGATTTTAATGAGGTTTTTTGTTTGTTTGTTTGTTTGTTTAAAAAAATCTCTAGATATAGAAGCCTTCCAGCTCTGGGATTACATAAGTCTAGAAATAAAACTGTTCTTCTAAAGAGCTGAAGGAATGAAAAAGACAAAGTGGATGGGAAGAAGGAAGACTTCAGGTGGAAAACATGGCCGTCTTGTCCTTCAGATCACTGCACCATCTTTCCAGTGGGTTCTGTCATTTGCTGATGGAGAAATCATTCCACCTCTTCCTCTGGCCTCAGACACATGGGACTGTGATGAGGCCCCATAAGAAGGCCAGTGGGAAGGTGAGGAGGCGTCCAGCAGGGGATTGTTCCAACATGGAATCCTGCTTCTGTCTCTGCTCTGGGTTTGGACTCCAATACCAAGACATTTTTGTATCATGCTCCAACAGAAATGATTGAAATACAGATTTCCCTGAGAAAAATACAGCCATCTTAAAAAAAATTTTTTTTGTTATATCTCACTTTTCTATTCTGAGTTCCTTTCTTTTTTTTTTAAGATTTTTAAAAATTTTATTTATTTGGCTGTGCCACGTCTTAGTTGCGGTATGTGAGATCTAGTTCCCTGACCAGGGATCGAACCCAGGCCCCCTGCATTGGGAGCACGGAGTCTTAACCACTGGACCATCAGGGAAGTCCCCTGAGTTCCTTTCTACCTGAAAATATTTTTTTTAATCTGAAAAATAATTTGCTTTCAACTCTTATAGTACTTGTACCTGTTTCCTTCAAAAACAGGTACGTCAAAAGTCCACTACCAACAGTTCAAAGATTCTCTGACAGACCTACTTTTGCTTCTGTCAGCTTCATGCTGCTAGTGATTAAAAGCAGAACACAGGGGCTTCCCTGGTGGCACAGTGGTTGAGAGTCCGCCTGCTGATGCAGGGGATACGGGTTCGTGCCCCGGTCCGGGAAGATCCCACATGCCATGGAGCGGCTGGGCCCGTGAGCCATGGCTGCTGAGCCTGCGTGTCCGGAGCCTGTGCTCCGCAATGGGAGAGGCTACAACAGTGAGAGGCCCGCGTACCGCAAAAAAAAAACAAAACAGAACACAAATATAAAAGTAACCAACGGGAGAAGGAGTAGGCAGGAGCCACAGAAAGGAGCACATATTTTAGCAAAAATGCTTGACTAATTCCCATCAGCATGATCTTCCCAAATAATTGAATAGTATGAACCTTAGCAAGAAGATAAGGAGGAACGGGACTCCGACAATAATTCTAAACGTACCAGAGTATTTGGATTATTAAAGACAAGGTTAACACTTTGCTCCATTTGTCTTTTGATGGAATAAAATTTCAACAGACTATTCCTTGGCCCTCCCTAGGACAAGTGAATAAATAATAACAGAAAAATTGCCTTGTTTCAGGAACTGTGTGAAATGCGTCATGTACCTTGAAAGCTCAAAGACTTCACTTCGCTACTTAACACCAGTGTGCCCTTGCAAAGTTATTTTATCAGAACCCCCGTTTTCTTTATCTGTAAAATGAGAACTTCAATGTCAGGCATACATAGTGAGAAGATCTAAATCCAGCATCTACCTCATCCCTGACACAAAGAAAATATTTTCCTTTCAGTGCAATTCTACAACACCTACAGTGCAGGTGTGATCATCATTTCAAGGATGAACTAACATAGACTTAGGGAGAGTAATCAGAAAATAAACACAGGGCTGCTGGCCTTTTGGCCATGCTCTTTACATGACCCCATTAATCTGTGCTCCTCCCTTCATAGCCACCGTAATAAGATGAAGATTTAGCTACAACACATGTGTGTTTATGGGGAAGTATGTTACAGGTAGAGGTGAGTAGAAAAGAGATAGAAAAATACACTTGTGACCATATATCTTACATCTGGTCTTAGAAGCCATGCAAAATGGCAAACTCCTGACTGGAGATGTTGGAAGAAAAGCAATGGGGTACACAACATATTGGTTTAAGACAATGGTTCTGACGGAGCTGGGGAAAACTGAGTCCCTTGCGGGGGCATCTGGCAACGTCTAGACACACTTTTGGTTGTAACAGTGGAAGAAGAGACGTCACTGTCACCTGGAGGTGGAGGCCAAGGATGCTGCTAAACATCTTACAATGCACAGGACTGCCCCTACAACCAAGAGTTATCCAGCCCAAACGCCAGTAGCACCGAGGTTTTCTTTTTGTAATAGTCTTTTAATATTCAGGCAGTAACGCCAGGTGAAAGTTTGCTCACTGCACAAATTCTGAATTGTGAGAAGATTACAGTGGTTTTGGGTGCGAATATTAAGTGTTTAAATATACGTACTATCTCTAATACTGGAATGAAGACAGCTCTGAAATAACTGGCATTTGAATTATTTATAAGTTTTAAGTTGCAAAAAGTACAATAAAATCTTCTATGTTGGGCTAAAATAAAATAGTCAAATTTTCTTATGTTATTTTTCTTCTTTCTGTTAGGAAATTCTGAATTCCTTGCCTTAGGTTATTTAGTTTCTGGGGATTTGGAACAAACCCAGCATCCAAAATAGATTAGGCATCACAGAAAACGATGCAGGAAAGGTAAGGACATGAGTTTAAGATCATCCTAAATCTTACATGTTTAAGATGTAAATGTGTGTTGCTTAAAGCTTCTCTATTTTATTCAAATTTGTTTCTTCCCTGTAAAACAGATACTGAATCCAAACAAGGTTACACAAATAATATTGTACAGAGAACAAAGAATAGATCTAATATATGGTTTAGTGGTGTGTCAAAACCGAAGTTAGCATTAGAAGTACACTCGTTAATGAACTCCACATTATAAGCACCGCTAGCTTGCTTATTGAAAACCAACTACTCGTGGAGGAAAAAAATAAAGACACTTCATTTTCTTATCTTACATGAGTCTTTCGAATACAAAAAAAAAAAGCATTGAGACTGAGTGTTCAGTAGAGTCTATAACGTTGACCCTAAAGTTCAGGATTGCATTGTTATGTTTGATTCTCTGTTATGTTTGATGGCAGAGGGCCTGCTGTCTCCGAGAATCTAATAAGAAAAATCAAGTTGTGTTTTCCATGTGGCAATCCTTATAAGCAAGATTTTAAGCACACTTTTAATAAAAACCTATGAACCTGTAATACTTTCTGGTTGGAATGAATAGATGAAAAACCATTAATTGTTTTGTATGGAAAATTTATGACCACAAAGTCAGTATATATCAAAGAGTTTGGCCAAAACACACCAATAAAGCATTCACCTACTGGGTTATGTTAAAGCAGGGCAAGATAAAAGTAAAGTTAGTTCATTTCTTCCCATCACAACAAAAAGGTTGATAAAGAACATACTTGATATCAAACAGAGCTTCCTGCTGGCTTCAGTTACCTGGGAGTTTGGAGCCTGTGGTTTGAATAATGTTTTCCCTACAATAGGAATGACAGCAAAAGTGTGGAGAGACTGATGGGGCTTCCTGCAGGCTCAGCTTTTAGAGTTCAAACTCATTCTTTATTCTCAAGTAGAAACGATAACAAATGTGTAAATAAATAGTCACTGATCTTCTGATGTTCTTTTTTGGTGCTGGGAATTACATAACAGTTCACCCAGCAGAGGTGAGCTGACTGTATCAAACTGTATTCCAGAATTATGTAAGTTTTCAAAAGAGTTAGCAAAGAATCATTTTTCATAATTTCACTGGAAAATAAATGTCTGTATATGAGGTTCCTGAAGAAATAGGATTTAAGCAACTGGGGCATTGACTAAAGATGCTTTGATGATGAATAACATAAAACCTGTAATTCTAATAGACTTCATACACATGCTTAAGTTCTAATTTTAATAACTATGGTTTTGACTGCTCAATTCTGGAAAACATTTTGCCAGAATAATAAAAATTTTAATATAAAAAGTTAAATTTTACTATGAAATATAGTACCTATACTACCATTCATACTTTTTTTCTGAAAGGAATGGTTAGATATCAAAAAGGTATCTCCTTGATTCCTCAGGTAATTGGCTAGTATTTGTCTGATTTTCAGACAAGTCAATAAAAAGACTTAGGCAATACATTTTATAATTGCATACATTATCCTCTAAGTCTCTAGCCATTCAAATTATATTAATAATCAGTCCAATTTTTGAAATCTACATATGTTTCTATAATTTAGCAGTTATGTTTCAAGCAATGCCCAGAGGGAAATATTTTAACTTTTGATAACTTCACCTTTAAGTTACAGGAAAGTGGAGACAAAGAAAATTCTGGCATGAGTCTGACAGAGCTATAGAGCGGTAATGGGAGACCACCAGAGGGCAGCATCCTCCAGTGATTGTGGGTGGGGGAGGGGCGAGAGGCGACTAGGATGGAATTGGTGTTAGTTAGCTGCCATCTATTTAGAAATTCAAAGCCTCGTACTGTTTACTGATTTTCCCACTCCAAACCCAGAAGTGTGAGAGCAAGGATTTTCTTCTCCAACTTAAAAAAATAGTGGAAGAAATTCCAAAGCAGAAATAATAATAACACTTTACAGCACTTGTCCGGCACTGTTCTAAGTGCTTCATGTATATTCATTCATTTAGTCCTCATAACAGCCCTGTGATGTACAGTTATTACCCCTGATCTTACAGATAAGGAAACTGAGGCAAAGGTGTTAACACAAGTTCACGTGCCCGAAACACGGTGAGGCCAGAGTTTGGAGCAGAGAAAGGATTATTGCAAGGCCATGCAAAGAGGTGGCTTATGCCCTGAAAAGCCTCAAGCTCCCCGTAGCGTTTTGGCAAAGCATCTTTAAAGACCAGAAGAGGGGGGTGGGTCGCAGGGTATGTGATCAGCTTGTGCCCAATTCTCTGACTGGCTGGTGGTGAGGCAGCAGGGTGGTGTCACAAGGGTTCATATTACCAGTCCTAGGCTCCAAGAGGCCGGGGCTATGTGCTCATGGTCATCAAGTACATCAAGTAGTTCTTCCGTGTCTTGGGGGGAGAGGGGCAGGGTTCACATCTGCAAAACAACTCAGGAAATTTGCATCAGATGCTGTTATTTAGGTGCTTCAGAGAGCAGCTAAAGCAGAGGCTACGGGGGAAGGCCTGTCCCTGGAAGGCCCCATAGGGTCCTGCTCTGTTACACAGGGAGCTTCAGTCATTTGCTCAAGCCAAGTGGTGGAGCTGGATACAGACCAAAGCAGTTGGTTCCAGAGTCCAGGCATAAGACATCTCTCCTAGCACTGAGACTCCCCAATGTACGTTCTTCTGTATTAGGCTGGGTCATTAGACCTCCCTGATTAACTGCAAGTTGGACACTAATTTCTTCCTCTCACCCCATCGTCTTGAAAGGGGTGAGAAAATTCCTTTTTTTTCCTCTTGTTTTTCATAATAATAATCCGTCTGTGCCTTTTTAAAAAAGTCTGTACTTTTTAAAAAAATGCAATCTGTATTTCCTTGAAATTCACACTATTACATACATATCTATCCTATTAAGACTTGTCAAAGAGAAGGAGGTCCATTTTAGGTTTTGAGTTTTCAGAAGACAGAAACCTCAATGTGCACAAAAATAAATGAAGACTAGAGTCTCAGCCAGTGCTGGGCTTATAAACTGGTTAAACCAACAGCCCACATACGAGGAAAAAGAAAGAATATCTACAAAGGAAAATATTATTAAATCCTCATTATGATATTGAAAAGAGTGACTAAAGAATGACTGACTCCGAGTTAAAATATGAAAAGAACGAATAGAATTGATTAATCAGAAGTGTCAGATCAAAGCAACTTAAAGTTCCAACCCCTATAGAACAGAGGAGTTGCAAATTGATATGAATTAAATCTGAACTGTCAAGAAGCTATTTATTCTTTCATTCATTCACTCATTCATTCCTTTGGCTATTAAGAAGAGTTAGAGGCAGAACGAGTGACCTCCTTGTTGAGTAGAGCCTTGAAATATGAGTAGGATTTTCTTAGAAGAGGTAAAGAAGGCAATGGGATCAACAAGTGACAAGTCCAGGGCTGTGGAAGAGCAGGCTGTGTTTGGAGAATAGCAAAAATCCCTACCTGGCTGAGGCTTGTGGTCCTTGGAGGGAGGTGTGGGGAGAGGGAGCTGCAAACCTAAAGGGCGAAATGGGTGTGAAGAAACGGGAACGAAAATCTTAGGAAGGGACGTGGCCTTTTCCTTGTAGGAAATTGATTAAATTCAAAGATAAGCCAAGGTGCACATCTAGTGTGCAAGTAAAAGGTCAGCCTTGGACGTGGTATTAAGTATTCACATGAATGATTGACTAATGAGTCCCTTTAGGTTCACAGGTGCTGCCAGAGCAGGAAAGCAGGCTAACATTTTAATTGTCTTGATGAGGTGGAGAAGCAATGATTAAAAAGAAGTAAAGACAAGGGAGGAGAGGAAGTAAGTAAGGACAAAGTGAGGACATTTAAAGAAGAGCTGAGAGGAGTAATGTCTCCAGAACATGCATGGAATGGGAGTTAGAAAATGACAGTCCATTTGCCAGTTAAAGTCCATCAGTCTCAGACCAGCAGAATGATCAAGAGGACCCAAATAGCTAAATCAGAACTTCTGGAACATATGCACATGCCGCTCAAACATCTTGAGTGCCTACTATGTTCAAGGTACTGTTCTAGGAACTGGGTACTCAAAGATGAAAGAGAGATGATGCCTGCCATCAAGAAGTTTGCAGTTGTACAGAGACAGGGTAGAGGGGACAATAAAACAAATCATTACCCTGCAATTGAGACATTCTTGTGAATAGCTGTCTGCATAGTCCTGTGATATTAGAGAAACAGGAAACTAGTCATTCAGAAGTGTTCCCAGCTTATTGTTCTCTGGAACTCTCACTGTCCAGTATGCTCTTCCTTTCCTCCCCTCTTCTAGAAAAGTCTATTTATCTCTCAAGACTCATTTTTCTGTGGTGGTCCTTAATTCCTTCCTTCCCCGCCCCCAACCCCAGCTCTTAATAATCCCAAGGCTACTGAGGGATTGTAATGATCCTGTCTGTAAATTGTGTGAGGCTGAATTAGAGAGGAACACAACTGCAGGTGGGTTACTGAGTGTGGTAGATTCCATTATTTGTTCATAATTGTTTATTCCCTCCCTACCCTTGCCACATTCACTGACGTGCATAGTATACTTCTCTACTCCAACGACTTTGAGCTTGACCAAAACACTCACTTTGGCCAACAGAATCTTGCTGGACATGATGCCACTTCCAAGCAGAATCTTTAAGTGTGAGTGATAGGGCTCTGTCCCCACTGGATTTCTAACCTTGGCCGTGAGACTGGTAAACCCCAGATAGAGCTGTTCCTTCAACCTAGGTCCCAGAATGAGAAGACACGTAAAGCCCAGCCAAGTTCAGCCACACTCAACCTAGCCCAACCTAGCCCTGTAGTCTTCATGAAATTCAAGCAATAGATGAATGTTTGTTTTGTTAAATTACTAAGAGTTGGGGATTGCTTATTGTCACAATAATTGATCAGGTAAAATATTGTGATAATCCAGGTGAAGAATGATTGTGGCATAAATTAGAGTAGTGACTTTGAGGTTGCAAGAGTTGAGGGCTATTTAGGAAGTGAAACCAAAAAAATCTTAGTAATTAATTGGAGGTGGAAAATGAAGAAAAATAGAAGGATGAATCATGATATTCACATTCCTGGCTCAGCAACTCGGGAAGGGAAGAAAAGACTTACGTTAAAAAATTAAAGGTGTCGTGTTCTTTAGGGAGTACAAAGAAAATAATGGAGAATGAGTTAATACTGAAAAATAATGTAATACACATGTGTGTGATTGTAATTATTAAAGTGACTATCATCCATCTCTATTAAGCATCTAACAAGTGGAAATAAGCTTAATTTGCATGAAAAGAGGTTATTACACTCAAGAATGACACTTCTGACTAGAGAGGTTGTTAGATATTAGAATGCATTATCCATGGTATTCAAGGAATTTTCTTTTACAGGATATATTTCGTTCCAGATTAGACATGGAATTTTCAAATTAATTATGAAGGAAGGTCTTTTCTAGCAGTGTGATTTTACACTCTTTTTTCCTATTCTCCAATGACTTTGTTGGGTTAATTTTATCTCTTCTGGGCCTTCCTTTCATCATCTCTAAAACAAGGAAATGAAACTAGATGATTTTCAAAGCACCTCAAAGCTTGGAAATAATAAGACAGAACCCACCAGTACCACAGGATAAACCCACAGTCTAGGTTCTAAAAGGAGCTATAGGCACTATGGAAAAGATGTCTATATATTGTGTCATTTTGGTATACTGACATTGACATTGATTGATAGAGAGAATATATTCTTCTTAAACCACAGATATACTCCTTTCCTTATGAGGAAAAAAATGGTTAAAATTATTTTTGACTTTACAAATTGTTGAGAAATGTAATTTCCCGCAGATTTATTTTTCTACCAATATAAATTCAAATATTTAATGCCTTAATCCTTGCTCCATGAGCCAGCAAAATTAAACTTCACAGTTTGGTCCAGTTGCTACATTTTGTCTTGGAGGAAATGTTAGGGTAGCAGGACTGTATCTACATATGACTTTAGACCTTATGAGCATAAAACATAATATGTAATACAATTCTTGGGTTTGACAGCTGAGCTGCTTTTACAGCGATTTGGAACCTAATAAGTGAGTGCTTTAAGTACAATTTAAGGTTATTAAATAAGACTTTCCTTCCAAAATATATATATATATATAAAATATATATAATATGCCAAATATTTTGTAAATATATATATATATTTAAAGCCATTAGCATTTTCATGCTAGACCTGTTGCAGGGGCTCAATAATGCAGGTAGTTCTAAGTTTGATCCAAAATAACTGCAATAATAGGTTACCAATCAGTTAACAACATTTATTGGGTAGAGAGTCTTGCAAAGTCAAACACTATATAATGCAGACGGGAAGGAAATCAGTGTTAAATTAGACTCTGCCATATGAGACCCAAAGAGGAAGTTGGGTTGTAAAATGAAGAAAACAAGGTTTCTGATCACAAAGTTCCTGAAATCTTAAAAATAAATAAGAATATGCTGACTCTTAACCTACCAGCTCAAGATAAAGCAGTACTAGTCTTAAAACACTGAAGGAACCAGATGAAAAAACCTGCAATCATGAATCATGAAATAATTATTTACACTATCAATCCAACGTTCTTTCATACCCTTGTGGCTAACAAAAAGCTTTACAGAGAATTTCTGCTAGACTCAGTGTTAGAAGGGAACGATCTTTTTGAGCTAAAAATGTCCTGTATGTAATTTTTCACAGTTACTCAATAAAAATGAGATGACTGATAGATTATTAGGGTTAAAAACTTTCTACTCTGTAAAGGAAAACTGACTACTGGCTATTTGGCTCAACACATCCAGCATGGAATAATTAGAGTCATGACCATTTGCCAAAGATTCCTTCCTGGTAATTATTTGCAAGCAAGCATTATCTGCAAGCAACAATTTTTTTAGTGAGAGGGGAAAAAAACAAATAATGATTACTTCAGGTGTTATTCTCCGTATTATGATATGAAATACTGGTCTTAATTTATGCACCATTAATATAAATGTATAATAATGCCAAACACTTATGGAGCATACATGCACCAGGCACTGTTCTAAGCACAATTACATGTATGTGTAAATACTCATTTAATTCTCACAAAGACCCTATGAGGTGGGTAATATTATCCCCATCTTACAGATGAGGAAAGCAAGGCATAGAAAGGTTAAGAATCTGAAAAAGAACATGTATGTGTGTGTGTATATATATATATATATATATATATATGTATATATAACTGAATCATTTTGCTGTACACCTGAAACTAACACAACATTGTAAATCAACTATACTTCAATAAAAAATATAAATAAATAAATTAATTAAATATTTCAAAATTGGTTAAAAAAAAAAAAGAGGTTAAGTAACTTGATTCAGAGAACACAGCTAGTAAGTGATAGCACCAGAATTCTCTCTTGTAAGACTGGAATGTCTCCCAAGGAAAACTGCAGCAACTCAGGCCAAGTCTCATAAATTCTGGTGTTGCGTATTCTCCTTGGTAAACTTACAATAACTATTAATGTTACAGGGAAATCACTTTAACAGATCTCTAGTCCCAGCTCAATTCAGTCTATCCTTTCACTTTATGATATGAAAAACAAAACGGCAAATTTACATATATTTTAATGATTACCATATTTATCCGATCATCTAAACTTTGAATGGAAGTGGTTGAAAAATTGAATTCAAAAGGAATTTGGTCATAGCATGTAATTAGATCTTTAGTTTGTGACCCTGTGTTTTTCAACTTTTATATACTGTAAATAAAATTATAATCTCCCTTGTAATCATTTCCACGGACAGTGATTTTCTGAGGAATTTGAGTGATAAAAGCTTGTCAGTTTTATTATCAGTATGTATCAGGCAGTGGAGAAACCATTAAGTCCATTCAACCCAGAAAATGCCTAACTCCAAGTATATTGGTCAAAGGAACCCTTATGATGATGCTGCTTCAGTTTGGAGTGCTGCTCCAATATCCTGCCTGTGAATAACTGTGCAGGGTCTGAGATTTTTACCCTGCATGCAAGCTAACAATTTAGCGTGCCACAGTTCCATGTACAATGACAAAAGACATGAAAGACCCCAGCACAACAGGCAGCATGAACTTTCATGTTCACACCAATCCCCAGTTCTCCTAAGTCAGCTGAAGAAGCCTAAACTTAGGAAACTCAACTTTTTTTTATGGGCTATAAGCATAGTTTCCCAATCTTTGCCCCCAGAGAAAGGGAGATTATTATACTGAACAGCAAACAAATCTGCCCTCTGCTTTGGAGAGAGACACTGAACTTTCTTCTTGTTAATTGGTCTATTCAGTTATTTTGCAGGCCACCAACCCTTGAGCTTAACATGGTAGTGGAAAAGTCTTCCTCCCAACACTCTCTACACACATTACTTCCATTCACATTCATTGGCCTAGGTAAATTACATCACCAAACCTAAACTCAAGAAGGTGGGAAAGTATCTCATTTCTACACGCTCAGAATTAGAAAATTGTCAGGGATTGGTGAAACTTTATAACGTCTATCTCAGTAGGGATTGGTAAAGAAAGGTGTTCACTCACAACTGAGTTTAAAAAAAAGTAGAATTAGAAGAAACCCAAAACATGACTCTTCTGGGGATCATCTGTGTTATAAAAGATGTACCCTTATAGCATGAAACTGAATCCATTGATGCAAGATAGCTTTATCTCTTCTACAGGTGTACTTCCTAAGCTCCTAGAGGGAGGAAAGCACACATATAAAGCAATTTGGCAGAAAAAGTCTATAATTTCTAGTTATCTAGGATAAGAGTAAAAATAATAGTTTTAATTTGATCACTTTTTTTTTTGATTTGGAGAAAGCCAGTTGAGAGGATGTATATTGGATTGTTAAGAGTAGGGGAGGTGGAAGTTGACACGAAAAAGGAGTAGAAACTCTTATTCAGACTCTGCAGAAACTCAGGCTTCAAACCTGATCAAATAACTGTGTTTCCATTTGGCAGTAAGTTAGTAGACAAGCATGTAAAACTAGTTATTATTTGTATCCAGCAGAAGAATAGGTTAAAAGCTGAATGCTCACGTTGCGTAGTGTCTGAAAAGTTACCCATCATGTTCCTGCTTGGAAACTAGGGTAGTCAGGGATGACACAGTCCGGCTGCCCTATCAGGCCTCCTGTGGTTCAAGGACAAAGGGAACTGCAGGCTTCCCGTCAAGCACATACATTTGCAAACTGCCGCCAGTCAGTTCCCAAGGCCAGGGACTGGCCATTGACAAAGGAGACTGAACTCCAGACTTACCAGTTCTACTCTCCCTGCTGGGCAGGCCCTGCAACTCAAGAAAAGCTACAGGATTCCTTCTTTAGAGAGCTACAGATCATCGACAGGAATAACTCAACATTTCCTTTCCATGATAAAAGAAATATTTTCATTGAAGAAATAATTTTATCCGGGTTTCTCACACAGGTCACTCAGAAAGCAAGGAAAAGCCAAAAGAGTCTTCTTTCATAAATTGGACTTTGAAAACGTACCTGTTTTGGATGAGTTTGGTTGATTAATAGGGATTAGAAGTTCATGGACAAGAGTTTTAAGTAAGTTCAGTCCTTAAACAAGATGTGATTTTATCAAGGACTTAACGTCTAATTGGTCTACCATATCTGCACTTCTGAAGCTTTGAACAACACTCATGAAAGTCTGCCTAGACAAATTAATTTACCTGCATGCGAAATGGTAAAATGCATGTACACTGAAAACACCTTATAAAACAAAACTTCTCTTCACAAGTGTGCTTTTTGGGTTGTTTGGTTTGTTTGGGTTTTTGATTTTTTGACCACATCGGCCTGCGGGATCTTAGTTCCCCAACCAGAGATCGAACCCACGCCCCCTGCAGTGGAAGCACAGAGTCTTAACCACTGGGCGTCAGGGAAGTCCCATAAGAGTGCTTTTTTTTTTTGGACTTGCACCTTAGATAATGTCCGAAGTCAGCTGTTTACTCCCCTTCTCCAAAATTCTCAGTGAGACTAACAAAACCTAATATTTATGAAGTCCTTCATGTGCTGAAGACCCTGTACTAAACACTTACCAAGGTTGAATTCATTTAATCCTCACCACAGCCCCCTCTGAATATCATTACTGTGTTCATTTTTCAGGTGATAAAGATCAAGGTTGTGAAGCTAGAATCTGGAGAGAGAATTAAATCCAGGAAGCCAGAATTCAGAACCCACATCCTTCATCAGTACACTCCTATTTAAAGCAACATCTTGATTTTCCATAGGATTTATCATCATGGCATGTAGGTCTTGGCACACTCCTTGAATATTAGAGATATTGGGCTCGTTAGATATTTACCCAGTTTCAACTGCTTTGAGAAATTATTGTTCAGGATAAAAGATGAACTTAGAAGGGACGTAAGTCAACATTTTTTAAATTATAACTTTTAAAATGCTCACGCTGGTCCAATATGCATGTGCCTCTTAGAACTACATATATGGGTGCCTTTGGCTACATTAAGACAGACAGGAACAAGCGGGGACTCACATTTGCGTATTCGTGTGTCAGGGCTTTATGTGTTACTTGACTTGATCTTCATAACACTTCCAAACAGAGATTTTTTTATTACCTCTGTTTTCAGAAATAGAAACTGACATTCAGAGGCATTTAGTAACATTTCAAATAGCCATTAAGAGCATAGCTAAGATCCGAACCTAGGCGTGCCTGGCCCTGGAACCTTTGGTCTCAACACACCTATGTCCCCAGTGTCTCCTGACAGTGCAGTTGTACGGGGTTTAACTACCGCCAGACAAGTGACATGAGCTTAATCCAAACATGGCTTCTCAGCATCTTCCAATACTCCTACATTTATAGATTACTAATGTGGGACAGAGAAGGACATTCTCAGTGGAGGTTGGCTTGGGCTGAGCACTAAAGGATATAGAGGAAAGAGAAGTGAGGAGAGAAATTGATGCTGTCAGACAGTCCATATGTGCCACCCTCTTGTGGAAGAGCATTAATGTGAGAGGTCAGTGACACATCGCCGGGCTGAGGGTCACATCATTCTAGCTTGGCCACCCTGCACTACTGAGCACTAGTTACCTAATATAAATTGTTGTTGTCATGAAGTTCGTATAGAGTAATCTATATACCAGTGATTATTTTAAGGTGCTGATCTCTTAAATTCAAATGCACTCTGACAACGCTGCACTTTCACTCCCCCTCCCCCCATGTTTAATGTTTTGACATCATATTTTACACTTTTTTGTTTCGTGTTTCTTTTAACTACTTATTGTGGATGTAGATGATTTTACTACTTTTGTCTTTTAACCTAGCTTTATAAGTGGTTGATCTACTATCTTTACTGTATGTTTACCCTTAGCAATGAGACTTTTCCTTTTGTAATTTTCATATTTCTAGTGTGGTCGTTTCTTTTCCACTTAGAGAAGTCCCTTTAACATTTCTTATAAACCTGTAATGTGATGCTGAACTCTTTTAGCTTTTGCTTTGTAAAACCCTTTATCTCCCCTCCTTCAAATCTGAGTGACAGCCTTGCTATCCCCACTGGCCTTCAAAGCCAGATGTTCTGGGGGGCTCATCTTCCAGTGCAGGCTCCCTGGGCCGAGGAGTCCAAGGTGGGGCTCAGACCACTCGCTCCTTGGGGAGAAACTCTGCAGTTGCGATTATCCTCACATCTGTAGGTTGCCCACATGGGGGTGTGGGTTTTGACTATACTATGTCTCTGCCCCTGCTACCTGTCTTGTTGTGGTTCCTTCTTTGTATCTTTTGTTGTGAAAAATCTTTTCTGCTAGTCCTCAGATTGTTCTCATAGACAGTTGCTCTGTAAACAGCTGTAACTTTTGGTGTGCCTGTGGGAGGAGCTAAGTTCAGTGTCTTCCTACTCTGCCACCTTGGCCACACCTGCAGTTTTGTGCTTTTTTGAAAAAAAAATCAGTTATTTTAATTTGGGATTTTATCAAAAAATGATAAATAATAGTGATCTAGAAATTCATTGATTTTGTTCTGGTCTTAAAGTTCTATTCCTATTATTCTCTGTGATCGTTTTCTAAGTTTTTTTTTTTTTTTTTTTTGTCTGCGTTGGGTCTTAGTTTCTGTGCACAGGCTTCCTCTACTTGCGGCGTGCAGGCTTCTCACTGCAGAGGCCTCTCTTGCTGCAGAGCACAGGCTCTAGCTGCAGGGTTTCAGTAGTTGTGGCATGTGGGCTCAGTAGTTGTGGCTCAAGGGGCTCTAGAGCACAGGCTCAGTAGTTGTGGCGCCGGGCTTAGTTGCTCTGCACCATGGGGGATCTTCCCAGACCAGGGCTTGAACCCATGTCCCCTGCATTGGCAGGCGGATTCTTAACCACTGCGCCACCAGGGAAGTCCCTGTTTTCTAAGTTTTGATTAACCACCTTATTATTTTCACTTGTTATAGCAAAATACACATGGATAAAACTCTTATAATTGAATTTTCTGCAGGAAAAAATAGCTTTTTAAAGAGCTTCTGAAACTCCCCAGTTTCTAACCCCCTTTTACTGACTACCTAATTGAAATCAATATTTCGTAAAATATTTGTGAATACATGGGCTTCTCAAGGACCAATGATCACGTTATAGCAGAAAAGACTTTTCACAATATGATTATGATGCTAGCAGGTCAGCTGTCTGTTGGGATTCTCTCCCTGCTGTAAGCCCTTACTTTCTTCAAAGTCCACCTCAAATCCCATCTCCTCCATGACAGCTCTAAATACTCAAGCCAATACCAAATTTTTCTTTGTATGTAAAACACTTAGTGTTACTATCCTATAACAGCACTTAAGACTATTTTATGTGATTTCTGGTTCATGTGGTCAATTTTTTCTCCACAAAATGTATATAAACTCCTTAAAGACAGCAACCTTATCACGTGTGCTTGGTACACCTGCTTCTGGGGAGCCCATTAGTGGCCAATGGCGCAAATAACTGAAGGGAGAAGCACTTAGAACTACGTAAATGTAGAAGTTAGAACTTGCCTAAATTCCACACTCAGCCCACACAAACCACTTCCCTTACGTGGTGTAGACATGTCAATCTTTTTCTGGACTATACCCAACTTTGAAGATAAGAATTATTTTTTATTCATCTTGGTGTTCTCTCCCTTTCACTTTGCACCACCCACCCTCTCCCCACCATCCCACTAAAAAAGTCCACCAAAGTGGTTTGCAAAAACCTGAGCTGGCCTAGAATTTATACCAAAGAGCTATTTACCGAGAAATGAATCCTGATGCTAAAAAGATAAATTGTGGATCCAGCACTGAGAGCACCTTCCAGCTTGGCTGACGAAAGTTTCTGCTCAGAGGCCTCCCTTCTTTACTAAGCAGAGAAAACCACACATGGCACTTGGCGATATGATCAATTTCCTACCATTGCTCCACCCCTCCCCCTCCCAACAAAAAAAATAAATAAATAAAAAGAGAAACAAAAGGAGGGTGTTTCTCTCCCTCAAGACAGGGAAGCTAGAACTCTCCCAAATGGGGCTCATCTTGTCTGTTCTATAAACTGGGTAGTCTCAGGTAGCATCATATACCTTAAGGAAAGCCCTGTCTAGCCACTCTGATCAAATGGTCCTCTCCTATCAACTGAGGAGTCTGAAAGCCTTTACTCCTGCCTGAACCAGGAGTAATAAGTCTATGATTAACTGGGAAGGTAAACGAACTTTATTTACTGGGGAGAATTAATCAATTCTACCACATTTTTCTGTTACTTGGTGTTTTGCCAATGTCAATTCCATCTATAACATGTCCTTTCCAAGACTCAGACAATCTGTGTGTTTTATTTCATCTGCTTCCTGCACTCTGTGGGTTTTAATCTCTATGAGCTGAGTTTCCTAGGAATTGAGGAAGTTGAGAAGTTGCATGAGCCAGTACAGTTGACATAATGTGTCAGAGGACAGAGAAATGCAACCAACAATCACGGATTAGGCACTGACTTAACACAAAGTGCTGTGCTAATTGTTTGGACAGGAAGATGAGTAAGTTACAAGTCCTACCCTCAAAGAATTCACAGTCTGTTGTGGGAGATGCATACACAGGCACCCACACACCCACACACCCCTGATACCAGTCAGAGTGTGCCATTATTCCATAGAGGGATTAAAAAAGTGCTGAGGGAAGAGAAAATAAAGAATGTACTCTGAGGATATTAGGAACTTCATAGGTAAATTAATATTTCAGATACAATCTAAGACAGAGTTTCTTCCCCTCTCTCTTTTAAAATGTACAACTCATTGATTTTTAGTATATTCACAAGGTTATACAACAATTACCACCATCTAATCCCAGAACACTTCATCCCCCAAAAGAAACCTCATACCCATTTGGAGTCACTCCGCATTCTTCCCTCTTTCCAGTTCCTAGAAACCACTAGTCTACTTTCTTTCTCTATGGATTTGCATATCCTGGACCTTGCATATAAATGGAATCACACATTATGTGGCCTTTTGTGTCTGGCTTCTTTCACTTAACATAATGTTTTCAAGGTTCATTCACATTGTAGGATGTATAAATACTTCATTCCTTTTCATGGCTGAGTAATATTCCATTGTATGGGTATACCATATTTTGTTTATCTAGTCATTGATGGACATTTGGATTGTTTCCACTTTTTGTATATTATGAATAACGTTGCCATGAGCATTCATGTACAAGTGTTTGCGCAGACATATGTTTTCAATTATCTTCAGTATATACCTAGAGGTAGAATTGCTGGGTCATACAATAACTCTATGTTTAACATCATAAGGAGTGGCCAGGCTGTTTACCCAAGTGGTTGCACCATTTTACATTTCCAATTTTCTATGTCCTTGCCAACACTTGCTATTATTTCTTTTGTTATTTTTATTATAGCCTCCCCAATGGGTATGAAGTGATGTGTCACTATGATTTTGGTTCGCATTTCCTTAGCAATTAATGATGTAGAGCAACTTTTCATGTGTTTATTGGCTATTTGTACATCTTATTTGCATAAATGTCTGCTCATTTTCTAACTGGATTAACTGTCTCTTTTTTGTTGAGTTGTAAAAGTTCTTTATATATCCTGAGTAAAATCTCTTATCAGGTATACAATTTGCAAATATTTTACCCCACCCTCTGGATTACCTTTTCACTTTATTGATGGTGTTTTTTGAAGTACAAAAGTTTTTAGATGAATTTAGATGAGATCCAGTTTATGTATTTTTTCCTTTGGTTGCTTGGGCTTTAGAAATCATTGCTTAGTGCAAGATCACAAAATGTATACCTATGTTTTCTTCTAAGAGTTTTATAGTTTTAGCTCTTACATGTAAGTCAACCCATTTTGAGTTAAGTTTTGTGTATATTGAGAGATAAGGAGTTTAACTTTATTTTTCTGCACATGGATATCCACTTGTGCAGTTCCTTTCTTTTTAACCTTCAAACTCCTCCATGGAAGAAACTGTATTTTCATTAATCTCTTGCCCACCTCTAGGGTTATATGAAAAAGATAGCAGATTTAAAGCTTTTATATACAAAAATAAAACTGTATAATCTCAAAAACTTCAGCTGGAAACACCAGTGTATTTCCTTTGTATATCCACTCTTCTGCCTGTAGACTCAGTTCTAACTTGACTGATGATTAATTAGCTTATAACACTTTCATAAAGGCTTGCAAAATGATCTCAGGCTAATTCTTAGAACTCAGCTTTTCATTTCCACAATGTAATTATATAACCATAAGGACAGAAAAAGTCACTTGCCCAATAAGCCTCACTTAGACATAGGAATGGAAAAGAGGGAATAAGCAATATCAGGAAGCAGAATTTAATATAAGAATACAGCTTGACCTACAATAAGATAAAGTGGATGTTTTACTAACATATGAAATAGTCATTCAAAGTGCATTTTGTAGCCTTGTAGGAAGTGCTGGATCCTATTAAAATATTACCCATAGCCACATCGGCCTCAAACAAATGTATTACATCAGTGATCACTGCTACATTTATTAATTTCAGTGATCATTGCTAGACATTTTTTTAGTGTGGTGAAATATATAGGACTCATCATGATATTAACTGAATTTTATTTTTGAATCATGATTTTACCAGCAAGTCATATAAGAACAGCAGCATCTGCAGGACACTTTGTAGTGTATTCACATGTGTTGTCCAAATTCATTTTGATAATAACCACAGGAAAAGGCAAAACCAGTGTTATTATTCCCATTTTCTAGACAGAAAAACTACTAATTAATGATTTTTATTTTATGTCTAACATTTTGAAAACTCTTAAGAATAATTAAAATGTAAACAAGATATATTAGCAGCTTTATCATCTCACCAATTTATCATATTTGCTTGGTATTTTTTAAAAGAAATATAATTTATAGATACAATTAGAATTTTGGGAATAACTTTTTAATAGTAATTAATTTGTGGGGTTAGATTATTGTTAATAAATATTCTCATATCTCCTCCTTAGATGGGATGTACTTGCTCACCCCTTACTTGGACTTGGTCAGGTAGCTTCTTTGGACAATGGTATGAGGACTGAGGTGAGACTAAGGGTTTGAAATGTTTTGCATGAATATACCTTATATGCTTGTGCTTCAGCCTTTATCTGAGAAGAACATGTCCTGGCTAATCTGCTGGTCTGATACTTCCTGTGACACAGTAAGAAATGTAAATATGTGACCTCTAGAAAACTTAGAGCTATGTTAAGTTTCCAACAGCAGCAAATGCCAGATTCCTGATGTTAATTAAGTGCCTTCTATATATTTGCTTCTTTTAACCAATTGTGTCCTCTTTTTCTTCTTTTTTTTTCTTTTGACAGTTGTTTTTGAAATTGTGGCTGGAATTTTAACTAAATAAAATAGACGGATAAATAGAAATAGATGGACAAATAAATAAAAAGAGAGGGGCTTCCCTGGTGGCGCAGTGGTTGAGAGTCCGCCTGCCGATGCAGGGGACACAGGTTCGTGCCCCGGTCTGGGAAGATCCCACATGCTGCGGAGCGGCTAGGCCCGTGAGCCATGGCCGCTGAGCCTGCGCGTCCTGAGCCTGTGCTCCGCAACGGGAGAGGCCACAACAGTGAGAGGCCAGCGTACCACAAAAATAAATAAATATATAAATAAATAAAAAGAGAAGTACCCAGTCTGAGCCTATACAGGAAGCTCATAGTAAGTTTTCTGCTCATTTAGGTTATAGAGCATCAGTGCAGATGGAGAAGCATATTATGGTCCAATGGAGTCCTGTGGCAAATTTTAGAAATGAAAATCGTAATGTATTTCTTCTTTCATTCTTTTTTTTTCAGTTTAAAAAATTTTTAATTTGTTTCAAAGTTAAACCCAAGACACATTGACTTCATAGGAAATCCACTGAGAAATGCTTTTCTAGGCTGAACACCTCTTTCCCTTTAGTCTCCCCCAACAGAGAATACGCATGTTAATTACTTTCATTTTATAATCACTGCTGTCCCACCACTATACTAAGATCACCTAAACTGTGTGTGTAGTATTCTGAATGTTCTTAGTTATATCCTAATTTCACTGACTGCAAAGTTTAGCTTGTTTTTTGATTTGGGATGATCTGCTGCAGACCAGAGCCAATTACAGGCCAACATTCCTCTGGCTGAAACTCCATCACCTGCTTCACACTGGCATTTGGTAACATGATCAGTCTCACTTCTTCCATCACTTTGTAACAGTCAGCAGATGCTCTTGTGGCTTCACATTGTCCCACCATAATTCTTCATGAAACGACTTGCAACTGGTACCTATATTGAAAGATGACCAGAAGTTAGAACACAATTCTCACCAACCAGTATTAAGGTTGAACTAATGTTATCTCTCCTCTAATAAAAATGTTTACATAGAGTCCTTGTTTTTGGTTTCCCATTTTTGCATTTAAAAGAGTAAAGAGGTTCCTCCCCCAGAAAAAGGGAAAAAGGGTTCCATGATCACCACTGGTTTCTCTGAGTTGGGATTGTGTGATAAATCATCCACAATCATCCACAAATCATCCATCCAAAGAGTTCTGCTTACCCTTCGGAAAGAATAGAAATCCATGGCTACTTTCAGCTGAGCTAGGAAATCACGAGCTTGCCAAAAGCCTCAGTTTCCCTTCCCCAGTGCTGTTCTTTCCATTGGACACACCCGCCCGACAAAGCTTCAACCCTGAATCAAACTTGGGATCTGGCTTCTCAGTGCCCACACCCAGGCTGCATGTGTAGCTGAGGGAAATCTCAAAATCGGGCCACTAGGAGATCCAGTTGTGGCCTTTGATGCTTCCCGAGGGTCTTCCTCCTTCCTGTCCCACTTGCAGCTACTTCACACACACACACACACACACACACACACACACACACAAATAAAATAACAGCACATCCAGCCAGAACAACTCCGTATTTTCCCCTGAAGCTTTTCTGCACATCTCCATTTCTACTTTCCCTCCTTTCTGGCCTCAGGAGGCCAGATGAGGGGCTGGATGAGGTTAACCTTCCCCCAACACTCCTGCCCCTTGGAGATCTCTCTCCTGTGTCTCCTTTACCACCCCCTGCCTACCCTCCCGGCATGAGCTCTTGTCTCTCAACCTGCAGAATCGTGTGAGTCTTTTCCTGTATTTTAAAAAACGCTTCTTTACCTGTCAACGTCATTCTCTCTTTCCCGCCACAGTCGGTCAAATTGTGATCATTTTTCAGTCTCTTTTGCAGGCTCCTCTTTTTCCAACAACCCCCTGGTGGCCTCCAGGTTCCATCCTTGGCCCTCCTCTCAGTCCCTGCACTTTGCCCAGATCATCTTATGCTCATCGATGCTTCCATTTTAGAGACTCAACACCATACCCGTACTATCTTGACCTGCATATACCACAGACCAGATCCACCTGAACTCTTCAAATTCAGCATGTTCAAAATGGACTCACCTTCTCCCCTGCATATCTCCTCTACGTCTTGTACTTATCCACGTTGGTGAGGGCCACCACCATCCTCCGCAGTCGCCCAAACCAGAAGCAGAAGCTGTCTGAGCTGCCTCACTGCTCAATACTTGCTGGAGAACTCATGCTACAGCACCTCAGGGAATCTCGCTGGCCTCCACCATCTTCCTTCCTGTCAATCTGGTTGCTCTATCCCACCATCACCAGTTACTTTGTTTCTTGTCATTTCTGATGAACTATGCTTGGTTCTTATCCCTGTGTAACACAAATTCAAGTGTTCAAGATATGTCATTTCATTCATCGTCTATAACTAAACAATTTCAATCCATGTCAATTCCAGGTAGCCACAATTTTTTCATCCCTCCTGTCCCTGCCCCCATTCCCAACTTTCCATAAGAGAAGAAATGTATGAAGAAGGAACTGACCACTCCAGGGAACATTGGGAACACGTGATCTCTCCCTATACCAAGCAGGATGTGGAGAAATTCTTGACACTATCCTACCTGTCTACTCAGGCAGCCACCTCTAGCGTCCCCACTGCACACATGCTAAATTGATGGGAAATCTATGTGGCTCGCTCCCTCTCTGGGCTCCTCTGAAAGCAAGCCTCAAGCGCCTTGGGCTCGTGGGTTGTTCCTGCCTCTCCAGGGCCACAGTCATGTATCCATCCCACCTTGAGGACTCAGCCTGGGACAGGGCAGGCAGAAGAGGTCAGAGAGCACAGCTCCCTCTGGAGATATCTAATATCCTTCCAACTCTCTTTCTTTCCCAGACCAAGTACTCTTAACCACACCTGTGTCAGAAGACCACTTTAGTCATCACACATTGGTCTGAAGCTAATGTTTGTGAATCAGCTTCATGTCCTGGACATTCTAGGTTTAAACTGTTGATTGTCAAGAGCTTTCAGAGTTCAAAGACCTTATTTCAGCTGTGGCAT
Organism: Hyperoodon ampullatus; assembly: GCF_949752795.1. Lineage (NCBI taxonomy): Eukaryota > Metazoa > Chordata > Mammalia > Artiodactyla > Ziphiidae > Hyperoodon > Hyperoodon ampullatus. Next base: position 63,356,968 of record NC_136925.1, on the reverse strand, counting down.
TCTTCTCCTGAGACTATGGATGCCACTAACAATGGAGGAAGGGCGACGTGTGTGTACAAGGAAGGAGAAGAGCAGGGAAACCACCTCTAATGCCTCTCTGAGCATGATTCCAGGAGCTCTCAGCTCTTCGTCCAAAGACCAGTCCTGCTATCTCATGCTCCTCTTGACTAGGAACCTTCCAAGAAGTATCCTTAACTCCTCCTCTACTTCACTCATACCTTTCCTCCTTCACTTCCTCTCTCAAATTATCCCTTCACTTCCATTCCAACGGCCACAGTCTTAGATCAACTAATCTGCCAAGACGGATTTCTAACTGTCCTCCATCTTGTCCCTGACCTCCCCATCCTGTGCAATGACCAAACCAGAATTTCCAGCCACAAATCTTATCATGTCGCCTCCCTGCTTAAATCCATCACTGGCCCCATCACCTTGAGCACAATTTTGGAATTCTTCAGCGGAGCACAGAAGGCTCTTCAGTGGCTGCTTCTGTGTACGCGTGGACCTCAGCTCCCGCACACTCTGCCTCCGGCACACAGTTGCTTCCAGTAGGGTTTCTAACCTCGCATCCTCTCTGTATTTTTCACGTTCCATTCCTTCTTCTCGGTAAGTGTAAATCCCCTCTTCACCACCGGCCTCACCACCCCAGCACCCCTGCTTCATTCTGAACTCAGTAGAGAAGGCATTAAGAACAATCAAATGGTGACATTTTCTAAAGCAGCCTCTTCCAGAGAAACGACCAAGGGAACTGGTTTGCTTTAGTCCACAAAAAAGTGGCATAATAATCATTGTTTGCTGCATTTCATTTTCTTCCCAGTGCTTCTCCCTTTCCTTAGCTTAAAGATGCCCGCTTTTCATACTGCTTCCTGGATGGGAAGACATAGCCTATGTGTGGCTTTTGAGCCTCACATATTCAGGTCCTGAAGAGACTCTAGTAAGATTCCAGGGCCTAGGAAAGGGGAGCAGTGCCAGAGAGCAGGCGTGATCTTAGGTGGTGGTGAGCCCTGAGCACTCCACCCATGGGAAATTTCAAGATCAGAAAGACCTGTGCCTTTCCTCAGTGAAGCCCAGGGGTGGAACATCAGCCCCTAGGGTTCCCGTGACCAGAAAGGTGCAGGAGCAGAAGAAAGGCCTGAATAGTGAGTCTAGAGAACAGCCCTGAAACTGCCGCATTTCCCCCAGGTCCAGGATGGCATGAGCAGGGGCTTAGGAAAGGCAAGAAAGGATTTCCTGTTTCTAGCATGCTGTGGAAGTGGGGAATGTTTTCTATGTGCACTGAAGAAAAGCAAGATGTGAATAACACCGAAGGAAGACGGGGACTAAATTGACTGAATTTACCTTCTGCCACCCGAAGGAATGGGGCATTTTCAGTGAAATCTGTTTCAGTTACAGATAAGCTTCTTACATGCTTGTTGTAGACTGAGGTTCATACTTACACCTCCACCTCCTCCAGTATAAACCGAGGAGCACTTTATTACAAACTTTGGGGTTTGGGACGGACAAAATATGAGTAATCTGAATTGTTCATTGATTTTCACTTGAAATCAAACAAGAAGAAATGGGTTTAAAAGGAGGTAGGAAGGATTTCAGTTAGACTTGAGGGAGATTTTCTGGAACATAAGGACAACACCAGAAAAAAGATATGATTATGTCATTTTTAAAAGAGAAGATTGGCCTGTAGACCTTCTGAAGTAGTCGTTCAGATTTTGACTCATGATGAGTTAAAATAAATAAATCAAGCCAGTTCGCAACATGTACTTCACCCAGGAGAAAGCAGTTTGGGCCAACCTCACCTTGGGTCGTAGACACACACACCCCCGACTCAGGCTGCTCAAGGCAGAATAATCTAACAACCAACCCCTGACTTGTACACAGCAACACCCCCAGTTGTCGAGTCACTGGATGCAGAGGACACAAGGGTTTTCTGCAAGTTCAAGTTTGTATACACATCTGAGTAACAGACTTGATGTACAGGTCTTTCTTTCTCACAGTGAGAGAGGAGACAGGGAGTCAGGACTGTTCTTGTATTCAACCTAAGAGTTTAGGCTTTTCTCAGATTTTAAACTCTTCAGTTCTTGAAAATATGTGACCAATAGTAATTATTATTTTGATGGTTAAAAGTCTTACCAGGGTGTAAGTACTTATACAAATATTCCAGGGTGGCAAGGCTGGTGTAAATTTTTATCAGTTCAGTTGCCTATGTCTCTATTGGACAGCATGGAACAAAAATGGTCTTCTATTTTTTAACTCTCCAGATATATTACATTGCAACACTTTTGTTGTACAATGATGACAGTCTAATTAAAATTGGAGTGAGCCTGGCGGCATGCTTCACACAGAATCACATCTTGTTTTAATAAGTCCACGTTCTCTCCTGTCCATTTAAAGAAAGCAAAGCAAAATGATCACTGTTTTAACTGCTAGGTTTCAGAATGTTAATGACGAAATAGAGTTGTAAGATGCAGTGAGCAGGGAGAAAAATCCAAAGAACATATTCACACATGTGCCTGCACAAACACGCACAGATTTTATGAGGGCTGGTGTTTACCGAGGGCAGTATTTGTAGCTCTGTGTAATTTATAGCTTTTAAATGTAATGGTATAATGCAAATAAAGTTTTTTCTTCCCAAGCAATGAGCTCATGAATAAACTTGAAAAGGATGCTAGGCTGGAGACAGAGATGGGAAGAGGAGGCTGAGAATGAATCAGCATGTCCTGCTTTCGCCAGCAACTGTCACTTACAACCCTGGGATCAGTTCCCCGCTCAGCATGAGGACTCGGGGCTCGGCTATGTGTGACACAGCGCTGAACAATTCCCATCCGAGGCAACAGAACAGGAATGCTGCTCGGCCCACCGTGCAACAAAAATGTATGAAATCGCATTAGCAGAAAAACAAGATTTCTGGGTCTTATCACAGAGAGGCTTTTTTCCCCTCCTAGATGAATGTTCACCTCTAATTGAACAACTGCTACCCTCTTTATTTCTACCTGAAAGTGGCTTTTACAACTCATAATTAAGGGCAGGATCTTTATAATCCCATCAGGATGGAATGTCTTTTTAGCACCTAAATGCTGTTCATTAACAGGATATTTAAGGATTTTTTTTTTCCAGTGGTTAATTGGACCACAATTCATTTGCATGTCCTGAACATGCATTTTAAGTCTATACAAGAAGAACTCCATTTAGCCACTTTCTAAAACACATTCTGGAAGGCTGGCATCCTTGACCCTTGTAAAACAAACACGACATGCGATGTGATTTGTACTTGAGAGGGAAATCACAGCAGAGAAAAGAGCTAAAACCAAATCAGCCGTTCTCTAAATCAATTTGATAAAATTGTTTTTAAGAGAGAAAGAAATTATACAGTATAATAATTTCTAAAAGTTGATGCCTCTTCATTAAAACAAAAATGGTATAAAAGTTCTGTAAGAATCCAAATGTAGAATTTTCCCCAAAGGAACTGTGTGTGTCACAGAAGCAGGGGTGGACAGCACTCCTGGGTGTTCACAATGGACTTTTGGAGGTTGTGGAGGCTTAAGGGTTAATTAGGTTAAAATTCATGGCTGATTTTATGGGAAAACATTATCTGTTCTACTCACAGGCTGTTAGCTTTGGAAGACTATGGATACTATAGGTAGAACAATTCATTTAATAGCTTCAAATAGTACTTCTTCAACAGATGAAAACAAAGTTTTCAAATGATACAGAAAGTTATCAAATGATACAAAGTTATGAAATAAACATATTTTTCAATAGAAACAGATATTTGAGTTTTGTACACTTTGCTTTTTTAGATTGCTACCCACCTACACTAACAGGCTCAGATCAGCCTTTCATATGCAATTCGCTTTATTTTCCCCACAAAATTCTATAATGTCTTTTCAATCAATCTTTGTGCATACGGACACTAACCAAAGCTATTTAGTCCTGAGGCTAACCTAGTACTATCAACCCTTTTCTCTCTACCTTCCCTTCACAGTAACTCTCAAGCACCCCCAAAACCCTCCAATCATGGATAATTCCAGGGCTCCAGGATCCTTTAAAGAATAGGTTGGTAAACTGGCAGGTCTTCCAACTGGTATTTCCCTCAAATTTCTTCTAAGAATAAATACAGACCTTCAGCTAAAGGCATGCTCCTGAATTGGACACTTATTTCAAAATTCTCTATAAAAAAAAGAAAGAACATTAGCTCAGTGTTCTGATTTTTTTCAAGGACAAAAAGTCAATAAGTCAATAAGTTTTCTAAAATTTATACAGCTGTCTATAGAAGTTATCTTAGTAACTGTCTACCATCATATATATACATATATATAATACTAAGGCTCAGATTAAGTGGTTTATCCAGTCTCTCAGCCAATCTAGAACTCAGATCTCTGTTCTGAGGGTTGAGCTCTTTCTACAGCACTACTCTGCATCTGATGTTTTTTATTTAATTTATTAAATATCATGTATTGTTATAAATTAAGTGGTAAGTTGAGATCACTACATTTCTAACAACCCCTTGAATAAAAACTGCTTACAAATCGATGACAAAGAGCACAAACAAGAAAAGCAAGCAAACAAACAAAGCCTTGTAAGATGAGTTTAAATAGAATACACAAAAATAAAATTTTAGGAATTATTTTTAAATTCTTGAGCCATAGATTAGATTGAGAACATGTTGCTTTAAAAATAACTTACTTAAGTTTTTATTTTATTCACAACTCATTATGAATATAATTAGATATAAAAACTTTTCATAGTAATTTAAACCTCTTGAAAATAAATCTTAAATATAGTGGCATGCATTTAAATCCATGGGTGTGAATTTAAGTTCCATGGTATGATTTTATTTATTTATTTATTTATTTATTTTCATGGTATGATTTTTAAATGCATGGTATGTATTTAAATGTAATGGAAGGAATCTGATGCTTGGTCTCACTCATTGAATGTATTTTAATTAAAATAAGAACTTTGGCTGTTCACCTAATTGGAGTAAGTGTTTGCTCTAGTTATTCATACTTTAAGATAAATTTTATCTCAAGATAAATTTTATCTCACTGTATCTCAATAAACGTTACTATTATTATATTTAACATGTTATAAATAAAATATATATTAACATACAGACACTATCCAAAATGAAAATCACTTAAAATTACTTATTACATGCTGATAATAATTGCTAAAACTATTTAGTGTGAAATGCAGTACCATTATGGTTTTCTCTAAGAGAATTTACAGTTTTGTGAACTGTCTCAAACTGAACTCAAATTAATTGACTCTGTGTCTTTGTGCAAATAAACACATAACTGTTTTATTGAAAGGATGACAAATGCAGCTTTTGGGGTTTTTTTAAATTTTATTTTTAGCCCTAGTAAATTATAATGATCTCAATTTCTAAAACCCCCAATGACAAAAAGACTGGAAATCCCTCCAATACTTTATCAGAAATGTAAAGAATATATTTTACACCAAAGAATACACCAATATAGAAATGTTTACATGTTTTAAGTAAACAACAATACCTTTTACTGACACAAGGTATCAGACAAAAAATATGATAATGTACATGAAACATTTTTGCTACAAAAAGTTTGATGATTAAGCAATCGGAAGAATAAGGATGCTATCATTTTTATATGTTGAAGTATGCAGAAATCTTAACCTGAAATTACATTCATGAATCAATTCAGATGTACTTTTGTATAAGTGCCTTTAGAATTATTTTTATTTTACTATTTTATTAGAGGTGTCTACCTTACATAATTCATCAAGAAATAATACAAAATGATTTACTAACATACACCTTTTTGCAGAGATTTACTTAAGAATTTCTCTGAATATTGTTCATTCAGAGTTTTCTTTAAGTGCTTACAAATTTATTCTCGTTTAATAAATTCCAATAATCTGCTCTTAGGATAATAGTAATTAAATGTAGCCCTTAGTATTATATCATTTTTGGCAGAAAAAAATCAGTTTTGCACAACAATACAAATTTCTTTCAAGTATGAAAAAGAAAAGTTGAAATGGACCTAGTAAAAGGTCTATGATTAAATATATCAAACTACTATTTTTTAAAAAGCAAAATTATTGCAAAACTTCATCTTGAAGTTCATTTTATTTTTAAATTTATCAGCATAGATTTTCCCAACCTACTTCTACAATAAACATAACTATGCTATATAAAACAGAGGTGGTTTGTTTTATTTCATGTTATGTTTTTTTTCTTAGATCATTTTAGCCCAAAATGCATTAGTAATGTCTACATTGTGGGCAGGATTAAGTTTATGTTTTCACTATTAAGACCCTTTCTGCCCAAGTAGGATGCATGGAATATGTCGCTCAAGATTTATATGAAGAAAATGTTTCTTATCTTAAAAAATTAGCTAGTTAACAAAGATATTCTTAACTAGATGCAGAATTGATTTATATTTTATTTATAGAAGACCATGATAATGCTGAATACACTCACAATTTATTTTATTTGTAAGTTTCTTTTATTGTGTGAAATATAATGTTTAGAATAACATTTCTAGTGCTTTGGGTACTAAGACATCAAAAAAACCAATGTAGCTACATTTTACTTTTAAAAAATTTCAGATTCTTATTCTACTTTAATGATATTCAAGGAAAAAGTACTGTATAAGAATACAATTATTTTATTAACTCTTAGATTTGACTCTAAAATGTAAAATGAAAAACTAGTGAGAATTACTTTCTTAATAAAGAAATTTATATCATGTTTTGATTATATTGTCAAAGTCTACCTTAACAGGTTTTAATAATCTATATAGGCACTTATCATTCTTTGCCTATGATATGATTTATACCTGGATCATCCAAAAAAAAAAAAAATCAAATAGCAACGCATAGAGTTCAGTGAAGTGAGTGCATACAAAAATCAATAGCCACAGTATGACATACAATGCCTAGAAATAACCCTACAAGATATGAGCAGGACCTATTTACAGAAAACTGTAAACTTTCATGGAGGAATAATAAAAGGTAAGCTGAAAATATTAGAAACACTTCATATTTATGGATAGCACAATGTATGAATGTAATTCTTCCTAAATTAATTTTATATGTTAATGAAAACCAAATAAAAATAACATGGCATTCAGGTTTTATCTGAGATGGGAGACACTTTCCAAAATGATTATGGAAAAATTAACAAGAAAGAATAGCCCAGGAATATTTTAACCAAAACAAGAAAAGAGTGTTATGTTTATAAGTATTGTAAGATTTCAATGTAAGTGATACGGTATTGACAAAAGCATTAAGACAGATTAATAGAGCAAAGCAGTTCAAAAATCCTAAAACATAAGAAATAGGTGTATTGTAAAAAAGCATCATAAACAAATGCAAAAGAGATGGAATATTTATTCAGCAAAGACTTGGAAAGTTATCTATTTGAAGAATAATTAAGATAAGTACTTAACTTATGTCATTCTAATGGTTCTATTACAGATTTTAGTGTGAACAATGAAACTATAAAATACTAGGTAAAAATGGATTTTTTAAGCTGGTATGAAGATACAAAAGAATTTTCCAAAATAAAGGCAATGAAAGAGATAAAGGAAAAATAATGTAATAAAATTAATAAGACTTTTGTACTTTAAAAAAAAGCGCAAAAATATAAACAAAATATAAAAGTAAACATCTAATTGAGTAGAAATAATTTTGACAAGAGGTGGCTATCCTCAGCACATAAAAAAAGGCTCTAAAAATCACTAATACTCTAATAAGGAAGAACATGTACAGAGAATTCTTGATTGGAAACACATTAATTACAACAAATATATCAAAAATTACCATACTCATTACTAGAGAAACATGCAATTAAGCCACAATAATATATTATTTATAATCTGTACAATTGAAAAAATATACTTTAAATGTTAATTTAAGTAACTCATACAGTATTTGTAAGAATGTAAATTGATTATTAATTTTAAGAAAACAAACTGACAATTATCTGAAAATTGTCATATATTCATAGTCCTTAAAACAGTAATTCTACTTCTAAAGAAATAATCATAGATAGGTTCACAGATGTATATGCAAAGATGTTCATTGCAGTGTTATTTATAGTAGAGAAACATTAGCAATAATCAAAACGTCCAACAGTAGGTAAATAGCAAAATAAACTATGACCTGGGGACTTCCCTGTTGGTCCAGTGGGTAAGACTCCATGCTCCCAATGCAGGCGGCCCAGGTTCGATCCCTGGTTGGGGAACTAGATCCCGTACGCATGCCGCAACTGAGTTTTCATGCCACAGCTAAGAGATTACCGCATGCCGCATCTAAAGATCCTGCACGTAGCAACGAAGATCCCACGTGCTGCAACTAAGACCCCGTGCAGCCTAAATAAGTATATATATTTTTTAAATAATTTAAGAAAAGTAAACTATGACTTATAATTCAGGAATTTGGTAGAATATTATTCAGCCATTATAATGATGTTTCCAAAGCATAAGACTTGGAAAATTTTCATGATACAATGTGAAATGAAAATTCAAGACTCAAACTTATATTTTTATAACTATTAAAATAAACAATCATTTAAAAATAAACATAAAACAAAATATTGGTAAGTTTAAGTATAATTTTTATTTTCTTCTTTATACTTTCAAATGTCTTACAGTGAAATATTTTCCTTTTATAATTATAAAATTCCTTTAAATTTTTTTAAAGACATAACTTCATAAATTGAAATTACTGGATAACAATTAAGGTGAGATAGAGTACAAACAGATATAGAAATAGATTTAAATATGCTGCTACTATATATATATGTATATACATATATATCACAATATCATAATAAACAGTTACATTAAATCAGGTTTAAATAGCATTCATTCATGTGTTTACATTAATTTTCTGTCACAAGGTAATTTACTAGCAGAGGATGGCCTTTGCTTTTCCCCTTTGTATTAAATGAGTTTTCATAAAGCTTAAAACTAGTTTAGTTCTCTACTGACTTCCTCCCTACTTTTCCTTTTAGTCTTCATTTTTTAAAATTAAGATTTAATTGACATATATATTGTGTAAGTTTAAGGAGTACAATATGTTGATTTGTTACCTTTATATATTGCAATATGATTATCACACTAACATTAGCTAACACCTCTATCATGTCACATAATTATTATTTACTTTTGGGGGTGAAAACATTTATGATCAAGTCTCTTAGCAACTTTGAGGTGTATGGTACAGTATTGTTGACTATAATCACAATGCTGTGCATTAGATCTCCAGAACTTATCTTCTAACTGCGTGTTTGGACCCTTTGACCAACATCTCCCCAATTCCCTCACCCTGCAGCCCCTGGTAACGACTATCCTATTCTGTTTCTTTTTCTTCATTTTTCTGATAATCCAAATTCTTTTCAAACAAGTAAGATATAAATAAATACAAATACGACTATCATTTTCACATAGACCTGATACTATTGCCTGGGCTTCGCTGTAATTTTTATTTTAAACTTTCATTAGGCAGCTGTTTGGCCCTCAGGAATGGCTTCTGCATGGAGATGCCAATGTCTGGACCTGGAACTCGATTCTGCCCGAGACTGCAACTCTCCAGTCCTGCCTCTCCAGTTATTTATTCCCCAAAATGTAAATGTTCACAACCACAGAAAAGCCTTTGCAAACCATTTCTGGCAGGAGGAATTCCCGGCAGAAGGAAATCACTAAAGCATATGTATCTTTCCTTCTTGCATTAGGGCTGGAGAGTGTCAATATCACATTTTCACTGTTCGAAGTGTATCTAAAATAAATATGAGGGATTTCCCTGGTGGCGCAGTGGTTAAGAATCCTCCTGCCAGTGCAAAGGATACGGGTTTGAGCCCTGGTCCGGGAAGATCCCACATGCCGGAGAGCAACTAAGCTCGTGAGCCACAACTACTGAGCCCACGTGCCTAGAGCCCATGCTCCGCAACAAGAGAAGCCACCGCAATGAGAAGCCCACGCACCACGATGAAGAGCAGCCCCCACTCGCCGCAACTAGAGAAAGCCCACGCACAGCAATGAAGACCTAACGCAGCCAATAAATAAATAAATAAATAAATAAAATATGAAATAGAACTATATAGTTTTTAAGGAAAACCTAGACTTCTGTATCTATCAGTGACTTCCTAGCAATCCCACATAAGTGCAAGAAAATGATGCAAAATTCCAGGGGTGTTATGCATTATGTCCTTTATCAGGAAGAATGAAGCTTTCCACAGCATAGTTTCTGGGTAAAAATGGAGTCTCTGCATTAAAGTTCAAGCAACAATGTAATTGTAAATAGAATATGTCATTTTGTTAAACTGGTGACTATTTTAGTAATGAATTCACCAAGAAAAGAGTGTAAAATAGAGATTTAGATTTGTTGAAGCAGATAGAAAGCTATCTCAGTGAGTATACATTACTATTCTGACCTTAACTGGAAATCCGTAATTCTAAATTGAAGATTTTCTTATCAGCAGTTTACAATTGAGGTTACAACATAAACTTAAATAATTCAGGTAATTAATGCAAAGTGAATCTTTTATTTGAATTATCAATAGTTACCTCAAGTTATTAGCCTCGCCTTCTGTTGCAACCCTGATCATCGCTGGTTTAGGGAATTAAGAAATAATTAGTATTATTCTTTCTAGTGTTGTGTTTTTACTAGTTTACACAGTTCCTGGTTAGGAAAAACTACATGCCTTGAGTGTGTGTGTGTGTGCGTGTGTGTGTGTGTGTGCATGTATTTGCTTGATGTTCAAACATATTGAGTATATTATCTGTAATGGTACACAAGCAAAAGGTAGAATTTTCAAAAACTAAATTCTAACATCAATAATTGTCTCACACTACTACACTTAAAGTTTTAATGAAAATATTAACCACTATTTCCAACATTCTGATTTAAACATGATAACCTTCTATATTTAAAATTATTTTTATTATCATCCTTTTTTTTCAAGCAGAGGGAAATAATACTATGTTTATTTTTATCTGCAGGATAAATATCAATTTATCATAAGGGAATTAAAATCTGTCATGGAGCCAGTTACTAAATTAATAATTTAATAAATAATTTCACCTTTATATAATTTAACTCTAAACATTATATTTTGTTGGCAAGACCATTAACTCTGATTATATCAAACAAGATTTCTCCCAAACAGACCAAATGTTAAACCGTTATTTAGCGAACAAATAATTGATTTTCAAATGTTTATGCCACTTGCTTATCTGATAGGAAATAGCCTGCCAGTGTTGATTTGTAGAAGAGGAACTGAATGTTTAAACTTAAACGAGAAGAGGAAACCTCTGAAAAAATATTACCTCTAGTAGAGTTAAGCTTATAGCCTTTGAAGGTTTATTTATGGTCTTTTTTTAAACAAGATAATTTTACAATTAACTTTTAACAAAAATGAATAACACAAATGAAAATTACTATTGCTCTTATTCTTCTGATTTTAGGTCTAAGGATCCAAGAGGCTTAAATGACAAAAAAATAGGTTGCTATGTTGCATTGACATCTGGTGGATTCAAGCAGTTATTACAAGGTTGGTGATAGCTCTGAATTTAACGATGTTAAAGCGGAAAGACATGTAAAGATCATCTCTAGTCTAATCCAGTAATTTTTCAGTTATGAAACTGAGGCAAAGAGAAAGTAAATTTGTCAGAAATATTTCAAGAACATTGAGAGTACATGAAATAAATATAGCATTGGCCATGGTAAATAGAAATTCAATTTATGAAGCAGAAAACAAATACTGACATAGAATATATATATAGTTATAAAGTATATATAAAGTATATTCCCCTTTTTGGCAGGAAGATGGGGTTTCATTACACTGCTCTCTCTGTGTATGTTTGAAATGAAGAGATTTTCAAAGAAAATGTAAAACTGTAAAATTTTTTTGTGAAGTAAAATTTATATATATGTATTTCTGTTACTATGATAAAGAACTTTGGCTTTTTAATTTACCCAAATGTGAAAAGAGATGAGACAAGAAGAGAAAATGAGCACTAACGCTGCTTCTGCTCTCTATGTATTTTAGCAGTCCTCTGAGGTGACACTTCTTAAGGAGGAAATAATGAGTCAAGGCGTTTCCTTCTCAAGCTCAAATACTTTGCCTCTTAAAATCCTTCCTCAAAGAAACTTAAACACAGTATCACAAGAGAGAACAATCTTCTGTGTGGCTTTTCAGACATTGGCTCTCCCTGTCCACGTGCCTTTCTTCTCCCTGGATGCATGTGGCGGATGCCTGTGCCTCGCAGCCTACTCTAACCCCAAACCAGAGTCCTTCCTGGAAGCAACTCTGAAGAACCTTCCTGTCTCTCTCCATTGGTAGTTTCCTTGCATACTCTCCCTACATCACCGGACATATAATCTTATATGTGTTTGTTTCTCTTCCTAGACTGTAAGCTTCTGTAGGGGAAGGACCCAGCCTGTAGGTCTTTCCTTCCAGTGCCTAACAACTTCTGGTAAATAGTAGGTGCTCAGTTAGTGCCTGCCAAATCATGTGTGCTATGGTACTATTTCCTGCAGGTCTTGCTAAGTTTTACATTGCTCTCACTACCAAAAACCCCTGTTATTAACTTCCCCTACTAATATTAGTTTTGAAAGATTCCATCTAGCAGAAAACCAGTATTTCTGAAGTAATAATTCCCTTAACCAACTTCGTTGATCAAAAGATGGTACTTGCCTGTCAGAATTTCTAAGGCTCCCCATCCAGCTAAGGAGTTCTCATCTGGAGTGTGTCCAAGAAATTCCTACTTAAGCACAAGTTTATTATCATCTGGCCTAGAAATCTAGAGAATTAGCAAGACATAGGAGGGGTTTTTTTCTTTTGGCCACGCTGCGGCATGTGGGATCTTCGTTCCCCTAGCGGAGTCTTAACCACTGGACTGCCAGGGAAGTCCCAAGACATAGGAGTTTTAATTAATGGGATTCTGGAAAGTGAAATAACAGCATAATTTATATTATTGTCAGTTTTCTTGACTTTTTTTTAATATCTTCACTGAGAGACATCACATACCATAAAATTCAAAAGTATTTTTCAGTTTATAATTACATGAAGTTTATGATTCAATATTTTTTAATATATTCACAGATTTTCTCAATCATCTTTACAATCTAATTTTAGAACATTTGCCTCATCCTCTGCCCACAAAAACCTATACTCATTAGCAATCACTCTCTATCCTTCCTGACCTTGGCCCTAGGCACACACTCATCTGTTTTCTGTCTCTATAGATTTGCCTGTTCTGGACATTCACATAAATGAAATCATACTGTAGATGGTCTTTTGTGATTGGCGTTTTTCTTTTAGCATAGTATTTTCAAGGTTAATCCACATTTTAGTGTGTATCTGTACTTAATTCCTTTTATTGTCAAATACTATGCCATTGTATAACTATACCATAGTGGTTTCCAATTTTTGGCTATTATAAATAATGCTGCTGTGAACATGGATATACAAATTTTTGTGTGGACATGTGTTTCCATGTCTCTTAGATATATATAGCTAAGAATGGAATTTCTGGATAACTTGGGTAACTCTGTGTTTAACTTTATGAGGAACCGTCAAACTGTTTTCTCAATTGTAATGCATTGATCTATATGTCTTTCCTTAGACCAGTACAGCATTGTCTTGATTACTGTAGCTTTTTAGTAAGGTTTGAAGTAAGTGTGAGTTTTCCAACTTTGTTCTTCTTTTTCAAGATTGTTTTGGCTACTCTGGGTCCCTTGCATTTCCATATGAATTTTAAAACTCATACATTTTGTTCTTCTAGAAATTTGTTATTTATATGTTATTTTTACTTATGTCTTCTAAGCTTTTAATTTCTTTCTGTCATGATTTCTTATTCTTCTTATATTTACTCTGTCTCTTAAGATTTAAAAATCTCTCTCAGGCAACTAATTTGGGTTTCAACAGTGATCACCTTATCTTTTAATTTTTAATTGCAAACATTTTAGTTCCAGAAATGTTAGGGTGGGGTGTGTGTGTGTGTGTGTGTGTGTGTGTGTGTATTATGACTAAATTTTATGTCCTCTTATTACTATTTTATTTAATAACAGCTTTACTGAGATATAATTCACATAACATAAATTCATCCTGGTAAAATGTAAAACTCAGTGGTTTTTAGTATATTCACATTTCACCTAATTCCATAATGTCTAATTTGAGAACATTTTCATAACCACCAAAAGAAAGTCTGTACCCATTTGTTCTTGGCAAATTCTTGACAAGCCTCTTTCTTCACAACTTATTCTTTTTTTACTTTAATAAAACTACCACTTTGCCTTGAGCTAGTCACTTATTCAAAACTAAGGTACACTCAGGGTACTTGTTATGATTCACCTTTCTCTAGAGAAATCTTAAAATTTTTCAGGGAAGTGGTCAGTTATTGACATAGAATTGAAAAGATTTTGCTTCTCATCACCTAAAGCACAAGGCTTTCCTTTCTTTTAAGATTATTCAGGCTGCATTTCAAATCCATACTGTAGCTGTATATTTGAACATTTAAATTTTATGAAGTGCCGAGGGGGAAAAATAATTGACTTCCTGGCTATATCCTTTTTGCCTGTCTCTTCCTTTTACATAGCAATTGCATTAATAAATGATTTCCAAGAGTATTGTGAGAAAAATTAATGAAAGCAATTTAAGCACAGTGTATTGGTACTCAATTCTATATCAATAATGAATAAGCTTCTTGCCCACCCCATTGGAAAACATTACGTTGAACTCAGCTGTAGAAGGTCCCTGAGTTACGTCAGAGGAAGCTTTTCTAAGAACAAACAAAACAATGAGTTCAAACTTGGAGACAGTCCTACTCTCCCATTATTTTCAAAATCATCAGGAGAGCTTTGAACCCCTTCATCACATGGAAGCATAGTAGAATAATCTTGAGCTTTGAAGTTAGGCAGACCTGGGTTAGAATTTCATTAAGCAGTTGTGTTATCTTAGACAATTAAAAAAAACAAAACAAAACCAGAAACAAACAAACAGACATAAAATCTGTGAACTTCAGCTTCCTCACCTATACTGTAATCTGATTTCATCCTGGCCTCACCAGCCAGACATGCAGATGAGGTCACATTAACCATAATGACTCATACTTCCTTGACAATTGTACCCTCCAGCTCAGGCAGGATTTCTGGTTCCATAAGTTCACTTCCCCAATGTGCCTCCAAGTGTGCCTCACAAGTGCTTACTTGCAAATAAATTAGTTCCACTCATACCATCAAGGGCACTGTTCCTCCTCCATATCACACTGGGAGCTCCAATCTGTTCTCCTGTTCCTTGGAATACAGTATTGCCCACCACGTTGGGCCAGATACCCGAAATGACCTTGGTACTTAATTCTCAAAATCTCTACCCATCTCTCCCCTAATCTGAGCTTCTATCTGGTTTTCTAAGGACAGGAAGTCTATGCAAACTATCTCTAAAGATGTGGGTTTCCAACCCCAGGGTGCATGAGGATCACCTAGTGAGTTGTTGAAAATGCAGACTCCTGAGCTCCACGCAGGTCTCTAAACTGAATTTCTGGTGTCAAAGTTCCATAGGCCACCTGGAAAACACGTGTCTGGTGTATTGCTGACTGGGATGGTGTCAGCCTGTCTGAAGCGTCCATGACTTGACCTCAGTCATTTCCAGACCTTCCCTCCTATAGCAGGGTGTCATCCACAGTCCAGCTCAGCCTGGGAAGGGCCAGTATGTAATCAGGAGCTCACCTGGCCTTAGCTCTCAGGTGATTAGCCATGATAAAAATGTCCTTGGGGCTTCCCTGGTGGCACAGTGGTTGAGAGTCTGCCTGCCGATGCAGGGGACACGGGTTCGTGCCCCGGTCCGGGAAGATCCCACATGCTACGGAGCGGCTGGGCCCGTGAGCTATGGCCACTGGGCCTGCGCGTCCGGAGCCTGTGCTCCGCAACAGGAGAGGCCACAGCAGTGAGAGGCCCGCATACTGCAAAAAAAAAAAAATGTCCTTGGTAGAGAGTAGTCTGAAGTGTAAATGGACAGGGTCCTGGATTATCATCATTTTTTTCTTCTAACTTTTTTATCTTCCTGTGTTCCCTGGGCACATCTATTCACTCATTTCCCCATAGCTGACACCTAGCAGTGATCATAGATTCTTTCGTCTTTCTTATTCCCAGTATACAATCATTCACCAAGCCCTGCCTAATCTCCCTCCTGGGCCCCCTTTAAATCTGCCCCTACTCTCCACTGGGCCACAGCCACTGAGTTTAGGCAGCACCATCTCTCATCCAGACTATTAAGACCAACTCCCAATTCTTCTCTCTGCATCCAGTCCCTTCCTTATCGTCGAAATTTAACCTCTAGCCAGAATGATTTCTCAGAAAGGAAAATCTGTCATCCCATTTCTCACCATCCCCCAAATCAGTCATTTCCCTCCATAATATTGTACACAAAACCCCAATATATTAAACTGATAAAACGAGCTGCCCAGCTGAAGGAGACTCCTGAAATGGGTTGATGGGAGGAGGAAGAATAGACCTGCACGCACCCACTCAGCCTTCCTGGACCTCCCCGCTTTTCCCGCCAGCCCCTGCAGCAGCTCTGAGTAACCACCTCCACAAAACCAGTGGTGTCCATTTGAAAACCACATCTCTAAAAGATAAATTCATAATTCCCTGTAAAGCAGAAAAAAGCCTCCTGTAATCTAAGCCCCACTCAACTCTCCAGCTTCATCCCCTCCCATCATTCCCTAGAGATACCTTGTGTTCTGTAGCTGTGCTGACAATATGGCAGTCACTAGTCACATGCAACTCTTTACATTTAAATTAATTAAAATTAAACTAAATTAAAAATCCGGTACCGCTGTCAACTAGCCACATCTCAAGTGACCAAGAGTCACCTGTGGCTGGTGGCAGCCATGATGGCCATCACAGATACAAAGTATTTCCACCTTTGCAGAAAGTTCTATTGGACTGCACTGCTCTAGCGATATGAAACTAACTGCAGTTCTCCAAACCCCGCCCACTTTCTCACAGTCTAGAGCCTTCACACATGCTGTCCTCTCTGTCTAACATCTTTTCCTCTCTGTTGTCTATTTGGTAAATTCCACACATTCTCCAAGAGTCTGTCTGGAGAAAACTGCCCTTAGGAGCCTTCCCCTAACTTTCCAATCTCCTGTCTCTTTCAGGGACGACTTGAGCACTGGTTCCTTCCTGAACCCTTTGTACTCTGAAATCCTTCTAAGCTCCTGCCAAGGCTGGCAGGAAAGGTGGGCAGGTACAGCACTTTTCACCTGGTTTTTATTTGCTTAGCTGTGTATATTGCATATTAGACTGGGAGCAGAGATATTTTAACTCATCTTTGTAATCAAAGCAATCAATAAACATCTATTAAATTAATAAATTAATTGGTAAAGGATGGAGAAAAATCAGGTTGCTAAATACATTTGGGTGGACATAATAATCATCATGGAAATGGTGGATGTGGTAGGCAGCAGAATGACCCCGGCTCCAAAGATGTCCATGTCCTGTTGCTCAGAACCTGTGAATATGTCACCTGACATGGCAAAAGGGACTTTGCAGATGTTGATAAAGTTAAATTGTTTGAGACAGAGAGATTATTAGGCATTATTCAGGTGGGCCAAGTTAATCACAATGGAATCCTTAAAAGTGGAAAAGGAGGCAGAAGAGAAGATCAGAGTAATGCAATGTGAGAAGGATTCAGTCAGCAGTTGCTGGCTTTGACGAGAAGAAAGAAGGCCAGGAGCCAAGGAATGTGTGTGGCCTCTAGCAGCTGGGAAGTCAGGAAAACAGATGGTCCCCTAGAGCCTCCAGAAAGGAACTTAGCCTTCCTACCCCTTGCTTTTAATCCATTGAGATCCATTTCCGACTTCTGACCTCCAGAACTGTAAGAAAACACATTTGTGTTGTTTTAAGCTGCTATATTTGTAATGATTTGTTAGAACAGCAGAAGGAAATGAATACAGTGGAATTAGGAAGGAAAGGGTGTTGGTACAGAAAGAAGGTATATTTAACTGGGGGACTTCTCAGCCCTGGGGTCCTGGAGTCCAATGTGGGGAGAAAGCCCCACTGCTGTAGAGTGAGGACATCATCACTGACCCCAAGAGGATGTGTCCTGGGTTCTAGCTTTAGTCTGAGAATCACAGTCAGGTGTGAGAGGGTTTCACCAGACCCTGGAGCTGGGGATTTTAGTACAGGCAGGAAGAGGGTTTCTCTTGAAAGGCCCAACAGTGCTAACACCTAGTCTAGATTTTATCCTTTTTGAGAACACAGAAAATGACCAAATGACCTTCCCTAGGCCCGACCCTTGGCATCTAAGCATCAAGCTGCCATAGTTGTGAACTATGTCTGTGAGCATCTGTGCTTTATCTCAGTTTATTTTGTGCATCCGTCAGCAAGATGTGTCCTAAGTTAATTGCTTCTTCGCTTTAGGCCTTTCCGGCTTACTACAGCTGTCATAGGAAAGCTCTACTTTCAGATGGTGGGGAAACTTGTAGATACAAATATTGAATTATTGTGTAGTACACCTGAAATTAATGTAAGGTTATATGTCAATTATATCTCAATTTTTAAAAACTGATCTTGCACCTAATGTAAATGCCATCTTAGGTAATTGACAGGAGAATTTTCAAAGGCAGATTTTGAAATGCATCCACCACACCCAGTTCAAAAATTTATAAATTTTCTCTAATCCCACCATCTAAAAGCTGGTTCTCCCCTAGGCAATTTCTGAACTCCCCAAAATTGTATGTGTAACTTCCAGCTGTGCCTTGTATTTCATTTTTTTTCCCTCACTGTACAGTTATCTACTTAAGCAAAGGGTCTTCTTCATAGGTCCTTGTAGCTTACTATAGTGTCTATAACAAAGCACCTAGTAAATGCTCAATGTTCACTGCAGCACTATTTACAATAGCCAAGACATGGAACCAACCTAAATGTCCATCAACAGATGAATGGATAAAGAAGATGTGGCAATATATACAATGGAATATTATTCAGCCATAAAAAGAAACGAAATTGAGTTACTTGTAGTGAGGTGGATGGACCTAGAGTCTGTCATACAGAGTGAAGTAAGTCAGAAAGAGAAAAACAAATACCGTATGCTAACTCATATATATGGAATCTAAAAAAAATTGGTACTGATGAAACTAGTTGCAGGGCAGGAATAAAGACGTAGACATAGAGAATGGACTTGAGGACATGGGGTGGGAGGGGGAAGCTGGGGAGAAGTGAGAGTAGAATTGACATACATACATTACTGAATGTAAAATAGTTAGCGAGTGGGAAGCAGCAGCATAGCACAGGGAGGTCAGCTCGGTGCTTTGCGACCAACTAGAGGGGTGAGATAGGGAAGGTGGGAAGGAGATGCAAGAGGAAGGGGATATGTGGACATACGTATGCATATGACTGATTCATTTTGGTGTAAAACAGAAACTAATACAGTATTGTGAAGCAATTTTACTCCAGTAAAGACCTATTAAAACCATGCTCAATGAATATTTGTTGACTTCCTTTATTCCTTTCATCAATAAGTAGATGTTAAATTGCCCCTCTATGCAGGGCACTGTGTGAGACAGTGAGGATAAACAGGAGGCCCATTATGCACAAATCCTGCTTCATGGAACTCCCAGGTTACTGGCCACACAGACATTAATCAAAACCTCACAGATGCAAGTGTGATTTCAGTTGTGATTTGCAATCCAAAGGCAAGATGTGGTGTTGTGATTGCCTAGTAAAGGCTTTTCCAAACCAAGGAGGTCCAGGGAGATATCTCTGAGGAACTGATGTTTTGAGCTGAGTTCTGAAGGAAGAATGGGGGTTAACCAAGTAGGGGATTGGGGAAGTATACAGGGCAGAAGGAACAGCACATGCAAAGTCCCTGAGCCAAGATGGAAAAGGAAAGAAGGAATGGATTGACATCCTCTCCTAGAGCAGGTCGGCCGCCAGGGAAGAAGGTCAAGGCCTCGCACGTCTCACTCCCTTGCCACTTCCCCACCCCTTCATGATATCAGTATCAATATTAGGTAGCAAATATCCCTACAGTAAAACAGCATCCAAAGTTTGGATTTTTAAACATATTAAAATTTTTTCATTCACAGTTCATGAATTTTATTTTATTTTATTTTTAATATTTATTTATTTGTCTGTGCAGGGTCTTAGTTGCAGCATGCAGGATCTTTAGTTGAGGCATGCAGGATCTAGTTCCCTGACCAGGGATTGAACCTGGGCCCCCTGTATTGCGAGCTCGGAGTCTTAACCACTGGACCATGAGGGAAGTCCCAACACAGTTCATGAATTTTAAATTGCATATTTGTATGGAGAAACAGTCAGTGGCACAAGAATCAAAAGAATTTAGGTTCTAATTACTGTGTAATCTTGGTTATTTGCTTAACTTCTCTGGGCCTTGATTTCTTTCTTTTTTTTTTTTTTGGCTGTGTTGGGTCCTCATTGCTGCATGCGGGCTTTCTCTAGTTGCGGTGAGCGGGGGCTACTCTTCATTGCGGTGTGTGGGCTTCTCATTGCAGTGGCTTCTCTTGTAGAGCATGGGCTCTAGGCACGTGGGCTTCAGTAGTTGTGGCATGTGGGCTCAGTAGTTGTGGCTCATGGGCTCTAGAGCGCAGGCTCAGTAGTTGTGGCACATGGGCTTCAGTGCTCCGTGGCATGTGGGAATCTTCCCGGACCAGGGCTCGAACCCATGTCCCCTGCACTGGCAGGCAGATTCTTAACCACTGCACTGCCAGGAAAGTCCTCTCTTGATTTCTTGATTTGTAAAATTAGGAGGGTAGACCATAGACTACTGTAGAAGTTCCTCCCTGCTCTAAGTCTTCTACATTTATGTGGGTTTAGGTATTTAAGGCTTGAAGAGGCATTGGCATGATATAATAAAAAATAAATAAATAAAGCAAAGTATGACATGTTTCTCATCTCTGATCTGTTACTCTGTAGCCGTGTTATCTTAGGCAAATGACTTAACCTTTCGGATCTTAACAGTTTCTGACTATAATAATGTCTACCCTGCAGAGTTATAAGAAAAAAATATATAAAGTAATTGACTCACAGAAGTTATTACAACTGAAATACACTATTTTAGTACTCTGAAGGATTCTATGACCTCCTTTTTAAAGGAAATTGTAAAACAATACACAGTAGTTTTAAGAAAAATGAATCTTTTTCAGAGTTTTCCAAAGAGTGTAATCATTTTTCCTTGATAGATGCAGGGTGTTATTATTCGCTATCGTCACTAACTTAGACACACCCTGATAAGTAGAAAATTATATTTACTAAGCATTTGCCCTTTTGCTGAAAAGACCATTGAATTTGAGAACGTGAAAGGCCTTTTTCTCATCAAGTAAGGAGAGAAGAGAATTACTATCAGTAGGGAATTTGCATCTACAATCTAACAATTTTTGTTGGTTTCAGCTTTCATTCTAAGAGGCATTGTCCTTAGTATTTAGGGAACAAAATGTGGGAAGTGAACCCATCAATATGACAAGCTATGAGAATGCTCACCACAGAGAATCATGCTATTAATTCAGTGCAGTTTTAGGAAAATCTTATGAGAAATAATTTTCCCTGATGTCTTACCCACATAGGCCCTGGACCCTAAATCCCAGCAAGCATAAATCCTCTCGCTTCTCTGAAAAACCGACATGAACGGTGCTATGTGCTTCTAACTGTGACAGGTAAAATTAGATTTTTGAAGACACATTCTTCATTCCACCACAGAAAAATGGTTATAATTATTTCAAAAATTTAAATCAAAATATTTAAACCAAAAATTTTCATTTCTTTTACATCATCTCTTTTACTAAAGTTTTAGACATATCACATTATTTATTCCACTTCCACTTTCATCAGATGGAATACTGTTTACTGAAGGAGAGGAAAAATCATTTTTCCTCTACACCTCCAGTTTCTCGGCTGAATGCCCCCCCAATAAAAGAGAGATTAACAGGAAAAAAACAAACAGAAGTTTAATAACGTGTATATCTCCTGTATCCATGGGAGATACCCAAGAAAACTAACTCCCCAAAGTGACCCAAGCCACCACCTTAAATACCATCACCAGCTAAACATAAAAGGTGTCGGGGGTGAGGGTGTGGAGAGCCAGTTGCGGGGGGTTGCCAGGAAAAGCACAGTAAACAGGGGCAAGGTTCTGCAGATTTAAGTCCTGTCCCTCTCCACTGACACGAGTTTCCAGAATTTTAGACATCTTCCTCTTCTTGGTACAGAGACGAAAACATGATTCCAAATGGAGGTTTCCCTTACAAATGTAAATTTCTCTTACAAAAGGGTAACTTTGGTTTTCAGAGCTTCTCCTGTGTCTGTTTCTTGAAAGTAACCAGTTCAAGATAATCTTTATGCCAAAGAGGCATATTTTGGAGTGGGGTATTCTGCTCCCCTTCACTCTATTGAGAAATCCTCCCAGTACAAAACGCTTGCATTAAAATTACATTAGAAATATTTTGAAATGCATGATTGAACTTCTGGGACAGTAAGGCAGTTCTTGGAGGCCCCATACAACAGGGCTAAAGTGATGCTTATGCTGAGAGTATATTCCTAATTCTGGTGGCCCAGGGCATGTAGTCTGGGGTTCAAACCAGTCAGATGGAAGATCCCTGCATAAAACATAAAGGGAGACTAACTTGAGAAATAAAAACGCATTCTGCAGAGGTAGGTGCTGGGGCTAGTTTCCAATCATAGCCAAGCAGCAGGAAGATAAAATAAGGAAGGAAGAGAGGGAAGGAGGGAGGGAGGAAAGAAGGAAGGAGGGAGGGAAGGAAGGGAGGAAAGAAGGAAGGAAGGAAGAGAGGAAGGAAGGGAGGGAGGGAGGAAGGAAGGAAGGAAGAGAGGAAGGGAGGGAGGGAAGGAAGGGAGGAAAGAAGGAAGGAAGGAAGAGAGGAAGGGAGGGAGGGAAGGAAGGGAGGAAAGAAGGAAGGAAGGAAGAGAGGAAGGGAGGGAGGGAAGGAAGGGAGGAAAGAAGGAAGGAAAAGAGAGAGAGAGTGTAAAGATATAGGGAAAAAGAGAATGTAGGGAGAGAAGGAGAAGAAATGAAGGGAGAGAGGTGAAGGGGAAGAGGAAAGGGTCCTTTCAGAGCATTTCTATCCTAAACTGAAACTTACGTGAGTTTGAGAATTAAAATTCAATTAATCTGTGTTCCCAGTAACCCAAACTAAAAATTTAGTTTAAAATCTCTAGGTTGGTAGTATACTAAGGTGCTTAGCTGAACTAAGTGTAAATATGCTCTAGGAGGATGTACTTTAAATCCAGACATCAAGGAATTCCCATTAAAAAAAAAAACTTTTCCAAGGAGCATGATTTGACAGTCATGACCTGAAGCCATCAAGAAATCAAGCCATCATCAGCAAGAGTCATCAGGAATAACAAACTGCAGAATGAGACACACGGTGTCTGCTAATATGGAGTTATCAGATACAGGTTATCAAATAAATATGTTTACTGTGTTTTAAAGAAATAATAGAAGGAACTGAAGATAAGATGAAGAAGTAAGAGGTTATCAAAAATGACCAGTCAGAATTGAAAATAGCCAAATAGAAGACGTAAAATGAAGAAAGTAATATTTGAAATTAGAAACACAATGGATGTAGAAAACTGTTGCGCGTCCACCAGTTCTACAAAGACTGAGTCATTAGCCACTGCAGACGCTAACCGACCTGCACCCTGAGAAGAATGTAGGATGAGAAGCAGGATGGGGTGCTCTGTGCTTTGGAAAACCAGACCTCTTAGATAGTTAGTTGTGTGTCTCAGGAGGACTCCTGCATCTTCCCATACACGGAAAAGCACTAAAATCATTAACTGAAATATCAGTTCCTTGTGACTAGCAGTAAACTTTAACAGAGATGTGTGCTAGGGAAACACAGATTCCCTAATCAAAAATCACATATATACTGACTTCTCCCTTACCTCTGTGGAGCAGTCCCCTCAGAGCTACTGAGAGGCTGTTTCCAGGGCTATAGTCCTCAATACAGCCCCTGAATAAGACTGAAATTCACAGCTCTCACATTGTGTATTTTTCTTTTACTTGACAGTTGCACAGCAGATTAGACACAACTGAAGAAAAGATTACCAAAACACAGTCAGAAAATGATGAGATGGAAATTAGGAAAGAGGTTGAAAGTTTCAGGTCATAGAATGAGAAAATGTGAAGTATAGCTAATCAGTTTTCCAGAATGAGCCAGTAGAATGAGAGAAAAAATTTTGAAGAGATACTGATGAAGAAACTTTTGGAATTTATAGAGAATAACAATTTTCAGATTCAGTGAATCCAAGGAACCTCAAGCAAGATAAACAAAAAGAAATCTATACCTATTGAAAATGTACTGAAACAAAAGAACACCCCAAAGATCCCAAAGTTGCCAAAAAAGAACAGGTATTTATCTCCATCTTCAAAGCGCTAAGAGATTTTTATATTCAATGAAACTGTCTTTCAAGAACAAGGGTAAAATAAAGACATTTGCAGACAAAGACAAAGGTTACAAGCAAAGAAACTCACTAAAGAACTTCTGAAGTACAATCAGCACTCTGTATCCACAGAATTTGCGTCTGTGGATTCAACTAACCGCAGATCAAAAATATTCAGAAAAAAAATATTCCAGAAAGCTTCAAAAAGCAAAACTTGCATTAGCCATGAACTACTTACATTGTATTTACAACGATTTATGTGGCATTTATATTGTATTAGGTATTATAAGTAATCTAGAAATGACTTTAATTATACAGGAGGATGTGTGTAGGTTATATGCAAATACTACACGGTTTTATATAAGGGGCTTGAGCATCTATAATTTTTTTAAATTTATATATAAAGTTTTAAATAATACAATGAATACCCATGAACACATCACCCACAAATTAGAACATTACAAATAATCTACATCTTCCTATTTGCTCTTCCTCTTTCTTATCTCTCCCTCTTCCCTCAGAAGGAATAGCTATCCTGAATTTTATATTCATGTTTCCCTTGTCTTTTCTGTTTTACAATAAATATATGTGAACTAAAAATAGAGAGATGCACAAATACTCTACTACGTAATTTTATGTGTTTTTTAACTTTATAAAAAGGATATTAAACTATGTGTTGCCTTTTTTGATTTGAACTGTTGATTCAACATTATATTCCTAAAATTAATTCACATTGTTGCATGCAATTGTACTTGATTCATTTCCCATGTAATATACTGGTCTATCATGAAAATGTACTATAATTTATTTATCCATTGTCTGATAAATGAGAATTTGAGTTGTTTACAAATTATTTGCTATTATAACCCAAGATTCTATTAATATTTTTCTGCTTCTCTCCTGATTCATCAGTACCAAGTTTCTCATTTGCATGTAACTAGAGAGAAATGGCTGGGGCATAAGCTGTACAAATGTTTAACTTTACATGATAAATCTATATTGTTTTTCAAACCATCACAAAAATAAGCCTCAATTACAGTAAGCAAAAACCGATTAAACTCATTTATCAAAAGATAGAATATCTGAAATTCAAGAAGCCACAGAGG
Organism: Hyperoodon ampullatus; assembly: GCF_949752795.1. NCBI lineage: Eukaryota > Metazoa > Chordata > Mammalia > Artiodactyla > Ziphiidae > Hyperoodon > Hyperoodon ampullatus. Next base: position 63,331,466 of record NC_136925.1, on the reverse strand, counting down.
AAAAACATGAGTACAAGTGAATAAAGAGAAGGAAAAAATAATAATAAGGGAAACAATAAAGATATATTTAGAAATTAATGAACTAGAAATAAAAGCAACAACAAAATACTACAATAAAAAAGTAATTTTTTGAATAAATGCATAAGGTAAAACAACATCCTGAAAAGACTTTCAGAAAAACTACACAGGCAAGGCTCCTAGAAGACCTAGCCAAGGAGGTACCTTGCAGCACTATCTATGTATTATGGAGCTAGAGGCAGCCCAGATTCCATTACTGGTGGAGCAGATGGATAAAATGTGCTGGACACATATGATGGAATGTTATACAGCAGAGGCCAAATGGACGAATCTTAAGGATTCAACACCTATTTATTATTTTTTTAAATCTCAGAGCACTAAGAATATAGAGAATTTCCTTAAGTGAAAGAGATTATCTAGCAAAAACTTTTAACAAATATCTTACTTAATGGAGAGATTTTGGATGCTTTCATTTTATGATCAGGAGCAAGACCCTCTATCACAGCTTCTACTTGACTCAGTACTGAAGACCTTGGCCAACATACAAAAACAAAAGTTTAATGATTGGAAGGGAAGAGGCAAAACTGCCATTATTTGTAAGTGATATCAACTAGCAAAAACAAAAGTGTACAGAATCAACAGAATAACTCCAGGAAATAACAAGAAGATTTAGTAAGATTGCCAAAAATATGGTCAACTTACATTCTTCTATATAAGCAATTACCAAAGAAAAATGTGATTGAAAATAATAGAGCAATAAAAATAGCAAAGAAAGTTGTATTTGGAGAAAAGTTTAAACACCTACTAAAGGACACCACAGAAAAGCAATTTAACATTATTAAGATGTCATTTCTCCTCAAACTGATCTAATGCAATTCCAATAAAAGTTCCAGTTGAATTTTTTTTGAAGAATACAACAAACTAATTTCAAAAAGTATATGAACAAATAAAAAATTATGCATACATAAAACAATTGTTCAAAAAGAAGAACACAGTGATGGGCTCCCTGCTAACAGATATTAAGCATACTACAAGCCATGGTAACAACTTTTTAAAAATAGCATAGGAACAGAATAGCTCAGAAACAGTCCTTTGTATAAATTCACATGTAATCAGTAAGGAAATGATGGATTGTTTAGCTTATTATAAAGAGAAAAATAGATTTCTACTTCCCAACATACATTAAGGTTAGCTCTACATGTTTTAAAGAACTGAATATGAAAACAGAGAAAAATGTAGAAGAATATTTTTGCAGACTTAAGGTGAGAAGGAGTATTTTAAATAAGACCCAAATACTACAAGTCATAAAGTTTAAAAATAATTGATAGATAAACTTATGTTGAAATTAAGGATTTTTTTTCCAACAAAAATCACACAGATGAGATAACCTCATTGGTGAAAGATTGGGAGAAAATATTTGTGATACCTAAAATCTAAAAGGGATTTATTTCTAGAACAGAGACATGTCAACAAAAGACAGGAAACAATAGAAAAATGGACAAAGGATATGATACAATTTAAAGAAAAGGAAATACAAAGGCTAGCAAGTATATAAATAGATGCTCAACCCTACTATTAATTGGAGAAATGCAAACTAAAAAGATTGAACTTTAGGTAAATTTAGGTAGATAAACTAGACATTAGATAGACACCAATTAGGTAATCAAAAAAATGTTAAGTTTTAGTAAAAACAGAGGGAAACGGGAACGATTATGTACTGCAGGTGGGACTGTAGTGTTTTAGCAATTCAGGAGAGCACACAGGTTGTCCTCAGCAGGTCCCATGAATAGGCATTCCTACCCCTGGCCATATTCCTAGAGTGGTCTCCACAGAAGTCTACAGACTTGAGTCTGCACACAGTAGCTCCTTCACAAAGCAGGAAGCTAAGGGCATTACAGGTGTCCAGTACTAGAGGAACAGCTGAGTAAAATCTGGTATGGAACTGTTACACAGCAGTCGGAAGGAATATGCATAGTCTTAAAAACAGTGTTGAGTTTTAAAAGTAAGGTAAAAGATCACAGCACGATACTATCTAAATAAATTAGACACATTTATATACAATTAGCAAGGTAACTCTTGCAGAATATATGTATTTATACCTCATATTTTTTAAAAACCCTTTGGGACCAGTGAATAGGAACCTAACTTGAGTCACTACAATGAGGAAGCACGGTCTCTCATCCAGCTCCCAGATATGGGCCAGTTATAGAGGCAGAGTCACTTGAATGAAAAGCCGATAGAGCTCCCTTGAGGAAGGACCCTTCATTACTGCCATAATTATGTACCATAAATCTTTTCCTAAATCTCTAACAAATAAGCATGAGGTCCTTTACCAGGGTGACTAAACACTGGGGAAAAGAACACTCCCAGACTCTGGGGATATAATTAGACACTGGATCTGAGCTGACCCTAATCACTGTGGAACCAGTATCCTGCTTGGGTCCATTTGTCAAGGGGGCAGATGAAAGTGAAGTGTTGGCCTGAATTGGTCTCAAATAGTCTGCAAACTCAACTTGTGACTGCTTCTCAAGTCCCTGGGTGTATAGTTGAAACAGTTGTAATAAAAATCTTTCAGCCATGGAGTAAGATATATTATGGTAGAAAAGACAAAGTGGGAATCCCTCTGACTGCCTCTTCCTCCTAAAATATCAATCAAAACAATAGCACATCCTAAGGGAATCACAGAGATCAGTGCCACCCACCACGAAAGATGTGGAAAATGTGGGGATTGAAGGGTGACTCTTATGACATCCCCACTTAATTCACTTGTCTGGCCTGTGAAGGAGACATATGTCTTGAGAATGCCTGTTAATTATCATAAATGTAAATCACAAGTGGGACAACTCCAATTAAGGTATTTTTACGAGTCTGGTCTCTTTCCTGGAGCAAATCAACCCAATTCAGTCCCAGCAAATCATTGGGGGCAGGGACTATCTGTCATGATTTTCATATTAAGTGGTCAATTTTGTGGAAGACCAGAACAACTCAATAGGGATAGGACCACTAAGGGCTCAGGCCTTTCAGGAATGAAGATTTCAAAAACTCAACCAAGTAAAAAAATCATCCAACCTTGTAAAGAATTCCAACCAGCTAAGCTGCTGGCAAAGGGAAAAGAGAATATGAATGGATAGAGGATGAATAAATATTATAAATATCAACTAGCATAAATATCAACTAATCTTGTGATTACTTGCAGAAAGAAGTTCTAGACTAATCCGCATGTACTAACTGCACAGCTATACTACTCGCATGTCATCTCTGAGCATCAGTTTCCTGGTCTATAGGTCTATCCTGAGCTGAAGATAATCATACCTACTGTGCAAGGCTTACAGGATTATAATCAATATCTATGTATTTGACACTTAGTAGGTGTTCAGGACATGATAATCGTCTTTTAGAGAGACACTAGGATCCAGTATAAAGTGGTTAAGAGCTGAGACTTTGGGGTCAGAGTAGAGGTTGTAATCCCAAATATTTATAGATCCGGGGCATGATGGTTAAGTTCTCAAAGTCTTAAATTTCCTCTTCTGCAAAATGGAGTTAGATATACCTATTTAGCGGTTTTCTTTAAAATATTCAATTAGGTAGATTATGACACTTGAAAGTACTAAAAAATAGAAGCAATTATTTTTACGAGGTAGAGTACAAGTTTCTTAAACCTAGTGGGGGACACACATAAGTAGATATGTTCAATGTAAGGTGGGAAGTAGGAAGAAACATGTATGTTTGATGACCAGGGTGCAATGAGAACATGGCCAAGTGAAGATAATGGAGATATTTAATCCAATCTGGTGGACACTGTTAACAGAACTAAGTCCAGAAAAGTAAAAGTGAATTTGCTCATGGTCCCAGATATAATTAAGGAGAGAGTTGAGACCAGAATATAGAACTTCTAACTATTGCACCAATTTCTTTTATGTGTCTAAATGTTATATTTGTATGAGATTTAAAATAAATACACCTTATTCAATTTTCCTATGCAGAATTCTCAGAAGATAAGATGCATCTATCATATAATTATATCTTTTTGTGACTAATAACCAAAATATATGGGTTTCTTGCTTGGAACCTCTTACCTCTCATTCAAACCAATCTTTTCAACATAATATAATATGGTAAGACCCTTAACGTCTATAGGAGCCACAAAGGAAGCAAAAGACATTAGTTCATTAACTCAAGAAATATTTTAATATCTTTTATATGCCAGGAAACTTTCTACATGCTGAGAGTACAGAAGTCAATCAAAACAGACAAAACTGGGGGGGGGTTGGATTATAAATACATAAGTAAAATATATAGTACTGTATCTGCCTTTATGGGATTTATGGTAAAATAAGCCTGCATGGGGATATGACTTACATATGTTTTCAAATCTTGCTGTTTAAAAAGAAGTGTTTAAATATACTTTTGAAAGTTAGGACTTGTTATAACTGTGTTTTTTGTAGCTCCAACATCTGAGAAGGGTGGATGTGAAGAGACTGTTGAATATACACTAGAAAAACAATAAAGCTGGAGTTGAGGTCGAGAGAAGATAGAATTTCCTGATTAGTTAAACAATATCTATAAGGCTCATCCAGGCAAGAGTAAAGCCCTTCATAGGAAGATGCAATCTCTATGGAAGGAAGGAAAAAAGAAATCTCAATGAAAGGGAATGAGAACCTCTGAGAATTACCTTGAGGAAAGGCTGGAAAAACTGGCAAGAATTTTAATACTCAGGCAGAAAGTTGCAAGAAGAATGTTAGGTATTCTGACTCACAAATTAAGTCAAACTCTCAAAGCTCTGAAACATGCATAACATGAGAGAGTTTGTGGCATGAAGCACTGAGGTTTGGAGAGAAACTAAAGACTTTTTTTTTTCAGTGAAGAATGAATGAAGAACCAGTGTTTATGAAACAGAAATGTTCTTTATATTTAAGCATCTATATTTCTTTGATTCTTGTTCTAATTATATTTTTCAATCAGAAAAATAATCATGCTGGAATCCCCTGGCAGTCCAGTGGTTAGGACTCTGTACGCTCACTGCCGAGGGCCCGGGTTCAATCCCTAAAAATAAAAAAATAAAAAGAAAGAAAGAAAGAAAGAAGAAAGAAAGAAAGAAAGAAAAAAAAAGAAAGAAAGAAAGAAAGAAAAATAATCATGTTCAGGCTTAAAGTTTTATGATTTCCTTAGAAATTCCTAATAGGAAAAACGTAAAGTTCATATCTGAATCTTAGCTCTAATATGATGACTCCTCATTTGGACCATGAACCAAGGCTCAGCTGATTCTGGCATAACCTCATTTTAATATATGCGTATTCCCAGCACTGAGCTGGTACAATTCTAGCAAATACACGGTGACAGCAATTGTCACAGCCAGTCAAGACAATCCATAAGCAAACAGAACTTCCGAGAAGCCAACATAGTTCTATGGTTTGTCCCCTCAAATATTTGACTACCACACATTAGATGCTGTTAGAGTGAACACAGCCCTACATTGTCTCCAGCTAGATACAGACTGCTTTCATCGCCAGTTAGCTTTCCTTTCAGTAGCTAGAGTTTGTGTCTCACATCCTGGTCAGCCTCTAATAGGAGGTCACTTTTCACATGAAGAACTGAGAGAAAATTTGTGTGAACATTCTTTTTTGTATGTTTAAAAATCATGACCAGAAAAACAACCTATATCCTAAGGATAATGAGTCAATAATAAAGACTTTTTTAGTGGCCAACAGAACATTTATGTGGGACATCTTTACAAAATCTAAACCTCATATCTTCGGGATGAAAAGGTTAAGGGAGTTTGAATAAGAGAATGTATAGCTTCTCTTTCTCGATAACTATGGTTAATTACAAAAAAAAAAAAAAAGTTCTCCCTAAAAAAGTTTCTATATCAAATAATAGATAATAAAACCATCTTCCAGTTTTTAATAAAGGGACATCCAGTGTAAGGATTAGAAGCCTCACTTTAGAGGCAAAATAAAGGAGACAAGAAATATCACATGTTCTATTCTCTACAATCAGAAGAATGGGCTGCCCAAGGAAAGCATTTCCCATTCTACCCTAAGCAGAAAGAACTGTTGAACAACAGTTTAGAAAGGTTAGAGCTCTTCTCAGTAACCCCCAAATTCCCAGTTTTAAGCCATGTTTTAGGTTATTCAGAACTATTCAATTCCCTGTAACAACAGAGAAACTTTTTAAACGGTCAGCATAAATAGAGTACATTGTGCAACTTCCCTCAACCAAACCACAAACGGTCACAGTGTAAACAGTCAGATCCTTAAAAGAGAGCAACTGAAAATTGTAGATCCAAAGTAGGGACCAGGGAAAAGGGACAGTTTTTTTGAAATGTACCTTTATGTGCTTTCTGATGGGGAATACCTGTTTCAGTAAGTTACAGAAATAATAAATAACAGTTATTTAGTGCTTACTGTGTGCAAGATACTGTACTGATTTATTCTTTGTGGAATTCTATGAAAAAGACATTGTTGTTGTTGTTGTTATTGTTATTGTTATTATCTCTGTTTCACAGGTGAGGAAAATAGGCTTAAAGAGTAGGTGACTTGGCCTAGGGTGGTAGTAAGCAGAGGCAGATAGAAATGGTCAGATGCTGGGCATGTTTTGAAAGTAAAGCCAAAAGCAAATGCTGATGGAGGTGATGGACATGTGAGAGAAAGAGAAGTCAAGGCTGATCTCTAGGTTTGGAGACTGAGCGTTTAGAAGAAAAGAGGAAGCCTGCAGGGGGACACAGGTTTGGGATTATGGAGGCCAGGAGTTTGGCTGTGGAGATGTTACATTTGAGACGCCTATTAGACACCAGGACAGCAGTGTTAGGTAGGTAGGTAGATATGCAAGTTGGGTTCAAGAAAAAGGTTCAGGCTAGAGATATAAATATTCAGAGGTGGAGGAGATAAGGAGGAATCAGCAAAGGAGAATGAGAAAGAGCAGGCAGTGTTGCAGAAGGGGATTCAAGAAGGAGTAGTATCTTAAGGTTAAGGGAAGAAAGGGGTATCTGGTGCATCAATTGACCTACGTCAATGCTGGTGATAACTTAAGTAAAACGCACCTGGAGGATTTCCTGACCACTGGATTTAGTAAGATGAGGACTCTGTAAAATGCTGTTTCTCTTTAATATTGGAATCCTTTTTCTTATTCTTTATATGTGAAACTTCAAGCATATCAACACCTTATCCTCACTCCAATATTCAGCTTTTAATTTAGATTATACTTTTATCCTATCCATCCTTTTTTTAAAAAAAAATATCCTATCCAGCCTTTACTAATACTACAACCTAATTCAGGTCCCTGGGTTCCTGAGTCCCCTCCTACACTACCTCCTGATTTCCAGTCTCCTCACCAGCAGTCCATCCTGATTAGTCATCCTGGAACAAAGCTCTTCTCAGGGATTCCCCAAGCTCTTTGGCTGTCGTCAGAAACATATTAATAAGAGATTTTTCTCACCCACTTCCCCACTCCAATGCACGAACATGCCTTCCAGATACCCAGCAGAGCCCGATGAACCTGTGAATGGAAAAGGTCTGCCTGGACCCCACAGAAAAGAAGCCACAGTTTGAACCACCAGTAGAATGGTTGGGCCCCTCTCTTTGCCAAAATTTGATGGACTCTCTTAAATCTACCAAGAAATGTGGGAAATTAAAAAATACCAATGCAGATTAAACTGGGCAAAGGACTGATGATTTCCAATTAAAAAAAAAAAAGCTCACACACCTAGTAGAATGATTAAAGTAAAATTAAAACAAAAACAAAGCCAACCTTACAGCACCAAATATTGGCAGAGACAAGAAGCAGCTGGGACTCTCATTCACTTCCTGTGGGAATGCAAAACCATTTGGGCACTTTGGAAAATAGTTTGGCAGTTTCTTATAAAGTTAAATACTTAAAATAGGACCCACCAGTCCCACTCCTAGGTATTTACCCAAAAGAAACTAAAACATATATTCACATACACCCATAAAGTAGGTAAAAAAAAAACTTATAAGTGAATATTTACAGCAGCTTTATTCATAATCACCCAAAACTGGAAACAACCCAAATGACCATCAAATGGTGAACAGATAAACAAATTGTTGTACATCCATAAAATGGAATTCTACTCAGGAATAAAAAGAACAAACTCCTGATGCCTGCAACAACATGGATGAATCTCAAAGACATTATGCTAAGTAGAAAAAGCCAGACACAAAAGGCTACATACCACATGATTCCATTTATATGACATTCAGGAAAATGTTAAACTAAAGAGAGAGAAAACAGATTCCTGTTTACCAGGGACTGGTGGTGGTTGGAGGGTCTGACTACAAAGGACCCTGAGGACACTTTTTCGGTGATGGAAAAATTACTGTAACTTGATTGTTGTGCTAGTTACATGAGTGTATAGGTTTATCAAAAATCATAGAACTGTACACCTAAACGTGGAGAATTTTACTGCATGTAAATAATACCTCCATAAACCTAATTTTCGAAAGGAAGTTCCATAAGGGCAAGTAGTTTGTTATATTCACTGCTTTATCCCTAGCACCTAGAACAGTGACTGGCACATATTAAGTATTTATAGAAAGGAAAGAATATAAGAATGAGAGGAGGATGGAAGGAAGGAAGGGAGGAAGGAAAGGGAGAGAGGGAAGGAGGGAGGGAAGAAGAAAGGAAGAAAGGAAACAGAGAAGAGAAAGAAAGGACAGGAAGAGATAAAGGGCAGGGGAAGGAAGATCTCATTCTAGATTTTAAGCTGAACATTCTTTAGATTTTCTAACACAAAAATTCTGGAACCAGTAAGTAGCCCATTCTAGAGCCTTAATTTATTAAACATTTGATTTCAAATTTATAGTCTAGAGCAGAGAGTAAAGGTCAATATAAGGATTAAGAAACTATATACATTTCTGGTTGAGATAATATAGATATAAAACAAAAAAAGAAAACTCACAATATAGTACATTTTTAAATTGATTGGGAGTCTAAAAGAACATAGAACAAATTTACCTTGGCATATAACTGTAGAATTTTCTATGCAAATTGCCTAAGCTAGGAGTCAAAATCAGTCATTCAAAGTTAGATTCCTCTACACAGAATCATCAAAGTAAACATTAGTGAGTTCCAGTAGTCAGAAATAAAACCTTAAAGAGAACTGCCTTTAATTAATCAGTGTGCTTTATGTCAAACTTCTACTATATTAAGTTCAAGTGTAAGAGTCCATGTGGTCCCAAGGTATAGTGTATGGAGGATGCTTCAATTAGTAACAAGCTTAAAGAGTAACAGTGGCCAAGTCTTCATAAAACTATGCCCAAACTTAACGTTGTCTAATTCATCATTTTCTCAGTAGAGACTTCATTCATCCCACTACAGCAAGTAAAGTAAGAAAAATAACAGCTCAGACCTTAATGCTAACTAGTCCTTCAGATTCTCACAGGTGATACTAAATACACAAAAAAAGCATTTAAAGGCTGGCAAGAAAATGTTTAAGTAACATACATATGCAGGAAAGAATTACGCTGTGAACATGACTCATCTATGTGTTTCTACTGGCGAGAAAATGCATTGTTCTTCCTTCCTGGCAAGGAGTAAGTTCACCTTTCATAACACTTTCTTGCAAATAGGTAAAATGCTGGAGGAGGATGAGAACAGCCAAGCAAAATTAGAAGAAAAGAGTGATGAATGTTAGGTTTGTTTAATTAAGGCCACACCCAAACACTAACAGGAAAGGATTTTTGAAAAACTACCTTGTGAAGTATATGTATCAGCACCTATACAGAGGGAGTCAGTTAAGAACATGGTAGGGAAAGCAAACTACACTGTTGGGAAATAAAATTAATTTTTAACAAAAAGTTGTTAGAATTAGTTACGTCTGTGGCAAGGTAAGAAACGTAATAGTAAGACTGTTCATGAAAAGAGGGAAGGGAAAAGAAGAACTTGGAGGCTATTTTTCTCCTCTCTCTGCTTACTTGTTTTTAAACCTCAACAGTAACCAAGCAAAAGAGCCTGAGACCGACATGGTGACCACAGGTATGTAAAGAAAATGGCAGAAATGAAGGACATCATTTTCTAGCTTGGGAGATGTTCATGCGAGCCACCTATGTGATTTGAAATTCTCTAATAGATACATTAAATAAGCATAAAAAAGTATAAAGAGGCAGATGAAATTAGCTTTGATAATATATTTTATTTAACCCAATATATTCAAAATTTATGATTGCTCAACATATCATTAAAATTAAAAGAATATTAATGATATGTCCTACTTTTTTTTTTTTTTTGTACTAAGTCTCCCAGATCCGGTAAGCATTTTGTACATCTCTATTTGGACAAGCCACATTAAAAGTGCTCAGCGGCCACAGTAGCTAGTGGCAAGTCTAGGCTCTTCAAACGTCTTTAGATGTCTTACTCTTTCTCATTTCCTAACCTCCAAACCACACTGGGTTTACAGATTTTTAAATCCAAATCTTCACCTTTTAAAAATACATTGTATGCACGGTCCATTTTTTGTTGTTGTTGTTCCAAAATCTTCCATGTAAAATAGAAGTGTTCGTTCACGTAAATCTGGACTAAAGCAGTGTGTACAGTGAGTGATCTAGTTAAAAACTACAGTTGTGGGGCTCAACCAAGTCCCCAGGTCCTCTTCACTGCTGACACATTAACACACACATTTTCAACCACAGAGTTGAAAACAAATCTTTTGAAGTGATGATGAAGTAATGATTAGAATTTAACACCTTCGAAAAAGGAAACGCCTCGCTATAGCTATATAAACTTCTAGGCTCTAATTTTTTTCGACAGAGAAAATGACAACAATTTTTACCATCAAAAATTGTTATTTCTCTATTTTCATTTTTTTACTTAAAAAAAAACAAAAAATAACTTAAATGTAATACAGTCATCATTACAATAATCATTTTATAATGAAACTATTCTGAAAATTTTAAGGATCGGGGGTTTTACCTGCATCCTCACCCAGTCAGAAATTCGGCCCAGGTCCTGCAAGTCAAGATCAGGATACTATTCACCTCCTTAATTTTGCCTCCATCTCAGATTTCCAATTTTCTTGAGGTACCATGCCCAGCACGTATGTGAAAACTGTAGTGGACACCAATTGTCTTCTTCCCGAAGCAGATTCTACTAATTTGCCTTTTTCTGGATGTTTTGCTTCTCACAGGTAGTCAGGTCCAAGTTCAACAGTGTAGCTAGGAAGTTAGGCCTTTTCTGACTCTCCCAGGCCTGCTTCTGGGAATTTGGTTTTATGCCAGTCCCTACCCTCTTCCTTAGCCGGCTTGGAGACAAAGACCCCCCAAACTGCAATAGCAAGACCCAGTTCTCTCCATATCACAAACCAATACCTGCGTGAGTAGGAAAAACCTATGAGCCAGTGAATTGTATTATCCTGAGAAAGTGCTCAGAGTCTAGCTTTACATTTAGTATCTATGGTTAATTTTATGTGTCAGCTTGGTTGGGTCACAGTGCTGAGATAGTGGGTCAAACATTATTCTGGATGTTTCTGAGAGAGGGTTTTTGGATGAGATTTACATTTAAGTTGATGGACCTTGAGAAGGCAAATTGCCCTGAATAATTGAGGAGGGCCTAGAATGTACGGCTGGGGCAACTCAACCCAAAACCCATGACTGCTATGGAGCAGGGAAGGGCTTGAAGAGGTGTTGTAAGGACAGCCACAGCGTTCAGAGCAGATCCCCACGCTCTCCCTGACTTGGTCAGAAAGGCTATCAGCATAGTCTATAAATAACCAACTAAACGTGTGAAACACTCAGCATGACTGCATAAGCCAAGCAAGATGTATTTTAAGGAATTAGCTCATATTATTATGGAGGCTGGCAAATCTAAAATCTGCAGGGTGGGCTGGCAGGCTGGAGACCCAGGAGCCGATGTTGCAGTTCAAGTCTGAAGGCTGTCGCTGGCAGAATTCCTTCTTGTAGTGGGAGGTCAGTCACTATTCTATTAAGACGTTCATCTCACTGAATGAGGCCCTCACTAATTGTCCGGCCCTGTGGCCTATCATGCATGGGTCCTCCTGCCAGCCTTCTCTCTCATGGTGATTTTCTCTCAGAGGCCTGCTTCTCACCTCTTCGGTCCTTCATATCAGGGTCTATGTTCCTGAGTCCCAGTTGCAGGCAGGGTTCAAGGTCATCTCAAGAGGTTCCCAGTCCCATTTAAATCAGAGGATACAGGGACTTCCCTGGTGGTCCAGTGGTTAAGAATCCGTCTTGCAATGCAGGGGACGCCAGTTCGATCCCTGCTCGGGGAACTAAGATCCCACATGCCGCGGGGCAACTACGCCCATGTGCCACAGCTACAGAGCCTTCACGCTCTGGAGCCCACATGCCACAACTAGAGAGAAGCCCGACAACAGCAATGAAAGAACATGCATGCCGCAGCTAAGACCTGACGCAGCCAAAAAATAAATAAATGAATGAATATAATATTGTGTTAGTTTCAGGTGTATAGCAAGGTGATTTAGTAAAACATACATATTAAAAAAAAAATCAGGGTTTCCGTGGTGGCACAGTGGTTAAGAATCTACCTGCCAATGCAGGGGATACGGGTTCGAGCCCTGGTCTGGAAAGATCCCACATGCCACGGAGCAACTAAGCCCATGGGCCACATCTACTGAGCCTGCACTCTAGAGACCATGAGTTGCAACTACTGAGCCTGTGCACCACAGCTGCTGAGCCTAGGGCCCATGCTCTGCAACAAGAGAAGCCACCGCAGTGAGAAGCACGTGCACTGCTACAAGGAGTAGCCCCTGCTCGCCACAACTAGGGCAAGCCTGCACGCAGCAATGAAGACCCAAGGCGGCCAAAAATAAATTAATTAATTTAAAAAAATAATCAGAGCATATGGCCTAGCACCTGTTTAAGCCTCCTGAACATTTCATGACAGTCAGCAAATCCCCAATATTCCATGACCATCCTCAGCTTGTTTGTTCCATGTACTCTGAGGGGTTTTAGCAGGCTTTCAACTGTTGACAGAAATAATAAACAATCTATAACAGGAATAGAAAAGAGTTTTATTTGAGCCAAACTGAGAACTATATAGCCTGGGAGACACAGGTTCAAGAAGCACTTGAATTGTGTTCTGCTGGACCACAAAATGGGGGAGTCTTATAAAGGCAAAACCTGCTGGAGCTGGCAAGAAATAAGGGTGATTGTTATGCAAGGATTGGTTGGAATCCGAACTGGTTGCATAGTTACCTTGAGACCATAAGGTTGCAGCTGGAAGCTGTTAGCAGATATTGTTTTGAGAACGGCTGATGTTGTCCTTGAGTTTGATACAGCTCAGAAAATTCAGGTTCTCAGTGATGCAGGAACATGCCTGAAACTATATTCACAATGGCCACCTTGCTCTATTTTGGATGCCTGGACCACACTTACTCCATTTTTGATTTTTAAATACATTCTTGTCTTTAATGGTTAATGCAGATGTATAATGCATGTTTGACAGGCCGTAAGACAGGCTGTTCTAGTTAGCATAAAATTCAAGCCAAATCATGCATAAGCCAGAATGACTTCCACATACACTAGTATGTGAAAATTTCTTCCATCACACCTAATACCACTAGCCAAAGTCTCAGCTTCAGCCCCACTAAATAACCAAAGTTAATGTCAGAAATGTCAAAATGGAATGGGCTTTTATATAGAGTGTGCTGGGATTTGGGGACAGAGGAAAGATGATGAAACTGTGACCAGATGATGCTAAGAAAAGAGAAATACTAGCTATGATTTCTCAAGCACTTTCTCTGTGCCAGGCATTGCACTAATACTCTTACCCCCATTCACTGAATCCTCACATCTGCCCTACTGAGGTGAGTATCCACATCTCACAGACAAGAAAATTGAGGCACAGAGAGGTATAATAACTTACTCAAATGTACAAAGTTATTAAATAATGGGGCTGGGATCTGAGCCCAGGCAGTCTGGTTTACCACACTCTTAATTAACTGCAGTATTCTCTGACAAAGGGACTACATACGTGCACAATCAGGAAATGACATCTCTCTCTGGGACTCTGCTGGGGACACACTTAACAGTTTTACCTTCCTGAACTCCACTTTTTTTCTGTGTTTCCATCATAACCATTCCTCTTCTGATGCAGTTTTTTTAAAATTATGCTAATATCTTCACTTAGGTCACAATCAAATTGTTCCTCCCTCTTTTGGCCTAAGAGATAAGTGTTAACTTCATTACATCTTGATTTTAATAAGCAATCTCCTTCATAGATACAGAACAAACTGAAGGGTTCGGTTGCCAGAGGTGGGAGGTGGAGGTGGGTGAAATGGGTGAAGGGTTTCAAAAGGTACAAACTTCAAACTTCCAGTTATAAAATAAGTAAGTCATGAAGATGTAATGTACAGCATGGTGACTCTAGTTAATAGTACTGTATTGTAAAAAAAAAAAAAAAAAAAAAAAGTTACAAAGGGACTTCCCTTGTAGTCCAGTGGTTAAGACTCCGCGCTCCCAATGCACGGGGCTCAGGTTCGATCCCTGGTGGGGGAACTAAGATTCCGCATCACACTGTGCAGCCAAAAAAAAAAAAAAAATTTTAAATAATACTGTATTGCATATTTTCAAGTTGCTAAGAGAGTAGCTCTTAAAAGTGCTTATCACAAGAAAAAAATGTAATTATGTGTGATGTTAGATGTTAACTAGACATTGTGGTGATCATTTCACAATGTATACAAATGTTGAATCATGTTTTACAACTGAAACTAATAAAATTTTATATGTCAATTATACCTCAGAATAAAAAACCAAGTTCTTATGGTCTTCTACCTGACTGCGAACGTTCTTAAATCTGACATGAATGACTAAGGAATGGAGCGTGGTAGAGGTGCAGAGTTTGTGGGTCTGTAGTTCAGGAGCTATAGAAGGCAAAAACAGGGGAAATGCAAGCAGATTTGGTACTTGTATCATAGAAATTTATGAACATTTTTTTCGTCAAAGATAGTCATTTCTTAGTAGTCAATAGGAAAAAACGTACTGTTGAAATTTTCTATTTTCTTTTGTCTGCCACTATTTGGTGGCAGCTAGGAGACCAAGGTAAGAGTAAAAACTGGTTTCAAAATTTAGTTCAAAGATACCTGCCTCTTGTAAAGAATTTCCTGATTATTCTCCACCACTTTGAGTAGAACTGAGCACTCCCTGCCGTGTTCTCCCTAGAGCTGGCACAGACTTCTATTACAAGACAAATAAAGCTGTGATACCATTTTTAGTTTACAACTCAACCCCTTCTCTCTTGTAAAATAAGTTCCTTCAGAAAAGGAATGATAGCTTATTCTTATCTATATCACTGTGTTGGGGGATATTGAGCAAATTATAATACAGCTAACATTTATCTACTTTCCTGTCAGGCCTGGGGCTAAGCAATGTTCAAAACTATCTCATTTAACCTTCACAATGATCCTATGTGGTATACATTATTCTATCTCCACTTTACAGGTAATGAAACTGAGGCACAGAGAAGATAAGTAACCTGACCAAGACCACATGGGTTATTCAATGGTGATGAACCCGGGCAGACCAGCTTCAGGGGCTTCATGCTTGACCATTGCACTGTACTGTCTCTGTCATAAAATGTCTGATGATGAACTGACTGAAGAAAAGACTGTCTTGCCCACTCCGAACCAGCAGCCTGGATTCTGTAACACGATTAACACACTTCCACATGATAAATTTCCATGTAGATAAAATTGTTCTCTACATACTTTGGAGGAATATCTTAGTCTGTTCAGGCTGCTGTAACAGAATACCATAGACTGGGTGGCTTATAAACAACAGAAATTTATGTCTCACAGTTTTGGAGGCTGGGAAGTCCAAGACCAAAGTGTCAGCAGAATTAGTGTGGGTCCTCTTCCTGGCTCATAGACTGTCATCTTCTGGGACAAGTGTGTTCTCTGGGGTTTCTCTTATAAGGGCACTAATGCCATTCATGAGGGCTCCACCTCATGACCTAATCACCCCCCAAAGGGCCCACCTCCTAATGCCATCACATTTAACATATGAATGTTAAATATGTTCATGTAACATATGAATTGTTGGGGTGAGGAGGACACAGACATTCAGTCTGTAGCAAGTAGTAAGAAAGTATCTTCTTATTTTGATTTGATTTCTAGTCCAAAATATCATATTATGAATTCTTCTTTCACACAAACTTAATGTATTTCAATTCTCTTTTTAGAGGTCTGGATGGTAGGACATAGACATTCTTTGATCAAAGTATTGATCATGATAGCTTCGTGGAAAGCTTTCATTAAAGGTTAATTTAAATTAAAGAATGATATGAAGTAGAGGTCCCAAACTCAAATGCCTACAAGAACCCAGAAAGTAGCATAAATCAAGCAATGTGTGAAGTGAATGAGACAGTGGGCCTGTGGTTCAACTGGGGAATGGTAGGCTGTAGAGAAAATTTTTATGTTTTATGTTTTTATGTTTCATGTTATGATTTTCTGAGCAAATTTTACTGACAGTTGCGATCTGAGCTAAAATTACAAGACTGGACGGTGAATTTATGAGTGATTGCCTAATGAGAATTCCAGAGAGATTTACCTAGAGCTTTTTGTTTTCTTTAGAGTCAAAGAGCAATGAAAGCCCCTCATGCACCCACCCCACCCTCAACCCCACCCCCGTAGGACCATGCAGACATCGTCTATGATGTAAAGCTGGAGACTCTAGTCTTATCTTGTATGTGGATAAATGTATTCACATCCCAAAGGTTAAGAACCCAGGATCCGTCTCCTCTGTGTCCTCAAGGAGAATTTGTTCACAAGAGGGAGCAAAAGATTTCACATTTTCTCTCAGAAAGGGAGAGATATATAAATGTGTAGGTTGATTTTGGGGAGAGTGATTTGCTCACCTACAGGAGACACTGTTACAAGTAACATGACATCGTATGGCTCAGGGATAAGAATTGGGACAAAGGGGATACGGGATGATTACTTGCTGTAAGTAAATAATAATCTGCTCTGGGGCTTCCCTGGTGGCGCAGTGGTTGAGAGTCCGCCTGCCGATGCAGGGGACACGGGTTCGTGCCCCGGTCCGGGAAGATCCCACGTGCTGCGGAGCGGCTGGGCCCCTGAGCCATGGCCGCTGAGCCTGCGCGTCCGGAGCCTGTGCTCTGCAACGGGAGAGGCCACAACAGTGAGAGGCCTGCGTACCGCCAAAGAAAATAATAATAATAATAATAATCTGCTCTGCTCTAGAAACCCAGTATTGGTGTACAGGATAATATTAATAAATATAAATATCAAAAACTTAAAAGGAATCTATACTCTACCTAGAGCCAATGAAAATAAAATTATCTCTGCTAACCAAACAAAACATGTCTATAGGCTGACTTTAGTCCATGAGCTGCTAGTTTGCAGTAACTAGTATTAGGTGTGCCCTGTCTTTTGGAAAGTGGGTTGTCCTATAATTTTAAAGGTACCTAAAAGGCCCCTCTTTCAGAGTAAAATATGTTACTCTCTCGGTTTTTGTCAAGACCTCCAATGTCACGGTTGTAAATTCATTGTTATGCTAGTTAGAAAGTTATAATGCTAAAATATATAGGAGTGTTAACCCAAAAATGGCTTTCAAAATGCTGATATCTATAAATTGATCTGTTTATTCGTCTTTCCTCAGAGCCAGCTAAAAGCATCCGCCTGCAGATTACAGAACCATTTATCTAAATGTTGATCAAAGATTAAAGTGGAGAGAAACCTTAAGCTGAAGCCTTGTGACCCAGGGCAGTGCTAGGTATTCTCAAAGGAGGACTCTCCGTAGCTGAAAAGCAGCAAGAGGGCATTGGTGTGATGTGGGAAAGCACTTTGAGAGGAAGAAGCTCTGAAAGAGGAAGTGCGAAGCTCTGAAAGAGGAAGTGCGAAGCACTGAAGACAAATTGCATGCTTCTTTACACTGCTTCATTCTTGCTCAGCAACAGTTTATCCAGCCCAGTGTTTTGTGTGATATTGAGAAATGTTTTCTAAAAGAACACGATAGCTGTCCTTTATGGAACTGACCACACATGCCTAGAAATTATGTTAGGTGGGTTCTTTTAGTTGCAAGGGACAGAGACACTCTGATTACCTTGAGTGACAAGGAATTTTGGTGCAAATGTATGGGAAAGTCAAAAGAGGAAGCAATCACCATTGAAGCTGGTCCTTAGGGACCACACTGGGGGAGCACTCTTCAGGGTACACAGCAGTGCTATGAAGCCTCTGGCTGCTGCTGCAGCTCCAAGACTTGGGCCTCTTGTTCTCCCCTCAACAAGGGGTCTTCTTTACCTACTATTCTAGTGTTCTACGTTCTGTCCCTGAGTTTCTTGTTTCTTCTTTTTTCTTTCTTCCCTCCCCCTCCCTGCCCCCCTCAGCCAACCTTCCTTCCATTGAGGTTTACATCCCAGCTCTCTGAAAGAGAATTTGTTTAGGTTGGTCTGACACTGAGTGAGAAAAAAATGTCAACTTAATTAACAGAAAACCAAACTGGCAATGGCTTGATTCAATAGGGCTTTATTTTTCCTCCTATGACAAAAGTCCAGAGGTAGGTGATTGCAGATATCGGCTCAGCTGCTCAATGCAAACATCAGTATCTCAGGTTCTCTATTTTTCTATTCTTCCATTTTTAGCTGTTGGTTTTTCATCCTTAATCGTGTTTCCTCATGGTTGCAAGATAGCAGCTGTAGATCCAGGCATCATGTGCCTACATTTAAGGCAGGAAGATTAGAGAAGGGTCAAAGCCAGCAAGCTCTCTTGTTGCATCTGTCTGTCTGTCTGTCTGTCTGTCTCTCTCTCTCTCTCTCTCACACACACACATATACACACACGCGCGCGCGCGTGCTCACAGACTTCTGCTTACGTCTTGTTGACCAGAACTATGTCATATGACTATGCAGCTGCCATGAAGGTTGGGAAAGTGACTATTGAGCTTTTATAGACTTTATAGTGGGAAGGAAGCAAGGAGAAAGGTTATTAGCAGTCAGTCAATGAACAATGCCTGCCACAGTCATAATCTAGCATGTGGCATTGATCTTAGGCAGTGCTACAAAACAAGCCATCTACTAGAAGACTCTGCAGTCTATGGATAACTGCCTTTGAGTCAGGGGTTTGATCTGATATGATCAGATGTCAGCATGAGAGCTCTCCTCAAAAGGGGGCTGTGTGCAGGGCAAGAACAGAGAGTACTTGGTTTGGTACCAGTATGATATCCAAACATGGCCAAATTCTCATCAGTGAGTCAATTATAGCTTGATCGACCATAAGTTTAACTATACCTGCTACATTCCCACAAGCTTGCTTTGTTCACAAGCTTGCTTTGTCCATTCATACATTTATTCAATAAATATTAATGGAATTATAGGCACTTACCCTGGTGCAGGGGATATGGCAGTGAAGAAAATAAGGAGCTTACTTTCTAGTGGAAGAGAGAGAGAATGTATGCTCCAATAATCCTGTTCTTCTCTTTGTAATAACCACCACAATTTCAGTGCTTATGTGTTTGTGGATACATAATGGCTAAAACATACTTAAGTAAGGGGCAGTGTGGAGGCAAGGGTAGAGTGTGAGAAGGTAGGGGAGTATTGGCTTTAATTTATAGAACAATCAGAATTTAGAACTAAATGCTTTAGCCACAGGGGCTTCCCTAGCTACAGGGTGGTGCAGTGGTTAAGAATCCGCCTGCCAATGCAGGGGACACAGGTTCGAGCCCTGGCCCGGGGAAGATCCCACATGCTGCGAAGCAACTAAGCCCATGCGCCACAACTACTGAGCCTGTGCTCTAGAGTTTGCGTGCAACAACTACTGAGCCCACGTGCCACAACTACTGAAGCCCACGTGCCTAGAGCCCGTGCTCCGCAACGAGAAGCCACTGCTACAAGAAGCCCGCGCACCGCGACAAAGAGTAGCCCCCACTCGCCGCAACTAGAGAAAGCCCGCGCACAGCAACAAAGACCCAACACAGCCAAAAATAAAAACAAAAAATAAATAAATTTATTTAAAAAAGAAAAAATAAATGCTTTAACCACAAACTTTTCAATCTGTTTTCTTTACAGGGAAAGCGGCAGACATTTCTGCTCTAGAGAAAAAGGGAAGGAAATGCACAGTGCCAGGAGCCAAAAGTGTAGTTTCTGCTGTACACCCAGTCTCTGTTCTTATTACAACATAGTTTTAATTTCTTAAATTATTTTATTTGGCCTTTATTTAACTTCCTCTAGGCCATGTTGAACGTGGCCTACAAAATGCAGCTTTGCTCCTGAGCAGCACTTCTCTTTACACTTGGCCCTGGATTTACCCACCCCATAGGCCACACTGGTTTTTTTTGGTTTTAAAAACTCAACAGAGGATATAGTGGGGACCAACGTATACTTGGATATTCTCTGGCCATTAGGCATTAGATGTTTACCAAGGGAACTAGCACTGTTCATTCGCCTTCTGTGTGATTATATAAGATTTATTTGTTGAATTTTTAAATTATTTTACTGATCTTCCTCTTACCTCTCTGTGATTCTCCCTTCCCCCAGCTTTATTCAGGCTAATCCTCTTTTATCCTTCAGGTCCTAACATAATTGTAACCACCTAAAGAAAGAATTGCCTTAAAACTTAGACTAAGTTCCTGCTTAGACTAAGTTCCTGTTTATGCTCCTGTAAATCCATGACTCTCCTTGATAATAGTTATAAGTTCAGTACTTATAATAGCTTGATTAACACCTGCTTAATCTCTCAGTAGACTGTAAGCTCCATTAGGGCAGGGGTCATGTCTGGTCTACACCTCAGTGTGTAGCAGTGTTGGATACACACAGTGGCACTCAATAATATTTAGTGAATTAATAAATATCTTTAGTCTCCAAGTGACTAGCACAGTGCCGCCAATGGATGCTGATTGTGAAGCTCTGCCCAGGACTAGGAGACTTAGCTCCATCCTCGCCCTGCTGCTGGGAGTGCTACTGGCAGACACCCTAGGCTGCCAGTACTCTTTGGAGAATGCCTTACTTAAAGAAACAGGCAACCCCAAATCATGTCCCCTCTCTGTGTGGTTTGTATCCAATGATTAATCAATGCTGGGAGTTGAAGGTAAAGCCACTCATGCCAATTCAAAGATACCTCTAGAAGGCCATCCTGGCTCCAAGGGGTCAGCTGAAGCCTTTGTTAGGATGGCATTATAGATCATCTTCTCCTGCTCAGTCCTGTTCCCTCCACCTCCCTTTCACAGGCGTCGATCCCAAGAGCATACAAGAGCATGTCTCGCACATCAATCTCCCCCAAGAGTCTACGTCGTGGGTAACCCAACCTGTGATGTCTGCTACGAAGATATTTACTAAACCAAACTGAATATTATGTTCAATTGATTTGAATGTTATGCTCCATAAACTCCTAAACAGCAACGATCATTTCTTACTTATCCTTGTGTCCTTGCAATGATTAGAAGGTGACTTTTATATAGTGAGTGCTATGATCTGAATGTTTGCGTGCCTCCAAAATTCATATGTTGAAATTCTAACTCCCAAAGGTGATGATATTAGGTGGTGTGGACTTTGAGAGGTGCTTGAATCATGAGGGTGGAGCCCTCATGAATGGGATTAGTGCTTTATAAAAGAGAGATCCTTCCTTCTTCTGTCATGCCAGGAAACAACTAGAAGCTTGCTAGCCAGAAGAGTAGCCCTCACCCGACCATGCTGGCACTCTGATCTTGGACTTCTAGTCTACAGGCCATGAGAAATACAATTCCGTTGTCTATAAGCTATTGAGTTTGTGGTATTTTGTTACAGCAACCCAAACAGACTAAGACAGTGGACATCACAAATAAATGAAACAAAATATTTCCCAAAACTTAGTCTAGTTGAGTTAAAGCCTTACTATGCAAAGTGTGGCCTTAGAGCCAGTGGCATTGGCACTCTTTGTGTATTTTGTTACAAACGCACTCTCAAGGCCCAACCTGAATCAGAACAACTAAATCCAAACTGCATTTTAACAAGAACCCAGGTGGTTCACATTGATTTTCAGAAATACTAAGCTAAGGGATTTATTCATATAAGTAAAATTAATATTTATTCATATAAATAAATGTTTATTCATATAAATAAATTAATATAAAAAATCCTCTAGTTTGTACAGCATCTTCATAACGTTTTTCTCTAAAATTTTTACTTAATGCTAGTGTAATCATGCCTTCTTTCATCCAACAAATACTAAATGAGTGCCAAAGATTTCAGCCCTACAAAGCTTACATTCTAGAAGGGGGAGAAAAATAAAATCAATATGCATATCATAGAGTGTGAGGGAAGGTAAGTGCCACGAAATAAACAGTAGGGCAGTGTAAAGAGGACGGGAAGATGGGCTGCAATTTCAAACTTTTGCAGAAGGCCATGATAAGCAGAGACTTGAAGCAGGTGTGGTAGTTAGCCATGTGCACACCTGAGCACAAGCCTGGAGTGTTCTAGTAAGGGCAGAGGCCAATGCGCCTCGAGTAGAATAGGTGAGGTGATGCAGAGTAATAGGAGATGTGGTCAGAGAGGAAAGATCTCATGATGAGAGGCTGCTTAATAAATCGCTCTTTGATATTTAATTGCTGAAAAGGTAATGCAAGCTATTTTTCCTCCAAGAATAAAGTAGTTCATGGCCGAGCCAATTCTATTTGGGCTATGCAAGTTTGCACAAACCACTTCACCCGCGAAGCTTCGGATTCCTCAGCTACAAATGCAGGGATTAGAGAAGGCATGTAAGGGCTCTTTCTGCCCTAAAATCTAAGTTCCCAGACGCATTGATGCCGAAGTCTTATATAAGATAAAGTAAGCATTGTGGCTGGGTTGTGGCCTAGGGCAAAGTTTTGCAAGTCCATAACACTGCAAAAAGAGGAAGATGCATCACGGAAGGTCGTGCAAACCTGAAAGAACATGACCTTTGGACCCAAGTTACTCACAAACCTGCGAGCCAAGGTCGCGACCACAGACTGTTGTGCCCCTAACGCCGAGCTTCCACAGGGGCGGCCTTCCCATTGTAGTCCTCCTCCCCTCCCAGGCCCCGCTCCCCCGGGCACCTCCGCCACCCCGCGCACCTCAGCCACCCCGCGCGTCTCAGCCACCCCGCGCGTCCTAACTACCACGCGCAGACCTGCCTCCGCGCCCCGGCCCCGCCTCCGCGCCCCGGCCCCGCCTCCGCGCCCCGGCCCCGCCTCTCTCACTCTGGCCCCGCCTCCCGTCCAGGCTGGCGTCCCAGTCCTGGTCGCGGCTTTGCTGTCCGCGCCCCACTTTCCCGTCCACGCTCCGCCTCCCGCTGGCGGGATGGCCTGCGGTGGAGGAAATGACGCCAGGCTTAGACCCGACGGCCGCGCCGGGGGCCTCCCGCAGTTCTGGGCAGCACCCCAGTCGGTCCGGAGCAGCATGGCTCTCTTCCTTTTCCTCGTCCTTATCGTGCAGGCCGGAAGCTGGGCTGAGATGGGCGCCGCGGATCAGAAGCTGTCCTCGGGTATTGTCGCTCGCGGCAGCGCCGCGACCGGGTGGGGACGGGAGGGGAGGGAGGGAACCCCACCGGCCAGGAACCCTCCCCCCCTCTGAGGAGCCGTGTCTGCATTTGTCCTCAACGCCCGGTGGCTTCGGGTCCTAAGGGGGCGGCCGCCGGGAAGGCGACGCAGGGTTTCCGCGGTTTGCAGCCTTCCCTTCCCTTTCTCTGGCCCCTTCCGTGGTTACCAAAACAACAAAACACGTTCTCTTAATTAATTTTTAAATAAGTGAGTTCCCTGGTCAGCAGTTGTACACTATGGCCACAGCTCATGACTTAAATATTCGTAAGTAGGCCCCGAATCCTTAGAAGTTCTTTCGCCAGCTGAGAATTATGAAAAGGCAGTAACTGTCTCGTGTAAGTCTGGAAGTGGTCCAGTGCGGGCGCTCACGAGCCCATTTGTCAGACAGTAGGTCTCTTCGCATAGCCTAGTTCCTCGTTTATCTCCGCCTGCTTTTTGATGTTTCCCAGGAAACATGATGAGAACATGTTTTTTCTAAAGCTAGGTATAATGATAATTAAGAGATCCAGTGAAATCAGTAGTTTTTCTGCAAAAGGGATAAACGTAGATTTTCAGAAAATCGGACAGTCTTGAGTGTCTCCTCTGTGCAGGCAGTTAGCAGCTGTCTGGAAGGGGTCAGGGAGACCCAGCCTCCTTTACCCTTGGCAAACTCTGGGTCTGCACCTCTGTTACGACTTCCTCAGTGACACTTGTTAGATGTGCTCCATTCATATCCAGCTCTCCTTTGGCTTGCCGTTTAGAACTAAAGCAAACAAATAAGTCATTCCTTGGAAAAGAAATTGTGCCAGGTGTTGGGAATACAAAAATGGGAGTTATTTAGTTTCTGCCTTCAAGGATCGTGATTTTATAGCTAACAGTTATCAGGCGCTGTTTTAAGTTCTTAGCACACAATTTCCCAGAAGTCCTATAAAGTAGGTGCTGTTTTATCTCCAAATATGGATGAGAAACTGAGGCACAGAGAGGTCTAACCAAGTTGCTGCTATTCACTGGGGAGCTTGGCAGTTGGGTTCCAGAGTCCAAGTTCTTAACTCTGCACTCTGCCATTACCTAGGGCGTTAGTCATCCACAAGGGCAGTTGCAGTCCTTTGTGATAAGAGCTTGAACTTACACGTAGGTTATGGGAAAGCAAGATATGGGCATCTGCCTCTGAGCAGGGGAATCAGGAAAGACTTCACAAAGAAGATGACCCCAAAGTTGGAACTGGAGGTGCAGAGAGACTTGTGTGTGCAGAGGAAGGGCTGTGAAACAGCAGGTTGAACTAGTGGAATAATTTATGTATTTTATTGTACAGTACGTGTGTGAGGATATAAGGGGAGAAAGGATATGTGGAGAGGTCGGAACCAATTAATGAAGTGCCTTGTCATGTGTAACAGCAAAGGACAGAAACACAGCTTTTGCTCACATAGACAAAAAGAGGAATTTATTGGCTCAGAGAATCCAAGTGAGAGTTAAACAGAAAGGTACAGATGCCAGCTGGGCCTCAGGAAGTTGAACCTGGAACTCAAAAGCGCCCAGACCCTCCATTTCTTACTACTGACTCAGTGTTGGCAGTCTTCTCGACTTGGCAGGAATCATGGATGTTGACAGCTTTTGGGTTTTGACATCTTGCAGCTTCCTCCACCATAACCAAATCCTGGAAGAAGGCTCTGATTTGCCTATCTTGGATCAGACGCCAGCGAGGATGGGAAGGATATTGTTACAGGTGGTGGCAGTAGGAGACTTCCCAGAGCAAGAGCAATAATGTTCCTGAAAGAAGTACAGGTGCTGAGCCAGCAAAATAATAGCTCACTCTCCCTTGCTCAAGTCAGTGGGCAGCCATGGGGTTATTTTAAGGAGATAAATGATTTCATGCAGGATCAGATAGGCCATTTAGAAAGACCATTCATCTTACAAAATAGTTTGGGGGTAGACTCAAAGGAGGGAGGTCACTTAGGAGACTGCTGCTTAAGTCTGGGAGGAGACCATGGGAAGAGGCAGTTTAAATGGAGAAGAAGAAATTAGAAGACAGACTCAGCATAACTTGGTGATTCACTGGATGTGGGAAGAGAGGAAGAGGGTGACTGAAGTTCCTGGCTAGGGCAGAGCATTAAACCAAGTGCATGGCCCTTCCTTCTGAGTACAGAGCCCTCCTGAGCATGGGGCCTGTAGTGACTACACAATTCATATGTCCTTGAAGCCGGCCCTGGGAGTAGGATTGCCTGCCTTCCCCCCACAGGAAGATCTTCTGTGGCTTCTGTACTCCAGCATTTTATAAACACAGGTGTCAGCTACCTTCTGCCAGTTTGTTCTTCCACTCTGGGTACTATCTGAAGAGCATACTGCTTTAGCACAGTGGTGGGGCTCTTAACTTGCCTTCTCCACTTGCTTATCAACTCTTCATTCTCTAACTTTAGGTAATGCTCTGGGTGTGTTGAAATTTTTCATTATTTTCTTTGGAATCTGTATGTTTTTCAGAGATTCAGAATTCTTAAATCAGTGCATTTCTTTTTTTTTTTTTTTTTTCTTTTTTTCTTTTTTTTTTTTATTGTGCTTTGCTTTATTGCACTTCAAAGATACTGCATTTTTTCACAAACGGAAGGTTTGTGGCAACCCTGAATCAAGCAGGCTATCGGCACCATTTAGTGCATTTCAATTATATTTATTGAAGAAGGTATTAATAATAGTTTTTTCATTTTATTCTGATTCATGATTTGTATGGATTTTTGAAAGATCCACCTTTTGCTTCTATATAAAAGAAACCCTAAAGAATTGAAGAGAAAAATAACCCCTTTAAAGAGCTGTCTTATACAATTTGGCAGCATAAGCTAAATGGATAATTTGTGGTTCCATTTTAATTGGACAAAGAATCAGAATGAAAGATGAACCAGAATTAAATGAGTTCCTGACAAGAAGGAATGAGTTTACTTGTAATTTTCTTATTAAGGGAGTGTATTTTAGATTATCCCAATACTATTCAGTAGATATCCATTTCAGTCATGTCCATTCTAAATAAATGATTTAATACATTGTTCAGATTTTGCAGTGCCATCATGTGATTGTGATGGTGTGAGAAATCAGGCAAAATTACTTGAAGCAAATGCTTGTGATGTCATCAGAAAACAATTATCTCCAGTTCCTATTTATATATGGAGCTTATTTTCCCCATCTTTTATTAAACTATCATAGAAATGATGCTTAAGCAGCTTTTGTTAATTAAAACCAACAAAACTTTACACATTGTCAAGTCTTTAAGTAGCTTCTCTAAGCCTTTTTTCTCTTTTTGGTAAATATTACCTCCCTCCTAGGATGGTTTTGGTGCTTAACTGAGATAATGCGTAACAAAGTTGAGCTCGTAGCTTGTCATGTAGTAAATGTTTAATATATGTTGGTGACTATCATTCAATTATGTGCATCATTATTTTCACAAATATATTTTTAAATATTAAATTGTTTTAGTTATGAATGAGAAATTGTGTCAGCTTTTAAAAAAACAAACTCATCCAGATCAATATGAGAAATTTAAAGTAAGCTCAGCAGCTGACTCCTTCCACCTATTTCCTGTTCTTCAAAGACTGAAAAGTCCTCTTTAGTTTTTTGAGTTCCTAAACTATTTCTCAACTTAGAATGAATTAGTCCAAAAGGGAATTAGTCTTGAGAAATGACTTCTCTCAGGGACTAGGTGGATCTGGTTCAATTAGAATTTATTGGCATGCCAAGCAACCCAACTAGATGAAATTGAATAAACAGGAACAATAATAGAACCCTGCATTTCAGATCAGAAAAGTGGCTGGGGAGAAGTTTTTTGGATAAGCCCTAACTTGGTGATTTGAGTGAAAGATCTGGGGGGATTTTAGTTAATTACGGGTTCAGTGTAAGCCACTCTTTGATATGCCCATCTCTTTAAAAAAAAAAAAGGAGGAAAAGTATTTCATTCACATCAGGTACATTACTTCTGGGCCCACATTTTAAGAAAGAGAGAGTGAGTGTTTACCAGACAGACAGGAGGAAGAGAAGACTGCAGGGGGTCTTGACCCGGCTAAGGAGCTATCATATGGAAGGTGAAATAGTCCTGAAATATTTTAGATGTCCTCACTTGAACCCTTAGTTCTGGTACTCTTTTTCTGAAGGTACAAGGAAATAACAGAAGGAAGTAGGAAAAGGACCGTTTTTCCATTAGTTTCACAAAGTGATAGATATGATTCATTTCAAAGCCCCAAAATACTGATCTGTTTCAGTTTTAAAACTTTTATGAATACTTGAAACACCGTGTGCAAGAATTCTTAAATGTCTTTATTCATCTTAAATCTAGAGGACGCTGCTACTTGCTAAGAGAAAAAGTTGGAAAGCATTAAGAAAAAGTTATTTTATCAGCACTATAAAACCATTCAGTAGATAGATCATAATCATAAATATATCTGAAAAAGATGCCAAAGTCCGGATTTGAAGTTTTTCACTTTTTCTGCCTGGATTTCTCATGCCATTTCTCATTTTGCAGTGTAAGAAGAGACCTTTGTGAAACACTCCATGGCCCCTCATCTTTTTTTTTTTTTTTTTTGCGGTACGCGGGCCTCTCACTGTTGTGGCCTCTCACTGTTGTGGCCTCTCCTGTTGCGGAGCACAGGCTCCGGACGCGCAGGCTCAGCGGCCATGGCTCACGGGCCCAGCCGCTCCGCGGCATGTGGGATCCTCCCAGACCGGGGCACGAGCCCGTGTCCCCTGCATCGGCAGGCGGACTCTCAACCACTTGCGCCACCAGGGAAGCCCGGCCCCTCATCTTTAACACGAGGAAGTTGTTAGCTCTTTTCTCTGAGAGTTGTTCATTCAGTAAGGGGTCTGGATGCTTTAATTTGGAGCGTTTGTTTTTGAGTTGTAGTGTCAGATGACCTAGAATCCTCCAAAACGATTTAATTACTGGCCCGTGTATCCTTACGTCTTTATGCTTCTCAGTTTGTCCTTCCCATAGAGAGGTTGGTGAGCAGATAGTCACATGGTGTCTACAGAGTACAGAGCTCTGTTTGTCCTTAGATGTATGCATCTTTTATTTAGTCTTCGAAGGCTATTATGTAAAAATCGGTGAACTACTGAGGCTGTGCCTCTTCCAGTAGAGGCACAGATGCTTTTGGTGGTTGTGGGATGGAGCACAGGAGGCAGCCCATGCTGTCACTGTTCATGCAGAGGAAACCTGGAGATGTCTGTAGCTGTTTGCTTCCCCTTCTGCTGCCTTCCCCAGTAATTATTACAGAGCTGTTCTGGCTGCTGGTGTGGGGGCTTCCGTGACATCTCCATTGCCGCATCTAGCGGCACTGCTTCACCACTTGCTGATCTTCATACGTCTTTTCTGTTCTCTGCCTTGGTCTTTTTTCATATTTATCACCAGGAAACAGTTAGTTGTAACCAGAACTCTCCTTTTTGTCTGCATTGTACTTAGAATGTTATGAAAAGTGATTCTTCTCTCCTTTGTTTGGTTTTGTTTAATCCTCAGCTGCTAGTTCCTAGAGGAGTTCTGGGAAGCAGATCTTAAAAGAGCTAAAGTTTACTCTGAGTAGGATGCAGATATAATGCTCCAAATAACTCTGAACCCATTTCCAAAAACAACACGTGTTACAGAAAACTGTCAGCATTTTTAAGAGATAGGGTAATCTGCAAGATTATTCTACTTCATGAAATACTCTAGTAGGATCTTTCCTTTAACTCCACACTCTCTTGCTATTTCTACATATATTTTTATTGACATAGGGTAAATTTTTTATGAATAGAAGTTTGCTGTAAGCCTCAGTTATTTATCTGAATATGTAGCCATGTAAACTTTAGGTTATAAAATTCTGAAACTTAAGAAAACGAGTTACTCATGTCAATTTATGATGAGATTTTAGCAAAGATGACAAAGGTAGATGTCTAATAACCGCATGGTTTCTCTTCTGGTAGCGTTAAAACCACAGGTTACATCCTTTGGTGTCAATATTCAAAAGTTTCTCCTATAATCTAGTAGTAATTTCTGTTTGCTGGTTCCACTGAAACCTCCTCTCCTACCACCTGTCTTGATTGCTTTGGAAGCTATGGTTTAAGTCCTTATCCTAGTCTAACCATGTCAAGCTTTTTCTTAAATTATGGGAAATATTACCTGACTCACACGAAAAACTAATCTAATGTAGCACAAGTCTATTGCTGTTTGTATTTTATAATGTATGATTCAGTAACCTCTTAAATTTAAATGCACTTTATTTGATATTCTAGAATACAGATTGATTTCTATATGCCTTTTCCTCAAATGCAGAAATTAATCTCAGATTGAGTACATACAGTTAAAATGTCATTCCTATTGGGAATAATTTTTTTAAAGGGGGCTTAAAAGGAAGTGAAGAACTTCACTGGAAATGAGAAGGAGGATCCTTGTTACACAGTGGCAGGAAGCTTAGCAACACCATCACCTTCAGTAGCACGGAAAGTAGGAAATGTGCCTGGTGAGCCCAGTGGCCAAGTGAAGGAGGTTTCCAAGCAGATTGAAGGTGCCATGTGGTTTCTTCTTGTTTCTTTTAAAATATAAGATTAGAGAGAATAATCAAGGGAAGGACTGTTAAACAAAAAGAAACCAGGACCTGATGGTTTGTAAATTCTCAGCCATGAGAGAAGCAAAAGATGCTAAAATTAAGAAATGGCTTCTGAGGGAAGTTCTGATTCATTATGAGTTTGCTTAACATCAGGTACCTCTCTTTCTTATCTAGTTACAAAATTATATTTGTATGTGTGATTATTATTGGATATCAATGTTGAATTGAACCTGGAGGGGGGTGCCTTAATTTCCTCCTCAACCATAGAATGTAAGCTGTTTGAGATGGTTGTTTCTGAAGTTGAGGTGCGAACACACCATAGAAAAAGGAACCCTGTTAAGGAGGGCTTAGTCTACCCTGCTGTGTATGGCCATGGGAACTCCACCAAAACCAGGGCTAAATCTGGCAAGACCAGTGCTTCCTGACTCACCTGCAAGGAAATTGCTTAGAGAACCAAAGATGATAAGTACCAGCAGCCATCAGCAGTATTCCAGAAAGAAAGAGTAAGTAGAAAAATGGTAGATATCTGACCACTGGCTGCAGATCAAAGGGCATGTTGTACTTACTGAGTACTTGAATCTGAGACATCCTTCCAACTTCATAATCTCAACCTTTAGGCACAAATTGTTTTGCTGCTTTGGTGAGTCATATGGAAGTTAGGCATTTCAACAGTAACCAAAGCTATTTGCTGAGCAGGAAACATAAAATGTACTGGTTTATCAAAAAAAATCTGTTTCATTTAATTTATTTTTTTATTGAAATATAATTTACAATATTATATTAGCTTCGAGTGTATAACATAGTGATGCAGTATTTTTTAAATAAATTTATTTTATTTATTTATTTTTGGCTGCGTTGGGTCTTCATTGTTGTGCGTGGGCTTTCTCTAGTTGAGGCGAGCAGGGGCCACTCTCCGTTGTGGTACGTGGGCCTCTCATTGCTGTGGCTTCTCTTGTTGGGGATCACGGGCTCTAGGCACGCGGGCTTCAGCAGCCGCGGCTCATGGGCTCCAGAGCGCAGGCTCAGCAGCTGTGGTGCATGGGCCCAGTTGCTCCATGGCATATGGGATCTTCCCGGACCAGGGCTCAAACCCATGTCCCCTGCATTGCCAGGTGGACTCCCAACCACTGTGCCACCAGGAAGCCCGATTCAGTATTTTTATAGATTATACTCCATTTAAAGTTATTATAGAATATTGGCTATATTCCTTGTGTTGTACAGTATATTCTTGTAGCTTATTTATTTTAGACATAGTTTATGCCCCTTAATTCACTACTCCTATCTTGCCCCTCCCCCCCCACTGGTAATCACTGGTTTGTTCTCTATATCTATGAGCCTGTTTCTGTTTTGTTATAGTCTGCCATTTGTTTTTAGATTGCACATATAAGTGATAACATACAGTATTTGTCTTTCTCTGACTCATTTCACTAAGTATAATACCATCTAGGTCCATCCATGTTGTTGCAAATGGCAAAATTTCATTCGTTCTTTTTATGACTGAGTAGTATTCCATTGTGTATATATACACCATATCTTCTTTATCCATTTATCCACTGATGGGCACATGAGTTACTTCCATATCTTGGCTATTGTAAATAATGATGCTATGAGCATTGGGGTGCATGCATCTTTTCAAGTTAGTGTTTTCGTTTTCTTCAGATATATACCGAGGAGTGGAATTGTTGGGTCATATGGTAGCTCTATTTTTAGTTTTTTGAGGAATCTTCTTACTGTTCTCCACAGTGGCTGCACCCATTTACATTCCCACCAACAGTGCAAGAGGCTTCCCTTTTCTCCACACCCTCTCCAGCATTTATTGTTTGTAGATTTTTTGATGATGGCCATTCTGACTGGTGTGAGATGATTTCTTATTGCATTCTGTTTTTAAATTAGTTTTTCCTCCTAAATAAAAAAGTTTCCTAAAATTGTAATAAAGCAGGGTTTCTCAGTGTTTGGCACTGATGGCATTTTGGACTGCCAAAATGTGGAAAGCTATCCTGTGCATTATCAGATATCAGCAGCATCCCTAGTCTCTATCCTTTAGATGCCAGTAGCACCCCACCACTAACACCCAGTTAGAAGAATCAAAAATGTCTCCAACAGTGCCAGATGTCCATGGGGGACAAAATCACCCCTTGTGGAAAACCACTGATATAAAGGAAAAAATAATCAGAAAAAAGGGAAAAAATGGCAGTAGAATCTAATTGTCCTTTAGTCCATATAACTCTTGATCCATGTTCTGCTTTGAAACGATAATACAGGTGCTAAATCGTTGTAAATTAAGACAATGTACCAGTTCGGGTTCAAATATTGGAATTTTTATTTTGGGAAAATATATAGTAGGTGTTTTCTTCAACAGTAAGCAAATATCCTATGTGTGTGAAATTAACACCTCACTTGACAGGTGAGGAATTCTGAAGTAACTCTTTAGTAGTATAGCAAGGAAAGAACCCAGATTTCTTAATAACCAACCCAGGGAATATTTTTCTTATTAGAGCAGTCTACTAGGTGTAAACATAAGTGATCATCATTATCATCTGGGATACTTTAAAAAAGTATAAACTTTTGGCTCTCTTTGAATTTTTTAGGATGATAAGTTATGTTTGGAAGCCACTGCACCTGACCACATTGCTATTCATTTATTTATTTTAGTTGTATAAGCACATCATGTTCAGTGGAGTTTTCCAGATAGATAGGATTGAATAAGCTTAAATTTCGGGTCATATTGCTAACTCTGTCTGTACCTTCATGTTCATTCACGAAGAAGGGAAGGAAAGGGGGAAAGAAAGGGAGAGGAAGGGAGGAGAGGTGTGTGTGTTCAGTTTTTTAAGGGGTGGTGGACAATAACCTTTTACACTGAGCAGGGGAAAAAATAGCTGCTTTTAGTAACTAGATTATGGTCATGGTAGTGTTTGATTATAAGGTGTTAAAATGACTTCTGCCTATTCTCTTGTGTGACACTTTCATGTCTTATCAACAAACATTTTCTAAATCGGTTTAAAAGAGCAAAAGCAGGAAGAAATATAGGGTATGTTTTGATAAAAGCCCTGCACACCTCAGAGAGCAAAATGTTGATGAAACTGGAATGCTTGATGGCTCCATCAGGCAATTGTTAGGCATCTATTCCTGTGCTAGAGAAAAGGTAGTAAAAGTGTGTAATAGTACTGGGTGGAGGGTTGAGAGCCCAGGTAGTATTTTAGAGTGAAATTGACCATCCCTCTTGTAGCCAGTTCTTCTCTAGACATTGAATACAGTCTGTGGTATCAAATATAGAAAATTCTAGTGATTAAATGAATTGAGGATTATTATTGCACCAGACAGTGCAGTTATTTATAAAAACTCCTCAAGCATTCTAGGAATTTATTGCTCATACTATATTTGTGTTCCCCTTGCATTACAATGTTGTTTCAGTGATTTAAAATGAATTCAAACACTTCTATACATTTTTTAATAAAATTAATTTTTAGAAATACCTTAATTTAAATAAATTTATTATCTATTCTGGTGAATTCTTCAAGTACATATTTGGCTAATTTGGCTTCTTATATTGAGGTTTTCTAATGTTAATGTTAGTTTCTTACATCCATCCATCTTACAGTGCCCACACCAACCAATCTTACAATTGAGGCCTATAACTTGAATACTGTTCTATTTTGGGATTACCCAATTATGCCACGGAGCCCTGTGTTTACCGTACAGGTGATGACCTATAGGTGAGTGTCACTCTTTTATCTTTTTCATTCTGTTTTTGCCTAGGTCCTTGCACGTTTCATGACTGTTTCCTTCCATCATTGTTCCTTCCCATGTGACCAAACTTCCTGAACTGCTTATAGACTTCCAGAAGTAATAAGGATGCGAATTAGTTCTTTTCAGAATTCCTGCCATTTAGTTCTTCCTGTCAGAATTGAGGTAGAGGAGTATCACTAACTTCTGACACTTTAAGGCATGACAAATAGAGGCTACAGTTCGTATTAAAAACAGTGATGTCGGGGCTTCCCTGGTGGCGCAGTGGTTGAGAGTCCGCCTGCCAATGCAGGGGACACGGGTTCGTGCCCCGGTCCGGGAAGATCCCACATGCCGCGGAGCGGCTGGGCCCGTGAGCCATGGCCGCTGAGCCTGCGTGTCCGGAGCCTGTGCTCCGCAACGGGAGAGGCCACAACGGTGAGAGGCCCGCGTACCACAAAAACAAAAAAACAAACAAACAAAAAACAGTGAAGTCCTCTTACTTCCTATAGTGTATGTACTGTTGAATAGAAAGAAAAATCTCCAAAAGGTTTTTGACAAGTGTTAGGAGTGATTGTAATATGTTGGATTCTGTAATTAAGTAATGACTCAATGAAATCGATTTGTTTAAAGAACAGATTTTTAAAAATTACATGTGGAATGTGGTTTGTACAGGTCTTATTTTGACTTGAGCCTCTTTATTGTAAATGAATTTACTGTAGACCTTCTAACCAAAGGTTTCCTACTTTGTCTAGCTTCTCCATCCTATTCTTATTAAACTCTTACTACCAGCTCCATGCTATGAATGAAAAGCAAAGCACAGACAGAGATGGTTCAAGTTTATGTATTAACAATAAAAATTACCTTTGTGTTTCTTTGTTCTTCTTCATTTTAGGGACGGGCAATGGACTGATGCCTGCAATACCTCCCATCATTCTTGTAATATCTTTTCCATAATTGATGATCCATCAAGTCCTCTCTGGGCTAGAGTTAAAGCTAGGCTTGGACAAGAGGAATCAGTCTATGCACAGTCAAGAGAATTTATCTTATGCAAAGAAGGTGAGTGGAATGTAGACGTGTCTAAATTTTAACCTTATGCATGTCTTCTGTATAGATTTGCTTTTATAAGCAGTTGCTAAAAATTATCAGAATGCCCCAGAAACATTTGGAGGAATTTAGGGAGTTCCTGTCTTCTCTCCTCCCAAGCCCCACAAAATAGGGCTAAGAGGCTCCCCTCACTTCGCGCCTTCTAAGCTGTGACGCTTCCACGCCATGCAAGTGTGGGTCTGGACTCTGCACCCCTTCCTCTCTCTGTCCTCTGTCACTGCTCCCTTAGTCACATTCACTGAGGACTGTGAGAGCTGCTCTCCGTCTTCCCCTCTACCTTAACTCCTCAAGGCCTTTGGGAATTTTAATACCAATGTAATACATTAAAAAGTTTAGAGTTCCATAATCGCCTTCATCCTAGTTCAGCTTCAGCCCCCACCTTGGTTCTGCTTCTTTTTGGATCGTGCCTACTTTTTCTCTTCTACAGGCCCCTCCTCTACTTGCCCTTGAAGTAGTTTTGTTCCCCAGAGTCCATGCTTTTGTCACCTGACAATTATACCATCTATGTCAGATTTTTCCCACACAGATTTATCAAGGGCATACTATGTGCCAGAAAGTATGCTAGTTCCTGAGGATACATTGGTGAGTAAAAACAGACCTGCCTGGTGCTCAGTAGGTGTGCAATAAATACGTGAAAAATAGATAAATGGTTCACCTACAAGGTTCCAGACATCAAAGACATATAATGAATATTTGTGAAATCAGTGAATATCTAGTTCTGATTTTCATAATAAAAATTCAATGTATTTAGCAAACTTTTATAGGGCCTTCATTCCAGATATCCATGGGCATTGGAAATACAAAGAGTTTCAGTGAGGATTCAAAGATAACTAAAATGCCTTTTCTGAAACGATTTTTGGAGAACATTTTCTGTTTTCTGTTTAATGTTTTTTAACCCACAGAAGCAAGATAAAGGAAAAATAACTTCATAGAGCTTCTATTATGTCAAGGCTTTTTACCAAGATTCACTAAGCACAGTTAAAGTATCTTCTAGATATCTGTGGAATGATTTAAATGTGGTCTTGCTTTAGAACAGCAAGAACAAAAAGTGTAGGCTGATCGAGTTTTGGTAGTGATACGTAATACACTGTGAAGTTCCAAGGCTGGTACACATTCTACTTCTTTTTTTGTCCCCTCAGGGAAAATTGGACCACCTAAACTGGATATCACAAAGAAGGAAGACCAAATCATTGTTGATATATTTCACCCTTTAATTACTGTAAATGGAAACGAACCAGAAGCCATATATGATGATGAAAATACTTGTTATACATTCACGTACAATGTGTTTGTGAGAATAAATGGAAGTGAGGTATGTTTCTATTTCATCTTTCTCAAAATGGAAATTTTTCTGTTTCTAGCATAAGTTGTTTCTATATGTGGTGTAATGAAAGTGGAATGTTCATGAATATTCAGGCAAGACTCATGGATCATAAGTTTTACTAAGAAAAAAGAAATGTATGAATGCTGCTGAAGGGAATCAGTACTGGCGTTAATCTTTAACACTGGCCATGTGGAAACATTTTAAGTTTTTCTTTGCCTCTTTTAACAGCATGGTCCTAATCTAGGATATTAACCTGTGTTTTTCCATTTCTCCACTGGTAAGATGAGGATAATTTTAATCTTTTCTTCCTCATTGGTAGTTATGTAGTGATGTGAAATAATATGAAGCTCTAATTGGAATGTTTGTTTTTGAAAGAAAACACCAACAGTACTACTGTGTGATATGATTACATTCTAGCACTGGTGTGCAGACCACACTTTGACTAGACTTTTTCTGTTCCATCCATTCTCCACAGCACTGCCATTCCTTTATTTAACAATATTTGTTAAGCACATGCCCGGTGCCTTCTAGGCACCAGGAGATAGCAGTGAACAGTACAGACAAAAAAACTCCAGTGATAAGTACTGTGGAGAACAACAAAGCAGAGAAGAGGGCTGGGCAGTAGTGATTTTCAGCAGGGTGGCCAGGCCTCACTGGGAAGTGTTAACCGGAGCCAGGGCTGGAGGAGGTTAGGAGGTGAACTCTGTGGATGTATGTGGGAAGAGTGTATCAGGCAGAGCCTGGCAATAGCACCCAGGCATGTGAAGGGAGCAGCGAGGCTGGCTAGAGCGTGGGGGCAGATGAGGTCAGAGAGTTTGCTGGGGGCCACTTCTCTAAGGGCTTCGGAGGGATTTGACTCTTATTCTCAGTGAGACATTGTGCCTCTGGCAAGATTTAAGCAGAAAAATGACATCTGATTTAGGTTTTAAAACATCACTTTGGTTGCTAGCTGAGTCATCTTTCTAAAGTGCAGATCTGACCATATTACTTCACTGCTTAAAACTCTTTAACAAATCTCCATCAGCTACAAAATAATTTCTAAATCATCTTCCATGGCATGGCCTGCAAGGCCTTCATGATTTGGCCTCTTGCATCATTTCCAGCTACCTGCCTCCCCAATCCTTCCAACTTCATTTTCATTTGTGCTTTGGTGAACTGCTTACTGTTCTTAGTTGCCTGCAGGCACACTGCTCTTTCACAGAATGCCCTCCGCCACCTTTTCTACTTTGGAAAATTTCTACTCATTCTTCAGTATTCAGCTGGCATATCATCTCTCCTTCGAAATCTTTTCTGACAAGGTGGACTGTTTCCTCTTCCATGGTGGTTATTCCTTGTTCCATAGAGTGGTCCTCTTGGAGTACTTGTTACTCTCTTACATTTCTTTCTTATCTCTCTTCCACACTCTATCGTAAGTTATTTGAGGTCAGGCACCACTGCCCTACCTTTGTGTTCTCAGGCCCTAGCACAGTGATCCGTGCACTGTGGCTGCTTGAATGAATGATCAACTCCCAGAGATTGCTTCAATCCCTTCTGTGTATCACTGCCAAGAGATCCTACAGCCTTTGCATCGTGCCTGTGTTATTCTCACCATGAGATGCTTTTCTCTCTCACCAGCTACGTTTCTAGCACTAGAGGAATAGGACTAATGAACATTTGTTGGTTTGACAACTAAGAGTGAACACTACTGCTATTTGAGTTTTAAATTCATAATCTCTATTTTAATTTTTAAATGTATTATCTCTATAAAGAACATTTTAATGGATATAGAGCACCATGCCATGTTGAAGTAACAAACTGACTTATTGTTTGATATCAACACTATTTTCAGACATGCTCCCAACATTCATCATATTGAATGATTTTTGCTTTCCAAATTAAAAGGAGTCATGCGTTTTCATTGTTTTTTTTTCCTCTTTCCAGACCACAAATAAAATGTACATAAAGAAAGAAGATGATTGTAATGAGACTCAGTGCGTCTTAAGTATTCCTGTGTCCTCGCTGAATTCTGAGTACTGCGTTTCAGCAGAAGGAGTCTCAGAAATGTGGGCTGTTACAACTGAGAAGTCGGAAGAACTCTGTATTACCGTTTTTGATAATAACAGCACAGAAGGTAAGTTGTTGCCATTTTCCCCTAAATGTAGGGAGTGATCACTAAAAGAGGGTAATGTAAAAAGAGGCAATTTGTAATTTCAATAAATCCCTGCTCTTTTAAAAAAAACTCAGTAGTTCCATTCTTCAGAGAAGTTCAAAATTAAAAGTAAGGCCATTTTTCAGGCATTAAGAGATACAAAGCAACCAATTTAGAAAGCCATGTGATGACCTTTTGGCCCAGGAAAGAAAAAATATAACAAAAACATAAAACCATGTGCATAAATGTCTTCATTGCAGGATCATGCATAATGACATAAGTTAGTTTATTACGCCAATATAACAAGATGTTATATATCCTTTAAAATGTTCTTTATGGGGACAGTAAGTTTAAAAACTAAAAGCCGCAATGTTCATTGACTAAAACTGTGTGATATGTGAACTGGACAAGCACTGGAAATTAACATCCAAAAATAAATATAGATTGGTTTAAATGCTGGATTGTAGGTCAATTTTATAACACATTTTAAAATCATTATTTTTATTTTATTATTTCTTGTGTGTGTGAGGGGGATACATATGATAGAACTTCAGAACTGGCATTCTCATTTGGCAGGTACCTAACAAAAATTTAGACTCTTTTTCATGGTATGAAATTTAAATGTTCATTATAGATAATTTATAAAATATAAAAAGCCAGAAGGAAACAAAATTATCTGTAGTTCTAAATTACAAACACTCAGTTGCTCACAGTTTGGTGGTTTTTTTCCATCCTGTTTTTTCTTCTGCTATGTAGCCTTGATCATATTATGTAGTATATGTAACTTTGTATACTGCTCTAAGCATATGCTATAAATATTTTTCTATGTTATTTTACATACTTTATTAATATTATTTTTAATATCTCTAGAACATTTTATTATGAAGATCATATTTATTTAATGTTCCTCAATTTTGGGACTTTTGATTACTTGTAGATTTTTCTCTATGATAAATCATGCTTTGGTGATTGTCTTTGGGTGTATATATAATTTTTTTGATTGTTCAGATGTTTTTAGAACATATTTTCTAGGTTAAAAAAGTGTACAAAAAATAACACAGTACAAATTTCTTTTTGAAGAATGGAAATCTAGGCTGAAGAATCAGACCAAACACCTAAAATTAATACTAAAAACTTTTAGGCCATTATATGAGGGTTTCAAATAGGTGACTTAAAATAACGCAGTGCATTTAATATCAGTTTGTGTTATACTATTTGGAGTAAGAAAATCCTAATTAATGCATAAATTTGAAATAATGCAAATGCCCTAGATTTATTTTTTAAAAAAAATCCTGAGTTACAAACTGGGCTTTTATTGTGTCCACATGATGGCACCATCGTGGCTCATAAGCAGCATTCCCTACCTGCCTGCTCAGTGCTTCTAAGCAACATGCCAGTGTTTCTTATGGGGTTATTTTATCTTTTCCTATTGTAATAATTTTTTTCACCTCCTGTAACAGGTGTGATAGAGGCATTTATTTGAGTAACTTCCAGAGTCATTATTAGAATAGAAATTAAAGCTAATAAAATGCTATGAAGGAAGGCAAACACCACCACAATATGTAGAGTACTGTTAATTTGTTTGTTTTATTTGTTTGTTTGTTTGTTTTTGGATTTGTTTGGTTGTTGTTTTTTTTTGGCCGTACCACACGGCATATGGGATCTTAGTTCCCCGACCAGGGATCGAACCCACGCCTCACCCCTCTGCAGTGGAAGTGCGGAGTCGTAACCACTGGACCGCCAGGGAAGTCCCGAGTACTGTTAATTTGGAAGAGAGGACTATGGAAAAAAAAATATTGAAGATTGTGCTGTGAAAATAAAAAGCAGCATTAGAGAAAAATATACAACCGTGATTATAGATGTTTGTGCTCTGAAACAGATATTCCCAATTTTATATTATTCGTTGTATCTAGTTTTCATTCAGGGGAACTTTATTCCTGTTCAACTTTCCTGTGTGTGTACACATATGTGTATTTTTATAAGTTTTTGTAATGTTTAAATAAATAACAATTTAAGAATTCAGAAGGGTGGGACTAAATTATTTTAAGAGTTAGAGACATTGCCAGAATTTATTTCTAAAGAGATATATTTAAAATTTTTTTCTTTTGCCTCTTCAACTGAGAGAAAAGTGTAACTCTAGAAACACTCTGTATTTGAGGCTGTACGGAAATTGTTATGAAAACGTTATTTTAGCCACATCATGTCATGACAGTGTAGTCACAGAAAGTTTAGAATCTCAAAGCTGGGAAGAATCATGTTGATATCTAGGACAGGTACATAATTTTTTACTCATTTCTCCTGACTTCTGTGTCAGTGTTCTTTAAAACTCTGACCATACTAATTACCTGATATGTAAATCTGTTAAAGAATAGCACTAAGACTTTATAACTATTTGTTGGATATAGCAGTGTTCCATTGTAATTCTAATTTGTGATTTTTCCCTTTTCTTAGATCCTGTTTGGATTCCAATTGTTGCTGCTTTACTACTCTTTCTAGTACTTACCCTGGTAGTTGTATGTTGTTTCGTTAAGAAGATGAATCCATTTAAGAGAGAAAACATCATGTTACCCAAATCCTTGGTAATATATTTAAATGTTTTTTCTTTAATTATATACAGTTGGCCCTTGAACAACACAGATTTGAACTGTGTGGGTCCACTTACACTTGAATTTTTTTCAATGAATATGCTGGAAATTTTTTCTGAGATTTGTGAGAATTTGAAAAAACTCTCAGACAAACCACATAGTCGAGAAATACTGAAAAAATTAAGAAAAAGTTAGGTATGTTATGAATGTATAAAATAGATGTAAATATAAATATAATATGCAGAATATCTGTGAATTGACCATTTATGTTATCAGTAAGGCTTCTGGCCAACAGCAGGCTATTAGTAGTTAAGTTTTTGGAGAGTCAAAAGTCATATGGGGATTTTTTGACTCCAGAGGCGCTCAGTGCCCTTAACCCTTGTACTGCTCAAGGGTCAAATGTACACTAAAATGTTAATTTGAAATTTTCGATAATTCTTAAAATTTGTTTTTTAAAGTAGAATGATGTTCGGCAGCATGTCACCTATCATAAATAACTCAGTCTTCCACGCATCCGAAGCCACGTATTTTTTACTATGCACTATGCTTTTTTATGCATGGGGCAAAGGCACAGTGAGACGGTGCTAAGGAGCTTAAAGTCTAGTGGGAAAAACATAAGTATTCAGTGGTTGTCCAGTGTGATAGGTTCAAAGATAGACGTTTATATACATGCCAGTGAGGACTTCTTTTCTTCTACTTTTGCAGGGTAGGTTTAGTCATGGCTTTTCCAGAGGCAGTGATGCCTGAACAGTCTTAAGGGACAGATAGCAGTTTACCCAGGTACTAAGGGACAGTGTGTGCTAAGGCCCCGTGTCAGGAAAGCGTGGCTTTTGAAAATCTGCAAATACAGAAACTCTTCATGGTGGTTAGAGGGTAGAAGGAAAGATGACCCAACAGTGAGTCTAAAGGAGAAGTGTGACATTTTAATGCCTAACATTTAAAAGTCTTTGTCTGATGAAAAGAACATTTAAAAGTATCAGAATGATAACTATTTAAATCAAATACGACAGGCAAAATATCTGTGATATGCAAAGAGCATATTTAAATTTGTTATGGAAACATTATCTTTAAGTAGAAGGGTTAAGAACTGTCAACAGTTAGTAGACAATTCACCTGTGAATTATAATACTCTTACTACTAGTAGTTAAGCACAAACCAACCTTGCAGTATGCTATTTTACACCCACTAGAGAAGGAAAAATAAACCTGAATATCCATTAGTACCTTGTAATAAAACTGGTATATGCTGGCAAAAAGTAATTATAGCCCTGAGGGGAAGGTAAGCATACAGTGGGTGTACAGAGTAGTAGCATCCTAAACATGCCACACTCTTAGATTTAGTAATTCCTCTCTTAAGAATTAATTCTTAATTTCATAAATAAAAAGATGTATAGAAATATTCACTTCAGCATGTTCTATAAATGGTGAAAATTGGAACACCTTAATACTTAGTATTAGAGAAATTATTTAACCATCAGTGTAAAATTACTGAGCCCATGAAGATTAGAATTATGAAGACAAAGGATGAAATACTACGTAAAATAAGTAGCTGTACTCCCATTACAAATGTAACATGCATACATGTCGAAGGTAGTACACAAAAAGCAACATAGGTTGGTGAGATAGTGACTTTCTAAAAATTCTAAAATATTGTTTTTAATCTTAATATATTTCCATTAAAAAGAAAGAAAAGGCAACTATCAGATTCTATTACACTGTTATCCTAAATATGCCATTCAGTTGTATATTTAGTTAACCATTACCATTAGACCATTTTTCTTTTGAGGATGAGCACTTAAGTTTAATAATTTATTATTTTTAATCACTGATTTCTCTTCCCCTAGCTGTCTGTGGTAAAAAGTGCCTCTTCAGAGACAAAATCTGAATCAAAATATATATCGCCCATCACCTACCAACCAATTGCCATAGAAAATGAGCAGCTCTCCCCAGGGACAATTTCAAGTGTGCATACTGAGGACAATCCAGGAAAAGCAGAACATGGAGAAGATATTTCTAGTGAAACAGAAGTGGTGATCACCGAAGAAAATATTTCTGACTTGGCCCCTGGTAGCTCTCTGACCCCAGTAAAGGGAGAAAATTCTATCCATGCAAGCAGTACCCAGTCTGAAACCTGCAGCATCACTTTAAATGTGTATCACTCCAGAAATGGTTCTGATAGTGACCTTGTGGTATCGGACAACTGCTGTGACTCAGAATTTCCCCCAAGTAATAAAACTGAAATAAAGACAGAAGGACAAGAGTCCATAACGCTGAGAAACACTACCACCTCCTTTGGTTATGACAAACCCCATGTGTTAGTCGATCTGCTTGTAGATGAAGGTGGTGAAGAGTCCTTGATTGGTTACAGACCTACAGCAGATTCCAAAGAGTTTTCATAAGATCAACCAAGGTCACCAACTTGGAAGGATCTGCTTTTCCTGAACAGTTTTCCTGCTTTGATTTCATGAAAAGACCATGATTTCAGAAATTGTGTCTTCTTGACATTAATCAAATGGAGTGTCATGGTTTAGATAAAAGTGTAAAGAGCCTGTTTGACACTGTCACTTTTGGTCGGAAAACTGCAGAGTCTTTAAAAAAAAAAAAAGAAAAAAAACCCTGTCACATGTGAACCTTTCCATCTAGATTTGTGAACAGTAGCAGTGAACGGTCTCTAATAACCCTGCTTCCTGTAATGGTAGGTGTTACGCCCAGGGTCCTT
The DNA here is from genome assembly GCF_949752795.1 of Hyperoodon ampullatus. Classification (NCBI taxonomy): domain Eukaryota; kingdom Metazoa; phylum Chordata; class Mammalia; order Artiodactyla; family Ziphiidae; genus Hyperoodon; species Hyperoodon ampullatus. Next base: position 63,287,862 of record NC_136925.1, on the reverse strand, counting down.
TGTAACAACTTCAAGAGATAAAATGGATTTTTTCCTTTGTGTGCCACAGCATGGTATTTGTTTTTGGAAGTTCATGTATATAGTCTTAGATTCTAATACTTTCAGAAAAAACATGAATGCTTTTCAAAATTGTACTTAAAATTGAACTGAAATCAATAGTGTTAATAGAGTGTGTAAATAAAAACATGTATATATTTTTTATGGAACATTGCATTTAAGGATTTTTATAATAAAGTAACTTCAAAGTTCATTTTTGTATTCATTTATTCAGAGTTAACTAGAATTTTTTTAATTCATTTGCTTGTTTCCATCCATTAATGTTATAGAATCATTCTAATTATTCATCTCTAATCTTTAAAATAGTCCTAAAAATAGCCTAGTCTTTAAAAATTGTCCTTTTATATCTGTATCTTAATATTTAGCAATCAGTGTGCAGAACACATAAGCTGTGTGTCCCAAGCTGTTTGGGGGGAAAAGCAGAGATTGAGCTGTAGAGGGTGTGGAGTGGGGAGTCTCTAGCATAAAGATGGTGGTCAAAACCACAGGAGTGGGTGAGCAAGAGCTAAGTAGCATGTGGCGTGAAGAGAGGATCCCCAACCAGAGGCAAACCAGGAGTTTATATACCACAGAAAAGTTCTTGAGAATTACTAAGAGGATAGGAATTTTAAGACTCAAGTGAATTAACTGACTAAAAAAAATGTTAAATACAAATTACATGAGTAAATTAAGCCATGGAAAAAATATTTCTCCTCATTTAAAAGTGCAAATGGAAACGCGTTGCTGGTTTATTAGTGGGGAAAAAGGTACTAGTATACTCATTTGGGGGACAATGTCTTATGAATTGCTTTTTAAACTGATACAGGAGTACACATAACAACCCATAAAAATCCATATCCTTTACAGAATCTAATCTCTATCGTAGGAAAATTATAAAAAGTAAATTTTCAAGGCAAATGAAAAATGTAGACATTAGAATGGGAAAAAGCAAAAATATGAAAATAATGGATATAGCCAAGGATAAGGTGATAGTTACCACTCTTCGTAAGGAAAGTAACAGGTATTACCACCAAATGTAAACAGAGTACCTGTTCTTTTTACCCTAGCTAATTCTGATAACAATCTTTTTCATTGCTGCCAGTCTTTATAGAATAAGTACTTTAACGCCTTCATTTGCATTTCTTTCATAATTAGTAAAGCTGGGCATATTTTATATGTTAGGTGTTTATACTTCTGTGACGAATAAAGTTGTCCTTTGTCCACTTCTTTCTGGGCTGTGTACATCTTTTTTATTGACTGTATCCTTTGTCTGCCATGAGTTACACATTTATTTTATAATTTCTTGCCTTTCACCCAAGTCTTACTACGTAGATGTTTAAAACGTTTATAAAGTTAAATTCATTTTTCCTTTCATTCTTAAGAAAACTCCCTTTCCCAAGAAGATAAAAATTTTCACCCATGTTCTCTTCTACTATTTGGGAGTCATTGTTTGTTTCATTTCTACTTTTAATTCTTTTATCCGTCTAGTTTCTTTTTCTTTCATATAAGACATGACATAGGGATTCAGCTTTATTATCTTGGTTTCTAGGGCTGCCATAATAATTACCACAAACTTGGGTGGCTTAAAACAACAAGTTTATTCCCTCACATTTTGGAGACCAGGCCGAGCTCCCTGGAAAGGTCCTTTCTTGCCTCTTACCAGCTTCTGGGGGTTGCTGGCAACACTTGGCGTTCCTTGACTTGTAGATGCATTATTCTAATTTCTGCCTCTCTTGTCACATTCTTCCCTATGTGTCTCTGTGTCCAAGTCTCTCTTTATAAAAACACTAGCCATTGGATTACGGCCTGCTCTAATCCAGTGAAACCTCATTTTAATTTGATTAGATCTGCAAATAGGTTATTTCCACATAAGATCACAATCATAATTATGAAGGGTTACGACTTAACATATCTTTTTAGGACAAACAATTCAACTCATCATCTATTTTCCCCTTATAAATTACTCAGTTGTCCCAACACTACTTATTAAAACATCCAACTTTTCTGTGCTGATTTCAGATGTCAGGTTTGTCATATGCTGATCCTCAGTATCCCTGGGACTGTTCATTGTTTTGTCTTGTAACCATGCCACACTGTTTTAATTCTTACAGCTTTCTACTGGGGTTGTTTTACCTTGTGAGCCCCTCAGTACTTTCGGTCAGTGTTCACTGCTCATGTTTCTCACAAATGATTGTTCTTTCAGGTGAGTGGTAGAAATTTTTCCCAAGTTTTCCCCAAAATTGGGAGGTCCTTTTGGGATTTTCATTAACCTGCACTGACTTTGTACAATGTTTAGGAATAACTAGCACTTTCCAAATTTGATGTTCTGCAAGAATGGAGTATTGAATATAGTATTTCTTTATTCAAATCTTATATCTCTCATTAGAGTTTTATGCTTCCTACAGGTGTATGGCATTTCTTACATTTCGTCCTTGATATTTTGTCTTGCTGATGGCAATATAATCTTGCATTATGACTTCTAAATGACTGTATGTAAGAAAACTATTGTTACAGATTGTTTTTAATCCAGCCAACATCTAAACTTTTTTTTTAAATGAAGTTTCAGTTGATAGTCTGGTTTTCCCAGTATACAACTGTGTCGTCTATAAATAAGAATCATCTTGCCTTCTTGTTGCCAATAGTGTACTTTGTATTTTATTCCCTTGCCTTCAAACTTTGATAAATTGGAATAGTCTGTTTCTCTAGAGCAACATACCTACTAAATCGGTCAAAAGCTGGTGACTGTGGGTAAATCACTTAGCCTCATGGGAGTTGGATTAAATTCTCTCTACCTTTGGCTCTAAGAATCAGTGTTTCCATTTACATTAACTAATAAGGGGATCCTCTTCCTAACACAGTTCTGATTCTTAAACTAATTTTTCCCCTAAATTATTACTGCTTTCCAAAAACTCGTGCCATTGCATCATCATTTCATGCCAAGTTAAATTGTCTAAGATTACTGCCTGTGTCACCTTTAGGATACTGGATTTTATGCCTAAGAAGAGTATAAATGGATGACTTAGATAATAAATCCCAGCTTCATTTGTTCGGTGACTAGTTAGCTTCATTTACGAGGTGCAGGACTTACTCTACATTTTCCCCTTCTGTGCTTCTACATTCTCCCCTTCTATGCCTCTACATTCTGGAGCTTGGACTCTTTTGGTCACTAGAGCTACCAGCTGGGAATGAATGAACAAACAAAAGCAGATGTATAATTATTGAACTGTTTGCAAAAATACCCACCTCATCTCATCTTTACAACACCCCGTGAGGAGGAATTGCTGTCCGCATTTAAGGTGAGGAATCCATCAGATTAAGAGACTTACCCAGTAAGTGGCGGAATGGGGCTTCTGCTTCCAGTGCTTTCTCCAGCAAATCTCAGCTGCGGGCTGGTGGTTATTCACATGTTTAGTGGTAGAGAGATCTTAGAGTAGAGATGTTACCTGGGATGTTTAACCTGTGTTCAGACACTCTAAAAGTAGAAATATTTTCGAAATAGTTAAAAACTAAAGGGGAGGAATTAAGCAGATAGAGGAAGGTAAATTATCTATGATAAATTTCTAAGTTATCTATGCCAACGGGAGATGGAAAAAGGATTGCTGGCTTGCACTGAGATCCCCATTAAAGATTAATGTTTAGGTTTGAGGGGATACTTTGAGATTCTCTAGAAAGTTCTGTAACCTGGGAGCTGAGGAGTAAACAACTGACATTTATTGAGTCCTGACTATGTGCCAGGCACTACGCTAAGAGCTTCACGTGTGCTACCTCATTGCTAAAATTCCAGAGTACCTATATTTGATAAATGAAGAAACTAAGGCTTGGAGAGGAAGAGTAACTTCCACTTGCCACATAGTGCAAAGCATTTCTTCAAAATGAGGAGAGTGATGAGGGATTGCCAGACTAGCTGCTCCAGGAAGGAGAGGGAATCTAGAGCACCACTGAGTGGAGGATGGACTTGGCCCTTCTCTCCTGCTGGTAGGGGCTCAAGAACAGCCTGTCACACACAAGGGGTAGGGCAAAGCCTGTGGGCCTGAGCAACAGGCGTCACTGATTCTAACCCACCCTAGGTTAGAGATGATGGCTGGAGAAGGGGCGTACTAAATATAAACTCTCAGTGATGGATCAATTTCAAATGATGATGTGGTCTAAGAAATCTCTTCTTTCAGCCGACATTTATTCAGCACCTACTAACAGCCAAGCACACACAGTGCTCCCTAGTCCCGAATATGTGTAGGGTAGTGGTTCATTAAGGGCAGGGGCTCTGAAGTCAGAGCACTTGAGTTAGAACCCCAACTTTGCTTCTCACCAAGTGATTCCTTCTCTTTGTCCCAGTTTACTATGAAGCAGGGGTAATAACAGTACTTAGCACATAGTAAGTATGGTTAGGGGATCATCTCATGAAGCCTTTAGTGCAGAACTTGGCCCATGGCAAGCACTTCCTAAAAATGAGCTACCCTAGGGGTGGGAAGGAATCACCAATTAAATCATCAAATTCTTAGTTAGAAACAAACTGACAGATGTAATGAAGAGGAAGCACAGGGTGCAGCCGGAGCACAACAAGGGGACCAAGTTTTGAGACCGGGGATCGGGTCAGCCTCTTGAGGAGGTGGCATTGAAGCCTCAAAAGGGTGGTGGGTGCAGGGAGAGTGAATTGAGAAGAAACTTCCAAAACTAAGGGACAACACGTGTGGGATCCTGAGCTGCAAACATTATGTTTTTCCTCTTTAAATGTACACATTATTCTTAATTCAGTTCCTTTCTCTCCCATTTCAAACTGTCCTTTTGTTCTTACAGTTCAGCAGTGCTGTCAGGCAGAGTCAAGTGTGGCCACTTACAGGCAAAAGATAAATGGCTTCTGTTGGACACTGATTCAGACGAGGAACAGCCGAAATGTTCCCATCCCAACCGCCTTCATATTGACATTTTATTATTACAGATGTTCTCTGCTCAAAACCTTCCAGTGGCTTCCCCTTCCCTCAGAATGCATCCAAAGACCTTGCCGTGGCGCCCAGGGCCTTTGGCTCAGGCCCCTGCGTGCTCCTGGCCTCACGTCCAGTGCCCTCCCCCAACCAGCCACAGGGCCTCCTGATCTTTCATCTGAGCTTTCTTCTCCCCTCTCTTAGGTTATGCAGGGCTCCCTGCCTCACCCAACTCAGGCCTCTGCTCACGTGTCACCCGCTCAGGGAGGCCTCCCCTCCCCCATCTGCAGCAGCATCTTCCTGGCATGCGTTCCCCTGCACCCTGCTTTGTCTCCCCAGCGCTGGCCGCGGCCTAAGTAGTCATGTGTCTGTTCCTTGTCTGCCTCGTACACGCAGATGCTAGGATGTCAGCTCCACGAGAGGAAGAACTTGTCTGATCCACTGTAATATTTCCAGAATTTAGGATGGTGCCCGTCGCACAGAAAGCGCTCAAAAAATATTGGTTGACTAAGTGAATTGTCTACACAATCACTTCTATTTGGCTTATCATTATGTCCATGTCGGTTTTACTCCTCTTGCAGCAGTTAAAATTGTGTGTGTGTGTGTGTGTGTGTGTGTGTGTGTGTGTGTATGGAGAGCGAAAGAGAGAAAGAGAAGTCTGTTTCTGTGATTCCAGAAAATTTGAAAACTTCCGCAGAATCACGGAAGTTCTTGCAAGCCAGAACTGAGTCAATAAAATATGGCATAAATGTGTGGAATTATAGTCAGATGCTAAGAAAAGCTAGACAATTTGCAAAACTAACAAACAAAAAAAAGCTCTTTTTTTTTAATGGATTTGTGCCTGCTATTATTTTTTTGTTTAGATACCAATCGTATGCAAATGGGCATAAATCTTTTTTTTTTAATTCATTAATTGATTTATTTATTTATTTTTGGGCTGCGTTGGGTCTTGGTTGCTGTGTGCAGGCTTTCTCTAGTTGCGGCGAGCGGGGGCCACTCTTTGTTGCTGTGCGCGGGCTTCTCATTGCGGTGGCTTCTCTTGTTGCTGAGCAACGGCTCTAGGCGTGCGGGCTTCAGTAGTTGTGGCACGCAGGCTCAGTAGTTGTGGCCCACAGGTTTAGCTGCTCGACCAGGGATTGAACCCGTATCCCCTGCATTGGCAGGAGGATTCTTAACCACTGAACCACCAGGGATGTCCAAAATCAGCTCTTCGGTTTTTTAAGAGTACCAATCTTCACGTTCCATAACAGGGTGCCAAACTCAGTGAACTGATTTTACCTCAACCATTCCACCTGTGTTATGCCATCTATAGAACTGTTCCTTTCCGTCATTTCCAGTGTTGTCGTGCAGGGCTGCATGGAACCAGATATGACTCACTCTCCAGATCTGTAGGGATGCTCTGTTCCACATAGCAGGATTCCCACTTGACTCCTGCTGAATGTTTGGGAAACATTACGACAGCTGTCCCCACACACCCAGCCTGCAGGTAGGACTGATGTTTCTCAAGTCTCTGTTATAAGCAGATGTTTGGCAAATTTCTCTTACTGATCCCCTAGAGACCTGGTGAGACAAGTATTATACATTTTTTCCAAGTGAGGAAACTGGGGCACAGGAAAGCTAAAAGTTGTTAGGTAAACTAGAAATCACAGAGGTATGCCTTGGGAATATAATGGGAACTCAGAATGTAAATGAAACTTTGAGGGCAGCAGGGCTGAGGCCTTGTGCAGCTAGGGCATGGGGGCAGGTGCAGCTCAGAGGCTAAGTCAGCCAAGTGCTGGGATATGGGAGACAGGAGCCCAGTGTGACCTTGAGCAGGTACCTCTGCGGGAGTCTGTCGGGCTGAGGGAAGGACACATCCCTTCCCCCAGGGATGGGGGGAAGGCAGGCGGCCTCTGCAGTACGAAGGTGGAGTCCCTATTTTTGGGAATATAGGATGTTTAAAAGAGTCCAGAGACCCCAGAAATCAAAACTTAGTCCGTGTTCTGGGTTTGTCTGGGCATTTGGGGGAGGGGGATAAGAAACGGCATCCTATAGGACTTTGAGCACCAGGATGGGGACCCCGCTGCAAACGAATGAATCTCAGAGAAATGTATTTTGAGAGACTCAAACTCGAGTTTCACTTGTCTCCAAAGTCCAGGCTTTGATCCACTGTGGTCTGATGTCTCTAGCTTCCTATATAAATAAAACCTTCCACTTGTCTTTGAATATACGTTATTCTTTAACTTTGACAACAGGCACCTACCTCCAGGTACAGCCTTCAGTGAAGCTATAAATACACTGGAATAAGTTACTTACGATGGTTACTCATGATGCTATAGTAAAATAGTACATAAAGGCATTATTTTAAAACGGGAAAGGTACTTTCCTTACTCTGAGGTTCATGAGGATTTAAAAACTTTTGTTCAGAAGCTCAGTGTCCCTCCTGTTGTACTGTCTGGATGTGTTGCCTTTGGTCATGAATAATCAGTTAACACTCATCTGTTTCTCTGCCCCTCAACTCCCAGAAAGCAAAGCAATAGGGAAGGGGATTTCCAAACTGCAAATGGTTGCCAAAGTCAGCATATTTTTCTTCCCTGGGAATCATGAAAAAGCAACAATGAGAATTGAACTTAAAAAGCTTCTCCACTTAGAAGGTTTGTTTTTAATTCTCTCTGTAAAAACCCTTCTATCAGAAAAAGTAATCTAAGTTGCAGAATTGTTAAAGAAATAAATAGAGAAAAAAATTACATTTCAGAGCCAGAGGGAGAGCCTGTGAGATACCTTCCAGAGTAAATTCCTAGTGTAAATATTTGTACTGATATAAAATAAAGAATAAAACAAATGAAACAAACATCTGACAAAAGGAGTTTTTCATTAAAAAAAAGAAAAACAGATTAAATAGAAGAAAGATAGAAGAAAGGAATTTTAAAAGGTAAAAGGAGATAAGAATGAGACATTAAATTTTTTAAAAGCAGAATATATAACTAATCATAAAATCTGGTTCCTTGAAAAAATTTTAAAGATAAATAACTAGCTAACCTAACTAAAAATAAGAAAACAAGGGAGAAAATATCACTACTTAATGTAGGAAATTATAATAGAGAAACTACAGAAATGGGAAATTGCATACATCATAAGGGAATAATTTGCTCAACTCTCTGCAAATACATTTAAAAGCATAAATGAAGTGCACACTCTTCTAAAGAAAATATAATTTGTAGACTTTTCTGAAGAGAATAAGGACCACGTAGCCCTACATTACCAAGAAGGGATGAAGAAGATGATGTTGGCCCCCTGTGGATGGGCTCTGCTGGCTTGTTCAGTACTGGATGCCTAACCTGGGGCCTGGCACACAGCACATGCTCAGTAAAGATTTGCTTGAGTGAATAAAGAAAGGAATGAATGGTGAAATCTTTCTTTACGGAATCAACATTACAAGTGAAAACAACGCATGATTTTATAATAAACCTCATATCCTGAGGACAGCAAGATCTGACTGTACCCCTCACTGTGTCACTGCACGCTATGGAGCCTAGTCAGTTTCTCCTAGCCTCTCTGTGTCTCAGTTTCTTCATCTGTAACATCAGGATAATAATACAGACCTCCTGGGCTTGTTGTGATGATTAAGTAAGATAACGTACGAAAATGGGACTTCCCTGGTGGTCCAGTGGGTTAGACTCCTTGCTCCCAAAGCAGGGGTCTGGGTTCAATCCCTGGTCGGGGAACTAGATCCTGCATGCATGCTGCAACTAAGAAGCCCACATGCTGCAACTAAGGATCCCGCATGCCACAACTAAGACCTGGCACAGTCAAAATAAATAAGTAAATTCATTCATTAACTTTAAAAAAAGATAATGTATGAAAAGAATCCACCATAGTACCCCACAATTATTAGATATTATTATCAACACTAAAACGTCATTAAAATTACTGTAAGAAATTTTATAAAGATGACATCTTGTAGATAAGCTTAAATTTTTTTTCTTTTGTTATGAAAATTTTCAAATATATACAAAAGTACAGAATATAATGAAACCCCATGCACCCAATACCCAGTTTCAATAATTATCATCTCATGGCTGGTCATCCCCTTCCCCAAACACTTGGATTATTTTGAAGCACATCCCAGACATTATGTCATGTCATCTATAATACTTCAATATCTATTTCTAAAACAATAATAATAACCAAAATTCCATATCACACTTAAAAATAAATTAATGATGATTCCTTAATTAGATGAATTATTGGTTGGCTGGAAGCCACAGGAGAAAAGAAGAGAATCGAGTCGGTCCAAGGCAGGGCTTTAGGTAAGTTCTCTCCAGATCCAACATGATAGAGGCATCCACTGTCACTGTCAAGGCGGTCTCTTTGTGCTGAGGGTCTGATGGCTGGGGGGGTGGGGGGGCGAGATAGAGGGGAGGGGAGGGAATAAGTTTGAAGCCAGCATTTCATGCCTGAAGAAAAGTAAAGCAAGGGTCTCCCATTCTCTGTAATTTTCTTACTTCCCAAAGCAAATCTCATTTCATTTGAAACAATTCTGTACAAATTCTTCTGCTTCCAAGTTGGTGAGATTTTAGAATTTAATTGTATCTTTTCATTACCTTGAGTCACAGTTGGTAGTGTGGCTTTTATGCAGACTCTGCAGTCACACAGAGAGCTCATCTAAGGGTGACAAGACTAGTTTAGTTTCTGAAAATTTTTTTTAAAGATTTTTTGATGTGGACCATTGTTTAAACGATTTACTGAATTTTGTTACAATATTGCTTCTGTTTTATGTTTTGGTTTTTTGGCCCCGAGGCATGTGGGATCCTAGCTCCCTGACCAGGGGTTGAAGCCTCACCCCGTGCATGGGAAGGTGAAGTCCTAACCACTGGTCCACCAGGGAAGTCCCTGGTTTCTGAAATTCAACATAGCACAAAAGCTCACACATCTCTGAGAGAATTCAGTTCTTAGAATATTCAACGCTCTGCTCTCTGTCCCCCATTTCCCCTTATTTGTTCTACAACATCCGGAACCCAGTGGAAACCCCAATTTCCTTCTCTGCTGCTACTTATTAAACCTTAAATTAAGAATTTTTTTTTTCTTAACTGGAATTTGAAGTAATTTGGTTGCTCCAAAACATAAGCTATTGGCATTAGAGATATTGAACCCAGATTTCTATTCCCGATAGCTCAAACCCAGATTTCTATTCCCCATTTAAAACCAAGGTGAATGAAAAGTCTAGAGTTCAATAGCTAACATGAGCAAGGAAATGAAGGATGATGCTGAGAAGACTAGGAGACAAGGAGTCCCCAGAAGGTGCAAAGGGCACCTAAGATAGGCTGCTTGTTTCTTCTTTGAAAGCCTAAGCCAACTTAGGAGCAATGGAAACTTCACCTGGAGGAGATAAGGAGTTTGGATTCAGAAGTCTGACCCAGCACAATGGCACTGGGAAACACCCTCCATCCTGCTGGGGCAGTCTGCCTACTTCCCCCTTTAGAAGTCTGGTTTGGGTAGGTAGGGCAATGTCTATTTTATTTGCTGCTGCATCCTTGCTGCTGAGAACAATGCCTAGCACACGGTAGGGCAGAAAATATATGTTCTTGCATTAATTAATTAATTAATTATTACTTAAATAATTATTGATTAATTAGTACTGCTCAGCAGCCATCACTCTTCCTTACTAAAGGGGCTATTCTACCAAGAACTTGAAAGTTTGACTACCCAAGAGGAAAAAGAAACCAGCATATATTTCTTCTTTTGACCCGAAAAGCCTCTTGAAAAAAATCTTTATGACTTTCTTGTGCTTTAATGTATAATTTTAGTGTCTCTAAAAACATGTGGTAAAAAATTTTTTTTTGTGGTCATAAAACTGATGTCGTGAATCATGGGCAAAAAACAGATGACCTAGTTTGATTAGATAAGAAGATAGGACAAAGATTTAATGTAGTTCAAAATGAACATCGCCCCTGCATTCACCCTTTTAAGGAATTACTTGGTTTGATGGGCTCAGAATCTTTATCAGCTAGGTTGCTGGAAACCGAGGGCAGGAATGGAAAAGGAAGAAGCATGAGCTGAGTGGGGCCCACTGACCGGGGTGGCTGTGGAGGGTGGGAGGCAGCCCTCCAGAGAGGCTGAGGTGGGCAGAGGGTATGAGGTCTACACCAGGGAGGCTACGCGAGGAGCTTCCATGAAGGCAAGAAAAGGAAGAATCAACCAGAGACCCCACCTGCCTGAACCACTGCCAGGGGCCCTGATAGTTGCAACTGCCAAGCCCTTTACTCAGAATCACCCTGGCAGCCCCTCTGCCCTCTCTGCCAGAATCCCTGAAGGCCTCCTTCACTCACCTGCGAGCATCTTGCATAATTCCTCACCCTACCTGCCCTCTGGGCCACCAACCCTCAGTGTTTTGCCTTTTCTCAGCTAGCAAAGCTCCCAAATCAACAAGCGTCCACATCAAAGTGACTTAACAGCAAATGTTTTTTGAAATGATTCTTAATACTTATTACCCCCAAAATTATAATACAATATAATTTATGAACAAAATGAAATTGTGTTTGCCTCAAGAACCATGGTTACAACCAAAAGGGGATGTTGAGTGGGAGGATTCGAGTTTCCTCTCCTGTCCAGAGCTGTCCTCTCCTTGAGGGGAATGCTGGTCGCCTGACCAGTCACACTCACAACCATGACACCTAAATGTTGCTTTCTAGGCTTCCTCATCGCTGTCCTCCTGCCTGGTGTGGTAGGTAAGTGCTTCATTTCTTTTTAATTGCTCACAGCTTTGTCATCTGAGTCTGCTCAAGGGGACTGTTAGACATGGCAGTGGTGCATTTCTGGGCTTTGTAAAAATTTCAGCTCTCTCCTGTCACAAACGGGTCCAGACAGACACAGGGTCCGTTTCTCTCTGCAGCCTGAATAACTGCATGCGGACTTCACGAGTAGCTACTAAAGAGGAGGCACTCTTGTGGGTGCAAAAACTTCACACAGGACACACATACACCCCTCTCTGTCTCCTCAGCCCTTCTTTCGCCTTCAAGGACAAGATAGCATACTGGTTACCAGCATAGCTCCTAAGCCAGACTGCCTGAATCTGGATTTCGACTCTGCCATTTTATTATCTAGAAAAACTGGGGCAACTAGCTTAAACCCCCTCTGCCTCAATTACTTCATCTGTAAGGTGGGGATTGTAGGTCACTGTGAGGATTAAATGAGTTAATACATGACAAGTGCTTAGAGCAGTGCCTAGCACAGAATGGACCATAAATAAACACCATGTGAGAATTTGCTGGTGGTATGTATGGAGACCTCTTCAAGAGCAGAGAGCGTCTTATCATCCCAACATACCTCTGAGCAAGGCCATTAGGACCCCCAGTTAACAGATGGGTACCTCTCAGTATAAGTGTCTCAAGTAACTTTCACAAGACTGTAGAGTTGCCCAGGACTGATAACATAAAAACAATTCAATCCTCCATTTCCCAGAAATGTGTGGATCTGAGTAGACTATGCCTTTGGTCTTTGGTCAGACCAAGAACTCAATTAGCAGAATATGGCAGGAATTCAAGTGCTACCCAAATGACCTTGGCTCTGTATCTTACCAGACCTGTAACCATATGGGCAAGATATACAACTTCTTTAGACCTCAGTTTCCCCACGTATAAAATCTACTAATAAAAATACCTACCTTATTGGGTGGTTGTGAGAATGAAAGAAGATGTAAAGCTTTGAGCACACGACCTGATATACATTTAAGGTTCAAACACGTTCAGTGATTAACGAAGGCCGGCCAGGGGGAGGAGGCGGGGGGAAAGAAGAAGGAATATCTTCATCCTCTCGTTGCTCTGCTTCCTCCATTAGCTCCTCTCTCCTGAGGCTTTTCTGTTGGTTTGCTGTGACGGGTGAGAGGCAGGCTCCAGGGCCAGACAGCCTGGGTACAAAGCCTCACCGTCTGCAGCTGCACCAGCTCTTTTACTTCTCCAAGGCTTGGATTTGGGTGTGTAAGAGGAAGACCACAATAATATCTTTTTCACAGATGAGCTGGGCAGACTCAATGAAGACAGGTAAAATCCCCTCTGTGTCTGGTACAGAGGGATTGCTATTTTCTTTGATGGAGGTTAGCAGTGGTGTTACAAAAATGAGAGAAGAAATCTGGAGACAGACGAGGTAAAGGACACTGGACTATCTATGTTCAGGATAGCACATCAACTCTAGGAAGGATCTTCCGGAAATTGTGCATGCTTGTCACCTCCTGAAAACTTCTGCTAAGTACAATTTTATGTGCTAAATACGATTGATTGGGTAGTGATCTGGGTGAACAAAACCAATGGTGGCATTTGACTCTTTCCAAGTACACATCACCACTTGATGCACTGAAGGAGGTCCAAAAATAAAAATAAAAACAAAACAAAAACCAAATAACAGTAATGACACTATTTGGTTGGTAAAAATAACTACCTAAGGAAACAGCCCCATTCATTAGAAAGTAACACATCTTGAATGTTCAGAGCTGAGACCATGGGCTTAGGATAATTTGCTTCCACCTTAATGATATTTGAGCAAAGACCTAAAGGAGATGAAGAAATGAGGCATGTGGAAATCCCGGGAAGAGTATTCTAGGAAAAGCGAGGGGCCAACGCAGAGACCTCGGATGGGGCCATTCCCAGCATGGTGGACCAGGAGAAAGGAGGCCACTCTGGAGAAGCCAGGGGGCAAGTGGTAGAAGATGAGGAAAAGACAGGGGATGTGCTTCCTCACTTCTCCTGCCCACCACCTATCCCTTAGCAGAAACTTTGGGCCTATTGGAGAGGCGAAGCTTTACCTCTGCCCATTTTAGGTTTTCAGCTGGGACTCTTTTTTTTTTTTTTTTTTTTTAACTTACACGATGTTACATGTCAAATTTATTCAATAAAAAAGTCGGCTAGGGCTTCCCTGGTGGCGCAGTGGTTGAGAGTCCGCCTGCCGATGCAGGGGACACGGGTTCGTGCCCCGGTCTGGGAGGATCCCACATGCCGCGGAGCGGCTGGGCCCGTGAGCCATGGCCGCTGAGCGGGCGCGTCCGGAGCCTGTGCTCCGCAGTGGGAGAGGCCACAACAGTGAGAGGCCCGCATACCACAAAAAAAAAAAAAAAAAAAAAAGTCGGCTAGGACTCCTTAACAAAAAGGCAGATTAATAAAACAGTTTACTAATGCGTGCAGCGCACAACACCAGGGGCCATCCTGTATGAAGAGAAACTCAAAATGGCGGCTCAGAATTGCAGCTTCTGTAGCATCTTCAACAAAGCACGATACACCTGTAGGAACATGACAGGACAGAGGAAAGCAGTTTTAGTCTTCCAAGGGAGGAATTTGTGGGAAAGTAAATACGTGGGAGAAAACTAATGGAGTAAGTTTCATTTGTAGATTCTTCTGGGGCCTTCTTTGGGCTGATAAGAATCTGTCTCCAGTAAAGTAAAAGGAGAATTTATTGGGTTGGCCAAAAAGTTCGTTCGGGTCTGTCTGCAAGCGCGTACCAAAAACCCGAACGAAATTGTTGGCCAGCCCTCTATATCCTGCCTTTAGGCGGAAAAAAGGGGGAGATCAAGAGAGCTTTTCCTGCATTTGCTGCTTCTTAATTGCCTTCAGCTCAAAATGATTTTTATGTCAAAGAGGCATATTTGGGGGTAATGTATTCTGGTTTCCTTCAGACCCTAGAATAAAATTTTGTCAAAGGTCTCTTGCCTCCAGTGGACTAAATGTAGGTGAGATTGAGCGCTCATGTCGCATGAATTGACCAAGAAAGCACAAACTATGCCAGTGCGAAATGATCCCCTTTCCTGCCATGACTCCTGTCGAGACTCTTCTCAGGAATGCTGGGTTCCATGGCAAGCCCTTGGGCAGTTTCCCTCCACAGCCTGGACCACTCCACCTGAGCAGTTATGCTCGGGCACTTGGAACCAGGATGCCCGCAGGTAAGAGCATCCACTCAGGAGTGGAACCAGCCTACATGCCATAAAGTCAGGTCAGCTGAGAGAGGTGGAGGGCAATGAAGTAGGAAGAAGAGATGAAGCAAGAACCAGAGAAAGGAAGAATGAGTTCCAGGCTGAGGTTCTGGAGGCAGAATAGAATCCAGGCGAAAGCTTGCCTCAGAGGAGCAGTAATGCAGGGTCTCCTAGGAAGGTGGGCAAAGTGGCCTTGGTGAGGCCTTTCATCTCAGTCATTACATTCCATCACCACCAGGGGTGGAATTAAGGACAATACTATCTTTCACTGCTGTTACTTCCTCTCCAGCTTAGGAGTGGGGTGGGAGTTTATCACGTATGTTCTTATAGTCTGGATCACAACTGTCCTGAGACTTTAGCATACATCAAAATCATCACATCAAAGATCAAAAATGTTGATTTCTGGGCTCCACTTCCACCATCTGCACCTATAGCAACTATTTCAAAGAATCCTGATGAAGGTATTATTACATTGAAAATTATGGCTAATAATGATGGTGCTCATATCAATGTTCAGTGTTGCTCCGTTTCTTATTGTTTTAGAAACGCAGCCAGCCTACGAGTCTCTGAAACCTCAACGAGTACATTTTCAGTCCCAAAATTTTCACAACATTTTGCACTGGCAGCCTGGGCGGGCTTTTCCCGGCAACGGCAGTATCTATTTCGTGCAGTATAAAATGTAAGTAATCTGAGCTTCCTCCAGCTAGTAGAGATGGCCACTAAGATTCCATGTTCTAGAAGGCGATGGAGTGTTAGGATCTGAACTTTTGTCAGTTTCAGAAAGGTTGAGAAGAAGCAGAGGTGGGGGCAGGAGTGTGTCTTCCCTGAAGGTGACACAAAATGCATGATGACGTGTAGTCTGTGACGGGAGATACTTCATCCCTCAGAGACCCAGCACTGAGACTTCACAGGGTCAGCCCTTGGCTTCACAACAGAGACTCTCAATACACACTTGTCCACTGAATGTTAGAAGCGACTTGTTTAGCACCTAATAGGTACTCAATTAAATTGACGCTATTGATAGTTGAAAAAGAAGTTGTGGGACACATGGATGTGAGTGTGTAAACTACATTTTCAATTTAAAGGTCATTTCTTTAGAGTGGGTTTACTATTTAGAAAATTCCTTTCAAAAATGAACGCTTCCTGTAAGCATGAATGCAAATTGGAACACACTGAGGCGTGTTCATCCTGTGTGATCTTCAGACTAATTCTAGTGGATCGTTGCCAAAACTCAGATATAATCCACTCCTTTCCTGGATTGAGGCCTGGAAACAGAAGCTCCTGATTTGCAAATGGCAGGTTTTCCCCTTCACACATCTCTGTTCAGGGGGCTGGGGGTGGGAGTATGCCGATAGGAGTTGAAGCTCTTCCTTCTCTCACATAGATTGAGATTCTGGCTGAACATGAGACAGGAGATATTATAGTTTAGCTTTTATGATTTTCTATTAGAAATTCAGAAGATTAGATGTAGCTATGGACCAAAGTAGCAATTTTTATGCCATAAATTCATTCATGTCTCTCCAGCATGGGGTATATCCAAAGTCAGATTTTTCCATTTATCAAGCTCTCACTAACTTCAGAAGGACTATTTCCAGAAGTTTCTCGGTCTTTAACTGCCGCTTTTCTCAACATATTTTATGTAGCAACTGTAAACTTCACAAATCTTTACAATAAAGATTTCTCCACTCCCAAACCAGATTTGTGCGTCGTTGGAAATGCTTCCCTGTAGGAAGAGGGGATTGGTGATCTTTTTATTCTTTCCCTGTAGGCAGTATAAACATATCCAAAGTGGGCCTATTTATGGTTCAACATAAACAGTGGATTAGACGTTGTTTTTCCATGAAATTAATGAAGATTAAACTTCAGGGCCCCATGGAAAAATTTCATAGTTGTAATTCTTTTTCTTAAATAGAGCTCTTAAATTTGTATAAATTTCAGAATACCTGGATCCATTCCTACCTATGTGATATTTTCAATAGCACAATGCAGATTTATATTTTCAAAATCTTTCGTTTTGGGTCTATCCAGTTCTCATGGGTCTACTGACAGTTTCTGTCCCATTTAGGATAGGTCAAAAAATGAAGTATTACACTAAAAAAGAAGCCAGTCATTACAGCTAAATTCAGCTAGCAAAGGCAATGTCTAATAAGAGTTAGAAAACATTAAACTGTGCTTAATATATGTTGTTGGTTCTACTCTTATGGTGTCTTCTAATATAATGAAACTGCTGTCAGCATATAGTTTACAGAGTACAGACATCAGCAATACTCTTCATTATATGGCTAAAACGTTATATTTCAAGTCCTTCAACAAATATTTTGGAAGCTTTCTCCCCAGCCTCTAATTCCTGCTCTGTTCCCACCATCATCTTATTGCATTTTCTTTGATTTGTGACTGGTAAGGAAAGGAAGCATTAATCTTCCCTTTTGCTGTTACACCATCCCACAGTCTTAAGCTGAATCAACGTATCTGGCGCTTCACCTCATTACCTTTTCTTCCTGGGTTCTCCCCATTCTCTCCCAGCCTCTAATTACAAAACTCCTTAAAGGGCCCTTCCTACAACTCTCGTTCAGTTGTCAAAAAAGAGGTTGACGTTATGTGTTGGGTGAGTGTCACCTGAGATGAAAGGTGGTAGCAACTTCTCAGAATCAGCCACTGTTATGCAACAGCAAGCTGGAAAGAAGTGAGGAAAACCACAAAGTGTTGAAACCTCAGGAGCTTGAAGGACATGGAGAGCTCGTAGTCAAAAATGGAAGTTGGTTCAGACCCCAGAAGAAAAACTTCACTAAGTACTAAAAATCCAAAAACCCTTATGCTAGCGTTACAGAAGGGATCAAGCTTGAGTTTATATCTCAACAAGATAGCACTTTGATAGCACTTTAATTAATTTAAAAATTTTAAAGATACTTAAGAACAGCTGTCAGCTTTCACAGTGGGGCTGATATTGGAGGACAAATTTCAGCCAGTCTGAAAACTGAATAGACTGAAAAAACTGAAGACTCCTTCAATGGAATAAAGGAATGCAGATTTTTGTCTTTTCCCTTCTATAGGTATGGACAGAGACAATGGAAAAATAAAGAGGACTGCTGGGGTATTCGAGAGTTGTTCTGTGACCTTACCAATGAAACGTCAGACATATGGGAACCTTACTACGGGAGAGTGAGGACGACACTGGCTGGGGTCCACTCAGGCTGGACCATGACACAGCGGTTCTCTCCCTGGTGGGAAAGTGAGTTCCATGGAGTTTCTTTGCATTTGCTTTTCCTGCCCTTGAATAGACCTCATGCAGCATGGTTAGCTAGCTACCAGGCCCTGTGCTTTGGTGAGGTCCACACCATTGTCTCATTTGATGTCATTCTCAGAACAGCTCTAGCAGATGGCTTTTACTATTCTCATTTACAGCCCAGGAAGTCAAGGCACAGAAACTTTCGTAGTAGCCCAGGTCTCAGAATTCAAATTCGGCTGCCTCTGATTCAGAGCTGACACTCTATCCCACTGCCAGGATGTTGCCTGCTAGAAAAAAGAAGTATTTTTAGATAGCAGAAAAGGAGCCATGTGGGGTTATTCCTAAGCATGACGGTTAAGTTCTTGAAAATACACATTAGAAAAATTTTCTATTGAGGAAATTAAGACTTTTAAGTCATCTCTCCAAAAGAGGGGACAAAAAGTGCTCTCTTGTATCCATTTCTCAATGATGTATAGTCTTCTAATTTAGTCATAATGTCAGAATAATATACTATAATCTATGATGTAAATTATAAAAGGAGCCATTGCCAACAGACCTTATATAAAATAGTAGACAAAAGGTATGAGAAAAAAAGTTTAATGTATATGTACAAAGATATGCATAACAAGACAGAAAATATGGGTATCTATTACGGTCCTCACAATGGCAACTAGTCATGAAGCTGTAGTTAATATTTATAACTGCTTTTCTCATGATTTAACTCAACGTTCTCCTTCTTTTCAGCCAGCACCTCAACTTTTCATTCTTGAGGAGTTTGAGTCCTTTTGATCTTTCTCATATTAACTTAGCATAGTCTTAAATTAATTTTTATCACTGAATATAGGAGTTCTAAGAGGCACCTCCAAGGATACCAAGCATACTTGACCCCACTGTATATATAATTCTATTTCCCTTTGATAATTGGAACCAGTCACCCTAGACAACAGAAGTACCGCATTTCCTCCTTGTTGGTTAAATGGCATAAAGAGCTCTCAACCTTCAGGAGGCAGCCTCAACTTCCAATTCTTTGAAACAATTGTTGTTATAACCCAGAAGAATTAAGGATCAAGTGTATGGGAAACAAACCATTGAGTGGTTTGAGTTTAATAGTGAGAATTGCCCCTCCCACTTCCACTTCCTGTATCCTAGACCAGTAAATTCTGTCCATGGAAGAAATAGCACCATATATTGGTCACAAGATTAGAGCATGTACAAATTCACATATCACCTCACAAGGTATTGTCTGTCAAACTGAGTTTTCAATTGTCCACCTTACCTTCCTATCAAGCCAGGGGTTCTGAGTGATGGGATATATGGTAAGGCTGAACATTCCTGTGGGTGTGAGACTTGACTTCACTCCTTCTACATTAACTTAGATTTTCTGTCATAAGCAATATATCGTGGTGTACTATGCTCATGAATAAGGCGTTCACTACATCCATGGTGGGGGGTGGTCATGGGGACTGGCTGATAAAAGCATTGAAGCAGGAAAGACAAATATTTAATCAGAAAAGTATCTATTCCAGTGTCTCTTGTCCCGTCCCTGTTGGAAGGGATCAAAAAAGTCTGCTATATAAAGTGAACTATACTAGGAGTTCAGCACTGGTCCTCCCAACTGGGAAGTTGAACACGCAGGAGTGCCAGTCCAGTCTTGGCAAGAAGAAGTCCATATTGTCGAGTCTGTATAGCTTCCATCCCTTTTCACACTGCCATTTTGAGCCTATTGAGCAAGTGTGGGGCATTGGGCAGACAGGCTTTCATTGCCTCCACCTAGATTTATTAAACAGCTTTATTGAGATAAAATTCACATCCCTTACGATTACTCATATAATGTGTACAATTCAACAATTTTTTACTATATTCACAGATAAGTACAACCATCACCCATAGTCAATTTTAGAACATTTTCATCACCACAAAAAAGAAACTCCATACTCTTTGGCTATCACCCTCCTATTCTCTCCCTCCTTTAGCCTCTCAGTCCTAGGTGACCACTAATCTACTTTCTGTCTCTAAAGAGTTCCCTCATCTTGATATTTCATATGAATAGAATCATATAATATGTGATCTTTTGTGACTGGCTCCTTTCATTTAGCATAATGTTTTCAAGGTTTGTCCATTTTGTAGCATGTATCAGTGCTTCGTTCCTTCTTGTGGCTGAATAATATTGCAGTACATGGATATACTGCATTTTGTTTATCCATTCCTCAGTTGATGGATATTTGAGTTGTTTCCACATTTTAGCTCCTGTGAATAGAGCTCCTATAAACATTCATGTACAAGTTTTTGTGTAGACATGTTTTTATTTCTCTTGGGTATATACCTAGGAGTGGAATCACTTGGTCACCCTGTAACTGCATGTTTAACCATTTGAGAAACTGCCAGACTGTTTTCCAAAGCAGCTGCACCATTTTCCATTCCCATCAGCAGTGTATGAGGGTTCCTATTTCCCCACATCCTTAGCACCACTATGTCACTTTTTGATTATAACAGTCCTAGTGCATGTGAAATGGTATCTCATGTGATTTTGATTTGCATTTCCCTGATGATTAGTGATGTTGAGCATCTTTTCATGTGTTTATTGGTCATTTGCATATCTCCCTTGGAAAATTGTCCATTCAGATACTTTACCCATTTTGAAATTGAATGATTTATCTTTTAATTACTGAGTTTTAAGTTTTTTGTATATTATGGACACCATTACCTTATCAGATATATGATTTTCAAATATTTTCTCCCATTCTGTGATTTGTCTTTTCATTTTCTCAATGGTGTAATTTGAAACCCCAAAGTATTTAACTTTGGTGAAGTCCAATCTACCTATTTTTTCTCTTGCTACTCATGCTTTCAGTGTCATATCTAAGAATTCTTTGCCAAACCCAAGGCTATGAAGATTTACCCTAAGCTTTCTTCTATGAGTTTTATAGTTTTGGCTCTTACATTTAAATCTTTGATCAATTTTGAGTTCATTTTTATATATTATGTGAGGTAAGCGTCCAACTTCACTCTTTTGTATATGGCTATCCTGTTGTCCCAGCATCATTTGTTGAAAAGGTATTCTCTACCCATTGAATGATCTTGGCACCCTGTTGAAAATGCAAGCCATAGAGAGAAGATATTCACAGTGCATGTTTTGGACAAAGGACTATGTCCAGAATGTACAAAGAACTCTTACAAATCAGTAATAAAAAGAAAAGACAACTAATTTAAAAAATGCGCAAAGACTTGAACAGGCTTTTTACAAAAGGCAATATTCAAGTGGCCAATGAACATATGAAATTCCATTAGTCATCAGGGAAATGCAACTTAAAAACACAATAAATTGGTGCAACACACTTACCAGAATGGCCCAAAGTAAACTTTTTAAAAATAATAATGCCAAATATTAAAGAGAATGTGAAAAAAAAATGGGAACTTTCATACACTGCTGAAGGGAATATAAATTGGTCTATCTACTGTGGGGAAATGGCAGAATTTACAAAAGCTAAACATATATAAACTGTATCACCCAGAAATTCCACTCTTAGTTATATTCTCAACAAAATGCATGTTTCCCAAGTGACATATACAAGAATGTTCCTTCTACTTTACTCAGAATATCCAAAAACTAGAAACAACCTACAAGTCTGTGAATAACACAGTGGATGAATTGTGTTATTCATACAATTAAATACCACACAGCAATCAAAAGAACAAGCTCTTCTTTTTTTTTTTTTTTTTTTTGCAGTACGCGGGCCTCTCACCATTGTGGCCTCTCCCGTTGTGGAGCACAGGCTCCGGACGCGCAGGCTCAGCGGCCATGGCTCACAGGCCCAGCTGCTCCACAGCATGTGGGATCTTCCTGGACCAGGGCACGAACCCGTGTCCCCTGCATTGGCAGGCGGAGCCTCAGCCACTGCGCCACCAGGGAGGCCCACAAACTCTTTTTTTAAAATGTTTTTATAGCATTCTTTATATATATATATATATATATATATATATATATACACACATATATATATATTTTATTACTTATTTTTGGCTGCATTGGGTCTTCGTCGCTGTGCACAGGCTTTCTCCAGTTGTGACGAGTGGGACTACTCTTCGTTGTGGTGTGCGGGCTTCTTATTGTGGTGGCTTCTCTTGTTGAGGAGCACAGGCTCTAGGTGCGCAGGCTTCAGTAGTTGTGGCACACGGGCTCAGTAGTTGTGGCTCACGGGCTTAGTTGCTCTGTGGCATGTGAGATCTTCCCAGACCAGGGTTCGAACCTGTGTCTCCTGCATTGGCAGGCGGATTCTTAACCACTGAGCCACCAATGAAGCCCCAAAAGAACAAACTCCTGATACATGCAACATGGATAGATGTGTATGTATTAGATTGCCGGGGCTACCACAGCAAAATACCACAGACTGGGTGGCTTAAACAACAGAAATTTATTTTCCTCCACTTCTGGAGGCTGGAAGTCCAAGATCAAGGTGTCCACAGGTTTGGCTTCTTCTGAAGCCATTCTCCTTGGCCAATTTCTTGCTGTGTCCTTCCATGGTCATTCCTCTGTGCGCAGTTGTATGTGTCTTCTTATAAGGACACCAGTCATATTGGATTAGGGACCACCCATACCACGCATATGACTTCATTTTTTAAAAAGCCATATGCTTTTTTTAAAAAGACCCTATCTCCAAATGCAGTCATATTCTGAGGTACTGGGTGTTAGGACTTCAACCTATGAATTTGAGGGCAGACACAATTCAGCCCATAATTATATATATACAAATAAAAGTGAAAGAGTGAAAAAAGCCAGACACAAAAAAAGTGTATATTGTATGATTCCAAAAATGAATGTACATGGCGATAAAAGTTAGGAAAATTGTGGTTATCCTCTGGGATTAAGTGATTGGACGAAAGGTGAAGGAGGTTTCTGGAGTGTTGGTAATGTCCTGGTTTTTGTTCTGGGTGGTAGCTATACAGGAGTGTTTATTTGTAAAGATTTGTTGAGCCATATCCTCACAATTCATTTGTCTGTATCTGTCTTATAAGTTGATAAAAAGTGTATTTAAAATTAAAAAAATTCTAACCAAACAACAAAAAAGAAAACATCACCTTTCAACATGTGTTCACAATAAAAACACAAGGAAGCAGATCAACACAAGCAAGGTTGGAAGAAACACGTACTGGTTGGACCAGTGCTTCAAGGATTTGTAATATTGGAAGCAGATAATAAAATAAATAAGCTTAAAGAAATAACAGAGGGAATAAAAACATAATCAAAGGACAAAATATTACTCAGACCAAATAGATTGAAAAAGAGCCAAATAGAGCTCATAGAAATGAAAAAAATATAATCATTGAAATTCAAAAAGTTGATTTGGGGGGTTAAAGATCAGTTTAGACATGACAAAGTAGTAAACTGATGGACTGGAAGACAGCTCTGAAGAAACCCTTCAGAATACTCCACTGAGAAAAAAAAAATGGAAGAAGAAAAAAGAAAATGACATATGGAAAATCGAATGAGAAATGCTAACAGATGTTGAACTGAAATTCTAGAATAAAAGCATGTGTGTCTCTATCTCTATCTATCTCTAAGTTGATTGATCATGGCTAGTTTTCAAGAATTATAAAAGATATGTATCTACAAACTAAAAATACGTAATGAATGCCGAACAAGAAAACAACAACAAAACCCATTAACAAATTAAATCATTTAGAATTACTATAGTTAATCTGGGGGAAATTAAAGTGACAATTTATTTAGTTTTCTTTCCTAGTTAACAATCATCTGATTATTGATAGAAGAATGCAAGAAACAAAAATTCTCTCTTGATCCTCCTCCTGCTATTCCATAGTATATAACATAATTCTGTTGAAATAATTTTATAGCAACAAGTCTTCAAATGATTTTCAAGCTGCTTTGAAATTTTACATCTTTAAGGACCTACAAAATATTTGCCTTACACTAAGATCTTCACCCAAATAACTTTTTATACTTCGTTTTCCAAAACAATCACTGCAGGCTGTGGAAATGATTGATAAATGTCCTCTTAAAGCTGATTCAGAATATATGTCTTGGCAAATAAAGAATCATCTGCAAAGAAACTTCTCAGATATTTATATTTTAGGTGTTAGCAGTATCTCTTCATAATGATTTTTGCCAGATCCCTGAACTTAATAATGATTTGTTATTATGCATAATGTGTCCATATGAAATATTACACTTTTGAGTGATATTGTCAAATTTTCCTATTCTTTCCTCAGCAAAAATAGATCCTCCAGTCATGAATATAACCCAAGTTAATGGATCTTTGCTGGTGAATCTCCATGCTCACAACTTACCATATAGAGACCAAAAAGGAAAAAATGTATCAGTGGAATACTATGGGCTAGTATACCGCGTCTTTGTAATTAACAATTCACTGGAAAAGGTAAGTTCAGATGAATAGATAAGTTTAGTATTTTTTCTTTTGTTTAAGCAACATTTTAGCCATAAAATAGGTCCTGTCTTTTGCTACTCTATCCCCTCTTATTTTTCCTTATCTTTTTTTAGTTCCTTCTCACTTTCACCCTCATTGATAAGCAATTAGTTGTTACCATCGCCATCAGAATTGTGTGTACGTGTGTTTGCACGTTTTCTGTCATTCAGCTGGTTTCCTTTTGATTTTCCCTGCATATCTAAAGATTGGTATTAACAATATTTAATTCCATTTGATTGTCACAAATATTCATTTTTATGGACTTTACACACCTTATTTTAAAGTGGCTTTTGGATCAGAGCATTATATATTAGTGCCAGATTTGCTCTGATATTATAATCCTCCATTGGTGCCTTTATTTTGGTTTGGTGGTTAATTGAATGTTCCTTTTTTTTGGTGTCCATCTAAGACAGGGTTCCTTTGGCTGTCAAAAACAGAAACCCATTCAAACTTGTTCAAATAGAAAAGTGGAGGGGAGAGGAGGATTTTTACTCAGAGGTAATGATCAATCTTACAACAGCCAGAAGCGAGAAATAAAGTGCTGCCAGGCTTTGTAGTCACTGGGAAGGAGAAATGGAGAAGCAAGTTGTAAAGAATCTCACTCTGTTTCTCGGTGGTCACATGCCACATGTTTACAACTGTCTCCAAATCTACTCCATTCTCCTCACTGCACAGTTCAAATTCTTAAAAAAGAGACTCTGACCACTGGGTCAATCAATCAGCATAACTAGGGAGAAGTCATGTGGTTCCTCCACAGCCATGTGACCTGTCCCTTTCTCAGTCTGTGAGCTAGGACTCTGGAGAAGGAGGATGTGTCTCGGAAGAAACCCTACAGCCCATCTAAACTGATCATGAACAACTTAGTTTTATCAAAAATAGAGCAAGTCAATGACTTACTGGAAACCATTTATCATCTCATTTTTCCCCCTTGTGTGTAGGAGCAAAAGGTATATGAAGGAACTCACAGAGTTGTGGAAATGGAAGCTCTAACACCTCACACTGATTACTGTATAGTGGCTGAAATGTATCAGCCCACATTAGACAGAAGAAGTCAGAGAAGCCAAGAGAGATGTGTGGAAAGTCCTTGAAGTGCTCCGCAGAGTGGCAATCCAAACTCTCTGAGAACAGGACGGCTCGTTTTGAAGAATCTCATTGAAAGTTGTTTTTATATATTTTTTTCTGAAATATAGTTGATTTACAATGTTGTGCTAGTTAGTTTTTATATATTCTTAATGCAATGTTCACCGCTATACTTCACAGACCTCTTGGTTTAATCATTCTTTCTTCCTTTATATTTTATTTGTAAACTAAATTTAAGCAGTTCCCCCCCCACAAAAAAAACCATTAGAATTTAAAGAAGAGGCAGAAAACAAAGGGATGTGTGAAATACAGAACTTTATTTCTGACTGTAACATCTCTAACATAATCTCCATTCTTCTAAGTCAGCTAAATGAAAATTAAAGAACCAAGGAGCAGTAGGCATGTTTTTAAATGTTGAATGAATTTTTAAAAATAGTATCACAGACAAGCAATCCTGATGCAATCCTTTTTCACTATCTATTGACAGTTCACTTGACATAGATATTTCAACTTTCACATAAGTGGAATTTTTATGTGAATGAGTATTTTCCCATACATTTCTATTTTATATGAATATACTTTCCATACATTCATTTTCTATTATATAATATTCTTACTTAATGAACCAATATTTTCTTTTAAATTCTATTCTATGTAAATAAGAATAATATTTGAAAAAAAGCCCCTCATGATTTCTGGATTAATATCTAGGTTAAGTTTATCAGCAATAACATCTAAATACCAAAAGATGCCTACTTAATACAATTTCCTTCATTTCCCTCACATTAAGGTTTTCTTTTCTGTTTTTGTTTGTTTTTTAATATTGCCTGAGAAGAATATATCTTTATTCTCAAAGTCAGGTATAAGATTTTTCAGCAACAACGTAAAAAAGAACGTTTAACTCTAATTTATACCACACTCATTACTCAATCCTCCTGGTGAAGGGTCCCTTGCCAGTGGCATCTTCATAATCTCCATATACAAGGATCTTTTGAATGACAGTTTGGTTGGGGACATAGGGTATGGTTGGGGACCAGGTAAAGAAGTTGACTTGCAGCTGAAAGCATAGCATGGGTGGTGGGTTTATTGGGGAGAGGGGCTGGTGCTGGCAGAGATTGTAGAGCCAGTTGAAGCCCACCAACAATCTCCTAGCAGCTCCAGTCCTCAACAAGTGAAGGTCTATGGGCTTGGGCTCAGTATAGCAACAGAAAGCTGCCTTCCTCACCTTGGGCTCAGTGTTTAAGGCTGTCTTTTTTTGTGAAGAGATATGAATTGGAGAACATTTGTACGATTCCTCATGAACATTGCTACAAAATGTGACAAAAATGTATTAAGTGTTTCTGGTTATATACAATTACACACAATAATAAACTGATTAAAAATTCAGAAATGTGTGGAGGGAGATAGTAAGAGACAGAGAAAGAGCTAGAGAATTATTTTCACTGCTTTCCCATGTGGTCAAAAAAAATGAATTTGAGCACACATCTCAAGATAAAAATTACTTTAATCTATGTTTTTGAATTACTTTTTGTTTGTTTGTTTGTTTTGTTTTGTTTTTTTGCTTGCTGTCCTTTTGAAGGGGAATTAAGAGCAATGGGATGGGTATGGAGTAAAGATTGTGCGTGGCCAACAGCATTTAAGTTTTTGAAATTCAATAGTCCTGAAGACTGATTTAAAAACAGTTATGGCTGCCTCATGAAAGTTATTAGGTAGCATCAAGTTTTATTTTATGTTTGTTGTACTTTGTTTTTGCTTTCATGCTTAGGCAAGTTACTTACTTAGGCATGCTTAGGCAAGAATAAAATACTTTGTAAAAAATGATAACTGTTACATTCTTCATTGTGTTAGGAATATATTGTACTATTTCGATAAATCTTTTCATTTTTTTCTTTGTATTTTGACATATCTGTTACTTGGGTATTTTAAAGGATAGACTTGTACATTCTGTCAGATGAAATCCTAATTAGACTTCTTAGACCTACACTAAGTTCCAACCAGAAATAAGCAAACAGTGTCGAGCAGGACTTCAGGCATTCCTCGATCTTGCCCTATGATCAAATGGCAATTCCACTCTTACAGGTTCTCAGGCCAAAAGGTTTGGGGCCATCTTTGTTTCCTCCCTTTCAGTCACATCCTATATTCAATCTGTCAATAAATTCTACTGGCTCTAAACTCCAAACTATAACTTTTCTCACACTTACCTTATTCCAGGCCAACATCCTTTCTCATCTGGATGATTTCTAGAGCCACCTGGCTGGTTTCCCTCTCTGCTCTTGCCTCATTCTAGTCTGGTTTCAGCAGGGTAGCCGAGTGATGCTTTGAACATAAATCAGATCATGTCACTCTTATGCTCCTAACCCTCCAATGGCTCCCCGTCTCATAAAGGTAAAAAACCAAAGTTCTTTCCATGGCCTCCAAGGCCCTGGATGATCTGATTCCTTTTCTCCTAATCTCTCACACCTCAGTCCCTAATTCTGGCCACTCTCACTTTGTTCCAGCACACTGACCCTGCTGCTTGGCCCTCAAATGCAAATGTTCTGGCCTGAGGGCCTCTCTACCAGCTGCTTCCTGGAAAGCTGTGCCAGCAATCCATAGGCTAGCGCCCTCACCTACACTAGGTCTTTGCTGCAAGGTTGCCTTATCAGTGACGCTTCCCTCACCATTCGATTTAAAATGGCAAACTACCCGCCGTGACTCTCTCTACCCCTCATTTTCCCTCACAGCACTTAAACCACCTGACACACTGTAGTTCACTTGTTCATCTTGTTTATTGTTTGTCTTTCCCTCCTCCACTAGAATGTAAAGGCAGGTCTGTCATTTTGTTTTGCTTTGTTTTGTTCTGTTCCCACAACTGTCTCTTCATCCTCTAGAACAGAACCAGTGCATAGCAGATGCTCAATTAATATTTATGAGATAATTTAATGAAGCAAGAGTGGAACCACTGACATCACGGGGAGTTGGTGAGGAGGACGGGGTGGGGGAGGCTTTTCTTATCATTTTGTACAATCTGCTGCCTCTCTTCCTCCACAGGTTAGTGTGGGAGAGTGAGCCATTGTTTACAGAGATGCAACGATGGAGATAAGCAGAGACAAGATCTTGGGCAATTCTGAGCAGAGCTATTCTGGAGTAATTATTTCTTCCTCCAACTGAGTGTCATTTCCTAGGCATTGTTTGCTTTCCTTGGATAGTGGCCAAGTCCAGAAGTCCCACCCCAGGTTTTCTTTAAAAGGAGAGAGGGAATGAAATTGGGAACGTGAAAAAACATACCCACTTTGATGAGAAGGAATTTTAGAGAGAGTTCTCAATATAGGGTTGAGGTAGGTGTTCATGGTGTAAATTCATTTCTAAGATGGGTTCTCATAGGACAGCAACCCAAGATCACACAGTTTGGGATTATTTATATGAGGTTTATGGCATCCTTAGCAATGGCTTTTTTAGCCAGAAAAAAATTATTCAGGGGATATTGGGATTGGTTTTTTTTTTGTTTTTTTTTTTGCGGTATGCAGGCCTCTCACTGTTGTGGCCTCTCCCGTTGAGGAGCACAGGCTCCGGACACGCAGGCTCAGCGGCCATGGCTCACGGGCCCAGCCGCTCCTCGGCATGTGGGATCTTCATGGACTGGGGCACGAACCCTTGTCCCCTGCATCGGCAGGCAGACTGTCAACCACTGCGCCACCAGGGAAGCCGTGGGATTGTTTTTAATTAATTCTTGATTTATGAAAACTGAATATTTAAATCCCTTGTTATTCTTTGTTTTTAAGTTCAATTCATAAACCTTATTACTCCTGTTTATAAATGTGGCAACTTTTAGCAATCACTTTTAAGAGGGCTTTTACAATTTAATTGAATTATTTTAGATATTTATAAATTTAATATATTCCATATCCTTTTGAACACCTCAATTGTATAACACACAGGTTGTCAAGGTCTGTAAGAGGTCTGATAGCTTACCCTACTCAAAAGCTAACAAGTTAGTCTGTCAACATTTTTTCAATGCTAGCAGCAGACATGAGACTCCTGGGTCAGAGACAAAGAGCTTTAACACTCACAGCAATAGCATTAGCCAGAGTATGATCATTTTGCATCAGTTCACTGTTCAGTAGGTCTGGGTTAGGGGCTTGCCTGCTGGCTCAGTGGTTAAGAATCTGCCTGCCAATGCAGGGGACACGGGTTCGAGCCCTGGTCCAGGAAGATCCCACATGCCACGGAGCAACTAAGCCCATGCACCACAGCTACTGAACCTGTGATCTAGAGCCTGCGCTCTAGAGCCTGCGTGCCACAACTACTGAAGCCCGCGTGCCTAGAGCCTGTGCTCTGCAACTAGAGAAGCCACCACAATGAGAAGCCCGAGCACCGCAACGAAGAGTAGCCCCCTCTCATCACACCTAGAGAAAGCCTGCACACAGCAACAAAGACCCAGTGCAGCCAAAAATAAATAAATAAAATAAATAAGTTATAAAAAAGAATAGGTCTGGGTTAGGACCCAACTATAATATGACAACTAAATTTAATGTGGTATCCTAAATGGGATCAAGAAACAGAAAAAAAAGGGATATTAGGTAAAAACTAAGGAAATCTGAATAAAGTATGGACTTTAGTTAATAATAATGTATCATGATTGGTTCATTAATTATGCCAAGTATACAATACCAGTGTAAGATAATAATAAGGGAAATCAGGTGTAGGGTATATGGGAAACCACTGTACTATCTTCATAAAATTTTTGTAAATGTAAAACTATTTTAAAAACGTTTTTTAAAGTTGAGTAAATGAGAAATGTTGAATAAATTATAGAACATATTGTACTTGAGTATTGAAAACACTGTGAAAATTGTAATCAGTGACTGAAATCCAGGAACACTGCTTTTGAGCTTACCAGGGATGTCATTCTTTCTCACCAGTGTGACATGGGAAGATATGTGACCAAACCACATCAGTGTCCACCCATAAGTTACAATTTCAGATGATTCTTAGTCAGCACTAATTAAAAGTCTTTCATCAACCACCCTGAGAATGAGCAGAAACTAACCACCAAAAGCAGAGCTGAAACCTCTCCAAGAGTGAAACATGTCTGTCTAGAGGGAACTGGGGCTTCTTGGTGTCTGGGATCTCAGGGGATTTCTTAGGTGGGAAGTCACTATTAACAGCAGGCTCTGGTTTACCACAGGGGCATGGCTCTTCAGAAGCTTGTGTCTTTCAGCAATCCCCTTGACAAACATGAATCCTTATCTACACAGGCAAGACCCCTCACTCTGGAGGTAGGGAGAGGGAATTAAGGGCCATATTCACTGATGCCCCATCTTCAATAGCTCCCTAACCATCTGTCATCCCACCCTGTTCACAATCATCTAGGGATTATAGCACTATCCCTTCCTAAACACTCAAAGTCCCAAAGTGAGAGATGAGAGTGCCAACATTTCTCGTCTGTAAAATGGAGGACAACAGGAAAGGGTTGGTCTAAGTCAGTGGTCTGGAACGTCAGTCTATGTGAGAATCATCTGGAGGGCTTGTTACAACACAAGTTACTGAGTCCCCCTCCAGAGTTCCTACTCAACAGAGGGCCAATAATTGGCATTTCTGACAAGTCCCCAGGTGATTCTGATGCTGCTGGTTGGAAAGCCACTCTTTGAGAACCACTGGCTTAAGTGATCCTGAGGACATCTTTCTACTTTCGTATTTATTAAATCCATGTATCTCAGACTCATGTGATGATAAAAATCACCTGAGAACTTGGTTAAATATACAGATCAGCAGGCCCTATGCTAAACCTCCTAACTCAGAATCACCAGGAGAGCACCCCAAGTGATTCTTATGATCAGAGGGGTTTAAGAAAATTCATTACATAAAAACTCAGGGGACCATCAATGAAGATGGTGTTAGGTTGGAGCAGGGCGTGGTGGGGAGATCACAGGCAATCAAGGGCAGCATGCAGCCCCAGAAGAAATGGGTAAAGCTGAAGGAGGGGGGTGAGAAGGGATCATCAGGGGCACAGCTTTGCCTTGACCCCTGCCCACTGGGTGTAAAGCACTGCAGAAATCATCTCAACCACTTGGCATGCTTCTTTACTACTCTACCAGTACTATTGGATGGGAAGGGCAGGAGGCTCCAGGGAGGACAAATGGCCAAAAGGTGTTAGATACAGGGTTAAAGAGCAATATTGAAAGGTCATCAAATGCAGCCTTCATTGAGGGTTTTGAATGTGCTTGGTTTTCCCTAACATATAACAACACATCAATGGAAAAGCCTTTCTTTCTCTCTTTCTTTCTTTCTTTCTTTCTTTCTTTATCTACTTTTGTATCCTCTCTTACATGAGGGACAAAGCTGGTCTTATGAGTAATTAGAGCATATGGCTTCTAAAGCCTCTTATAGCCAAGGAGACCATATGTCCTGGTTTTCCCCAGACAATTTACTATTATCTCAGTTGCCTGTGCAATCCTCACCCCCATTCTCTCTCAAAAGTATCCTGGCTTAATAACTTACATTACTTATATAAATTACATATAGCTCTAAAATTCCACATGTCCATAGATCTAGTCATAATCACTTATATTTGTCTAATGCCTTACATCTTTTTTTAAAATTTATTTATTTATTATTATTATTATTTTTTTGGCTGTGTTGGGTCTTCGTTTCTGTGCGTGGGCTTTCTCTAGTTGCGGCGAGCAGGGGCCACTCTTCTGTGCTCGGGCTCTCACTGTCGCGGCCTCTTTTGTTGCGGAGCACAGGCTCCAGACGCGCAGGCTCAGTAGTTGTGGCTCACGGGCCTAGTTGCTCCGTGGCATGTGGGATCTTCCCAGACCAGGGCTCGAACCCATGTCCCCTGCATTGGCAGGCAGATTCTCAACCATTGCGCCACCAGGGAAGCCCTGCCTTACATCTTTAAAGGCATTTTTGTAAAATGAGTTGGAGATCTTATCCCCACTGTGACATTCTGGAGACAGACTCAGAGAGCCTAAGTGACATGACCAACATCACAATGCTGTTCGTGAATCAGAACTAAAGCCTCTTCTATACCGTAGACCAATGGGTTTCTTCCAAAATAGTATTATTTGAAGGTAAAGTGCTCCTTCTCTTTAAATTATATTATCCATGTATCCCAGAAAACAAAAATTCTGTCATGAAGATGTTCATTCCTTTTTAATTTATTTTTAAAATAAAAATATTCTAAGCCTCCATCAACTAATACATCTGTGGAGTTAAGTAGAGAGGTAGTAGAAAGCTGGGTCTACTATAGTAGGTAACAAAGCATATGCCACCACCATAACCGCGCCACACCCTGGCAGGAAGTAGAAAGAAAAATGATAGCAGAAGGAAAGAACAGTGAGTAGAAAGGCAAATCCCCTCAAAGGTATTTTTTGAGGGGAGGTGTAGGGCAAGGAGGGCATCGCAGTTCCTGCTTCCCAATTTTGCCAACATAGTCTCCGGTAATGCTAGTCAGTTCGTATTCAACAGAAACTAATCCTGTCTGAAAGCAATGTGAGGCTTTAATTCAGCCTAAATTCTCCTCTTATAGATTAAGGAGCAGTAAGAAATTTCTCCTTATAGAGAAAGTCCCGGCCCAATGATGGCAACCAAGATGCTCCATTTAAAAGACCGTTTTCAAAATGCCACCATCCTAGAAAGAAGTCTTATTTAGAATGAGACCAAGAATCTTCCTGGAGCTATTTCTCCCTTTCTCTCTGAAAGGCAGCTTCAGGACCATGTTGTGTTTCCCTGGTGTGACCGCCCGCCCTCCTTTCCTGCAGCACGTTCGGGGGGCTGTTTGATTAAACAAGAGACTCAAGGAGAAGGCCGTTAGAAAATTGGAAAGAGTGGCAGCTAGAGACCAGATGCTCCTGCCTTATAAATTAGTAGAAGATTATGCACAGCCAGCTGTACCATATAAATGCCCGGTTTTTATACCACACCATGACCCTCTGTGTTTATCACATGGTCCAGCATCTGGTCAATTCCATCCCCAGCTCCCATATATCTATTCAAATCGAGCATTGGCTGGGGATTTATTTATGTATATGCTTCAATCTCAATCAGGATACCCTCCTGAGGTCCTAACTTGCAGCGTGGCAGAGAATTAACCCAGCAAGTCCTTTGTATCATGACTATAAGTTCCTCATTCATCTGGAGGATCATTTTATTTTCACAAGGTTTAGAAGGTGAGTAGTGGCCAAATGAGGAAGGCATGCATGTATGTAGATAATAAAGACTAGATATAGTTATAGATATAGATACAGATATAGATACAGATATAGAAATATAAACCTCAAAGTCTTTACATACCAAGATATGGATTTTCTAGAATAAGGTAGAAGTAATGTTTTATATGCCTTGAATAATTAAGATAAAAAGGAAAGAGGCTTTCTTGTGTTTTTAAATCTTGAACTAAATCCGAGGTTACAAAAAGTCTTCTAAGTTTCTTTTGTAAAGACAGTTTTCCAAGAAAAAAAATCCATTAATTGATTACTTGGCTTTGGGTGTTTTGCTTTAAATGTCTTTGTACATTTATTTTTAATGCGACCCAAGTTATGTGGGCCCATCTTTGTGGTGCAGCCCAAAGGATACTCTGATCTTCCCCTCATGCCACACATCAAAACAAATTCTAGATTTACCAAAGAATTAAATGGAAAAAAGTTAAACAAAAAATAAACTTAGAAGAAAACACTTTAACAATTTTTTCTGATCTCTGGAAGGTAAAGGACTTTAGATTTTAAAAACAAGGGAAGACATTATCATAGAAAAAGATTGATAGATTTTATCCCATAAAACTTTAAATTTTCTAAATTTCCAAATTTAGCAAAACCTGAATTAAAAGACAAACAGCATAGTGTGGTTTTTTTTTTGCAACAGATAATGAACAAAGAATTAATAATCTTAACAAATGGAAAACTCTTAGGGATCAACAAGGAAAACACCAAAGCAACAGATAAATAGGAAAAAGACAGAATTAAACAGTTCTCAACAGAGAAAATACAAATTGTCAGTAAATTTTTGTTTTGCACAATTCATTAGTAATGTTAAAATCTTAAATTGAAACAAAGTACCATTCTACACCTATCAGCTAGGAAAGATTAAATTATAATAGCAAGGATGGGATGACATCGATAAATGGGGCAATCAATCTGGAAAATAAATTAACTTCAAAGTGTTCAGATCCCTTGACTCAAATTTTATTTCTGGGCCTCTATACTAAGGGAGAAAATTTCAAAATGCAGGTGTAAATTCAGGCACGGTGATATTCACTACAGTGTAAGTTTAATAGCAAAACAAAGAGTGGAAACCATCTAAATGCTCTTCAGCTATAGGGAAATGGTAAAGTATATTGAATGTGTCCTTTAGGCTATTAAGTTCTCATTAAAAATCATTCTTAGAAGAATCTGTAACGACATAGGAAGGGGGAATAAATTCATATTTCTCTGGACTAATTAATGTGGCACCTTTTCCAAGGGCATTTGATCTGCATCGTGTCCAGTCTATGTGAAGCTTTCCACACAGTACTGAAAGGAATAAGGGTATACCACCCCCAGATATGTCAATTTGGCATAAAGATTATTTTGAGCTAGAGGAAATTAAGAATCAACAGACACAGGAAGACGTCTCTGCCCTCCCCTTACTTGCCTACATGCAGGGTATAAATTTCCCTTTGTGAGGGGTTGCTTAAGTTCTCCCCATGTTCCTGCTCCTGAATGAGGAAAGCAACATTTATTACGAGAGACAGTCAACACCAAGGTGACTCTGCATAAACAAACTTTACTAAAATAACCTGTATCTTCCACTAGTTCTCTCATACATTTCCTAGTTACTTCCCCACAACTTATAGTCCCTTGAAGTCCAAACCCTCTTTTGTTTGTTAAAATGTTACATAAGCTCCCAAGTCTAACCTTTCCTTTGAGTTTCACTTCTTTTCTGTGAATTTCTGTGCATGTAAAAATATTAATAAATGTGTATATGTTTTCTCTTGTTAATCTGTCTTTTGTCAGTTAAATTCACAGGCCCCCAGACACAGAACCTAAGAGAATAGAGGAAAGGTTTTTCATCCCCAACAGTTTTTGACATGTAGAAATTCTTTCATGAATCTTAGCTATTATTGTCATTCTCATTTAATCCTTGAAACAACTCTGTAAAGTTGGCCTTGTTTTACCCATTTCATGAAAGAGTGAAACAAGGCTCACTGAGGTCAAGTGCAGGGATATCTAACTGAACTACTGTTTGAACAAAGGTGGGTCAGAATCCACAGACCATGTTTTTCTCAACACATTCTGCTCCAAAGACTGGAGAATTCAACAAGACTCATCATAAAATTCAACAATATTCCACATTAAAAAGTTGTTTTCAATTGTTTGCAGGGTTGCATTTTTGTACTTTGGGGTAGGTATAGAAAGAAATGGCTAAGAATGACTCTGATTGGTAGGAAGGAGGATGGTTTAAGATCTTAAGATTATTCTAAATTAAAGCAAAATGAAAAAGAGCTATCATACTAATAGTAATACTTGACTTGCATAAAAAAAAGAGTTAAAAAATTTTGCAGTAGAATGATATAACTTGTTTTCTATGATTTTATCCAACTTCAAAGTCTTCTGATACCTGGAGGCAAGTGTGCCTATAAATTGCAAATCTGAATTTCTAAACCTGGACTCTGAAGCATGTTTTGAGTGGAATGTTATAAATGTGACCCAGCTGTTATCTACATTTGCAACAAACAGAGGTGTCTCAAATGGCTTCAAGTGACTTATAAATATCAGTGATGCAAGAAAAAGAAATTACTGGCACAAAAACAGAAATATAGATCAATGGAACAGGATAGAAAGCCCAGAGATAAACCCACCCACATCTTGTCACCTTATCTTTGACAAAGGAGGCAAGAATGTACAATGGAGAAAAGACAGCCTCTTCAATAAGTGGTGCTGGAAAAACTGGACAGCTAGATGTAAAAGAATGAAATTAGAACACTTCATAACACCATACACAAAAATAAACTCAAAATGGATTAAAGACCTAAATGTAAAGCCAGACACTATAAAACTCTTAGAGGAAAACATAGGCGAACACTCTATGACATAAGTCACAGCAAGATCCTTTTGGACCCACCTCCTAGAGAAATGGAAATAGAAACAAAGATAAACAAATGGGACCTAATGAAACTTCAAAGCTTTTGCACAGCAAAGGAAACCATAAACAAGATGAAAAGACAATCCTTAGAATGGGAGAAAATATTTGCAAATGAAGAAACTGACAAAGGAATAATCTCCAAAATATACAAGCAGTTTATGCAGCTCAATATCAAAAAAACAAATAACCCAATCCAAAAATGGGTGGAAGACCTAAATAGACATTTCTCCAGAGAAGACATACAGATTGCCAACAAACACATGAAAAGATGCTCAACATCTCTAATCATTAGAGAAATGCAAATCAAAACCACAATGACGTATCACCTCACACTGGTCAGAATGGCCATCATCAAAAAATCTACAAACAGTAAATGCTGGAGAGGGTGTGGAGAAAAGGAAACCCTCTTGCACTGTTGGTGGGAATGTAAATTGATACAGCCACTATGGAGAACAGTATGGAGGTTACTCAAAAACCTAAAAATAGAACTACCATACGACCCAGCAATCCCACTACTGGGCATATACCCTGAGAAAACCATAATTCAGAAAGAGTCATGTACCACAATGTTCATTGTAGCTCTATTTACAATAGCCAGGACGTGGAAGCAACCTAAGTGTCCATCGACAGATGAATGGATAAAGAAGATGTGGCACATATATACAACAGAATATTACTCAGCCATAAAAAGGAACAAAATTGAGTTATTTGTAATGAGGTGGATGGACTCTAGAGTCTGTCATACAGAGCAAAGTAAGTCAGAAAGAGAAAAACAAATACCGTATGCTAACACATATATATGGAATCTAAAAATACGGTACTGATGAACCTAGTGGCAGGGCAGGAATAAAGATGCAGACATAGAGAACGGACTTGAGGACACGGGGGTTGGAGGGAAGGGAAGCTGGGTTAAAGTGAGAGAGTAGCATTGACATAAATACACTACCAAATGTAAACTGGATGACTAGTGGGAAGCTGCTGCATAGCACAGGGAGATCAGCTCGATGCTTTGTGACCACCTAGAGGTGTGGGATAAGGAGGGTGGGAGGGAGGCTCAAGAGGGAGGGGATATGGGGATATATGTATACATATAACTGATTCACTTTGTTGTACAGCAGAAACTAACGCAACATTGTAAAGCAATTATACTCCAATAAAGGTGAAAAAAAAAAAGGAAAAGAAATCTGTTTGTTTCTACTATACTATGATGTTAAATGCATTCTCTTTATTAGATTTTGTTACCTACATTTCCCCTTGGTTTATTTTTGAAAGATAACATCCCTTTTACCATATTTGAGACATATGTCAGTATGGAGGTTTGTACGTTAGAGTTAGTAAGAGAAGGGGCTGCTGCGGAGTGTGTCTCTGTTTGGCACAGAAAGGAGTCATTGAAGACTTCAAAGTGATTTTGAAAATATTTAGGGATTAGAGGGAAAGAACCATCATGCAAAACCATTAAATTCAAAGAGAGGATTTTTAAAAAGCAAAGGAGGTGAGGGAAATGAGCTGCCTCCTTTTTTCCAAGAGTTCATCTCATTTTAACTTTTCTTTAGTTACTCTGGATGCAAACATGTCTGTAAACATTACCAATGTGAAATTGCACTTCTTGAATTGGAAGCACATTATTCAATAGAATAGTATAAACATGATCACAGCTGTTTCAAAACATAGGTGTCCCAACATGGTCCACCAAGTGGCTTTTAAATATTGATGATGCAAGAAACATTAACTTGGTTTTATGTAATCGGGCACTACTGAGATTTCGCAAGGCTTCAGATTTTACTGCTAGTAAAGGCTGTAAGTCGAGTTTTCCCTCACCACCAATTTCTTCACCTCGGACCTCCCTCCAACCCCGCTTTTCCAGCATAATAAACAGTTGAACCCCAGCATAATAAACGAATTTTATAAGATGGTTTTATAATCAACCTAGAATATAGATGATACAAATGTCTTTCCCTAGTATGGGGACATTTATGAGATCATCCTTTCTGACCTCTTCATTCCCAAGGCAAGAGTGGAGGGGGAGGCAGCCGAGAAGAGTGAGAGGAAAAAACTCACCTTTCCAGGTGCTTTAAAACCAAACATTATATATTTGCCACAGGAAACAAAGAAAGAGATGAAGAGAGGGAGAGAGGAAGGAAGGAAACAGAAGTTCTCCTGTCAAGAAACTTGCAGTGATGAGTGTGATGTGAGAATAAAAGCAGTTTGTGGAGATAAATAACAGTAGTTTGGGATTTGTTTGGTTTTGTTGGTTTGTTTTTAGTTACTGGCTTCAAATCACAATGAAAATTTCAAAACCAGAAAACACTGACTTTAAAAACTGAACAAATGACCCTCAACATCATTTGAAGGGTAAATAGTTACCTTCGGATACAATGGCTAGCGGCCATATGGCCCTGTGTTTTAATACTGAGGCATGTCACACACACAAGTGTACACAATATTTCTGCTGCCCTCTTACTAATGGATTTCAGAGGTATTTCCATTCAGAGGTCTGGTGGGGGTGGGGAAATGAGAGAGGAAGTCGCTGGTTCTATGGGAAACGGAGCTTGGGTGCAGCCTCTTGAGCTGGAAGAAAGATAAGCCACCTGGGACCCAGCTAACTCATCGAGGCAGCTCAGGATGAGTACCCACAGCCATCCTCAATCTTCTCTTTTTATTTTTTAATTAATTTTTACTGGAGTATAGTTGATTTACAATGCTGTGTTAGGTTCTGCTGTACAGCAAAGTGAATGAGTTATACATATATCCACTCTTTTTTAGATTCTATTCCCATATAGGTCATTACAGAGTATCAAGTAGGGTTTCCTGTGCTGTACAGTAGGTTCATATTAGTTATCTATTGTATATGGAGTAGTGTGTATATGTCAGTCCCAATCTCTCAATTTATCCCTCCTCCCACCCTTTCCCCCTTGGTAACCATAAGTTAGTTTTCTACATCTGTGACTCTATTTCTCAGACAATTTTCTACAGTATGGTTGAAACCCTGCTTTCTGGGCCTAGGAAATATTTTTTATATTGGAATATCAAGAAACTAGGCTTCTTTTGAATTATCCAGCTTTTCTTTCACAATCGTTGATTGTTTTGTGGAATAAAACTCAGGAGAAACTCAACAATCCACTAACCAGAATCCTTCTTTAACTAGTAATCTTGCATATTTCCTCTAAAATTAGAGTTGAAGCTTACACTCTTCAGTGCTTTTGGTTGCAAACAACAGCAGATTTTCTGGCTAATTTAAAGTAAACAGGAATTTGCTCGAAGGATATAAATTACTTCACGGAATTGTTGGGAGAACTGTGTTTAGGCAGAAACTAAGGTCAGCCAAGTCCAGCCCACGTCCTGCTGAACTCCGCTCCTCCTAGGTCCTTGCTGCCGGGCCACCAGCCTCACAGTCGCCATTACAAATAATATCTAAGTGGTCCCAAGCCTTTGATGCTCCCAGTGAGAGCATCTGACTGGCCACCCACCCATGCTCTAGCAGTCAGGGGTCAAGAGTAGAAAATGGATCTGCCTCCCGTGGCTTCCACTGGGGTCGGGCAAGCCCTGTCTCCCATCCATCTTTGGATTCTCCCCAAATAGGAAGGACACTGGGCATCCAGAACCACAAATTTTAGGGCTTTATGATAGGCACTTCACCTACATTGTCTCATTTAACTATGACAATAACTGTATTATCCCCATTTTAAAGATGCGAAATTGAGGCTCGGGTAAGTTCAGTTGTCCATTAGGATGAGATCTGAGGTACTGAAGTGCTATCCCAAACATCAAAGAAATTTGAAATTATGCATACTCTAATTCTAATGATAGATGTGTTTGAGTGTATGTTTTGGGTTTTTAAAACTTTTTATTTTACATTGGACTATAGTTGATTTACAACGTTGTGTTAGTTTCAGGTGCACAGCAAAGTGATCCAATTATACATATACAGAATGTATTTTCTTCGAACAGTGGTGATCTAAATGTGACACAGGTGGTAACACCCTTAACCAAAACATAGGTTTAATAGAACACCATTTCTTCAGACACACTGGTATTGTAGTACATGAATCTTTAAGAAGAGATTAGTGCCTCTGCTATTTTATAAGCTACAAACATACTTTCTTCAAGCTACTCTATCAATCTATCTGCAGGTATGCAAGGAACAGATGCTCCTCGTTTAGGAAAAGAAATCTATGCATGAAAGACAGCAGAGAAGGCACAGTTTTTTACCTTTTGGTGACCCCACAGAACACTACTGACCCCCTGTGGCCATATTTCAAAGCGCCATCTTCAACTGAAACCCAGCTGCTTCTGAGGGCCAAACAGCAACAGCAGGAGAGGTCCCCTGAGTACCATGGTCCCTGTGCTCCTGTGTCATCATTGGGAAACTGGTTGTCATTGTAGTGGCATGTGGAATCTCTGAGCTAGTAAGCCCAGTTTTGCTCTGCTTGAAAGCCACAGCCCACATCCTGAGGATTTGCCCAGTTCTACCCACAGCACGACGTCTGTATTGTGTCTGTTTATATTCACCGAGCACCTTTCCTATTTGGGCCTTCTGACAAGCATTTGCCCCCCATTGTCTCATTTAATCATTGCAATAATTGTGTTATGCCCGTTTTAAAGATGAGAAGTTTAAGTTCAAAGATCAGTAATCCACCCCCCACCCCACCCCAAGTCAGATGAATAAAAAGAGATTTTGAAAAAAGGATTCAAATCTTCCTCCCAAGGTCTGCTAACATCTCCATGAAGGCTCCTATGACTATTTGGCCCACAGAAATCTCACCCCTTCTAGACTTTAGTACTTAGCATATGCTGTTTTGTATTATCTTCATGTGTGTGGTAAAAACTTTGAGTGGTTGCTGGGTGGGAGGGAATGTGGGTTTGTAAACCCAGAACAGAAAATCTTTCCAGGGCTGGAATCTGCACACCTATGAAGAGAGAACAACAGTGACGGCTGATACATAACAATGGCTCACCGTGTGCTGGGGACAGGACGTCTCAAAATGCTTTATGTGCTCTAATGATTACATCTTCATATCAACCCCACAGTGTAGGTATTATTAATAGCTTCATTTTACAGATGACAAAACTAAAGCACTGAGAAGTTAAATAAATTGCTGTTATGAGTTGAATTGTGTCTCCCCAAAATTCATATGTTGAAGTCCTAATACCCAGCACCTCAGAATGTGATCTTATTTGGAAATAGGGTCATTGAAGATGTAGTTAGTCAAGAGAAGGTCATACTGCAGGAGGGTGGGCCCCTAATCCAGTATGATCGTGCCCTTATAAACAGAATGACAGGTGAAGAGACAGACACATACACAGAGAGAATGCATGTAAAGACTGGAGTTATGTTGCCACAAGCTAAGAACACCAAAGATGCCCAGCAAGCCACCAGAAGCTAGGGGA
Source organism: Hyperoodon ampullatus (assembly GCF_949752795.1). NCBI lineage: Eukaryota > Metazoa > Chordata > Mammalia > Artiodactyla > Ziphiidae > Hyperoodon > Hyperoodon ampullatus. The sequence continues at coordinate 63,245,733 of NC_136925.1, read as the reverse complement.
GAAGGCTGGAACAGATCACAGCCCTCAGAAGGAACCAACCCTGCTGACACTTGATTTTGGATTTCTAGTCTCCAGAACTGTGAGATGATAAATTTCTGTTATTCTAAGCCACCCAGTTTGTGGTACTTTGTTAAGCAGCCCTAGGAAAATGATAGGGTTGTGTAAGATCACACAGCTCCTAAGTGGTGAAGGCTGAAAATGAACCTGGGCTGTGGGGCTTGGGAGCCCGTGCACAGTCCTGGAGAGAAATGGGGAGAAGGAAGGAGGGAATTGATGACAGAAGTTCCTCCAGGCCCTTGGCAGGGTGGCCAGCACCTAGGACCAGGTGGGAAAAGAGGTCTGACTCAGAATCCCCACACTGCAGAAGCGGTAACTCTGTCCCGTGTCTCTCAATTGTACTTCTTATCACCCAGGATCCCCAGGTCGTCGTAGGAGCAATGCCATCAGCAGCAACAGTGGCAAAGGTGATGGCTGCCCATGCCACCTTTGACCTTTAGTTAGGTGTGCTTACCGCCTGTCAGACACCCACAGCGTCAAACAAGTATCCCAAAAATGTTAGCAAGGTTTTGTAAAGTTAATAGCTTTATTGACATACACTGACATACAATAAACTGCACATATTGACAGTGTACAGTTTGATGTTATGTCAAAGGTATATACCCATGACACCATCACCACAGTCCAGATACAAAGCATGTCCGTCATCTACAAAAGTCTCATTGTGTCCTTTTGTATTATCTCCCTCCACCACTTCTATCCACCTCTCTGTCTCCAGGCATCATTGATCTGCTTTCTTTCACTATACATTAGCTTGTATTTTATCAAATTTTATATAAATATAATCATATAGCATGCACTATTTTTGCCTGGTTTCTTTCACTCAGCTTAATTATTCATCCACTTAGTTTTGTGTATCAGTAATCCATTCCTTTTTATCACCGAGTAGAATTTCACTGTATGGGTATATCACGATTTATGCTTTCACCTGGGTTTTTTTTTAATTTTTTTTTCATTGAGGTAAAATATACATAACATAAAATTTACCCTCTTAACCATTTTTAAATGTACAGATCGCTGGTATTAAATACACTTGTAAAGTTGTGCCACCATCACCACCATCCATCTCCACAACTCTCTCCATCTTGTAACACTGAAACTCTATACCCATTAAACAAATAACTCTCCACACCCCTCTCTGTCCAGACCCTGGTAACCACCATTCTACTTTCTGTCTTTATCATTTTAACTACTCTAAGTACCTCATTTAATACGAGTTACACAGAATTTGTCTTTTTGTGACTAGTTTATTTCACTTAGCATAATGTCCTCAAGGTTTATCCATGTTGCAGCATATGTCAGAATTTCCTTCCTTTTTAAGAATGTATAATATTGTATTGTATGTATACACCATGCTCTGTTTATCCATCGATGGACACTTAGTTTGCTTTCATGTTTTAGCGAATGTGAATAATGCTGCTATGAATTCTTTGAGATCTTGCTTTCAATTCTTTTGGGTGTATACCCAGAAGTGGAATTGCTGGATCACATGGTAATTCTGTTTTTAATATTTTAAGGAACTGCCATACTATTTTCCATACTGGCTGTACCATTTTACATTAAAAATTTCACAAAGCCCAATTTGTCTACCTTTTCACTTGGTGCCTGTGCTTTTGGTTTCACATCTAAGAAATCATTGCCATAGCTTTTGCCCTGTGTTTTCTTCTAAGAGTATTATAGTTTTAGGTCTTTCATTTAGACCTTTAAACCATTTTTAGTTAATTTTTGTATGTGGTGTTAGGGAAGAGTCCAGTTGCATTATTTTACATATGGATATCCAGTTTTCTCAGTACCATTTGTTGAAAAGACTGTCCTTTCCCCATTGAATGGTTTTGACATTCTTGTCAAAAACAATTTGACTCTATATGTAAGGGTTTACTTCTGGGCTCACTATTCCATTCCATTGACCTATATGTCTGTCTTTATGCCACTACCACACTGTTTTGATTACTTTAGCTTTGTAGTAAATTTTGAAATCAGGAAGTTCAAGTCCTCCAGCTTTGTTCTTTCTTTTTCAAGATTGCTTTGGCTACTTCGGGTCCTTCAAGAGGCCCTATAAGTTTTAGGATGGGTTTTCAGCCAAAAAAACCTCCATGTCATTGGGATTTTAATAAGGATTGCATTGAATCCATAGATCACTTTGGGTAATATTGACATTTTAACATTATTAATTCTTCGAACCCATGAACATGGGGTGTGTTTCCATTTATTTATGTCTTCTTTAATTTCTTTCAGTCATGGTTTGTAATTAACATTGTATAAATGCTTTACTTCTTTCATTAAGTTAATTCCTAAGTATTTTATTCATTTTGATATTATTGTATGTGGAATTGTTTTCATAATTACCTTTTCAGAACTTCTCTTCTGTTAGTAGAGAAGTTTAGTAGAGAAATGCAACTGATTTTTGTGTGTTGACTTTGTATCTTGCTATTTTGCAGAATTCATTTATTAGTTCTACCAATTTTTTGTGGCATCCTTAGGGTTTTTTACATATAACATCATATCATCTGTGAATAGAGATCATTTTACTTCTTCTTTTCCAATTTGGATACCTCTTATTGCTTTTTATTGCCTAATTTCTCTGGCTAGGACTTCCACCCTATGCTGAATAAAAGTGGTGAGAGTGGTCATCCTTTTCTTCTTCCTAACCTTAGAGGGAAAGCTTTCAGCCTTTCACTATTGAGTAGGGTGTTCACTATGGGGTTTTTTGTATATGGCTTTTATTATGTTGAAGTACTTTCCTTCTATCCCTAGTTTATTTATTTTTTTAATTTTTTAATTTTTATTTTTTATACAGCAGGTTCTTACTAGTTATCAATTTTATACACATCAGTGTATACATGTCAATCCAAATCTCCCAATTCATCATACCACCATCCCCACACCCCTGCGGCTTTCCCCCATTGGTGTCCATACGTTTGTTCTCTACATCTGTGTCTCAACTTCTGCCATGAAAAACGGTTCATCTGTACCATTTTCCTAGGTTCCACATACATGAGTTAATACACGATATTTGTTTTTCTCGTTCTGACTTACTTCACTCTGTGTGACAGTCTCCATGTCCATCCACGTCTCAACAAATGACTCAATTTCATTCCTTTTTATGGCTGAGGAATATTCCATTGTATATATGTACCACATCTTCTTTATCCACTTGTCTGTCGATGGGCATTTAAGTTGCTTCCATGACCTGGTTATTGTAAATAGTGCTGCAATGAACATTGGGGTGCACGTGTCTTTTTGAATTATGGTTTTCTCTGGGTATATGCCCAGGAGTGGGATTGCAGGGTCATATGGTAATTCTCTTTTTAGTTGTTTAAGGAACCTCCATACTGTTCTCCATAGTGGCTGAATCAATTTACATTCCCACCAACAGTGCAAGAGGGTTCCCTTTTCTCCACACCATCTCCAGCATTTGTTGTTTGTAGATTTTCTGATCATGCCCATTCTAACAGGTGTGAGGTGATACCTCATTGTAGTTTTGATTTGCATTTCTCTAATAATTAGTGATGTTGAGCAGCTTTTCATGTACTTCTTGGCCATCTGTATGTCTTCTTTGGAGAAATGTCTATTTAGGTCTTCTGCCCATTTTTGGATTGGGTTGTTTGTTTCTTTAATATTGAGCTGCATGAGCTGTTTATATATTTTGGAGATGAATCCTTTGTCTGTTGATTAATTTGCGAATATTTTCTCCCACTCTGAGGGTTGTCTTTTCGTCTTGTTTATGGTTTCCTTTGTTGTGCAAAAGCTTTTAAGTTTCATTAGGTCCATTTGTTTATTTTTGTTTTTATTTCCATTACTCTAGGAGGTGGATCAAAAAAGATCTTGCTGTGATTTATGTCAAAGAGTGTTCTTCCTATGTTTTCCTCTAAGGGTTTTATAGTGTCTGGTCTTATATTTAGGTCTCTAATCCATTTTGAGTTTATTTTCGTGTATGGTGTTAGGGAGTGTTGTAATTTCATTCTTTTACATGTAACTGTCCAGTTTTCCCAGCACCACTTATTGAAGAGACTGTCTTTTCTCCATTGTATATCCTTGCCTCTTTGTCATAGATTAGTTGACCATAGGTGTGTGGGTTTATCTCTGGGCTTTCTATCCTGTTCCATTGATCTGTATTTCTGTTTTTGTGCCACTACCATATAGTCTCGATTACTGTAGCTTTGTAGTATAGTCTGAAGTCAGGGAGTCAGATAGCTCCAGCTCCATTTTTTTCCCTCAGGACTGCTTTGGCTATTCGGGGTCTTTTGTGTCTCCATACAGATTTTAAGATTTTTTGTTCTAGTTCCATAAAAAATGCCATTGGTAATTTGATAGGGATTGCATTGAATCTGTAGATTGCTTTGGGTAGTAGAGTCATTTTCACAATATTGATCCTTCCAATCAAAGAACATGGTATATCTCTCCATCTGTTTGTATCATCTTTAATTTCTTTCATCAGTGTCTTATATGCATACAGGTCTTTTGTCTCCCTAGGTAGGTTTATTCCTAGGTGTTTTATTCTTTTTGTAGCAGTGATAAATGGGAGTGTTTCCTTAATTTCTCTTTCAGATTTTTAATCATTAGTGTATAGGAATGCAAGAGATTTCTGTGCATTAATTTTGTGTCCTGCAACTTTACCAAATTCACTGATTAGCTCTAGTAGTTTTCTGGTGGCATTTTTAGGATTCTCTATGTATAGTATCATGTCATCTGCAAACAGTGACAGTTTTACTTCTTCTTTTCCAATTTGTATTCCTTTTATTTCTTTTTCTTCTCTGATTGCCATGGCTAGGACTTCCAAAACTATATTGAATAATAGTGGTGAGAGTGGACATCCTTGTCTTGTTCCTCATCTTAGAGGAAATGTTTTCAGTTTTTCACCATTGAGAATAACGTTTGCTGTGGGTTTGTCATATATGGCCTTTATTATGTTGAGGTAGGTTCCCTCTATGTCCACTTTCTGGAGAGTTTTTATCATAAATGGGTGTTGAATTTTGTCAAAAGCTTTTTCTGCATCTATTGAGATGACCATATGGTTTTTATTCTTCAATTTGTTAATATGGTGTATCACATTGATTTGTGTATATTGGAGAATCCTTGCATCCCTGGGATAAATCCCACTTGATCATGGTGTACGATACTTTTAATGTGTTGTTGGATTCTGTTTGCTAGTATTTTGTTGAGGATTTTTGTATCTATATTCATCAGTGATATTGGTCTGTAATTTTTTTTTTTTGTAATATCTTTGTCTGGTTTTGGTATCAGGGTGATGGTGGCCTCATAGAATGAGTTTGGGAGTGTTCCTTCCTCTGCAATTTTTTGGAAGAGTTTGAGAAGGATGGGTGTTAGCTCTCCTCTAAATGTTTGATAGAATTCAGCTGTGAAGCCCTCTGGTCCTGGACTTTTGTTTGTTGGAAGATGTTTAATCCCAGTTTCAATTTCATTACTTGTGATTTGTCTGTTCATATTTTCTATTTCTTCTTGGTTCAGTCTTGGAAGGTTATACCTTTCTAAGAATTTGTCCATTTCTTCCAGGTTGTCCATTTTATTGGCATAGAGTTGCTTGTAGTTGTCTCGTATGATGCTTTGTATTTCTGCAGTGTCCGTTGTAACTTCTCCTTCTTCATTTCTAATTTTATTGATTTGAGTCCTCTCCTTCTTTTTCTTGTTGAGTCTGGCTAATGGTTTATCAATTGTGTTTATCTTCTCAAAGAACCAGCTTTTAGTTTTATTGATCTTTGCTATTGTTTTCTTTGTTTCTCTTTCATTTATTTCTGCTCTGATCTTTATGATTTCTTTCCTTCTGCTAACTTTGGGTTTTGTTTGTTCTTCTTTCTCTAGTTCCTTTAGGTGTAAGGTTAGATTGTTTATTTGAGATTTTTCTTGTTTCTTGAGGTAGGCTTGTACAGCTATAAACTTCCCTCTTAGAACTGCTTTTGCTGCATCCCATAGGTTTTGGATCCTTGTGTTTTCATTGTGATTTGTATCTAGGTATTTTCTGATTTCCTCTTTGATTTCTTCAGTGATCTCTTAGTTATTTAGTAATGTATTATCTAGCCTCCATCTGTTAGTGTTTTTTACGTTTTTTTCCCTGTAATTCATTTCTAATCTCACAGTGTTGTGGTCAGAAAAGATGCTTGATATGATTTCAGTTTTCTTAAATTTACTGAGGCTTGATTTGTAACCCAAGATGTGATCTATCCTGGAGAATGTTCTGTGCGCACTTGAGAAGAAAGTGTAATCTGCTGTTTTTGGATGTAATGTCCTATAAATATCAATTAAATCTATCTGGTCTATTGTGTCATTTAAAGCTTGTGTTTCCTTATTAATCTTCTGTTTGGATGATCAGTCCATTGGTGTAAGTGAGGTGTTAAAGTCCCCCAGTATTATTGTGTTACTGTCAATTTCCTCTTTTATAGCTGTTAGCAGTTGCCTTATGTATTGAGGTGTTCCTATGTTGGGTGCATATATATTTATAATTGCTGTATCTTCTTCCCAGGTTGATCCCTTGATCATTATGTAGTGTCCTTCCTTGTCTCTTGTAACATCCTTTATTTTAAAGTCTCTTTTATCCGATATGAGTATTGTTACTCAAGCTTTCTTTTTATTTCCATTTACATGGAATATCTTTTTCCATCCCCTCACCTTCAGTTTTAATGTGTCCCAAGGTCTGAAGTCGGTCTCTTGTACACAGCATACATATGGGTCTTGTTTTTGTATCCATTCAGCAAGCCTGCGTCTTTTGGTTGGAGCATTTAATCCATTCACTTTTAAGGTAATTATCGATATGTATGTTCCTATTACCATTTTCTTAATTGTTTTGGGTTTGTTTTTGTAGGTCCTTTTCTTCTCTTGTGTTTCCCACTTAGAGAAGTTCCTTTAGCATTTGTTGTAGAGCTGGTTTGTTGGTGCTGAATTCTCTTAGCTTTTGCTTGTCTGTAAAGCTTTTGCTTTCTCCATCGAATCTGAATGAGATCCTTGCCTGGTAGAGTAATCTTGGTTGTAGGATCTTCCTTTTCATCACTTTAAGTATATCATGCCACTCCCTTCTGGCTTGCAGTTTCTGCTGCGAAATCAGCTGTTAACCTTACGGGGATTCCCTTGTATGTTATTTATCATTTTTCCCTTGCTGCTTTCAATAATTTTTCTTTGTCTTTAATTTTTGCCGGTTTCATTACTATGTGTCTCAGCGTGTTTCTCCTTGGGTTTATCCTGTATGGGACTTGCTGCACTTCCTAGACTTGGATGGCTATTTCCTTTCCCATGTTAGGGAAGTTTTCGACTGTAATCTCTTCAAATATTTTCTCGGGTCCTTTCTCTCTCTCTTCTCCTTCTGAGACCCCTATAATGTGAATGTTGTTGTGTTTAATGTTGTCCCAGTGGTCTCTTAGGCTGTCTTCATTTCTTTTCATTCTTTTTTCTTTATTCTCTTCTGCAGCAGTGAATTCCACCATTCTCTCTTCCAGGTCACTTATCTGTTCTTCTGCCTCAGTTATTCTGCTATTGATTCCTTCTAGTGTAGTTTTCATTTCAGTTATCGTATTGTTCACCTCTGTTCATTTGTTCTTTAATTCTTCTAGGTCTTTGTTAAACATTTCTTGCATCTTCTCGATCTTTGCCTCCATTCTTTTTCCGAGGTCCTGGATCATCTTCACTGTCATTATTCTGAATTCTTTTTCTGGAAGGTTGCCTATCTCCACTTCATTTGGTTGTTTTTCTGGGGTTTTTATCTTGTTCCTTCATCTGGTGCATAGCCCTCTGCCTTTTCATCTTGTCTATCTTTCTGTGAATGTGGTTTTTGTTCCACAGGCTGCAGATTGTAGTTCTTCTTGCTTCTGCTGTCTGCCCTCTGGTGGATGAGGCTATCTAAGAGGCTTGTGTAAGTTTCCTGATGGGAGGGACTGGTCTATCCCTAGTTTATTGAATGATTTTAACATTAAAGGTATTGAATTCTGTCAAATGCTTTTTCCACAGCAATTGAGACTGATCATGTGGGTTTTTCCTTCATTCTGTTAATGTGTTGTATTACATTGATAGATTTCTTATATTGAAATATCCTTACATTCCAGAAATAAATCCCACTTGGTCGTGGTGTATGACTCTTTTAATATGCTGCTGAATTCATTTTGCTGTTATTTTATTGAGGATTTTTGCATCAGTGTTCATAAACAATATTGGTCTGTAGTTTTCTTTCTTGGAGTATCCTTTTTGGACTTTGGCCTCAGGGTAATCCTGGCCTAATAGAATGAGTCAGTAAGTGTTACCTCCTCTTCAATTTTTTGTAAAAGTGTGAGAAGGACTGATATTCATTCTTTAAATATTTGGTAGAATTCACCAGTGAAGCCATCAGATCCAGGGCTTTTCTTTATCAGGAGAGTTTTGATTACTGATTCAATCTCCTTACTAGTTATACATCTATTCAGATTTTCTATTTCTTTTTTATTTCATCTTAGTAGGTTATATGTTTTTAGAAATTTGTCCATTTCATCTAGGTTATGGAATATATTAGCATACATTTGTTCATAGTACTTGCTTATAAACTTTTTTATTTCTGTAAGAATTGGTAGCAATATCCCCGTTTCCATTACTGATTTTAGTGATTTGAATTTTCTCTTTTATTTTCTTAGTTTATACAGCTAAGGTTTTTTTGATCTTTTCAAAGAACCATGATTTTCACAGAAATCGCATTATGGTCTTAATAATCATGACATTCTTAAGGTCTTACTAGCTCTTTACTAGACGGCACTGGATGTTTCCTGTCAGTTAGTGTTCAGTTAACAAGGTGCATTTTTCAAATTAATATTTGGTTATCAGTGGAGAAGGGAAATAAAGGGAATCTAGTCATTCTGCCTCACACTTTTCCTCTCTTTCATTCAAACCATGACTAGGCGACCCAGTAGAGCTGCCATATATTTTCCTCTGTGATTTAGCTAAATCTGCAAACTGAAATTGAGGAGACGTCCTGACAGGATGCAAGGCAGCAAGAACATAAGTATGATTAACTTGCAGGCATGCTGCACAAGATCACTGATATATTCTCATAGAACCACAAGAGGGGGGAAAGATATCTATGTCCTTACTCTAATCAGTCTGAAGCAAGAAAAGTCACAAATTAATGTACTTTTATTGTTGTGATTGGCAGAGTGTAAAAAAATTGTGCTGCTTCAACAAAACAGAAAAGGACTCAGGTATTCTCATATTTCTTTTCTGAGCTAGATTTGAATGGGGCCATTCTATCTGATTGTAATTACTGTAGGTAAGCAGATGGTCAGGCAGCACACCAAGAATTATAATAATCTATGTGGAATGTTCCTAAAACATGAGTTAATGCTTTCAAACCCATAAAGCTTGGAATTTTATGGAGATGAACCACATTATAGAACCACATGCAAACATGTGCTCATCAATATTACCTCAGCTGAATCAACAGCTCAGCTCATTTGCACCTCCTGACCTTCTGGAACTGACCTGTGAGATGCATCCTGAAAGCAATTTCTTCATTTTAAGGATTAAAATTAGATGTATAAAAACACACACAACTCACAGTGATAGCATGTATTTTCAAGTTCAGATTTCTTCACTTAAAACAAACATGGGAAACAAGATAAACTGAACTGCCAAAAACAAGTTATAATTATAATCCATTGCCTCCCTAAGATTCCAGGGGACACTACCAGAGATGACTAGGAAAGAGATAGGAGGGGGAATAAATGGAAAAATGCACAATACTGTTGGCTCTTCATATCCACAATTTCCAAATCCAGGGATTCAACCAACTGCTGATGGAAAATATTGGGGAAAATTTCCAGAAATTTCCAAAAAGCAAAACGAATTTGCCATGCACTGGCAACTCTTTATGTAGCATGTACATTGTATTAGGTATTATAAGTAATCTAGAGATGACTTAAAGTATACAGAGGATGTGCATAGGTTATATGCAAATACCACGCCATTTTATATAAGGGACTTGAGCATCGTGATTTTGGTATCCACGAGGGTCCTGAACCAATCACCCCATGTATACTGAGGATGGACTGTAGTAAACTGATCTCCATGGATTATACACAATTAATTGAGAGTCAGCTTTGGTGCAGTGAAAAGAAGGCACAGCTTGGAATCCAAAAGGCTAGGTATGAATCGTGACTCAGACACTTATGAGCCAGTGGCATTAAGAGGTTATTTAACCTCTTTCTGCCTCAGTGTCTTCATCCTTAAAACAGGGATAACAATACCTACCTCACAGCACAGTTGTGAAATAACCTATATTAAGCACCTGGAAAACAGTGCACAGCCAATGAATGTCTTTCATGTTTCTTTCTTCCTATATTTTTCTCTTTTTAGTAAAAATGTTTTTATTTTTAAAACATCTTACTGCTTTCAGTGCACTTCTACATAGATTTTCTTAATCCCTCTCACAGCAAAATATGATACTAACATTAATTCTGTTTCACATATGAGAAAACTAAAGCTCATTCTAGAATGCAGTCTATTTTACTTCTAGTCTTGTGCTAATCCCTCTAGAATGAATACTGGGATCGCTGAAATCATATAAGGAAAAAGGTCAAAACAGTGAGAAGATTCTAAGATCAAAATATAATAATCTAAGGTTTTTAGAGATCATTAGGTCAAACAGATAAAAGAATATCATGGCAATCTAAGTGACATTTATTTCATTTTTTACTATATAGTTGGGGCTTCAAGAGACTAGAAATAAATATCTCATTAAGAATTATAGAGAGTCCGCCTGCTGATGCAGGGGACACGGGTTCATGCCCCGGTCCGGGAAGATCCCACATGGTGGCTGGGCCTGTGAGCCATGGCATGGCCGCTGAGCGGGCGCGTCCGGAGCCTGTGCTCCGCAGCGGGAGAGGCCACAACAGTGAGAGGCCCGCATACCACAAAAAAAAAAAAAAAGAATTATAGAGCACACAATATAGGATTTAGGGGGCTTGTGGAGAGCTGTGAAATGATTCTTTTAAAAATCCATTCTTGGGCTTCCCTGGTGGCACAGTGGTTGAGAGTCCGCCTGCCGATGCAGGGGACACGGGTTCGTGCCCCAGTCTGGGAAGATCCCACATGCCACAGACGGCTGGGCCCGTGAGCCATGGCCGCTGAGCCTGCACATCCGGAGCCTGTGCTCCGCAACGGGAGAGGCCACAACAGTGAGAGGCCCATGTACAGCAAAAAAAAAAAAAAAAATCCATTCTTGTTTGCAATTACTGTTTGCAGAAATTTACAGATAACATATGCAGGTATAAATTTATGACAGTTATTTAAAGCTCTTGCCTTTCGAAGTTAATGTTAGATAGTAAGGATGAATCCATTTTAACAACTTAAAAAACAGTAAAATAATCCATAATATAGTTAAATACTACTGTGGAAATATCTTTTTTTAGTTTTTGTTTAGTTTTCATTTTATTACTGCAATTAGTGCACGCATGATCACTATAAGTCTTCATTTAGAAAGAGAGCTTTAGAACAATTTTATGAAAATCTCAGAAATAAAAAGGTAAAACAAAGAGGTAGAATTCAGTTTTCAACAAATTTTGGAAGAAAACAGAAATAAAGGTTAGTGTTTGGAAAAGGGCATACCCAGCACAGTGCCTGATAGATAGTAAGTTTTCTAGTCAAGTTTTTTTCTGCCAAGGGAATGTGTGTTTTAGGTTTGGAAGAATAAAAGGCAGAGATAATAAGTCAACAAAGATGAAATCTGAGAGCAGAGCAAGTAGCAAAGTAGGGTCAGGGTAGCAGGTTCATGTTTTAATAGAGAGAAAAGAATCCATCAATAATTTCTTGAACCCCATCGTATGAAAACCTGGCTGGGTTGCTGTAAGGGATGCTATTCCATACCACTCGCATCCCCACTTCAGACTGAGGTGTTTCTTTTCCAGCTGCCAGAGGTGTTGGTTGTCACAGCTGAGTCCCTCCCAGGGAACTGCCCTTGGCTAAAGGGAGCTGCCTTACACAAGGTTGTGCTCCCCTCTCCTGGAGCAGTTGGAACCCAGTGACTGATGGATGCAAGGTTACAAGGCCCAGCAGCCTCTTCCCTCAATTAGGATAACCCCTCCCAGCTCCAGAGCCCCTCATGGGATTGGCTGAAACCCCTGTTGCAGCTACTACACCACAGTTTAACCTCACTCCATCAACACTGCTTCTTCCCTTGCTTCCTTACCCTTATTAATCCTTGGAGTTCTTACCAATTAACCACTGCCCATAAATCTCCATTTCGGAGCTGTTTCCAGGGGACCCAACCAAAGACAGTTGGTTACAGAAATGGTCCTAGGAATAAGACTCTAACTTGGGATTTGGGAGATACGTTGCCTGCTGGCTGGCTGGCAATGAGGACCCTACAAAGGGTCGTACGTGGAGAACTAATAACCTGGCACATTGTAGCAGTCAATTGTCAAAATGTCCAGTGGTGGTGAACTGAATGGGTTAACATGAGGGGCAGTGCACAGGCTCAGGCATCTGAGAGGTACCATGGACAGCATCGTTATCAGGACTATGGAATAGGGAAAACCTGATTAATCTGGTGGGACTGACTTCACTGCAGAAGTGACTGAAGTTCAAGCCACACTTAAGGGTGCGTGTGTGTGTTTGTGTGTGTATGTGTGTGTGTGTGTGTGTGACAGGGAATGAGGGGTGGTTACCAAAGAGACTTCCAGCCAAGAGAAACAGCATCTACAGAAGCTCTGATGCACAAAAGTGCCTGACAATGAGAAGAACTAGGAAATGAATCTCTAGAGAGTAGAAATGCAACAAGGGAAAGAATGGCGCCTGGTGAGCCTGGAGGAATAGGCAGGGGATAAGTCTCAGCCGTTGTAAAGACTGTTGTCATCTTAAGAGCAGTGATAAATCATTGAAGGATTTGAAGCAAGAAAGCTAAAAGATAGTATTACTGAATCCAAGTTCGTATGCACGACAGAAGTCAATAAATTGAGAGACAGCATGTTGGGGCAAGGAACAGCAACTTTATTCGGAAAGCCAGTAGACTGAGAAGATGGTGGACTAGTGTCCCAAAGAACCATCTTGCCTGGGTTTGGATGCTAGTTTCTTTTATAGAACAAAGAGGAGGAAGTGAGGAGGTATAGTAAAAAAAAAAAAAAGGTGATAAGGTGTTGCAAATATTTCCTGTTTCTTGCCAGACTCTGGAGGGGATGTGTTAATTTCTTCTTTCCTGGAGCCATTCACAGGTGGGCTTGGTCAGCATGTTTTCTGTGAGCTAAACAAAGATATTTTAGCTTAATGCTCAGGCATGGGAGGCAGGGCTCCTGGAGATGGGCCATTATGTCTACTTTAAGCTCTAGGCAACATCCCTTTAGTGATCAACTTGTAGCAAAAGCAATAGGATAAGTTAAAGAAACAGAGCCAATATGGAGTCAGATTTGTTTTTCTCTCTTACTATAAGATTTGCTTTTAAAAAATCTCTTTGGCTATGTGAACAGATTGGAGAGAGCAAAAATGGATATGAAGAAAGCAGGCTCTCAGAGGCTGTTGGAGTGACCTATACAGGGATGTGGGCAATCAGTAGAACCTTGTTTACTCAGTGAGCTATCAAACCACCTTCTCAGTAATGAGAAGACCAGATGCGCCTCCACTTACTTGGTTGACGTCTCTAGAAACAATTGTGTGATCTTCCTTTAGCTTAAGGTTTTAATCTCTGTTTGAAAACTAGAATGTCGGCTCCACTGTAACAGGAATTTTATCTGTTGTGTCACTGTTGTGTCCCCAGCTCCTAAAATAGTGCTTAGTACTTAGAAGGTGGTACTCAATAAATATGTGTTTAATAGTTGAATAAATGAGTTTAATAGGAAACATTCCTAATGGAAGTGTAACAAGTTCCTATATTCCTACCTTGATATGAATAAAAGTGAGCATAGGCTCAAAGGGGGCAGGAGGGAAGCAATGGGTAAGGAGCCCATAGCAACTTGCCTACTTTATTCTACTTGTATGGCTGTGTAAGTATGGAAAGAAAACAGGTAATGCCTGTGGGTTAAAAATCTTAATGGGACTGGCTGAAGATATACTTCTAAGTCAAACTGGAACCTTGCACTATTCTTTCGAAGAGGGAGCAACTGTCATGTTTTGATATAAACTGGTCACTAAGCCTTGTTTTTCATTTCCTGTTTCTTTTTTTAATGGAAGAATTTGAGTGTTATCTTTGAATGTAATCTGAACCAGCTATGAAACCCAAATGATTTCCAGTCCTCGCATCCAAGACTGGGTCTGTAGAAGAGTCTTGACTCTTGACTAAAAGATAAATGGCAGCTGGGTTCCTTCTGGCAGCTGGGTTGCTTCCCCTGAGCACTGTTTTCAGGCTGAGACTACAGCTGGGAGTGGCACTTGAGATCACATATCTCTTCTAAACCTTTCTGTGCTGCTCAGAACCGAAAATAAATTTTATGTAGGAGAAGTAAGTGATCCCATATTGAGGAGGCCTTTACAGGTGAGTCTGCCCTCTGTCAGGGTTGTAAACTAGGACATTGCATATTCATGCGTAGAGAGACCAGCAGGACACCCAGACTCGGTAGTGTGGGAAACAGTGACATCCAGTGGCCGGCCGGCAGCATTTCTGATGTGTGGTGCACGCTGATTGGGAAGGGCGGGGGCTCACTCTTTACTCCAGGTGCTGACTTCCGCTTTTGGCCTTCCAAGCCTGTGAACCCTGTGAGACGCCAGGAAGACTCTGATTTCAGATCAACCAGGTTCTACCAATAATATTTATCCTTCTACATCTTCTCCTGTTTTTTTTTACTTTCAGGATAAGCACTCATCTCTCCCTACAGCTGCAATGTCTTAAATTGTATCATAAAATTGAATAAATGTTAATGATCAACAATTGAGAAAATGTAAAATTCCAAAATTACATTTTTTCCTGGTTTTGAAAGTAAGCTTTGTCATTCATTCAACAAATGTTTATTGTGCTCCTACTAGGTGCCAAGCAGTGAGTACAAAAGGAATTCTTACCCTGCTGGGGAAGACAGTAATGTACACACACACATAGAGACATCCCATAATGTCCGGTCATGGTAAATGCTAAAAAGAAAAATGAAACAAGAGCATAGATTTTGACAAGAGAATTGCTGCTATTTTGGATGGTGACCATTCAAGGTCTCTCTGAGGACATTTGAGCAGAAACCTGAATTGAAGGGTCAGATCATGCATATATCAGAGGAGAGCCTTCTAAACATAGAGAAAGGCAAATGATACGAAGAACTGTTGTGCAAAATCCAGCTGCTAGAGAAAATTAAATATGATGTCAGTGTTGGAATAAAAATAATTATATATGAAAGCAGTTTAAATCTATTTTTAAAGATGGAAAGAACCTATAAGCCTAAACTCAACTTTCATATTTTATACGGGAAAGTGCAAAAGCTAACTACAGTCAATCTTTGAATTAGGAATTCAGACCCAAAGTAAAATAGTGTCATATAATAACAAAATGCCACTATTTATAATCAATTTGTTTCAGAGTAAAGGCAGTGAGTCAGGAATGTGGATAGTCAGATGTTTCATTCAGTCCCCATACACAACATGCCCAGACCTCCCAGTGCTCCCAGGGGTAGCTAAGGGTGTCACACACACACACACACACACACACACACACACACACACACACACACACACAGAGTGGAGAAAGGGTTTTACGTTCATTATGGTATTTGATAAAGCTACTTCGGGAAAGATAACTTTTTTCTTTTTGTTTCCTCTTTTTGAGATATAATTTACACATATCTTTAAGGGTGCAGCTTGTTTAATTTTTACATATGAGTTTTGACATGTGTAAGTTTAACTGCCACTGAGATCAAGGTATAAAACATTCCCAGCTCCTCAGAAGTGTCTCTTTTGTCCCCCTCCTGCTAACCTCCAAAAGATAACCAGTATTTTGATTTCTGTCACTATATATTTAGCCAGTTTTTTGAACTTCTTATACATGAAATCACATAGTATGTACTCTTTTTGCATCTGGGTTCTTTCGTTCAACATTCCACCTGTGAGATTCATTCATGTGGCTGCATGTAGCTGTAATCCATCTGCTTTCATTGTTGTCTAATATTCCATTATATGAATATACTACAGTTTATATGTTCTACTATTGACAAACTTTGGGATAATTTCTTGTTTGCGTGGGGTTAGTATGAATAAATTTATTATTAACATTTTTGTACGTGTCTTTGGGTGAAAATAAGCATTCATTCTTGTTGAGTTTCTATCCAGGATTAAAATCACTGATTCAAAAACTGGAGCAACTACCTAATTTGCAAGCCCAATGCAAAATGAAAATAAAAAGCCCCTTATTCAAAAAGTGGGGAAACATGCTATTAAAGATACTAAAATATAAAGCTTTTTCCTTTTCCCCAAGTCTCTCTCAACTTATCATGGTGTTCTTTTATTTGCTATTTAATGTCCTGTAAGTAAAAAAATTTAAATGTTTAAATTTTAGCATAAATTTCACCTTTTTAATGAATGAATATTGTGCAATGGCTGTTTTATATGCAAATATTAAAGCATTTAACCTGAATTCAGGATCACTGAAATTACACAATTCATTTTTCATAGTTTGTATATGCATATGTATTTCATTCTTAAGAGAACAGTGAAAATGCTGCATGGAACTAAGTTAAATATTTTTGTGTCTTCTCTTTGTACATGCCCATTATGTCAACACTTTCTACCCTCAGCTTACTGGTGAGAAAGTAGGATAAAAAAAAAAAACTATAGGTGGCCCTATCTTTCCTTTCCTTCCACGTTATCATTGCTAGCATACGCGTTTGGCTAATGCAGGGAAGTAACATGAGTAAGAAAAGCTATGATAGAATTCTTTGGGGTTTTGTGTGTTTCTTAAAACATCATTGGGTTCTTTCTGTTCAATGCAAGTTCTGGTTCAAGCAGAAATGGGGCTTCTCAGGGCTGTCAGTGTCCCCCACTTACCTTGCATTCCTTTAAGTTTCATTGAGCTCCCAGGCATTGGGGTTCCACTAGAATACTGTGCCCATGGGTATGGTGAATGCTATCCATGACTGGGGTACAAAGGAACAGCACAGACATACAAACTGCACTTCCTTTCCTGCTCAGGTGTATGCTCCGCAGTCTTGCAAGACTTCACTTACAAAAAAAAGTTTAAAATCAGCAAGAATTTCAAAATGTTGACAGCAAGGCATCAAACCATGCATACAGTCCTTCTAAGTTATGGGCCCTGAGCATCTGCACAGGTCACCTGTCCATGAGTCTGTCCATGGAGTGATTCAAAGTATCTTTACCAGTTTAACTCTCCCCCTAGCAATACATGAGAGTTCTAATTGCTCCAACTCCTCACCCACACTTGGCATTTTAACCATCATAGTAGGAGTGTATTAGTATCTCATTGTAGTTTTAATTTGCATTTCCCTGATAACCTATGATGTTGAGAAGCCTATTATTTATTTTGATATCTTCTTTTGTGAAGTACCTGTTAAAACTTTTGCCCATTTTTGTAGTGGGTTGTCTGTCTTTTTCTCATCAATTTGTGGGAGTTATTCATATTTTCTGCATTCTCTTGTCATACATATGTATTGCAAATATCTTCTGCTCTGTTCTTATTCTTTCATTCTCTTAATGGTGTTTTTTGACAAACAGCAGTTGTTACTTTTAACGAATTCTAATTTATCAATTTGTAGCGTTATAGTAAGTCTTTATGTCTTTGTGTAAGTTGTTCAGTTTTGTTCTTCTCCAAGATTTATCTTGGCTATTCTAGGTTCTTTTCAAATAAAAACTCTGAAATGACCTCTGTGTTAACCAAGCATTTTCAAAAGTTTTCAGACTTAAATTCCTTAAATTACCCAGCAGAGGGTACTATGCTACAACCAAGTAAAGCCAGGCTACTCTGGATTTGGACCAAAGAGGATTATTAATGTTGTGCTTTTGCCTTTCCATACCAGAAAAGAGGAATCTTTAGTTTCTTTTCACATATGCTGGCTAATTAGCATGCCTGGCAGGTGCAACTACCAACTGAATTATTATACCAACAGTTGTTGCATTGAGAACTTTTTTGATGATCATGAATGCCAAGGTCATTCAGCATTTGCAAAGATTTTCATCTTCTTTATTACCACCATGCTTTATGGTAGTGGCTGAAGTAACTTCTGTGGCTTTTTATAAACCCTTCCAGAAGCCAGTTTCTGTTAGGAGTACTGTTTCCATTTTCCATAGTAGTTCTCAAAAATAGAAAAGATGACCAAAAACACATTACAAATCCCTTAATTAAAAATGTTCTTTGAGACAAATATCATATGACATCAGATATACGTAGAATCTAAATTATGATACAAACAAACTTATTTACAAAATGAAAACAGACTCACAAACATAGAAAACAAACTATAATTACCAAAGGGGAAAGAGGATGGGGGAGGGATAAATTAGGAGATAGGGATTATTAGATACAAACTATTATATATAAAATAAATAAACAACAAGATCCTACTGTATAGCACAGGGAGCTATATTCACTGCCTTGTAATAAACCATAATGGAAAAGAATATGAAAAAGAATATATTTATATTATATATAAAATTCATACTCATATATGAATCACTTTGCTGTACACTAGAAACTAACAAAACATTGTAAGTCAACTATACTTCAATTGCAAAAAAGTTCTTTGAAATTAAAGTTGCTTAATATCTAGAAAAAATATACGTGTGTGTATATATATATATATACACACACACACATATATATCCAAAATATATGTATACATAATATAATGTTCTGCATAATACATGTTATATATGATGCACATACAGTCTTCCAGTTTGCAGCTTGTCTCTTAAGTGTCTCTTTCAGTGTCTTCTGATGAGCAGAAATTCTTAATTTTAATGTAGTCAAATTTTCCAATCTTTTTATTTATGGTTAATGCTTTTTATACTTAAGAAATGCTTTCCTACCCAAGGGTCACACCCAAAATCTTGCTGGTTTTACCTTTACGTTTAGTTTTTGGATTGGTTTGCTAGGGCTGTCTTAAGAAAAGTGGCTTAAACGTCTCACAGTTTTGGAGGCTGGAAGTCTGAAATCAACATGTCGGCAAAGTTTGCACCTTCTGACACCTGTGAGGGGGAATCTGGTCCATGCTTCTTCCATAGCTTCTGGTGGTCTACCAGCAATCTTTGGTGTTGCTTGGCTTGTAGATGCACGACCCAGTCTCTGCCTTTCTGTTCACATGGCATTCTCCCTGTGTACATGTTTGCATCCAAATTTCTCCATTTTATAAGGACACCAGTCATATTTAATTAGAGGCCCATCCTACTCCAATATGACCTCATCTTAACTAGTAACATCTGCAACAACCCTATTTCCAAATCAGGTCTCTTTCTGAAGAACTGGGGGTCGGGACCTCAGCATATAAATTTCCGGGGGAAAGGACATCATTTAATTTAAAACAGCTCTTTAATGCACCTCAAGTCGTTTTTGTGGTGTAAAATAAGACAAATACCCTATTTTCCCAGAACCATTCACTGAAATCCCACTCTTTTCCCATTCTTCTAAAATATCTGTAAAATGTCGCCATCAAATGTCTATAAATGCTGGACTCTATACAGGTATACCTTGTTTTATTAAACTTCGCTTTATTGTGCTTTGAAAATAGTGCATTTTTTAAAAATTGAAGGCTTGTGGCAACCCTGCTTCGAGCAAGTCTATTGGTGCCATTTTTCCAACAGTAGTTGCTCACTTCTTGTCTCTGTGTCAAATTTTGGTAATCCTAGCAATATCAAACTGCTTCTTCATTATTATATTTGTTATGGTGATCCGTGATCAGTGATGTTTGATGTTATTACTCTAATTGTTTCGGGGTGCCAAGAGTTGCACCCATATAAGACTTAATTGATAAATGTTGCATGTGTTCTGATTGCTCCACTGACCACTGTTCTACTGTGGGTAAAACTTTATCATACAGCATTGTATGCTACAGAGAAATCATTCTTGAAAGGAAGAGTCAATCGATGCAGCAAACTTCACTGTAGTCTTATTTTAAGAAATTGTCGGGCTTCCCTGGTGGCGCAGTGGTTGAGAGTCCGCCTGCCGATGCAGGGGACACGGGTTCGTGCTCCGGTCCGGGAAGATCCCACATGCTGCGGAGCGGCTGGGCCCGTGAGCCATGGCCGCTGAGCCTGCACGTCCGGAGCCTGTGCTCCTCAACGGGAGGGGCCACAACAGTGAGAGGCCCACGTACCGAAAAAAAAAAAAGAAAGAAATTGTCACAGCCATCCCAGCCTTCAGCAGCCATCTGATCAGCCATCAGACCACTCTGATCAGCCAACAGCTATCAAGATTGAGACAAGACCCTCCATCAGCAAAAAGATTATGACTCACTGAAGGCTCAGATGAGGTTAGCATTTTTCAGCAATAAAGTATTTTTTAAGATATGTACATATTTTTTTTTAGACACAATGCTGTTGCATACTAAATAGACTATAGTATAGTGTAAACATAACCTTTTTTTTTTTTTTGGCGGTACGCGGGCCTCTCACTGTTGTGGCCTCTCCCGTTACGGAGCACAGGCTTCGGACGCGCAGGCTCAGTGGCCATGGCTCACAGGACCAGCCACTCTGCGGCACGCGGGATCCTCCCGGACCGGGGCACGAACACGCTTCCCCTGCATCGGCAGGCGGACCCCCAACCACTGCGCCACCAGGGAAGCCCTAAATATAACCTTTATATGCACTGGGAGACCAAAAAAATTCGCGGACTAGCTTTATTGTGATACTCACTTTATTGTGGTAGTCTAGAACCAAACCTGCAAAATCTTTGAGGTATACCTGTATACTGTTTCACTGATCTTTTAGTTTACCACCTTTCCTTGCTGTAACTTTACAATAAGGCTTGATATGTGGAAGGGAAAGTCCTCCCATCTGAACTTTAAAAAAAAAAGTCTTTATTTCTGGACCTTTGCAATTCCACACAAATTTTATTATCACCTTGTTAAGTTTCACAAAGGTCTGTTAAAATTTCGATTAGAATTGAAGCTGTGGTCATTGAATATATGACCTAATTTTAACAGGTATTGAGTCCTCAATCCATAGCTACAATTCATATCTCCCCACCTAAAAAAAATTATTCTTCAATGTCATTGATTGGAATTTCATACATTTTCTTATAAAGGTTTCTCACATACTAGGTATCTTTCATACTATTATAAACAATATTTTATTTAATTTTCTACCTGTTTAATGTTGGTGTACAGATGTGCAATTGCTTTTTGGATATTGAATTTATGTCTAGAAAACTTGCTAGACTCGTATTGGTATTTTTTAATTATTCATAGATATTTTTTCAATTTTCAGGATCCCTGGCCAATATTCCTTAAGACAGTCAAGTTCATGAACACATGGAAATATTGAGAAACTATCACAGACCAGAGGAGACTGAGCCATGGCTGACACAAGCAATGTGGTACCCTGGATTGGATCCTGGAACAAAAATGGAAAAAACAGAGAAATTCAAATAAAATCTGGAGTTTACTCAAAAGTAACATGCCAATGTAACTTCCTTAGCTTTGAAAAATTTACCATGGTAATGTAATGGGATGAGGAGTATGCTGAAATTCTCTGTACTACCTTTGCAAATTTTCTGTACAGAAGTACATAAATAAAAACTAAAAAGTTTATTTTTTAAAAATGTGGTATTGGTGTAAAAATAGACAAATAGACCAATGAGAACAATAGAGATTCATAAACAGACCAATACATACATGGTCATAGATATTCAGCAAAATGGTAAAGCAATTTAATGTGGACCATCTTTTTAGCAAAATATCTTTTTAGCAAATGGTACAGAAATAACAGAACATCTCATGGGAAAAAGAATTAATCTCTACTTTTTCCTCATAGCAAACACACCAAAAAAATAATTTACAATGCATTGTAGATTTAATTGCAAAAGCTAAAACTATAAACTTTGGGGGAGAAAACATTTTTAACTTTGAAACACACAAAGATTTCTTAGATGGGATACCAAAACACAATCATAAAGGAAAAAAATGAAAAATTTGACTTTATCAAAATTTAAAACTTTTGTTCTTGCAGACTTCATTGTAAAAATTAAAAGATAAACCATGAACTGGGAGAAAATATTTGCAACAAATATATGTGACAAAGGACTTGTATCCAGACTACATGAGGCACTCTTACAACTCCATAGTGAGAAATAACCCAAATATCCATCAACAGGAGAATGGATAGATCAAATGAAGTATTCATACAGTGGAATGTCAGGGAAACAATGCCCCATGAATATTTTTACATTTCTGGACAGTTTGTCTCTTGAGCAAAGGAAATTGGCATGTCATAGAATATCTCTTTTTCCCAGACTCATCGCTCCTCACATTGCAAGGGTGTTAGACCTGGAGCCATTTGTTCCCATTCAAAGGATAATAAAACTTAGCTACCCAGAGCCAAATGACTGCAGTCCAGGGTAGGGACTTTCTCCTTTGCCTTCCTGAGAGAATTCATTTACTTTCCCAGGGGTTTCTCTCCCTTTTTCAGAAAGGAAGGTGGCAGCTAAGCAGTGTGTAGCCTATTTAAACTTCCTGACTCATACTTTGGGACTTCCTCTCCTCTGGTGCACACACAGTATAACTACCTGGCTCTCATCACATCACCCCAGAAGAGAGAGAAGAATGGAGCATGGAAAACAGATTTAGTTATGGCTGTATGTAGTAATAATAACTCTGATCTCTGCCCTAGAAACTGCATGTTTGCTTCTGGCATAAAAATGAACAAATGCAGAGATTTAACAGTTATCATGGAACATCCTAGCAATAAAAAAGATTAAAACTACTAATACATGTTATAACATAAATGAACCTCAAAGACATTATGTGGAACAAAAGAAGCCAGATGCAAAAGAATACATGCTATCTGGTTCCATTAGTAGGAAGGGCAAGAAGATTAAAAAGTAATCAAATGGTAATGGAAGCCACAATAGTGATTTCCTGTGTTTGAGGGATATTGATTGGAGCATGTGGAAATTTTCCAGAGTCCTGGAAATATTCTATATTTTGTTCTGTAGTTGGTAACATGGTTGTGTATACATGAAAAATTTAAGATTAGTGGACTTTATGCACCTTATTTTATGTATGTTATGACAATAAAAAACACTTTTTAAAAAAGTCTCAGCCGAGTTGTTTTGTGGGAATTTGCAAGTGATTCTAAAATTTATATGGAAATGCAAAGGGAAAAAAATAGCCAAGATACTCGAATAAGAACAAAGTAGAAGGACTTGTTTGCCAGCAAAAAGATGATTAAAATAGTGTGGTATTAGCATAGGAATAGACAAATAGATCAACAGAACAGAGGATGGTTATAAACAGACCCCTTCATGAAAGACAGTTTATGAAGCGCTGTAAGGAAAGGATAACTTTTCAGTAAATAGTGATGGGTCAGTTGGACTCACATAAAAAATGAAACTTGAACCCTTACTTTACATCATATATAAAATCAATTCCAGGTGGATCATTAGTTGAAATGTGAAAAATAAAACAATAAAGCTTTCAGGAGATAACTTAGAAGAATATCTTCATGACCTTAGGCTAGGATAACATTTTTTAAACAGGACACAAAAAAGCAATGACCATAAAAAAATAATTGGTAAATTAGACTTGATTACATTTAAGAACTTCTTTTATTACTCTCTTAAGAGACTGAAAAGACAAGCCACAACAGGAAGGAAAATATTTGCAACATATATAACTGGGAAAGGCCTCATATTCAGAAGATGTAACAAATTCCTTCAAACCAATTAAAAATAAAATTAAAAGACACAATCGTATAGAAAAAAATAGGCAAGAACTTGAGCAGATCCATGATACAAGAGCTAATTATGTATTATCCAAATGGCTGATAAATTATTCATTATCCAAATGGCTAATAACTTACGAAAAAGTTCTTAACATCACTAATCATCAGAAAAATGCAAATGAAAACCACAATGAGATAATTCTACATATCTTCTAAAATGGCTACAATTATAAAGCCTGAAAATACCAAATATTAGCAAGAATGTGGAAAAAGAACTCTCATTACAGCTGATACGGGTGTAAATTGTTACAACTACTTCAGAAATCAGGTTTGGCATTATTTAAGTTACTGAGGTTGAAATTAGGTATGTCTTATGATCCAGCAATTACACTTCTGGGTGTGTATCTGGCAGGAATATGTGCACATAAGCAAGAGACACATACAAGAATGTTCAAAGCAGCACTTTTAATAGCTTCAAACCAGAAACAATTTAAATGTCATCAAAAATAGAATGAATAAATACATTGTGGCATAGTCATCCAATGAATAACTTCACAGCATGGCACAACAGCTACAGGCAACAACATGGATAACTCTCATAGCCTAATGCTGAGTGAGACAAGCCAAACACAATGGAATACACCCTGAGTGATTTGGGGGAGAAGAGAAAGAGTAGGAGAGGTGACTCTGTCAGGTTAGAATTGTCCTATTTCTTGACTTGAGTGACGCTTACCAATGCTTTCACTTCGTGATAACTCATTGAGTTGTAACAACTACCTTTGTGCATTTTTCTGTATACATATTAGGCTTCACAATTACAAAATTTTTTTAAATGCATGAACCACTTCTGAAAACAAAAACTGAAGAGTTGGAGGAAGATTTGATGAGATAGGATGCCATAGGATTTTAAACATTGGATATAATTTGATTTAAGCAGAGAGCATGACAAAAATTGTTAGTGGCCCCAAATAGCCACAGAGAATGGCAGAGTAGACTAAAAGGCTCATAGAAATCCTCTAAGTACCAGACGCTTATTATTTCCCCAGAACTCTCCTTTTCTCGAATTTGTCCCCACCCCCAATCCTTTTCAGAGAACTTTATCTTGCCAGCTCTCTCCCTCTAACTGCCACCTGTCCTCTAATCTTCAGGTTTACTTCTGGAGCAATCACCTTAGTACATTCTGAGCCTGCCCTGTCTACAGCTGAGTATCCAAGAATGGACATCTCTTCTGTCTTACAGAGTAACTTACGCTAAGGAAATCACACCCATGCTGAATTTTCATAAATTAATAAGTATACATCTTAATATGTGTGTTATTTTACAGTTCACCCCTCAAATGTATTGTCTTCATTTTCTTTTCTTTTCTTTTCTTTTTGCTGGGGAGAGGGAAACAGTCCTTTACCACATATGGTTTTATTTTATTTTATTTAACATCTTTATTGGAGTATAATTGTTTTACAATGGTGTGTTAGTTTCTGCTGTATAACAAAGTGAATCAGCTATACATATACATATATCCCCATATCTCTTCCCTCTTGCGTCTGCCTCCCACCCTCCCTATCCCACCCCTCTAGGTGGTCACAAAGCACCCAGCTGATCTCCCGGTGCTATGCAGCTGCTTCCCACTAGCTAACTGTTTTACATTTGGTAGTGTATGCATGTCCATGTCACTCTCTCACTTCGTCCCAGCTTACACTTCCCCCTCCCCGTGTCCTCAAGTCCACTCTCTACATCTGTGTCTTTATTCCTGTCATGCCCCTAGGTTCTTCAGAACCTTTATTTATCTTTTTTTAGATTCCATATATATATGTTAGCATACGGTACATGTTTTTCTCTTTCAGACTTACTTCAGTCTGTATGACAGACTCTAGGTCCATCCACCTAACTACAAATACCTCAGTTTCATCTCTTTTTATGGCTGAGTAATATTCCATTGTATATATGTGCCACATCTTCTTTATCCATTCGTCTGTTGATGGACACTTAGGTTGCTTCCATGTCCTGGCTATTGTAAGTAGAGCTGCAATGAACATTGTGGTACACGACTCTTTTTTTTTTTTCTTTTTGCGGTACTCGGGCTTCTCACTGTTGTGGCTTCTCCCGTTGCAGAGCACAGGCTCCGGACGCGCAGGCTCAGCAGCCATGGCTCACGGGCCCAGCCGCTCCGCGGCATGTGGGCTCTTCCCAGACCGGGGCACAAACCGGTGTCCCCTGCATCGGCAGGCGGACTCTCAACCACTGTGCCACCAGGGAAGCCCCATGACTCTTTTTGAATTATGGTTTTCTCAGGGTATATGCCCAGGAGTGGGATTGCTGGGTCGTATGGTAGCTCTATTTTTAGTTTTTGAAGGAATCGCCATCAGGTCTCCATAGTGGCTGTATCAATTTACATTGCCACCAACAGTGCAAGAGGGTTCCCTTTTCTCCACACCCTCTCCAGCATTTACTGTTTGTAGATTTTTTGATGATGGCCATTCTGACCAGTGTGAGGTGATACCTCATTGTAGTTTTGATTTGCATTTCTCTAATGTTTAGTGATGATGAACATCCTTTCATGTGTTTGTTAACAATCTGTATATCTTCTTTGGAGAAATGTCTATTTAGGTCTTCTGCCCATTTTTGGATTGGGTTGCTTGTTTTTTTGATATTGAGCTGCATGAGTTGCTTGTATATTTTGGAGATTAATCCTTTGTCAGTTGCTTCATTTGCAAGTATTTTCTCCCATTCTGAGGGTTGTCTTTTCATCTTGTTTATGGTTTCCTTTGCTGTGCAAAAGCTTTTAAGTTTCATTAGGTCCCATTTGTTTATTTTTATTTCCATTCCTCTAGGAGGTGGGTCAAAAAGGATCTTGCTGTGATTTATGTCATAGAGTGTTCTGACTATGGTTTCCACTAAGAGTTTTATAGCATCTGGCTTTACATTTAGGCCTTTAATCCATTTTGAGTTTATTTTTGTGTATGGTATTAGGGAGTGTTCTAATTTCATTCTTTTACACACAGCTGTCCAGTTTTCCCAGCACCACTTATTGAAGAGGCTGCCTTTTCTCCATTGTATATTCTTGCCTCCTTTGCCAAAGATAAGTTGACCAGATGTGTGTGGGTTTATCTCTGGGCTTTCTATCCTGTTTCATTGATCTCTATTTCTGTTTTTGTGCCATTACGATACTGTCTTGATTACTGTAGCTTTGTAGTATAGTCTGAAGTCCAGGAGCCTGATTCCTCCAGCTCCATTTTTCTTTCTCAAAATTGCATTGGCTATTCTGGGTCTTTTGTGTTTCCACACAAATTGTGAAATTTTTTGTTCTAGTTCTATGAAAAATGCCATTGGTAGTTTGATAGGGATTGCATTGAATCTGTAGATTGCTTTGGGTAGTATAGTCATTTTCACAATATTGATTCTTCCAATCAAAGAACATGGAATATCTCTCCACCTGTTTGTATCCTCTTTAATTTCTTTCATCAGTGTCTTAAAGTTTTCTGCATACAGGTCTTTTGTCTCCTTAAGTAGGTTTATTCCTAGATATTTTATTCTTTTTGTTGCAATGGTAAATGGGAGTTTTTCCATAATTTCTCTTTCAGATTTTTCATCATTAGTGTATAGGAATTCAAGAGATCTCTGTGCATTAATTTTGTATCCTGCTACATTACCAAAGTCATTGATCAGCTCTAGTAGTTTTCTGGTAGCATCTTCAGGATTCTCTATGTATAGTATCATGTCATCTGCAAACAGTGACTGACAGTTTTACTTCTTTTCCAATTTGGATTCCTTTTATTTCTTTTTCATATCTGATTCCTGTGGCTAAAACTTCCAAAACTATGTTGAATAATAGTGGTGACAGTGGACAACCTTGTCTTGTTTCTGATCTTAGTGGAAACTTTTTCAGTTTTTCACCATTGAGAATGATGTCGGCTGTGGGTTTGTCATATATGGCCTTTATTATGTTGAGGTATGTTCCCTCTATGCCCACTTTCTGGAGAGTTTTTATCAGAAATGGGTGTTGAATTTTGTCAAAAGCTTTTTCTGCATCTATTGAGATGACCATATGGTTTTTACTCTTCAATTTGTTAATATGGTGTATCACATTGATTGATTTGAGTATATTGAAGAATCCATGCATTCCTGGGGTAAACCTCAGTTGATCATGGTGTGTGATCTTTTAAGGTGCTGTTGGATTCTGTTTGCTAGTATTTTGTTGAGGATTTTTGCATCTATGTTCATCAGTGATATTGGCCTGTAATTTTCTTTCTTTGTGACGTCTTTTTCTGGTTTTGATATCAGGGTGATGGTGGCCTCGTAGAATGAATTTGGGCATGTTCCTCCCTCTGCTATATTTTGGAAGAGTTTGAGAAGGTTAGGTGTTAGCTCTTCTCTAAATGTTTGACAGAATTCACTTGTGAAGCCATCTGGTCCTGGCCTTTTGTTTGTTGGAAGATTTATAATCACAGTCTCAATTTCAATGCTTGTGATTGGTCTGATTATATTTTCTATTTCTTCCTGGTTCAGCCTCGGAAGGTTGTGTTTTTCTAAGAATTTGTCCATTTCTTCCAGGTTGTCCATTTTATTCGCATGTAGTTGCTTGTAGTAATCTTTCATGATCCTTTGTATTTCTTCAGTGTCAGTTATTACTTCTCCTTTTCCATTTCTAATTCTATTGATTTGAGTCATCTCCCTTTTTTTCTTGATCAGTCTGGCTAATGGTTTATCAATTTTGTTTATCTTCTCAAAGAACCAGCTCTTAGTTTTATTGATCTTTGCTATCGTATCCTTCATTTCTTTTTCATTTATTTCCGATCTGATCTTTATTATTTCTTTCCTTCTGCTAACTTTGCAGTTTTTTTGTTCTTCTTTCTCTAATTGCTTTAGGTGTAAGGTTAGTTTGTTTATTTGAGATGTTTCTTGTTTCTTGAGGTAGGATTGTATAGCTCTAAACTTCCCTATTAGAACTGCTTTTGCTGCATCCCATAGATTTTGGGCCGTCGTGTTTTCATTGTCATTTGTTTCTAGGTATTTTTTGATTTCCTCTTTGATTTCTTCAGTGATCTCTTGGTTATTAAGTAGTGTATTGTTTAGCATCCATATGT
Source organism: Hyperoodon ampullatus (assembly GCF_949752795.1). Classification (NCBI taxonomy): domain Eukaryota; kingdom Metazoa; phylum Chordata; class Mammalia; order Artiodactyla; family Ziphiidae; genus Hyperoodon; species Hyperoodon ampullatus. Next base: position 63,216,841 of record NC_136925.1, on the reverse strand, counting down.
TTGTATTTTTTACAGATTTTTTCCTGTAATTGATATCTAGTCTCATAGTGTTGTGGTCGGAAAAGACACTTGATACTATTTTAATTTTCTTAAATTTACCAAGGCTTGATTTGTGACCCAAGATATTATCTATCCTGGAGAATATTCCAGGAGTGCTTGAGAAGAAAGTGTATTCTGTTGTTTTTGGATGGAATGTCCTGTAAGTATCAATTAGGTCCATCTTGTTTAATGTATCATTTAAAGCTTGTGTTTCCTTATTTATTTTCATTTTGGATGACCTGTCCATTGGTGAAAGTGGGGTGTTAAAATCCCCTACTATGATTGTGTTACTGTCGATTTCCCCTTTTATGGCTGTTAGCATTTACCTTATATATTGAGGTGCTACTATGTTGGGTGCATAAATATTTACAATTATTATATCTTTTCTTGGATTGATCCCTTGATTATTATGTAGTGTCATTCTTTGTCTCTTGTCATAGTCTTTATTTTAAAGTCTATTTTGTCTGATATGAGAATTGTTACTCCAGCTTTCTTTTGATTTCCATTTGCATGGAATATCTTTTTCCATACCCTCACTTTCAGTCTGTATGTGTCCCTAGGTCTGAAGTGGGTCTCTTGTAGACAGCATATATATGGGTCTTGTTTTTGTATCCACTCAGCCAGTCTATGTCTTTTGGTTGGAGCATTTAATCCATTTACATTTAAGGTAATTATTGATATGTATGTTCCTATTACCATTTTCTTAATTGTTTTGGGTTTGTTATTGTAGGTCTTTTCCTTCTCTTGTGTGTCCTGCCCAGAGAAGTTCCTTTAGCATTTTTTGTAAAGCTGGTTTGGTGGTGTTGAATTCTCTTAGCTTTTGCCATCTGTAAAGGGTTTAATTTCTCCGTTGAATCTGAATGAGATCCTTGCTGAGTAGAGTAATCTTGGTTGTAGGGTTTTCCCTTTTATCACTTTAAATATGTCCTTCCACTCCCTTCGGGCTTGCAGACTTTCTGCTGAAAGATCAACTGTTAACCTTATGGGGATTCCCTTGTATGTTATTTGCTGTCTTTCCCTTGCTGCTTTTAATATTTTTCTTTGTATTTAATTTTTGATAGTTTTATTAATATGTGTCCTGGCATGTTTCTCCTTGGATTTATCCTGTATGGGACTCTCTGTATTTTCTGGATTTGATTAATTATTTAGTTTCCCATATTAGGGAAGTTTTCAACTATAATCTCGTCAAATATTTTCTCAGTCCCTTTCTTTTTCTATTCTTCTTCTGGGACCCCTATAATTCAAATGTTGATGAATTTAATGTTGTCCCAGAGGTCTCTGAGACTGTCCTCGATTCTTTTCATTCTTTTTTTTCTTTATTCTGCTCTGCAGTAGTTATTTCCACTATTTTATCTTCCAGGTCACTTATCTGTTCTTCTGCCTCAGTTATTCTGTTATTGATTCCTTCTAGAGAATTTCTAATTCCATTTATTGTGTCATTCATCATTGTTTGCTTGCTCTTTAGTTCTTCTAGGTCCTTGTTAAACGTTTCTTGTATTTTCTCCATTCCATTTCCAAGATTTTGGGTCATGTTTACTATCATTACTCTGAATTCTTTTTCAGGTAGACTGCCTATTTCTTCTTCCTTTGTTTGGTCTGGTGGGTTTTTACCTTGCTCCTTCATCTGCTGTGTGTTCCTCTGTCTTCTCATCTTGCTAACTTACTGTGTTTGGGGTCTCCTTTTCACAGGTTGCAGGTTCATAGTTCCCGTTTTTTTGATGTTTGCCCCCAGTGGCTAAGGTTGGCTCAGTGTGATGTGTGGGCTTCCTGGTGGAGGGGACTAGTGCCTGTGTTCTGGTGGATGAGGCTGTATCTTTTCTTTCTGGTGAGCAGGACCACATCCAGTGGTGTGTTTTGAGGTGTCTGTGGCCTTATTATGATTTTAGGCAGTCTCTCTGCTAATAGTTGGGGTTGTGTTCCTGTCCAGCTAGTTGTTTGGCTTAGGGTCTCCAGCACTGTAGCTTGCTGGTTGTTGAGTGGAGCTGGGTCTTAGCGTTGAGATGGAGATCTCTGGGAGAGCTTTCGCCATTTGATATTACATGGAGCCAGGAGGTCTCTGGTGGACCAGTGTCCTTAACTTGGCTCTCCCACCTCAGAGACACAGGCCTGACACCCGGCTGGAACACCAAGGCCCCGTCAGCCACATGGCTCAGAAGAAAAGGGAGAAAAAAAGGAAGAAAGAAAGAAAGAAAAGAAATTTTTTGAAATAAAAATTAAAAAGTAATAAAAAAAGAAAAAAAAAGAAAGAAAGAAAGAAGAGAGCAACCAAACCAAAAAACAAATCCACCAATGCTAACAAAAGCTAAAAGCTGTTCAAAAAAAAAACAAAAACAAAAACAGACAGATGGAACCCTAGGACAAATGGTAAAAGTAAAGCTATACAGACAAAAATCACTCAAAGATGCATACACATACACACTCACAAAAAGAGGAAAAGAAAATATATATATATATATATATATATATATATATATAAAGGAGGAAGAGAGCAACCGAATCAATAAACAAATCTACGATGATAATAAACTCTAAATACTAAACTAAGATAAACATAAAACCAGAAACAAATTAGATGCAGAAAGCAAACCCCAAGTCTACAATTGCTCCTAAAGTCCACTGCCTCAATTTTGGGATGATTCGTTGTCTATTCAGGTATTCCACAGATGCAGGGTACATCAAGTTGATTGTGGAGATTTAATCCACTGCTCCTGAGGCTGCTGGGAGAGATTTCCCTTTCTCTTATTTGTTCACACAGCTCCCCGGGTTCAGCTTTGGGTTTGGCCCCACCTCTGCGTGTAGGTCGCCTGAGGGCATCTGTTCCCTCCCAGACAGGATGGGGTTAAAGGAGCAGCTTATTAGGGGGCTCTGGTTCATTCAGGCCAGGGGGAGGGTGGGGTAGGGTATGTGGGGCAAGCCTGCGGTGGCAGAGGCCAACATGATGTTGCAACAGCATGAGCTGCACCATGTGTTCTTCCAGAGAAGTTGTCCCTGGATCACAAGACCCTGGCAGTTTGCAGGCTGCACAGGCTCCCGGGAGGGGAGGTGTGGATAGTGACCTGTGCTTGCACACAGGCTTCTTGGTGGCTGCAGCAGACTTAGAATTTCATGCCTGTCTCTGGTGTCTGCACTGATTGCTGCAGCTCACACCCATCTCTGGAGCTCATTTAGGCAGTGCTCTGAATCCCCTCTTCTCGCACACCCTGAAACAATGCTCTCTTGCCTCTTAGGCAGGTCCAGACTTTTTCCTGGACTCCCTCCCGGCTAGCTGTGGTGCACTAGCCCCCTTCAGGCTGTGTTCACGCAGCCAAACCCATTCCTCTCCCTGGGATCTGACCTCCAAAGGCCAAGCCTCAGCTCCCAGCCTCCCTGGCCCCGGCGGGTGAGCAGAGAAGCCTCTCAGGCTGGTGAGTGCTGATAGGCACCAATCCTCTGTGCAGGAATCTCTCTGCTTTGCTCTCTGCACCCCTGTTGCTGCGCTCTCCTCTGTGGCTCCGAAGATTCTCCCCTCGCCACCCCCCCATCTCCACCAGTGAAGGGGCTTCCTAGTGTGTGGAAACTTTGTCTCCTTCACAGCTCCCTCCCAGAGGTGCAGGTTCCGTCCCTATTCTTTTTTCTCTGTTTTTTCTTTTGCCCTACCCAGGTACGTGGGGGAGTTTCTTGCCTTTGGGGAAGTCTGAGGTCTTCTGCCAGCATTCAGTAGGTGTTCTGTAGGAGTTGTTCCACATGTAGATGTATTTCTGATGTATTTGTGGGGAGGAAGGTGATCTCCACGTCTTACTCCTCTGCCAACTTGAAGGTCTCCCCCCATTTTCTTAGGTATAAAAGGCATACAAGGAAGTCATTAAAAGTACAGACTTTGGAATTACATTAACCAGAATTCAGATCCTAGTTCTGTCCCTTGTTAAGTGAACCACCTGTCCAAGCCTGTTTGCGCCTTTTGTAACTGAGGGTAAAATGACTGACTCATAGACTTGTTGTAAGGACTAAAGAAGGTAGTAAATGTTAAATTCTTAGTGTGGTACCAGGCTTAAATTAAAACTAAAAGCTGGTTTTTGAGAAGATAAACAACATTGATAAACCTTTAGCCAGACTCATTAAGAAAAAGAGGGAAAGGACTCAAATCAAAAAAAAAAAAAAAAGAAATGAAAAAGGAAAAGTTACAGTGGACACCACAGAAGTACAAAGCATCATAAGAGACTATTACAAGCAAGTATATGCCAATAAAATGGACAACCTGGAAGAAATGGACAAATTCTTAGAAAGGTATAACATTCCAAGACTGAACCAGGAAGAAATAGAAAATATGAACAGACCAATCACAAATAATGAAATTGAAACTGTGATTAAAAATCTTCTAACAAACCAAAGTCCAGGACCAGATGGCTTCACAGGTGAATTCTATCAAACATTTAGAGACGAGCTAACGCCCATCCTTCTCAAACATTCCAAAGCATTGTATAGGAAGGAACACTCCCAAACTCATTCTATGAGGTCACCATCACCCTGATACAAAAACCAGACAAAGATACTACAAAAAAAGAAAATTACAGACCAATATCACTGAGGAATATAGATGCAAAAATCCTCAACAAAATACTAGCAAACAGAATCCAGCAGCACACTAAAAGGATCATACACCATAATCAAGTGGGATTTATCCCAGGGATGCAAGGATTCTTCAATATATGCAAATCAATCAATGTGATACATCATATTAACAAACTGAAGAATAAAAACCATATGATCATCTCAATAGATACAGAGAAAGCTTTTGACAAAGTTCAACACCCATTTATGATAAAAACTCTCCAGAAAGTGGGCATAGAGGGAACCTACCTCAACATAATAGAGGCCATATATGACAAACCCACAGCAAACATCATTCTCAATGGTGAAAAACTGAAAGCATTTCCTCTAAGATCAGGAACAAGACAAGGATATCCACTCTTGCCCCTATTATTCAACATAGCTTTGGAAGTTTTAGCCACAGCAATCAGAGATGGAAAAGAAATAAAAGGAATCCAAATTGGAAAAGAAGTAAAACTGTCAGTCACTGTTTGCAGATGACATGATACTATACATAGAAAATCCTAAAGATGCCACCAGAAAACTACTAGAGCTAATCAATGAATTTGGTAAAGTTGCAGGATACAAAATTAATGCACAGAAATCTCTTCCATTCCTATACACTAACAATGAAACATCAGAAACAGAAATTAAGGAAACAATCCCATTCACCATTGTAACAAAAAGAATAAAATATCTAGGAATAAACCTACCTAAGGAGACAAAAGACCTGTACTCAGAAAACTATAAGACACTGATGAAAGAAATCAAAGATGACACAAGCAGATGGAGAGATATACCATGTTCATGGATTGGATACTATACTACCCAAAGCAATCCACAGATTCATTGCAATCCCTATCAAATTACCAATGGCATTTTTTACACAACTAGAACAAAAAAATCTTAAAATTTGTATGGAGACACAAAAGACCCCGAACTGCCAAAGCAATCTTGAGGGGAAAAAATGGAGCTGGAAGAATTAGACTCCCTGACTTCAGACTATACTACAAAGCTACAGCAATCAAGATAATACGGCACTTGCACAAAAACAGAAATATAAATCAATGGAACAGGATAGAAAGCCCAGAGTTAAACCCACGCACCTATGGTCAACTAATTTATGACAAAGGAGGCAAGGGTATACAATGTAGAATAGAGAGTCTCCTCCAAAAGTGGTGCTGGGAAAACTGGACAGCTACATGTAAAAGAATGAAATTAGAACTTCCTAACACCATACACAAAAATAAACTCAAAATGGATTAAAGACCTAATAAGACCAGGCACCATAAAACTTTTAGAGGAAAACATAGCAAGAATACTCTTTGCCATAATTCACAGCAAGACCTTTTTTGACCCACCTCCTAGAGTAATGAAAATAAAAACAAAAATAAACAAATGGGACCTAATGAAACATAAAAGCTTTTGCACAGCAAAAGAAACTATAAACAAGACAAAAAAACAACCCTCAGAATGGGAGAAAATATTTGCAAAAGGATCAACAGACAAAGAATTAATCTCCAAAATATATATACAGCTCATGCACCTCAATATCAAAAAAACAAACAACCCAACCCAAAAATGGGCAGAAGACCTAAATAGACATTTCTCCAAAGAAGACATACAGATGGCCAAGAAGCACATGAAAAGCTGCTCAACATCACTAATTATTAGAGAAATGCAAATCAAAACTACAATGAGGTATCACCTCACACTAGTTAGAATAGGCATCATCAGAAAATCTACAAACAACAAATGCTGGAGGGGGTGTGGAGAAAAGAACCTTCTTTCACTGTTTGTGGGAATGTAAATTGGTGCAGCCACTATGGAGAACAGTTTGGAAGTTCCTTAAAAAACTAAAAATAGAATTACCATATGATCCAGCAATCCCACTACTGGGTATATATCCAGAGAAAACCGTAATTCAAAAAGACACATGCACCCCAACGTTCATTGCAACACTGTTTACAATAGCCAGGTCATGGAAGCAACCTAAATGTCCATCAACAGATGAATAGATAAAGAAGATGTGGTACATATATACAATGGAATTACTCAGCCATAAAAAGGAATGAAATTGGGTCATTTGTAGAGACGTGGATGGACCTCGAGACTGTCATACAGAGTGAAGGAAGTCAGAAAGAGAAAAACAAATATCATGTATCAACATATATATGTGGAATCTAGAAATATGGTACAGATGAACTGGTTTGCAAGGCAGAAATAGAGACACAGACGTATGGACACCAAGGGGGGAAAGTGGGGCACAGGTGGGATGAACTGGGAGACTGGGATTGACATATATACAGTAATACGTATAAAATAGATAACTAATGAGAACCTGCTGTATAGCACAGGGAACTCTACTTCACTGTACATTAGGAACTAAGACAACATTGTAAAACAACTATACCCCAATTAAAAAAAAAACCTGGAAATAAAGCCACTTGTCTGAGAAATAGAAAAAAAAAGGATGCAGTAACTTCAAGTGATGGTGATGAAGATGATGATGATGGTGACGATGTATTATCCCTGGAAACTAAACGGGAGTTAAACAGGAACAGGGAAAGTTTATATCGTCTGTTTGTGGTATTAATGTTGGGGTTGTGGTGGGAGGTATTGGTTTACGGTTTTCTGATCAGAAAGCCCAAAAACCCATATGTCAGGCACCGCAAAATTAAGACCCCAGCATGATAAGTCATGGCAAGAAGGGTTGTAATCTTTATGAGTAGAAGAAAACATCAATTTGAATGTGTTGAGTCATTTCAAAAACCTGTGGAAGAATATACTAGGATTTATTTCGACCTGAAAGGTTTAGACTGGGAGGGACTCAGACCGTCTCTTCCTGAAGTTCACAACATGGGACGAGGGTAGGATTGACAGGGACAAAGGAAACGCCCTAAAGTGAGTTCCAGGTCACAGGTAAAAACAAAACTCATGACTGCCCTCTTTAATTTAATGCACAGGAAACATCAGCGAACGCCTAGCAATTTCTCAGGTCACACTCACCCTACAAAAACCATAGGCAACCTGAGGACAGAATGGTGAGTGTGCTCACAGGTATGAGACCATGAAATTCTGACTTGCAGTCTGACAAGTGCACAGGGGAAGATGAGGGGGGGTGGAGGGAGAGGCATACAGAAGAGTGCTGGCTCACAAACAAAGGGTGCCCACTTAAGAAGGGAAAGGACTCCGGGTCCCAGGTACCCATTGCCCATGTCTGCTTCCTAGTGGGAGGAAACGAACAGTTCCTGCTCAAGTTAAGAAGGGTCAAGAAACTGTACAGCACAGGGAACTATAATCAATATCCTGTGATAAACCATAATGGGAAAGAACATGAACAAGAATATATACCTATAATTGAATCACTTTGTTATACAGCAGAAATTAACACAACATTGTTAATCAGCTATACTTCAATAGAATTAAAAAAAAAAAAAAAGAAGAAGGAGAAAGGGAAGGAGGGCTGTATGTGTGTCTGTCTTAGCCCCTTTAGGGCCATGAACAATTCACACTGGAACTGAAACGCACACAAGTCTTAAGATTTAGATATCAAAAAATGATAGGCTCAAGGTACTTCTATGGCAAATATGCATCATATTTAACCCACTAGAATTGAAATGGTAATAATGGTGTTAAACTAATATAATTTTTTAATTGAAATGTAGTTGATTTACAATATTGTGTTAGTTTCAGATGTACAGCAAAGTGATTCAGTTATATATTTTTTTCAGATTATTTTCCATTATAGGTTATTACAAGATATTGAATATAGTTCCCTGTGCTATACAGTAGGACCTTGTTGTTTATCTAGTTTATATACAGTAGTTTGTATCTGCTAATCCCAAACTCCTAATTTATCCTTCCCCTACTCCCTTTCCCCTTTGCGAATCATAAATTTGTTTTCTATATCTGTGACTCTTCAGCACATTTCTTAATTTCAGCCCCGCCCTCCCATTATGAAGAGCATGGGACCTAGAATCAAACCTGTGTGGAAATACGGGCGTCACTACTCACAGGCTTGTGGGACTTCAGGCCGACGCCCCAACTTTCTGAGTGTCCCTTTCCTCATCTGTAAAATGGGACAATGCCTGATTGCAGATGACAAGGGTTAAATGGAATAAAATACAATGGATGGTAGAGTGACTGACAGTGTGTGGAGAAATAAATATCCATTTCATTCTTCTTCCGGCACTGAACTCGGACATTTCAAAAGTTTTACAGAAATGACCATCAGGCCCGAAGACCAGAATCACTCTTCAGTGTGCGTGGCTCACGCTCTCTCTTTACTGGAGGGAGGTTTTCCCTGCAGTAGTAATCTCGTTGGTCGCGGCGGTGGAGAGTCGCGGATTGTCAGAGCTGCGAGCCAGAGTGGCTGGGACTAGAAGTCGCGGGCCCTCCTCTCTCCCTGGCGTCTGGCCCGGGCTGCGGCGGGACGCGACTCCGCCTCCCCGGCCGCCCCGACGACCCGAGCCCGGCGCGCAGTGGGAGCTGGGCCCCGGGGCGCCGAGGGGAGGCCGAGCTCCCACCGCCCGCGGAGATGTGACCCGGCCCCGCCGCCCATGTGCGCCCCCCGACCCCCAGCGAAGGCGGCTGCCATAGGGGCCCCGGCACCCGGCCTCCCGGCCCTGCCGCTGCTACTGCTGCTGGTGGCCGCGCCGACGGGACGTGCAGGTAGGAGTGTCGCGCCGGGGCCGCGACGACCGCCCAGCTCCGGCTGGTTTCGGCCCTCCAGCCCCCGGGTTTCGCTTTCAAGCGCGCAGAGCGGGAGGAGCGCGGGTCAGCGCCGGGTGCCCCGGAGTCCCAGGGAGAAACTCGCCGCTGCCTCGCGCGGGCCGGCTTCAGGGTCAAGTTCGCGCGCTCCGCGTTTCACACTTTTCGTTGCGGGAGTTGCGGGCGAGGTAGAGGAAGGTTGACGGTGGTCGCTCCGAGCGGTCCCCACAGCTGGTAACTTACGGTCGGTGACAGTGACCTTTCGCATTGCACTCGCCGGCACGTCGCAGGCTCCCGCCACCCACGCCGTGGCCGCACCGACCTGTCGCCTTTCAACAGAGCACCCCAGGGAAGGAGGCGATGTCTGCGCTTTAAAAATCAAACTTCCTGAAAGAGTGGGCTTTGAGGGAACCGGGGTTAGAAAGTGCAGCGTTTCTAAAGTAAGATCTTTCTGGGCACGTCATTTTTTTCCTTTGCAGTTTTGATCTTGTACATATATGTGCTCTTTGATTTTTTTGCAAGTAACAAAACTTTGAACTGATCCATGACATAGGTAACTCAAGGCTTTTTGGTTTTAAGTTTTAACTCTCTACCATCTGGAATCCAGTAAACCGGAATGATTCATTAACCTGATTTCTTTTTTTTTTTTTTTTTTTTTCCTTCTGCATTTCTGGTGTATGAGAAAAAGAAATTTTTTTTAAAGCAAGATATCTAGGACCCTCCTTTTTTTTTTTTTTTTTTAAGTTAAAGCAACACAACTTCCCAGAATACTGTACAGATTTGGTACAGATTTGATCCAGGCTTCCATGTTTTTAACCCAGAGCTGAACAATAACAGTGAATGCAGGAAGACAGTTGTTCATGAAACTGCAGTGTCCTTAGTAGTCAAAGAAAAAGTTACTAAAGTTCAATATAGTTACAAAGGTAAGAATTGTGTGCATATAGATCTTGGAGAGATTTTTGGACAACAGACATTATACACAAAAAGTTTCTCTTCTAAATCCTAAAGTTACCAGAAATTGTAGTGCTTTTGTCTTGTGATAAATATTCTTAGGTGAGCTGAATGGGAAGGTCTGCTCCTGACCTATCCAGATACAGAACCTCAACTAACAGATATGAATTTAGTTGTTTCTATTTCTAATCAAAGAAATAAAGCTTGCTCCTTAATTGGGTTGGGAGGCTGACATTAGAAGGTAATAATATTCTTGGCTTCAAAGCAAAATTGGGGAAAAAACAAAACAGAAGAAACTCTTTTCTGACCCACGAGACCCAGGTAGTTTTTTAGCTCTTCTTAAAGAGTTCCTGTCCTCTTCTGGGCCTCCAGACACCCTGAGGACTGCTGGGAAAACCAGGTGAGAAGGCATATGTGGTTACATGGATACCATACCTGACTCTTAAGAGAGAGCTATTCTACCTTGATGGATCCGCCACCGTATCGGCTGAGCAATGTGAACCTTCTGATAGTTATATGACATTACCATTCTCCAGTAGGCGAATTCTTTAATTTTTCGAAATTTTAGCACAAAAGTTCGAAGTCACGCAACTCTGTGATTGAACCTGGCTGTACAATACCAAACATCCAAAAAGAAAGAAAAAAAATTCAGTGTGGCATCAACATTTTAGGAAAGTTCTTCGTAGTTCATTTCAGGTAAACTTGTAAAGGAATTCAGAACGTCTGTGCCACTCCCTCAAGGCAGGAGGGATACACATCTGGACCTTCACTCTCTTATGTCTCTAGGGACAGAAGTTTCACCAGGAAGTTTATCACTGTGGTTTATCAAACCCTGCCCTGTTGGCCCAATCCCATGTCTTATTCCTCAGTGAAGATAAAGAACCGAGATGACTTTCCAAGGTCATGTATCTCCTCTCCTCAAGCCCTTCAGAGGCTTCCATCTGAATTCTCCTACGTGGTCTTATACGGCTCACTCCTGCCTGTCTCTCCAGCCTTGCCTCACATCACTTAATTCCTGCTATCCCGGCCTTTTTCCAGTTCCTAGAGCAAACCAAACCGTTTTCCGTCTCAGGACTTCATACTTGCAGTTCCTTGTGCTGGAATCTTCCTGTCCACTGTGCCCCCAGCTAACTCCTATTCAGACTTGGCATCTCTCCTCCAATGTGTGTCCTTCAAGGAGAGCTTCCCAAAATCCCCAAAGAGGGAAAAAATATTGTTTATTATGCCTATGAACAAATGAGCCAAACTCTAGGTTTGGAGCTTTTGAATGCAGTCTATTACAGCATCTCTGCTTATTAGAACTAATATACTATAATTAACAGAATGAGGGTATTTGTTGAAGTGTCTCTTCTTTGATATAAACACAACAGCATCAGGTATTTCACTGAGAAATTATTTCAGGATATTTTTCAAACACACACAAATGATTCCAGTGAACTAATTAAATTTTCTTCATTATTTTCTTCTTTTTAGTTTTTAGTTTTGAACTATTTTGAGACTAACAGAAAAGCTATAGAAATAATAGAGCTCTCATAAACCCCTCACCCGGTTTCTCTTAATTTTAACATGTTACGTAACTGTGGTACAGTGTTCAGAATGAGGAAATTAACATTGGTATAGTATCGACACTATTCACTAAACTATAGACTTTGTTCCAATTTCACTCTTTTTCCCACTAATTCCCCTTTTCTGTTCCAGGATCAATCCAGGATCCTCATTACACTTAGTTGCTGTGTCTCCTTCCTCTCTTCCAATCTATGACAGTTCCTCAGATTCTCTGCTCTCGTGTCCTTGATATTTTTGAAGAGTTCTTGTCACCTCTTCCTCAGGCTGCCCCTCAATGTGGGTTCATTTGAAGTTTCCTCTTGATTAGAGTGAGGTTATTCCTTTTGGGCAATAATACCACAGAGATTATGTTGTCTTTCCCAGCGCATCGTATCAAAGGGTTTATGGTGTCAATGTCTTCTTCCTGGCGATGTTAACCTTGATCATTTGGTTTAGGTGGTGTCTGCAGGGTTTTTCACTGTATAGTTACTATTTTCACTTTCTGATTAATAAATACATTGTGGGAAGATACTTTGAGATCATGCAAATATCCTGTTTCTCCTCAAACTTACACCCACTAATTTTAGTATTCATCAGTGGATACTGAATGCAACAACTATGATGCCTAATGGTGATTTTTTTAATTTCATTTTTTCCTTCTCTATTTATTAAATTGGAATTCTAATGCAAAGAAGAGCAGTTACTTCTCCCCCATTTATTTATTTATTCAGTTGCTTAAATATATCAATGTGGACTCATAAATATTTACTTTATTCTTTGCGTTATAATCCAATACTATTATTATTAATTTTGCTGCTCAAATTGTTTCAGCTTTGGCCATTAAAAGCTCTTTTAGTTTGGCTCCCATGTCCTTTCAACAAGCCCCATTCTTTTTAAGCATTTCATTGCTTTCTAGCAACATAAAATGTTTCAGGTTCATCTTGTATTTTCCCTTCCCCAGGGCTGAATCAGCTACTTCCCCAAGGAGCTCTAGCTCCTTCTACTGGAGAATAGGATCTAGAAACCAAAATCTAGTTGCCAGGCATACTCATTGCTACTGGAATGTTGTTTCTAGGCTCTCTCAGTGGACAGAGATGGAAGTTATAAATATGTATACTAACCCAGGCATCCACACACATCTGTATTTCTGTATCTATATGTATGTGTCTATGTATACAAAAGACGATAAGCTTACACTGATACCTCTGATTCCAAGAGCACAGAGTTCATTGTCTTTCCTTTCTTTATTTGTAGCTTCTTTCTCCAACAGTGAGAAACCTGATATCATTATCTATAATAGATTTACTTATTTCTTCATTTCTCTAGTTTAGAGTTTCAGAAGTATTAACCCATGCTCCTATGAGAAGGACATTTACTAACTAGATTATAGCATCTCTATTCAGTTCTTTTGTCTTTAGATTTATAATACCCAGTCAAGATACTGTTGACCAAAGTTACTTAGATTAGACCAGTTTTCCTTCACCTTCTTTACTGTGGTTATATTGTCTATTTGTAATCAGGTTAGGTTCATTTGTTACTGTTTGTATTTCCGTTGGGGTTTCCCACATGCTAGTTGGTTTTGTTTGTTGATTTGGGGGTATTTGAAGGGTATGTGAGACATTACTGTGGTTTAAGAGTCAGAGATGTACCAAATGGTACACTTGGAGAGGGTTTGCCCCCTCATCATCCTTACAATCTGGTTCCTATTCTTATTTCATGTCACCCCCGTAGGTAACCAGTCTCCTTAGTTACTGGTTTATCCTTCCTGTATTTCTTTTGCACCAGTGAACAGATATGTGTGTGTTTTCTCATATTCCCCTTCTTTCTTACATGAAACCTAGCATACTACAGGTTCTCTTTTCCACTTAGCATTTTTTGACTTAACAGGATATGTCTTTTCTGCTTCACAAATCCATAATCCTCAAAGGTAGGCCCTGACTGTACCGGCCAAATTCATATCAAGGCTAAATCATTTCCAAATCTTGCTTCAACTTCACATGACAACACCTGGTTTTAAACATCCTGTATGCGAATAGTGAAGACCTCGGTCTACATCTGGCTGCTCTACTGCAGCTAAAGCAGGATTTGTCTTCTCAAATGTTCTTTCCATCAAACAAGCTTGTCCTCTTTTCCAGCTTCTCTCCCATTGCCTTTGGAGCAGACATGAGGCATTTCTTGTACATTTGCATGTACATTTTTCATTTATTGGCTATTATATAGCTCCCCATTGATCAGCTCGAAGCCCATCCCCAGCATGTCTGGAGAGCATCATATACCTGAGATCTAAGCGTGTGGCTATAGGTATCACCAGCCTCCCCTTTCAGAAGATGTGCTCCTACTACCTGTAGCTATTTATTCAGCTTCCTATAGAACAAATCCAGGAAAGGCAGAATTTGCTCCCTAGAGAACAATTAAGGAGATCTGTTACCCACAGGAGGTGGCATGATATACGACCAAGGCGGTAGGGCTGAGGAGGGGCGTCAGTTCCCTGAGTGCACCTTTCCATACAGCTCTGACTCAGAGCCATAGGTAGGATGCAGATTTTGCATTTAAGCCTAAACTTTAGACAAAGACAATAAGCAGTAACATATATTTTTAATTTTTAATATTAATGCTATAAAACTAATACTTTAGTATAAGCATCTCATAAAACATTATGAGCATAAAACATTAACTATTTTTAAGTGCTTGGCGTAGTGCTTTTCACAAATGTCACTCAGTAAATTTGCCTTTTTGGTTTGGTTAAAAGGCATCTTTCATTATATGCATGTTTTTTTTGGTTTTTTTTTTTTGTTTTTTTTTTGTTTTTGCGGTACGTGGGCCTCTCAATGTTGTGGCCTCTCCTGTTGTGGGGCACAGGCTCCGGACGTGCAGGCTCAGCAGCCATGGCTCACGGGCCCAGCTGCTCCGCGGCATGTGGGATCTTCCCGGACCGGGGCACGAACCTGTGTCTCCTGCATCGGCAGGTGGACTCTCAACCACTGCGCCACCAGGAAAGCCCTGCATGATACTTTTTAAATGACTCTCTACTTTCATCTTTTTCTTCATGTACAATTTTACCAGGTATCTTTGACATGTTTACTTCCATGATGATTAAAAAAAAAGACTGCTAAGTATTAACTGCAGCTTAAGGTAGTATATATTTTAAGAAGTGAAATCATTTTATTCATCTTATTTATAACATTACCTTTATGCTATGATTGTGATGTTCTGACAGCATTTTTACTTTTTCTTGATCCACATTTATGATTATTTGACTCAAAAGGTGATACTAGAAAAATGAATTAAATCTCTGTAATCTGTCTCAAGATGTGTCAATTCCATATAAAATTGGAGAACAAGAGAACTGTTTTTAAAGCTGAAGACAGTACAGTTAAGTACTTCCTCTGCTTTATTTTCAGAATTCCTTTTGATATAGAAAACTAGGCTTGAAAGGGCCTTAAAATCCCGTCCAACTGCTTCCCTTGTGACTCTTCCCTGCGACATAACTTCAGAATCATTACCTATCTGCTGTTGGAGCACCTCTCATCACAGGAAACTTGATACCTGACACCCAAGACAGGATGTCCTGTCGTTGTAGACTTCCAGCTACTAGAATGTTCTTCCCATGAACGAGCTGAGGTCTTGATCTCTTTCATCTTGTCCCATTGTTGGTCCTCACTCTAAGCTGATGAAGTCATGCAGAACAAGCTGCTCAGCTCATTGACTGCAACCATCACATTTCCTCTGTCTTCATTCATCTCAGCTAACCACCTCCCCAGTTGTGTCATGCCAGGCCCCTCTCTCTCCTGGTCTTTTCTGTATGTGTGTGTTCCAGATTGTCTGTAAGTTCTCAGGCATACTCACTATAGATCATGATGACATGGCTGGTCTGCCAGATTTTAATCACTGCCCCTGGCATGTTGGTCCTTAAGTGATTCAACATCAGTTTCCTGGTGAACAAAGGGTTCCTGGTGCCTAAAAGTTACCCTCCCTTTTTACCTTTGTTGTCTTTTCCTATAAGACACAGACCTTGACCCCTCATTTAAACTCAGAATTTCATATTAATACAATTTCATTTTGTGGAGGCAGTTTTCTTTCTCTTTACTTCTCAGAATACAGAGAATGGAAGGATGGCATGATGTTTTATCTAGAGCACATGATGTCTGTCACGGTGGACTTTAATGCAATTAAGGAGACTCTTTTCTGGAAAGGAAATTTTTATTGATTACAAATATTATCTATTCAAAATCAGTTCTGTTTTTCAAGTGTGGTGGTCACCACAGTGCACGTTGAGACACCAAAATGGCTTCCACTCAGCTTCTCCAATCACTTTATGCACCGCCTCATCAAATGCCAGCTCCACCTCTAGGCACAGAGAATGGGCATACCTTGTCCTATACAGATTTGTCAGGAAGTTTTCCTTATACTTCTTGAGTCTCAACGTATGCCTTTAATCCAGCCCCCTGAAATTTTCCATTCCATACCGTTAACATGTGTTTTTTGGTGATATGAGATATTTTGGCAAGTGTATCCTCTTAGTGGAAGCATTTGTTTACATTACTTCCGCCATTTAAATTTCCTCTTTTTCAACTTTGCAGACATTTTTGTTTTCTCCTACATCAATCCCTCCATCCTTACTTCCAGGTTACTTGGCAGCCCTTAAAGCATTCATTCTTCTCTTAAATAAACATTGTGTTCATTTTTGAGGAAGGATACAAGGAACAGACACCTACTATATTACTTTCCTGAGGCTGCCATAACAAAGTACCACAAACTGGGTAGCTTAAAATAACATAAATGTATTATCTCACAGTTCTGGAAGCTAGAAGTCTGAAATCAAGATGTTGGCAGGGTTGATTCCTTCTGAAGGCTGTAGGGGAGCATCTGTTCCACGCCCCTCTCCTGGCATTTGGTGGTTGCTGGCAATCCTTGGCATTCCTTGGCCTGTTGAGCATCATTCCAATCCTCTGCCTTCACACACTGTTCTCTCTGTCTCTTCACATAATCTTCCCTCTGTGCATGTCTCTCTTTGCGTCCAAATTTTCTGTTTGTATAAGGATACGAGTCATGTTGGATTGAACCCCACCCTAATGACCTCTTTTAACTTGGTTACCTCTATAAAGACATTATATCTAATTAAGGTTACTTTATGAGGTACTGGAGACTAGGATTTCAACATATTTCTTTGTGGGCCCACAGTTGAATTTATCACACCTACCATACCCTCAACGGCTTGTAGGGCAGTGAGCAGGACTCATGAGCTTGGCTTCTAAAGTGGAGAAAAGCTACTTTTTCAACCCCATGCAGTTTTCCTCCTCAACGTGTTTATCAGTCTGTGTCCACTGCCAAAAGGAAACCTTTGCAGAAGTCTCACGCCTGAAAGGCTCTCCTGAGAATGTAGAGGGCAGAGATGAGTCGTCTTGTGTACTTTCCATAACGTGAACATAAAAGATAGCCACCATTTTGCAATATGTACAAACATGGAATCATTATGTTGTACACCTTAAACTAATACGTTATATGTTAATTATACCTGTTTTTTAAAAAGGAGAGAAACGTCAATGGGTATGTAATAAAGATGGTGGAGTTTAAATTTCTTCAGCAGAGGGGTTCACTCTCATCAGACCTCCATCTCTGTTCCTCTATGTGGCACGTTCATTGCAAAATCTTCACCCTTGCTCCAGCATGGACCATTTTCATACTTAAGGCTGACTATCCATATGATTCCAAGTCAGCCTCCTCCTCCATTTTAGATTAAAGTATAAAAGAAGTAAAAGGTCCTCTGAGTTATCTTACTAAATGCGTTACGTTGCTATTTTTAAAATTTGCTGATAGTTTTTAGGTGCAAAATAGAATATCACGTATGCCTTAGGAGCAAATAACTTAGGGGAATGAGGTATTTGAGGTGGTCAGATTTAATGAAAAAGAATTACCTTCATACCCCACACATTCATTTTGAGTTTTCATAAGTTAAAATACAACTTGACACAATGTGATTTTTAAATAACCTTCTTTTGAGCACTTTTCATTTATTCAATATCATTCATTCATACATATCAGGAACTGTTCTCGGTATTGAGGTGAACAAGAAAACAAGGCTCTTTCTTCGTGGAGCTTTTAACCTCGGGTGATTACATCACAGTATAAATGCCAGAACTGAGGAAACCAAGGTTCTTTAGAAGCACAGAGCAAGGCAACTGATCTAATCTAGGAGTCAGGCAGGGCTTCCTATGAAAAGGGAAAGTGAGACTTATGAGAATTGCCAATATACTTGTTATATTTTTCATTTAAAATGCTAGCAAGAAAATAAAGTTAAATCCTGTTCTAAGCATCTTCTATCTATAAACTACCACGTAGTTAACATTCCTTTTTCCCACCTACATTTCTTTCTTGTAAAACTACAAATCAACCAACAAAACCCAACAACAAATAGCAGAATCCTATGAAACAGATGATTTTTTTCTGACAATGGTATTGCCAGGTGGGTGGGAGTAAGGAGCTTTGCAGCTGTAGGACAGCTCGACCTCGAGGTCACTGACAGCTTCAACAGGTCACTGTGGTCTGCGGCTCTGTGCAACACTGAATCCAACCACAAACAGGTATCAAAAGGCTCCCTTGTTACAGCTGTGGTTTTCTAAGAGGGCTGGTGCCCGAGGCGCTCTTTCTCACTTCCTGAATCAACACAGTCCTTTGAAGGCTCTGTTAGCTTTAACAGCAAGAGCAAAGGGAATGTCTTCATTGATCCATTCTCTGAGTTGATCCTGGAGAGGTTCCAGTGTTGTCAGTGCCTTTGCCTCTTCATGGGTGGCCTCTTCACTGTTGCTCTGCTTTTATCCTGACCAGTGTTTTTTAATATCTTTGTGGTAGGATAACCACCTCAGAGAGCTGATCTTCAGCGAGCCCCCTGTCCACTTTATCACATTTAGTTACACAACTTCATTGAGGCTTAATTCAACCCTGAAGAGGTGTGATGTAAGCCCTGGTCACCATCAAAAACATCAAAGCATTGACTTGTCACTATGGAGGAGAGTTAACCTATTGAAAAATATTGCACCTTTCTGACAGTGTTTTTGATGGCTGCTGTACACTTCTGTCTTCATCTTGTTTGACTGCAAAGTCTGAGATCACACTCTCAACCTCGTTTGCCTCAAAATCGCAATCAACAGCCAAGAGAAGTAAATACTACTAATTACTTCCAAATCTCCACTAAGTAATTATTTTTGTCTCTCTTACTTTTTCTATTAATTTTTTCTCACATTTTTACCTTGATTTTCTCTCTGAAAATTTCAGGTGATGGAGATGTTAATGGAAGAATCACATTACTTATGTGAGGATAAAAAGAAGTACTATGATATATGAAAATTATTTGAAAAATAAAGTGGACAATGTATGTTGATATTTAGTAAACACCTATTGATGGAACTGGGAGTTCCCAACAGCTATTCTTTCCAATACCTTAGTGGTTTCAAATGGTTTGTCTTTGACTCTGTTCTTTCTTTTAACTTTTCCTTTCTGAGGCAAGTTATCAAGTTGTAGAGACTCCAGCCCACATTTGAATCTATTTTTCCACAGTTACTATGATATTCAATTTGGATAAACACTTTGGGGATCACAAAATGTGGAGAAACATCAAGTCCCTGGCCTCAAAAAGCAAGTCTGAAAGGGAAGGGAAGGGAAGACATACATACAAGAGATGATATAAGGAAGTGGGACTGATTTTCTAACAACGGGACCAACATATTCAAATTAATAATGGCATCTTCAAAATAGTCATTTTAGGAGGCTGTGCACAAAAATCTCACAATGTATTTCCTAAACTCCTTTTTTCAGAGTTCTCAATAGAACCTGTATGCATTGGTCAGATTAAGGTTTGCCATTAAGTGGCAAACCTTCATCTTGGAGGCGTGGTTTAATTTTCAAAAGCATTCAAAGCCACTTCCAACCAACTTGGGTAATCAAGCTAAGAAATGCTATGTTGGGCAAAAACAAGGTGTGACTATAAAAAAAAAATGAGATGGAATTTTTTGCATGTATGCAAGCAACCGCTGAAGACAGTTGTAGCTGAAAGGAAGCATGCCCCAGATGCCAGAACTGAGCAGTACCAGGAAATAATTATAAACCCTCCCAAGGGAACTGCTTGGACAATGCATACTCTTTTTGATGGGTAAATGCCAATATATTTATTTTAAGAAGTAGTCTCAACCTTAAAGTCCTACTTGCTCTCAAGCACCAACAGCAATATTCCAAAACATGTTGAAGCACATAGATTTACTTATTGAGGTGTGGCTATAAAGAAATAACATGCTTTTTATGTATGACTTATGTATCGCTCATCCATATAAAAGTTCACATACCTGGCAGGGAAAGCATGTATTGATGGATTGTGTCCCAGATTCAGAAAATATCTGCTCTGTGAGAGCAGGGCCTTCTGTGTGTTTCTGTCTGCCACTGCACCCTAGTAACTATCAATTTCTGTTTCTAGTAGGTGCCCAGTAATGAGGTTGAATGAATGATGTGACTAAGTACCCTTCCACCAGAAAAAACTTCAATGAAGGAGAAATACTAAGGTTTTCCTCATTGAATTCCTTGTGTATGTGTGTGTGTACATATTTTTATTCACACTGAGAAAAGATAGGGAAAAACAGCATATGAAGCATTTGCATTTTTAAGGATTGAACTCCTCATTGAATTTCGTATATATCTCCTTAGATGCAGTCATCTGTAACATGCACACTTTCCAATGATCATGCAGTCTTTTCTTCCCACAACACTGCTCCTTGAAGCGTTCCCTAAAGGCAGTAAGTGAGTGTCCTAGTAGAGAACCCTGTTGTCCTCAGAGCACTTGGGCTCAAACAGCTTCCAGATGGCTGAATAACCACAGGCAAATCAGTCAGCCTCTCTGGGCCTCTATCTAATCAGCTGTAAAGGGAGAATAGTAACCATGGAGGACAATACTGAACTAATGATTATTGAGCTCTTTCTTTGTACCAGGCACTCTTTGGGGAACCTTATTTAATCATTCCAACAAGCCTATGAGGCAGATAATATTATTGTTTTATTCTACAAATGAGGAAATGGAGTACAGAGGCTAAATAATTTACTTCAGGGCACAGGTAAGCTGTAGAACAGGAAGTAGGTCCCAGTGTGGCTCTAGAACTCTTGTTCTTAAAACTTCTGTCTGACCTGCTCACATAAACAATTATTAGAAGCCAATGAGATAGGGCAGGTGGCAGTGCCCTGTATAACATTCAGTATACTATTAAGAGAAAACAGAGGCAGTATGCAAGTACAGCAGCAAGTGGGCAAAGAAATAATAGAGAAATTGTAGCGGGATTGGTAAAGGAAGATAATTGAGTTCAGAGGAACTAATGTTAACATCAAACCGTACTTTCTCCTTTACAGAAGACAGTTAAGTATATTTTCTCAGGTAAATAGTTCCTGAATAACATTTCAAGTGTTCTTTAGATGATTCACTTTCTAAGGGCACTTGATATATGTAATATATGTCAAGGGGGAAAAGAGGAAAGAGAAGTTAATATTTTTCAGGAGAGATAATTTATACCTTAAGACAAAAGAAAATATGCCTTTCCTTTCAGCACGATGAAGTTACAACAATATTTAATCTGTTTGAAGGCAGGGACACTGTTTGGCTCTCTTTTGGTGGAGGTTGGGATGAGATATTTCCAACTTTTGCTTCCTGAAACTGGTTAATCACCCTCTGGTGCTTTTTGTACATCGATTGTTTTTAACCCCATTTCCCACAACAGAAAACTCATTCAGGAGGTGATTTTTTTTTTTTCTTTTTTTGCGGTACGCGGACCTCTCACTGTTGTGGCCTCTCCCGTTGCAGAGCACAGGCTCCGGGCGCGCAGGCTCAGCGGCCATGGCTCACGGGCCCAGCCGCTCCGCAGCATGTGGGATCTTCCCGGACCGGGGCACGAACCCGTGTCCCCCGCATCGGCAGGCGGACTCTCAACCACTGCACCACCAGGGAAGCCCCAGGAGGTGATTTTTTTTCTTTTTTTGGTCTTACAAGCATAGTAGGTATTTTCCTATTTTGAAAGACACTTGTAAGATGTAGCAACCACTTACCATGGGCTGCTCTTCCTTCGTTAAAAAGCACCTGTTGAGTATCTTCTGACTGTGCTAATCCCCTGTGTATAGTGTAAGTTTCCCAGGGTGATTTCAAGCTATCAGGGTTTGGTGGTTCAGACTGTGTCACCCTCATCCAGATGCTCATGTGAATCCGGGTCTTGCCCTTTCTCTACAATTTATGTGAGCCCAGTGGTCCCTGGTTAGTTCAGTTCAAAAGTATTTATTTGAGGGCTTCCCCGGTGGCTCAGTGGTTGAGAGTCCGCTTGCCGATGCGGGGGACATGGGTTCGTGCCCCGGTCCATGAAGATCCCACATGCCGCGGAGCGGCTGGGCCCGTGAGCCATGGCCGCTGAGCCTGCGTGCCCGGAGCCTGTGCTCCGCAACGGGAGAGGCCGCAACAGTGAGAGGCCCGCATACCGCAAAAAAAAAAAAAAAGAAAGTATTTATTTGAGAGGCACTGGGGATACAAAGAATCTTATAAGACATGGTGCTCTGGGTCAAACAGCTCAGAGCCTAGTGATTCCTTCACTGCTTCAGCTTCAGAAAGACAGATGGGGCTGGAGGTCTGGAGGCGTTCTCTGGGCAAAGGTGGGCAGGGCTTCCTCAATGCTGAGGTTCCCTTGTTAATCATGAGCTTGAGAAACTTGAATGGCCCCAAAGGGAAGTCCCCAAAAGTGGACACATTTGACTGTTCAGCCTCTTGTAGTCTGGTGGTTTTCCTCAGGAGTGAATGAGCATAATGTCCATAACGGGAAACTCAGAAAGCCTCAGCCCCAGAAGAGAGAGGTTTGGGTAACCACGAGCCTGATTACCCTTTGTGAGTTCACTCTGAAACCCTCACCACTTTTTTACCAGTGTTCATCAGGCACTAATTTATGCATAGACTTTTCCCACAGTATAATGAAATGGAAATACCTTTTACTGTCAGGCGTATAATTAAAGCTGCAACATACTTAAGATGACGACCTTAGTATTATCTTGGAGGCCATTAAGAAAATGTCACATACCATTTCATTCCACCTACAGAAAGGTAACTCTGAGGTAATTCTTGGAACTAATGTAGCAGCCACATTTTATAAAACTCCACTAATGAAGCTGTCAAAGATTTACCCATTTCAAATTCCATTTATTTATTCTCTTTCTACTAGAAGGACGCAAGAGGAGATAGAGGACTTTTTCTTTTTGGTGTTATAACATAGATGAAGCTGGGCTAGAAGACTTTCCCAAAGGCCAAGATATAATGAGAGGAAAATAAACACTGAAAGGGAACACAAGTCTAAATGACATGATTTACAAGCTATAGCTAACCCACCATTACTTAGGAGTTCATTAAGTGGACCCCTTCTTGCTGACCCCTCACAGCTTTGTTAGGACAGAAGCCATCTTTTTGGTTGCTGTTCATTGGTTAATTTTTTTCCTTTTTTAAATTGAAGTAGAGTTGATATACACTATTACATAAGTTACAGGTGTACCATATAATGATTCACAATTTTTGAAGGTTATACTCCATTTATAGTTATAAAATATTGGCTATATTCCCTATGTTGTACAATATATCCTTGTGGCTTATCTTATACATAATAGTCTGTGCCTCTTATTCCCCTCCCCCTCTATTGCCCTTCCCCACCTCCCCACTGGGGACCCCTAGTTTGCAGAAGCCATCTTAAATACCCGTTATCCAAGGGGGGCCCCCTCAAGTCCCCTTCCATTGCCCAGTGTCCATACCCTGGTCAGGGAAGCTCAAAGGGAGCCTGGAGTTCTTGTCCCTTTCTGAGGTCTTCTGTGTTTCATCTTCTCAAAGACCAGCCTCCTACCCAGTGACTGTCGTCAGGAATGCCCACTCCCTTTAGGAGAGACCATGCATACCCTCCACAACATCACAACATAATCATGTCATTAAAATAGTACAAGCCAGTACTCTAAATGGAGGCACACATGGAAAAATAAGGCGGCTTTTAGTTCCCAAAGATACTGTAAGAGGAAGGTACCAAAACTGTAAAGGCACAAAAACCGCAGAGCTAGTTAGGGTTTTGTGGGTGATTTGGTGTGACTAATGAACATAGTGCATTTGGCAGAATTACAAAAGGCGAGGCCAGACCAGACCATGGAAAACTTTGTGTACCAAACCGAAGTTGTAATGGTATAGCACTCCCAGAAATAAAATTATGTGTGCTAATCCAACAGCTTCGTGATTTGGGATATGAAATGGATGGACTTTGAGAGGATCAGAGCTGTACTTCCAGGCCATCCATCTAGGCAAACAAAAATGCTTTTGTTACCCACGAATTGGCACATGATATCAATGTGGGTGTGACATATTTTCTCTTTGGTGTTGATTAAATGATCTTATCGATACTGGCAGGTTAGGAAAATGACTTATCTCAACTGGAACATTTATTCAGGAGTGTTTTCCAAACTGGAGACAAACAGTGCCTACAACTTTGTGAAGATGAAAACACCACAAGGAAATATTAGTTATCCGTTGTTCTTTTATAAATACTGTTTCTCCTCCTCAAAAACAAAGTGCTAATTCTATTTTTATCCCTCTTTTGCATCATCAAAAGGGCAAATATTTCTTGATAAATCCTCATCTGTTGATTTAGCTTTCACAGCACAGCAACTCTCTTACTGATGTGACTCTCATAGCTCTGCTTCATCAGGGGGTACTGTTTCTATTTTGAAAAGAGTGCTCCCAGCTGCGCCCACCTCACCCTCCATATCCAACAGCCAGCATCTCGGTGCAAGCTCAGCCTTCCTCACTGGGGCTGATGCAACTGCAGTCTCACAGGTCTCTCCATTTCTTTTCTTGCCCCCATCCCGTCTTTCTTCCTCAGTAGTGAAGTAATCCATTTGAAATACAAATAGGGCCATGGCTTCCACTGCATAAAAGGCTTCAATACTTTTCTGCTGAATTTCAATTATAACCCAGCCTCCTTCCCAGGGTTTACAAAGGCCGGGGCGGGGAGGGGGCGGGGGAGAGGGGTGCAGGGGTCTAGCCCCTTTGAACTTCTTCAGTTACGTCGTGACCCCTCTCCTCTTCCTCACATTTTCCAGCCACACTGGTCTTTTGACTGTTCCGAAGGCACGGTTTTTTTGGATGAGCTTTTTCCCATCTCAGGAGTCTCTGCCTGGAACACTGCCTTCCCCCTTCACAGCTGACTCCTAAGCCCCTATCTAAGTAGGTTCTGTGACCCACTACTGCAACCTTATTCCCTTTCATAACTGGGCCACCAAATTTGTGAGTATGTTTTTGTTTGTTTTTTGACTTGTGAATGGTGCTCTCTTTCCATTAGTCTGGGATCTCCACAAGGGCAGGAACATATGTGTTTATTCACCATTAGGTATCCACACAGTGGCAACTGTATTAGCTTCCTGGAGCTGCTGTAACAAAGTACCACAAACTGGATGGCTTAAAACAACAGAAATGTATTCTCTCACAGTTCTGGAAGGTAGAAGTATGAAACCAAGGTGTTGGCAGTGCCATGCTTCCTCTGAAGCTTCTGGAGGAGGTTCCTTCTTTGCTTTGTCCACCTTCTGGTGGTAGCCAGGCTTCTTGGCTTATAGATGCATCACTCCAACCTTCCATCTTCAAATCGTGTTCTCCCTGTGTCTTCAGAACACCATTCACTGTGTCTTCAGATGGCTTTTATCATGTTAAGGCTGCCCCTGGGATAATACTTTGATTTATTGACAAGAGGATAGATATCCAAAACTGATATATTTTCTGCCTAGGCAATCAGAAAGATAATGTTAATCCAAATGAAGAATCTGAAGGATTAAAAGCTAGGATATTCTTTCCCCCGAAACAGTGTACAAAACAGCAACATCCATTTTAAAATGTATTTCTGTTAAAGGTGTTTACTACCATGTATTTACAGTGAGCTTAACTAAGCATTTATCTTTTTCTTTTAATTCAAAAAATTGTTGCTGTGATTCTCACTTGGAATTAAAGGCTAATAAGTTTACAGTCTTCTCATTGGGTTTTTAAAATTTCTTTATAAAGATGCAATGGAACTATTTAAAAGAACATTTTTCAAGATTGTGAAAGCAGGAGTCTTTTATAACATCATTGGGAATGGAGGGTGCCATTTTTTTCTTCTTCCATTTAATTCACTTTTTTTTTCAGTGATTAATTTCTCTTAGTTTCTCTCAGTTTTAGACTCTTTGTTGTATTAGTTATGTAGTCCTGTGTAACAAACTGCCTCAAAACTTAGCAACTTAAAACAACAAATATTATGTCATGGTTTCTGAGGGTCAGGGGTCCAGTAATGGCTTAGCTGGTGGTTCTGGCTCAGGGTCTCCCACAAGAGTATAGTCAAGGGGTAGGCTGGGGCTGTAGCCATCTGAAGGCTTGACTAGAGCTGGAGGATCCACTTCTAAACTCATTAATGTGCCTCTTGGCAAGAGACTTCATTCAGTTCTTCACCAGCTGTTGGAGGCCTGTTACTTGCCACATGTTCCTCTGCAGAGGATTGTTCACAAAATGGCAGCTGACTTTTCCCAGAGTAAATAATCCAAGAGAGAGAAATCAAGATGGCAGCCACAGTATCTCTTATAACCTAATCTTGGAAATGACGTACCATCACTTCTGTCATATTCTGTTGGTCACACAGACCAACCCAGATACAGTGTGAGAGAGGAATATACAGGCTGTGAATGCCAGGAGGAGGGGATTACTGAGGGCCGTATTGTAGGCTGGCTAACAAAACTGTGGCAATGTGTATAATTTACCCCTAATGTAAACTTGCAGAGAAGGTATATATCCATTTCACAACATTTATAATGAAATATGTTTTCTTGTCAAAAAATAGAATGGCATGATGAGAAAATTGTTTAATGTTGTAATATTGTTGTCAGATTATTAATTCTTTTATTTAACCTATTATTCCTTTTATTTAAACTATTAAAATGATTTTTTTTAGCATTTCTCTACAGAGGATTTCTATAAATTAATCCTCTATGATACAGAGTTTGGTAACATTTTGATAATTGATGTAGCTTTTCTAGAGGATCATTTAAATGATTACAAAACACTAGTAAAAATTTCTGTTGAATCAGTGAACATTAATGATTGACAGCACATTCCAGAGTACTTTATTTCAGAAAAGCAAAATTGCTGTGTTTCCTCATAACAGTGTCTCCCCCAATTAAATTAAAATGAGGGGCTTCCCTGGTGGCGCAGTGGTTGAGAGTCCACCTGCTGATGCAGGGGACATGGGTTCGTGCCCCAGCCCAGGAAGATCCCCCATGCCGCGGAGTGGCTGGGCCCGTGAGCCATGGCCGCTGAGCCTGTGCGTCCGGATCCTGTGCTCTGCAACGGGAGAGGCTACAACAGTGAGAGGCCCGCATACCACAAAAAAAATAATAAAATAAAATAAAAAATTAAAATGAGCAGCCCATTTACTTTATTCCAAGTTATTTCTTTAAAAATTGGGGGGTACGTTTTAGGCATTTTGAGAATTCTGTTGTTTACTTATATTAAAGGTCACACAGACACCAATGCTGTAGAAGATAAACCTTTGTATAGATAAACATTGAGAAAATATGCCTGGATTATAATATCTAAGATAACTTGTGTTTTTTTAATTCTCCGAACACAAATTGCCACGAATCAGACTATTCTGGTTCCTTCTCAGTTAGTTCTGTGGAGCCATGTTTTGGTAATGTCTTCCATCCACGATATTATAATACACAGTCTATTTTAATTTTAGTTTTTACAAGATGCTAACCACTCTTCACATGTTAGTGTCATCTAAAAATATAGAACCACAGAATTTTAGATCTGGAAAGATCCTCGGAATTGTTTTTTTTTTTATTTTTTAAATTTTTTTATTAGTTTCTGTTTTATAACAAAGTGAATCAGTCATAAATATACATCTGTTCCCACATCCCTTCCCTCATGCATCTCCCTCCCTCCCACCCTCCCCATCCCACCCCTCCAGGCGGTCACAAAGCACTGAGCTAATCTCCCTGTGCTCTGCAGCTGCTTCCCACTATCTATCTACCTTACGTTTGGTAGTGTATATATGTCCATGCCTCTCCTTTGCTTTGTCACAGCTTACCCTTCCCCCTCCCCATATCCTCACGTCCATTCTCAAGTAGGTCTGTGTCTTTATTCCCGTTTTACCCCTAGGTTCTTCATGACATTTTTTTTTAATTCCATATATATGTGTTAGCATACGGTATTTGTCTTTCTCTTTCTGACTTACTTCACTCTGTATGACAGACTCTAGGTCTATCCACCTCATTACAAATAGCTCAGTTTTGTTTCTTTTTATGGCTGAGTAATATTCCATTGTATATATGTGCCACATCTTCTTTATCCATTCATCCGATGATGGACACTTAGGTTGTTTCCACCTCCGGGCTATTGTGAATAGAGCTGCAATGAACATTTTGGTACATGTTTCTTTTTGAATTATGGTTTTCTCAGGGTATATGCCTAGTAGTGGGATTGCTGGGTCATATGGTAGTTCTATTTGTAGTTTTTTAAGGAACCTCCATACTGTTCTCCATAGTGGCTGTACCAATTCACATTCCCACCAGCAGTGCAAGAGTGTTCCCTTTTTTCCACACCCTCTCCAGCATTTATTGTTTCTAGATTTCTTGATGATGGCCATTCTGACTGGTGTGAGATGATATCTCATTGTAGTTTTGATTTGCATTTCTCTAATGATTAATGATGTTGAGCATTCTTTCATGTGTTTGTTGGCAGTCTGTATATCTTCTTTGGAGGAATGCCTATTTAAGTCTTCTGCCCATTTTTGGATTGGGTTGTTTGTTTCTTTGCTATTGAGCTGCATGAGCTGTCTATAAATTTTGGAGATTAATCCTTTGTCAGTTGCTTCATTTACAAATATTTTCTCCCATTCTGAGGGTTGTCTTTTGGTCTTGTTTATGGTTTCCTTTGCTGTGCAAAAGCTTTGAAGTTTCATTAGGTCCCATTTGTTTATCTTTGTTTCTATTTCCATTTCTCTAGGAGGTGGGTCCAAAAGGATCTTGCTGTGATTTATGTCATAGAGTGTTCTGCCTATGTTTTCCTCTAAGAGTTTGATAGTTTCTGGCCTTACATTTAGGTCTTTAATCCATTTTGAGCTTATTTTTGTGCATGGTGTTAGGGAATGATCTAATCTCATACTTTTACATGTCCCTGTCCAGTTTTCCCAGCACCACTTATTGAAGAGGCTGTCCTTTCTCCACTGTACATTCCTGCCTCCTTTATCAAAGATACGGTGACCATATGTGCGTGGGTTTATCTCTGGGCTTTCTATCCTGTTCCATTGATCTATCTTTCTGTTTTTGTGCCAGTACCACACTGTCTTGATTACTGTAGCTTTGTAGTATAGTCTGAAGTCAGGGAGCCTGATTCCTCCAGCTCCGTTTTTCGTTCTCAAGATTGCTTTGGCTATTTGGGGTCTTTTGTTTTTCCAAACAAATTTTGAAATTTTTTGTTCTAGTTCTGTGAAAAATGCCAGTGGTAGTTTGATAGGGATTGCATTGAATCTGTAGATTGCTTTGGGTAGTAGAGTCATTTTCACAATATTTATTCTTCCAATCCAGGAGCATGGTATATCTCTCCATCTATTTGTATCATCTTTAATTTCTTTCATCAGTGTCTATAATTTTCTGCATAGAGGTCTTTTGTCTCCTTAGGTAGGTTTATTCCTAGATATTTTATTCTTTTTGTTGCAATGGTAAATGGGAGTGTTTTCTTGATTTCATTTTCAGATTTTTCATCATCAGTGTACAGGAATGCCAGAGATTTCTGTGCATTAATTTTGTATCCTGCTACTTTACCAAATTCATTGATTAGCTCTAGTAGTTTTCTGGTAGCATCTTTAGGATTCTCTATGTATAGTATCATGTCATCTGCAAACAGTGACAGCTTTACTTCTTCTTTTCCAATTTGGATTCCTTTTATTTCCTTTTCTTCTCTGATTACTGTGGCTAAAACTTCCAAAACTAGGTTGAATAAGAGTGGTGAGAGTGGGCAGCCTTGTCTTGTTCCTGATCTTAGTGGAAATGGTTTCAGTTTTTCACCATTGAGGACAACGTTGGCTGTGGTTTTGTCATATATGGCCTTTATTATGTTGAGGAAAGTTCCCTCTATGCCTACTTTCTGCAGGGTTTTTATCATAAATGGGTGTTGAATCTTGTCGAAAGCTTTCTCTGCATCTATTGAGATGATCATATGGTTTTTCTCCTTCAATTTGTTAATATGATGTATCACATTGATTGATTTGCATATATTGAAGAATCCTTGCATTCCTGGAATAAACCCCACTTGATCATGGTGTATGATCCTTTTAATGTGCTGTTGGATTCTGTTTGCTAGTATTTTGTTGAGGATTTTTGCATCTATGTTCATCAGTGATATTGGCCTGTAGTTTTCTTTCTTTGTGACATCCTTGCCTGGTTTTGGTATCAAGGTGATGGTGGCCTCGTAGAATGAGTTTGGGAGTGTTCCTTCCTCTGAAATTGTTTGGAAGAGTTTGAGAAGGATGGGTGTTAGCTCTTCTCTAAATGTTTGATAGAATTCACCTGTGAAGCCATCTGGTCCTGGGCTTTTGTTTGTTGGAAGATTTTTAATCACAGTTTCAATTTCAGTGCTTGTGATTGGTCTATTCATATTTTCTATTTCTTCCTGATTCAGTCTTGGCAGGTTGTGCATTTCTAAGAATTTGTCCATTTCTTCCAGGTTGTCCATTTTATTGGCATAGAGTTTCTTGTAGTAATCTCTCATGATTTTTTGTATTTCTGCAGTGTCAGTTGTTACTTCTCTTTTTTCATTTCTAATTCTATTGATTTGATTCTTCTCCCTTTTTTTCTTGATGAGTCTGGCTAATGGTTTGTCAATTTTGTTTATCTTCTCAAAGAACCAGCTTTTAGTTTTATTGATCTTTCTATCGTTTCCTTCATTTCTTTTTCATTTATTTCTGATCTGATCTTTATGATTTCTTTCCTTCTGCTAACTTTGGGGGCTTTTTGTTCTTCTTTCTCTAATTGCTTTAGGTGCAGGGTCAGGTTGTTTACTCGAGATGTTTCCTGTTTCTTAAGGTGGGATTGTATTGCTATAAACTTCCCCCTTAGAACTGCTTTTGCTGCATCCCATAGGGTTTGCGTCATCGTTTCTCCACTGTCATTTGTTTCTAGGTATTTTTTTATTTCCTCTTTGATTTCTTCAGAGATCACTTCGTTATTGAGTAGTGTATTGTTTAGCCTCCATGTGTTTGTATTTTTTACAGATCTTTTCCTGTAATTGATGTCTAGTCTCATAGTATTGTGGTCGGAAAAGATACTTGATACAATTTCAATTTTCTTAAATTTACCAAGGCTCAATTTGTGACCCAAGATATGATCTATCCTGGAGAATGTTCCATGAGCACTTGAGAAAAATGTGTATTCTGTTGTTTTTGGATGGAATGTCCTATAAATATCAGTTAAGCCCATCTTGTTTAATGAATCATTTAAAGCTTGTGTTTCCTTATTTATTTTCATTTTGGATGATCTGTCCATTGGTGAAAGTGGGGTGTTAAAGTCCCCTACTATGAGTGTGTTACTGTCGATTTCCCCTTTTATGGCTGTTAGTATTTGCCTTATGTATTGAGGTGCTCCTATGTTGGGTGCATAAATATTTACAATTGTTATATCTTCTTCTTGGATCGATCCCTTTATCATTATGTAGTGTCCTTCTTTGTCTCTTCTAATAGTCTTTATTTTAAAGTCTATTTTGTCTGATATAAGAATTGCTACTCCAGCTTTCTTTTGATTTCCATTTGCATGGAATATCTTTTTCCATCCCCTTACTTTCAATCTGTATGTGTCTCTAGGTCTGAAGTGGGCCTCTTGTAGACAGCATATATATGGGTCTTGTTTTTGTATCCATTCAGCCAATCTGTGTCTTTTGGTGGGAGCATTTAGTCCATTTACATTTAAGGTAATTATTGATATGTATGTTCCTATTTCCATTTCCTTAATTGCTTTGGGTTCGTTATCGTAGGTCTTTTCCTTCTGTTGTGTTTCTCGTCTAGAGAAGTTCCTTTAGCATTTGTTGTAAAGCTGGTTTGGTGGTGCTGAACTCTCTCAGCTTTTGCTTGTCTGTAAAGGTTTTAATTTCTCCATCAAATCTGAATGAGATCCTTCCTGGGTAGAGTAATCTTGGTTGCAGGTTTCTCTCCTTCATCACTTTAATTATGTCCTGCCACTCCCTTCTGGCTTGTAGAGTTTCTGCTGAGAGATCAGCTGTTAACCTGATGGGGATTCCCTTGTGTGTTATTTGTTTTCTTTTCCCTTGCTGCTTTTAATATGATTTCTTTGTGTTTAATTTTTGACACTTTGATTAATATGTGTCTTGGCGTATTTCTCCTTGGATTTATTCTGTATGGGACTCTCTGTGCCTCCTGGACTTGATTAACTATTTCCTTTCCCATATTAGGGAAGTTTTCAACTATAATCTCTTCAAATATTTTCTCAGTCCCTTTCTTTTTCTCTTCTTCTTCTGGAACCCCTATAATTCGAATGTTGGTGTGTTTCGTGTTGTCCCAGAGGTCTCTGAGACTGTCCTCTGTTCTTTTCATTCTTTTTTCTTTATTTTGCTCTGCAGCAGTTATTTCCACTGTTTTATCTTCCACCTCACTTATCCGTTCTTCTGCCTCAGTTATTCTGCTAGTGATCCCATCTAGAGTATTTTTCATTTCATTTATTGTGTTTTTAATGGATGCTTGATTCATCCTTAGTTCTTCTAGGTCCTTGTTAACTGTTTCTTGCATTTTGTCTATTCTATTTCCAAGATTTTGGATCTTGGAAATAGAATCTTGGATCATCTTTACTATCATTATTCTGAATTCTTTTTCAGGTAGACTGCCTATTACCTCTTCATTTGTTAGGTCTGGTAGGTTTTTATCTTGCTCCTTCACCTGCTGTGTGTTTTTCTGTCTTCTCATTTTGCTTATGTTACTGTGTTTGGAGTCTCCTTTTTGCAGGCTGCAGATTCGTAGTTCCCGTTGTTTTTGGTGTCTGTCCCCAGTGGCTAAGGTTGTTTCAGTAGGTTGTGTAGGCTTCCTGGTGGGGGGGACTAGTGCCTGTGTTCTGGTGGTTGAAGCTCGATCTTGTCTTTCTGGTGGACAGGTCCATGTCTGGTGGTGTGTTTTGGGGTGCCTGTGGCCTTATTATGTTTTTAGGTAGCCTCTCTGCTAATGGGTGGGGTTGTGTTCCTGCCTTGCTAGTTGCTTGGCATAGGGTGACCAGCACTGTAGCTTGCTGGTCGTTGACTGAAGCTGGGTGCTGGTGTTGAGATGGAGATCTCTGGGAGATTTTCGCCGCTTGATATTATGTGGAGCTGGGAGGTCTCTTGTGGACCCGTGTCCTGAAGTTGGCTCTCCCACTTCAGAGGCACAGCACTGACTCCTGGCTGCAGCACCAAGAGCCTTTCATCTACCCGGCTCAGAATAAAAGGGAGAAAAAGTAGAAAGAAAGAATTAGTAGAAGAAAGAAAGAGAGAAAGAAAGAAAGGAAGAAGGAAAGAAAGGAAGGAAGAAAGAAAGAAAGGAGGGAGGGAGGGAGGACGGAAAGAAAGAAAGAAAGGAGGGAGGGAGGGAGGAAGGACGGAAAGAAAGAAAGAAAGGAGGGAAGGAGGGAGGAAGGAAAGAAAAAGAGTGAATGGAAGAAGGGAGGGAGGGAGGGAGGAAGGAAAGAAAGAAAGAAAGAGTGAAAGGAAGAAGGGTGGGAGGGAGGGAGGAGGAAGGAAAGAAAGACAGACAGGAGGGAGGGAGGGAGGTAGGAAGGAAAGAAAAAGAAAGAGTGAAAGGAAGAAGTGAGGGAGGGAGGAAGGAAAGGAGGGGCGGAGGGAGGGAGGGAGGGAGGAAGGGAAGGTAGGAAATAAAGAAAGAGCAGGTAAAGTAAAATAGAATAAAGTATAAAATATAGTAGCGTTATTAAAATTAAAAAGTAATTATTGAAAAAAAAACGGACAGATAGAACCCTGGGACATATGGTGGAAGCAAAGCTATACAGAGAAAATCTCACACAGAAGCATACACATACACATTCACAAAAAGAGAGCAGGGGGAAAAATCGAAAATCTTGCTCTCAAAGTCCACCTCCTCAATTTGGGATAATTCGTTGTAAAAAGAGGAAAAGGGGGAAAAGTCTTAAATCTTGTCCTCAAAGTCCACCTCCTCAATTTGGGATGATTCGCTGTCCATTCATGCATTCCACAGACGCAGGGCACATCAAGTGGACCGTGGAGCTTTAATCCGCTGCCTCCGAGGCTGCACAGAGAGATTTCCCTGTCTCTTTTCTGCTCTCACAGCTCCCGGGTCTCAGCCTTGGACCGGGCCCCGTCTCTGCACGCAGGTCGCCGGAGGGCGTCCGTTCTTCGCTCAGACAGGACAGGTTTAAAGGAGCCGCTGATTCGGGGGCTCTGGCTCACTCAGGCAGAGGGGAGGGAGGGGCGCGCAGTGTGGGGCGGGCCTGCGGCGGCAGAGGCCAGCGTGACGTTGCACCAGCCCGAGGCGCTCCGTGCGCTTTCCCGGGAAAGCCGTCCCCGGGTCCCGGGACCCCGGCAGTGGCGGGGTGCACAGGCTCCCCGGAAGGCGGGGTGGACAGTGACCTGCGCTCGCACACAGGCCTTGTGGCGGTGGCAGCAGCAGCCCCAGCGTCCCACGCCCGTCTCCGGGGTCCGCGCCTTTAGCCGCGGCTCGCGCCCGTCTCTGGTGCTTCTTTAAGCAGCTCTCTTAATGCCCTCTCCTCGCGCACCAGGAAACAAAAGGGAAGAAAAAGTCTCTTGCCTCTTCGGCAGCTCCAGACTTTTTCCCCGGACTCCCTCCGGGCTAGCCGTGGTGCACTAACCCCTTCAGGCTCTCTTCCTGCCGCCAGCCCCAGTCCTCTCCCTGCGCTCCGACTGAAACCCGATACCCGAGCCTCGGCTCCCAGCCCCGCCCGCCCCGGCGGCGAGCAGACAAGCCTCTCGGGCTGGTGTGTGCCTGAGGGCACCGATCCTCTGTGCCGGAATCTCTTCGCTTTGCCCTCCGCACCCCTGTTGCTGCGCTCTCCTCCGCTACTCCGAAGCTTTCCCCCTCCGCCACCTGCAGTCTCCGCCCGCGAAGGGGCTTCTAGTGTGTGGAAACCTTTCCTCCTTCACGGCTCCCTCCCACTGGTGCAGGTCCCGTCCCTATCCTTTTGTCTCTGTTTATTCTTTTTTCTTTTGTCCTACCCAGGTATGTGGGGAGTTTCTTGCCTTTTGGGGCGTCTGAGGTCTTCTGTCAGCGTTCAGTAGGTGTTCTGTAGGAGTTGTTCCACGTGTAGATGAATTTCTGATGTATCTGTGGGGAGGAAGGTGATCTCCGCGTCTTACTCTTCCGCCATCTTCCTCCGGGGGGCCCTCGGAATTGTTTACGTTGACAGTGTTCCCCACTTTTGAAGGATTGGGGAATACTATATTTCATGGTGCTGCTTCTCCAGGTTCTCTGTTTTGTCTTAAAAATATGATTAAAAGTTAGAACCTAGTGATAGCACAGAGCAGTATTAAATCTTTAATAATTATTCATTATATATAAGCTCCAGAAAAAGCCAATACCAGTTGATATGCAGTGGTTCCAAAGAGTTAGAAGAATAGAAATCAAAGACAGACACTGGGCAGGTGGCATCCTTTAGAGATCCTTTCTACTGCTCCTACACACATACACACACAGTGACCAGTTGACAGAGCTTCTCTTTGAGTGTTTAACTTCCCTCTCTAAAATAAAACTGAGGATTTCCCTGGTGGCGCAGTGGTTAAGAATCCGCCTGCCAATGCAGGGGACATGGGTTTGATCCCTGGTCCTGGAAGATCCCACATGCTGCAGAGCAGCTAAGCCCATGCGCCCCAACTACTGAGCCTGCGCTCTAGAGCCCGCGAGCCAGAACTACTGAGCCCGCGTCCCACCACTGCTGAAGCCCGTGTGCCTAGAGCCCGTGCTCCTCAACAAGAGAAGCCACTGCAATGAGAAGCCGCAACGAAGAGTAGTCCCCGCTCGCCACAACTAGAGAGAAAAGCCCATGCGCAGCAACAAAGACCCAATGCAGCCAATAAATAAATAAATAAATTTATTAAATAAAATAAAACTGAGGTATTAAAAAAATGAGCAAGGTTAAAAGTAGGAGTCATTACAAATATAGCACATGCTTGCACACATGCACGAACACAAACTCAACCACTTATAGTTTGGTCACCCTGCCACATGTTAAAGAGCTTATTCTGGCTTAGAATCAGGGTCATGTTACATTATAAAGTTTAATTCTAAAGGAAAGAATTTTTTCTTTCTTTTCATTTGGCTTGTGGGATTACAATACATTGTATAGAGCTAATCTTAGCCAAGGATTACCACAATCATAAAGCTAATTCCTTTCTCTGACATTAGTCTCAGTTGATTTATACAAGAATTATTGAATGTTAGCCAAAATTGGACCAGCCTTCAGTGACTTAGCTAAATTTTATTTCCTGTTTGATTAGAAATATCAAAATTTGATATTTTCCAAATTCATTGACTAGAATATGCATATTTATGATAAGTTCTTCATAATATCTGATTGTTTATTTCTCAGGACTTTGGGATCTCTCCAATAGTTTAAATTAATATTTTGATTCTTTCATATTACCACTGGATTTTTTCATTTATTGTATTTAAAGGATTGTTTTTGTTTTCTTTTATAAGAAACTATTCTTCACTTTTCTTTTTTCCTTTTCTAATTTTTTGGTAGTTTCTCCATTTTTTATCATTCCTTTACAGAGGATTTCTATAAATTAATTCTCTAGGATACACTCCTTCTTAGAACACAGTTAGGTGAACATATCAGTGTTTTTTTTGTTTGTTTTTTGTTTGTTTTTGCGGTACGCGGGCCTCTCACTGTTGTGGCCTCTCCCGTTGCGGAGCACAGGCTCCAGACACGCAGGCTCAGCGGCCATGGCTCACAGGCCCAGCCGCTCTGCGGCATGTGGGATCTTCCCAGACCGGGGCACAAACCCGTGTCCCCTGCATTGGCAGGCGGACTCCCAACCACTGTGCCACCAAGAAAGCCCACATATCAGTGTTTAATTAAATAAATTGTCTTCTTTCATTAGTTCTTATTATAATTATTTCTTTATTATATACTTTAGTAAAGCTAACCCCAGCTCCAGTCTCCAATCCCTGGCCTTTCAGTGACATCTATCCTAAATTTTATTTCTATATCTAATAAAGGGATTGTTTCAGTTATCTTCTGGTGCATAACAAACTACCCCAACATTTAGTGGATTAAAAGAATCATTTTATAATTTCTCATAATTCTGAGGATTTATCTAGGGCTCTGGATGGTTCTTCAGCCGGTCTCTTTCAGAGCCTCTCATGAAGCTTCAGTCTATGGCACATGGGGCTGGAATGTCCACAGTGGCTTCATTCTGGCCCCTTGGTTGGAAGACTGGGCTCAGCTGGGACACTGGGACAGCCAAACCTCTCCCTCTTCACATGGTCTCTTGACATGGTTTCTCCAGCATAGTAGCCCACTTTTTACATGGCAGCTCAGGGCTTTCAAAAGGACAAAAGTGGAAGCTCGTAGGCCTTGTTAAGGCTCAGTCCCAGTATCAATTTTGTTGGTTAAAGAGGGCCATGAGGTAAGCCCATGTTCAGTTTGGAAGGAAATACACAGAGCATGAGTACTGTAAGGTGTGGCTCATTGGGGGCCATATCTGGAGACCAGCTACCACATGTTAGGTCTTCCTTTCTCTCTATTAAGACCTCAATTCCTCTCTACTCCTTTTTCAGTTCCCTGTGTCTCTGGTGGTCTGCCTAAACCTACAAATATCACCTTCTTATCTATAAACATGAAGAATATCCTACAGTGGAACCCACCACAGGGCCTACAAGGAGTGGAAGTTACTTATTCTGTGCAGTATTTCATGTAAGTTGGTTCTTTTCGTTTTGGCTAATTTATAAGCACAAGACTCAGACTCCTATTAATTGTGCAAAGATAAACCATCTATTGTATGAAATGAGTGAGGAAAAAGAAAGGTTTTACATATTTCATGTTAAATTATCTCATTGTGTTTTGTTAGATTAAATTAGACAACAGTTTCTTCATGGAAACAGAGTATTGAGTACTTAGGCAAGAAGAAGTTATTTAAATGGAGAAAAGAAGTCTGTCAAAATGTTATTCTGTGGCTGAGCAAACAAGGAAATCCATCACCTCTGAAACATCTATACTTATTAGAATTATAGGACATTTTTAAGTGAAACTGAGTGCAGAATTCTGTACAACTCCCAGTTTTTATTAAAGATAATAGTGAATGGACATTTTCACTTTTCACCTCTCGCTCAACACTCATTGCAATCAAGAAGGAATGCAAAATGGTAAGTGGGTGTGATAGATCCTCACTCCTATACCCACTCACCTAATATTTAATAAAGACCTGGCTCCATTCAAAGAGTAATTGTCCCAAAGAATCCAGCACACCTATCCCTAATTACTGAAAGGGAGAAAGACAAAAAAAACACAAGTCAAACATTCCTAAAAGCTTTCTCATGGAAATTAAAGAAAAATTCAAACAAATAATGGTTCATAGTTTGAATCCATAAACAACATGTTCTCTAATGGTAAACCTCAAAGAAGAGATAACAGTCAAAGAAGAGATTCTAAGACAAGAAGAAGAACTTTTTTAAAAAGCACGGTGGCAGAACTTAGGAAGAAGATGGAAAATAAAAATGTTATATAGAGATGAAAAACCTATTATAGCTAACAGGTAGTAATAATTGAACAGGTAATAATGACTATCTGGAACTGCATATCGTAAATGCATGCTCTGTCTAGGAAAATTTAATAAAAATAATAGGAAGACATATCCTGGTAAAGTTATTTAACTTTGAAGAAAATGAAATGATTTATGACCATCACAGCAAAAGCAATGATTTCTATCTGGCAACACTCAGTTCATGACAGTGATATATCTTCTGAGGGAAAAATAAGTGTGACCTAAGACTCTTACCAAGTTCAGCAAATGTATTTTCTGTATTTTCAAGCAGGTTGAACTTGGGCTGTCACTCTCCTGAGACCTTCTTGAAGGCTGTGGGGGGGAGGAAACACTAACTAAAGATGATATCCAACTGACAGAGGGATAAAGATGATCCTAAATGAACTTAGTAATGACAAGATTTTGGCAAAAAGGGAGCAGGCATTGAAACTATCTAAATGTAGAACTAAGACTAGTGATGGGAAATATGGTTACAGAACTTTCTTGTAAATGTTTGAATTTTATCAATAATATAACAAATCAGAAGGTGGGGAAAAACTGTATATGTACTGACTTCCGTAGCATGAAGCCATTATATGTGATCCAAAATGAAAATATGTCATCATTTTAATAACTAACTCTCAGTATCTTTCATACACAATTTTCTTAATTTAAAAGATCTTTTTACAGACTACTATCTTGTGTGGTGATGAAACATTTGAACTGCAGTGATTCATTTCATTTTAATTTCTTTTTCTTTAAAGTTTGAATCAAGTTAAATTTACTACTTTTATTAAAATCATAAGTATGGCATAACCTAGCTTTTGTCTATGTATTCAGCTATTGAATCATTCCTCTGGGTACATATAAGCATAATGAGATGTGCAGAATCAGGTGTACCAAATGTTTCAGGGTAATGGCCTTCAGCATAATTATTTCTCTCTCGGTTATACTTTTCTGATTGCGTGAGTTTAAAAACTGTACCATATTTACAAAAAAGAATAGCATCATTTTTGTCTTTGAAAAGAAAATTCTGAGGCGATATGGGGATATATGTGTATGTATAGCTGATTGACTTTTTTATACTGCAGAAACTAACACACCATTGTAAAGCAATTATACTCCAATAAATATGTTAAAAAAAAAAGAAAAGAAAAGAAAATTCTGACCATTAAAGGCAGTGAAAGACTTTGGCTGCTACTCACAATGACCTCATTTATCTAGAACTTCATTCTCATTGCCAAAGAATTTCTCAGGAACCAGTATTTTAGGGAAGAGGCATCACTCTGCCAGGAGAAACGGCTCATGAGTGTGTCCTTGTCTCCTTTTTCATTAGGTGGAGCAAGGAGCTTGTTCTGTTCTTTATGTGTTTATGTGATTCAGAAAAGGATTTTTAAAAAGAGAGAGAGTAATCACTGCTCTGTGAGAGTAGATAATTTAGATTACATAAATTTCAAAAAAGAATATTTGAAAAGAAACTTGCCATGGTGGAGTTCTTACATGCCTGTGAATGTGGACAATGGGCAGGAATACAGGGCAGCTTGTGTCACTGACAGGGCTCCAGGCTCAGCTCCAAAGACAAACAGTCCTGGGGTCATAGCCAGACTGTGAACCTAAATGGGTAGCCTTGGGCAGGTTACATATTATACTTTTTTACTTTTGAGTGAAGTTTGTTTCCAAGCAAAAAATGAAATTTTAACAAAAGTTTAAATTATATCTACCCAAAGAATTTAACACTGAAAATAGAGTGTAGCATTAAAAGCACAAGCTTTAGCATCAGGGAAAAGTGGTTCAAATCCCAGATATGCTTGTTACTAGTCAGACTACCTTGAGCAGCTCCCTTAATATCATTGAGCCTCAATTTCCTCATCTGTAAAATGGGATGAAAATAACGGTACCTACCTCCTAAGGTTATTATGATAATTAAATGAGATAAAGCTTTCAAATCCTAAGCACCAGTCCAAATGCATAATAGGCACTTGATAAATATTTCCCGCCGTTACCAGAAATCAGAGACCCCTGAGGGCCCCGCATGACTTTTTGACATGCATGAACATCATTACTGTAGTATTTATTGAATGATTCATGTCTATCAGCTTGTCAGACTTACAAAGCATTTTGTCCAGAATTCAGTAGAGAGTGTTTCTCCTTCATCGACATCTGTCATGAGAAGCTGCCTTGCCCTTGGCAAAATCAGGAAATTTGAGGAGAAAAGGTGAAATAGGTGATGGCAATATTTTTCAAACCACAAGTCAAGACCTGTTGGTGGGCCATGAAATCAATTTTGAGGGACATAACTAGCATCTTTTTTTTTTTAACGGGAAGGATTAGAATGGTGTGGAGTGGATTAGAATGGAAAATAACTAAGTGCCTGGCATGTTGTAAAGTTTAGGTATTATCTTCTAAAACCTTTGTTTTAGTATGTTGGATATATGTGTGAACTGGGTCACACTGTGAAATGTATTTCTTTCTATGGCTCACAGTCAATAAAAAGTATGAAAGCCCCTCGGCATGGTGATTACTTGAATGGAGAAATTGGTCAACAAGATCTAACTATACTTCTAATGTTTTCTGGTAGCTATGGTACTTATGAAACAGGAGACATTTACTTTCAGGACTCTGCTGCCATATTTTGAAAAGAGAAGATACCCTTAAGCTTTGGCAACACTTGATAAAGTTGGCATTTCCTCCTTCTCAACACACAGTCTTCCCTTGACTTTTGTGATGTCTGTTTTTCCTTCTCCCTCTTTAGCTGCTATTTCTAAGTGTACTTTGTATCTCACCTTTATTTTTTTTAATAAAATTTATTTATTATTTTTGGCTGCATTGGGTCTTCGTTGCTGCATGCGGGCTCTTCTCTAGCTGTGGTGAGCGGGGGCTACTGTTCATTGCGGTGCACGGGCTTCTCATTGCGGTGGCTTCTCTTGTTGTGGAGCACAGGCTCTAGGCACGTGGGCTTCAGTAGTTGTGGTACACGAACACAGTAGTTGTGGCTCACGGGCTCTAGAGCACAGGCTCAGTAGTTGTGATGCACGGGCTTAATTGCTCTGCGGCATGTGGAATCTTCCCGGACCAGGGATCGAACCCATGTCCCCTGCATTGGCAGGTGGATTCTTAACCACTGCGCCACCAGGGAAGTCCCTGTATCTCACCTTTAAATCTTGCCACTCCTGAAATTTTATCCTAGGCTTTGCTTTGTCTCCATGGGTAATTTCATTCATGCCTGTGCCTTCCATGAGCAGCTTTATGCCATAGATTTCAAAATCCCTACCTCCCACTCACCCCTTTCTCCTGAGCTCCAGCACCTTCTGGGCAGCTGCATTCGGATACCTTTTACGTATCTTAAGCTCATCGTGTCAAAAACTGAACTCATTATCTTTCCCTCCCCCCTCCTCTCCCCATTTCCCAAACCCACTCTTGCGCATTCCTGATCTTGGTAAATGTTACCACCATTCCACCCAACTAGCCCGGACAGAAAGAGACATCATCCTTAACACCTTCTTTTCCCTCATCTCTTTCATGCACTCAATCACCAAGTCTTGTCTCCTAATATTTTTTCCTTTTGTCCTGTCATTCATTCCACTGCCACCATCCTTGTGCAAGCCACCTACCTCTTCCACCTGGACCACCCTAGCATCCTCTCAACTGCTCCCCAGTCTGCCACCCTTGACCCAGTACATTCTCTACGCTACCACCAGAGTTAGTTGTGTAAAAGCCCAACACGCCTGCTTTAATCCTTTCAGTAGCCTCATGCAACCCTGTCTCTTTCACTTGGCTCTTCCCATGTCACTTAAACGCTCAATACCTCAGTCTCTTCCACCTGAGAAATGCTAAAATATTTCCCACCTCCTATTTCCTGCGGGTGTTATGTTTTTAATAAAGGAGAGGAAAAACAGATGTGAACAGCCTAGTTAATATCATCATCACTATGATCATTGAAAATGCTGATTTTGGAATGCACTCCAACCTAGTGAATTTTCCCCAGAACCCTTGAGGGCAAGTATATTTTTAAATTTTATGAGAATGTCAAGAAGAATTTCCAAGGAAAAACTGACGAATTTTTCTTAAAACAATCCATCCAAAAAAAAAAAAGAAAGACCCATCAAACTGACCTTGGTATGCATGTGGGCTAAAAATTTACATAGAAGAATTGATCACACAATCTGTAAAGTTTTTACTGTAGGTCAAGCCTAATAATAAAATACATGCTTTCAAAATGTACTATCCACATTATAATTCACAAAAAAGAAAGGTGATTACAGAAACTCTGACTCATGTTCCTGACAGCTAATGAAAAAAATTGCCAGCAGCAAAAGTAGATTCTTTTTTAGCTCAATAACAAGCACTTTTGTTGTTCTGAAGAGAAGGTCTTAAGTTCCATTCAGTTTTATATAATGACTGTTTTTTTTTTTCCTACTGTAAAGCATAGAGAGCACCTCATTGTTAATTCATAGTTTCCTTCTCAGCAGATATGGGCAAAAGAAATGGCTGAATAAATCCGAATGCAGAAATATCAGTAGGACCTACTGTGATCTCTCTGCTGAAACTTCTGACTACGAACGTCAATATTATGCCAAAGCTAAGGCCATTTGGGGAACGAATTGTTCTAAATGGGCAGAAACTGGACGATTCTATCCTTTTTTAGAAAGTAAGTAACACAGTTGTCTGTTAAACATGTATCATTATCAAGTTCATCTGACCCCCTAATGTAACAGTCTCTGCCTCATAGACAGCCTTGTCGAGGCCAGCACTCTGCACTCTGTCGATCGGGTGAAGTGACCAGCCCAAGGTACTTCACCTTGCTGCATCTCAGAGTCTCATCTTTAGAATGAAAGTTTTGGCCAAGTGTCTCTAAGATTGCTCCCGGATCCAGAATTGACACTAGATGTCAATATTATCAAATTTTGATTTTGTCTTATTGTTTAGTTGAGATTATATAATTTGAGGAACAACTGACAGATTTATTTTAATTTTGTGGGTTTATAAACCATTTGACATATGCCCGCAGGTTGATTAAAGATTGTTCTGATCACCAAACTAAGTCTCTCTTTGTTACAAACTTGGTAGAGTTATGACATAATTTCTAGATGTAACTCAGAATTAAGGCAACATCTTCCTGGTATTTCCTTTTAAAATTTTCCATCCCTGATCTGTGACTGATTCAGCCATAGAGGACCCACTCAGAGCTGCCATGATGAAATTTACAAGCACTCCCTAAGTTCTGGAGCTGGAGCCTTTCCCTTGCTGCCCTTCTGGATCAGAAGTCAGCAAACTATGGCCTCGGACTAAATGCAGCACCCCCTCCCCTTTCTGTTTTTCTACAGAACGAGCTAAGAATGGTTTTTACATTTATATAAATAATAGTTGCAACAGAGATCACATGGCCTGCAAAGCCTAAAATACTTACTGTCAGTACCTTTATGGTAAAAGTTTGCTAATCTCTGTTCTAGATCATTCTCCAAAGGTTACTTCCCCAAAGGTCTTTAGCAGCGCTTCAGTTCTCCATTTCTGATTTTTACAAACACATCAAATCCTCTTAATGTTATTTATCACCAACGTTTCAGGTCCCAGGAGTGTTGCAAACACTTTTAATTATATTTACCATCATCTAGTACTGTTCATCCATGTGACTAGGAACTCCATGTGACTAAGTAAATTTGCTGTTTTAACGTTCTATCAGTGTGTGACATGATTGTTTCAAGATTCGGTATTACTTGGGCCCACCTAGAGCATTCTGAGGCATCTCAGATAAGAGGGTGGGCTTTAGAGCTTTGATCCCAGTAGGATTATATTGTTTCATCCAAGGTGATTTCTACATGTGAACATGATAATTGCCTCTCCCCTCCCCTTTAAGCACAAATTGGCCCACCAGAGGTTGCTTTGACTACTGATGAGAAATCCATATCTATTGTTCTGACGGCTCCAAAGAAGTGGAAGAAAAACCCAGAAGAAAGCTCTATTTCCCTGGAACAAATATACTCTAATCTGAAGTATAATGTGTCCATACATAATACTAAATCAAATAGAACGGTAAGCCTGAAATGGAATGGGGACCTATAATTTGTGTCACTTTTTGCAGCTAATGCTGGAACACACAGCCCTGATGCTTAAATTCTCGGCATGTGAATCTGGGAAGGTGTGATATTCAAAAGTGTTGCCATACAAGATACAGTTGAAGC
Organism: Hyperoodon ampullatus; assembly: GCF_949752795.1. Lineage (NCBI taxonomy): Eukaryota > Metazoa > Chordata > Mammalia > Artiodactyla > Ziphiidae > Hyperoodon > Hyperoodon ampullatus. The sequence goes on along the minus strand of NC_136925.1, from coordinate 63,172,030 downwards.
TGATGTGTAGAAATTTTAAAAACTGCCTTCAGATTTCCTTTACAGAAAGTCTCTGCTATGACGTTGCTGTTGGTATGTAGAGCCGTTGTCCACCTCACTTTGATGGAGAGTTTTTACTTGCTTAACATCTGTCAATCACTCTCCAAGAAAGAAAAAAATATCAGCAAGAACAGAGGACAAAGTGGAAGAAGAAATCTCTCCTTATGTCATTATTTAGAATTGTTCCCACAATTTGTCCAGTCCCTAACTGGGACTGCCAAGCTGAAGGAAAAGGATATTTTAAACCTGTTGCTAAAAAAAAAAGCTCTTAGTAATAGTAAAGGACTTAATGGTACCTCAGTCTTCTGTTTCCTTCTAAAGTTACTGGTCTGGGGTGGTGCTGGAAATCTCTGGCTCTGACTGCTCTTCGCAATTCCCTATCCTAGTGGTCCCAGTGTGTGACAAACCGAACGCTGGTATTCAGCTGGCTGGAGCCGGACACTCTGTACTGCATCCTCGTGGAGTCCTTCGTCCCAGGCCCTCCTCGCCTTGCTCAGCCTTCTGAGAAGCAGTGTGTCAGTACTTTGAAAGGTAAGCTTTGAGAACCTCAGCTGGTCTGAGGAAGGATATCTGCTAAAACTAGAAGGAAGGATGGTGGTGTAGACAAGGTTTTGAAAATCCGTGTCTACCAGAAACAGGCTGAAGTGAAGGCAGAAACAACCATCACCAGAAAGGCATTGAGTAGCCTGGGACTCTACCATTGAACCTGGTTCACAGTAGAGAGTGTTTTCACCTCCTAGGGAACTCTTAGCACCAGTCCAACAAGACTCTACCTTGGGAAATAAGAATTATAGGAATTTTTACACACACGGTTTTTCTTCTTTAAAACTATAATCACTCTGATCAGTAGAAGTTCTGTGGTCTTTAAGAACATCAGATGAGTTTATTCCTGGGAACAAAGCAGTATCCTAAAAACACTTTATGACAGAGTCTTTTGCTCCCCCTCGGGAATACAAATTATAGGTGCTGCAGGTTGTGTTCAGGTATCACTCACTGTGCAAGGCTGTGCACGGGCCTGGGATCAGCAAATCAGTTATTACTCCCTCACTCTTACAGTTGCTTCTCTCTCTTTCCTTTTATTTGTCTCCTCGTGTTTTCTGAACTTGGCTGCCAAGGAAGTGTGGTTGAAGAGTCTCGTTCCTGTTACGAGACTAGGGTTAGGAGCTTGGCGTTTGTTTAATTGTTCTTGCCTGAAGGTGGTAAGACCCTGAACTCAAAACCTAAAAATTGAAAATAAATCCTAAAGTTTACCTTCATTGAATGACTCTTCATCCATTCTTCTGTTTCTCTCTTCCAAATGTGCTGGCCTTCCAAATGTCACATCATTTTCCCCAAGACTTGGTTCCGTCACCAGCTATGGGACAGGAATGGTGACAGAACCCCTGTTTTCCTCTCCCCTCAAGCCTCCCACATTTCGAGGTGAAACTGTCCTAAGGATTAAAAAGGGAATTTTGTGAATACATATCAGAAGTGAAAAGCTTTATTTTTGAATCTCCATCATTATCATACCTTTCCCTTTAAAATGAAGGGTTCTCTACCATATGTCAAATATCAATAAAATTAAAATGCAAAGCAAGCAAAAGGCAAAGCAAAGCAGACTGAGGAAATCATTTTTGCATTTGGAAAAGTGCTCTGTTTACTAACAGCTTGATCAGTGGGCAAATGGTAGGAATGAATTCCCAGTGGAAATCATTTAAGCCTTTGGCAGAGCTAAAGCAACTAAAGTACAGATTAAATGAAATACTTCCCAGTAAGCAGATGGAGCCAACCTTCTCACTAGTCCTGGAAAGGTAATAACAAGGTACCATTTCATGTTCTGACTTTTCTTGATATCCCAGCTGTTAGAGCACCCCAGATACGTTTCCAAGACACCATTATGAGGGTCTACTTTTTCAAAAACTCACTATTACCTCTTTGGGGACTATTCTTTGAAATATTTCTGCTCTCCACAATCCCCCAATTCCTAAAATACAGATGCAGTTTATTAGTTGGTTGTTGCAAACATGTGCTGGTGTATACTAAGTGCCTTCAGTCGTTGTTGTCACGGCTCTGTTTATCAGGGTGAGTTTGGTCCAGAGGCCAGGGATTGTATTAAGAGGACTGGATTGATTGAGATTGACATATACACACCACTATATGTAAAAGAGATAACTAATAAGGACCTACTGTATAGCACAGGGAACTCTACTGAATACTCTATAATGACCTATATGTGAAAAGTATCTAAAAAATAGAGTGGGTATATGTATAAGTATAACTGATCACTCTGCTGTACACCTGAAACTAACACAACATTGTAAATCAACTCTACCCCAATAAAAACTTTTTTAAAAAAAGGACTGGACTGAGTTGTAGCCTGAAGTAGGGGCAGGTGATGCTCAGCCATCTGCAACATCTGCATCATTGGCATCTTTCTATGTGGAACCTGTTGACAGATGTGCTCTTCGGGATGGAAGAGCCTGCAGTTGGACCCCCATACCTGGGCTTTTCCCACTGGCTATTGTTGACCAGAAGTCCATGATGCTTCTGTTTCCACTCTTTAACTAGACAGTTAACCAGACAGTAACTTAGCTGCTCTCTCCCAGGACTAGGCATCAAGAGTACCAACGTCTGCATGGATTAGAATACTCCCACGACACTCCTGCTGATTGTATTAGTATGTAAGGGATGCCCTAGAACTTTTGTCATTTGTGCTAAAGCTGCTCCTTTTTTTTTTTTTTTTTTTGTGGGACGCGGGCCTCTCACTGTTGTGGCCTCTCCCATTGTGGAGCACAGGCTCCGAACGTGCAGGCTCATGGCTCACGGGCCCAGCCGCTCTGCGGCATGTGGGATCCTCCCTGACCAGGGCACAAACCCGTGTCCCCTGCACTGGCAGGTGGACTCTCAACCACTGCGCCACCAGGGAAGCCCCTAAAGCTGCTCCTTTTTCCACTGCTGTAGTAGTCAGGGTTCTCCATAGAACACAATATACATAATCTTTATATATAAATGTATACACACACACACACATCAAGATGGAGATAGAGACTTATTTTAAGGACCTGGCTCACATGATTTTGGAGGTTGGTAAGTTAGAAATATGCAAGGCTGGAGACCTAAGGAAGAATTTATGTTGCAGTTCTTATCTGAAGGTGATCAGCTGGCAGAATTCGCTCTTCTGGGACGTGATCAGTCTTTTTTCTATCAAAGCCTTCAGCTGATTGGATGAGGCTCACCCTCATTATAGAGGGTAATCTACTTTACTCATGTCTACTAATGTAAATGCTAATCTCATCTAAAAAATGCTTTCACAGAAACATCTAGAATAATGTTGGACCAAATAACTGGGTACTGTGGTCTAGCCAGATTGACACATAAATTTAACCTTCACAATTTACAAGTACTCCACAGGAGCTTAACAAATATAAATTAGTCACAAAGAGTCCTATCTATCAAGCATATAGTCTGATCCATGGTGATCCAGGGCTACTTTTCTTAAAACTACTCACCAGATCTTTTCATTCCTCTATGGACTTTTAAACTTATCATGAACGTATGGCACAGCAGGACCAGGGAGGGAGTTACTGCCATTCTCAGCACACAGCAGCTCAGCTGCCTCTCCACACATCCCCAAGCTCCAGGCCTACCAGAAAGCCTGGCCAACTGTGTAAGGATGGTTCTGTTTGTCACACAGAAGATGACGCCATACATTCGTGGCAAGGTCCTGAATGTGTGGAAAAGATTGAGTCGAATGAGGGGCATGGAAATGTGGGGCAGCTTAATGGGCTCTTCACAAGAAGGTTTTGTTGTTTGGTTTGAAGCGCTGTGAGTTGCTTGAGTATCAGGCACACTTTCCTGCAAATAGAAGAACCAGCATGAATCTCATAGCCAGATATAAAATGTTGGAATATCTGCTGACTTGGATTGTTAAGGCATCCTTGCTGTAAAGGTTGGAGACAAGTCCAGATGATTCCTTAATGCCACCTATTGTCAGAGAGAGTAAGAATTCTGAGATCTCTTCTGACATTTAGCTCAAGCTTCTCAATTTATAAATGAGAAAACTGAATTCCTAAAAGTAACTGATCTCTCCAAAGCCTCTTGATGTTACCAGTGTTTTCCCACCACACCAAATCACAACTGTCTACCCCACCCCACTTTTCTTTTTACAGATCAAACATCAACACTGAAGGTTAAAATCATCTTCTGCTATGTTTTGCCCATATCTGTTACTGTGTTTATTTTTTCTGTGATGTGCTACTCCATGTACAGATATACCTATGTCGGCAAAGAGAAACACCCAGCAAATCTGGTGAGTGCCTAGGGTGGTAGGAGGCTTTATAACACCCCCAGGAAGATAGAAAAGGAGGTTCTAGAACAGATACTGTTCCTTTTATGGGCAGAGTGAGTTTCAAGTTAAAGAGTTGATGAATTAAAAACACTTTCTGTACTAGACTAACTCAGTAACATAACCAAAGAGAAAGATTCCTTAACTTTGACAAAGATTTTATATTTATGGAACAGATCAGACTAGGTCTTGAGGTACACAGATAAATTGTCATGATCCATGCCCCTCCAGAGGCTTAAGTCTAGTTGGGGACTAGAAGTTTTAAAGGATATGTGAAGACTAAGATGAAAGTGGGTTCTAGGGACTCTTGCGGGTACAGGAAGGACACTGGCACCCTACTTGGAGGATCAGGAGTTTCATGCCTGGGCTTGGTCATGAAAGTTCAGTAAGAGTTAGGGCACCTACCTCAAGCGGAAGAAACAGCAGGGGCAAAGGTAGGAGGATGTTTGGGAAAACATATAATATTGCAAAAGCATAAGGTTCCTGATGAGAAGCTATGAAAGAAGAGACTGGAGGGTGAGGGGCTAAGGCCAGGTAATGGGAGAATTGGGGAGTTATTCCAAGGACCTTGGGCTTCATTGTGTTTGCAAAACTCTGTAGGGTTTTGAGTTGGGATCATTATGGTCAAGATTGAGTTTTAGATACAACTGGATAGTGTTAAAGACAAATTTAGGGGGAAGGAGACTAGGAACAAACAAACAAAGAAACAAACCCAGCTAGGAGACTGTGGGAGTTGTCCAGGAGAGAGAAGATGAGAGTCTAAAAGAGGAGAAGGGGATGTAGGGCTGGAGACAGACACGGAATGGAAACACGTTTAGGGGGAAAGTGGCCAGGACTTAATCATTCACAGCAAGGAGAAGCAAGAAAGTAAAAGAAGGAACAAACCTTATGCTTCTGGACCATGTACTGGAGGTTTCCCAAGGCTGAGCATATTTTAACAATCAAAAACTATTTCTTTGGGACTTATCAAAATGAGTGTTCCCATGTACACGATACATACATGCATTCCTGTTAGTTCTGTTTTTAAATGTTTCTATTATTCTGCCTTCATTTAGGTTTCAGAGTTAGCTTTTTAATGACGTAGGGAGACCTTTCCTAGGAGGAAAAAGCACAGGAGAACTGACAGCCTGTGACTTTTTGAAACCCAAATTTTTGTAAAAGAAAGATGCTGAAGTTCCTATTTTGTAGTTAAATGAAATCACATCATAGGGTGGACAGTGAGAATTGTAACATAACTCATCATTGACAATGTAAACAGGCACCTTCCATGTATTGCCAGCAAAACTTTAATCTTAAACAAGTTTTCCTGACATGATTTAGAGTTTCTCTATCTGCTATAAATTGGCAGATGAATTTCCGTTTTGGGCCCTATTATAGCATGATTAGTTTGGTATATTGGGGAAGTAAGTAAAACCATCTCTATTCATGTGCTTATTTCTCTTTTTACACCTAGTTTTCATGCCCTTCCACATTTCCTGTCCAGAGTATATGCAAAAAAGAGCTAGTAGCCCAGAGGATGGCTTATTGATAAACACATAGTAAACTATAACTAATAAAGCAATTTCAAAAACTCTCAGTCTTCACCACTCCTGACACAACAGAAATTCTGATTTTACAGAATTAAAAAAAAAGGAAGCTCAAGAAATTAAACAAGCCCCCTGAATTCCCTCAGCCAGTGAGAGGAAGAGGCAGTCACACCTGATCCTTGGACTGGATCAGGACCACCCAGGGAGCCACTTTTCACTGCTATATGCATTTCGTGCATCTTGGGTCCCTTGCCTCCAGGTGAGGGTGTTTTCCCGCGTATTCCAAACATAACTTTCACTTCCATGAGTTGGTAAGAATAGGCCTTTACAACTATCTGGGGACAGTATAAATTCTAACTAACAGCTGGGTTTTTTTGTTTGTTTGTTTGTTTTATATCTTTATTGGAGCACAATTGCCCTACAATGGTGTGTCGGTTTCTGCTTTATAACAAAGCGAATCAACTATACATATACATATGTCCCCATATCTCTTCCCTCTTGCGTCTCCCTCCCACCCTCCCTATCCCACCCCTCTAGGTTGTCACAAAGCACCAAGCTGATCTCCCTGTGCCATGTGGCTGCTTCCCACTACCTATCGATTTTACATTTGGTAGTGTATATATGTCCATGCCACTCTCTCACAGTGTCCCAGCTTACCCTTCCCCCTCCCCATATCCTCAAGTCCATTCTCTACATATGCATCTTTATTCCTGTCCTGCCCCTAGGTTCTTCAGAACCTTTTTTTTTTTTTAGATTCCATATATATGTGTTAGCATATGGTATTTGTTTTTCTCTTTCTGACTTACTTTGCTCTGTATGACAGACTGTAGGTCCATCCACCTCACTACAAATCACTCAATTTCATTTCTTTTTATGGCTGAGTAATATTCTATTGTATATATGTGCCACATCTTCTTTATCCATTCATCTGTCAATGGACACTTAGGTTGCTTCTATGTCCTGGCTATTGTAAATAGAGCTGCAATGAACATTGTGGTACATAACTCTTTTTGAATTATGGTTTTCTCAGGGTATATGCCCAGTAGTGGGATTGCTGGATCATATGGTAGTTCTATTTTTAGTTTTTGAAGGAACCTCCATAGTGTTCTCCACAGTGACTGTATCAATTTACATTCCCACCAACAGTGCAGGAGGGTTTCCTTTTCTCCACACCTCTCCAGCATTTATTGTTTGTAGATTTTTTGATAATGGCCATTCTGACCAGTGTGAGGTGATACCTCATTGTAGCTTTGATTTGCATTTCTCTAATGATTAGTGATCTAACAGCTGTTTTTAATGTCTCTCTAAAGTGAAAAGGTGAAACCCATTCTCTTCTCTCTTTATAGATTTTGATTTATGGAAATGAATTTGACAAAAGAGTCTTTGTACCTGCTGAAAAAGTTGTGATTAACTTTATCACCCTCAGTATTCTGGAGGATTCTAAAACTTCTCCTAAGGATATAAGTGCAATGGAAAAAAGCAGTGATGCATCAGACCTGAATGAGCCCAGCGAGGACCAGGAGCCCCATCAGGAGGAAGTGGAGGTGAAACACCTGGGATATGCTTCACATGTGGTGGACATTGTGTATGACTCTGAGGAAAGCACCAAAGGGACTTCCTTAAGCCAGCAAGAGCCACCCAGCAGGACAATGCCCACAGATAAAACAGTCATCGAATATGAATGTGACATAAGAACTAGTGACATTTCTGTGGGGCCTGGAGATCAGGAGTTCAATTTGCAGGAGGAAGTGTCCCTACAAGGAAGGTTATCTGAGCAACAGGCAACTTTAACAGACTTGGGTCCACAAACACTACCATATTCATATACCCCTCAGCTCAGAGACTTGGACCACCTGCTGCAGGGGCATGTGGACACAGAGGAGGGACCAGAGGCAGAGCCATCGACCACACTGGTCGATTGGGACCCTCGGACTGGCAGGCTGTGTATACCTTCATTATCCAGCTTTGAACATGACTCAGAGAGATGTAAGCATCCTGAGTCTGAGGGACTCAAGGAGGAGTGCCTCTTGTCTAGACTCTACCAGGATCAGACTCCAGACAAGACACTGGAGGAACATGAAGCCTATCTCATGCAATTTATGGAGGAATGGGGATTATATGTACAAATGGAAGACTAACACCGAAACGTCCCTTTGCCAGACCTCTACTGTTACAAAACACGTGAGTGCAAACAGATAAGTGACCAAACAATAAAGTACCGGAGACAGAAATTTACTCAGATTTCTGTGTCAGTGAGAATTACTTATTCCTTCTATTTTCATAGCGCTTGTTTCATTCCGCCTCCTGTGGGTGGCTGGGTTGTGCGTGTGGGTCTCCCGCACTGAGGGTGGGCACCCAGAGTGGCTGACCCTCTTTGTACCCAGTAAGTATTCAAAAATGTTGGCCAACTTGGATGCAGAATTTATTCAGGTGTGTGTACTGTGGCCTCTTTATTTATGATTTTCTAACAAGCACTTGTACAATTATTTTCTGGGCCCTTACCAAGTGTATAGCACTGTAAAAAATACTTCATGAAGACCATTCATTGTATAAGTGCTACTTTTTTAGAATTTGGTTTATTGCCAGAATGATGAGATACTTAAAACATGCAAATACCACTAAGTGGGTGGGAAGTGGTCACATTTAAAGACCTAACCCACTGTTCGATCATAATAATCCATGTTCAGAGTGAATAAATCAGGCACAGATCTTGATGTCATATGCTTTGGGCTACTTTAAGTGGCCATATTAATACTTTAGGAGAAGTTCTGGAGTGTAAACATAAATTGTTGTTATTAGTTTATAGTCAGAAAATGTCCTCTCGCCTTCCCTGGTGGCACAGTGGTTGGGAATCCGCCTGCCAGTTCAGGGGACGCGGGTTCGAGCCCTGGTCCGGGAAGATCCCACATGCCACGGAGCAACTAAGCCTGTGCACCGCAACTACTGAGCCTGTGCTCTAGGGCCCGTGAGCCACAACTACTGAGCCCACGAGCCACAACTACTGAAGCCTGTGCGCCTAGAGCCTGTGCTCCGCAACAAGAGAAGCCACCGCAATGAGAGGCCTGCGCACCACAACTAAGAGTAGCCCCCGCTCGCTGCAGCCAGAGAAAGCCCACACGCAGCAACAAAGACCCAAGGCAGCCAAAAATAAATCAATAAAATAAATAAATGTATTTAAAAATGTCCTCTCAATAACTAGCAGAGGCTTTTTAGTAGGGAATTAACCTGAAAAAAAAATGCCACATTTTATAATAGACCAGTACATTTATTTCTGGAAATGTGTTTTTCAAAAGATATTTAGATAGTCTATAAACTAGAACATGTTTAGTAGCTGAATCACTGTTACTATTATAATATCAAATATTCTATTTGAATGAGCAGTGCCTTAGAGATTCCTTGGAATATGTGTGAATGAATATCCCATATCTACATAATCTTAAAATCAATAAATAAAGACATACAAAAGAAATAAGTTGAGTTTATATGTAAGGGAGAGTGTATTTGACATAATTTACTGTGGGAATGAAAGTATATCATAAAACAGTATCACCCTAGTTAAATTCCAGTAACCATTCCCATCTCCATCATTTGCTTAGAAAATTTAATTCGATAGTCACATTGTATTAAAATATGACAGAATCTGTTAAGTTGAACCATATAAAATTGTTGATATTTGACTGTTTTTGACCTGCAGAGACAGCAATTTCATATGATTTACCTTAGCATATGTTTGCTTTAATCGTGAGCTCATGATCCATTGATGCTCTTTCAGGAAAACAGATATCATCCGTATTTTCTTATTTATATTCTTGGCACAGACAGACAACCCTGGTAAGAGAGATGGATTCTGAAGTCATGGTCTTTTCAGATTGTCCACAAATCCAAACCACTTCTGATCTAGTGATTTAACTTAGAGCATAATTCTGTTAACCAGAGTGTTCTGTTCTCCTCAATCTACGTAAAAATGATGCTGCTAATTTTGAAGAACAAATTTATTATTAAATAAATATGTAAGAGAGAGTGTATTAAAATTTTGACATAATTTACTGTGGGAACGAACGTATATCATAAAACAATACTACCCTAGCTAATTTCCACTAACTATTCCCATCTCCTTCACCATTTGCTTCAAAACAGCCAGTTTTGAAGAACAATTTATTATTACTATAAAAGAAATTCAGGAGTGGGAAAGAATGAGTTGCTATTAAGAGCAAAAAGAAAATAAAATGATTGATGATTGTTTGGCTTACTCACTTCATTCACAGAATACTTACTGAGCATCTACTATGTCCTACAATGTCCTCATTGTAGGGAGGATAACAACAACCTTAGGGTTACTTTGAGGATGAAAAACCGTTAGAACATAGACAGCATCTAGAACGGTGCCTGGCTTGGTGACCACCTAGAGGGGTGGGATAGGGAGGGTGGGAGGGAGGGAGATGCAAGAGGGAAGAGATATGGGAACATATGTATATGTATAACTGATTCACTTTGTTATAAAGCAGAAACTAACACATTACTGTAAAGCAATTATACTCCAATAAAGATGTTAAAAAAAATCCCAGGAAAGGGAAAAATGGAAAAAAAAAAAACAAAAAAAACCCGGTGCCTGGCACATAGCAAGTGCTATGTGTTTGTTATCATTATTAACTGTCAGAGTATGTGCTTAACACCAGGAAAAGAAGCCATTTAGACATATGACTATTTTGATTCAAAGGCAGAGTTTGCTTCTCTTTGTTTCTCTTACCGAAAAGTACAAGAGTAATTTGCTTCCTACTTTATGCCTTCAGATTGAAATCCATCTGTGGTTTTGTAAAAGGGAATCTAATTCTGAGTTGCTTTCACATCTCTTATCATTCTAAGCATATCAGAAGTATTGAGCCTTTGTAAAATTTTGTTTCTTTAGTACTTTGCAACATACATAATGCATGCAGAGATACATATATATATTCAAATGTGAGTGTACAGTAGGTATGTCTTGTGGGGGAGGGGTGACACATTCTTCGATGCAGTCTACCTTTGTGAGCAACAACCATCATGCTTCCTGTCACCTCTGTGGCCAGAGCCTCAGCAGCTCTGAGAAGTCATCCTCTGGGGCCTCATTAGATTCCATCCCTAGGCCTGAGGTCCCACTGGAGCTGGGAAGTTGAGGTTTCAGAATCTTTGACGAGCACCTTCTTCCTTTCACTAGCTGTTCATCAGTTTTAGGATTTTACATACCTCTTCCACATTAGGTGATTTTTCCACATGAAAATGTCTGCTAGTGGCTCTATGTCCATACCCCATAAATTCTAAACAACTGGGTGAATAAAAATACCCCCTACTGCAAAGTGAGTGAAACCTAGTGCCACATCTTGCACATGGGAAGGAAGTAGGAGAAGAGGGACATTTGTCCCCTCAGCCTACAACATGGGGAAGATCGGGTGCCCCTAGGCTGAGTTCACCTCAAAGGAAATCAGTGCAGGGAAAAACTATTTGTACAGCCCAGAGTGCAAGTCTGTGCAGCATGGTAAATCTAATGAGAACATCAAATAGAGGGCTGCACCAGTATGGATCAGTGCACCTGGGTCATAAATCAAATTCTTTCTGGCCCACACACTGCCATCCCACATCTTGAGATGAATTTTTGCTAAATTACCTTGGAAAGAACTTTTTCTATTTCCTTTGTGGTTCCCCACATTATATCTTCCATAAATCTTCTATCCACGGTTTTTCAAAGACTTTGCTCAAGACCATATGCCTATAATTTTTTAATAAATAATGCAATAAATTAGAAGTTTGGGATTAACAGATACACACTACTATATATAAAATAATCAACAAGGACCTACTATATAGCACAGGGAACTGTACTCAATATTCTCTAATAACCTATATGGGGTAAGAATCTGAAAAAGAAATCATATGTATATGTATAACTGAATTACTTTGCTGTACACCTGAAGCTAACACAACATTCTAAATCAACTATATCCGAATATGAAATAAAAATTAAATTGAAAAATAAACATTTTTTAAATTTAAAAAAGAAGAGTGTGACTACACACAAATTACCAGCAAGATATATTACTGCTTAGTTTCAAGCAGCCTATTGGCTAGTTGCAGTTCAGCCAATAAACTTAGAATACGTTAAAATCTAAATAAATAAATAAATAGTGCAATGGTTGTGGGTATTTTAAGACTAGATTTTATTTTTTTTCTGTAGAAGATAAATGTACACATATTCATTACAAACTAACTAGAGATAAAGGGGGGAAAATTAAAATTACCTGTAATATTCCCACCCAGATTTAACCACTGTAGACATCTAAGGGTAGAGAAATGATTCTCAGCTGGGGGTGATTTTGTCCCTGATGGGACACCTGGCGATATCTGGAGACATTTTTGGTTGTCACAACTCTAGGGAGAGGGTGCTGCTGGCATCTAGTGGGGAGAGGCCAGAATACTCTTCCACATCCTACGATGCCCAGGGTGCCCCCCACAGCAAAGAGTTATCTGGCCAAAAATGTCAATAGTGCCCACATTGATAAACCCTGGTGTAGAATTTTCCAGACACTTTCAATACATTTATGTATCTATTTTTCCTCAAAAGAGGGATCCTAGTGAACTTTTATAACTTGCTCTTTTCACTCACTCGAAAATATATAACTGTCTTAACTCTACTTAGATTAACTTTATGAAGCACCAATCTTATTCAAACTAGAACTACTGAAATGACAGGTGATGAATTATTTTTTCTAAACAATGCTTTAAAACATTTTTAGTCAAACAGCAACCAAAAGTTGGCATTATTAAGAGCAAAGTGATATGAATCCTTTAAAGAAAACTGAACCTCTCCAAAATGTTATTTCCTGGAAATCACTGCCTCTGCAGAGTGGCTGGATGACTATTAGATGGTCGTTTATCTTCCCTTTGAGGGTGTTGGACTCCCCTGTGCTTAGTTTTGACCACCTTCCACCTTTCCTCTAAAGGTCTTCAGGATCTTCAGTGACAGATCCTTGAAGGCAATCTTGGCTTTCACTGTAAATTCTGGATAAACATTCATGTTTATCACTGATTTTCCTCCAGATTCCTTTGCCTATGGCAGCCACAAGATTTCTTTTGTATTTTACTAGTTTTAGACTGTAACAAACCTTCCAGGTGGTTTTCATTTCCGAATGCCAGTAAAGATGGCAGGTTAAGGCTCTGAAAGCATTGCTTCATCCAAGGCTCTCTTCCGGGAGGGGTTACGTTGTGTTGGTGCCAGTTGAAGGAGTCTCCTTCTGTCCTCAGGCAAGGCTGCCTCTTCATGGGTTTCCCTAAAACACTGTCTCTGGCACTTTGCTAAATTTGGAAACAGACGAGGTATTTTCTCCCTTACTTCCTCAACAGATTTCTTTTTGACATCTCAATCTGTTGTTCTCTAGATTAAGTGGTATTTGGAGGCTTCCCACCAATTCAGACGATGGACATATGGCTTGTGTTTGTGTTTTCACACCCAGGCCACTGAGACAATGAACACTGCTGGGGATGACTACCATCTGCCATTTGCCTGTCCCTGGAACTGACTTTTGTGGGACGTATGAATTAGCCACTGCTTTTAGAGGTCTCATAGAGTTAAGATAGTTTACATATTATTCTTCCTTCTCCTCAAGTGCATTCTTCCCCAATCTGAAATTGATCTGAGATGCAGACGCTTCAGAACATTTGATGTGAGAGGGGAAAAAAATCAGTGGGAATTTTAATCCTAACCCCCCCACAAAAAGGAGGCATGGGATATTGGATCTTCATTAAATTTGTCAACTTTGTGCTTTTAAAAGAATTTGGCAGCATTTGACTAACAAAGGGATATATGGACTGTCTACTGAAAAAAATTGCACAACCTAAAAGGTGAGAATTGTATTTTATTACGCAGACCTTCTGAGGTCTGAAGCCCAGGAGGCAGCCTCTCACATAACTCTGATAGACTATTCCGAAGAGGTAAGAGAAGAGCCAGGCTATGTAAGAGTTTTTGCAAAAAAACATCAGTCATAGAATATTGAGCAGTTCCCTGTGCTATACAGTAATTCTTTATTGGTTACATAAATTCTTTATTGGTAAACATGTCAATCCCAAACTCCCAATCTATCCCAATCTATTGAACACTGCTCAATGTTCTGTAATAACCTAAATGGGAAAAGAATTTGAAAAAGAATAGATACATGTATGTGTGTAATTGAATCACTGTTGTACACCTGAAACTAACACAACATTGTTAATCAACTATGCTCTGATATAAAATAAAAATTGGAAAAAAACCCCACCATCAATCAGAACATCAAAAGACTACTGCTAATTAAAGGAAACCAGACATATCAAGTTAATGAATTTAGTGCTTTTCCGTGTTTGGGAAGATGCAAGAGTCTGGGCTCATTGAAACCATTCCTTTGATATGCACCTTAACTATCTATGGCCAATGTCCTGCTTTTCTCCATCCTGAAACACCTCAGCGTGCACCGTCAGGATATGGCAGGCGACATTTTTCATCCACATTACCTTAGGCAATTTATTTAACCTTTTGGGACCGACCTCCCTCATCTATGAAATAAGGGTAATAATTGTCCCTACCTCCTAGGGTTGTGGGAGGTTTAAAGGAATCAATATATTGAAAGTTCTTAGAAGAGTGCCTGACACAAAATGAGTGTGTTTATCTATCAGCTGAAGAAAGCTGTGGACAGGAAGGAACTACACGTCCACATGGCAACGTGAATCTCACAGGTGTGTTGAGCAAAAAGAGTGATTTCTAGAGACTATACAGAGGATAAATCCATTTACATAACATCTCAAGAAATACAAAATTAAACACCAGTCATATATACATAGTAAAACTATAAAGACAGGCAAGGAAATGATTAACACAAAGTTTAGGATCATGGATTCCCCCCGTGGACTGAAGGGGATGGGAGTGCACGGAGCTCACGGGAACTTCAGCAGAATTAGTTACAGGCTCTTTAAACATGGTAGAAACAGTGTATTCCTTTGATTATTCTTCTTTAAACTGCACATATGTATTATATATCCTCTAATGTGTGTATATTTAATTAAGGAAAACAATAATGGTGCCCCAAAGCCCCTAAATTTTGTGTCATTCTCATAGGTTCCATAACCAGTGTCAGCTCTGTACCATAGGTAAAGCTATTTGGAATGATGATCGCTCTTAGACATTTTCCCTTGCAAGTCGGAAACAAGTATTTTATGACGATATTCTGTTTACCGATCTTCTTAGTTTCCCAAGATTTGATTATGCCTAAAATTCTGAACAGAAAAGAACTATTGACCAATTGATTCACTGGGTTTCCGTGGTGAAGGGTGTGCCTTGGTTCGGCTGAGAACTGCCATTATTCAAAGAGTGAATACCTGAGCCCTGGCAGGAAGTGAGGCGGACACGTGATTCACACAAACTTCTGAAATGCAAGCACCTTCTCCTACTCACAGGTAATAATGAGTTAAAAAGATCTCAGGCAGGCAGGCAGGCAGGCACTCCCACTGACAAAAATTACATAGTGTAAATAAATCCCTTCCTTATGAAGCAGCTAATAGTTGATCTCTGCTGATTTTAGTATGCAGAGAAGACGGATTAGGACTTTCAAATGCTCTGCCTTTACGCTCCAGCTAACTGTTCCTTTCTGTAATAAGCTTGCCTTGGTTACACATGCTTAGTGACCATTGGCAAATAGAATGTGTTTGCTTTTCCTAAGTCCCATATTTCCAGCCAGCTTGTTACCAGCAGCTTCCAAAATGAAAAAATTTGCAAAATTACAAATTTAAGCAACACCTTCAAGTGGAAACGCCTTTAATCCAGGCACAATGATGAACTTTAAACATGTAACTTTCCCCCAAATGAAGTATAAACAGAAGTATAATTAAGATGTGCTAATATTTCTTCTTAGCCACCCACATCATCTTAACCCCAGTTTCAAAAATCTAGAGTGTATGTTCATTCTGTGCATCACATTTTAGCAAAGGCTTGAACAACCAGAAAGCATCTCAAAGACAGTCCAGGAGCCAGGACATAAGGGGAAGTGTGGAGGGAATCCAGGGTTTAGTGAAGTCCTACGAGCTGCCACATGCAAAGGACTTTTCTATGAGTGAGGACATTGGCCATGTGTTTGTTGCTCCAGAGAATGAAATTAGGACACATATTTGGGAGTTGCTAGAAGGCAGAGTTCAGTTCCAAGGAAGGAAGGGCTTTCTATAATTAAGTGGCAGCTCTTAATTCGTAACCATATGAGGAACTGATTTCCCTGTCACAGGAAAGGTTCAAGCATGGGCTGGTTTCTGCTGACGCTTTTGCAGAGAGGCTTCCTCCATGGGGCTGGGGGTTGACATAGGTGGTCTTTAAGTTCTCTTCTGTCTCTAAATGTCTACTATGAAAAAACAATATTTGGGGGCTTCCCTGGTGGCACAGTGGTTGAGAGTCCGCCTGCCGATGCAGGGGACACGGGTTCGTGCCCTGGTCCGGGAAGATCCCACATGCCGCGGAGCAGCTGGGCCCGTTGTGAGCCATGACTGCTGAGCCTGCGTGCCCGGTGTCTGTGCTCCACAACGGGAGGGGCCACAACAGTGAGAGGACTGCGTACCGCAAAACAAACAAAAAAGAAAAAAAAAAAAAACCTGGGTTCAGGAAATTCATCTTGCAAAATTACTTGAGCAAATGCACAGGAATATAACAATGTTCATCACTGCATTGACCATAGCAAAGATTTTTAAATAATTTGAATCTCCAGCAACAAAAGATTAATTTTGTTACATCCATACAAGGCAAAATTAGGCAACCATTAGAATCAAGGAACATGTTCATATTATATTAAGCAGGAAAATATTAAAAAGTGATGAAATGAATCACATTTTTACAAATATACACATACATTTTTATAAATACTTTTTATAAATATGAATATAAGAATGCATTGTTTTTCTTTCTGCTTACATGTTTTCTCATTTTCATCATGGTCATGCATCACTTGTGACATTTAGAAAAGTGTGGAAATTCTATTAGGAGCACATTCACGCTATTACCCTCAAGAACAGAGAGGCCTCTAGCTATCGCATTTTTAAAGACCAAAGACTCACAGAAAAAGTAATTAGGATGGAGCAGTGAGAATTAAATGAACTACATCTTTCCAACAATGTTATAAGGACAGGTACAGTGTATAAACTCAGACAGGAACATTCAAAAATGTATTTGAAATTAGGAAGTAAAACCGGATGCGCACGCTGACGGTGAATCGTCCCCTGAGACGTCTACAGGCTGGAAATTAGCAAACAGCGCAGTCTACCACCTGAAGAATAATGATAGCTCTTCAACTCAGTCCCAGAAAAAGGAGCTCATACAACCTTGGGAACCTTTCATTTTAACTATCTAAAAGAACCAAAGTAAACTTTGTAGTTGTAAGTGGGATGAATTAGCTGAATATTTCAATACTGCTAGACATAAACAGATGCTCTCTTAGGAAGCCATGTTTGGTTTGTTTAGAATCTGAAATGCAAATATATTTGTAAGAGCAAGGGCCCTAACCCTCAATAAGTCTGCCTTTTAAGCAGCATTCAAGGCTAGGTGGTAGGTGTGATAGAAAAGAATTATTAAAGACCTTACGTATCTGATAAGGCAGTTAGTGAACATAAATATCTCTGAGGCATAGCTGTATTTCCAGGGAAAGTATAGAAATCAGCTCCTAAGGATTAAATTTGGAGACCCCCCAGCAAAATTTCAGACAAGCCCAGAATTCATCTCCGAATGCATAAACTCGGCACGTCTCTGACAGAGAAGGTTCCCGCCTCTGGTTCCTACATATGCCCTCAACTGCGGAGCCGCCCAAGCCGTCTTCACAGCCCTGAGCATCTGCCGACATGAGTTCCACGCTGCTGCTGGGGTCAGGACTCTGAGCAAGCCGGAGTGGGAAGCAGCCGCGAGCAGGTGCAGCCCCTGCCGCCTTTCCCTCCGCGGAGCGTTCCTGCGGCTCAGCTTCCAGGGAGGTAGCTGGCTCAGCGCGGGAAGGCAGCGCGCACCGACCGTCTTCCGTGAAATGTAGCAGGCAAAGCCACTGACATTTACATCCCACACTGGCTCCTTCGGGTCCCACGGTCGTTCCAGAGGAGAGTCGGCTTCATCACCCGCCCCTAAGGACGAGGAGCCGTTCTTGACAGGAGAGCCCACTCTCAGCGCACCCCCTCCACTTGCATTCAGAAACGGCACAGGGTTCGTCCCTGCGCCCCGCGCTGCCCGCCCGTACCCTGCCGCCCCCAGGCCCCTCCTTTGCCTGCCGGTCTACAGGCCCCACCTGCTCCCAGGTGAGCGTTGAGCTGACCAAGCCCTCCCGCAATCCCACGGCCCCTGGTCGGGGACAGCAAGTCCAGGGAGAGGTGATGAGTGCCCCATCCGTCCACAGCCTCTCTCTGCCCCCAGGAGCTGGGCTGTGCGCCCTTTCCTTGGCGGCCCCCTTCCCAGCTAAATGTTTCCAGAATGATTTCTCCACCCAGAGGTGGCTGAAGTGGGAACGGTTCACCTCTACCTGGCAACTAGCCAGCCACACTTACTGAACAACTTTCAGGTTTACAGAAAATCCCAGCTGCTTGCGGGGGACGGGGAGGGAGGGTTTCAAAAGAAAGAAAAGCATGGCTCCTCCAACCGAGCGACATAAAGAATAAGACATAAAGACCAAGAAGGCCCACTGCCCGGTGTCGTTTGAATTCACACACCCATATCCTTGCAGTATAGTGTTTATCCAACTAGAGATTTTGTAGTGACAAAATCTGCTATTTGATATCACAAATTGAGCAATCTCATAGAGTAAGCTGTATTTCATGGGCAAGGATGAACATTCTCAGGAGTGTTTTTGGAAGTTGGTTTTCCTTGTGCAATGTGACTCTTATTTTCTCTTGTTTCTGTTCCTGCTTCAAAGACAACTGAGATTTTATAACTCATTTTTTCATACCTATCAAACATGACTCATAGCTATCTGATAAAGGATAAAATGCTTCTGTTTGTCAGGCTCAACTTCCAAAATTAAACATTCAAATAAAAGAAAAATTACATTGCTCCAGTAGATGTCAGTGATTAAAATCATGAAAACAGTTCTTTTCAGAGAAGCTCCATAATGCATCTAGACTGTGTTTTCCCTTCATCCAACCCTGACCTAATTCTGAGCTTTTCTTTTAAGTGCATCTTGACTTAATTAATTGTTTACAAGTTGCCACTCGTAGATAAGCTTCTTTTCTGAATAGATTCCCATGAGGAACCTTCTTGGTCAGGAAGGCTGGATGAGGCCTCCTTGCATTTAGGGAATGACAGGCTCCTACTGCACACCTATCCCTGGACCTGTGAGCACGCAGAGTGCCTAAGAGTACACAGGGCCACTCCCGCTGCCCTGAGGTGGCACTGCCTGTGTCCCTCCAGATCCTACAGCATCAGAGAGCAAATTGGTGTCTGCTACTTTTGTAAAAGCCACTGGAAATCTAAGGAGATGGAAAGGCTGCTTGCCAGGGTCTTCAGAAGATCTGATCCAATATGACAACACAGACTTTTCAGTTGCCTTAAGAAAAAATCTGTTTGAAAGAAGACTATGTCTGGAGCCAATAGCTATCTGCTCAAGCACGAAAGACATTTACAAATTTCCTCCGTTTTATCTTACTCCCTAAAGGGAGATGACTAGAAAAGGTCAGAGTGATTCTAATTGGTTTCTATAAGTCAAATAAATAAATTATTATTAAGCATCCACCAGATTTGGGCACTGGGGACACCAGGATAAATCATGTATGTCCTGCCCTCAAGGAACTTACAAGGACTTCTCTGTATACCATTCATTTACAATCAGGTGTTTTATTCCCCAATACAGAAAATCACTACTAAATGGATTTCACACTTCCCTGACCTATGTCATGATTCCCAAGTCTTCATTTAAAATGTCAGCTGTAATAAGGTGATGCCCTTATTGAAGAGATTGGAGCCTCTCACTGTTTCTTCATGCCAGCCAGAAATCTCAGAGCCATCCTTGACTTTTCCTTCTCCCTCACCTCTCCCAACTGATCAGTCATCCTGAAGTGGAAATTCTACCTCCTTGATCTTTCATATCTCACATATTTCTTCATTTCCACTGTCTTAATTAGGGTTTCTTCACGTCTCACCTGGAACACTTTAAATGTATTCTGGCTCATGGCCCTGGGCTCAGTCTTATCCAGCACTTAACCATCCGCCATATTATATCATAATGGCATTTTTATTTGTCAATCTTTTTTTTTGTGTGTGTGGTACACATGTTTCTCACTGTTGTGGCCTCTCCCGTTGCAGAGCACAGGCTCCGGAGGCGCAGGCTCAGCGCCCATGGCTCACGGGCCCAGCCGCTCCGCGGCATGTGGGATCTTCCCGGACCGGGGCACGAACCCTCGTCCCCTGCATCGGCAGGCGGACTCTCAACCACTGCGCCACCAGGGAAGCCCTATTTGTCAATCTTTATGCTGGATTATAAGCCCTTGAGGGTAGGCACTGAGTTTTCAATCTTTGTATCCTGGACACCAAGCACAGTGATAGGCTAATAGGAGACACTCGGCTTATGCTTATTAAATGTATGTGAGAATGCTAAATGGATGCATGTGTGCATTAAATGTCTCCAAACTACTGTGATTTTACAGTTCCTTCTTTCAGTTTCCTCTCCAATGTCAATAATCACTTTATATGTTTTAGCAGCATTTCTGCTTTCCATTCACTTATTTCCACTATCCTAATAAATTTTTGGTTTTAATCTGCTGTGGGCTGGCAAACCAGAAAATCAAAATTATTTAGAGAGTGTATAAAGTAAGGGTGAACAGGCTCTGACTGGGTCCCTCTTCTACAATTAAAGCAAATGAGCTTCAGTGCACTGATTCTGTGAGAGATGTCTCAGCACCTCAGGGAACTTTGTTCCATTGCTGTGTTCCAGATTGCAGGAGTTGTCAATAAGCCTGAATTCTAGGTAACTAAGGAGTGACTATATTAAACTTTTTAGTAATCGGTGATTATTTTATTGAAGCAGAGTGGAGTTATAATGCTGTGTTAGTTTTTGGTGTATAGCAAAGTGATTCAGTTATATATACATATATATATTCTTTTTCATATTCTTTTCCATTATTGTTTATTATAGGATATTGAATATAGTTCCCTGTGCTATACAGTAGGACCTGTTGTTTATCTATTTTATATACAGTAATTTGTATCTGCTAATCCCAAACTCCTAATCTATACCTCCCGCATCTCCTTTCCCCTTTGGTAACCATAATTTTGTTTTCTTTGTCTGTGAGTCTGTTTCTGTTTTGTGAATAAGTTCATTTGTGTCATATTTTAGATTCCACATATAAGTGATAGCATATGGTAGTTGTCAGTAATCAATGATTTTAATTTGTACTTTTAATTCAACAGGACTCTTCCAAGTTTGCTTCTGGAAATGTATAGCAAGACTCCTGATTTTAGTACATTTTAAAAATTATAGTTTATTAGTGTGATGGCTTGATTGATCATTAGACTTTTCTGGCTCACTACTGCAAACATAATTATTAGGCCATCAAAATTTATACTTTTACCAACTTCATTTTCAATGTGAGGTGCTCTTGGAAAATTCAAGATTGTAAATGATTTTTGAACATTTTTCATTTTGAGGAGCATCTATCTTCTGATAACTCCAGTTACTGGAGCTGTTAAGAGTAATTTATAGGCTGTGAAAACTTTGGGGGAATTTTCTGATTATTTATTTTGAAATACAAATATCAGTACATCTAGAGCTGATGATTCTTGCAGAACAATTTTTCTTAAAAAATGTAATCCTTCATACAAATCCCTTTCATGTAAGTCTGGATCTAATTTTAAATGTAAATTTGAACAATGGCATGTTAACATTTCCTCTTATATTTCCTGTAACTTATGGAGGTTATACAGAAATCTGAATTTATGATTTATATATAATTCAAACACCTGTTTATGTATTCTATCACTGTATCTTCCATTACAAGGGAAAACTAATTTTAAAATTATTTTCTTCATTAATAATTGGTTCATCTGATGCTTCATATGACAATAGTGTTCTTTTCCATCAGATGTGATGATCTTTAAATTTAATTTCTATTTCTAGGCTTGTGGATATTTATCTGGCCATGTTGCAACAGTTTTCAAAACCAGAGATTTTAAATTATGAAGAATTCTACTAACTCACTGATAGGCTTTATTACAATGCCCATGTGTCTTTTTTTAGTTAGTAATAATTTGCTGACAAAGTTTTACCAGCTGAGCTCCAGCAGTTCCTGGCCAAAGATTTAAGATTTGTGTCAGTGCCCCAGAGAAAGGCTCCATGACCAGATCAGCAGACAGGCACCCACCACGGATCCTAGCATCATCTTCACACGCGGACCCTCCTCTCTCCAGGGCTATGGCTACTGCTGCCTCTATTGCTGCTTCTGCTGCTGCTGTCGCCATCATCACCACTAATCCGGACCCAGGTGCCAGCCTTGGCATGTGCAGCCAGGCTAACTGCTTAGCACGAACATTGGCTACTGCTCACAATGCCACAGGACTAAGCCAGTGTGCATGAGGGCGTGTGTGTGTGTGTGTGTGCTGTGTGCTGCCACTTCACATATCTCCTCTGCAGAGGCATGTTCCATTATCTATTCAGACTTAACTTACAAAACACAAGCTCCTCATTGGCCAGTTCCAGCACCATCCCTCAGGAATCCAAGCTGTGCTTGTGTCTTGTCCTTGGATGCCCATAAGATGGCCCACTGTATTTTTGCAAAAAATCCCCTATTGGATGTCCAGTCATTGTCCTTTCTTCTTTACTAAAAGAAAAGTTAGTCTTTTCAGGGGAGCCATATGCCACTTCCCAGAATTCCTTACATCTAAAGGTAATTATGCAACTCAGAGCCAATAAAAAATAATCAGAAGGCTGCTCTAGATTTCTGGTGTTTGTTTTCCTGATACACATATGACCTTCTTTCTGTTCCTCTTCTTCTTCCTACAGGAATGCACACATGAGGCTGGAGGTAGAAGAGCCGTCTTGCAAGCATGAAGCAAAAAGCAGGAAGGTTGAGCTGGAACACTGTTCACTGATACCATGAGGAAGCAGCTACACCAATCCCAGGCTGCCAACTTCTGAACTTCTTATTTTATTAGAAACATAAACTCTTTTGGTTGGGTGCTGAATCCAGTTTTTATTATATGCAGCCAAATGAAATCTTAACTGAGATACCCCTTTGCTTACGTTACCTTGGGTGGGTTTTTGTTTCTTGCAACTTGCTGTTTTTGCACCATCCATACCCTATGGGGTCCTTTTCCTGCCCAAGGGCCTTCCCTCAAGGCGCTTTCACTCCTACCAACCAGTACCTGCAGCTCTTTGTTAGAGCACTATTCTCAGGCTGCCCAGCCTGTTGGTCTTAAGAGCTGTAACTACCCGGGAATGTACATCCCCTGGGAGCTATTTGTAACCCTTGCCTTACTCTGGATGGTTTTACTTACTGCAGGATTGAGTAAGAGTTATGCCCTGTGAGATATTGATCTGACACTCTTGCACAATCCCACTCCCCTACCAGTTTCTCCTAGGGACATTTCCTAATAAACTACTTTCCCATGAATCCTTATCTCAGGGTCCACTTCTGGGAAACTCAACTTAAGATGCAATCCAAAGATACCTGAATAGAATACATATTCTCAAGTGCTATGGACTGAATGTTTGTGTCCTCTCAAAACTCTTTTGTCGAAACACTTTATCCCCAATTTGATGGTATTTGGTGGTGGTAAATAGGAAATTAGGTCCTAAGGGTGGAGCCCCCATGATTATAAGTGCCCTTATAAAAAGAGGAAGAGACATGAGATCTCTCTCCCTCTTTTTTTTGTGCACATGCCAAGGAAAGGCCATGTGAGGACATAACCACATGGACCCTCACTAAGAGCATGCTGGCACCCTGATCTTGGACTTCTAGCCTCCAGAAACATGAGAAATAAACATTTGTTGTTTAAGTCATCTAGTCTATTGTAATCTGCTATAGCAAACTGACTAAGATACTAAAGAATTTAAAAGTAATTTAAAAGCCAGTCAGTTTTGATGTTTGTTGTACATTCAAGTCTTTAACGAAAATAAAGGTATCCTTCTTTGCCTCAAGCATAAGCTCCATCCCTCTTCATATATCCCGTCTGACAGCAGCCCAGGAATTTCTGTCACCCTCAACCTCCTCATTACCTCCCAACACTGTGCTTTCTTAATCCTAAAGTCCTAATTATTTTGCTGCTCTTTTTTGGCCATTGAAGGTGGGCATTTCAGACTTTTGTTTTGTGCGTAAAAGAAAATTGAATGGCTTTATTCACAGCCTGATTCTCTTTTATCTTGATGCTATGAGTCGTCTCCTTGATGTCAGTAAGGCTGGGAATTATTTTTAAAGGCCTAAATCAATACTTTCATTGAGAAAACTGGACCACGCGGGCTTGCAAGCTCCAGATGAAAAGCTGAAACCCTTTCCAATAGCTCAGTTTCTGAGGGCTGAGATCAAGGCAGATGGCTCAGTGTCCCTTGATATGATTTGATTACCTGTCACTGCCAGATGCCCAGTCTGAGGTACGTGAAGAGAAGCACAGACAGACAGCTTAAATTACACTGTTTAGGAAGCAGAGGTACTCGTTCAATTCAGTGACTGAGGAGCAAAATGCTCCGTCAGGTTTTAAGGAAACAATTTTTTCGAAAATTGGAAATGTCTTCCTGTCTTAAGAGGTCTGGCTTAACACATTGCCATCTGGCTCCTGGTTTTCACTGAATCTTTGTTATTCCAGAGTTCTACCAAGCTGAGTTTAGAAACTGTCCCAATAAAGGGGACCATTAATTCCATAGACTCATAGAACTGTGGGGCTTAAGGGAAACTTCCAGATCAGATAGTGCTGAGTTCGTCCCCTTCGTTTTTTTTTTTTTTTTTTAATTTTTGGCTGTGTCGGGTCTTCGTTTCTGTGCGAGGGCTTTCTCTAGTTGCGGCAAGCAGGGGCCACTCTTCATCACGGTGCGTGGGCCTCTCAGTAATGCAGCCTCTCTTGTTGCGGAGCACAGGCTCCAGACGCACAGGCTCAGTAGTTGTGGCTCACGGGCCCAGTTGCTCCGCAGCATGTGGGATCTTCCCAGACCAGGGCTCGAACCCGTGTCCCCTGCACTGGCAGGCAGATTCTCAACCACTGCGCCACCAGGGAAGCCCCCTTTCCTATTTTTGAAGGCGGCCAGTGACATCCTGAGCGTCAACTGAAGGCTTTTTGGTTGCGTACGTCAGAAATCTCCAACTACCTTAAAAGAGAGGAAAGTATATGATTGAAAGAACCCTGGAGGGGCTCAGAATCCAGGGGCAGACGGTGCCTTTGAGACTCATTGGAAATTTGAGAAACTCAAGAGCCCTCAAGAACCCACCCTGCACCTTCCACCTCTCAGGAACCATAGGGTTTCTTGCATATCTGCTTGTTTATCTTGTATGTGACCCAACACACCTGCAGCTCAGGTGCTCACCGCTGAATCACTCAAAGTTCCACGTTCCTAAGAGTCATGCGAGACTGGTCGCTGGTGAGTCTACTGAGGGAACCCTCTGGTCAGGTGTCCAATTCTAGAGCAGTCACCTGATACTTGGAGTTGGGAAGGCAGTGCCACAGCTCAGCTGTGGAAGAATCCCCAAGGCAGGAAATAATTGGCATCTCTAATAACATGAAATGATTTGTTCTCCTGAAAAATATCATCAGATTCAAACAAAATTATGTCATGTCTAAAAGAGTTTATGGAATACAAGGATAGTCCAACATATGGTTTATTTTTCTTCCTGCAATGTATCACATGTATAGATTTAAAAATAAGAAAAACTATTAATAAGTATCAATAAGATACTTGGTAAAATTCAATAACCATTCATAATTTTCAAATTCAAAAAAATTATTAAAACGCCATTAAAAAGACAAATAACAGGTTAATTATAATATGTAATAGACAAGGGATTAATATATTTAGTATAGAAAGTTCTTAGAGTGAGGTTTTTTTCTTTTATTAGCTCCTCGATGTAAAAAAAATGAGCAAAGGAGGGGAAAAGGCAATTCATACACACAAAAATACTCAGCCTCATCAGAGTTTAACATACAAAATGAGACAACACTAAAGTATTACTTTACTCATCAAGTAGGCAAAGATTGAAATAATGATTATATCCTAAGATTATTTAGCACGTGGTAAAATACATAGACTCACACAATGTTTTTAAAAGCATGTATTGGTAAAACTTTCTGAATAACCATCTGGTATAATTCATCAAAAGCTTTAAAATTGATTATGCAATTTTACTAGGAACTTACCAGAATTATTCTAATATATATGTAAGTAAATGTTTATTATGGCATCCCTTAAAATATAGGAAAATTATAAACATTAAAAATGTATAACAATTGGGAGTTTTAATAATTTATGATAGTATAAAATTGAGAGAAATGAGAAGCTAGAAGGAATAGACACAGTATAGTTTATAGGTTTATTTCTAAGTGGAGTTTTTTATATTAACTTATTTTTATTTTCTTCTTTGTGCTTTTTTATATTTTCCAAAATTTTTATGATGTATGGTAATTTTGCTATCTGAAAAGAAAAAAGCATTCACAAAAATACAAAGGGAAAATAAAATTTAAAAATAGGAAAAAGTGGGGAAATATTGGAGCCATTCTCTTTAAAGTCAGCACCAATAAAAAATGTCCAATGTAAAACTACTATTTAATATTTTTATATCCTGTCAATCCAAGAAATAAAAAAGAATAAAACAGAGGTTAATCCATGGAAAACAGTTTAGAAAAACTAACCAGACACTGTAAGATAGCATATCTTCATGAACATAACAATCACAGGCCAGAAAATGTAAATAGGAAATAAGGAAAATATACCAACTTGTGATTCACAACAGATAATCATATCTAACTTACCTTCCTAAAAATTGTTGTGAGGATTAAGTAAAATGATATATATGAAAGTCCTTTCATAGTTAAGGAAATGGTGAAATGGTAGTAATAATGATTGTATGAGTGCGTTGTTTCAAGCAAAAAATATATATATAAAATTATGTGGTCCCTTGCAAGCAATAGTCACTGTTCTCCCATTTGCCAAAAAGTACATTTTATATTAAAGTATACTCATTGTTGATATTCAGGAGCACAGAGATATAAAAGCAATGGCTTATAAGAAAAATGGTTTCTATCCTCTGACTCTCACCAGCATATACCCTTCTGGGCTTGATACTTACAGAAGCCAAGATATGAGAAGAGGGCATTAGGGATCGCAGTTCTAGAGAGAGGGCATAAAAACTACACAGAAAGCCTAGGGGCATATGTACTGATTGTCTTGCAGATGTCCCACATACACTATCCAAGGTCATTTTCAGCCCACCCCATCCAGAATGGATAAGTGAGTGGCATTCTTCCCTGGAGGCAGCAGAGGTCAGAAGGGGCTAGAAGACCCAACAAGGAGGAGACAGAGAGTCCAAGGAGAGATGAGTATCTAAATAGAAAGGGATGTCCAACAGGGTAGGATGGGGCCCTGGCCCTAAGGGCTGAGACTGAACGACCATCCCTCATTTAGGAGCTAGGAGTGGAGTTTGGCAGGGTACAAAATCCACCCCTAACCACCACCTCCCATCCCCACCCCAACTTCCTCCTTGGGTTCTGAACTGGTTGGAAGACAAAACTCAAACTTGAAGTCAAGAACTGTTTTGTGCCTAGACTAGCTCACATACCAAATGAGAAACAAAAACATTAATTCAAAAGGATACATGCACCCCAATGTTCATAGCAGCATTACTTACAATTGCCAAGGTATGGAAGCAATGTAAGTGTCCATCAACATTTGAATGGATAAAGAAGATGTGGTGTATATACACAATGGAATACTACTCAGCCATAAAAAAGAATGAAGGCTTGCCATTTACAGCCTCATGGATGGACTTGGAGGGCATTAAAATAAGTCAGACAGAGAAAGATAAATGCTGTATGATATCACTTATATGTGGAATCTAAAAACTACAACGAACTAGTGAATAAAACTAAAAAGAAGCAGACTCACAAATATAGAGAACAAACTAGTGGTTACCCATGGGGAGAGGGAAGGGAGGAGGGGCAATATAGGGGCAGGGCATTTAAAAAAGGGTTATTATGAGATTATATGAAATCATGTGTGTGAAACTTATAAAAATTTTAAAGCACTATAGAATTTAAAGAATCTTTCATTCACTACAAACAATAAATGCTGGAGAGGGTGTGGAGAAAAGGGAACCCTCTTGCACTGTTGGTGGGAATGTAAATTGATACAGCCACTATGGAGAACAGTATGGAGATTCCTTCAAAAACTAAAAATAGAACTACCATACGACCCAGCAATCCCACTCCTGGGCATATACCCTGAGGAAACCATAATTCAAAAAGAGTCATCTACCACAATGTTCATTGTAGCTCTGTTTACAATAGCCAGGACATGGAAGCAACCTAAGTGTCCATGGACAGATGAATGGATAAAGATGTGGCACATATATACAATGGAATATCACTCAGCCATAAAAAGAAACGAAATTGAGTGATTTGTAGTGAGGTGGATGGACCTACAGTCTGTCATACCGAGTGAAGTAAGTCAGAAAGAGAAAAACAAATACCGTATGCTAATGCATATATATGGAATCTAAAAAAAAAAAATTGTTCTGAAGAACCTAGGGGCAAGACAGCAATAAAGATGCACACGTAGAGAATGGACTTGAGGACACGGGGAAGGGGAAGGGTAAGCTAGGACAAAGCGAGAGAGTGGCATGGACATATATACACTACCAAACGTAAAATCAATAGCTAGTGGGAAGCAGCCACATAGCATAGGGAGATCAGCTGGGTGCTTCATGACCACCTAGAGGAGTGGGATAGGGAGGGTGGGAGGGAGACACAAGAGAGAGGAGATATGGGGATATATGTTTACGTATAGCTGATTCACTTTGTTATACAGCAGAAACTAACACACCATTGTAAACCAATTATACTCCAAAAAAGCTGTTTAAAAAAAAGAATCTTTCATTCAATAAAAAAGAATAAACTAAAAAATAAATAAATAAAAAGGAATGCAAAAATGCTCAATATACAAATGAATGATGACAATAAACAAATAATTTTACAGCAGTGAAAAAAAACAATTCTAAAATAGAAAATAATTAATAAATTAATAAAGCAGTTTTTGAGTACCTATTCCCAAATATATTTTACTTACCTAATACTCTCTCCTGCTTCTCTGTTCATACCTGTTTCAAAACTTAATGTCAAAAAGAAATTTAAAAAAAATTAATGTCCTTCATGCTTCCCTAGATGTAAGCATATGTCATAGTAAAAACCAAACTCCTAGGTCCAAATCGCAGCTTCACCACTTACTAGCTGTGTGATTTCGGACAAGTTGCTTAATAACAGGGAATAAAACACTTATTTTTTAGGGTTGCCAGAAAGGTTAGTTAGTAAGAGAAGGCAAGGAAATCACTTGGAGAGTGATCAATACATAAGGATCGCATCATAAATATTGTTTATTTTTTAAGTAAGGCAATGTTTTGTCTTTAATATTATACTTTGCAAGTTCCATAACATCACTGTTATAAATGGAATGAGACAGAAAATTTACTCCCTGGAATTCCTCTGAGGAAGTGCTCTATGTTTACCTGGAAAAAATATTTTGATAAAGAGATTGGGACTGAGGGTAAGACAAGACCTCAAGATCGGGCTTCAAGTGAAAAAAATGCTAAATTGAGATTCAAGAGGCAAGTTGAGGAATGTGTTTTGCTTTGAGAAAGAAGGAAGAGAAGAGAAGAAAAGCAAAATGGGAGGGAGAGAGAATGAAAGGAGAGGGACACTCCAGAATTTCATGCCCCGGTTAATTAACCAGCCAGCCACAGGGAGAGGGTATCAATAGCTGGGTTGCATAGTCTAGGAGAAAATCATCTCCTCTGGAGATTTGAGAGAGGATTTTTATACAGTTTTGAGTAGTTCACTCATTTTCCAAAGGGACAAATGCCAGAGCTGGATGCACAATTTCTTCTAGTCTAGAACCTGGCCAATGAACAAGGTCATGTCTCCAGAAATACTGATAAGGCAACAAGAGTTATGAAAGTACAGGAATGTTAAGGGGGATTGGCTTAAAATATCCACTTCCAAATAGAGATGACCAATATATTTTGAATCAGCACTTTCCTGACTTTTGTTTTCAGCCTGCCAGAGACCTACCACTCCAGGGAATTTAAGGCAATTTAACATGCCACACACCCCATTAGTCGGGGGTATGCTTGGCTTGCCACTGTGCCTTCCTGTGTCCGTTCCTCCACCCAGAAGAATTACTTGATTTCAAAACACAGGCTTAGCTTTTGGCAGTTCTACTTCCTTTGCCATCAGATGGGGCCAGTTGGAAAAAATGAGCCTCTGTTTATCCATTTATATTTAATAATTTATATATGGTCAGCTAGCCTAGTGATGCAATTTGACTATATTAATTATATCATCCCATCAAGGCAAGAACAATGAAACTCATGAGACAAATAGTAAGTGACCGTCTGCAAGTAAAATGCAGATCTGCCCCAACTCACTCACAAACCAGAGATGTGAGTTAAAGACACTATAACCCTGAGTGTATTTTATTTTACAGGTCAAAAGGGATGGTGGTCTGGGACTTCCCTGGTGGCCCAGTGGTTAAGAATCTGCCTGCCAATGCAGGGGACACGGGTTTGAGTCCTGGTCCGGGAAGATCCCACGTGCCGCGGAGCAACTAAGCCCATGCGCCACAACTACTGAGCCTGTGTGCCACAACTACTGAAGCCCACGCGCCTAGAGCCTGTGCTCCACAACAAGAGAAGCCACCACAATGAGAAGGCCGTGTGCTGCAATGAAGAGTAGTCCCCGCTCACTGCAACTAGAGAAAGCCTGCGTGAAGCAACGAAGACCCAACACAGCCAAAACTCAATTAATTAATTAATTAATTAGTAAAAAAGGATGGTGCTCAACTACCCCCAAACTTGCTACCCTGTAATATACAGGCGTAGTTCCCTTGCTACCTTTGGTCACTTCCCAAGTGTTGGGTACTGTGAATTGGGGCAACTTTGTTCAAAGAGTCGTTGACCTTTTTAGAGGAGTAAAGAGAAATCAGAACAATGGCAATGAAGATTACCGGAAAGTTTTTTCACCTCAAAAAGAAAAAAAAGTCCTCTCCCCACCCTCTGTACAACCTACACACACACAGCTTCCCACAACTGAAAATTCCTTAGGTCTTCATTTAAGATACTAGCAGAGATGCACACCAGTGATTAGGTGACTAATGGCTTTGCTTTTATAGTCCAGTCAGATGCACTAGAAAGGCAACAACTGGAATCTGACTGAAGAGAGGGAGAGAAGAGTACCTTGGAGTATAAAAAAGGTCCCCCAAGTTGGGGAAGTTGTCTAAAAGCCAAATTCTGCCTGAAGTCTCTGTCTGCATATTCCTGACCCTCGTTCCCATGATCTGAGATTCTCAAAGAACTTCTCTTGGGAAGCCAAGTCACTTAAAGGGCCCATTTAAAGCATCAAAACTAATGCTGGTATGTACTATTTGTTCTGAAAAGGAAATTCAGAACATTCAGATATGCAATAAAACCCAAAAAATGATATGACACACATATATCTCTAACATACAAGCAGCCTCGAGCCAACTTTGTGCATTTTTGGATTGATGTTACATCAGTTTGGAAAACTAATTTAGTATATACTAGGACTACAATTTTACATTAAGCAATTCAATTTTAGCAATCTTTATTTGCACAGAAATAAATTGGAGTGGGTAGCCTTTAAAAGAAAAATTTTTTTATCTGTAAAAAGAATACACGTGTATTGGGTAGATACAGAAAATATACAGAAGAAAATAAAAATCAACAGTAATTCCAGCACCAAGGGAAAACCCCTGTTGACATTTTGAGGTATTTACCTTCAGGTCTTTTCTGCTCATATATTTAGACATACTTTTCATGGTTATCCTATTGTTTATGCAGGTTTTACATTAAATTTATTTTTGAATATGTAAAACATATATCTGGCATTAAAGTCTGATTGAAATATACTAACTGTTCACAATTTTGTCCCTTTTTTCTATTGTTGCATTAGTGTTTTTCTTATTGAGTTTGAAGAATTCTGCATATGTTTGTCATATTTATTGCAAGTGTTTCCCTGCCTTAGTATTTTTTTAATTTTAAAGGTTTCTGACAAATTTAGACAAACATCTACTACTGCTTCTATAGTTAGAGTCTTTGACCTCCTAAGATGTAGTCATTTTTCTTCGATTTTTCTGTTTTACTTTTTCATATTTTAGATTTAAGTTTAATCCATTTGAAATTTATTTGGGGCTGAAGTGTAAGGTGTGTCCAACCAACTTTATTTTTTGTCCAAAAGAGTTAAATAAATTGTCATTTCTTGAGCAATGGTTTCTTTCCCTACAATTTTGTGATACCATCCATTATGGATTGGAATGTGTCCTCCAGAAAGATATGTTGAAAGTCGTAAGCCTCAGTATTTCAGAATGACCTTATTTAAAAATAGGGTCATTGAGAATGTAGTTAGTTAAGCTAAGGTCACGCTGGAGTAGGATGGGCCCTTAATCCAATAAGATGCTTGCCCTTATAAGAAGAAAAGAAGCAGACAGAGAGGAGAACTCCAAGTGAAGACTAAGATACACAGGGCGAAGATGGCCACATGAAGGCGGCTCCAGAGACTGTAGTCATGTTGCCACAAGCCAAGGAACACCGAGGATGGCCACCAACTATCAGAAGCTAGGAAAAAGCAAGGAAGGATTCTTCCTCAGAATCTCCAGAGGGAGCATTGTCCTGCTGACACCTTGAATTTGGACTTCTAGCCTCCAGAACTGTGAGACAATAAATTTCTGTTGTTTTAAACCACTCGGTTTGTGGTACTTCATTACAGCAGCCCTAGGAAAGTAATGCACCCTCCTAATCAGATATAAAATCCCCTTATGAACTAGTACATTTTTTGGTTCCATTGATTTATGTGTATTATTGTATGAGTATAAGGCTATTTTATTAAGGTTTTTTTTATTTAATCCTCAGTACTTTTCCCTCATTACTGATCTTTTCTGAGTTTTCTTAGTAATCTCACAAATTATTCTTCACAATAAGTCTTATTTTTAGAATGAATGTGTCAAGTCCTATTTCCTCTAAAACACAAAACTTGTAAATTTTTATGTACAGTGATTCATTACTTAACAACAAAAATTCACAGTATGATTATATTAAGTAAAAAAATCTCCAGTTCCTTTGAAATAGGATTTTGATTTCTAAAATTGATTTACATTTAACAATTTACATTTATTCCATAAAATTGGACAAATATGTGATTTTAAAACAACTATAGATCTTAAAGAATAAAAATCTTACATTGCATATAGTTGAAGGAAATGTATTTTTAAATGATAAATTTACTATTATTGATAATAATGCATATCTCTTTGATTTCCACATTATTTTAAATGTTTAAAAATTCTTTCCCATCATTTAGTTCAAGTAGACAGTATAACAGGTGTTCTGCCTCAAGGATGTTACCACATTCATCAGCTACCCAGCCCAGTGCCCCAGCTCCAATCATAAAAGTATTTCCAAAATCCTTACCTGCCTTCCCCAAAGTCTTCCCCCTCCCTATATCATGAATGCTTGGACCCCATCAATCCTTCAAGGTCCCCTCAGGAGTTGCTGTTATCTTAAAGCATTGAAGCCACCCTAGTTGGAAGGAGTTTCTTCCTATTCCTTAGCTAGTCACTTTTTGTCTACAGTTCATCTTGCACTTACCATGTATTGTGTAATAACGTTATCTTTTATCTATGTTTAGGGTTTGAACTATGATTTATTAAGTCACCTTCGTTTGAGCAATATGTTTTGTTACAATGTGTATGAAACCCTTTTTGAAAGACCGGATTAGCTAATTCCATCTACTCTTCCTAAATTTATGCTTCCAAATTACCTGTTCCTTCTGTAAGTGAATGATGGGAATTGAACTCACCTAAGATATTTATGTAGAGGGGAATACCGAGCATTTAAAATGCATCTCTAGGGCTTCCCTGGTGGTGCAGTGGTTTGAGAGTCTGCCTGCCGATGTAGAGGACACGGGTTCGTGCCCCAGTCCAGGAAGATCCCACATGCCGCGGAGCGGCTGGGCCCGTGACCCATGGCCACTGAGCCTGCGCATCCGGAGCCTGTGCTCCACAATGGGAGAGGCCACAGCAGTGAGAGACCCACGTACTGCAATAAATAAATAAATAAATAGATAAATAGATAGGTAAATAAATAATGCCTCTCTGTGTAGGTCAGGGTTGGACCCTACAGCTATCTTTCCACATACTAGGTACAGACCTCAGTACTACAATGATGTTTTCCAACAAAACTTCAAATATCACTTTCTCAGTGTGATGGAATAAGCACTGGGATAAGGGTCAGAGAGACTGGATTCAAGTTCTGGCTTTGTTCTAAACTTTCCTTCTCTGGGACTGTTTCTTCATCTGTATCATGAGGTTATTGCACTGGGATCACTGGGAGGTTTTCATTGTGAGGCGTTATTTGTTGTTTGTTTGGTTTTTGCTTTGTTTTGTCTTGATTGCAGCAGCAGTAAAGACTTTCAAAAATTAAAGTGGGAGGAGGGGAAATAATCGATAAAAAAAAAAGAGAGCTGCCCTGGTTGAAGCTGATAGAATGGGCTGGAAACTTGTCTCTTGACCTCTCCCCCTTCTCATAGCAGCCCCAGAGGCTCCTCTGCGGCTTGAATCCCAGGGTAGTTCCTGAGAACACACATTTAAACTAGGTCCGGGTTTCCTAAGCTTCAGGCATCCATGTACCAACTTATGACTTTTGCCTGAATCAGCATCTATCATGTGCTACTCATTCTTTCATTCATCCATTCAGCAAAGATTTGTTAAGGCCCTATTCTGCACTGGGGATCCAGCAAAAACAAAACCCCTCTTTTGGGGAGGAGGAGTGATTACATTTTGGAGAGCCGCATCTCACGGTGCTCCGGGTCCAGACTTACATTTTGGAGAGCCGCATCTCACGGTGTTCCGGGTCCAGACTATGAATTCCGACACATCTGAGTTTGTCTGCAACCAGACAGGTTTGCCTATTATAACTGTGTGAATTTGGACAAGTTATGCAATATTTCTTTGCTCTAATTTAGTTTCCTGTAAAATGGAATTCAACTCATAGGATGGCTGTGAGAAGGTTAAATGAGGGATTACCTATCATGCACTTAGTACAAGACTAGGCACACTGTCCTTAGTATCAGCTGTCATTTTTCTAACCTACCTACTTTTTTAACTTAAGTAATTGCTTTAGCCTCATTCTAAGCAAATAAATTTATACACCAGCCATGGATTTCTAGCACACTTGAAAATATGTACACAACAATTCCATTTGGAAATGTTCCTCTTCACACCTAAGTCATTTCAGCATCCCTATGGTATGTGGGACACATTTGGGAAGCATAATTGCCCTCGTTTCTTCTAGCATGACCTTTGCACTCTCTGGCTGAATGCAGTGGAAGGACCTCATTTTCCTCTGGGCACTGCTGTCACTGCTATCCATCTTAAGAAAATAGTCATTAAGTGCTTAATTAATTGCTGCAGTGTCTCATATCTAGGGAATGGCCTGCACTCATTTCTTCATCACCCAGATAATCACCAAAGGCACATATATGTACCTCATCTTCTTTAACCATCCATTTGTCAATGGACACATAGGTTGCTTCCATGTCTCGGCTATTGTAAATAGTACTACTGTGAACATTGGGTGAGTGTATCTTTTCAGATTAGAGTTTTCTCTGGTTATATGCCCAAGAGTGGGATTGCTGGATCATATGGTAGCTCTGTTTTTAGTTTTTAAGGAACCTCCATACTGTTCTCCATAGTGGCTGCACCAATTTATATTCCCACCAACAGTGTAGGAGGGTCCCCTTTTCTCGACACCCTATCCAGCATTTATTATTTGTAGACTTTTTGATGATGGCCATTCTGACTGGTGTGAGGTGATATCTTGTTGTAGTTTTGATTTGCATTTCTCTAATAGTTAGTGATATTGAACATCTTTTCATGTGCCTGTTGACCATCTGTATGTCTTCTTTGGAGAAATGTCTATTTAGGTTTTCTGCCCATTTTTTGATTGGGTTGTTTGGGTTTTTTTATGTTAAACTGTATAAGCTGTTTGTATATTTTGGAAATTAAGCCCTTGTCGGTCACATTGTTTACAAATATTTTCTCCCATTTCGTATGTTGTCTTTTTGATGTGGTATATATACAATGGAATATTATTCAGCCATAAAAAAGAATGAAATAATGCCATTTGCAGCTACACAGATGAACCTAGAGATTATCATACTAAGCTAAGTAAGTCAGAGAAAGACAAATATCACATGGTATCATTTACTTGTGGAATCTAAAAATAGATACAAATGAACTTATTAACAAAACAGATCACAGACATAGAAAACAAACTTATGGTTAAAGTGAAGGGGGAGGGATAAATTAGGAGTATGGGGTTAACATATACACACTACTATATATAAAATAAACAACAAGGACCTACTGTATAGCACAGAGAGCTATATTCAATATCTTGTAATAACCTATAATGCAAAAGAATCTGAAAAAGAATATATACATATATGAAACTGAATCACTTTACTGTACACTTGAAACTAAGAATATTGTAAATCAACTATACGTCAATTTAAAAAAAAGAAAAAAAACATGCAAGGTGTGATGAAACCTCGTGCCCAGGTCAGGCAGGCACCTTAACAAAAAATAAACAGGGGCTTGCCTGGTGGCTCAGTGGTTGAGAGTCCGCCTGCCGATGCAGGGGACATGGGTTCGTGCCCCGGTCCGGGAAGATCCCACATGCTGCAGAGCAGCCAGGCCCGTGAGCCATGGCCGCTGAGCCTGCGCGTCCGGAGCCTGTGCTCCGCAACAGGAGAGGCCACAACAGTGAGAGGCCCGCGTACCGCAAAAAAAAAAAAAAAAAGAATAAACTAATACATGGAAAGCTGATAGAACATTAATATCATATAGTGCTTTAGAAGGATTTTTCAGGGATAAAGGCAAGAGTGGAGTCCTGTGAAGCTGGCAATGGGAGCTTCAAGTTCAGATCACAAGTAGGCCCGCCCCCTTTCCAAGGGCCTGGCTGCTGCATAGAGAATCCTGCAATGCTCCTTTCTCCTGGCTCCATTCCCCCCACCCCACCCCCAAGTCAGAGCCTGGGGACTCTGCAAGGGCAAGAACACTAGGGGATCCCAGGCCGTAGGACTCCGTAGCCTCCTGTCATGGAGAAGCACATAAACGTGGCCTTTTCTGAAGGCCAGACCTTTCCTGGGGCCTGCCTTTCCGACACTCACCTCACCCAACTACACACAATGAATTATCTGCCAGTTATTGAAAGAGTCCCATGGCAATGGCACAGAGGCAGAGAACCCTAGAAGTAACCGCAGAGGTTTTCTAGTGGCTGGGCTGTGGCCAGCCCTCTGTGCAATTCAGGAACTCTCTCTATGGACATTGAGTTTCTGCTTCAACACTAAACAGAAGCCATCACCCTCCCTCCCCCCACCTTGGGTACAGCTTACAACCTGATGGGTGACCATATTTGGGTATAGTCCAAGGTCAATGTTCTTGTCCTAGCTCTATTACCAGCCACTTGTGTGACACTAGGGAAGTGTCACTCTCTTAGCCTCATTTTCCCCTTTTGTAAACTGGGAGTGTGTTTGATGAGATTTCTAAGGTCCCTTCCGTAATTAGCATTTAACCAATCTGATTCCAACCACTTGTCTTCTCCACAACAGCCCTTCAGATGTCTAACGGCAGCGTTCACGTCGCCTCTTCCTCAGCAAACGTTCCCCTTTGCCTCCACATGTTCCGGTTGCGCCTGGTTTCCAGATCCCTGTCTGCTCTGGTCACCCTCCTCTGGAAAGGGGCCAGCTCATCAGCTCGGTTCAGATAAGGGGCACAGCAGAGCCTGCCTGGGACTTCTTCCAGAGCACCTGCTCATTGCCAGAACCAAGACTGAATGCCTCAATTAGAACATCTGGTCACCTTCCCTTGTCCCCCTAATCCCATTGCAAAACCACTGGCTTCACAGATACGAAGAGTTAGATTTTAAATACTGGCTGTTAGGCAAAGACAGGAGAGGCAACTGCTAATGCATAACCTCATTTTTTTCCAAGACATTAATTTAAGAAAAGGGAAACATTCAGAAAACTCCTTGTGATAAGTACTGTGAAGCTCCTCGGGTCCTCAAAGAGCACCTTGTTTCTGAAAGTACAAGCGGGGAGAAAACCATTTCTTCTGTAGTTAAAGAAAATGTGCCCACTAGGCTAGTTGAACACAGCCAAGGAGATGCTGCTGCCACCTTGTGGTGGCAGTTATTACATTGCATTTATGTCCATCCGCAGGACTTGGGGATGAATTGCTGAGTAAAGTACATGTTGGCTGGTTTTCATATTAGGAGTCCTGAGACAGAGAAGATGAATGAGGATGGCAAACTTGACCAAAACTTCACTCAGATTCGTTCCCTTACTCTCCATTTTTCTCATCCTTCAGGCCATTCACCTTCCTCCCAGGCCTCCTTCATCAGGAAGCTGATGAGCTTTGACAAGACCCCCGCAGCATGGCGTCCACCCCTATGGGGGAGGATGGCAGCATCTGTGACCACCCACCTGTGACTCCCAGAGGCTAGGGCAGTTTCTGGACCACGGTGGCTGGCGCTCTCTCGTCTCCCCGCCTCTACCTGGGGGGTGTAGGCAGTGGCTGATTCCTCCATTATTCTCCACATTCCTTCCAGCTGGTTTAACCCCCTGACTGGTGCCTCAAATAACACCAGCGAGGACCAAGCGTGTGTCCACAGTCTGCTAAGTATGGCAAGAAAGGTCCTGAGGTCTGACTTCCATCTCTGCAGGGAAGATGAGCCGCCTCCCCTTTCAGCATCATGGCCATATGACTGGTGTCGTGCACGGTCTCTACCCAGAACTCTACCCAGAGATCTGCATGCTGGAAGGGGGCTCTGGAATGCACAGCCAGCGCTCCAGGCTGGATAGGGGCTCTGAGGTGCATAGGCACAGAGGCCGAGGTTGGTCCCTCTGGACTCCTAGCCCCACTTGCCTATTTCCATAAAGGTCAGCAACACCAGCTTCTCCCCTGCAAATATCTCCTTTCCTCCCGAGCATCCTACTGCCGAGCTCGGAAGGGGCTGCAGAAGCAGTGTACGGGGAGCAAGGGCAACGGTGTGTACCTAGTCTAGTGATAATCCCCAGGGCTGATTGCAGGCAGTTTGTCAACCTTAAAATAACTTATTTTCTCTATCACTAGCTCACAAGTTCTCTTAACTGAAGAAAAAGGTGCAAAAAAAGAAGGAGGTAGTAAATTAGCCCATGGTAGAAAAGTGCTATCTTAAGCTTATTTTACAGTCCACACTGATATTTACCTAAGTACTTTTCCCAGTCAGCAACAAAAAGAACCATTGTTATCCTAAAGAGAAAAAGGGACCCAAGTGTTCTGGTTAAAAGGTGATGAGGAAAAATGGTGTAAAGAGGGGAAGGGGTGAAAACATAAACCAAAAGGAACATACCTAATATTCACGGCATGGTCTGGAGCAGAAGAGAGAGCCACTTGCACATTGGCAAGCTGTAATTTACAAGGAGAAGGATTTGCAAACCAGCCAGTTACCAAGTGGAGCTGCTCAGCTACATGCAAGGTACTGGTTTGTGTCATGGGAAGTCATCCAGGCAGGGGGGCCAATGCCTGCGGGTGCTGTATTGGTCCCTCCAGCGCAGTGGAGCATGAATAGTCACATGAAATACCTAGAATAAGATCTGGAAAGCTCCACACCGAACTGTGACTGTGGTTACCTTTGGGGATGGGGACAGGAAGAATAGGAAGAGGGAGGGGTGATTAATAAGAATATTAAGTTGTAATATCTTTTTGATTTTTTGCCAAGAGAAGGTATTCATTTATCACGTGTAATTTTTAAAATACATTAAAATATATTACAAAAATCCAGCAGAAGGAGCATAAGCATAGGTTGCAAACTGGATTTAAGTGTCAGCTCTGTCTATATCTTACTAGCGTCTAGCTCTGAGCCAGTCACTAAAACACTCGAGCCTCAGTTGCCTTGTCTGTAAAATGGAGGCATTAATACCTAATCCACATGGTTGTTGTGTTGCTTGAGACTGTAATAGGAAGTACTTGAAATTCAGTTGGTCCTAAGTAAATCAGTTTTTAAAAGAGAGAAATGATTGCCCAGACCAGAGGCAATACAGGCTTATGAGGATGATAGCAAAGAAAACAAAAAAGAAGAGAAAGGTGAGAAAGAGATTTCAGAGACATGACAGAAAATAAGATGATTTGCCAACAAAACTGAGGTTTTTGACCCGAAGCCTCTTTCCCTACATCCCCTCCCCAACCCTGGCTGTCCTTGGGTTCTGCTTTTCTTCTTTCAGACTGTCAGAATGTAGCTGTTGTGGGAGAAAATGATGGGGAAAGAGAGAAAAGAATGGAACAAGATAAATTTAAGACCAAATAAAGCCCATGGTAATAGTTCTAAATATTTGTGTGTTGCAATGACTATTCTGTAAAAGAATCTGCAATGCCCCTGCTTTCTGTATGTGTATAGGTGCCCTCATCCTGAGGATATCCTCATCATAATATATCTCATCACGACTGCCTGCTTCCATCTCTCCCTCTAAACCATTCTCAACGGAGGCAATATCTCTCCCAAGGAGGCAAAACTTGCTTCTTGGGGGGACAAAAAAGTCTTACTATTTTAATGTATAAAGCTTAGATAGATAGATAGATAGATAGATAGATATTACACACACATATATAGTATACCTGTGGTATTACATTTTCATGGGAGGGCACTGGTTATGAAAAAAGTTGTGAAGCCTGCTTTAAGCCCTTTGGGGGCAGGGATTCTGAATTCACGTTCACTTAAGCATCCTCCACAATGAGGAGGACACCTGTGCATAGCAACATACTACAGGGACATAGGGAGCCAGGGAGGGAGGGAGGGAGGAGGGAGGCACTTGCTGCACCCGTGCATCCATTTGGGGGATACAAACAAAGGAAAACATTCAATGGGCTTAAACAATAAACATCATTCATTGACTCACTTCATTGTTAGTTCATGGGTAGGTAGTGAGATGCTGCTGCAAATCTCAGCCCTGACAAAATAACCTCAGAGAGAGGGCATCTTCTGGAAATCTCCCCCAGAGCTTCCAACAGTCTTCCCCTCTTGTCCCATTTGACTAAGTCATATGACTTTCCCAAAACCAATCATGGGCAAGGGTGTGGACACCTCCTTACACTTATGGAGACCAGCCCTAGAGCTGGGAAGGGGTCTACGCCACTGAGGCACAAAGAGGCAGAGAAGTGACAGGAACCCAAATAAAATCAGGGTCTGTGGGGAAAGAAGAAGGAACGGATGGAATCTAGTCAGGCAAACAATGGACCGAGTCCACTTGATTACTGGCTCAGATGTTCCTGAGCACTTTTATTAAGAGAAATGGGCTTCCCCCCTGTTTCCGCCAAATTTTAGTAGCTCTTAATAAAACAAACAATTTTTATTTTTTTATTGAAGTATAGTTGATTTACATTTTTAATTGAATAACAATCTTTAACTATTTCAATATATATTTTGGCTAACGATTTAATTTAATCATATGAAATATAGTTGTAACCTTTCATGTTGTATGCACATATTACAGTATACCGTGATCTCTTATTTAAGCAACCTTAAATAAATCTTTGGATTTTTCTGAGAGAGGAAATAGGGTACCAGAAAAGGAACGTGGATCTGAGGACCAGGTTTATAACCCTAGCTTTTTTGAGTTAAGTGACTGACACCAGGCAAGTCCTTTCCTCTCTCACAGCTTTGGTTTGCTCACTTGTGAAATAAAGAAAAGATTATCACAGTCTCTGCCATCCCTAAGATTCTGAGTCTTGGAATATACTACTATATTATAGATTATAGAGGTTTGTGGGGTCTTACTTGTATTGATGCTTTTGCCAAATATTTTGTGTCTTGTTTACTTTTTTTCTGGTATTTGAACAGAAGCAAGCTCTCAATTATAATGCTGTTTTGATAGGAAAAATATAATCCACTTAATCATAAATCATGTCACATTATGGTTTCCAAGAGGGAATATTTGTACTGACAGAAGAGCCTGTTGTATACAGTTTTAAAGGACCACATTCAATCTTTTGGATGGAAGGATGAGTTGATGGACACATAGACAGATAACTGAATGAGCAAGTGTTCTTGCTGTCTAAGATTAGGTATAGTTCACAGGTGACACTGAGGCAATTCAGTGGCAGGTATAAGTATGTCTTTCCACAGTTAAGGGAGCTGGACGTTGTGCCTATTCTAATAATAGGCCTATGACTGGAGCTTGTGTCCACGGTTGTCACACACTCTATTTGCCAGCTTCCCAAAGGGCTTACTGGCATTTTCATTAGACTCTCTGCTTGCTTTCTGTTGCACATCTGCACGGTACGTTGCCCTTGCTGAGGGAAGCCAGTGATCACACTGAGGTCTGCAAAGGCGGGCAACGTCTCTCCTTGTAGCTCCATTTCTCTGGTCCCTTTCCCCTTAAGGATTATGAGATTTACAGGTTGCTACTGAAGAGAGTGTGTTTTCTTTTTATATAATTTCTCATATAAAAATTAAAAACTAAATACACAAGCACAAACAGCACACACACCTTGAACCACTTACAAAGGTAGGAAAATTTTTAGATTAAGAGCAGTGACAAGTTATCAATGTTTCTGAGATGAAATTTTAATCTAGAAGGGCTTTTTTAAATGCACTTTTCTATTTTGGCCCAGTAAATGAGCATAATCGAATAGCTGTTGTTTATTATTGAAGTATTCCCAACTAATATGTAAAACCCAACTGACAAAAGCGAATTCTAATA
The DNA here is from genome assembly GCF_949752795.1 of Hyperoodon ampullatus. Lineage (NCBI taxonomy): Eukaryota > Metazoa > Chordata > Mammalia > Artiodactyla > Ziphiidae > Hyperoodon > Hyperoodon ampullatus. Next base: position 63,129,144 of record NC_136925.1, on the reverse strand, counting down.
TCCCAGGCGGAGAAACTCCACGGCATATGCTTCCTCGTGTTCCCCATTCAGTTGAAGACCTGCCTGTCAACACTGTCCCATGATTGTTGCTTTCCTGGCTGCTTCCTGCAGCTGCCATCTGGCTGATTAGAAGGGGTAAAGACCTACATGACAAGCCCTCAGGGCATTACTCCAACCCTTTGGGAAAGAGAGCCAGGAACCACTAATAAACCTTTCAAGCAGCTTTAAAGAGGAGAGGGCATGGGGTCGGAAAGACGTCGATCCCTTCATGTGTCGTATTCCACACTCTCGGTTAGAGACCTGCCTTCATTTTCCAAGAGTCTGGGTGCGCGCGCGCGCTCCCCGCCCTCCCGGAGCCCTTGCCCAGCCGGCGCGGGAGAAGCGCGGCTGCGAGGATGCGCGGTCCGCGGGGGAGGCGGGAGGGCGGCGGGAGGCTCCAGGATCTCGGCCCGTACTTCCTTGTCCCGTCCGACTTCACTTACCAGACACAAATTCAAAGATAAATCAGAATGGTAAAACGGCTACGGCAGAAACTGGGAGTGCGGGGGGCCCCCCCTTCTGGGCGCGGGACCCTGTGTGACAGCGCTGGTCGCTCGCCCACGTGGCCAGCCCTGCCCCGGCTCCTCTCTCGATTGGAGCACTTCCTTCCCCTCCAAGCACGGGGCTGCCTGCAGGGTGCCACGTTTATCTTTCTTCCTGCTCTCCCCACCACCGCATCCCACCGCCACTAAGCTGGTGGAGATAAGGGCAAGCGGCTGCAGGGAAAACCGGGACGCCCCCTCCTTCTGGGTGAGGTCGGCGAGAGCGCCGGAAGTGCATTCACTTAATACCAGGAGAAATTCTCCAGGACTGCTTTTGATACTATTCCTAGAACCAATTAGTCAGACCTCTCATTTAGATGCAACTTGAGGATGCAAAAACCAAAAAAACAAACAACTATGGTACTGTATTTTAACAGCTTAAACAGCTCCATTTGTTTAGCTTACACAGAGGAATAGCTTTCCAGAAATACACAGAAGAGCGCTTCAGGTCTGCTGAATGTATAACAAAGAGAGCTGCAAAGTCACAAAGGAAGTACCATTTAGGTGACATCTGCTAATGAGTTGTATTTGAAGCGAGAAAGAAAAAATTGTTAAAATAATGAAAGTTAAAGGCAAAATAGAGACCTTCTCACCTACTTTATTTAGTTGGCATCAGCAAGGAGAGGGTTATATAGTATTTAATAGGAAAGGCTCTGTCTCAGAAGTCTTTTTAAACTTCTCATTAAAATAGAAATCATATACACGGGATACTTTGATAATTGTGTGACTATAACGTTTGCTTATTTCTTTCGTAAAGATATGTGTTAACAATGAGATAAATACATATTCTTAAGGGTCATATTTAGAAAGCAGAATTTCTACAAATAGATAAGTTTTGCAATTCCAGTGAACAGAGTTAAAAGCAGTGCTGAAAAAATATGAAACTAATTTTCAAATATTTTCTTCAATTTTAAAGTTATGTATTAAAAGTAAGTTCACAAAAGAGTCTCATGAACTTTGAATTCAAGCAAAGATTTTTAAAATTAATTTTCTTATTTCTTTTCACCTGTTCATTCAAAGGTAGTTTTTAAAACTTAGCTTAGTGACTTTTCCACCTATAGAGCCTAATCTTAACGTAGGTTATTTTGGATTAAGTTGACAACAGTGTAAGCCTAATAGCAAACATTTCCCTGAATCGATACAGACCTGTCGAAGAGAAATGGCCTGTTTCTGAATGATGCTCAAAAACATTCATATGTATTACACACAAAATAAAGGTTACACACAAAATACACCTTAACAGTTTTGAAAGTACCGAGAGATGGTGTACTCTGGTTGAAAGATAACTGAACTGCATTATTCCAACTCTAAGGACATTAAAATTTAATTTGAGAAGAGCAAGCAACATCTGCTGCTAACAGTGCTAATGATTCAAGCCAGGGACACAAAATCAGCCTGCCCAGTCTTTACCTTTAGTCCTCTCTCTTTTTCCAAATTGTACCCTTTCTATCTTCTAATCTTGACCTGTTTTGTAAACCACATGTTCTAATATTAATTCCTTTCCTGACTGAAACCCTGAATAAAAATCAGCTCGTCCAACAAACACAAGACAAAAACACTAGGTTCTAAGTCTTGTGCCGGTGAGGGTGAGTCAATGCCCAGTATACGACACAGAAGGGCTAATCACAGGCAAAGGTGAGTTAACTCTTTTGTGCCCTTTCAGTTCTCCCCCATTTTCCTACCAGACTGGTGCTGCCTTCCTCCTCCCCACTGTCTTTTCTACACCTTCCTCCCACCCTTGTCATCCTATCCTTCAAAAGAGTTCTTATCAACTCTTTCATGAATGTCCATCATGCCCTATCCCAGTGGTCCTCAAAATGGGCACAGGTAGTGTTATGGGAATCAGTTCCCAAATCCTTAGCATCCATATGGGCTTTTTTTTTTCTTTTCATATGGGCTTTTAATTAAAACCATTCTCCCTGAGAAAGAGCCTGTGGTCAAGGTGTCCTTTTGGTTCTCTGTTCTGGTCCCCCATTTCATAGGCACCCTTTTCTCACTTAAAAAAAAAAAACAGAAAAAGAAGGCATACCTCTCACCTATCAGGACTCAATTCAGTGTATTACCAGAGGGCTTAAAACTCCCTGAGGCAACCAAGGTAAAATCAATTTAAAGTAGTAGTGTTGGCTGGAAGATAGTTTGGAAGGTCCTTAAGAAACTAAAAATAGAGTTACTGTATGATCCAGCAATCCCATTCCTGGGCATACATTCAGAAAAGATGAAAACTCTAATTTGAAAAGATTCATGCACCCCAATGCACTATTTACAATAGTCAAGACATGGAAACAACCTAAATGCCCATTGACAGATGAACGCATAAAGAAGATGTGGTACATATATACAATGGAATATTACTCAGCCATAAAAAAGAATGAAATAATGCCATTTGCCTCAACATGGATGGACCTAGAGATTATCATACTAAGTGAAGTAAGTCAGACAGAGAAAGACAAATATATGATATCGCTTTTATGTGGAATCTAAAGAAATGTATAAGTGAATCATTTTGCTGCACACCTGAAACGTAAATCAACTATACTTCAATTTTTTTAAAAAAGTAGTAGTGGGACTTCCCTGGTGGCACAGTGGTTAGGAGTCTGCCTGCCAATCTGGGGACACGGGTTCGAGCCCTGGTCCGGGAAGATCCCACATGCCGCCGAGCAACTAAGCGCGTGAACCATAACTACCAAAGCCCACGTGCCTGGAGCCCATGCACCACAATGAGAGAAACCACTGCAATGAGAGGCCCAAGCACTGCAACGAAGAGTGGCCCCTGCTCGCCGAAACTAGAGAGAGCCCACGCCCAGCAACAGGGACCCAATGCAGCCAAAAAAAAAAAAAAAAAGTAGTAGTATTGGTGTTGCGACTATAGTGACTAACAAATCCTTTTTCAAGTCAAGTGACTTCTGATTCTTTTGAAAAAAGAGCTGATAAATCATTAAAAATAATTTTCCTTCACAGATTACTATATGATTTTTGTCAGGCTACATCTTGGAGAAGTGAGTGGCTTTCCTAACAACAAAACTCTTTTCACTACCACCTACTTACTCAGTGAACAAAATTTCTCAACACATCTATAAAAATGCATAATGAAAATTAGAGCTGAGCTCTGACTTTTTCTGACCATAAGTAATATTCTTCTATGAATTCATGAAATAACTTTTTAAACATCCTATCTATCTCATTAAGAGATGCAGTTCTAATAGAATTTTATTTTTATATTTAGTAATTATTAACATTTGTAATATAATTAAGCTGAGAACCCACTGAGTCCTGATAATAATTGTAATGATAACTCAATTCTAGAAGAAAATCCTTATACTTAGGGTCCTGTGGTCAAAAATTTAATTTCAATTTCTATACATATTTTTGTTTGAGAAAAATATTTAAGACTTTCAAATACAGAAAGCACTAGGATAAAATTTCAGGGAGTGGAATAGAAATACAATTTCAAAGGGTAAGGAAAAAAGAGGATGATATAAAATTTCCCTTCATCTATACCTACGTCTTTCTTACCACTATGAGATTTAGGCTTTGTTGCATACATAAAAATGATGTATCAATTTTATTTTAAATAAAAGTGGAAATTAAATCCTTTGCAACTACGTAAATGTCACCTGAAAATTTTTAGATTTAAACAGGTGCAAAGAATACATAGTTTTTGAAAATTCTCTCCTGGAATATATTAACAAAAAGTTTGAAGACCATTGGGCTACCTTATTCCAATCTACACCTCTTCCCTTCTCAGTATTACCATCTGGAATGTTCTGCTTTAGCAGGCATAGCTCAGGGGTAGAGTATTTGACTGCAGAATATTCTGCTTTCAACTATGGTGTAGTGGTCCAGAGCATGTGTTTTGGAGGCCGGAAGACCTAAGAATTCCTGGGACGGGGGTGAGGCAGGCTAGATGCAAAACTTGAGATACTCTCAGGTTCTTGCAAGCATCATCCTGAGCTTGCTCAAACCTGAGAGTTTGCCACCTTAAATGGTACTCCACATGCCTCACTTGCCTCACCCTAGTCCTTTCCACTTATTTCTGAGTAATCTCAGTAAGTTATTTCACTTCTCTGAGCCTCGGTGTTCCCTGTAATAAACAGGGAAAATAATGTAACTGTTTTACAGAGTTGGGTGAGAAGATTAAAGTATAGAACATGCAGAGTACTTAGCAAAATGCTTGTCTGTGGTCACTAATCAAGAAAGAGCAGCTATTTTCTGACCCCGAGGAGAGTATCTGATAAACCAATTCATAATGAGGCAATAATCACTGAAAGACTTAAAGGATTATCATTTCCAGGAGGTTTGATTTTAGAAGGCCCTTGGAGAGGCAATATTTTCACACATGTGCACGTGTGCACAGTTGCAGACACACACATACACACACGGAGCCGGGTGGCTGATAGATGGAGGCTTTCCCCCTGCCCACCTGTCTGTCCTCTCCCACTGTCCTCTGGCCTCTGCTTACACTGAGACGTGCTCTCTCTGTGCTCAGGAATCTCCCTGTCTTTTAAAAGAAATCTGAAAAGTGCAGGGAACTTGCCTTCCCTTTGCAAGAAGCATAGATGTAAGCACTTAGTCCACATAATACTTTAAACATAATACAATATAACCTAATAGCATGGTCTCCAAAAAGGTATTATTAGTGAAAATACCAAAATGTGCAGGTAGGGTGGTTTCCACATGGGTGCAATGGATAATTCTGTAAGAAGCCTAATGAAGATTTGCTAAGTCATCCTCTCTTCCCCTGCTGTCTTAGTCCATTCAGGCTGCAACAACAAAAATACCACAGACTGGGTGGCTTATAAACAACAGAAATTTATTTCTCACAGTTCTGGAGAATGGGAGACACTGGCAGATTTGGCATCTGGTGAGGGCCTGCTTCCTGATTCATAGATGGGATCTTCTTACTGTCACCTCCCATGGTGGAAGGGTCAAAGAAGCTCTCTGGGGTCTCTTTCATGAGGGCACTAATCCCATTCATGAGGGCTTCACCCTCATGACCTAAACATCTCCTAAAGCCCCCCACCTCCTATCCTAATACCATCACATTGGGCATTAGGGTTCAAGATATAAATTCTGGGGGTGGGCAGGGGGAAGGACACGAACATTCAGACCATAGCACTGCCCACCATTAGGGTCTGCCCTCAAGACTTGGCTCCACCCTCAAGTATCTCATTACCACCACAGTGTGGATTACATAGGGCACAGTCCTGTGCTGGATGCAAAGATGAGTAGACACAACACTCACCTTCAATTAGCTTTAAATTGAAAGTGTATATTTGATTTCTTCTCTTTGCAACTGTTTTTTCTAGCCTTGCAATACTGAAACTAGTATTTTTGCTTGTTTGTCCATATATTGAGTCATGCCCAGAGTCACAGAGATACTAAATGTTCATTCAAACCTGTTATGTAAGATAATTTTATTCACTTAAATATTTACTCATCAACAAGTGTTCTGGAGTGCCAGGCAGCTGCATGGGTGCAGAGGATACAGCAGAAACAAACTAGAAAAAAAATCCCTGTTCTCAAGATTTTTTTGAGGTGGGGGTAGGGAAGTATCTTTCTTAATAAACTAAAACCCAAACACTCAAGTCTTAGGCAGCCAGGAGATCCTAGACTGTCTCCTGAGCCACCTGTGCCTTCTGCATCTCTTACTTGGTTTCCTTCTGCTACCGCTACCCTGGCCCTCAGAAATGGATCATACCCCCTTTTCCTGTCTACAGCACACTAAGGTCAGTGGGCCAACGACAGCCTGCTACCTGTTTTGGGTTTTTTTTCTAGGGGGGGAGGCACCACGCAGCTTACAGGATCTTAGTTCCCCAACCAAGGATCAAACCCAGGCCCCCGGCAGTGAAAGTGTTGAGTCCTAACCACTGGATCACCAGGGAATTCCCTGCCTGTTTTTGTAAATAAACTTATATTGGAACCCTGTCACACTCATTCATTTATGTGTTGCCTGTGGCTGTTTTCACACTACAATAGCAGAGTTGAGTAGCTGTGACAGTGACCATATGGCCCACAAACCTAAAATATTTATTCCTGGTCTAGAGGCATAACCTAACACTAAACCTTTTCCCTTAGCTCCTCTTAGCATATCTTAAAAAAGCTCAAAATTTCAAAAAGATTTTACTCAGTATTTTCAGCAGATAAAATGGAAATGAACACAGAGAATAAAATAAGCTTACAAACATTCTGACATGGGACTTTGGGATCTGACCCTGTCATAGTTGACTGAGCATAGCATGTCTAGTCTCTGTCTTCTAACCCAGCACCAAAGACAAACCCAGAACTGCAAACTCCTGGTCTCTTCTGCTCCCAACTTAGTTCTTTGTGGAGATTGCCATCTTATGATCCAACATTTGGGAACGAGTTCCTGGACCTCTTGAGACCCTCTGGCCAAAACTCCAATAGACTCCCATCCCACAGCCCTCCTGGACCTCTTTTCTCTCAGCTTTCCATAAGCATCTGAGTGCTGCAAATCTTCCTCGAATGACTGAACTAGTCAATGACCTCATCCTTCAGAAAAGGGTGTTGTCTAGACTACCAAACCAACAGTATAAAAACTCATGGTAAATACAATATCCCAGTGAAAGGGTCACATTCACTGATAGAGGATGAGGGTCAATATAGTTATGGTTCTGTCTGTTTCTCAACTCCCAACTCAAGAAACCCAGTCTCCTAGAGAATATATAAATTACTAGAGAAAATCAAAGCTACTGATGGACAATAATCTGAGAAGGACATGAGAAAAGTCCATAAATAAGCATAGGTATGAATGTAGTTGCTGAGGGCTATGGAACCAGAGGACCTGGAGGGAGAGGCAAGGAAGACCTCTTTGGAGGAATGGAACTTGGATAAATGAAAGATGAGAACTGAGAAGGAAGATCTGTGTTACTAAGAGACCCTCTGCTACGCATTGCCCTCTGCCAGCTTCTCGTCTACATTATTTCCTCCCTGGTAAATTATCTCCAGACCAGCAGCCACAGCAGTGGGTGACTGGGGGCCTGGCCAGAGTAGCTCAGTCATTAATGGCTGTGTTTACTCAAAGTAAAACAAAAAAACAAACACAAAAACAAAAAGAGAGATTGAGAGAGAATTTGAAGAGATCTTAACTCTGTAGAGAAAATAAGGCTTTTGGTAATCAGCACTGAGACACATTTTGCTCAAATAATCACTCTTCTACCCCCATTTTCTTATAAACACCCTCTGAAAATGGAGGAAGTCTGTGACTAAATAATAACCCTAGGAGGCTTTCTCTCACTTAAGCAAAATGAATTTTTATAATTGTAAGGTAGCTGCTTACAGATACTGATATCCACAAAAGGTAACAAATTTCTTCAATATTGCATGCTCCCTCTACCCAATCACTGTTTTTTATTTTATTTATTTTTTTTTTTTTTGCGGTACGCAGGCCTCTCACTGTTGTGGCCTCTCCCGTTGCGGAGCACAGGCTCCGGACGCACAGGTTCAGCGGCCATGGCTCACGGGCCCAGCCGCTCCGCAGCATGTGGGATCTTCCCAGACCGGGGCCCAAACCCGCATCCCCTGCATCGGCAGGCGGACTCTCAACCACTGCGCCACCAGGGAAGCCCCCAATAACTGTTTTTTAACTCAACAATTTTCCTTCAACACAGGGTCATGGAATAAATATTCTTTTCCTTATAAATTAAGTTGATCCAGACTTTGATGTAAAATAACAATGAAGACAGAGTAACAAAGATAAGGTTGAGTTTAGTCGTTTGCCTATGGATTTTTATCTTCCATTCTATACTAGTATTTCTAAGGAAAAACAGATGAGGTAAAAAACATAGTATAACTAACATTTATTTAACTTCAAAGGAACAAAAGTCTTTGTTTCTGTGGGATTGTTAGGTCCCTGGTCAGCATCAATTTCATTCTACTGGACACTCTGTTTTCTGTTTTACAATTTACATTTGAATTCCAAATATTTCCCTTTGATACATGTCCAAAAGAAGATTCAGACAAATTGTCTGTTTTTTCTTTTAAGTGCAACATTAAAATCTCCTTCTATGCCACTCCCCTGGGTGCCTCATTAACAATTTTAAAAAGTCATCACCTTTGTTCTATCCACGGAGGTTTTTGGGGGGAGAGGGAGGTTGGAACAAGATGAGGAGGATGTTTTCATCAGAGGAGAATTGTTCCAGGATGAAAAAGCTCACAGGAATATATGATGTGTTTGAGAAGAATGAAGGAGAAAAAAAGCAAAGGCTGGGAGAAATCTTCTCCTGTGGGTGTCAACCCCACCAGAGACACTGCTCACGAATGACATGTTTCAGATCACTTGACAGGGTCATGCAAGCAACAGAAAGCTATATGGTTTTTAGTCTTCAGGTAGCAGTGAAATGATAATGTGGGTGGATCAGGGGGAAAAATGATCTTCTCATTTTTTATTTAAATTACTTTTGAGCTAGTTCTAGACTGTGGAGGAGTCTATAAGCCACCTGATTCATACACACTCACACCTCCCTCCTCCTCCACAGCCTCACCAAAGTTTCCCACAGACTTGCTCCAGCCAACTCATCACTCTCTCAAATTGCATTTATGGAGGGACTGGTTCATGTGGGCATCGTGTTATGACCCGGCAAAACAGATGAAAGAACACATTTCCTGCCTCTAATGAAAAAGTCAGACAAGTAGACAGACAATCACAATGCAGAGAGGGAGGTCTCCTGTTATGAGCAGGATGAACCAGGCACCCAACCCAGCTGGGGATGGAGTGCAGAAGGTGAGAGAATCCTTCCCAGAGCTGACTGTGTTTTGAAAGATGAATGGAAGTTGTTCAGGAAAAGCGAAGGCCATTCCTGGCAATCTCAGCTGCACGATCTCAAGATATGAGATATGGAATGAAAAAGTGAAATTTGGAAAAGAGAGCCAGGGCAATAATAGAGGGTCTTGAAGGTTATACTAAGAGCTTGAACTTCATTCTGAAGTAGATGGGAAGCGATGACTAGCATGTTTAAGAAGGGATTAATCTGATTTGCATTCACAGCATCAGTGTTAGGCTATCACCTCCTTTCTAAATGACTCAAATCAAGAAAACGAACTAGGATAAAAGGCAGGGCTAGGGACTACCCTGGTGGTCCAGTGGTTAAGACTCCATGCTCCCAATGCAGGGGGCCCGGGTTTGATCCCTGGTTGGGGAACTAAGATCCCACCTACCACAACTAAGCCCACGAGCCGCAATTACTGAGCCCATGTGCTCTAGAGCCTGGTGCCACAACTAGAGAAACCCAAGAGCCGCAAGTAGAGAAGCCCACGCACCGCAGCAAAGAGCCTGCGCGCCATAATGAAGACCCAGCACAGCCAAAATAAATAAATAAATATTTTTTTAAAAGACTAAATAATAATAGTTGAAAAGAAAAGGCCAGGTTAGAGCGGCGAGTGTGAGGACAAGAAACACATATGCTTCAAGAGGATTTATAAGAAATGAGGATACCAAACCTATCGATGGATTCATTGCTAGTAGTGAGGGAGAGCTAAAGCGACAGCATAGATGGTGGTACAATTCAGGGCTCATGAATAGGGAGCCTGATAGAGGAGGAGGAAGTGGAGAGAGTGGCAATGGTGGACACAGCTGAGACGAGATGAGTTTAATCAATGGAGCATCCCATGGGCGATTGATACAGAGACGTAGAGCTCAGGAGACAGGACAAGATAGAAAGATACATTTGTGTGCCATCTGGAAGGTAGGAGAAGTCACAGGTGGGGGTGAGATAGATGGTCAAGGAGAGGTAGGGAGCCCTGAAGATCACCTGCATTTCAGGGACCCTGAAAGAGAGACTGAGAAGCAGTGGGCAGATGGGCAAAATGAAAACCTTGAGAGCCATGTAAAATCCAAGGAGGGAATGTGTTTCAGAGACAGAGTGATCGACAGGGACACACGCCACAGAAAAGTCATAAGATCAAGCTAAAGAAGGGACTTGACTTTTGTAAGCGTGACATCTTTGAGGATCTTGGCAGAGCGGTTGCAGTGGAGTGGTGGGGCTAGAACCCAGATCTCAGAGACCGAAGACTGAATGGGAGAAGCGAGAGCGCAAACAGCAGAGCGGACTCAAATTTCAGGAAGCTTGACATCGAAAGCTGGTGGAAAGAAGGGATAGAAAATAGTTAGGAGACCCAGGTCAAGGAGGAACGTGTGTGTGTGTGAGTGTGTACGTGTGTGTGTGTGTGTGTGTGAGAGAGAGAGACAGAGAGAGGGAGAGGGAGAGAGAGGGAGGGAGAGGGAGACAGACAGAGGTGAGTTTTGCTTTAAGAAGGTGCTGTCACCTTCTATTTCCTGACTGCTGAGAACTCTGGGACTAATCTGATCCATTCCTCAGGTTTTAAATGAAAAAAAGAGTGGTGTGTGTGGTGCAGGAATTCATACAACACTTAGTGCCTGTCAGACCTTTGTGTGTTTTTTCCCTTTTATCATCCCAACAGTGCTACCATATGGGCATTATTATAGTCTCTCTTTAAACTTCTCAGGAAATTGAGTCAGAAAGGTCCACTGGTTTGCCCACAGCCCAGGGTACATAAACCATCGAGCTGGAATTTGGGTCCAGGTCTATCTGAATCTAAAACACCGAGGCCCTGGGAGTGAGAGGGTCAGCCACTCTCTAGCAATTTCACCTCTAGGAGCTTGTTCCCGTCTCCATGAGATGAAAGCTTTGAACCAGGAGGTCACAATCATGACTTGCTTCTAGTGCACCAGGCGGTCAAGATCCAAGAGCTCCGTGGAAGAAGCAAACCACTTGGTAAACAAACCGTGTAATAATCCATCTATTTATCTTCTTGCCACTTTAACTCCCATCTACACACCTGAACACACAATTCTATTCTTTTCAAACTCCAGTTTAAGTCTAGGAGGAACTGAGTTAGTTTTAGCACCTCAAGTGGCTGGCTCAGCAGGACAAAGGCCCATTACACTAAACACAAACGCCCTTACTGGATAGTTTCAGAAAAGTTCATCTGGAAGGAGATCTTTCTTCTTTCTCTTTATACCAGATTTCTTAATACACACACACACACACACACACACACACATTTTTATTTTAACTTGTCATTGATAAGTAATATACATTCACAATAGTGCACACACCTTAAGTATGTGGCCTGATCAATTTTCACAAGATGAACATATCCTTGTAACCAGCATCCAAATGGCTGCCTCTTTCTGAAAATTATTTGTTCTTTGTTTCCACAGTTATAAAGCTTCCTTGATAATTCAACTCTTTACCTCACAGTGAATTTAGAAGGGCTAGCTAATTATAGCTTTAACTGTAAAACACTTTGACAAACTTGAAGTAGTTAGAGAGCTGCTTAAATTGATTATAATGTCACATGGTTTCTACTTAAATTATTTCACCTGGGAAAATGTCAAACTGTCCTCATTAAGAGATCACAAAAGAGATGTGTTTGAAATTCAATTTAATGGAGACTCGTGAATTTTTTTTAAACTATTGGCAGGCAGCTTGTTAACCTGAAATATTCCTGTTTGAGTTTTGAGTCAGCCTCTTTCCCTTCTCATAGCTCTTTCTACATTCCTTTTTCTGTAGCAATGGGAAATTTTGTGTTTGAAAGTAATAGTGGTCCCCCCAAACCTCCATGTATTACAAATTGGTTATATGGTTGGTTATCACCGGTCCTTGGCTTCAACTGTTGGTTTTCAGGCATTGTTAATAATGTCTTGTACAAAGCCACATTCATACTTTAACCTTCTCCAGATATGGACCACCTTTCAGAGTCCCATCTCATTCTAGGTCATTTCTAATCTGGAGGGGCATTGTTTGAAACAGCTCAGGTAGACTCATCTCAGTGTGGGATGAATGAGCAGAAAAGCAACTGGCCTCTTTTGTGGATGATGATTCTACATCCTCAAGGGGACGCAGGAAGGGAGAACTCTGTATGTGACAAGGACTCTGATGGTGAAATCTAGAGAATCCCAGCATGAACAGTAAGAAAGGTTGATTTAGCTGCACAAGATTTTGGTTCCAGAAAGTCAATAGCACATCAGCCATTGTGGTTATTTCACAATGATATGAACAGAGGAAGAATAATGCTTTTCGTGGCACCTGAGAAGGAATCTCATTAACATTATTTCTACTGCTGCTTGGTGTCCAATCATTCCAGCCTGCCTGGGAATTGCTGGAATGATTTGTCCCCTTTCCAATAGTTACTTTGATAAATCTAGTCATTTCACGTAGCCTTTATGAAATTCATTTTTCTTCCACTTACTAACCTGTCTGAAGGATCTGGCTCACAATCTAGACTTGTGCTATCTGTAGACCAATAGCTCTCATTCCCAAATTACATGCCTCTAATCTTTCAAGCTTAGAGATTTACCAAGGGAGTGAAATTTAATCCTGCTTTGGTAGTTACTAACTTTATTCTCCCTTGGAGAAAACATCTATAGTTTGCAAATAAAAGGTCTGTTGTTTTGTTTTGCTTTGCTTTTGGTACTGACGTGTACTATTTTGGATTGTTAGGTCACTTGCCATGAACATATATCTTATCTTCCCAAGGAGAATGTTAGCTCCTTGAGAGCAGGAGCTAAGTCTTTTGTACATTTCTTTGTGTGCCCAAAGTGCCTTACTCAACAAAGTGCCCAAGAAATATTTGTTACCTGGATGATTGGTCAAGGAAAAAAAAGAAGCCTAATAGATCATATTAATATTTTTCAAGTTTAGGAATATACTCTCTAATTTTGATCTGTCATGGTAGCTGTATAAAGCCAGAGTCTTTTTCAAATTTAAACCACTGTTGCAGACACTAAAATCCACCATCCCAGAAGGTGGAGTATCACTCAGAGAGAGTGATAACACCTTTCTTTTAATAATTCTAATAAGAGCTTCGGACAAGGACCAATCATAATCCATCTCAGAAAAGGAAGACTCATGGAGGTGGATCTGGCAACTTTATGGGTCGTGGAGGAAACTTTGGAGGCGGTGGAGGTAACTGGCCGTGGTGGAAACTTTGGTGGAAGACGAGGCTATGGTGGTGGAGGTGGTGGCAGCAGAGGTAGTCATGGAGGAGGTGATGGTGGATATGATGGATTTGGAGGCGACAGTGGTAACTATGGCGGTGGTCCTGGTTACAGTAGTAGAGGAGGCTATGGTGGTGGTGGACCAGGACATGGAAACCAAGGTGGAGGATATGGTGGCGGTGGGCGGGGTGGGGGGGGATATGATGGTTACAGTGAAGGAGGAAATTTTGGAGGTAACTATGGTATGGTGGGAACTATAATGATTTTGGAAATTATAGTGGACAACAGCAATCAAATTATGGACCCGTGAAGGGGGGCAGTTTTGGTGGAAGAAGCTCGGGAAGTCCCTATGGTGGTGGTTATGGATCTGGTGGTGGAAGTGGTGGATGGTAGCAGAAGTTTCTAAAAACTCAGAAGAAAAGGGCTACAATTCTTAGCAGGAGAGAGAGCAAGGAGTTGTCAGGAAAGCTGCAGGTTACTTTGAGACAGTCGTCCCAAATGCATTAGAGGAACTGTAAAAATCTGCCAGAAGGGACGATGATCCACAGTCAGAAAAGTTACTGCAGCTTAAACAGGAAACCCTTCTTGTTCAGGACTGTCATAGCCACAGTTTGCAAAAAGTGCAGCTATTGATTAATGCAATGTAGTGTCAATTAGATGTACATTCCTGAGGTCTTTTATCTGTTGTAGCTTTTTCTTTTTCTTTTTATTAAATCAGGTATATTGCCCTATAAATTGTGGTAGTGGTACCAGGAATAAAAAATTAAGGAAGTTTTAACTTTTCGATATTTGTTCAGTTTTCCTACATTTTAGTACAGAAACTTTAACAAAATGCAGTTTTGAAGGTGTTTCCTTGTGAGTTAACAAGTAAAGAAGATCATTGTTAATTACTATTTTGTATGAATTTTGCTAAAGTTAACTGTGAAGAAACAACTGCTGACTTACATTTTAAGGGGATCTATTCTCCCTATTTCCAAACCATGAAATGAATGGGCTCTGACATGTGGAGAGGATAGATATTTGTATGTTTGCAATGTGTGTTTTAGATAATAGAACTGGGTATTTAAATTAACATATTTGTGAATTTAATAGCATTAAGATTTACCTTCAAATGAAAAATCTCAAAATTCCTATTTGGTTTTTGTGCATTTTCTTTCAAAATGTAATCATATGATTTTACAGTATTAGCTTTGCTGAGAGTCCTAGCTGTGTTTAGAACATCTCCATTCTACATTCACCTTGGTCACATGTGAACTGCTGCCATAATTTTATTTGGGTGTAGAGAATGTCTACTGTCCTCTGTTTAAATTCTGGAAAGGGATAGTGAATGTTTTCCCTTTCCTCCCACCTTAAGAAACATTCTTAAAATCTTCAAAATACAGGACTACTAAGCCTGCTGTATCTGAGCAAATTAGTGGCTACCTTCTTTTTTTCTCCTTTTAAAACACAAGAGGCCCATAAATCTTCAGTTATTTTCCTTGGTTTAATATATATATATATATATATATATATATATATATATATATATATATACACAAGCTTTCAGAGCGAGAGAATAAAAATCATGAATTGTTGAACCCTTAAAAAAAAAAGACTTTTTTCCCATAAGCAGCTAATAAAACCATCACAAACAAGCTAGATGCTTCTCTACAAAATATTTTAGGTTATATTCTTATGCTCAGTTTTGCCAATTCATACAGTCTTAGGAAAACATCATTTTACATATCTGACAATGAAAATTATTCTCTCAGGAAAGTGCAACACCTCAAGCAAATCAATGAGAATGACATGAAGAGAAGGAAATAAGAAAGGCACTTTGGGATGCGTGGAAATGAACAATGTAGGGACTTCATTGACCTTCTCAGAGAAGACAGTCTTTATAACTCTTGAATAGTGGTGTTATTAAGTATTTCAAATGCAAAAATATGGATATATCTGTTTTGCTAATTAAGATGTCTGTTTAACACAAGTATTTGGCACCTCATTTAAATAATTATCTACTGGGGTATCTCGCACTTCTATGTTGAATATTAAGAGTGTTCAATCAGGAGAAATTCTGGCCTGCTTAGGAATGTTTGTTAGTTAACAAATTTGGAGATTTTAATCAGAGTGCCTCCAGCTTTGGGAAAATCCTCAAAGTTAAGCCAATATAAATTACAGTTCTCATTGTTCATCCAGAACTAATAACAGTCTCTGGCAGGCATTTGAATGTATCCTCAGCCACATAGACGTAGCTCCATTGATTAGGCCTCTTTTAGAAAGCCACCTTTCCTACCCTTCTACAGCTGGACTCATCCAGCTTTGCTAGTTTCCCTGAGGATCTTTTTCCAATTTTGAACCTGAAAACAAAACAACAAAAAACAAATTCTTTGTCCCTAAATGTCCAGCTTACATAACAGTGACATGCCCAGGTTTGAGGACAACATAATTTGCAAGTAAGAAATGCATGGCCGACTTAATAAAAAGGAAAGAAGAATTAACTGGATGTCTGTGGTATAATTTGGTTTTAACATATTGACAACACTACCATAGCAGGGAACTCAGGGAGGATTTTCAGTGCATCACTGTTTTTCAAGGCCTGCCATTGAAGGGCCTGGGAACTCCTTTTATTACAAATGTTTCTTTGTTTGAAAACATATTTGCAACACAGAAGGCATTCGTGCATTGAGCAAGCACTTACTAAATGCACACTAGGTGCTATAAAGCACATGGTCACTAGAAATACAAAGATGAACAAACCCAAGCCCTGCTCCGTGGAAGCTCTGTCTAGTGGGGACACAAATACACAAACATAAATAAAAAAATAACTGGTGGAAGGGTGGGGGGAGTCCTCTAACAGGTGTTGACGTGCATCCTTCTGGGAGAGGCTTGAGGAAGCTGAACAGGCTCTTCTGATGTGGGCACTTTCTTTCTTTTCCCTCATGTGGTAAGTTTCTAACCTAAACAGTGTTTAGAATCTGTAAAGCAATTTCTGTAAAGCAAGTTTCTGGAAAGCAAATCATTTATTTCGTTTTTAGTCAGATTTTGACATATTAAGCTTTTAAGAATAACCAAGGTGTATTCATTGTTCTTAAAACAACAACAAAAACAAAGAAACTAAAAAACTTAATCCTGAAGCTCTTTGATCATCCCAGTTATCAAAGAGAAAAACTGAGACCACCCTGGGTAATAATGGGAGCCTGGTGTAAAGCATATGGTCGTGCCTTGCAGTTCTTCATACACATCTTTAACTTCCTGATAACGTTGAAGGACTTGGTAACTAGATTGGTTTCTATTTTGGCAATTAGTCAACTGTCCTCTAAAGGGAAAAAACCTCCTTAATTTTCTCATGAACCATTAAACCTAAAAATCCTATTGGACCCAGGGTTTCTATTTGATTCTCAAACAATACCTCCGATAACATGCATTTTTTCCCTTTGCATTTGAGTTGGTGACTACATATTTTTCTCTTTATCACTGTGTTTTAATCAGAGGTTCTCTTGCGTGTGACTTAGATTGTGTTAGCACTGGATACATATATATATATATATCAGGGATATATATCATATACATATATATATTAGATTGTGTTAGCACTGGATAAACACATATATATATCGATATATATATATATGATATAGATATAGATATAGATATATATCAGATACAGACCACTGGTTCACTTCCAACATCAGTAAACTCTTCTGCTGTCCTAATAAAGGATCCTTTCTCAACAGCAAGAAAACAAATAATCCCATTAAAAAATGGACCAAAGACCTTAACCGATACCTCACCAAAGAAGATATACAGATGGCAAATAAGCATTTGGAAAGATGCTCCACATCATATATCATCAGGGAAATGCAAATTAAAACAACAGTAAGGGGCTTCCCTGGTGGCGCAGTGGTTGAGAGTCCGCCTGCCGATGCAGGGGACACGGGTTCGTGCTCCGGTCTGGGAAGATCCCACATGCCGCGGAGCGGCTGGGCCCGTGAGCCATGGCCGTTGAGCCTGCGCGTCCGGAGCCTGTGCTCCGCAACGGGAGAGGCCACAATAGTGAGAGGCCCGCGTACCGCAAAAAAAAAAAAAAAACAACAACAGTAAGATACCACTACACACATATTAGAATGGCCAATATCTGGAACACTGACAACAGCAAATGCTAGTGAAGATATGGAGCAGCAGGAACTCTCATCCATTGCTGGTGGAGTGCAAAATGGTACAGCCTCTTTGGAAGACAGTTTGGCAGTTTCTTACAAAACTAAATATACTCTTACCATACTATCCAGAAATCATATTCCTTGGTATTTACCCAAAGGAGTTGAAAACTTGAATCCACACAAAAACCTGGATGTTTTTGCAGCTTTATTCATAATTGCCAAAACTTGGAAGCAACCAAAATACCCTTCAGAAGGTAAATGGATAAGTAAACCATGGTACATCCAGAAAATGGAATATTATTCAGCACTGAAAAATAATGAGCTATCAAGCCATGAAAAGACATGGAAACTAAAATATGTATTATTAAGTAGGGAAAGGAGCCAGTCTGAAAAGGTTAAATATTGTATGATTCCAACTACATAACCTTCTGGAAAAGGCAAAACTATGGAAGCAATGAAAGGATCAGTGGTTGCCAGGGGCTGGGAGTGTGGGGGAGGGATGAATAGGCAGACCACAGAGGATTTTTAGGGCATGAAAATACTCTGTATGATATTATAATGATGGATGTGTGTACATTTGTCAAAACCCACAGAATATACAACACCAAGAGTGAACTGTAATGAAAACTATGGACTTAGGGGGATGTGTCAGTGCAGACTAATCAATTGTAACAAATGTATCACTCTGATGGATGTTGATAATGGGGGACGCCATGCATTGTGTAGGGAATCTCTGTACTTTCCTCTCCGTTTCACTGTGAACCTAAAAATGCTCTAAGAAAATAAAGTTGTTTTTTTTTTTTAAAGGCTCCCTTGTTTTCTGCTCATTCACTGTCTTCTATGGTTCCTTCTTCCCTCACTCACTTGGTTCACTCTCTTGCTGTCTCTTTTCTAGTGTTATCCTTGGATGTTGCCAAGCTTCCTTAAGGTAACTCAGTGCTAACATAGGAGCCACTAACTGTTCTGTGAAGACCCACATTTCTCCAAACTCAGTGTGACTATTATCTCAGGGTGTCTTCTTTTGTGGGCCCCATTAGGGAGACTGCTGGCCTCCAATGGGCTCAGTCTAGTCATTTCCTCTTTATTAGATATATTGATCACCATGCCCAGAGGGATGACAAAAACCCTGGCACAGATATTAACTCCACAATACAGAACAAATTTGTTCATCGGCCAAGAGCTCTTTCAAACACTGTTCAAAAGATTAAAGAAAGGCCAGGACAACTTCACCCTTCATTTTTTGTCTGACCTATTTCTACCATTCCTGTCTGAATTGTTAACAATGTTCTATATTATTTTTCAAGACAAGCATCCTAGCCAAAAAAAAAAAAAGTTTCTTTATGAACATTTTTATTGGATTGAGTCAGAGCAAGTCTCCTAAAACCTGACTGCATGGGGCCCCGGGGCGCTAAGAGTGCTGGGTGAGAGCTCCCCATCTCGTTGAGCAGACCTCCAAACAGTCTGCACCAAGCCTTCCTGCCTCTGCCTTTTATGCAGAGACTACACAGCCAATTCCTTACCCAGCAGATTCAATTTACAGCATTTTATTTTCCAAGAATGGCACTTTAGGGAAATCAGGCTTACCAATCAGGCCATCTTAAAAGAGCTTATAATCCAATGTAGTTTCCAATTGAATGAGAATACTGAAGTTGTGCTTTGATTTTTCATGACTTGGTTTTCTTTTGTCAGTCAGTCAACAGATATTTATTGAGTGCTGGACTGCGTTCCAGGCACAGTGCTGGGCAGTGGGGAATAGGGCAGATAAGACAGTGGAATACCTGCTTTTGTGCAGTGAACTGTCTGGCTTACTGGCTCCCTTTCCACAATCATTTCTCCATGTGGTAATGGAATTAAAGGGGAGAGTGTTTGTTACAAAGCCATTCATCACATGGAAGAGGTAGCACCATCCTATGATTACTGCAGCACTCTGGAAGGCTTAGGGAATATTAGGTAAAGTGAATTCACCTTTATACCATCACAATGACAGTAAGTGCCTACAGAAATGGCCGTTTACCAAGTCAGTAATAATCTTTATAAAATATATTGCAGATTTTGGAAGGCACACACTAGGCGAATTGCAAAATGTAAAACTTTCCCCAATTTGCCTGTCTAATTCATTTGAAAATTGAACATTACTCCTGAAAGGAAAATAGGAAACTGGTCTTTTGAACTGGGCTGCTTGCAATGGGCTGCTTTAAGGGTAACTGGGCACAGCAATCATTGATTGCTGAGAAAGAATGGTAGCCCTTCAGAGAACTGGGCAATCAGTGTGAAAGCACTCCACATATAGTCAGGGCTTTTGAATTTCAGACATGACCTGTGTTTACTTCCACTAATCCAAGGCAGAGGTGCTATATAGCAGAGATTTATAACTGGTGATGTTTTATTAAATCACACAATACATTAGCACTCTAGATTCATCATAATTGTACGGAAAGCCAGTCCAAGACCAACAGCATCTCTCATTCATTAAGAGATCTTTGATACAAGGACACATACACACACACAGCTATTTTGCATGAAGTCAAATAGCCAAACAAAAAGCAAGAAATTTGGTCCACTGTCCAGATCTCTCTGAATTAGGTCTGCACCAAGATAGAAAAACATCAAGATTATCAAGTTTTAAAATTTTTCAACAGGTGTTTTGGCATCAAACAATTAAAATCAACCTTTGTCTCTTCCATCACACCACAAGAAAAGGTTGATCCAGAGGCAGAAATGAGCCAAACATATTTGGAATTACAACATGTGAAGAGACATAATCAAAGGCATGCCCTTTGATAATAAGTAATTGTTCTTTCTGTTGCATCAAATTTACTTTATGGGTTATTTTGAGAACATATCACTGAAGTTAATCCATTGCTACATTCTTGCAAGCTCTGAAGATCTACCGAATTAGTTTATAATAAAGGATGGATTTAAGAAAAGTGATGGTTTCTACCCTTCTGCTTTCATGTTCCATAATCTTTTCTGTAGTGAAATAAAAGGAACAAATGGCAAACAGACACTACTCAGATAGCTAGGGAAAAAATTGATTTGCTTATTTGAACATAGTTGATATATGCAATTGACTCTGTTGGCGTGAACCATGAACTAATTCTTATTTAAGTTCTACTGTAGAATAGTGTACTCGTTGAAACTCCATCCACTGTTAACGAAATCAAAGGAAAAAAATTGGATGGTAGTAGCTTACTCTTATATACAGTACTGTGCGTTCAGCAGTTCTGTAAATTAAAGTAAAATTATGTAATGGGTATAGGAATTGTGGAGTCCTGGGACGTTGCTGGTTACAAATGGAGTGTTGGTCAAGATGATGGAGAGAAGGAGCAGGAGAAAGAGAGTAGGTGGATGCCCTCAATCCCTGTCTCTTTTTTTCCTAATCATTGTCTTTCTCACTGTGACAAGTGAGGTGACAGTGTTTCGGTGAAAACACTGGCTAAACTGCTGAACTAAAAAGAATCCTGAGTACAGAAGCTCAACGAACAAGTGTATTTCTCTCTCACAATAGTCTGAAAGTAGGGGTAGGGTTGTAATGGTAGAAAACCTCACTCACAGGATTATTCAGTTTCCCAGCTTTCTTCTAAAGTTGTTTTGTCATAGCTGGGTCAGTGCCACATCCACAGTCCAGCCATGGGACAGGAAAGAGAGAGAGGAAAGGACAAGCAGGTTTCTTTTACTTTTTAAAAATATGCATATCAGGGGCTTCCCTGGTGGCGCAGTGGTTAAGAGTCCGCCTGCCGGTGCAGGGGACGTGGGTTCATGCCCCGGTCCGAGAGGATCCTGCGGGCCGCGGAGCTGCTGGGCCTGTGAGCCATGGCCGCTGAACCTGTGCGTCCGGAGCCTGTGCTCCACAATGGGAGAGGCCACAACAGTGAGAGGCCTGCGTACCGCAAAAAAAAAAAAAAAAAAAAAAAAGCGTATCATACAATTCACCCGTTTAAAGTGTACAGGTCAATGGACTTGGGTATATTATATTATTAATTTTTTTAATAGTGGTAAAATATATTGCTATGGACTGAATGTGACCTTCCCCAAATTCATATGTTGAGGCCCTAATCCCCAGTGTGGTGGTATTTGGAGGTGGGGCTTTGGGGAGATGATTGGATTTGGATGAGGTCATGTGGGTAGAGCCCCACGATGGGATTGGTGCCCATGTAAGGGGATGAACAGCCCAGAGCTCTCGCTTAGCCAAGTAAGGACATGGCAAGAGGATGGCTGTCTACATAAGCCAGGAAGCGGGTCCTTATGGAACCCAACGATGCTGGCACCCTGATCGTGGACTTCCAGCTTCCATGACTGTGAAAATAAATGTTTGTGGTTTAAAATGGTATTTTGTTATAGCAGTCTGACCAGACTATATATAGTAAAATTTGCCCTTTTGACCATTTTTAAGTATACAATTCAATGGCACTGATTCCATTCACAATGCAACCATCACTACTATCCATTTCCAAAACTTTCTCATCAACAAGCAAGTTTCTTTTAAACAAGTGATATGGGCATTGTCCTCATTCTATTCATTCATATCCCATTGGCTGCAGCTAGTTGCAGGGAGACTTGGGATTGTAGTCTGAGATCTGCAGCTAAAGCAGGGCACTCCAGTACCAGAAGGAAGAAGGGAGAAGGGAGAAGGAATGCCTGGGGAAAACTAAGTGCCCACCAAAGGTATTTATTTAAAATAAAATCTTTGTCTCTTTTGTAAGAACAATAATCCATTTATGAAGCCTCCCCTCTCAAGACCTAAGCACTTCCCAAAGACCCCACCTACTAAAACCATCACATTTGGCATTATTATTTCAACATATGAATTTGGGGAAGACACAAACATTCAGACCTTAGCAATCTTATCGGGCACAATCACATATTTTGAATTACTTTTTAGAATTCAATTTATTTATCCTCTATACTTTGGGGGGAATATTAAGGATTCACCAAGCCTTGGTATATTTATTAGTGGGTTGTCAGTATCATGTTCCACAGCAGCCAGCAAACACCAGTATTTATCAAGAACCCACGGAAAGGGGAATTTGGGAGACAAAGAGGCTTTTTCGGTCCCATTATGGAATGTAGTCACCTTTTAAAGTCATTATGCTAATAATTTTAAGTAGATAATTCACAGGACACAAAATCCAAAAGGTACTAAGCGGTACACAGTGTGTCTTCCTCTGACCCCTGTATCACTGTCCCCTGATTCCCCTTCACAGTGACAACTGTGAATTATTACCAACTTCTTCTGTAGTCTTCCAAAGATATCATATGCATACAAAAGGACAGCATCCCTTTTTGTAGACACATGGTAGCATACAATCCACACTTTTCTATACTGCACACTTTTCCTAGACATATCTTGAAGATCATCCCCAAGTCTTTCTTTGTAAATGACTGCAGGTCTTCTATTGTTTGGCTGTATCATAAATTATTTAACCAGTACTCTTTAAATAGAAGTTTAGGATTCTTGTCACTTTGGGTATGGCAAAAATGGTTTAGTCCTTGTACATATATTGTTGTGCCCATGTGCAATCATATTTTTAGGATAAATTCCTAGAATGAATTGCTGGATGAAATAATAGCTGTGTCTTAGTCAGTTTGGACTACAGAATTCCATAGACTGAGTGGCTTAAACAACCGAAATTTATTTCTCACAATTCTGGAGGCTGGGAACGTCCAAAATCAAGGTGATGGCAGATCCCGTGTCTTGTGAGGGCCTGATTTCTGGTTTGCAGATAGCCAGCTCCTCTTTGTATGCTTACATGGCAGAGAGCAGAGAGAGAAGGCACGCTCACTTGTCTCTTCTTATAAGGACACCAATCCCAGGTAGGAGGCCTCCACTCTCATGACTTAATCACCTCCCAGAGGGTCCACCTCCTAATACTAACACCCTGAGGGTTCGGATTTCAACATATGAATTGGGGGTAGAGGAGGGAGACATTAACATTCAGCCCATAATAAGGTGCATTATTTATTATCTATTTTCTTGTCTTCAGAGGTGGTACCAACATGCTTTCTCCTGAACAACCTTCGTTCCAACAGCCTTGCTGACACGTGTGTTTTCATTGTGGTTTAATTTGCTTTTCTCCTATTTAAATGATGTTAAGGATCCTTTCATCTGTATAAGAGACATTTGATCTCCTTTGCTAAAAACTTTCTTTTGACACATTTTGCCCCTTTTTTTTAATCACATTTCTAGTTCGTTTTTTAAACTCTTGGTGAATATGGGAAACATTGTCCAGTTGCGTCTTTCAGATAAACTTTAGAAGATAAACCTTAGAGTTTTTATTGCTCTTTCAAAGAATGTTTTGACTAGTCTTTATCCTCAAATTAGCCCTTTTGGAAGGAATCCTTCACGTATATAAAATCACTAATTACATTGACTATAAAGAAATATTTTTAAAAAGGAAACAAATTTCAGAAATTGGTATATAATATTTACTTAATAAATGTTGAATAAAGGGATAAATTATGGATAGATGGGTTAAAATCAGTGTTGCAATGGAAAAAAGTTTTGCTTTTCAAGTGTATTTTCTTTCAGAAGCAAAATTAATTATCAAATTTAAATTATATCAGTTGGGAAGTTTTTGACTGAAAGAAAAAGAATGCCCAACTAAAAATGACTTTAGAATAGGAATTTATCCTCTCCTATAACAAGAAGCCTGAATTAGGGAGTTCCAGTGTTCCTAATTCAGCAGCACAATGAAGGTGTCAAGAAACAGACTCTTTTCCTCATTTTCTTAGTTGCCTTCAGCACACAGCTGTACACACTTAGGGTTGTCCACTCATGGCTGCAAAATGACTACTGTAGTTTCAGACATCACATCCACACCACAGCATGTAAAGGCAGGATAAAGGGAGTTTCTTCTGAAGAGCGTCTTCTTATCATAGCGAAATGGCCCAGAACCCCTTCCCTAGCATACTTACTCATTCACCTCATTCTCTAGCTGGGTCACAGGCCCACAGCTAAACCAATCATTGGCAAAGAGCTATGGGTCCACCATGATGGCTTTAGAAAAATGATGACTAATCCAGCTAGGGGATCGGCCCACCTTCCCTGAGCACATTGCTGCTTGTACCTGAACAAGTTGAGAGTTCTGTGTGCAAGGTAGAATAGGAGAGGGGCTGGGAGATGACAGATGGGCAATTAACTTTGCATTAGTTGTAAAATCTTCCAGAGTAACTTTCTCTATCCATGTGTATATATATATACACACATATGTATAGATATATATATGTGTGTGTATATATATACATATCTGTGTGTGTGTGTTTTGTGTAGTGGGACAGAAAAGGGGTGATGCTTTAATAACTATGCCTTTTCCACATTCTAGGACGTGGTGAAGAATTATATTGGAGAATGATTGCTCTTTTGACTTAGAGAACAGTATTATAGCCCTTCCGGTTACTTCTTCAGAAAAATATTAAGAAAATAAGGAACTTGGGGGCTTAAGTCTAGGGTAAGTATGACTATGGGAAAGGGACTGTGTATAGCAGCAAGCAAGGCCCAAGTAGGGAGAGAAATACTCAGAGACACCAAGAGCAAGGACATTCGACATTAACTTTCACGTTTTCTTTTCCTGCACTGAAATGCCCTTATGATAGGGAGCTTCAAGCATTTAGTAGATCTCCTCAACTGCATCCCAACATCAACTTTCTATTAGCAATACCTGGCGTAAAAAAGGAGCACAGGAGCAGGTTAGGAAGAGCAGCTTGAAAGAGCAATTTCAGGACAGCAGGAAGCATCCAACCGGAAGAGGTAAATCCATAGAGGCTGAACGTAGATTTGTGATGCTAGGGGCTGGGAAGATTCAGGAGAAATGGACAGTGACTTCTAATGGTACAGGATTTCTTTTTGGGATGATGAAAATGTTCTAGAATTAGATGGTGGTAACAGTTGTACAATTCTATAACCATACAAATGACTATTGTGCACTTAAAATGAGCAAATTTTATGGATGTAAATTATATTTCAATAAAACTTTTTTTTTAAAGTGATTGACACAGCAGCTGGGAGAAGGAAGTAACCAACAACACTGAGCATGCTCAAGGAATCCTCAGAAACACTAGTCTGAAGCTCTGTACATTTCAGGGTTATTTAAGGCGAAGGATTAAGTTGTTTTATTTGAATATTAAATGAGAGATGGACCAAAAAGCCTGGAGATCTTGGGGACTTGGTTATAATAGCAATTGGACCCCTATCTCTATTCTGTTTTCATGGTACCTCAACTGCTCTCTGGGTCCCTTAGTGCTCACAAACAGAAAACTGTTCGTACATACAAACGTATAGGCTGGATCCTTTTCCTTTTTGAGGACAGCAGAAAGGAATCATGCATAGAGTCTGGGTCCTCACTG
Organism: Hyperoodon ampullatus; assembly: GCF_949752795.1. NCBI lineage: Eukaryota > Metazoa > Chordata > Mammalia > Artiodactyla > Ziphiidae > Hyperoodon > Hyperoodon ampullatus. The sequence continues at coordinate 63,103,102 of NC_136925.1, read as the reverse complement.
AGCTGCAAAATTAACAAGCGTTGGAACTGCCCACCACCACTCCCACCTTCTCCAGCTTAATGATGTCAGGTTGAGTGCTTCTTACCAAGAGGCAGAATAGCATAATGGTGAGACAGATGGGCACTGGAGCTAGACCACCTGGGTTCAAATCAGCTCCCACACCTACAAGTTACCAGCTATGAGACCAGGGCAAGTTACGGAGCCTCTTCATGCCTCAGTTTACCCTTTGTATTATTGGGATAATATTAATGCCAACCTGTAGGAATATTGTCAGAATTACATGAATTAGTCCATATAAAACACTTAGAACTGCACCTAGCAAAGTGCAAGCACTGTAATAATAAACCTCAGGTATTATTATTTATAATAGTGTGCAATACACGACATTGCTCCAATGTCCAGTGAATTTGTGAAGCATGAATGTGGGATTCAACTGAATTGTAAACTGAAGAGAAAGACGACAGGTAAAACCATGGGTTGTTTAAGACCATAGGTGATACATGGTAGATGGTAACTTGTAAGAGACCAGGGTGACATATCTAATCCCTAGTCAGGTGCAGGTAACAGCTTGCATGGTGAAAAATGAAAAACAGAAACAAAACAAACAAACAAAAACCTCTTTTTTTGTTCACCCCACCCTGTTGGCTAAGAACCATTTATTTATATTTGTGCCACTTGGGACTCTTTGGATTGAAAGTGGCAGAAATTTCAACTTAAAATGACTTAAGCAAATAGTAACAATAAAAAAGACTGTTTTATACTAATGACAACTACCATGGCAACCAACCTCAATGTGCATTGACTCTTGCTCACACTTGGACTCAAAAGTTGCCCACACTCACATGCATATATCACCACAGCTTGAGTGCAGGAGTGGCCAACACTCAATATGAGGTGCAGAGGTCAGGAGTTACAAGAAGGGCCAGTAGCTTTGGGTGCTTTTATTTTCTTTTGGAACCTCCCTTAGGAATGTCTACTTTCCCTTCACAATGGCTGTCGTTATAGAAATTGAGCAGACTTTTCAAAAATCTTCAGCCAGGACTTCTGGTTCAGCTCCATCATATAAAGAGCTTGGAAGTTGTTACTACCTTCCTTACAAGCAGAAAAAGATGAACAAACTGAAAATCAATGACTTTTCAAGGACTCATCAGAGAACTGAGGTCACAGGGCAAACTGCCACCCCCAAATCTGGATAGAGAGATGAATCCAGAAAGTTACAGCAGAGACCTCCTTACCTGAAGCAGAAGCCATTGGAGCTATAAACTGGTAGAAACACTTAAATGGTAAATTTTATACATTTCTGGAGGCTGAATGTGGACTATCACGTGAGAAACTCCTGGAGGAGTCTTAGTGGAGCCACTACATTTTCATGGGTTTGACTTCCCGGAAACCTTGGCACTCTGGCAGAGGGAGGGAAAGAGTAATCATTTTGAAATATGCCCAGAGGGTTCTTCACAACAGAGGCCTACTCTCCAGCGTCAGGGACTTACCAGATTTTCCCACCCTGGGGAAAGGGCATTTTTCCCACGGGAGGCCCCTCTGGTCTTCCTGTCTCATCTAAGGGGAGGAAAAAGAAAAGGCTAAGAAACACCTGTGAAGGTCACAACCCAGGGACACAGGCCACTAACAGACTGAGATGTAATAATAAGATTGCAGAACACGTCCCCGCCCCTACACTTTACCAGCACACCAACAAGGCTCCAATCTAATAAGAGTGGATTACAGCTGTAAGAGCTGAGGTGTGTCAAACTCTATTTAAGGAGGCGTTCTTGGAGAAGTCCAAAGACAACAGTTGCAGCAAACATTAAACCAAGTCAATATTACCATGAAATCTCACACTAGAGGCATATTTACCCCAGTTTCTATTATCCCATACATCACCTAGCTTTCAATAACAACAATAAAGTTATAAGGCATGTTAAGTAACAAGGATGAAACCTGTCTGAATAGACAAAGCAAGCATCAGGACCAGACTCAGATTTGACACAGGTTCTGGAATTACCAGACAGGGAATTTAAAATAACTATAATTAATATGCTAATGGATCTAATGGAATAAGTAGACAACATGCTAGAGCAGATGGGCAATGTAAGCAGGGAGATGGAAACTCTAAGAAAGAATTCAAAGGAAATGCTAGAAGTTATTTTAAAAAACCGAAACACTGTGACAGAAATGAAGAATGACCTTGATGGGCTCATCAACAGACTGGACATGGCCAAAAAAGAATCAGTGAGCTTGAAGATAGGTCAATAGAAACTTCTCAAACTAAAAGGCAAAAAAAAAAAAAAAAAAAAAAAAAAATCTTCAGTCAGGTAAGGACTTGTGAGTTTCACCCAGCTTTGTCTTGGTGAACTATTGCTATTAATCATACAGACTAGTAGGCCCTCTGACACCACTTTTCAGGATGGCTAGTCTCATAGAAGTTTAGGTCACTGCTTCAGCTCTGTTCAGCACCCCACAGTAGCATGTACACAACCTCTCACCTGCACAGTTCTGGGAAATCTTTTACCCCAGAGCTTCGGATTGATCTATGACTCAATGAACAATAGAGGGCTACACAGAATCTGGGTAGGGGTCCAGCAGCAGGGCCAGCATTGAGAAGGCCTGACATCTTGCTGTGTTCCACAGACAGATTCCAGCTGAGAAGTGGCAAGTGAGTGTGAGGCAGGGCCTCCATCCTGAAGAATTGATAGAGGAACAGATTGTCAGTTGGGACCAGACACCAAAAGGGGTACAAGGTGGGGGCATATTCTCAGAAAAAGGGAGAATCCAAGTTGTCAGAAATGGGCACAAAGACTGGGTCACTCAAGCGACAGTTGTGACTTCCAGCTGAGTCCCTCCCATGGTGATACTCTGGAGAATGTCAGAAGCCTCCTTCGTGCCTGACTCAATGCCTTGACAGAGCCCAAAGGTCAGAGTGGACCTGAGTCTGTAGATGGACTCAAGTGCTACTGACCATGGAGGAAGGATTTGCAAACCAGGCCATGGCTGCCACCTGCTCATGCCCTCCTGTGGCTGAGCTCCAGCACTGACTTCTATTCTGCCCTGCCCTGTGACTTGCTTGCTCCACAGAGAGACTCCCAAGCTTTGCCCAGGCCAATGCATGTGACACTTTTGATCTTCCTGGGTTTTTTCTATCCTATCATACCACCCCTCACCCCTCCTACCATAGGTGTCTGTGATGGTTACTTTTCTATGACAACTGTCTAGACTGTGGTGCCCAGTTGTTTGGTCCAATAGTAGTCTAAATGTTGCTGTGGAAACACTTTTAAGATATAACTAGTATTTATACTCAGTAAACTTTGAGTAAAGGAGATTACTCTCCATAATATGGGTGGGCCTCATCCAATCAGTTGAATGCCTTAAGAGCAAAGACTGAGGTTTGCAGAAGAAGGAATTTTGCCTCAAGACTGCAACATCAAAGCCCTACCTGAGTTTCCCACTTGCTAGCCTGTCTTACAGATTTTAGATTTGCCAACTCCCACAGTTGCCAGTTCCTTAAAGTAGATAGAGAGATAGATCTTCTAGGTTCAGTATACACACACACACACACACGCACACGCACACGCACACACATTCACACACACACACCTTATTGGTTCTGTTTCTCTGGAGAATTCTAACTGATACAGTGTCTCCATAAGTTTATTGACAGAAAAGAGTTAATCTTTTTGCAATAAACGCAAACCAACAGTTTTAACCAAAAGGAATTTTTTTCAGTGAAAAACAATCATTTTATCCATCTGCCTGATAGTGAGCTTAACAAAAATATATATACTTCATTCAACTTCGCTGCTTTTCACTAATTCTCAGCTTCACAGAGTTGCAGCAGGATGTTGCCTTCTGGCATGCCGGCATTACAATTAATGCTTATTTTGAAAGAAGTCAGTATAACTCTAGCCAACCATTTCTAACTGCAGCCAAATGAGAGCTCCTACATCTTAAATGGCTTGTAGAGGTACCTATGGAAACAATCAACTGCCGTGAAAACAAGTCAACCAGACCCAATCACAAACCATTACAGTGTCACTTAACCAGCTTGTGGAGACAAACTGACACCTCTGCTTTTTGCTCTGTCTTGATTTTTGGAAAATAAAGAAACATAAAGGACGCCACCATCTGAGAGTCTCAGAAATATGCTGGCAAATAATGAGTGTCTTCACCCTCCAAGTACCTCTCCAGGACAGGGCTGACAGGAAGACTTCCCCCTGGCTGCCCGCTTACTATTGTGTCTCAAACTCTATGTTAACTGAAGTCGGCTGTGGATGGCTTTCATGCTACAGCATGAGGCAGGTCTTTATTTTACTTTACTTTTCCTTGACTGGAAAATGAGAGTGCTTTTGATGCTGTTGTTGTTTGAAACCAAACTGCCATGCTAATTTAGGAAGTTCCTGATGGGATGGGCCCTGCATCCCAGATAGTAAACACCACCATGGAAGGCAAACACAAGCCACACAACAGCAAGAGAACACAGATGTGTCTAAAACAAATTTCTAACATTATCCCTTTTAGCAGAGAGACTCATACTTTATTTTGACAAATTTAAGATAGAAAAATATCATAAAGTGAATATAGCAGTTGCTCTTTTTGTAACACGGTTTGGATGTGCAGTGCAACTTGAAAGGCCTAGCTTAACAGAACGGTCTCATTTCTGTTTGGGTTTCAGTTAATACTGAATTATATGTCAGCCGTTGCATTTACTTGAGAAAATACTGGACACAGTAAAACTGTTTTTTAAAAAGGTTATGGCATTCAATAATAAATATTAAAAAGCAATGAACCAAAACAACCTCTCAAATTGTTTTTATAATTACTAAAAGCCAACTTTAAACTTCATGATTAAAGCTAAGGATTCATAGTTTCAAAATAGCTTTAACATTTTCTACCAATATATAATAGAATAATAGAATAGTAGAGCGCTTATATATTTTTTAAAAGTGAGGAAATATTAGAGGAAACATATTTCAGATGACTATAAACAGTAAACATCAGTTCAATGTATTTAAAAATGTCATTTCAATAATATACTCTTCCCAGCTGGCCATAAAAACTATAGTTTCTAACTATCATCAAGAAGGTGCCCCTGCATGTAATCTTGGAGTTTACTAAGCGCTGCCATCATTTCTACACTCCATCTTTGTAGGGGATGGTTGAAGGACTCTTGGTACATGCAGATATGTGGTTAGGGTCATAATGACAAAAAATGTGCCAGGAGTCTGCAGCCGGAAACCCTGCCTTCATTTGTTAGTCACCTTCACATTCTTTTGTCTCTGTGATGCCTCGGCTAAACTCGCGCTAAATAATTCATGCGCCGCTGCTAATTTTGTTGCTGTCAGGCGTTTCAGCTTCTTTCTTTGCTTCCCTTCCCCACTCCTCAAAGCAAAATATTGGGCGGCTCCTCATTAAAATATGTTATCTCTAACGTAGAAAATAGGTGTATGTACATATATACATACATGCATTTCCTTTTCAAGGACTGGGTAGCTCTTCATTTTCTATCAAATAATCCTTCTTCATATACTTGGTTCCCCTAACTAACCTCCACACTTCGAGATAAGTAGCCTTTAAGGACCTCTTGCTCACTTCTTCAGGGCTGTCTGAGACCTGCGAGCTCCCAGCCACCAGCGGGACTCCTCTGGGGCTGCCCCTCGCCGCCTCTTGCCCACCCTGCTGAGTGGAGCCACCTGCTACCTTCCCACCTTCTGACCCGCCATTTCCACCCTCCGCGGGCAGCTCCTCCAAGCCGAACGGCAGCTGGTCTCCACTTGGCTGCGCCTCCTCTCCCCCAGGCTGCGTCTCCAAGTCCTCGTAGTTGCTTTGCTTTCTGGTTTCCAAAAATTTGGCCACGCAGTAAATGATGGAGCCCAGGGTGTTCACCACGACTCCGGCAATGAATAGAGAGGTGGGCTCCACATCGCTGAAGGCCACCATACCCACCGTGATGGTGGCGATGCTCTTCACCACCCCCACGAAGCTGGTGGTCACCGCTGAGTTGATGTAGGTGCAGTGCAGCGTGGTGAAGTTCATGGCACAGCCGATCAGGATGCAGGCCACGAAGATGCACACCATGGCCGGGTCCTTCCAGCCGGGGAAGGTCCAGGCGTGTATAGAGTCGCTGCTGGCGAAGGAGAAGATGACCAGCAGCGGGGTGGCGGAGACAGCGATGACGTACTGCGCGGTGAGCGGCCCGTGCTCCGTGTCGGCGCTCGCCTTCTGGATGAGCACCAGGTAGGCGGCGTGCACCAGCACCGCCAGCACGCCCGTTACGTACCCGATGGGGTCGCCGGTCAGGTCGCCGGCTCCTGGAGCGCATCAAGAGGCCGCAGGAGCCAGGGCAGGAAGGAAAAAGAGAAGACACCGGGTTGGCAAGGGTGGGTACCCACTGGGGCAACGGCGTCGGTTGGAAAGTTGACAGGGTTCGCGCCCCAGCTCTACCCACGCTTATCAAAAAGAAGAGCCAAGTTCAGTCAATGCCCAGCTCGAGGCAGGAGAAGCGCGCCTTCCCTTCCTTATCCCCGGGGATCTCCCCTCTACCTCTATCCAAGACAGAGGCCCAGGACAGCGCAGATGCCCGCGGGGTAGGCGCTGTGGCTTCCCGAGCTGGCACGGATGTCACCCAGGCACGTGGTACGCCTGTCGCCTCCGTGGGGCACCGGAGGAGCGAGCGGGCCCCGGCTAGCGGCTTCTAGCCGCGGGCGGGCTGGGAACCGGGCGAAGAACGCCCTCCCCTCGACCCTCGAATGAAGGCATCCCGCTTCGCCAGCTCCCGCCTCGCTCAGTCCTCCAAGCCCGGCCCGCACGGCTCTCAATCCAGTTGCCTGTGCCTCGCGCCCGCAGACCCCCGCGCGGCGCCGGTGATCCCAAGCTCGCCCCGGGGCTCCAGCTTGGCTCCCGTCGTCCCTCCCTACTCCGGCCCCGAGTGACCCAGGGAAGTTCACGGCCCCCTCCTTCCGTCTTGGTCTGGGGACTCTAGCTCCCAGGCTCAGGCGGCTCTCCCACCCCTCCCGGAGGAAGGAACGAATAAAGGGGGAAGACGGAAGGGGGAGGGCGAGAACGGAAGGGCGATACGGAGTGAGACGGGCGGGGGTCGGAAGCCAGGACGGGGGGCGGGGGAGGGGGCTGTGAAAGGGGGAGGCCGGAAACCTGGGGAAGGCTCTGCTGGGTCTCAGAAGTACCGTTTTCGAGCCGAGCGACCACGTTCAAAGCTTTCCGCCTCTCTCTGCCTCAGTCTCCCCATCTGGAAGTGAGGGCTTTGCCCTAAGTGATCTCCGCGGTCTCTGACTGGTGGGGTGGGGTGTACCGGGGGTCCGCGCGGGGCCCGCTCACCTGCCAGCGCCGCGCCGCAAGTGGTGATGAGCACGGCCGCGAGCACCCCCGGCGAGGGCGCGCCGTTCTTGAGCACCAGGACGCCGATGAGCATGGTGACCAGGGGCAGGCAGCGCTTGAAGACCACGTACATAGGCAGGCTGAGGCCGCGCAGGGACCAGAGCGTGAGGCTGGACTGCAGCGTGGAGAGCACGGTGACCCCCGCGAAGGAGCGAGCCAGGCTCAGGCCAAAGGGAGGCACAGCGATGAACCCGAGGCGCCGCAGCAGCTCCAGGCTCAGCGCCGCGGTGGAGCTGGTCAGGCACTGCACCAGGGTCAGGAAGGTGAACTGGTAGCGGCTGATGAGGAACTTGAGCAGGATGTTGAGGGAGCCCGAGAAGACCCCGTGCGCGATGGCCACCGAGATGCCCAGCACGCGGCCCCGGCACAGCTGCCGCATCGCGCCTGCCCCGCCGCACCCGGCGGTGGTGGAGCTCCGAGACCTGCGGAAGGAGAGCGGGGAAGAGAGCCGGGAGGAGCGGAGCGAGGGCGGCAGGGGAGCCCGCCCAACACCACGGCGAAGGGCAGGGGGCGCCGGCTCGGCTGCAAAGGGCAGCTCCAGCCAGGCGTCCTCGCGGCTCTGCGGCTCCGCGTCCGACTGCCCCGCAGCTCCCGGGAGGCAGTGACGGGGGCGGGGGACTCCGAAAAGTGGCAGGGGTGGGGGGCTGGTCTGAGAGGAGTGGCGGGAATCCTAGCGACAGCGATTTGTAAGTAGGTGACGGGCTGCGTTGGGTTGTGTCCCGCGCGGTTTCCCCGTCAGGGAGGACGCTCTGCGGTTGGAAGCCCCGGCAGCGGCGGCAAGCGGGACCGGACCTGCGCCCCTCGGGCACCTAGCACCCACCCGGGCGGGCTCTCGGGGCGCGGTCCTCTCTTCTCCCGCATGGCCAGCTGCTCCCGCTTGCCCTTGCTTCCCGGCTCCGAGGTGAGGGGCGCGGGCTGGGGAATCGCGGGCACAGCTAAAGATTTTAGCAACAGCTGCGTTCCACGGTCGGGCACCGTTCATTAGCCGCAACAAGTGACAGCTCCCTCAGCCCCCTTCCCCGTGAGCTGCAGCGGCTTTTCCACCCACTGTTCCTCCTGGCGCAGCCGCGGGACCCTGTTCAGCTGCCGGCCAGGGAAGGGGAAAACGTCGGTGCCAGCGGGCTGCGGGGCTCCCGGATGCTCGGGCGCCAACGCCCCAACATCGAAGGAGCCCAGGGCCCCGGGCCGCCGCCGGGACGTGCTTTATTTAGAGCGGGAAGCTAGTCCCTCTCAGTCCCGGGCGACGCGCTCTTCTGTCTGTGCGCCTTCCGAGGAAGGACCTGGAATTACGCTCGCGGCCAGGGGCGGGGGGAGGACCCCGGGGGCGCCGTGGCATCGCGGGGCAGCCGAGCCTGGGGGCGGGGGCAGGGACACCTATTCCAAGTGAGGCAAAGATGTGAAATAGGCAAAACAGCAGAAACTAAGTCCAAGTAGCCTCTACTAGTTCCGGAGGATCGCCGGGGCAACGGTTCCCAGGGATGAGCGGGGAGAGACTGGCCGCTCTGGGGAATGGGGTGTGGGTGGAGGCAGGGGAGGGAGGGCGTGGTCCCAGGGCCGGGAACCCGGACTTACAGCCGAGACTGGGTGCTGCTTTCTCTGGATGCCCTGGAACCGACCGCCACCTGCGGAACTGTCACGGGCCGCTTTGGGGAGGACAACCCCTACCTCCTGCCTCCCCGGCCCAGGGCATGTCTGTCTCCCACAGGACTTGTGAACTGTTTACTTCTTACTTGGCTAAGAGTAAAAAGAATGAAATTCTTATTTTCTGCAGGTGCAAGACTTCTGTGTCCCTACGATCTGAATTTCGTTCCCTGGAAAGTAATGTCCGGACCCGTAAACTCGGTAGCAACAGCGGGTTCGCTCAGCAGAGGTCACCACTAAGAGCACAGTTTAGTTTTCGCGCTGCTTAAAAATTACCGGCTTGGCTAGGGTTCCGGAGCGAGGAAGAGCGCGCGAGATCGCTGCGCCCTACCTCTCTTTTCCTTCACTTCTATTACCCACCCACCCCCACTGGGATCCCAACCTTCTAACCACCACATTGCCCTAATACACACGGCACATTTCCCTACTAATTCTTTTGTTTTCTCCTCCATATTTCCACTGCTGTGCTAAACGCAACGCTTCCAGCCCAGATGTTGAAGCCGCGGTTATTATTGCCGCAGCAGCAAAATAACAGTTTACATCAGGGATTGGTAGCATCACTGCAGTCCTTCATCTGCGTCAGCTTTGTGTGTGCTGGGAGCTCCCTTTGGTGGGAGAGAGCTTGGTCTCCACCAGTCCTCCTGCTGGTATGCCCAGGGCCTAGTAGGGCCCCCAGAAGTGGGCACTCAAGAAAATGCTTGCGGAACTGTAGCAACCGGAAAGCATTATACTGCAAACTGTGCTTCCGGTTCCCTGGCGAATTCTTGGGTTTTGTAGCTACAAGCTATGGTTACACACTCTTGGCTATTTCAGAGACTCTGTTTTTCAAGTGTTGATATTCTTCCTTTAGAAAATAATGAGGTTTGAAGCAACAGTTGAAATTTATGTTTATATGTGTGGTATAAGCATATATTCATAGTACACTCAGATAAAAACTTTGAAAATTAATTTTTTAAAGACAGCATCAGCAAATAACACATTTCTACTTCTGGGGACTGTTCCAATTAAAGGATGGTTGTTTTAAGCCATATTAAGTGAATATAAAGAATTGTCTGCACAGACCTAGTTTTGGAATGATTCATTTCTGCCAGCAATTATAATTGCTTCCATTTGTGATACTAACATTAGGTAAAAGATTTGGGGCTGATTCAGCTCTCTTATCCTTCTCATTTAGGCAAGAATATTTAGCTTAATGTTTGAAACCTACATTGGCATGAAACAGTATATTTTCTCCATTTTACTGCATATAATTTTTTTCCATTAGGGCTTTCATTAAAAAAAATTAATACCATCTCCCAAACCAGTTACTAGATAATCTCCTAAAAGAAAAATGGGAAATCTTCTAAGGAAAAATGGGAAAAATAAGAATACTATGTTTAGCAAGGTTAATTGAACATGAATGTAGATCTGAAGGTCAAAAAGCTATTTGACCTATTGGTATCAAGAGTCAAGACTCAACCTCCATTACCTTTGGAGCTACACAATAAATTTTGACAGCATTAAATAAATCCTTTAGCTCATTCATTCAACAAACATATATAGAGCTAGTATTTTGTACCAGGCAGTCTGTTAGCCATAGAGGATTCAAAGATGAGCACTTATCTTAGTCCTTAGGGATTCACAGGGGGAGGTGAGGCAACACAATGACACTCATGCAACAGTGGGGGCTTGTGGCAGAAACAGGAGAGTGCTGAAGAGGGCAATAACATCAGCTTGAGAAGGGTATCCTAGAAGGCTTCCTGGAGAAGGAAATATGGTCTTATTTCATTATTTTAATTGTAAAAGTAATACATGCTCATTATAGTACATAAAAGGAAAACAAACTTTGTAAGTAATAAGTGAACATGCTGTCTTCAATATTCCCCACCCCCAGCCCCACTACACGGAGCTGGCTACTGTTGAGAGTTTGGCATGAACCTTTCAGTTTTTCTTGTGCATATATGTATACATACATAATTCTCCCTTTAAAAAAAAATAAAATTAGGGGCTTCCCCGGTAGCGCAGTGGTTGAGAGTCCGCCTGCCGATGCAAGGGACACAGGTTCGTGTCCCGGTCCGGGAAGATCCCACATGCCGCGGAGCTGCTGGCCCCGTGAGCCATGGCCGCTGAGTCTGCGCGTCCGGAGCCTGTGCTCCGCAACAGGAGAGGCCACAACAGTGAGAGGCCCGCGTACCGCAAAAAATAAAATAAAATAAAATAAAATTAGGATATTATACACATTTGTCTATAAAAGCATATTGTGGTAACCAGCTTCCAAGAGAGTCCCCAGAGATGGCTGGCTTCCTCATATTTACACTCCTGTTAACCCTGCCCACGTTGTACAACAGTCGGTCTGAGTGACTAGTAGAATGCAGCAGAGGTGATGGCTACTCCTGAGATTAGTGTGCAGAAGACTGAGGCTTCCATCTTGAATTTTCTCTTTCTCTTGTATCATTCAGCCTGGAGGAAAGCCAGATGCCATGTCGTAGGGACACTCAGCCAGCCAGTGGAGTGTTCTACACAGTGAACATCTGAGGCCAGCTAACAATCACGTAAGTGACTTTGGAAGCTGACCCTTCAGCCCCAGTTGAGCTTCAGATGTCTGCAGACCTAGGTGACGGCTTAACTGCAATGACATGAGAAAACCTAAGCCAAAACAATGCAGCTAAACTACTCCTGGATTCCAAACCTCTAGAAACTGTAAGATAAATAAATGTTTGTTGCTTTAAGCTGCTAAGTTTTGGGGTGATTTGTTACACAGAAATAGATAATACACATATCAGTAACAATCTGTTTTTCCATGTCAGCACACACAGTTCTACCTTATTCTTTTAAATGACTGTTCTATCATATAATCTTTCTTCTCCAGACAGGCGTCTGGGTTTTACCAAACACTGATGTAATGATTACCCTTGGAAATTTGTTCTTAGATACTTCTGTAAGGATTTGGTGGGTACAGGCAGGGAATCCTAGACCTGAAACTGCTGGGTCAATAGCTAATTTAAAAACTTTATTGCCAAACTGCCTTCCAAAAAGGTGTATAACAGTACTTTCGCTTTAACTGATATTGGATATTATCAATATTTTAAATGTCTGCCAAACTAATAAGCAAAAAAATTCTTTGTCATCAATGAGACGAAGTTTAACTAAGTATCCTTTTGAAGTATATTAAACATTTGTTTGCTTATTGATATCCTTTGTTGCTTTTATCTTTGGTTGTCTTCTTAGTGATTTTTAAGAGCTCTTTATAAATTCTGGATATGAAATCATTTGTTACATATGTTGCAAATATATCCTTCCAATATGTCTTTTTAGCTTTGCTGTGTTTTGCTATTTTAATTTTTGTGTGTTGTCAAACTTTTTCTTTAGTCATTTCACATGACTTTCAAATAAATGATGGGTGAGAATTTGCCAAGCCAAGAGCAGGCTAATCCAGGCACCTGGACTACCTTGAGCTAAGATAGAAATGAAAACCTGCATTATTTACACAGGGAGTTTGGGAGCACACTGGTGTTGCCGGAGCACAAAGTTCGTGACAATGTGGAGAGAAGCAATGCTGCCGAGAGCAGCAAGGGCTAGCCCCAGAGGACTTTGGCTGCCTGGTTAGTGAGCTTGAACTTCTTCCCGCAGACAATCCTATAAGCAGAGAAAAGTTTTACACTGAAATTGATGTAGTCAGATTGCATTTCAGATCAGCCTCCAGCAGCTGTGTTGAGGAGGATAGCTCCAACGGTACAGAACTTGAAACAGACACATCATTTAGGAAGCTGTTGTGATCATCCAGAGAAAAGCTAATGACGGCTTGAACTAGGGCAGTGGTGTTTGGATTGAGGGGAAGAGACAGAATGGAGAAGTATTTAGGGTGTGAAAGGGATAGGACTTAGTGACCTATGTGATGTGCCTTGGACTGGAGAGGTGGGAATAAGGAAAGGAACAAGGATGGCATTTAGGTCTTTAGCTTGAGCGCCTGGGTGGACTGTATTGACAACAAATGAAAAAAGCATGTGCAGGAGGAGCCCACTTGGTGAGCAAGGAGAGTTTGGTTGAAAGAAAATGAGTGCAAAGGCTGAGGGAGACCCAAGTGGGGAAGGCAGGAGATTTGGGAGTAGTCAGTATGGAAGTCAAAAACATGTAAGTGGATTATCTCTTTCAAGAAGAGGCTAGTTGGGCTTCCCTGGTGGCGCAGTGGTTGAGAGTCCGCCTGCCGATGCAGGGGAAACGGGTTCGTGCCCCGGTCTGGGAAGATCCCACATGCCGCGGAGCGGCTGGGCCCGTGAGCCATGGCCGCTGGGCCTGTGCGTCCGGAGCCTGTGCTCCGCAACGGGAGAGGCCACAACAGTGAGAGGCCCACATACCACAAAAAAAAAAAAAAAAAAAAAAAAAAAAAAAGAAGAGGCTAGTTAAGTAAGAAATTAATGAGTTCATTGCTGGAAGAGCCAAAGTATAGCTAAGATATACAGAGAACACTCACTGCCAGAGGCAGAAGGGACAGCTGGCTCTCAGCCTGGGTCTCCCTGGGGGTGATACACCTTAGGGTCACCCCAGACCCAGGGTCAGCTTCTTAGCACTTTAGACTTGGAAACACAGTTTTGCCAGTTTTCTCAGGAACGATCAGGATCTAGTCACCAGAGTGTCCCACAGCTTTACTATTTCTCAGTGGGCCAATTTCTGTTATTCCTAGGAAAAGGTGGCCACATGGCAGGACCAGATCCAGTCATAGCAGATTTCAAATTCCAGCTCCACATTTCCTGGCTACTATGACTCCCGAGAGCCTTCGTTTCCTTGTCTGGAAAATGGGAGGGCTTCCTTGCAGGGACGTCATAAAGATTAAAGGGGATTAGATACAGAAAGCATCTCACGTAATGCCCAGATCACAGAAGATGCTCAGTGACCTGAGTTCCCCTTTCCTGCATCCACTCCTCAGTGCTGTGTTGTCACTGCAGGTGCAGGAGGAACTTGGGGAGGCAGGCAGGATGAAACCCAAGAACTCAGTTGCCAGGAGACAAATTCTAATTTTCCCAACTAGAAGAATGACTGGTTGTCCTCTAAAGTCCAGAGGCTGCTCGGTTTGTGAATTACCAAGAATTCAAAAATCGTGTGCATTCCCTTTTAGGTCACAATCCAGCTCCTTTTCCTCTAGCCTGCCAATCCTAGCTCAGGGAACTCACTGAAGAAATGTTCACCCACCCTCCTTCAGATTGAGAGACTCCAAGCACCTGAGTTAAGTATTATGAAGTTAGGGCTCTAAACATCTCTAACATCCCTGAAATAGAGGGGAAATCAATCAAGAGAGATATTAGTTTTTAAATCACAAGTATTTGTTTCAAATGATACATGGCAGATTATTTTAATAAAATCTCTTGCATTCTAAAAGAAAAATAAGTGATTTCATTTCACTGTAAATATGATCTGGGTTAGGTATTTTAAAAGGTCTATTATAAATTCTGCCGATACAGAGAACATTCACTGTAAACCCACTTTTATTGAACTGCATGCAACACAAAGCAGCTCTATGAACCAACCTAATCATTGTGACACATCGAAGGATGTGTTTGAGCACCTTGCTCCTTACAAGACATTCATGTGAAGCAGTGTCCTCTCTATGGGGGCCTCTCAAAAATAATTAGCACTGATTGGTCTAAGAACTGAAAAGAGCTATACTTTCTGTGAGATCATTCATTCATTTGACAAATATTCATTGAGCACTTTCTATGTGCCAGGCATGGTGCTAGGGCCAAGCCAGGGACTAGGACGAAGTCCTTGCCCTCAGGCCTTGGGCAGCATTGTGTACTTGACCAGACTTCCCATTTAGGCTGCCAGTAGCAACTTTCTAGGACTTTAAGGCATATATTTTCAAGCCCACTCCTGGCTCCACTTTATGTCTCCTTTTGTTCTTGTGGTCTTGTTTTTGTGTTTTGTAAGCTGTCTTAAATTTTTCTGTAACAAGTAAACAGGGAAATATGTAAATTAGACAATATATATATTTACATTTATTTTTGTTCTGATTACTACAAGTATATTTTGCTCTTTAAAAAAAATCTCAAAAACTTGTTAAAAATTTAATGACAATTTTTGCCATTTATAACACATTTTATTTTAATAGTATATAAAAACATAAGTGTTATGCAAAGTTGTCTATTCTACTAATTTTTCCCTTTTAACCTAATTTTTATAGGTCATCACACCTAGAGGTTTTTCAAGACTTAGAGAGGTAGTAAGGAGGGTTTACTGCATTACTTAGGGCTTTCATTACTTAGTTTCAAGGGTAATTGCTTGAAACCTTGGTGAGACCTAAGACTTTTTGCCCAGTGACCAGTTTTTTAAAAATTTGATTGTAGAGAAATAGGAAGAGAGACATAGGGTCATGGGTATAATATCTAAAAATATTTGAATAAATGTAAAATACATGTACGCTCTTAACTCTCTGCATCCATGTTCTTAAAGCATGACAGACACCAGTCCTTGAAAGAATCTCATTCATTCCATGTATCAAGCACACAGTAGGTGCTCAATAAATAACTGCTGAATAAATCAGTGATTATTAGAGCCCTGTTACTGAACCATAGATATATCTATATTATATAGTGTTATATATATATACTATATTAGAAAAAGTAACCTTGTTGGGGGTGTCATAAAATCATAAATGATCAAGGGATGCAGTTTATTGTCATTTTTATCAACAGCAGTGATTGTATTTTCATCAAAAATGACAAATTAGGGCTTCCCTGGTGGCGCAGTGGTTGAGAGTCTGCCTGCTAATGCAGGGGACGCAGGTTCGAGCCCTGCTCTGGGAGGATCCCACATGCCGCGGAGCGACTAGGCCCGTGAGCCACAACTACTGAGCCTGCGCGTCTGGAGCCTGTGCTCCGCAATAGGAGAGGCCGCGATAGTGAGAGGCCCGCGCACCGCGATGAAGAGTGGCCCCCGCTTGCCACAACTAGAGAAAGCCCTCACACAGAAACGAAGACCCAACACAGCAAAAATAAAATAAATTAAAAAATGACAAATTAAAAATGAAATATATCACTATCAATATAATCTATAGATCTCTCATATTTTAATCCATTTTATACTAGAAAGGTTATATTTTAATAGATACTACAAGATATATCATAACTTCAATATTCCTTAGGATTTTAAGAAATATGGCTTATGTACCAGGCTTAAACAGTGAGCCAAAGTCTTTACCAGCTTCCTCAAAACTGATTCCAGAATAAATTTTTAAATTTTGAAATCTGAATAGTATACAAAAACATAAACTCTATGTTATCAATCATTTACTTCCTGCTAAGCAGTTCTTCAGTCATATCCTTTGTTTCTGAGTGGAGTAGTTTATCTCAAGCAGGCATGGTAAGACAAATAGGATCATATATCTTTATTGTTTCATCCCAAGCACAGTCAGCCACCTGAAAACAAAAAGGAAACATAATCTACAAATGTTCAAAACTGGCAGAAAAGTCTTAGTCTTTTAGAGTGTAAGTAGATCATCCACCAGGGAACATCTCTTTAAATAGGAAGTACACAGGGACACGTTTTTGAAAAAAGGTCTATTTTCCCTTTTTAAGAACACTTCAGGGATTGGTTCCAATTGATTGAAGCTGCCTGTAAGGATTTCCTGCCAGAGCTACATAATTCCCTATAGGTCCTGAGATAAATGTTGAAAAGATACATTCCTAAACTGTGAACCAAGGCATCATACTAGCTATTGTGGGGATAAAAAAGGAGGTAAAGTATAGCTCTTGCCTTCAAAGAATGGCTCATTCAAAACCAAAAGTGGAAAGTGCTCTAATAGAGAGTCTTCTCAGGGGAGGAACTCTTTGAATCCAACTGGGGCAGTGTCAGAAGATTTCACAAATGCCATGGCATGCACACTGGCCCTCTTTAGGGGCAGACATGGGAGATACGGACATTCAAGTCCAAAAAGTCACATAAAAACATGAAGGGAAGATAGTTCATGGTGCTCAGGAGCTGTGTGTTAAAAATTTGGTGAGTGTAGCGATGTCTCAGGGTATAAGATTACTATATAAAATAAATCATATTTCTGTATACTAGCAAGAAAAAAATTTTAAATTACAATTAAAAAAATTCATTTACAATAGCATCAAGTAACAAAATACTTAGTAACACATTTAACAACAGATATGCAAAATGTCCACACTAAAACACAGCTGAGAGAAATTAAAGAAGGCCCAAATAAATGGAAAATATACCATGTTCATGGGTTCAGTATTTAAGAAGTTAATTCTCCCCCCAAATAATTTATAAATAATTCATAATCCCAGCAGGCTTTTTAATAGAAATGGAGAAAGTGACTTTTAAAGTTTAAGTAGAAAGGCAGAGGACCTAAAATAACCACAAAAATCTTGACAAAGAACAACAAAGTTGGGGCTTCCCTGGTGGCGCAGTGGTTGAGAGTCCGCCTGCCGATGCAGGGGAAGCGGGTTCGTGCCCCGGTCTGGGAGGATCCCACATGCCGCGGAGCGGCTGGGCCCGTGAGCCATGGCCGCTGAGCCTGCGCGTCCGGAGCCTGTGCTCCGCAATGGGAGAGGCCACAACAGTGAGAGGCCCGCGTACCACAAAAAAAAAAAAAAAAAAAAAAAAAGAACAACAAAGTTATACTACTTACACTGTCTGACTCAAGACTTATCATAAAACTACAGTAATCAAGACAATGCAATGCTGGAATAAGGATATACAAGTAGGTCAAAGGAACAGAACATACTCAGGAATAGATCCCACACTTAGACAGCTGCTTTTCAACAAACATACCAAAACAATCCAACAGGGAAAGAAAAGTCTTTTCAACAAATGATGCTAGAACTGGATGTCCATATGGAAAAAAATGAACTCAACCCCAACTTCACATCATACAAAAGTTCACTTGAGATGGATGGCCCACAGACTGAAATATAAAAGCTAATGGTATTAAGCTTTTAGAAGAAAACACAGGAGAATATAGTCTCAATCTGAAGGTAAGTAAAGATTTCTTAAACAGGAAGCAATAACCATAAAAATTAGATAACTTAGACTCAATAAAAAATAAAACTTTTGCTCATCAAAAGACACTGCTAAGAAACCAAATAAGCAAAACACAGAGTGGGAGAAAATGTTCACAAAACATATATCTGGCAAAGAACTTGCATCCACAATATATAAAGAACAACTATAACTCAATAATAAAAAGACAACATAAATTTTTTTATTAACCGATAAAAAAAGATATATGAATGACCAATAAGCACATAAAAATATTCACCATCATTAGGCATCAAGGAAATGCAAATAAAAACCACCATGAGATACCACTACTTACTCATGAGAATGGCTAAAATTTTAATTTTAGATAGACAATATCATATGTTAGCAGGGATGCAGAGCAGCTCTAACTTTCATACCTTGCTGGTATAACAACTCTTTGGAAAACTGCCCATTCCTTATAAAGTTAAACATATACCTAGTGATTCCATTCCTAGAGGGGTTTCCAACAGAAATGAAAACATCTTCACAAAGCAATGTATGCAAGGACGTACACAGCAACTTCATTCACAATACCACATAACTGGAAACAACCAAAAGACAGACAAAAGAATGGGTAACAAATTGTAGTAAATTCATGCAACAGAATGTTGCTAAGCAACACAATGGAGGGAACTACGGATGGGCACGACAATGTGGATGAATCCCACAGATAATAAGTGGAGTGAAAGAAGCCAGAAACGAAAGAGTACATTCAGGAGATTCTGTCATGTAAGTTCTAAAACAGGCAAAACTAATCTAAGATGAAAAAAAAAAATTAGGGCTTTGGTTTGTTTTGTCTTTTCAGCTGGAGGGAGGGATGGGGCTAGGGAAAGTCTGGAAAGGGGTACAAGGGAATTTTGGAGGAAGATGCAAATGTTTTGTATTGAGATGGGATGTAGATTACACAAGTGTATCTGTCAAAAACCTATATCTAAGATATGTACATTTCACTGTATGTAAATGATACCTAGAAGCAGTAAGAATAATAATGACAACAATAATAAGAGCAATAATAATAATAATGAATGAGGAGTGGGACATGAGTAGAGGAATAAACAAAACAAGAATGTTGATAATTGTTGAAGCTGGATAATGGAAGTGCATTATCCTATTGTTTGCTTTTTATACGTTTGAAATTTTCCACAATAAAATAAGAAGAAGAAATGAAAAAATGTAGATAGTAACAATGAAGGATGAAGTAGCAGGAGAGGGAACTGACCGAAGTTATTTGCACTGTAGTTCCCGTCCTTTAATGGTTGCAAAGGCTGAAAGTTATATAAGGGAACTCACAGTCCTGGTCAATCTAATTACCTGGCTGTCACTACAGAATACAGGAACTGCTCAGATTAATCAGAACATATTAACTCCTTATCATTCATTAACAATATCTCAGATCAGAATTCAAGCTAGAGAAAGCATTAGAGACCTTTCAGTCAAACGTTTTTTATTTAAGCATTAAAAACCAGACTCTTCAACATTTGGTTGCTACCCACTTCCTTTATTCTCACTGCACCAGGCTCACACACTCAAATCCTGGCATCTTCTTGTTCATGCCTCTGTGCTCTTATCCTCGCATTGATCCCCTCCCCTGAATAACCTCTTTCTCCTTCCCTTTCCCTCTACCCCTCACCTTGTTTTGCCTGGAGATGACAACTCTTTTGGGAAGAATCTGTTTAAGCATTACCTCCTCTGTGAAGTCATTCACTGTACCTATAATAATCAGCTGTGCTTATTTATTGACACATGTGTTTTCAGCTCTTTGAGGGCATGGACCATGTCATGGCCCATGTCATAACAATGACACAATGAAGATTAGCTCAAAGAATGTATTTTATAGATTAAGATTGCAGAGATTAACTTTTTCTCATTACCACACTAGAGCAGCAGAGTTGGAAGCAGAACCTAAATTGGTTGAGTCTGTCCACTGAAAATAGTGCCTCACAAAAGGCCAAGTGACACTCATCATCTGCCTAATCCTGCAATTGTAAATTTTTATACCACGGAATACAAAGGTCATTAGACAAATTTATCCGTCTCATCTATGCATATTTTTTCCAAGTGCTGGGCCTTTCTGTATGTTAAGTGTCAACTATTATGGAGAAGAGAATCAGAGAAATGAGACTTAAGCTTCTAAAATAAGGTATCCATAAATTACCTTTCTGAATCCCTATTTAGCTCCCTTCAATCCAGCTTCTTAATTACTCAGAACTTATAACTAACAGATGTCAAGGCCACTGAATCAGCAAATGTTCATAATTCTATACTACATTAATTGGTAATATGAGAAAGACCTAAAACTGCAATGATACAGAATTATGAATAGATTGACTCAAATTAATGCAAACACTATTTCTCCATTAACTAATTAATTAAACCCCATCTAGTGCTATAAGTTTTAAAAAGCTAACAATTAAAAAAATAATAATAAGGTAAGAAGCACTTTAGTAAACTAAACAATGCAGCTCCAGATTCTCTAAGGAAGGCACTGTAGAGACTTCCTGGTAAAGAAAGGTGACCGTGTAGTCACTGTGGGTCTGGGGTTAGGGGGCACTCATTAATTACCATCACCACCCCAGTGGCCTTAAAGGCATTCTATAACTTAGGGTAAACATGGGGCTTTTTCTTTTTAAAAATTTTTTATTTATTTATTTATGGCTGTGTTGGGTCTTCGCTTCTGTGCGTGGGCTTTCTCTAGTTGTGGTGAGCGGGGGCCACTCTTCATCGCGGTGCGCGGGCCTCTCACTATCACGGCCTCTCTTGTTGCGGAGCACAAGCTCCAGACGCGCAGGCTCAGTAGTTGTGGCTCACTGGCCTAGTTGCTCCGCGGCATGTGGGATCTTCCCGGACCAGGGCTCGAACCCGTGTCCCCTGCATTGGCAGGCAGATTCTCAACCACTGTGCCACCAGGGAAGCCCCCGGGGCTTTTTCTTAGTTTCCCGTACTATCTATCTGAGGTCAGCCTAAAAGACGTTTAAAAAAAAAAGAAAAAGACTTTGCTAAAAATAAGGTTAACAAAAAGACCAAAAAATAAACAAGCAGATGACATGATAATAAAAAATCTGCTTTACTGGATGAGATCCACTCATTGCTTTAGCTTGTCAAACACAGCAAGGAATCTTTCCCAGGTCCCATCCTGCTTCTCCACAACAAGCCATCTTTCCCTCCCATCCCCGGGAATGCACTCCTGCCATGAAGACTCCTTCAAGGCCAGACTCAGCATAGAGAATGAGAAGACGATAACAGGGTATCTCCTTCCGCATCAACGAAGATCCTCTTTCTCCATTTCAGTCTCCTATACGAGGGACTCATTTCTTTGCTCCTTACCTTGCTGTCAGGAAAAACTGTGAATGATTGCAATCAGCAAAAAGATTGCTAGGTGTTCTTTCAGCAGAATGCTGGCATTGTCCTAGAGCCCCACAGGGTTACCTGATTCTATAGGGGTCTATGCCTTACAATGTCTTTGACTGGATTATTTTACAACTCTAAAGTTATAGAAAACTGATAGTAATCAAATGATTCTCAGCCATTAAAATTGCAAATGAAGGTTGTCCTGTGGAGATGCAACTGATGCCTCATCCTGTCTCCCAAGAGATGATTCTAATCATTAAATGTTACTGCCTTATAGATACTGACCGGTTCTGCACCTATTAGTAAATTCATTTTCACATTCAGCAATTGCCTATATGTGTTTTTTCTTTGGCTCCTTTGAGCTAGTTGTAAAATCCTTCACAAGTTACATAAGGTCTTTGACACATGTTCATGCTATATTTGTATGAGAGCCATGACTGCCATTTTGAAAAGTATCCTTCAACATGGCCACAGAAAAGCCATTTCATTAAAAGAACACACATGAAATGGGGATAAGAGGCCGATAATTATACTAGGAAAAATAGGCTAAGAATAACAGCTAAAATGGGGTATGAAATTGAGCTCTATCTCCACCTTCTGACAGCAAAGCTGACAAATGCAAACAATAATGTAAGATAAGCAAATAGCATAGTAAATTTACCAGTTCATCAGGGGAGGTAAAGTTTTTTCTAGAACTTGACTATAAGAGAAATATATAATAATATACCTCCACTACAAAAAGCATTCAATACCAAAGAGTGGATTTACAAGAGATACAAGTCATTCTTCGCATGGCTGTTTTTAAAATAAACATCTCAACCCTCAATTAAGACAAAAGCATACTATTAAACTGTAGTTTACTAGAGGCATTTCTATTGGGCAGTAGTTCTCAAGCTTTGGCATGCATTAGAATCACCTGGAGGGCTTGGTAAGACAGATGACTGCCATCCTCGTAGCACTGGTCTTCAAGGTGTGGTCCTGGGAGCAGCTTCATTGGTATCACCTAGGGCTTATCTACAGCCTGAGGTCTTTAAACCAAGGTCCACAGATGGGCTTCAGAAAGTCCACAATGCAATATTTTGTGGGTATATACATTTTGAGGGGAGGGGAGAGAAAATTAATCATTTCCTTCAGAGTCTCAACCCCTGGCCCCCCAAAAGTTAATCCAGAGCATTCTCCAGCTGAGTATTATAAATACATAGGGAAGATTCTAATATGCAGCCAGAAATGAGAACCTCTAATACAGAACCCCTGATATACAGTCCTCCCTTAGTATCTGTAGGGGACTGGTTCCAGGACCCCAACACACACCAAAATCCATGGATGCTATAGCCCCTTATAAAAAATGCTGTAGTATTTGCATGTAACCTATACACATTCTTCTATATACTTTTAAATCATCTCTAGATTACTTATAATGTCTAATACAATGTAAATGCCATGTATATAGCTGTAAATACAATGTAAACGCTACAGAAATAGTTGACAGTGTGTGGCAAATCAAGTTTTGTTCTTTGGAACTTTCTGGAATTTTTTTCCCCTAATATTCAATCCGCAGTTGGTTAAATGTGTGGACGGGGAACCCGTGGGTACAGAACGCTGACTGTATATCAATTAACAGGACTTTTGTCCTGTGCACTAACCTGGAGTTCTTTGGGAGTACTTTATGTGCAGGAATTTTTTTTTGTTGACTAAAAAGAAATTTAGCATTATTCAAATAATTTTCTAAAGGAAAATTTCCCTTCCTTTCTTGAGGAGAAAGAAGAGGTTAATTTGCCACTAATACAATGGAGAACACCTTGTGCCATATTTTCACATTTTTATTTAGAATCTAAGCTTCAAATCTGGTAGGTTGATATGTGGTAGGAAGACTGTGAATTGGGAGGAGGACTAAGAAAGAAGAAACATGACTGAACTATCTTTAAAGAAAAACACGAGTCCTACCTGAAGCGTTCTTAACCAAAAGTTTATGTAGCTTCCTGATCTTATTCTATTGATACGTAAGCAAGTATCCAGAATTTCTACTTAAATGCATTAGAAAATTTTATCACCCATTTAAACTATGGTTAATAACAATATTTTTATTTTACTCATTTTATTTGAGATTTGTACCCTGGTGAGTTCTAAATGGGCTAAAATCCACAGGGCCAAATTAAGGAAATACAGATTTTTTAAAAATCTGTTCTAAAGGGAACAAATGGAGCAAAATCTTTCAGGCATCAGAGCTGAGCACGTTAACACACTTGCACAATAAATTAGGCTCTATGCTTTATGACAACTAAGAAGAAAGTGACAGTACTCTGGGCAATATAGCTTCTGTTTTCTAACAACATTCACATATGGATGTAAACACTTTTGTACAACTAAACCTAAACAGGATCTTTTTAGAGTCAGTGATTATATGTCTTGAGCAAATCTGTATTCCTTGTGTTTTGTATATAATAAACCTTTAATAAATGCTTGTTGAATAAATGAATGAATGAATGAATCCATGTATGAGCAGTGATTTTCCTCCTCCAAAGATTTTCTTGAGTAGAGCCTCAAACATGGTAATGAGCACCTAATCAGGTGTGAGGTCAGAGATCTGGGTAAAGGCAAAAAGTTTTATAGGATTTGGGGGATAAATGGAATTTCTGAGCACCAGGAATACAGGTATACCTCGTCTTATCGTGATTCGCTTTATTGTACTTCGAAGATACTGTGTTTTTTATAAATTGAAGGTGGCAACCCTGCATCAAGCAAGTCTACTGACACCATTTTTCTAACATTTGCTCCCTTTGTGTCTGTGTCACATTTTGGTAATTCTTGCAATATTTCAAGTGTTTTCATTATTACTATATTTGTTATGGTCATCTGTGATCAGTGATCTTTGATATTCCTATTGTAATTGTTTTGGGGTGCCACGGCTGTGCCCATACGAGACAACAAACTTCATCAATAAATGTTGTTTGTGCTCTGACTGCTCCACCAACTGGCCGTCTGCCCCATCTCGCTCCCTCTCCTCAGGCCTCTCTACTCCTTAAGACAGGTCAATTAGCACCGTACAATGGCCTCTAAGTGTCCAAGTGAAAGGAAAAGTCGCATGTCTCTAACTTTAAACCAAAAGCTAGAAATGATTAAGCTTAGTGAGGAAGGCGTGTCAAAAGCCGAGACAGGCCAGAAACCAGGCCTCTTTCACCAGTTAGCCAAGTTGTGAATGCAAAAAAAAGAGTTCTTGAAGGAAATTAAAAGTGCTACTCCAGTGAGCACACGAATGATAAGGAAGTGAAAGAGCTTTATTGCTGACATGGAGAAAGTTTTAGTGGTCTGGATAGAAGATCAAACCAGTCACAACATTCCCTTAAGCCAAAGCCTAATCCAGAGCAAGGCCCTAACTCTCTTCAATCCTATGAAGAAATGAAAGAGGTGAGGAAGTTGCAGAAGAGAAATTTGGAGGAGCAAAGGTTGGTTTATGAGGTTTAGGGAAAGAAGCCCTCTCCATAACATAAAAGTTGAAGCAGAAGGTGCTGATACAGAAGCTACAGCAAGTTAATCCAGAAGATCAAACTAAGATAATGAGGTGGCTACACTAAACAACAGACTCCCAATGTTTAGACTACTAAACAGGCTACTTTTGGAAGAAGATGCCATCTTGGACTTTTATAGCTCAAGAGGAGAAGTCAATACCTGGCTTCAAAGCTTCAAAGGACAGACTGACTCTCTCATCAGGGGCTAATGTAGCTGGTGACTCTAAGTTGAAGCCAATGCTCATTTACCATACTGAAAATCCTAGGGCCCTTAAGAATTATGTTAAATTGACTCTGCCTGTTCTCCAGAAATGGAACAACAAAGCCTGGATGACAGCACCTCTGCTTACAAAATGGTTTGCTGAATATTTTAAGCCCACTGTTGAAAACTATTACTCAGAAAAAAGATTCCTTTCAAAATATTACTGCTCATTGGAAATGCACTTTGGCCACCCAAGAGCTTTGATGGAGATGTACAATTAGATTAATGTTGTTTTCATACCTGCTAACACAATATCCATTCTGCAGCTCATGGACCAAAGAGTAATTTCGACTTCTAAGTCTTATTATTTAAGAAAAACATTTCATAAGGCTACCATAGATAGTGACTCTTCTGATAGATCTGGGCAAAGTCAACTGAAAACATTCTGGAAAGGATTCACCATTCCAGATGCCATTAAGAACATCCATGACTCATGGGGAAAGGTCAAACTATCAACAAGAACAGGAGTGTGGAAGAAGCTGATTCCAGCCCTCATGGATGACTTTGAGGGGTTGGAGACTTCAGTGGAGGAAGTAACTGCAGATGTGGTGGAAACAGCAAGAGAACTAGAATTAGAAGTGGAGCCTCACTGAATTGTGATTCAATTGAATGAACTGCTGCAATTTCATGATAAAACTTCAGCAGATGAGGAGCTGCTTCTTATGGATAAGCAAAGAAAGTGATTTGTTGAGATGGAATCTATTCCTGGTTGAAGATGCTGTGAAGACTCTTGAAATGACAACAAAGGATTTAGAATATTATATAAACTTAGTTGACAAAGCAGCAGCAGGGTTTAAAAGGATTGACTCCAATTTTGAAAGAAGTTCTACTGTGGGTAAAAATGCTATCCAACAGCATTACATAGTATAAGAAGTTGTTTGTAAAAGGAAGAGTCAATCAATACGGCCAATTTCACTGCTATCTTATTTACGAAATTGTCACGGCCACCCCAGACTTCAGCAGCCGTCACCATTGAGATAAGACCCTCCACCAACAAAAAGATTACAACTCACTCAAGGCACAGATGATGGTTAGCATTTTTTATCAATACAGTATTTTTAAAATTAATGTATGTACTTTTTTTTAGACCTAATGCTATTGCACACTTAACAGACTACAATAGAGGGTAAACATAACTTTTATATGCACCAGGAAACCAAAAAATTTGTGTGACTCACTTTATTGAGATATTCGCTTTATTGTGGTGGTCTGGAACCATACCCGCAATATCTCTGAGGTCTGCCTGTATTAATTAGAGGTTTCATAGGGAGCTTTCTTTTATGTCCCAGGAGCTGTTAGTAAAATACTCCTCTGCACTATGAAGCTATCTAAAATATAATACACATATACATATATACTTATATTCATCCATTGATTCAACAAATATTTGCTGAGCACCTCTTCTGTGTCAGAAGTATGCTGGAGATATTACAGTAAACAAGATGGTCCTCGTCTCTGTCCCCACAGATCTGGAGTCCAGCAGAGAGATGAATAAGTAAATAGACACCTACAGTGCAGAGTGATGTGAACAATGATAGAGGAATGACAGGGTCTAGTAGAAATAGGAAAAGGGTCACTATAACCAAATGTGAGGAAAGTGGATGCTTTCAGGAGGACATATTATCTAAGCTGTGGCTTAAAGAAGTATGCCTAAGCCAGAGAGCCTTTGTTTGTGGGGCAGGGGTACAATGGAGAGAAGGAAAGTGTTCTAGGCAGTGGAATAAATAAGAATAAATGAAGACCAGAGAAAGAAAATACCATAGGATATCACTTACATGTGGAAACAAAAAAATACTACAAATGGGTATACATGCAAAATAGAAACAGACTCACAGATGTAGAAAACAAACTTATGGTTACCAAAGGGAAGAAGGAAGAGAGGAGGGACAAATTTGGAGTATGGGATTAACAGATACAAGCTACTACATATCAAACAGATAAACAACAAGGACATACTGTACAGCACAGGGAATTATACCCATTATCTTATAATAACCTGTAATGGAATATAATCTGCCAAACTACTGAACCACTATGCTATACACCTGAAATTAACACAATATTGTAAATCAACAATACTTCAACAACAAAAAAAGAATAAATGAAAAACTAAAAGTTCTAGCTTAAAGGTAACTAAATTGCATTATAAGTCCTCTGAGGAAACTCTTAATCTTTTGAGAGAGGCTTTTTTCTGGCTCCTGTCTGACTCCCGTCTAGGGTTTCTTGAAGGCTGGCTGCCAAGGTCTATCTTGTGTGACCCTCTCCCCTTGCGGTGACTGTGCATGTGGACACCACAGGGTAGGAGCCTCCAGTCTCTACATCTTCTGCAAGGATATTCAAGTAGAAAATGTATTTTTTAACCTGCAAGCCCCCACTGCAGTACACTTCATCCCTATCTCCTCTCAGTTTCCTTTAGTCTGAGATCAAAACGCAAACCTTTTCAATAAAACTCAAAATGAAAATTATCGACATTATAGGAAAATTGGTTTGTCAAAAAGTTTTATACTTCTTTGTTTAGTGTAAAGTTTGAAGACAGGATCAGTCTTTTTCATTATTATTTTTAAAAGCTGCTATTTCCTAGGGTAGTGGAAAATAATTAATAGGGTAAGAGTCCATATAACTTCTATTTTTAGTTATTTCAATTTTACTTTGAACAGCACAATAGATATTTCTACGTTTTAAGAATAAGCACACTATTAGAAATATGAATTTCTTGCTACTACCCTAATATGTCAATTTCTTTAAAACATATAATGAAACATTCTTGAAAAACTGAATAGAAATTTATTATCTATCACTATAGCCCATTAATTTCTGAATACAGCTATAGCATATACATCATGACATTGTTATACATGGAATGCTTGAGAGCAACTGTATTAAACAAATATTTTACCATTTCCTATGTGCAAAGTATTGGGCTAAGTTCTACAGTAGACCCAAGGGTATTAAAGAAACAAATCCAGTCAATAAGGAGTTTATAATAAAAATTTATCAGTGATGGATCAAGTAAGACTTGTTATAAAACATCCTCAATAATAATGATCCTATAAATGCAAATTCTGGAAAAGGAAACATTATAATGAAAATATCAGACTTTAAATACATGTATAATTTAGAAAATGAATTTATATTCCTTAATTTATCAATTTTCTCCATTTTATTAAAATGTTTACACATGCCACTGATAAGGTAACTTACTTCAAATGATTTAATATGGCTGTTAATATAACAAAGAAGCCCTACAGACCCATTAAGAGATTTACTTTACTGACAAGTTTTCCATTTCCTATTTATCATTATACTCCTTTCTCTCAATTTTGTGGACAATTGCTTTTGTCCATGGGAAACTTGTTCAAACTACTATAATTATCTGTATGACATATGACCTCTTTAGCAAAAATGAACAAGAAAAATAAGCAGAGGGATGTAAAGAGAATGAAAGAAATCACAGTCAACTCTAAATTTTGAAAAAGCAGCCCAGACATTATGTTGCAATGTATTAAATAACGGGCTAAAGAAAATACGTCTTATTTACTCAACCAGCTTCCGGAAGGAAGTGACTACAGAGAAGAACGTGGTTTATTATGTTAATCAGTATGGAGTTTAAGTAAAAGTAAGGAAAGTGTTGACTAATATACTAAAAAAAGGTATTTTCATTCATTCATTCATTCATTCAACATTTATTTAGTACATACATATCAGGGAGTTTGCATAAATTCACTATGTAACTCCTGACACATGGCTGGCACTCAAATATTTACTGAAGAAAAAAAAGAGAAAGGGGGCTTCCCTGGTGGCGCAAGTGGTTGAGAGTCCGCCTGCCAATGCAGGGGACGCGGGTTCGTGCCCCGGTCCGGGAGGATCCCACGTGCCGCGGAGCGGCTGGGCCCGTGAGCCATGGCCGCTGAGCCTGCGCGTCTGGAGCCTGTGCTCCGCAACGGGAGAGGCCCACGTGCCGCAAAAAAAAAAAAAAAAAAAAAAAAAAAAAAAAAGATAAAGGAGAGAAGGAATAGAAGACCTTGTCCAGGACTTGGAAAGGCAGAAATACTTTGCCCAGGCAGAAGTGGAGGACAGTGAGGGAAAAAGTGGCAAACACATGGAGATCACAAATAATAAAATATAACTGGTATGAAATAGGGAGATTACATAGGATGGTTGAGAAATAAAATTAGAAAGCAACATAGATTATATTGAGTCTTGAAAGTAAGATTAACAGTTCAGACTCTACTATGGAGGTAATAAGCTGCCTCTTGAAAGTTTTCTGAGAGGACATGATGAGAATGACAATTTAGCTATGTTGATTTGTAAATTAAAACTGGTATGTAACTAGTATGGCAGAAAGTTAATGGTCAGACTAGTTAAAGAGCAATCACAGGAGTGACTGACCATGCGTTCCAAAAAGAGAAAGGCCTGTTAGGAAGCAAACGTAATATCTTTATAAGATGAGAAAGGCCTAAAAAAATGACAGCCGTAAGAAAAAAAAAAACACGTTCTGTTGCAAGAACATGATATGTCTGTTCATTTATTCTAGTCTTTTTTAAAAGTCCCTTAGTGAAGGTATATAATTTTCTTTATCTAGAGTCTTGCACATTTAAAAATGTTTATTCTATGTATCATACATACACACACACAGTTGTTGCCATGTAAAAGTAATTTTTGCCATTTTATTTTCTAACTGATGATTACTGGTATCCACATGGTATTCATTTTTGTATATTTTTATTGATCTTATCAAACACTTATTATTTTTAATAGGTTTAAAGTTGATGTTCTTGGATTATAACATTTGACAATAGTATGAAGTACAAATAATGATAAAATTTTCTACCTTTTAAAAATATTTATATTCCATTTTGTTTTCTCCTATTACTAACTGGCTACAATTTTTAGAACCATGTTGATTAACACTAATAAGGGTTGCAAACCTCATCTTGCTGCCGCCTTTAATGGGGCCATTGATATATTTCAGGTCAAGGACTAACAAAATCAGACTTGTATTATGGAGAGCTCTCCCCATAAGCAGTGCTAAGAAATCAGTGGAATGATGGAAAGAGCTTAGAGACCAGTTAGGAGATTACTACAGTCATCCATGGCAGAGATACTAATAAATGCTTATCTAAGGCAGTGGAGCTAGAATAGTATGGTCCACATTTCAGAGATATTGGTGAGGAAAAATTCATAAGCTTGATGCCCATTTGAATTTAGGGATGCAAAGAGAAACAAGAAAACTAGGATGGTTTCCCAGGTCTCTAGTCTGGCCCCATGATGCAATCAACTGACCACGTTAGGAATACCGAAGGATAAGTATATAATAACATCTATTGAGATCACACAGTAAAGGCAATTGGATAAATGGGTCAAGCATCACTAACATATAATTAAACGCCAACTTCAAGAAGAAGATGCATAAAAGTTAGAGGACTAAGACTTGTATATTGGAGAATATCTGCTTTTGGAAGGATGGTAAGGAAGAAACTGGCCTAAGAGATGGAGATATTTAGCAAACAGGTAAGGAAAACTGCTTAGCATTAAAGCAATAGGAGGGGAAGATTTTTCTTTTAAAAAAATTAACATTATATAGCTTAAAAAAGTCTGAGAAAAGGCTAACCTGGTTTTCAGGAGCTCTTACTAGTGACCTTTTGGGGCTTAACTTCAATTGAATGATGAAAGGAAGACAGATGCAGGGGCTTAAAAGAGAGTGTTGACTTTGAGAAACTAAAAGCAACAGGTAAACTACTAATTCTTGATGTCTAATAATAGATGAGAAACTGAATTTACTGGTAGGGCGGTAAGACAGTGGGATCAAGTGAGTTCTGAAAATAGAGAAAAGAACTGACTGATGGTCTAAAAACAAAAAACAAAACAAAACAAAAACCAGTGGATTATTGACCTGGATGAAGAAGCCAATGAGAAAATTAGGAACCTAATGGAAAGGGGAAAAAGAGAGATGGAACATAAATATTTTGAGGTGATAGCGCTGGAAGAAGATATTCATTCTTGTCTATTTTAACAATAAGATAGGAGGTAAGGACAAATGTCTGGAGTGTTAATGATACTGCAGAAGGTTGAGGAACAATATTGTGGAGAATGGGTTACAAAATCAAAAAGACTTCAGAGGTAAGTTGAGTAGGACCAAGAGCCCAAATGAAGTTTTTTTGAAAAGTAACTTGTTGTGTGTCAAGTCTGCTGTTTTTTATGAAGCAATGCTCTATAGTCTAAAGAAAGAAAAATGAATAAGAGAGTAAATGACTGATTCAGGAATGGGAGCCCAGAGGCAGCAGAGGCTAAGGCGTCAACAATTTCGGAAGCTCACACTGCAAGGGCAGCTCATGCAGTGCAGGGGGCAGTAGACACAGGGTTACACCAAGATCCTATGGAGCTGGGCCTGGGGAAGGTTTTATGGCTGGGGGAAAACAAGCATTTGTTATACAGTTTTGAGCTAAAAATTACACAATTATGAAAGCATCAAAGAGTCAACAACAGAGACTAATGCCTGAGGACACTGGGTACTTCTGGCACGTGTTCTTTTCAACTCTAAAGCTAGTCCGCGACAGATGCAGAAGATATCACCTCAGATTAAAGGTGAACAGGACACATATATCCTAACTACCAGTAATGCTAGCCATCTTCAAAATCTGATTTTCCAACCTCATACTGAGAATCTTAAAATATTTTATCCACTGTCAACCTGTAAACCTGATATCTAAGACTGTGGGAATAGGGATTTGAATCAAAACATAAGCTGAATTTTTAAATGATACCCTAATATTTTTGTTGTTGTTTCTTTATTATTTTATTTTAATTGAGATAGAACTGCCATATTGCATCAGTTCCAGGTATACAGCATAATGATTCTATGTGTGTGTGTGTGTGTATATATATATATATATATACACACACACACACTGCTAATTTTTTTTACTAAAACATCAATAAAGTCAAATATACTTTTAAAAACACACCTACAGAACTAGTTTAAATCAGAACCAAATCTAAGCATCTTCCACTGAAACAAAATGAAAAGGAGAGTACTTATCTTTGGGAAGGAGAAAGGGGTATAAGATTTGGGAGGAAACATGAGTGGGCTTTTTGGGATGCTGGTAGTGTGTTCCATACTTAACCTAAATGGTAGTTACACAGGTATAGTTACTTCTTGATAGCTTACTGAGTTGCACACTTAAAATATGTGCATTTTCCAATATGGGTGTTACACTTCAAATAAAAATTCCTAAAAAAGCGCTGAAAAGAAACAAGTTAATATGGTATAATAGAGATTGTTTCTAGAGTGGCAAAACCATGGGTAATCTTTTTTCTTTCTTCTAAATATAATTTCCCAATTTCATCATGGGGAAAAAAGATACATTTATTAAACACATAGATGAGATGTCTTGGAATGAACTAATAATGCCTACTTTAAAGGGGATTTAAAAGAGAAATAACTATATTCCAAAAGGAATGTGTAATGATATATAAACCTGTACCCAGCTTATAAATACTAAACTAAATATCCATGAACATTCAAAAAAGCAGAGTTGATATTGCAGAGCACAAAGTCAGGGATTCTAAAAATACATTAATACAGAAAATCCCAATTATACAAATGGACATATTACAGGTCTAGAATCATAAGCCTAAAAACAGAAAAAAAGGTTTCCAATGTAGAGATAATAAGGATAAGAAAGAAAAGAGAAAATGCCAGGACTATACAAATCAAGATCAGAGGGAAAAAATTCAAAGAAAAATTTTCTGAAGTGAAGGATGATTTCAGCCTGGTTAACAAGAGGGCACAGAGTATTTCTCAGCAATTATCCTTAAAGAATGACCCCAGACACTTATTTGTCAAGTTTTAAACTTTTAAAGACAAGATCTTACACTCTGTCAAAAAGAAAGAAGGTTATAATACAAGAATGTCTTTGGATCTCATTTTTCAGATCTCTAAGAATGGAGAAGCTAAAAAGAAAATAATAAATATAAAATTATAAATACAAGAAAAATCTCTTTTAAGACAGGGAATATATTAAGACACAGGAGGCCAAAAGTAACATCAGCAAAGTCTCACAGCTGTTAAGATCACCACACAGATGACAAGTTTTTGAAAGCAGATGGAAAGGTACTTTCTAAGAGGTGAGAGAAAGATACTTTCTAAGAGAATAAACTATGAACAAAGAGTAAAATTAAATTAACATGCAACAAGTAAACTTGAATACATATTTGTGAGAATAAAGGATAAATATTATATGTCAAAAATAACTTAAACTACCAACTAGACCAACAAAAGGTTAATGTGGTAGATTTTAAATGGCTACAAATTCTTTGCAGCTACTCCCAACAAGAGGTGGAGTCTCTCTGTCACTCTCTGAATCTGAGCTGGCCTTGTAACTTGCTTTGCCACAGAAGGAATGTTGTGTGACTTCAAAGTCTAGTCCTGAAGACACCTTGCAGCTTTTGCTCTCACCCTCCTGGAAAGCTACAACTGCTAGGTAAAGAAACCTGAACTTATCTAGAGACACACGGATCAGAAGACAACCAGTGCTATACCCTACACATCTATGTGAGGCCATCTTAGACCACCCAGTCCTGGTTAAGCCACCAGATGACCGGAACCACATGAGACACCAACAGAGGAATGGCTTGGCTGAGCTCAGCCCAAATTGTTAACTCACAGAACTGTGAGCAAAGAAAATTGTTGTTTAAGCCAATAAATTGTGGGGGAGTTTGTTATATAGCAATAGATAACTGAGATAAAATAAGTGAGAAAAAATAGGGCGATGCACTAAGAACTTGATTCTTACTTCCCCTAGAAAGGAGTTTAATGTTACTTGGTGAAACTATACATTAATAATAAAAATAAATGTTTGGGTTAAAATGTGTTAATGTTAGATATGTTTTTTTAAAAAAAACATACTGGTTAGGATCATGATCTTAGTTTGAAAGGAAAGTTTAAAGTCCAAGACACAGTACAAATAAAATGGAGAAGAACAGGATAAACTAATCACTGAAAATGTTATACAGAAAGTAACCAAATCCTAGAACTTGGAAAAAACTCTCAGAAAACCTCTTCTTCAAACCTCAAATCTGACAGGTCACTAAATCTTGACCTAGTCTTCTCAAAGTCCCTCACATATCTATCACTTTTAATGTCTTTTAATTTCAGTGTTTAGACCATTTACATTTAATATAATTGTTGAAATGGTTGGATTCAAAGGTTTCCACATATAAGATCATGTCATCTGAGAACAGATATAATTTTACTTCTTTCTTTCCAATTTAGACACCTTTTATTTCTTTTCCTTGACTAATTGCTCTGGCTAGGACTTCCAATATTATGTTGAATAGAAGTGGTAAAAGTGAACATCCTTGTCTTATCCCTGATCTTAAAGAAAACGCTTTCAGTCTTTCACCAATGAATGTGATGCTGGCTACGTGTGATTTTTCTATGTGGCTTTTATTATGTTGAAGTAATTGATTTTTAAAATAATCATCTCCACCATTGGCTTATTAATGATAGCTCTTTTTAAAAAATTTCTTAGAGGGCTTCCCTGGTGGCGCAGTGGTTGAGAGTCCGCCTGCCGATGCAGGGGACATGGGTTTGTGCCCCAGTCCGGGAAGATCCCACATGCCGTGGAGCGGCTGGGCCCATGAGCCATGGCCACTGAGCCTGTGCGTCTGGAGCCTGTGCTCCACAACGGGAGAGGCCACAACAGTAAGAGGTCCATGTACCGCAAAAAAAAAAAAAAAAAAAATTTCTCACAGGTTACCATAGGGTTTACAATATACATCTTGAATTTATCACAATCTACCTTCAAATAGTATTATAGCACTTCACATGTGGTAATGTCTTTACAACAGTATACTTCTAATTCCTCCCTATCTTCCCTTGTTCTATTATTGCCCTACATTTTACTTTTGCATATATTAAAAACCTTACAATATACTGTACACAAATGTATTGAATACAATACTACTTTTGCTTTAGGCAGTTAATTATTTTTCAGAGTGATAAAATTAACTTAAAAAGTGTCTTGTATATTTACTTCATTTTTGCCATTTCCAGAGTTTTTTTTTCTCTCTCCTTCTTTCCCTCCCTTCCCTCCTTCCTTCCTTCCTTCCTCCCTCCCTCCCTCCCTCCCTCCTTTTCTCTCTTTCCATAGTTTCATGTTTTGGTCTGGGCTTATTTCTTTGCACAGAACTTCCTTTAACATTTCTTACAGCAGAGATGTGCTCTCAGCTTTCCTTTGTCTGAAAATTTCCTTATTTTCTCTTTATATTCAAATGGTACTTTCACTGGGTATAGAATTATGGGTTCACAGTTTTTTCATTCAGTACTTTAAAAAGACATTTCATCATCTTCTGGTCTATATGATTTACGACAAGAAGTCTGCTGTAATTCTTATCTCTAGTCTTCTGGATATGTTTCTTTTCTCCTCTGTCTGCCTTTAAAATTTTCTCCTTACCTTTGTTTTTTAGCGGTTTGAATATGGGTATGCCTTGATGTTTTGATTCTTTGTTTAAATCCTGCTTGGGTTTCTCTGGACTTCTTGGGTCTGTGGTTTGACAACTTCTACTATTTTGGAAATTTTTCTTTTTTCTTTTTTTTTGGCCATGCCACGCAGCTTGCGGGATCTTAGTTCCCCAACCAGGGGCTGAACCCGGGTCACAGCAGTAAAATCATTGAGTCTTAACCACTGGACCGCCAGGGAATGCCCTGGAAATTTTTATTTAAATACTTCTTCCCTATTCTCTCCTTCCTTCTGGACTCCAATGTGATATTGTCCCATAGTTCCTGGATGTTCTGTTCTCTTTTACTTCCCTCATTCTTGTTTTCTCCTATTGTTTCAGCTTGGGTAGTTTCTAGTGACCTATCTCTAAATTTACTGATGAGTATATTGAAGGACTGTATCCCTTGTACTGTACTTCAAAATTTTTTCTACTATTTTCATTTGACTCTTTCTTATATTTTCATCTCTCTGCTGAAATCCCTCATTTGTTCACACATATTGTTCACTTTTTCCACTATATCCCTTTTGTATAGCAGCTGTTCACTTTTTCCACTATATCCCTTTTGTATAGCAGCTGTGTCTTCTTCCTATGCTTTGTCACAGGTAAAAGAGTCCTAGTGTCCCATCTCTCCTTAGAGGAAGGGGTCTGTCTCTCTTTGGATTTCAGGCTACTTGTTTTCCCTGTCACCTCAGCTCTCTGATGGGTTCACAAAGTTCTGATTTTATAGTTTATCTGCCTTTTTTCTTATTTTTACAGTGAAAAGATTTTCATCTTTTTACATCTTAGGAAAAATCAGAACTTCTTCCATTCTATCTCTCTTTTTTTTAAACAGCTTCAACCGAGGTATTGGGTTGGCCAAAAAGTTCATTCAGGTTTTTCAGAAACATCTTATGGAAAAACCCAAATGAACTTTTTGACCAACCCAACATAAATTAAATACCATAAAGTTCACCCATTTTAAGTGTACAATTCAATGATTTTTAGTATCATTACACAGCTGTATAACTCTTACCACAATCCAGTTTTAGAACATTTCCATCACTCCCTAAAGACCCTTTGTGTTCATCTGCAGATAATTCCCATTCTCAGCTCCTTCCCCAAGTAACCACTAATCTCCTTTCTATCTTTATAGATTTGCATTTTCTGGACATTTTATATAAACAAAATTATACAATATGTAGTCTTTTGTATCTGGCTTCTTTCACTTAGCATAATACTTTGGAGATTCATCCATGTTGTAGCATTGGTATACCACATTTTGCTTATTCATTCACCAGTTGATGGACATTTGGATTACTTCTACTTTCTGGCAATGAACATTCACATACAAGTCTTTATGTGGACAAATATTTTCATTTCTTTTGAGTATATATCTAAGAGTGTAATTGCTGAGGTGTATGGTAAATTTACATTTAACTTTTTAAGAAACTGTCAAACTTTTCCTAAGTGATGGCAACATTTTATATTCCCACCAGCAGCATGCGTGATTTTCTCCTCCTTGAACTACTATTTTCTTTGAACTTCAAAGATACCATACTTTTATCGTTTTTCTTCTACCTCACTAGTCATTCCTTCTCAATCCCCTTTGCTGGAATTCTCTTCTTTCAGGCTTCTAGTTTTCTCTGAGCCTCTTCTTCCACATATTCTCTCCAGATAATTTCACTCCACCCCAAACTTTTGAAGCCATTTATATGCTAAAAATTCCCATATTTGTGTCTCTAGCCCTAAACTCTTCCCTGAGGTGGACAGCCTCTATCAAACTGCCTATCTCCATTTGAATGTCTAACAGGAGACATTTGAAACACAACTCTTGATTGTTCCTATTTGAAGT
The DNA here is from genome assembly GCF_949752795.1 of Hyperoodon ampullatus. Lineage (NCBI taxonomy): Eukaryota > Metazoa > Chordata > Mammalia > Artiodactyla > Ziphiidae > Hyperoodon > Hyperoodon ampullatus. The sequence goes on along the minus strand of NC_136925.1, from coordinate 63,065,625 downwards.
TCCTTCCTCTTCCCCTATCTCACCTTGTTTTCCAGATCCAAATCCAAATTGATTCTTCTGTTTTTCTCATAGCCTATTTCCAATCCAGCAGCAAATCCTACAATCACTATCTCCAAACTATTAAGTTGAACCATATAAAACATCCAGCAATTTATTCTGAATCTTTCCATCTCTACATCTCTTAGATTTTAAGTCACCATTGTCTTTTGCCTGATTACTCCAAGATACTCCAATATGACCTCCCCTCTTCCAATCATACCTATGGTCTATTCTCCCAAAACAGCCAGAATGATCTTTAAAAACACAAATCACTGGACAGCCACGTGCAAAAGAATGAAACTGGACCACTATCTTACACCATACACAAAAATTAACTCTAGGACTTCCCTGGTGGCACAGTGGTTAAGAATCCACCTGCCAATGCAGGGTACTCGGGTTCGATCCCTGGTCTGGGAAGATTCCACATGCCATGGAGCAATGAAGCCCGTGCACCACAACTACTGAGCTTGTACTCTAGAGCCCACGGGTCACAACTACTGAGCCCATGTGGCACAACTACTGAAGCCCGCATGCTCTAGGGCCTGCGTGCCGCAATACTGAAGCCTGTGTGCCTAGAGCCCGTGCTCCGCAACAAGAGAAGCCACTGCAAAGAGAAGCCCATGCACCGCAACAAAGTGTAGCCCCCACTCACCATAACTAGAGAAAGCCCGTGCACAGCAACAAAGACCCAACGCAGCCAAATAATAATAATACGTGTTGGTGAGGATGTGGAGAAAAGGGAACCTTTATACACTGTTGGTGGGAATGCAAATTGGTGTAGCCACTATGGAAAAAAATATTGGAGATTCCTCAGAAAATTAAAAATAGAGCTACTATATGATCCAGGAATTACACTTCGAGGTACTTATCTGAAGAAAGTGAAAACACTAATTCGACATTTGGCTCTCTCCAAGACCTGGGTGAGGAACTGCCATGTGTCACGGAGGCACATGTGTTGCCTCAGGCCACAGTCTGGGGATCATAGAGATGGGTTAATAGAAATATACGAGAAGGAAGATATCTATTTAGGGTCATTTTTTGGGTATTGCCATATTTCAATAGGTACATTACAACTTTTTAAAACTGGGCTAGCAAACAGGTGTAATTATTTTATTAAAAAATCATCTATAATAAATGTTTTTCTCAGAAAAAGAACTAGAACATTTAAAGCACATTGTATACACATTAAAGATAATTCCATTTCACCCCTCACTATTTCAGTTTGTTCTCTTCTTAGATGCTGTTAAGTCATTTTCAAACAATTATTCTGTTAATGAGAATATTCTAATGTCTAATGAAAACATTTTAAGCTCAGAATTGTCTTGAACTCCTAAAATAAAAAGAAACCCATGTATTCACTTAAACTTAAGAATACAGTATTGAGAAATGTAATTCGCTTTTTGTCTAACTTCTAAAATTTATCATAAATGCATAACTTCTGAGTCATATTGTAGAATTTTCACATATTACTTTGTTCCATGGATATGTTGGTGTTTTCACATAGTCTGTATTATAAAGTATCTTATCACTCCACATAGTCCAGTGTTTCTGACCTGAGTTTACAATTTTCAAAACTGAAACTGCTTTTTTGAAAAACCTGAAGAATATTTAAAATCTAAAATATTGACTCTGAAGTCCTCAAGAGAAAAAAAGGGGGGAAATATGAACTTTAGTAATTAAAACAGTTGCCACTCTCCTCTACTTTGTTCTTCATGTAAAGCCTCTCTTCCAACGTGGGGTGTGGAGATGAGGGTGACAGCCCTGACAGGGAAATGACCTGCCCATCATCTCAAAGGCTTAGCAGGACAGCTGAATCCAGGACCACACACTCTTGACTCCCACCAACCTCTGGGGACAATCCTTCCTCATTCCATTCTTCTCATTACCCATAATGTTAAGCACAACACTTTTGGGGAAGTTTCCTTTTCCTCTCAGACAAGTCAATCTCTCAAAAGGAGAGAGGTACGCCAAGTTTCTGGATACCTCTTCTTCCCTAGTATTTCAAATGCTCAAGTTTATACAGCAAAAAAGATCAGGTTTATTAAGTAAATGTACTTTGCCCTGCCCTAAAGGCAAGACTCTTGTTCATAAAAGCAACACATGCCACACACAGAGCTATTTGTAAACTGTATGGGTAGGAAAAACATGAGGAGATCGATCCATTACCTGAGTAGGACTCTGAAGACTTAAATCTAAACCGCAAGTAAATTCTGTATGATGTTCCACTGTTTCAAGAAGAGGGTCAGGCTTCGAAAAGTTCCAGAATCTGTGAACATAAAGAAAAAGAAATAATTTAAATATTAAAACTACAAAAAATTTTATCTAAGAAAAAATAGATATTTAACATAGCAGATTTCATCAAAACAAGTTCAACCAGTTCATAAATGCAGAGCCCCACTACTAATGTACATTTAAAAATCTAATAAAGAAAAAAATGTGCTCTTTTCTACTGTATATAAAAAGACAAAAACCAAATGGAATTATTAATCAATCTACCCTTGCAAAAGTTTATTATATTCCCATTAGCATACTTTGTAGGATGGAAGCTTAACACATTTTGGTTTTGTTTTTATATAGTACAAGGACATTTGAGATGAGAGACACTAGTTTTTTAGCAATTTCTAAAAGCATTCATGGCTGTAAAATAAGGATACTGGATTACATGAACTCTAACATTTTGTGTTTTTAAATACTACTTCATTTCTCAACAACTGACATGAAAAGATTGCAGGTTTAATTTACATTTCAACAGCAATTCAAAGTCTTTTAAAAAATCTGTTCTCTTATGAAAATCTCTGCAATTCTGAAACTACCTTTTTTCTGAGGCACGGCCTTTCTTATAGAGTCCATGTCAATGTAATTTCTAGCATAAAGAAAAACTGAAATATGTTTTCCTGGGCCAATATTAAGTATTCTATTGATCCTCTATAGACTGGGAGTGGTAATATTTATCATAATATATCTCTGATTTCTATAGTATGGAGAATAATTTGGCTCTGTTTTCAATGCACAAAATAGTACTTCATGTCTAAAGCTTTATTTGCTCATCATCTTTATTATTTGACTCTAAACACACCACAAAAATGGCATATTCAGAATCATAGAGTCATATCCAATTCAGCTTCCCTAATGATCTACGACATGGAACACACTGAAGGTTTAGCAGATCTCTTTGAAAGAGAGTAAATACACAGGACCAACAGTCAGTTTGTTTAACCTGGTGGTATTATTTCCCTAATAAATACAGAGTCGGTCTCATTAAGTTTGAAAAGGATTGTTGCTATGGATAATCCACTGTTGGGTACCAGAGAGACAATGAATAAATAGCTCATTTATCAGATTACTGAAATCTACACAATATTTAAAGAGAGTGATTTTACTTTTGAAAATTTTCCTGTCCAAACAAATGAGGGAACAGCCTGCAGTCTCTCTCAGAAATCATAATAGTGGTCTCCACTGTCTATGCATATTTGTTCCTTTGGATCTAGAGACAGAAATTGTACTGAAATCTAATGTTCCAGATTTTAAATAACCAAAAGTAAATATGTAATTGTGTAATTTCATTCCTGAAACATGGTTATTCACCGATTTGCATTATTTGAAACAATAATCAAATGATTTTGTGTATACCCAATTTGTTCTAAAAAATATTCAAAATGGTTTTAAAATATGCGTTTAATATGGCAAAAATATATAAGTTAAATGAAAAGTAAGGATAGTAAAGTAAATTCAAACCTGCAATGAGACTGGTAAACAAAAATATATTCATGAAGTTGTATATACTTGACAGGGAGGACCTTGAAACGCTAAGCTTTCCATCAGCCAAAGAAGAAAGGGAGACACGATCAGGCCCTGAATTCATACTGTCCACATCCAAATTGCTCTTGGAAATCTCAGAAGGGAATTCATCCTTGGGAGTTCACAGAGAAGAAACCCTATGCCTAGGTAATGAAGAGCATCCTCAACATCTCTTAAGGAAACACAGAGATGTTGTTTCATGGGCTGTTACTCATGAGTCAATGGCATCACCCCAAAGGGTAGTTTAGCACAGTCCTTCTATGGGAAGTCAATTTAATCCAGGTATCAGCTCTCTGACTTCATTTGGGATTTAGATTTTATTTCCGTAGAATGGGTTACTCTTTAGACAAACCATAAAGATTGGTTTCTTTTAGAATTTTTTAGGGATAATAAAAAGCAACAAGGATTCATTTATACCCTCCTGATAAGTTCCTAGAAAACAGTTTTTACTGTTATTTTAAGCCAGTTAAAGGATAAGGCTACACTGAGGACAGGAGAGGTGGGCCTCATGAAAATTAGGTTACCTAATAAGGACACATGTGTGAAAACCATCCAACTTTAGCTTGAATAAGTGTGATAGGGAAAGTCACACATGCAGGAGGGCTGAAATTCTACTCAAAAAGTCAATTTGAATTTGCGCTAATACATAGCTTGATGGGCAGTCACAGCCCCACCCAGTTCCACACCACAGATTCATACCACCCTAATTTTAACATAGGAAAAACTATCAAGTATTTATCTGCATTTTGCAAAAAAAACCTCATCAAACAAAATGCATGCTAAAACTCTAAGGTTAGTATTTGGTGAAGGGAGGGCTAGTCTAGTGAATGCTATAAAAGCGCTATTGGTTATGATACCATTTCAGAGCTCTGATAGAAACTATGTAATATACAAAGTGTATATTATGCTGCAAAAATGATGGGAGGTTCATTCCCAGCAGAATAGCTGACTAGGTGCCTAGACCAACACTCTTACTAAAAAAAACAAAAATCCTACATAATACAGAAAAACAAACACCACAAAAACTTCACAAAAGCATCAGTGAGGAACACTCAGGTAAAAACTATGTGAACGCTGAAACCCAGAGGAGGACGTGGAACAGGAATCCAGCTTTTGCCTTAGAGAGTATGTGAAATAGGGAGAACCCGAGCTTCAATTTTCTTAACCTCAAAGGGAGGAGCCAGGAAAACCAGAAAAAGCAATATTAATATTAATAATTTTCAGTAAATTAAAATGTCTTATCAAAAAATATCAAGTTGAATACAGTAACTTGCATAAGCTAAGTAAGTTGAGAAAACCAAAAGCTGAGCACTATGACTATAAACTATAATTTGTTTTTTCATCATAAATGGCCTTTTCAATAAATAACAAAAGAAATGTATGTCTTTCTTTCCTCATTCCCACCCTCCAAGGGCAACCACTGTTAACAGTTTGACATGTACACTGCCGGAATTTTTTTATATATCTCCGTTCAAGTGCCAACAGGAAGGGGTGAACTGTAAGGAGGAGGCGAGCTTTCCTCCCAGGTTTTCTCACGATTGCAACTAAGGGAGTGGGCAAGGTCTCTCCGTGCAATCTTCCTCTGGACTCTAGGGCCCCAAAAGTTCTATATATCCGAGAGCCTTCATGCACCTATCACACAAGTAAAATGGGCTCCTTTTAATATGGGAGAAGTCAGGCTACATATATCATTAAGTGGTCAAATAAGGCACATTATTTTTAAGTGAAATGTTTGTTTTGGTCCAGCACATATACTACTTGGTGCCTTTTTGTCTCTATGCTGATGAAATCACCGACTATTTAAGCTCTCTCATGGGAAGTAAATATACTGGACAGGCCTCCAATGATTAAAAATATTACAGAACTGTAGGGACATTTTTCATTTAAATTGGAGATGGAAAGAGAGGAAAATCCATCATAGTACAATGTCTTGGTTGAGTTCTTTTTTGCTTTCTGACTGCACAAGTCTTGAACAAAGCAAGCATGTAGCACTGTGTCAAATAAAACACCAAAATTATTTCAAAAATTAAGCTGAAATTACTTTTTACTTGATTAAAATGTAATTTGAAATCTCTATACCAATGCTTTTGAAATTAAGCCTACAGGTGAATTCAGCAGAGGGTTTAAAATATTTTTCCAAGTTCTTCCTTTTTCTTTCCTGTTTTCAACTTGAGTTAGTTATTAACTCTTTGTGAGTCTTTCCTAACTACAAGAAAAAGATGGGGAAATGTTTTGGCAACTTTTCAATGCTTTGCATGTACATTAATTTAAATTAGTTATTAATTAGTAATCAGATAGTAATTGTGAGGTTTTTGTTTTCACACTGCTCATAATTTAATTTTTTAGGGATCAGAAGGCATTTTAGGTCCTTTATTAGTAACTCATAGTCATCTAGCACTTTTGAAATTTTAAGCAAATTGCACCATTGTAATTCCCTCTGTTTGCACTATTTGGGTCCAGCACTCTCTAGAGTGATGAGCAAAAATGTAACAACAGCTTCTTTTCTCATTATTTAATTACTTATTCATTCAACAATTTATAAGCCCTAGCATGTGTGAGGTATAAGCACCAGAAGCAAGAGAGACCTGGCCTCAGCCCTTCCACAGCTCACAGTCCAGTGGGGTAGACTGACATTTTTTTTTAATCACAAAAACACAAATGTAATTGCAATTGACAAATGCCCCAAAAGACAATGCAGAAGGATGTAAGAATGAACTCCCAAGGAAGTGACACTGAGCTGAAATCTGAAGGTTGAGGAGTTAGCCAGGTGGAAAGCAGAGAAAGCAGCTTGGATTTAAGGTGGTAACAGTGAAGATTAAGAAAGGTTCATGGATTGGAGATAATTTTAGGCAGAAGAATTAACAGGACAGAAGAAATCAAGAATGATTCCCATGTTTCTGGCTTCTACCATAATACTTACAATGCTTCCATGCATTTATTTATAGATCTATTTTCCTCTAATAGGCACTAAGCTCCTTGAATTCAGGGACAGTATCCTATTGGTATCTCTTACATGTATAAAAGTATCTGTCTGACCCATGGCCACCCAAAGAATATTTCATGAATGGATGAATAAAAAAATTAAGTGAGGATATTAAGGACAAGATAGATAACTAAGGCCAACCTCACAAATAAGGTAACTTTTTTTTTGTTTTTTGTGGTACGCGGGCCTCTCACCGTTGCGGCCTCTCCTGTTGCAGAGCACAGGCTCCGGACGCGCAGGCTCAGCGGTCATGGCTCACGGGCCCAGCCACTCCGCGGCATGTGGGATCTTCCTGGACCGGGACACGAACCCGTGTCCCCTGCATCGGCAGGTGGACTCTCAACCACTGCACCACCAGGGAAGCCCAAGGTAACTTTTAAATCACCTTTTGATGTGGTTCCCAAATGATGGACCAAAAACTCCTTATACCAGACATTCAGAAAATACACATTCCCCAGCTTTGCTGAGGAATTTTTTCCTGAAAATTCCAATTGACTGGGTCTAAAAAGAAATCCAGAAAGTTTTTCACAGGAAATGTTGATGCTCAACCAGCTAGGTTTGGGAATCACCATCCAAAGCAGTACTTCTCAAACTTAACTTATTTCAAGATACAGATCTGATAAATTCCCATTAGAAACAGTAGTGATTTCAGGCAGAAGGTGAGGCCAATAGGGCAGTGGTTCTCAACCTTCACTATACTGGAATCAACTGAGAAACTTAAAAAAAATACTGACCTTGGGGCTTCCCTGGTGGCCCAGTGGTTGAGAGCCCACTTGCCGATGCAGGGGATACAGGCCCATGCCCCGGTCCGGGAAGATCCCACATGCCATGGAGCGGCTGGGCCCGTGAGCCATGGCCACTGAGCCTGCGCGTCCGGAGCCTGTGCTCCGCAACGGGAGAGGCCACAACAGTGAGAGGCCCGCGTACCGCAAAAAAAAAAAAAAAAAAAAAAAAATACTGACCTGTGAGCACTATTCCTAGAAATCCTGATTTAATTGGCCTGGGGTACTTTGGGAGGTGCAAACCTTCTCCAGGTGATTGTAATGTGCAGCCCAGGTTGAGAACGTCTGACCTCCGTGGGGGGCATTACCCATTAATTGAGAATCACTGATCTAGACCAGTGGCTCTCAAACTTAAGTTTGCATTAGAGTCACCTGGAGGGCTTGTTAAAACCAGATTCAGAAGTTCTGGAGTGTGGCTTGAGAATTTGCTTCAGAAACAAGTTCCCAGGTGAAGCTGATATTGCTGGTCTTAAGCCCACACTTTGAGAATCACTGATTGGTGGTAACAAATTACTGGGAAGAATTTATTAATAACCTGTTAGTGTATTAACAGCTGTTAGTTCCAGCTTACCAATAATAAAGAACAAAGATGATCCAAAACTGACTCCTTCACTTTACCCAATCCATCCTCAGCAACAAAGACTGACACAGTTTACACAGTGCTTTCTCATTCTCTTGTACTGCTTTTGATCAGCACGAAAACTTTTCAAGGTAGATATACAGGGTATAATTATTCTCACTTCAGAGATGAGGAGAATACGGTCAAAGAAATTAAGCAATTCATGGTGACATAGCTAATTAACGGCAGCCCCAAGGCACGAGACACTACTGGCTTCAAGTCCATTACATTCTACTGAAAGATGCTCCCATTCCCTTTTTCTCTAGGCCTGGGCCATGCCAGGGAATCTGGAATATAGCTGGGAAGGATCTGGGACTCTTCAGGTGGTTTTGATTAACATCCTGAAAATTCAAATGAACTGGACCAAGTCAGGCTTCCCCCAAACTCCTCAAACTCCATAGAAAATTTCATAAACCAAAGCCCACACCAAGACTCCATTAGCCTGCCAATTTACATTCAAAACCAATACCCCAAGGAAATCATGAATTAGAATAAATCTGCATTCCCATGACAAGAAGCATAGGAATTTTCCTTTCTCTCCTCTAATATTTTTGTATTTGCACTTACTGCATCCTCTCATCTACCTTGCTGTCTCTTCCTAACCTGGGTATCACTCAACTAATCAGCTCTTTTTGTAACCTCAGAGATTCCCATCCTTTTGAAGTCACAACCCCCTGAGTAGAACACATGAAATCATGGCCTTATTATTTTATCATCTGTATCACTTTTGGAGGGGATTAAAAAAATAGAAATTGTAGACTATCAAAACAATTTTTTTAAGAGGTACACTTTCATTAATTAATTCAAAAATGCTTATTGAGTGCTAATGCTCATTTGAATGATTAGACTGGAAAGTTATTTGTGCTTTTTGTTTCTTTTTGGAACTGGTAATAACAAAAATAAAGTTTAAAACAGAAAAATATTAATTGCCTGCTAAATGAAGAATATATGATTAATTTTGAAGAATTACTTAACAATTTTCACAGATGACTTTTAGAACACTGAATTACAGATATCCGGAAACCATACCATATTTACAAACTTTCAGGGTTAAATATGATAAAATTCTAGACTTAAGCTTCTTTATCTAAATGAATTAATAATAATATTTCAATTAAGATTTTAATTAGATCAGTATTTTAGATGGGCTGACTCTACATCATCACAATAAACATTAAGCCCAGGAACCATACACCACAAGGCCTAGAGTACTTTGACAAATTAAAGAGAACCATTAGCTGATGGAAGGCTTGTTCTGGAAGTATTTATGGCTGCGATCCATAGGGATGCAGATGACTTTCTGAAGAATGCCACACCTCAACAAGAGGAGATAAAGGAAAAAAGAAAAACTCACACTGGGTTTGTTTACTGCTTACTGGTACAAACTGAAGAACCATGAAATAATTTCCCAGTAAAGTTCCAAACAAATATCTGACTAAAAAAGAAACTAACTAAAAAAGAAATGGTAAGAACGCTATCTACGCGTGAAGTAGTATCAGTATCTCAGGGATAAGAATAGTCTATGTACATCTCAACTGTAACTGGTGCCAACATGTGAGTACCTGAAGCAGAAGGGCATTTCACAGAAGTACACGATCAGATGAGGCTGCAGGAGAACCTCACTCCACACCTCAGCGCTCTAAAGAACATTCACCTCACAGCAGCCGCCTGCCTGTGCTCTGGTCATTGATTAGCTCTATCACCATGAAATAATGTCTTCACCTCAGCAGCTAAGCATTTGTGAATAAACCCACTCAGGTTTATCAGGCCGGGAAATGTCTGCACAGATTACAAGGATCTCCTTTGTTGAACAACTCTCTCCTCAGAGGAGGATGGATACAGTGAAGGGGGTGGGGGGAAGAAGACAGACACAAATAAGGGTGGGATAGAGGAAAACAGAGACAGGGCAGACCACGTAATTCTGTTTCTTTGCCAGTGATTGGACATGAAAGCTTAAGGGAAAAAAAGGAAAAAAAAAGAAAAATCAGTCTGCAGAAAGAGGAGGAATGATGAAGCAGGCATTTGGAGTAAAGCAGTTTCAGTACTTTCCTTAGGTTCTGCTACACTCCTAGCCTTGGACTCCGAGGGATCCCATATTTTGAGAAATATTCCCCTTTTCTGTTGAAGCTAGTTCAAGATGGTTACTGTTTTACACACACATGCGTGCGCGCACACACACACATGGTCTAATAGTGAAGAAAGAAAAGGGACGATGCTGAATTTTGTTTAAGATGAAAACAGATTAATAATTGGTTTTTATTCTCCATATAGTTCATTCTATTAGGTCAAATCTCTAAGAATTCAGTTTTAGAACATTTAGTATTCCCACATTCTATACTGGGGTTTCAGGAAGCCCTCAAGGGTGAATTATTTATCCCTGAGTTCTCAGGGGACAGAGTAAACTACTAACAGCTGACAGGTAGTACCCCATTGATCTAAACAAAGAGACGGACTATGCATGCAAGTCACTAAGAGAGGAAAACACTGAGGTTCCCTGCTCTATAACTTTTTTCTTAAAAACCATAATTGCACAGATTAGAGTCCATTACTTCTACAAGGTTCATGACAAAGAGCAGCCGCTTCCTGCTGCACCTCCTCAACCCTTCACCTCAGAGGCAATCACTATCAATTTGTTTAGCTGTTTCTTCTGATATTTTAGTCCATATTTTCTAAGGAATACGCACACAGAATTCACTGATTATTTTCATTTTCAGATTTTATCTTCTGACTTCCTACTATGGAAGATGAGGCAAAGCAACATTTACATTAGATGTTGTATAAATATATACAACAAAATCCACTCAGTTGCCTTTTGACACTGCACAACAGACTTTTAAAATTATAATGCAAATTAACTGACAAAATCCATAAGTTTTCTGTTGGAACTAATTAGCACAATTCAGAGTTCAAAGCGGTGACTTCTACTGCATTAAGCTAAGGCTTAACATTCCTCACTCCTTTTATTTATTTATTTATTTTTACGGTTTCCCAGAGTGGCCTTTTTTTTTAAAAAACATCTTTATTCAAGTATAATTGCTTTAAAATGGTGTGTTAGTTTCTGCCGTATAACAAAGTGAATCAGCTATAGATATACATATGTCCCCATATCCCCTCCCTCTTGCGTCTCCCTCTCACCCTCCCTATCCCGCCCCTCTAAGTGGTCACACAGCACCAAGCTGATCTCCCTGTGCTATGTGGCTGCTTCCTACTAGCTATCTATTTTACATTTGGTAGTGTATATATGTCGGTGCTTCTCTCACTTCGTCCCAGCTTACCCTTCCCCCTCCCCATGTCCTCAAGTCCATTCTCTACAACTGCATCTTTATTCCTGTCCTGCCCCTAGGTTCTTCAGAACCTTTTTTTTTTTTTTTAGATTCCATATATGTTGCCGTGTTAGCATACGGTATTTGTTTTTCTCTTTCTGACTTACTTCACTCTGTACAACAGACTCTAGGTCCATCCACCTCACTACAAATAACTCAAATTCATTTTTTTTATGGCTGAGTAATAGTCCATTGTATATATGTGCCACAGCTTCTTTATCCATTCATCTGTCGATGGACACTTTGGTTGCTTCCATGTCCTGGCTATTGTAAATAGTGCCGCAATGAACACTGTGGTACATGACTCTTTTTGAATTATGGTTTTGTCAGGGTATATGCCCAGTAGTGGGACTGCTGGGTCATATGGTAGTTCTGTTTTCAATTTTTTAAGGAACCTCCATACTGTTCTCCATAGTGGCTGTATCAATTTACATTCCCACTAACAGTGCAAGAGGGTTCCCTTTTCTCCACATCCTCTCCAGCATTTATTGTTTGTAGATTTTTTGATGATGGCCATTCTGACCAGCGTCCTCACTCCTTTTAGATCTATTTCTTCATGTGCTTGAATTAGGTTTTGAATTAGACATGGATTTGATGTGATTCTTAAAGAAAAATGTTAGTACTAACTAATTCTGAAAAATGTTCTGCAGTTATAAATCAAGGTATTTAAAATCCAAAGTCTTACACATTTTTTCTAATTAATGTATGTTGTTTCATTTTATAGGAAATTATTTTCATTTTTCACCTGGCATTTAACTAGCAAAGTTCAGTTTCACTTCATCAAAAGATATTTCCAGTATGAGAATAATTACCTTAAGAATTTTCTAATTTAAACAAGTCAAATGGAAAAAATCTTTGGGGACATATCAACGAACTTGGGAGTTACTGGTTCATACCTACAAATATCTTAAGCATTACGAATATAAAGCTTAAAGAGATTTAACAGTAAAGTGCATATTACAATTGATTGTAGAAAAAAATAAAACATCTTTCTGTTACTTTAGTTAACAATCAGGATGTCAATAAAAGATTCCAAGTTTTGTTCAACAGTAAAATTTTGCAATCTAGTCATTACTGAGTTAAATACAAGAGAACAGCAAGTTTTCTCCTTGAAAAATATCATTTTCTTATTTCAATAGGACTTTCTGTTTTAAATTTAGTTTTATTAATTACTACTTCAAACATAATTAATTAATTAATACTTCAAACATAAGTGAAACCTCATTTAAATACAACCTTTTGCAGGCTTTTAAGATCAGAGTGACCAAAGGATATCATATATTTTCATATAATTTAAATTCACTTATATTTATAAACTATTATTTAGTGTATCCATGCCCCAGATGCCAGGGACAAAACAAGGAAACAGAAAAGTCCTACCCTGTAATCAGGCAACATGCTTTATTAACATAAAATATATTTGGTACTAAAATATCCTTGCAAGAATTAAACAAAGGTGTGAATGCAAATATTCACATTATTAAAAAAGAAACCAAAGATGACTAAATTAAGATGCTTTCTTAATATCAGTGATGAAGTTTAGTGAACCTTTGCTACAAAGCAAAAAATGTGATAGAGTTACAAAGACATTTGTATCTAAGATGTCTGAAAGGCATGGACCATTAAACGACTCTTGGATCATTTTAAGAATACAGTCGTAGTTCCTACAAATATTAACAGTTAGTATCATATCATTAGCCACACAATTTCTTGTGGTTTGAAGAACAAATGTAGAGGAATTAAAAGCAACTATCTTAAAAGATGAAGTAAAATGATCATTTGAAGCCTGCCCAGGAGCTCACATTCAGCCACATTTCTTATCTATTTACTTTAACTGACCTTTTTTTGTGAGTAAGGGGGACTAGGTAAAGTTGAAATGAAAGGTTTGTGAGACAGGGTACATATTCAGCTATACTATCTGTTTACTTTGGCTGACCTTTTTTTCTGGGGAAGGGGAAGAAAAAGAAGTATCTGCTCGTGGAAATCTCTGTGCTAATAATCATAAGGATCAAAAAAAGCCCATCATGCACACACCAAAGTAAAGACACTTGCTGTGTAAAGGCAAATCCCACGAGAGTAAATGTGACAAAGATAAAAGGTATTTCTGTGTCTGCTGCTTTGTTAGGCTTCTAAATTCACTACAATCCACCTAAAGGCCATTTGCACACTTATGCAACATAATAAAGCTATTTATCTTATTTTACAATTAAACATTATAATTAAATATCACATTTAATAATTAATTTAAAGGTATTGATAGTAAGAAACATTTTCAGCATCTTATTTTACATGAGCAAATACAGCTTATTTTTCTCTCAAATGTTTTTATTTTGAATGACCAACCCACAGAAAAATTCAAAGAATAATATACTGAACATCCATATACCCTTCATCTAGATTTACCAGTTGTTAAAATTTTGCCACATTTGCTTTATCTCTCTCTCTCTACACATACGCATATAAAATACTATCTGCTGAGCTATCTAAAAATAAACTACAGACAACATGACTTGAGTCTTTTAGTGATTCCGCTTGTTTTTAGCAATTTCGATCAGAAATACAAGAGCCCTAGGCTTACAAGATGTTTTCAGGTATCAAGTCACATAAAAAGACTGGAAATAGAAGATCTAGGTTCAAGTTGGCTGTGTGTGACATCAGCCAGTCTTTCTCTCTCTCTGAGTCAACTGTCTTCTGGATAAAAGGAGCACATGCCCCACAGCAGTGTTGTGTGAAAATATAAGTTAGACCCAGATAACCAAAACTAAGAAGTTAAATGTAAGAACAGATATTGATGCGGAAGGATTTTCGGCATGATAAAGACTTGTCTTCTCCTGGCCCTCTCCTGCTCAGTGTTCCGACCGCCTGAAATCCAATCCAATTGGGGCGCTTCTGACACTGGAGGAAGGGGAGCCAATTCCTAACTGTAGGGACTGTCATTGCCATTGCAGGACCTTATGCCTGGTCCCTGCCCACCAAATGCCAGTATTGTCTTCCACCATTGCCACAAAATCAAATATGTCCCCACTAAGAATTACTGAAGGTGTAACTTAAAATGTACATGTAACTAGGAAAACATACATGTTAAGCCTTAAGCCCTTTTACCTCCATATAAATAAATGGGTAAGAATGTTCTTCTAGAAGCCCATGGAGACAATGTGAAAATTCTAGAAATCTAAGATGCACTGAAGGGAAAAATCATTCTGCCAAGGGGGCAGAAAGCCCCTGAACGGAGAGGAGGTAGAGAATGCTTAAGTAAAGTTTACCTGGTGTATACCTTTCTAGACATTTTTCAATGAAAATGTAGATATAGGCACATACAATTACAGAAGTTTTTAAAAAATCAATAATTATTAAGATAACAAGCATCCAGGTCTAGGGCCAGTCCCAGCAGAGTGCTGGAGCCACCTCATACTGGCTTGTGAGAGCTGGATGCACACATCTCTTCCCGACCCCATACTTACTGACATCATATCACACAGGTAGCTTGATACTGCCCTGGTGGGGTTACTGACACCACTGAACTCCTATCTCAAACACTACACATCAGGCTCCCCCCACCCACCTAAAGAGCTGGTTGTTAAATATCTATCAGCACACCACTGGTCAGCCCTCACTGTGTTTTATGTTGAATAATAAATTGTGAGTAAATTCAAATGGTGTCATTATCAGGTCTACACACAAGAGAAGCATTGATAAAAATACTCTTACCTTGTATTTATACTTTTAGAACTCAGAGCTAGAACTATGAATGTAAAAGTCATGTACTGGAGAACATGTTGACAAAAAGTTTCACACTGTCACTAAGAAACTGAACTCCAAGGAGGCAGGGGCCAACAAAAGGCCAGGTTGAGGCTGCCTGTTTTGTTGTCGTAAAATAAAAATTATCATACCCTTGAAGACTAGAGCTGAAATGGGCCTCAACCCCACAGAGAAGCTCTTTTGTCACCATCAATTCTGGCGATAATAATAATGACTATAGTAGCAAACACTACTACTACTATTCTGGCACTATGTGCCAGAATTTGTGTACATTAACTCACCTAAGCCTCACAGCAATCTTAATGCAGTAGGTATTATCGTTATCTCCATTTTACAGATGAGGACATTGAGCCACACAGTTTTAAAATAACTTGTTCAAGCTTATACAGAGAGTTAAAAGCAGTCTGGCTTCACAGTCTGTGGCCCTAACTCCTGTGTTATCCGGGAATGTGCCAACCCACAGTTAGTCCCTTCAACATGTATCTTTCACTACCCCACATCTATTTTTGTGACTACATATCTCCCACTACGCCAACACAACTGACATGCTCAGGGTTCCTTTGTGTGCTTCTATTTCTCTTTAAGCCTTTGTTTTATCATTTCCTCAGCAAGATATTCCAAACTGTCTACCACAATGGCTGACAGATAACAGCCATTCTGTAAAATATGCCTGAATTTTAAAGCAGAGTACAGCTGTACCATTTTATATTCAAAAAGGAGCTTAACAGTTGAGTTGGAAACGTTAAAATTGCTGGTATGGGCAAAGAGTTTCACATCATACAAGCTGTAGGTGAGTACAGTTTGAAAACATTGGAATTAAAATTCACTTCATATTTTTCTTGCCAAAAAAAATTTGTAAGTCTAAAAAAAACCCTGCTATTTGGTTTATTATTACCAAAGACCACTGATTTTAAAATGTTTTAAAGGTTAGAATATTTATAAAAGTATCATGAAACAGAAGAGTGTTACTCTGTTTGAGGCTAAACTAATCGTTTTAGCTTTAGCAATTTATGAAAGCTATATCTTTTTTTTTTTTTGCAGTACGCGGGCCTCTCACTGTTGTGGCCTCTCCC
The DNA here is from genome assembly GCF_949752795.1 of Hyperoodon ampullatus. Lineage (NCBI taxonomy): Eukaryota > Metazoa > Chordata > Mammalia > Artiodactyla > Ziphiidae > Hyperoodon > Hyperoodon ampullatus. The sequence continues at coordinate 63,049,249 of NC_136925.1, read as the reverse complement.
GCTGCAGAGCACAGGCTCCGGACACGCAGGCTCAGCGGCCATGGCTCACGGGCCCAGCCGCTCCGCGGCATGTGGGATCCTCCCAGACCGGGGCACGAACCCGCATCCCCTGCATCGGCAGGCGGACACCCAACCACTGCGCCACCAGGGAAGCCCGAAAGCTATATCTTTATCTGAGAAATATTTGCTACAACATGGAAGAGACAAAATGTTCTTCCTAATGAAGAAACATAATTAGAGCAGCTTTTATTTTTGTTTGGCTGTCATATATACCTGGTTTGTTGATTTCTGCCTGTGTTTATGAAATGATCTACTTGGTATAAAACCAAACACTAGCATTTAGAACTCAAACCATACTTAGGTGTGGCTGGTACAGCAAACACGGCTTGACAGAAGAAGCAGTAACCTAATGGAAAGTACATGGGAAGAAAGATAATATGCTAAAACCTACGATGACAACATTCATAAAAGAATGGAAATAATCCACTCTGAAATATTTTAAATTTAGTACTATCTTCAGTGAAGTTTAGAAAGAACCAATGTCTATTTTTACAGAATATATTGCCCATCAGCTGAAGAGAGTTCTGATATTTTTTCCAAAAGGTTGGAGTTTTTATTTAACCTAAACCATACAAAATAATTTCAAATCTGTTTTATACATTACTTTCTAGATCTTTATTACTTACTTGATGAAGCATAATGAACTACTATACAAGTAAAGGACTTCAAGATTTTCCCCATTAGATATGATAATAGATCCATGTAAAAAAATATGGAACTTGCAATTTATAAACTAAAATATCCATCATAGTGTCGGTTTTGATATAATGCCCACCATATAAACTATTTTAAAAGCTTAAAAAATAAACAAAATACAAATTAGCAAGTAAACGAAAACTTATATTTGAAGAGTTTACGTTACAAAAACTAGCCATACAGAATCTAGAGTGATATCTGTATAATTAACAGTGCTAAAAACTAAACAGGTTACTGTTGGTCTTACGTCTCAAATCTTTTTTGTTTTAAAATAATTTTTCTGCCACTAAAAATATCATCAATCCACTGAGATTTAAAATTCTTCAGAGGATAAATTTAACTCATATCACATGGTGTAAAAATCTACCCAAAATGCACCTTTTCTGACCTTTCTAATGAGTGGTCACCACACAAAAGTAATGAGAGACTAAACTCACACAAGGCATTAGTACAGTTAAAAGTCGTATTTTCAACATGTGATGAGAGTTACAAATATGCATACATATACATTCAAAAATTAAAGTTTTTCAAATCATTTTGTTTTCTTTTTTCTATTCATTTTCCTTTGCATAAGAAAGTCTTTGATAATCCTACATTGGAATATACGATTAGTAGCCCCAGTTACATTTAGTACGAAGGTGGAACAGTAACAGTGGCTATAATGTATGTTAAAATTAAAATCCTATTTCTGGAAGTAAAATGATGTCGCTTCTATATACTGCCAGTGAAGCAATTTGGTTTAAGTTTTCTTACTCCACTTCATATTGGGAAAATGTTTACCAATTTTGTAGGAAAAAAGGAGAACTCCAGGTTTCAGACTTGACTAGAGATACTGTTCTCATGAACTGAGACAAATAATGTAGATAAATAAGCAAGCCTTGCAGAGGGAAGGAAGGGAAGAAATAAAGAGCTCAGTGTGAGATGCTTGTTTGGACACTAAGTGCCTGCAACCAGCATAGAGCTGAATAAGCAGGCCTGAAGCTCTCAACAGAGGTCAGAGCTGGAAAAGGGGGGTGGGCATTATTACTTAGAATGGACATGTAAAAAAGTACTAAGCCAGAGTCTGCCAAGTTTAAGGGGGAGAGAAAGATTCCATGATGAAGTACAAAAAGGAAGGGTCAGGGACGATGAGAAAAAAAAAAAAAAAAAGAAGAACATGGAATCCCTGGGGTAAGGAGTTTCAAGAAGGAAGGTGTGATCAACAATTTGAAATACAGCAGCGAGGTCCAGTATGACAGGTGCTGACAAGTGGACAGGATGTGGTATTACCGAGGTCAATGATGGCTTTTGCCAGAACAATTTCAGTAAAGAAGTGTGGCTAAAGCCAGCTGTGGGCTTAGGAGTAAATGGACATATAGCCATAAGTGCCTAGGACTATAGGCTTTCAAGGGTCTACAAAAATGTCTAAGAGCTGAAAATTAAAATCAATTTTTAATTAAATGTATATAAATTAACATTATTAACTGATACGTTTTGTATTAAACATTTCATTCCATTTGAAAACAATTTTTAAGTTAGAGTTTTTCACTTCACAAAAATTCCTAAGTAAGCATAATAATTGCCAAGAAATCATAATCAATCATAAGTGAGCCACTCACTGCCAAATGACTTCAAAAGCCAAAGTCTAAAAATCTTTTCAAGATAATTAGCCCTGTTTAATCAGAGATGTGGATCCATTTTATAGATTCAAGTGATATAGGGTAAGACCTCCAAGGAGAGCACCCTAGGACTGCAGAGCTCTTATGGCCTTGGTGAATGGAGCTTAAGGCGACACTAAAAGCTTGGCTAAGAAGGAAAGAAAAGTGAAAGGAAAATACAGGATAAAGGAAGAAGTTACAGGCTGAGGAGAAAGTCAGTAGAGTTGGAGACTGAGGATATAACAGAGAGAATAGGTAATTTAATGGAACAAAGTGCTGAAGGACACAGAAGTGTATGGGGTTAAGAGCACTCATGTGCAAGACTTCTGAATAGCAGAGGAGGAACGGATAGGTTTAGATTTAAATACGTTTACAGGCTTGCAGTGAAAATAGATAATCTGTGCTTGCATCCTACAATTATTTTTTTTTAAAGAGAGAGATAAGGTTGTTTGCTGAAAGTGCAGGGAATAGGGTTGGGGGGCGGCTTGAGAAGAGAAGCAAAGGTTGGAAACCGAGATAAAGAATTAGCACAGTATTTTCAAGTATGTTCTCTTATGCAGTTCTTATAATCACCTTGCAAGCTTATGAGGACAGATATTACTAATTCCATTTTACATGGTAAAGAAACCTGAACTCTCAGTTATATAGAAAAATTGCCTATTTGAAGTCTTTTTCAACTATGTTTAAGATCTCTTATTACTTATTATAATCTCAATTTTTCCAAATGCTTACAAATCTAGCTGTGATGTTTTTGATCTTGTAGTATGTCATAGAACCATGACCTAAGCCATCTCTCTCTCCCCAGAAGCACTAAACATCTATCTCCCAATCTACAGTCTTGCTCAGAATTCAGGAAAGAATCAAAGCCTAATTCTTAAAGGTGGAGAGAAAAAAATCTATAAAAATACTGAATCACTATGTTGTACACCTGAAACTAATATAATATTATAAATCAACTATACTTCAATAAAAAGTGGAGGGAATATTAAGACGCTGAGCCAAAAACTGTAATGATTTCTGACATAGTTAGGTACCTACAAGATTTTAGAGTACTGCAGTTTGCATTCAAAAGCCCAGTTTTAACATATTCCCAAGTTAAACCTACATCAACAAAGGTAAGGCATTTCCCAACTGGGTGTTTTAGGATACTTAAGTATATAGATAAAACAGGTAGTGGTCAGTAGCATTAAGATGATAATGACAATTCTGAAAAGAAAGAATAAGTAGTCACTAGGTTTTCCCCTTTAATTAGAAACAGAACAGTGAAATGGATTTAAGATGTCACAAGATTAATGCTCCCACCTCAGTTGTCAAGACTTTGGAAATCAGCTTTAAACACCAGAAAAGACTTTGAAATCCGAGAACTAGATTCTATGTTTGGAAATCCCTTTTGAGCCCACAGGCGACACTATGTAAGAGAGAAGATTCCAAGTTCACTCTTCATCTTGCTCAGTCTACCTGGAGGATCTCACATTACTGGGCACCCACATCTGGTTGATATCCTCGCCAGCAGTTTCTCTGACCTACTGCATGCTCTGGGGTCTCCTCCTGTTTTGGGTGGGCTGTTCCCTTCTTCCTTCCAACATTAATTCCCTCCTGAAGATAGTTTTTTATTTTGTTTTTTTGCTTTTCTTTCTCTAAACTTATTGCCCTTTGATTGATGCATTCCTATGGACCAAACCATCAGTAAGTTAATGGTCTTCAAAGCCATATTTACAGTCCTAACCTCCAGCCAATGATCTAGCTCCAGAGATGCACTTTGGAAAAGACTGGGGTGGGTGGTGAACAACTGATAAGTGTTCTTCCTGTCTGCCAGGCTGCTATTTTTTGGCTCCCATGCTCAAAATTCTATAATCACTCCATACTATTTTATACAGACTATTAAAGAAAAAAACTTGTTATGGTTCCCTTTTAATTGAGAGCTGGAAGACAGTGTGATTATATTTCCCAGTTTGTCTGCCTGCTTGTATTGGATCAGTCAAAAAAACCAAGTTAGAGCATGTAATTTCTCCCAAGGCACTGTTGTAATTTATTGTTATTCTACACTAACAAAGTTACATAGCTTCTGCCATATCAAATACTGACTCAGAAGTAAAGGGGAGAGGAATTCTGGGTAGTTGGAAGCAATGAGGCCATGTACATCCAAACCTCTTAGTGTATCCTCACAAAAACCAATACAGAACAACAAAAAGAACAAATAAAACTACATAAAACTCAGGCTACAACACATCCAAACTTGTAATTACATGTAAAAAAACAAAACAAAACAAAAAAATCCCCCAGAATCCCAATGTGCATTCTCCCATGTTCCAGATCTAAGCTTTATTGGACAGCAAGGGCAATTTAGGAAAAACTGAATAGAACAGAGAAGAGCTAGGATAAGGTCTAAAACTGATTTAGAGCCACCACCAGAAAGAGAAAGCCCATCCTATGAGTGAAAATACTGAAAAAGCCTAGCATAGAATAGAGTACAGATTTTAAAGTACATAGGACACAAGGAGTTATTTTAGGAAGTTAATAGTTTAAAGGGAAAAGAGGATTAAAAGGAAGGAAACGTACCAATCCCAAACCATCAATCCTGTACATGGATACGCAGAAACACATAAAGTCTTAATCTATTTTTTAAAAAACATAAAAATAAAATGAATACCATAAACTCAAACATTTCACCTGACAAAAGACCACCTCAAAAAAATACATAGCAAAGTGTAAGAAAAACTGTAATATAGCATTCTAAACTGAATTAATATCTCTAAACAAGCAGCTGGGGACAGGAAGGAAAAATAATTGACCTAGATCAGTGTAGTATAATAAGAAATATATTTGGTCTTGGTCTGCAGTTCCTGGCACAGAGCTCCTAAAACCCCTGGAAGTTCCTGAATGATAGGAATGTCTTCTGTTTTCATAAGGAGTCCCTTTGGAACACACCTGAGTTTATGCTAATGAGGTGACTTAGGATGGAGTCCTTACATAGTCTCATGTGATTAGAGGGCTGGAAATTTCAGCTCCATCCACTGAACTCCCAGAGAAGAGGGAGGGCTGGAAATTAAGCTCTATAAAAACTCTTGAACAAGATTTGATGAGCTTCAAGGTTGCTGAACTTACCCATGTGCTGGCAGGGTGGGGCACTCCAATTCCATACAGACAGAAGATCCTGCACTCAGGACTCTTCCAGACCTCACCCTCTGTACCTCTTCATCTGGCTGTTCACTTTTATCCTTTATAATATCTTTTACAATGAACTAGTACATATAGTGAATGTTTCCCTGAGCTTTGTGAGCTATTCTAGCAAATTATCAAACCTGAGGAGGGGCTCTTGGGAACCCCAATTTACAGCTAGTCAGTCAGAAGTATAGGTGACAATCTAGGCTTTCAACTTGCATCTGACGTAAGGGCAGTCTAGTGGAACTGAGCTCTTAATCTGTGGGATCTGATGTTATCTCCAGGTAGATAGAATTAGAATTGAGTTAACTTTGTAGGACACACCATTGGTGTCTGCTGAGAATTAGAGAATTTCTTGGTGTGGGAAAACTCCACATACATCTGGTGTCAGAAGTATAGAGCTTTCCCCTTACAATCAAGAATTCAAAAACAAAGAAAAGAAGTGGACAAAAACAGGAAAAAGTGAAATAGAGCTAACTGGACACAAGAAAGAAATAGAAGAAAAATGGCAAAATCATATCAGAAATGAAGACAAAATTATGTAGTACTCAAAGAATAAATTTACACAAAAATATAAGGACATCAAAGACAGGAAAAAAATAACCAAGGAATGAAAATGAGACTAAAAACGTATCAGAGAGAAAGCATCTGATATAGAAGACAAGTAAGAGAGATTCAATTTATGTTTAATTGGAGTCCCTATAAGAAAGAAATGTAAATCAAGGAGTTCATATTCAGCTAAGCTATCCTTAAAGCATCGAGACTACAGAGAAATAGTTTTAAATATGCGAGAGCTCCTGAGAAGTCTGTACCCATAAGCCCTTCTTGAGGAATTTACTAGAATATAAACTTCATCAAACTAAAACATGATGAGGAAATTTTAGCAAAAAGATTGATGATGGGCATTTAATATATTTAGTTATGTATCTAAGATGAAAACAAAATTGGAAACAAGAGTGGAAGAATAATATATAATATGATATGTATTACATGTTATATGTGGTATGTTCTAACAAAATATAAATAAAACAACTCAAAATTTGATGCAATAGGGAGGGTAAAAAAAAGTAAGGTAAAATAAGCTTATCAGTTATTGTACATGCAGTAAGTAGGAGTTAAAATAAATACCATTAAAAACTCACAAACCAGAAAATAAATGGTTAAATTTTTTGAAAAACAAGGGACTAATGATAAGGATAGCATTAAATCTGTATATTGCTTTGGGTTGTATGGACAATTTAACAATAGTAATTCTTCCAATCCATAAGCACAGAATATCTCTCCATTTCTTCATGTCTTCTTTAATTTCTTTCATTAATTTTTTGTAGTTTTCAATAAACAGGTACTTCACCTCTTATATTAAATTTACCCCTAAGTATTTTATTCTTTTTGATGCAATTGTAAGTGGAGCTATTTTCTTAATTTCTCTTTCTGATAGTTCATTATTAGTATATGGAAGTGCAACAGATTTTTGTGTACTATTGTGTACTGATTTTGTATCCTGCAACTTTACTGAATTTATTAGTTCTAACATTCTTTATGGAGTCTTTAGGGTTTTCTGGATACAATATCATGTCATCTGCAAATAATGACAATTTTACTTCTTCCTTTCCAATCTGGGTGCCTTTTTTTTTTTTTTTTTTTGGCGGTACGCGGGCCTCTCACTGTTGTGGCCTCTCCCGTTGCGGAGCACAGGCTCCGGACGCACAGGCTCAGCGGCCATGGCGCACGGGCCCAGCCGCTCCGTGGCATGTGGGATCCTCCCGGACCGGGGCACAAACCCGTGTGCCCTGCATTGGCAGGCAGATTCTTAACCACTGCGCCACCAGGGAAGCCCTCTGGGTGCCTTTTATTTCTTTTTCTTGTTTAATAGCTATGACTAGGACTTCCAATGTTATGTTGAATAAAAGTGGCAAGAGTGGGCACCTTTGTCTGGTTCCTGATTTTAGAGGAAAAACTTTTAGCTTTTTTACTATTGAGTTTGATGCCCATTCCAATGGCATTTTTCACAGAATAAAACAAACAATCCTAAAATTTGTATGGAACCACAAAAGACCCTGAATAGCCAAAGTAATCTTGAGAAAGAAGAACAAAGCTGGAGGCATCATGCTCCCTGATTTCAAACTATATTACAAAGCTATGGTAATTAAAACAGTATGGTACTGGTATTGTAAAAAGAAACAGGTAGGACTACACCAAACTGAAAAGCTTCTGCACAGTAAAGGAAACCATCAACAAAATGAAAAGGTGACCTACTGAATGGGAGGAAATATTTAAAAATCATGTATCTGATGAAGGGCTAATATCCAAAGTATATAAAGAATTCACACAACTCAATAGCAAAAAACCATACTAACCAATTTTAATAATGGACAGAAGATCAGAACAGACATTTTTCCAAAGAAGACATAGAGACGGCCAACAGGTACATGAAAAGTTGCTCAACATCATTAATCTAGGGAAATGCAAATCAAAACCACAATGGCTGTTATCAAAATGACAAGAAATAGTAAGTGTTGGAAAGGATGTGGAGAAAAAGGGAACCCTTGTGCACTGTTGGTGGGAATGCAAATTGGTGAGGCCACTATGAAAACAGTACAGATGTTCCTCAAAAATCTTAAAATAGAATACCATATGATCCAACAATTCCACTTCTGGGTATTTATCTGAAGAAAACAAAAACATTAACACAAAAAGATATATGTATCCCCATGTTCCTTGCAGCACTATTTACAATAGTCAAAATATGGAAACAAACAAAGTGTCCATAAACAGACGAATGGATAAAGAAATTGTGGCATATGTATACAATGGAATATTATTCAGTCATAACGAAAGAATGAAATTGTGCCATTTGCAACAACATGGATGGAAAAAAACAAAAACAAAACAAAACAGAAAACAAGTTCACAGATAGAACAGAAGATTGGTGGTTGCCAGAGGCAGCAGATGGGGAGAAGGAGAAGTGGGTGAACTGTTTGGGATTTTTTTTTAAGTTTAAATAAAACAAAATAAAGGGAATAAAAGCATTACAAAATTTATAAGACCAAAGGAAACCACTGAAACAAAGAAAAAACTTACCTAAATATAAATTTTTTAATAAAAGAGCAAAAAACCACCCAAAGCACAACAAAAAATACACCACACACAGAAACAATGAACAAAACATAATACACATAATAATCATAACATAAAATAATATGACAGACTTGCTATCAAACATATTTTTATCAAGAAATATGAATAGGTTAAACTTGCATATTATAATAAAAAGATTTTTGATTTAGCTTGCCAAGCAAAACCCAAATATATGCTCTATATGAAAGACATACCAGAAACAACATGGTTCAAAAAAACTAAAAATAGAAGTATGGAAAAAGGTATACCTGGAAGATGGGAATAATATGAAAGCAGGGGCAATGACACTAATAAGAGATAAAGCATAATTAAAACTAAAAAGCAATTAGCTGTGTCAAAGAAAGAGTCTCTTTGATGCTAAAAGTCTCAGTTCACTAAGTGTATGTTGTAAACATCTATGCACCAAATAATACAGCATATGGCTTTATGAAGTCAAAACTAGAAGAGATTCAGGGAGACACAGATAGAAACCCACTGATAATAGGAGATTTTAACATTCCATTCTCAGTACAAAATGGATTAAGTGGACCAAAAATAAGAAAGGATACAGAAGATCCAAATAACATAATCAATTAGTAGAGCTTATGGTTATATATTTAACTTTACAATGTGATAATAGAGAATATACCTTCTTCTCAATTGTATATGTAACATACACAAAAATTGATCATTTATTAGGTTCTCCTCCACAAAAAAATCAACATATTCCATAAAACAGAATGACTAATAACAGTGTTCTCTGATCATAATAAAACTAGAAATTATTAACAAATTTTCAAAAATTAAAAGGCACTTTCATATGGAAATTAAATAACTTCCTACTAAACAACTTTTGGGAGAAAGATGAAATACAAATAGAAGTTACACATTTTTTTAATGATAATGAAAAAAATTATATATCAGGATTTATGAGTTACAATTGAAATGAAAACTAGAAGAAAATTCATAGCCTTAAACACTTTATTAACAAAATGAAATAATAAAAATAAGTAAATTCCTAGATCAAAAGTTGGAAAAAGAAAGTAAGCCAAAAGAAAGTATCAAGAAGGAAATAAAGATAAAAGCAGTAATTAATAAGGTACTGAATAGAAAAACAGTAGTTCTCATTCATAAATCAAAATCTTATATGCTGAAGAAAAAATAACAAAATAAACATGCCGTTAGATAACTTGAAGTAGGAATCACATATATACAAAATCAGAAATGACAATAGTGAAATAACCATTGAATCAGAAGAAATTAAGAAGTCATGACTCTACAGACGTCCGTATAAATAAATGTGAAAACCTATAAGCAAAGGATAATTTCCTAAACTCCCATTAGAGATAGAAAGTTTAAACAGACAAATTTCCATAGAAGAAATAAAGAAAGTTATCAAGAAGTACTCCACAAAACGAACCATGCCCGGATGGTTTCACAGGGAAAATCTACCAACGCTTCAAAAACCAAATACCCTCCATGTTGCACAAATTGTTCCAGAGCTTAGAAAATGTAGAAAAACTTCTTAATTCTTTTTTATGAAGCAATTAAAACATTGATACACAAACCAAAAATTTAAAAAAAGAAACAGAAAAAAAAACCCTATATGAACCCTGTGTGGTGTGGGATCAGAATGAAGGGTATGACTAGAGGTACACATACACATATAGGTCAATATCACCTTCAAATATTGATGTAAAAGCTCTAAATAAAATATTAGCAGACAAAATCCAACACCACAGTAAGATAACAATACACAAAGAACAAGAGGGATTTAGTCTAAGGATGCAAGGTTGGTTCAATCCATTAATGTAATACATTATATTAATAGCTCAAAAAAATCATAATCATCTCCATAGATGCTGAAAAAGCCTTCAACAAAACTTAAGATCAATTCCTGACTCTAAAAAAAAAAAAAAACACTCAAGAAAACTGGAGTTGATGCATACTTTCTTAGCATGATAAATAAATATATACACTTTGTCTTAAAGTCAGTATCTTACTTTTAACAAGGAAACACTAGAGGCATTTTTACTAATACAAGAATTAAGACATCCTCTATAACACTATTTAACACTGTAATATAGGTATCTGCCAATGCAAAAAGATAAATCAATTAGGGGCATCAGAATTGGAATTGAAGATGTAAAACTATATTTATAGATGATATGATCACAAACTTGGAAACCCCTAAAGAATCAATGATCTTGGGGCTTCTCTGGTGGCACAATGGTTAAGAATCTGCCTGCCAATGCAGGGGTCACGGGTTCGAGCCCTGCTCTGGGAAGATCCCACATGCCGCAGAGCAACTAAGCCCATGCACCACAACTACTGAGCCTGAGCTCTAGAGCCCACGTGCCACAACTACTGAAGTCTGCGTGGCAAGAGCCTGTGCTCCGCAACAAGAGAAGCCACCACAATGAGAAGCCCATGCACCGCAATGAAGAGTAGCCCCCACTCACACAACTAAAAGAAAGCCCGTGCGCAGCAACAAGGACCCAACATAGCCAAAAATAAAATTAATTAATTAATTAATTAATTTTAGAAAAAGAATCAATGATCTTTAGATGGTAGAGAAACAGGGAGTCTCAAACACTGCTGCTTGGAATGGAAACTGGTATATTCCTTATGGACAGGAATTTGGTAATATCTAACAAAACTATATATATACATGTATATGTTTACCTTTTAATCCAGCAATCCCACATCTGGGAATATATTCTGAAGCTAATTCTCTACTGATGTGAATGTATGTACTTACAAGGTTATTATTCATTGTGGCACTGTTTATTTATAAGATATTTGTAACAAGCTAAATGCCCATATGTAGGAGACTAGTTGAATAAACTATAGTACGTCTACATAATGGAGTATTATGCAGAATGAAAAAGATCTCTATGAACTGATATACAGTGATTTCTAAACTACTTTCTGAGAATTCTAGGGTAGCGAATAGGTAAATATATTGTGAATAATAAGAATCAGGAGTTTTAAATCTGGAAAAGGAGAAAAAGTAGAATGAACCCTGTGTGGTGTGGGATCAGAACTGGGGGTATGATTAGAGATACACATACACATATTAATACATAGATACACATGTGCATACACATACATACACAATCATATATATTCACAAACATACATACACTCATGCTGATTTTTTCATATATAACAATCTTAGCCTTAAGATTCACATAATTAGACTGAAGAAATAAAATTTCATAATTTTTAAAAGTTAAATTTAAAAGATACTGGCTGTTCAATTTATAGCATAGGAAGATATTATGAGGAACAACTGTCAGGAAAAAAGGCTTTTAAACAGAGCAATCAAGCTAACCTCTAAATAGTAAAGAATTTACTCATATATGTCACCAGATCATAAAAACAGAAAAATATAATATTAATCTCAGTGGCAAATATTCTTATGTGCCCAGCTCAGATTATTTTTATATTAGTAAGATAACATATTACCCTTCAGAAAAGCTGCAAAGAGGCAAATGGTACTTGGTATTTCACAATGAAACATATCAAAAGCCACTGTACCTTACAGTAAAATCATAGGAGCAAGAGGCCAACACGGAAGCATGAAATGGTGAAAACTACAAAAAAAACACAAAAAACCCTTTTTGAGGTTAACTGTAATTATAACATGCTACTTCATAAGGTCATTCCCATGAACATTATAATAAAGTTCATCTAACTTAACCAGTTTTGTGAATACATATTATGATTGCTATTAGCACAAGTATCAAATAAACATTTAAATGTTAAAAGTTTTAAAATAATTTTTATGTTATTTGTATATCACATCTAATGAAAATGATATCAAGGTCAAAAACTGCAAATTTAAAAACAAGTAGTATTTAGTAATAAACATGTTTTACCAGGCTGCCCATTGCAATTTTATTTCTTCCATGTTTTTCTTACCAGTACTTTAATAGTTATATACACATAATATAATTACATTTGAATGCTCTTCATAGTTTACAAAATACTTTCACTACATTACCCTATTTCATTCTCAGAAGCACTGTGAAATATATATAGAAAATATTTTTTAACTACTAAAACCTGTGTGCCATGAAAAAAAATCAGGGCACTGTGTCTCATATGTTGAGTTGTAACCAGTAAAATTTAAAATATTAACTACAATTTAGAATTTTTTAAATAGGAATAACATAATGAATGAAAAGACCAAAAAGGTACCTTTTTATCCTTAATGTAAAAAACAAAGAATGAAATTGGGAAATGTCCCTTAATAAGATGTTTTCCACAGTGACTTAGCAAAATTTACCTAAATAAAAGCTGGGAAGCTAACTTAAGTCACCGTATACCTGACAAATTTGAGGGGATCAGCAGAAAAAAGTTACCTCATCCTCTGCTGTTTACAAAGTGGAAAACTGTCTCTACCCTAAACTTCTGAGAACATTCATATATACAATCATGCTAGGGAAAATAAAGAATTAACTCTCTCTCTCTGTGCAAGTTCCAACAAAATAAAGAAATCTTCCCCCCAAATGAAAAACTGTAAAGAATATAATACTAAAAGTAAATTACTATAGTTAAGACATATTAAAAGGAATAGTAGAATGGGGATGACAGAATGAGAGAAACATTTTTATTTAATCCTAAGTACTGCCTGACTACATTATTACAATTCATTCAATAAGTATTCCAGTATTTTACCCAATTTTAGCTTTCAATATTCATTATCATTCATTGGATAACAAAAACATGCATAAAAAAGAATGAATAACCCATCCCCTAAACACCTTTTATATATACTTCATTAAGTATATTTATATTTTTGTTCTATGTATAAAAAGAAAAGATAAAAACTTACTTTCACTCTCCTAATAGCATAGGTGTGACCAAGAAGTTCAAATACTGGTTGTCGCACATTCCTCAAGTCCCAGCCTCTCAAACTACAATCAACTGCCCCTGTCACCAGCAAATTCTGAAAACAATTCAGAGAAAAGTAAAGTATGACATCTTTGCAGTTAAGCAGTACCCAAGCTTTCCTACTAGAAACAGTGCCTATTTTCTGGTATTTATTTAATCTGATCCCAGGAGTCATTCTTGAAAAGTTATATAACATTATAGAAAGGAGTCAAAATATACATCAAAAAGCAAAAATTAGTAGGACTTGAGAGAAAAGGAACTCAATATGCTTTAGGCATATGATGGAACACTATACACAACAGAAAAAGGCATAGTCTCAAACAGCATTGTAGATTTTCCAATCTACTTTTAGGAATATTAATAAGAACATTAAGATTTTAAAAATTATACCTGACAAATGAGCCCACCCTTCTTTTCAGCATCCTCTGAGGTTTCTACCAAGCATTAAAAGGCAAGAGGCCTGCTAATTTACAAATATTTGAAAGTGCAAAGTATAAATTAAATTTTTATGTTTTTCTAAGTCTAAATCAATCACTGCTCTCAACTCTCATGGGCCATGTCTTAATATAATATGTCACACTATCTGAGAATTTATGCAGAAAGTGGTAAGTCTCCTATCTAGTCAGGTTTTATAAATCCTGCTATCTAGAACCCTAGGTGAACCCAGAGTTCATGGCTGAAGACGCCAAGAGCTGCGTCCACACTCAGCCCCATTCCACATCAACCAGGGCAGTAATCCATTGTGTGAACGTTTTTGGCTTCAATATAAGCTCATCTGAAAAAAAGCTGCAATGATTTAAAAAAAATTTTTTAACTACTCTCAAGTATATATCAGCAACTTTTTTAGAATTCCCAAAAGTATAACACACAGTCCACAATTTCATTTTCCTATTTGGAAAATTCATGAGAGAGATTTGAACTGTAGTCATCAGCACTGAAAATTTTATTAAAATCAAGTATTATTTGGAATATGTTCTATATTTTTAAAATCTATTTTATTTCTTTCTATTGAAAGAACTCAGCCAATACAATGTTCTCTTAACCTTCACTGATTACTTTAAAAGTGGGAAAAACAAGGCATATGTTATGCTTATTTGTCATAGTCAACAGACTACTTCAGGTACATAAATATATTTAAACAGCATATCAACACATATTTAATCCATTTCTATTTCTAATTCACATGCTCATATGGTTAGCTGAAGCTCTGCAAAAAGTTACAAATGGACACTGCTATCTTACAGAAACATGAAGCTTGGTTAGGTTTATAAGGGAAGATGAAACAAAATTCTAAAAACTGATGGACTGTCAAATTAAAAATAAAGTTACAAATAGTTCAGCAGCCTCACTAGCAAAATGAACAAGAAATGAAAGCAAAAGATGATACAAACTGGCAGGGTTAAGAGCAATAAAGTAAAAAATTACATAAGTTGTAAATCAGTTTCCCAAATAAACAAGTAAGGCTGCACTACTGAACTTTTGAGAATTTCTGTTTCTTATTCAGCCTGTTTTATGTGCACTTAAATCTAATTAATGCTAATGCAGGTCACTCACAATCATCAATTAGAAACAAAAGGGACTGAATTTAACTTAATGGTCCATAAACACTATCAAAGTCCACATAAACAAAGATAAAATAAAATCTAAAACATTTCAACATTAGGAAGGGCTCAGCAGCTCAGGATAGAACCAGACAGGGTACCTCATTGTATTTACACCAGTCACAACTCAGAATTTCTGCCTGATGTGCTGGAACCACAGTTCTGACTCCTGTTGTCTTCACATCCCAAATTCTCAAAGTCTGATCGCCTGGTGAAAGAGGAAGACTTGATCACTTTCCATCACACCACTTGGATACTCGGTACCCAGGACAACAAGTCAGGGGAAAACACACCACTTTCACTATCAGGATACTGCCACCTATATATCATATACACATATATATTGTTTTTGTACTATAATAATGCATAAGACCTACTAAAAGTGATGAACTACAAAAAAATAAGGCACCATGATAATGTTTTTAGATCTACTCAAAGCAGGAAAATCTAAATCTCACACTAAGACAAACATAGCAGTGATTAAACACACACCCAATGCATTTTTCTTCAGGATAGGAAAAGGCCCTGAAAATCTTTGTTTCTTGTAAATAAAGTTAGCACCCTATACCAGCATATTCTCTAAGAAACAAAATGGTAATATGCAAAATCTACCAAGTTGAAATGGATAATTTTAAATGTGTGCAAAATCTACCAAGTTGAAATGGATAGTTTTCAAATCTTAGCTTTTACATTTATTACATTTTAAAGGGCCATCCAAAGGTATATTTTTCACCTTGGAAAAAACAAGTTGAGAAAATTTGTCATTATACTCTGAATTACTACAAAAATGATTATACTCTGAATTATTTTACTCTGAATTACTCTGATTACTACAGATAATACTCTGAATTACTACAAAAATGATTTATCTCACATAGCTGCACAAAGTCAACCCTGATTAAATGTTTTACATGCTGTTTGCCTTCAATTTTGTAAACTATGAGGAAATAACAAAATGACCAGATGAAAAACCCTGAATATATGCATATCTACATCAAAATTAAATTACAAACAATAAAACTGATCATGTGAGAAAGCTAGTTCAGCTTAATGAAAAAAAAAAAACAAAAAACAATGTGATGGCAGGCATAGTCTTGATTCCATTTAGTAGTTGTGTGACCCTGCAGAAGTTATATAATATCTCTGAGGCTGATTCCTCATTTCTAAAAAAGAAACAGAATGACTACATGCAGGACAGTATAAGAATTTAGTGTAACAAAGTTCCTGTAAATCGTTAGCATGGTCTCTAGCATATAGTAGATACGCTAATATGTGGTATATAAAAATGCTAAATTTTAAAAATTTCCTTTAGTTACCTACATACAATTTCCTATCATCCCAATTCTAAATCATATGTCATTTACCTAAGTTCAAGAGTTTTAGACCATTTTTTTCTGATTTCTTTGCAAGTTGTTTAAGAAAGATAAGAATTAAATTGCTGGTGGTAATGAAATGTAGAAGTTAAGAATGAGGGCTTTGGAGCTCCAGAGCTTGGTTCTAATCCAGCTCAATCATTTGGTAGCTGTTGACGTTTAGTCAAGTTACTTAACATCCTGGATTCTTACTTTCCTCACCTATGATAAAATATCTGTCTTATACAGACCCACAGACGTGAAGGACAAATTAGTGGTTACCAGTGGGGTGAGAGAAGGGCAGAGGGGCAATATAGGGGGAGGGGATTAAGAGGCACAAGTTATTAGGCATAAAATAAGCTACAAGGATATATTGTACAACACAGGGAATATAGCCAATATTTTATAATAATTATAAATGGTGTATAACCTTTAAAAATCGTGAATCACTATATTGTACACCTGCAACTTATATAACATTGTACCTCAACTATACTTCAAAAAAAAAAAACAAAAACAAATCTGCCTTATAAAGTTGAAATGAGATAAAGTTTTAAAAATAAAATAACAAAACATAACCGTGATTAGAAGTCATTCCTGTCCCTATTAATAACATGAATAAATAATAACTAATATTTATTGAGTGCTTACTATATGCCAAATGCTGGTCAGCATTTTACATGTACAGTCAGTCGTCCATATTCACGGGTTCCAAATCTGTGAATTCAACCAAACATGGGCCAAAAATATTCAGGAAAAAAAAAATTCCAGAAAGTTCCAAAAAGCAAAACTTGAATTTGCTGCGCTGGCAACTATTTACACAGCATTTACATTGTATTGGGTATTTTAAATAATTGGGGGATAATTTAAAGTATACAGGAGGATATGCATAGATTATATGCAAATATGACGACAATTTATACAAGGGACTTGAGCATCTAGGGACTTTGAAATCCTGGGAGGGTCCTGGAGCCAATCCCCAACAGATACCAAGAGATGAATATATTAACTTTAAAAACATCACAACAAGTGAGGTAAAAATTTTGATAACATAAAAAGTAATTTTTGTAGTAATTTACAAAGGAGGAAACTGAAGCACATGGAGCTGAAGTAAGTCAGCAGAGAGGAAACAGTGGAATCAGGGCCTAGAATCAGAACCCAGGCTGTCTGGCTTCCTAGCCCCTGTGAACTATAACTACACAACGCTGCCCCCTAATGTTGTCGGAGGAGAAGTGCCACGTGATCAATGTTGGCGAAACCTTGAGGAATTATTCTTTTAATTTATACGTTAATTATTTTATAAATTGGGGAAAATTTTAATAGACACCTAACATTCTGTCATATTTGCCCCACAATTATTTTAGAAGTAAAAGTAACAAAACACAACAGATAGTGTTGAAACCTCTACTGTATTTCCAACCCCATTTCCCATCCTCCTTGCCCAAGGCTACCACAATCCTGAATTCGGTGTGCATCCCTATAGTTTGTGTTTTGGTAATACTTCTACAACATTTTTATGTATTCATAAATATGTACTATTGTTTGTGTGTGAGATTAAATTTTTTTTTATTTAAAAAGCATCAACCTCCTACTTTACAAAAGGTTGAAAACCACTCTGATAGAAGAGTGACTAATGTTTTTGAATCTAGCTAAGGATAGTGGGGATGAGATGGAATGATGAGTTTGAAAGTACCAAACGGAAATGGTTCAGAATTGGTATAGACTAGAGCTCCCAAAATTTCAGGGGTCCTAATTATAATCACTGTCTGTGATCTAGCCACCAGTCAGTAGAATTTCTTTCAGAAGTCTAAGTAGCTTTGATTAAACGATCTTTCACGACTTTCCCTAACCTTCAGAGTTTACAGCAGGGTGGTGTGGATGTCCAGAGTTTGGTCTGCCCAGCAACACCCTTCCAGGAACAGCACCCTCTTTTCACCGTGTGATTCTAGAAAGGCCTATGGCTCAACACAATCGACTGGCCAAGGACAGGTTTAAGCAAGACCAGTCATACTATCTCATTTTCTGCCCCTGCCACAGCTGACAGGTCAAAAGTATCTACTTGGGATTTTTCTGAAGTATAACTGAAAACATAATGTCAGTCCCTCTCTCACAGTAGAATTTACAGGTTACAAAATTGAGAAGCTGCTGGTGGCCCTGTGTTTCACTGTATGGAGAAAGCTGGCCTGCAGAGTCAAGTCAACAAGCAGAGAAAAGTCCAGGTTAGAGACAGAGAATGTGTCTGGGGGTCATTTAAGCATCCCTTCCCCTTCTGGGGCTGCTTTTCAATAAATTCTCAAAGACCTAAGATTGCTCAAGCTCTATCATCTATAGGCAAAGGCGAGCGCTTATCATCATGGAAGCAGTGAACGGAATTCACCTGAAGCTTCCAACTCTATAAAGCCTAGCCCCAGAGAAAAAGATTCGATTTGGCACAAGGCTTCCACTAAAACATAGGAAATGCCTAAATGATGTATACTAGCTTTCAAAAATTTATATGTAATATCAGGTCTGAAATCATAAAGTCTGATATAACCATGACTAAGCTTTGTTTAAAGTTCAATGAGCTTGTGTTCATCCTAATAATTACATTCCTAAAAATTACATTTTATGGGTGTATGTGAATGCTTTAAAGTACCAAAATATTACAATAAACGTGGACTAGGAGATTAAGAAACAACTAGTAATTCTAGCAACAATATGGATGAATCTCACAAAACATAATGTTGAGCAAAAGAAACTAGACATGAAAACATAAAAACAGGTAACATTAATCTATGCTATTACAAGGCAGTTCAGTAGTCACCCTCGAGTGGAGGGTCGGGTAATGACTGGAAGGGTGTGAGGGAGGCCTCTGGGATGCTCTGTTTCTTGATCTGGGGGCTGGTACACAGATGTGTTCATTGTGAAAATTCATCACATGCTTAAGATTATGCACTGTTCTGTATGTGTATTATATAACGTATTGTTATATTATATATATAATATACATTATATATGTGTATTTCAAATTACTCTGGGACAATATTTTGGTTCTTCACCATCATATTCAAGCAATGCTTTTTAAAAACACCATGGCTTAGGTTGTCCCCTCTTGCAGTTAATTTAAAGGGCACAAAAAAGTGAGAACTGCTCTGAATGAGCTGAGATTCCACTTCTGCTGCACACATTCGTCACTTCCTCCTCATCACTTTGTTTTCCAGGTAGGAGAGAGACCTTCTGGCCCACTGGTACCAGGACTCATTCAACTCTTTTAGCCACCAGGACATCTATATTTATATATTTTTCAAATTGCATTTTCCAGACAACTGGCCTTTCATTGTCAGCCAGACGTGATAGTGCCATAGAACCACCTGAATTACCAGCTTCTCTTATCAGTTGCAGACTTGCCACTGGCAGCAGAACCAGTGAATTTAAGTGCATAATATGGTATAGGATGTGCTGGCTACTACTATGTCTAATCCAAGTTGCAGCGTTAAGAAATTGGGTAAGGAGAGTAAGTGTAAACGGTGAATCTGAAACTGTGAAGTGAAATGAGTAGAAAAAGGATGCATATTGGGCCCAAATAATCTATTTGAAATGCCAGATGCCTATCAGATGTAATATGACTTTTTTCTTAGAGTAGAATGATTTTTTTTTAACTACTGGACTCCACATATTCAGGCATGGCTATGATTTATGCAATTATATGGAGTCTGTAATAGCAGTAATTTAGTTTTCATGGTTCGAAAGAAAGTTTACTTCATATTAATCCTCTTTATGTAAAGAGCTCAAATATTCTTCCCTTTCATCTCATATAATTTAGAAATATGAATTCTGTACTAATACAACTTTCATGAACTAAACAAAACCAATGTCCTTAGAGAACTCTGCTAAGGAAGATCTAAATCTCTATATACTCCTCCCTTTTGGTCTGTCTTAACTTAGCTAATGATATATTTAGGTCTAGATTTGCAAATACCATACAACTTTGAAGGTGACCAGATTCTTGGAAAAACTCAAATGCTATATTCACATATACTATCTTAAAATATAAACTGTTATAAGCAGTTGAAAGACATAATTAGCTATACGTGTGCCACAGGATTCGACATAAAACTATGTCTTGACTGCCTATCATATAAGCTTCTACCATTTGTAATATTTGTGAAGACAAATATTTTACAATACTGGGTTTCTCAACCATGAATTCTGCAGTTGAAACTATTTTTATGCAAAGATTATAGTATGTTTTATAGCAAGCTCTTGTCTGTAAGCAAGAAGACAAAGTAAGAGAATTAATTGATAAAGACCGTAATATAACTCAAACTACAACTGACAAAACTGAGGAAAAAAACTAAAGAGTTCTCAATCTAAGGAAACCACTTCCTCTCTGAATTCAGCACTGAAACCATTCTGTCGGTTTTTTTTTTTAAAGAGATGAGTATATTTCTATTAAAACAAACATGCAATTTCCATTACATCAACAGAAATAAGCTATTTATTTAGGCATCTTAAACAGAGTGACACCATAGACTAGTACAGTGCTTTCCAAATTAGGCTGATCACTAGACTCAGCTGGGGTGATTAAAAAATATACTTCTGGGGCTTCCCTGGTGGTGCAGTGGTTAAGAATCCACCTGCCAATGCAGGGGACACAGGTTCGAGCCCTGGTCTGGGAAGACCCCACATGCTGTGGAACAACTAAGCCCGTGCGCCACAACTGCGAGCTACAACTACTGAAGCCCACGCACCTAGAGCCCGTGCTCTGCAACAAGAGAAGCCACCGCAATGAGAAGCCCGCGCACCACAATGAAGAGTAGCCCCTGCTCGCTGCAACTAAAGAAAGCCTGTGCACAGCGAGGAAGACCCAACGCAGCCAAAAATACATACATACATACATACATACACTTCTCAGAGGTATCTGATTCAGTAGGACTAAGATGAAGGCTAGAAATCTGTTGTTTTTTCAAGCTTCCCAATGACTCTGATGGTGGGCCAGGTTTCAGGATCACTGGACTAGTACGTTATTACACAAGCATGCATTCCAGATTCTACCTGGAGGAAGTTACTCTAAAACTCCGTTCTCAGAGTTTTAGTTTCTAGATAAGCACTGACTCTTAATCCTTACAGCACATACGTATGCAAAGGCCATTCAGAGCTTCCTCAAATATGCCCTGCTCTCTCCACATCCCCTCCCTCTGCTTCCCGCTTCTCATCTCCTAACTCTTACTTGTTCACAAGGTAGCAGTTTAAACACTATTTCCTCAGAGAAGCTTCTCTGACCAGCCAACTTTGACAAGCTCAAGAATCCTTTGTTACGTTTCCACAGAATTCTGAGCACACAGGTTAATCATAGGAGTCACCACTCAGAGAGCCCTTACTCTGTGCCAGGCACTGTCCTAAGCCTTTTGCTCATACGAATTCACTTAATCCTCATCAAAACTCCATGACATGGGTATTATTATCACCCTTATTTTATTTTATTATTTTTGTGTGTGTGATACGTGGGCCTCTCACTGTTGTGGCCTCTCCTGTTGCGGAGCACAGGCTGCGGATGCGCAGGCTCAGCGGCCATGGCTCACGGGCCCAGCCGCTCCGCGGCATGTGGGATCCTCCCGAACCGGGGCACAAATCCGCATCCCCTGCATCGGCAGGCGGACTCTCAACCACTGAGCCACCAGGGAAGCCCTATCACCCTTATTTTTTAAATGAGGAATGAAGAGACAGAAGTTAAGTAGCACGACCAAAGTCACGTAACTGGTGAAAGCGGAATTTGACCACAGGGAGGCTGGCTGCAGAGTCCACGTCCCTAACCACTGTGCTGTGCCCTCTTCCTCAAAGAGCTTCATGTTCCTTACCGTTATTGTTGCTAGGCTTTTTCTTAGCAGCTCTCTTTCCCACTGGACTGTACACTCACTGTATCTTCAGTGCCCAGACAAAGGTGGACATTCACTAAATATCTGACTGACTCACTGACAATGTCCCTGTCAACAATCAAAATTAACCTTAAATATGTTTTAAAAATTCTGGTAAGATGGTTATTCCCATATATTATATAATAATAATCAAAAAATTTTAGTGTTTGCTTGTGTAAGGTGCTCAGCTATGTCAAAGGATATACCTGCCCTAGTCAAGCAAAGAAAAATATGCAAAGAAGTGCACTGTACACAGCTTGGTAAGCAAATTTTCTTCTCTCTCTTGAAATGGCAAAGGCACAATGAGAGCTTTAGAGCTTACCCCAACTTTTACTATGCCACAAACCCTCCTTTTGTAGAGTGGAAGAAAAACTTTAAGTCTTTTCAACTTTATTAAGTAGGCAAGTATTGGAAAAATCATCATGAAGAAATATTTCAGGAAAACGTCAAATGGTTGATAAATAAACCTTCCAATGAGTTTCCAAAATCATAAAATCTGGCAGAAAATGGCTTTACTGTATTCAATTTTTTTTAAGGAACATAGGTTACAGCTCACAGGTCCAGTGCTAGGTTTCTGTCAAATCCCTTCTGATTTATTCCAAGCCTTGGATGTGCAGACAATTTGGTTCATATTGACCCCCTATCCATCTTCTTCCCCGAACCAGGATTCACTCCTGCCGTTCTCAGTGTATGTGGCTGGGTACCACCCTCTCTCCTATTTCCCATTCTCAACTGCAGGCGCTGAGCCAGGCCCAGGCCAATCAACACATTACAGCCTCCTTTCCCAGGCACAGTGATTAGTTTAGGAACATCCACACAGGCCATCAGAGCCCATGAGAGAAAATGGAACATTTTTAGATGTCTGAAAAGGAATCTCCCACTTTCTCCTACTGGACAGAAACAAGAAAGGATGCAGGGGCTACAGCTACTGCCATCTTGCTATCATGTGGTACCAGATACTGAAACCAACTTAACAGAACACAGAACAAAAGAGAGAGCAAGAACAGTCTTTGATCCCTACATCCAGCTGTGTGTACATAGCCAGGTGTAATTCTGGACATTTCAACTATGTGAGCAAATAAATTATCTTCTACCTCAAGGCAGTTTGGGTCAGATTTTCTTTCACTTTCAACCAAAGACGTGCTGGCTGGTATGACTACAGTTTATACTCATTTCTAATATAACACATGAAGGTAATGTCATTAAACTGTCTCTTTTTTCTGTAAAAGCAAATGGACATTCTGTTGATAAAAGACTCTTTCTATATACTATCTATTTACAAAGTACAGATACTTAAGTTTTGTAATTATACTGCTGACACTCTACACGCAGTGTTTTTCTGCTACTCAGTCTCACGCACTGAATATTCTATATATAACATCCAGAGTCAATATTATGTATAATATGCTACACAAAAGGCCAATGTAATACAAAGAAGTGTGTGTGACTCAGACTGAATAAAGGGCTAATATATACAATTCGGCCTGACTTATTTATTTTTAACATCTTTATTGGAGTATAATTGCTTTACAATGTTGTGTTAGTCTCTGCTGTATAACAAAGTGAATCAGCTATATGTATACATATATCGCCATATCCCCTCCCTCTTGCATCTCCCTCCCCCCCTACCTATCCCATCCCTCTAGGTGGTCACAAAGCACCGAGCTACTCTCCCTGTGCTATGCGGCTGCTTCCCACTAGCTATCTATTTTACGTTTGGTAGCGTATATATGTCCATGCCACTCTCTCACTTTGTCCCAGCTTACCCTTCACCCTCCCCATATCCTCAAGTCCATTCTCTAGTAGGTCTGTGTCTTTATTCCCGTCTTACCCCTAGGTGCTTCATGACTTTTTTTTTCTTAAATTCCATATATATGTGTTAGCATACGGTATTTGTCTTTCTCTTTCTGACTTACTTCACTCTGTACGACAGACTCTAGGTCCATCCACCTCACTACAAATAACTCAATTTCGTTTCTTTTTATGGCTGAGTAATATTCCATTGTATATATGTGCCACATCTTCTATATCCATTCATCCGATGATGGACACTTAGGTTGCTTCCATCTCCTGGCTATTGTAAATAGAGCTGCAATGAACATTTTGGTACATGCCTCTTTTTTTTTTTTTTTTTTTTTTTTTTTTTTTTTTTTTGCAGTACGCAGGCCTCTCACTGCTGTGGCCTCTCCCGTTGCGGAGCACAGGCTCCGGATGTGCAGGCTCAGCGGCCATGGCTCATGGGCCCAGCCGCTCCGCGGCATGTGGGATCTTCCCAGACCGGGGCACGAACCCGTGTCCCCTGCATCGTCAGGCGGACTCTCAACCACTGCGCCACCAGGGAAGCCCCATGCCTCTTTTTGAATTATGGTTTTCTCAGGGTATATGCCCAGTAGTGGGACTGCTGGGTCATATGGTAGTTCTGTTTTCAATTTTTAAGGAACCTCCATAGTGTTCTCCATAGTGGCTGTATCACTTTACATTCCCACCAACAGTAAAAGAGGGTTCCCTTTTCTCCACACCCTCTCCAGCATTTATTGTTTGTAGATTTTTTGATGATGGCCATTCTGCCTGGTGTGAGGTGATACCTCATTGTAGTTTTGAGTTGCATTTCTCTAATGATTAGTGATGTTGAGCATCCTTTCATGTGTTTGCTGGCAATCTGTATATCTCCTTTGGAGAAATGTCTATTTAGGTATTCTGCCCATTTTTTGATTGGGTTGTTTGTTTTTGTGATATTGAGCTGCATGAGCTGCTTGTATGTTTTGCAGATTAATCCTTTGTCAGTTGCTTTGTTTGCAAATATTTTCTCCCATTCTGAGGGTTGTCTTTTCATCTTATTTATGGTTTCCTTTGCTGTGCAAAAGCTTTTAAGTTTCATTAAGTCCCATACGTTTACTTTTGTTTTTATTTCAATTTCTCTAGGAGGTGGGTCAAAAAGGATCTTGTTGTAATTTATGTCATAGAGTGTTCTGACTATGTTTCCCTCTAAGAGTTTTATAGTGTCTGGCTTTACATTTAGGTCTTTAATCCATTTTGAGTTTATTTTTGTATATGGTGTTAGGGAGTGTACTAATTTTATTCTTTGACATGTAGCTGTTCAGTTTTCCCAGCACCTCTTATTGAATAGGCTGTCTTTTCTCTATTGTATATTTTTGCTTCCTTTATCAAAGATATGGTGACCATATGTGTGTGGGTTTATCTCTGTTATTTCTATGCTGTTCCATTGATCTATATTTCTGTTTTTGTGCCAGTACCACACTGTCTTGATTACTGTAGCTTTGTAGTATAGTCTGAAGTCAGGGAGCCTGATTCCTCCAGCTCTGTTTTTCTTTCTCAAGAAGACTTTGGCTATTCAGGGCCTTTTGTGTTTCCATACAAACTGTGAAATTTTCTGTTCCAGTTCTGTGAAAAATGCCATTAGTAGTTTGATAGGGATTGCATTGAAACTGTAGATTGCTTTGGGTAGTATAGTCATTTTCACAATGTTGATCCTTCCAATCCAAGAACATGGTATATATCTCCATCTGTTTGTATCAGCTTTAGTTTCCTTCATCAGTGTCTTATAGTTTTCTGCATACAGATCTTTTGTCTCCTTAGGAAAGTTTATTCCTAGGTGTTTTATTCTTTTTGTTGCAATGGTAAATGGGAGTGTTTCCTTAATTTCTCTTTCAGATTTTGCATCATCAGTGTACAGGAATGCAAGAGGTTTCTGTGCATTAATTTTGTATCCTGTTACTTTACCAAATTCATTGATTAGCTCTAGTAGTTTCCTGGTAGCATCTTCAGGATTCTCTATGTATAGTATCATGTCATCTGCAAACAGTGACAGTTTTAGTTCTTTTCCGATTCGGATTCTTTTTATTTTTCTTCTCTGATTGCTGTGGCTAAAACTTCCAAAACTGTGTTGAATAATAGCGGTGACAGTGGGCAATCTTGTCTTGTTCCTGATCTTAGAGGAAATGGTTTCAGTTTTTCACCATTGAGAAAGATGTTGGCTGTGGGTCTGGCATATATGGGCTCTATTATGTTGAGGTAGGTTCCCTCTATGCCCACTTTCCAGAGAGTTTTTATCATAAATTGGTGTTGAATTTTGTCCAAAGTTTCTTCTGTATCTATTGAGATGATCACATGGTTTTTATCCTTAAATTTGTTAATATGGTGTATCACATTGATTGATTTGCGTATATTGAAGAATCCTTGCATTCCTGGGATAAACCCCACTTGATCATGGTGTATGATCCTTTTAATGTGCTGTTGGATTCTGTTTGATAGTATTTTGTTGAGGATTTTTGCATCTATGTTCATCAGTGATACTGGCCTGTGGTTTTCTTTTTTTGTGACATCTTTGTCTGGATTTGGCATCAGCGTGATGGTGGCCTTGTAGAATGAGTTTGGGAGTGTTCCTCCCTCTGCTATATTTTGGAAGAGTTTGAGAAGGATAGGTGTCAGTGCTTCTAAATGTTTGATAGAATTCGCCTCTGAAGCCATTTCTTCCTGGGCTTTTGTTTGTTGGAAGATTTTTAATCACAGTTTCAATTTCAGTGTTTGTGATTGGTCTGTTTATATTTTCTATTTCTTCCTGGTTCAGCCTGGGAAGGTTGTGCTTTTCTAAGAATTTGTCCATTTCTTCCAGGTTGTCCACTTTATTAGCATATAGTTGCTTGTAGTAATCTCTCAAGACCCTTTGTATTTCTGCAGTGTCAGTTGTTACTTCTCCTTTTACATTTCTAATTCTGTTGATCTGAGTCTTCTCCCTTTTTTTCTTGATGAGTCTGGCTAATCGTTTATCAATTTTGTTTATCTTCTCAAACAACCAGCTTTTAGTTTTATTGATCTTTGAAACTATTCCCTTCATTCCTTTTTCGTTTATTTCTGCTCTGATCTTTACGATTTCTTTCATTCTGCTAACTTTGAGGTTTTTTTGTTCTCCTTTCTCTAATTGCTTTAGGTGTAATGTTAGGTTGTTTATTTGAGATTATTCTTGTTTCTTGAGGTAGGATTGCATTGCTATAAACTTCCCTCTTAGAACTGCTTTTGCTGCATCCCATAGGTTTGGGTCATTGTGTTTTCATTGTCATTTGTTTCTCAGTATTTTTTGATTTCCTCTGATTTCTTCAGTGATCTCTTGGTTATTTAGTAGCATATTGTTTAGCCTCCATGTGTTTATATATTTTAGTTTCTTTCTGTAATTGGTATCTAGTCTTACAGCGTTGTGGTTGGAAAATACACTTGATACGATTTCAATCTTCTCAAATTTTCCAAGTCTTGATTTGTAACCCAAGATGTGATCTATCTTGGAGAATGTTCCATGAGCACTTGAGAAGAAAGTGTATTCTGTTGTTTTTCAATAAATAAATATGAATTAAGTCCATCTTGTTTAATGTGTCATTTAATGCTTGTGTTTCCTTATTTATTTTCATTTTGGATGATCTGTCCATTGGTGAAAGTGGGGTGTTAAACTCCCCTACTTTTATTGTGTTACTGTCAGTTTCCCCTTTTATGGCTGTTAGCATTTGCCTTATGTGTTGAGGTGCTCCTATGCTGCATGCATAAATATTTACAATTGTTATCTCTTCTTCTTGGATTGTTCCCTTGATCATTATGTAGTGTCTTTTGCTTTGTCTCTTGTAACAGTCTTTATTTTAAAGTCTATTTTGTCTGATATGAGAATTGCTATTCCAGCTTTCTTTTGATTTCCATTTGCATGGAATATCTTTTTCCATCCCCTCACTTTCGGTCTGTCTGTGTCCCTAGGTCTGAAGTGGATCTCTTGTAGACAGCATATATATGGGTCTTATTTGTGTATCCATTCAGCCAGCCTATGCCTTTTAGTTGGAGCATTTAATCCATTTACATTTAAGGTAATTATCGATATGTATGTCCCTATGACCAGTTTCTTAATTGTTTTGGGTTTGTTTTTGTAGATCTTTCCTTCTCATGTGTTTCCTGCCTAGAGAAGTTCCTTTAGCATTTGTTGTAAAGCTAGTTTGGCAGTGCTGAATTCTCTTAGCTTTTGCTTGTCTGTAAATGTTTTAATTTCTCCGTTGAATCTGAATGAGATCCTTTGCTGGGTAGAGTAATCTTGATTGTAGGTTTTTCCCTTTCATCACTTTAAATATGTCCTGCCACTCCCTTCTGGCTTGCAGAGTTTCTGCTGAAAGATCAGCTGTTAAGCTTATGGGGATTCCCTTTTATGTTATTTGTTGCTTTTCCTTTGCTTTTAATATTTTTTCTTTGTATTTATTTTTTGATAGTTTGGTTAATATGTGTCTTGGCATGTTTCTCCTTGGATTTATCCTGTATGGGACTCTCTGTGCTTCC
This sequence comes from Hyperoodon ampullatus, assembly GCF_949752795.1. Taxonomy (NCBI): domain Eukaryota; kingdom Metazoa; phylum Chordata; class Mammalia; order Artiodactyla; family Ziphiidae; genus Hyperoodon; species Hyperoodon ampullatus. The sequence continues at coordinate 63,020,507 of NC_136925.1, read as the reverse complement.
TGGACTTGATTGAATATTTCCTTTCTCACATTAGGGAAGTTTTCAACTATAATCTCTTCAAATATTTTCTCAGTTCCTTTCTTTTTCTCTTATTCTTCTGGGACGCCTATAATTCTAATGTTGATGCACTTAATGTTGTCCCAGAAGTCTCTAAGACTGTCCTCAATTCTTTTCATTCTTTTTTCTTTATTCTGCTCTACAGTAGTTATTTCCACTATTTTATCTTCCAGGTCACTTATCCGTTCTTCTGCCTCAGTTATTCTGCTATTAATTCCTTCTAGAGAATATTTAATTTTGTTTATTGTGTTGTTCATCATTGTTTGTTTGCTCTTTTGTTCTTCTAGGTCCTTGTTAAAAGTTTCCTGTATTTTCTCCATTCTATTTTCAAGATTTTGGGTCATCTTTACTATCATTACTCTGAATTCTTTTTCAGGTAGACTGCCTATTTCCTCTTCATTTGTTTGGTCTGGTGGGTTTTTACCTTGTTCCTTCATCTGCTGCATATTTCTCTGTCTTCTCATTTTGTTTAACTTACTGTGTCTGTGGTCTCCTTTTCACAGGTTGCAGGTTCACACAATGAGAAGCCCATGCACTGCAACGAACAGTAGCCCCTGCTCACCGCAACTAGAGAAGGCCTGCGTGCAGCAACGAAGACTCAATAATGAAGACCCAATGCAGCCAAAAATAAATAAATATTTTTTAAAAAGAAGAAAAGGGAGAAAAAGGAAAGAAAAAAATTAAAAATAAATAAAATAATAAATAAAAAGAAATAATTATTAAAATAAAAATAATGAAAAAAAAAGAGAGCAACCAAACCAATAAACAAATTCACCAATGATAACAAGTGCTAAAAACTATACTAAGATAAACATAAAAGTCAGAAACAAATCAGTTGCAGACAGCAAACCCCAAGTCTACATTTGCTCCCAAAATGCACTGCCTCAATTTTGGGATGATTTCTTGTCTATTCAGGCATTCCACAGATGCTGGGTACACCAAGTTGATTGTGGGGATTTAACTCGCTGCACCTGTGGTTGCCCGGAGAAATTTCCCTTTCTCTTCTTTGTTCGCACAGCTCCTGGGGTTCAACTTTGGTTTTGGCTGCGCCCCTGCATGTAGGTTGCCCTCAGGCATCTTTTGGGAAGTCTGAGGTCTTCTGCCAGCATTCAGTAGGTATTCTGTAGGAGCTGTTCCACATGTAGATGTATTTTTGATGTATTTGTGGGGAGGAAGGTGATCTCCATGTCTTACTCCTCCGCCATCTTGTAGGTCCCCTCTGCCTGACTTTGTCGCTATCAGATTTTACCTTTGGTCATGGTCAGTAAAAGAACAATTAAAAACAAAGAAAGATAATTTGGGGGCCTTAAATAATAATACAAGTTAATAAAATTACATGCAATTGGGCTTCCCTGGTGGCGCAGTGGTTGAGAGTCCGCCTGCCGATGCAGGGGACACGGGTTCGTGCCCCGGTCCGGGAGGATCCCACATGCCGCGGAGCGGCTGGGCCCGTGAGCCATGGCCGCTGAGCCTGCGCGTCCGGAGCCTGTGCTCCGCAATGGGAGAGGCCACAACAGTGAGAAGCCCGCGTACCACAAAAAAAAAAAAAAAAAAATTACATGCAATAGTAAGGTAAAGGGATTTTAAAAAATATATCAGTAATTTATGGTTTTATTTATTAATACTTTTCCAAATTATACTCATTATTAATTCTAGTTTATTACAAATGCTACCAATTAGAGTTCCTAGCAGACATATCTTCACTGCTTCACTAGAAGAGAAGTATGTTTCAGTTCATTCTGAAGATGGATCTATTCTATACCACTAATTCCTTCCAGAGTTTGAGGCGAATACTTTGAAACTGTAGAATATAAGACCAAAGGGCATCCCTACACTAAGAAAATGATGTTAATGTCAAACTAATTCACATCCTTACAAGAATTTTAATTGAACTTGTACTAACAGTCTCTGTATTAGGGCTTTTCACCAATAGTAAAATTATAAAATGGTCAAATTATAACCATTATGCTTAACTGCAGTCATCTTGCAGATCTGATTCACTATCAACATGAAACTCATTAGCATTTCCATTAAAAGCATAAAAATGACTAACTCAAGTTATATATGCAGGCTAAAGGGTTAGTTAATTCAAACAAGTGTGTTAATATTGCTATCATTTACTTAATACATGCCCAGCCTTATGGCTAGTTGTGCCACAGAAAGACTGAAAAAAATCAAAGAAGAAATTTAGGCTTGGAAAAGGAAATGTGACAAGGAAAAATATATTACTGGTCCCATCCCCAAAGACTTGATATTTCAGAAAAGATTTGGTTCAAATTATGGACTGAGAAACTACAACTTACACAACTTAGAAATTTTAAAAATAGTAGTAATAATTTTATCAGTGTACCTTTCTTCATTCTAGAAAATACTATTAATTTTAATCAGCAAACAAAACATTTTCTGAGTTAACTGAACCTCTACACACAGAAGTTATTATAATTCACTATTATCTTAGGATCTAAAAAAATTGCTTAATCTAAATGGGACGTATTTGTCTGTTCACAATTTACCTGGAGGTTTCCACTTCTGAGGTTCTCCAACCTAGTCATACTTCAGAATTCAGGGACATTTGGTCAGTTTTAAGTTTTAGAATTAAAAACATAATAAACAAAGAGAAAGGATTTCTGTGATATTATATTTCCTGTGGAACCCACTCAACATAATTCAACATCTCAGGGCATTGATTTAGCTTATTAGCAAGAAAGGAGCAATTATCCTACCGATTGCCTATCTTCAGATGCTAGATAATGAAACAAGGAGACAATACAGGAAGCACTCTTCCCCTCCCCTGCTATTGTGCCTTCTCTCCTTCCCTAAATAACCACACTGTGCAAAAGACCTTCCATCCCTTTATCTCCCCTCAAATGAGACTTATACCTGGGGTCAGCAAACATTTTCTGTAACGAGCCCAACTATAAGTATTTTTGGCTTTGGGGGTCATTCAGTCTCTGTCATAACTACTCAACTCTGCCACTATAGCATGAAAACAGACATAGACAAACAATATATAAATGAATGGGTGTGACTGTGTTCCAATAAAACTTTATTTATATAAACTGTCAGTGGGTCATTTGATTTGAGGGCAATAGTTTGTCAACTTGTGCTCTATTCTAAGCTTTCTTCTATTTAGTCTTTCCTGGGTGCTCTGATGTACTGCAATGGCTTTAGATCCTATTTATGAGCCAACGACACAATTTTTATTCATAAGGCCTGATTTCTCAGCTCCAAACTCCACCTGCTCTTGACAACCCCACATGTGTGTCCCACAGGCTCAACGTGCTCTAAAACTAACTCAAGATCTTCGTTTTCAAATGTATTTATCTCAGTTGTGACATTACCATCCATGAATTTGTCCTTGCCAAGAATCTAGGACTTATTCTTTATTCATCCCTCTCCCACCTCTTCCACATCTTATAAAATCATCTCGAAATACCACTCAAATCAGCCTACTTTATTCCATCCCTTCTGCCACTATCCTTATCCATGCCTTCATCTCTCTCTTAATTGTTTCTCTGCATCCACTCTTGCTCACCTCCAAACTATTCTCTACATGACAGCCAAAATGAGCTTTTAAAAATGCAAGCCTAATCATATCACTCCCAGGCTTAAACCTCTTCAATGTCTTCCCACTGTCCATAGGATAAAATCCAGAGTCTTGAATCCAGCCCACAAGGCATGATCTGGGCCCCTGCCTGTGATCCTGACCTGATTTTTACTACCCTTTTCCTCTTAGGCAACAGTCCCTCTGGCCCTCTTTCAGTTTTTCAAACGCATCAAGTTCTTAATTTTGAATATACTACTCTGCTTGGAATGTTCTCTCTTGCTATGCCATCTAAGGCCTCCCACTTTTCACTGAGCCAACTCCTTATTCATCCTAAATGAAAGTCAGAAACCTATCAAGCAAAAAACTGATAGTTTTGACTACCAAAAAGTTTCAATGCTTATACAGTAAAAATTAAAATATAATAAATAGGTTAAAGGACAGAAAAAAATTGGGAAAATATTTGTAACAGACGTAAGATACAGAGAACTAACTCCTAAATATGAAAAGAGCTCAGGGCTTCCCTGGTGGCGCAGTGGTTGAGAGTCCACCTGCTGATGCAGGGGACATGGGTTCGTGCCCTGGTCCAGCAAGATCCCATATGCCACGGAGTGGCTAGGCCCGTGTGTGTCAAACAGCTCTCAGTAGAAAAACAGGCCAAAGACATTAACAGCTGACTCACAAAAGAACAACTACGGCAGCCAGTTGACATACTGAATGTGTTCACTAGTCCTAGTAATCAAATACACAAATCAAAACAACAATTAGTTGTAATTTTTCATTCATCGAATTGGCAAACCCCTAACAGATGGAGGAGACACATCCATTCACCATTTCAAGGTCCAAACCTTAAAATAACTGTTGCCTTGACACTATCAGCATTCTCATTATCAGAATAAACTGACATCATCTAGACCAGGAAAGTTGTTATTGTTTTGTCTAATCTATAAGGTGTTGCTGCCCTGAAATAAACACATTGGAAAATAACAAGTGTCATATAGATTATATTTATGTATACATTTTCCCAAATGGTCTAATTGAATCATTCCTCACATTGGAATACCCTGAGTAGATACCAGTTTCTCCTTCCCAGCATGTGTCTTCTGAGGCAGATGAAAGTGACTCAAGAAGGCAGCCTTAGAAAAGCAACTCTGCCCTTGTTTACGCCAATTAAATTGCTCACCTTTGTTTTATTTCTACGCTTTTTACAGCTTTAATGGCACTCAATACATTATACAAATTATCTAAAAGAAAAGTGAAGCAATATATATTAAGGTATCAGAGCTTTTAGGAAGGAAATAGTATCAGAAATCTTTCTTTAGCCAAATGTTTATTGGTGGTATATCAAATAAAAGAAACCTTTTGTACCTCTTTTTCTACTTTAGGTTTGTTTTAATTTTATAAACGTAAATATATAATATAAATGCATATGTATGATTCATAATATATAATTGAGAGATGTTCTCTTCCATCAAGTGTATTTAAACCTATAGTCTAAGAACTCTTTCTGAATGGTCGTATGATTCACTCAATTCAGCTGTAAGACTGGACTACATCTATTAAGAAATCTCCACAATCAAAAATTGTTTTAAAATAACAATGTTTTCAGTGGGGAAAATGAATTTGGGACAGGAGACTTTCTGACTCAAAATTACAAAATTATTTTCCTGTACAATTTCAACAACAACAAAAGTTTTATACCTATAAGCATGTAAAATCTAACATCACTAAGCAAATTCAGCCTTTAAAGATATCTGACTTTTTCCTGAAGAATATTCCCCATTAATATTTCTAATTTTTTGAACATATATTCTGGAATGAGCATAAGAATTTTTATGGAGGAATACAAGCAAATGTTAACAGTGGTTCTATAGGAGGAGGGGAATGAGCACTTTTTACTTGGCATGTTTCTGTTTTGTTTGAATTTCTTTACTACGTATATGCTCAAACAGGAATTATTGGGATACCATTTCTGTTTTCTCTTCATAAATTTATTTATTTTTATTTTTATTTTTTATTTATTTTTTTATTTTTTAGTTTCTGCTTTATAACAAAGTGAATCAGTCATACATATACATCTGTTCCCACATCCCTTCCCTCATGCATCTCCCTCCCTCCCACCCTCCCCATCCCACCCCTCCAGGCAGTCACAAAGCACCCAGCTGATCTCCCTGTGCTCTGCGGCTGCTTCCCACTATCTATCTACCTTACGTTTGGTAGTGTATATATGTCCATGCCTCTCCTTCGCTTTGTCACAGCTTACCCTTCCCCCTCCCCATATCCTCAAGTCCATTCTCAAGTAGGTCTGTGTCTTTATTTCTGTCTGTCATACAGAGTGAAGTAAGTCAGAAAGAGAAAGACAAATACTGTATGCTGACACATATATACGGAATTTAAGAAAAAAAAATGTCATGAAGAACATAGGGGTAAGACAGACATAAATTTATTTTTTGAAAGTTATAAAAGAAGCAAGAAATAAAGTGCCGATATTATCTTGTCAATCACCACAGATATTTATGATTAATTAACACATTCTTATAACTGTTACTCAACCTTTGTTCTGATAAACAAACCAAAAATAAAGCCATCTAATAAGTAAAGCAGCTCAGTAGCTAATAAAAGGAGCTAGACTGGTTCCCAACTTTGAAAGATTTATAACTGGTTATGATCTGCCTAAGACAGACCATTAATCATTCATTAACCATATTTATTCATTAATAGTTGTGCTTATAAAATTCACAGTATGAAAAGTCATGCTGTGGCAGATATTATAATATCACTGAAAATTAATATTCCATATCCTTAACCACATGAATATAACCTCTAAATGCCTTCCAACGTATTGTTTCCCCACTGGGAATGATTCTACCTTCTAACCATGGGAAGAAGGGAGTGTTATTCTTGTTATCTCAGCTTCTTCTCCCCATCACCTTATGGAAGGACCCTTCCACTGAACTTGTTCATGTAAAGTCAGGACAACAGAAGGGTGACAGGATAGACTGGCAGAAAGGAAAGGTAAGAGGAGGAAAGTACCAGAGCTGTGAGGGCAGGGTTACAGGGTGTGAGAAGAAGGTAAATGGCCAGGGGAGACCCACTCCAGAGCAGCCAGGGGCGAGTGAAGATGAGGACAGCTATTTAAATGACCATCTGGCAGGGGGACCAAGCTGTTTTAAATGGCACTGCAGAGAAACTGTGCAATGTTTCTCTCCAAATTATATATAAAGTAGATTGTTCAGATTATACATGATTTAGGAATCGGCCAACAAACCAAATTTGTAAATCCTTATGCAAACAGTACAAAGTGTAATTTTAAATTTCTATAAAATGACTTTTCTCTACAAAAAACATAGAGACATATAAATGTAAGTATCTGCTTTTATCTTAGAATTGCTGACATGAATCAAAAGTAAACAGTTAGGGGCCTCCCTGGTGGCGCAGTGGTTGAGAGTCCGCCTGCCGATGCAGGGGATACGGGTTCGTGCCCCGGTCTGGGAGGGTCCCATATGCCGCGGAGCAGCTGGGCCCGTGAGCCATGGCTGCTGAGCCTGCGCATCCGGAGCCTGTGCTCCGCAACGGGAGAGGCCACAGCAGTGAGAGGCCCGCATACCACAAAAAAAAAAAAAAAAAAAAAGTAAACAGTTAGGAAAAAAGATCATACCAAACATATTCTTGCTATGGCTTAGTGGCAATGAATTAAAGAGACTATCCTTAAAAAGAGGGTAAATATCAAGCAAAGGAGGTTGACTGTGTGCTAGACATTTTACGTTTCCTTATTTCATGCTGACAACAACCCCGTAAGTTAGACATTCTTAGCCCCATATTACTGATGCAAAAACCCATCGCATCACCCTGATGCCCGACAATCGACCACTGAAGAGAGTTTCCAAATTCAACCAAGTCTGATGCCAAAGCCCTCACTTTGTCCCTTACCTCTCACCTCACCAAAAAGTCACGTTAAGTCAAAGGTTTAGAAGTAGGCCGGGCTAATTCTTACCTAGAGACTGAGAAAGAATGAAATAGTCTCAAGAGTTCAAATAGGAATGTAGTCCCTTTTCTTCTCCAAATCTAAGGTACACAGTGCCACCTACTGGGAAAAGTGAGGCCACCATTCCCTACAAATAATGCTTTTGGTAAATGAATTCTTTACCTGAGGCTGAAGCAAAGCAACCAGGGATGTGGGGCGACCAGATCGTGCTATAAATGACACTTTCATGGCCTCTAAAGGTGCACAGAGACTTTCCAACAGTTGGATCCCACTACAAATAAATGAATAGATCAATTACTTAACAGAGGCAAATTCATTAAGCTTTATATTACCATATATGTATATTTATATACACACACAATATACATATATATCTCAAGGATTTCTTTAAAGTCTATTTTTTTTTTTTTTTTTTTTGCGGTACGCGGGCCTCTCACTGTTGTGGCCTCTCCCGTTGCGGAGCACAGGCTCCGGACGCGCAGGCTCAGCGGCCATGGCTCACGGGCCCAGCCGCTCCGCGGCATGTGGGATCCTCCCGGACCGGGGCACGAACCCGTGTCCCCTGCATCGGCAGGCGGACTCTCAACCACTGTGCCACCAGGGAAGCCCAAAAGTCTATTTTTATATAAAGCAAGATGGTATTTAAGGGGCCAAAATAATCAACTGAGCTAATTATTAGTTTATAGCTATAAGATTAGAAAATTTTAAATTCTAATAAATGCTTTAGTATATTTTTTGAAAAGAAAATTAACTGCTTAACTGAAAAGCAATAGAAGTATGTTCCAGAAAAGAAAAAACTTCAGTGGAAGCTTTGAGGAAGGGAATATTTGGTTTTAAATACAGTAATGCGGACATACCAGTTTGATAGTTTGATCCCACGAGCCAGACACCACAAGCTGTTCACATCTGGTTTGACTCCAATCAACACTGTACACCTAAAAACATTTTAAAGTGCCATTTAGAATGCAAAAGAGCATCAAGTTCAATATTACATTTATCTGTTTGTAACAGTGACAGCCAGTTAGAACAACTAATTCACTTCGTTGGAACATCAAATAAAGTCCTACAAATCTCAATATGGTGTCTGAGAAAGGGAAAGGTCATCTTGTCCGTTCCTCCAGCCTTACCCTTAACAGATAAGACTCCATTCTACTTTAGCAGGATCCTACAGAATATTTCCAAAACCTTCTTCACTAAAACAAATTATACGTATTTTTAAACCTACCAACAAATCACTGTTTGCAGCACCCTGAAGAAATGTCAGAGCAGATTAGAAAGTTAGTCATCTAAAAAAGCTTGCCAGGTCAATGTTTATCAGAAAGCATTAAAATTCAATTAATATCCCTTTCTGGCATTTCTTTGAACAAGCTTATCAGAATGACGTGATTCTTTCAGATCTCTTGGTAAACAGCTTTAGTTATCCGACGCTGCTCTCGGTAAACCACTTCAAATGAATTATATGAAAACTTATGGAAATACTTTTAATTCTGTTATTTGATACAACGGATTATATACAGATCACTACTGGAGCTAAGTTCAACCAAATATGTGTATAATTAAACTTTACAAAAGTAGTCCTGCCATGGACCTGAGTATGCCATTAAATGTGATCAGCCAGCAGGTTATTTTGAATCTAAAAACTCTACCTTATTTATGCAGGAAGCATGACTGTCTGGGGTTTGTTGTGGCTTAACTATGGATTCCCTGTTCTCTGCTGCCTAGTGCTATGCCTAGCCATGTTGGAACCTGAGTTTAAAGCAAAAAATAATTAGTAATACTGATTATGTCCTTACTTAAAACTTTGATATTTTGTTCATCATAGATTTTTCTTACATTAATTTTGATTTTTTAAATACTGCATTAAGAGATTATTTATCTTGACTACTGAGCTTTTGGGGCCCCCTTAAATTATGTACTTAAATTATGTACTAAGGTGAGTGTTTCACCACCCAGTTCTGGCCCTGCTGCGGCCCATATTCTTGCACAAGAGAGAAAAGCAGCTGGAACACTAAAGAAATCATGATCCAGCAACAGAGAGTAGCTCATAAAGTATACAGAAGGGTCAGCAAAATCCAAAGTGCTGCTGCAGCCATCTGTCAGTTATGGATGGAAAAAGGCAGACTCGGAAGCAATCAGGGAAGAGCTTGAGACCTAAAGAGGTTGATTTTACCCTCTAGGCCAGGGCTCAGCAAGTTTCTTCTGTAAAGGGCCATATAAATATTTTAGGCCTTAAATATTTATATAATAAATATATTAATATATTAATTATATTCATAATAAATATATTATGGGCCATTTGGTCTCTGTCACAACTACTAAACTCAGCCTTGTAGAGCACAAAGTAGCCATAGATGATACTTAATAAATGGGCATGGCTGTGTTCCAATAAAACTTTACAAATCAGACAGTGGGCTGGATTTGGCTCTGGCCCACGAGTAGTAACTGGCCAACCCCTGCTCCAAGCTGATGTGAACAGTCAAAAATAACCACAATAGGAGGTCTTTATTGAGCACCTACTGTTTGCTAGATGTTGTCATAAGCACTTTACATATTTTATCTCATTTCATCTTCACTTCTGTGAAGTAGATACCATGCCAAGGCCCAAAGAGCTTAAGTAACTTGTCCAAATTCCCACAGCTAGTAAGCTGCAGAGCTGAAGACTGAACCTGGGCAGCCTAATCGCAGAGTCCACCTTTAATCATGATGCTAGGCTGTCTCTACAATATGTTGCATGAAGGCACTTTAAAATGGAACTTTTCAGTGACCTTGGACTGTGATATTAGGGAAATAAAACCCTGCCCTTATTGGTATCACCCTTCACTGGAGCTCCATTTGGGCCCAGACTGATTCCATTTTGTTTTCATGAATTATCCATACCCATATTAAAGCCCCTACCTATCTATCCACTTGGTGAACCCCCACTCATCTGTCAAGACTCAGCCCCTTTAAATCTTCTGTGAAGTAAGCCTCCCCTGATGAACCCCTCAAGCATCGAGGAGTCAGACGCTTCCTTCTGTGCACTCCGACAGCATCTTACACCTACTCCTAGTTCAGCATTTACCATGTTTTACTAAATTTAGTGTTAAATAACTGCCATATCTGCTATATTTTGGAAGAACCATCATAAACAAAACCATCTTGTTTATGCTCATTGCAATATAACAGGCACTCAAGAAACTGAGTTAAAATGATTTAACCAACCAAATTTATCTCCACAACCTGTGCTGTTGCTAAGTAGTTATAAAGAGCTACTGTTTTCATTTTAGAGGATAACTGAACAAATACAATTAAAAGATAACATCATTAGCTCAGACTCCTCTACCTCTACACATTTCCAACATGACAGAGGACTTGAAACCTGACAACTTCTCACCTTTTAAAACTGCAAGAGCCTCCGCGGGCTCACAGAGAACCCAGCCTCAATGAGAACAAAAGACATGATTTAAGAAAACTATGCTGATACCAGGGCTGCTGCCAGCTCTTCTATGTGACTCATAACAAAGTGGCAAGCATCAGGGTCTAGGACAAAATCAAGCATAGGACATACAAGGTGAGGTTAAAAATGGGATAAAAAAGAAGGAAATAAAGGTGACTCAACCAATATATACTTTTTGTTTGTTTGTTTTACTGTGTTTAATATACTAGGACGTGGGAAAGAAACTAACAGTATGAGCCAGGATACTGTGTTTAAAACACAAAAACGAAAACTGTAGACCATAAATACAAAAGCTGGTGGGATGGAAAATTCAGCTTGATGCCCAGAAGAGAGGTATCCTAGCAGGGCCCTGAGGGCTGGCTAAAATGTCAATAGCAGAAAGCAGAGGTAAAAATAGTGACCAGAAACTCCCCCAAAGACATAAACGGGGACATAAAGCACCCTAGGGATTAGGACTAGTGAACAACTGCAAGATAACACCAAGGTTTTGTGCCTCAGAACTGGCAGTGACGGTGGCCTTAACAAAACTGGAAGACTGGAGGAAGGGAGATAATATGTAATTTTAGACACAGTGAGTTTGAGGTGACAGCCTGACAGTCAAGTTGAAATGTCTAGGAAGAACAGGGTTTAGGCATTACCCTCAAGCACTGAAAAAAGTTTACAACCAGAGAGATGTTTGGGAGACAGCTGAAAAGGGATGACTAGATTCCATTATCCCAACCTCAAGTCAAATAACTATTCAATACATATTGATTAAGCACTTACTATGAACAAGGCATGTGGGAGGGAGAGTATAGTGTTAGACAAGACAGATAAAGCCCCAGCCTTCATGGGTCTTATACTTTAGCAAGGGAAGATAGGCTGTAAGTATAAATACACCATTTCAAGTTGTGATTTTTTTAAAAACTACTAAGAAAAATAATGTAAAGTAAGAAGCCTAGAAAATAATAACAAGGGCGGGAGACCAGAAAGCACATCTCACATTAGTCTACTCTCACATCTTCTCCCTATTCCCAATCCCCCCCTCCACTCCCACTCAAATAGTGGACACGGGAAATATAAAAAGAAGAGAGATATGCAACTATGCTTTAAAAGCAGGGTCCTCTAAAGGCCTAGCTTAATGAAATTACTCTTGGTAGTGGTGAAGAAAATTAATTGGGAAACTACACAAAGAAAAAAGAAAAACACTGAAGAATATTTTGTGCTGCTTTATGAAACCTGAACTTCATCAGAACCACAGTTTGAGGAGGACGAATTTTATTACTGAATCCAATTCCCAAAGAGCTAATTTTTAATCTACTGTACAGCGTTGCCCTTTGTAAGTTGGTCTATTTAATTAAAAATCATCAAATAAAAACTGTGTCCAGAATGTTCAGACTTATCTGTATCAATACAAAGGAAACGGACACTGACTTTTAATTACTGAGCGATTAGAAAGGGCTACATATTTCTTTTAATGTGAAACTTAAATTTTTTTTCATTATAGATATTTTAAAATGCACATTAGAGAGAATAGCATAATAAATCCCCAGGTATCCATCACACACCTTCCATAATTATCAATATTTTACCCATCCTGTTTCATCTGTTCCATTACTTACTGGAGTATTTTAACATCAGACCATTTCACTCACAAATACTTCAGGAGAAAGAATGTTTTCACCTTTTACATGAGCACAAGGCCATTTTCACATCTTAGATTAACAACAGTTCCTTAACATCACCTAATACTCAGTCCATATTCATATTTCCCTGATTGTCTCAGAAACGTCCTTTTATAGTTGGTTTATCTGAATAGGATCCAAACAAAATCCATATTTTATACTTAGCTGTTATGTCTCTTAAGTTATTTCTGATCTAGGAAAGTTCCCTTTCCCACCTTGGTTCAGGTCCCCCTACCCCACCAATGACATTTACTTGTTGAAGAAACAAAGTTATTGGTCCTATGGAATGTTCTAAATACATTCTGGATTTGGCTAATCGTTTCCTCATGGTGGTGTTCAACTCTTTCCTCTACCCTTCCTATTTTCTTTAAATTGGAAGTTAGATCTAGAGGCTTGATTTGATTCAGTTCAATCTTTTTTTTAGCTTTCTATTGTATTAGGAGGTGTGTAATTTCTGGTTGATCCACTTTTAGTGATCCTAAGATTGTTCATAAGATGGATCACTCTTAAATTAATGGTTTTAGCATCCACAGATAACCCTTGCCTAGGGTCATTATTTCATTAGGGGCTACTAAATGGTGATTTTCTAATTCTATTATCCCTTCTACATTTACTAGGTAGAATTCTATTACAAGAAAATTTCCGCACCAACGATTTGATTACCCCACAGTGAAATTCATACAGGAAAAGCAGGATAAATGCCTTGATTCTTTACCTTTATTTATAAATTCATGATCAAAAACTTTAAGTGGATCAAATATCTTTTAAAATTTTTCAGCAAACTGATAAGCCTCACTATTTGACAATGAAGACAAATTTTAACTATTTTTAAAAACTGTAATAAGAACACTGAGAATTAGATGCTGAAATGAATATTAAACTGAGTCTGTCATCTTTAAAGTCACTTTTAACTCACTCTCAACAGCCCAGTGCTATAAGCCATGAAGTCAGAAACGAAATTCTCAATTACTCTCTTTTTTCTCCTCTTGCTGAACTTTAAAAAATTTTCTTGTTCTTCCATTCTTATTATATATTCAGCAGCAGGCTAAGCTGAAGGCATTTTATGGGGCTCAAAAGACATAATGGCCTCTGCAGTTAAATAATACAGAGAAGAATCTGATTCCTGCTTTGATGCTAAGTTTAGAAGCCATGCAAAGGGAAACTTTCCATGTTTTTCTTTCTTTCATTTCACCAGGACCTTTATTCCTTAAGGCCTAAAATATATCTAGGTCTTGGAATTTTCCTTTTTGCTTCAGTAACTACTTGTCTGACTATCTGAAAACTGTTGGACTTTATTCAACACTATTTGTTGAATATTCAACAAATATTTATTAGCTCCTCAAAACTCTATTTGACCTTAAATCAATCCTTTTAAGTGTTTCTGCATATTTGGTATAAGAGACAAACTTTAAATAAATGCTGTATTTCTCTTTAATGAAAAATGCCAAATATCTGGTATTATAATACTGAGCTTTAGATTGATCACCAGAAATTCTTTAACAATCTCATGGAGAACAACCTTTCTGAGGGTCCTACAGTTCTCTACTCGTTATCTGGCTTGGTGTGCTTCGACTTTTACTAACCATCGTGAGAAAGACAAGAAGTAATATTGTGGCACATAGTGATGGGGACTCCCCACCCACCAATCTCCCTTTCTCCTTGCTCACAGAACCCCAGTTTTGCCCTTCAGGGAAAGCTCTGTCCTTTCCTCATCCCAGGGGTGAATCTTATTTAGATGAAAGTACGAGTGGTGACTTGTTTCCCTCACAAGTGACAGAGTTACGACTGGGCACGTGATGAGATGACAACTGGAATTCTATGGAGCGTTAGAAGAAAGAAACCCACCGAGGAGAGCAGAGCGGAAAGGCAGGAGAAACCCGGGTAACTGATGACATTGCCAAGCCTAAATTAAACAAACCTGGACCCATTCCCAGCTCCATATCCTTGGTTATGTGAAATAAAAAACTCAGATCGTTGAAAGCACTTTTAGTTTGGTTTTCTCTTATGGTAACAGCCAAGGCATCTAACTGATACAAAATGCTTATCAAAAATTGGATTTGAAAAGAAAATGAGGAAGGACAACCTAGAACAACAGCCTGAAAAAACAAACAATAAAATAAGTCTTCAGTTCAAAAAACCAGTTACATAATTGTAGAATGATGTAAACCACTGGTTTAACAATAGTACAAAGATCTTTACAAGTGGACTGAAAGCAACCCAGCACTACAACGTGGCTGGGGAAAACGCACAGCCATGTTAGGTAATATTATTAGAAATAGAGGCTCAAGATCATGGTGGCGAAGTCATATAAAGCTCAGCACTAATAAACACATTTCTGGAATAAATGAGGTTTACAACATTAAAAGCAACACTGTAAAACAAGAGATTACCCAAAGGAGTTTACCAGGAGGGTGAAAGATACAGAGACCGTGTAACCTGAGGACAGGTCGAAGGAATTACAAATGTACAGTCTGGAAGAGAGAAGACTTACAGGGGGCATGACAGCTATTTTCAAGGATTCTCCTGGAAAAGAGAGACTGGACTTAGTCTCACCATGTCAGAGAAAGGAATGTGAAGCAACAGTTCGTTGACATTGAAGGTAGATTTAGGCCTAAGAGAGCAATTATCTAACCAATAGAGCAATCAAAAAGTCAAATAAGTTATCACATGAGATACTGAAATTCACTTTCACTGAGCTGATGTAAAGACTGCGTGACCATCACACAGAACATTCTCGAACAGTATTTTCCAGAGTAGTAGCAGTACAAACACCATTGGTTGTACAAGAGATGATTTAAACTGGTACATACATTTTTTTTTAATTATTTTTTTTTCTTTTCTTTTTGCAGTATGCGGGCCTCTCACTGTTGTGGCCGCTCCCGCCGTGGAGCACAGGCCCCGGATGCGCAGGCTCAGTGGCCATGGCTCACGGGCCTAGCCGCTCCGCGGCATGTGGGATCTTCCTGGACCGGGGCATGAACCCATGTCCCCTGCATCGGCAGGCGGACTCTCAACCACTGTGCCACCACGGAAGCCCACATTTTATTTTATTCGTTATATATTTATTTTACCATACATGAAATAAATGTACATACTAAGCTATCAATTCCATGGTTTCATGAATATGTGCTTTTTAGAATAAGTGAAATAACTATGTAAAGTTCATTTAAAGAAAAGCATTAAATCAGTATCTACTATTTAATAAAATTGGATATATTATTTTATGATTTGTTAGCTACAGCCCTAGAATTTATATAGATAAGCAATACAAGGCCCAAAGATTTAAGAAAAAGAAAGAAAACTTTTGAGAGGAAAAATATTTTTTAAAAAGAAAGAAAAACATTAAGTTAATCATAATCTAAGTGGTATAAGAAAATGGCAAAAATCATGAAGGTACCACAAAAATGTCTGAATTTTGGACATGCTGCTTTGTGGGGATTTTTGCATTGAACATGCTGAAGCTAAAGTTCCTCCTTTACCAAAGTTGTCTTGGTATTCAGTGGTTCTATGAAAACACGATCATTTATAACTACATTTATTCAAAGAGCCTCCTTTACAATAAAATGGAGGAACTAAAATTTTCTATTATTTTCAGTCAGACCTTAGAGATATTCATTTTTAATAGCTAGAACTATAAAAATGATGTCTAGAATCCTCACATAACCAGTCTATTATTACAAAAGACTAACATTCTTGCACCTAATAAGCATTTACTGAGGTCTTTCCATGAGCCAGGCACAAATTTGAAAGTAAATTTGCAAGTTTTCATTTGAAGCATCTACTGCTACCTTGAGAAAATTCTTAAAACATTTAAGGTAAAGCACCAAAAGAGAATGTCTTTACCATCATTTTCATGAAAAGTATATACGTATTTTAATATGACTGAAGGCCAAACTATTCTCTATGCTACCCGTACACACACACAATATCTAGCACATGTAAGAGATTTAGTTTTTAAACTTCTTCGGTAAGCTCTGCCTTATAGTCAGTATTTCAAGCTCTTGCTTTAATATATTCTGAAAATCCTTAGGAATCATAGTCAAGTCCTAAAGGCAATCTTATGATGTCTCTGTGAAAAGTCCACCTACCTCTATCTTAAGGCAGTGTATGGAGGCATATCCTTCCTTACAGCATAAAGAAAGCGATGTGCCTCTGGAGGAACCCGTGCCACAGTATACTTCCTACCGGAGGCGTTTCTACTGACTAATGAGAAGCCTGACCTTTTCTTCTTTCCCAGCTCCTTAGGCTAAAAGGTACTTTATGTTTGAATAATCAAATAACAAGTGACATCTAACATGTACAAGAAATACTAAAGCTTAAACTTCTTGTCCCCTGAAGACATTCCCCCATGTTTCCACCCCCAAATGGATCTCAACCAAAGAAAAACAATCAGCCCAGAAAGATTCCCTTCCTACCTCCTGAGTGTGTTCCCTGTAGACCTGCAGTGGCCCTGCGGCTCTGGCGGTGTCCCAGAGCTGTAACGAGCCATCACCACTACAGGTGACCAGGATATGCTCATTGTTCTCACTCCAGGTCACGTCAAACAAACCATCGTTCCAGTCAAAGCTACACCAGGAAAATTAAAACAAAAAAATCTAGTTACATAGGTAGCTAAACATAAAATAACAATTATTGCTTTTTTTTTTTTTTTTACAGTTTATCACCTATTTTAACACACATTATCTCACATGGTCTTCACAAATATGGGAGATTTGTAGAGCAGGCACTTGCCAGATTCAGAAACAACTTCAGAGGGCTTAAAAGAACAGCCCAGTCATACAGCCAGAAAACTGCACAGCTAGGTTAAAATCAGGGGTCCCAACTAGAAATATGGCACCATTTACATGAGGACATGCTGCCACACCTGGGCGCTCACTGCTTTCTGTGTTTCATAGGAGAGAAGAACAAGCACTTGAAAATACTAATTTAGATCCATAATTTCAGTGTTTCCCATAAATCTTTCACCTGAGCTATCAGCAGGTAGTTATTTTCTGATGAAATTTCCTTTCCTTTCTCTACACTTGACTAACTCTGATGGAGACGTTAATGAGTCTAACAGTCACACAGACAAGACAGGCATGGAAAGAAGAAAGGGAAAGAAGCGATAATCCACAAAATGGGTAATTAGTTCCTGAATGAGTAAAGCTAAAGTACATTAAGAAGAAAGCAAAGATAGGAATGTCAAGCAGTATACCAACTAGCTCACATTTTTTTATGTTTAAATTTTACAATGTATAAGTGAATACTAAGAGCAAGAGCTTTAGAAGAAAAGTGACATAATCACAAGTTCATGGCAAAAATAAGCTCTATACTATGCAAATCCTGAAGGTTCTTTTATACTGCAAATTAAAACATCTTATTGATCACAAAGATTCAAAACTAATTCTATGAAGGTCTTAAAAGCAACAGAGAACACATATAAGTTTAATAGTTAGAGTCAGCTTACCTTCTAAAAAGCCTAAGCCCAGATTCATTTTGATCCAGTATTAGCAGGGTTCCACAGCCTAAGGAGAAAAATGCTGAGGTCATGCTGTTGAACCTGCTGGGGGACCATGTCAAGGCAAAGAGGTATCAAGTACTGAGTACCTAATTTTACAGTCACAAATTTCAAGTTACTTGAGGCCATGTATACAAAATGATCAGGACTGTGCTCTCCATTTCTGTCTCTCTACATTGTGCCTAATTAAATATTAAGCTTACCATCTCACCTATGCTTGGAATCCAGACACAGCTCTAACAGGGGAGAGATATTTAAGTGCATACTCTATGGCCAGGCAGGATGACAGGCACACAAACCTCCCAAACAGGTGTTATCATCCCTATTTACAGGTGAGAAACCTCAGGCTAACAGACCCCAGGGATTGTGTACCTTCTACATCACACTGCCTTCACAATAAATCTACAATACATTCTGGGACTTCCCTGGTGGCACACTGGTTAAGAATCTCCCTGCCAATGCAGGGGACATTGGTTCGATCCCTGGTCCAGGAAGATCCCACATACCACGGAACAACTAAGCCCGTGCACCACAACTACTGAGCCTGAGCTCTACAGCCGGCAAGCCACAACTAACGAGCCGGTGCACCTAGAGCCCACAAGAGAAGCCACCGCAATGAGAAGCCTGTGCACCGCAACAAAGAGAAGCCCCCTCTCGATGCAACTAAAGAAAGCCCACACAGAGCAATGAAGACCCAACGCAGCCAAAAATAAATAAATAAATTTTTTTTAAAAAATAAAATAAAATAAATAAAGAGTACTGGTTCCATACTTTAAAAAATAAAATAAATTCAGCATGGAATTTTAAAACAAAATGCCTAGTGGAACTCACCACGTACTTGGTGGTAAAATGCTGAACAAAACATATCATTATCTACCAAAGAGGAATTATTTTACTAAAGGATCAGCATATTTTAAAAGTTATATGTTATTGGGTTGAAGGAAAGAAAACTATTAAACATGACTGACTTAAAAAAACGTATCAGTTCCTCTTAAGGCTTTTTTTTAAGGATCTAATTTAAAATATCATTATAAACTCACGAGTCTTCAACCTAAACGGTAGGCAAGTATTGTAAACCTGAATTTGCAACCACTAAAAGCTAATGGTGAAAATATTAAGGCAAACATTTCTCTCCCTCTCAGTTTTAGAAATCACTAAATCACTGTAGGACCCAACAAAAAATACTGTCGAGAGCTGACATTATGCAATGAATTTTTTCATAGATCTTCAGGGCGTATACAACAGCTACAAGATGAATTAAAAGACAGCCCCGTAAGTCAAGAATAGAATCCCGCCTTTCAACCTAGTCCAGGACCAGAGACCATTAACCTGAACCTCTTAACTGCCTGCAAATGTTTGTATTCCTCCGGAGACAAGAAAAAGCGAGAAAAGAACATGATCAATTTCGTGCTGGCACTTGCGGGGAAACTCCTGGCGTCTGCTCAGGAGCATCCTTAAGACGCACAGCCGGATTGCAGCCTGTGGGGAATGTGGTCCAATTAGTGGGTACTGGGGTGACCCTGCAGACCGTCTTCCAAGAGCTGTTGGTCCCGTCGGACCGGTAGAAGGGGCCCCACAGGTTCAGCCCGCTCTCCGCAGGGCCACGTGTACCTGGAGGGGTGTGTGTCACTAGGGGCGATGGTGTCGGTGCCCTCTAAGGCATAAGAACTAGGGGCACTAGGCATCTTCCACACGCTACTTCCGCACTGTAACTGGAAAAGATGATGGACTCGACTCTAAACCAACTCCCCACACTGGACAAAGGCGGCCAGGGAGCCAGGCATTCCTCTGCTTCCCCTGGTGTTCTTTTCTGGCGCCGTGTACTGTCGGAAGTGCTTTTGGACCACCAGAGGGAGCTGGAGCTCGGCTGGAACCCGCCCCCGCCCCAGCGGCTCAGCGCCGCCCGGCCTCACCCGCGATGCCGTAGTGCTGCGCGGTGGCGCAGGCCAGGCGGCCCGGCAAGTACGGGGAAAACTCGGCTGCATAGCCGTGGCGGCCGGGCACCCGCAGCGTCCGCACCGCTCCGCCACGCGCCGCGCTCATCCCGCCAGCCGCCGAAGCCCTTCCAAGTTGGAGGAGGCCGGTCCGGACTCGCTAAGAAAACTAGAGATCCTAGCAGCTGAGACGGAAGTGAGGACACCGGGTGCCCTGAATGCTAGGTTTCGATTGGTCCGCAAAGGAAAGGGAATTGACTCTGATGGAGGCCATTTTTGTCTTGGGCAAAACAGATGCTTGGCGCCCCCTGTGACGCAGTAGACGTGAGGGCAGTATTTCTAGAGTTAGGTGGTGATTCTGATACCTTTTGTTTTTGCATATCAGCCTCCACTGCGGGCTATCTGGTTTTTATTAATTTATTGACCTTTCGAAAGACTGGCATCAGGAAATGTGGCTGATGATTACAAAATGAGACAAGTTACAGCAAAGTCTGAAGCTATGCTGCGAGTCCAAAAGGCAGTTGAGTGCCGTGTTGCCCGAGGTAAATTGAAGCAAAGTTAAATCAGCGGTAGTCAAGCTAAGGAAAAAGACATCATAAGAAACTAACTTTAAAATTTTTTTTAATTCTTCCTATATTTATTGTATAGTAGTAAGTGCTCAGATGCCAGAGCTGAAAACGAAGGCTCCTTCATCCATTCAAATATTTACCAGGCATATACCATGTAGAGGGTGGCCATATATTGCTTATCTGCCAAACAAGACCCTTCTGAGAATAAAAGAGTGCAGTTAATAATTAAGCCAGGTCAACAGGTACAAACCTAGTCATACAGCCACTTCATACACCAAGTACAGTGCTAGGCACTGGGGATTCAAATGCAATAAGATATAGTTTGTGTCATCAGTTAAGTGTAATCAAAAAACTGTAGGTGCTATGAGAAATATATAGGGGCTATTTTTAAAAGGAATTGTCAGTACTGGAAGATGGGGCATGGGAGAAAAACCTTCAGGAAACAAGTAATGATTGTGTAAATGATGATAAGGTTTTCTTTAAATAGACAAGGAGATGGAGGTCATTATAGTAGCAGGAATAACAGGAGACCTAAAACAGCATGACCCATAGGAGATTGTGGCTGCCAGGTATCAGCCTGCCCAGATGGGGTATGGTGAAGAGTATCGGACGGAGAGACTAGAATATTGTATTGATTCATGAAGAGTCTTGTGTGCAATACCAAGGGAATTTGACTTCTACTGTAATGTAAACAATGGGGAACCATCAAAGTTTTCTAATGTGAGAAATTAGATGACCAAGCTTTCATTTTAAAAGATCTTCTGGCAACACAAAACTGGAAAACAGAGATTGGAAATGGGGAGGCCAGTTGAGACTTTAACAATAGTTCAAGCAAAAGATAAGAATTTAAACAAAGATTATGGTAATGGGAGTGAAAAGAGTCATGCTTTACATTATTGTGAGATTTACGCCTAGGAGGCCAGCCAGTTTCTCACAGTAAATATCGGGAAATAACCACTTTGTGCTTCCTGCGGAGGGAAGAGAAAAGGAACCATTTTGAAATAAGCCAGCGCATTCTGTTCTTCTTAACAAGGCCTGGTCTCAGGGAAAACTAGTTAACCAGAGCCTAACCTAGTAGGATATTTTCAGAGCCTAAATAACCTGGAAGTTCCCTTGTGCCCGTTTTCAATCAAACCCACCCCTACCCCCTGATACAGGTTTTTCCTGTTAAGGACTGCCTGAAATTCCAGTAGTAGAAATGTATTCCCCGAGAGTTTTTTTTTTTTTTTAATTTATTTTATTTATTTATTTTTGGCTGTGTTGGGTCTTCGCTGCTGCGTGTGGGCTCTCTCCAGTTGCAGCGAGCGGGGTCCACTCCTCGCCCCGGTGCACGGGCCTCTCACTGCAGCGGCCCCTCCCGTTGCAGAGCACAGGCTCCAGGCGCACGGGCCTCAGCAGTTGCGTCACTTGGGCTCAGCAGCTGTGGCACGCGGGCTCCAGAGCGCAGGCTCGGCAGCTGTGGCGCACGGGGCTCAGTTGCTCCGCGGCATGCGGGATCTTCCCAGATCAGGTATTGAACCCATGTGCCCTGCATTGGAAGGCGGACCCCCAACCACTGCACCACCAGGGAAGCCCTTACCGTGAGTTTTTAAATTACTTGAAGACTCCTCTTTTATTTTTTTTTGCTCTGGATGCGCAGGCTCAGCGGCCATGGCTCACGGGCCCAGCCGCTCCGCGGCATGTGGGATCCTCCCGGACCGGGGCACGAACCCGTATCCCCTGCATCGGCAGGCGGACTCTCAACCACTGCGCCACCAGGGAAGCCCGAAGACTCCTCTTTTAAAGGCAAGTAGGCTATAGGACAAAGAATACTGAGGTTCAATCTCAATTTGCCCTTTACTTTTCAGTAATATACTTTCCCTAGATTCTTGTTTCTTCCTATGTAAAAAGGAAAGGTTTCAACTGAATCAGTCATTTCTAGCCAGGAGGTCTTTAAAACTATAACAGGATTAGATAAACTAATCTAAATATTTCAAAAGCCAAACAGGAATTGCACATTTATAATTCTGCATCAAAGGCCAGCCTGAAATTCTAATTTTCTTTGTTTTCAGGATGAGATTATATGAATGCAGTGTGGTTACACTCATTCTCTAATGCTGATATTAAGTTCTGATTGATTGCTTATGAAATCGTAATGTTTCTGGAGCTCATGAAGGAAAAAACTTTGAAAAGGTTTATAGATACTGAACAGGTTGATCTCTAAGGTTCTGTGCAGCCAAGAGGATTGAGGAATGTAGTTGCTGGCTGTCAGGCACACCTTATTGGGATAATTGAAAACTATGAATGGTAGTTAGATAAAAACTATTGTATCCATTTGTGTCCCAAATGTGGTGACTGTATTGTAGCTACATAAGAGAATGCCCTTATTCTTAGGAAATACTTAGGAAGTAATACGAGGTAAAGGGAATTATAAAAGGATAACTCTTCAAATGGTGCAGAAAAAATAAATAATATAGACAGGCACAGTAGAGAGAAAGATAAAACAAGTGTGGTTTAAAATGTTAAAACTTTGGTAATCTGGGTAAAAACATATATGGGTACTTCAAGTATTATTCTTATAATTTTTCTGTAAGTTTGAAATTATTACAATTAAAAGGTTTTCTTAAGTATATGATTAAAGATTTTACTAATTCAGACTTCTCTTTGTCCAGTTAGTTTGAATTAGTAAGAAATGGCTCTAATTTGTTAAGTAACACCTGGGGGGCCTGTGAAAAATTTCCTATACTGATGCCCACATAGTCCCTATGGGTGAGTCACATACCAGAAATGTCTGTTGTGTGATTCTGCTAGGACTTCTGACATCTATAGATTTGAGGGAAATCCAGGTCAACTATAATTCCCATCCTGACTAAGTGGCATAAAGACTCAGAATATGGTGACCTAGAGCTGACCTCAGAGAGAAATCACAGTCGGATCAGGATCACTCATTTCCAGGGTTCTTTGTAGGGTTGACTCGACAATTCATAAATCTTACCATTTACAATGAACACAAACCTAGGTCACTATATATATTTCATTCTCTCAGACAAATATGCTCAATAATACCAAGCTATTTCTCAGGACTGTGTATGTGTTTATATATTCTTAAGAAAGATAAGTTCAGATAGAGAAACAACTTACCAAGTACAAAAGCAATATACATGGTCATCTTAAAAGTGAGTGTCAGACATTAAAAACCTAGTATGTTCATTACCTGTCTTGGATTTCTTAGCTCTGGAAAATAGCATATTCTTCAAAAGCTATCGTTTTCATTAACTAAGAAGTAGAAACAGCACTGATTTCCTTCAAACCTGTGCAAAAAGGCAGGCGTGCTTTCATGTGAAAGAGAAATCTTAGAAGTTGTCTGGCATTCTTCTCATAGTCCCCAGACTGCGTGATGATTTACAGTACAGTATTATTCACAGTAAAAAAAAAAAAGAAGTGACTGCATTGTGAGTCAATTCATTGCAAATAATGATGAATACAAATTTTAGCTCAGATGTGTTTGATGGTATGATTCTGAGCAAATAATTTATCTCTTCGAGCCTCAGTTTCTTCATAAAATAGAGCTTCTGAGAAGGGCAGGCAGAACAGTGAGGGATCTGGAAGCCATATGACTTAGAGAATTATTAAGAGTACTGGGATACCACTACACACCTATAAGAATGACCAAAATCCAGAACACTGACACCACCAAATGTTGGTGAGGATGTGGAGCAGCAGGAACTCTCATCCATTGCTGGTGGAGTGCAAAATGGTACAGATACTTTGGAAGACAGTTTGGTGGTTTCTTACAAAACTAAACATACTCTTACTATACAACCCAGCAGTTGTGCTCCTTGGTATTTACCCACAGGAGCTGAAAACTTATGTCCACAGAAAAACCTGCACATGGTTGCTTATAGCAGCTTTATTTATAATTGCCAAAACTTGGAGGCAACCAAGATGTCTTTCAATAGGTGAATGGATAAATAAGCTGTAGTGTATCCAGACAATGGAATATTATTCAGCACTAAAAATAAATGAGCTATCAAGTCATGAAAAGATATGGAGAGACTATACATACATAATACTTAGTGAAAGAAGCCAATCTTACTGTATGATTCCAACGATGGCATTCTGGAGAAAGCAAAATTATGGAGACAGTAAAAAGATCAGTGGATGCCAGGGGGTGGAGATTGAGGGGGTTGGAAAAGATGAATAGGCAGAGTACAGAGGATTTTTAGGGCAGTGAAAATATTCTGTATGATTCCATAATGATGGATACATGTCATTATACGTTTGTCCAAACCCACAGAATGTACAACACCAAGACTGAACCCTGATGTAAACTATGGACTTTGAGTGATTATGATGTGTCAATGTAGGTTCATCAGCTTTAACAAATGTACCACTCTGGTGGGACATGTTCATAGTAGGAGAGGCAATACATGTGCGGGGTCAGGGAATGTATAGGAAATCTCTGTGCCTTCCCCTCAGTTTTGCTGTGAACCTAAAACTGCTCTAAAAAATAGTCTTAATTTTACAGAAAGTCTGGTGCATTAAAAACAAACTTTAATGTTCTTAAGTAAATTGAAAAGTTTTATAATTTAATTTTATTCTCCACCACTCTTCAGAGAGAAAACTTTCAAAAAGCTAAAAAAGAAAATAAAATCTCCCCTCCCCCACCTCACTAACACGGATTGCCTACAGATTTCTTCTGAAAGCTTCTTTTGTTCCCTACACCCACTAACTTTTCTGGGTGTTCTCTAATGCTACCCCCTACGCAGGAAAAGTCTTTGCTTTGTTATCCCACAAGCTCTCTGTCCTCT
This sequence comes from Hyperoodon ampullatus, assembly GCF_949752795.1. NCBI lineage: Eukaryota > Metazoa > Chordata > Mammalia > Artiodactyla > Ziphiidae > Hyperoodon > Hyperoodon ampullatus. Next base: position 62,995,031 of record NC_136925.1, on the reverse strand, counting down.
TTCATATTCTCCCTCAAGGTTGAATACTTCCAGAAGTTCTAACTCATCTCTAGAACTTAACTTCTGAATATGAAAAGAACATGCATCTAATATCATTTTTAAGAATTGTAATTGCTTTTCTTATTTTCTCTTTTTTTGGGGGGGGGGGTTGTGCAGGTCATATCCTTTTTATGACAAGTCTAATGAATAAAATATTTATAAGGATAATGATTATTAAGGTTTTTTTTTTAATGGGAACAGTAGTGGACTGAATGTCAGGAATCTTTGTTTTATGTTTTGGGACACACTGCTTTACATTTTGGTACTCTCTTTCTCAGGTGTACAATAAGTGTGATAGATTCTGACTCTTTTTATCTCTTAATATCATGACTCCAAGATTTGTCTTAAAGAAAAGTGATTGTAAATGAAGGTTTTTTAAATTCAAAGTAAGACCACCAGGCTGTAGCCATACTTTATTGGATTCTACATTTCATAGACAACAGAGTAACATTTCCTGTTAGAGGTGAGTTGATTTTAGGTAGCATCACAACCCAAAGCTTAATTCAGAAGGTAAATATTGCCGAAAATCATGCTCCTCAAGAAGAAGAAATTGTGCCACAAAATTAAAAGAGACATAAAATGGCCTTGAGTTGGTTTTCTTTAAAATCTTACTATCTGTTTTTAAGATCTTTATCCAAATATTAAAAATATGCAGACGTTTTCTTGTATGTACATTTTACAACTGAGAAAAATAATACATGCACATGGTTAAAAAATTATTCAAGAGTATATAGTGAGAAGCAGTGTCCTTCTCACTCTTAACTTTTCAGTGCCCCTGGTCAGAGAGCAATATAGTGTTTACTAAAAAAATAAAGTACGGAACAGGGCTTTAATATGCCACCATTTGTGTTTTATATGTGTATGTGTGTAGATGTCTTGTTATTCAATTCATAGAATATCTCAAAAGAAACACAAGGAAACTGGTAATAGTGGTTGCCGCTGGGAAGCAATAATGGAGACACTAGGAGATAAGATGGAATCAAGACTTGCTAGTCACTGGATATTTTTTTAAATCTTTTAATTTTAAACCATATGCAACTATCAATTAAAAATTCCCACAATATATCTTGGAGACCATTCCATAACCACACACAGTTTTAATCCCATGCTTTTTAACAACATAGAAGTTTCTTAATCTACTTTGAAATTATGTATATTCAGTTTTACCCCAAATAATATTGCTGAGAACAGGCTTTGGAACTAAGCAGATCTGGTTTGAAATCCGGGTTCCACCCTCTCAGTTCAACTATGGGCAAGCCACTTCAATTTTCTTCTCTGTAAATGGATATAATAATAGCCTCTAGGGTTGTTGTAAGGATTTAGTGGTCAGTTTATGCAAAGGGCCTAGTATTATGCCAGGTACATAGTAAGCGCTCAGTGAAGTTTAGATTTCTTTCTCTCTTGGCTTTTTAGTCATTTGAAAAAGTTAGTTAAATGCCTGAAATAGAAAGACAAAAGTATGTTGTTGTTGTTATTAACTATTTCTGTCTTTGTGTTCATAGTAGACTTCTGCTCTGAAGAAATAAATTCTGAAGAGTAAGTGTTAAATTAAATGGGTCTAAGACCATGTGCCCTTTGAAAGGAAGCTTGTTTTTTTTATTTTTCAGGTAGTTAAATCAGGGAAATGAGAGCGCATGGAGCAATTATCCAGTCTTATAGTCAGTTAAGCTATCCAATTTGAATAATTAAGGCCCAAAATGAAGAAACCCTTTGAGACATTAAACTAACATATAGCTTATGTATTTCATCTACTGCGTTGCCACAGTTATCAAGAAATGATGGTAGAGCACGGCTCTCTGTGTTACTGTTTGTGGTGGCCTGAACTGTCTTCCCCCTCCCCCCACCCCCAGTTTATATGTTCAAGCCCCAACCCCCAATGTGACCGAATTTGAAGATAGAGCCTTTATGGAGGTGATTAAGGTTAAATGAAGTCATAAGGGTGGGGCCCTGATCCAAAAGGATTGGAGTCCTTATAAGAAGAGGAAAAGACATGAGAGTTCTTTTCTCTCTGCGTGTACACAGTGGGATAGCCATGTGAGGGTACAGCAAGAGGGTGGCCATTTACAAGCCAGAAAGAGACCCCCCCACCAGAAACTAAATTTGCCAGCACCTTGATCATAGACTTCTAGTCTCCAGAACTGTGAGAAAATGAATGGCTATTGTTTAAGCTACCCAATCTGTGGTGTTTTGTTATGGCAGCCTGTGTAGACTAATATACTACTGAAGGAATTTCCCCCCTGTCAAGGCATCTGGAAAATATGCTGTTGCTTTTGTTGATATATATGCCAATCTTTCAATCAAAAGTGTTTCTAAGACAAAAACAAAAACAAACCAGAGATATAGTACAAATTCAGAATTCTTTCAAGAAGTTACTGTGACAGTAATTGAACTTAATCACTGTCATTTTACAAATTAGGAAACTCAGGCCAAAAGAAAGGAAGTCGGCTCTTCCACAACTGAGCCAGAACTGAGCGTATTCCAGGTGCACAGAGCTCTTACCATTACACCCACTACTTTAGAGCCACAGGTCTCTTCCATTCCTGGGGCTACAGGGCATGGTAAAGAGGAGAGGAAGGGAGAAGCTGAATGTGCTCTCACCTCCCCGCTTACATCATTAAGACATCAGAGGTTAAGGACACACACTCTTTTACCTGAACCAAATACAGGACCTCTCAGAGGAGTCCTTTTTTTTTTTTTTTCTCTTATTTACGAAATCAGGGAGATCTTTTTGACTCAGATTATAAATACAGTAAGGAATCGGCAGATTATTTTGAGAACTAAGGATAGTGGATTTCACTCAGTGAAATGAGTGACAGCCCATACCCCACACTCCTTAAACAATAACTGTCTAGGTGGGATAATCACTGTAAAAATTTAAAGATGGGTAGATGTCTAATATGTAAAAATTTAAAGATGGGTAGATGTCTAATATTTAAAGTTAGGGTTTATATATATGATTTTTTACAAGGGTGAAAATAGCCCCCCAAATACTATATATATATGATGAGTCCCCTTTATGATGCTCTAAAATTTCTCCTTGTACATCTGCCTATCCATCTACCTACCTACCTACCTATCATCTCTCTATTTATAGATACATACACACACATGCACACGCATTATATTGAAGATTAAGATATATGTGACAAAGAGTATTGCTTACCCAACATCCATTCTCTTCTTCTTTCCTGGTAACAAAACCTCTAAATTGTTGGCTGCGTATACTTGCCATGTTTAAAGCTACAGTTTCCAGGCTCCCTAGCAGATATCCCTTCTCTAAGTGAATATAATTGGGCGAGGCTTCTAAGAAAGCTATTTTAAAAGAGCTGATCAGCATGAAGTCACGGTCTTTTGCCTGCACTCCTCTCCTTCCTGCTGCCTGGAATATAGACATGATGACTGGACTACATCAGCCATTTTCTGAGTATGAGGTGATCCTGAGGATGAAAGCTATGACACAAGGCTGAGAAAGAACGAATAGTGAAGGAGTCAAGATCCTTAGTGACAGTGGAGACACCAATGGAGCCTTGGACTGACTAAATCTGGACTTATTTTATAAGAGAGAAAAAATTATATTTTGAGCCTCAATTATTTCAGATTTTTATTATATGTAGTAACTGGAGTATATGTTCCACGAGGGCAGGAATCTTTGCCTGTTATGTTCAATGGTGTATCCCAGGGACCTGAGATAGGCATTCAGGAAACATTATTATTGAGTGACTGCAGCGTAATACAAGCCTAAACCCTCACTGTACTTTTTGTAATAGTGCAAAGAGTAAATTAGGAAATTTCTGGAGTTTTTCGCAATGCTAAAGAGAAGTTAAGAAAATATTGAAGTGAGCAAGCACAAAACAGCTGGAACCTTGGCCAAGAGTGGTACAGGAAAATTTCCAGTCTAAGCTAAAAATAGTGTGGTCTCTATGGAAAGGACAAAGGCTGGTTCCAACTGGGGTAAATTGTTTATGATAATCCTGACCATGGAAAGAATTCTGAAGGACTCTGAGATATTAGCCCTAGTAATACATGACTACAGCATTGTAGAATACTGTAGTTCATCCCACAGGCTAGGTTTTCTAGAATAAAAACAAACAAATACATAAATAAACCCACTCCTATACTGGATTTTAGGCACTTGAAGTCAAGTCCAGGTCTAATTTGTTTGAATCTCCAGAATCTTAAAGAATGCTCAATGTACAGTAAGCCTTCCATAAATGTTTGACAACTTGAGTTGAATTGGAAAATTAAGGAATAAGAGAGACATGAAATATTTTTTATGTTCTCCTATCTCTCCCTTTCCCTCTCTTCACACCTCTCCCCACACCTGTACTCTCCAAGTGGAGTCCAGCTTTGCTAGGCGTATGGATGGAAGTAGAGTCAAAGACTGCCTGAAACTCCAGTACTAGAAATTACTGGAAATTACTAGAAAGTACTGGAAAGTACTAGAAATTATTGGAAACTCCTAGAAATTACTGGAAAAGCACTAGAAAGTACTGGAAATTACTAGAAAGTACTAGAAATTACCCAACGCAGCCAAAAATAAATAAATAAATTTATGTATTTATTTATTTTAAAAAAAGGAATTTATTCCCTGTGACTTTTTAAATTAATTAAAGATTCCTCTTTTAAATGCAAGTAAGCTATGGGACAAAGAATACTGCATTTTAATCTCAATTTGCCCTTTAATTCTCAATTCCATACTTTCCCTAGATTTTTATTTCTTCCTCTGTAAAATGGAAAAGTTTCAACTGGATCAATAATTTCTAGCTAGGAGGTCTTAAAAGACTACAACAAGATTAAACTAGTCTAAATATTTCAAAAGCCAAACAGGAATTGCACGTTTATAATTCTGCAGCAAAGGCCAGACAAAATTCTAATTTTCTTTGTTTTTAGGCTGAGGTTATATGAATGCAAGGTGGTTACATTCATTCTCTGATGTTGATATTAACTTCTGATTAACCGCTTATGAAACCATGACATTTCTGGAGCTCATGGAGGAAAAAACTTTGAAAAGGTTTATAGGTATTAAACAGATTGATTTCTAAGATTCTGCACAGCCAAGAAGACTAAGGCATAGACTTGCTGTCTGCCATGCACACCTTATTGGTACTCTTCTTTCAGCTTTATTGGGTAATTGGTAAATAGAAATGGTATATATTTATACATGTTTCGCTATCATTGTGAAACGATCTCCACAATCAAACTAGTTAACATATCCATCACCTCACATAGTCGTGTGTGTGTGTGTGTGTGTGTGTGTGTGTGGTGAGAATACTTAAGATCTGCCCTCTTAACAAATTTCAAGTATATGATCCAGTATTGTTAACTGTAGTCACCATGCTGTACATTAGATCTCCAGAACTATTCATCTTGCATAACTGAAACTTTGTGTCCTTTGACCAACATTTTCTCATTTCCCCCACCCCAGCCCCTGGCGACCACCATTATACTCTGTGCTTCTAGGTATTCAACTATTTTAGATTCCACATATAAGCAGGATTATGTAGTATTTGTGTTTCTGAGTCTGGTTTCTTTCACTTAGCATAGTGTCCCAAATCACAGGCTTTCTTTCTTCTTCAAAACTGAATAGTATTCACTTATTGTGACTTTTAACAGAAGTCTTGAAGAGGAGGTAAGATACCAGGTCATTCAACGTCCGGCAGAGAGACCATTTCCAGCACTTAGAACACTTAGAGCATTAGCAGCACGTATACAGAGCTCCCTTTATTATTATAATATGCTTGTCTACTACCTATCCTCATTATCATTTCAGGGTATTGGTTTTTCACAACTGAGATAGAAACTGTTTTCATCTAAACATTCATTAAACCTCAGAATTGTGTAACTCTAAACTTGGCCAATGCTGTGGAAGCCTAAAATAACGTAGGTAGACATGGCTAGATGTCAGGTTTATGCAAGGATCTACAATTATATTTAAATTGTTTTGCTTTTATAACTGCTATGGTGACCTCATAAAGACTCTAATTGCAAATATTTACCAACCCACATCTTTATTGAAACTAGTTTATCTTTCCCATGGAGATAGACAGGAAGTAAAATAATTGAAATGCATGGTCTTTCCACCCAGGTGCATCCGATTATCCAAGGTAAATGAACAGGTTGCTATGTTTAAGGCTGCATATGGTAGTTATAGGAAAGAATTCCAGAAAAGGATGGGTAATTTCTTTTTCCCTTTTAGTTCTGTGCAGCATTGTGCTGGGCACATAGGAAGCTTTTAATCAATGTTTGCTAGAGGATAACATAATCATCATCCAAACACTTTAAGCGTTATCTTCGAATATGAAGGATATTTGGACTAATGTACTGTAAAGTCTCTTCGAGCTCCGAGAGTCCATAATTGTGGGCTAATTGTCTGTATTACTCATTGTTCATCACTAACCACTTGTATATCACTTGAAATCTTGTAGGAATGCAATACGATACAGTCAATGTGCAAAACAGTATAGCAGTTCCTCAAAAAATTAAACATAGAATTACCATATAATCCAGCAATTCCAATTCTGGATATATACCCAAAAGAATTGACAAACAAGTATTCATACACCCATGTTCATAGCAGCATTATTCACAATAGCCAAAAGGTGGAAGCAACTCAAATGTTCACAGACAGAAGAATGAATAAACAAAAGGTGGTATATACATGCATACAATTCAGCCTTAAAAAGGAAGGGACTTCCTGGGACTTCCCTGGTGGCCCAGTGGTAAAGAATCCGCCTTCCAATGCAGGGGACATGGGTTCGATCCCTGCTCAGGAACTAAGATCCCACATGCCGCAGGGCAACTTAGCCCACGAGCCACAACTACTGAGTTCATGCGCCTCAACTAGAGCCTGCGTGCAGCAAAACTACAGAGCCCACACGCTCTGGAATCCGCGCACCACAACTACAGAGCCCACGCGCCCTGAACCCTGCGCGCCACAGCTAGAGAAGAGAAAACCCACCCGCCACAACTAGAGAGAAGCCCGCGCACCACAAGGAAGAGCCCACTCGCCCCAACGAGATCCCGCATGCCTCAGTGAAGATCCCACGTGCTGCAACTAAGACCCAACGCAGCCAAAAAAAATTAAAAGAAAGAAAATAAAATTTTAAAAAAGGAAGGGGGACTTCCCTGGTGGTGCAGTGGTTGAGAGTCCGCCTGCTGATGCAGGGGACACGGGTTCGTGCCCCGGTCCGGGAAGATCCCACATGCCGCGGAGCGGCTGGGCCCGTGAGCCATGGCCACTGAGCCTGCGCGTCCGGAGCCTGTGCTCCGCAACGGGAGAGGCCACAACAGTGAGAAGCCCACGTACCGCAAAAAAAAAAAAAAAAAAAAAAAAAAAAAAAAGGAAGGGACTTCTGACACATGTTACAACATAGATGAACCTTGAGAACATTATGCTAAGTGAAATAAGCCAGCCCCAAAAGAACAAATATTATATTATTTCATTTATATGAGGTACATCGAGCAGTCAAATTCATAGGGACAGAAAGTAGAATGGTGGTTGCCAGGGGTAAGAGAAGGGGGCAATAGGGAGTTATGGCTTAATGGGAATGCAGTTTCCATTTGGGAAGATGAAAAAGTTTGGGATATGGATGCCAGCGATGGTTGCCCAATGATATGAGTGTACTTAATGCCACTGAACTGTACACTTAAAATGGTTAGATTGGTGAGTTTAGATTGGTATGTATATTTTACTACAATAAAAATGTTTTAGCATCTTAACTAGAGTGTTAGTATTTACTGAATCTTTATGCAGAAAGAGAGGCAAAAATCTGTATGATTGACATAATCTGAACACAGTAGAAAATGCATTTAATCATTTTTCATATCTTCTGGAAAGACAGAGCTGTTAAGAGCACAGGCCTTCAGAATCAGGGACTTAGGACTGAACCCAGGCCTTGTGTTTTTTAACTTGTATAATGAGGAGAGTCTGACATCTTTTTGTCCACTTTCAGCTCTGGGGCAGGATAACATTTTAGGTGAGCTGCACATGTAATGACAGCCCCTTGATTAGTCATAGGATAAATGAGATAAATGGGTGGATTTATCCCATAAATGGATATTGGCTCACATGGAGAAATGGCTGGATAAATGAGTGCCCCTTCTGTAGGCTCAACTCAACATAATAATTTGGGTGTGATAAACTGGCCTCCTCAAATCTCCGTAAAGATAAAATCTCCCTCAAAACGTTGCTGTAATGATTAAATGAGGTAAAATGTGTAACCGTTAAGTCCTCATTTGGTAGAGGCTATTATTTTAGTTGTGCACCATCTAGCTTGGCTCAATTACTAACGTTACTTTTTCAAGGCAGATAACTGAACTCTTTAATTCCATTTAAGATTCAATTCTCTCCCTTAACCTTTTTCACTATCACCAAGGAATGGGGTTTCCCAATGCTGTTAGGTCTCGGCTAATTTTTCACTTCTGTACTCCCTAAAAGAATTTAGAAAAATTATGAACCCCACACAGGTTTTAAGTTGCCTTCTAAAATGTTTTCTCATAAGTTTAAATAGCTGCAAATGATATAATTTCAAGCTTATTGAAAAATGTCATTTTAAAATTCAAAATATTTTCTCATTCCTAAATGCGTCCAACAGATTCTAAAAACAATAGCCATTTGATTCACAATTATTATATTAGTTACCTAGTGCTATGTAACAAATTGCTCCTGCTCCCTCTATTGTAATAGCTGACGTCTGCTCTCTCTACCCCTCACTCCACAGGCCTGGGTTGAAAACCAAGGCCAAGCCTTTCCTAGTCCTCTGATCTAGATATAGTCTCATTTTGGAGATACACATGACCCTAGCCACAGTAGTTATTCCCTGGCACTTTTTTTCTAACAGCCTTCCAATTTGAGAAAGGCAATATCCTAGTGAATATCCTAGAAATAATGGAAATAGAATTACCAGGGTATGGGCCTTATTAAAGTGCTGTGCTCCACTGAAGTTTGCCCCAACTATCTTAAATGAACTAAAGACATCTCCCCAGAAGAGGTCAGATGTACTGAAATTAACTTCCTCATAGTCTAAAGCTTAGTATTTCAGAAACTAAAAATCAGAATAAGCCTAGACTACAAAGAGTAAAGAACTTTCCATGTTTGAAATAAAGAATCCCAGTGAAACAGAGGCAGTAAGTGAGCTGTTGATGAACTTTATTTTTTTATTTTTTTAAAAAATTTTGGTTGCACCGGGTCTTAGTTGTGGCCAGTATGCTCCTTAGTTGTGGCATGCAAACTCTTAGTTGAGGCATGCATGTGAGATCTCTTCCCTGACCAGGGATTGAATGCATGTACCCTGCATTGGAAGGCAGATTCTTAACCACTGCGCCACCAGGGAAGTCCCCTGTTGATGAATTTTAAATATTTCTAAATGTTAAGACTGTTTTACAGTGTGGGGTAATCTGTTATACAGACAAAATTTTCTATTCTATCCAAAAAGAGCTTGGAGTGCTGTGAATCATACAAACATAGTAGAAGTCTATTGAACTGGAAATGGCATTCAGAGATCTCAGGGCTCAAGAATGATTATCTAAGACTTGTGTATTCCAAACATGATTTAATTGAAATTAGGAAGTTTTAATTGGTAAAATACATGAAATAAAATGAACTGGAGGTTGACTATTGTACTTGAAATTGCTTTTATCCAGAAAGGGGGTAGGGCTGTGAATGTATTTGTATGAAGCTAAAAGTGATGTGAAATAAACTTTTAAAAATAATATATTTTTTCTGAAATCAGAGGTAAGCTCAAAAAAGTAAAAAAGAAATGTCATAGGCCACAGGAGAAGAATAGGAACTTCAAAGGGACTTCAAAGATAGGAAATAGACAAAGAACTTCAAAGAAATAAGGGAGAAAAAAAATGACAGTTTTAAATTTTATCTAGTTTTAAATAAAATCTCTGGTTTTACAAAGATAGGGATTAAACCAACCCTCCCATCCCTTTTGGTAGAAAAATGATTTATGAATTTCAGGATTTTTTTTAACATTCCAAATTTGGTTATTTTATATTAAACATATTTTAACTACCTAAAGATATAAAATAGTGCACAATGAGTCTGGAAGATTTAAATGTTTACCTTAATTTTTAAAGAAATATAGTTTTATTGGTTTTCTCAGTAATGACAAGCACAGTTACTAAAAAATACCAAATTGGGAATTGGGATATGGTATGTTTGATGGCATGCACAAATTCAGAATCGTGTACTAAAATTAAATAGTTAAATTTATGTAATGAAAAACATGAGGCTTCAAATGAAATGTATTGTGCTTGAAGTATATAAACACTTGTACATTTTGTGAATTAGTTCTAACACAAGTTAGGAAAATTGAAAACTTCTTGAATCTAGAGAAAATTTTCTGTTTTGAAATTGTGGATAAAGTTTAAATGTTTAGCATTTGACATATTTTTTTTTTATATACATAGTGCAGGTTAGAAATTAGGGCAGGATTTCTATGTTTCAGTCTTGGGGCAGAATTCTTTTTCCAGGAAACCTCAGTCTTTGCTCTAAAGGTCTTCAACTGATTGGATGAGGCCCACCCATGTTACAGATGGTAATCCACTTAAAGTCAGCTGTTGTATGTTTTAACCATTCAACACAATACTGTCATAGCAACGTCTAGACTAGGGTTTGCTCAAACAACTGGGCACTGTAGCCTAGTCAAGTTGAAACATAAAATTACTCATGACAATGATCAATTTAATTAAATGTTATTATCTAAATAAAATGTTATTTAAACAAATTCTTCTTGGTTGGCTTTTGTAAGTTTTAGTTCACAAATCATTAAGACAATAAATATTTGTATTTATTCAAAGGTCTCCTAAATTGGAACTCTATACTAGAGATCTGTAATTAAGATAAACATAGTAGAAATATATATGATATTTTGGCCCATACATTGAAACAGGATTTCAGATTATCTCAAGGCCAGCCTATATTTATATGTATCCATCTTTACTATTCATATAGCATTCCAAGATATCAGGATAATCTTTGATCATCCTAATGGAAATGAGAGACTGGTACTGGGTCAAGATATCACCGAGAGAATCATTTAGATTTACACAAACTATACTTTTAAAATATAATAATGATACATAACATGACATAAAGTTGATAGGGAGATGTTTGTCTTTTTTTTTTTTTTTTTTTTTTTTTTTACTTTTGGCTGCATTGGGTCTTCATTGGGCTGCACAGGCTTCTCATTGCACTGGCTTCTCTTGTTATGGAGCATGGGCTCTAGGCTTGAGAGCTTTAGTAGTTGTGGCTCTCAGGCTCTAGAGCACAGGCTCAGTTGTAGCACACGGGCTTAGCTGCTCCCCGGCATGTGGGATCTTCCCGGACCAGGGCTCGAACCCGTGTCCCCCTCATTGGCAGGCGGATTCTTAACCATTGCACCACCCAGGAAGCCCCGAGATGTTTGTCTTTTAAAGGAGGAAACTTGTAGCTCATAAAAGGGAAAAAGTAATTTTAAAAGCTTTCACCTGAAAAATCTTTAACATTTCTGAGACTCATATTACATGCATTTTAGAACACTTGATATCCCACAGGTCACTAGGCTCTGCTGGATTTTTTTCATTCTTTTTTCTCTGTGCTTCATTTTGGATAAATGCAGTTTCTATTAATTAAAGTTCACTGATCTTTTCTTCAGTAATGTCCAATTTGCTATTAATTCCATTCAATTCAATTTTAATTTTTAACACTGTATTTTTCATATCTTGAAATTCAATTTTGTTCTTTATTATATCTTCCATATTTTTCCCTCATTATGCTCATGTTTCTTTTGCATCCTTGAGCATTTGTGCATATTTGTAATAGCTGTTTTAATGTTTGTCTGATAATTGTACCATCTCTGCCATTTCTGGGTCTGTTGCTGCAACTGATTTTTTTCTTTGTTAAGAGTCACGTTTTGTCATTTTATCTAAGATGCTAGATATTACATGTTCTAGTTGATTGAATGTTATATTTTTGTTGTTTTTCTTTAGATATCAGGTTTTTTCTGACAAGCAGTTACCTACTTATGGGTGAACTTTCTTGTTTCTAAGCTCATTTAAGGCAGGGTTAGGGTCTTGTATACACATTTCTAGAATTCTTTTTCTGTATAGCATCCTCCTCTTGGATACTCTATCTTTCACATTCTAACCACCTAAGCTTCCCCAAATTCCAATCTTTTTATCTTCATGTTAAGATACCTGGCCTCTGTTGGAGTTCTCCTTCCTTACAGCACTGTACAGAAAATGACTTCTGACAGAAGTCACCTCATTCATTTCCCTTATTTCAGGGTTCCCAGTCCTGTACTGCTTGTTGTCTAATACCTGAAACCATAAGCAGTAGACAATTGTATATCACGTGTTACCATTTTATTAAGAAAATGAGACATATACATGTATGTATGAGTTTATATTACAAAATTCAGTAGCAGTATAACACATTACTTAAAAAAATTATTTCTTGAATTCACCTGGGATTATCATCCTAGTGAAAATAACCAGAAAACTAGAAAAAATGGTTATGGTTAGAGATAGTCAACATTCCTTTTTATAGCTGCATAGTACTCCATTGAATGACTATATCATAGTTTATTAAACCAGTTCCCAGACACTTGGGTGATTTTCAATCTTTTGCTATGGTAAATAGTACTAAAATGAACAGCCTTTAAAAGTGTCTTTCATAATTTCACCAGTGTAAACTCAGGATACATTTTTAGAAGTAGGATTGATTGGCCAGGGGTCAGTGAGTACATACTTTTGCTAGATATTGCCAAATTTCCCTCTGCAGGTATTTTATCATTGTTTTATTCCACCAGAAATGAATGAGTGCCTACTTTCTTACAGTCTCACCAACAGAGTGTGTTGTCAAAGTTTTGGATTTTTGGCAACTTAGTAACTGAAAAATGGAATACTACTGTAATTCGAACTTGCATTTACCTCATTATGAATGAGGTTGAGCATTTTTTATATGGGTAAAGGACACCCGTTTTTCCATGTTTATGAATTGCCTGTAGCTTTCTATAGCTCATTTTTCTATAGGGTTTTTAGTCTCTATTTTTAGAAACTCATTTTATGAGCTGTGCTATCAGCTGCAGATATTTATTCCCAGTTTGCTATTTGTCTTTCTAGTTTGTGACATCTTTTGCCATATAAAGACTTTATTTTTATGCTATCAGGCTTATCTATTTTTCCTTTTTAGTTTTTGAATTTTGAGTCATAGTACTGAAAGTTTTTCTTGCTCCTAAGCTGAAAAGAATATACCCATATATTTATTGAGTACTCATATCGTTTCATTTTTTATAATTAGATCTCATATCCATATGGAATTTTTCTTGGTGTATGGTGTGGGAAATGAATCCAATTTTATCTTTTCCATATGGCTTTGCAGTTATTCCAACACCACTTTTTTGAAAGTCCCTTTTTCCCAATACTCTAAAAGGTTGTTTTTATCTTATACTAAATTTTCCTATGTAATTTGATGTATTTCTGGATTTTCTATTCTGTCTGATTGATTTGTCTATTTATTCATGAAGTAGCACTATTAATTTTAGAAGTCTTATGTCTTTAACAACTGTAATTCACAGTTGTTTTCTGTGACAAAGAAAAAGTCACAGATATTGTTCCTGTGGAGCGACCTCAGCTATAGCTCCTGGCCTTTGAAGGCTTTTGGTTTCTGCCTTTCCTGAGCCTGGACGCCAACCTTGCATTGATGTGTGAGCCCCAATATCCTCATAGAAAATTCATTTGTTGGTTTTGGTAGTCAAAGTTGGTTTCCATTTCTTACACAGAAGCTCTTACTGTGGCTCTATCTATGTATTTGCCATGATTTGTTTATCTAAATTAAAGGGATGCCTTTAACAGTAAGAACGTTAGTCGAAGTGAGGGAGGAAGAAGGGGACACGTTGACAGTCTGGGAAATGGTGAGTATGTGCGTGGGACATAGAACAATACTAAATAGATAAGGCCTTGGTCTTCCTTTCACAAAAAGTGAAGAGAACCATTTCTCTGCATTAAAATTGCTTTAACTTATTAGGACAGAAATAGAAATGAAAATGTTGGCAACTACACTTTTAAAAGAAGCATATCGGGCTTCCCTGGTGGCGCAATGGTTGAGAGTCTGCCTGCCGATGCAGGGGACACGGGTTCGTGCCCTGGTCCGGAAAGATCCCACATGCCGCGGAGTGGCTGGGCCTGTGAGCCATGGCCGCTGAGCCTGCGCGTCCGGAGCCTGTGCTCCGCAACGGGAGAGGCCACAACAGTGAGAGGCCCGTGTACCGCAAAAAAAAAAAAAAAAAAAAAAAAAGATTACATCAAAAATCATTCCAGCTTGAGGAGCCCTGAGAGGCAACAAGATCACTACTCCTTCCCGAGGCCAGGCTTGGAATCTTACAGAAGCATCTTAACTTCCTTCTGGGTTTAGCTACAGGCCTAAACTTCTACAGCAAGCCATAGTTTTCTTTCTAAAATATAGATGGGGTCATATTACTCCTCTGCTTAAAATCCTTGAATGTCTCTTTTTCTTATAGGATGAAATTAAACTTGACTTTCATGAAGATGATTCAAAATCCGACCTCAGCCTTGGTTTCCATATTTTCTTAACAACTACCATATCAGACATGCATCCTAGTAATAGTAGTAGTAGCAGCAACAATAGAGCAGTTGTAGTAGTAGAAGTAGTTTTGTAGAAATAATTGTTACTGACCTGGGTTCTTGGACTCTTTAGAAATTGATAAGAGGCCAGGTGAGGGGAGGAGGTGTGGGTTAGGCCGAGGGGTGGCTTAGGTGGGCTGCCCACCCCCTTGGTGGTGCTGTATGCAGGCATCACATGCAGTACACTGCTTTTGCTTCCGGCACCTCAGAAGTGTCAGTTGGGTTTTGGTCTTTTTGTATTCTGTTGTTCATAATATGCCCCAACTGCACATGTTGGGCACGCATACAATTATTTTTAGTCCCTTACAGTGTCTTTGTATTCTGTTGCTTGAGGAGATGTTTGTCCAGGTGCAAGCGCTGCAGCAAAGGGTCTCAGGTCCCAGGTCCCAGGCTGTCTCATAATGAGTAGCAATAGCTAGTAGTGGCGGACTGCAAGACCATAATTTCTATGAAGCTATTACTACTATGACTCTTTTACACGTAATAGTACTTGAAATGCTTACAGTTTTCTAGAATTCAACATACCAATTCCTGTCTGTACTTTTTTTTTTTTTTTGCGGTACGTGGGCCTCTCACTGTTGTGACCTCTCCCGTTGCGGAGCACAGGCTCCGGATGCGCAGGCTCAGCAGCCATGGCTCACGGGCCCAGGCGCTCTGCGGCATGTGGGATCTTCCCGGACCGGGGCACGAACCCGTGTCCCCTGCATCGGCAGGCGGACTCTCAACCACTGCGCCACCAGGGAAGCCCGTGTCTGTACATTTTTGCATGCTTTTGCATAGGCCACAATTTCTTCCCATTCAGGGGAATAATATAGCTCCTCCTCCCACTCTTTCTGTACCTATTCTATCACAGCTCAATCTCTTTACACATCTGTCTCCAGATAGGAGTGAACTCAGTTGAGATCATACTTTATTGTTTAATACTTAAAGCTTAATGTAGTGCTAAATGAATGAGTACAAATCCTTTGAAGTATTATGGCAAATCCCTTTTTTTATTTTTTCAACATCTTTATTGGAGTATAATTGCTTTACAGTGGTGTGTTAGTTTCTGCTTTATAACACTTCATAACAAAGTGAATCAGTTATACATATACATATATCCCCATATCCCCTCCCTCTTTCGTCTCCCTCCCACCCTCCCTATCCCACTCTTCTAGCTGTTCACAAAGCACCGAGCTGATCTCCCTGTGCTATGCGGCTGCTTCCCACTAGCCATCTATTTTACGTTTGGTGGTGTATATATGTCCATGCCACTCTCTCCCTTCGTCCCAGCTTACCCTCCCCCCTCCCCGTGTCCTAGAGTCCATTCTCTAGTAGGTCTGAGTCTTTATTCCCGTCTTGCCCCTAGGTTCTTCATGAGCTTTTTTTTTTTTTTAAGATTCCATATATATGTGTTAGCATACGGTATTTGTTTTTCTCTTTCTGACTTACTTCACTCTGTATGACAATTCTTTCCATTTTTAAGCATTTATTGAGTCACTTAAAGATGAAAAGATATAAATAAATTTTTACTGATCTGAAAAAAAAAAGATGGAAAGAATCCCAAGAGTAAGATCTCTAGATAACAAAATTGCTTTCTCAAATCCTATAGGTATATTGAAAGCCTCCTGTTCTTAAACTTATTTAAATCATATCTCTGGGGTTAGGAGTTGGGGGGAGGGTCTCTATGTGTGTAAAATTCCTCAGGTGAATCTGATCTGAGCCCATGGCTAAGTACCATTGCTCCAGGAGTTTGCTGAAGCAGGTGGAGGGAGAATTAGAAGCTAATATATAAACCAAGGAACCTGGTTCATCTTCCACGAGCACAGGTTTTTCTCGGAGAATTAAGAAATCCAAAACATGATTTTGTATTAAATTAGCATTAATTATGAAATAAATGGCAAACTTCAAGACAAAACAGAAGCATCAAACAAACACAAACCACATTCACCCTTGTGGACTTTAGAAACACAGCTACTGTACCCAGCTGCCAGGATAAGAAGAAAGAATGGTCTTTTGACATGATATTTCAATTCCAAATTTGGCAGATAGGCTCTGTCAACTTCTCATCAGCCTTCGTTTAAAGTTCATGCAGCTTTAAATGAACTGGTTGTATGTCCTCACACCACAATGAAAAAAGCAGGTTGTTTGATATTTTCAGAAGCAATGGTCTTATCCTCCCATTATAACAAGCAGCACAAGCTCGGTATTGGAACCCTGGTCTTGTTACTAACTCCTTGCCTGATATTGGGTAACCTTTTTCCCCTGGGTTCCTGGATTTCTCATTATAAAGATGTGAGATGTGAGATATGCATAGAAAGCAGTTAGCATGGTGATGGGCACTTGTTATTTTTTCAAATGGAAATGGCTCTCAGACACATTTGATCATGTTATTACTAGAAAATGGGCTTAACGTCATTTACAGTGGTAGTAACTTACTTGTGCAAAAATTAAAACCAGTCCTTTGCTTGCAGAATTTCCCACCATCTAGATTTTACTCATTGCATCTCCAGAGTATTTTAACCTGTTTTTTTCTTCTTTGTATTTCCTGGAATTAGTTGTTGAACCTCAGCTTTGGATTCCAGGGCTTTGACGAGATTCACGCCTACTGTTTTTGGTATGACCACCTCATAATTGGTGGTCTGTTTTCCTATCAGGAGGCATATGACACACCCGGTTGTCTCTCCTTTACTGATGTTAGTAACAATTGATTATCCGTACCTGGATCCAAATTCACTGCGTTGCAAAATGGTGACATCCTAACTACCTCAGACTCTTTATATGTATTAGCTGAAATATTTCTATAAAGATAACATACCTTCATCCACTGTTTGGTTACCCAGTAGTACTTTGATTCTTTACACATTTCAATTCAGTATAAGAACAGGTATCCCTACTGAATTCTTAAACGAAGCACATTAAGGCTTTAAAGGATTTTCAATTTAATTTAATTCAACACTCTATTTTATGGATGAAGAAATAAATTCAAAGAAGTTAAATTAGTTTTCTAATTTCTAAAGGCTCATTGGTAGTTATTAGAGTCTCAACAGGAAACAGGATAATGTGAGGTGGGTTTATTTACAAAAAGACTAATTGCAAATGTGTGGAGGGGTTATAGGGAAGTTTTAAGGTATTGTGAAGTAACTTGGAGCCAGCAGTTTCAGAGCCATCATCATTTCTAGGTGCCAAAGGACAAGGTGAGGGATGAGTATGAAAGCCTGTGCTTCCTTTAAGATCTGCCACCTTGAGAAGAGCAATGACTTCTTATTGAGCAAGACAGCCAGCCTGAGGTGACTCATGAGTCCCAGTATTTGTCCTTCCTCAGAACCCCTGCTGGACTCTGCATTGACCAAACCCAATTGGTGAACAGAAAGCAAGGAAGCCCATTGATTTAACTCATACAGATTAGCCTCCGGAGACAGAGTCTATGGGGATATGAATGGAGAGTGGAGGGGAGAACTCAGGAACAGCAGGCCAAGGCAGGATGGGATTCGTATTCTTGTTCCTACTCTACCATTCTACCATGCACTAAAATGTTTGTCTACATCCACGGATCTTATATTTATGAAATAATTCACGGTCCGGGCCTCCCTGGTGGCGCAGTGGTTGAGAGTCCGCCTGCCGATGCAGGGGATACGGGTTCGTGCCCCGGTCCGGGAGGATCCCATATGCCGCGGAGCAGCTGGGCCCGTGGGCCATGGCCGCTGGGCCTGCGCATCCGGAGCCTGTGCTCCGCAGCGGGAGAGGCCACAGCAGGGAGAGGCCCACGTACCGCAAAAAAAAAAAAAAAAAAATAATAATAATAATAATTCACGGTCCAGGGTGATTTGTCTTTCTCTGGAGTGAATTTTGTTTGTTGAATGCCTGGAGTTACCTTAATCCAGTTTCAGGGTTTGAGACTTTTTTCTGGGTTATATGTTTGGAAGGAAGAGTTGCTATCCACGAAAGGGTCATTTTGTGTCCAATTCACACATACTTCTAGACTAGACTATAACACCCTTACTTTTTCTTCATCCTTTGAGGTGTCAGAAATGCAGTTCAGCCTCCCAGTCGCCTAATTCCTGTGCACAAAAATTGCCAGGCCCAAAGCGGCCCCAACTGTAGGCATACCCTCTGAATCCCATTCCTTTCTTTCAGAAGCTGGCCAGACAGTTCCTCATTGTCTCATTAGTTCTTTGATGCCTTTATTTTAAATGTTAAATTTTGTCCAGCCTTCTTAGTCTTCTCTAGTGAGAGGGTTGATCAGTATTACCTAATCTGTTGTAATCAGAAGCAGGCAATTTCTCCCTTATATTTCTCTAGCTCTTTATCAGGAGAATTCTTTGCCCTACCTGTAGGTGTTCTCCAAGGTGTCCCCAGGGCAATCTCTAAGTGGAAGTGCAACGGACTCTGAGGGAGGATATAATTGTGACTAGTAAACTTCAGTTCTGTTGCCTTTGCCTTTTTAAAGTGTAAAGATGTCACAGACTATTTACGAAGTTATAATTCTATCATTCATTGACTGTGATTTAATCTTTGCCAAAAGCTTCTAGGGAAGCCTGCTTTTGTGGTAAGGATCCAAGCAATATGTCACTTCTCTATTTCCTTGAATTCTTTTTTTTCCCTGCTCTGGAATGCCAACTTGTGAGCTTTCAGTGAACAATATAATCCCCTCAGTTCCTCTTTTTTATTAAGTTAATATAACCAGAAAGCATTGTATCTGACATATTATTTTAGATTCCTCTAAAATAATGCCTTCACTGAATTAATATTTAATATCAGGTTCTTGGTTTTAAAAATATTAAATCTAAATTTGAAGAACATATATAATTTTTTTTACAAATCCATATTCAATTGCACTGTATTCCCCAATGTCCTCTGTATCAGATTCTATGTAATAAAGTCTTTATAGAATTCAGTGCCAGGTTAAGACTTGACTCTTCACATGAATATATGTACTATCATGTGCTTTCTTTTTATTTTGGCAGTCAAAACACAGAGCTAAATTTAGCAATCAATTGAATTCTTAATTTATCTTAGCTGCTTGATATGTCTTTTACTGGCTTCCTTACTGATTTCTGATAACTTAAAATTATATATACCTTGTTTTGTATGTAGCATTAAATACTTTTTAGAATTAGGAGTATATAATATTCCTCACTCCCTATTGTGAGAGCACCAGAATCACAACTGACTGCTAAACAATCATCGACAGGAAGACACTGGAACTCACCAGAAAAGATACCTCACATCCAAAGATAAGGGAGAAGCCGCAATGAGATGGTAGAAGGGGCACAATCACAATAAAATCAAATCCAATAACGACTGGCTGAGTGACTCACAAACTGGAGAACAATTATGCCACAGAAGTCCACCCACTGGAGTGAAGGTTCTGAGCCCCATGCCAGGCTTCCCAACCTGGTGGTCCGGCAACGGGAGGAGGAATTCCCAGAGAATCAGACTTTGAAGGCTAGTGGGATTTGACTGCAGGACTTCGACAAGACTGGGGCAAACAGAGACTCTGCTCTTGGCGGGCACACACAAAGTACTGTGTGCATCAGGACCCAGGGGTGGAAGTAGCAGTGACCCCATAGGAGACTGAACCAGACCTGCCTGCTAGTGTTGCAGGTCTCCTGCAGAGGCAGAGGGAGGCTGTGGCTCACCACAGGGACAGGGACACTGGCAGTAGAAGTTCTGGGAGCTACTCTTTGGCATGAGCCCTCCTGGAGTCACCATTAGCCCCACCAAAGAGCCTGTAGGCTCTGGTGCTGGGTCGCCTCAGGCCAAACAACCAACAGGGAGGGAACTCAGCCCCACCCATCAGCAGACAAGCAGATTAAAGTTTTACTGAGCTCTGCCCAACAGAGCAACACCCAGCTCTACCCACCACTGGTCCCTCCCATCAGGAAGCTTGCACAAGCCTCTTAGATAGCCTCATCCACCAGAGGGCAGACAGCAGAAGCAAGAAGAACTACAATCCTGCAGCCTGTGGAACAAAAACCACATTAACAGAAAGACAAAATGAAAAGGCAGAGGACTATGTACCAGATGAAGGAACAATATAGAACCCCAGAAAAACGACTAAATGAAATGGAGATAGGCAACCTTCCAGAAAAAGAATTCAGAATAATGATAGTGAAGATGATCCAGGACTTCAGAAAAAGAATGGAGGCAAAGATCAAGCAGATGTAAGAAATATTTAACAAAGATGTAGAAGAATTAAAGAAAAAACAACTAGAAGAATTAAAGAACAAACAAACAGAGATGAACAATACAATAACTGACATGAAAAATACACTAGAAGGAATCAGTAGCAGAATAACTGAGTCAGAAGAATAGATAAGTGACCTGGAAGACAGAATGGTAGAATTCACTGCTATAGAACAAAATAAAGAAAAAAGAATGAAAAGAAATGAAGACAGACTAAGAGACCTCTGGAACAACATTAAATGCAACAACATTCGCATTATAGGGGTCCCAGAAGGAGAAGAGAGAGAGAAAGGACCCGAGAAAATATTTGAAGAGATTATAGTTGAAAACTTCCCTAACATGGGAAAGGAAACAGCCACCCAAGTCCAGGAAGTGCAGAGAGTCCCAGGCAGGATAAACCCAAAGAGAAACATGCCAAGACACACAGTAATCAAACTGACAAAAATTAAAGACAAAGAAAAATTATTAAAAGCAACAAGGGAAAAACGACAAACAACATACAAGGGAACTCCCATAAGGTTCATAGCTGATTTCTCAGCAGAAACTCTGCAAGCCAGAAGGGAGTGGCATGACATATTTAAAGTGATGAAAGGGAAGAAACTAAAACCAAGATTACTCTACCCAGCAAGCATCTCATTCAGATTCTATGGAGAAAACAAAAGCCTTACAGACAAGCAAAAGCTAAGAGAATTCAGCACCACCAAACCAGCTCTACATCAAATGCTAAAGGAACTTCTCTAAGTGGGAAACAGAAGAGAAGAAAGGGACCTACAAAAACAACCCCAAAACAATTAAGAAAATGGTAATAGGAACATACATATCGATAATTACCTTAAATGTGAGTGGATTAAATGCTCCAACCAAACACACAGTCTTCCTGAATGGATACAAAAACAAGAGCCATATATATGTTATCTACAGGGATGAATTTCAGACCTAGGGACACATTCAGACTGAAAGTGAGGGGATGGAAAAAGATATTTCATGCAAATGGAAATCAAAAGAAAGCTGGAGTAGCTAGGCTCATAACAGCTAAAATAGACTTTAAAATAAAGACTGTTACAAGAGACAAGGAAGTACACTACATAATGATCAAGGGATCAATCCAAGAAGATATAACAATTATAAATATATATGCACCCAACATAGGAGCACCTCAATACATATGGCAAATGCTAACAGCTATAAAAGAGGAAATCAACAGTAACACAATAATAGTGGGAGATTTTAACACCTCACTTACATCAATGGACAGATCATCCAGACAGGAGATTAATAAGGAAACACAAGATTTAAATGACACAATAGACCAGATAGATTTAATTAATATTTATAGGACATTCCATCCAAAAACATCAGATTACACTTTCTCCTCAAGTGTGCATGGAACATTCTCCAGGATAGACCACATCTTGGGTCATAAATCAAGCCTTGGTAAATTTAAGAAAATTGAAATCATATTAAGCATTTTTTCTGACCACAATGCCATGAGATTAGAAATAAATTACTGGGAAAAAAATATAAAAAACACAAACACATGGCACCTAAACAATATGTTACTAAATAACCAAGAATCACTGAAGAAATCAAAGAGGGAATCAAAAAATACCTAGAGACAAATGACAATGAAAACACGACGATCCAAAACCTATGGGATGCAGCAAAAGCAGTTCTAATAGGGAAGTTTATAGCTATACAAGCATATCTCAAGAAACAAGAAAAATCTCAAACACACAATCTAACCTTACACCTAAAGGAACTAGAGAAAGAAGAGCAAGCAAAACCCAAGGTTAGTAGAAGGAACGAAATCATAAAGATCAGAGCAGAAGTAAATGAAATAGAAACAAAGAAAACAATAGCAAAGATCAATAAAACTAAAAGCTGGTTCTTTGAGAAGATAAAATTGATAAACCATTAGCCAGACTCATCAAGAAAAAGAGGGAGAGGACTCAAATCAATAAAATTAGAGATGAAAAAGGAGAAATTACAATGGACACCACAGAAATACAAAGCATCCTAAGAGACTACTACAAGCAACTCTATGCCAATATAATGGACAACCTGGAAGAAATGGACACATTCTTAGAAAGGTATAACTTTCCAAGACTGAACAAGGAAGAAACAGAAAATATGAACAGACTAATCACAAGTAATGAAATTGAAACTGTGATTAAAAATCTTCCAACAAACAAAAGTCCAGGACCAGGTGGCTTCACAGGTGAATTCTATCAAACATTTAGAGAAGAGCTAACACCATCCTTCTCAAACTCTTTCCAAAAATTGCAGAGGACGGAACACTCCCAAACTCATTCTATGAGGCCTCCATCACCCTGATACCAAAACCAGACAAAGATACTACAAAAAAAGAAAATTACAGACCAATATTACTGATGAATATAGATGCAAAAATCCTCAATAAAATACTAGCAAACAGAATCCAACAACACATTAAAATGATCATACACCATGATCAAGTGGGATTTATCCCAGGGATGCAAGGATTCTCCGATATATGCAAATCAATCAGTTAACAAACTGAAGAATAAAAACCATATGATCAGCTCAATAGATGCAGAAAAAGCTGTTGACAAAATTCAACACTCAATTATGATACAAACTCTCAAGAAAGTGGGCAGAGAGGGAACTTACCTCAATATAATAAAGGCCATATACGACAAACCCACAGCTAAGATCTTTCTCAATGGTGAAAAACTGAAAGCATTTCCTCTAAGATCAGGAACAAGACAAGGATGTCCACTGTCGCCACTATTATTCATCATAGTTTTGGATGTCCTAGCCACAGCAATCAGAGAAGACAAAGAAATAAAAATAATACAAATTGGAAAAGAAGTAATAAAACTGTCACTGTTTGCAGATAACATGATACTATACACAGATAATCCTAAAGATGCCACCAGAAAACTACTAGAGCTAATCAATGAATTTGGTAAAGTAGCAGGATACAAAATTAATGCACAGAAACCTCTTGCATTTCTATACACTAACAATGAAAGATCAGAAAGAGAAATTAAGGAAACAATTCCATTCACCACTGCAACAAAAAGAATAAAATACCTAGGAATAAACCTACTTAAGGAGGTAAAAGACCTGTACTCAGAAAAGTATAAGACACTGATGAAAGAAATCAAAGATGGCACAAACAGACAGAGAGATATACCATGTTCTTGGATTGGAAGAATCAATATTGTAAAATTGACTATACTTCCCAAAGAAATCTACAGATTCAATGCAATCCCTATCAAATTACCAATGGCAGTTTTTACAGAGCTAGAAAAAAAAATCTTACAATTTGTATGGAGACACAAAAGACCCTGAATAGCCAAAGCAATCTTGAGGGAAAAAAACGGAGCTGGAGGAATCAGACTCCCTGGTTTTAGACTATACTACAAAGCTACAATAATCAAGACAACATGGTACTGGCACAAAAACAGAAATATAGATCAATGGAACAGGATAGAAAGCCCAGAGATAAACCCATGCACCTACAGTCAACTAAACTGTGACAAAGGAGGCAAGGATATACAACGGCGAAAAGACAGTCTCTTCAATAAGTGGTGCTGGGAAAACAGGGCAACTAAATGAAAGAATGAAATTAGAACACTCCCTAACACCATACACAAAAATAAACTCAAAATGGATTAAAGACCTTAATGTAAGACAGACACTCTAAAACTCTTAGAGGATAACATAGGAAGAACACTCTTTGACATAAATCACAGCAAGATCTTTTTTGACTCACCTCCTAGAGTAATGAAAATAAAAACAAAAATAAACAAATGGGACCTAATGAAACTTCAAAGCTTTTGCACAGCAAGGAAACTATAAACAAGACGAAAAGACAACCCTCAGAATGGTAGAAATATTTGCAAACGAATCAATGGACAAAGGATTAATCTCCAAAATATATAAACAGCTCATGCAGCTCAATATCAAAAAAACAAACAACCCAATTAAAAAATGGGCAGAAGGCCTAAATAGACATTTCTCCAAAGAAGACATACAGATGGCCAAGAAGCACATGAAAAGCTGCTCAACATCACTAATCATTAGAGAAATGCAAATCAAAACTACAATGAGGTATCACCTCACACCGATTAGAATGGGCATCATCAGAAAATCTACAAACAACAAATGCTGGAGATGGTGTGCAGAAAAGGGAACTCTCTTGCACTGTTGTGGGAATGTAAATTGATATAGCCACTATGGAGAACAGTATGGAGGTTCCTTAAAAATCTAAAAATAGAATTACCATATGACCCAGCAATCCCACTACTGGGCATATACCCAGAGAAAAACATAATTTAAAAAGACACATGCACCCCAATGTTCATTGCAGCACTATTTACAATAGCCAGGACATGGAAGCAACGTAAATGTCCATCAACAGACGAATGGATAAAAAAGATGTGGTACATATATACAGTGGAATATTACTCAGCCATAAAAATGAATGAAATTGGGTCATTTATAGAGACATGGATGGACCTAGAGTCTGTCATACAGAGCGAAGTAAGTCAGAAAGAGAAAAACAAATATCGTATATTAATGCATATATGTGGAATCTAGAAAAATGGTACAGATGAACCAGTTTGCAAGGCAGAAATAGAGACACACGTAGAGAACAAACGTATGGACACTAAAAGGGGATAGCGGGGGCGGGGGTGATGGTGGTGGGAATAATTGGGAGATTGGGATTGACATATGTATACTAATATATATAAAGTAGATAACTAGTAAGAACCTGCTGTATTAAAAAAAAAAGTATATATTATTTCTACTTATCTTACCTGAGGATACAGAGAGAGGCAAACTTGTCACCTAAAGCAAAAGCTAGTTAGCTAGGAGACGCTTGCCCATTTCAGGTTTAAAATTCACCATTTTGCATCTTCAAGAAGAAACCTGGAAGCCCAAGATAGGCAATGAGTTTTCTCCTATCCACCATTACCATATTAGATGTGCTTTTGGCCTAGAAAAATGTGCACCTTCTATACAGACGAATTGCAAAAAGCACAACTGCTGGGTGATCGAATTAGAAAAAGGCTTTCATTCCTCCAGACAGACACCCTGAGGCAGGCCTGGCAAGCTGAAGGCAGGCAGAATTTCAGCACTACGCCCATGCCCTCTGCCTGGTGCCCCTGCCTATGCACAGGACTCAAATTTGAGTTGTAAATTGAACCATCTGAATTTACATACTTTCAACTGTTTATCAGCTATAAAAATGGAAATTTCATGTGGTTACACATTGTGCAAGATTAATCAGCTAAACCATGCCTTTTAGGTGGGAGAGCCTTGGGACCAAGGCTTGGGACCAATGTAGTCTTTCAGCATTGCATTGGGGTTTGGGTGCCAGTAATCAGTAACATCTTTAAAGTTATTAAATCAATTCAAAGTAAAACAAAGTGAGCAAAATAAAACAAAATTATATATGAACAATGTCTCTGAAAAGATCTGGAAGGGAAGCAAAGGTGAAATGGTCTAAAAATTATGGTTTTTAGAAAATAGTTTTATATATAATTTTGGGCCTTATTTGTGTAGTCAAGTGCTCTTTGAGAATTTGGGCATTTTAATTTTCCAGACATGGTCTCAACGACTTTCCTGTGTTTATTGTTTTGGGCCAGTATGGGGTGGAGGATTATACTTTCACAGAAGCTTGGAGGTTTGACAAGTTGTTGGAAATATTAAAAGATACACATCTATTAGTAGTCCATCAACGTTTTGTTTCCTTATGATCACGGATTCAGTAAGTAATTACTTTCCCAATGATATCAAGTTCAAAAGCAGATGTGGATCACATAGAATCCAGTTTCCTTGCTAGAAATTTACTTCTATCGTTTTACAAGTCTTTAGAAAAAGCTAACGTCACTTTGCTTCATTAAGGATACAATTGTGCAGATGCAATTGTTCAGCTGCTAGGTGTTTTCCGACATTACTATTTTCTTCCTTCTTTTCACCGTTTACTACTCAACTGTTTTATCCTTCCTTTTCCCCCTAGCTTGCATTAATTTGCAATATTCTTCAACCTTTTTCATAGAACACATTCATCTGGGTTCCTGGAGATGGGAAGCCCAAACCTGTTACTTTATTTCACTTCAGCTTTCACTGGTTTTCCTGAAGTTATAGCATTTTGGAGTTCTCTGAGAACTTACACATCTGTTTTTGTTTCCCAAATAAGTAGATATTTTTTGATTGCTCTGAAGCAATTCAGGCATTCCCCCCCGCCCTCCCGTGGTGCAATTTAAAAAAATAGAAGTAATCACTTAATTTCCCTCTTTCATCTGGCGGATGATGAGTTGCCAAGTCCAGTATAGAACCGGTTTTCTATCTGAAGTAAGTATGCGTGGTGTTGGGGGAAATTTTAAGAACCTAAATGGGAACGCTATACCGTTCAGCACTTGGAGCTAATCAATTATTCATGATAGCAGAGCTATTGAAAATTTGAAAATGAAAAGTACCAGGGCCGACCCGATAAATTTAGCCTGCCACTTGCGGAGAGCCACTGTCACCAATAAACCACCCTCCAGTTCAGGCCGGCTGCAGGACTGTAGTTGAAGTCTTCCCGCCTCGCGCAATGCTGGCCTCCAGATGCTGCCCTAGTCTTGCCAGCGCCGCACGCGTGACCGGACCGCGCTGCCGAGCGAGGCCGGCTGGGGCCGGAGGGGGGCGCCCTGGCCAAGGGGAACGCTGCAAATGCCTCCTGCGCTGGCTCTGAAGACTCGAGTATTCGCAAGAGAGACTTTTTTTGCGCCATCCTGTCGTCGCGTGCGCTCCGGGCTTTTGCCTACTCCAGGTCTTCTTGGGTGGGGGGCCCGGTGGGTGACGGTGCAGAACCTTGGCCCCGGGCAGCGCTCGGGGCTGGGTTGAGGTCCGGGAGCCGCGGCGCACTCGGTTTAGTCCGGACTCGAGCTTCCCAGCAGCGCCCTCCCCCCGGGGCGGGCCCTGACTCTCGGTGCCGCGACGAGTGGGCGGCCAAGAAGCCGGTGGCCGACTGGGCGAGGGGCTGCAAGGAGCGGTGAGACTGGAGCGGCCAGGCTGTTGCCAGGACGAAGCGGGCGCGGCAATCGGAAGAGAAACGAGGCCGGGGAAGGAGGAGGAAACAGAGCAGATGAAGGGGAGCCGCCGCCGAGGAAGGAGGCGGATCCTTTCGGCGGCCGCTGCAGCTGTTCCGGGACGCGGTCCAGGGAGTCTGCCCACCTGTGAGGTGCTGGCCAGGTAGCTCCCCACCCAGAGGGCGCCCTCCCCGACCCCTCCCAGAGCGCCCGGCACGGAAGGAGCCAGGACCGCGCTCCGGGTGGCTAGGGCGCACCGCACCCCGAGAGGGGCGCCCTTGAGCCGCGCCGCGGCGCAGGTTCGCTAGCCGACTTGTCCGCCAGCCAAGAAAAGGAAGCGCCGTCCTTTCCCGCTCAACCCGGTTCCCCACCCCTTGTACTCTACACCCTGCAGCGGGCGAGCGGCGCGGCCACGGAGGCGCCGAGGAGGGGCGAGCCGCCGCCGGGCAGCGGCGTCCCTTCGGGGGAGAGGGCGCCGGAGAGAAGGCGGCGGCGCGGCGCGACGCGGGATGGCAGCTGCTTAGCCCGGCGCGCGCGGAGCAGCCCCGAGCTGTGGCTGGCCAGACGGTGCGGCTGGGCGGGGGACGCCGCCGCCACTGCAGCCCGGCCGGGAGAGATGAGCGCGGAGGCGGGCGAGGGCATCACTTTCTCCGTGCCACCCTTGGCCGAGGGCGGCAGCTACCGGAGAGGAGGAGCGGCGGCGGCCGCCGAGGGTGAGGAGAACCAGCTGCCGCCGCCGGCACCGGGCAGCTTCTGGAACGTGGAGAGTGCCGCCGCCCCTGGTGCTGGGTGTCCCAGTGCCACCTCCGGGAGCAGCGCCACCCGGGGCCGGGGCAACTCTGGTGGCGGAGGAGGCCGACGGACCACGGTGGCATATGTCATCAACGAAGCGAGCCAGGGGCAGCTGGTGGTGGCCGAGAGCGAGGCCCTGCAGTGCCTGCGGCAGGCGTGCGAGACGGTGGGCGCCACCCTGGAGACCCTGCATTTCGGGAAACTGGACTTTGGGGAAACTGCGGTGCTGGACCGTTTTTACAATGCAGGTGCGTGTGCAACCCCTTCCCCATCCTCCGCGGTCAGGGTTCACTTTTTCTCAGGCCGCCGCAGGGGGGAAAATGTTTTTTGTTTTCTTTCCTGGGCAGGAAAAAACAATTTCTGGGCAGCAGTCGTGCTTCCTACTTATTTACTTCTTGCCCCATCTTAGAGGCAGCGAGGCGCGCTGCGTGACTGCTCCGGGCGGCCTCTCGCAGCTCTGGGGAGAGTGTATTTGTGCGAGAGTCTGACTGCCCAGCCACCAGGAGCCTGGGGTGCGTGTGGTCCTCTTAAGGAACTTCTGATCTCGTGCATTGCGAGATATTTGGCCCAGTCAGCCTTTCTACATTTAGTGTTTTGGTTTCTGTTCTGTTAGGTTTGGCCCACATTTTCCTTCTATATATACCTGTGCCTGTTTTAGATGATGTCCTCATTTTTTCTGTGTACTTTTGAGAGTACAGAAATCATGACTTCTGCCACTCAGCCAGCGGCAGGCAGAGCGGATCTGTATGAATTTGCATGTTATGTCATGATCTTCCCAGCTCCCTTTACCTTAAGTTTAGTGGTTTGATTTCCCATCTCTTACCAATTTGAAGTTTCAAGTAATTACTTCCAAAAGCAACTCTGTAATTTACACTAAACTTGTATGATATCTTTGTTAGGATTTTGGTGAAAGAACCAAGGCCTGTTTTTTTATTACTCCATATGCCCTGATGGGCTGGAAAGTATATAATTTTAACATTGTTTATGCTATTTTAATAACTAAGATTAGATCGGCCATTAAAGTGTGCCCATTAAAGTGGTTGCTAGAATAATTCATGAAAAAAAATCTTTTCAACCTATTACAGATTTCAGAAAGTGTCACTGCAATTCAAGTGACTGCAGCAATTTGCTATCTGTTAGCAAATGTTAGGGATGAAAGCATGTTATTGAAATTAACCTTTAGCACCCTGTACAACCAATGTTGAGGATATATATGTATTTATTTTTTTTATAAGTGGGGGCATAAAATTTGATTTAATGGTGGTTTCAAGCAATAAGGTTCTTGCATTTGTGATCACGTAGAAGGTTTTATAATCCAATCTTGTTGCCAGTTCTAATTCTCTTCCGTCTCTTCAAAACACCTGAAGTAGGCTTGTGTCCGTCTTGGAATTCAGCCAAAGCTGAATATTTTAAGAACAAGAAGAACTTCATGTTAAGGAAGCCAGACTAAATAAACTAGGACTTTGGTTCGGGTGTATTTTACAGTCTTGGTTTTCATAACTGGACATGAGTATAATATATTTTAGGTTGGTTCTTTGTGTGGCTTGCTTTTCTAAACAAGGAACGTAACTTTTCTAAAAATTACAACACTTTTATTTTTGGATTATAATTTGGAAGAAGTTTCAAAGAACTGAAAGGTATGTGAGGAAAACACCCAGTGAAATAATAAGCCTGTTTTTATTGCATTGATAGATTGGGTATTTTTTTATAAAAGTAATCTTAAATTCTAAGCTAATTCGAAAGAGTTTCCTAACAAGGCTCACGTACTGTTTATTCTCCAAATACCGTCTCTGAGAAAGGGAGAGAGAAAGATTAGACGGACCAGACATTTGAAATGTATCTCATTTAATCCTCCAAACAAGCCTGTGAAGGAAGTACTTAGCATCCTTCTTAGATGAGAAAACCAAGGGGTCCATCACTGGCCCAGGGTCATAGGTAACAACTGGTTAATGGAGAATTTCACTTTGGGTGCCTGATTCTAAAAAGTCCGGCTTCGCCCTTGCTACCTGCATTTAGCTGGGCTGATTTACTCTCAGAATCAAGAGAGGGAAGCATCGAACTCATGTGACAGAGAGCTGGCAGGGACCTTATGAGCCATCTTGGTGCAATGTGGAATAGTGGGGAGGAGGACACGCTCTAGGAAAACCAGTGTTTCCGGGCCAGCTCTGTTCCATCCCACTGCTTTGTTCAACCTGGGCAGGCCCCAGTTTCACCCCTGCCTGTGACATGATCTCTGAGCTTTCTCATTCAGCATGAAGATGTTGAAGATGTGACCGAATAAGGATGGTATCAGTTTTGTCCAAACCCTTTGTTTTTCTAAACTGAGGGCGGCCAAGTTAGATAGTAGTAGAACTTGACTTCTGATTTCTAAGAGAGCGCTTGCTCGTGCTCTACCAGGGTTCAGCAGATTTTTCTGTAAAGGGCCAGATGGTATAAACATTTTAGACTTTGCAGGAGGTGTCTCTCACAACTCCTCAACTCTGCAGCTATTACTCAAGAGGACCTAAACAAATCATCGTGGCTGTATTCCAGTAAAACTTTGTTCATGGACACTGAAATTTAAATTTCATGTAATTCACAAAGTCTTATTCTTTTTTGATGTTTTTCCCCCAACCATTTAAAAATGGAAAAACCAATCTTAGCTTGCAGGCCTTACAAAAAACAGGCCTGGCAAGGTTTTGGCCCCATGCTGACCATTGCTCGACATCCACTACCTCCGCTCGAAAGTTGAACCGTTATGATATAGTGGGAAGAACATCGTCCCTCAAGTTCCATCTGAGTTTTCATCCTGGCTCTGCTCTGAACCACATAATTGTGAGTGAGGCCCTTTGTCTCCTTCAGCGGCCTATAAAATTGACCAAGGATGGAAGTAGAGGGGGAAATTGAAGTAAATTTCTAAGATTCCCTCATGTAATCCTGTGAGTTTGAAAAGGGAAGACAACAGGGTGTGCGGGGACAGAGCATCGGAACAAGAGTTTCAAGATCTGGATCTGGTCCTGGTTCTCCAATTTGGAGCAAGTAATTTAAAATCTCAGAGAAGGGTTGTAATAATTGGGTTCTACGATTCCTTCCAGCCCCCAAATTCTGTACCTTAAAATTATGACAGTATTGATTAAAAAATGAACCACTTTAGTCCACAGAGATGAATGAACTGCTTGTATTAATATCTATCACGTTGCCGCCTCCAGGAGCTCAGGGTCCATGAGAAGCGCAGATTCCAGTCCTGGTTGTGAGGGTCTACACGGAATGCCTTGGGCTTCCAGGAAATAGCCTCTAGAATCAAACTGGGGAGTGGGGTTCACAGGTGGCCCCAATCTGTAATAGAATGGTAAGCAAGAGGGACTTAACAAGGGCCTCAACATTTAAAAGGGAATGTTGGTGTTAGAACAGCTCAGCTTAATAGAATGAATAAGAACTTAAAGCTTGTTTACATTTTTAGAAGCTTCCGCTATCTTTGTGTACTGGTATCTTTCTAAAGAATAGATTGCAGTTAAAGGTTTTCATTGATTTTCCCTATTTGATTATCGTTTAACTGTAATTGAGTTTGTTCTTTGACTACACTTGTCATTCTCTCTTTCATTCCCGTTCTGAGAGGAAACTAATGTTCTATCAAAGATTTTATGAAAATTCATTGTACTTAGATATACAATACTGTCACTCAGAGATGGCAGTTGCCAAGCTAACAACACCCCTTCCCAGCCCCCTGCATTGTAGGCAGTAAATTTCTGTAAAATCTAAGAGTTGTCAGTGATACAGATGTTAGTGATACAGATGTTAGTGATGCAGAACTATTCCATTCAGGTAGACAGACCCCAACTGGCAGGGTCTCAACATTTTTAAAAAAATGAACATTAGTTTTGTGAAATATGGCTGGTATAGGCTTTATTATTCCCCTACTTTGCTTATGGAAAAACTGAACCATAAAGAATTATATTCGTTCATTCAGGCTAAATGATTCAAGATTGCTGCTTAGATCCAAGAGCACACTTTTTCTTAGAAATAGTATTATAGCTGGTGGTTAAATTTGGGGCTAGACTATAAGAAGCCTTGTTAACTCACTGTACTTGAAGTGTGAAACCCATTTATCTGTTTAAACATTCAGAAAATTATGTTCCTGCCAACCTAAAACTGGGACTTCTTAAAAAAATTAATTAATTTATTTATTTTTGGCTGCATTGGGTCTTCGTTGCTGTGTGTGGGCTTTCTCTGGTTGCGGTGAGCGGGGGCTACTCTTTGTTGTGGTGCGTGGGATTCTCATTGCGGTGGCTTCTCTTGTGGAGCACAGGCTCTAGGCATGTGGGCTTCAGTAGTTGTGGCATGAGGGTGCAGTAGTTGTGGCACGAGGGTGCAGTAGTTGTGGCACGAGGGTGCAGTAGTTGTGGCTCGCAGGCTCTAGAGCTCAGGCTTAGTAGTTGTGGCGCACGGGCTTAGTTGCTCTGCGGCATGTGAGATCTTCCCAGACCAGGGCTCGAACCCATGTCTCCTGCATTGGCAGGCGGATTCTTAACCACTGCGCCACAGGGAAGTCTTAAAACTGGGACTTTTTTTTTTTTGCGGTACGCGGGCCTCTCACTGTTGTGGCCTCTCCCGTTGCGAAGCACAGGCTCCGGACGTGCGGGCTCAGCGGCCATGGCTCACGGGCCCAGCCGCTCCGCGGCATGTGGGATCTTCCCGGACCGGGGCACGAACCCGCATCCCCTGCATTGGCAGGTGGACTCCCAACCACTGCGCCACCAGGGGAGCCCAAAACTGGGACTTTGAATACATCTTTTCCTGTGTTAGAATCAGGAACTTTTGCGTTCATCTAGCTTCTGGTAGCATCCTGGCTGGATGTAGGAGCATCACTTTGGATTGGTGGTGTTGAGAAGAGGGGCTCTGGTGAGGCAGGGGACAAAGGAAGGATTGGGTGGCTTTAGGGAGAGGAGGGAGGCTGGGCAGGGACGGAGGAGGAAGGATGCTCAGCGAAGGAGGAAGCGATACCGGCAGGGGATCCATAAACACGTTCACCTTCGTCCCCTCCAAACCTATTTATGGGGCTTGACTTCCAGCTGATGTAAGACCCAGGGACAGTGCTTTGCTCAAGGCCACCTCACTCCCTCTCAGGGGGCTCAGGATTGGATGGCTGCCTGCTTCCCCTTTCCCTGCCCCTAGCCAGAACATCGCCTGGCCTTTCTCTTAGGCTCTCTGTATTGCAATCTCTTACTCAGCCTTTCACCCAGTAGCAACAGTGGGTAGCAGGAAGGAAACACATGGAGGCTGAAATTTTAAGAATTTAGCCTTTATATTTTCATCTCTATAGTGTTCCCACCTTACTTGGGTTTGTGATAAAAGTCACCCATTTGGGCCATGTCACTGGACAGGCATCTGAACTTTCTGGGTTTGGTTCCACTTGCTTCCAGCACAGCTCCTTAGGACTTCCAGTCTTATTTGATAACAAAACAAAAGCAAACATAACCTTTGTCTCCTCTCTATCTCAGACTGAGAAGTTCCTAAGAATCTTCCAGCCCACTTCTGCATTTTCTACTTTTAAATCCAGTGAGGCTTTCATATATACTGTCTCATATACTTGGAGGGAGAAGTATACTTGGGTGACATCAGTATTTCCTAAATAGTGGTTCCCATGAACTGGTTTAAAAAAATTGAAGACTGACATGAGTTTGTCAACATTTTATCTTTCCAGGTAAGTGTATAATAAAGAGAGAAAAAGAAACCTTGACAACCAGCCAGCTACTGCCACGACTTCTTAAAAAGAAAACACATTTTTTATGTTGAATTAGGGAAGGCATAACCTTAGAATAAAGAATAGCTTTTTGCATACAGTAAATGTATGGCAAAATGCATTGTTTATTATTCTTTTTCCCATTTCACCATGATGGATGAAAACTTTATCATGCTAATTAACAGAGCAGTGTTTGAGAGCCTCTAATCTAAACCGCCTTATAGCCCCTTCCTACCTCCAGTCACTGCTTCTTCACCCAAGAAACAAGCCTTAGCAAAATTATCAAAAGAGCAAACATAGGCAAACTCATAAAGAAAAAGTCTAGTTTAGGAAGGGACTAAAAAAAATATCCCAGTGGAGGCCCACTCATCGTTTTTCTCTGGGCTGTTGACTTTTTGCTGGCATATCATTGCCTGCCCCCTGTGAGCTCAGAACACTGTGCTTCCTCTTGCTTTCTTGGAGGCAAAGCTAAAATTTTCCAAAAAGAGCTTTACTAGAAAATTGGAAAAAAGCAAAATGAAAAACAAAGCTCCAAAGCACAAAAATAACATTTGTTTTTAGAGCACCTATTTCTTATCCCAGATAGTCAACTGCAGCTTGTCACCACTGGCCCTGCTTCCCAGGCTCCTGGGATCCTGGTTTCTTGCTTCAATTTGGTTGCCTTTTGTCTGCTTCATATGTTCATCAGTTGATAGTTCAAGTTGGTTCCACCTCTAGGTGAAGGCTAATTATGGGCACACAACTTGGCCTTGTCTCACCAGTGGCCTTGGCTGGTGCCAGCCTTCTGGGAGTTCTCTGCTACAAGTCAGTTCCCCTCTGGTGGCTGCAGGGACTGTCCCTTGCTTCCTGTTTTGGAGGCCTAGTTAGAGGCCCGTTCAGTTCCTGTTTCTTGTTTGCAGGATAAAATTGGTTCACTGCTTCTTTGTGGAGCAGTGGGAGGTTGACAAGCACAATGCCCAATGAATGTGCAAGTTTCCACCAACAGGTACCAACTGGTTTTGCTTTGCAAGTAGTTGCCCTAAGCGGACCCTTCAAACAGCACCCCGCTCTGCCTGAGGCAAGGTGAGAGTTGAGACTATAGTAAATGAGGTGGGTGTGGGCAGTGTTGCAGGAACTACAGCTGTGTGAGTATCAGGAAGAAACCGGTAACCAACAGCCTTGGGAAAGGTGTATCTTGGGAAAACAGCCTCACTGTCCCATAAACTGGATATAGGTAAGTGGGGAAACTGGCTGTTTAAGAAAGCTACCCCTTATTTTCAGGGAGCAAAATTAGATTTACAAATTTTATTAGTGTCATAAAAGAAAAATAGGAAAGCAAAGCAAAATTATAATTTATTTTAAAATCCACTGGTGATTCTAATATGTTGACTTCTTTCATTGCTTTAATATATTGGCTTTTATCTCTGGCTGGAGATGTTGACTTAAGAAACTCATCAAGGGCTTCCCTGGTGGTGCAGTGGTTGAGAATCCGCCTGCCAATGCAGGGGTTACGGGTTCGAGCCCTGGTCCGGGGATCCCACGTGCTGCAGAGCAGCTGGGCCCGTGCGCCACAGCTGCTGAGCCTGCGCTCTAGAGCCTGTGAACCACAACTACCGAGCCCACGTGCCACAACTACAGAAGCCCGCACGCCTAGGGCCCGTGCTCTGCAACAGGGAAGCCACCGCAATGAGAAGCCTGCGCACAGCAACAAAGAGTAGCCTCCGCTCGCTGCAACTAGAGAAAACGTGTGCGCAGTAACAAAGACCCAACACGGCCATACATAAATAAATAAATAAATAAATTTATTTATTTATTTTTTAAAAAAGAAACTCATCAAAATATGTGTCAGATTATTGGCGAAGGAGAGAGGGTATGAGACAAAGCTGATTTTTTTTTGCCTTTTATTTTATTTATTTATTTATTTATTTTTTACATCTTTATTGGAGTATAATTGCTTTACAATTGTGTATTAGTTTCTGCTTTATAACAAAGTGAATCAGTTATACATATACATATGTTCCCATATCTCTTCCCTCTTGCATCTCCCTCCCTCCCACCCTCCCTATCCCACCCCACTAGGTGGTCACAGAGCACCGAGCTGATCTCCCTGTGCTATGCGGTTGCTTCCCAATAGCTATCTGTTTTACGTTTGGTAGTGTATATATGTCCACGGCACTCTATCGCTGACAAAGCTGATTTTTAAAGTCTTGTCTAATTATTCCAAAAAAATTTGAAAGTGAGTACTTACATCTTATGTTTTATTTTGTAATTTTGTTTTTTTCCAAAAGAAAACATAAAAACTAAAAGATACAGAACCCAGGCTACATTGTGGCAGTTTTCTTAGGGGGACACAGAAGAGAGGAGAAAAAATTTAAATGTTAACAGCGTCTTCTACTGAAAATCCTAGCAGAGCAGATCTGTGTAACTTGAATGCTTCAGAAGTTGCACAAGGTAACAGTAAATATTCCACAAGCAAACCATTTCTGTTACAGTAGGTAATCAACAATGGGTAAAGCAATTGCCTTTGGTATATGATTCATGCAGGAAGGAAGTTATATTTCTTTGTACAGCAAGGCTTTAAAAGAGGTTGTGACCAGTTACATTAGTATTTTCCAATACTTTTAGTCTCTTCTAAGAACTCTTAAGAAACAGAAACATGGAGGAGAACTACTCTAGTGAGTTATCAGTGGATGTCAGGCTATCTGACCACTGACTCCAAACCATGTAAAACCAGGTATTTGCCTAAGCCAGAGAATTCACTCTCCTTTCAAAATCTAAGTTGCCCCTATTTCTTATTTAAAAATCATCCCCAAAGAATTAAGGAAACCCAGGCTTTTACATGTCAAATACCTCTTGATATCACATTCAAGTTTTCTAATAAGTTCATTGTGACAAGTATCAGCTTAGAACCAAGGCAACCCAGGACCAGGAGTGTGATTCCTGCTGTCCAGGGGCCATGGCGGCTTTTACCTCCAGCTAGGTATTTTCCAATTTATAGTTTGGTCACACTGGGGCATAGGTGATTTTACGTGGCTAAATCAGAATGATAATGTAAATGTATATTGTTCTATGCAATGCAGTCCTCTTTTGATTATCTTATTTGCTGCAGAAAATAAATAGATGTGGCAGTGTAGTCCTCTGTCTTTCACAGTTGAGGCAACTCCTCCTTGGAGAAGGGTATTTGACTTGGCCAGAATAAATCAACTTGTTGATTATGAAGTCGAACTCACCTCTTCTGAATCCCAAATAATCCAGGGTTTTCCCCAGTATACTACAGAGAAAACCATGAAAAAAACAGCAAGAAAATAAAATTGGTTCAAAGGATAATTTGAAAAGCAGATATTACACACACACACACACACACACACACACGTGCATGCACACAATCAGGAATGCTGAAATGAAATTGCTAATAGATGCCAAACTGCTAATGTACTGTAAGGCAATTTTTTTTTTTTTTTTTTTTTTTTTTTGTGCAGTACGCGGGCCTCTCACTGTTGTGGCCTCTCCCGTTGCGGAGCACAGGCTCCAGACGCGTAGGCTCAGCGGCCATGGCTCACGGGCCCAGACGCTCCGCGGCATGTGGGATCTTCCCGGACTAGGGCACGAACCCGTGTCCCCTGCAATGGCAGGTGGACTCTCAACCACTGCGCCACCAGGGAAGCCCACATGACTCTTTTTGAATTATGGTTTTCTCAGGGTATATGCCCAGTAGTGGGATTGCTGGGTCGTATGGTAGTTCTATTTGTAGTTTTTTAAGGAACCTCCATACTGTTCTCCATAGTGGCTGTATCAATTTACATTCCCACCAACAGTGCAAGAGGGTTCCCTTTTCTCTACACCCTCTCCAGCATTTATTGTTTCTAGATTTTTTGATGATGGCCATTCTGACCGGTGTGAGAAGATATCTCATTGTAGTTTTGATTTGCATTTCTCTAATGATTAATGATGTTGAGCATTCTTTCATGTGTTTGTTGGCAATCTGTATATCTTCTTTGGAGAAATGTCTATTTAGGTCTTCTGCCCATTTTTGGATTGGGTTGTTTTTTTTTTGTTATTGAGCTGCATGAGCTGCTTGTAAATTTTGGA
This sequence comes from Hyperoodon ampullatus, assembly GCF_949752795.1. Taxonomy (NCBI): domain Eukaryota; kingdom Metazoa; phylum Chordata; class Mammalia; order Artiodactyla; family Ziphiidae; genus Hyperoodon; species Hyperoodon ampullatus. The sequence goes on along the minus strand of NC_136925.1, from coordinate 62,956,547 downwards.
GATTAATCCTTTGTCAGTTGCTTCATTTGCAAATATTTTCTCCCATTCTGAGGGTTGTCTTTTGGTCTTGTTTATGGTTTCCTTTGCTGTGCAAAAGCTTTTGAGTGTCATTAGGTCCCATTTGTTTATTTTTGTTTTTATTTCCACTTCTCTAGGAGGTGAGTCAAAAAGGATCTTGCTGTGATTTATGTCATAGAGTGTTCTTGTAAGGCAATTCTATAAGTATAAATGTTGGAGTCATCTTTTCTATAAGGTGGAAATCAATTATATCTCTACCAAACAATATTCATTTGTATCTCTGTGGACAAGTATTATTTGCATTACTATCAGTTTTATACAACTTAACGTTTATCCCAAAAGCATTATAAAATGGTTTTATCACTAGAAAGACAGTCAAAGGTCCTTTTTTTTTTTTAAATCAGATAGTTCCCAGAGGGTGCCTTGACCAGAAACAAGTCAGAAATACACCAGTGTGTTGCTTGCAGTGTCTGCAAACCCAGCTTCATTCATATACTAGGAAATCATCATTACTAACAGGAACTTCAGTAGTCTAGATCACTCCAAACAGGTTTATTTTTTGGAGGGAAGAATGCATATAATACTATAGAGGGCTGGCAAATTGCTCTAAGACTCCACACACCAAATATGTTACTTTGATCTTGTAATTTAAGGCAAGTCATTCCCAAATGAACACCATGTGTTACTGAGTGCCAGGTGCCGTGCCAGTCACTCTACATGCCTGATCTTATTCAATCTTTATGAGGCAGATAATACCAGTGGATCAATTTTACACATGGGGAAACTGAGACCCTGCAGAGTTATCCACGTTCCCAGTGCCACTTGGTAGAACCAAGTTTTGAACCTAAGACTGTCTGATCCCAGAGTCTGTTCATTTATAACTATGCTCTCCTGTCTCCTAGAAATAAAATTTCTGTTTGACAACATTAAATTACAGTCTTCTCATCAGTAGACATTTGTTGACTACTTAAAATCTGCAAGATTTCTTCCTAAAGTCTGCACAGAATTAGGTTAAGAGTGCAATTTCTGCCTTTTATGGTCTTACAGTCTGCCCATTGAATTCAACAATTTAATAAATAATTATTGGGAGCCTACCACATGCAAGGTGATGCTCTAAGTAGTGAATAAGTGAAAAATCCAAGGGAATTTTTTAAGGACTTCACAATATGGATGATTTCATTAAACTGGACACATGAGAACAGTGTTCATTACTGCTATAACAGATGTGAAAATGCATTGAAAATAATAATCTTATACACCTGTAAACTATGCGTTAAGCTCTTCACTTTATTTTTATATGAAATCAGTATCATCTTCCAAAAGTAGTTAAATAAATACCCAGATTTTATTAAAAACCTTTAAGGTCTTTTATAAATATTGACAAAATCTATTAAATTGACTTCAAGGAGGTATTGTAATTCTTTAACCTGGAAGAATTTTTTTATATAATGACTCATAGAAACAAGTGGAGTTATTACTTGAGACTTAGGATCTTTTTTCTTATATACTGTTTCTACAGTAGTGGAATTTGATCTGTATTTAAATTCTCTTGTATTAATCCTATCAGTTTGTGAAAAAAATTGAGGCTATTTTAGGTAATTGCAACATGTCAACAATGTAGTATCAATATAGGATTCCTTAGGCATATAGTCCATGATAAAATTGTGTTGCTTGCTTGTTGATAATGCCTGGGGCCTACGTATGGTCCTTGGTTGACAGAAAATAGTCAGCTTGAATGCCAAATTACTGAGTGGCTGGGCAAGAATGAAGATAGTAAACAAACAAAATTCCATTTAGAGAATGGAATCTAAATGGCAGACAAGTGTTAGATACCTTGTTGATGCTTGCAGAACCATATCTGTGTTATGGTATACATAAAAATGACTAAGGTTGAAATCTGGGCTACCTTTGAACTTTCTAAGCAACATTATGAATGTACACTTTACGTAACTTTTCTAATTATTTTTTTTACTGTTTATTTATATTTTATTTATTTATTTTTGTCTGTGTTGGGTCTTCGTTGCTGCATGTGGGCTTTCTTTAGTTGTGGTGCGCAGGCTTCTCATTGCAGTGGCTTATCTTGTTTCAGAGCATGGGCTCTAGGCACACGGGCTCAGTAGTTGTGGCTCGCAGGCTCAGTAGTTGTGGTGCACGGGCTTAGTTGCTCCACGGCATGTGGAATCTTCCCAGACCAGGGCTTGAACCCGTGTCCCCTCCATTAGCAGGCGGATTCTTAACCACTGCACCACCAGGGAAGTCCTCTAATTATTTTTGAGTCACATACATACAATTGATGTATCTTAGATCTACCAAGACAATTTCTAGATTTTTAGGAATTGGTCTTGGGAAACTAGCTTTGGTTGATCCAGTGAAAATTCAGATCTTCGGATCTAGATAGTAGGATTTTAGCTTTTCAAAGCTAACTCTTGGTCAGTTTACTGTTTACTATTTATATGCAGTCAGAGTAAGAAAAGATTTCTAGACTATGTAGAGTGGCAGAGTCTGGCTTTAAAACCTAATGTATCTGTGTGTGTGTGTGTGTGTGTGTGTGTATGTGTGTTGCAAAACAGGGTTGGGGTGTAAGTTGCTTGGCTTGATCTAGTGAAATTCGAGAACAATGTTGTAGCTTGCACGTGAGTTATGACAATAGTTGGCCTAACTTTTCTTGCCCAGCAACTTAGTGCTGCCAATAGTTTACATGCTTAAAGTACACTTGGCAGTTGGTAAATCTGAAATAAAGTTGGAAAGGAAATGCTAGCCTAGACTCTTCTTTCCTTTGTAACTCAGTAGGGTAGAACATTTATTTGATCATTAAATATGCCACATGAGTGGGTTACCCAAGGACTGATCCTGCTGTGTTTACAAGAGTGTCAACCTGCAAATCTGCATTTGTGTTGTTTCCAAAGTCTAAAATTAAGGGTTGTCAGCATTATGAAATCTTTGCACAGTCAGCTCTGCTTTTGACTTAACATTTAATTTCCAGGAGTATTTTATTAGTGTTTACTGGTCCATATAGCATGTATTCAAATGAGTGACACACTTGGTCATAAGTTTTTATTTGGATTGATTTATGTCACACCAAGGTATAAGTGACAAAAATTCATATTTATCACGAACATAATATGTTTCCAAAGCTCACTTTTTAAGGTTCTTTTGAAGAAATGAGTTAGATGCAAAGATGTACTAATGAAGAAGTAAATTGCAGGAGCGTTTACAAGCTGCTAACATGTAAATATTCATTGGCGTTCATTAATGACAAGGTTAAGGCATGGTTTGCTTGGATTTACAGAAAGTTTAAAAGTTCAGACAGAACCCTGTTCTCGATTCTTTGTTTAAGGCAACAGAAGTCAGAAAAAAGGCAGACAAGAATTGTAGGTGACTGAGCTCAAGTAACCTCTGTGTAGTTTTATGGTTACATTTATAACTGTCGTTCGGTGCCCATTTATGAAATCTCGGAGAAGGTAAAACCTTGATAGCACGAGAGTGACACTTTTCTGTGTCAGCCAAATCTCTTATACACTTGGAACCAAAGTTAAGATATTGCTCTATCTCTTTGGTTTGCCTCCAACATTGAATCATATTTTCACTGTTTGGTGAAAGGGAGATAAGTAATGGAAAATTGCTACTTCACAATTTCCAAGCTGCTCAGAGCTCAGGACTCTGCATTTAATAAAGCTCTGTTTTATTAAAGAAGCAGGTTTCATCTTTATAAATATATAGTGAACATTCTTCGTGATTGATAATCTCTTGATTATCCAAGGCTGGTATCTTCTTCTTATTACCTCTTTCCATTCATGGTTAATCTTGGAATAGCCCAAGAGGGGCTAGACACCATCCTTAGCAGCAAGTAAGTTGTTCACACAAAAGCTGTTGCCCCTGTGTTGTGACACTGCTTGGGAATTTTGAACAAAATTGTACTATGATATTTATGTGTTGTCATGCCTTAATTTTCCCAGACCACCACTATTTAATAGGTTTGTGCTTTCCTATGAAAATATCATTAGACATGTTGGAATAAGTTTGCAGAGACTTATTCTGCAAATAAGGCTGCAGAATTGTATGAAGGCTGCAGGGCTGTATGAAGCAGCCCTGATTTTTCTGTTTTCAAATTCCACTTTTTGGGGTTGGTTCTCCTTTATTTATTTGTCAGGGGAGCAAGAGCATGTTCCCTAAACAGAGTTCTGTGCCAGAGGATAAGCCAACTTAATTTGAGAAGATTTTCTAAGAGCATTAAAGGAGATAAAATAAAGCTATGATTGGAGAATCCAAGGCCCTAATCTGCTTTCAGTTTTCAGTTACCTGGTCTAACTTGTGAAAGCTCCACCTAAGACTTGAACTGGCTTATGAGCTTCTGATGACTTTATATTTAGTCTATGAGAATTACCTTCTCAAGTCTTGTAATTGTCCGCTTTAACCACAGAAGAAAATATTGCCCAACATTTGAGCTATAATATGTGGTCACCAGGGAAATTCCTTCCTAAATCCAGCATATTGCATAGTTATTTATGAGCTGGAGCTTAGCATTCTTTTTTATTTAAGCTAAGAATAATCATGGAACTCTTTAACTTTCTATTTTTTAGCCCCTCTTTAAGATCTGTGTAATTTTTTATTGATGTTTATGTTAGTCTATCTGTTACCTCTTAAAATAATCTCTTAAGAACTATTAAATACATCTCTTTGGGGGATATAAAAAAAAGCTGTTGCTCCATAAGTGTTGCATCATATGTGAAATGACTAAGAAGGAACAACCTAAAAAGTCAAGTCCAATGTTGTGGGATAATGAGAAATCCTTTGTTAGAAAGGTCTGACTGACATAGAAGAAGCAGTTTCAGGTACTTTAAAGGATCGTTAAAGTATAATTCCATGTCTCTTTTCCTTGTCTGTCTTGTTTATCCTGTATCTCTAGTACCTAATACAGTGCTTGGCACTTAATAGGCACCTGACACATATTGATGGATTGAATGTATGAATATTGCATTTTCCCTTACTGGTGTTTAGTTATTGATTTTGAAATCTGCCTTTTCTACTTAAGTGTGAGTGAAGTTCCTAGGTGGCAAAGATCACATTTTATGGATCTTGACATCCCCCAGGTCTTCTGTATCTGTGCTTGACCTATAGATCTGTGCTTGATCATGAAGTGGCCGCACTTACGGAATTCAGTGAAATCAACCCTTCTGTTGAGGGGCTCACAGTCCAGTGCAGGAGAGCAGCTATAAAGATAGAGTAGGCTATGCTGATTGCCGATTGCTGATTGCTATATTAGAAGTTTATATAAAGTGCTTTGAGAACACAAGTGACAGAGGATTCTTCTGGGGAAGAAGGGAGTGTGGAGGAGGTTGGCTAAGGCTTTGGATAGAAGATGATATTTGAATTGGGTTTTGAAGGGTAACAGTGAAAGCATGTATTACGTGCCAGGCGTTTTAAATTCTGAGAATAAGTGAGACTCCCCATAAGAAAGAGGTAGAATAAAAAGAGGGCCTATGGTGGAACAGAGACAACACCAGCATTTAAAGATGGACAGAGGAAGCCATCAACTAGTGAGAAGGAGAAGTGGTCAAGAGGTAAGACAAGGAACGGGGGAAAGTTCAGAGAGTGGAAGAGAGAGGAAAAGAGTGAGCTAGCTGAAAGCGACAGGAAGAAGTCAGAAGTCAGTAAAGTTGGATGTTTCAGAGAAATAGCTGGACTTGGAGATTAGAAAGCCCTTGATAACTTTTGCCAGAGCAATTTCAGGAGAGTAGGTGGTGGTGGTTGTCTGGAATAGTGTCTTTGAGTGATTGCTGGTGAACAACGGGAGGCGTATAACCAAGAGTAGTTTTTTTAAAGAAGTGTGTTGCAAATGAACCCGTCTATGAAACAGACTCACAGACCTAGAGAACAGACTTGTGTTTGCCAACGGGGTGGGGCTGGGGGAGGGGTGGACTGGGAGTTTGGGTTTTACAGCTGCAAACTGTTACATACAGCGTGGATAAACAACAAGGTCTTACTGTCTAGCACAGGGAACTGTATTCGATATCCTGAGATAAACCATAATGGAAAAGAATATGAAAAAATACATATATATATGTATAACTGAATCACTTTGCTATACAGCAGAAATTAACACAACCTCGTAAATCAACTATACTTCAATTAAAAAAAATAGATAAATAAAAATAATAAAAAAATAAATAAACCAATGTGTTGGTGAGAGAAGCAGAAAGAGAAGGCAGCTGCTGGCAGCCGTGTACCCTGCTCCCGGGCTAAGGGACCTTGCCTGGTCCTGCTGGTGTTTATGCCTTAGAGACACGATGAGGTCAGTAAGCCTTTGTGGGCTCAAGTATTATTTAACATTGTTTCTGAGGGAACGTGGAATACAAATTCCCAACCACTTTCTTCCAGAAAGAACTTCAGAGTGTGACCCTTTGTAAGTGTACTTCTTTTCTTGGCTAATTGTAATTAGCTGAAAGTAGAGCTGATTTTCCTTGTGAAATTCTGTAACTTAGATAATAAATTTGAATTCACAGTGATACAACTTAAGTTGAGGGTTCTTTACTGATGGAACTCAGTTTACAGAAGTGTCGGACTTGTTCAGGAGGTGAAAGTGTTCCCTAAGAAAATGGATAGCTCAGGCTAGGTAAGGTTTTCATTCTTTTCTCTCCAATGGCTGGATTTCATAGGTTTTTTAAATTTTTTTATTTTTTATTTTTTATTTTTTATTTTGCTTTATAACAAATTTAATCAGTTATACATATACATATGTTCCCATATCCCCTCCCTTTTGCGTCTCCCTCCCACCCTCCCTATCCCACCCCTCCAGGTGGTCACAAAGCACCGAGCTGATCTCCCTGTGCTATGCGGCTGCTTCCCACTAGCTATCTACCTTACGTTTGGTAGTGTATATATGTCCATGCTGCTCTTTCACTTTGTCACAGCTTACCCTTCCCCCTCCCCATATCCTCAAGTCCATTCTCTAGTAGGTCTGTGTCTTTATTCCTGTCTTACCCCTATGTTCTTCATGACATTTTTTTTTCTTAAATTCCATATATATGTGTCAGCATACACTATTTGTCTTTCTCTTTCTGACTTACTTCACTCTGTATGACAGGCTCTAGGTCCATCCACCTCATTACAAATAGCTCAATTTCATTTCTTTCTATGGCTGAGTAATATTCCATTGTATATATGTGCCACATCTTCTTTACCCATTCATCCGATGATGGACACTTAGGTTGTTTCCATCTCCGGGCTATTGTAAATAGGGCTGCTATGAACATTTTGGTACATGTCTCTTTTTGAATTATGGTTTTCTCAGGGTATATGCCCAGTAGTGGGATTGCTGGGTCATATGGTAGTTCTATTTGTAGTTTTTTAAGGAACCTCCATACCATTCTCCATAGTGGCTGTACCAATTCACATTCCCACCAGCAGTGCAAGAGTGTTCCCTTTTTTCCACACCCTCTCCAGCATTTATTGTTTCCAGATTTTTTGATGATGGCCATTCTGACTGGTGTGAGATGATATCTCATTGTAGTTTTGATTTGCATTTCTCTAATGAGTAAAGATGTTGAGCATCCTTTCATGTGTTTGTTGGCAGTCTGTATATCTTCTGTGCAGAAATGTCTATTTAGGTCTTCTGCCCATTTTTGGATTGGGTTGTTTGTTTTTTTGTTATTGAGCTGCATGAGCTGCTTATAAATTTTGGAGATTAATCCTTTGTCAGTTGCTTCATTTGCAAATATTTTCTCCCATTCTGAGGGTTGTCTTTTGGTCTTGTTTATGGTTTCCTTTGCTGTGCAAAAGCTTTTAAGTTTCATTAGGTCCCATGTGTTTATTTTTGTCTTTATTTCCATTTCTCTAGGAGGTGGGTCAAAAAGGATCTTGCTGTGATTTATGTCATAGAGTGTTCTGCCTATGTTTTCCTCTAAGAGTTTGATAGTGTCTGGCCTTACATTTAGGTCTTTAATCCATTTTGAGCTTATTTTTGTGTATGGTATTAGGGAGTGATCTAATCTCATACTTTTACATGTCCCTATCCAGTTTTCCCAGCACCACTTATTGAAGAGACTGTCCTTTCTCCACTGTACATTCCTGCCTCCTTTATCAAAGATAAGGTGACCATATGTCCGTGGGTTTATCTCTGGGCTTTCTATCCTGTTCCATTGATCTATCTTTCTGTTTTTGTGCCAGTACCATACTGTCTTGATTACTGTAGCTTTGTAGTATAGTCTGAAGTCAGGGAGCCTGATTCCTCCAGCTCCATTTTTCGTTCTCAAGATTGCTTTGGCTATTCGGGGTCTTTTGTGTTTCCATACAAATTGTGAAATTTTTTTTTTTTTTTTTTTTTTTTTTTTTTTTTTTTTTTTTTTGTGGTATGCGGGCCTCTCACTGTTGTGGCCTCTCCCGTTGCGGAGCACAGGCTCCGGATGCGCAGGCTCAGCAGCCATGGCTCACGGGCCCAGCCGCTCCGCGGCATATGGGATCCTCCCAGACCGGGGCACGAACCCGCATCCCCTGCATCGGCAGGCGGACTCTCAACCACTGCGCCACCAGGGAGGCCCCTAAATTGTGAAATTTTTTGTTCTAGTTCTGTGAAAAATGCCAGTGGTAGTTTGATAGGGATTGCATTGAATCTGTAGATTGCTTTGGGTAGTAGAGTCATTTTCACAATGTTGATTCTTCCAATCCAAGAACATGGTACATCTCTCCATGTATTTGTATCATCTTTAATTTCTTTCATCAGTGTCTTATAATTTTCTGCATACAGGTCTTTTGTCTCCTTAGGTAGGTTTATTCCTAGATATTTTATTCTTTTTGTTGCAATGGTAGATGGGAGTGTTTCCTTGATTTCACTTTCAGATTTTTCATCATTAGTATATAGGAGTGCCAGAGATTTCTGTGCATTAATTTTGTATCCTGCAACTTTACCTAATTCATTGATTAGCTCTAGTAGTTTTCTGGTAGCATCTTTAGGATTCTCTATGTATAGTATCATGTCATCTGCAAACAGTGACAGCTTTACTTCTTCTTTTCCGATTTGGATTCCTTTTATTTCCTTTTCTTCTCTGATTGCTGTGGCTAAAACTTCCAAAACTATGTTGAAGAAGAGTGGTGAGAGTGGGCAACCTTGTCTTGTTCCTGATCTTAGTGGAAATGGTTTCAGTTTTTCACCATTGAGGACGATGCTGGCTGTGGGTTTGTCATATATGGCCTTTATTATGTTGAGGAAAGTTCCCTCTATGCCTACTTTCTGCAGGGTTTTTATCATAAATGGGTGTTGAATTTTGTCGAAAGCTTTCTCTGCATCTATTGAGATGATCATATGGTTTTTCTCCTTCAATTTGTTAATATGGTGTATCACGTTGATTGATTTGCGTATATTGAAGAATCCTTGCATTCCTGGAATAAACCCCACTTGATCATGGTGTATGATCCTTTTAATGTGCTGTTGGATTCTGTTTGCTAGTATTTTGTTGAGGATTTTTGCATCTATATTCATCAGTGATATTGGCCTGTAGTTTTCTTTCTTTGTGACATCCTTGTCTGGTTTTGGTATCAAGGTGATGGTGGCCTCGTAGAATGAGTTTGGGAGTGTTCCTCCCTCTGCTATATTTTGGAAGAGTTTGAGAAGGATAGGTGTTAGCTCTTCTCTAAATGCTTGATAGAATTCGCCTGTGAAGCCATCTGGTCCTGGGCTTTTGTTTGTTGGAAGATTTTAAATCACAGTTTCAATTTCAGTGCTTGTGATTGGTCTGTTCATATTTTCTATTTCTTCCTGATTCAGTCTTGGCAGGTTGTGCATTTCTAAGAATTTGTCCATTTCTTCCAGGTTGTCCATTTTATTGGCATAGAGTTGCTTGTAGTAATCTCTCATGATCTTTTGTATTTCTGCAGTGTCAGTTGTTACTTCTCCTTTTTCATTTCTAATTCTATTGATTTGAGTCTTCTCCCTTTTTTTCTTGATGAGTCTGGCTAATGGTTTATCAATTTTGTTTATCTTCTCAAAGAACCAGCTTTTAGTTTTATTGATCTTTGCTATCGTTTCCTTCATTTCTTTTTCATTTATTTCTGATCTGATATTTATGATTTCTTTCCTTCTGCTAACTTTGGGATGTTTTTGTTCTTCATTCTCTAATTGCTTTAGGTGCAAGGTTAGGTTGTTTATTCGAGATGTTTCCTGTTTCTTAAGGTGGGATTGTATTGCTATAAACTTCCCTCTTAGAACTGCTTTTGCTGCATCCCATAGGTTTTGGGTCGTCGTGTCTCCATTGTCATTTGTTTCTAGGTATTTTTCAATTTCCTCTTTGATTTCTTCAGTGATCACTTCGTTATTAAGTAGTGTATTGTTTAGCCTCCATGTGTTTGTATTTTTTACAGCTCTTTTCCTGTAATTGATATCTAGTCTCATAGCATTGTGGTTGGAAAAGATACTTGATACAATTTCAATTTTCTTAAATTTACCAAGGCTTGATTTGTGACCCAAGATATGATCTATCCTGGAGAATGTTCCATGAGCACTTGAGAAAAATGTGTATTCTGTTGTTTTTGGATGGAATGTCCTATAAATATCAGTTAAGTCCATCTTGTTTAATGTATCATTTAAAGCTTGTGTTTCCTTATTTATTTTCATTTTGGATGATCTGTCCATTGGTGAAAGTGGGGTGTTAAAGTCCCCTACTATGATTGTGTTACTGTCGATTTCTCCTTTTATGGCTGTTAGTATTTGCCTATGTATTGAGGTGCTCCTATGTTTGGTGCATAAATATTTACAATTCTTATATCTTCTTCTTGGATCGATCTCTTGATCATTATGTAGTGTCCTTCTTTGTCTCTTCTAGTAGTCTTTATTTTAAAGTCTATTTTGTCTGATATAAGAATTGCTACTCCAGCTTTCTTTTGATTTCCATTTGCATGGAATATCTTTTTCCATCCCCTTACTTTCAGTCTGTATGTGTCTCTAGGTCTGAAGTGGGTCTCTTGTAGACAACATATATATGGGTCTTGTTTTTGTATCCATTCAGCCAATCTGTGTCTTTTGGTGGGAGCATTTAATCCATTTACATTTAAGGTAATTATCGATATGTATGTTCCTATTCCCATTTTCTTAATTGTTTTGGGTTCGTTATTGTAGGTCTTTTCCTTCTGTTGTGTTTCTTGCCTAGAGAAGTTCCTTTAGCATTTGTTGTAAAGCTGGTTTGGTGGTGCTGAACTCTCTCAGCTTTTGCTTGTCTGTAAACGTTTTAATTTCTCCATCAAATCTGAATGAGATCCTTGCTGGGTAGAGTAATCTTGGTTGCAGGTTTTTCTCCTTCATCACTTTAATTATGTCCTGCCACTCCCTTCTGGCTTGTAGAGTTTCTGCTGAGAGATCAGCTGTTAACCTGATGGGGATTCCCTTGTGTGTTATTTGTTTTTTTTCCCTTGCTGCTTTTAATATGATTTCTTTGTGTTTAATTTTTGACAGTTTGATTAATATGTGTCTTGGCGTATTTCTCCTTGGATTTATTCTGTATGGGACTCTCTGTGCCTCCTGGACTTGATTAACTATTTCCTTTCCCATATTAGGGAAGTTTTCAACTATAATCTCTTCAAATATTTTCTCAGTCCCTTTCTTTTTCTCTTCTTCTTCTGGAACCCCTATAATTCGAATGTTGGTGCGTTTAATGTTGTCCCAGAGGTCTCTGAGACTGTCCTCTGTTCTTTTCATTCTTTTTTCTTTATTTTGCTCTGCAGCAGTTATTTCCACTATTTTATCTTCCACGTCACTTATCCGTTCTTCTGCCTCAGTTATTCTGCTATTGATCCCATCTAGAGTATTTTTTATTTCATTTATTGTGTTTTTAATTGATGCTTGATTCATCTTTAGTTCTTCTAGGTCCTTGTTAACTGTTTCTTGCATTTTGTCTATTCTATTTCCAAGATTTTGGATCTGGGAAATAGAATCTTGGATCATCTTTACTATCATTATTCTGAATTCTTTTTCAGGTAGACTGCCTATTATCTCTTCATTTGTTAGGTCTGGTGGGTTTTTATCTTGCTCCTTCTCCTGCTGTGTGTTTTTCTGTCTTCTCATTTTGCTTATGTTACTGTGTTTGGGGTCTCCTTTTTGCAGGCTGCAGGTTCGTAGTCCCCATTGTTTTTGGTGTCTGTCCCCAGTGGCTAAGGTTGGTTTAGTGGGTTGTGTAGGCTTCCTGGTGGAGGGGACTAGTGCCTGTGTTCTGGTGGATGAGGCTGGATCTTGTCTTTCTGGTGGGCAGGTCCACGTCTGGTGGTGTGTTTTGGGGTGTCTGTGGACTTTTTATGATTTTAGGCCACCTCTCTGCTAATGGGTGGCGTTGTGTTCCTGTCTTGCTAGTTGTTTGGCATAGGGTGTCCAGCACTGTAGCTTGCTGGTCGTTGAGTGAAGCTGGGTGCTGGTGTTGAGATGGAGATCTCTGGAAGATTTTCGCCGTTTGATATTATGTGGAGCTGGGAGGTCTCTTGTGGACCAGTGTCCTGAAGTTGGCTCTCCCACCTCAGAGGCACAGCGTTGACTCCTGGCTCCTCAATTTGGGATGATTTGTTGTCTATTCATGTATTCCACAGATGCAGGGTACATCAAGTTGATTGTGGAGCTTTAATCCGCTGCTTCTGAGGCTGCTGGGAGAGGATTCCCTTTCTCTTCTTTGTTCTCACAGCTCCTGGGTCTCAGCTTTGGATTTGGCCCCGCCTCTGCGTGTAGGTCGCCGGAGGGCGTCTGTTCGTCGCTCAGACAGGACAGGGTTAAAGGAGCAGCCTCTTCAGGGACTCTGGCTCACTCAGGCCGGGCGGGAGGGAGGGGCACGGAGTGCGGGGCGAGCCTGCAGCGGCAGAGGCCGGCGTGACGTTGCACCAGCCCGAGGCGCGCCGTGCGCTCTCCCAGGGAAGCCGCCCCTGGATCCCGGGACCCCGGCAGTGGCGGGCTGCACAGGCTCCCGGAAGGGCGGTGTGGACAGTGACCTGCGCTCGCACACAGGCCTCCCGGCGGCGGCAGCAGCAGCCCCAGCGTCCCACGCCCGTCACTGGGCTCCGCGCTTTCAGCCGCGCCTCGCGCCCGTCTGTGGAGCCCCTTTAAGCAGCGCTCTCAATCCCCTCTCCTCGCGCACCAGGAAACCAAGAGGGAAGAAAATGTCTCTTGCCTCTTCGGCAGCTCCATCGTTTTCCCGGACTCCCTCCCGGCTAGCTGTGGCACATTAGCCCCCTTCAGGCTGAATTCTCGCCGCCAGCCTCAGTCCTCTCCCTGCGCTCTGACCGAAGCCCAATCCTCAGCTTCCAGCGCCGCCCGCCCCGGTGGGTGAGCATACAAGCCTCTCGGGCTGGTGAGTGCCGCTCGGCACCGATCCTCTGTGCGGGAATCTCTCCGCTTTGCCCTACCCAGGTATGTGGGGAGTTTCTTGCCTTTTGGGAGGTCTGGGGTCTTCTGCCAGCGTTCAGTAGGTGTTCTGTAGGAGTTGTTCCACGTGTAGCTGTATTTCTGGTGTATCCGTGGGGAGGAAGGTGATCTCCGCATCTTACTCTTCCACCATCTTACCCGGAAGTCTACACCTGTTTTTCTTCATAGGTTCTTGAAGCTCAAAGAAGAAGAACTGAGATCAAAAATGCTTTTGTTATTTCCTCAGCCACTTGAAACACTTCATTGCATAGAACACTGGCCACTTATAAGTAAAAATGATTCTTTCTTTAAAAGAGATCTTTTTTACTTAGTGCCATCTCACTTCGTAAACCTACAATGGAAACAAATTTTTTAAAAACTCTGACCGCTTTTTAGGCTTTCTTCACCTTAGGTTCCAGTCACTGCCAAGTGGAGAGCTGCTCTGCCTACAGTACTGGTATAAACCCTGGATTACTCTGAAGGTGCTCTCACTATCAGACAGGCTCCTTCACTTGTATTCTTTGTCTGTTTGTCCATTCCAAAAGAAGCTCCCCCCTTCTCAAAAAAAATCTTATCTGAGTAGTTACTATTGTTTTACTGGCTTATCTTGGAATCAACTCCCTTCAGCCTTATCTTTTATGCATCCAGTGAAGGACACATGTGTCTCATGTTGACTCATGTTTCTGATGATACCCCCTTGCTCTTTCGTGTAATACTCACTGGAGTAGGAGAGAGAAGGAACACATTTACTTAGAAACATTTGCTTAGAAACATTTCGTTTACCTAAGGATGACTTTACCAAGGACTAAGTTCTCTCTCTGTCTCTCTTTCTCTTTCTTTCTTTCTCTCTCTCTCTGTCTCTCTTTCTTCCTTTCTCTTTCTTTCCTTTAGTAAAAAACCATTACAGAGCCCAATCTTTTAACAACTTGTCTCGAAAATCAGTTCTCAGGGTGAAACTTGAATTTTCTAAAAGAGCATTTCCAAAGAAAACATATTTTAAAATATTGGGTTGTCAAGATAGTACAGAATCTTCTAATAGTAATAATAATATTATTATTATTTGATAATAATAATGATGGTAATTACAATAAATAAAAAGATTAGAGTAGAAGGGTTTAGTTGTCCAGGTTTCTAGTAACAATATGGGGGATTAGGTGGATTTCATTCCTTTAGTCCATGTGAAATGAACAAAATGCCTGTTTTGGTGTCACATGTCTCCCTACTATGTCTTTTTAGCTCAGAACCCCCTAGCTGTAGCTTTAACTGTCTGATGTATACTCCACATCTGCTGTGATCCCAGATAACCTTCAAACTCATTTCCCTACAGAAATTGGTCCCCTCCTCTAGTTCCTAACATCTCATTAAATGGCACTCAATTGGGACTTCCCTGGTGGTCCAGTGGTTAAGAATCTGCCTTCCAATGCAGGGGACGCGGGTACCCTCTTTGGTCAGGACACTAAGGTCCCACATGCTGCTGGGCAGCTAAGCCTGCGCACCAAACTAGAGAGCCCACGTGCTGCAATTACTGAGCCTGCACACTGCAACTACTGAGCCCAAGGGCTCTAGAGCCCGTGCGCCACAACTAGAGAGAAGCCTGCACGCTGCAATGAAAGATCCTGCATGCCACAATGAAGATCCTGCATGCCACAACTAAGACCCAATGCAGCCAAAAAAAAAAGAGAAAAAGAAAAATGGCACCCAATTTTCAAAACCAGATTCTTTTTTTAATTTTTTTTTTTGTGGTACGCAGGCCTCTCACTGTTGTGGCCTCCCCTGTTGTGGAGTACAGGATCCAGACCCGCAGGCTCAGCGGCCATGGCTCACGGGCCCAGCTGCTCCGCGGCATGTGGGATCTTCCTGGACCGGGGCACAAACCCGTGTCCCCTGCATCGGCAGGCAGATTCTCAACCACTGTGCCACCAGAGAAGCCCTCAAAACCAGATTCTTTTAAAATAATCATGAATTATATACATGTTAAGAATATCAGTCCTTTATTTTTCCCAATGTATTACTTTATTTCCCTAGTTTGATGTTTAGTTTAATTTTTGTCTTAATTCTTGACATATTTTTATAGTCAAAACTATTATCTTTTGTGAATTCTACTGTTGCTTTTAAGTGTAGATTCTTGCTTCATCTGTAGATCTGAGAATTATTTATTTGTACGTTTTTCTAGAAAATTTAAGACTTTCTTTTACACTTGACTCCCTCCTCCATCTTGAGTTAATTTTGTTGTAATGATGTAGGAAAAGTAATGCGTCTGTATGCCAATGTACTGCGATTCACAAAAGGAAACAACTTGTGAGCTAAGTGAAATTTATAAACATGACATTTCTTTAAATAGCACTTACTGTTTGTTCATGCATGTCTGAACTACATCCGTTATTTCTATAAATGATCTTGTCTCTTGCTCTTAATATTACCTAATGCCTCCAGCCCGTTTCTCGGAGGGAAAGATACCCCTTACATGGCTTCCCCTCCCCTTGGGGGAAGAGGCAAACTTAGTAACAATCATTTAGTTTTTACTTTACAGAAGTCATTTACTTTTTAGTGTAGCACATTGATGTGCTTAGAGTTAGCATTATTGCTGTATGTAGTAGCTGTCTGCTCCAAACATCCCCTTTTTCCTCATTTATTCATTCGTTCACTTGTTCATTCATTCAATAAACATTGGTTGGGTCTGCATCATGTGCCAGACTTTGGAGAGAGAAAGCGGCTGGGACATAGTCCCCGCCCACAGAATACTCAGGTGGTGGTTGGTCTTCACTCTCCCATCTCCTCACCATTTGTTTTTCTGTTTACTGTTTCCCCATCCCACTTCTATATATTTATCTCTTCTTTTTATTTTTTCAATCTATTTTTAAAATTGAGATTATAACATAGACCATAAAATTCACTTTTTAAAAGTGTCTAATTCAGTGGTTTTTAGTAGATTTACGAAGTGTGCAGCCGTCATCAATATTTAATTCCAACACATTTTTATCACCTCAAAAATAAACCCTGTACCCATTAACAGTCACTCCCATGTCCCTCTCCCCTCAGTCCCTGGCAATTACTGTTTTTGGTCTCTGAATTTGCCTATTCTAGATATTTCATATAAATGGAATCATACAGTATGTGGCATTTTGTGTCTGACTTCTTTCACTTAGCATAATGTTTTCAAGCTTCATCCATGTTGTAAACAGGTGTCAATACTTCATTCCTTTTTTTGGCTGGATACTATTCCACTATGTGAGTATATAACATATTTTGTTTATTCATCTGTTGATGGACATTTGGGTTGTTTCCACTTTTTGTCTACTATGAATAAAGCCACAGTGAACATTTATACACAAGTTTTCAGTTCTCTTAATTATATACCTAGGGGTGGAATTGCTAGTTCACATGGTAACTAAACTTTCTGAAGAACTACTGAAACACTTTCTAAAATGGCTATATCATTTTCTGGTACCACCAACAATGTATGAGGGCTCCAGTTTATCTACATCCTTACTGATGCTTGTTATTGTCTGTCTTTTTGATTCTAGCCATCCTAGTAGATATGTAGTGGTACCGCATTGTGGTTTTGACTTGTATTTTCTTAATGACTAATGATGTTGAACACTTTTTCATGTGTTTATGGCCATTTGTATATCTTTTTTTGGAGAACTGTCTCATCAGATCTTTTGCCCATTTTAAAATTCATCTTCTTACTGTTGAGTTGTAATAATTCTTTACATATTCTACATGTAAGTCTCTTATCAGATATATGACTTGCAAATATTTTCTCCCATTTTGTGTTTTGTTTTTGGTAGTATCTTTTGAAGCACAAAAGTTTTAAATTTTGATAAAGTCCCATTTATCTATTTTTTCTTTTGTTGCTTGTACTTTTGCTGTCTTAACATAAGAAACTGTTGCCCAATCTGAGGTCATGAAGACTTATACCTATACTTTCTTCTAAGAGTTTTATAGTTTTTGCTCTTGAATATAGGTCATTGATCCTTTCTGAGTCAATTTTTATATAACATGTGAGGTAAGGGTCCAGCTTCATTCTTTTGCATGTGGATATCCAATTGTCTCAGCACCAATTATTGAAAAGACCATTCATTCTTTCATCATTGAATTTTCTGGCACTCTTGCCAAAAATCAATTGACTATAAAAGCATGAGTTCATTTCTTGATTCTGTTCCATTGATCTGTATGTTTATCCTTATGCTAGTATTATATAATCTTGATTACTTGAACTTCGTATTAAGTTTTGAAAAGGAAGGAACTTTGAAAAGGAGTATGAGACCTCCACCTTTGTTCTTCTTTTTCAAGATTGTTTTGGCTATTTTGGTTCCCTTTGTATTTCCATATAAATTTTAAGCTTGTTTATTTTTGCCAAAAAGACAGTTGGGTCTTCTTACTGTTTTTAACTGTCCTTGATATCCTTTCCTTTCTCTTTAAAATGTTTCCCTTCCTGTTTCTCTTGCCTTTCTTGGCTTTTGTGGCAGCCAGTCTCAACTTTTGCTTTTTATTTATTGGCTATTGGACTGATCATGGAACCATGGATTGCAGAGTTTTCAGGTTTTGGGCATTTATTGTCTTTGTCATACTCAGGGTTGGATAGATTTCACTTCCTCCCTTCTTTTCCTCCTTTCTTTGTTTCCTTTCTCTTTTTCTTCTTCCCTCCTTCCTTTCATCCTTCCTTCCTGTGGGTTTGGCACTTATCAGAATTAGGGATGTTGGTAGAGTCTGACATCAGAATAAATGGGGAATCACTACTTACCTCTGTCAACTTATTACTTAAAATTTAAATATTTAAATGTGAAAAGTCAAATATTTCTTGAATTGTGGTGATAAACTTATGATTTGGTTTCTTATACAAAACATAGAAAATCTGGTTTTTATAAGAAAAAACATTAAAATGTTAATTTTCCTATAACATACTTGTTAGTTCATGCTCTCTTTAAAAATAATCCTAGTCTGTAAATATTTCCAGGTTTAGCACTCTGTGTTTTGCAGACAACATCTTAGTGTTAAGATATTAGATGAAGGAATGGAGTTTATTATAGGTTTAATCTGCCCAATATGGTCTTATGTTGGTGTAATGTGAAACCTTCTCTGAACTGTTGCCTTAACTTGGGCAATCACATTGACAAGCTCTTTGCTCTGTAAATCTCTTAATGACCTCCGTCCCCAACCACAGATTCCAACCTGTCTAGTTCTGTTGAGCCAGATATCCTACTACCTAGTACCCTAAAGCGTAGTTGTTGACTGCTGTATCTGGTAATGAAGGGAAGAGTCAAAACTCCGGTAATCTATCAGTCTGTTCGTTACCATGGGTGAATCGAGGTAAATCGGGTGTGGAAGTATGGAACAGCAAGGGCACAGACTTGACCTACTTGGCTATGAGACCAGTGGTGCCCAGCTGTTTTAGTTTTTAAATTGTGAAGGATGACCCAGAGGTCATCCTTATGGGCAATTCTTTGCTGAGTTATTGCTTGGCCTTGTTCGAAGGGGAAACTAGAGCTTCAACTCAGAAACACACCCTGCAGAACAGTTGGTGCAGATTTGCGGGTGAGGTATTTAAGCGGACAGTGTCTGACTGCTCCCCAGGGTGGGTATGGGGGTCCTGGCTTTACCTGCAGCTTCCTTGGTTTTATGCTGTACCAGGTAGATTCCTGCCCACCTCATGACCTGTGGCACAGCTGGGAAGGCTCATCAGGGTTAGGGACTGTTTCTTGGAATGTTCACATTGGGGATTTCTGTCTCCACTGATCAGAGGACTAGAAAAAAAAATCATGTCTTCCTCATGAAGGGAGGGAAGCCATATACTGTAATGATGAAAACGTGGACTGTGGCTGTGACAGACCTCTGTGTTTGAGCTTTGACCCTGCCAGTGTCAAAGGAGCTTTGACTCCTGGTTCTGTGTTCTTACTTCTCTAAGCTTTATTTTCTCATCTATAAGATGGAGGTCAAAAACAGTCACTGCCTTATAGATCTACTGAGAAGGTTAGGTGGGATCGTGCAAGCAAGGAACTTTGCACAGTGCCAGGCAGGTCATAGACTGTTGGAATAAAAAGAACTTTAGAGACCATTTAATCCAGTACTTAATCTGATGCTTGAATCTAACAAGAGGCTCTTAGATGTGCTTTTATTATGTTGCCATATTGCCTTATAAATTTGATTGTCATGGTGGTGGGGACATCTAATGATGACTCCTGACTTTGTTAAGATACTGTTTAAAAAGTTCTCCATTGCCTGGGCATTTGGGGCTGGGAGAGCGACGCAGTCCCGGAAGCAGATGTGTGGCAGTCATGGTGCCCAACTGACAGATTTGCAGGGAGCCGAGAGGTGACCCCACACAGTTCACACGTTTCAGTTCCCGAGACATGGTGGGAAGAACACATGCTTTAGGGTTAGGAGGCTTGCTTTGAGTTTCGGTTCTGCCTCACGTATCCTCTCTGCGATGAGAAAGCCTATATTTACCATCGTTTTGAGGATTAACTGAGAAAGTAGACAGGAAAGGAGCGGGCAACATTTATATATTCACAGTGACAATTTATTATTTTGAGAAGTGTGTGTTTCACTTTTCTGTGTGCTGCATAATAAACCATACAAAATGCAGTGGCTTCTAACAACAATCTGTTATTACCCCTCACAACTTAGAGCGTTGACTAGGTTCCGCTGGGCGGTTCTTCCGTTTCATGTGTAGTTGGTTGGGTCGGCAGTCATCTAGGGGCTGGACTGGGCTAGAATGTCCAGGAAGGCTCATTCCCATTCCTGGATGTTGGTGTGGGCTCTCTGCAGTGGCCTCAGTTCTCTTCTTGTGGCCTCTCCACATGGCCAGGTTGGACTGCTCACATGGTGTTTGCATTCTGAGACGGAGTGTTTCTCAGAAGAAGGAAGTGGAAGCTGTTAGTTCTCTTATGCTTTGGTCTCAAAATTCTCAGGACTTTGGCTGCATTTGGTCGGTCAAAGCAGTCACAGTGCCAACCCAGACTCAAGAGGAGGGGGATAGCTCAATGGGGAAGTGGGCATGTGCAGACCGAGGGGTAAGGAATTGATGGTGGTGGTCTTTGGAAACATCCACCAAGTCTGAATGTCCTTGTGTACTTCACACCATGTGGGTGTGCACATGTGCAGGGGGTTGATCTCCAAGTCAGTAGCTCTCTGCCTGCTTCACTTCCATGTAGTAGCTAAATCATGGAGAGAACCAAGGCCTGAGCCTCAAGGAGAGTCATTGAATTTTGAGAAAGGAGCAATTAAAACTCAAAATGGAAGGTACCTGAATGGATTCAGCAAGAATATGCTTTACATGGAAAACATTTTTCCCCTATAAAAATTTTTATTTTTTCTCTACAGATAGGGCTGGTAGAAAATTTGCTGTCAAAATACTTTCCTGAGACTTTTTGCTATCCACCAAAAGAAAGGTTGTCTGAAAGCTGACCTGGTTCCCCACATATTTGGGTCTATTGGGATTAGATGGTTGAACAGAGACTGGACAGCCGAAAATTTGCCCTGGCTGCTGCTTGAAGTGGACAATGAAGTGAACAACTTGGTGAAAATCCAGTTTATACATCCAAGACTCCGGATCTTTTTAATTAATTAATTCATTCATTGGCCATGCTGCGGCTTGTGGGATCTTCGTTCCCCGACCAGGGGTTGAACCCACGCCCTCAGCAGTGAAAGCACGGAGACCTAACGACTGGGCCGCCAAGGAATTCCCCAAGACTCCAGATCTTAACTGACTCATTATGCGAAAAAGTGGAGATTGATGCTTTTCAAAAATCTATACAAATTAACATGCATCCAAGACTCACTACCCCATCTCCGCTTTGGGAATGGACAGGATTTGTTTTTTCCCTCCAGGCATGCAGCAGGCAAGGCAAGGAAGGCGTAGGGCCACAGAGAGGACCAGGTGGTAGCAATGGCCTGGCCACTAACCAAGAGGCCTCAGGAGGCTGGGAATAAGAAGGGGGAGAGAGCTTCCCTTAGGGTCAAGTGCACATACAGGCATGTGGTTCACGGACTGGTTTAATCTGCAGGCAATGTGCCTATCCCTGGAGAGGTTTGCAGCCAGCATTAAAGTTTCCAGAGAGATAAAGACAGAGTACAGGAGGTACTTTCCCTTGGTGCTTTCCACCTGTTGAATTCTACGTGGCTTTAGAAACTCGACTAGAAGTTTACTTTTCTTTTTGTACTTTTCCTAATCTAAGCTCTCCTCTTGCCTTGCCCTCCCACACTCTCTGCTGTATTTCTGGTGCCATCCATGGCTGGCTGAACCAGTGACGAGCATGAGCCAACCTCTCTTTCTAATCTTTGCCCACAGAAAACCTGAGAGTCATGTGCAAACATCGGCAGACAGTTCTTGGCTGGGTATCCTATCAAACGTACTGTTTATATTTGGAAAAAGCATTGGTTCTTCTACTTGGCAAACAAAGTGTGTCCAGCGTTAACCATACAAAGTCAGGAGCCCTGTTGTCCTGTTGGCTCTTTCCCATACCCACTCCCTTCCCCATTTGCTGCCCTGCCTCTTTCTTGCAACTCTTCTCTGGCGGGGCCATCAGTATAGATTTTCCTTTCTTATTTTTGTCCCTCGATCCGGATGGACAGTGTTGTCCTCTGCTTAAATGAGAAACCAAAAGTATATGCCTGCCTTCCTTTAAGGTCATGGATTTTCAATTCAAAGAAGTTGAAGTCTTAATATTAAAATTATTTTGTTTCCTTTTTCTAGCACCTTTGTTGGTCAACGAAGACACTAGCAGTCTTGAATTTTTGGTAGAATTGTTGACTGAGCCTGTCTTCCCCAAACGCATTCATTCTTTCTGTCTTTGGTCTCAAGAGGGCCGTTTGGTGGCTCACTCTTTTTACCTTCCTTCTCCATCGCTTCTCTTTTGTGTTGTCTGAGTAGTCGCTAAGAAATGGCTTTTTTTTTCTTTTTTTAAATAAATTTATTTATTTATATTTATCTTTGGCTGCGTTGGGTCTTCGTTGCTGCACGCGGGCTTTCTCTGGTTGCGGTGAGCGGGGGCTACTCTTCGTTCTAGTGCGCAGGCTTCTCATTGCAGTGGCTTCTCCTGTTGCAGAGCACGGGCTCTAGGTGCACGGGCTTCAGTAGTTGTGGCACGTGGGCTCAGTAGTTGTGGCTCACGGTCTCTAGAGCTCAGGCTCAGTAGTTGTGGCACACGGGCTCAGTTACTCCGCGGCATGTGGGATCTTCCCAGACCAGGGCTCGAACCCGTATCCCTTGCATTGACAGGCGGATTCTTAACCACTGCGCCACCATGGAAGCCCCAGAAATGGCTTTTTAACCAGTGCAGTTTCTTGCTTCGGGCTCCTGACCAGCTGCAGGAGGAAACTTTTTAGCACAGCATTTGCAAAGTCTGCCCAGGTTGGGCGTCCATTTGCCTCCTCCGCAACTCCCTCTCCCCTGTGTTTGGACCCAGATTCAGGGCTGTTTCCCTAATAAATCAAGCTCAGGGATCTCTCTATTTTTGTGTACAAATGTCATTTTCCATTTGTTTTTCCATTTCCCCCCTTTCAAGTTCTGTAGTTTTACTGTGATGATAGGTTTTAGACCCGATGATTTCGAAAATGGGACCCAGTTCTTCTAGGCTCCTTTCTTCTTCCTGCCTGGAATTTACTTCCCTGCCTTGCTGGGGAGCTCCTTTGCATCCTCTAGGCCAGTTCTGTAAACCTCTCCTCAAGCATCCCCACCCAGGCAGTTAGTAACTTCCTCTTCTGTCTTCCCACAGTGCCAGCTGCCAGGCTCCTACTGAATTTTCATGATTGGCCTCCCTGTTGAGACTGTTAGTTTTTTAAGTTAGGTTAAGGTCTGTTTTCTTCATTTTTGTGTCCCTAGTGCTCACCTGTAATAGGTGTTTGATAAGTATTTCTTAAATAAATAAATAGTGCCGTTAATTAAATTCATTGAACGTATGTGACTTAAGGATTTGATCATTTTCATCAGCAATACCTCATGTAAGAGCTTTATTCAGAAAATCTTTTGCCTTTTGTTCTAGCTGTTGCTCATGGCTAAAATGAAAGCGGATCAATATGTATAATGGCATGTATCTTGATATTTAGTATAGGATTTACTAGTCTTAACTGCCTTTAAGTCCTTTATTGTTTTGGGAAGGAAAAAAATAATCTAGGCTGGTGACAGTTATATGTTACTGACTGCTGACTGTACTTTGCTGTGTAGGCTTGAGATGTTCTTGCCATTTTATGGCAATTTGAATATCGCAATTGGATATGTTTCATTTATTTTTTTAAAGATTTATTATTTATTTAATTTATTTTTAGCTGCGTCGGGTCTTCGTTGTGGTGTGCGGGCTCTTCGTTTTGGTGTGCCGGCTTCTCTCTAGTTGTGGCATGCGGGTTTTCTCTCTCTAGTTGTGGTGCACGGGTTCCAGGGCACATGGGCTTTGTAGTATGCAGCACGTGGGCTCTAGTTGAGGCGCGTGGGCTTAGTTGCCCTGTGGCATGTGGGATCTTAGTTCCCTGACCAGGGATCGAACCTGTGTCCCCTGCATTGTTAGGCGGATTCTTTACCACTGGACCACCAGTGAATTCCCCGGATACATTTTAAAAATACCATCGTTCTTCCACAAGATGAGGGAGGACTGATTCAGTCATCTCATGTGGTTTCTATCCTGCTGTCCCTGGTGCCTGTCAGAACAGGATTCAAAAGTTAGGCAGTGATCGTAGCCCCCTCTCCTGGCTTATTGCATTTATTTGGCACTTGGAGATATAAAAAACTAGGTAAAAACTTTCAAAACCCATTCCCTGCCTCAGTAACTTAAAACGTGTAAAAATGTTGTTTTAGCTTATTTTCATTTCCCCTTTAAAGTTCTGTGGACTTTTCCCATGTTAATAGTAGATACAGCCTGTTCTTTGAAAATAGGGGATAGTTTGTGTATGGGTAGTCTTTTACATCCTCCAACTTGTACTTTATGTATAGTTTTTAGTATAATGGCTATTTTAGGAAACTTTCTTCTTTAAAGATCTCAGGACCATGTTACTCTTAGGTTACAATATAGATTTTTGTTACTGATTCCTGCCTATCATCAGCAATGGGAAATATGGCACATACATGAATCAACTTCTTATTCATCTTTGTCCCTATTTTTCAACCTAGCACCTGGTGTATAGTGTTTATTCAGTAAATATTCATTGAATGAACAAGTAAATTAGGCTGTATAGAGACCAATTTACTTTCAGAAGCCTCTACTTAACCAAGGTTTGGCACATAGAAAAATAGGCAAAAAACAGGGTTCCTACTGTGAATGTAAGATATGCAGAAACTCAAAACACATTTTTATTTTCTCAGAGGGACTAACAGTTTTAATCAAGGCAGAATACACTTAAACCTAATAATTGATTATTTATAAATTATTGAAGTATAAACAAAGCTTTCACTTATGAATTTGCAAATTGCTTCCTGCTGGTCTCTATTTTACTGATTTTTCTAAAGCTCAGGTAAGGGAGGCATAAAAATGTTTTTCTTCCAAAATCTACAGATCTGGACTGAATGCATTAACTACAAAAATTATTTGATATGCCAGTTGAAAATGGTTGGGCAGGAGGGCAGAACCCATTTTTTAAAAATGAGAAACAAAAGGTATTATTAGTTGTAGTAGTAGCTTAGAGTCCTGGAAGAATGTCTCAAAGACCTGTAAATGCAGCATAAATGCAGAGACAATTTTCATTTTGGTTAAATTTTCATCATATAAAGTTATAAGACTTTTAAAAAAATCATAAAAGATAAAAATTAATCAGAGTAATAAAAGTAAAAAATTCCAAAACTTTTTTATGTAATGATTTTTTTTGCAGTGCTTTAAAATATTATGTAAGACTAAACTTTGCAGGGGCTAAGAAGCTAACTTTTAAAGTGCGTGAAAATTGTTTAATTTTAAATTTTATTTTATTTTTTAAAAATTTATTTATTTTTTATAAATTTAATTAATTTATTTATTTATTTTGGCTGCATTTGGTCTTTGTTGCTGCATGCCGGCTTTCTCTAGTTGCGGTGAGCAGGGGCTACTCTTCGTTGCATTGTGTGGGTTTGTCACTGTGGTGGCTTCTCTTCTTGTGGAGCACGGGCTCTAGGGCATGCGGGCTTTAGTAGCTGTGGCACACGGGCTCAGTAGTTGTGTCTTGCGGGCTCTGGGGTGCGCGGGATTCAGTAGTTGTGGCATGCGGGCTCAGTAATTGTGGCTCGCGGGCTCTAGAGCACAGGCTCAGTAGTTGTGGCACACGGGCTTTGTTGCTCTGTGGCATGTGGGATCTTCATGGACCAGGGCTCTAACCCGTGTCCCCTGCATTGGCAGGCAGATTCTTAACCACTGTGCCACCAGGGAAGTCCCAATTTTAAATTTTAGTATGATGTAAGGACACTAATTTACAGTGCATTTAAGTGAAAGTAAAATCAAAATAGTATTTCTCCTAAATTACTAAAGAACCTAATGTACCAAAATATTTAAATAAAAGTCTTACATTGGGTGCCTGTATTAAAATAGGCATTAGTTATTTACACAAAGGCTATTACTTTAGTTCTAATACTTTTATGTAACACTCATGACTAGTTTACCACTTTAAATGGTTTCATTTTTACGTTCTCTATTTTATGTCTAAAATGTATTCAGGTATTTCAAGGGATGAAAAGAAGTCTCTAAAATCTATAAAATGAGTTCTCTGATTAATATGTCTGATGAACTTTTAATTTTTCTAATAGGTAAACATTTTTCAATTTTTCTAATAGTAACAAAAGAGGATCTTGTTAATAGTTAATATATGAATATTTCACAGATCTGTGGTGCTATCTGACAAGACAGGTGACTCATAAAAAAATTCTTACTTCCCAATATTTGAACAGCTCCCTTGATCTTATTTCTCTGCACACCCAGCCCTGACTCTCTTCCTGTAAGCTGTGTTGAAACTGAGATGCTGTAATAGTTGTATTTGGCTGGGTTCCTAAGGAATACGATAATTCTTCCCTGGAACTTATTTTCATGATAGATCCCAGAGGTAGGTATGTGGCCAGAAAATGCAGCAAGGCAAAGCATCTCTTGATTATTACATGGGGCTCTGGCCTCAGGCCCCAGTATAAAACTGGTGAGCTAGGCTGGAGTCCTTGAAGATCTCCTTATCTGGGCTAGGTGGCTTGCATGGTTTGGAACCAAAGCAGGTCAAAGAGCCTTCCTATCAGTTTCTACCAAAGCACTGAAACCTCTGAGTTTCCTCAGGTCTTAACCCTGACTGGATGGAAGTTCATGAAGGTGCTGGAGGAGCAGAAAGGAGCTTTGCTTCAAGGTCTAGAGTGGCTCTGAAGAGAAAGCCCATGTATACACTTGAGAAAGTGTCTTCTGGAGGTGCCTTTGGGGTAACTCTTCCTGACAAGCTGGAAGAGGAAAAGGAGACCTTACCCATGTACTGGACCATCAGCTCCTGTGAGGCCGAAACATCTCTGATAAAATTCTTGAAAAAGTAATCTCTGCTCTCTGACTCATGTTCTTCACCTCTTATGGTTGTCTTTCCCCCCATCACTTAATAGAAATCCATCTCTTCTGATGAATCCACAGAGACTTCAAGTACCACATAATATGGCCTTTTGTCTTCATTCTCCTTAACAGGAAAGTACGTGAGGCTGACAGCTCTCCCTCTGTCTTTCTTACTGTTCTCTCATTATTTAGGATATCTGGGATGAAAAGATGGTGTCAGTCAGTTCAGGCTGCTACGACAGAATACCATAGACTAGGTGGTTTAAACAACAAACGTGTATTACTCACAGATCTGGAGGCTGGGAAGTCCAAGATCAAGGCACTGGAAGATTCAGTGCCTGGTGAGGGCCTGCTTCCTGGTTCGTAAATGGCTATCTTCTCATTATGCCCTCACTTGGTGGAAGGGGTGAGGGAGCTCCTTGAGGTCTTTTTGGTAAGGGTGCTAATCCCATTCATGAGGGATCCATCCTTATGACCTAACCATCTCTCAAAGGCCCATTCTCCAAATGCTATCACTTTGGGGACTGTGTTTCAACATGTGAATTTTGGGGGGACATGATTGTTCAGTTTATAGCAGCAGGAAACCATGGAGCTTATGGTACCCTTAAGGAGCTTATAGTCTAGTTGGAAAGACAGACATCCCAAAAGATCATTTCACTGTGCTCTGACATAGCCATGTTGTTAACTTTCAAGTGCATATTTGCAGCCCATTCTTCCCTCCTTAGCTCCATTTCCATGTATCCAACAATCTACTGAACGAACATCTCTTCTAACCTCAAATTAATGCTATCATCTTCTGTCTGAAACCCATGTCCCTGGTTGTATTTTCTCTCTGGTCATTCAGACTAGACACCTCAGTGTCATCTTTGGTTCCTTGCTCCTTATTCATCCATTCATCTGAGTGCCTAGCCAGCCTCTATGGATACAGAGAGCCTACAGTACTAGCTGTAGTGAGCACTGTTGCTGCCTAACACTGGGTTCATATAATTTCACAGGAAGGAAAGGTAGAGAATCCAGCATTCACAGGAAAAAAAGCAAAAAGCCCTCTATTACTGTTTTATGGGTTGATGACTCAGATTTATTTAAATACAGGCTTCCCACATACGAAAAATTATCTAAAATGTAGGCATTCTTTTGTATAGCATTTGTGGTCCCCCAGTAGGTCTGAAGAAAATGTCACTCAATAAACAAGCAGTCAAGTAAACAAATAATGACTCCCTGTTGGGATAAGTACCTTGAAGAAGAAATAAGACAGCATAGGGCAGAGGTGGACTAGAGCCAGGAATTTTAGGTGGAGGGGCAAGAATTACGAGGAGATAGTATTGAGACACAGAGCCTGAATGATGTGAAGGAACCATGCAGAGATCTGGGAGGAGCGTGTATCAGGCAGAGCAGGCAGAACCCACCTTCTAAACCCTACACTCGGACTTGAACCTGGATCCTCAAACCCTTAAACCTCTGCCTGACCTCTGTCTCCCTTGCTGCCAGCCACTGTCCTAGCCACGCTGAAATTCTCCCTTTTCACAACTCTATGTCTTTGCATTATTTCCTCAGTCTAGAGTGAAACCACACTTCAGAACACATCTGAAATGTCATATATAACCCACATATTCTCCCATGCACACCTCCCTATCATATAGCCCCTATTGATGCAAATTACAGCCGATTTGTTTAAAATCCTCCCCCGCCTCTAGACTGTAAGCCTTTGAAAACACAGACTTACAGATTAATCATCTCAGTAGCACCAGTGCCTAGAACCATGCTTGGGGCATGATAGGTGCTAAAAAAATTGTGGAATATTTGAATGAATGAGGGAGAGAGGGAAGGGGAGAGGGAGGGATAAAGGGACGCAGAGAATGAATGTACAAATCTTTCTTGGAAGGTATGAAGCACCCTGAAAAAGATGAACTAAAAGTAAATAAAGATGACTTTAAAAGAAGACTAGAGATGTTTTTACAAATTGAGCTAGAACCGTGCAAGCTATTATATATAGAATGGATAAACAACAAGGTCCTACTTTTATAGCACAGAGAACTATATTCAATATCCTATGATAAACCGTAATGGAAAAGAACATGACAAAGACTGTATATGTATGTATAACTGAATCACTTTTCTGTACAGCAGAAATTAACACAACACTGTAAATCAACTATACTTCAATAAAATAAATTTTAAAAAAAAGAAAAAAAGAAATTGAGCTAGAACCCAAATGATAACCGTGGTCATTGGGATGCCATCAAGCATAATCATACTAAAGTTTCACCTATATTTCTAGAGTGGTAACCTTCTAAAAGTAGGAGTAGCTTGGCTTTTTCTTTTAAGTTGGTGTGTTTTTGATATTTTACGTGTTTGGTGAGTTGGACTACAAGAATACAAGCCTGAATCTACTTTCTGTATAACCACATCCCTTCTTGAGCAGCCTGGGTTGGGAAATAATACTTTGAACCAGAAAACAAGAACCGTAACAACACGCTGTCTTCTTCCCAAGCACTGTTCACAGCCTTTCTAGGCTGAGGTCACATTTTTAAAACATTGTTCTTTGATTGTTGAGAAGGGTGGGGAAGGATTGTTTAATTCGGCACCTGCAGGCTGTAACTTGCCAGCAGATTTCTACATTAGAGGCATCTTGGCATTTTTATGTTCACTGGATAGAAGGAAGAAATAAGCAGGTTATTGTCTACCAATACGTTTCTTTGTGAACATATTACTATATTTGGCCAAAGTCCTCACAACTATATTTAACATCCTGTTAGCATTTGCTTCTGTGTTTCTTTAGTGCTAGTAAACTCCACATCTCCCAAATTCCCATGGGCTATAATAATGCAATCTGGAATTCAGTCCTTTTTACTAATCTGTGATTTAAACTACCGAAAGATATTGCTGTAATCCCCAAATAAAAGCTTAACATGCCTGGGAAAATGTAGGATGACGGGTCTTTTGGTGACCTCATCCAAAATGAAGGTGGTAAAATCATAAACCAAAAGAGCAGCCAGAGCCCAAGGGGAAGCAAAGATTATGAGCAGATTTCTATAGAGCACTTGAATTATGGCAAAGGAATGCTGCTCCAGAAGGATTAAGCAGTGAAGAAGAGGGAGGGAAGAAAAAAAAAAAAAAACAGAAAAAGAGGGAAATGCACTCACTGGAGTTTGAAGTCATGAGAAAACGACCTAACGAGGTCCCCAAAGAGAGGAACAAATTCTCTGTTTTACTTGTCATTCTGACAAGCAAAATTTTAAAGTTATATCAGAAAATCCAGAATTTTTAGCATCCCTGAAACACTAAGTGACATTAGTGGAAAGCTTCGCATTTAGTAGTTGATCCTTAGAAGCAGGAGACAATTGTATAAACACACTGCAGGATGAGGACTTAGAACTACTTTATTTAGAGAGGGGAAGAAAATGAAATGTCTGAGATGATAGCTTTTGACAAATTTAAGACCCTTTTTCTTCCCATCAATCAAAACCAAAGATAAATCAGGGAGAAAAAAAGCCAAAATTTTTAGTCTAGATTCAGAAATACCTTTTAAGAGCAGCATGTTCTAAAGCTACCTAAGATACCATGTGATCTTGTTGAGGAAGTAATGTGACAAGTTATTTTTAACAACAAAAATACTTCGATGCACCATGAACTCTAACAATTCATCCCTCATCATTAAGGAGAACTAGTGGTCCTCGACAGTTCTTTGAGACACCAAACTAGCATGAGAAGAGGTGTTTATTGTCTTTCAGGGGACAGTAGGATGTGCTTTTGAACCATTCTGTATTGGCTAATGAAAAAATGGAAGGGCAAGGGGCTGTGACTTTTCCCAGAGTCAATGGGGTAAGGAGGGAAGGTGACCACATCTTGTCTCTAATTTCTGCTTTGATGAGTATATTGGTGTAGGGGTGTTTGTGTAATGACGGTTGTTTGCATGTTGCTAAGTTGGAAGAGGATGAGTTTGAAAGGTGCATCAGTAGGTGGTTCACCTGTACAGATGCTCGCCATGAACTGTACTGGGTTGCTCCTTAAAACTCTGGATGGAGATGTGCTGCAAAGTGCAGCCTTCATGAGCCCTCTTCATCCCTAGCCTCTAACATCCAGCGTTATTCACTCAGTCACTCAATAGGCATTCGTGTAGGCTTATATGATGCTGATGAATTAGGCTCATTTTTTACCTGGAAGCTCACATCCTGTTGGACAAGACTGATTAAAAAAATGACAGATTCTAAGTTCATGGTAATTGCAAACTAGACTTTGTGCTGTGGGTGACAGAAGATCTAACAGGAGGTCATTTTTGAGCTCAGCCTTTTGGAAGATGAGTGCGCATTCTGTTCGTGTGAAGGGGGTCATCTAACTATAGGCATGAAAATGGTCCTGAGACATTAAAGTCTAGATTCATATTAGACAACCAGGTAGCGTAGAGTGATTGCATCTTCACTGGTTGCCTTAGCATAAGTATCCTACTGGGGCCCCAAAAATTATTAAGGCAAAATCTTTTACAACTTCTCAGCCATATTATATAATTTTCTATATTGTTCCACTTTTATTTCTTAACTAAGATCAATAATTTGCCTATAACTGTATAAGAAAGATACTGAAGAAACCCCTTCCACTGGCTGAATTTTTCCTCCTTAATTATAAAAATTATGGGTATATATGTATTATATATATTATATATATGTGTGTGTGTGTGTGTGTGTGTGCAGGCATCCAAGAACCTTAATTGGTGTTGATTTATTTAAAGCTGTTTTATTCTATGGCCTTTCCTTGGAAGTAGTTGTCTCATTTTTTTAAAAAATTTATTTTATTTATTTTTATTTTTGGCTGTGCTGGGTCTTCGTTGCTGCACGCGGGCTTTCTCTAGTTGCTGTGAGCAGGGCCTACTCTTCGTTGCAGTGCGCGGGCTTCTCATTGTGGTGGCTTCTCTTGTTGCGGAGCTTGGGCTCTAGGCACGCGGGCTTCAGTAGTTGTGGCACGTGGGCTCAGTAGTTGTGGCTCACAGGCTTTAGAGAGCAGGCTCAGTAGTTGTGGCACACAGGCTTAGTTGCTCTGTGGCATGTGGGATCTTCCCGGACCAGGGCTCGAACCCATGTCCCCTGCATTGGCAGGTGGATTCTTAACCACTGCACCACCAGAGAAGTCCCTAGTTCTCTCATTTTTTATCACAGTTTCTACAAATTGTCTACTTCACCTTTTAACTTTCTTAGATTTGCCTTCAATTTTAAATTCTTAATATCAAAGGTATTTCTTATTGTACTATGCCACTTGTTAAGTTCTGTAGTTTAATTTCACCTTCATTCTTACACAAAACAAAACAAAATACCGAAAAACTCCCCACCGTTGTATTGACATCATGAAATCTTATATATAATCTTTTTTCTTTTCTTTTTTTTAGCATCTTTATTGAGGGATAATTGCTATACAATGTTGTACTAGTTCCTGTTGTGTAACAAAGTGAATCAGCTATATGTATACATACATCCCCATATCCCCTCCCTCTTGCATCTCCCTCCCACCCTCCCTATACCACCCCTCTAGGTGATCACAAAGCACTGAGCTGATCTCCCTGTGCAATATAGCTGCTTCCCACTAGCTACCTATTTTACATTTGGTAGTGTATATATGTCAATGCCACTCTCTCACTTCGTCCCAGCTTACCCTTCCCCCTCCCTGTGTCCTCAAGTCCATTCTCTACGTCTGCGTCTTTATTCCTGTCCTGCCCCTAGGTTCATCAGAACCATTTTTTTCTTTTAGATTTCATATATATGTGTTAGCATACAGTATTTGTTTTTCTCTTTCTGACTTACTTCACTCTGTATGACAGACTCTAGGTCCATCTACCTCACTACAAATAACTCAGTTTCATTTCTTTCTGTGGGTGAGTAATATTCCATTGTATATATGTGCCACATCTTCATTATCCATTCATCTGTCGATGGACACTTAAGTTGTTTCCATGTCCTGGCTATTGTAAATAGTGCTGCAGTGAACATTGTGGTACATGACTCTTTTTGAATTATGATTTTCTCAGGGTATATGCCCAGTAGTGGGATTGCTGGGTCGTATGGTAGTTCTGTTTTTAGTTTCTTAAGGAACCTCCATACTGTTCTCCACAGTGGCTGTATCAGTTTACATTCCCACCAACAGTGCAAGAGGGTTCCCTTTTCACCACACCCTCTCCAGCATTTATTGTTTGTAGATTTTTTTTTTACATCTTTATTGGAGTATAATTGCTTTACAATGGTGTGTTAGTTTCTGCTTTATAACAAAGTGAATCAGTTATACATATACATATGTTCCCATATCTCTTCCCTCTTGCGTCTCCCTCCCTCCCACCCTCCCTATCCCACCCCTCTAGGTGGTCACAAAGCACCGAGCTGATCTCCCTGTGCTATGCGGCTGCTTCCCACTAGCTATCTGT
Organism: Hyperoodon ampullatus; assembly: GCF_949752795.1. Taxonomy (NCBI): domain Eukaryota; kingdom Metazoa; phylum Chordata; class Mammalia; order Artiodactyla; family Ziphiidae; genus Hyperoodon; species Hyperoodon ampullatus. The sequence goes on along the minus strand of NC_136925.1, from coordinate 62,923,294 downwards.
TTTACGTTTGGTAGTGTATATATGTCCATGACTCTCTCTCGCTTTGTCACAGCTTACCCTTTCCCCTCCCCATATCCTCAAGTCCATTCTCTAGTAGGTCTGTGTCTTTATTCCTGTCTTACCCCTAGGTTCTTCATAACACTTTTTTTTCTTAAATTCCATATATATGTGTTAGTATACAGTATTTGTCTTTCTCTTTCTGACTTACTTCACTCTGTATGACAGACTCTAGGTCTATCCACCTCATTACAAATAGCTCAATTTCATTTCTTTTTATGGCTGAGTAATATTTCATTGTATATATGTGCCACATCTTCTTTATCCATTCATCCGATGATGGACGCTTAGGTTGTTTCCATCTCCTGGCTATTGTAAATAGAGCTGCAATGAACATTGTGGTAGATGACTCTTTTTGAATTATGGTTTTCTCAGGGTATATGCCCAGTAGTGGGATTGCTGGGTCATATGGTAGTTCTGTTTTCAGTTTTTTAAGGAAGCTCCATACTGTTCTCCACAGTGCCTGTATCAATGTACATTCTCACCAACAGTGCAAGAGGGTTCCCTTTTCTCCACACCCTCTCCAGCATTTATTGTTTGTAGATTTTTTGATGATGGCCATTCTGACTGGTGTGAGGTAATACCTCATTGTGGTTTTGATTTGTATTTTTCTAATGATTAGTGGTGTTGAGCATCCTTTCATGTGTTTGTTGGCAATGTGTATATCTTCTTTGGAGAAATGTCTATTTAGGTCTTCTGCCCATTTTTGGATTGGGTTGTTTGTTTTATTGATATTGAGCTGCATGAGCTGCTTGTAAATTTTGGAGATTAATCCTTTGTCAGTTGCTTCATTTGCAAATATTTTATCCCATTCTAAGAGTTGTCTTTTGGTTTGTTTATGGTTTCCTTTGCCATGCAGAAGCTTTTAAGTTTCATTAGGCCCCACTTGTTTATTTTTGTTTTTATTTCCATTTCTCTAGGAGGTGGGTCAAAAAGGATCTTGCTGTGATTTATGTCATAGAGTGTTCTGCCTATGTTTTCCTCTAAGAGTTTGATAGTGTCTGGCCTTACATTTAGGTCTTTAATCCATTTTGAGTTTATTTTTGTGTATGGTGTTAGGGAGTGTTGTAATTTCATTCTTTTACATGTAGCTGTCCAGTTTCCCCAGCACCACTTATTGAAGAGGCTGTCTTTTCTCCAATGTATATTCTTGCTTCCTTTATCAAAAATAAGGTGACCATATGTGTGTGGGTTTATCTCTGGGCTTCTTATCCTGTTCCATTGATCTATGTTTCTGTTTTTATGCCAGTACTATACTGTCTTGATTACTGTAGCTTTGTAGTATAGTCTGAAGTCAGGAAGCCTAATTCCTCCAGCTCCATTTTTCTTTCTCAACATTACTTTGGCTATTCAGGGTTTTTTTGTTTCCATACAAATTGTGAAATTTTTTGTTCTAGTTCTGTGAAAACTGCCATTGGTAGTTTGATAGGGATTGCACTGAATCTGTAGATTGTTTTGGGTAGTATAGTCATTTTCACAATATTGATTCTTCCAATCCAAGAATGTGGTATATCCCTCCATCTGTTTGTATCATCTTTAATTTCTTTCCTCAGTGTCTTATAGTTTTCTGCATACAGGTCTTTTGTCTCCTTAGGTAGGTTTATTCCTAGATATTTTATTATTTTATTTGTTGCAGTGGTAAATGGGAGTGTTTCCTTAATTTCTCTTTCAGATTTTGCATCATTAGTGTATACGAATGCAATAGATTTCTGTGCATTAATTTTGTATCCTGCTACTTTACCAAATTCATTGATTAGCTCTAGTAGTTTTCTGGTAGCATCTTTAAGATTCTCTATGTATAGTATCATGTCATTTGCAAACAGTGCAGTGCAGTGAGAGTTTTACTTCTTTTCCGATTCGGATTCTTTTTATTTCTTTTTCTTCTCTGATTGCTGTGGCTAAAACTTCCAAAACTATGTTGAATAATAGTGGTGAGAGCGGGCAACCTTGTCGTGTTCCTAATCTTAGAGGATATGGTTTCAGCTTTTCACCATTGAGAATGATGTTGGCTGTGGGTTTGTCATATATGGCCTTTATTATATTGAGGTAGTTCCCTCTATGCCTACTTTCTGGAAAGTTTTTATCATAAATGGGTGTTGAATTTTGGCAAAAGCTTTTTCTCTATCTATTGAGATTGTCATATGGTTTTTATCCTTCCATTTGTTAATATGGTGTATCACATTAACTGATTTGCATATATTGAAGGATCCCTGCATTCCTGGGATAAACCCCACTTGATCATGGTGTATGATCCTTTTAATGTGCTGTTGGATTCTGTTTGCTAGTATTTTATTGAGGATTTTTGCATCTATGTTCATCAGTGATATTGGCCTGTAGTTTTCTTGTTTTGTGGCATCTTTGTCTGGTTTTGGTATCAGGGTGATGGCGGCCTCGTAGAATGAGTTTGTAAGTGTTCCTCCCTCTGCTATATTTTGGAAGAGTTTGAGAAGGATAGGTGTTAGCTCTTCTCTAAATGTTTGATAGAATTCGCCTGTGAAGCCACCTTTTCCTGGGCTTTTGTTTGTTGGAAGATTTTTAATCACAGTTTCAATTTCAGTGCTTGTGATTGGTCTGTTTGTAGTTTCTCTTTCTTCCTGGTTCAGCCTCGGCAGGTTGTGCATTTCTAAGAATTTGTCCATTTCTTCCAGGTTGTCCGTTTTACTGGCATATAGTTGCTTGTAGTAATCTCTCATGATCCTTTGTATTTCTGCAGTGTCAGTTGTTACTGCTTCTTTTTCATTTCTAATTCTGTTGATTTGAGTTTTCTCTGTGTTTTTCTTGATGAGTCTGGCTAATGGTTTATCAGTTTTGCTTATCTTCTCAAAGAACCAGCTTTTAGTTTTATTGATGTTTGCAAGTGCTTCCTTCATTTGTTTTTCATTTATTTCTGATCTGATCTTTATGATTTCTTTCCTTCTGCTAACTTTGGGGTTTTTTTTGTTCTTCTTTCTCTAATTGCTTTAGGTGTAAGATTAGGTTGTCTATTTGAGATTTTTCTTGTTTCTTGAGGTAGGATTGTATTGCTGTAAACGTCCCTCTTAGAACTGCTTTTACTGCATCCCATAGGTTTTGGGTCATCGTGTTTTCATTGTCATTTGTTTCTAGGTGTTTTTTAAAAAAAAAAAATTTATTTATTTATTTATTTTTGGCTGCGTTGGGTCTTCGTTTCTGTGTGCAGGCTTTCTCTAGTTGCAGCAAGTGGGAGTTACTCTTTCATTGCGGTGTGTAGTCTTCTCATTGCAGTGGCCGCTCTTGTGCAGAGCACAGGCTCTAGGCATGCAGGCTTCAGTAACTGTGGCATGCAGGCTTAGTAGTTGTGGCTCACGGGCTCCAGAGCACAAGCTCAGTAGTTGTGATGCATGGGCTTAGTTGCTTTGCGGCATGTGGGATCCTCCCAGACCAGGGATCAAACCCGTGTCCCCTGCATTGGCAGGCAGATTCTTAACCACTGTGCCACCAGGGAAGCCCTCTAGGTATTTTTTAATTTCTTCTTTTACTTCTTAAGTGATCTCTTGGTTATTTAGTAGCTTATTGTTTAGCTTACATGTGTATTTTTTACAGTTTTTTTCCCGTAATTGATATCTAGTCTTATAGTGTTGTGCTTGGAAAAGATACTTGATATGATTTCAATTTTCTTAAATTTACCAAGGCTTGATTTGTGACCCAAGATATGATCTATCCTGGAGAATGTTCCATGAGCACTTGAGAAGAAAGTGTATTCTGTTGTTTTTGGATGGAATGTCCTATAAATATCAATTAAGTCCATCTTGTTTAACATGTCATTTGAAGCTTGTGTTTCCTTATTTATTTTCATTTTGGATGACCTGTCCATTGGTGAAAGTTGGGTTTTAAAGCCCCCTACTATTATTGTGTTACTGTCGATTTCCTCTTTTATGGCTGTTAGCATTTGCCTTATGTATTGAGGTGCTCCTATGTTGGGTGCATAAATATTTACAATTGTTATATCTTCATCTTGGATTGATTCCTTGATCATTATGTAGTGTCCTTCTTTGTCTCTTGTTATAGTCTTTATTTTAAAGTCTATTTCGTCTGATATGAGAATTGCTATGCCAGCTTTCGTTTGATTTCCATTTGTGTGGAATATCTTTTTCCATGCCCTCACTTTCAGTCTGTATGTGTCCCTAGGTCTGAAGTGGGTCTCCTGTAGACAGCATATATACGGGTCTTGTTTTTGTATCCATTCAGCCAGTCTATGTCTTTTGGTTGGAGTATTTAATCCATTACATTTAAGGTAGTTATCGATATGTAAGTTCCTATTACCATTTTCTTAACTGAATTGGGTTTGTTATGTAGGTCTTTTCCTTCTCTTGTGTTTCCTGCCTAGAGAAGTTCCTTTAGCATTTGTTGTAAAGCTGCTTTGGTGGTGCTGAATTCTCTTAACTTTTTCCTGTCTGTAAAGGTTTTAATTTCTCCGTGGAATCTGAGTGAGATCCTTGCTGGGTAGAGTAATCTTGTTTGTAGATTTTTCCCTTTCATCACTTTCAATATGTCCTGCCACTCCCTTCTGGCTTGCAGAGTTTCTGCTGAAAGATTAGCTGTTAACCTTATGGGGATTCCCTTGTATGTTATTTGTTGTTTTTCCCTTGCTGCTTTTAATATTTTTTCTTTGTATTTAATTTTTGATAGTTTGATTAATATGTGTCTTGGAATGTTTCTCCTTGGATTTATCCCGTCTGAACTCTCTGCGCTTCCTGGACTTGTTTGACTGTTTCCTTTCCCATGTTAGGGTAGTTTTCAACTATAATCTCTTCAGATATTTTCTCAGACCCTTTCTTTTTCTGTTCTTCTTCTGGGACCCCTAGTATTCGAATGTTGGTGTGTTTAATGTTGTCCCAGAGGTCTCTGAGACTGTCCTCAATTTTTTTCATTCTTTTTTTTTTATTCTGCTCTGCAGTAATTTCCCTTATTTTGTCTTCCAGGTCACTTATCCATTCTTCTGCCTCGGTTATTCTGCTATTGATTCCTTCTAGAGAATTTTTATTTTCATTTATTGTGTTGTTCATAATTGTTTGTTTGCTCTTTAGTTCTTCTAGGTCCTTGTTAAACATTTTTTGTATTTTCTCCATTCTGTTTCTAAGATTTTGGATCACCTTTACTATCATTACTCAGAGTTCTTTTTCAGGTAGACTGCCTATTTCCTCTTCATTTGTTTGGTCTGGTGGGTTTTTACCTTGCTCCTTCACCTGCTGCAAATTTCTCTATCTTCTCATTTTGTTTAACTTACTGTGTTTGGGGTCTTGTTTTCGCAGTCTGCAGGTTCGTAGTTCCCGTTGTTTTTGGTGTTTGTCCCCAGTGAGTGAGGTTGGTTCAGTGGCTTGTGTAGGCTTCCTGGTGGAGGGGACTGGTGTGTGTGTTCTGGTGGGTGGGGCTGCATCTTGTCTTTCTGGTGGGCAGGGCCACGGCCAGTCGTGTGCTTTGGGGTGTTTGTGAACTTAGTATGATTTTCGGCAGCCTCTCTGCTAACAGGTGCGGTTGTGTTCCTGTCTTGCTAGTTGTTTGGCATGGGGCGTCCAGTGCTGGAGTCTGCTGGCTGTTGGATGGAGCTGGGTCTTAGCGTTGATATGGAGATCTCTGGGGGAGCTGTTGCTGATTGATATTACGTGGGGCCAGGAGTTCTCTGATGGTCCAATGTCCTGCACTCGCCTCTCCTACCTCAGAGGCTCAGGCCTGACACCAGGCCAGAGCACCAAGATCCTGTCAGCCACACAGCTTTTGGGAAGTCTGAGGTCTTCTGCTAGCACACAGTAGGTGTTGTGTAGCAGTTGTTCCACATGCAGATGTATTTTTGATGTATTTGTGGGGAGGAGGGTGATCTTCATGTCTTGCTGCTCCCGCATCTTGAAGGTCCCCTTTTATGAAGTCTTTAATACATTTTCTCAGATTTTGTTTGCCCTGTTCCTTTTCTTTGCATATGTGTTGTAAAGAACCCTCTTTATTTTTTCAAAGAAAAATTTATCTTCCAATTTTTTTCTGAATAAATACATATTTGTGCAAACTCACATAAATAGACATATTTGGGATTCATTATGGATAGTTATAAGGCCCAGATGTGGGATGTGGATATGTAATGGTAAATATTAACATTTTTCCAAGTGCCTCCTTTATCTGAACACATTTCAGAAAGCTTACCAGCTAAGATTTTCATGCCTGATGCAGAAAGGTGGATTAAGACAGTTAGACAGTTGGGTAAGGATATGAGAAGGATAACATTTCATACAGTATGCCTACCTACATGCGTCCACAGCTTTACACATGACTCAAGGAGTACTGGTTTATTTAGGATTTCTCACTTTGGGACAGAAAATGGAAATGTGTTTCTTTCAGAGACTTGGCATTTTGAAATCTCTCTCTAAAATTATGGTAATAGATGTTGTTGCCCCAAAAGAGTTACCATATATCTGATAGACTGGAGTTGTTTTTTGTTTGTTTGTTTTGTATAGCAATGTTTGCCGTGTTGGATAAAGTTTGTTTCACTTTATGCTAAAACATCCCCTATATCCTGTTTATGGATTTGCAATATGGCTGTTGCTTCAAAGGGTGATCACTGTCCCAGCAGCATGGGCATCATCTGGGTGCTTGTGAGAAAGGCAGCCCACAACTGAATCAGAATCTGTTTTTTAAAATTAATTAATTAATTTATTTATTTTTGGCTGCGTTGGGTCTTAGTTGCGGCACGTGGGATCTTTCATCATGGTGCGTGGGCTTCTCTCTAGTTGTGGTGCGTGGGCTCAGTAGTAGCGGCACGTGGGCTCTCTAATTTGGTGCGCAGGCTTAGTTGCCCCATGGTATGTGGGATCTTAGTTCCCCGACCAGGGATTGAATCCCTGTCCCCTGCAATGGAAGGCAGATTCTTTTCTTTTTTATTTTTAAATATTTATTTATTTATTTATCTGGCTGTGCCGGGTCTTAGTTTCGGCATGCAGGGTCCTTTAGTTGTGGCATGTGAACTCTAGTTCTCTGAGCAGGGATCGAACCGGGCCCCCTGCATTGGGAGCACAGAGTCTTAGCCACTGGACCACCAGGGAAGTCTTGGAGGGCGGATTCTTAACACCTGGATCACCAGGGAAGTCCCCAGAACCTGTTTTTTTAAGAAGATCTGGTGATTCATGTACATGTTAAATTTGTAAACTCTGGTCTTCACTCACTATTTTTACTTCATAATCTCCCACTTATTCTCCAGTTATTGTCTTTAATCCACTGGTCTTACGAAAGACACTAATGACAGTAGTTTAAAGATGCACATTGTTTCTCAGCCTTTGTCATACATTTTCAGCACATACCCTCTTGAATTCTGTAAGTCCCATTAGGAGCTACACTTTGAAAAGTAGTTCTATGTAATTTCACCCCAGAAAACCCTTTTATTGGTCCTTGGCTCCCTATACATTCCTTGGTCAGAGTATAGCCAGAGAGCAGGCATGTTAGCAGAACTGGAAATCCTGTTACCGTACGAAGGGACTAGAGATGTATGTAATCTGGGGAAAAAAAGATGTCAGAAATGCCAAGATTGTTGTTAAACATCTGTAGGCTTTTAGAGGAAGAAGAATTTGGAGGAAGAGGAATTTTTTCAGGGTGGCTTTAGGAAAGTGGAACTAGAAACAAAAAGTAGAAATTTAAGCAGATTTTGCACTTAGACAAATTTTAAAATAGAATTTGAATATTCCAGCAACAGTGGAGTGCATTTCTTCCAACTACATGTGTGGAGCAAGCTGACCATCCTTGGAGTACAGAGGCTGCTCAAGCCAAGGTCTCTGGGAGTACTGACGGGTCCTGAGGGGGAGATAACCGGGTGATTTCTGCAATTTTTTCTCATCTTCATTTTTTGTTGTTGCAAAAAAGAAAGAATATTATCGTGCATTCTTAAATTCTTTCTTTTTTTTCCTTTCTTAAACAGTGATTATACATAGATTTTGCCTTTCTTTCTTGGACATTAGAACCCTGTCTGGCTTTCTCTGTATGGATGGGCCACAGCTTTCTACTAGGATGGTTTTCAGGATGCAAACTACTTTCAGTGTTACGTCTAGTATTCTTTCTATGATGTTCAGTGCTTCACTGGTCATTTTAGTCTAAGATCATGGGGCCAGTATCTTCAGGCAACAGTAGTTGGAAACTCCTACATCTCTAAATTACAATTAATGTTGTAACTAACAGTTCATAGTCAGATATCTTATTACAGTTTAGATTAAGTTCTCCTTATGTGTATCCTTTTTCACAGACCTAAAAATGAACATGCTTTTATTTTTCTGGCCACTCAGAATTTTATGTTTTTCCATTTGATTCCCTTATGCCAAGTCTTTTATAACTTAGACCTAGGGAAATCTTATTAATTTTAATGTTAGGCCATAAACCTGCTGTATGTACTGTGACAGGTATTTGCTTTATTGAAGAAGTCAAGAATTTTAGATACTAAGTCTAAATTTTATTGGGATTTTATTGGGATACCAGTTGAGCTTTGGTGGAGGTATAGAAAATGATACAGATCAGGGTTTTTTTTGAAATCAGTAACATTTCACTGTTATCTTCCTCTTTCTTTTAAAAAATTAAAAAAAATTTTTTTTGAATAGGTAATATATTTACAGAGTTTAAAAGGTACAAAAGTATGTACACTGAAGGGTCACCCTCCTACCATTGTTTCACTGCCACCTAATTATTCTCTCCAGATTCAACAACGATATCAATTTCTTCTGTATCCTATAGATACATTTTTTATTACATAGCAAGGAAATGCATGTCTTTTTTACAGAAGATGATAACACACTTTACTTTTCTGCATCTTGTTTTTTGTTTGTTTAGTTAATATATTTTGGAGATAAAAATAATCTAGATATTAAATCATGTTAAGCATCTATGATTCTCTAAAATGTGTCTGGAACCTATTTGTATCTTTCCATTGTTACTGCTATATCCCTAGTTGTAATAACATCTTCTTCTCATACCTGGACAAGTACCTCCTGGCTTATTTCTCTGCTTCTTACTTGCCCTGTTTCCAGGCTGTGCTCACTACAGCAGCTGGCTGATCCTCTATAGCTTAAGTCCCAAAAGCCAACTTCCCAGAATCAATCCAGGTTTTGACGAGAAGAAAACTTTAGAGATCAAACTGATTTTAACTTATTAACTTGAAATGTGACTAAGACATCCCTGGATCACACTGACTGTACTCGAAATTGTCTAGATTAAATTATCTGCCTCAAAAAAGAACAGATAATACATGCCTTCGTTGAAAATATTGCAAAGTAGCACACAGATTTCACCCCCTTCTTGTGTATGTGTGCGCACGCACGCACGCGCCCTTTTTCTCTGTGTGTAGCTGGAAGGTGTTGAGGTAGCAATCAATAGAAACATGCAGAATACCTGCAGAGAAACAGATGGAAGCAATGGCAGGAGACAAGCTCATGAATTAAAGGGATTTTATTTTCAAAGTCCACCTTGTGAATAGGGTGTTGTGATTTTCATAGTCAGGAGTGTAGGTATGCTGGGGGTCATGGCCTGTCTGTACTCCCAGCTCAGAGAAGGGAAAGAAAGATCCACTTGCTGGGAGAGTTACCAGCATCTTCCCTCCCTCCCCATAGCAGCCAGAAGAGAGCTGGCTGACCTTTGATTTAATGCTTTGTGTGCCCAGATAAAACCTCTTTTCTAGGCCACATCAGTGTTATTTCATTACTGAAAAGTGTGTTCATGTGTTGAGGGTCGGAAGTTGAAAATGCAAGGAAACTTGTTTTCTTCCCCCAAATTTGTATATTGGTGGAATACATGAGTATAATTATGTTTAGCCCATTTTTAATAATTTGATACAGGAAAAGGGAAAAGTAGTCATTATTCAACTAGTTGAAAGGAACTTTTCCAAACAGGATACATAACAGATGCAAAAGCACCAATTAAAATTAAATTGCTCAAAAAAATAAAAATATTGAATAACTGCCAAGTGTATGCCAGCTGCTGCCCTGTCAGCATTCTGAACAGGAAAAATTGAGTTCCATCCAAACACAGCTTACCGAGGTCTTCATTATAAGAGCCGTTTATTTTCATTAGTATGCAAATGAATATTTGTTGGCAGCATTTCTAAGGAGCACAATAATGGGTCAAAATGCTGAAATAAGCAGCCTGTGCTTTGCTTCTAGGCAGGTTGCATGGTTGATGGATGAGTGAGCATCTTTAAATCAGCTTCCAAATTGGTGGCTCTGAGCCCTGCTGAAAATTAGAATCACCTGATTCTAAAAATCCTGATGCCCACGCCACACCCCACAGCGAGTAAATCGGGATCTTTGGAGCGAGTTCTCAGGCTGTTTTTCGAAGCTCCTAGGTGATAACAACCTGCAGCCAAGGCTGTGACTCATCTTGAAATGACTCGGTCTTGTAGCTGCCCTGCATCTGGCTAGGACTCCCAGGTGTGGGGTTGGTGAGGGCTGTGCAGGGTGTGAATGCCAGTGCACATCGGTGCAGATGGGGTCGAAGGGATCCGCTTTCTGCTACCGGAGTGGAGTAGCCGATTCCACACTCTGGTGGCAGGGAACTAGATCCGCCTTCCAGTACGATCTCAGGATGTGTGGGGGCTCCTGCGAAAGGAGCCCTCTTTATAAAATCTGATGTCATGAACACAGCCTTTTTGGGGCAGGGGAGAGGGATCTAGGATTCTTTTTTTAAAAAAATAGACTTTATTTTGAAGAGCTGTTTTAGATTCACAGCAAAATAGAGCAAGAAGTACAGAGATTTCCCATAGACCCCCTGCTTCCCACAGAAGCATAACTCCCGCCCTCCCCCCAATCAAAGTCCCCCGCCAGAGTAGTACATTTGTTACCATTGCTGAACCTACACTGACACATCATCAAAGTCCATTAGGGTTCACTCTTGGTATTGTACATTCTGTGGGTTTTGAGAGAAGTATAACGACATGTATCCACCATTATAGTATCATGCAGAGTAGTTTCAGTGCCTGACAATCCTCTGTGTTCTGACTGTTCATCCCTCTCTCCTCGCTAACCCCTGGCAAACACTGACCCTTTTACTGTCTCCTAAATTTTGCTATTTCCAGAATGTCATATAGTTGGAGTCTTACAGTATATAGCCTTTTCAAATTGTCTTTATTTCACTAGTAATATGCACTTAAAGTCCCTCCATATCTTTCAATGGCTCGATAGCTCATTTCTTTTTAATGCTGAATAATATTCCATTGTCTGGATGTACTGTCGTTTACTTATTCACCTACTGAAAGACATCTTGGTTGCTTCCAAGTTTTGGCAGTTATGAATAAAGCTGCTATAAACATCCATGTACAGGTTTTTGTGTGACAAGTTTTCAGCGTTTTGGGGTAAATACTAAGCACGATTGCTGGATCATATCGCTAGAATATCTTTAATTTTCTATGAAACTGTGGAACTTCTTCCAAAGTGACTGTACCAGTTTGCATTTTCACTAGCAGTGAATGAGAGTTCCTGTTGCTCTAAATCCTCACCAGCATTTGGTGCTATCAGTGTTTTGAAGTTTAGCCATTCTAATGGGTGTGAAATGGAATCTCATTGTTGTTGGGGTTTTTTGTTTGTTTTTAATTATTTTTTATTGAAATGTCGTTCATTTACAATGTTGTGTTAGTTTCAGGTGTACAGCAAAGTGATTCAGAGAGATATATATATGTTCTTTTTCAGATTCTTTTCCCTTATGGGTTATTACAAAATATTGAGCAGAGTTCCCTGTGCTCTACAGTAGGTCCTTGTTGCTTATCTATTTTATATATAGTACTGTGTGTGTGTGTGTGTTAATCACAAACTCCTAATTTATTCCTCCTCCTCCCTTTCCCCTTTGGTAACTGTAAGTTTGTTTTCTGTGTCTGTGGGTCTATTTCTGTTTTGTATGTAAGTTCATCTGTATCATTTTTTCTAGATTCCATATATAAGTGATATCATATGAGATTTGTCATTCTCTGTCTGGCTTACTTGATGTAGTATGATAATCTCTAGGTCCATCCATGTTGCTGCAAATGGCATTATTTCATTCTTTTTATGGCTGACCAGTATTCCACTGTATATATATACCACATCTTTATCCATTCATCTGTTGATGGACATTCAGGTTGTTTCCATGTCTTGGCTATTGTAAATAGTGCTGCAGTGAACACTGGGGTGCATGTACCTTTTCAAAATATGGTTTTCTCCGGATATATGCCCAGGAGTGGGATTTCTGGATCATACTGTAGCTCTATTTTTAGTTTGTAAAGGAACCTCTATACTGTTCTCCATGGTGGCTGCACCAATTTACATTCCCACCAACAGTGCAAGAGGGTTCCTTTTTCTCTACACCCTCTCCAGGATTTATTATTTGTAGACTTTTGGATGATGGCCATTCGGACTGGTGTGAGGTGATACCTCATTGCAGTTTTGATTTGCATTTCTCTAATAATTAGTGATGTTGAACATCTCTTCTTATGTCTTTTGGCCATCTGTGTGTCTTCTTTGGAGAAATGTCTATTTAGATCTTCTGCCCATTTTTTGATTGGGTTGTGGTTTTTTTTTTTTTTTTGATGTTGAGCTGTATGATCTTCTTCTATATTTTGGACATTAATTCCTTGTTGGTTGCATCATTTGTAAATATTTTCTTCCATTCTATAGGTTGTCTTTTCGTTTTGTTTATGGTTTCCTTTGCTGTGCAAAGGCTTTTAAGTTTAGTTAGGTCCCATTTGTTTATAAGAGATGGATCCAAAAAGATATTGCTGCAATTTATTTCAAAGAGTGTTCTGCCTATGTTTTCCTCTAGGAGTTTTATAGTATCCGGTCTTACATTTAGGTTTTTAATCCATTTTGAGTTTATTTTTGTGTATGGTGTTAGAGAATGTTCTAATTTCATTCTTTTACATGTAACTCTCCAGTTTTCCCAGCACCATTTATTGAAGAGACTTTTCTCCATTGTATGTTCTTGCCTCCTTTGTTGCAGATTAATTGACCAATTGTGTGTGGGTCATTGTTGTTTTAATTTGCATTTCTCCCTGATGACATATGCTATTGAGCGTTTTTTCATATGCTTACATACCACATACCATCTATATGTCTTCCTTGGGTGAGGTGTGTATTCAGGTCTTTTGCCTGTTTTTAAATCTGGCTGTTCTCTTTCTTATTTTTAAGTGTTCTTTGTATATTTGGGGTAACAATCCTTTATCAGAATTTCTTTTACAGATCTTTTTTCCCAGTTTATGGTTTGTCTTCTCATTCTCTTAACCGTGTCTTTCTCAGAGCAGAAGTTTTTTATTTTAATAAAATCCATCTTATCAATTATTTCTTTTACGGATCATGCCTTTGGTGTAACTAAAAAGACATTGCCATATTCAAGGTCATCCAGAGTTTCTCCTATGTTATCTTCTAGAAGTTTTATACTTTTACATTTAGGCCTGTGATCCATTTTGAGTTAACTTTGTGTGTCTAGATTCATTTTTTTTCATGCGAATGTCCAGTTGTTCCAGCACTGTTTGTTGAAAGGCTATCTTTGCTCCATTGTATTGCTTTTGCTTCTTTGTCAAAGATCAGTTGACTATATGTGAGTCTATTTCTGAGTTCTCTATTCTGTTTTATTGATCTGTTTGTATATTCTCTCACCAATACCACATTGTCTTGATTATTGTAGCTTTATAGTAAGTCTTAAAGTCTGGTAGTGTCAGCCCTCCAACTTTGTTCTTCTCCTTTAATATTGTGTTGGCTATTCTGGGTCTTTTGCCTCTCCATATAGAATCAGGTTTTGTTATCTTTACAAAATAACTTGTCATGATTTTGATTGGGATTCCATTGGATCTATAGATCAACTTAGAAAGAACTGACATCTTGACAATATTGAGTTTTCCTGTCCATAAACTTGGAATGGAATATCTCTGTATTCATTTAGTTCTTTGTTGATTTTCATCAGAGATTTGTAGTTTTCCTCATGTAGATCTTTTACATATTTTGTTAGATTTATATGTAAGTATTTCATTTGTAGGGTCCTTATATAAATGGTATTTTCTTTTTAATTTCAAATTCCATGTGTTTGTTGCTGGTATATAGGAAAGTGATTGACTTTTGTATATTAACCGTGAATCCTGAAACCTTGCTATAATCACTTGTAAGTTCTAGTCGTTTTTTTGTTGATTCTTTGAGATTTTCACATAGATAATTGTCATCTGCAAAGACAGTTTAATTTCTTCCTTCCCAATAGTATACCTTTTATTTCCTTTTTTTTTTTTTTTTTTTTGTCTTTTTGCATTAGCTGGGACTTCTAGCACAGTGTTAAAAAGGAATGATGAAGGGGGTGCATTCTTCCCCAATTCCTGATCTTAGTGGGAAAATTTCAAGTTTCTCACCATTAAGTACTGTTAACTTTAGTGGGGGCTTTTTGTACATGTTTGAACACAGACTTTTAGTATCTTGATTCAACAGCAAATTGTGAACATGAAACTCAAGCTTTCCTAAATGTAAACTTAGCAATTAGAAGTGGTTATGATTGGAGCATTATATGTAGAATAATTGCAGTTTTGCCCTCATACCATATGGGTGTGTGTACGTACGTATGTGTGTGTACGTGTAATAATTGTATAGGGAAAAGCCAAGAAAGAAATACACCAAAATGCTTAATATCTCTATGTGATAAGTTTTAACCATAGATCATTTTAGTATGCATAATATTTTACTTCTTTAATGCTGAGGACTAGATACACTATATTTCTGAGAGTTGACAACATTTAAATTTATATCATTTACCTGTATATAGTTTTATTGTTTGATAAATTTAGTAAAGAGAGTCACATTGATGGGGTCATGTTGATAGTTTGTTTAGCTTTAACCAAGACAGTCTTATTGATAGAAAAGCACGTGTACATATTTAATGAGATATGATGACAGTTAACTGGGAATTCAACATGAAGAAGTAAATAGTGGCTCCAGAAGTGAAAAACATTTACCATTTTAATTTAACCCACATTTCTAAGAAAAGGAAAAAATGTAGCTCTTCTTCAGAGGGATAGGCTCCAAATAAACGGCAGAAAATTGCTCCTTTGTTATTGAGCCCTCAAGCTCCCTTTCACAAGACTGGTTTGTTTATGACAATAGGTACAAAAGGAAGATCTGCAGTTTAAGAAAATAATTTGTGTCATACTTTTTCTAAAAGTAAGCTAACATAAAAATAATTCAGGAATCATAGTCAAAATAGCATCTGGTTTAATTGTGGTATGATTATGGGTGGTGGAATTTCAGGTAATTTTTCTGTTTTTTTTTTTTCAGTATCTCAGTCATGCTCTGAAAGAAATCACATGGGAGTAGAAATAGCTGGGGAGAATACAGTCTTTCAGATCTGGCTGCCTGGTTTAAACCAGTTCCCAAAAGGCCATTTGGGACTTTTAGTCCCAGACTCAGGGGACACGTGTTCTGTTGTAAAACCAGCTCTGGCTTGTTGAGTCTAAAAGAAACTTGAACCTGACTTGTGTATTTTCAGTAGAAATGGTAAGTAAACAGCAGAAAGATGAGAGGACAAATATAAACTCTTGGAGGAAGATGCAGATTCCTAAAAAGGAAAACCAAGATTAGAGTGAAAGAGGGGCCAGGTAAAAAGAGGGAAACAAACACACACACACACACATGCATGAGTGCAGACAATGACCAAAGGAAAGGTGAAAAATCCCAGCAAAATGAAATGCATTTCATTGGGAGGAGCAAGAGGCTGAGTTTGAAAGCTGTCTGATTCTACTCCATGCCATTTACACAGTTTCCCCTATTACCTTGGTCTGGGAGATTTGGAAAAGCAGCTATGTCCAAAAGTAATTTGAAGAACATCCAGGTCTGAGGTCTTCGTCTAGTGAAAGACCCAGGGCCAAGCTTAATGGGGTGGGGTGGGGGGTTCTTACTGAGGTTTTTGACAGCTGCAGCAGGCCCCCTGCTACCATGGCCTATGGAAGGGGACAACACGGTGGAACAGGAACTGCCCCATTGCTCAGGGTGAGAGTGAAGGGTGCTGTACTAGAAATTACAGCGGGACAGCAGGCATCATCTGGGATTGTTTGAAGCAAAACAGGATATGTGTTCGGCTGGCCATTCCAGCACCTTCTGGGGGCCTTGCAATTATTTGCCCTCGTCTGCCTCCTTCAAACCCCAAAATACTAACCACAACTGTTGGTTGTTTCCATATGGTCTAGGGCCTCTCTTGAAGATGTTGTTTAACTAGAGACTTTGTCAAGGCAGCAAGAGTCTGTTGAGGGGAATGAAACTCATTTTATGGATTTTATACGCCCTGTTTATCAAACAGGAAAAGTACAGGAACCTATTTATAAATTGTGGACAGTTCTCCGTGGTGGAAATAAGGTGTGAAGGTACCTCCCAATCCATGGCCCTCTCTCTAATAATGGCTAATAGGCATTGAGGGCTCATTGTTGTTCAGCCCTTTCTATGACAGGGACTGTTGTTCTTATTTGACAGATGAGGAAACCGCTGCGGGAAGGTGGGTTTCCAGCGTAGGGCTACACCGATGAAGCGCAGACTCGGGCAGCCTGACCCCAGCCAGGTACGCCCCGCCCCCACCTGGCAGGAGGGACACCTGGCTGTTTGTAATACCTGGTCAGTACTGACTACTGATAGGCCACATTTATTTTGATCTCCCTTTATTTCTGCATCTCCTTCAGATCCCATGACTTGGTCAGGGGAGCCCCATCAACTAACTAGCTCTCTCTGTTGTACCTTTCCAAACGCCCTCTGTTTTATCATTTGCATTTGTTTTTGTATGATTATTTGATTTTCTGTCCCCCTACTAGAACATAAGCTTTCTGAAGACAGGAACTCTGCATGTGTGTGTGTGTGTGTGTGTGTGTGTGTGTGTGTGTCTGACTTTTGTATCCCTGGGCCTGGCATGTAGCAGGGATGGGTTGAACTGATGGCTGAACTGGTACCTGGTGTGTTGGAGCTGACGTGGCTACAGGTTACTCTGAGTCCAATAGCAGCTGCTCCAAGAAGACATGCATGTGCTGCCTGAACTCTACTCACTGTAATTTCAGTTCTTTAGCTCTTTCTGTTTCTGGTTGTTAATATACACATAGAAACAAATGCTGAGAATTCGGGAGATATATAGCTGTCCTTGAAGCAAATTAACTGTGTTAATGCCTTTAGTAAATACACATTTTGTGTTCCCCACTGCCTCAGAATACTCTCCATGGCTGTGGTGATGTTTGGTAAACATATCTTTCAGCCAGAGCACTAGCTGGAAGACTTTTTTCTCTTACTCAGAAGCCTTTCCTGTTGGTTGGTTTCTGTTTGTCTCTCCTGCGTCAGCAACGGGAATTAAAAGTTGTCTCCTTACCAGCGTTTTCTGTTCAGCAGATCCCTGGCTGTCGGATTGTGAGAAGAGAGAGCTCTGAAAAGGGAGGGGGGTGAAACTCACCTTGGACCAAGGAGTAGGGAGACGGATAACATGGGCATCCCAGTGACACATGAGGGAAGGGGATGCACTTAGTAATGCAACTTAGAGTGTGTAAAGGCACAAGCAAAATGAAATCTCTCTCTTCCTAGTAAGAAAAAGGTTTTTACTGAAAAGAATTCCAGAAAAAAACACAAGGCCCACAACATTTGTGCAATTTGTTTTACTGTCTGTAAACTTCCTGCAGGAAGACCAGGCAGATGGAGCAATAAGCCTTTCCTTGGTCAGTGGGAGGTTGTGCCCACGTCCATTCTTTTTTTCTTTTTTTTTTTTTTTTTTTTTGTGGTACGCGGGCCTCTCACTGTTGTGGCCTCTCCCGTTGTGGAGCACAGGCTCCGGACGCGCAGGCTCAGCGGCCATGGCTCACGGGCCCAGCCGCTCGGCAGCACGCGGGATCCTCCCAGACCGGGACACGAACCCGTGTCCCCTGCATCGGCAGGCGGACTCCCAACCACTGCGCCACCAGGGAAGCCCCCCACGTCCATTCTTAGGTGGTGGGGTAGTTCTTCTGGCGGAGAGAAACTCCTAAATTATGCAGTCACAGAGTAGCCAGAAATGGCCTTCCTTGCCAGCCTCTGTGTACTGAAATATTACCATTTCTCAAGGCTTACCTCAACGCTGTTGCCCCTACAATGCCTTCCCTGAGACCCCCATCAGAATCAATCACTTCTCATTCAGTGCTCCCATGGAATATTTACATCTGTTTCATTTGACCCTGGACTTCTGTAGCTCACATGCACTTGAAGGGCTGGTGCTGATTTCTTTGACGTCTTCACAGTCCCTTGCACAGAACAGATAATAAATGCTTGTTAAAATAAACAAGTGTGGGCTTCCCTGGTGGCGCAGTGTTTGAGAGTCCGCCTGCCGATGCAGGGGACACGGGTTCGTGCCCCGGTCCGGGAGGATCCCACATGCCGCGGAGCGGCTAGGCCCGTGAGCCATGGCCGCTGAGCCTGCGTGTCCGGAGCCTGTGCTCCGCAACGGGAGAGGCCACAACAGTGAGAGGCCCGCGTACCGCAAAAAAAAAAAAACGAACTGTAACTCTCCTAGAGAATAAGTGAACTCCTGAAGATTGACAGATTTAACTTTAGTGAGAAGGCAAAAAAAGGACGCAGACTATTTCGTTACAGTCAGTTAAGGTCAGCAACCTAAGTCTGACAGCAATAAAAGGATTATTTAACAATGAATAGTTTCAGTTCTACTCATTCTCTCTAATAGATCATCTTCCAGAAAGAAGTGTTTAAAAAACCCCAGAATGAATTGTTGTACTCTACTGAAATATCAACATGTAAGCTGTGGAGTGAAATCATTGGTGGCAGAATCATATTTACACATCTGTTGTGCGAACAGAATTACAGATACTCTTAAAAGAAGAACAAAGTAAATTTGAATAAAAATAGCGCACATTTTGACCAGATGCTGATTACTTATTAGGGGTTGGGAGTGACTTGGACAGCGTACAAAGAAAGCAAAAGCTTGGCGTCTTTTAGAGACATGCAAGATGAATCCTGCTTTAGGGGGGTTTCCGCCTGTCTGCACTTTAAGAATCTGGAGCACCGTGGAGCTCCCCGGCACTCACCCACACTTCTTAGATCCAGTTGGGTTTATGAGTACAACAGACGACAGTCATATATGCAAGAAGTAAAAACCCATTCAAACTGACCTGCTTACCGTGGTGAGTCACTATTTCTGCCAAACAAGTACTGTGCAAGCCGGGCTTCTTTCATTTTACTACCTGTGTTCTTTCTACAGCAGGAACAGTACAGTGTTTATTACTTGCAATTAAATTTCATATTGTGTGAGGAATAACACTCTTTGATAAAGAATACATATGTGTTAAAAAAAAAAAAAAGAAAAAGAATACATATGTTGTGTGGTCCCATACGCTAGCAGTTAGCTTTTTTTTTTCCTTTTTGTAATATAGGATTAAATTACCATGCTCCTACCACAGGCTCTTATCACACTTAAAATAATTTCTTAATATCATCAATCATCCTGCCAGTTGTCAAGTTTTCTATGTGTCATGATTTTTTAACATTTATTTTAGTTAGAATCCAAATAAGGTCCCTACTTTGCAGTTGACAGTGTCCCTTAAGTCTCTTTTAGTATGTAATTTTTCCTTTCAGCGCTCTCCCTCACCTCCTGTAATGTTTCTGTTGAGGAAACCAGGTCATTTTTCCTGTAGAATTTTCCATCGTCTGAATTTTCTTGATTGTATCCCTGTGTTACACTCCTTTAATCACTATTGTTGTTTATGTAGATATAGCAAACATTTACTACAGCTATTTCCCTAGACAGAGTGAGAAAAATCTCCCCTTAATCAGAACAACCTTAAATGGGAATGACGTTGCCACAGCCATTTTTGCTTTAGAACTACGTGAGATAATGTTCAGGTGCTCTCTGGCCACTGTCTGTTGTCTCTGTGTGAATAACTTGAAAAGGTGTAAAGCAGTTAGGGAAGAGTATGTCACTCAGGATGCACATCTGTGAGGAACAATTAGATTCTTTTTACAGAAATGATCACACATGGACTCTTGTAACCTTACACAACTTAACGCCAGTGCCAGTTAATCCGGTTGGTAAGGATGATGCTTGTGTAAGTCTTACAGTGACAGAGGGCTACTCTGTGTGCTTGGGAAATTAACTGAAGCATAAATGCACACAGCTATGAAGAGTTAATTAAAATTAAATATGAGAGACCTAAAAAAAAAATGCCATGCACCATAACCACCATAAAAACTAGAGTAAACTCTAAAAAAGCCTGTTCAAATTTTTATGAATAGCTCTTTCAGTATCTAATGAAAATAGATTGGTTACTTAAGGACTGAAATTTAGTACATAAAATGAGTTTATAGAGATCTAAATTTGTGATTATAGACCCTTAAACCCAGTATACCTTCAGGAACTAGAATAATTTCAAGGAGAAAAATAATTTTCAACGGTGACATAGACATTTTTGCCCTCAAAACAGCCTCGTATTCCATTTCTGCATATAAGGTGCACCATGGCCCTGTCACATAAATAACTTTAGATTTAATTCTGACTCATACTTTTCTTATATAGCATACTCTTTATAGATCATTGTCCAAGTCTATTGTAATTGCCGTAACATTTAAAAATAAATTCTTAGATTATAAACTAGACCCTTTTTTGTACATGCTACGCAACTTTTTTTTTTTTTTTTTTTTTGCCATTCCCCGCGGCATGAGGAATCTTAGTTCCCCAGCCAGGGATTGAACCCGTGCCCCCTGCAGTGGAAGTGGGGATTCTGAGCCATTGGACTGCCAGGGAAGTCCCTAGACCCTTTTTTAACTTGGAAAGAGAGTTAATACTTTTTGATGTAGGACCTATTTGTATTTCTTTAATAAACAAAATTGTAGGGGACTGCTGTACCTGTGACCAGGAAATATCACTTTATGAAGTACTTGCTATTCACCAAAGATGAAAATTGTGATTTATCTACTTTCCTTGTGCACTGATATTGAAGGATTCACTTGAAGATTGAATCTGGTTAGATATTTACAGGGCTCCCTTAATGACACTTACTAAATCACCATCAAAATATTGTGTGCTTGAAATTCCTCTCTGATAAGAAGGAAGGATTCTTTATTAGCCCAGTCTGCCTTGTGACCAAGAATACTCATTTGTAAGATTGAGATTTTCATGTCTGGTTAAGGTTTTTGTCTGTAGCCAGTAAGCAGAATAAAATTGAACTCTATTCTTTGGCGTCCCTCTTTTCGTCAAATACTCCTTTATTACATCTTAGGCAGTAGAAGTAAGGAAAAAAATAGCTTTTGGTTCTTATAAGGCTTGGGTTCACATCTTGCTTCTGTAGCTGCAATAGTCGGCATTCTTACTGTCACAAATGACATAAAGTTCTCCTGAAAAAGAAATGTACCGGGGTCATGACTTCCAAGAGCAGAGGTAGTGCCGCCTTCTGGCATGTTTCCAGGGGTGTCCACAGGATGTAGGCTTGTTCTTGCCTTCCCTGGGCTGGGCTTTCCTCTCTGTTGGCCACCAGCACCCGAGCTCTGTCCTAAAAAAGGTCCTCACCTAAACTGAAGGATCTCAGCATTCTCCCTTCCACTTTATTATTTCTCTGTCTTTGTTTTGTACTACTTCCCTTTTTCTTAAAAGTATCCCTCCTTTTTTCCAAGTTGACTTTTCCCCTTCACCTTTGATCCCGTCCCATCTGTCTTATCCAAAAATATAGAGACGGTCTCCACTAATTACTTCCCCCTCTTTAAAATCTTAATCTTTCTACTAACGTTTGAGCGCACCATCCTAAAACTAAACACCTTTAGCCCTTTCAAATCCCCTTCAATTGTTTGATCTCTCAATTTCCTTATTGAATGTGAAAATCCCTCCTCTGGACCTTAGTGGGTGTTAATCCTCTTCCTTGCTGGAGAATGTCTGTGCTTGTTACCTCCATTTCTTAGCTCTTACTCAACACCTTTAGTTCTGCTGGGTTCACCTTCCTCATCATGTGGCTTCTTTATAAGCCTTGTGGTGGGCTGAAAAATGACCCTCACCCCTAGGCTTCAACATCTATGTCAAAACACAGGAACCAGTGCATGCTACTTTATTTGGAAAATTTGATTGCATATGTGATTAAATTAAGGGTTTTGAGATGAGGTGATCCTGGATGGGCCATAAATGCCATCACACGTGTCCTTATAAGAGAAAGGCAGAGGACACTTTGACACTACAGGCACACATACTACAAGCTGAGGAATGCTTAAAACTTCTAGGTTCTGGAAGAGGCAAGGAACACATTGTGCCCTAGAGCCTCTGAGGAAGCCTGATCCTGGCCCTGCTGACACCTTGATTTTGAACTTCCAGCCTCCAGAACTGTGAAAGAATAAATTTCTGTTGTTTTAAGGGACCAAGTGTGTGGTAATTTGTTAAAATGGCCACAGGAAACTAAATATAGCCCTCTTTTGATATTCTGGACAAAATTATTGACCAAAATGAACATGCCTGAGTAACCAGTACCTAGGTCAGGAAGCAGACCCTTACTAGCTCTCCAGAAGACCCCTGGAGCCCCTCTCAGCCATTGCCTCCCACCAAAGAATCTTCTATTTTGATTTTGAATATCACATTTATGAACCTAATATGAACGGGATCATAAAGTACCTACTTTTTTGTATCTGGATTCTTTCTTTTAACAATCTGTTTGTGAGATTCATCCATGTTGTCACATAGGGTTATAGATTTTAAAATTCTCATTGCTGTGTAGTATCCATTGTCTGTATATAGCACATGGTATTTCTCCTACTGTTGATGGTTTATAAATACTGCTGTTACGAACATTCATTACATGTCTTTTGGTGAACATCTATTTGTGTTCCTATTGGATATATAATGAAGAAAGGATGTCCTGAGTCAAAGATGCCTTCTCACTTCTTTCTACACTAAGTTGATAATCTCATCTACAATTCTACTTCAACTATCACCCATCATTCTGACTCTTAAATCGGTCAGTCTGATTCTCATCTTTCTGCTTAGATACAAAGTGACAGCTGTCAGACACACACACACACACACACACACACACACACAATGTTTAGTGTGTCCCAATCCAAAGTCAAGTTACTACCCAAAAAATGGTTCTTCCTCTTGTCATTTATTATGTTAATGACAGGTCATCAATCTTAAACATTCAAGTTCAAAACAGAATCATTTTTAATTCTTTTTTTGATTATCCTGCATCCACCAAATTTCTAAAGCTTCCCTACCATGATTTCCCCACCATGTTATCTCTATATTAGTTTAGGGGCACATGTCCCTTGAATGACTCCTTAACTTAACTGGTTTCCCACCTTCCAGTCTGTTTTGATACTCATCCATCCACAAATTCTAGGTTTATCTTCAGAAAAATTTGATCCTGCTGCACCCCTTCTCAAAACTCATGGACATGGATGGATCACCACTGATTGTAAAGTCAAGCCAGAATTCTTTCAGTTGGCTTTCTATGCCTTCATAATTTGATTTCAACATCATTTCGATGAGTAATTATTCATCTGAGGCTTCATCAGGTGGTATTGAGTTATATATTCGCATTGTTTTCAATAACATGATAAATTGCTCAAAGGGCTTCCTATGAACATTTTTCATAGTGGCTCCATATAATGATCATTTATTGAGAGTTTGTGCCTAGTGCACAAGTAACCCTTACAACAGTTTTATGTGGTAAATGCCTGTGTTACTATCCTCAATTTACAGTTGAGGAAACCGAAACTCAGAGAATTTAAGGTGTCTAATGTCACCCAGCCAGAAACCTAATTAGGATTCAGACACTGGAAGTCATGAAACAGCTTGCCTGCCTTTTGCATATTCATGACTCCTCTCAAGGCCACTGGAGGTGGGGAGGTTTCCTTTCCAGCTTTTCAGCTCTGTGGTGTGCTTTTCTGAGGCTGCATCTCCTCCTGGCCGAGAGCTGTGGTTCTAGTTCCTGCCACTCTGGGCTGGGCACCTCCTACAGATGTGTGCTCTTTCCACCTTGCATTCTCTCAAGCTGGTGCATCGTGAACTGAACTCTTGCAGCTATTGCCCAGGCAAGGGGATTTTAGTTCTTACACCACCAATCTTATTTGGTTCTGCTCCCTCCTTTCTTCTTTCCATGTTTCTCTCCTTCCCCTTTCCCCCCTCTTTCTTTCTCTTTTGTTTCTTTTTCCTCTCTAGGCTTCTCCCCTTTTCTCTCCCCACACCCCCACCCCCACCCCGCTTTGGTAGGTGCAATGGCTCTGAACATTTTTACAAGACCAACCTCTGGAAGTGCAAACCGTCCCTCTGATCACTTACCTCCCAGGCTTCTTTTCAGGTTAAAAAACCCCCCAATACCTCAGTATAATAAACATCAAACAAGCAAATTAGGGTTGGGGTGGGGAGATTGTATATATATTTACTTGAGCAATATATGAATAATTCATGCTTGAATCACTATGCATACATTTATTGGAGTTTAGGGATGACGAAATTGGGGGCCAAAATCTACTGTTGATACAAATATGTATCATTATACACAGTAGGGTTAACTAAATAACATACAAGAAAATAAAAGGGTGCTGATGAAACTAAATGAGTAGTAATTTAAAGCAGGAATTGCCAAACCATGACCAATTCAAAACAACGATGATGGATTGTTCTTCTATCCTTCCTGAAAATCTCAGCAATTCTAGCTGTACAATCAGAGTTTTGCAATTTCTCAACATTGTATCCCTGCCAGACTTTAGAAAACTTACTTAGAATCTTCAGGATACTCTCCTGGGGCACTACTTTTAGGCTATGAGTAACATTTTAGTAATTTTCATATTGTAGATTAGTTGTAAACAGCCCTTATTCATTCATAAAAAAAAAATCAATGGAATGCAGGTTATGCTTCCCTTAAGAATTAGGAAGGGATGATCATTTGTGGGTTAGTGTCTGCTCTTTAGAGAATCTCTCTTGGTTCACCCATTAAGGATCCCATTGGGAACTGACATAGTTTTCTATTGCTGTTTTCTGTATTTCTCAACCAAGTCCCTGGTATCCTTCCTTTCCTTGGCTTCTTCCATAATGCCTTTGATGTGCCAGGGGTGCTGTTTGAGGTGCTCCACTTTCTGACTCCATTGCCAGCTGATGCCTCACCCACATAGGTTTCTGTCATCCATCCTACCAGAGAATGGCTCAGGATGTTTGCTGAATTAAACTGGAACTAATGGGTCATTGTGGGGATTAATCCATCATGACTGGATGCGTAGTTCTGTGTGATAACTTGGGAAGTTTCCAGTGATTATGAAACTTTAGAGCACCTTGTAGACTACAGAACAAGCTGAATCACTACTGGGCTCTTGCTTTGTCATCAGCGATCCTGATGCTTAAGGAAAAAAACTGAATAGATGGAAATAAACATTCATGTCTTCCTTCAATGCTGCTTTTTACAAGCAGCAGCAGTAGCTCTTGTGAGATATTTAACTAACAGATATGGTTTACCAAGGAAAAATTAAATAGAAAGTAATGCAGACCATGAACCACTGCCATTTGCTGACCAAAATGCAATTACGCACAACAGTCTTATGTGATTGTCCTAGAAATTTATTTTGCTTTAATAAACTCCTGGCAAACCTAATTTGATGCTCCATTTAGCATTAATTGAATTGGAACAAGGAAAGAAACTACACCTTATATACAACTGTGAGAGATTTTAATGTCTTTGCCTATATTTTTAAATGACTGACTTAGCCTTAAATTTTGAAATGTGGCAATTTTACGCACAATATTACCACAAAAACTCAATTAGATGATTATTAAGTGCATTTACTCATGAAATACATTACAGGAGTATATGCATCAGTCCCCAAATCTATTTTTGCATTTCATTTTTGTTCTGGTCTTTGGAACCTCCATATCCTATAAGTGTAGTATGTGGCTCATTTAAGAATTAAGGGCATGGATTCTCCAGCCAGATTGCCTGGGTTTGAATCCTGGTGCTACCACTTTCAGACTGATTTTGGGCTGATTACTTATACCTTCTCTACCTCAATGTCCTGAGATAATAACATTACCTACCACAAAAGGGGTATTATGAAGATTAAGTGATTTAATATTTGAAAAGCACAGAATGTCTGACCCATGTAATTACTAAATACATGTTTATAAAATAAAGTGGGTAAACTGTACCCTATATAAGTGGGTTTCAAAGATGGTGGAGTATCAGGCATTTATTTAGTTTGTTTTAATTACATCATCTTATGCATTTTTAACATGTCTTAGGATGATTTCACAAGGAAAAAAATTTTCACCTGTTTATTTCATTACTTTTGAGAAGATATGCATCCAAGTCAGAAGGTAGCCATAATAAGATAATATTTTCTTTAGTTGGATAATGAAATATTATTGTGTAAAAAAATGCTGTGTAACTACAAGTCCTAGCCAGTATAACAAGGCAGAACAAAATAACCAACCAGAAAACAAAAACCATGAAAGACATACAGATTGGAAAGGAAGAAAGAAAACCATTTCTAGTTACAGATGATATGATTGTCCATGTAGAAAATCCCAAAGCATGTACTGAAAAAAAAAAAAAAGCAAGCTCCTTGAACTAATAAGTGAGTTTAGTAAAGCTTCAGGATACAAGGTCAATATACAAAAATCAACCATTTTTATGTACTAACAATGAACAATTGGGATTTGCAATTTTAAAAAGAGTACCATCTACAATAGCACCCCCAAAATGAAACAGGTATAAATTTAACAAAATATGTGTAGGAACTATATGTTGAAAATTACAAAATACTGATGGACAAAGTAATCAAAGAAGACCTAAATAAGTGGAGAGATATGCCATATTCATGCACTGAAAGACTCAATGTGGTTAAGATGTCAGTTCTCCCCGAAATGATCTATAGTCATCATAATCCTAGTCAAATTCTGGGAGAATTTTTTGCAGCTATCAATGGATAGCTCTCAGCTACCAATTGATTCTAAAATTTATACAGAAAAGCAAATTGAAGAACTAAAATAGCTACAACAGTTTTGAAAACAGAAGAGTTGGAGGACTCACACTGCCTGATTCCAGTACCTACCATGAAGCTACAGTAGACAAAACAGTGTACATAGCACAGATGGTCCCCAACTTACAATAGTTCAATTTATGATTTTTGGACTTTATGATGGTACAAAAATGATACCCATTCAGTAGAAACCATAATTCAAAATTTTGAAGTTTGATCTTTTCCCGGGCTAGTGGTACAGTCCTCTGTTGTGATGCTGGGCAGTGGCAGCGAGCTGAAGCTCCCAGTCAGCCAGGCAATCAGGAGGTGAAACAACTGATACGCTTACAACCATTCTGTTTTCACGTTCAGTACACTATTCAATAAATTATATGAGATATTCAGCACTTTATTATAAAATAGGCTTTGTGTTAGATGATTTTGCCCAACTATAGGCTAATGTAACTGTTCTGAGCACATTGAAGGTAGGCTAGGCTAAGCTATGATGTTCGGTAGTTTAAGTGTATTAAATGTATTTCAATTTACAGTACTTTCAACTTATGGGCTTATCTGGACATAACCCCACTGTAAATCGAGGAACATCTGTATTGGCAAAAGGTAGACACATAGATCAATGGAATGGAATAGAAAATCCAAAACTTTTTGGAAGAGAAAATCAAAATGGATCATAAACTTAAATGTAAAATGTAAAAGCTATAAAACTTTTGGGAGAAAACAAAGGAGAAAACTTTTGTGACTTGGGTTAGGCAAAGAGTTTTTTGAGATACCACACCTAAAGCACAATCCACAATAGAAAAAAATTTTGATAAATTGGGCTTAAAGTTAAAAACTCCTGCTCTCCTAAAGGCACTTAACAGAATGAAGAGGTAAGTCACAAACTGGGAGAAAGTATTTGTAAATCACATATCTGACAAAGGAAACATATCCAGAAAATATAAAAACACACAAAACTCACAGTAAGAAAACAAACTCAACAATAAAAAAATGGGCACATGCTTTAACACTTTACAAAGCAGATGAAAGAGTAAATTTTCCTCTATGGAAATTAAGACCCTAAATGGGTCTGTTCCTGTTTAGATGTTTAGATCTAGTGAATATACCTTAGTTTGCTTTTACCATTTATTTTAAATGTCTCATTTCTCTCTTAATCTGAAAGCCTTCTGCAGCATTTGTATTTTGTTTTAGCAACAAATTCCACGAGTCAGTTCTCTGGAAAGAACCCATTTCCCCCCTCTTGTCACTACTTTAACTTAGCATTTTTCTTTGTATATCTCTCATTTATTTTTCATCGGCAGCTGTTTTATTTGGTTTCTCTCAGCCGCACTGTATGCCTTCTCTTGATTTTAAAGGGGTGTCGCTGACTGTGAGTGGCTGACATCTGTGGGAGGAGCAAGCTGTGTGGGCGCAGGAGGCAGATGGGGCGTGTGGGTGGGATGCGGTGACTCAGTTTGTTCGGGTGTTGATTTTTGATGTGTAAATGGTAAGGACCCCAAAAGAAAGCTCTCCATTTGTATTAAAGAGCCCTGAAGTCATGGTTAGCCTTGAAAACATCTTTTGAAGCTCCTGTGACCTGTCCTCCCCTTTTATAACTTCACTCAATCTTCTGTGTCTTTAGCCTCCATTTGATCTGATTTATTTCTCCTTCACAGAATGCAGACTCTAATTTCACACTCATTAGATAAGGCCGACTGTCTCAAACAGCCTCTCGAGGGTCTGTGTCCCTTTTATAAAAGTGCTGCACTTTGGTTTTACGTTCAGTCACGGGGCTTCAATGTTCTTTGTGTATTTTGGTGGGTTCCTAAATTATAAAAGTAATCAATGTTCATAATAGAAATTGTGAAAGACATAGAAGGTATAAAGAGGAAAGGGTAATTCATAATTCCATCACACAGCTATTATCACAGTTTACATTTTGGTATACAACTTTCCAAAACTTTTTTATTCATGTGAATATATACACATAGAATATATATAATAATCTATTCATTATAATATATATATTATATTTTAATGTATATGCTATACATTATAATGTATATATTTTAATATTTTTCCTTAATATAGCTTGAATTTACCCCAATATTAAATGTTCTTCTATAATATAGTTTTCAATGATTATATAATGTGCCATTAATTGAATTTATCAGTGTGTGTGTGTGTATGTGTGTGTGTGTATGTGTTTTGCCATTTTTCTACTGATGGATATTTAGGCATTTTCCATTGTTACTGCAAAAATAATATTTCAGTGGATATACTTACAAGTAAATTTGCCACATGTCTAGGAATTTTCACAGGATAAATTCTTAGGAATGGAATTATTGAGTCAAAGAGTGTGCATAATTTTAAGGACTCAAGTCTCCTAAAATGTTTACACTTCCTCACAGCATGTAAGAGTATCATTTCTTTGCATCTCCATTGGGTATTTTGAAATATCTTAGGCCACTTGTTAGGGAAAAAACTTGACACTTTATTATTCATTTAATATGCATTTATTAGTGAGATGTAGAATATTTTTATATGTTTATTTACCATTTTAGTTATACTTTTGTGATTTTACCTGCCTGTGTCCATAGCCTAATTTTCTATTGTAATGTTCTTATTTGTCTTATTTGTTTTAAATTGACCAATTGAGATAACTTATAAAGATATTAACCTTTCATATGTCACATATTGCACATATTTTAAACAAATTAGCATCATCTGTTAAATTTGCAGTATGTTAACATTTTCATTTTAATTGTGAGTAGGCTCTGTTTAACTATTACATTTTCCAGAAGCTTATTATGATTATAAAGGAAGCTCTTGGTTTTCATAATTTTGCATCTTGACACCTTACTAAATTGTATTATTACTCATAGTGGTTGTTTAATTGATTCTACTGGGTTTTTTTGGTTGGTAATTGTAACATCTGCAAGTAATGATAATTATGTATTTTATTTTATAGAACTATGTTTCCATACTTTGTGAAATCTTATTGCATTAGTTAGGATTTTCAGAAAGTGTACTAGTAGTGAGAATAGTTGACAGCCTTGTCTTTTTCCTGATTTTCATGGGAATACCTATAAGCACAAAGTTGGCAGTTGTTATGAAATATATATTATTCTTCACTTTAAAGAAGTGCCCTTATATTTTCAGTTTGCTGTTATTTTTAATGAGAAATGGAAGTGGATTTTGAATTTTAGTTAAAGTATCAATACCAATACTTGGGGCATCTTTGGGAATGCTGATGATTTTTTTTCCATTGAGCCATCCTTGCATTCCCAAAATAAATTTTAAACCCATGGTCTAGTGGCCTTATAGTATAGTGCTTGGTGAATTTTGCTCAATTTTCTTTCATATTTTTGTCTGTATACATAAATGAGTTTGAGACTAATCTGAATTTTATTTTTGGGACATTGTCAAATTTTGGTATCAAGTTATGCCACCCTGGTGTTAGTCATCTATGAGCTTTGGAAGAACTTGTATCTGTGGTTATATTCTCCTTCTTAGTCATAATTTCTATACCTTTGCTTTCTCTTTTTCTTGATTATACTTGCTAAGGACTTGCTAGATATTAATTATTATAAAATACAGCTCTGAATTGAGTCATCATCTTACCTATTTGCTTTTATAAATCTCATTTTACATTTATTACTTGCTTCTGTTTCCCATGGATCTGCTTCTGGAACGTTTGTTAAGTTGTTTTCAGTGTTGAAATTTAACAGAGAGATTAAGTCCTGCTTCCCACCATTGCAGACTCTCCTTAGTTTCCAGTAATTATATGACACCCTTCTTGTTTTAAAAGTGCAGTTTTGCTGCAGTTTGTAAAACCACTTCTGATAGAACTGCTAATTAAAAAGTCAGTGGTAAATGAAGAGGGAAAGTCCCTATCGTTTCCTCATTTCCTCTTTGAATACTAAGTAACTGAAACCGAAAAGTGCTTACTGGGCATTATTTAGGTGTCATCTTTTGGGGGACTTTGTTTTCTGTTTGCAGATATTGCCGTGGTGGAGATGAGTGATGCCTTCCGGCAGCCGTCTTTATTTTACCACCTTGGAGTGAGAGAAAGTTTCAGCATGGCCAACAACATCATCCTCTACTGTGATACTAATTCAGATTCTCTGCAGTCACTGAAGGTACCTCGCTTGTTTACTAAATATTTACTCTAGGCACCAGAGTTTTAGGGATAACTCTCTGTCATCCAAAAAACAATTCAAGTAGTGTATGTTTATGAAAGGATGTTTTTGTTAGTCCAATGTTTATGTAACAGTGACGAATTACATTGTGAGGTTTACCTGGAATTCAATGTGGAAATTTGATGATACACAGATAGGGGAAAAACTTAGTGTTGATTTCTGACCTCCGATCGGAGTTGCAGTTGAGGAGACTGTTGTTGATAGGAAGTTGTCAGTATACACACCGGAGAAAGAAGAGGAGATTGCATAAGGTATGGACAGCCCTCGTGCTGTGTCACCATTGTGGGTTTCATTGGGCACACCTGTCTCCAAGTAGAAATACGCTGCCTACTGAAAGTACTCTGAGTAGAAATTCTTTATCACCAAAAATTGCCATCCTCTTTCGCTGGGATATGATTTCAATTAAAGTGGGAAAAGGGGAAGGAAAACTTAGCGTATTTGTCTGCAAAATTCAGCATGTTTCATGGCATTCTCTCCATTATAGGAACTTAATGATAGGAGGGTATTTCCTCCATCCAAAGAGATTGCCTAAAATGCTTTTGCAAGGCCAAGTGATTTTACACTGTGTGATTCTTTGAAAAGCATCTAACAGTTCAGCACATAACTCATGCTGAACCTGATATCATTCATTTCCTTTGTGAAACTTCCATCTACCTCTTTGTGGCTTTTTCTCATCTATACTTTCAAGTTCCCAAATCAAAGCCAACCTTGGAACGTGGAGTCCTAAAACCCAGAGCCATACTTCTAATAGCTTAGGAATTGGTAATATGAAGATCTCTAACCCAAAATTCCAAGCCAAAAAAAATTTAGTAGTATTTTGCTTTTATCTGAATATCTGAAGCTTATATGACTTTCTCTAAAAAATCTGCAGAGTGTCATTTAGCAAATACCTTTACTGCATGCCAGGCATTGTGCTGGGGATTGATAGGCTATCCCTTTCCAGAATACTCTGAAATAGTACTAAGATATTTTCCCCAACTCCGTCTAAATCTATTTTTCACCTGGAACAATTCTTTAAGCAACCTCTACTTAATTTTGCCCCAGATGTACCCCTTTAATTAATGTATCATACATTTCATGATGGTGTATTTTTAATTAAACATTTTGATTTGGTACTATTTACAACATATATTAGCAGTTGATGAAGAGATTATTTTATTTACTCTTTGTATTCTGCTATTTTATTTTCTTTGCATTAAGTTTATTTTCAGCAGGCAGTGTTGTGTTGGACATTTTTCACACTACACTATTTTTATTCTTGTCCTACTGGTATCTGGTGATTTAATTTTATGGCCATCCTTTCCTAAGGAAATTTTTTTTAATTACATTTGAGAGAAAGAGATAAAGCTAATCTTATCAGAAATTTGTGTGGGACAAATAAACTGATTTATTTAATTGCTTTCAGCCAGCCTTTGTATAGAAGTGTTATTGGTATTTGAATAAAACAGTCCTTTAAAGAGGCTTGTCTATCTAAAATATACTCATTTATCTTGTACATAATCGCTGCTTGTTATTGAGCACTTACTATGTGCTAGGTACTAAGTGCTTTACCCACATACATATTCACATTTAATTCTTAAAACATCCCTGTGAGGTATATAATATTTTTTAAATTAATTAATTAATTAATTAATTTATGGCTGCGTTGGGTCCTCGTTGCTGCATGCGGGCTTTCTCTAGTTGTGGTGAGCAGGGGCTACTCTTTGTTGTGGTTCGTGGGCTTCTCACTGTGGTGGCTTATCTTGTTGCAGAGCATGGGCTCTGGGTGCGCAGGCTTCAGTAATTGTGGCTCATGGGCTCTAGAGCACAGGCTCAGTAGTTGTGGCACACGGGATTAGTTGCTCTGCAGCATGTGGGATCTTCCTGGACCAGGGATCAAACCTGTGTCCCCTGCATTGGCAGGCGGATTCTTAACCATTGCGCCACCAGGGAAGTCCCTGGGGTATATATTCTATCACCAAATTATAAGATTGCAAACTGAGACTCTAACAAATTCAATCATTCGCCCAAGGTGATATGGAAAATTTGGGACCAGGTCTGCCTGACTCCAAGGCCTGTTCCCTTTAACCACTAAACTTGGTTGCAGTTCCTTTCAGTTAGAAGGATATCAGACATTCCTGCTAAGTGCGTTCATTTAGAAAACCCCATCAAGCATACGTCCTGAGTTGTTCCATGCAACATGCATCCCCTCTTTTGTCTTCCTCCTTCCATTGACTGTATGTTATTGACTGTATTCCCTTAGCTTTTGCCATTTTCTTATTTAGTTTGTTCCTGGCCCAGATAGGTATCTGGTTGCAGAGGACAAAGTTCTGGGGTAGAAAGTGTTTTTTGTTCAGTCTCTGAGCAATGGAAGTTCCTCGGGTTCTGCTACTGAGGAAAGTCTGTGTGTGTGTGTGTGTGTGTGTGTGTATTTTTAATTTTTAAAATTTGTTTCTGTTGCAGGTAGTTATAGGTGTAACTGTTATCCCTGCCATCTACCAACAGAAAGGAAAACTGCTGTGAAATAAGGCAGAACAAGAGATATTTATAAATAATATATTATGTATGGATTAACCAAATAAAAACGAAGCATCTCCCTATTTTCACAGTGCAAAGACAGAATGAGAATGTTATTCTTATCACATATCTAGCTTCACTTAGGTTGATTCTTTGGGCATCGAGAAAGTACAGCTGCACCAGCTTTATTTTCATCTACTGCTCTTTGTTGAAGAGAGCAGTTTCTCTTTGGCAGCAAATTCTTACGAAGAAATCATAGGAAAAAATTTTTTTAAGTTTAAGCTTCTGAAAAATAATTGTAAGGAACCATATAAGTACTTAAAATCTATGTCTGAGTTTTCATATGAAAGAATATTTAGAATCTAATCAAATCATGTACTTGCAATAGGATTCGTAGTCATTTTAAATTACAAGTACTCTCATTGTAGCAAGAAGTATTTAATTTTCTTCAAAAAAAAAGATCATCGTTGCACTTTGAGAAAGGGAAGTTTACTGTAAAAAAATCTTTGGCATGCATAAGGAGATATAATCAAGACTGTTTATGTTAACATTGTTTGTAATAAACTCTCCCCCAGAGGAATTGGTAAATATCTATCAACAGAAGAATGAATAAATACTTTCTGTTATAGTCATTTAATGGAATCTTATAGAGCACTTAAAATGAATTAACTAGAACTTTCTGTACCACTATCAATATATCTCATAAACAGTGTTGTGGGGAAAAAAATTATAGAAGCTTGTGTACAGTATGGTGCCATCTATACAAAATGTAATGACGTGCAAGACAATTTTTTATACATTTATATTATAAAAGGATAGAAGTATGTATGGGAATTATAAATAAATTAAGAATAGTTACCTCTTTGAAGTATAGGAGTGGAATAGAGTTGAGAGGGGATAACAGGAGTCTTCAACTATATATGTAATATTATATTTCTAAGTCTAGGTGGTACATGCATAGGTGTGTGAAAAAGTTTTGTTTATTTTAAATTTTTTAAATTGAAGTATAATTAACTTACAATATTGTATTAATTTCAGGTGTACAACATAGTAATGATCACCATAAGTCTAGCTACCATCTGTCACTATACAAAGTCCATTACAGTGTTATTGACTGTATTCCCTATGCTGTATACTACATCCCCATGACTTATTTATTTTATAACTGGAAGTTTGTACCGCTTAATCCCCTTCACCTATTTTCCCCATCTTCACGCACCCCTCCCCTCTGGCAACCATCAGTTTGTTGTCTGTATCTATCAGTCTGTTTCTGTTTTGTCTTGTTTGTTTGCCTGTTTTGTTTTTTAATTCTGCACATAAATGAAATCGTATGGTACTTGTCTTTCTCTGTATGACTTATTGCACTCAACATAAATATTCTCTAGCTCCGTCCATGTTGCAAATGGCACGATTTCATTCTTTTTATGGCTGAGTAGTGTTCCACTGTACATATATAAACATATATATGTACTACATCTTCTTTATCTGTTCATCTATTGATAGACATTTAGATTCTGTATCTTGTTTCTGTATCTTGGCTATTGGAAACAATGCTGCAGTGAACATGGAGGTACATATATCTCTTCAAATTAGTTTTCATTTTCTTCAGATAAACACCTAGAAGTGGAATTGCTGGATCATATGGTAGTTCTTTTGAGGAACCTCTATACTGTTTCCACAGAGGCTACACCAATTTACATTCCTGCCAACAGTGAATGAGGGTTCCTTTTTCTCCACATCCTTGCCAACACTTTGTTGTCTTTTGATGATGGCCATTCTGACAGGTCTGAGGTGATATCTCATTGTAGTTTTGATTTGCATTTACCTGATGATTAGTGATGTTGAGCATCTCTTCATGTGCTTGTTGACTATCTGTATGTCTTCTTTTTAAAAATGTCTATTTCAGATCTTCTGTCCATTTTTTAATCAGGTTTTTTAATATTGAGTTGTATGAGTTCTTTATGTATTTTGGATATTAATCCCTTATTAGATATATCATTTACAATTATCTTCTCCCATTTAGTAGGTTGCCTTTTTGTTTTGTTGGTGGTTTTCTTTGCTATGCTAAAGGAGTGTATGATTAAGTTTTATATTTTTATATACTTGAAATATTTCATAATTAACCTTTTTTAATGAAAAAGTTGTTATACTCTGTTATTTCCTGTAGCCGTCAGGATAATTTACATATATTTTGGGCATTTGAATCTCAAAATATTTTTTTAGTTTCTTTTTTCTAATGTTCTAGCTGTGGTTAGAAAGCCTCACATGCATTTGGATCTTTCTTTCTGCACTAGGATAGGCTTTATTCCCATTTTATCCATTGAAGAATAAATCTTTGTCTAGAGATTGATATACACATCAGTTAGTGGTGACACAGCTTGTGTTGAAGCTTAATGATTATGTGAGATTATTCCTTATTCAAGAAATTTAGTTGTATTTTTCTCTGTAACCATTGCTTTTTTTTTTTTAAATTGGTCCAGGGATCCTTTATTTATTTATTTATTCATTTATTTAGGCTGCGTTGGGTCTTTGTTGCTGCACGTGGGCTTTCTCTAGTTGCAGCAGTGAGCAGGGGCTACTCTTCATTGCAGTGTGCAGGCTTCTTATTGTGGTGGATTCTCTTATTGCAGAGCATGGGCTCTAGGCGTGCGGGCTTCAGTAGTTGTGGCGCATGGGCTTAGCTGCTCTGCGGCATGTGGGATCTCCCCGGACCAGGGATCAAGCCCGTGTCCCCTGCATTGGCAGGCAGATTCTTATCCACTGCACCACCAGGGAAGTCCCTGTAACCATTGCTTGAAAAGTCATTTTCCAGATGGGATTTGCTTTCATAAACTGTTCTCTACAGCAGTCTATCTACGTGTTTAATCCTTCACAATCTCACTGAATATAGTACCTACATGAGATATTTGTACACCCGTGTTCATAACAGCATTACTTACAATAGCCAAAAGATGGAAGCAACTTAAATGTCCATCAGTGGTTGAATGGATAAAACAAAATGTGGTATACACATACAATGGAACATTATTCAGCCTTAAAAAGGAAGGAAATTCTGACACATGCTACAACATGGATGAACCTTGAGAACCACCGTAGTTGCTCATTCAAACAGTTCCATGGTACCTAGACCCATGATGTATATCTGTAGATACAGAGAGACCCAATCTCCTTTAGTGCTTATATATGAGAAATTGGACGTTGTCTGTTTTTCTGGTAATCATTCATTTCCACCTGAAGGAAATGGTTATAGTTTTGCAAAGAGCAGGCAGTCATGTCCATGTTGTAAATTTTGGTGATTATACCAGTTTCTAGTAAATTGGTGAGGAGATCAAGGTAACTTTTGTTATAAATACCTTGAACTTAAGTTAAATTTTTACATGTATTTGGCAAATTTGCACAGATTCTAGAGTGTTCTTCAACCCATAAAACTTTTTTTTTGTCTTACACCACTGCTTACTTTTCTTAAAGTTTTATCTCCCTTACCAAGATAAATAACTAAGATGAGTTTAGTTTTAGATTGAATTGCGTATGAAATTAAAATTTGTTATTTTCCCAAAGGTTTATGATTCTTTAGTTTAGTAATGAATTTTTACTGCATTCTTTTCAGCACTCTAAAATTGCACTTAACTTAGTCAGTGGTACAAGGTACACAGTAAGTATTAGGGAAAAAAAGTCATTTGAGAATATGATCCTATAAAGTAGTCTAACGATTTGTGAACGTTGGCGCTGCCCCATATAACAGTGCTGCTCCTGGACATTTTCACAAGTGTCTTGCTTACTTGATAACTAACTGTTGATTTGTAAACCGTGGCATTCTGTATCTCCCCTGTTCAACTTAGCCATCACATACACTTTTTTTTTTTTTTTTTTTTTTGCGGTACGCGGCCCTCTCACTGTTGTGGCCTCTCCCGTTGCGGAGCACAGGCTCCGGAAGCGCAGGCCCAGCAGCCATGGCTCACGGGCCTAGCCGCTCCACGGCATGTGGGATCTTCCCGGACCGGGACACGAAACCGTGTCCCCTGCATCAGCAGGTGGACTCTCAACCACTGTGCCACCAGGGAAGCCCCCACATACACTTTTTAATATTTCATGGAAAGATTTTTTTTTTCTGTTGAGAGAAAAAAATAGTCTTGTTCTTTTATTTTACTTATTCCAGAAATGATCTAACTTTCACCTGAGCTATAATAATTCCATGTCAAATTGGGGGAAGAAAAAGAGACAGTTTTGGGGAGGAACAGCTAAGAAATACCTGTGATCACTGCTGTATCAAGATTTTCTCTCAAGATCTTGAACTGACAGACTAGATGAATGATTTCTTTAGCAGGAATTGATTTCCATTTGTTGAATCCCTGAGATTGGGGAAAGGGCTTGAGACTGGAAAATCCAGTTTTCTTTGATGTCAATTAGCAATATTACATCTTCAAAGGAATTATCTGTATACTGGATAAAGTATGCCCTTGCTTTCCTTCCTAATTCCTCCTTTACCCTCCCCCATCCCATTGTTTCTAACATCTTATTTCCATTTTGTCAAAGGGAGAAGGGAATCTATGCTACATAGTGAATGGAAGATGATGTCATATCTCTGGGTTGGCACCAGGTATTCTCTTCATTTGTAGAGACTTTCATCACAGGCCCATGAGTTCGAATACCTTAAAAAGCAAGAAGGAATACCTCTGCACACAGAAGGTGTGAGTCTGAAAGCCTCCTAACTCCCACCCAAATGGGGCAAGGCTTGCTGGATTCTGTTCCCTTTTGTTCATTATAAATAATTGATTCTTTCTGTGGAAGTTGATCTTTGTGGCACTGCAACCCATCATCCTATTTGAGTCCTTTTAGAATGCATCCGTGAAATTTTTACTGAAATCTATGTGTAAAATGTAATTTACTGTGCCGAAATTCATTATATTGTAACTTTGCAACAATACAGTTTGTTTTTTGAGAAATACTTGTACTTGAATAATATGGTCCAATTAGGCATTGCTGAAAGAAACAGCTGATGACAAAAAAGAGGAAGTTGATTATAATAATAACAACACATTATAAGAAGTTTGCGTTAAGAAGCTCTTTCAAATGCTGTACGTATAAAATGTCACTCTTCAGCATCTCAGCCGTTTAAAGATATGTATCTACTTACAGTAGAGTTCTCCCACCAAGATAAATTTTTTTTAATGTGAAACAAAAGTAATAGAGGAGGAGAAGAAAGTCTAGAATTTCTTTTAGGATTACTTTCCAGCCTGGGTATAATTTAACCTGATTTTTGGTACACATTGTTTTTATTGACAGTTGCTCATATGTCTTACCCATGATCATGATGTGTTCTTCCCCATGATCATGATGTGTTCTTCCCCATGATCATGAACAACACAGGTACAAGATGCCTCTGTATCTGATAATGGTGGGAATTGAGTTGGGGTTGTCTGCTTTGATAGTATTAATACCTCATATTGCATATGGCTTTAAAGCACTTAAAGGTGTCTCATAAACTTATTTCATTTGGTCTTTCAAAATGACCCAATGAGATAGACAAGTTACTGTGTAGACTGAACAGATAGAAGATGCTTTCTTTACAGATGAGAACTAAATCCACAGAGATTCAATGACTTAGAGGCACACACAGTTAATAAGTGTCAGAGCAGGACAAGCCCCATATTCTTGGACTTGTCATCAGGTACATTTCCCTCTAAGTCTGTCCACAGATTTCATATGTCCATTAAAAATATGATTTTCCAGGTTGTTGTTAGATTTTTTTTTTTAACTCGAGCTTTTATGTAAGCATAACATGTAAGCACAAGTCTACTTAGTTCCCTAACTTTAAAGATGGGCCAGTTCTGTGACACCTGTGTTGGAGTGTTCTTCCTAAGCCCGCTCAGCATGTGGAAGGGTAATGATGAGTCCCACCTTCTCAGTGAGGCCCGTGGTGTTCACAGCAGCCCATCTGATATTTCTTTGTTTAGCTTTGAAGCATTGAAATCAGGTAAGAGGATGGAGGTGGGGAGTACGAAAAAGATTCCTTTTTCCCTAACTTTAGTAGAAAACTAGCCACGTTCCACTGGGACGAAGGATATATCAGAAGAGAAGACCTAGAAGGTCACCAGCAGGGGAGCCATGGTCTTTTTTCCTGGCCAAGAACTCCCAGCCCTCTCCTTTCTTTTCTTTCAGGAAACAGATCCTGGTTGCTAACTCTGTTTCTTCCACCCTAAGTCCATTTGACTTGGCAACCTCACACCAGCTGTTCCCACTTCCTACTTCTGGCTGTAATTACCTAAATGTTAGTCACAGAAACTTTCCAATTTTGGGGACTCTCCATTTATTTCTCCTTATGATGACCTCTTCAATGTTACGTTGTCCCAAATAGCTCTCAAAAGTTGTCTTTGTCTTCCCTTGGAATGAGACCTAGGCTAGATTGTCTCATTTGTCTTGCTTCTGGAGTTGGTTATCAAAGGGTCCTGGAGTATTGAAAAAACATTTGAGGATGTTTTTGTTACAGCCAGTGAGTGCACTGATCAAAAGCCCCCTAAAGACTTTAGGCAAGAACAAATTTGTAGTGGGGTAATGCATCTTCAGAAACATTTCACTGGTAAGGAACTGGAATTTATGTTGACTTTTATTTTTTTCATTTCTAGGCACTTTAGGTGAAAAGTTTCCATGAAGTGATGTGAAATATTGCAGTTGCCTCTTAAATTTATTCCCTTCGTCCTTTTTTTTCCTTCAATGGATTTAGCACAAATTAAACATTCACTCTTCTACCTCAGTAGTTAGATACCTTTTGAGGTCTTGTTTGCTATTTATTTGTACTGAGTTAAAATGCACAAATAGTACCTTTCTTTCTTTATAGTTGATGCCTCCTTTAAGGTTGCATCGTAAGCGGTAAGTAAACTCTCCTTCAAGAGAGCCATTTGTATCCATTTAGCTTCTATAAAACATGAGCAGGCGTTCATAAGAATTCAGTAGATTGCTATAGGGGTGATTTATTATAGTTTTAGAATTTGTTATAATGCATGCATTACATGAAATGAAAGCAAAGAAGACATGTAAGAGGGTTATTACTTCAGTGAGCAATTCTTCAGGAAGACATAACGTGTTGGCTGTAGGCCAGTAGCAGCTGTGGTTATTTCCTATGGTGCCAAGCAGAGGGGAGGCTTCAGTGCCCTCAGCCCTCACCACAGCTCCCTTCATCACCACTTCCATTTCTGTGCCAGATGCACCAAACAGAAATCATGGTAGAGTAGCTCCTGTGCTGGGCATGAGGACATCTCTCCTTCCACTGACACAGGACAGTGCTGACTCTGATAGGCCTTTAGCTAAAAGTAAATGATAGAATACAGAGTTGGAAGGGACCAGCGATCACTCAATCCAGTTCTTCGTGTGTTAAATTAGAGAGAGGTGAAATGGCACGTGGCCACTCAGGAGCAGAACCAAGACTGACACGTATCTATCCTAATTCATAGTCCAGTAGTTTATACATTCATTAACTAATTAGTGTGTTCATCCTTTTATTGAGCACCAACTGTATGCCCTGCAATCTGCTAGGCCATCAATGGGGATACAAATATGAACTAAACATGGCTCTTGCATCCAAGGAACTCATGATGTAGGATAGGAGAATTGTACGAAGCCATATTTGCAATGTCCTACATGCAGTGCTTCATAGAGGTCCGTATGAGGGGTCATGAGGGCAAAAATAAGGACATCACCTGTTTCTGTTAGGAGGTTAGGTGTCAGTGAAGGCAGTCAAGGCCTGCTTCACAGAGAGCAGGTTTCTTATGCTATTCGCAGAGCATGCTGTGTGGTACAGGATGAAGATAAGGGTGTGTTTTTTTTGTTTGTTTGTTCTTTTGTTTTTTTACTTTGAGGGATGAGAGGAGGACATGCCTATCTCAGAATGGGGTGTGGTTTGCTACTCTGGAGAGATGCTCCATAACTTAAGTTTGGAAAATCCCGCATGCTACGTTCCTGGCTTTGTGATTATCCAACATTTTCCTATTTATGTTTTTCATGAACCGTGTGTGTGTGTGTGTGTGTATGCATGGGTGGAGAGATGCATTAACCACCTGTGAAACACTGTGGGAAAAGCTACTTTCAACCTTCCTCAACAACATCACTCATTTGTCTCTTAATTTCCATCCCCCAGGGCACCACCATTGTCCAGGTCCTTATTTTGGCATCCTTGGGCTTTGGCAATAGCTACCTAAATGCTTTTTCCCATCCAATACTAAATGCCACTATCTAATTCATATTTTTAAAACTTTAACAATGTTTACCTTATAATTATTTGTCTTTCTTGGGTA
The DNA here is from genome assembly GCF_949752795.1 of Hyperoodon ampullatus. NCBI lineage: Eukaryota > Metazoa > Chordata > Mammalia > Artiodactyla > Ziphiidae > Hyperoodon > Hyperoodon ampullatus. The sequence continues at coordinate 62,881,357 of NC_136925.1, read as the reverse complement.
ATGCATTCACCTGATACAAAAATTTATAAGTGCAAAAGGATATGTTAGTGAAAAGTCATGCTCCCATCCTTGTCCCCCAGCCAGCCAGCTCCCCTCTCCATTGGCAACCACTGTTAATAGTTTCTTGTATATTCTTCCAGAGAGATTTTAGAAATACACAAATTAGAATTTTCTTTTTCTCCCTTTTATATACATAAATAGGAGCATAGGGTAACGACCATTCTATCCTTTGCTTTTGTTCACTTAGCTGTATATCTTGGAGACCTTTCCATATCACTCTGTAGAGAACTTCCTCATCCTTTGTTCAGCTGCATTGGATTCCATCGTATGGAGGGACCATAGTTTATTCAACCAGTTTCTAGTTGATAGAACATTCGTGTTGTTCCAAACCTTTGCTTTTACAAACAATGTCCTTGTGTGTGCTGATACTTCTTTATGTATATCATTCACCTAAAAAAAACCACTTTTACTGTCATATGCCCAAATGCCCACACAACAAAGTACTTTATTTTGACATTCAAGGCCTTCCTCAGTAAGGCCCCAGATAACTGTTTAATATTATCAATGTGTGCCAAAATGAACTTTCTGTTTAGCCCAATGATTGAATTCAAGATCTTTTTCAAGTACCCCTTTATTTCTCTCTTCTGTACTTCTTGAAATGATCTGTTTTCTTTAGCCCCCAGTAATAGTATTTATCGTGCCCTAAATGGGCCTTTGTGGCTCCCAGTCCTCTAGCCTGGATCTCCACCCCCCTGCTTCACCTTTGGAAGGTGTGACCTGTTCTTGGCTCCTCTTGACTTCCACCTTCTCTGATGATCTTTTCAGCCTTCTGCAAACTCTAGGAACATCCTCCTCTTAGAAACCCCAGCCCTTGCTACCGTATAGCTCTTTGGGTGTAGCATGTATGTGCGTACATGCCTGTGCATACAGGCTTATAATGTTTCTTTATAAATGTGTATATGTTCTTTTTTCATGAGCAAGATTGTGAGGTATTGATGGGTCTCTTTTAGTATTTTATATACATCTTCATGACTCTCACAATTACGCTGCACAATTCCTTCCTCTATAGATTTTTGTTTCCTCATCTGTTACCCATAAACGTTCAAAAATCTTACATGCTGCTCCAAGCCAAAGCCCTCCTAGGTTCCCTTTTGCCCCCTATTGATCCTGGGATGAATGGCAGCTGGTCCCCTGGGCCTTGCATTCCTCCACTGCTCCTCTCTTACCTCCCCTGAGCTGGCTCCTCTTCTTAGCCAGATGGACCACCCTTTAGGCTCCACGAATGCCTTACATTTCCTGTTTCCATGGCAACATACATGCCATCTTTTCCAAAACACTGTCCCATCTCTCTTTCCTAAATCATGATTCCCCAACCTCAGGGAAGCCCTTATGCCACAGGCTCTTCTAGATTGTCTCTTCCACGTCTCTAGTCATTTTAAAGTCTAGGAATAATAATATGTTAGCTAGCTTTATTGAGAACTTTCTATACACCAGACACGGTATAGCCATGTTATTTGCATGATCTCACTTATTTCTCACAGCCTAGAAGATAGGGACACTGCCTGCAGTGTATTTATCACATTTCACTTCTTATGGAACAATACGTAACAATATTTATGACTAGTTATTGTCAGATGTTCTTATTGTCTACATGTGGATTTGCCCACTCTGCCAAGTAGCCAATACCCTTTATTTCCAGCTTTATTCCAAGCATGCTGCTAGGTTTCTCCCCAGGGCATAAGTGAGATTGTGCTTTGGGAAAGCAAACTTGTTTAAATCTCTTCCCCCAAAAATTGTAGCTATAAGATAATTCTGCACATACATACTCTGCAGAAATGATTTTTTGGTTATTCGGGTTTTGGATTCTACGTGTTTATGCTGTTTTCCTTCAACCGTAGACGGTACCTTTGTGCATTCTTGTCTCCTCCATCAGACTGTAAACTTAGATGCAGAAGCTTATTCTACACCTTCTGTTCATATTTTAAATTTCCAATTGCTAAATTAATAAATGATAAAATCACTAATACAAATTTTTCTACATAGAATATTTTAATTAATTAGTTGAATTAATTTTGTATTAACTTCTGCCTTGCTTTTCTCTTTTGTCATTTTTCAGGAAATCATTTGCCAGAAGAATACTGTGAGTATTTTACTTAACCCTTCCAGAAACTTTTTTATCTTTTCTTTTCCATCAGCTGATCTCTGGTATATTTTCCAATTCCACAATTATTAATTTCTATTTCTTTTTTTCTTCTTTAGAATTTCTAACATATCAATATAAATGTGGGTTATTTTACATAAATATTCCTTTATAGTGAAACTTTATACTAATGGGAGATGACACTGATACCTGTTTTCTTCTATATGTTTTAGAAAAAAATTTCCGTACTATATTCAATTTTGTGTAATTATGAGTGTTACTAAAGCAGCTTATATACATACACTGATACACACACATATGTATATGTATGTCTATCTGTATATACACATACATATATGTCTATATATACACTGTATATATACACTATATATACAAATTATAAATATACATATACACATATATACACATGTACACACATATGGAGATTTGTATCGATATATTGATATATACATACCTCTATCATCTTTACATTGGTACTGACTTAAGTTCCTAAGTCCTTTTTTTCTTTTATAATATCATACATATTCTATTCTTTTTTTTTATTAAAGTTATTTATCTTTTATTTATTTTTGGCTGCATTGGGTCTTCATTGCTGCCCACGGGCTTTCTCTAGCTGTGGCAAGCGAGGGCTACTCCTCATTGTGGTGCATGGGCTTCTCATTGAGATGGCTTCTCCTGTTGCGGAGCATGGGCTCTAGGTGCGCGGGCTTCAGTAGTTGTGGCACACAGGCTCAGTAGCTGTGGCTTGTGGGCTCTAGAGCACAGGCTCAGTAGTTACGGCGCACGGGCTTAGTTGCTCCGCATCATGTGGGATCTTCCCGGACCAGGGCTCAAACCCGTGTCCCCTGCATTGGCAGGCAGATTCTTAACCACTGCGCCACCAGGGAAGTTCAAGTTCCTAAGTCTTGTAGACCACACTTTAAGACCTTTGAAACCACACTGCAAAGTTCTTACCCTCCACACAGAATTAAACAAAAGTTAAAAAGTGATAAAAATAAATTTAAAAAATTTTAAATGCATGAAAGATAATTATAATATATTCTGAAATCAGCCTTGTTATGCCAGTGGTTTTTCATTTTGGAAGGTAAGCCAGTATTTAAAACCTTAAAGAATGTATCTCTGAAACTTAGAGTGGAAATAACATACTACATAAAGATCTGCACATGATTCCATTTAAGATGAGGATAAGATTAAAAGTACAATGGGTAAATTTCCCTTAGATTGGAAATTTAAGAGATAAAGATTTAAGAAATTTAAGAGTTCAGATCAGAGACTCATTGCAGCATAAATAATGTTGCCATGATAAACTCATTCTTCACATCTCAACAGGAAATGAACAATTACTGCTTCATGCATCAATTCAGTGTAACAGATTTTGTGAAGCAAATGTTGATGGAACATGAACTGTGTGCCAGGTTTTGAGCTTGGTGCCACAAGAGACTCACTGTGAAGGCTGAAAGTAGAGACAACCCATTCATAACTGTCCCAGGAGACAACAACTTAGAAGTGCCAGAGTCTCGCTAGGGGAGAAGGTCAAGCAAATAAGCAAACAAACAAATTAGAAATTAACATAAGGTAGTGTGCCAAAGAGTGGGCGCCCCTTACCTCAAGTGGGGATGGAACGTCTTTCAGAGGAGGTGGCATTTACCTGAATGGCAGGGAAGAGCTAATCATGCCCCGTGATGTGTTGGATGTGTGGGGAAGCAGGTTTATAAGTGGACCCTATACTGCACGTTATGAACAAGTCACCCATTGACTTGAGTAAGCTGCTGTGTTTCCGGTGCTGGGTGTCCTTCTCAAAAGTTGAGTATTTTGAGCTTATATTTCAATATGTTTGACTGCTGAGAGCATATCTTCCCAGAAGCTTAATTCATTTTCCATACATACTTATGTTCACCTTTATGTAACCTTTAAAAATTGAAAAACAGAACTGGCATTATTATTTTTTAAAACAAAAGCAGTGAAGATAATCGGAGAGAATACATTTAGATTTTGAGCTCTGTGTTTTTATAGCCATGAAAACAAGCATGGGCCGGAGAGATCAGCCTTGTTATTTTATGATCATGCCTTAGTATTTTGAAATGTAAAGAAATGTGCTGTGGTCTTTCTTTTTCAAGAAGTAGGTTTAAATATTTTAGAATTAGTATCTTATTAATAAAAGACAGTTGTTGCACCTGAAATGTCTTTTCTTGATCACACAGTCATTGTTTTTATTTGCTTTGGATTATTAGTTATTTCAAACTCGGGGTTTGGTAGCAATCTGTAAATAGAAATTGCAGTAATGATATTTCTAAGTTGTATGTGAGCCAGCTTGGGAAATAAATGTTCCCTTATTATTAGTGTTCATCATTTTGAAAAAGTGCTTTTCTCAGCAGCTGTTATCTTTTTAAAAAAACACGAAGGGTGGGAGGGAGATGCAAGAGGGAGGGGATATGGGGATATATGTATACATGTAGCTGATTCACTCTGTTATACAGCAGAAACTAACACAACATTGTAAAGCAATTATACTCCAATAAAGATGTTAAAATAAATAAATTAATTAATTTTAAAAATACAATCTGAAGTCCACACCCCACTCCCCGCTCTCTGCACGCACACTTTCTCTCCACTGCATGTTCACTGGGCTGGCTCTCAGCTAAGGCCTAGAAGCATCCATGTGCCTCCTGCTGTTTACTGCTCTCCCCCTTTTTGGGCCATAAACAATGGGACATTGAAAAAAAATATTGCCTTAGAAACATAGGGAAGAGACTCCAAAAAGAGCAGTGAGGCCAGGAACTTGGGAAAGCCTTAGCATGCTGAATACCTTCAACAAGGATTCTGAAACCTCATCCCATGGGGTTTGAAGACAGTTTCAGGAATCTCATTTCCTCTGCTGTTTGCATGACTCTCATTTCCTCTCTTTACCCACCTACTGCTCAACACACACCCAGACATCTGATAGTCATCCTTTCCCAGAATTAGTTTTACACAGATGCATTGTTCTCCAATATCCAGTCTTTCAGTAATAATGTGTCCTGGTTCATGTCTTATACACAGATACACATGGTATTAAGGCTTCTGAGGTTACAGAACTTTATCCAGCAGCAGAAGAAACTCTAATAGTGCTTTTCTGGTTTATTGGCTTCTCATCTGTTTGTCCTTATTTTGTGACTTAGAAGATTCAGAGCCTTTCTTTGTAACTTCGAGTCTAAGTGCTTATCTAAAACAAGAGTATTTGATTCTGTTGCTCTTTTATATAGCTCCCTCATAGTTTAAGCTCCAGAAACTTTGAAAAGCAATCTCTTGATATACTTGCCTTTCTTTTCTGTTTAGACAGTGGCTTGGGTAAAAGGATTAAAATGGTGGACCTGCTGTGGGATCTTGGTAACATTTTAGTAGCAGGATATGTTTATTTTTCCTCTTCCCCACTAGTCTTACAATTATTGGTCCATGAAGGAGAACTTGCAAAAGGAACAATTTAATGTGATTGATTTAAAAATCAAATCTCAACCTTTGGAGGTTTTTCTCGCACTTTAAATGGAAGTAATGTCCAGTTTCTGCTTCATCATCTAAAATACAAGTGCCTCAAAGAATAACATGTTCATAAATAACTAAACCTAGCCGTAAGGGCATTTGACACTTCTCATCTGTTTGCTACGAGGCAGTAACTTGGCTCATGCAGGGGTCCGTGCAAGGTGACCTGAGGCAAAGGGGTTGGTGTGCCGGCAGGTCAAGGCCAGGCGGGAGGGTGCCCAGCCCCCAAGACATAATGGCAGGCCCTCTGGAGAAGGAGTTCCTGGGCTGGAGTCCCAGACACATCACAGCCCAGCTGTGTGACCTTGCCAAGCCTTACCTGAACCCTCACCTGTAAAATGGAGACAAGATCCCCTCCCTCAGTGGGCTGTTGTGAATGTACGGCCATTCATTCCCTGGCACATGCCAAGGTGAATAAATGTTAGCTCTCATTTGTTTAGTTCAAAGGATAAGAGAAGTGATGCATCGTTCTCTGTAATTCTGACATGGAACAAATAATTTGGGCTTCTGGACTCCCTAGAACAGTGATAAATAGAGTTTTCCACCCATCTCATTCTAGTTTTCAGCCCCCTGCTTTTTGCTTTCTCTCTGGATTTTTCTCTTAGAGGTCTCTCCCTTTCCTCAGATTCAGCCATGCCAAAGAATTACCAGGTCTGTATTTTGGCTTGAAACTCTTTTACATTCCAATCACACATGTCCAACTCTGTTTTGGACATTATCCCTTTAGATGTCCTGTTCCCCTTAAATCCCAACCTTTCAAAAGTATGCATGTCACCCTACCCACCCCAAATCAAATCTCACCCACTTGAAGTTCTTCTCATATTTTAACTGGAAGTCAGGCTCTGTGTATGGTGTGTTACCTGGTACATATCAAGTGCCCCCGAGTGTAATCTGTTCATAAATAATTAAGTCTGGTTTCTGAATTTTTGCTTTTTGTTAAGGATCCCACTTTTCTTTAAGGAGCCCCATTTACAACTGTAGAGTCACCTTTGATGCCTTCCTCTTCCTCTCAATATCTGTAATCGGCTGGCTGGTCTCGAGGATTCTTTCTTCTTGATGTCAAATGCACACGTCCACTGTTGCTGCTGCCAATCTGGTCATGCTTTGTAGCTTCCCACCTAATTTCCTTAAATCTCGTTTCTTTCTCTTTCAGTTGTTGCCATTTTCTGGCCAGACTGTCAAAATGCACAACTTTGTTTATGTCTTGTTTCCTGCTCTGAATCCTTCCATGATTCCCACTGCCCAGCATACAGAGTTTGAAACCCTTATCTATTCACTTCTCCTTCCCTGAGCCCTAAGCTCTGGTCGAGACTCGCTTACTCAGGGGTGTCCAGTTCAATTTCTCCTTTATACTTCCCACCTCCACTTTTGTTTGCACTAGTGCACCCTCACTTGGCATCATCAGGAGCGGACAGAAGGCGGTGCTGAGTGAGCGGAGAGTGGCACAGGCTGAGGCTGGAGAAAGAGAGGCAGCGTTTGGATAGTCAAGCCCTTGTAGGCTACAGTGACCTGTTTTATCTTCATGCCAGGAGCAAGCGAGGGGGCTTGAAGCACCTGAGGGAAGTCATCTGATATAGGTTGTTGAAAGATCACTTTGACAGCTGGGTAGAAAATAGATTGATGGGCAAGAAGAGAAGCAGAGAGCCCAGCTAAAAGCCAATTACAATGGCTCGGGCCAGGTATGTTGGTGGCATGGTCTGCAGTGTTGGCAGAGAAGATGGAGGGAAATGGACCAATACGAGGTGGAATAGACAGGACTTTGATAGGCTATGGAAGGAAATGGAAGCATCAAGGATAACTTCAGGGTCTCTAGATTTAGTAACTGGGACACTAATGGAGCCACGACTGCGATAGAGCAGCCTGGAGGGGAGCAGCTTATTCTGGCATCACTCATACGTTGCTGTCACGTGGGCAGCCCTGAAATGTTAGCTCTTATCATTTCCATGTATTTATGCTGTGTCTCTCTGACTAAAGTTTAATTTCCCTGAAGGCCAAAGGCTGTGTTTTAAGCTACCCTGTTTTACCTACAGCATATATCATTTTGCCTTAGCCATGAGAAATGGTGAATAAATATTTAGTCAATTGATAGAAACTGTGCCATACTTTTTTTTGATCATCTGTAAGTCCTAATTATTTGAAGTAAGGAATTAAAGAAATTGGAAGAGATTCCGTTTTCATAGGTCATTAAATAGGAAATGAGGTTTTTAAAAATTTACCTTCACATTCAGGATTATTATTTAAAAGTAGGATTTAGGGTTACATCAGTGTGGAGTCTGCAGGCCAGCTCACCACCTTCTGGCGCCTCCTCTTTCCACAGATGTGCACTGGGAACTACACATTTATTCCTTACATGATAACTCCACATAACAAGGTCTACTGCTGTGATAGCAGCTTCATGAAGGGCTTGACAGAGCTCATGCAGCCAAACTTTGAGCTGCTCCTTGGACCCATCTGCTTACCTCTTGTGGATCGTTTCATTCAGCTTTTGAAGGTGGCACAAGCAAGTTCCAGGTAAAGTTTAGTCATGCTATTTGGTGGTGATAATGAAGTGTTCATCTACTTCATTTATTTGTGCAACTTATATGTTTCTTACATGCAGTACTCAGCCAAGAACCAGGGAAAAATATATAATACCCTCTAAGTGGATAAAATAGATGCTGCCTAGTCCACCTCTTGCATTTTGTCCACTTTATTCAGAGGAGAACAACTTGAAATCAGAAAAAAAAAAAAAAGAAAAAGACTGTTAACTGTGTTGTAGTAATGGTAGAACTAAAAATATGTTCAAAGTACAGAAATATTATCTGAATAAATGTCCAGAGACTTTTAGTGTAAGGACAAGAACTCTCTAAAAATTGCTGAAAGCACTATTATATTTTAGTTAAGAGCAGTCATTTAGGCTGATAAATGATGATGCTGGATCAGAAGGAAAATGTTATATTGTGTTCAAATCACAGGCACACCTAATTTATTTAGAACAATTTCTACTCAAAACAGTAAAATGAAAAATAAAGTTTTAGCATTTTAAGTGGTACATTGCAGGGTCTTGGAAAATTCATTATCATGGAGTGTCTTTACATTTAATTCTTACTGAAGCAAGGCAGAGTGTAAAAGAATAGGATGCCCCAGTTTTTAAATAATACCAGATAAGGTGTTCATTCTGTGCATCTTAACGAACTGAAAGGTACGAATGCTGCAGATGTCATTCGTTTCCTTATAAGATCATTGCTTTTCATTGAAATCCTTTTTACTATTAACTCTAAAAAATGTGTGTTTTCCCACCAGCCAGTATTTCCGGGAATCTATACTCAATGATATCAGGAAAGCTCGTAACTTATACACTGGTAAAGAATTGGCAGCTGAATTGGCAAGAATTCGACAGCGAGTGGATAATATTGAAGTCCTGACAGCAGATATTGTCATAAATCTGTTACTTTCCTACAGAGATATCCAGGTGAGAAGCTGCTCAAAGTCACGTCTTTGTCATGTAGCACGTTGGAGGAATGAGGGAGTGTTAATATCCAGTTTTAGTTAGCTATTAAGTCATTCATGTCACTACATGTAATTTTTTATTGACTCTCCTAAGCTTTCCATCCAGAGATTTTATGATAAATGAAACAGACTCATATAAGTTAACGATCAGTGATTGTGAAAGACTTGTACGGTAAAGGTCTGACTTTTTCCTCCAAAAGAACAAAAAGAAAAATTTGCATGCATAGCTAATCTGCAGACATCCTGTTCTATTCCATTAGCCTCCGGCACACCCATCAGTCAATAAGTGAAAGCTTTGTTTTGGCAAATAGCAGAAATTTTTAGAGCTTTCCAGACATATCTCTTACTCCTGGAATTTGTGTTGCTTGAAATTGATAGTGCTGGGTCTAACTAGATAGAAGTATGAAATGTGCAATTGATTAATTATAAAAATAACTTTAAAAATATATAAAGTAAAGCATGAACATGCAATATTATTTTTATTGGGATGTCTTAAAATTTTTAAATTGTGGTAAGTAGAATGAAATCCTCTCTGAGTTGGGGATTTGCTATTGGATTTTTACAGTAAAGTTTAAGCGACTTCTGGTTTCTATTCCCAACCTTTCAGGCCCAAGTAAAGCTTCATGTGGACAACAAAGATTCACATACGTGGAAAAAGTGTGGCACTTAGGATTCCATGACTAGAGAGCTTACTTGTGTTGAAACGGGATAGTTTTGTTACTTATAACAGAAGTTCAATTAGTTGTTCCATGTCCTTGATATTTTGGAAACTATTTCCCTGAAAGTAATTGATAAGACCCTGCATACCAGGAATCTGGCTCCAGGGAGAAGTAAACCACCCATATTTAGACAATGTAGCATTACCATGTTAGATGGTTTATTGTTTTTTAGGTCAGATGTGGTGACTCAATATTTCTAATGTTTTATCTATGTAATCCAAACCCCTTATTTAAACAAACAAACAAACAGTTTCTTCTTGGTTTTAGATTCTTCAAAGTATTCCATGGGTTCTAGTTCTTTTTTTTAATGCCCTTCTCAGATTCAGGTAGCTGGTTGGCCAAAGGCATTTCATTGTCAGGACTTTCTCCCAATGGTTTAATTCTATGTTATTCTCATCTTGTTTAAAAGGACTATGATTCTATTGTGAAGCTGGTAGAGACTTTAGAAAAGCTGCCAACCTTTGATTTGGCCTCCCATCACCATGTGAAGTTTCATTATGCATTTGCACTGAATAGGTAAGAAGAAAAAGTTTCCATCCACAGTGTGCTAACATATTATTTTTTAACCTCCATATTCTTTCTATGGTATGTTTTTGCTATAGCCGTGCAACCACTCCCTATTAGAATGTAATGTTAATATTTCTACTTCAACCATGTAAAATATAGGAAGCATGCATTCTGATTTTTTCTGACTTTTTTGTCAGTAAAAAAATGTCCCTCAATGCTTCTATATTTAAATTCTAAAAATTCTTTTTCTTCTCTGTCAAAATTTGTATTTGCTATTTATATATTTTTTAGGATTTTTTAAATTCCATGGATATGATGTTATCTTTAAATATACTCAACACCAAATGATTATTTACACAAAAAGTAACTAGAGTAGGGATAGTTATATCTAGGTGAACATATTCCTAACCAAAGAATATATTCACTGGGATTGCCCTGAACATACCTGGTTATAATTAAAACTCTGTAGGCCACATTTTAGGTCATGTGTCCATGAATCTTCTAGGACCAGGACTAACACTGCTGCTTCCAGTCCTGCCTCCACGCCTTCTGTTGGCATCATGGCTGGCACCTACCTCAGTGCCACTTTCTACCCAGAGTCACCATGGAGGATCATCCCTGCGCTGGCCATAGAGAGGCCTAGAGCACTGAACTGTCCAAAACTTAGTTGTACTGTTCTCTACCATGGCGGAGAGTTGAATATGTATGTAATTACTACAACTGGAGAGAATGATAAAAAGAAAAAGGGAGGGGACCTCACATCTATCATTCATTTGCCATGAAGGCTTAATTAGTTTACCGATGAGAAACTGAAGAGGTGGAGTAAGCATATCATAAAACTGGGGCTCAAACCCAGATCTAGCTCATGCTGGTATTTCTGTTCTTCATCACTAGATTCTCCTGCCTTTGTCTCCAAAGAAAAGTCAGCATGCTCTTCAACCAGAGATTGTGTGTTTCCTTTTTTATCTACCCAAACTCTAGAAATTGCTAACTTTATCAGTACATGTATAATGAAAGTCTATTTTATCTCCCCATTTATTAAACATCTTTTTCTTTAGATTTGGGAGAGTGAGATGAAACCTCCAGAGATTATCTGTTCCAACTGGTTTTCAAATAAATCCTTTTTTTTTCTTTTGCGGTACGCGGACCTCTCACTGTTGTGGCCTCTCCCGCTGCAGAGCGCAGGCTCAGCGGCCATGGCTCATGGGCCCAGCTGCTCCGCGGCATGTGGGATCTTCCTGGACTGGGGCATGAACCTGTGTCCCCTGCATCAGCAGGTGGACTCTCAACCACTGCACCACCAGGGAAGCCCCAAATAAATCCTTTTTGAGAGATGAAATGAAAGACGGAATGAAATATATTCTATATTGAAATGAAAAATGAAAGTCCATAGAGCCTCTTATATTTTCCTTTATCCATATTTTGTCTCTGTCTTTCCTAAAATAGAATAGAATGAAATGATAAATGTATTTGTATGCAGCATTATTCTAAACTCAAGGTATTTAGTACAAAGCGTAAAAAGGAATTTCACGCACAGAAAGATTTAAAATAGTAGTTGAGAATACAAATAACTTTTTATATAACAGTTTTATTGAAATATAATTCATATACCATACAATTTTATTTAAAGTGTACTATGATTCAATGGATTTTAGTGTATTAACAGAGTTGTGTGACCATGAACACCAAGACTTTTAAAACATTTGTATCACCACCAAAAAAAGCCCCCTCCCCATTAGCAGTCACCCTCCCATTTCCTCTCAAATCCCCCAGACCTAGGCAACCACAAATCTACTTTCTGTCTCCATGGATTTGCCTACTCTGGACATTTCATATGATGAACTCATACAACATGTAGTCTTTGTGACTGGCTTCCTTCACTTAGCACAATGCTTTCAAGGTTCAAGAAATAATTCTTAAGAGAATTTTAATCTTTGAGAACAATCTATACGTACTCGCTGATTTTAAAATGAGCTATATAAAACAGCTTCCTTAGATAATCAATTGGTCATGTGTAGAAAATAAGCGACTCTTGGGTTAAAGTTGGATTGTTGGTATTGTCTGTGAATTAGTTTGCTCAGTGTTTCGGAGTAAAAGCCATTGAAACCTATAGCATCAGGGTTTTGTTTTTGTTTAGATTCCTTGACTCTGCCCCAGTCAGGGCCACAGACTGCATTCCTAATCTCACTCCATCAACTTAAATTTGCACAGAGACTGCAGGGAAATTGGAAGGACTATGGATGGATAAGCACAAATCTATCACCATTAGCAGAAAAGCAACTCAAAAGAAATCCTTGTTAAATGCAGTAGACATGCAATAGGATAAAAAGATTTACAGAAGACTCTCAAAATATAATTGTTGTTTTTATCTTGCCAAACTTCACTAATGTGAATCAATATATTAAATAGAGTTTTAAAAAGATAATTGGCCTAAACTGCTTCTGTAATCTATACTGAAACAATGATGTTTCCCTCCTCTACCTTAGGAGAAATCTCCCTGGAGATAGAGCAAAAGCTCTTGACATTATGATTCCCCTGGTGCAAAGTGAAGGGCAAGTTGCTTCAGATATGTATTGCCTCGTTGGTCGAATCTACAAAGATATGTTTTTGGACTCTAATTTCATGGATTCTGAAAGTAGAGACCATGGAGCTTCTTGGTAAGTGCACAGGAAAAGATACTTGATAAATCCATAACATAAAAAATTGTTTGCAAATGAATGTTAAATTATTGTTATTATCCTTTTGATTGTGTATTATGAAATAAATCTCACAATTTATAGCTTTAGTAAATAATTTTGTTGGAATTCATTTAATAAGGCAGAGTAAAATGGGATAGATTGGTTGAAAAGATAATGATTTAAGAAAAAAGAATTTTTAAAGATATTATAAAGTATAATACAATAAAAACATAATTTGGGGGAAAATTCAGGAGACATGAAAGAAGACCTGAATGGAAAAATATACCAAGTTTGTGGATGAGAAGACTTGATATTTTAAAGACGTTAATTCTCCACAGCAGGGCTTTTCATGTAATTCAACAAATTGATTCTAAAATTTATTTGAAAAACTAAAGGGCCAAGAATGAGCAAAGCAATTTTGGAGAACAAGGTGGAGGGACTTGCTCTCCCAGATAACAAGACATACTATAACAATGTAATAGTTAAGATGTTGCAGTATGAGTGCAAGCACAGACAAATAAAACACTGGAACCGAAGAGAGAGGCTGGAACAGACTGAGATATATAGATTTGAGACTAGATTTATGACATGGTATGCTTCATGAGCCAGAGTGGAAAGAATACACTCTTCAGGAATGGTACTGGGAAAATTTGTTTATCTGCTTGTAAAATAAAAATGAATCCCTAGTCTAACCCATGCACAGAAAATAAAATCCAAGTGAATTAAAGATCAAAATTTTTTTTAAAAAAACCTTAGAAAAAATATTTTTAGAATAAAATATACAAACTGAATTTATGACTTTGGGGTAAGAAAGAATTTCTTAAACAAGGTATTTTTAATACCATAAACCATAAAAGATTGGGAAAACTAGAGTCCACTAAAATTTGCATCTGCTCATCAAGGTTCTGTCTTTTGGAAAGAGTAGGTTCTATCGCATTGATCGTCCTGCCAATAACAATTATAAACATTGGAAAAACACTTAAAAAAAAAGTTTGAAAGCACCGAAGAGTGACTAAAGATAGTAAGAAACTGAAGAGTTTTAGATCTTTAGATGAAGGGTACCACATTAGATAAAATCCATTTTTAAATGCTTTTTCCTTTGGGGGAGCTCTCTGATCTGCAGGCACAGGGCGGTTAGAACTGAAGATGAAAATCATAGTTTCACTGGTTGGAGGAGTTAGTCTGAGGCTGCCAGAGTGCCTGGAAATTGAGTGATAGACCCCCTAAATGAAGGAGCCACAGAGAGAGCCCAAAATATAAGTATAAACGGCCCTTCCATTCTTGGCTGACCCCTGACATGTGCACATGTGGGGTAAAACTCAAAGGAGTCCAGCAGAAAATAGCAGCCAGAAGGCTGGAGCTGAACAGAGATTTCAGCAGTTGTGTAATGCAGAAGAGACAGAGTTTGGAGTTTGAACCTCACCAAGTCAAAGGGGCTTGGGTAAACGATTTGAGCTTTCCACTGAAACTCCAGAAGGTCCAAGGCTTCAGAATAAAAAAACTACATCCCAGGACTAAGGAAAATTAAGAGGAAAACCAAAACAGAGCCACCCTAATAAAACCTAAAACCAAGACTCCACATGAACAAGGTGAACTGCCAGTGATTTATTTATGTGTTGGAACAAAATTCAACCCTCTTAAGAGGAAGATAACAGAATCCAAACTCTCTACAACATATCATCCAAAGTGTCTACTACACCATCAGAAGCTACTAGATTTGTGAAGAGATAGGAAAGTATGATCCATAGTAAAAAAAAAAAAATCAGTAAATAGAAGTAGACCCACAGACAACAAAGATTTTGGAATTAGCAGAGATGGATATTAAAATAACAATGATAAATATGTTGAAGAGACTACTGAAAAAGATGGATATTATGGGTGAAAATATGAAGAATTATAGGAGATAAATGTAAACTGGAGAAGAACCAAATGGAAATTCTAGAACTGAAAATATAGTATTCAAAGTCAAAATTCCATCCAATGGGATTAATAAATAGGACACAATACAAGAAAGGATCAATAAACTTGAAAACAGGTGATTAGAAATCATTCAAACTGAAACAGAGAAAAGAAAAAGATTGAGAAATAAATTAATGGTCTCAGTGACCTGTGGAATAGCATTGAGCAGTCTAACATACATTATTGGAGTCTGAGAAGTAGAGAAGAGAGGTGATATATCAGGAAAAATATTTGAAGAATTAGTGACCAAATATTAACCAAATATGATCGAGCAAACAAACAAACAAACAAAAACAGCCCACAGATCTAGGAGGCTCAGCAAAAACCCAAGCAGGGTAAATACAAAGAAAACCATTCCTCAGCACCTCATAGTCAAATTCCTGTAAAACAAAATTAAAGAACATATCATAAATGCAGCCAGGAAAAAAGATACATTATATTCAAGGGGAAGAGTGAGTTCTGACTTTTAATCAGAAGGAAGCCAAAGACAATGGAATAACATCTTTAAAGTACTTAAAGCAGAAAACAGTCAACCAAGAATTCTCTACCCAGTGATAATGTCTTTCAAAAGTGAAATAAGGATATTTCTTGATAAATAAAAACAGATAATTTGTTGCCAGCAGACCTTTACTACAAAAAATGTTAAAGGAAAATCTTTAGGTTGAAGGGAAGTGATACCAGATGGAAACATGGATCTGTTAGAAGGCATGTAGAGCGCTGGAAATGGTAAAAATATTTATGAATACATAGAGAAGATATCATCAACAAAGTAAAAAAATAAACCACAGGCAGAGAGCAATGCATGTAACCAATATGGGATTTATATTCAATATATATAAATAACTCCTAAAAATACTTAAGAAAGAAAGAAAAAAGATTAAAAATGGGCATAGGAGAAGAACAGATCACTCACAAAAGAGGAATCACAACTGGCCAACAAACATATTTTTTAAAAAATACGAAAAATGCTGTACCTACAAGCTAAAACAGACATACCATTTTACACTATGAAGATTAACAAAAATTTATGAATTTGACATTGTCAGTTGTTGGCAAAGATGTTTGAGAAATGGGAGTCCTAGTCCACTGCTGGTTGTGGCAGAAAATCTTATGACTACTTAAAGATTTTGGTATTATCAAGGAAAGTTGACAGTTAGCCTTCCCTAGGTCCAGCAGATCTACTCCTAGTTTATACCCTAGAGAAATTCTTGAAGTTTCTCTACATAAAAGTTAAAACATAAAAAAAAAGAATCTTAAAAGAGTTGAGCAAAATAACCAAATGGCAGGATACATAGAGTATGATTTCGTGTATAGAAACTTTAAAAACAGTCATACACATCTAGTAAAAGTAGAGACGCATGAATGTACATCATAAATTCCCAATTCAGTAGAATAGTTACCAGTGGGGAAGGAGTAAAAAGGTATCATGAAATGCTTCACACGCAGCTGCAAGAATATTTAAAACATTTTATTTCTTAAGTCGAGTGGTGGGTATATCAGTGGGAAGTGTTGCTTATATTATCCTTCTGTACTTTTTAGTATTTCTAAAATGTTCCCCAAAGAGTGCCTGATTTAAAAAAATATTAGAGGTTGACTTACAGAAAGAGACAAACACCATATGATATCATTTATATGTGGAATGTAAAGCATGACACACAGGAACCCATCTACAAAACAGAAACAGACTCACAGATGTAGAGAACTGACTTGTGGTTGCCAAGGGGGAGGGGGTTGGGGAAGGGATGGATTTGGAGTTTGGGGTTAGCAGATGTAATTATATATGGAATGGATAAACAACAAGGTCCTACTGTGTAGCACAGAGAACTATATTCAATATCGTATAATAAATCATAATGGAAAAGAATATAAAAAAGAACATATATATACATGTATAACAATCACTTTTCTGTACAGCAGAAAGTAACACAACATTGTAAATCAACTATACTTCAATTTAAAAAAAAAGGAGGTTGACTTAGTTCAGGTGTTCCTCAATGATAGCATAACTTTTTTAAAATTGTGAAACAGAAATCTTAACGTTTCAAAATCTTGTATCACCTTAGCAGTTTAATGGTGGCCTGAAATTGGGATAATCGGTTATAATAAGGGAGGAAAACTTCCTAGATTTTCATTGACGGCTTTGGGTTGGACTTTTAAGTTTGTATTATAAATTGTTACTGCAATTCAGAGAGTTTTACCGTTTCTCTTAACTGATTTTTTCCCTGATGTTATAAAAGAGAAATGTAACTATGCAACCTTTCTATTACCAGAAGATTTCCACTTTTAGAAGATTCTTAATTGTAGGAGAATTAGAATCTGATATTTGGAAGCACTGTGCTGGTATAAATGCTTTGATTTGGCAGTGATAATGAAATGCATAGGTAATCTTTAAAAGCCTGATTTTCATGGTCAGCAGATTCAAATGGAAAACATCTTATGAAGTTAATGTGCATCGTGCACAGGAATAAAATAGAAGTGTTTCCCCATTTGAAAAACCAAACAATTTAGACTACTGAGAGTTTTCAAGGTCACATAAAGTTCAATAAAGGAGCACAAGTTTTTTTTTTTTTGGTTGTGTTTTTGTTTTAGCTTTCTAGACTTCCCAATTCTGGCTCCTTTTCAATGGTTCCCATTTAGCTGAGGAACATTAACTACATTAACTGTCTCTCAAAAGATCTTTGTGGGGCTTCCCTGGTGGCGCAGTGGTTGAGAGTCCGCCTGCCGATGCAGGGGACACAGGTTCGTGCCCCGGTCCAGGAGGATCCCGCGTGCCGCGGAGCGGCTGGGCCCGTGGGCCGTGGCCGCTGGGCCTGCGCGTCTGGAGCCTGTGCTCCGCAACGGGAGAGGCCGCAGCAGTGAGAGGTCTGCGTACCGCAAAAAAGAAAAAGATCTTTGTGTTCAAAGTTTTCAGGTCAAATTGAAGATGTCAGTTTTTTATGATTTCATTTTAAGCTATTCATTAATTTTCTTTTAAAAAAATTTATTTTATTTATTTATTTTTGGCTGTGTTGGGTCTTCGTTGTTGCGCGGGCTTTATCTAGTTCCGGTGAGTGGGGGGCCACCCCCCACTCCGGTGTGCGGGCGTCTCATTGTGGTGGCCTCTCTCGCCACAGAGCCGGGCTCTAGGCACGTGGGCTCAGTAGTTGTGGCACACGGGTTCTAGAGCGCAGGCTCAGTAGTTGTGGCGCACGTGTTCTAGAGCGCAGGCTCAGTAGTTGTGGCGCACGGGTTCTAGAGCGCAGGCTCAGTAGTTGTGGCGCACGGGCTCAGCTACTCCGCAGCACACGGGATCCTCCTGGACCAGGGCTCAAACCCGTGTGCCCTGCATTGGCAGGCAGACTCTCAACCACTGCGCCACCAGGGAAGCCCTCATTAATTTTCTAGTAAGAACAGGGAAAGCAGTTAGAAATCAAAGCCTTTTCATGGGAAGAGCCTTAGGAGTTGACCTGGGTGTGTCACTCACTGATTTATCAAGTAATATAAGAATGTCACTTCTACTGTAGATTATCTGTCTATAACCTGCCATTATTATCATTATATCCATTTGTCCTACAGGTCGTTAAGAACAATTCCCCCCTATTTTAAAATGGGTGTTTTTTCATGCCCTCACACTTGTAAAGCCACTTCAGTATTTCTTAGTGTTTCAATCCAACTCCCACAGTCCTGCAAACACACTCATTCGTGTTGGTGTGTTGGCATCATCTGTAACCTCCCTTTCTGTTAGAACTGAGAAGTAAAAGCACGTTGTCAAGGTGCTGACCTAAGAGGGCATTACCAAGGATATTAGGCATCTGGCCAGACTTACCCAGGATTATGCATTTCCTGAGTCCCAGAGAGTTGTTGCAACTGACCTTTTTTAACCCATAATCCTCTGAGCTTTCACTCATCAAGTGCCACGATGGGATAAGGAGTGAGTGGCAGGCAGTCAGTCCCTAAAGCTTCTTTCCATGGACAGTTTCCATAGCCTGAATCATTTTCTGTTGGCTTGAATGGACAGTCATCTACTGAGCATGGGAAGTTTAGGATAAGAGCTTCAACTCAATAGAAAAAGAGCCCCAAGTAGTTGGGATTACAATGGCACATAGAACTCTTTCTTGAAATTTCCCTTCTTTTGTTTTTTAATTTATTTTATTTTAATTTATTTATTATTTTTGGCAGTGTTGGGTCTTTATTGCTGAGTGTGGGCTTTCTCTAGTTGCGGCAAGCGGGGGCTACTCTTCATTGTGGTGCGCGGGCTTCCCATTGCGGTGGCTTCTCTTGTCGCGGAGCACGGGCTCTAGAGCGCGCAGGCCTCAGCAGATGTGGTGCGTGGGCTCAGTAGTTGTGGCTCGTGGGCTCTAGAGTGCAGGCTCGGCAGTTGTGGTGCACAGGCTTAGTTTCTCCACGGCACATGGGATCTTCCCAGACCAGGGCTGGAACCCGTGTCCCCTGCATTGGCAGGCAGACCCCCAACTACTGCGCCACAAAGAAAGTCCTGAAATTTCCCTTTTTAACATCTTTAATGAGTTTACTGTTCCTGACTTACACCACAGGGAGAAAGCTTGACATTCCTCTGAGCATTCATTGTGTTTGGTATCAGGGCACTTTTTTACTTCTAGGGAGGTCTTCTAATGCAGGTCTATTTTCTGAGAGGTTTACTTGGGATTCAGAATGCAAAAATACAAAATAAGAAAAAAGTTTATGGTTTAGATTTTTTTTAAGTTTGGAGAATAGTAATATGTTGTAGAACAAACTTTTCTTGTTGAAGCTTATCTGGGACAGAGGGCGAGTGGTTTAAAGGAACACATCCTGCTGATTTAAGTATAAAAAAAGAGTAGTTTTCTAACATTTGATGTTTTTCATTGTCACTTCCTTAGTTATTTTTGGTCACTGAAGCTCTTGCGGATGGCTAAAATAATGCTAATTTTTTTCTGTATGTAAGTTTTGGGGGTTTGTGTGTGTGTGTGTGTGTGTGTGTGTGTGTGTGTGTGTGGTATGCGGGCCTTTCACCGCTGTGGCATATCCCATTGCGGAGCACAGGCTCCGGACGCACAGGCTCAGCGGCCATGGCTCACGGGCCCAGCCACTCCGCGGCATGTGGGATCTTCCTGGACCTGGGCACGAACCCGCGTCCCCTGCATCGGCAGGCGGACTCTCGACCACTGCGCCACCAGGGCAGCCCTATATGTAAGTTTTTATAATCCAAGTTAAGGTATGAAAAATACCTTTTTGATCTTTAGGTAACTAAACTGAGTTTGACTTTTAGTTATTAAACGGTTGTAGCTTTTTTATCATGGCTTGTCAATATAAAGTTAAATATAAGTTAAAGAAAGCAGCAATGGTACTCGTCACAAGTGCTGGTTTGAGGATGTTTGGGGCTACTATAGAATCAAGAGCAAGGTCGGGACTTTCCTGGTGGTCCGGTGGTTAGGACTCAGCTTCCACTGCAGGGGGCGTGGGTTCGATCCCCTGTAGGGGAACTAAGATCCCACATGCTGCAAGTTGCAGCCAAAAAAAAAAAAGAGCAGGGCAAGAGAGTGAAGCTGGGAGGATAGCCAGCTTTCAAAGGCAATATTGTGACCCAAGAGCCTAGATTTACATCCTAAAAAAACGCAAGAAACAAAACCCACGGAGTTTCTGAAGTGACAGACTGAAATGGAATGACCCAAGGCAATATTATGGACCATGACTTGGAGGTCATGGAAGGTTCATTGCCAAGATTATCTCTACAACTTCTTTTTTAACCTAATCTGAAAAAGAAATAACCACAAAGTAGTTATGCTGAATTCATATGTAGAATGACTTACTGAGAACATTTTGATATATGCAGTATTTGTTCAATACATAGAAATAATAATCAATCCCTTAAACATTAGAGTTCACATAAGGTTTTTGTATATGTTATTAACCACTTGGAGGCTTAACACACCTTGTAAAGTAGGCAAGGCTGACATTTTTCTTTCCATTTTACAGCTAAGGCAAGTGAAACTCAAAGAACTTAAGTGAATTTCTTGATGTTTTGTGATTAATAAAATTTCAAGTACAATTTTTTCAGATCCAGTGTTGTTTTTACTACATCCTAGGCTCATTTTCCTGGAATTTCTAGGAACAAACATTCCTAGGAATATGTGTACTGTTTTGTTGAGGAGGCCTGGACTTTTGGGAGACGGGCATGAAATAAATCTTGACTCAGTACTTGGAAACAGTGTGATCTTAGGCAAATTACTTAACCTTTAGGAAATTCAGTTTTCTTATTTGAAAAATAAGAATAATACCTACCTAGATGAATTAGAAATGTTCTTAGCATCCTAAAAGTAGCCGAATACCTTACTCCAATGGGCTTAAGCAATAAGAAAATGTAACTTCTAAAACATGAAGTCCAGAAATAGGGCTGGGTCTGGTTAAGTTGAGTCGGCAGCTTAAAAATGTCAGCCAAGTCTGTTTCCTTGTTATTGCTATGGGTGGCTCTGCCCTCAGTCTGGCCTTCTTAGAGTTGCAAGGGGCTGTGGCCATTTCCGGTATCAATCTAACTTAGCTATGCCAGGTCTGAGATGGGAGAAAAGGAGGCCATCACTTTTTGTATCTTTTTCTTAGGACTAAGAAAACACTCATAAAAACCTACCCCACACTTTCCTTACATTTCTTTATGCTTCTAGTATTTCATCATCACCGCAGCACTACACAAGTCACTAGCAAGGAAGATGGCATTATTACAAATGGTTTAAACTCATCACTTTAGGAGGAATAGATGCTCTGTTTGAGAGATTAAATGAAGCAACATATGTTCAAGTCCTGGAATTTAGTAGGCCCTTAGAGTTATATCCTTAGTATATAATATGAGAAAATATTTTATATTTCTTTATATAATGTTATATTTATCCATGTTCAAACTGGACATTGACTAGATAAATGGATATTGATTAGATTCCTTTTCCCCAAAATATGCCTGAGTTTCCTTTCTCTTATTTCTGGATCTAGTTGAACATTTTAGCTAATGAGGGAAAAGAGAGTCTGTATACTTTGTACATAGGACTTGCTAGAATTTCATATATCAATACCACAGCTGTCATGGGGTCACTGGGATAGGCACTGATTGCTTGAAATCATATTTGGTTTTAGAGATCATGGTATTCTTGAGAGGAGATAGGAAGTCATTTTCAGAATTTTGAAAGGGAATTAGGTGCCTATACTGTATTAGCATAATCATGTCTCCCTGTTGTAATGCCAAAAAAGATCCATAGCCAGGAAATTAAAAGCATTAAGTCTGTTTTTAGCATTAACACGTTCATTTTTCCATAGTAACTTGGGAAAGAACAGACAGCTTTGCCTTATCAACTAATTTTCTTTTACGTCAGTGACAGTGCTATTCAAACAGTATTGCGTGCCTAGTAACTGTTTAGTTTTTACATGATTAATGGGGTTGGCTTTACTTTGGAAGAGTTATGTAACAAACCAATCGACATACAAATAAAGACTAATGTCTATTTTCCATTTGCCAGATTAGCCCCCCCCTTTTGTTTTCTTGGCTTTGAGATATCTTTCTCTGTGTTATCTCTATTTCTACCACCCTCTTCCCCCTTCCCAGAGTTTTATCTCACCATTATTTCACTGACATTTTTGTTTAGTCCTTGGTTGTCTCTATAAGTGAGTTTCCAAATTTTGGATGATTTTTATCCTTAGAGCATAAAACCTGAAGAGTTCTTCGTAACTCAGTGTGACACCCAGCTCATTGGTGTCCAGATGTAGATGGCTCTTAAGGGACCAGCAATTCCAGGATGACCTGGAGACTTGGGTAAAACATAGAGTGTGTCCATGATTGCTCTGTAAACAAGTGCCCTGGTGCATTGCTCTCATGCCTTGACCTTGATTTAACATGGGATTCAACAGATGACAGATTGCGTGAAGCTCTGTTGTGGCATGACCAAGTCGAAGTCCAAGAATGGTCATATTTAATAAGTCACTGTGGAGGTTTTCTAATTGTGGCTAATGAGCATTATGCACCTAAGGAGAGAAACTAAGGCTTGCTTTCTGTAACCCAGTCGTCAGAGGGATGAGTGAGAGAACTAGATGTTTACCAGGCATTATGATGAAAAGGAAGGAGCATTTGGAAGAATAAGGGTGATTTCACTTAGTGAACCAAAGCAATTGTTTCCAGGCCTGGCTGGATATCAGAATTGCTTGGGGAGTTTTTCAACAATGCAGAGTTCTTTGTCCCTGGAAATTTTGCTTAGTGGATCCATTTTATTGAATAGATTAACCATAATTGATAATATGACTGTTCCTTTTTTATTAAATGTTTAGACTTTCCCTGTATTTTGCTGTCAGTCCCTCCTTCCTAAACCTTTACTGCTCTTCATATCTTTAAAGAATAAGTTTAAACCCCTGGCCCTACCTCCCCTTCAGAGCTTTCCCGAATCTGTCTCCTCCCATCTTCCCAGCCTTCTTAGAATATGAGTTTTGCATTTTAATTTGAGGGAATTGGCAGTTATTGGAAAGATGAGTTTAGATTGGTCATACACATTTGAGAACTCTTCGCTCTCAGAAGCAATCAAGTAAGTGCCCATTAAAATCCTGAGCTGTGCTTTCTTGTTATCAATTAGCAAGAATGAAAAGAGACGAGAATACTTTAATTTGGCATGGGTGCGATATAAAAGTCTCTCTCCTATACTGCTCTTGGGAATGTGAATTGGTAAGAACTTTCTGGAACGCAGTTTGGCATTCTGTATCAAGAGCCTTGAAATAATTCATGTTCTTTAATCCAGTTATGTACTTCGTAAACTATCCTAAAAAAATAGCAGATATGGAAACAAAGATGTGTTTACAATGTTCCTGCATTGAATTGTATGGTAACGAAAAATTGGAAGAAACCTAAATGTCCAACAGTAGGGAAAATGTTAAATGGAAGGATAACATCCCCGAGTGATGGAATATCATTCGTTCAAAGTTGTGTGTGTTGGTGGTAAAAATATACATAAATAAAACTTAACATTTTGACCATTTTAAGCGTATGATTCAGTGGCATTAAGTACATTCACACTGCTGTGCTCTCATCACCACTGCTCACCCACAGCCTTCTCAACTTGCAAAACTTAAAGTCTGTACCCATTAAACAGCTTTCGATTCTCCCCTCCCCCCAGCTCCTGGCAAACACCATTCTTCTTTCTGTCTCTCTGAGTTTGACTACTCTAGGTATCTCATATAAGTGGAATCATATAGTATTTGTCTTTTTTGTGAATGGCTTATTTCACTTAGCAGGATGTTCTCAAGGTTCACCATGTTGTAACATGTGTCTGAATTTCCTTTTTAAAGGCTGAATAATATTCCATTTAATGTATATACTACATGGTGTTTATCCATTCACCTGTCAGTGGACACTTGGGTTTGTTTCCACCTTTTGGCTCTTGTGAATAAATGCTGCTATGAACATGGGTGTACGAATATCTGTTTGAGTCCTCTGCGTTCAATTCTTTTGAGTATATGCCCAGAAGAAAATTCGGGTTCTGTGAATTTCTTTCTTCTTTTTTAAAAAAATTTTTTGGCTGCGTCGGGTCTTAATTGCGGCGCATGGGCTCTTTGTTGTGGCACTCAGGCTTTCTCTCTAGTTGTGGCCTCTGGGCTCCAGGACACATGGGCTTTGTAGTTTGTGGCACACAGGCTCTAGTTGAGGCGTGCAAGCTCAGTAGTTGTGGCACTCAGGCTTAGTTGTCCCACAGCATGAGGGATCTTAGTTCCCCAACCAGGGATCAAACCTGTGTCCCCTCATTGGAAGGTGGATTCTTTACCACTGGCCCACCAGGGAAGTCCAGAAAATTGTGGTTTTAAACAAATATTTAATAGTAACATGCTTCATGATATCATGTGAAAATTAAAAACAGATTATTAAAATAGCATGATTCTCTTTTTTTGGAAAAAAATATGCAAATAGTAAAAGGACTGAAAGAAGGTAGTTAGAATTTTGAGTTTTTAGATCTTTCATCCTGACTTTTCTTTAATAATAAAGATCATATACAAATAAGTAGTTTGAATTGGAGAGGGTTTCTCCCCCATCTCCAGATCAGATCAACAGAGTGATTTGGCACTAGTTTTCATCCCATGCTGTCTTGCTTTACCTCTAAGTTATTTTATGAGTGATAAGTTCAGAAATATCCCTGGAGATGTAAGGCACTGTGAAATTCTAATTTAATTACTTGTATGTCTCACAGAAAGAATCACAGCTGTTGTATCACAAAGAAGGAAAATGACAGCTAAATAGAAGGAGCTTGAGTTGAGCTCAGTTTCTTCATTGATGGAAAGTAGATGCTCTTTAGCTCGAAACAATTGATTTAAGAATATTTTCTTTATTCTTGACTTTGTTGAACACCTCAGTACAGATGCAAAAAGTGAGCTATGTCTTTATTATAAAGAGCTCATCACTCCATTATCAAGTACTTAGCTCTTTTAGAGCTAGCTTACAATCAGGTGACAAATACAGTGCTGATATAAGGCAGCCCTTGAACAAAAACCTGTTGCTTTGAAAACTTGAACAAAAACTTTGCAACTCTTCAGTGTAATAATGAGTTGAAGAATACAAATTATTTATCCTCTTTCAACAAATATTTAGTACTAAAATAGAAAAAAATCAACAATAGTGGAAATAACTTCATACAGTTACTCAAATATACTCACTAGAATTTTCTTAAGATGCCTGGTTCCATCCTTAAGATTTGTTTCCTTCATGAAGTCTTAATTTAGCTTCACTTACCTCTAATCATTTTACTTCTCTATTTTTATAGATAGTTTTCCACTAGTAATCACTGTTTATAGATTTCTTTATGTAAGAACTAACATATTGTTCATGTTCATCTATCCTCTTGCTAGTTAAACTGTAAAGTTTTCAATGACATGAAATGTCTTTGGTGCATTTTTATGGGCACATTCAGCAGTATTGCCATATCAGTCTTTTAAAAATATTAGTCTATAGTCTAATAAGATTGATCAGGGCTTCCCTGGTGGCGCAGTGGTTGAGAGTCCGCCTGCCGATGCAGGGGACACGGGTTCGTGCCCCGGTCTGGGAAGATCCCACATGCCGCGGAGCGGCTAGGCCCATGAGCCATGGCTGCTGGGCCTGCGCGTCCAGAGCCTGTGCTCCGCAACGGGAGAGGCCACAGCAGTGAGAAGCCCACGTAATGCAAAAAAAAAAAAAAAAAAAAAAAAGATTGATCAAATACATTTTATGACAAACACCATTCTTTCCAAGAATATATCAATACCTGTTTCTGTAGTATATAGAATCCAAGCTTCATCCTTCATATAAAAGCAGTTCTATTTTTATTTCTCATTATTATTCTTCCTATTTCACCCAACTCCCTTTTACTAAAAAGCAAAAACAAAAAAAGAGGTAATGAAAAAGGACTAAAAAAAATTTTTTTTAAACACACACCAAAGGATAAGCAGAGTCATACAGAGAAGAGGGCTCAGGTTTGGAATCCAGCAGAACTGGGTAAAGTTCCTGCTCAACCACTTTTAAATTGCGTGACTATTTCCATGCTTCAATGTTCTGATTAGTAAACCTGAGAGAATCCTTCCTACCTTAAAGAGTTGTCAGAATTAGAAATATTATGCTCGAAGTGTCAAGTACAATGCCTGTACCCAGTAGGTGCCCAGTCATGATAGGTAGCTATTGTTATTGTTTCTTTTACTATCTGGTGGTACCCACAGCTTCCTGTGGTAGAGAATATCATCAGGGCTATATTGTATTATTGTTAGAAATACACTGTCCCTGTTCATAGGAAGATGATATATTCCCACCCCATGACACGAGGTTCGGGTATGTGTGTTGGTTGATACTCTTTATCAGCAGAAGCTTTAAAAGCTATGTCACGGCTATGTCAGGTATACTTTTCCTTAGCTATTTTCTGGGGAAAGCCCCTCCTTTAGGCTGGGTCCCAGAGGGAGAACAATGTCAGGCAGCGCTGAGCCAGCTGATACAGAAACTTGCAAGCCACTGGGATTTGCTGTTGATACTCAGCACATTTACCCTAAAATGACTAATTTATCATCTTCAGTCGAAATGGATGGTTTCATTATTTTAGCATCTATATTTATTTTTATCAAGTTTGAATTTTAAAAAAAGCAGTGAGGGCTTTCCTGGTGGCGCCGTGGTTGAGAGTCCGCCTGCCGATGCAGGGGACACGAGTTCGTGCCCCGGTCCGGGAGGATCCCACATGCTGCAGAGCAGCTGGGCCCGTGAGCCATGGCTGCTGCGCCTGTGCGTCCGGAGCCTGTGCTCCGCAACGGGAGAGGCCACAACAGTGAGAGGCCCGCGTACACCAAATAAACAAAACAAAAAAACAAAAAAAAAAACAGTGAAATGATAAAATATATATGGAAAGTTAGCACCGGGGAACACAGATACTCGAGTGATAAGGATCAACATGCTCTTTAAAATAAGCTTTTAAGTAACAGCATGAAAAGTGAATCATATGCCACTTCTTCAGAGGAGACTATACTCTCCCTAGCAATAAATTAAAGGAGTTTCTCATGTAAGACTCTAAGTAGGCAGCAATGAAAACTATATAAACAATGTCTTCAATAATTTTATTAAATAGTGAATTCCAATAATATTAAAACGTAATGTGGTGAAGATGGTACGCAATTTAGTAATGTGGTCCAAGGATGTAGCTTTCTGGTCTTATGGTCTTATCAAGGTCAGGATTTAGATTACTAGGGAAGTGAATAGATTATTTGAATTTTATATGACCTGCTGTATTTATCACTTGTCTCAGCCTGGCTCTTGGTAAGAAGTGGATGCAGTTTTTCTTCATTCAGCAAGTATTTTGTTACCACCTGCAATGAGTCAGGCATCCTGATGGATCAGGCACTGGAGATTTAGTACGCAACAGGACTGACAAGGTCCCTGCTCTCAGAGAATATACATTCTATAGTGGGAGATAGATGATAAAAAGAATAATTTCAGATTGCTATAAATTCTGTAATAGATATAGAACTATTCAGTTTCCTTTCTTTTTCTTGTGTCATGCTAATCTGTGATTTTCAAGAAAATTTTCCAGTTCACCTAAGTTGTTGTATTTATTGGGATAAGGTTATTCCAAATATACTTTTAGTTTCTTTTTAATGCTAGTAGGACCTATACTAATGTCCCCCTTTTCATTTCTGATACTTTTGAATAACAGTAATTTGTATTCTCTTTCTCTCTCTTATGAGCAGTCTACCTAGGAGTTTATCAATTTTATTTATCTTCTTCTAGAACCAACTTTTGGCACTGTTGATTTTCTTTATTGCACATCTATTTTCTACTTCATTGATTTCTGTTCTTTCCTTTATTATACCCTCCTTCCACTTTGTGTGGGAATATATTCTGTTATATTTCTAGATGGAAGCTTAGAGCATTGATTTTTCAACCTTGCTCCCTTCCCAGCATATGCATTTAAAGATAAAAATTGTTCTGCATCCCAGAAGTTTTCATGTATTGAACTTTCAATATTGTTCAGCTCAAATACCTTTTAAGTTTCAGTGTGGCTTTTTAGACCCCTGGGTTCTTCAGAAGTAGGTGCCCAATTTACAAACATATCTTTCTTTCTTGTTCTCTAGTTTAATTCTATTTCTATGAGAGGTGCCTTTACAGCCCAGGATATAGTCCACTGTTGTTGGGCGTAGTGTTCCACATAAGTCAGGTAGATTAACTTGATTAATCATGTTATTCAAATCTTCCGTATCTTCACTGATATTTTTTGTCTGCCTGTTTGATCATCACTGAGAGTGGTGTTTTGAGATCTCCCACTATGAATGTAGATTTGTCTATTTTTTAGTTTTGTCAGTTTTTGCTTTATGTATTTTGAAGCCATGTTAACAAGTGTGTTTAGGATTATAAATCTTCCTGTTGAACTTACCCTTTAATCATTATGAAATGTTCCTCCTTATATCTTGCAATAATTTTTGCCTTAAAGTTAGTTTTGTCTGATATTAATATCTAATCACAACAGATTTCTTTTGGTTAGTAGTTGAGTGATACATCTTTATGCATCATTTTACTTTCAACCTAACTGTATCCTTATATTTAAAGTGTGTCTCTTATAAATGCATTATAGTTGTTTCTTTTTTCTTTTTTTTTTTTTTTTTTTGCTGTTGTTCTTAAATCAAATTTGAGAAGTCTTTTTTATTTGGAGTGTTTAGGTCATTTACATTCAATGTGGTAACTGGTAGTTGTGCTTATGTCTTACCATCCTGCTATTTATTTTCTATTTATTTCGTATCTTCTTTGTTCCATTAATCCTCCATTCCCTCCATTTTTTCGATTAACTTAGTATTACATTTTATCGTCTATTAACACTTTAGTAATACTTTTTATTTTATGCTTTTAGTAGTTCCCTAGAGGTGACAATCCACATCCTTGGCTTTTAGTCTACCTTAAATTTGTACTTTACCACTTCCTGAACAAGGAAAGAAACTTAGAGCAGTGTAAATATTTAATAGTTTAGTTAATATCTTTTATATATAGTCAAATATTTACCCTTTCTGATGCTCTTCCTGCAGTTCAGTGCTTCCAACTGGAATCACTACTCTTCAGCCTGAATACGTTTAGTATTTTCTATAATGTGGATCTGCTGGCAACCAATTCTGCCAGTTTTTGTTTGTATGAACACATCTTTCTTACACCTTTTCTTTTTCTTTTTATCACTCTAAAGATGTTGTTGCATTATCTTTTGGCTTCCATAGTTTGTATTGCAAAGTCAGCTCTCAATTGTATTACTCCTTGGAAAGTAATGTATCTTTTTCTTTCTGGCTGATTTTAAGATTTTCCTCTGTGTCTTTGGTTTCGACATTTAGGCTGTGCTTATTATTTAATCGTGCTTGAAGTTTACTGAGCTTTTTGGATCTGTGGGTTAATGTTTTCAACAGTTTGGGATATTTTTGGCCTTATGTCTTCAAATATTTCTTGTGTTCTGTATGCTCTCTTTCCTCTTCCTGGGGCTACAGTGATACATATGTTAGACCATTTAACTTTATCTCACATGTCTCTTATGCTCTGTTTTGTTTTTTCCCCTATCTTTTTCACTCCCTGCTTCAGTTTTGATATTTTTTATTGACCTGTTTTTTTTATTTCACCAAATCTATCTTCTGCTGCATCTAGTCTGCTATTAAACACATACAATGAATTCTTATTTTCAGGCATTGTATTTTTTAGTTCTACATTATTTGATTCTCTTTTTTTAGATTTCAATTCTCTGTTGCAATTGTTTCTCTTTTATTCATTTGTCCATTTTTTTCTTGATTTTCTTCACCATATTTGTAATAATTATTTAAAGTCCTTGTCTACAAACTCCAACACCTGAATTATCTGTGAGGCTGGTCCTCGTCTGTTTTGCTCTTTTGTTTATTGGTCACATTTTCCTGACTCTTTGCATGTCTCATAATTCTTTAATGTCTGCCATATATTTTGTATTTAAGAATTATTGAGACTGAGGATGATTTTATTTTCTCTCATAGAAGGCTCTTACTTTCCTCTGTTAGCCAGGCAGGGTGAGAAGCTGATTACCTCAAAAACCACAACTGAGTTGAGTTGGTCTGGCTTTCAGGGTTTTTTTTTAATAACTTTATTTTTTTTAATTTAATTTAATTTATTTTTTATACAGCAGGTTCTTATTAGTCATCGATTTTATGCACATCAGTGTATACATGTCAATCATAATCTCCCAACTCATCCCACCACCACCCCACCCCACTCCCGCTTTCTGCCCTTGGTGTCCATACGTTTGTTCTCTACATCTGTGTCTCTATTTCTGCCCTGCAAACCGGTTCATCTGTACCATTTTTCTAGGTTCCACATATATGTGTTAATATACGATATTTGTTTTTCTCTTTCTGACTTACTTCACTCTGTATGAGTCTCTAGATCCATCCACATCTCAATAAATGACCCAATTTCGTTCCTTTTTATGGCTGAGTAATATTCCATTGTATATAGGTACCACATCTTCTTTATCCATTTGTCTGTCGATGGGCATTTAGGTTGCTTCCTGGCTATTGTAAATAGTGCTGCAATGAACATTGGGGTGCATGTGTCTTTTTCAATTATGGTTTTCTCTGGGTATATGCCTAGTAGTGGGATTGCAGGATCATATGGTAATTCTATTTTTAGCTTTTTAAGGAACCTCTATACTGTTTTTCATAGAGGCCATATCAATTTACATTCCCACCAACATTGCAAGAGGGTTCCCTTTTCTCCACACCCTCTCCAGCATTTGTTGCTTGTAGATTTTCTGATGATGCCCATTCTAACTGGTGTGAGGTGATACCTCATTGTAGTTTTGATTTGCATTTCCCTAATAATCAGTGATGTTGAGCAGCTTTTCATGTGCTTCTTGGCCATCTCTATGTCTTCTTTGGAGAAATGTCTGTTTAGGTCTTCAGCCCATTTTTCGACTGGGTTGTTTGTTTTCTTAATATTGAGCTGCATGAGCTGTTTATATATTTTGGAGATTAATCCTTTGTCCATTGATTTTTTTGCAAATATTTTCTTCCATTCTGAGGGTTGTCTTTTCGTCTTGTTTATGGTTTCCTTTGCTCTGCAAAAGCTTTGTAGTTTCATTAGGTCCCATTTGTTTATTTTTGTTTTTATTTCCATTACTCGAGGAGGTGGATCAAAAAAGATCTTGCTGTGATTTATGTCAAAGAGTGTACTTCCTATGTTTTCCTCTAAGAGTTTTATAGTGTCCGGTCTTACATTCAGGTCTCTAATCCATTTTGAGTTTATTTTTGTGTATGGTGTTAGGGCGTGTTCTAATTTCATTCTTTTACATGTAGCTCTCCAGTTTTCCCAGCACCACTTATTGAAGAGACTGTCTTTTCTCCATTATATATCCTTGCCTCCTTTGTCATAGATTAGTTGACCATAGGTGCATCAGTTTATCTCTGGGCTTTCTATCTTGTTCCATTGGTCTATGTTTCTCTTTTTGTGCCAGTACCATATTGTCTTGATTACTGTAGCTTTGTAGTATAGTCTGAAGTCAGGGAGTCTGATTCCTGCAGCTCCGTTTTTTTCCCTCAAGACTGCTTTGGCTATTTGGGGTCTTTTATGTCTCCATACAAATTTTAAGATTTTTTTGTTCTAGTTCTGTAAAAAATGCCATTGGTAATTTGATAGGGATTCCATTGAATCTGTAGATTGCTTTGGGTAGTATAGTCATTTTCACAATATTGATTGTTCCAATCCAAGGACATGGTATATCTCTCCATCTGTTGGTATCATCTTTAATTTCTTTCATCAGTGTTTATAGTTTTCTGCATACAGGTCTTTTGTCTCTCTGGGTAGGTTTATTCCTAGGTATTTTATCCTTTTTGTTGCAATGGTACATAGGAGTGTTTCCTTAATTTCTCTTTCAGATTTTTCATCATTAGTGTATAGGAAAGCAAGAGATTTCTGTGCATTAATTTTGTATCCTGCAACTTTATCAAGTTTATTGGTTACCTCTAGTAGTTTTCTGGTGGCATCTTTAGGACTCTCTATGTATACTATCATGTCATCTGCAAACTGTGACAGTTTTACTTTTTCTTTTCCAGTTTGAATACCTTTTATTTCTTTTTCTTCTCTGATTGCCGTGGCTAGGACTTCCAAAACTGTGCTGAATAATAGTGGTGAGAGTGGACATCCTTGTCCTGTTCCTGATCTTAGAGGAAATACTTTCAGTTTTTCACCATTGAGAATGATGTTTGCTGTGGGTTTCTCGTATATGACCTGTATTATGTTGAGGTAGTTTCCCTCTATGCCCACTTTCTGGATAGTTTTTATCAAAAATGGGTGTTGAATTTTGTCAAAAGCTTCTTCTGCATCTATTGAGATGATCATATGGTTTTTATTCTTCAGTTTGTTAATATGGTGTATCACATTGATTGATTTGTGTATATTGAAAAATCCTTACATCCTTGGGATAAATCCCAGTTGATCATGGTGTATGATCCTTTCTAATGTGTTGTTGGGTTCTGTTTGCTAGTATTTTGTTGAGGATTTTTGCATCTATATTCATCAGTAATATTCGTGTGTAATCTTCTTTTTTTGTAGTATCTTTGTCTGGTTTTGGTATCAGGGTGATGGTGGCCTCATAGAATGAGTTTGGGAGTGTTCCTTCCTCCACATTTTTTGGGAAAAATTTGAGAAGGATGGGTATTAGGTCTTTTCTAAATGTTTGATAGAATTCACCTGTGAAGCCATCTGGTCCTGGACTTTTGTTTGTTGAAAGATTTTTCATCACAGTTTCAATTTCATTACTTGTGATTGGTCTGTTCATATTTTCTATTTCTTCCTGGTTCAGTCTTGGAAGGTTATACCTTTCTATGAATTTGTCCATTTCTTCTATTGTTGTCCTTTTTATTGGCATAGAGTTGCTTATAGTAGTCTTAGGATGCTTTGTATTTCTGCTGTGTCTGTTGTAACTTCTCCTTTTTCATTTCTAATTTTATTGATTTGAGTCCTCTCCCTCTTTTTCTTGATGAGTCTGGCTAATGGTTTATCAATTTTGTTTATCTTCTCAAAGAACCAGTTTTTAGTTTTATTGATCTTTGCTATTGTTTTCTTTGTTTCTCTTTCATTTATTTCTGCCCTGATCTTTATGATTTCTTTCCTTCTACTAATTTTGGGTTTTGTTTGTTCTTCTTTCTCTAGTTTCTTTAGGTGTGAGGTTAGATTGTTTATTTGAGATTTTTCTTGTTTCTTGAGGTAGGCTTTTATAGCTATAAACTTTCCTCTTAGAACTGCTTTTGCTGCAGCCCATAGGTTTTGGATCATCATGTTTTCATTGTCATTTGTCTCTAGGTATTTTTTGATTTCCTCTTTGATTTCTTCAGTGATCTCTTGGTTTTTTAGTAACGTATTGTTTAGCCTCCATGTGTTTGTGTTTTTTACATTTTTTTCCTGTAATTCATTTCTAATCTCATAGTGTTGTAGTCAGAAAAGATGCTTGATATGATTTCAGTTTTCTTAAATTTACTGAGGTTTGATTTGTGACCCAAGATGTGATCTATCCTGGAGAATGTTCTGTGTGCACTTGAGAAGAAAGTGTAATCTGCTGTTTTTGGGTGGAATATCTTATAAATGTCAGTTAAATCTATCTGGTTTATTATGTCATTTAAATCTTCTGTTTCCTTATTTATTTTCATTTTGGATGATCTGTCCATTGGTGTAAGTGAGGTGTTAAAAGTCCCCCACTATTATTGGGTTACTGTCAATTTCCTCTTTTATAGCTGTTAGCAGTTGCCTTATGTATTGAGGTCCTCCTATGTTGGGTGCATATATATTTATAATTGTTATATCTTCTTCTTGGATTGATCCCTTGATCATGATGTAGTGTCCTTTCTTGTCTCTTGTAACATCCTTTATTTTAAAGTCTCTTTTATCTGATATGGGTATTGCTACTCCAGCTTTCTCTGGATTTTCATTTGCATGGAATATCTTTTTCCATCCCCTCTCTTTCAGTCAGAATGTGTCCCTAGGTCTGAAGTGGGTCTCTTGTAGACAGCATGTATATGGGTCTTGTTTTTGTATCCATTCAGCAAGCCTCTTTTGGTTGGAGCATTTAATCTATTCACGTTCAAGGTAATTATCGATATGTATGTTCCTATTACCATTTTCTAAATTGTTTTGGGTTTGGTTTTGTAGGTTCTTTTCTTCTCTTGTGTTTCCCAGTTAGAGAAGTTCCTTCAGCATTTGCTGTGGAGCTGGTTTGGTGGGGCTGAATTTTCTTAGCTTTTGCTTGACTGTAAAGCTTTGGATTTCTCCATCAAACCTGAATGAGATCCTTGCTGGGTAGAGTAATCTTGGTTGTAGGTTCTTCCCTTTCATCACTTTACATATATCATGCCACTCCCTTCTGGCTTATAGAGTTTCTGCTGAGAAATCAGCCTTTAACCTTATGGGAGTTCCCTTGTATGTTATTTGTCATTTTTCCCTTGATGGTTTCAATAATTTTTCTTTGTCTTTAATTTTTGCCAATTTGATTACTATGTGTCTCGGCATGTTTCTCTTTGGGTTTTTCCTGTATGGGACTCTCTGCGCTTCCTGGACTTGATTGGTTATTTCATTTCCCATGTTAGGGAAGTTTTCGACTGTAATCTCTTCAACATTTTTCTCGGGTTCTTCCTCTCTCTATTCTCCTTCTGAGACCCCTATAATGAGAATGTTGTTGCATTTAATGTTGTCCCAGAGGTCTCTTAGGCTGTCATCATTTCTTTTCATTCTTTTTCTTTATTCTGTTCTGCAACAGTGAATTCCACCGTTCTGTCTTCCAGGTCACTTATCCATTCTTCTACCTCAGTTATTCTGCTATTGATTCCTTCTAGTGTATTTTTCATTTCAGTTACTGTATTGTTCATCTCTGTTTGTTTGTTCTTTAATTTTTGTAGCTCTTTGTTAAACATTTCTTGCATCTTCTCGATCTTTGCCTCCATTCTTTTTCCAAAGTCCTGGATCATCTTCATTATCATTATTCTGAATTCTTTTTCTGGAAGGTTGCCTAGCTCCACTTCATTTAGTTGTTTTTCTGGGGTTTTATCTTGTTCATTCACCTGATACATAGCCCTCTCCCTTTTCATCTGGTCTGTCTTTCTGTGAATGTGGTTTTTGTTCCACAGGCTGCAGGAATGTAGTTCTTCTTGCTTCTGCTGTCTGCCCTCTGGTGGATGAGTCTATCTAAGAGGCTTGTGGAAGTTTCCTGATAGGAGGGCCTGGTTGTGGGTAGAGCTGGGTGTTGCTCTGGTGCCCAGAGCTCAGTAAAACTTTAATCCGCTTGACTGCTGATGGGTGGGGCTGGGTTCCCTCCCTGTTGGTTGTTTGGCCTGAGGCGACCCAACACTGGAGCCTACCTGGGCTCTTTGATGGGGCTAATGGCAGACTCTGGGAGGGCTCACGCCAAGGAGTACTTCCCAGAACTTCTGCTGCCAGTGTTCTTCTCCCCATGGTGAGCCACAGCCACCCCCCTCCTCTGCAGGAGACCCTCCAACACTAGCAGGTAGGTCTGGTTCAGTCTCCCCTGGTGTCACTGCTCCTTGCCCTGGGTCCCGATGCACACATTACTTTTTGTGTGCCCTCCAAGAGTGGAGTCTCTATTTCCCTCAGTCCTGTCGAAGTCCTGCAGTCAAATCCCACTAACCTTCAAAGTCTGATTCTCTAGGAATTTCTCTTCCCGTTGCTGGAGCCCCAGGTTGGGGTGCCTGACGTGGGGCTCAGAACGTTCACTCCAGTGGGTGGACTTCTGTGGTATAAGTGTTCTCCAGTCTGTGAGGCACCCACCCAGCAGTTATGGGATTTGTTTTTACTGTGATTGCGCCCCTCCTACTGTCTCATTGTGGCTTCTCCTTTGTCTTTGGATGTGAGGTACCTTTTTTGGTGAGTTCCAGTGTCTTCCTGTCAATGATTGTCCAGCAGCTAGTTGTGATTCTGGTGTTCTCACAAGAGGGAGTGAGAGTACGTCCTTCTACTCCTCCGTCTTGTGTTTCAGTTTTATTTGACCCTGTCTATCTCTGTTTTGTTCCTGCTTCCTGGATGTGACCGCCCTCAGCTTTTGATTGAGAGCCAAGCAGGGCTCTATCTTCTTATCCCTTAAATACTGTGGAAGATTTTATAACTGCCCTTTGGGGTTTTGAGTTTGAGTCTTTATTCTCTTATATTATACATATCTAGACTTTGGAGGAGATTGCCATCTATTTATTGCAGGCTCCTCCCTCAAGTAACACTTCACTCCTAAGTACTGCTGGACTTCATATTTCACTGCCATTCCAGCCATACCTCATCCCCAACTGCCCATATAGCCAGCATTCAACAAATGTCCTATGGAGAAAACCGGCTGCACATTTGCAGTTGCTCCAGGTTTCACCCTGTCATGCCAGCCCATGCAACTATCAGGAAATCCACTTGTTTCTATTTTCCCTGGTAGAGTTTCAAATAGGTAGAGTTTCTCTGCCTATGCCAAGCCTATGCTTAATATTATGGTTGGAATCAGCAAATGCCCCTATAGCGACAAAAGCAATTCAGCTCTCCTTGGTAGGACACTTCCCTGTTCGGAATTTTATCTCAGTGATTTTGTTGTGCTGTTGCTTCCATAGATCTCCAGCATCTATAAAAATATGTTTTTGATGTGTATCCTTTTTCCCACCTAGTTGTTGTAGCAGGAGTGATGGCTCCCAAGTAGACTATTACATCTTACCTGGAAACTCAGATTTTCCCCTTACATTGACTATTCTTCTAATTTAAACAGTTACATAGCTTTCCAACATTTGGAATACATTTTATTCCATATTCCATTTTATAATATTGTGGGAAACTTAGGAAGTACTTTTTCATTTTGTAACAAATATTCTTGTAACCAAATTTCTGATTACATATTTAATGTTTTTTCTTAGTATAAACCCATAGATATGGAAATCTTGTGTCAATAGGTATGCATTGCTTTTTTTAATATTTTACAATTTTTGATAGATATTGGCAAATTTCTTCCAAGAAATACTATACTAATGTACTTTTACAGTGCATGAGAATATCCACTTCCTTAAGACTTTCTCCTCAATACCCAGCTTATTCTTATGGAGTGCTGTGAGCCATAAAAAGTATAAATTATTAATTTATTGCATCTATATTTTGGTTAAAATATTTTTAAATGTATTGTTTATGGTAACAGAAAATATAAGCCCAACTTTTCATTTTGGTTAGTTTGGCACATAGGAAGCACTTAGTCAATATTTATTGGTTGATTTGGTGTTATCTTGCTTTCTGCATCTTCCTTTGAGTATGTTGAAGAGAACTATTCCATGTTCTTTTCTTTTAGGAGAAATGAAAGAATTTATTTGTTGAAAAATATTATGTATCTTGATATGAATTTGTGGAAACTATAATGTATTGGTAGAAAGAAAGGTATTAACTCCTTTCTTCTCCTATATCTTTTTTTACTGAGACCTTCTACTTGCCTCTGAACAAACACAAAGACCTTTGTGTCTTATATGAGTCTAAGACTTATAAATCATGTCTTTCCTTGATATGACCTGCTTTGGATATCAGCAGTCTGGGTACATGCTTTTTCCATTTTAGATTTGGGAAACACCAGTACTTCTGGAGAGATAAAAATACTTTTTAATCAGCAACAGTGATGCAGTTGGAAATATTTTTTTCTTATTTCACATACATAACTATTCGAGCCAACTAGTTAAGATTAATAGTTATTTGATTTTTGTTTCCTTTCAGAGACACTTTTTTGCTTAAAAAGTAAGACCCTTAAAAAGGGCACATGATTCTCAATATTCAGAAAAGATGTACTTTTCTTTTGAAGTTTACCTTACCATTTTAAATTATGGAAAACTTCAAGTGTATATAAAAGCCAAAAATATACTCTAATGTACATTATTGTGCTGGCTGCCATTTTGGCAATTCACATCTTTCAGTTTCACAGTTAATGATTTTAATAAGAATGCCTTTATCTTGGAATTTTAATGTGTTTTTCCCTATGTATCCTTTTTTTTGTATCATTAAATAGTTATTCATTAGGTATTTAGTCTTTATATTTTCCTTGATCTGATTTTTTTAAATAGCTATTTCATTTTTCATGTTTGGCTCAGCTTCTATTAGTCACTAGGGCATTTACTTTAATTTTGTTCTTCTTCATGCTCTTAAATGAAATAATATTGAATATTGTTGCCTGTTAAATGATGTATGTGAGGAGACCCTTGAATGGAACCTAGGAAGTGTTACCTTGAAAATACAGGGAATGTACAGACACTGAAGTCTTTTCAAATGTTGAAACGTTTGTAAAGGTTGATATTCAGTTTCATGCATATTCAGAAAAGTGTTCTCATTCTCTTTGAGCCAAAATTAGTATGCATAGGCACAATCTCTGTTTTCCTTATTTCTTACTGAAACTGACCTTCTTTATTGCATTTCTATATCACTCTTATGGAAGTGATTGTTTCAGTATGTTACATAAATGATCTTCCTCATTGTTTTGTGTATATATGTATATTTTTGCTTTGTGTATTTTTAAAGCTTTTAAAAACCACTTAAAAATATGTACAGGGTTCTTATCTTTAAATTTTCACTGTTTACACATGTTTGCACACACACACACGCTCTCTCACATTTCTGGAAGACTTTGAAGAGAGGATTTTTTTAAAGACTGGAGATGCTATGATGAGGCTGAGTTAAGTGGGGGGAATGCCATTTTGCTGAGGGTGAGGGTATATAGTCACTTAAGCATTAAATCCTAATAGCACGCTAGACTCTGGGGTGAAGACCAGTGGAATATTTTTACTTGCTCAGGCTTTGGAATTATGCAAACAGAAGCTATTGCAAACTCAAAGTTTCATGACTGAAAAAGTAAACTTGTACATTTGTGTGTGTGTGTGTGTGTTTTTTATAGGTTCAAAAAGGCATTTGAATCTGAGCCAACACTACAGTCAGGAATTAATTATGCGGTCCTCCTCCTGGCATCTGGGCACCAGTTTGAATCTTCCTTTGAGCTCCGAAAAGTTGGTAATTACAGCTTGACGTTTTCCATGTAAATCAAGAAACTGTACCCAACGATACAAAGAAAAAGAATCTTTGATAGATAGTCCCTTTGCTTTCTGTCCCATCTGACTTCCTAAAAAACAAATTACATCTCCTTATTTAATGTTTCATATTGTTGTGCAAAATCCTGACACTGGGTTGTAATTCAGTTTTTAGTTTATTTTACCTGATATATATATATATATATATATATATATATATATATATATATATATATATTTTTTTTTTTTTTTTTTTTTTTTTTTTTTTTTTCCTGTACGCGGGCCTCTCACTATTGTGGCCTCTCCCGTTGCGGAGCACAGGCTCCAGACCCGCAGGCTCAGCGGCCATGGCTCACGGGCCTAGCCGCTCCGCGGCATGTGGGATCTTCCCGGACCAGGGCACGGACCCGTGTCCCCTGCATCGGCAGGCGGACTCTCAACCACTGCGCCACCAGGGAAGCCCTACCTGATATTTTTAATTCCAGCTCAAACTAATATTAAAAATATGGGCTCTGCATTCAGCCCTCAACTGCCAAATAAGGTAGTGTTTTGTGGAACATCAGGGAAGTTTCCTATCTTAGATTGATTTTGCTTTCCTGGGGCTGAAAGAAAGAAAGAAAGAAAGGGAGGAAGGAAACTTTGATATTTCCTGTTTCTGTTTCTTGTACACCTGCCCGTATGATTTCAGTTTTGTTGGAGGTGGAGCCTCCCAAGCCCGTAGAACAAGCAGATGGCAGTCTTGGCAGTGACTGGTCTCCTCAGAGACCGTCTCTGAATTGTAGCCATTGATAGAATGTGCTTTTTTCCCTTTTATCAGTGGACATTGCCTCATATGCTGACCCTTCTTTGGAATTTTTGAAGATTAGGATATCTCAGTGAACAAATTTTGTGTGATTTCCTTGGTTCTGGCTTTGATAACATTTTTTAAGGTTCTAGATATTGCATACTATCTAAGGTAATCAGACTTTGCTCTCTTTTGAGAGTCTAACCCCTCTCTTTCAGAGACCTGTTACAACTCTTGCAGGAGTTTTTACTACAGACATAGAAATAGTTTGCCATATTTTTCGTAGAGGAAAAAAATTTTATCGTAGTTAAGCTATGAATTGTAGAAGAAACTTTTAAGATTTTTAACTGGAGAAATGTTTTGTTTAATTTGTCATAAGAAAAAATGAGCCCTGGACTTTTTTTTTGCATTATTTGGGAAAGACTAATAAAATGGCCTTATATGATGTTCTAGGAAATCTTTGAGGCAAGTAAAGTTTGAGTATTAAGTACTTTTTAAAAGACGCAGACTAAAAGAATGATACAATGCTTGTTGCTGCTGGATTGCAATGGTATTCAATGCACAAAGTTTTATTTGAAATAATATTTTTAGCTGGAAAATGAAATCAGAAAAATATACACTTTTCATAAAATATAATTATTTTATTATAAATAATTATTTATTATAATTAAATTATAATTATAATAAAATTCTGCATCTAAGGTTATTTAAAAAACTCTACACTAGCCAAAACTCCTTATGCATCAGTGATCTAAAAATGATTTGTATTGCTCTGTTCTTGAACTTGAGGTTGAAGCCTGCAGCTCATCACAGAATTTGACACTGATTTGCATGCGTAGGTAGAGCAGTAACATAGTGGTTTGAAATGTACCTATTCTAAATTCTCATTTTTAAGTTAAATGTAGATTAAAATGGTCAGTAGATCTTAAATGTTCTCACCACAAAAAAGAAATGGAAATTATATGACATGTTGGAGGTGTGAGCTAAGGCTACAGTGTGATCATTTTGCTAGATATAAGTGTATCGAATCAACACATTGTACACCTTAAACTTACACAATGCTATGTCAATTATACCTTTCAAAAGATGGGGGAAAGAAAAAGGATGGTCAGCACTCTGAGGTTTGAGGAACTGTGATTAATGTAACTTTGTAAAGGAAACACACTTCAGTTTTTTCCAATAAAAGCTGATTCATAATACATGTTGAACAAACATTTGAAAGCATATGAAGTTGAATTTTTAATTTTGGAAATTGCAAAACATACACAGACTTAAAATCTGACTTGACAGTGAATTTTTAGTTCCCATAAGAGCTAAGTTTTAGGCTTCTAAAATACTGTGATATACACTCTAAATTATATGTCCTTAAAAACTAAAAGGCAATTAAAACTCACTAATTTAGATTCTACTCAATCACAAATTATGCTAATCAATATAGGTTGACCTAAAGTTAATATTTATACGGTAAAATAGAGTTAAAGGGATTTTCAAGGAAAATAGGTTGACTAAATAAATGAATATTTTAATATAATTTTATTAATTAATAGTATATAATAAAAAACAAGATTTATAACATATTGGGCATATTTTAAAATATAAGTTGCATTCTCTTTTTAATCAAAATTTTTAGTAATTTATATCTTCTCCCACTTTTTTTATTATTGGTCCCCTGCAAATATACAAATTAGTCTGAGTTTCTGAGTTCTGATAGTAGTCAGACTTTAATTTATAAAATATTTTCTTTAGATGTATTTTGAAATTTGATTTATTCATAAAGGATAAACAATTAAAGATTAAGATGTCATAAGAAGATCACTAAATCTGAGGCTTTCCAAATATATTATCTTAACTTTAAGAACTCTAATGTAAGAACAGTTCTTAACTGTCATAATCTGTTGCCCAAAGACTCTTAATTCTAGTCATGTGTTTGTTTGAGGTTATGACTAATTGCTTCGTGATCTGTGTTTTAATTTCCCGGTTTTTGAATAATCACTGATGTTTGGACTATTTAGAACTGGGATTTAAAAACACAGAACCGCTTCTTACATCTTTATCCTTTTTTCAGCTTCACAAGCCTTAAAATTAATATTCAAACTTTAGCTAAATAAAAGATGATTCTCCCATCTTCTGTGGAATTTTTCAACCATGAGACACTTTATGAGATGATGATGTAATAAAAAAACAGTGTGATTGGAATTGAGACAAACCACTGTTTGAATCTTATTTTCAGGGAGTTATTAAAATAAAATTTGTATTACTGAATATAAAAATCCATGAGTCTAAAAGGATAATCAAGAAAAAGAAATCAAAACTAAAACAAAACGCGTCACCAACCACAAAACAGCTCACATTGCCATCTATGACCAAATTCTTAGAAAATTGAAAATTATAAGGAAAAAAATTCAGTACTTTCCCTTCCTTTTAAAGGGATACTATAGTTATCCAGTTGAGCAGGTAAAGCTCTTCTTAAGACATGCTACATACTAACTGTATATTCTTCAGGAGAATGTATTCTTCAAAAGAGTGCTAGTTAATAAAGTAGAAGGAATGATAAAGTTGATAATGCTAGTGATATTAAAATAATGATTCTGACAAGGATCATCAATTAGAACTAAAACTTAAGTTAATTAAGATGCTTATTTTTTTAAATTTTCATTTGCCATATTTACATGATACCAAAGCTCACCCACAGATTGCTTGTTAATCACAAAGGAACAAACATTCCCATAAAATTCATTGTATATATTCCCTCCAGGGATCCAGCTGTCAGTGATCCAACCAGCATCCCTAATGGTGGGATGGCTGGATGTGTGCCACCTGATATGGTGAATGTGAAATAAGCAGCATCTCCTATGAAACAGTCTTGCCAAAAATGTTTAACCCGAATCTTAAGATCTAACAATGGGTTAATAGAAATCACATTGACTAGAAAAATAAGTCAGACAACACCAGGAAGTGCCATCAGACAGATCCAGAATGTGAAGACCTTCTACAAGACTCCCCTCCTGGTCTCTTCAAAAAGTCAATGTCGGGCTTCCCTGGTGGCGCAGTGGTTGAGAGTCTGCCTGCCGATGCAGGGGACATGGGTTCGTGCCCTGGTCCGGGAAGATCCCACATGCCACGGAGTGGCTGGGACTGTGGACCATGGCCGCTGAGCCTGCATGTCCGGAGCCTGTGCTCCTCAACGGGAGAGGCCACACCAGTGAGAGGCCCGCGTACCGCAAAAAAAAAAAAAAAAAAAAGTCAGTGTCATGGAAAAAAGTGGGGGTTGGTTGGGTTAAAAGAGATTTAGAGACATAAAAAAACAAATGCAATTAATGATTTTTGTTTGGATTCTGGTTTGGGGGGGGGGGAAGCTATAGGAGATATTTGGGGAATGATTGGGGAATTTGAATCAGGACCAGATATTAGATAATATGAGGGACTTATTATATTCGTTAGGTGTGATAATCAAATGGGATATGTAGGAGAATTTTTAAAGATATATGATGCAGTATTTAAGGGTAAAATGTCATGATATCTGTAATTTAATTTGAAGTGGTTCGGCAAAAATATTCAGGGAAATGAAGCAATAGTAAAATGTTAGCAGTAGTTGAAAATGTGATCATTCATTGTAGTATTTTTTCTGCTTTCATGTATGCTTGGAATTCTTCACAATGGAAAGTTAAAATGAAAAGAAGCTAATCTCCACCAGGGCTGTGTGACCTTCAACAAGTTGCTCAACATCTCTCAGCTTTTTTTTTTCCTCATTGCAAAAGGGATATAATCTCTAACTCATTGTGGTGTTGTTTGGATTTGCAGTTTGCCATGAATAGTGCTAGGCATGTAATGAGTGTTCTGTGGAGGCTCCATTTCCTACCTTTCTTTGTTAAAACAGCTTTGACTCTAATAGCAACTGCAAGATGTAAAAACTATGATAGAAACTAAAGTATTAAAAAATCTTCAATTCTTAGAAGTCAACCAATTCTAATTAGAGCGTTGTCAACATTTAAATCGCCTAAACAGATGACTGAATCAAAGAACTGGTATTTAAAACAGCAATGACATACTGTTAATTGCTTATAAATTTAGGCAAACTTTTTTTTTAATCCATTTTATACACATCAGTGTATACATGTCAATCCCAATTGCCCAATTCATCACACCACCAACAACAACCGCCCGCCGCTTTCCCCCCTTGGTGTCCATACGTTTGTTCTCTACATCTGTGTCTCAATTTCTGCCCTGCAAACGGGTTCATCTGTACCATTTTTCTA
This sequence comes from Hyperoodon ampullatus, assembly GCF_949752795.1. Lineage (NCBI taxonomy): Eukaryota > Metazoa > Chordata > Mammalia > Artiodactyla > Ziphiidae > Hyperoodon > Hyperoodon ampullatus. The sequence goes on along the minus strand of NC_136925.1, from coordinate 62,836,787 downwards.
GCTTCCACATATATGCGTTAATATGCGATATTTGTTTTTCTCTTTCTGACTTACTTCATTCTGTATGACAGTCTCTAGATTTATCCACATCTCTACAAATGACCCAATTTCGTTCCTTTTTATGGCTGAGTAATATTCCATTGTATATATGTACCACATCTTCTTTATCCATTCGTCTGTCAGTGGGCATTTAGGTTGCTTCCATGACCTGGCTATTGTAAAGAGTGCTGCAATGAACATTGGGGTGCATGTGTCTTTTTGAATTATGGTTTTCTCTGGGTATATGCCCAGTAGTGGGGTTGCTGGGTCATATGGTAATACTATTTTTAGTTTTTTAAGGAACCTCCATACTGTTCTCCATAGTGGCTGTATCAATTTATGTTCCCACCAACAGTGCAAGAGGGTTCCCTTTTCTCCACACCCTCTCCAGCATTTGTTGCTTGTAGATTTTCTGATGATGCCCATTCTAACTGGTGTGAGGTGGTACCTCATTGTAGTTTTGATTTGCATTTCACTAATGATTAGTGATGTTGAGGAGCTTATCATGTGCTTCATGGCCATCTGTATGTCCTCTTCGGAGAAATGTCTATTTAGGTCTTCTGCCCATTTTTTTGATTAGGTTGTTTGTTTTTTTAATATTGAGCTACATGAGATGTTTATATATTTTGGAGATTAATCCTTTGTCCGTTGATTCATTTGCAAATATGTTTTCCCATTCTGAGGGTTGTCTTTTCTTCTTGTTTGTGGTTTCCTTTGCTTTGCAAAAGCTTTGAAGTTTCATTAGGTCCCATTTGTTTATTTTTGTTTTTATTTCCATTACTCGAGGAGGTGGATCAAAAAAGATCTTGCTGTGATTTTTGTCAAAGAGTGTTCTTCCTGTGTTTTCCTCTAAAAGTTTTATAGTGTCCAGGCTTACATTCAGGTCTCTAATTCATTTTGAATTTATTTTTGTGTATGGTGTTAGGACGTCTTCTAATTTCATTCTTTTACATGTAGCTGTCCAGTTTTCCCAGCACCACTTATTGAAGACACTCTGTTTTCTCCATTGTGTATCCTTGCCGCCTTTGTCGTAGATTAGTTGACCATAGGTGCGTCGGTTTATCTCTGGGCTTTCTATCCTGTTCCATTGATCTATTTTTCTGTTTCTGTGCCAGTACCATACTGTCTTGATTACTGTAGCTTTGTAGTATAGTCTGAAGTCAGGGAGTCTGATTCCCCTGACTCCGTTTTTTTCCCTCAAGACTGCTTTGGCTATTTGGGGTCTTTTGTGTCTCCATACAAATTTTAAGATTTTTTGTTCTAGTTCTGTAAAAAATGCCATTGGTAATTTGATAGGGATTGCATTGAATCTGTAGGTTGCTTTGGGTAGTATAGTCACTTTCACAGTATTGATTGTTCCAATCCAAGAACATGGCATATCTCTCCATCTGTTGCTATCATCTTTAATTTCTTTCATCAGTGTTTATAGTTTTCTGCATACAGGTCTTTTGTCTCCCTAGGTAGGTTTATTCCTAGGTATTTTATCCTTTTTGTTGCAGTGGTACATGGGAGTGTTTCCTTAATTTCTCTTTCAGATTTTTCATCATTCGTGTATAGGAATGCAAGAGATTTCTGTGCATTAATTTTGTATCCTGCAACTTTACCAAATTCATTGATTAGCTCTAGTAGTTTTCTGGTGGCATCTTTAGGATTCTCTATGTATACTATCATGTTATCTGCAAACAGTGACAGTTTTACTTTTTTTTTTCCAATCTGTATTCCTTTTATTTCTTTTTCTTCTCTGATTGCCGTGGCTAGGACTTTCAAAATTGTGTTGAATAATAGTGGTGAGAGTGTACATCCTTACCTTTTTCCTAATCTTAGAAGAAATGCTTTCAGTTTTTCACCATTGAGAATTATGTTTGCTGTGGATTTGTCGAATATGGCTTTTATTATGTTGAGGTAGTTTCCCTCTATGCCCACTTTCTGGATAGTTTTTATCAAAAATGGGTGTTGAATTTTGTCAAAAGCTTCTTCTGCATCTATTGAGATGATCATATGGTTTTTATTCTTCAGTTTGTTAATATGGTGTATCACATTGATTGATTTGTGTATACTGAAGAATTCTTGCATCCCTGGGTTAAATCCCACTTGATCGTGGTATATGATACTTTTAATGTGTTGTTGGATTCTGTTTGCTAGTATTTTGTTGAGGATTTTTGCATCTATATTCATCAGTAATATTCGTGTGTAATTTTCTTTTTTTGTAGTAACTTTGTCTGGTTTTGGTATCAGGGTAATGGTGGCCTCGTAGAATGAGTTTGGCAGTGTTCCTTCCTCCACAATGTTTTGGAAGAATTTAAGAAGGATGGGTGTTATCTCTTCTCTAAATGTTTGATACAATTCACCTGTGAAGCCATCTTGTCCTGGACTTTTGTTTGTTGGAAGATTTTTAATCACAGTTTCAATTTCATTACTTGTGATTGGTCTGTTCATATTTTCTATTTCTTGCTGGTTCAGTCTTGGAAGGTTATACCTTTTTACGAATTTGTCCATTGCTTCTAGGTTGTCCATTTTATTGGCATAGAGTTGCTTCTAGTAGTCTCTTGGGATGCTCTGCATTTCTACAGTGTCTGTTGTAGCTTCTCCTTTTTCGTTTCTAATTTTATTGATTTGAGTCCTCTCCCACTTTTTCTTGATGAGTCTAGCTAATGGTTTATCAATTTTGTTTATCTTCTCAAAGAACCAGGTTTTAGTTTTATTGATCTTTGCTATTGTTTTCTTTGTTTCTCTTTCATTTATTTCTGCTCTGATCTTTATGATTTCTTTCCTTCTGCTAACTTTGGGTTTTGTTTGTTCTTCCTCTAGTTCCTTTAGGTGTGAGGTTAGGTTGTTTATTTGAAATTTTTCTTGTTTCTTGAGGTAGGCTTGTGTAGCTATAAACTTCCTTCTTAGAACTGCTTTTGCTGCATCCCATAGGCTTTGGATTGTGTGTTTTCATTATCATTTGTCTCTAGGTATTTTTTGAGTTCCTCTTTGACTTCTTCAGTGATCTCTTGGTTATTTAGTAATGTTTTGTTTATCCTCCATGTGTTTGTGTTTTTTACGTTTTTTTCCCTGTAATTGCTTTCTAATCTCATAGCATTGTGGCCAGAAAAGATGCTTGATATGATTTCAGTTTTCTTAAATTTACTGAATTTAATTTTTTAAATTAAATTTTGTTAAATTTTCTTTAAGAATTTTTCTTAAATTTACTGAATTCCTAAATTTGTGACCCAAGATGTGATCTATCCTGGAAAATGTTCTGTGCGCACTTGAGAAGAAAATGTAACCTGCTGTTTTTGGATGGAATATCGTATAAATATCCGTTAAATCTATCTGGTCTATTGTGTCACTTAAAACTTGTGTTTCCTTATTAATTTTCCATTTGGATGATCTGTCCATTGGTGTAAGTGTGGTGTTAAAGTCCCCCACTATTTTTGTGTTACTGTCAATTTCCTCTTTTATAGCTGTTGGCAGTTGCCTTATGTATTGTGGTGCTCCTGTGTTGGGTGCATATATATTTATAATTGTTATATCTTCTTCTTGGATTGATCCCTTGATTATTACATAGTGTCCTTCCTTGTCTCTTTCAACATTCTTTATTTTTATTTTTATTTTTTTTGCGGTACGCGGGCCTCTCACTGTTGTGGCCTCTCCCGTTGCGGAGCACAGGCTCCGGACATGCAGGCTTAGTGGCCATGGCTCATGGACCCAGCTGCTCCGCGGCATGTGGGATCTTCCCGGACCAGGGCACGAACCCATGTCCCCTGCATCGGCAGGCGGACTCTCAACCACTGCGCCACCAGAGAAGCCCAACAACATTCTTTATTTTAAAGTCTATTTTTTCTGATATGAGTATAGGTACTCCAGCTTTCTTTGGATTTTCATTTGCATGGAATATATTTTTTCCGTCCCCTCCCTTTCAGTCTGAATGTGTCCCTAGGTCTGAAGTGGGTCTCTTGTAGACAGCATATATATGGGTCTTGTTTTTGTATCCATTCAGCAAGCCTGTGTCTTTTGGTTGGAGCATTTAATCCATTCACGTTCAAGGTAATTATCGATATGTATGCTCCTATTACCATTTTCTAAATTGTTTTGGGTTTGGTTTTGTAGGTTCTTTTCTTCTCTTGTGTTTCCCAGTTAGAGAAGTTCCTTTAGCATTTGTTGTAGAGCTGGTTTGTTGGTGCTGAATTCTCTTAGCTTTTGCTTGCCTGTAAAGCTTTTGATTTCTCCATCGAATCTGAATGAGATCCTTGCTGGGTAGAGTAATCTTGGTTGTAGTTTCTTCCCTTTCATCACTTTTCGTATATCATGCCACTCCCTTCTGGCTTGTAGAGTTTCTGCTGAGAAATTAGCTGTTAACCTTATGGGAGTTCCCTTGTATGTTATTTGTCATTTTTCCCTTGATGGTTTCAATAATTTTTCTTTGTCTTTAATTTTTGCCAATTTGATTACTATGTGTCTTGGAGTGTTTCTCCTTGGGTTTATCCTGTATAGGACTCTCTGCAGTACCTGGATTTGAGTGGCTATTTCATTTCCTATGTCAGGGAAGTTTTCATCTATAATCTCTTCAAATATTTTCTCAGGTCCTTTCTCTCTCTCTTCTCCTTCTGGGACCCCTATAATGCGAATGTTGTTGCATTTATTCTATTGATTCCTTCTAGTGTTTTGTTTTTGTTTTTGTTTTTGTTTTTTTGCGGTACGCGGGCCTCTCACTGTTGTGGCCTCTCCCGTTTTGGAGCACAGGCTCCAGATGCGCAGGCTCAGCGGCCATGGCTCACAGGCCCAGCTGCTCCACGGCATGTGGGATCTTCCCAGACCGCGGCACAAACCCCTGTCCCCTGCGTTGGCAGGTGGACTCTCAACCACTGCACCACCAGGGAAGCGCAGCATAAAGTTTTTTAAAGGTTGTTTTGTTTTGTTGAAGTATAATTTTCAAAAAAGATAAATTTATGACTGTCAGAAAATGTAAAATATTATTCTATTTAATTCAGTTAACATGGAAACAGTAAGAGGCTCTGTCCCGTTTAAAGTTTATTTAAGAAGCTAGGGTATTTATAATTGATGAAAGAAATGTTAAAATCAGATATCTGAGTTTGATTGTTTTAAAAAGCTTGTTTATGTCCAGCAGGTTATAAATCTTAGGGATTCACTGTTTAACTAGGCAGAAATTATTTACATCTCTCCTGAATAAAATCATATTATACAAGTTAACAGGTAAACTTCTCTAAGATCGTTAATAAATAGTGAGATGAACTAGCTACACTTTCCCTAGACAGTCCTTGAGTGGCCTTATGCCTCCATATGATATTGAAATGACATGTTCCACATTTTTACCTTACTCCCAAACCTCAGATAACTTTCCTGACATTTAGTAACTTTCCTGTCATATGTTATGGATGTTAGTGGCAATTCTACGGAGGTATTTTTTTTTAAGCAAATAAATCCTTCCAAATGCAAAAATAATACAAGGCAGAGTAGAGATAAAAAGTTAGAATGAAATGCAAAGAGCCCAGAAGTAGCAAAACAATGTTAAAAAAGAAAAAAGTTGGAGGATATACATGACCTGATTTCAAGTCTTGTTACAAAGCCACAGTATTCAAGACAGTGTTATTTGTCAGTTTCCTTATTTCTTTAACTTTCTAAGTGTATAATAACTGTTTTTGCATATAAAATTATTAATTATTATAGCATTTTACTCTTGCAAAGTATATATACTGTATACATTTATACTTCAACTGATGGATAGAATTTCAGCATATTTCCCTTTCAAGTAATTAAAGAATCCATGATATAGTAAGGGAAAGAAGGAGGTTACACAGCAAGAGGTTGAATGTTATCACCTTTTAATTTATGCATATATGCATATATAAAAATTCTAGAATGATGTACATCAGTGTGACACTGGCAGTTATTTTGTGGTTTTCAAATTGAGGGAAATTTTCACTTGCTTCTGTGTACCTTTCTGAGTAGTCTGATTTTTTTTTTACAGTGAACTTAAGCCCTTTTTAGAATCAGAAACTTAACAAAACTATTTTAATCTGAAAGGAGGGATGAAAGCTTAGTTTTGCTTTTTAATAAAACGTCAGCTCTGCCTGCCTACCATGTGTTGTAAAGTTATTCTTCCTATTCATCTTCTAGGGGTGAAGCTCAGTAGCCTTCTTGGTAAAAAGGGAAACTTGGAAAAGCTCCAGAGCTACTGGGAAGTTGGATTTTTCCTGGGAGCAAGTGTCCTGGCCAATGACCACTTGAGAGTCATCCAAGCATCTGAAAAGCTCTTTAAACTGAAGACACCTGCATGGTAATAGTAAATTGTTAGGTGTTCGTACAGTTATTTTTGATAAAAGCTCCTATCACTTGTTTCTAAATTGTTAAATCTGTTGAACTGACAAGGGATTTTATTTGCTTAGAGAATAAAATGCAGAATCTAGAGGAAAAAGTGATTGATGCTCGTGAATAAAATGTGTTATATGTAGGTTCTGATGGCTTTGGACACAGGTGTGTCCACCGGCCACCAAGCTTAGCCTTTCCATCACACTGACCAACCTGCTAGCCTAGGTTGGCCAGTGTCACCCACTTGAATCATGCAAAGGCCTCTAATTTTACACCTGCAACTCTAATCAGGAGATTCACAAGCTTCCATCTCAGCCTTCCCAGCATCCGCTCCAAACATGTGCCCTTTGTTTCCTTCATGATCTAATCTCACTTTTGGAATTCTCATTCTTGATTTTCACTTCTTTTTACTCAGGGTTTACTGACACATTTAGATGTTTCCTATGTGTGTTTTTCTAATTTCAAATTTTTCTTGGGATGTACCCAAGTCTCATCACTATGGATGTGGTAATTGGAGAGATGAAAACAAAATTCCATCTGCATTTAGGACTGTTTTTTTAATGCTGATTTTATCGTGCATCACATGTAATGATTGACCATTAGCTGTAAAGACTTTTAAAGGTTAACTGTGATATCAAGAAAGGCTCAGAGCGCTCAGAGCTCAGGCCACTGACTTCTTTTCATCAGAGGGACCATTTGAGGAAATTCCCACCATGGTAGACCTTCATGTCTTCTTAATGCCTTTCCTCACGTTCAGATCTCCTTTATTAGCAAATCCTCCCCAGCATTGCTCCCATAGTGATCTTTCTAAAATGCATGTTTGACCCTTCCCCTCCACTGAAATCTTTAAATCAGCGTAGTCTAATGGCTCCTCGCAGCCTAAGGGATAAAGTCCACCTCCTTGGCATGGCAAACAAGGTGTGCCCTTAGTCATTTAACCTCAGCCCTTGTCACACCCCTAGGTTTACGCTGCTCTCTATTTACTCTGAACATGCCAGTTTCTGACGTCATGCCATTGTGTCTCAGCACACACTGAGCATCGTCTTCCAGCCCTCTTCTTTTAAAACAAATGCATTAACCACTTTCTTGAATAGAATAGGCATTACTTTAAAAGTCATGCTTTAAGTAGATGTATTGTTCAGTCCAAGTTACTTAAGCTATCTAAGCCTCAGTTTCCTCATCTTTACAATGGAGGTAAAATGGCCTACTTTACTGAATTTTTGTGAGATTTAAGCGAGGTAACGTGTGATAGTACATGACATATAACAAATAATAAAGTTTAGTGACTTGGCATGTATAATTATTAATGCCATATTTAAATTATATTTACAGAGTAAGACTGGGGTAGATGGAACAGGTGGTTCTAAATTTGCCTATTACGTGTCTTATATCTTTTGATTTTTTTTAGGTACCTCAAGTCTATTGTAGAGACGATTTTGATATATAAGCATTTTGTGAAACTGACTTCAGAACAGCCTGTGGCCAAGCAGGAACTTGTGGACTTCTGGATGGATTTCCTGGTTGAGGCCACAAAGACAGATGTCACTGTAGTTAGGTTTCCAGTAAGTACTCTTCACGTAACTCTAAGGACATTTATGTTTTGTTTCTTTTATTTAAAGAACATCTTACACTTGTGATTGTGACTGTATTAATGTGCTGGTTTTCATGCCCTAAAATGAAGATGGTCATCTGGTTAATATATTTATTTTCTACAAATTGGTTTGCTTTAGCTTACTTTCTAAAATAACTTCTCACAATCAGAGAAATAAGATACATTTTCATGTTTTTTCCATGAAACTTGTTGGTTTCCTTTGATAAGTTGTAACATGTGCTTTCCCAAGAAAAGATTATCTCTTAGCTCAGGAAGTCAAGATATCTCTTCAGACCAGATGAATGGCTGTTTTTCATTCATACTACAGTTTTGTTGACATTGTCAACATCAATATCATCAACATTATTGTGGTGAAAAGTGTCAGGCTCACCTGCATTGTTACTCCATCACTACCACTTACTACCCATGTGGGTCAGAGTTAGATGCGGTGTCCCCAGTCACTTTTTACAGTGCTTTAGAGGCTGGGAAATGATGCCTTATAGGTTCTGGTCTGCAACTCATTTTGGCTAGTCTCTATCAAATTTACATATTTAAATGTATATCACACACACACACACACACACACACACACACACATACATACACATACACTTTAAAAATATATTGTCCATCTCAGCTGGTGCCAACCCCATACTGGTAGTTCTTGGAATACCATCCAAAGCAATATAGCTTTGGTATCCAATTCAAGAATTACTGGCAACTGACTGTGTACACAGATCTCTTCCCATGTCAAAGTGATGCCATAAATCTCTCTGTTTTGAGCTCTCTTTGTCTCAGTTTTTCATACTCAGAGGTGGTGACAACTCTCAATTTTTTTTTCAATTCTTTTTATAAAATCTTGTTTTCTAGTTCTTGTTAGTAGGATCAAATTTTTCATTTAATTAAATCCATCACTGGCATTAACTCTCTTCCTTTACTCTTGCTTCCAGATGAAGCCGTAAGCTCAGCAGTATCTTTAGTTGAAAAGCCTTTCAAACTAAAACACTTCACTCTATTTTCTAGCCTAGATAATGTGTAGTCTAGGAAAATACTTATCTCAGAGTGAGCTGGCAGCTTGCCTTTAGCTAGTGCTCTGATGGTAGTAAACGTGGTAGTGAAAGAAGGCAGCACAGAACTGAAGTATTTAATCAACTGTTGCTGGACTAAGAAAGTTGGCTATGAGAGGAAACCACTCATATTAGCTATTCTGAGCTAATTTAAATTACTTTAACATGAATTAGTCTGTCATAAGGTGAATATAAAAAAAATAAAACCAGAAAATAATAAGAGAGAAGCCAGGAGAATATAGGTATATACTCCAGGAAAGAGAGGCTTTCTTAAGCAAGAAAGGGACCTATAAGCCCCAAAGGCAAACATTGACCAATTTGGTTTCATTAAAAATTCAAGTTTTTGTTCACCTTAAAAAAAAACCCACCATAAACATGGCAAATGTTAGTTAGGGAGAGAATATTTAATACTAGTGCTGCAAAAGGATCAATTTGTCGAATATGCAAAAAAACAAAACAAACACAAACAAATAAAAACAACTCCTACAGACTGATAAGCAAGAGAAACAGAAAAATGGTCAAATCCTATGAAAAGGTAAGTAACCTCACTAGGTAGCCAAAAAATGCAAATTAACACAAGATACCATGGTACGTCTGCCATTTTGCATGTGTGCAAATATATGTGTAGGATAAATTCCCAGAAGTGGAATAGATTCATATTGCATGTTGCCTTCTGTAGGGATAATATCAATTGACATTCCCACTGGCAATATATGAAACTACCTGCTTTCACAAAGTCTCTCCAAACAAGTGTATTTATCAGATTTGTACTTTTGCTAAACGTATAGATGAAAAATGGCATATTGGGGTCATTTGAGTTAGTATTTCTCTTATTATGCGTGAGTTTATGCACATGATTAAGTTCATATGTTTAAAAGACCACTCAGTGATTTAAAAAAAGAAAAGAATTTGTTGCCAACATTTAAAAATGAAGAGAGTTGAACCTTCTGTGCTGGCTGTGAGGGAGTAAATGGTCTTGATACTGCTATAAATCACTGTAAAATCTGAGATAATCTCTTCTTGGGAAAGCACATTTTACAACTTGTCAAAGGAAACCACCAAAATATATAAAACAACTGTTTGCAGGCATTAAACAGCAATCATGTGAGGGCTGCCATCCTTGAGAGGGGAAGTACTAGAGCTGAGTCCCAGCTTCATCTGCTCTTTTTTCACTAAGGTCATTTTTCTGGCTGCAGCCCAAGGAAGTGGCTTCTCGCTGGGCAGCACCAGCAGGGATCAGTGTTCAGGATCCTAAGACAGCTGGAATATGAGGGACAGGGTGTTGGAGAAGGGGGAGCCTTGACGAGTGAGCCCCAGGATTCTGCCTGCGTATTTCCCTTGAGCCCTAGGGCACCTCCTCGACAGTGTGAACGAGGAGTAAGCACGTCCTGAATTAAAGATTACTAGATTACTAGACATTCTAAGGAGCAGGAAAAAGTGACATAATAAGAGCTAAAACCAACCAATAGAGGTATTCCCCAAGCTGATTCTCATGTTGTAGTTCCCAGGTAAGGACGTCACATAAGTATAATACGATTTTAAGGAAAATAAAGGAAAAGATGGACAAAATGGATGGAAAGGTGGAGTATTTCAGCTGAAAAATAAAGTTTATAAAACGTCAAATGAAAAATAAGGAGAATTCACATAAAAATCCAGATCTTTAACTACTCTTGAAAAATTAAAGGGATGGGGAATTTGTAACTGCATTCTCCAAAAGCAGCAATCTCCTGAGCCAACTGGATGCTACCATTTAAGAGGTCAATTACAGTCCCATTCATCCTGCTTCACTCACTCACCTTTTCCACTCACTCCCTGAAATCACTGGAATTTGCTGCCCATGCTCTACTGCATAGAGAAAGGCAAGCTTCTAGTGCCTGTGGTTCTGCATCAGTCACTATAACTCTTCGTGTCCTTAGAGTAACAGCTTCTGTAGCTCACACTTGTGAAGGCTGCGATAGGTCTTGATTGTGGTGATTACCTTATCCTTCTTTGGAAGTAGGTTTGACCAGGTTACTTATATTAGAAAATATTTAGGGGAGATTGGGTCAAGATGGCAGAATTGAAGGACGTGCGAGCACTCCCTCTTGCGAAAGCACCAGAATCACAATTAACTGCTGAACAATCATCAACAGGAAGACACTGGAACTCACCAAAAAAGATACCTCACATCCAAAGACAAAGGAGAAGCCACAATGAGACTGTAGGAGGGGTGCAATCACAGTAAAATCAAATCCCATAACTGCTGGGTAGGTGACTCAAAAACCAGAGAACAATTATACCACAGAAGCCCACCCACTGGAGTGAAGGTTATGAGCCCCACGTCAGGCTTCCCAACCTGGGGGTCCAGCAACAGGAGGAGGAGTTCCCAGATTCCTTTGAAGAACCAGTTAATGTAGGGATCTGAGTGTATGTATCATATTGAGAACTCCATAATGGGCCACGTAACAAATAATGCTACTGGTATGAATATTATTGAGAAGTAATCTATTTTTCAGCTAAGTGTTAATTTAAGGGTTTGAAGGGTGATCCAATGTCAGTTTGAAATAACTATTTCTTGGCCTATATGGACAAATATAATTGTTGGAACTAGTCTGGTAATGAAAGTATATGAGACAGACTTCAGACTTTGAAGGCTAGCATGATTTGATTGCAGGACTTCAACAGGACTGGGGGAAACAGAGACTCTACTCTTGGAGGGCACACAAAGTAGTGTGCGCATCAGGACCCAGGGGGAAGGAGCAGTGACCCCAGGGGAGACTGAACCAGACCTACCTCCTAGTGTTGGAGAGTCTCCTGCAGAGGCGGGGGGGTGGCTTTGTCTCACCAGGAGGACAAGGACACTGTCAACAGAAGTTCCGGGAAGTACTCCTTCGCAGGAGCCCTCCTCAAAGCTGCCATGAGCCCCACCAAAGAGCCTGTAGCCTCCAATGCTGGGTTCCTCAGGCCAAACAATCAACAGGGAGGGAACTCAGCCCCACCCATTAGCAGACAACCAGATTAAAGGTTTACAGAGCTCTGCCCACCAGAGCAACACCCAGCTCTACCCACCACCAGTCCCTCCCATCAGGAAGCTTGCACAGCCTCTTAGATAGCCTCATCCACCAGAGGGCACAGCAGAAGCAAGAAGAACTAGAGTCCTGCAGTCTGTAGAATGAAAACCACATTCACAGAAAGATAGCCAATGAAAAGGCAGAAGACTATGTACCAGAGGAAGGAACGAGATAAAACCTCAGGAAAACAATTAAATGAAGTGGAGATAGGCAACCTTCCAGAAAAGGAATTCAGAATAATGATAGTGAAGATGATCCAGGACTTCAGAAAAAGAATGAAGGCAAAGATCAAGCAGATGTAAGAAATGTTTAACAAAGACCTAGAAGAATTAAAGAACAAACACCTAGAAGAATTAAAGAACAAACAGAGATGAAGAGTACAATAAATGACATGAAAAAGACACTAGAAGGAATCAGTAGCAGAATAACTGAGGCAGAAGAACAGATAAGTGACCTGGAAGACAGAATGGTAGAATTCACAGCTGTAGAACAGAATAAAGAAAAAAGAATGAAAAGAAATGAAGACAGCCTGACACCTCTGGGACAACATTAAATACACCAACATTTGCGTTATAGGGGTCCCAGAAGGAGAAGAGAGAGAGAAAGGACCTGAGAAAATACTTGAAGAGATTATAGTTGAAAACTTCCCTAACATGGGAAAGGAAATAGTCACCCAAGTCCAGGAAGTGCAGAGAGTCCCAGGCAGGATAAACCCAGGGAGAAACACACCAAGTAATCAAACTGACAAAAATTAAAGACAAAGAAAAATTATTAAAAGCAACAAAGGAAAAATGACAAATAATATACAAGGAAACTTCCATAAGGTTAATAGCTGATTTCTCAGCGGAAACTCTACAAGCCAGAAGGGAGTGGCACAATATATTTAAAGTGATGAAAGGGAAGAACCTACAACCAAAATTACTCTACCTGGCAAGGATCTCATTCAGATTCGATGGAGAAATCCAAAGCTTTACAGACAAGCAAAAGATAAGAGAATTCAGCACCACTAAACCAGCTCTACAAAAAATGCTAAAGAAACTTCTCTAAGTGGGAAACACAAGAGAAGAAAAGGACTTACAAAAACAAACCCAAAACAATTAAGAAAATGGTAACAGCAGCATATATATGGATAATTACCTTAAATGTGAATGGATTAAATGCTCCAACCAAAAGACACAGGCTCGCTGAATGGATACCAAAACAAGACCCATATATATGCTGTCTACAACAGACCCACTTCAGACCTAGGAACACATATAGACTGAAAGTGAGGGGATGGAAAAAGATACTCCATGGAAATGGAAATCAAAAGAAAGCTGGAGTAGCAATACTCATATCAGATAAAAGAGACTTTAAAATAAAGAATGTTGCAAGAGACAAGGAAGGACACTACATAATGATCAAGGGATCAATCCAAGAAGAAGATACAACAATTATAAATATATACGCACACAACATAGGAGCACTTCAATACGTAAGGCAAATGCTAACACCTATAAAAGAGGAAATTGACAGTAACACAGTGATAGTGGGGGACTTTAACACCTCACTTACACCAATGGACAGATCATCCAGACAGAAAATTAATAAGGAAACACAAGCTTAAAATGACACAAAAGAGCAAATAGATTTAATTGATATTTATGGGACATTCCATCCGAAAACAGCAGATTACACTTTCTTCTCAAGTGCACATGGAACATTCTCTAGGATAGATCACACCTTGTGTCACAAATCAAGCCTTGGTAAATTCAAGAAAATGGAAATCATATCAAGCATCTTTTCCAACCAAAACGCTATGAGATTAGAAATGAATAACAGGGAAAAAAACATAAAAAACACAAATACATGGAGGCTAAACAATACATTACTAAATAACCAAGAGATCACTGAAGAAATCAAGGAGGAAATCAAAAAATACCTAGAGACAAATGACAATGAAAACACGACGATCCAAAACCTATGAGATGCAGCAAAAGCAGTTCTAAGAGGGAAGTTTATAGCAATACAATCCAACCTCAAGAAACAAGAAAAATCTCAAATAAACAATCTAACCTTACACCTAAAGGAACTTGAGAAAGAAGAACAAATAAAACCCCAAGTTAGTGGATGGAAAGAAATCATAAAGATCAGAGCAGAAATAAATGAAATAGAAACAAAAAAAACAATACTGAAGATCAATAAAACTAAAAGCTGGCTCACTGAGAAGCAAAATTGATAAACCTTTAGCCAGACTCATCAAGAAAAAGAGGGAGAGGACTCAATCAATAAAACTAGAAATGAAAAAGGAGAAGTTACAATGGATACCGCAGAAATACAAAGCATCATAAGAGACTACTGCAAGCAACTCTATGCCAATAAAATGGACAACCTGGAAGAAATGGACAAATACTTAGAAAGGTATAAACTTCCAAGACTGAACCAGGAAGAATTAGAAAATATGAACACACCAATCATAAGTATTGAAATTGAAATTGAAACTGTGATCAAAAATTTTCCAACAAACAAAAGTCCAGAACCAGATGGCTTCACAGGTGAATTCTATCAAACATTTAGAGAAGAATTAACACCCATCCTTCTCAAACTCCAAAAAATTGCAGAGAAAGGAACACTCCCAAACTCATTCTTTGAGGCCACCATCATCCTGATACCAAAACCAGACAAGGATGCTACAAGAAAAGAAGATTACAGACCAGTATTGCTGAGTAATATAGATGCAAAAATCCTCAACAAAATACTAGCAAACAGAATCCAGCAACACATTAAAAGTATCATATACCATGACCAAGTGAGATTTAACCCAGGGATGCAAGAATCTTCAATATACACAAAGCAATCAATGTGATGCAGCATATTAACAAACTGAAGAATAAAAACCATATGATCATCTCAATAGATGCAGAAAAAGCTGTTGACAAAATTCAACACCATTTAAAAAAAATTTTATTTATTTATTTATTTATTTATTTATGGCTGCGTTGGATCTTCGCTGTTGTTCGCGGGCTTTCTCTAGTTGTGGCGAGCGGGGACTACTCTTCGTTGCGGTGTACAAGCTTCTCATTGCAGTGGCTTCTCTTGTTGCAGAGCACGTGCTATAGCTGCGCGGGCTTCAGTAGTTGTGGCTCACAGGCTCTAGAGCGCAGGCTCAGTAGTTATGGCGCACAGACTTAGTTGCTCCGCCGCATGTGAGATCTTCCCAGACCAGGGCTCGAGCTCGTGTCCCCCTGCATTGGCAGGCGGATTCTTAACCACTGCACCACCAAGGAAGTCCCAACACCCATTTTTGATAAGAACTATCCAGAAAGTGGGCATAGAGGGAAACTACCTCAACATAGTAAAAGCCGTATATGACAAATCCACAGCAAACTTCATTCTCAATGGTGAAAAACTGAAAGCATTTCTTCTAAGATCAGGAACAAGGCAAAGATGTCCACTCTCGCCACTATTATCCAACATAGTTTTGGAAGTCCTAGCCACGGCAATCACAGAAGAAAAAGAAATAAAAGGAATACAGATTGGAAAAGAAAAAGTAAAACTGTCACTGTTTGCAGATGACATGATAGTATACATAGAGAATCCTAAAGATGCCACCAGAAAACTACTGGCGCTAATCAGTGAATTTGGTAAAGTTGCAGGATGTAAAATTAATGCACAGAAATCTCTTGCTTTCCTATACACTAATGATGAAAAATCTGAAAGAGAAATTAAGGAAACACTCCCATGTACCACTGCAACAAAAAGGATAAAATACCTAGGAATAAACCTACCTAGGGAGACAAAAGACCTGTATGCAGAAAACTATAAACACTGATGAAAGAAATTAAAGATGATACCAACAGATAGAGAGATATACCACGTTCTTGGATTGGAACAGTCAATATTGTGAAAATGACTATACTACCCAAAGCAATCTACAGATTCAATGGAATCCCTATCAAATTACCAATGGCATTTTTTACAGAACTAGAACAAAAAATCTTAAAATTTGTATGGAGACACAAAAGACCCCAAATAGCCAAAGCAGTCTTGAGGGAAAAAAATGGAGCCAGAGGAATCAGACTCCCTGACTTCAGACTATACTACAAAGCTACAGCAATCAAGACAGTATGGTACTGGCACAAAAACAGAAAGATAGATCAATGGAACAGGATAGAAAGCCCAGAGATAAACCGACGCACCTATGGTCAACTAATCTATGACAAAGGAGGCAAGGATATACAATGGAGAAAAGACAGTCTCTTCAATAAGTGGTGCTGGGGGCTTCCCTGGTGGCACAGTGGTTGAGAGTCCGCCTACCGATGCACGGGATACGGGTTTGTGCCCCGGTCCAGGAAGATCCCACATGCCGCGGAGTGGCTAGGCCCATGAGCCATGGCCGCTGAGCCTGTGCATCTGGAGCCTGTGCTCCGCAATGGGAGAGGCTGCAACAGTGAGAGGCCTGCCACCGCAAAAAAAAAAAAACTCAAAGTGGATTAGAGACCTAAATGTAAGACCGGACACTATAAAACTCTTAGAGGAAAACATAGGAAGAACACTCTTTGACATAAATCACAGCAAGATCTTTTTTGACCCACCTCCGAGAGAAATGAAAATAAAAACGAAAATAAACAAATGGGACCTAATGAAACTTCAAAGCTTTTGCACAGCAAAGGATACTATAAACAAGACGAAAAGGCAACCCTCTGAATAGGAGAAATATTTGCAAATGAATCGTTGGACAAAGGATTAATCTCCAAAATATATAAACAGCTCATGCAGCTCAATATTAGAAAAACAAACAACCCAATCAAAAAAATGGACAGAAGACCTAAATAGACATCTCTCCAAAGAAGACATACAGATGGCCAAGAGGCACATGAAAAGCTGCTCAGCATCACAAATTATTAGAGAAATGCTAATCAAAACTACAATGAGGTATCACCTCACACCGGTTAGATTGTGCATCATTAGAAAATCTACAAGCAACAAATGCTGGAGAGGGTGTGGAGAAAAGGGAACCCTCTTGCACTGTTGGTGAGAATGTGAATTGATACAGCCACCATGGAAAACAGTGTGGAGGTTCCTTAAAAAACTAAAAATAGAATTACCATATGACCCAGCAATCCCACTACTGGGCATATACCCAGAGAAAACCATAATTCAAAAAGACACATATGGGCTTCCCTGGTGGCACAATGGTTGAGAGTCCACCTGCTGATGCAGGGGACACGGGTTCGTGCCCCGGTCCAGGAAGATCCCACATGCCACAGAGCGGGTAGGCCCGTGAGCCATGGCCACTGAGCCTGTGCGTCCAGAGCCTGTGCTCCGCAACAGGAGAGGCCACAACAGTGAGAGGCCCGCATACTGCAAAATAAATAAATAAAAAAGACACATGCACCCCAATGTTCATTGCAGCACTATTTACAATAGCCATGTCATGGAAGCAACCTAAATGCCCATCGACAGGCGAATGGATAAGGAAGATATGGTACATATATACAATGGAATATTACTCAGCCATAAAAAGGAACAAAACTGGGTCATTTGTAGAGACGTGGATAAATCTAGAGACTGTTAAACGGAGTGAAGTCAATAAGAGAAAAACAAATATCGTATATTAACGCATGTATGTGGAACCCAGAAGAATGGTACAGATGACCCGGTTTGCAGGGAAGAAACAGACACAGATGTAGAGAACAAACATATGGACACCAAGGAGGGAAAGCAGGGTGGTGGGGTGGTGGTGGTGGTGGTGGTGTGATGAATTGGGAGATTGGGATTGACATTTATACACTAATATGTATAAAAAAGATAAGAACCTGCTGTATAAAAATAAAATACAAAAAAAAGAAGAAAATATTTAATTTAATTGTCTCCATTTATCTCACTACCATATCCATTCTCATGCTTCCAAGAAATAAGTGTGACCCTGGGCAAAATAAAAGAGACGAAAGTTTCTTTGGGAAATGAAAGGTCCCATCATTTATTATTATTTGAGTTTAGGTTGATTTATTCTTTTTCCTGACCTCTCTTCTGTGTATATTTTCTTTCCTGCCTACATTGGAGACCATCAACCCATCACTTAATGTCAGTCAAGAAGAAGAGGAGGTGGTGTTTTCACAGATGCTATAGGAGCTTAGATATGTACCTCTACTTAATATCTGCTCTTTAGAGTTTACAGGCCTTGCTGTCTTCCTTCACACTTCACAAGTTAGCCATTAATTGTAATGTTAACCGATATAAAAGACTAGAAACTAAAAGCAAGAATGTGTATACTCTCTAGCAAGTTGTATCTAGCTGGTTTTGTCAAATTGCCTCCTTTTTTCTTGTCTTTTCTCAGGCTTTCTGTGACATCCACAATACGTGCTACAAATTCTTCACATTTTGTCGTTTCAAGGCCAGTTCAAAGGGCTCAGCGAGCATTAGAGAATAATAATTGCAACCAGTTTTTTATTCCTTATCTCAAGATAAGAAACACATAGTTCAGATTTTATCTATTAGAAATATTTGAGACAATACTGCCATCATTTAAGAAGACAGGAGATAATCTGTGCTGTGCTTTTCTAATGTTAGATAGCGGGCCATTAGGGAACGAGGTATGTTCTCATTGTCAGCGGAGTGACTTGGGTGCGATTTTGGGAAACCCACCTTTTATTCCCTATTGTTCGTTTTAATTTCAAAGCACTGGGATACTCAGATTTGAGAGCACCATTTGTGCCAAATTCAGATTTAATATTAATGATTTTCATTATTATTAATTGGTGCCACTTAGCTGTCTGTTGATGGGAATTTGTACCTTGATTCACACGATATGTTTCTGAATCAGACTATGTTCCCCAGTGGGCTCTTACTGTGTGTTTATTTTGATACATGCCATCTTATTTTCATAGCTAGAGCCTGACCAAGAATTCTGTATGCCCTTAAAGTTTTTTATGCTCAAGTAAAGAAAATTTTGTCTTTCTAATCCCCTTTCTCTAGTTCTCTGTACCTTAACTTAAAGAAAAACAAGTATTCCAGTTTCTCTGAGTGTTAAGTATTTCCTTTTCTTTCCAAGTATTTCTACTTAAGACTGCACAGAAATTTTGAGCTAGATAGGTGCCTTTAAGTGTTTGTACGATTAGGTAATATCTGTAGCACCTTTGAAATCAGGGCACGTGTGGCATTTTAATGTTATTTGCTCCTAATATGAGATATTAGCAATAATATAATACATCATCCAGTCCTTTGATGGAGATTCTCATCTCATTTGTCATATATCCGTCATATATCTCCAAAACAGGAGCAAGTTTTATTTCTCTCACAAAATTAAATAAATCATTATTAAAGATACCGGTCTTATCTTGAAGGCAGTGCAAAAACATTATTTCATGCAACTATGTTCATTTCTTTGGTTTATATATAAAACTCTTTCAATAATAATCAAAATCATTTCTCAATCCCTTTATAAGGGTATGAAAACCATACTACTACATCTTTATGATAAGGTGTGGCCGCAGAAAATCAAAAATAAGGATGTGACACTCTATATATGGAATCTTTTCTGTGCACAGAATTATTTGTTTTACCACATTTCTGCCTTTCTTTGACACATTTATATTTATAGAAATAGATTATGGGAAAAGAATATGAAAAAAATAGATATGTATCTATGTGTAACTGAATCACTTTGTTGTACACCTGAAACATTGTAAATCAACTATAAAAAAATAAAATTTTTTTAAAAACTAAAAGATTCTGTATTGATTGTAAGATAAAACAAAAGTTTTTGAATATATATATATATCATTAGTAAATTCCCTGGGGATAGCAAACCAACATATGGATTTCAAACATTTATTTCTAATTTCTTTAGCAATGAAAGGTAATGCATTACTGGAATTTATAATAATTGTTTAATACCATAAAATGCTCAAAGGACTCATAGGGGTAGCAACAATCAGAAGTTAAAATGGTTTTACTCCAGTGTTGGACTCAGCCTCATCCGTTAATCTCCTGTGTCAGTGCAGTGTTGTTATAACAGCTCTAAATGGCTTAAATCTTAAGTCACTAATATTAGCCTTATATTTTCAAGGTATTAATATTAGAACCAACCAAAATCTATCAACCTTCGTATTTGTCTATCAACAATGAAGTGGAGGAAAAGACAATATCTATCTGGCACGTACTTCCTGATGACAAGGTAAATTGTGCAATTATTAAGACAAGAGCATTCGTAGCGAAGAACTTTAGACCCTTCGGGCATTTATATATTCCAGCAAATATCTGCATTAGTTAAGAAGAAATAGCTTCCTGTGTATTTATCTTGGCATAAATACATTCTGTAATATAAAAGCAGTTAGATTTTTTGGTTATGGATTTCACTCACTTAATAAAATATAATTCAACTGTTTGGATTTTTATTATAGATAGCATAGCCCTCCAAAGGGCACCCAAAATGGGATTGTTTCTGCTTTGCAAATTCATGCTATAAATTATTATGTGTCAAAGACCTGACTTAAAATATATGATTTAAAAGATGCATATCTTAATTCTAGGAAGCCTGTCAGAATAACGCTATTTCTAGTCTTACACTGGTATGATTAAAGTTATAATTGCATCTCGCCGGTTGGTTATCAGAGTAGCTGCTACATTTCAGATTACCCACTGACTTATGTGCCGGGTATAACATGCGGTGGGCTGCGCTGCCACTGGTTTTGAAAAGAATCATAAATGCTCTCATTTCCACTCATAACCATCATTTAGATAATCCTTACATTTCTATATTTCATCAGTTTTAATGCATGTACAAATCATACTACTATTTTTAAAAAATAGAAACTTTTCAAGAGCTGATTCCAGTCCATAGGATAAACCACAGAAATGAGGAGTCTTGTGGCAAAGTAGTTTTGTGGGGTTTTTTGTAATTACTTTGTAAAATACCCTTGTCATTTTCCTTAAACATCATCCGTGCACTCAGCAAATCTTTATGGAGCACTTAGTCTGTGACAGGCACTACCAGGCTCTGTGTTAAGCACGAGGGAAACAGTGTATACAAAATAGGCCAGATTCCTGCCCAGGAGTTTACCTTCTACTCAGGGAGCCAGAAGATAAACAAATAAATAAAAGATATAGGCATCTTAAATGGTGAAAAGCGGCAAATAAAGCAGAAAAGGGAATTAGGAAGTCTATTTGAGGGTGTGGGGTTGTAGTTTTTTAAAATGTCAATGTCAGTTTTTTGAAATGTCTTTTTTGAGTCCACAGACCTGGGCTCAAATCCCTTGGGCAACATGGCATCTCCAAGCTGCGGTGTTCTCATCTGTGGAATGGAATAATAATAATAATAATATCCACCTAAAAAGTTGTGAAAATTAATCAAAATAATTTAGGTAGAGTATATTGCGCAGAGCCTGGCATATAATGAATACCGAGTGTATTTTAACAACAGTAACAACAACAGTAATAAAATTGCAGCAGTACGCAGACCCTAACATTGAATTCTCCTTAGATGACATGGCAGCAATCATTTGGGAGGTTGTTCGTGTTATATTAGGGAACTGTGATATTGCAATTTATAGTAAGAAATATATATTTGATCTTAGTCCCTGTTTCTGCCACAGGGTTCCTAAAACCCTTGAATTTCCTAGGTGCTGAGAGCCACAGAGGTGTCTTTTGTTAGGTTAATGAGGTGATGTTTGGAAAACACCTAAGGATGGGGTCTGGTTGCCAGGGGAACCAACCAGGTGATTAGAGGATTGGAACTTTCATCCCCACACCCCTGACCTCCAGGGAGGGGACAGCGGCTCTGGTAAATTAATTGAACCGAAGGAGGGGGTCCTTGGAACCTCCAGTGTCTACTCCACTTGGAGTCATGCCATCATGACGAAATTGATAATGACTAATATATCTATATGCATCTCATTAACCTTGTTTGAAAGTACACAGTGCCTTATTTACATTATTTTAAATTATATGCATACATATTCTCATAAGCAGAAGTAGAGTAACCATCCACTTGAAACTACAAAACCAAGACAGGTTAGAGACATGAACGTTATTATCTGGGAGAGATTTTCAGAAGCTTGATTGGGAAGAGCAAGGTTATCCAAGGACACTTGGAAACGGAATGGGGCTAAAGGAATTAGCAATTAGCCAGGCCCTGAGAGTGAGTGGAGAGCCAGAAGTTATTTGGAAGACAGAAAAAGAAGAGAAAGTAAGCCAGAAGTTTTTGGAAAAAGAGTACTATTTCCAGTTGTCATTATTTTCTTTTTCTGGAGGTTCTATGTTCAATACAGTTAGCCTTGTTTTGATTCTCTTATGTTTTGTGACAATTGTAGAGATAATTTTTATATTATGCTAAGAAGTATATTAGGATATAAATTAGTACATTAAGAAGATTTGTAGATTTAGGCTGTGAATTGTCCTGCTTCCATTTTTACCATCTTTTGATCAAGAAATATTACATTTGCATTGTCCCCACTGCCTACTACCTTTAGTGCTAAAAATAGTCCTTGTTCAAAAATGTAAGCTTTCTTAAATCAATCTGTTTCCATTTTAAATTTTTATCAGTTTCTTTGCAAACCCTAGTTCTCTCCATAGTGTGTTCATTACCACTGCCGTTTTCTCTGTTTTTTAAAATAGAAGTGACATAACTGGAATGAGGACAAGCAATGAAGATAACTTTGTTATTATTTTATTAGTTTAAAGCAACTGTAATGGCTATAATTAAATAACAGATAAGCAACAGGTTTAGTAGGTCTTACTGTTAAACAGGAAGTGGATTTTTGGGTCATAGAATGTTTAATTTTTTTCCTCTGAAAGTGGAACAACAGAGTGTTGCTTTTCATTTATCATATTTATTTCTTTACTCCCTCTCTCAGTATTTTCATTCTAAAATGTGGGATGAACAGTTATACGAGCTAGTATATACTTTATATTGCAATTTTCAAAACTTTAAGGTCATTATACCAAGTCCCAAGAGTTCAGGGAGTCTTCGAGAGTTACTCTATGGTCAGGGGCAAATTAATTGAAATCCCAGTCTTTTAACAGCTCTCCCTGGTTGCTGCTTAAAGTAAGTTGGTGCTTGAAGAAAGTCTGCATGAATACATGAAAGAAAAACCTAGAATGAGGAAGAGAGAAGTTATTTGCAAGATATTTTAAATCGTTGTTATTTAGAATTCCCCTCCTTTGAGGTTTGAAGCTAAGCACTCCTGGCCTATCTGGTGGCTTCTCAGGCCAAGGTAGCAGGGTCCCAGGGGAGGACTTAGTGTTGACTCCCCTTCCTCACTCCAGCTCCAACCAGTGGCCACTCAGAGAAGACCCAGGAAATTTCTTAACGGGAATATATTAACCCCAGATTCTAGATTTTGATGATATGATGCTGTCATCCATCAAGGAAGTTTTTAACTACAAAATTCCCAACTAAAAGTGGCTTAAGTAATAAGGAAACATTGTCCCATATTACAAGAACTTCTGAGGTGGATCATTCTGGGGGTAATTTCAGTGGCTTAACAGTGTCAGAATTCTAGTTGGCTTCTCTGTGTGCTCTTGTTTTTTCTCTTGTGGTCTTAAATAGCAACTCCAAGCATCACTTCATATGGACAGCATCCAAAGAAGGTTAGGGCCTTTCCCCTGGACCAAAAGTTACATCACATGTCCATGCCTAAGGCAATCACCAGCAAGGGAAATGGGCTTACCATGGCCGATTTAGGGAATCAATTTCACTGTCCCTAAACTTTGCCACCTGAACCTGAACAAAATTCATTTTTTCTTAGCAAAGAAGGAAGGGAATGGCTGTCGCCTGGGGAGCCAGCAGTGTCTGCCACAGGAATTCCTGCCATCTTAGCTCAGTATTAACTCCTTGTCTTCATTCTTGCCCTAGCTGGGGCATAGGATCTGAGGCTAACCAGTTTCAAGAGAATGGTGCTTGTGCTGACTGGATTAGGTTGAGTGTTGGTGTGGGGCTTGTTGGGGTTAATTATCACTCAGTTCTGCCTCTGCTCTGCCCTTTTCCCCTGATTCCCACTCGGACCCAGAAGACTTTTACCCTACCTGTTGGCTTTTAAAGCTCACCAGTGCCTCTCTGTGGTGAGAGGCAAGGGAGGTGGAGAGAGAGGGCTCTTCATCCCAGATCACTCCTCCGGCCCTGGGCTTTGCACCACTGAAATGGAACGTTTCCTGGCAGCACTGACAACCTTCCAGGAACCTAAACTTCTGAAAATGCTCTACCTCTTTCCTACAAAACCAGCCCAGTCACTCTGGGAAGTCTCTCCTCGGCTGTTCCCAGAAAAGGGCTGATGGAGGATAGACTTTACCAGGGCTGTCTTGCAGGTGTTTGTCAGTTGCTGTGTTCCGTCGCAGGTTTATACACTGCCCTGCCGGCTCCGCACTCAACCCCACCTCCTGATCCTGGGGATGGCCTTAGAAAGCAGCTCAGTTGCAGGCTCTGAGGATAAGGCGGCATTGTGTGCAAGGAGTGTGCAGGTAACAGCTGCAGCTCTTGGGTCACATATTTTTAGAAGGTCACCTGAGGCCGACAGGATTTAGAAGCAACTTTCCAAATTACCAGCTGAAGCTGCAGGCTGCTATTTTAATTTAAGCCCCTCTGTACTCCTGTGAAGAAAGCCGCATTCCATGAGTACCTTTCTGTGGTCTCTGCCCTCTCTGGGCCTCGTGCACAGCGGCATTTGCTCTGTGTTAATTCAGGTCACATCCCCATGACCTGACTGATGTGCATTGAAAGTAGTGTTTTAGTAGATCTACTTCGGATTTGAGAGGATCTTTTTTTTTTTTTTTTTTTGCGGTATGCGGGCCTCTCACTGTTGTGGCCTCTCCCGTTGCGGAGCACAGACTCCAGACGCGCAGGCTCAGCGGCCATGGCTCACGGGCCCAGCCGCTCCACGGCATGTGGGATCTTCCCGGACCAGGGCACGAACCCGTGTCCCCTGCATTGGCAGGCGGACTCTCAACCACTGCGCCACCAGGGAAGCCCGAGGATCTATTTTTAAGTTGCATGGCCCTAGCAAAAAACTAGGTGCTGTGGATATAAATTATGGCTTTTTGAGTTGCTTTGGCCAAAAGGAGAGTTCTGGGCCATCTCAGAGCCATGGGCTTCATTACCCATTTCACTAGCCCAGCCAAGACCTCAGCCTCTGAGGTCTTAAGTGGGTGGATAAGAGCTTGTTTCCCTGGTTGTTTTACATTTACAGAATTGAACTGCAATCAGAATTGACTACAAAACAGTACAATACAGAATTGACTACAATACATGTATCAACTCCTTTATTTCCATAAAAATATTTGTTATTAATTCTATTCAATATATTGTCACAAATATTTTTATAGAGAATGCCATCTAGCTTGTCATTTATTTAATTTAGATACATATGAATTTAATACTAATTTTAACTCGGATTTAGTAATAAACTCAAGAAATAAATTCCCACATTTTTTTTTCATCTTGGCCCTGTAAATCATCCATGTTTATCATATGATAATTAAATGTCTTATGTTTAAACTTTATTAGCATATTGACTTTTGCATAAATTAGGTAACAACACATTGTAGCAACGATGGACACCGTATACATGTGTCTACACACATACATACTTGCTGAACTATTTTCTGAAGAAATAGAACCACCATTTTAGTTAGAAAATGTAACTAAAGATAATTCAGAAGTAATTATCTTTAAACCTTGAAGAGATTTTATTCAAATTAATGTTTTTCTTTCTCAGAAAAGAAATATCGCTCGACTATAATTGAATTACCTTGATCACTGGGTTTTTTACTTGAAAATTTCAGGCTCTACTGTTATTATGTTAATATGCTAAAAATCAAGTTTTAGAATTTAATGAGACTAAGTCTCCTAGGTTCTCTTGGAAGCTGTTTTATTGAAGTACAGAAATTATTAAGTAGAGTAAATATCACCCTTGTGGCTTGAGAAT
This sequence comes from Hyperoodon ampullatus, assembly GCF_949752795.1. NCBI lineage: Eukaryota > Metazoa > Chordata > Mammalia > Artiodactyla > Ziphiidae > Hyperoodon > Hyperoodon ampullatus. Next base: position 62,810,824 of record NC_136925.1, on the reverse strand, counting down.
GAACTGCAGTTTCCATCCAGATAGTTTGTCCCTGAAGAATTATGCACTAGGAAAAATGACCCTGTGTATATTTTTAAAAAGTAATAAAACACAATTACTGTTACGTTATTTTCATTTGGATGACTCAACCTTTGTTGCTGTTGTTCTTCCCCGTGTTCTAGAAAGGTATACATGAGTGGAATTTTAGTGCTTCTTCCGTCAGGGGAGTGAGGTAAGTTTCCTTGGTGCATTTCGTTTACTTAGAAGATGTTTTTTCTAGAGTGTGAATGTCTTGGATAGGACTTGTAGTCATGATTTAAAAAGGCAAAGAACTTCAAGAATCCTTCTGTTGATGAAAATGCTCAGCCTTCTTCAGACTCTTTATCTCCGTTACAAAAAGATTTGCAACAAAACCTTCACTGTTTGAACTGACTCTGCACTTGTCACCTACTTAAAATGTGGTGACAGATAAATGTGAACTGTGGACCAGAGTCAAGGTGAGGATAAAAGTGAGCTGTGTGGGGTCCTCTCTAGCTGGGTTTATGTTAGAGGATGGTTTTTCTGGTCTTTTGGTATCCCAGGAACTAATCTCTCCTTAGATGTATTGAAAACATACATACCATCTGCCAGATTGTATCCTGTAGCTAATATTAATATGGTGAGATTATGGGAATTCATTTTTCTACGACTTTTCCTGAGGTCACCGTTAATGAAGTGTTCTTGAGGTTACAGTGGCTCCCTTCAGTTCTGACATTGCCATCATAATGCCAATTCCTGGGGTTTAGAAATGAGATTTATTTCAGAATCAAGAGCCACTGGTTAAATGTTTACATACTTGTTCTACAGAAGTTTATGATACACCAACTCTTGCAAATTTCAAACCAAATTAGTTGTGTTTACTACTGTGTGCCCCATATAAACAGAAATGAGAAAAATCAGATTTCTGCGTGCCAGTTATACAATACTCTCTTGCTTTTGGCATAATAGTAATTGGTTTTGTTGGAGCATATGAACTGGCAGAGTCATCTGGGTCACTGATAATTGGAGTTTGCCTGGTAAAAACACCTGTTATCACATGAATGATGTGAATGGAAACAGGCCAGACTGACTCATTATATATCTTTCCAATCCATGCCTTCTCAAATAAAGCATTACTCTCTAATATTTAATTTTTAAGACCAGTCATTAGCAAGACACTCATTGCTGCCTTTTTAAGCCATCCATCTAGGAAAGTATGGTAAATATAAATTTCACTTTATCAGCATGGAATGATTATAGGCAGCTACTGTTGGTTTATATGTTGAGAAACTTGAGTTCCAGTGTGTGACTTCAAAGAGACCTAACTTTTCTTGACTTCCTCCTCTATAAATAGAAGACAAACTATAGAAGAAAATCAACTGTCAACAGTTTGTCTTGCATCAGCTTAGAACTTGCTCAGCTCGGTCAATGGGCATTTATTGAGCACCAGCTATCTATCAAGTGTTGAGTCCTGTTCTCCTAAGGATACACAAAGGACTAAGACATGAACTCTGCTCTTGAAGCACTCACAGCCCAGCAGGGCAACACACAACTAATGATAGTTCAGTGTGAGATTAACAGATGTATGTTCAAAGACCAGAGGGGCAAGAGGAAGTCTTTCTGTTTCAGGTAGAAGTAGTGAAGGGAGAGAGGGTAAGGTCTAAGGTGGGCCTTAAATGGTGAATAGAATTTCTTTAAAAAGTCAAAAATGATGTGCATTCCAAATGGAAGGAACAGCAGATGCAGAGGCATAAAATAGGGATTGGAGAACTATAGCCCACAGGCCAAATATGGCCCGCTGCCTGTTTTTGTAAATAAAGTTTTATTGGAACTCAGCCATGTTCATTCATTTATGTATTGCCTAAGGCTGCTTCAATAGCAAAACTGAGTAGTGTGGCCTACAAAGCTTGATATATTTACTCTCTGGCCTGTTACAGAAAATAGTTGCCAACCCTTGGCATAAAAGAGCATGGCCTGACTGGTAAACTCAAAATTGTTTCAACTTCTGTAAAGTAAATGACTTGCTGAGTCCAAACCAAGTGCTGTTTCATATTTCTTCACTCCTTTATAATCTCTACAATAATGAGGTGCTTTACCTGCCTCCACACATTGCTTTCCTAGCTTCAGAAGCATTTTATTGTTTGACACATCTTACGGAACCAGAATCACCAAGGTCAGTAAGCCAGTTGATATTTATGCTTTTCTTTCAAGCACACAGTTTAGTGCTACAGCAGGCAAGACTCCTTCCCCATGCTAAGTTGTAGGACACATAGCTTGTGTGCCTACAACACCCCAGAGCAACATTATCTGCAGATACAAGCAGGAGGACAATGCTCAGAGTATTAAATAATTTTAGTGTTGTGGTACAGGGAATGTCACTTTTTAAAGTGCTATTTATAACATTTTGGTATAAACAACACTGATATCATAATTGGGACTGAATATAAAACGTATTTATTTTTCATTACAGTACATGGAAGTATTGAGATTACTGTGAATAATTCTTTGTTTGTTTCAGTATTTCTAAATTTGAAGAACGATGCTGTTTTCTTTATGTGCTTCACAATTCTGATGATTTCCAAATCTATTTCTGTACAGAACTTCATTGTAAAAAGTACGTATTAGTCACTGTTTATATGTGAAAAAGTCTGTTCTTACCTGATCATTATTTTTAATTAATAAATAAACATGTAGCTCCTGTAAAGAATTCATGGCCATGTGCTTATATAAATATTTCATTTGCACTGATATCTTATAATTATGTGGCATGTTTAACTGAGAATTTGGGGAACTTTCTTTAATAAATTAACCTTTTTCTTAGTCATAATTTATTTTTCCTTAGACAAAACGTTAACCAAATTTACCAGTTAATTGCCAAGTATTATGACTCGTTTTTAAAGTGCTCATGTATTATGTGATTACCAAAAGTTTCATTCTTGAATTCTTTCGAATAATCTCACCATCGTCTACAACAGTGGCTCCTAACTCTGGTTCATATTAGAATCAACTGGTGGGCTCTAGAAAGTGCCTGAGCCCAACCCTCGACGACTTACATTGGATTTTTAGGTGGAGGGACAACTTGAGCTAAGAGCCAGTGATGTAATCTACACCCATAAAAGATAATCCAAAAATCCATGGACTGCATTGTATGTTTGGGTTAACCTCCCTGGGTATATTTGTCTTGGGCTAATAACTAAGTACTTCCTGGTCCCTTAGAACACAGTGACTAATTGTGGGGACCTATAGAAGTGCGTGGCAATTTAGACACCAAAGTGCAGGTAAAAGCCAGCTTGGACTTAAGATTTTGCTGGGGTTGTTCTTTCAAATAATAACTGTTTGACCCCATTATAAATGATTGATATGCTAGCTGCAATATACAGTCAATCATTTTTATCTTGGTACCAAAAATATGTATGTTTAATTTAAGATTCTTAGCTAAAGTTTTATCTTTATTATTGTAAAATGTGTAGTAAAAAGACTTGGAAATAAGAAAGAATTCCTAGCACGTGTATGGTCGACTTTTCTACTTACGCTTGAATTCTCAAGGCTATTCATTTGTTTCAGTGATAATTACAGCTAAGATTTATGGAGTACTGACCTCAGACCTCATATCTATTTTAATCTTCAAATAAACTTTATTAGGTAGGTAATATTAATATTTTTGTTGAAAAGAGTAAAAAAAAAAAGTAGAGTCTTGGAGAGTTTAACTAGCCTATAATCATATATAGCCAAAAAGCATAAAACCTGGGATTTGAACCAGGCCCATGTTACTTCAGAATCCAAGCATCTAAAAATTACACTGTACTCCCACCCCACTAGAAGTGTTATATTCTACTTAAAGAAGTTGTTGTTGAAAATTTTTGTGTGAGTAGCTGATGGAAGTCTTTACCCCAAATCTTAAAGTCTATCTTTAAACCTAGAATTTGTTTAGGTCTTTTCATGTTCTTCCTCTTGGTTGAACTTGCTTTTGTCTGTAACTCATCAGGATATGTAATCTTCATCAGAGCATACCATCATTCTGATCAGGTTTGGGATTTTCTTTTCTTGTCTTTAACCTCCAAAGAATGTATATATAGAGAAAGGAAGAGTGAGGAACTAGGCATCACATGCAGACTCCATAGAGAGGCTTCCAACTCCATAATGGACTTTGTCTATTTTGTTCGTTGTCATGTTCCCAAAGGCCAGAACAGTTTTTTATCCTAGTGGAAACTTGATGAGTATTTGTTGGATGGATGGTTGGATGGATGGATGGATGATAAGAGGTACTGTATAAGAAAAGGTTTTTTCCTTCCTGTGTAGGAAAAAAACCAGTTCTTCCCTACTGTGTTTCTTTCCTTTGTGTCTCCTTTATTCCTCACACAAAACACTTCATTTCTGACATTTCTGGTCCCCAGATGTGTGGAGGTTTTACCCCACAACAAGCAATTCTCTGTGACACCTACAATTGAACTCAATCTACCTGGAGATAGAGTGAGATCCCACAGGTTAAAGGCTCAGTCCCATAAGACTGTTTCTTCCCCTGACTTCAGATGCCAGTCACAAGCCCAGATTATCACCTGTGCTTTAGATATACCAGCTATAGATCAGAGGTTCCAACGACCCCCTTCTTGGGTTCGATTAATTTGCTAGAGAGGCTCACAGAACTCAAGGAAACACTTACTTTCATTTACCAGTTTATTAAAGGACATGATACAGATGAACAGCCAGATGAAGCGATGTATAAGGTGAGGTCTGGGAGGGTCCCCAGTGCAGGAGCTTCTGTCCCTGTGGAGTTGGGGTGCATCACCCTCCCTATATGGGTATGTCCACCAACCCAGAAGCTCTCTGAAACCCCTACTATTGGGATTTTATGGAGGCTTCCTCATGTAGGCATGAACAATTATTAACTCCATTTCCAGCCCCTCTCCCCTCTCTGGAGGAAGGTGGGAGGATGAAGCTGAAAATTCTAAGCTTCTAATCGTGGCTTGGTCTTGACCAGCCCCCATCCAGGAGTCCACCCAGAGTTGCTTAGAACAAAAGATGCTCCTGGTGCTCTATCACTTAGGAATTTACAAAGGTTTTAGGAGACCTATGTTAGAGATGGGGTCTTAGACAAATATTAGAACACAAGAGATGCTCAGAGTGTTCTTATGACTTACAAGGGTTTTAGGAGTTCTGTGCCAGAACCTGGGGGCAGAGACCAATATTTATTTTCTGTTATCTCATAGGTACAGAGATAGCATAAAGGTTCTGCGTTGTGTTAGGGAAACTTTTCTTGTCACACAGTAACCTGCTCTTCCCTTGGGCTGGCAGTACGCAGCATCACGTGCCTGTGAGATCATCAGCCCCTGTTCACAGTGCCTCCCTTACTCCACGTCTGGGCTAGAAACCATTAGCATCCCTTCTGAATGGATAGACACAGCTAGCGTTGCAGAGGGAAGATCTGTTTCTTACCATAATTTTGGGGGGGAGCTCTGAAATGACCTCTAGGAAGAAAAAAAAAAAAAGGAACTTTACAAGAATAGTTCCTGAAGAAAATGTTTGTCACCAACAGAAAGGTGGCTTCTGTCACAAACATATAAGCTAGCTGTTCCTGATTCCATCAGTATTTTGCAGACTGTATATATGGGACCCCACATGTATGACACTGAGGTGCTCAGGCAGAAGATTCAGTAACTGAGATCAAATGTAGTGGCCAGCACTGTGTCGCAGAGTCAGCTCAGAATTTAGAGACACTATTCCAGAATATCGGTATTTTTGTTATGTCCCATTAAAAAGAGTAATATTAACAGCAGCAAAACAATAATAGCTAATATTTAAAGAGTGCCCTGTGCTGAGCACTTTACAAGTATTACCTCAAGTCATCTTCACAACAACCTATAAGATAGATACTCATATTCCCCATTTATAATTAAAGAATGAGACTCAGAGAGGTGGAGAAACTTGCCCCAAATCATGCAAATACTAGCAACCTTGGTATAATATTCAAGTCCATATTCTTAACCTTTCTATGACCTTGTCTAGCCTTACTGTTCTAATTCTATAACATATCATGTTACTATGACTTGTGAGGCATTAGGTCAGAAATTTCTGGCAAATCCTACCAAAAATATGAAAAATCATATTTTTCACACTGATGCTGATATTTTGTTTATTGCCTGACTCTTCTAGGGCCCATTTTTTTGCTCTGAAGTCACTTTGAAACGTGCTTGCTTATATTTAATATCTTCTGTATTATGAGTGACCATATACCAATTTTCATTGCAGGTTTTTTGAAATGGTGGACACCATTACCGAAGAGAAAGGGAGAAATACAGAGGAAGGAGATTGTGAAGGTGACTCCCTGGAGGTAATGACTGGTTTCTGAGTTCATTTTACTAAATTTCTCTGTGGCTAATTTTTTAGAATGAACTATTTAAAGCTTTACTGAGGGGAAGGGGTGTGTGTGTGTGTGTGTGTGTGTGTGTGTGCGTGCGCGTGTGCGCGTGCACTTCGTGAGTAGTAACGAAGGGTAGAGAGCTCAGCCAGAGTCTATAAGCTTTCCCTTAATGTTTAAAAGCAGCTTCTAGAATTCCTTTGGTTAAAAAGGGCTGAAAAGCAAACATTGGAGAACTCTTAGTCAGGAATACTGAGTTTTTTGTATCTTACTCTGATAGTGAGTAACTGTGCTTTATCTTTGAGGGTGTTGATAACCCTCAATGCAAGAGTCACAGTGCCCTTACACATTTTTTATTCTCCTCTGAGTTATGTTGCAATTCAGACAAGCAAAATTCAGTGAAAATTCTGAATGATAGAACCGTTCACCGTCCTCATTCGTATGCTTATGCAGAGAACCTGAAACAATGAAAGATTAACAAAATAAAGAGAGGAGGTGATAACAGTCACCCCAGTGCTGTTGCTCTCAACCGCAGTGCTTTTCCTTGTGCCTCCTAGATATAGTACGCTGCAGACACCTACTTTTCGACTGTGTCCATTTTCTCCATCATGTCTTTCTGCTGTGTATAGCACAGCCTTCCACCACAGTGAGGACAGTGCTGGGAACTTTCAAGAGAGCTGACTCTTGCACTTGAGCATCTTCAGTGTGTGAAGGTTGACACTTCTCCAGGCATGGTCGTGGGCCTCTGTTTTCTCCAAGTCTTTCCCAGTGTATGACTTGGGACCAAATTCTGAATCCAAGCAATATTGAAAATTACATTTCTAATGTTAAACTGAAATTGAAGAAACTAGAACACCAACCTGACTGGTATACCTAGTATATTAGATCACTTCGATAATGTCATCTCGTAGGCTAGAAGTTTTAGGTAAGCATTGAAATAGTAGGGTAACAGTCGAGGGGAATTTAAATATAATAACCAGTTGTTAATTCTGTCTGTAGTTAAGTTCTATACTTCTCTAGCTGTTGTGTAGCTTTTGATATTCCTGGGTAAGCCTAAGCCTCTTTCATTTAATTCTCTAGCAGTTGTGTAGCTTTTGATATTCCTGGGTAAGCCTAAGCCTCTTTCATTTAAGTTGTAAAAAGATGATAGACCTAATTTGGAAAAAAGAAATCTTCCCCACGCACTAGCTTGCTGTCTACAGAAGTAATAGACAATACTTCTTATTTGTTATGCTTTATATTTTGCACTGTTATATTTTCTTATTTAAGTGATTGTGGTTAGGAACTAGATCTCTTGATTTCTACATCAGTGCTCTTTTGACTGCACCTCATTATCTCTGTTTTTATTTGGGTTAAATTTAGAATCACTTGATACATAGCAACTGCCAGGGTAAAAGTTAACAAAGACAATGAAAATGAAACAGTTCCATTAGTAATAAAGTAGCACGTGGATAGATTTGAAAATCCATAAAGTTATTGTACAATATCATAAATTGCTGGGTTTACAAAAGCAATAACAGTGATAGCTATCCTTTATTTCATACCCTTCTTTGAAAAACTAAATCCATCTTACAAAAAATACACATAGCACAGACAGGCTATGGTAGCCATGTTAGACAAGCTTGGTCTTCATAATTGATTGAATCAACAGTTCAGAGACTCTGCTTTAGAAACTCATTTAACCCTATGCATTGCATAACACGGCTTTAATTGCCTTAGAATTTGTGGTGAATCTGGCCAGCTGATTTTCCTAAGACTCAGTCTCCTATAATGTAAAAGCAGTAGGTAGATCACTTTTCAGAGAGCTGTCAAGAAGATCCAGGGTCAAGATCTCCTGATCTGTGTGCAGTGGTACTAAATGGGGTGGATTTTGTAAGACACCCTTCCTGATCAGACAGTTCTCCTGCAAACGCTGAGAACACTCACCAGCCAAAGATGGAGGGAAGTGCTCAGGTTTCTTCCTAGGAATATCCAGAGGGTTTTAGTAGGTCTACTGACCTCACAAAAACCAACTCATACCATAGTGCTCTCCGATTCATCAAAGTGCTCCTAACTCACACTTCTCAAGAAAGCACAGGTATACTATTTTTTTATACTAAAAAAAAAAAGAAAGAAAAAAATTATTTATTTTTATTTGGTTGTGTCAGGTCTTAGTTGCGGCTTGGGGGCTCCTTTGTTGTGGCATGTGAACTGTCAGTTATGGCATGCATGTGGGATCTAGTTCCCCGACCAGGGATCGAACCCGGGCCCCCTGCACTGGGAGCGCAGAGACTTAACCACTGCGCCACCAGGGAAGTCCCATTATCCTTTTAATGTTAGAAAAACACTCGTGTACGTCTGTCCTTTGCATTCTATCAGAATAATTTAAAGTCTATGACATAGAATGACTTCTGCAGTATTCCCAGTGGACTGTATAGTCTATACAGTGAATTCAAGAGTACTTGTTTTAAGTATTGAAGTAACATTTTGGCTTAGTTTGCCATTTTGCCACAACCAGTGACATTGCTGATGTTGTAGTCTTGGGTGTTCTGTTAGCATAACATTAATGAATGGATACGGTGATGTGCTGGGCTGTGAAGATGATGAAATCCATCTTGGGTCTCCCTCTCACGGAATGTCCCTTCGTAGCCAGAACACCTATACAATATGAGTTATTGAATAACCTTAACTTATATTTTTGCGTAAGTTATGATAACTCCATTATACCCTTGATCACATTTCTTAGCTATTTTCAACATTCTCGACTAACATTATTTTTTCAGTATTCTGAATATTTGATTAAAATGAGTTCCTTAATTTCATTACCACAAACTGAACTCAAACTTCAGCCCATGAATGACATAGCAAAAATAATTCCTCCTCTTCCCATTCTTTATAGTATAAACAAGAAGGATTACTTTGGAGATTTGTATGCAGAATAATTATTTTCTGATCTTTACCTTCATTTGAGATAGAATTAAAATTGTTTCAATACACGTGTCAGTTATTCCTGAAGCCTTTGGGTACCTTGGCCCAAAACAAAATTAAAATGTTGGAAAGATCAGATGCTTTTAAAAAGTTTTTAACTTCACTTGGGGTGGCATCAGCATTTGGCAAACATTAACTATTAATGTGGTTCCATAAACCACAAATGTGAAGCTAATCCTTAGACTTCCTGGTGTTTGAAAAACTTCTTATTCGAAGCCCAAGTTAAGATTTACTTTTCTTTTTGATTTTAAAAACTGAGGTTTCTTTGAAGCATTATAGTTGTGGGAGGGGTTCAGCCTCCTTCGGGTCATGGTCAGACCCCTCCTCCAACTGATTATATCGGACCCTGCTCTAGTATGATCCTTGTGCTGGGGTCAGTGGTCTTGGGTTCTGGCTCAAACTTTGCCAGTAGCCAGTTTTATAACTTTGGACAAAATTCTTACTCCTGCTGGGTTAAGATGATATCATTCCTTACATGAAAGTTGAACAAGAAGATCTTAAATGTCCTTTCCTAGCTCACATTTTTTATAATTTTCAAGGTTAGTATAAACTGTACCAGGTCTTTTAAATATAGCTCAATACCACTTTCAGTGGACTTTTCTGTTTTTAAACAGAAAGAGAAACAACTTCTTTTGATTCAAGGCCATGTTTTTTGATTCAAGGCTGTCTTTTGAAATGGAAGGGTTATGAACCCATATCTTAAATAGTTTAATGTATTAATAAACTTATATTGAAATCATTGAACAATTGCTTACAGTTAACTGTAAGAGTTCTAACACTTGTCAGCTGTGGTCCCTGTTTTTGTTCTCCGAGCCTTTCATAGCTTCATTAAGAACAGGGGCATCTACACGGTTACCCAAGCCAGACGCCTCAGAGCAGCTTCTGCTCCAGCCTCACCCCCAGCATCTCCTCCAGTCCCTTCACCCCACTCTATCAGTCCCCCATCTCAGGTCCTCAACATCTCTCATGCGGCCTGATATCTCTCCTGCCATCAATAATACACTGTCCCTGCCATCACTGGAGAGATCTCTCAGGCAGATTTAATCCGGTGACTCCCCTAATTAAAAAGTTTTGTTTTGTTTTTTTCCTTAATTTTTTAAATTGGAGTACAGTTAATTTACAATGTTGCATTAGTTTCTGCTGTACAGTAAAGTGAGTCAGTTATACGTACACATATAGCCACTCTTTTTTAGATTCTATTCCCATATGGATCATTACAGAGTACTGAATAGGGTTCCCCGTGCTATTCAATAGATCCTTATTAGTTATCTATTCTGTATATAGTAGTGTGTATATGTCAATCCCAATCTCCCAATTTATCCCTCCTCCCCCCACCACCCCGTTCCCCCCTGGTAACCACATGTTTGTTTTCTACATCTGTGACTCTATTTTTGTTTTGTAAATAAGTTCATTTGTACCATTTTTTTAGATTCCACATATAAGCGCAATTATATGATATTTGTCTTTCTCTCTCTGACTTACTTCACTCAGTATGATGATCTCTAGGTCCATCCATGTCGCTGCAAATGGTATTAAAAAAATTTTTTTAATTAAAATGAAATAGCTTTGATGCTACTCTTTGTAGAAGATTTCCGCACCCTAGAACATGCTTACCTCCCTGGCTGTAACTTAGCTTTCCTTTGCACTCTGTGGTCCGGCAATGCCAAACTCCCTTCCATTATTCAGACAACCAGGCTGTTCCTGCCTCTGGGCTTGACATGCAGGTGCCCAACTCCACATGCTTTTTCTGCTTTGTCCTACTTGGTGACTGCTTCCTAATTTTTTGAGATCCAGCTGAAGGGTCATTTTTACTTTTGAATCATTTTACTTTTGAATCGTTTTCGACACCCCTTCTCACTTTTCTCTGCTCTTACGGCATTTTTGCCCACTCCTCTGCCCTGGCTCTTCTCATTGCCTTGTAATTCAATAGCCTGCGCCAGACTGTTTACATCCCAAGGCTGGACTGTGGCTCTCTTTCCCTTTTCACCACAGTCTTGCATGGTGTCAGGCATCCAAGCAGAAGTTCATTCAGAAGGGTTTGAAGCTGGGGAGTGACAAAACCAGAGTTGTTTAAACCATATCTCAAACTGGGGGGAGGGGGATATGGATTGCAGGGGGCAGAGTAAATGCTGGGAAATGAGCTTGAAGATTGCTGAATCAATGTTAAGTCCATAATCAAGCTGAATACCATAATCAAGACACTCAACCCATTCTCTTCATCTCTCTCTCTCTCTCTCTCACTCTCACTCTCTCTCTTTTAGTTCCTTGAAAAAGCCATAAATTACTGAGGTCCTTTGGTGTTCCATACAGAATATGTTGTCTTCCTCCTCATGCCTCTCCCAAACATACATATATTCTCCCTCCCTTTTTCCCTCCTCCTCCTTTTTAATGCATTTGTAATATTTACCTCACTGTTTTATCAAAATGGATGTATGACTGACACAAGCCTCAGGTAATCATAGCAGCTGGCCCTGTGAACCTGTTTATATGTAGTTTCCACGGTGCATAGAGAGGAAGTTGCCCCCTCGTGGGATGGCTTAGGGACAAGCAAGATAAAATGAATGTTTCCCTTTCACTCAAACATCTGCCGGATGATGAAATACCTTACCGTTTCTTCTTCTGTTGATTTGTCTCACAGACATTAACAGTGAATGATAGTTTAGAATTCATTTAAATCAATTCAGAGTCATCCAGTGGCACACTGGTTTGTTTTTCTTTGGAGTCCTATTTCTATTTTTGTACAGATCTCAAGTTGAACATCCACAGTTACTGCACTGCCTGAGAAAAGCTATCCCTTCTGGTGTTGTATGACAAGAATATCAGTTTGTTACTCATTCATTTATTCTGTTGCGAGAAAAAAAATTTTTTCCTCTACCACCTCAGGTTCAGTGATTGGGAGCCTGCAAATTAACTGACGAAAGACAGATTACAGAAGGAAAGACAAAGTTTATTTCTGTACGAGGGAACACACAAAGAAGTGATTCCTGAACAACTAGAGTTAAGAGTTTATTTATCTTAATAAGAAAAGTTCTTAATAGGACTTCAAGGGAAAGCAACATGGTGGGAAACTAATGAGAAACAAGTGGAAGGTACTGAAAGTTTTGAAAAGGTCTGGTTTAGTAATTTCTTATCCAGGTATAAGTGGTCCTAAACCTCCTGGAGAGGGGATTATGGCAGCTGTATTTTCGAGAGACTTTGCTTAAGTCAGCAAAAGAAGTTTAGATAAGGTTTTTTCTGCAGCTGCTATTTATTCAGATGTTTTCAGCTTAAAATAATCTTGGTATCACATTAGTGGGTCCAAGTGGATTCTATCAGTTCACTCAAGAAATGTTTATTGGACACCTGTGGAAGGCACTCTCTAGGTGCTGGGGATCCAGCAGAGAACAAAATACAGAAAATCCGTGTCTTCACTGAGCTTACAGTATAGTGGGAGACTGATAATAAATAAGTGAAATACATGTTATATTTGATAATGATCAGTATAAAGGAGAAAAATTAAGCAGGGAAGGATTTAGGAAGTTACAGTGAAACAGGGTGTATAATTTTAGACAAGGAAGCCAGGGAAGTCTCCTTGAGAAGAGAAGGTCTGAGTAAAGATCTGAGGGAGGAGAGAGCTATGAGATTAGATATTTGTACCTACAGCGTTTTTCCTATTCTATTAATGCTATTAGTAGCATTAATGTTTTCATTAATTATGAAATAAATTGATGTAGTTATTAATGTTTTCAGCATTTACATATTACTAAGGCAACATAGACTGAAAATTAGCAAAGCTATCGTTTGGCTCTTTGAGGTGACTGCTCAGCTAAGGTAATTAAGTGCCGGGGGAAGTGCATGGCTTTTTAGAAGGTGGCTGTTTTACTGTGGATCCCTGGACGGTGCAAGGACTAAGTGGGTCATCACTTTGTTGTTTGGCCTTGTCAGGACTGTCTTCCTACGCTCATTCTGCTCCCAGTGCCAGTTTAAGCAGTTGGCAGGCAACAAGAAAGGGCTGATTCTAGAAGCGTTTTCGTCACTGCTTCAGAATTCAGTGGTCTCCCTCAGCAACAGCCTGAGTTGCTAGCCCTTTGCCATAGAAATAGAATGCAAACTATATAAGCAGTGTAATTTTATTATTATTATTTTTTTGCGGTACGTGGGCCTCTCACTGTTGTGGCCTCTCCCGCTACGGAGCACAGGCTCCGGACGCACAGGCTCAGCGGCCATGGCTCACGGGCCCAGCCGCTCCGCGGCATGTGGGATCTTCCCGGACCGGGGCGCGAACCCGTGTCCCCTGCATCAGCAGGCGGACTCTCAACCACTGCGCCACCAGGGAAGCCCTAAGCAGTGTAATTTTATTCTTATTTTTTTAAATACTGAATTCCCATTGTCCCCACCTTCCTTTTTCTACCTACTTGTCATTTAACAGACCCTGCCTTCCCTTGGCTTTTGGCCAATGCTCTGTTCTACTTTTTCGGCCATCACATAGATAATTCTCTCTTCTTGTAGGTCAGGGCAGTTTTCTCAAGCCTGCTTTTTCAATTTAGATCTCTATATTGTAAGAATAGGAAAAGGGGGTTAAAAAAGAAGGAGAAACCAAGCGGCAACTACCCTTTGGAACGGTTTTCAGTTTTATTGAAAACCCTTTTGATTTTTACCATGACCACTTCATTTAACAGGAGTCAACTTCTATACTTAATATTGTTTTTTTAGAAAAGAATAGTCTGTTGATGCTTTACATTTCTTAGGGAAACTAAAACTTGAGCAGTTTCATCAAGGCTTATATATTCTTCTCTATGTTAAGTAAGTATCCCTGGGGCAAAGCTCCTTTCAATCAAACATAAATGGATGGCAACATTAAATGTTTTGTTTTGGCACCTGGTTTTTAAAAAGGTTCTCATCAATTTTTTTATAGCCTGATTGATTAATTAAGCCAATAACCACTGAGCCTCTACTACAAGCCAGATATGGCTAGGACTAGGGACAGAGAAATTAAAGTCCTGGTTCTCAAAGAGCTCAGAGTACAGACTGGAATGCAGATTTGGGTAAGAGAAGAGTGAAAAAAGTGTGAGCGAGTGAGGGCAGAAGGCCTTGGAAGCATATCAGACCAGAATCTAACCCAGCTTTTGAGGGTCAGGTGGACAGTTCAAGAAAGCTTCCTTGTTTTTTGTTTTGTTTTTTTTTTTGTTTTTTTTTTGCGGTAGGCGGGCCTCTCACTGTTGTGGCCTCTCCCCTTGCGGACCACAGGCTCCGGACCACAGGCTCAGTGGCCATGGCTCATGGGCCCAGCCGCTCTGCGGCATGTGGGATCTTCCCAGACCGGGGCACGAACCCGTGTCCCCTGCATCGGCAGGCGGACTCTCAACCACTGCGCCACCAGGGAAGCCCGAAAGCTTCCTTGTTTTGAAGGCAGAATTACCTAGGTAGAAAACGCATATGTGTAAAGGCACAAAGATCTGTGGAACCTCCCTGGGAATTCTGGGGGGGACACTGATGAGATAGAAGGTTAGACACAGAGGCAGCAATAAGGTCCTGAAGGGCATTGATGCCAGGCTAAGGCGTTTGGATTTGATCCAGAAAGTCATGAGGAACCGATAAAGCAGAGGCAGTGGTATGAACATGGAAAGCTCACTTTGGAACTTTGAACTTTGGAAAGTTCACTGTCCACTTAATGGAGAATGAATTAGGGAACAGCTCAACAAGAGAGGAGAAGACAGGGAGGCCAGTTAAGAGTCTGTAGAATTAGTACAGAAGCAAGGAAGGCCTGAAATGAGGCAAGAGCAGTGAGGATTAACCTGGTGGCATTTGGAAATCAGTTTGATGTGGGGAGTAAGGGAAAGGGAAGAATGGAGTCTAAGATGGCCAAGAGATGTCTACTGTATGCTTGAATAAGTGAATGGGTGTTCAGTGGATATTGACAATGTGCTGGAACATCTCTACAGTACTGGTGTTTGGAACCAGAACTAAGAACTAAGATGCAGCTCTCATGCTGTAAAAGGATTTTCCTTCACCATTGGCAGTAGAAAGAACAGAAAACTTGGAACCTGATGAGCTGGTTTAAACCACTGCTCTGACATATTTTCAGTGGAAGATACTTTTGATCATTTGTAAATTGGAGCTAATCATAGATCTTCCCTACTATGACAAAGGCTTATTATGACCATCAAATGAGGTAGGTTATTGAAAGCTGGGTTTTTTTTCTGTTAATTATAGTGCATTATAATAATGTAAGGTGGTGGTAGTACTAGGTTCAGTGTACAGGTTTCCGTCCCTTTCATAGGCCACACTGGCAAAGATGAGCTACTTTGGTGATGGTCCCTGTCCTGCCTCCTGCCAGCCTGGGCCCTGGCTGGTAGATTTCCAGCATGCATGGTACAGCATGGCGGAAGTCCAGGCCACAGGAGTTGGGTGTAGAGACTTGGACTCCTTCAAGTGGAATTTTTGGACTATGTTTACTGCCTCTTTCCTGGAGTTTTATCTTCTAGTGTGGGGAAATTGCTAAATGATCCCTGTTTCCTGTTCTTTCATCCTGTAAACATATCTAGTTTCCTCCTCTGGTCTAAGACAGCCTTCAACCATATATTAGGTAGCTAGGAGTATTCTCTATTGTACACTGGGTACAGTGTTGCCACCGGGCAAGTAGACACCTCTCTTCCAGAGCTTGACCTCTTTCCTCTGCCAAAGAAGGGTCTACAACAGGGAGACCAGTGCTCACCCGGTGCTAGCATGTGGGCATAGCTTTCCACAAAAGAATACAGCCCGATTGCCTTCTGTCAAGGCTTGGAAACCTATTGGAAACAAATAAACAAGCTGGTAACAGTATGCCCCCATATTCCTCATCCTCTGTGACAGTGGTCTCTCAAGTTGAGAGTGTATACCCCAGAGAGTTCACCGAGTAATCTGATTATCTACCTTTGTAGGTAATTTGTCCTTTTTATTTCTGCTTTCTTTTATGATCTTCTCTTTGCCTTTCATATTTTGTAGTTTCCCTATATCATATCTGAGTGTGAATTTATTTTTATTTTTCCTATTTAAGGCTCAACTTCTGGAGGTTAGGTTTGAGTCTGTCTCAAATCTGTCTGGCCTTTTTTAGAGTGTCTTATCCTTTTCTCATGTTTTGGATTTCTTATTTTATAACTTTATGTTAAATGTACTTATTTTAGAGTTTCAGTTTCTTTTATTTTGTGAAATTTTAGGGATTGATATTTGTCAAATCAGCCAACACTCACTGATGGTGAATTGTTTTGTTATATATTTTAAAATTTTGGATTGTGAGCTCAATTTCAGTGGTGCATTGTATCAGTGAGAATCCTGCATAGCCTGTATTAAGGGAGTCTTCCTTTTAAATGTTTTGCTTTGTTTCTGTTGTCACTCCAGGGATTTCCCAGGCTCAAGACCAATTACGGGTATAAATTATAAGTGTAAATGTGAACTTCAGGCAGCATGAGGATCAGCCAATGGTTGGAAGTATTCAGAGGAGACTTGTTTTTGTCAACTCAGAGCTTAGTCTAAGACAGATAAGCTTTCTTTTTGTTTCTCAGTGCAGTGGGCTGACTTTTTTCTAATCTACCATCTCACCATGTTACAGTCCTCAAGGACCCTGGTTTTATGTGTTCCAGCTCTTCACCTTGCATAGGCACAAGGCTTCATTTCCTGTCCCAAATGAGCATTAAGACCAAAGTCTCAGATAAGGAATTGGTGAACTGTAACCCAAAGACCAAATCCAGCCCACCACTTCTCTTGGTAAATAAAGTCTTATTGGAACAAAACCATGCCCATTTGGTTGAGCTATTTACAGTGGCAGAGCTGAGTTACTGCCACAGAGATCGTATGGCTCACAAATCTGAAAATATTCAATATCTGGCCGTTTACAGAAGGTGTTTGCCAACCTCTGCCCTAGATTAATAAGTCTGAAAGCCCTGCCCTCATCCCCACCGCTTGGGCTGCAGGGACATCATTTCTTGTGATTATCCCTTTAGTGTTCCTTTTCCTCTTAATCTCTAGCTCCTTGAAGTCTTCTTTATGTTTTAATAAGCCTGGCTAGGCATTAAAAGTATTTTATTTTATCTAGGTATTTTGGACAGGAACATTTTCTTTTTTTTTTTAAGTGATTATTTTTTTAACATCTTTATTGGAGTATAATTGCTTTACAATGGTGTGTTAGTTTCTGCTTTACAACAAAGTGAATCAGTTATACATATACATATGTTCCCATGTCTCTTCCCTCTTGCATCTCCCTCCCTCCCACCCTCCCTATCCCACCCCTCTAGGTGGTCACAAACCACCTAGCTGATCTCCCTGTGCCATGCTGCTGCTTCCCACTAGCTATCCACCCTACGTTTGGTAGTGTATATATGTCCATGCCACTCTGTCACTTTGTCACAGCTTACCCTTCCCCCTCCCCATATCCTCAAGTCCATGCTCTAGTAGGTCTGTGTCTTTATTCCCGTCCTACCCCTAGGCCCTTCATGACTTTTTTTTTTCTTAGATTCCATATATATGTGTTAGCATACAGTATTTGTCTTTCTCCTTCTGACTTACTTCACTCTGTATGACAGACTCCAGGTCCATCCACCTCACTACAAATAACTCAATTTCATTTTTTTTATGGCTGAGTAATATTCTATTGTATATATGTGCCACATCTTCTTTATCCATTCATCTGTCGATGGACACTTAGGTTGCTTCCATGTCCTGGCTATTGTAAATAGGGCTGCAATGAACATTGTGGTACGTGACTCTTTTTGAATTATGGTTTTCTCAGCATATATGCCCAGTAGTGGGATTGCTGGGTTGTATGGTAGTTCTATTTTTAGGTTTTTATGGAACCTCCGTACTGTTCTCCATAGTGTCTGTATCTAATGCAATCCTTTAAAGCCATGAAATTTTTCATCTCCATGTCATTCTTTTCAACTATTTTGTAATTCCTATGATCATTTACTTTTTAATCCCTTGATAATTTTAAACTGTAATAGTCAGTTTTCAAACATAGTTTTTGGGGCTTCCCTGGTGGCGCAGTGGCTGAGAGTCTGCCTGCCGATACAGAGGACACGGGTTTGTGCCTCGGTCCAGGAAGATCCTACATGCCGCGGAGCAGCTAGGCCCGTGAGCCATGGCTGCTGAGCCTGCGCGTCCGGAGCCTGTGCTCCGCAACGGGAGAGTCCACAACAGTGAGAGGCCCGCGTACCGCAAAAAAAAAAACAAAACGTAGTTTTGGGCTATCTTATTTTTAATATCTTGTAGTCAAAGATCATGGTTTTTATGATATCTATTCTTTGAAATTTGTCTAAATTTTCTTTGTGGCTTAATATGTGACTAATTATTTTATATTTTTCATATATGCACAAAAGGAATTTATATCTGGATACAGGATTCTCTCTGTATTTGTTATACCAAACTTGTTATTTGTGCCATTAGGGTCTCTATTTTGAATTTGTCTGCTAGATATATTGGTTTCTAAAAGAGTTCTATTAAAACCTATTGTGGTTTATATTTGTCTATTTTTCTCTGTAATTTTGTCAGGTCTGTATATTTTAAGGCTATGTTGTTAGTGACTGTCAAAATCCATTATCATTATCCTCTTTTGGATTATTTTTTTGTGTTAAAGTTAACTTTGCAGGTTTATGAATGTTAGAAATCAGGTTTTTTTTTAATGGCTAACTCAAACCCTTCGGTGAGTTGAACCTAGCTATGTGCTGCCAGTTTATTTTTTTTGTTTGTTTTTTTTTGCGGTACGCGGGCCTCCCACCGCTGTGGCGTCTCCCGTTGAAGAGCACAGGCTCCAGACGCACAGGCTCAGCAGCCATGGATCACGGGCCCAGCCGCTCCACGGCATGTGGGATCCTCCCAGACCGGGGCACGAACCTACGTCCCCTGCATCGGCAGACAGACTCTCAACCACTGCACCACCAGGGAAGCCCTGTGCTGCCAGTTTTATACTCTAGCAAAATGTAGACAAAAGAAGGAGCTTGTGCTTATGATCTCTCCTGCTGGTTTGTAGTTTTACATTGGGTTTCTACAGACACTTGGCTTGATCATTTGATGACCCTGAATCCTGTAGTTTAAGTTCACAACAAAAGATGTGCCTTTCTGGGTGACACCTCCAGGTCTGAGAAGGTCCCTACCAAATGTCACTATACCCATTTCATTTGATCCATTTTCCATATTCAACGGACATGCTTGACACTTTGGGGTTTAAGGCTGTAAATATGTCCTTTTTACATCAAAAATGAAATTTTTCCTTCATTTTTTATTTTTAAAATGTTTTTTAACCTTGGGGAATTGGGAATTGGGGCTGAAGTACAAATAATCCTTACTTTATTATTGTCAACCAGTAGGACCTCAAAATTTTCCTCTTAAGCAAAGCCTTTCAGTGGTTTTATTCCCCTGGCAGAGTGTGAAATACTTTCATAGTACCAAAAGCTAAAAAACAAAAGAAAGGCTAATGAGATGTGATAGCTATTGATAGACATTGATGCTAATCATACTCATCTCCAGAATCAATGAAAACCAGGATTCAGTGGGTAGAAAAAATCCAAGTGGGCTTTTGGAGAAGTACCTTTATGGGTTTAAATACATAGTCCCCCCTCTATTCATAACAGTTGTGAAAATGTGAATGCACTATGCTCTATGTTGAGTCTATTTTTTGGTTCTTGAAGCTGTTGCTTTGAACTTCGTCTTATTCTTTCCCATGTTAAAGCCATTTGATAAAATAAGGAAAAATGCTCTTGGAAAAAGTTGATGTTTAAAATGTGGACTGCAACTAATTTTCAATCTTCTCTCCCTCTTTTTCCTTTTGTAGTATGACTATGAATATGATGAAAATGGTGACAGAGTCGTTTTAGGAAAAGGCACTTATGGGATAGTTTATGCAGGTCGAGATCTGAGCAACCAAGTCAGAATCGCCATTAAGGAAATCCCAGAGAGAGATAGCAGGTACAGTAATTGTGACTAATGAAAGCTGTTTTCTAAGGTATTTCGGTCGTTAATAGCATTTAAAAAAATATTTTGGTAATATTCTAATTAATGAAACTCTGTCTGAAAACTCCATGGCTTTAATTAGCTCCCTCTGAGGTTTAGCTGCTGCATCATTCAGTGATTCAAGCACAACACTTTGGTGGGGAAGGATGGCATCTCTGAGGTGACAAGGACAGGACTTTCAAAGAGAAGAAAAGAGAATAGTCCTGTGTGTGTTGGGCTCAGGTTATGTTGGATCATGGTTGGTTTATTATCTGGATAGATGGGGAATAAGCACCAGCAGAAATGGTTTGAACCAGGGGTTCCAATTTCTGGTCAGACACGTAATGACGTTGGAAGTCAGCACTCTGTCCTAGACAGCAAGTGGAAAGCTGAACAAACTGAGAAATCAACAACTCTACTTTTTCCGAGCCATTGGAAAAGCGATGTCACAGGACAAACCACCGCCCCCCACATTGGAGACACAGTTGTAGGGCAGAAGCCCTATCAGATCCTCACAAAGAATGTCAGAGAAAGTCCCCTTCCCCAGGCTTCCTGCAGAGGTAGAGGGGAAATAACCATTTGGAAATGCACCTGTTCTTAACAAGGCCTGCCCTCAAGAGAAACTATTCTACAAGAGCCTAAACTCTGTGTCATCAGAGCCTAACTAACCTAGGGGAAGAGACGTGCCCAACCCCAGGCCACTCTAGCTATCCTATTCCACCAGAGCGGGGACTGAGAAACATTTGTGAAGTTCACAGCCCAGCAGTGCAGGCTCACTAAAAGACCAGAGAGTAATTCACAAAACCACAGAACAATGCTTCCCCGCACCCCACACCTCACCACCATACCACTAAAGGTCTATTTAGCAGAGTTCTTTTTACCTAATACATCATGTCCAGCTTTCCACAGCTTTTTTTGTTTGTTTGTTTTGGTTTTTTTTTACAAAGCATACTAAAAGGCAACAAATACAGTTTGAAGACACAGAGCAAGCATTAGAACCAGACTCAGATATGACAGGGATGTTGGAATTATCAGACTGGCAAATTTAAAACAACTGTGATTAATATGCTAAGGGCTCTACTGGAAAAAGTAGAAACCATTCAAGAACAGATGTCAATGTAAGTGGAGAGATGGAAATGCTAAGAAAGAATGAAAGAGAAATGCTAGAGGTGAAAAACACTGTAACAGAAATGAGTTTGAGGATATGTCGATAGAAACATTCGAAACTGTTAAGCAAAGAGGAAAAAAGACTGAAAAAATTGAACAGAACATCCAAGAACTGTGAGATGACTGTAAAAGGTGTGACATACCTAAAGGGAATACCAGAAAGAAAAGAGGAGAAGAAATATTTGAGGAAATGGTTTGAACCACACATAGTGGGGCCTTGAGGAAAATGGACTGGTTTTTAGGCACAAGAAAGTTGTGCAGGGATCAGGACAGCTGTGGTGGCAGGGTGATCTGTTGCTCCATGCTCCAGTGCCCTGTCCTACCATTTGTTTCTCCAAACAACAATTCTCTCTTCTCTCAGTCTCATGATTCCTGCTGCCTCATAGCTTTTCTTACGGCTTCTCTTTGTAAGGTAGCTGCTCCTACAATCAATTATTTACATTTTCTACATGTTGTGGATTCAGACTCTGAAAGAGAGAGAATTGGATTGAGTCTCTTGTTGCAATATTTCTTATTCGGCCAAACTTCAGTGCTGGGCTACATCATGGACTTATTTTGGCTGCCCCTCAAGTTCACGGTATTTGGCCACCGTGGTACAGTCACACGATCGGCTTTCTTCAGAAAGGACACTCCTGTGTTTACCCAACCTCTCCACTTGTAAATCTAAAAGGCACCTCAAGGTTAACATGGCCCAAGCTGAACCATGGATTTTTTTACCCTCAAATGTACTTGACCTGCAGGATTCCCTATCTCAGTTAATCTCACCCCACCCATCCAGGTGTTGAGGCTACTAGAATTCATTTGGATTCCTCTCTGTCTCAGTTTACGTTACTCCATCATAAGTTCTACTGTTGTCTCAACCTCTAATGTTTTCTGAATTTTTCCACTCTTTCCCATCACCAATCTAAGCCTTCGGGTTTCCCACGCAGACTCCTTACTGCAATTGATTCATAACTAGTCTCTGCATTTGAGGTAGCAGATAGATGGGCCCCTGGGCTGGACAGCTGGTGTTTGTCAAGTGGAGTAAAATTGAAGCCTTGTTTTCCCTAGACACTCCAAGGACAAAATTAGTGGCCAGAGCTGAACTCTGCTGAGGTAAAGAGATAAGATGACCACTCCTAAGGTCAGGGAAAACTTCCCTGTCTGCACATGCACAGGACGCCTCCTTGGGGGTCAAAAAGGGAGAGGGCACCACCCCATAATAAGTGTGGACATGCACCCACAGGCCTCTGCAGTGGAATCCATCTCAGCAAAAAATTGTGCATGCGTGTTGGGGAACAGGTCAGGTGTGAAAAAAGAAACAAAGTAATCGGCCAAAGGTAAACAAAGACCCGGAAGGACTGTCCTATATGAGTGATTTAAATTACCTCTTTACTGCGCTCCTCCTCTTTAGAGAGGACGCCTGTACCCTTTCTCTCTGGGTGTGTATTTCTGCCTTGCTTCTGTCTTAAATAAATAAATGGTTTCTTAGTGTGCTCTCCCACGTGTTGTGCTGTGTCTCTAATAATAAACTTTGTGCCTGTTTTAGTTTTTGCCTCCTTGAAACATTCTTGCTTTCAAACGGGGACAAGAACCAGGGGAACTTTGCTTCTAGCCTCTAGCCCCTGGTGGACTAGCAGCTAGGATTCCTGGTTTTAATCCAGGCTACCCAGGTTCGACTTCTGAGTAGATAACTAAGATCTCTTCAAGCCTGCTCACTGCTGGCTCTCCAAGATCACTTCACTCTTTCCTCCACTCCTACTCCACCCTTCCTCAGAGAAGGCACAGAGATCGTTCTCAAGTTGAAATCACATCATGTCACTACCACTTAAAACCTTCAGTGGATTCTCATGTAACCAGTGTAAAGCCCAGAACCCTTAGCATAGACATCTGCCTCCCTCTGGGGCCTCACCATCTCTACTGCAGCCACGCTGTCCTCTCTCTGTCCATCAGGCCCACCAAGACTCAGTCCCCAGATTTTGGCAGGATTGCCTCATTTTCATCAGTTAGGTCCCAGTTCAATTCTCAGGCCCTCAGAGACGCCTTCTCTGATTACCCCAAGCTGAAAAAGACACCCTTCTTTCCCATGCATCCAGTGTCCCAGGCCTCACCTCTCTTTCTGCTTCTCCATCCTTAGTCTCCATCCTTGGTGCATGACTGTGACAAGTGGCCAATGTGCCTTCAGCCTCCATATCTGCATTCCAGGCAGGAAGAGGAAAAAGGAAAACAAATTTTCTCAGAAATGTCCAGCATACTTTCACCTCTGTTTCATTGGCCAAAAGTGGACACCCATAACTACAAAGGAGGCTAGAAACTCCATAGCTTTTATGTTGGCCAGTTGTTTCCCCAAACAAAATCATAGAAAGAGGGAAGAACAGATATTAGATAGGCAGACAGTAAATTCAATTTTATGTTTTCTGTGATATTTTTACAGTTTCCCCTTGGTTAGTTCATGAGACATATATATGAATTCTTACGGAATGGTGATAGAAACTATTCATTAAATACCTAAGGGAATATACATAAATTTGTCATATTAAAAATTTTGTTAAATATTCCTATAGGTTCTTAAGTATTATATACATAGAGTGGATTTTTAAGCAATACAAAATTTTAAAGGGTTGTCACTATCAAATTGCTGCAGCAAACTCACTAATCTACAACAACATCACCTCCTTTCCCACCACCAGATAAATTTAAATAGGTACTTGGAAGGAAACCACTTTTAAAACTATCTTTGTAGCTTAAGTTTATTCAGCTGCCACTGTGCACACACAGAGTACACCAACACCACTAAAGATCCATTTGGTATAATATGGGTTGTTTGAAAATACTTGCGTGACAAGCCCTTCTCTTGAACAGCTAGTGTGGGACATCTTTTTGTTACCTCTAAAAGAAGATTGCAGTGAAGTCTATCATGTTATTGTGAGATACAGCACACAGAGGTATTTCCACCTTTGTGACCTGGAGAGGATTTTTCAGGTTGCTTTTAACAAGGTAGCAGTTACAAAGGATAATTGCTAAGATGGTAGAATGGGTATGAATAATGCATAATCCAGCATATACTAACCACTGCCATCTGTAGTGAAGGATCATAGCAACAAAAACAGCTTCTTCTGTGTTTCCCTCACATTCTAAAAACACTTTGTTAGATCATCAGAGTCGTCGTAAGAGCGAGCTGGTGCATTTTAAGGACACTCTCATAGTCTGTCTCAGCTAGTTGTTCATCTCAGGTTGGCTTCCGCTAACATTCTACACACCCCTCGACTATTAACTTAGATCAGGTATTTCCACCCAGCTGTATACTAGAGCCATTTGGGGAACTTATACTGATACTCAGGCCCTACCCCTCAGAATTCTGGGGTGGGTCGTGGGCATTGATATTTTTAAAAATCCTTCCAGGAGATGCAAATGTCCAGCCGAGGTTGGGAACCACTGCTTTGGATGGTTGTAGTGGGAATTTGACTCAGCAGAGGTGCTCTGGAGACATGTATGATTTAATAATTTTTCAAAGCTAAATGCATGTATCTCTATCTGTACCATTTCTTCTTTCCATTGTCACAGCTAATTGAGAAGAAACGGGATTTTCTTGTAATTCCTGTAGACGAACATTGCTTATTGACCTGAACAAATTATAATTTCATGCTAATTCAGTGCTTGATACTTAAACTTTCACTTACATTTAGTGAGAATTGCTAGGTGTTACTAATCATTTCCATATTGGAGAAAAGTTCTTTTTCTTAGCCAGGATGAATCCCGACTATTATTGTAACTTTGAGCTATCCTTTGGTTACGTAAGGAGGAGTGTGTGTAGTACATTTGTTTCTCCAGGATCTTATATTTAAACATTTATGATTGATATTTAATAGAGTGTCAGGGGTGGGAGCCCTTTAATTATCATAAACTGAGTTAGCCTCTTGCTTCAGATAATTTAGTCATCTTGATCTACCAAATCTATAGAATTGGCCCAATATTGCCACTATTTTATTTCATGCATATCAAGAGCAATCTTAGTAACTAGTGTTAATAAATTGGTTTAAACTCCATGGAAAAAGTTACTTGTAAATGTCTTCATAGTTGAGAGTCATTACCTAAGGATCTTCTTGGTAACACTGGTATTTCTTGTGTTAACTCATTCAAGCAATAATCAAAATGGTGTCCCTAATTAATACCTTGTTAAGGGGGTTAGTTTAATACCAGCCTTTAGTTCCTAGAGCAATTCTAAAGAAAACTAAAATTAGTAAAAGATCTAATATACAAGTCAATTTTTTGTTGTTGTTGGCAGCTTTCTGAGTAATATTTCACAGAATATAAAAGTTTGTTTAAATTAAATGAATTTGCAGGAATTCCCTGGCGGTCCAGTGGTTAGGACTCAGCGCTTTCACTGCCAGAGCCTGGGTTCAATCCCTGGTCAGAGAACTAAGATCCCACAAGCTTGGCAGCATGGCCAATAAATAAATAAGTAAATAAATAAATTTTAAAAATATATTTTAAAATTAATTAATTAAATGAATTTGGGTTTTTGTAACCTACTAATATATTATTCAATACTAACTGATTCTAGTATTTCTTACTGGCATTCAAAAAAATCCATTCTCCTTATATGGATTTGCCATTATAAGATCTGAGCATTTCTTACATGTAGAACTGAAGCAAATTATGAGGCAGCATGCTTGTATTTTATGTTTTAGTGGTTAATGCCTTTCATACCTGTAGCCTCCATTGTACGACAGAAAAAAATTAGGGAATAGCTTTGAGTCTCTGTTTATGTTTATCGTTGCTGACATCCTACCACAGTTAGTTATACAATAATTATATTAATATAATATATGACGGTATATTAATATTCAGGATTGTTAAGAGCCTACAAACTTCATAGTACTTCAGATAATCATCAAAAGTGTTCTTCTGATTCCACATATATGCGTTAATACATGATATTTGTTTTTCTCTTTCTGACTTCACTCTGTATGATGATCTTATTTACAAAGCAGAAATAGAGACACAGATGTAGAGAACAAACATATGGACACCAAGGGGGGAAAGTGGAGGGTGGGGGGAAGGGGGTGGGATGAGTTGGGAGATTGGGATTGACATGTATACACTAATATGTATAAAATAGATAACTAATAAGAACTTGCTGTATAAAAAATAAATAAAATGCAAAAAAAAATCTATGGGTACCAAAGGGGAAGGGGGGGATGAATTGGGAGATTGGGATTGACATATATACACTATTGATATTATATATAAAATAGGTAACAAGTGAGAACCTACTGTATAGCACAGGGAACTCTACTCAGTGCTCTGTGGTGACCTAAATGGGAGGGAAATACAAAAAAGAGGGGATATATGTATATGTATAGCTGATTCACTTTGCTGTATGGTAGACACTAACACAATATTGTAAGGCAACTATACTCCAACAAAAATTTTAAAAAAAACAAAATGTTCTGTCTGTTCCAGAAATACAAAACACTTTCATCTTATAATTTGATAAAGCAGTATATACCAAGTGCATGATTTTGAGGTCTGGTCTAAAACTGGTCTTTCAGTATGGAGGCTCGGTTAGGATTGGGTAAAAAAAATATGATAGAATAGAATTGGATAGAATAGAATCAAGGAGGCTTGGCATATAATGGTTTTATGTTTTCTACTGAAGAGTTGCTGGGCCTTTCAGTAAGTTCTGGAATGAATATTAAAATTATTTGCAATTTTTGTCTTCCTGAGCAAGAATCTCCTGGAACAATAAACTTATGAAGCCAATGGAATAGAAGGTCATGTTAATGTGGACAGTGAGCTGTGTGGATGATTTCAATTTTTCTGGGTTCAAATCTTAGCTCTTTCCCTTACTAGCTTTGAGATCTCGGGCAGGTTAGTTATCCTCTCTGTGAATCAATTTCCTTATCTGTAACGTGGGCATCTTAGTAGTACCTTCTCATGGGCTTGTTGTGAGAAATAAGTTAATATATACAGAAGACCTAGAATAGTACCTGACACATTTCCCCTTAGACCCTACCAGGGCTCCAACTTCACAGAATTTATGTGATGAGAAATAAAGGCCTTAGATGGCCATATTTGATTTCATATATGGGAATTTTCCATTTGTATTGCTTAAATTTTTACACAAAAGTCTGTCTACATAATTAGCTCACTGGCATTTGCATGTCTTTCAGATACTCCCAGCCCCTTCATGAAGAAATAGCACTGCATAAGCATCTGAAGCACAAAAATATTGTTCAGTATCTGGGCTCTTTCAGTGAGAATGGTTTCATTAAAATCTTCATGGAGCAGGTCCCAGGGGGTAAGAGATGGTTTTCTTTCTTTAAAAAGTGTAAGTTTCTACTATGTATAAATAAGGTAGAAGGATATATTGTATAACACAGGGATTATAGCCAATATTTTATAATAACTATAAATGGAATATAACCTTTAAAAATTATGAATCACTATGTTGTACACCTGAAACTTACATAATATGGTACATCAACTATATCTCAATAAAAATAAATAAAGTATAGGAAAACCTCAGAAAACAACTTACTTTAAAAGAAATATATGTTTCTAGGGCCTTGAAGAGGAGTAAAATTGAATGGGATTTACTAGTTTACAGGTCTTAATTTGTCTAAATGTACACAAAAATTTGACATATGACATTACCTTACAGTTTATTAGGGGACAATAAATAAGTATCAGAACTGTTTTTGTATCAATCATCGTGACTTGGATTAAAGTTAGCAAACTGAGTGGTCTTTGACTGTATTTGATAATGACCATCTTCAGAGCAGGGACACTTTCCTATTTATATTTGAGCCCAAGTACTGTATCTAGTACAGTACCTGGGCCACTGTTAATAACCGATAAATGTTAGCTTAAATTCATGTTACATTATTAACGTGCTTTAAAGAATTCATTTGGATAAGATTTTATCCACTGTTTCTCCCTACTTACAGGAAGTCTTTCTGCTCTCCTTCGTTCCAAATGGGGCCCACTGAAAGATAACGAGCAAACAATTGGCTTTTATACCAAGCAAATACTGGAAGGATTAAAATATCTCCATGACAATCAGATAGTTCACCGGGATATAAAGGTAGGATGAACTAGGATTCATTCTCGTAAGTTCCCTGATGGGTAATTGTTTTATTTGCAAAAGTCATATTGTCTTATGGGTACTAATTTGGAATGATAAATAAATCCTAGAAACAGCAGAAATATATCACTCTGCCCTGAGTCAGTTATTGATATTCATGTCTTATCTCTTCTACTCAAGGAATAAACCCCTTAACCATGTTCAACCAAAAAAGATTCAGTTTCCACTATATGCCTGGCCCTGTTTCAGGTGCCCTGTGGGACTGGTGGCTCAGCAGAACAAAGTTAAACAGGATATGGTCCTTGCTCCTGAGAGGCTTACAGGCTGGTTAATCTTTGTATCCTTACTACTCAGTAAATATTTGTTCAATTAATGGATGAATAGTTAGAAGGAAAAAATAAAATCCCCACTTCTCACAAGTATCATATACTCATGCGTAGAACTAAAATTAGATAATTTATGAAATTCTCCTTAAAAAGGGAAAATTCAGAACTAGTAAATTTATGACAAAGTCTGGACTATTGAAAGTAAGTTAATATTACTACCCTAAAACCAACCCAAATACCCATTTATTTGTGCTACCCCTAAATATTCCAGGAAAAGAAGTAAAACAACATAGAAAAGAAAGGAAAGTGATTGAGAAGTTATAAATATTGTAAGTTAACTTATCATACCCATATCACACACAAATAACCCCTACTATCTGTAAACCTCGTTTGACCTTGTGACCTGAGTAGCAGATTGTGAACTGATAATATGTAAACAAAAGTGGTGTCAAGAATTCACTACTGAGATTAACTATTAAGGAAGAGTATAGAATCAGTGTCCTTTTTGCTGTAAGGACACCTTTACTTACTAGACTTTCAAGCCAACAACAAACAATATTGGAAGAAAGATAACATTTTTCATTAAAATTCTCTCTTCTCTAGGGTGATAATGTGTTGATTAATACCTATAGTGGTGTTCTCAAGATCTCTGATTTCGGGACATCAAAGAGGCTTGCTGGCATAAATCCATGTACTGAAACTTTTACTGGTATGTTTTTGCAATGATGATAGACACCTTATGTAATTAAAGAAATAATTGCTGCATTTGAGCATAATGTGAGAGAGAAATTTAGTCTGTGTTCTCACCAACATTAATGCTGATATCTTTTGATGCCCTGAGAAATGTTATAGAGAATTTGATCTGGCCCATTTCTTACCTCGTATTTATATGACTCGCTCAGTCTCCTGCTTAATGCCGCTGAAGATTTTTTTTTTTAACTCTCAATTTGTTATTTGTTTTTCTTTTCATGTCATTACTTCTCTCCTGGTTGGTCTACAACCACTATAATCCTGACAAGATTCCTTTTTTTAACGTTTCTTTAGCCCAGCCTCTCAGTGATTCTTACTTATACTTTAATCATTTCCCATATGAGTTCCCTCTTTCCTAATCTGTTTACTCCCTGTGGTCTGTTCCCCTACACAGCACATAAATAACTAAGATTTTAATTCAGAAAAAGGAAGTGACTCACTAACTCAGAAGCCGGGTGAGGAGAAAGCTTTCCCGAGAAATTAGGCAATGCAGATACTGAGCTGCCGCTGGAGCAAAATCCTGGGAGGGTGGAGACAAAGTGATTTCCAAACAGGTGACAGTAGCCAAGAGGAAACAGAGGCTCAGAGAGATTGACTGCCCAACAGTTATGGGGAGGACATCTGGAACTCCAACCCTGCTCTCCACTCCAAGTTTTTACCACTCCATTATTCTGCTGATTCTCATGAAATGTTAAGTTCTTGTTATTGGGAATTCCCTGGCGGTCAGTGGTTAGGACTCAGTGCTTCCACTGCTTTGGCCCTGGGTTCAGTCCCTGGTTGGGGAACTAAGACCCTGCAAGTGCCATGGTGCTGCCAAAAAAAAAAAAAAGATAATGAATTACCTTTGGTCTAATATAAAGCAAAATGGCCAGATGTCCCCCTTTCTGAATTCTATGAGGAGGTGGCATGGCCTCCATTTTGCAGATGAGGAAATTGAGAGAGAGAAGGGACTTCATACCCAGAAGTCACAAGTGTTTGTAAACGATAGAACTCAGATTTGTAATCCACCCCTTGTTCTTTGCTTTGATCTTCTTGCCCAGTCCATCTTTCTCTCCACCTTGCTGAAGAATCTGTTCTGGAAGCCTGGAAAGGGGAAAGGAAGAGAGAGAGAAAGTCTATAAGGCTTCTCCTCAGAACATTCAATCAGCAAATTCTCTGACCCCATTCCTACTCTCACGGCAGTGGGTATTTCAGGGCACAGAATTAAACACACTTAGAATGTATTTTTTTGAACAAAATAACTTTCATCCTTCTAGCAACTTTAAATATATTTACATTTCTTTTCCTCATACTCCCTCCATTTGGCAAGAGTCACTTTAGATGCTGCCAAGACTCAGTAATTTCTGCAAAGAAAATCCTTACTTTCAGACTCTTGATTTGGGCAAGGTGTTAATTTACTATCTGCTGCTTATCTTTAAAACAATTTTTTTTAATCACCAGAGAAGTTGTAGTAAAGCAGTCCTCCAGGACCCCTTTGCTTGGACTTCTTGCACTGACCTCTCATGATGTGATGTGTGTGACACATATGCGTGGGTCTGTCTCCAGCGCTGATCACGAGGGCCTGGGGTGTGCAGGCCTCACAGCACTAACTCAGCACTGGCCAAGGCACAGGTATAGGCAACCTCTGGTGAATTGAGTTGAAAGACAGTGACCTGTGTGACTTCTTAGTGATTTGGTGAGAGGGAAGGCAGCAGCAACTACTCCCTATGGAGCGCTTACTGAATCCCCGTTAAGTGCATTATATGTTATTTCATTGAAATTCATATATCAACCCTAATCCTTAGGTATCATTTTCCCAGTCTATGGTGAGAAAATTAAGGTTCAAAGAGGTTAAATAACTTGCCTGAGGTCACAAATCTAGTAAGGAAAAGAGCTGCAGTTCAACTAGACTTAACATGCCAAATGGAATGAATTAGCTTCTCCCGAAACCTGTTCCACCCACCCTCTTCTCTGTCTCGATTGGCCACTCCAAACTTAGAGTTATCCGTGGCGCCTCTCTTTTCTCACGCTTCAACTCAATCCACCAAGGAAACCTATTGGCTCTGCCTTCAAAACGTGTCCAAATTTGGACCAGTTCCTCCCTCCTTCCACAGCTCCCACCTCACCTGCATGACCTCAATAGCCTGTTCTCCCTGCTTCCACTCTTGCCCCTACTGTCTTCCCTCAACACCACAGCCACAGCAATCCAGTAAAAACATAAATCAAGCCCTATCACTCAAAGACCTCAATGGCTTTCTATTTTTTGAGTAAATAGACACCAAAGTCCTTACAATGATGGACAAGGCTCAGACCTACTCGGAGTCTATTACCTTTTAGACCCACTTCCTACCCTTCCCACCTTGCACAGGCCTTCCTGCACTTCCTTCATTACACCAGGTGGGGTCCTGCTGCAGGGCTTTGCACAGGCTTTTCCTTCTATAACACTCTTCTCCCAACTCTCTCCCTGGCTAAGTCCCTCACCTCCTTCAAGCCTTAACTCAGATGTCATCTCAGTGAGGCCTGTGATTGCCCTGTTTACATGGCAGCCCTTCCCTGGGCACTTCTGATCCTGAACCCCTGCTTTTTTTTTTTTTTTTTTTTATCTTAACGCATCACTTACTAACATTTATATAATTTATTTATTTATTGTACTATAGTTTATTGTCTGTCTCCCACTGCAAAAATGTAAGCTGTACAAGCCCAGGGATTTTTGCCTGTTTCAGCCACTGCTATATTCTAAGTGCCTGGCCTCAGTATAGTAGACCCTCAGTATAGATCTGCTAAATGAATGAGTGGATGTAGTGTGACATCAAAGTTTAAGCTTTTAACCACTAACTTGTAGTGGCTCCCTGGGTGGTTGCAGTGGCAAAGAAATTCTAAAACAGATTATTTTAAAGTAATTTTTTATTTTAATGAAGATATATGAGCTATGGGTTTTAGAGTTAATACTCTCACTTGTTTTCCTTGGGCTAATGTTCAGATTGGCTTGATCTTCATTATCCAACTCTATAAATCTCTTTATATAAAATATTGTGTCATGTGCTTGTGGAGTAAGGAGAGCAGATAGGAACACATGACTAAGCCTGCTTTTTTTGGCACTTGCTCGATGGGGGATAATTAAACACAATTGGCAGATATTGCTCTTTGAAATATTATCTGATGAATAAAAACATTGCATAATTCATTGTTAAGATATTACTTGAATTGTCCAATTTTTTAAATTCACTATAGTTTGGGTCAATTGTAATTCCTACTGAGATATTAGTATAGCTTAAATTCTTTCATTAAGTCTATTTTAGATCCAGAGATAAAAAAAGAGTGGTAGACTTCAACACATATTTTCTAAACAATCACTTGATTTTATTTACATTGTAAAAAATGATCACTTTGGGGGAAGCTATCAATGAAGAGAAATCATAACAGTTTTCTACTAAGGGTAGTGATTTGAGGAGCGTGGTTACCTTCTCCTTCACCAGGAGAAATGCTTTCCTCCAGCAATGTTACTGATTTAAGCTGAGAGCAGACGTGTGGAGTCGTATATGACTGTGAACATGAGCTACTGTCATGTAATGATGAGGTCTGGAAGATAAACCTGGCAAAATGGCAATATGTGACAAAAATAATATACTTTTCCTTATGTTTATAAACACAGCCAGTTTCTAGCCTTTGATAGTGGATTTTATAGGAACTGTTAAGAGGAAATTTGTGTAGCAGTTTTCACCTATAAATCAGGCATGGATCATTCATAAAAGGTGTTGCCTGTATTTATCAAAATGTCTGTCACTTTGGTTATGAATCAGAAAATACTGAAGTGGCTCTTTTGGCAAATGCCTCAGAACTTGAAATAATTCATTATGGCATCTTGGATGGGTTATATCATTTGTGTGATTATATCATTTGTGTGAGTATATCAGAAGCCAGGGATATGCAATTATCTGTTCCTGTTCACACTCCTGACTCATTGCTGGACTTTGAGAAATCACTGCAGGTTAGACGTATAAATTTAGCCTCTAGTTTGAGCCAATGAGACGATTGCAGTTGAGTGTCCACTTGGGATATACGAAGCCAGAACTAGAACCGGAGTTTTTGGTCCCCACTTAATGCTCTTTGTGTCATACCACACTCTTCGACTCTCTGATTCCGTGAAGCCTTTTAAATCTCCTCTCTTTTTCTTTCTGTTCTTCTAAACTCTGGTGATTTGTCTATACTGATGGCTCATGACCTGTCTTTGACCCATTAAATCTGTTATCCATGGACCACA
Organism: Hyperoodon ampullatus; assembly: GCF_949752795.1. Lineage (NCBI taxonomy): Eukaryota > Metazoa > Chordata > Mammalia > Artiodactyla > Ziphiidae > Hyperoodon > Hyperoodon ampullatus. The sequence goes on along the minus strand of NC_136925.1, from coordinate 62,777,015 downwards.
GGCTCACAGCAAGAGCCACGTATGTTAGATTTACAGAATAACGTACACCCAAAACCATTTACATTATTATTAATTTTTTTTTAGAGGATATTGGGGGTAGGAGTTTATTTATTTATTTATTTTGGCTGTGTTGGGTCTTCGTTTCTATGCGAGGGCTTTCTCTAGCCGTGGCAAGCGGGGGCCACTCTTCATCGTGGTGCGCAGGCCTCTCACTATTGTGGCCTCTCTTGTTGAGGAGCACAGGCTCCAGACGGGCAGGCTCAGTAGTTGTGGCTCACGGGCCTAGTTGCTCCGCGGCATGTGGGATCCTCCCAGACCAGGGCTCGAACCCGTGTCCCCTGCATTAGCAGGCAGATTCTCAACCTCTGCACCAGCAGGGAAGCCCCTATTTACATTATTTTTAACAGTGACTTTCAGAATCTTCATGCTTTCATGATTAAGAAATGAGAATGAAAATAGAAGAACTGAGCATTCAATCAGGAATTGAGAAATAACAGACTAAGGAAATGGATGAATGACCTAAATTTTTCCTGGAAAAGATTAGAAGTATACATAAAGGGAGTCTTCATGTATTTGAAAAACTGATTGCAGAAAAATGTGTGTTGATATATTTTCTGTTATTCTCAAATGATTGTTAGAAGTATCTAAGAGTTCCCAATGAAATGATGCCTCAATTATAATCAACTATCTAGGAAAGGAGAAAGTATCTATTTGTAAACAGATAATATTAGTATGCTATTTTTATGTCACCAATGAAATCCATTATGAAAACTGCTATTTCCCCTTTTATTAACAGCAGAAAAAACTGGAATTCAAAGAAGATGCGCTATTAAGACCCGAATCATGCTTTTTTTTTTTTTCCGAATCATGCTTTTAAAGTTATCTTATATATATAAAGAAATTGAAACTGTCATTAGGTGTTCATCTGTTTTCTCTTTTTAAAGTGTAACTGTGTTTGAATTATGTGCAGGTACCCTTCAGTATATGGCACCAGAAATAATAGATAAAGGACCAAGAGGCTACGGGAAAGCAGCAGACATTTGGTCTTTGGGCTGCACAATCATTGAAATGGCCACTGGAAAACCACCCTTTTATGAACTGGGGGAACCACAAGCAGCTATGTTCAAGGTCACATTTCATATGTCTTAAATGTCTTAAAAACCAGTGGTTAAAGCTCTTCATAGCTTCTGGATGTTCCATGTGTGTATGTCATATTTTTTTAGGTAAAATGAAAGGAGCCTAAGTAAGCACAATCTAAGCTATAAAGTTCAAGATTCACTCCCCCTGGTCAACACCTCTGCCTCACATGGAGCATCTCTCTCCATATTAGTTTTCCCAACTATAAAGTGAGATTCAGTGTAACTTCCTGTGACTGCCCTTTCACAATGCAGTATAAATAACACATCACTCCACAGAAGATGATTCAAGCTCTTTGGGAAACACAGTCTGAAAAATCTTCCACTGAGGGAGATATAAAAACATGTTTTATCCATTTAGGTATTAAAGACATATTTTCCTTTACTCCTCTATCATAATAGTTTGAAGGCTCCTTAGATAAAAGGGCATAGTTGCTATTTTAAGTACATCAAACTTATTCTCATCTATCTACTCTTCTAGCCTGTTAATTTGCCCATTAGTAACTGTTTTGGGGGTGAGAAAGGAAGCAGCTCCATCTCTCAAAACAGGGAGCACATGATATGCAAATAGGCCTGAGAGAGCTCAGGGGCCACAGCTTCAGCATCCGGGGCCTGGGCAAACAATGACCTGCCCATGAATCCCTGTAGTCCTCACCTGCCACCCCACCAAGCCAGAGGAATATTAAGCTGAACACCTGTTTCCCAAGAAGTAAAGCTCACATGTCTGCTAGTCTCTAAGGCATCGGACTTTTGATCATAATTTGTTATTCCTTTCCCTGCCACTGATCGTGTTTCTAGTACTAACTCCATTTGTGAATAGCCTCTTATGAGGGACCACGTATTACATACCTTCTGTGTTTGTACAAAGCTTGGTTTACTTTAAGACACAATATGATAGGCTACTGCTGATACAGAAATAGTAGTGTAACCAAACCTGAAAGAACAATGAGAGCTGCTCAGGGAGCTGCCTTTCTGGACCTGAATGGATGTCTTTCTCTTCTTGGCCAGTCTTTCAAGTTTTCACCAGTCTCTAGGACTTCACTCTGAAATGCTCCTCTGTTACGCACATGGTGCCGGGATTATTATACAACATGCTTTAGATGAGATAGCATACTCTGGCACGGATTCGCAATGTTTGAATCCAGGCTCTGACACAGTCAAACTATTTGATGACTTTAGGTAAATTACTTAACCTTCTTGTATCTCAGTTTCCTCATCTATAAAATGGGTATAAAAATAGTACCTATCTAATAAAAGGGTTTTGAGGAGTGGATAAGACAATATGTGCAAAGCACTTAGGATAGTGTCTGACACATAGTAAAGGCTTTATAATTATTACAGATAATTATATCTTATTATCTATATAATAATAAATTCATATAAGCTATTTATAACAAAGAAGATTTCCTTAGGAAGTTTTCTCTGTAGTAAATACATGAAAACATTACTGAAAAAAAATTAGAATGACGTCAATGAAAAGAAAGTTCTCATTGTTATAGAAAAACTGTTTAATTTTAAGTATTTTTATTTATTTATTTTATTTATTTATTTTTGGTTGCATTGTGTCTTCATTGCTGCGCGGGCTTTCTCTAGTTACGGAGAGTGGGGGCTACTCTTCGTTGCGGTGCACGGGCTTATTGTGGTGGCTTCTCTTGTTGCAGAGCACGGGCTCTAGCCACGCGGACTTCAGTAGTTGTGGCATGCAGGCTCAGTAGGTGTGGCTCACGGGTTCTAGAGTGCAGGCTCAGTAGTTGTGGCACATGGGCTTAGTTGCTCCGCGGCATGTGGTATCTCCCTGAACCAGGGCTCGAACCTGTGTCGCCTGCATTGGCAGGTGGATTTTTAACCACTGTGCCACCAGGGAAGTCCCAATTTTAAGTATTTTTAAATATCTCTTTTAATGTAGGCAATTTGAGACAGGGAAAACTTTCACAAACCATGGCACAGGAGAAACAACATATGCTTTAAGCCAAACAAATGAAGTTTCAAATACCAGATCTGCCTTTTCATAAGCATATAACCTCACACCTGTGAACCTCATTTTTCTCATTGCTGTAACAGGGATGATATTTAATCCACTGGGTTGCTGGGAGTATTCAGTAAATCTCATAAATGGAAAAGCCAAGCACAAAACTTTGAGGACTGAATTATTATTTCATAGTGCTGCTGTCTACTCTCTTAAGCTAATTACTATGCCTGTGTCATTGATAAACTTACAAAAGTGCTCTGGAAACTTTCCATAACCTACAGAAAACAAGTCCTGTCTCACTTTGAGAAAAGCCATGAATTTGTAGTATATGATAAAGGAGCTTGTTGCATTAGGTGACCAGGTTATGGAACCCAGAGCCCATGGGATAAGATGGTCACTCAGAAGTCACGTTGTGCTGTGTCTTAGGTGGGAATGTTTAAAGTCCACCCGGAGATCCCAGAGTCCATGTCGGCAGAGGCCAAAGCGTTCATATTGAAATGTTTTGAACCAGACGCTGACAAGAGAGTCTGTGCTAACGACTTGCTTATGGATGAGTTCTTAACAGTTTCAAGCAAAAAGAAAAAGACACAACCTAAGCTTTCAGGTATGTCGTTGCCTTGAAGGGGGTATAGGTCAGAGTCACTAAATCCTAAACTTTTAAGGAGGAAGATTTTTCCAGAAGTAAGCTAATTTGCTTAAAGACATCACTGAAAACTGGTCAGGAAGCAGTGTTACCATCAGTTTCACAAATGCTAAGACCTCACCCATAATAATCTTCCATCACATGGTTAGTAGGGAACTAGAATATAAGCATCTGTATACTAGCATTGGTGATACAAAGATCAAAGTTAAAGGGGTGAAATGTAGCCTTTTCAAGCTGAAACTCCAAATCACCACAGATGGGCTATAGGGCTATTACAGAGCTGTTAAACTTCTAAGCCATCTAGATAATATGTTCTTTTAATTTTAGGTAGTAGAAAATACTCATTGCCTCTTAGAGGAGACTATCTTTCTGAATAACTAAACCCCCCTCAAAAAAAAAAAAGGAGAAGATTGCCAGTTACAAATAAAATAGCAGTGTAAAAATATAAATTGTCTTTTTGCAATAATTTCCATAACTCCTTTCAGAAAAGAAAAAAAAAGCAAATGATTCGTTTGTTGTTAGCATTTTTGGGGACTATGTGGGATGTCATGGGCAGACTGAATGTTTGGAAAGGACATCAATCCCATTTCAAGCATTCACTTCATCTTTTGTTGATTTCTTAGTTTAGCAACAAACCCAACGCCTGCTTATGTTGCTGTGTTTGCTTTTCTTTCCACAGCTCTTTCAGCTGGATCGAATGGTGAGTTTATTTTTGTATTGTCCATTGAGCTGAAGCTTGGTGCATCATAGTTAAGCTCTAGACTGCCTGTCAGAGAGCCTCATCCTCTGCTTCTTGCTTACATGGAGGGGCTCCTCTGGGTACTAAGGATGTGTGGCTGCAAGCCTGGCTGGGTTCCTTCCTTCAGAAAACCCCTCGCCTTCCTCCTGCATGAGAGAGGCTTCCGTTGTTCCTCCCTAAATGGAAGACGGTGACTCTGTTTTTGAAATCTTCAATTTGAGAGGAGTCCATGCTTTCTTATTGAGGAGGCAGTTGGCCACCTAATGGATTTCTTGTGGAAAATTTCAATGCCAGACACCTTCCTGTATCACCTCTGGCGTCCTATATTCTCTCTGGATTTAGTTGGTCAGGACAAGTTGTGATTTTTAATATTGGCCTTTGCAGATCATAACTAGGAAGGTAAATTTGCTCTAGGAAGATCAACTAATGCATTTCAAGGAACAGGAAAGAACTGACCATGGCTTTGGCTCTTCCTAAGTTGGATGAGCTGTTGATCACGTAGGCTGGGGGCTTAACTGTTCACTGTGAGTGTCGTGTGCATTCTTCCACAGGCCAGGGGCAGGCTTTTGCAGGTTCCTTAAGGTTCCTTAAGGTGCCTCGGCCCAGAGAAGAGGCCCAGTAATTGGGGTTTCTTGGCCACAGCCTTTCCAGATTCCTCCTTGAATTCTGAGAGTCAAGGAGAACTCTGTGAAGAGAACCGCCTCCCTTTCCTCCTTTCTCCACAAGCAGCCTAGACGCCGGAAGGCAGTCACTGCGTCTCACAAGGTGGACCCGGGGTGCTCCACAGCCTCCCGACCAGCCTGTTTTTGGTGTCATAAAATGGGCACTGACTTTGGACTTAAGCAGAAGTTGATTCACTTTGGACTTAGTTGGAAGTTGGTTCTGATCCCAACTGAGCCACTTTCTAAATATGTGACATGCGGCAATTTACTTGTTTCATCAGGTATTCTGTTGAGAACAGTACCTACTTGACAGATTTAGTTCTGAGAACAAAATAAAAACTATATACCAAAAGAGGCTGGAGCCATGCCCAGAAGCTCAATGCATGATAGCTTTATCCCTTCCATATGGGTCGGTTTTTGTTTTAGGAAACATTCTCATCACGCACATATTTAAATTATGCGAACTCAACTATACACACTTGGCAAGAGAGAGCTAGAGAGAGAGAATTTAAGCTGATAGTTTTGCCCACAAGCCCTCTCGGTGAGCATGTGCCTTAGAACAAGCATGAGATGGAAGGTGTCCACCTGCTCAACTCTGGGTCACCTTTCCCCCATGCCCTCCCCCCTCTGCACTCAGGATGACTCAAGAGCATTTGGGACTCTGCTCTGTCTTTAGAGTCTAACTTAAGATATTTTAGAATCTTAAGGGACTTCCTAGCAGTCCAGTGGTTAAGACTCTCTGCTTCCACTGCACGGGGCACGGGTTCGATCCCTGATTGGGGAACTAAGATCCCATGTGCTGCACGGCCAAAAAAAAAAAAAAGATATTTTAGAATCTTAAGATTTTATAGAGTCAGAATTAAGAGGATGGGCGTTGGGGGTCAGAGCTGGGTTCATGCATTAACTGGGTGACCTTGGAAATGACTTACCCTTAGTCACCTCATCTGTCCAGTGGATTCAATTAGACAACCTGCCCACGGGTCTTTGTAATTATTAAATACGATTACACGTGTGAGGTGCTTAGCAACTGCCGTAAGGTGGTTATTATGACTATTATTGCTGGTCCCTTCTTGCTCTGGCCTGCCCATGCCCCAGTGGCTCGTTTAGAATTGTAGACCACAGTCCAAGAGTCCCCTCTCCTTTTTTTTTTTTTTTTTTTTTGTGGTACACGGGCCTCTCACTGCTGTGGCCTCTCCCATTGCGGAGCACAGGCTCCGGACGCGCAGGCTCAGCGGCCATGGCTCACGGGCCCAGCCGCTCCGCGGCATGTGGGACCTTCCCGGACCGGGGCACGAACCCGTGTCCCCTGCATCGGCAGGCGGACTCGCAACCACTGCACCACCAGGGAAGCCCTCCCCTCTCCTTTTCCTAAACACCCTCCTGTTCCTCCTCTCTCAGAACTTCTTCCAGGCCTCCTGAATTCTCCGGATGTTTTTTTATCTCCCAGTGACCCATCTGTTTCTGTTCTGCCCTCTTGGCCTGAGACATTGATTTGCTTGATAAAGATGTTTCTGGCAAAAATTACTTATTTTAAAACCAGTATTTGATGAAATGTAGGTACCTCCTATTGTGCCAGTTCAGTCTCCATCAAAATAAAATAAAAGCTTACATTTGTTATAGGAATCATAATGTCTGAGAACTGGGAAAGACCTAAGAGATCATCTAGTCCATTAGTTTCCAAAATCTGTGTTTAGTAAAGAACCTTTTTTTAAATATGAATCCTTAAGCAGAGCCCTGATATATGACTGAAAGAACATATTTGTTTCAGGAAAAACAGGGTTGGAACCTGTGTTCTAGAATCACAGAATCCTACTCACCCCATCCAAGGCAGCCCCAAGAAATAGGTGAACCTTAAACTTCTGAGGCACGCAGTTTACAAATTATGAATCTGGTCCTTTATTTTATAGATATGAAAACTAAGACTCATAAATGACCTTCCAAATAGGAGGACAATAAAAACGAAGGGCTCAGAACCCAGAACTGTTGGGCCTGGTGCTTCCTCCAGTTTCACACCCCTGAGATACTCCTTTCAGAGCCCAGGAGGCCCTTTCCTCGCCGACCCCCTGCATGGGTTACACTGAGCATTGGGAGGCACCGTGGTCCCACGACCAGCCTCTTACAAAGCATAATTTTGCTACTCACTGAAACGAGACACTTGACAAATAATCTTGCTGTCTTTCAATAGGTGTGTCCGTGTGTGCACGTTTTTAGAAGCATTAATCGTCTCCTTTCCCCTCTCGTGACATGCAGAGTATCTTAGGAGCATCTCCCTGCCAGTGCCTGTCCTGGTGGAGGACACGAGCAGTAGCAGTGAGTACGGCTCAGTTTCTCCAGACACGGAGTTAAAGGTGGATCCCTTCTCTTTCAAAACAAGAGCCAAGTCCTGCGGAGAAAAAGATGCCAAAGGAGTACGGACGCTCTTTCTGGGGTAAAGACCTGGCTTGTTTTGGGTGAGAGAAGTATGTTGTGTGTCATTTTGTGAAGAAAATTATGATTTGTGCTGTCTGAATTATTACAGCATCCCTGACGAAAATTTTGAAGACCACAGTGCTCCACCTTCTCCTGAAGAAAAAGATTCCGGATTCTTTATGCTGAGGAAGGACAGTGAGAGACGGGCCACGCTTCACAGGATCCTGACGGAAGACCAAGACAAAGTTGTGAGAAACTTAATGGAATCTTTGGCTCAGGTAAAACCCCTCATGGAGACTTCATTTCCCCTATTTTAACAGTGTCGTAACCACTTGGAACTGTCACACGTGATGTGAAGACATGAGGAAGCTGCTGCTCTCCTGATGATAAAACAAACCAGGGATAGGCAGATCCCTAACACAGAAACTGCGTTTTTGAACATCAGCTATTTTTAAGTCAGAAGCAAAATTTTCATGTTGATGAAGTTCCAGCTGGTCCCTACAAGACTTTTCACCCTTCATTCATTTGTTTATTCATTCAATCAATAAACATGCACTGAGCCATGTGAACTGCTAATTTTGATATTAGCATGAGGGTACCTGCCATTGGCTCCTCTGAGCATTTGGGAAACATCACAAATTCAACAGAGACCCCTGTGCTTGGAGGGCTACAATTAGATGGAAGGTGATGGGCAATAATAAGTAAACTATCTAGCGTGCTAGGAGGCCATTCGTGCTATGAAAAAACAAAGCTGGTCAGTCAAACTCGTTTTCCCTGGTGTATTTGTTTGCTAAGTTGCCGTAACAAAATACCTTAGACCCAGTAGCTTAAACAACAGAAATTTCTCTCTCACGATTCTGGAAACTGGAATTTTAAAAGCAAGGTGTTGGCAGGTTTGGTTTCTCCTGAGGCCTCTTTCCTCGGCTTGCCGATGGCCACTTTCTTGCTGTGTCCTCACCTGCCCTCTTTTCTCTGTGTGCCCCTGGTGTCTCTTCCTCTTCTTCTAAGAACACTAATCCTATTGGATTTGGGCCTCACCCTTATGATCTCACTTAACCGTAATCACCTCCTAAAGACCCTGTCTCCAAATACGGTCACATTAGGGGTTAAGGCTTAAAAACGTGAATTGGGGGGTGGGGGGAATGGCACTGTTTCATCCATAATACCTGGGAAAATGTATTCCCTGGGATTCTGTTTACAGAAATGAGGAAGAATCCCCTCCGAACTCTGCCCCAGTGGAAATAGAGTTTCCCCCACCTCCAAGCTGTAGGTGATGCCTCCTGTGCCTGGAGCAGAAGCTCAGGCCCCCTGTGGGTGTAAACCTCCCAGACATGCTTGGCCCAGACATGATGCTTGCATCCTCTTTCAGTTCTGTTGGCGTCAGGGACTTGTGTACCTGCTTTAGCACCTGTGGCCACCACCTGTCCCTCTGTGATCACTGTGGATGACACATAACTTCTTCCCTCCCTTCTGTCCTAGGAAAATAGCTGCAAAAAAGGATGGAGCTGGAGGGATGGGGTCAAGTTTTAGTCTCAGTCTAGCAGTTTACCTGTTCTCAGCTTTTATTGGGATGTAAATGGAGCCAGGCTCTCTCTTTCTCAGCTCTTGCTCTATAGCCCCTGCTTGTCTTTGTCTCAAGAACCCCACTAAGTTTCTCTGCTGATTTCATCGCCTTAGGAATTCTGAATGTTCACATCTTTAGATCCCATAGGAGGAGCTGAAAGGCCATGTGTGTGTCAGCAGGGTCTCTGGGTACAGGGAGAACTGAAATTTTCAGGTTCTGGGAAAACTCTGACTTGGGTCCTTAAAGGAAGCTGCCTGCAGTGAGCAGGGACCCTGAGGCCCAGAAAGCAGGTGCTCTGGGGTGCAGGGCAGCCAGGCCTCTGAGTTGGAGGTAGAGTGAGTGCTGAGGATGCCATGCAAGAATCTGGAGATGTGGAGGAGATAGCAGCAGTGTGGAACCTTTAGCTGTCGCTGTTTCCTTTCTGTCTGTTCACTGTGGTCATTCAAGGACTGAGAATCGGATGACGTAAGATAAGAAGGGGAATCAAGTTTAGACAGAAGGAACAACTGGGCAGTCATTGGAGGTCATTCATTCAACAAATACTTACTGAGCATCTACTAGATGCCAGGCACTGTTCTATGTGCTGGGGACACTATAGTGAGCAAAATAGAAAAAAAATCTGCATCCCATTGAAGCTGACATTCTAGTGGAGGAAGAAAAGCAATAAAAACACAGTAAACATGTAGTTGAATATATAGTAACAAATACAGTTAAATATATAGTTATATGTTGCCACATACTGTGTGTTACATATATGTTTCTCTATATGGTAGATATATAGTAATACTGGCAAACACTTTCTATGGGCCAGATATGGTTCTTAGTATTTCCTGTGTCTCTACTCACTTAATCCTCTTGACAGTAGTCCTACAGCACTAGTTTTATTATTATCCTCATTTTGCAGATGAGGACACAGAGGCACAGAGGTGTTGAGTAACTGACCGAGGCCATGCAGACCTAAGTGATGGAGTCGGGATTTGAACACAGTCAGCCTGGCTCCAGGGTCTGTGCTGTCAAGTACCACACTGCTCTCCCCACTGCTACACCAGAGGGTGACAAGTGCTGGGAGAAACATAAACCAGGGGAGGGGACAGGGCTTGGGTTGGGGGAGGGAATCACCAGCAGCCACTGTGGAATGAAGGCTTCTGTTTTAGGTCAGAAACACAGAACGCAGGGATTGCTTAAATCTCGTAATCATCCCCCAATGAGTGTGCTTTTCTAATACAGAAAGTATCTGCTTGTTTGGGGGTTTTCTTTGTCTCCCTGCTGGACTGTAGGTCCATCAGGGCAGGGACTGCCTTGGTTAGTATTGTTGTCCCAGCCCTCAGCAAAGAACCTGGCAGGTTCCATGACCATGCTGAAATTCTTAAATTTGGAGTTGATTAATCCTATTCAAGTGTTTGTGACTTCCTAGTTTTTTAAGCTTGAATGTTCTCTATAAAAGGAGAAAGGGGGGCTTCCCTGGTGGCGCAGTGGTTGAGAGTCCGCCTGCCGATGCAGGGGACACGGGTTCGTGCCCCGGTCCGGGAAGATCCCACATGCCGCAGAGCAGCTGGGCCCGTGAGCCATGGCCACTGAGCCTGCGCATCTGGAGCCTGTGCTCTGCAATGGGAGAGGCCACAACAGTGAGAGGCCCACGTACCGCAAAAAAAAAAAAAAAAAGAGAAAGAAAAGAAAAACTTAAAAGCGACTGTCAGAGGACATGCCTCAGTGCACCAACATGAAGTGACCAGTGGGGACCAGAAGTGATTCTGGGGTCAGAATCACTTAGTAAATCCAGAATCGTCAAGGGATAGACAGGGTGCTTCTGACTGTACTGCTGGGGACTCTATGAACCCTTTCCTGTGGCATCCCGTGGTGATCTTGTGATAGAGCAGGTCCTGCCCCAAGGTTACTGCTGGTTCATCCAGCTGATTGGGGCAATAGAAGGTAATGATTAGGAGCTTGGGTTCAGCCTAAACTTGACTTTGAGGCCTGGTTCCACCACATAAAGGCTATGTGACTTGAGCAAGTTACTGAACCTCTCTGAGGCTGAATTTCCTAATCCATAAAATAGAAGAAACAATGGTATTAACCTCATAGGGTTGCTATAAGGAGTAACTATGATCATGAATCACTGAGATAATAATAGAACGTATTCCACAAATGTTAACTATTATTGTTATTATTATCATTATCAAGCAGGCTAATAACAGTTATCTAGTATCTTTAATTTTCTTCTACTACCAGATGGAAATAAGTCTTTTCATTGTATTAAATATTTCTATTAATAGATACATCTTTACATTTAAACCTACCCTTTAGAACAAGACTAAAAGGTAGATGTTGGTCAGGTCCTCAAAGCGGCCCATGAAAGCCCTTTCAATCTGTAACATCCTTCTGAAGTCCACTCACCATTTTTAAGGAAGTTTAAGGAATAAAGAAGAGAGAGCCCCTTTGCAGGAGAATCTGTGATGGTCCTCTGAGTGCTCAGGAAAGGCACACTGTCAGATGTTACTTTCTGATACTGAATCAGTCTCACCCGGTACCTAAGATGCTTGTTCATGAAGGCACGTTGATGAGTGCACACGGGGAGGCAAGAGTGAAAACAGAAATAACCATTAGGTACGTGATGAAACATCCCAGACAGAAGAACATTTTCCAAGGTAGACAGCATTCCTTTGTAGGGCAGTGGCATCAAAGACCAGAAGCAGCATGTTTTTCTGTTGTGAAAACAAAGCTAATGTCCAAAAAATGATTGCTATTTAAACTGCTGGCAAACACATAACTGATTTTTCACTAAGATAAGCTTCCAATTTCTGAATAACTCACATTTTTCTTCTTGAACATATTTTCATGTTACTGTGGTATTGCCTATGCATCTTTACTTTGGTTGTAATTTAGTTCGTGGTAAGAAAAGAAACAAAGTTTATAATTGTTCCCAGTCTGATTTTAAAATATTCCCTTAATGACAGTTTTCAAGCTTTTTAATATAAACTTTTCTCATCAAAACATAAACATGAGAGGGAGCTCCCAAATGAAAATATATTGAGAGAAAGAATTTGATGGGACATTTCTCTTTTATTTTAATAGACTCCTAGAAATTGTAATTTTCACAGCCCAGCTGAGGAATTTAACTTTAAAGATGCAATAACAAAATGTGCAATATGAGATAGAAATGAGCATAATAAAAATCCAGTTGTTTCTTAAAGTTTAATGAGGATAAATAACATCCTACTATGTTTCCTTTAAGGAAGTAATGTTCCTTGCTCAAAGTAAAAAAAAGTTCAGCTTGAGGGAGGGAATTTGTTTAAATATTGTATTTAATTTTTAATATGTGAAGTCATCCATTTGGTCCATTCTTATAACTAATGCCTTATCGGTGGGTAAGGAAAGGTTTCCCGGATGGAGTCTGAAGCGAGCCCCTTTTGACTGCAAGGAATTGACGTGCTTTAAGGGCAGTTGAAGGACTGGGAACATGTAGGCAGACACACGTAGCAATGAGGGAAGTGACCTCTTCAGGTTAATTTCTACCACGGTGCCTAGCTGAGCCTCACACAGGCTGAAACTAGAGTGTGATTCCAAGGGCCTTCAAGTCCCAGGAGTCTGTACATCTCTCCTCTGGCTCGGTTGCTATTGGCCCGCTTGGTGTGCCATTGCTGTTTCCATCCACTTCTCTCCCTACTGATCATCATTCTCAACTCAGTTGTTTCTGCTTCCTTCCTTCCTTATAACTGGATGTACTCTTGCCCCTATTTTATTATATTTTTTTAAAGTTTTTTTGATGTGGACCATTTTTAAAGTCTTTATTGAATTTGTTACAATATTGCTTCTATTTTATGTTTTGGTTTTTTGGCCATGAGGCATGTGGGATCTTAGCTCCCCGACCAGGGATTGAACCTGCACCCCCTGCATTGGAAGGCGAAGTCCTAACCACTGGACTGCCAGGGAAGTCCCATTGCCCCTATTTTATGACTTATCTCTCACTGGACCGCCAGGGAAGTCCCATGCCCCTATTTTATGACTTATCTCTCTGGGCTGACTTTGAGCCTGAGATCCCATGGCTGAATCTCTCTTTAGCTCCCAGTTAAAATTTCTGAGAGTGGAATCTTATGGCCCCAGCCTGTCCCTGTTTGGGCAGAGCTTTGTCTATCTGACTATAACATGACTGTTAGACAATGTATGGGGCAGGTGCCTTTCCTCCCAAAGTCTGATTATTTCTCTTTTTTTGCCGGGGAAGGAGCCATATAGTTCAAATATGGTCTTTCCCCTTAGCAGGGGGGCATTTCTAAGCCCAGTTCTTCTTGGCAGTGGCTGTGGGATGGCAGACCCATGGCTGATACATCCAGCACAGATACATCTGATCGACAGACAGATTATTGGTTATTATTCACAGGGGGCCGAAGAACCTAAACTAAAGTGGGAGCACATCACAACCCTCGTCGCAAGCCTCGGAGAATTTGTGAGGTCCACTGACCGGAAGATCATAGCCACCACCCTGTCCAAGCTGAAGCTGGAGCTGGACTTTGACAGCCATGGCATTAGTCAAGTTCAGGTGGTGCTCTTCAGTTTTCAAGATGCTGTAAGTATATTTTGTCCATGTTTTCCCGCAGACTCCAGCCAAAATTAGTCGGAAAAATAGGATAAAAACATAAGTTGTTATCTTTTCTTTCTTTAATAATTTTGTTCAATTCTGTTCTCTTTGGATCATAAATAAGTATGAGATGGTTGCCTGTCCATGTGCCTCAAAGCACCAGATTTGTTGTTTGGTGTGTAATCTTGTATCTCCCCAGATTAGATACACATAAAATTGAACACCATGGAAAATAACAAAACTCACAAACATCTCCCATGGCTGCACTTTGTTCTTATGAAATCATGTAGTCAGTCACTTTTATTTTGATGATTTTAGCAACAGAGCACACTTTAGTCCTGCACTTTCTAATTCTGTATGAGACATGCCATCTAGTGGTCATTGAGAAAAATGTAACCGTACAGACAGGAATGATCGGTAATTTTTTTCCGCCCTGCTGTGGTTTCCATGCAGAACATTTTAAACATACTTGTTTAATAAATATTCACTATTTCCTAGCCAGCAATATACTTCAGAGCACAAGACATCACTGGATGAAAATTAATTCACAGGATCTGGTGAGAGATTGCTGAGGATTCCTCTCTCTCATATTGAGTTGCTATGCAACACAAACTTGAAGCCAGTTTTCCAGAAGCCTGATTCAAACCATATGTGATATTCTTGAATGAGACTTATTTGTGGAACTGTGTACCAAAAAAAGCCTGAGGTCCTTCCCGGAAGGCCCTTACGAGGTGTGGGAGACTGAAATAAGAGAGTTCTTAAGTGGCGGGGGTGGGGGGCGGATGGTGGTGGGGTGAATTGGGAGATTGGGATTGACATGTATACACTAATATGTATAAAACAGATAACTAATAAGAACCTGCTGTATACAAAATAAATAAAATAAAATTTAAAAGAGAGAGAGAGAGAGAGAGAGAGTTCTTGACAGTGCCTGTCATGTGAATAGGGAAGCACTTTGCATAATTTTATTTAAATTCCCCAAACTGACTCACTCCTAATGTGTTTATTGCTCCTACATAGGCGATGTCTTGACAATTGCATTTGGTGCATCAAATGATCCCTGATTTAAAACCAAATTGTAATCCTTCAGTGGCCACTTGTGCTCTCAGGAACTCTGTGTTAGCCGCTCAGTCTTGTGCTGTACTGTGGGCAGGGCAACGCTCCTGACTCGATTGGGGTCATGGAAAATGAGAGCAAAGCCTATCACTAATATTAAATGCTAAAGGCACACTCACTCTGTAGCTAGCGAGCCCCAGCCATCTGCAAACCAAATGAAATAATTTAGTGACTTTTTACTTGCCTACACACTTGGCTTCCAGCCTAGAGATTGGAAGGCAAATAGGCGAGTAGAATTCAGATTGAGAGTGGGTAAATTGTAATCCTGGGCCACAGGCCAGGTCTCTCTCTCTCTCTTTCTCTCTCTCTCTCTCTCTCACACACACACACACACACACACACGCCCCGTTCTTCCTCACTCACTGTCCAGGATGGGAATGAACCCAAAGAATGGGCCGGATATAATATACTGTTTAATGAAGGACTATGAGAAGCTGGTCATGGTGATAGAGGACCCCTCTTCCATTTACTATTTGTGACCCTTGAGAGAAATATTCTTAGTTACTAAATGTTATACCCGCATTTGTCAAATAAACAGGCAAGTCCTTTATGAAAGTACCAGGACAAAAATCAGTCTGAAAGGACTTCCTAGAACAGGTGGGAACCTAGCAATGGTTCACTTCCTTAGGAGCAACTACTCTGAGGAATTCCTCAGATAGACTGCCGTCTAAACTGGGGGATTTTGATGAAGATGGACCAAGGGCAGGAATAAGCAGCTGGAGCTCCAGCTTTTGGTGTGAGATTACAGCTAGGTCCCCTTCTCCCCAGCTTCTTCTTAGATCTCGAGTCAGAGCCCTGTTGGGAAAATAGCCTCTTTTCTTAGATGCCCATGTCAACCAGACATTAGTGGAGTTAACTCAAATTTTAGATAAGCCTGTCTTAACCTTATGATAAAAGTTATTTTTAAAAAGGTAATGTGGGGACTTCCATGGTGGTCCAGCAGTTAACACTCCATACTCTCAATGCAGGGGGCCCAGGTTTGATCCCTGGTCAGGGAACTAGATCCCACATGCATGCCACAACTAAGAACCCACATGCCGCAACTAAAGATCCCACATGTTGCAACTAAAGATCCCAGTGCAGCCAAATAAATAAATATATTTTTTAAATAAATAAAAATTAAAAGGTAACATGCATGGCTTATACATACAATGGAATATTATTCACCCTTATAAAGGAAGGAAGTTCTGACATACTACACTAAGTGAAATAAGCCAGACACAAAAATACTGTATGATTTCACTTATGTGAGATACCTAGAATAGTCAAATTCATAGACAGGAAGTGGAATGGTGGTTGTCGGGCTGGATGGAGAGGGCAAGCGGAAATTGTTGTTTAATGGGTGTACAGTTTCAGTTTTGCAAGGTGAAAAGAGTTCTGGAGATGGAAGGTGGTGATGCTTGCACAACAATGTGAATGTACTTAAGCCATTGAACTGTACATTTAACAATGGTTAAGATGGTAAATTTTATGTTATGTGTATTTTACCATAATTTTTAAAAAGAAAAAGAAAAGTAATGCATATATCTACTTCAGTGTCTACTTAAATATGTGAAATATTACTAGTCACTAAAAAAAGATAGCCTGACAACAAAGGTTTTTAATGTGAACAACTTTTCTGGAATAGTTTGGCAGATTATTCCCCCGTTTAAAAAGATATAAGCAACACACCATTGTAAAGCAATTATACTCCAATAAAGATGTTAAAAAAAAAGATATAAGGAAGCGTGGGAAGGAAAACAAGGCATGCACTGTGGCACATCTGTGGGTAGCATGTATGTGCTCATATTCCCCCCTTACTGGTGTTTCCAAGTCACCAGAGTATGCTGCAGCATTTGATTGTGTTAAACAGCATTTATAACGTTTAAGAATAGCAATTATGGGCTTCCCTGGTGGCGCAGTGGTTGAGAGTCCGCCTGCCGATGCAGGGGACACGGGTTCGTGTCCCGGTCCGGGAAGGTCCCACATGCCACGGAGCAGCTGGGCCCGTGAGCCATGGCCGCTGAGCCTGCGCATCCGGAGCCTGTGCTCCGCAACGGGACAGGCCACAACAGTGAGAGCCCCGCGTACCACAAAAAAAAAAAAAAAAAAAAAAGAATAGCAATTACTTTTATTTAAATCCCCTTGGACTCTTTTTTTCCTCCTTTGCCGCTTCCACCATCCAATCTGCTGACATCGTGAAAGGCGGGAAGCTACAGGTTCTGAGTCCCAAAGAGGCAACATTCCCATTTAACCAGATTGCCTTTCATTTAAGTGGTGTATCTCACTTGCTTACATGAGGATCACCAAACTTCATTTTGAAGTGGCAATTTTGCATTTGTTTTCCACTGACATAAAGAAATTATCCACCATTCAAGGTAAAGAAACCTTTTAGTTATTTTTGTTGATGGAATGACGTCCAGATGTGTGCATCAGCTAGGTTATTTGCAACTAAATATTAAAGTAGACCAAATGTCACTCTCTTCCTCCAGGTCAATAAAGTTCTTCGGAATCATAATATCAAGCCACACTGGATGTTTGCCTTAGACAGTATCATCCGAAAGGCGGTGCAGACAGCCATTACCATTCTGGTTCCAGGTCAGAAATACTTAATTACTTGGCAAATATTTAGTGTTTGATATTTTCAATTATTGTTCATTATCATTTATGGTGTCTCCTCACTGTTTTTAAGACCAGGTTAACCTTTTTTTTTTAATCTTTCAACGCCACCAAATAATATTTATCTAGTGCATATAGTCTGAGCAATGGTACACCCAGCAAAACATTTACTATGAGTGAGGAAGACTTGCTTCCTTGTCTTTAAAGAGCATAGTTGGATATGAAGACAAAGAGACAACTATACAGGTGACCCAACTACATATGCATTTCAATATACAGATATCTGTGCCCACAAAACATATTCCCATGTCATCCTTTACCAGTGGTTCCCACACCTGCCAGTGCATTGAGTGATGTAATGAACTGCGTGATGTAAGGAGCTCTTTAAATTACAGCTTTCAGAGCTCCGTCCCAGACTGGGTGAGAATCTGCTGGGGATACAGCCCAGGAATCTGATTTTCATCCAGCTTCCAGGTCATTTTGATTCACAGCCCGGTTTAGAAATCACTGGGCTAGACAGGTCCCAGCTGTGTTTGCAGTGAGATACAAAAGGGGTAGTGTTCATGAAACCAGGTTTTATGGAGTAAGGGAGAGATGTATTCATATTCTAAGACAATCTTCCAAAGTGTTTTGATAGTGTACCCATTAATAAAAATTTTAAGCAGATCTCTTCCACCGTACGTGTGTGTGTGTTGTGTGGATGTGGATAGAGAAATAGATTGATTTAGATATACGAATTAGAAACATGTTCTATTGTACTAATTTTACATGTATTGTAAAGTGTTCTAAAATAGAAATCTAAAAATATAAGTAGGGGGCTTCCCTGGTGGCGCAGTGGTTGAGAGTCCGCCTGCCGATGCAGGGGACATGGGTTCGTGTCCCGGTCCGGGAAGATCCCACATGCCGCAGAGCAGCTGGGCCCGTGAGCCATGGCCGCTGAGCCTGCGCATCCGGAGCCTGTGCTCTGCAATGGGAGAGGCCGCAACAGTGAGAGGCCCGCGTACCGCAAAAAAATAAAAAATAAAGTATGAAACATTTTAAATTTTATGTTATTTATAAATGGTACCACAAACTTTTAAGTTATCATCAACCCTTCTGAGTTGTGGAATTCCCTCTCTTCTCTCAGAGTACCTTGTTTGGTTTGAGAGTGAGGAATTAACTTATTTCTTTCTTATGAAAGGAAGGAATGGAAGAAGTTTTAACGTCCCTGAACTTGCTCGTCCTCTAAAGAGCGCACCTGCACCCCTCGTCCCTCCTGCCACCTACCTTTGCATTCTTGTACCTTTACCTTCTTCGGGTCTTGGGTTACAGCATGCCTCTGCAGAGAGTCCTGACCGACCCCGAAGTCTACAGTAGGCTCCGCCATCCCTCTCTCTCCCTGGAAATGGTTTTACCCCATTGGTGACACTTGCACCAATCAGAAACTGCTTTTATTTTCTTGTCTAATAGCTGTTTCCCTCATCAGAGGGTCTGTTTTATTTTATTCTGTGCTAAGCACACTGTCCATCATGGTGCCTGGAAAATAATAGACTCCTGGTAAATATTGGTTGAAACAATAAGTAAATGAGTTTCACCTGGTTATAACAAATTAGTGTGAAAATTTTTGCAGAACTTCGAAAAAAATCCTAGAGAGACTTTGAAATGCATGACTAGCGGTTGGATGTGAACCTGAGGAATCTAAAGCTGTTGGAAACCTACTGTAATGCTCTAAGGAAGTCAGCACATACTTACATTTAGATGGTTGATCACTGGAATAAGCTTGGATGTGGGAAATGTACCAAAGAGGGGTTATAAACCCAAAAGATACAAGAGGTGAGAGAGATTAGGTGTGTGTCAGTAAAAGCGATAGGTATAGGCCATGAGTTATATCCAGTAGTAACCTAAATTAAGAGTGCTCAAATGAGGAGAGGAGGGATTATACTTTGAAATAATTTAACTAGCATATAAATAATCTGTTAATCTAATTTTTGTTAAAAAAAATCCTTTTAAAATGGATTACCTAAATACAATGGATTGTATCCTGGAATAGGAAAAAGAACATCAGTGAAAAACTGGCATAATTTGAAAGTAGTCAGTAGTTTAGTTAATACAGTTGGTACTGCACTGATGTTAATTTCTTAGTTTTGACAGAGGTACCACAGTTACATAAGATGTACTGGGGGAACTGGGTGGAAGGTACACGGGAGTTCTCTGTATTATCTTTGCAGTGTTTCTGTAAATCTAAAATTCTTCCAAAATATAAAGTTTATAAAGCACACTGATTATCACACTGTAGGTGAAACACTGTTAAGTTTAGAGAGAGTGACAGGGACAGTGCAGCAAGGCATGTCTCCTCGCATGGGTGTCCCCGTGGTGGGCACTGCTTCAACCCAGCCATGTGCAGAGCAAGGCACGTTCTTTATGCAAAGGGTTTGCTAAGGAAAGTTATTTGTCCTTCCACTGTGAATTGGCTTCTTTGAGGCCACTAGGGGTCTCTGATGACAACTGAAATGACTGTTTGGAAGCATTTTAAAAAGTGGACCAAAAAAAAAAAAAGGGATTCCCTGGCAGTCCAGTGGTTAGGACTCCACACTTCCACTGCAGGGTGCACGGGTTCAATCCCTGGTCGGGGAACAAAGATCCTGCAAGCCATGTGGTGCAGCCAAAAAAATAGTAATAATTTTTAAAATAAAATAAAAAGTGGAAATTTTAGAGAATTACATTAAGAAAGTATTTTTTCATATTCCTCTTGGGATAGGGGAAGACAATGTTCAGTGTACACCAACATATAAATGATGAAATATATGAACAAGAGGAATTGATTTCAAGCATTTGACAATTCCATCAAATTTCCAAATGTCCCTAAAGATTTTGTTATACAACTAAGATTCAGAGAAACACTAAAAATGTCTCTCTTTATAGTCCCCTGATAAAAATTCCTTTTAGATGACAAAATACTACAATTTACCTACCAAATTTTAAAAAACATGCCAAAGAAACCAACAGATTCAAAAGTATACCATCATAAATACATACATTTCCTAGATGTGTTTGCTGAGAGAACCCAGATCTTGGTTTCTAAACACCATTCTCTAATAAAAGGAATCAGAGCTCCTTGGAGAAATGGTTGATTTCCAGGCCTAGGGCAGGGGAAATACAAGATGAACTTGGAACATACTGTGATGGCAGAAAGTAATGAAGTGCCCCCAAGGGATGGAAGCTTATTCAAAGGACACTGGAGACAGCTTGAAGGAGTTGCCCAAAGTCTAAGCCAGAACAAATTAAGCAAAAATTAAAATAAAAGAATAATAGTATTGGATTATAGCCCATAGAATAAACTAAATATCCATGAGTCCATACTGATATAAGTAATTAAATAAATAACTATATGGAAGAGAAGGGCCAGCTCTTTTTTTTTTTTTTTTTTGCGGTACGCGGGCCTCTCACTGTTGTGGCCTCTCCCATTGCAGAGCACAGGCTCCGGACGCGCAGGCTCAGCGGCCATGGCTCACGGGCCCAGCCACTCCATGGCATGTGGGATCTTCCCGGACCGGGGCACGAACCCGTGTCCCCTGCATCGACAGGTGGACTCTCAACCACTGCGCCACCAGGGAAGCCCACCAGCTCTTCTTTTTTAGTAGAATTCCAATTAATAAATGTAGAAGGAATGAGGGAAATAGAAAATCACCATTAGGCAAACATTACAGTAATAATTATTGCAAGCAAGAACAATCAATGGCTGCTAAGATCAGTAGACAAAAGTGTGCTGAGAAACAGGATATTTGAATGGTCTTGGGGAATCTCCCCACAAGATATCTACTAATTACAAAGAGAAAACCGTGACACCCCCTTTATCAAAAGATCAAGGTAAGCATCACTCGTAATAAGACACATCAGCATTATGTACCTCTTGATATGATGCACTGAGAAGGGCACAACATCACCTTTGTGGTATTCTTGTCAAAAATGCAGAGCCACAACTTCATCATGTCAAGACATAAGTGAACTAAAAATGAGACACAGTACAAAAAAAACTGACCCGCACTCCTCAAAAATAAGGAGATCATGGGGGATAAAGAAATACTAGGGTTAGGACTTCCCTGGTGGCACAGTGATTAAGAATCCACCTGCCAATGCAGGGGACAGGAGTTCGAGCCCTGGTCCGGGAAGATCCCACATGCCGCGGAGAAACTAAGCCTGTGCGCCACGACTACTGAGCCTAGGCTCTGGAGCCCCCGTGCCACAACTACTGAGCCCACGTACCACAACTACTGAAGCCTGTGCACTTAGAGCCCGTGCTCTGCGGCAGGAGAAGCCACTGCACTGAGAAGCTTGCGCACCACAATGAAGAGTAACCCTGCTCGCTGCAACTAGAGAAAGCCTGCACGCAGCAACGAAGACCCAACACGGCCAAAAATAAATAAATAAATTTATTAAAAAGAATAAAAGAAAGAAAAAAATGCTAGGGTACTGTCACAGATTGGCAGAGACTAAGAAACATGACAACTAATGCAGTGTGGGATCCCCTATCAGAAAAAGAACATTCTGGGGAAAACCAGTGCAATTCAAATAAGGTCTATAGATTAGTTAATACTATTGTATCCATGTTAACTTCCTGGTTTTGTTAATAGTGCCAAAGTTGTGTAAGATGTTAAGTTTAGGGCAAGCTGCTAAAGGATATACAGGAACTCTCTGTACTGTGTTTGCAACTTTTCTGTTATCCTAAAACTATTTCACAATGAAAAGTAAAAAAAAAAGTGTTCAATCTTCTTTCTTCTGAAAAAGAGCACACAGAACAGAGAGTACAGTGCAAGCCCCTTAGGAGTTTTTTTTCTCAGGCTATTTTCCCACTTGTCATCAAGGATCAGCCTGTGGATTACTGGCAACATTAAGTATCTGTTGTTACTTCTCAAGTACAGTCTGGCTGTGGGTGACCAGATGGAGAAATGCTGAGCGTGAGATCGTGTTGGCAGTGCTAAGGTAGAGAGAATCAACAATGTAGGCACACTTCTCATAGAAACTCTAATTGTTTAGACTGCTAGAGCACTTGGTATTACTACCAGTTATGAAGCTGAATCGGTCATGTGCCCCATGTCGACATTAATGTAAAATGACCAGCATTGTAAACTATATGCAGTGCTTGATGCAAGGATCATACATCGTTCTGACAGGTATTGTGATCCTAATTGGCATCAGAAATACCTTGTGTTAAAGAAGCTTGGTCTAGTTATTTTCCTCTGGGGAATTAACCGGTTGGGGTGGAGTGGGAGGGTAGGGAGATGGGAATAATATCGTTGTTTACTCCTGTCTTGCTGTTTTGGAAACATGCACCTGCTCTAATTTCCCACACATGGGCTTAAATGCCATCCACTCATTCCAGGGTCCCCTGGGTCCCTGCCTTTCTCCTGACACTTGGCTGACACATGTTATCTTTGTACATACGCTCTTATGACTCTTCTGTATATTTGCCCTAGTTCTCCTTTAGGTTGTTATCTCTTTGAGAACAAAGACCAGATGCTCTATCTCATTTGCATGTTTTACAATGTCTATTCGATGATGTGTCCTCGGGGAGCCACCATTGAAAGACCAAAATAACAAAGTATTGCATTCACTTACAATTTTTTTTTTAATAAATTTATTTATTTGGCTGCATTGGGTCTTCGTTGCTGCACGTGTGCTTTCTCTAGTTGTGGCGAGCAGGGACTACTCTTCGTTGCGGTGTGTGGCCTTCTCATTGCGGTGGCTTCTGCAGAGCACGGGCTCTAGGCGCGCAGGCTTCAGTACTTGTGGCCCACGGGCTCAGTAGTTGTGGCTTGCAGGCTCTAGAGCCCAGGCTCAGTAGTTGTGGCACACAGGCTTAGTTGCCTGTGGCACGTGGGATCTTCCCAGACCAGGAACTGAACCTGTGTCCCTTGCATTGGCAGGCGGATTCTTAACCACTGCACCACCAAGAAAGTCCCTACAATTTTCTACTTTTTTCTAATTACTGAGAAAAATTTTTAGTCACTTGCACATAAGTAAAATGATAATATATGATAATTTAAAGTGTACAGAGTTAGGGGAATGTAAGGGAACATTTAAATGTAATAATAAATATCAGAAATTTTCCTCCCCCCAAAGTGAGATTATATTCAGCAGCATGATGAACCTTTTAAATTGTTTTTAAAATTTCAGTTTAGAGACCATGAGAAAAAATTTAGAAAATTTAAAAGGCCTACTGTTGCTCTAATTTAATATAGAATTGAACTCTCTTAAATTATTTTTAAAGTAAGATTTTTTTCACTGTTTTGTTCCCTTATAAATACAAATAATACTAGTAGGATAACTTCCATTCTGCCAACATTTTTTGAGAGACTAATATGTCTTAGCCCCTATACCAGGTGCCAGGCTTACAAAACTTAAACACCTGATTTTGAGTCACACCTACTATAGATGATCTAGGAAATAGAATTTTGGAAGGAGAAAGGAGATAATGCAAAAAAAAAGCAGTGTAGAGGTGGAGTTTGGTTAACCTTAAGAGATAAAGGGTGAAGATGTGGAGAAATTAGAACCTTTGTGCACTATTGGTGAGGCTGTAAAATGGTGCAGCCACTATGGAAAACAGTATAGTGGCTCCTCAAGAAATTAAAACTAGAACTACCATATGTTCCAGCAATTCCTCTTCTGGGTATATATTCAGAAGAATTGAAAGCAGGATCTCAAAGAGACATTTGCACACCCAAGTCCATAGCAGCATTATTCACAATAGCCAAGAGGTAGAAGCAACACAAGTGTCCAATGATAGATGAATGGATAAACAAATGTGGTATATCCATACAATGGAATATTACTCAGCCTTGAAAAGGAAGGAAATTCTGACACATGTTACAACATGGATAAACCTTAAAGACATATGCTAAGTGAAATAAGCCAGTCACAAAAAGACAAATACTGCATGATTCCACTTTCATGAGGTATCAACAGCAGTCAAATTCATAGACACAGAAAGTAGAAAGGTTGTTGCTGAGGACAGGAGGGAGGGGAGAATGCAGAACTGTTGAATGAGTATAGAGTTTCAGTTTTGCAAGATGACGAAGTTCTGGAGATTAGTTGAAAAATAATGTGAACATACTTAACACTACTAAACTGTACCCTTAGAAATGGTTAAAATGGTACATTTTATGTCATGCATTGTTTCACCATGATAAAAAAAAAATTGAAAATAAACAAAGATTGGTAAAGGAAGTCAGGGCTACATAAACCTGGCCCTGAAAAGGGCACTCTGGTTTTGTTATGAGCAAAAGATGAGTCCTTGTTTAGATTGTTGAATTTGAAGTGCTGCCTGCACAGGAATATTTAGAGATATTGGATGTAACAGAATCAGGGCTAGATTGTCATCCACACATCACATGTACTTACTCTTCATAGATTTTAATGAGCTCATCCATGGAGAGTTAAGTAGAAACATAAAACTGAAGAATGGAATTCAGGTTCCAGCTTTTAAGGGGCAGGTCGTAGACAAAAAGGCTCTGACGAAGAGAAGCAGCAGCCAAAGATTTAAAGGAGAATACCATGCACAGGTCAGTAAGGCAAAGAAAGAAAAGTTACCTGGAGGATTTGGCGATGGGTAGGCCCTTTGGTTGCCATACGGCTATATTGGAGTAGTGGGAGGGGTCTTGCATCACTCCCACTTAAGAGCCCTCCCCCAGCACAGGGGCTCTTAACCTGTGGTTCACAGACCCTTGGAACAGGCTGCAGGGAGTCAGTGAGCCCTCAGGAAATCCAGGGAAAATGCTGTATGAATGTGCTTCTCTTCTGGGGAGAATCTCCATTGGCTTTCATCAGATTCTCGGTGGGTTCTGTGATCTAATGAAAGTTCCAGGTGCCCCACAATGAGACATCACCTCAGACCTGTCGGAATGGCTGTCATTAAAAAGAACACACATATATTAAAAAAAAAATTTTTTTTAAAAAAGGGCTTCCCTGGTGGCGCAGTGGTTGAGAATCTGCCTGCCGATGCAGGGGACACGGGTTCATGCCCCAGTCCGGGAAGATTCCCACATGCCGTGGAGCAACTAGGTCCGTGAGCCACAGCTACTGAGCCGGCGCATCTGGAGCTTGTGCTCCGCAACAAGAGAGGCCGTGACAGTGAGAGGTCCGTGGACCGCGATGAAGAGTGGCCCCCGCTTGCCGCAACTAGAGAAAGCCCACGCACAGAAACAAAGACCCAACACAGCCAAAAATTTTAAAAAATTAAAAAATAAAAAATTTTAAAAAGAACACAAATAACAAATGTTGGTGAGGAGGTGGAGAAAAGGGAACCCTCCTACACTGTTGGTGGGAATGTAAATGGGTGCAGCCACTGTGGAGAACAGTATGGAGGTTTCTCAAAAAACTAAAAACAGACCTACCATATGACCCAGTAATTCCACTCCTGGGGATATATCCAAAAGAAACAAAAGCAGTAATTTGAAAAGATACATGTATCCCAATGTTCATAGCAGCGTTATTTACAACTGCCAAGGTATCAACAGATGAATGGCTAAAGAAGATGTGCGTGTGTGTGTGTGTGTGTGTGTGTGTGTGTGTGTGTGTGTATAATACTAGTCAGCCATACAAAAGAATGAAAATTTGCCCTTTGCAGCAACGTGGATGGACTTGGAGGGCATTATGCTAAGGGAAATAAGTCAGACAGAGAAAGACAAATACAAAATTTCCACAAATATGATTATCACTTTTATGTGGAATCTAAAAAAGATAACAAACTAGTGAATAAAACAACAAGGAAGCAGACACTGATACAGAGAACAAACAAGTATTTACCAGTGGGGAGAGGGAAGGGGGGAGGGGAAATACGAGTGTAGAGGGAAACTAAGGGTTATTATGGATCATATAAAATCATGTGTGTGAAACTGTTGCAAGTTGTAAAGGACTATAGAATGTAAAGAATCTTTCATTCAAAAAAAAAGTTCCATGTGTCATAGCATATGGAACCAAGACCCAGTATTTCTGCTATCCTGATTTCACCTAAATTATGAATGTAATTCCTTTTGGGGGGCCATTTTGAGAACCTAATCACAATTTATAATAGTTTTTCCCATGGGAAGGTATCATCCCAGTTCTGAAATGACATGCAGATGAACTCGTGTCATACAGTGTTTTTAAGCTGGAGACTTGTAACTTTTACGCTTTAGATTTCAATGGTTAGTCAACAGGTTAGGGTAGGACACACACCAAAAATTAACCCAATAGTCAAAAGCAGATAGTCTTCTAGAGTGAATATAAGCATTGTGTTGCATTTTCAGTACACGTCCCCCCCTTACATTTTGAATGTTACAAGCAAAAAGCGTTCTGTGTTCTTACTTTTGTTTATACAATCTCTCTATATCTCAATGTCCTCATTTCTAAGTGAGTTAATAGTTGCCAGATATTATATAATTGAAAATATGAATTTTAATTGTGTAAACAAATTTTTATATTCTTAACAGGTTTTTACATAATTGCTTTCTGATTTTAACATATTTCCCACGTACCTTATGCACAGTGTCGAAGTTTCTCTTCTGTTTGAATTAGATCATTCTGAGTTTATACATCTTGTGAATTTTGCAAATTCACTGGAAAAACAAATCTGAAGTAATGCGCAGAAATCCATCATCACTTTTGGAAAAGCAGTTGGGAATACATCTCTTACTGATAGCAGGGGAGATGACATTCATGTCTTAAGAAATTAAGGCAATCATTCTTATTTCATTAACAGTGTTGTTGATCATATGCTTAACAGAACTGAGGCCACATTTTAGCCTTGCATCTGAGAGTGATACCGCCGATCAAGAAGACTTGGATGCAGAAGATGACCATGAAGAACAGCCTTCAAATCAAACTGTCCGAAGACATCATGTGGTCCTTGAAGATGCTGTGGCCACCTCAGGGGTGAGCACACTCAGTTCTACTCTATCCCACGACTCCCAGAGTGCTCACCGATCGCTGAATGTACAGCTTGGAAGGATGAAAATAGAAACAAATAGGTAAGTCCTATTCTGACATGGGTGGGTTTCTTTTTTCTTACTTTTATATAAGTGCATGTGTTTGGGGTCTACTTTAAAGATTGGTCTGCAGAGGGCTTCCCTGGTGGCGCAGTGGTTGAGAGTCCGCCTGCCGGTGCAGGGGACACGGGTTCGTGCCCCGGTCCGGGAAGATCCCACATGCCGCGGAGCGGCTGGGCCCATGAGCCATGGCCGCTGAGCCTGCGTGTCCGGAGTCTGTGCTCCGCAACGGGAGAGGCCACAACAGTGAGAGGCCCGCGTACCGAAAAAAAAAGAAAAAAAAAAAAAAGATTGGTCTGCAGAATATACAAAATACTATTCCGTTATCCCATTCATATAAACTTGATTTAATGCTTTATTCATTAAAACGAGAGATTTATTAGTCTCTTTAGTCAAATACGTTTTCTGCTTCTACCAGTTCAGTCCTTCAGCAGCTCTTCTTTGGTCACTGCTTTATCTCCAAGTGCACTGAGATTTTCAGAGTAACTTAGTTGTAACCTCATAGACTCTCTGGGATGCAGACTCAGAGCAGCGTGTACCATCCAACAGATAGCTGAGAGACAGGCAGAGAGTTTGTGTTCTTGAGAGCCTGTGATTTGGAATATCAGGTTCTTTCAGGAGAGGAAGAGCTCTATTCTGGAGGAGATAAAATTAATGGTTCTAAAGCTTTTCATTTTAGAATCTTGAAAGGATGATCTGTTGACCACATTTGTGATTCTACTTTATTTTTAATATGCTGTGTCATATCTGGAGTTTAATTTTTCTTTGAGAATTTGATAACACAGAACCCACATGATCAGGTCATTAAGTGAACAGTAAATATTTCCTGTTCTTCACAGATGTTGGCACAGTTCAAGGTCTGAATCTTTATGATTTATAGCTTCCTGTGCTGGTTACAGTTGACATGTGGGCAACTGACTTTATGACTTTGGGTTTTGACAGGGAAAACTTTTTTTTTTTTGAGTGAATCAATAAATGTTGTTCAAATATTTAACAACCTTAGTTGAAAATCTGAGTTGTTCACCAGGGAGATAAAACCATTTTATTTTTAGTCTTAAGTTCAGGTTTTTGATAAGTTTGAATACCAAGCTGGTATGAGTAGTACAGACCTCATCCTGTATTTAGAAACATGAATTTTAGTTGCATGATTAAGTAAATCCATACATATCTTCTATGATTTACATACAGAAATCTTTCTGAATAAAGGGAAAGTGGCTTTCGGACTTCCTTATCCCAGTCTTGTTCTCTGAAACCCAGCTCTTTACTTCACATCTCTGTTACTTAGTGGAAAAGAACGGAAGCCTTTTCTAATACTTCATCTAAATCTTCGTGTCCCTCTTTTCCTGCTCTTCTCAAGTAATAGTCCCATTAGGATGCTCGATCCATTATAGTAGCCGTCGACTTCAGTCACTTCTCTTCAGTTTACTGTCTGTTGCTCAGTCCTGGAGTTGTTTTTTCATACCCTTCTCTGATCCTCGGAGGAGGAAAGTGCACTCATAACTGTTTGGGTCCAGCCACCCAACCCTGCCCTGCCCATGCCTTCCAGACAATAGAGCTACTTTATTTACCAGCGAGCTGGTGCATTTGCTCCCCCGGCCCCTGAACCTTCTGTCTACGTATCCTGGCTTATGTCACTAGAACGTGTCTCTCCTGAGTGCGGTCTTTTCCTTCTCTCCTCAGTCCATTTGCATTACCCTGACTTACACCCCGTCCCCGCCATCTGTCCACCATGCTCGATCCATCTGTAGTCCCTGAGGGCTGCCTTTCTCCGCCTGCTTTCTTCAGGTCTTCACATCTCTTTTCTGAGGGTCTTGAGCTAGCTGAGGGCGTGCTTCCCACGTCTGCCCACAAGACTGACCACATTTCTTTACTACATTAGTAAAGAATGTAGTAAAGAAATGTGTTGTTAGAAAGAAAAGTGTTGTGAACACTTCTTACAAGGGCCCACTCAATGTTTTTTCTCTGTGTATTTACACATGTATCTGTGAAATCTATATGGTTGTTGGCCTCCTTTTTTCTTTTTCTAGTAGGACCTCCCACAGCTCCTCCATCACCCCCAGAAAAGTGAGACCAGGTACAACATTCCCTTCACTTAGGATTTAAAGAAAGGGCAGCTGCTTCTGTCCAAGTGCTGAGCAGGGGCTGTTCATGTCTATATTGGTCCTTGTAGTTTTCAGTGGAATATATTCCTTGCTATATAGATGTACATATATTGAAAAATAAATTGAGGAAATGTTAGTGTGTTTTTAGGAAAGCTTGTAAACCCCAGGGCTAGAAATCTTAAGCTTATATTTAGGATAATCACTGATAAGGATACATCACGTTTATCCAGCTCTTGATGATTGGATCATCGATAATACTAAATGGCAGAAAATAACAAAATAGCTTTAGAATGTATGCTTTACTTAAAGTATATGCTTACAGAAAATGTTCTGACAATAATTTGCTTCACACAAGGAGTCGGGACAGTACTGCAGTGGTAGTGAAAATCGAACTCAGGAGGAGCTGACTGGTCATCTCATTTCCCTTTCCTGCAATTCTGGAATTACCCGCCAGCCCAGCTCCTTACCCACGCCCATCTGAGTTAAAAAATTGATCTCATGGCTGATCCTTGCCAAACGTCTCTGGAACAGAGAGGCAGTCATTTGCCTTGGTGTCAAAGGATTTCCCCACTAACCGAAGACAAAGTAAAAATAAAACTGATGGACTGGATGGATATGCCCTTAAAATAAATAATTTTGAGAGCTGGATTTGGGCGAAATGAGGTGGCCTGTCAATGCTTTGCTTCCAGTGTTAAGTTCTGGCTTTTAAGATAAAAAGGAAATATACAGTCTAGGTAAACATGGGTTACATTCTAGAAAATTTCACTTGTGTTCTTTGAGAAAAAACCATAAGAATATGCTGTCACTATTCCATACATGTAAATTAGCAAGAAAGACAAAAATATATACCAGACCAAAAAGTTGCTAACTTAAAAAAATGCATAATGAGCGTGCTATCCATTTCTTTGAATATCATTCGTATTAGAGTAGATAAAAGTCTCCCTTAATCGTCTGCTTCCCTCTTGCTTTCAGTTCCTACTGCTTAATCCACCTAATTGTGCACTGTTTACTCTGCAGCTGTGCAGTTGTCTCTAAACAAGCTGTCTTCCTGGAACCACTTTCTCTGTCTGCCTCTCATTGTGTTTTCCTTTTGTCTCACCTCTGCCACCTACTCTACTGTGACCCTTTCTCGTACCTAATGGCCTCACGGTGTCTCTGTTGTGTGGAAAAGGGGTAGAGCCTGGGGGTCAGGGAAACAAACCCTATTAAGCCCTGGATGGCCTCTTTTCCGGGGCCTGAGGCGGCAGCAGGGAACAGAACAGCCCTTCTTAAAGGCCAGGCACTGTGCTTGGCACTTTACCTATACTGTCTCATTTAGTGCTCACAGTAATCCTTTCAGGAAGTTCTACTTTTCCTTTTTACAAATGAGAAAACTGAAGGCCAGAGGCGTTAAGTCATTTGTCAAGGTTAACACAGGAAGTGGGTGGCTGAACCAGGATACAAGGCCCAGGGCTGTCTTCTGTCGGGCTGGGCTGCCTTCAGACCATGTCAGCTGAAGCAGAAACAAACTTTTGGAATGGAATCTGGTCCTGAGTTAAATCTGTCAATACTCAGAAAGTAAAATAAATACAGCTTGCTAAGAGCTATAGGGCATGCAACAATGTACCTTGATGATCTTATAAATAATTATGTATCTTAAATTATTATAATTCTGAATCCAAGTTACTCGAAGATGGTTTTCTAAAAAATCAGAACATCTCTCTTCACAACCTGGAATGTTTTCCCAGAAAACTGTGTTGGGAATGGTGGGTGGGTTACCACGTGGCTCTCAGCTGTATAGTGGACCTTTCAGGGGTAAGAACTATGTGTAATAATATTTCTCCTTGTTTCTTTGGAGAATGCATCAGATGCCAACTGGGAACTGAACGTACCAGGAACACAGCTAACCTTTTACCCACTTCACCGCTCGCCTTAGAAGGAGAGAAATAACAGTAACAACCACAACAACCCAAGCAACCACCATTAACATTTATTGAGGATTTATTATATGCCAGGTACTATAGGTGACCTCACCTATAGTTACTTCTCAAATTTTCATAGTTTAAAAAAAGTGACTACCTTTCTGCTTTGCATTGCCTATTGTATTACCCATATTGACCAACTGTTTTTGATGAGGGGCCATACATGTAAAATATAGGTCTGTTAATATCATATATAAACTCTTTTTGCCATTTATGGTCATAAAGAGAAATAGAACAAC
This sequence comes from Hyperoodon ampullatus, assembly GCF_949752795.1. NCBI lineage: Eukaryota > Metazoa > Chordata > Mammalia > Artiodactyla > Ziphiidae > Hyperoodon > Hyperoodon ampullatus. The sequence continues at coordinate 62,745,303 of NC_136925.1, read as the reverse complement.
ATCTCTGAAGATTTTGGCAGACAACTGGGGGTGGAAGTTTTAAATTCTTGTCTGGAAACACGCCTTCTAGAGCTTGGCTGCTCAGCCTGGAGGGTCTGTGGACCAGCAACATGAGTATCATCTGGGAGCTCATTAGAAATGCAGGAGCTCAGAGGTCCCTCCCCTAACGCTCCCCAGCCCCAGGCTACTGGATCAGAATCTGCATTTTAATAAAATCCCAGGGGTGTCTGTGTTCATTACAGCTTGAGAAGACCTTGCCTAGAACATCACTCTGTGGCTGCTCCAGCTTTATTATCCTGTCAACCAATATAATTTCCTTCTGCAGATTACTGGAAGAATTGGTTCAGAAAGAGAAAGAATTACAAGCACTCCTTCATCAAGCTATTGAAGAAAAAGACCAAGAAATTAAACACCTGAAGCTTAAGTCCCAACCAATAGGTGAATAGCAGAAAACTTTAAAGTAATACTGTTCAACCAGGCTGCCACAAAAAGCTAGAAAGCCAACAGGTAGCTTTATGTCATGGCTTAATCAGCATCTGTCACTTGTACCACAACTGCAAGCAGAAGTTGCCTTAAAAAAAATCCAATTCTTAATTGTAGCAAGCTATCATTTCTTATAAGTGCAGTAAAAATAAGATGATTCATAATCATCATTTCCTGAGATTATGTCTTATTGAGTAAGTAGGGCTCTCCATTTTTTGGTCCTTATTTCTTTTTAAGATTTCACAATGAAATTACTAGAATAAAATAATATTTTTTGTCATTTTGCATTTGTATTCTGTGTTTTCTAGTGTTCCCACCCCCCTCATAACTTGACAAGGCTTAAACAGAATCAAGATACAGTAATAAAAAGTCATAAATTGGACACACCTTAAACTAATAAAATGTTATATGTCAATTTTATCTCAATTTTTTAAAAAAGTCAGATGGAACTTTGAAGAAATCTATTCTCTGAGAAATTGGGTATGAAAGATAATCTTTAGACAATCTTATTTAGCCTGTTTAGAGGAAAATAAAGTTCATTTTTTTTTGATATATGGTCCTTCCATATTATTGCAAATAGTGGAAAAAGAGATTATTATATGGCGCTCTGCTAATTATGCTCATCTTTGTTGCATGAAAAACACACAGTACAATTTTGGTGTACCATTTTATTCTAAGAAGCTATAAAATTGATATGAAACTATAAGGTGGGAGTATCATTAATTATTATTACTGACTCTCCATCTACTAGTATATTAAGCAGTGTTAAAGAGTTTTATTTATATTATCATGTAGACTACCAATCTCAATGGTTTCTATTAATTATACTCTGATTAGAGAAAAATCTTTTAAAGTATCAATAAATGTTGACCAAGAGGGTCTCAGATGACCTCTGTTAGCTGAAGCTAAGAACGTCCTTCCCTCCTCTCAACACTGTTCTAGATATTCCTGGGTTGCCTGTGTGTCACCTGAATTCTCCTGGCGCAAATACTGAAGATTCTGAACTTACTGAATGGCTGAGAGATAATGGAGCTGATGAAGACACTATAAGTCGGGTAAAGAAAACATTCTGTGGGACAAGCATCCTTTCACTTTGTTTCATAATGTTGAGTGCCTACTATGTGCTAGGCACAGGGGGTACACTGGTGAGAAATGCAGACCCAACCCTGCCCTCACAGACGAGGGTAGGCAGATGATAATCAAATAATCCCATAGATACAAGTGTAATTATGTCCTGGTCAATTCTGTGAAGGAAAGGTTATCAAGTGTTACGAGACAGAGGGAGGGACAAGCTGGGGAAGGTTTTTTGAGATGACCAGTGAGCTGAAGTCTAAAGGAGTATGTAAGAATACACTATCTGTGTGGATGTTCTGGGGTGGGGGGCAGATGAGAAGGGAAAACTATTTGGGGGTAGAGGTGCAGAATGTGCAGAGGCAGGTGAAAGCTCTGTGGTCCACAACTCCTAAGGATTTTTATGGTTTTAAGTTGAAAATAAAGAGTAGGAAAAGTCAAGACAGAACTGAAAGAAAAAAGTTCTTCTGTTTCTCATTCTTTCTCTTGTTTGTTAACTTTTTAATTCTCTTGTGACATTCTTAGACTCCCCTGGGCAGCAGCTATTTATTGCTACTTAATAAACTAGACTAGTTAGTGAACTTATGGCAGAAACAGACACTTTCTATATAAACTATATTATGTCTATAAGAGCCTAATTCATCTCTGCTCCCTATAGGGAGCTTTTGTAGTCAGCATGAATAGCATTTCTTTATGTTTTAAGATTACATAATATGTATACACATATATACATAGTAAGAGGTTATATTTTTATTATTTTATAGAAAGGGCCTCAGTACAATATTACATTGATTTCAGTTTTATATTTAAATTTTTTAAACAACTAAGAATAAAGATGTGTTTCTCTTGACTTGATAATTTATTGGACCACTAAATAAAATTTAGGATCTCCTTAGAAATCTGCATAACAAATTAAATAAATTGAAAGGACTCTCTTGCCTATGGGAAATAATGTATCCAATCAAGTTCATCAAAATATTTTTCCCTCTAACTTAGGTTCAAATCAAAATTAAGGAGTAGTAATTGATGATCCACTAAATCACAGCCCTTAAAAGATTTAGAATTAAAAGCTTCACTTAAATTCAGGACTCTGATTTTGTAGTAAGTATTGGAAAGTACCTTTTATCAGAAATTAAGTGTAAGCAACCCTTTTTATCCACTGGAGAAAAATAAAGCTACAAAGCAGTAAATCCTAAATAAAAACATTATCTTATAAGCAACAGGTGTAATTACAAGCAAGTCTTATCTATTTATCAGAAGACCAATCAGAAATTCTGTGTTGCTTGTAATCTTTATGCTCCTGGAAGGCATATGGATGTATTTCTTCATAATTATTTTGTAATAGGGGGAACTTTTTTCTAATAATTCCAAAAGATTATGTCTTTAGTGGATTTCCTTTTAGATTTTTTTTTCATTATTGCCAATGTTTACATTATGGATAGTTTGCTACTTATTGAAAGTACATAAAACATCTTACTTTTGTGCATACTTTACTTTCTCCACAGTTTTTGGCTGAGGATTATTCACTAGCAGATGTTCTCTACTATGTTACACGTGACGATTTAAAATGCCTGAGACTAAGGTACCACTTTTCTTTCTGTTCAGTCTCATCATGATGGAAAGAGCACTGGGCTGAGCTCAAGAAGCCTGGGTCCCTTCCATCCTGGGTCGCTACCTAGCTCTAACTAGCTCTACAGTCCTGGGTAAAGCTCTGTGGTTCTCAGCTGCTCTGAAAAACCTGAGTTAGTTGTAGCAGGCTATTATTGGGAGCTCTAATAAGCAATGTGTCTATGTCAGTAAATGCAAAGTCAGCTAGAAGACTTTTCTTGATGACACATCAGATTAAGACCATACAGATATTCTAAAGCTGCCTTAAACAAATGCTCTAATTTGGTTCATGATTGTGTCATGCTTAATAGAAATATCAGGATGAGGTACTGATTTGCCATCCAAATACCTGCTATAATCTGATACAGTTTCTTATAATAATTTGTTTTTTCCATCAGGCCAAGCACATACATAAATATTACTCTGACCCACCTCTAGAAAGACACATTTCAAAAGTGCAGAAAGTCTAAAATGACGCTTTGGGCCCTGGTAGTCTGTGGGAGTGGAAAGGAAAGGCATGGAGGGATGAGGAGAAAATATATACAAAAAGAATACATAATGAGTGATAAGACTTTGGGATCTTCATGTTCTGATCAGAGCCACTGAAAGATAAGAAGTCACTTTCATATTTCAAGGGCACTGTTTCAAATGAAGCGATCTCTTGACCATGTTCTTGTGTCTTTAAACAGGGGAGGGATGCTGTGTACACTGTGGAAAGCCATCACTGACTTTCGAGACAAACAGACTTGACTGTCGCTCAATTTGTATCCAACTTTCCTTGGAGATTCTAAAAACGAATACAGACCTGATCTTCTAGGCGAGGGAGAATCGAAGGGAGAGGAGAAAGAAGCTGCACTTTAAATCCAGTATTTGTTTACTCAAAAAAAACAAAACAGACAAAATACACTGAAATTTCCTAACTGCTTCTATTTCTATGATTCATAAGGACTCTCAAAATAATCCTAAACACTGCAATGTTTGGGATTATTTTAGTCTGAACATTTTTATGGAAATATTGTTAATTCAGCAGCTATAGCACTTCAGCTAAGTGTTTATTTCACACGAAACGGATAGAACATTTCATGTGATTGTGCATCACTGGAACAAAACCAAAATGTGACCATAACTTTTTAGGCTTATGTGTGTTTGTAATATGCCCTAATAATTTGAGTAGAAATGCGTGATTTTGATTATTGTATAAAGTTTATGGGTTTTTTTTAAGTGTGCAGAATCTGAGAGCAATGGTTTTTACTTACCTGTATTAATTGTAATATTGACTATATTTTGTAACTTAAGTTTCCGGTCTAGAGTACATTTGTTTGAGTCATTTATGTACTACTGAACTGTACCAGTTGCACCTGCCTGAATCCTAGTAACGTTAGCTTGTTCTAAAGCTACCCCTTGTGTCATATTTACTCTAAAAAGTAAAAAGACTCTCGACATACTGTTTTGATAAATTCTAAAGAATTCGTATTTTGTTTTGGCAATCTAGATAATTACTGTGTCAAAATTCTAACCGTTTCTTCATCTCTAACATTAAATAGAATCTGTCTTCTCTTCAAGTAGTCAAAGAACAACTGACGTCCAAGTCATTCCTCAGGGCTACAGAGTGGTAAAAGAGAGAACGTGGAAAAACAGAATAAAAGAAAGTCAGTGTCTTTTTCTCAAGGCCCCAAGTTACCATGGATGACTATTGTGTACCTCAAAGGGGCTGCAAATAGCAACCCAGTGGAGAACACTGCATTTTCTATTCCCTTAATTTTAGTTCTCATATTTGAGGGAAATATTTTTATTTTAAGCTGGATACATATTATATTTTATAAGCCTGCCCATGTGAATAGGAGGAAGTCTGAAGCTCCTAGGTGGATGAATGACATAAACAAATTTCTTAAATACAGAGGAACCTGTTTATTATGCAAGATAGAAATATCAGAGCTGTATCATGATTTGATCCATACAGAACAGTCTTTGATAAAACAGGAGGCATCTTTACTTCTATGTAAAAATCAAGATACTATATATATATATATATTTTTTTTTTTTTAATATTCATTGATTTATTTGGTTGCATTAGGTTGTAGTTGGGGCAGGTGGGCTCCTTAGTTGCGGCTCCAGGGCTCCTTTAGTTGTGGCTTGCCAGCTCCTTAGTTGCGGCTCGCAGTCCCCTTAGTTGTGGCATGCGAACTCTAAGTTGTGGCATGCATGTGGGATCTAGTTCCCTGACCAGGGATCGAACCCAGGCCCCCTGCACTGGGAGCACAGAGTCTTACCCGCTGCACCACCAGGGAAGTCCCCTCAGCATACAATATATTTTTCGTATATTGCACTAGACTATGTGAAAAGTTCTCACCGATATGTCCTCATTGGATACTTGCAACAACATAGGTGCATCTTTTTCTTACATCCCAATCCTGAGGACAGATAGTTGCCTCCTCTGTCCTGTGAGGAAATCTCAAAGGAGGTGAGGTATAAATTAAATGATATATCATTTCACTCATATTGAAACACAGGGTAACTTCTTTATTAAGCCACAGTTCATATCCCCACCTGTAATGGTAAAGTGCTTTTTTTAGACCATATATAGGATCATGCTACCCATCTTCAGCCGACTCTTTAATGATATAATCTCCCCTTGGGATCTTCCTTTTATCCTATGTCCATGGGCAAATATTCCACTATCCCTACATGGTTCATAATACATTCCCAGACTACCATCACTAGGTTTTTTAAATTCTTGTTTTTGTTTTTGTTTTTTCCAGAATGCTGGGTCTTAGTCACAAAAGAAGACAATTCCATTATGGCCCAACTTTCATGAAAGGTTTGCATTAAAAGGCCTTTGGGGCTTCCCTGGTGGCGCGGTGGTTGAGAGTCCGCCTGCCGATGCAGGGGACACGGGTTCGTGCCCCGGTCCGGGAAGATCCCACATGCCGCGGAGCGGCTGGGCCCGTGAGCTATGGCCGCTGAGCCTGCGCGTCCCAACCCAGCTTCACATTACCATGACCTGGATGCTTTAAAAACTATATCGATGCTACCACCTCAGAGAAACCTGTTGTTATTGGTTTGGGGTAGGGCCCAGAGGTCTTTTTACAAAGCTCTACAGATAACTTAAAACTATCAAGCCCCACCTCCTAATTCCAAGTGCCACCTGGAGAGATACAGGGACATCCCCTTTCCATTGAGGTGGCCATCAGATGGTTACTATTCATTGTTCATTTAGTGCATCAAGAGTCTAAGTATGCAGGCCTGGAGCAAAACTACCACTTACTGGTGACCTTGGGCAAACTAATTAACCTCTCCAAGTCTCGGTTTCCTCATTTGAAACGGGGAAAATAACATGGGATTGTGGTAATATTTTAAAAAAATAATTCAGGTGAGGTGCATAGTGCAATGCTTAGCAGAGAGTGAACACTGCGATGCTGCCTGCTAGTGTTACCACATTATTCATTCCAAAGTACTTATTAAATACGTACTGGGTACTGCATCCTGTGCGTGAAGAAGACACAGTTCTTGGCCCTGAAGCTCACTGTCAGAGGTGGAATCAAGACAATAAAAGAACAGTACATGTAGTAAGTGCTATAGTTACATGTAACTGCCAGAGGGGGTCAAGAAAGGCTTTACAGAGACGTGAAGGTCCAGAGCTGAACCCAGAGAGATGGTTTGTAACAAAACAGTTACGCATGGGTGCTGGCGGCAGCCTCATTAGAGAAACAAAACTGGAATTTGCTGGGAAAAGTAGATCCAATGTTTCTTTTTAACCACATTTTGACCTCTCTCTCCCAATTCTGTCATTGCATATTTTGTTTCATTCATTCCCAAGCCATCACATGAAACAGTCTGACAGTGAGGAATTACTGCGAACCCACTGGAATGCTTACTCTGGGTGAGGCGCTGTAGCAGCCGGAGAGAGATACGTGAAGCCCGTCAAGTTCAGAGTGCAGGCAAGGCACGTGTGTCATCAAGGACATCTGCAGTCTGTCAACAAATCAAATAATTGATGGCTCCAGACTTTACGGACACCTACAGAGAAAGAGAAGACAAAGTCCCTGCCACCAAGTAATTCGTATCAGATTGAAGAGACAGATTTGCAGTAACAAATCACATCTAGTCTGTGTTAAAGGCTGGACAAGTGGCAAGCTCAGAAGGCCCTGGAGAGGTTCAGAGGACAGGCTTGCTGGGAGCCTGGGCAGGTGGAACAGGCTTCACTGAGGAGGCCTTGGAAGGAAGGAATGATTAAATTAGTCAGGACCAGAGAAGTCGCTCTGGGCAGAGAGCTCCAAGAGCACAGGCAGAAAGAGATTTTCAAGGTGTTCTAGAGAAAGTGAACAACTTTTGTATTGCATTAAAGCATACAAACATTTTAACTCATTCAAATTCTTACTTGGCTGGAAATATAGAGATGAAAAGTGGAAAATGGGATAGGAGAGAGCTCAGGATGTGATTGGGGGGTGGTCAGGGAGGGAAGTGAAGTTAGTATTTAATGATGTAGAAACGGGGACTCAGTTTTTTTGAGCAAGGGAGTGGGTGTGTGTAAAGTAGCTGTGTATTAGAAGATTAACCTGGTGAAGTTGTGTTGGGTAAATTAGGGGGAATGGAAATTGAACAGAGCAGTTCAGAGACTGTTTCAGATGTGAATGAGGGTCTAGTAGGAGTTAGAGCAATAGGAATTGAGAAGGTGGAATTAGAACAATGAATTGACAAGATTTGGGAACACGGATTTGGGCAGTGATAACAATGAAAACGAAAGGATAGATATTGAGCCTATGTGAGTGAGAGAAGGATTCAAAAATAGGCAAGTTTGGGGTGGTGCTGGTCTGGGACATGTTGAATTAATGGCAGGGCATCATGCTGGAATGTGCGGAGACCATTGAGAATGTATTGGTGGAAGTCAGGACTGAGGTCAAGAGTATTGATTCTGGATTTAGGAGTCACTTGGATGGAGATAATAGTAACTGAGGACTGTGAGAAACAGTAGAGCAGAAAGGTTATGGCCTAAGACTTGCAGAGGAGGGAAATTTGGGGACAAGTCAAGAAGGAGGAGGAATTTAAGTCCCCAGAAGGACAAAAGAACTGGTCACAGAGGAATGAGAAAAAACCCAGGCCAGTGGTGTAAGCCAAGAAGAAGACAATCAGGGTCCAGTGCTGCAGAAGATCTAAGGGAATGATGGATTAAAAAATAATAACAGGTTTTTTGATTTTGTAACCTAGAAAGTTTTTATAGACAGGTAAGAAAGACCACAGCTGGTTAAACAAAGATGATAAGCTGATGATGGTACCGGAGTCCACACGTGTATACCCTTTGGTGAACAAAATGTATGACAAGAGATTGGGAGGGTGGGAAGTCAAAGGAAGAAATGTTCTGAATCAAAGACTCCTAAATGTATTTGTTGGGGCAGAGCGCCTTGAACGGAGGCACTTGAGGAGTAGGGAGGAGGGAGGGCTGAGGTTTCAAAGGAGGCAGGAGCGGAGGGGGTGGCATCAGGAAGCTTAGCTCCTCCCCCGGAAAGGGAATCATGATGATTCCGTGAGATTCTGAGATGGATGTGAAAGCTCAGGACAGAGGGCTTCCATGTTCTAAGTAAAGGACAACAGAAAGCACAACGTGGTGGTGTGTGACATTTAACAGACGTCATCCATTCCTGCATTCACGCAACAGTCCACCCTGTTACAGACACCGGGTGAGGTTTGCAATGCAAAGTCTGTACAGGGCCCAAGTGAAGAATTTTGGTGTGTTTCTTATTGCATTTATTTTTGTGTAACTTGTGACAAACTGAAACATAAGTTATCAAAAGAATGAGAGAAGGGATAAGCACACACAAAACCAAAAAACACCCATACAAATGAAAACACCAATTAGTTTTTGATATTTTGGGGGATGGGGAGTCAAAGAAAGAACTCATTGGTTTACTTCAGTAAATGGTATAGCAGAAAACAAACACCTCCTTTTGAAAACAAATCACCTCCTTTTCCCAAGGTTCTTCCAGAGAATTCAACTCTCAAAATTCAGCTAAGGGAGTCTTTCTGATGTTCACAGGAAAGTGTCTTAAACTCTGGTGACAATGTAGTAAAATATATCTTTGCTTGGGCCCAAGCTGAGGTCTAAAACTACTTCCTCCCACCTGGTGTTTTATTTTTATCGATTAGAAGTGTGATAAGAGTTATTTGAATGTGATTTAGGAAGATCATATTGCTAAATGATCAGTTTGCCTAGTCCACTGGAGAAATGGCACTAAGGGAAAATCCATGACTACAAACCACAGCACAATTGTCCCTTAAGCAAAACCTCTACCTAGTCAGCCAGTGACCCAGTAAACCAAACAAAACCAGTCCACTGCTGGGCTCAGAGTGGCAGGATGTGCATGCAAGGATGGTAAGAATTGTCACCCTAGCGAGAAATCCAGCACTGGTTCTCAGGCACGCTTGGGTGTCCAATAGATTCTGCTGAAGTCCTTGAAAGGGTTTTAAACTGTTGGGAGCTTGCCGTTTGCGTTCAGCCGACCGAGTCTGTGGGAGTCCATCTCTGTGTAACGAGGCAGAACTGAGCCCTCCTCAGTTTTGTTCCTTTATGTTTCCATTTATACAGGCTACTGTTTTTTTCTCATCATTTTGTTGCTTAACGTTTATTTGCTTATTAGAGCAGAAATTGGTTTCTCCGCAGCTAATAATGTTTCTTTAAAAAAAGAAACTGTTGTTGCCTACTGCTTTTTTTCCTGGTCTCCGGAGCAAGACAGGAGTCACAAGGTAGTTGCTAACCGGAAATCAAGAATAAGAAAAGCCACATTACTGGGCACAAGTTTCATTAAGCTGTATGCCCTGGGGTTCATAAGCTATAGAAGCCTGGTGAAAAGACCGGTCATCAACAATGGCGTCCTAAAACGCAGAATGGAGACCGGACCGCAGTGTGGAATCCAGCCCGTGTACTTTGGCTTTCCACGTGGCATCATACTCTTTGGCGGCTGTCACCATGAACGCCAGTCCTGGCGAAACTAACATTGACCTGGCTGCTTCAGAGCTCAGAGACGAATAGAGTGTCCGCACGCTCTCGCCTCACTTTGACTGATCCTCAGACCGTCCCAGTTCCCAGCGCCACCAAGCGTCGCCGACCCGCCTCCAGACCTCGAGGTGCGGGCAGCCCGGGCCTGAAGCTCGCGGCCCAGGTACCTGGCTCCGCCCCCTCTCTGGTTGCGGAAACCCAGCCGCCTGGGTCGGAGTGGCTGCCACGCCGCACCTGCCCACGAGGGGGCGCGCCCGCGCGCCGGACCCAGGCCGCCTCGGGCTCGCGAGCGCTCGCTCCTTCCTTCCTCCGCCCTTGCCTGACGGCGTTCACCTGTGTGGGCCGGGGGCCCGTCAGGCGGGGGGGCCGGCGGGAGCTAAGCCGAGGAAGAGGGCGGAGCGGCTCTCCGGGAGCGTCACCGGAGCACCATGGCGGACCTGAGAGCTGGCGGCGACCGCCACACGGGCGGCGATGGCGCTGCGCAGAGCGAAACAGGTGACTGAGCTGCGGGGGCAGGTGGTGGTCCGGCGGGCTCGGGCCGGGAAGAGCGAGCAGGCCTGAGGGGGCGAGGGGGGAGGGACTCGCGCGGGGCGCCGGCGCTCCCCTCCCCCGCCCGGCCGCGGCCCGGAAAGGCCAGCCCGGCGCGCCGCGCACCGCGGCTCGGAGCCCGCTTGCCCTCCGCCTCCGCGCGTCGGCTGCTCGGCCCCAGCGCCCAAGTTCGCCGGCCGCCCCTCTGGCGCTCCAGCTCGACTTAACCCAAACAGGTGGAAACGCGCCAGGGAGCGCGGGCGGGAGGAGGAAGTGGAGAGACGCTGGCCGCTCCTCTCCCACCTGCCGGGCTGGATCTGATTCAATTGAATGGGAAAATCGTATCCCCCAAACCAAACCGCCAGCCGGAAAGTCCTCGGCCTGGTACGGCTAGCAGGATTACCCTTTTCTGCGCAAACTCTCCGGCCTTAACCGGCGCACCGGCTGCCGGGGTAGCCCGGCGCGATGGTCGCGCGTGAGCAGTACCCGCCCGCTGCCCTGGGGTCCGCAGTTACGACCGGCTCACAAGAGTTCTGAGATCTGGGGTCGCGAGGCAGGGGCTGGTTGCAGGATGATGGGGGCCTGCAGGTGCTGTGGGGGGTGGGGCTCAGAGATTCGTTGACTTGAAACAAGGGTCCTCGGCGTTCATGTTTTTAGTCCGTGCACCAACCCAAGGCGGGAACGTTGGCTCGGCTCATCAGGGCGCTGTGTTAAGGAACCCCCTCTTCCCAACTTCCACGCCAGAGGCAGGGGCAGGCGCTCACATCTCCAAGAGCATTAAGTCCTCCCCTCCCCCATTTTACTGTTTGCAGCCGATTTTCCCCCTCGCGATCGTTTTTTCTTGCAGATCACTCCTCTCTCCTACTCCCCTCTTCTGTTCTTGGCCAGTAAACTGTTTCTGGTACCTTCCTGCACTTGGGATGGGGGGGATGGGGGCGGTGAGGCAGTTTCTTATTTTAAAAAGACATTCAAATTGCAGGCTCCCCAGCTGTGTTGTGTTTTCTGCTTACACATAACTGGAAACAATTGTTATCTAAATGTAAGACTTCCCCCACCCTCAAAAAAGAGGTATTGACTTAGAAGGTACGCTTATTTTAATGTGAAAGGTCCAAAAAAGCTATAAGAGTATTTGCAAATGATGTCTCTGTTCTGCTAGGTAGAGTTTGGGCGCCTAAAGACTAAAGACTTAATCCCTCCAGCCAAAATACCTGAGGTTAAGACAAGGAATCTTGAACTTGTTTACTCTGAAGTCACGCTACTTCCTGTAGGGTGGTTTCTTTTGTCTTAAAATGTTTGAAAGATTGGCAGGTCATTATTTTCGTTTGGGGTAGGGAACGGGTGGCTTAGAGGACGTGCCTTTGTAATTGCTTTCAGGGAACTTGAGAAGCCGGGTGCTGAGGGTTACGGTCCCCCAGGAGAGGGCAGCAGGAGCGCAGCGTCCTCATTGAGAATATAAATGGTTTGGTGCCTAATCCCCACAAAGGAAAAATGAAACTGCTTCTGTACACAGTAATTTTTGCTCAAATAAATGAATAAATAAACACTTCCTAGAATCTGCACGTGAACAAGTTGTTCAGATGTACGTGAACTACAAACTAGCTTATTCAGTGCCCAAGCATGTTAACTAATGAACTGGTCATGCTTCTAACAATTAACCTACAAATCAACCCTGTGGCTGTCAGTGAAATATTTTCTTTATGAAGAGGGCAATTTAATTGGCTGCCGTCTCTTTCATAGAAAACAATTCTTCCACATCTCTACCTAGAAACTCCAGTTTCCAAGGGACAAATTTTATAAATGGTCTTTCGAATAATTGTACTTTATAATTTAACTAAAACTTATTTCTGATTCACATCTTTTTCCTATTTTTCTAGCCCTGGATTACTATTAAGGTTTTTTGTGCTCAGAGCACCTGTGTGAGCAGGTGTCAAAGAAAGAAGAAAGGTGAAAAAATATATATATATATATTTAAATCTAGGTAGCGATATTTTGAGTGTACAAGTGAGGACTGCTTGAATTTTAACAACTTCTGAAGTTTTCCATATATTTAAAACATGTGACCTATACCTGAATATCAGACTTCAATGTAGTACTTCATTCTTATGGACATATTGCACATTATAACATTCAAATGCTGCAAGTCATTTTTTTAAAGAATTACAGGATTGTACTGAGGTGGGTTTTTTTTGGGGGGGGGTGGGGATTTCTGTCTTTTATTACCATCAACAGGTGAAAATTGCCACCTCAAATGGCAACATTTGTTGAGGGATTCATTTTATTCCCTTTTTAGAACTGGTTGTTAGGTGGTAGGGCCCATTCTTAAATGTCTCTCTTAGTTTTTCTTTCTCTGTGAAAAGACTGTGGTCTAATTTTAGGGCAATTTAGTTTAGAATCTCAGGTGATTATAAAAATAACATCTGTAGGGCTTCCCTGGTGGCGCAGTGGTTGAGAGTCCGCCTGCCGATGCAGGGAACATGGGTTCGTGCCCCCGGTCCGGGAGGATCCCACATGCCGCGGAGCGGCTGGGCCCGTGAGCCATGGCCGCTGAGCCTGCGCGTCCGGAGCCTGTGCTCCGCAATGGGAGAGGCCACAACAGTGAGAGGTCCGCGTACCAGAAAAAATAATAATAATAAAAAAAACACCTGTAATGTGTTCATAATTATATACATATGTATGTATGTGTATCAAAGATGGGTTGAAAATTGGCAGTATACGACCTATAAAATGAGACATTTGTTAAGAATATTGAAAGGTAGCATATAAAAATCATATTTCTTTCAACATTTAAAAGCTATTTCTGTCAGTATATATTTTCTACTCAAAGGTAGTCAAGTCACATTCTTTATGGTGATTTTTAAAAATTTTTCTTGAGAATGAACAGTTCTTTCCGCATATATTTCAATAACAAAAGGTAGGCAAGCACTGAGAAAAATAATTGACTTGAAACAAGTTTTCAATTTCACCACTAGAGGATGTCAAGTCCTTTTTTAATTATTATTTTGAGTAAGATTGAAATTCACAAAATTGCCTGTGCCCAGGCTTTGTGTACTTAATCTTATGCTAGTGCTCAAGAGCTGTGAAAGTGTGCAGAGGTAATTTCTCAATTTAATAACTTCCTTTTAAAAAGCCTACTGAATTAAGACCAAAGTTAAAGCTGCTTTTGACTTACTCATAAGAGCACACTTTCATGCACAGAGAATAAGTTAATACCTATAATCTGTGAATTCTGTTGCTATTCCTTTGGGGAAAATGACATAGAACCTGGAATTGGGCTTTTTCTCTCTTTAGCAGGCAGTGAAGTGGAAGAACATGGGCCTTTTTTGTGATCTGGATCATGACCCTTCACTGCATTTTTCCAAATTAAAAGGTGGCATTTAAGGTCTTAGATTTCGGGGTCTACAAATATCTGCAAATAAAAATTGTTAGATGGGGTTCAGACTGCAATTTGTTATTAAACTCATTGTTTTGAAATTCACGTCCTAAAGCTTTTAATGCTTCATCCCAAGTGAATATATAACTTTTTTCCTGTTATATTTTGGCTGGCTCTTACCTTTGCATCTTGTGAAGTAGGAGGAAAGTATTATTAGACGAGGCATTTGTGCTCAGGAGAGTGCATTTATTTGATATCATTAGTTAGGCGTGTGTGTGAGACACTAATTTGTATTGGCATGTTCTCCAAAAAAAAAAAATCTAACATCTTTGCCTCCTGGTGCATGGCAAAAAATCATTTGAAATGGGTTATTTTTTAAAACTCAGGTCTCATTATATTGTTATAAGAATTGAAAATATTGAGGCTTAGCATAATTTGACCAAGAAATATGTACCTTCTATAAAGCTTTATGGTGGCTGAAAGGTTGATGAAGACATGATCCGTGGATTTCAAAAGGAAAACATCACTCACAAACAAATAATTGCAGGTTATGAGGAGTTAAGTGAAGAAAGAATTACTTCCAGCTGTGGTCTTTCATCATGGAACACATACTGGGCATAGTAATTTAAGTTTTGAAAATGGGTAAATGACATATAAAGTTGAATGGAGGAAAGAGAGAAAAATAAAGGTGCAGATGTGGAAAAGAGCAAAGTTTTGGTCATATTGAGTTGTATGAGGCTCATCATGAAAGAGTCTAGAAGATGGATTAGGAATGAAGGCACATGGAGGCCAAATTGTGGAGTGATCAAGCTTAAGAGGTTAGTACATGATTCTGCAGGCAGTGAGGAAATGTTGATGAATCCTAAGGATAACATATCTTTAATAAAGTGCGATAAATTAGGTAATTCTCTATCCATGGATCTTGAAAGCTTGATTGCCAAGTCTAGGAGAAGAGCTCAGCTGTGCCTTTTAGGAATGCATGGTCCCTTCATCTAGGAAAGTCATTCCCTTGATTGATTTTTGCTGATTGGGAAGGGTATCACGGGGCGGGGGGAGGGGAGAGTGTATGAGGAACGTAAGCATGACCAGGCAGATTAGCCAAATCTCTGGTGATAGTGAGGTGATCGGTATTCTACCCATGTGATCCTCATTTTGAAGTAGCAGTGTAGACTAGAGGAGGGATTTAAGAAGGGCACATTCAGCTACATACAGACCGGCTTTGAAGTTCCTGCAGAAGTCTTCTGGGCAGGCATTGGGCCAGCACCATGGCATGGCAGTGGAAATGGGAAGAGAATGATTAATTCACGATTCTGCAGAGGCATGTGTCAAAGGATGCAGGTAAAAAGTTGACCTATAATATTATACACCAGGTGTAAGTTTGGCTCATTGGTTTAAGGGTGGCGTGAAAACAGTCATGGTGAGGACCTGGTTTTGGTAGGAGAACTAGAAAAATCTCTGCTTTAAACATGGAGATTTGAGATGCAAGGGGGACGTGTAAGTAGAAATGTCTCATGGGCACATGGAAGGATGGGAATAAGGAGAAAAACAGGTTGGAACTCTGGGATTCATTCCATAAGGGGAATGTGATTGAAGCCATGAGGGTGAGGAGAGTTTTGAAAGAAAAATGGAAAGGGGATGAGACAACACTTCAAGCACAGGAGGAGGAAGAACCAGCAAAGAAGGTGGAAAAGCCAGAAAGTCAGGAAAAGCATAATTGAGCAATGCCATACCTGCCAAGGGAGAGGGACGAGGAGGTCAAGGATTCAGAGAGTGAAGAGGAAAAAAAAAAACCATTGGCGTGGTTACTGAGTAGTCACTGATCACCCCCAGAAGAGGCATTTCAGGGCATGTAGCAGATTATGTGATTAATAGACTAGCAGTTGGAAAGTAAAGGTAGCCAATTTAAAAGACCCTCCATAGAGTTCACTGGTGAAACGAAAAAATGTCAAATCCTTGAAATTTTTCTTTTTAAAATTTATTTATTTATTTATTTATTATTTATTGGCTGCACTGGGTCTTCGTTGCTGCGTGCGGGCTTTCTCTAGTTGCGGTGAGCGGGGGCTACTCTTCGTTGTGGTGCGCAGGCTTCTCATTGCAGTGGCTTCTCTTGTTCCGGAGCACAGGCTTTAGGCACGTGGGCTTCAGTAGTTGTGGCATGCGGACTCAGTAGTTGTGGCTCGAGGGCTTAGTTGCTCCGCGGCATGTGGGATCTTCCTGGACCAGGGCTCGAACCCATGTCCCCTGCACTGGCAGGTGGATTCTTAACCACTGTGCCACCAGGGAAGTCCCCCTTTGAAATTTTTCTAATTAAACCTTTTTAATTTGCATACAGTTTACTGCTTTAGGGGGTATACAATTCATTGTTTTGTCGAATGTATAGTCATGTAACCACCACTATGATAATGATCTGGAAGAGTTCTCTTGCCCCAGAGAATTCCCTCATGCCACCGCTGTGCAATCAGGTTCTCCTATCCTTAATGCCTGGCAACCACTGATCTGTTCACCATCCTAGTTTTGCCTCTTCCAGTGTCATAAAAGTGGAATCATACACATAGACTTTGTTTTTTCAATTTAATTAAATTAAATTTTTTTATACTGCAGGTTCTTATTAGTTATCCATTTTATACATATTAGTGCATACATGTCAATCCCAATCTCCCAATTAATACCCCCCTCCCGCTTTCCCCCCTTGGTGTCCATACGTTTGTTCTCTACATCTGTGTCTCTATTTCTGCCTTGCAAACTGGTTCATCTGTACCATTTTTCTAGATTCCATGTATATGTGTTAGCATACGGTATCTGCTTTTCTCTTTCTGACTTTCTGTATGACAGACTCTAGGTCCATCCACGTCTCTACAGATGACCCAATTTCATTCCTTTTGGCTGAGTAGTATTCCATTGTATATATGTACCACATCTTCTCACATAGACTTTTGAGTCTGAATTTTCTTTCACTTAGCATGATGCATTTGAGATTCAGACG
Source organism: Hyperoodon ampullatus (assembly GCF_949752795.1). NCBI lineage: Eukaryota > Metazoa > Chordata > Mammalia > Artiodactyla > Ziphiidae > Hyperoodon > Hyperoodon ampullatus. The sequence continues at coordinate 62,728,269 of NC_136925.1, read as the reverse complement.
CGTTTTGTGTATCAATATTTATTGGTGGTAGTTTGCCAATTGTAAGGAAGTCCCACAGATTAATCCATCCACCCATTGAGAAACATTGGGTTATTTCCAGGCTTTGGTGATATAAGTAATGCTGCTGTAAACATTTATGGACAGGTTTTTCTTACTTATCTAAGGGAAATACCTGGGAGTGGAATTGCTGACTCATATGTAAGTGTATGTTTTTTTGTTTTGTTTTGTTTTTGTGGTATGCGGGCCTCTCACTGTTGTGGCCTCTCCCGTTGCGGAGCACAGGCTCCGGACGCACAGGCTCAGCGGCCATGGCTCACGGGCCCAGCCTTTCCGCGGCATGTGGGATCTTCCCAGACCAGGGCTCGAACCCGTGTCCCCTGCATCAGCAGGCGGACTCTCAACCACTGCGCCACCAGGGAAGCCCTAACTGTATGTTTATAAGAAACTGATGAACTGTTCTCTGGAATGGCTGTGCAATCTTGCATCCCTACGTGCAATGTTCGTGAGTCTTACTTGCTCTGCATCCTTGCTAACACTTGATGTTGTCATGTTTAGTTTTGTTTTTTAGCCATTTCACCAAGTTCTTTTAGTAAAGCAATGTAATCACCTCAAAGTAAAATAGTGCCCTTAGGGATGCTAAATGATGCTCACTTAAACTAGGAAAACTTGTGGAGGTAGAGTTGCTCCCAGAGCCCGGGTATAATGTGGAGTTTTTATGTAGCTCTAATATCATTGGCTTCTTTATTCTTTTTAATCCCCATAGTATTTATTTCTTGTGGAGTCTGCATTCTGAAGTTGACCATGAACAGCAGTGCTGTCCTCCAGCGCACCCCATGCCAATCCAAATTCTCTTCTCCTCTTTAATGTCTGTCTTCTAATCCCTTGAGATACAGCTTTCCAGAATTTGGAAATAACTTTTTTGGTGTTTTTTGCAGTTAGAAAGCTGGAAATGTTGATGCTATAATTTGTTTTATTGTCTGGATTACTCTTTGTTGGCAGAATTTATGTTGTCAAACCCGGTACTTAGTATCTGTTCTCAGTTACTGAAGTGTACTTGCAGAGCTTTGTAAAAAGTCTTGATAATGTCTTTGGACATTTAATCACTGAGCATGGTCTAAGGTTCTATATGCTAAATGTGTATGATGTTCAGGCTTACTTTTTTCTAGAAAATCCGTTTTTTAAAACTTTTTATTGAAGTATAGTTGATTTACAATGTTGTGTTAATTTCTGCTGTACAGCACAGTCACTCAGTATACACATATATACATTCTTTTTTATGTTCTTTTCCATTATGGTTTATCCCAGGATATTGAGTATAGTTCCCAGTGCTGTACAGTAGGACCTTGTTTATCCATTCTATATGTAATAGTTTGCATCTACTAACCCCAAACCCCCAGTCCATCCCTCCCCCACCCCACCCCTTGGCAACCACAAGTCTCTTCTCTTTGTGAGTCTGTTTCTGTTTTGTAGATAGGTTCATTTGTGGTGTATTATAGATTTCACATATAAGTGATATCATATGGTATTTGTCTTTCTCTTTCTGACTTACTTCACTTAGTATGATAATCTCTAGTTGCATCCATGTTGCTCTGCAAATGGCATTATTTCATTCTTTTTTATGGCTGAGTAGTATTCCATTGTGTGTGTGTGTATGTGTGTGTGTGTAGATATATATATAATATGTAGATAGATAATCACATCTTTATCCATAGAAAATCAAGTTTTAAAGTTTGTCTAGCTCTTCAGTGGGTCAGTGCTTTCTTCCTCTTCATTAACTCTTTAAAAAAAATTTTTTTTAACCATATCCCATTTTATTTTATTTATTTTTGGCTGTGCCATGCAGCACGTGGGATCTTGGTTCCCTGACCAGGGATCGAACCTGCTTACCCTGCACTGGAAGCTTGGAGCCTTAACCACTGGACTGCCAGTGAAGTCCCCTCTTCATTAACTCTTGAAAATGCTCTGACTTATAGTTCACAAATTTAAATGGCATCAGATGGTTTTTCTCTATTTGTTTACCATTCTCCTTAGCATCTTTATTTGAGAAATAGCCAGTTGAGAAAATCTGTAAGATTTTCTTTCAATAGGTGCCACTTTGAATTTTGATTTGAAAAGTAATATATTTTTGACAGCAAGAATTCACTGCACTCAACAGTTCCTCATCCTTGAAAGCTCCTACAGAAGCAGTTGTGAAAGAGAATTGTGAGAAAATGCTGACAATTGACACACCTGACCAGATAGTGCAGATGAATGCAGGGATGCAAAGCTAAGCAGAAAAGAAGCTGAGTGAAATGCATTTGGTATATGTGAACTGGGCTTTGCAAGCATTGTTAGTAAAACTGTGTGTATTTAAGTATAGAGTATTGAGATTTGGGATATGTTAAAATTTCTTTTGTGCCTTTTTTAATGCTATTAAAGCCTCCTTTTTGGAGTTGGCTTTCTGGTAAACAAGCATTACTACTTACTATGGCATAACCTTCCATGTATAAAACTTGTATCCCTGACACCGTTTAAAGTAGAAAAGAAGCTATATTCTAGGAAAAGTTCAAATTCCAAGGTGAAATTCTGGAAGGAAACCCCCCTTCTTTTAGTGTTCCCACAACCCAACACAAGGCCTGTTTTGGTGGCAGTAATGTGCATAATTGACTACAGTAAATATACCGGGCTGCTTTTCAAGATTTTAATCCAGGCCTTTGTTTCCCAGAAGCTCCTGACCAGACTCTAGTGTGGCAGAGACACCAAACAGGGCCTGGTTGCATGCTTCCTGCATTCCTCCTGGATTGGTTTCTATTCATGGTAGATGCTCTAAATTAGTACACCCCACAGTCCTGGTGGGTTCAGTTAAATATAGCTCTCTCCTTGGCCATACGGTTATGTTGTTGAACCGATTATTGAGGTCATGTGCTGGAGCATCACTGGTTCAGATCATTGCTTCTCAATCTTGGCAGTGAGTGAAAAATCACCTGGGGACCTTTTAAATATCTGGATGCCCACGCCGCACCCTAGGCAATTATCTGAGGATCTTTAGGGGTTGGGAGCCCGGTGGCAGTATTTTTTAAATTCCCCAGGTGGTTCCAATGTGGAGTCAAGGTCGAAAACTACTTTAGATCCATGTCCTATTTAGTGCTCTTCCATTTGACCTTCGGTTTGATTTGGAGGTGTCGAGTGTATCTTATAAAAACCACCTGGAAAATCGTAACAGCTACTGCCCCCAATCTAGTGAGTTTACTCACATTATCTCTTATTTTACCCCAGTAAATTTTTTTGAAGGAAAGGTAGAAGTGAATATGGGTATGAGTCCACTTGAATAGCCAAGTATTATGTACACATATATTCCAGGACATATTTATGCACTTTTATGTCTGAATATGTTCAGGTAGACAAAATGTTAGGTAGTTAGCTTTCTTTTTGTCTACTTTGCTTTGTTGTTACACTGCCTTCCTCTCCCTCCTCCTCCTCCTCAAAACAAGGAAAGGTCAGTTTCGGATAGATAATTAAAGGGTTCTCTTTGTAGAAAATTATATACTTTTCCCAGAGATTTTCATGGTGACCCATGAACTCTAATCACCAGATGCCTGGCTTTGGAGACCAGCCCTTGCTTCTTCTGTCTGTAAATACTTGACACAAGGCTGACCTTCGCCGTGATGCTCTCCCCTTCCGCCCTCTGCCTGCACTGACGCTAATACCCTCTGGGCTAAACTTTCCTTCCTTCGCCTCTCTTCTTTCTCCTCATGAGATATTACTCTGCCGAAGGCTCAGTCTGGTAACCTCTGCTCTTTTCACTTTGCATTTTTTCTCAACGGTATTATTCACGTCTATGGCTTTGAACATCACCTCACATGAATATCTCTGGCTCTGTGTGTCAGAACTTCTAGATGCACTTCTGAATTGCATTTGTGTGTGCTTGTGAGGTTTTGTGGTGCCATCCATTGTGATTTGAAGCCCTTCCAGGGAGAGCTTACCTTTGGCAGAACTGGTTTCCTCTTTTCTCCTCCTTGCAGCTGGCGTCTGCACAGCTGTAAAAATCCAGGACCAAAAGGAAAAGGGCAGTAGGGGAGATGGAATGGCTGTGATCCCTGGAGAAAGTATCTTTAATTCTTTTTTTTTCCCCCCTCAAGATTATACTGAAACTGAGCACGTGTGAAGCTATAGGTCTTAAAAATTGACTACCAAGTTTTTTAGGGATAATGCTAAACTATTACTTTGTGCTGGGACTCTGGGGTCTGGCCGCCTGGGTTGCAATCTCCTCCCCGCTCCTGACACACAACCTAAGGGATGTTGGGCAAGTCATTTGACCATTCGTCTTCCTCAGTTTCTTCCTTTTTAAAACAGAGGTAGTGGTACCAGCCTCACAGGGTGAGGATTAAATGAGTTGATTCATGTAACATATGTAGATAAGTGCCTGACACAGCATCAGCATGAAGTGTTATAATTATTGTGGTCCTGATTATCAAGAATTGGTACTGCGTCACTGAAACTGTGGACGTACCCTGGCACGCTAAATTTCTCCCTTAAGCAAATTTTTATTTATAATTGTAAGTCTCCGTAATGGGAATACAAATGTAATGCTGATTTAGGCCTGACTGCAGCTGTGATCACAGGGCCATTGGCTTGGCTCAGGTATGGGAAGCATCATCAAAGCACAATGGTGCTTTCCACCTGTCAAAATGATGCACAGAACCTTCCAGTAGTAGCTTGCTACACACTGGCCTGTGAGATTTGTGGATTGTGTTGTAACTGAGTTGGACGCCCAGGCCAGCCCTTCTTGCCTTACTTTTGTTTCATTTTTATGGTATTCAAGAGTGTTTTTTATTACTATATTATCGTTCTAAGTTTTAAGTTCTTAAAGTATGAGTGCTACAGAATTATTGCACTTTAAATGAAAGACGGACGTGCATTCTTTTTAAACCAAAAAGATGCACTTGCCAGGTCTGTTATTTCCGTCACAAGTCACTGTCACTTCACTGAATGTTTCTCTACGAGCAAAAGAGACGAAGCATATACAGCTTGCCTTCCACAAACTTTCGTGAGAAGTTTCACAAACTTTGTGAAGTTGCCCTCGTTGTGTATATAAAAAGATACACCGACATGCTTTGTACAGTGACTTTGCATAAGTCCCCGGCAGAGTATCAGGAAGTAAAATACAAGTAGAAGAAATAGCTCTACAGTAGAAAGGAAGTGTTAAAATAAATTGAGAAAAGGGAGCTGGAGCCATTTTTAGTCCAGGAGACCTATGAGAGGGCAAATGCCTTTGAGTAGAAAAACCCCATAATCTTATGAATCCTCACAGGAAAGAACACTAGTTTGGCATTTCTGATTGAATTCTTGGTGGTCCAGCTGTAACCGAAGTAGTCAGCTTTGAGAATGTCTTCGCATTTATTTACAAACCGATCTGGTTCAACGTTTGCCTGCTACTCGCTGAGCATGGAGGAAAAAAAAAATGGTCCCAATCATCCACCAACTTGTGCAACACAAATCCTAAACCATATATGTGATTAGAATCACATGTCATCGTGGAGGCGGGCAGGGTTTCATTGAAGAAGGTTTTGGAAGAGGAGGAGCACAGAATGTCAGAAGGAAGGAGAAAAAGGGTGTTTGTTCTACATCTGGCTCCTGTTTCAGAAGTAGGACTCGGCGTACGGCCTTTAGACACCTGTGAAGTCGAGGGCCACACTAGCTGTGAAGTGTGCAGTGACTTCTTGCTGTACAGAGCAAATCGTTTTCTATATTCATGTACCTATCTGGAAACATGTTCATGGAACAATTCTCATCATTGCAATTGTTTTTAAAACAAACAGCTCTGGTTTAAACCAAACTAAACAAAAACCACCCTCCTCTTATTTGTAAACAGAAAACAAGAACAAGGTCTTTTTCCAGTGGGCTGGAAGCAGCCTGACTCTGGGCTCTAAGGGGAGGTGCTTCTTGGTTTAGGGGTTTCAGGGCAAGTCTCTTCCTCTCTGCCTGTATGGAAACCAGCTAGTACTATCTCCAGCAAAAAAATTGGGGAGGGAGGAGAGATTTTTTATTATGACTTTGATTCCTTTACTGCAATATTGCATGTGTTTGGAACAGCCTTTTTTTTTTTTTTTAAACACATCAAAGATTTTAGTATCTTCAACAGTGGAAGTGTAGCCGTTTTGCCTTATGATAAAAGGTAAAATGGTCCATTTGTGGTGGTTTAGGAGGTTCGCCAAGTCTTTGGCATTATAATCCTTCCTCAGCTGCCTGTCTGAAGTTTACGTGAGTTTTAAAGCGAGGGCTTAGAACACGAATATGAAAGGTAAAAGGTATTAGAGATGAGGTTTGGGGCACCCTAAGTGTCCTTATCAACATGTTCATCCTTCTGAGATGTTATTTATTTCTATATAAGAGCCCCCTAAAATCTCGATGGCCCTAGGTCAGGCAAGATTAAAAGAAGCTGTATTTACCAAAAAACGAACTGGGTTGCTAGTAGTATCTACATGGAAATTAATGCTTCATATCTTTTTTTAAAAAGTGATTATTGTTGCACTAGGGACATCTTTTGCTTAGCAGTTGCAAATATTAAAAGCTTCTGGGCTTGCTAACCCCAAGTATATTTCTCTCTTACCTGTATACTTTAGATTAAGGTTTTTGGTGTTCTGGTTGGTTGCTGACAGTTACAATGGGTGTGCTAATTCTTTTCAGTTTGGGCCTTCACTGAATGAAAATGACCAAACCTCAAATCTACCCACCATGATCATATAATTTAGCATTTCTGTTTAGTCACTTCTTTCCTCTAGGTTGATTTCAGAACTATGCCAGAGAATTGTATAATTCTTCTTTAGTCAGAGTTGGTTCTAGTTAACAAATAAGTCAATAAATGTATAAAATTTAGTACCTCATTTACCGTCTCATGAAAAACATGTTTTATTTCACCACCCCCTCATCCATATATCTACATACTATAGTTTCTTCTAATCGAAACCGTGGGAAGGATTTCTTTTAACTTTCTTATCTGTACTTTCTAAACCATTTAATGTTGAGACAACCAGACTGCTTAGTTCTTATAATGATAAAAAGGGTTTATTTGATGCTTTGAAGCCAAACGGTATTGGCTTCTCAGTGAGAGATCATTAGTGAAAATATATAAGGGGATTTAATAGGTCTACTCTGAGGTGTCCTGTCCCCAGTTTATGAATATTATTTTAACAGAGCATTGCAATATTGGGAAACGATTTGAGTAGATAGTATCCGGCCTCTTCAATGAAGGTTATGATCATTGACACATAAACCTGTGACTGGCATGCTTTCATTTGCAGCATGTTGATTTCAGTGTGGGACAGAGTGTCTAGATCTCTCTGGGGTCACTGACCGAGATGGTAATTATATGTGTCAACCTGGCTAGGCTACAGTGCCCAGTTGTTTGGTCAAACACTAGGCTAGATGTTGCCGGGTAGGTATTTTGCAGATATGATTAACATTTACAGTCAGTTGACTTTAAGTAAAATAGATTACCTTCGATAATCTAGGGGGCCTGATCCAATCATTGAAGGCCTTCAGGGGTTCCCCAGAGAAGGAGGAATTTTGCCTCAAGGCTATAATATAGAAATCATGCCTGAGTTTTAGCCTACTGACCTTCCCTACAATTTTGGACTTGCCAGCCTCCACAATCGCAGCAGCTATTTTTCCTTAAAATAAGTCTCTTTATATACTTTTTATGTATTTTTCTCCAGAGACACAGAACCAAAAGTACTATTCTGTGTTGTTGTTTTTTTTTTATTCTGTGTTCTGTGTCTCTGGAGAACCCTGACTGTGATACATTGACCCTTAGAAAGAAAATCAAGGGTTTGCCCCAGAATTATTCAAAACACTTAGATTACTTTTTAAGAGAGAAAATTTTAATCTAAAGGTAAAACGAGGTTATTAAGCCTTCCTAAATTGGAAAAAAAAATCTTAATCGATGTCAGTTTTAGTTTTAGGAGAAAGAATTGGGAAGAGCAGCAAAGCAGCAAAGGATAAGGATTGGAGGCAAGTCTCAGTACAGTGTGAAACACATTGTTCTTGGCTTCTCCAATTTTTTTTTTTTTTTCCTGAGCTGCACTGTTTATTTTGCTGCTTGAAACGTACGTGACAGTATGCCACTATAATTGTGGGGTTTCATCTAAACCTTTACTACACTGCAGGTACAGAAATATACGGACACATTCTTGGAGAACGCAACAAACATTTTAATTTACACATAAGGAAGTGTTCAAAAGGATATGCATGTCAAGTTATTGCAGGTTATTTGTGAGAGAATTTCTGCAGGTAAAACCTGTTTAAATTTAACCAACAGTAACGTGTCAGTGTCTTTAAAATCATGACAAAAATCTTCTCTCTGGTCATGTTGCCCACGACAAATTACTATGATGTATGTTTTTACTGACCTAAAGACTTAGGACTATCGTTCTCCTTAAAATGTCCATAAAGTAATATACTGAATTGGTTTATACTTAATTGCTTTTCACTCCAAACCTTTAGATCTCATCTCTCAAGTCATGTAGCCACAGTGAGCCATCCATAATAAATTGTGCCATTAAGGGAAACCTGTATATCTTATTCACCTTTATCCCCTCTTCCCCAGAGTTTTTCACACAGTACGTTTTCATTAATTTGTGGGTGGGTAAGAGAGGAGGGAGGCCTGCAAGCTGCAGGTGCAGAAATTGTAGAGTGGGCCTCTTCTATCCAAAACACCCACGGAAACACCCACCGAGCGAGACTTCCATTGTTTTCGTTATTTAGCTTTACGCCTAAAACCTCTGGGGGGCATCAGTCGAATGAGCAAAACAATACAACTGCAGAGCTTCCCACAAAGTGAAGCCCTGTGAAGTTTTAAGTATAGAGATACAGTGACTGCAAGGAAAAGGGCTATCTGAATCTCTCAGGCTTTTTCTTTCTGCCTGACTGTTTTCCCGTGGGGATATAACTCTAGTTTCCATTTTCACCAGGTCACGGACTCTCAGGATCAGAAGGGACTCTAGAGTCTAAAAATCCAACCTGTACACAGTGCATTAATCCAACACATCGCCCCAGATCAGTGTTTGTGCACGGCAGCCCTCAGTGATGGAGAGCACAGCTCGTTACATTCCGGTAACTTCCAATCACCGGACCTCAGTCCCTCTTCTTGAACTACACTGAAAGTTAACCTTTAATTCATTTATTTTATTCTTCCGGAGTCTTGTTTTCTCTAGAGAAAATGTACTTTCTTTCAAACGATCCTCCTGTGTTATGGCTTAGGATCTTTATGATAAGTCCTAGGTTGTTCTCTTCTGAATATGTTCTAATTTATCATCCCATTTGAAATATCTAGCTCAGACCATGTGATGTGAGCACCAAAAAATAAAGAAGGCTTGTTCCGCTGACTCAGCATGCTGGCTCTCTGCTGATACCGCCCTTGATGCTGTTAGGATTTTTACTGCCTCATCACACTGAAGTGTAGTGAACTTACTGCCCGAGGGCCCTCCTTCCTTGTATCTGCTAAAGCTTGGGTAGGTCTTCACTTTGTACCCGTGCAGTTGTTCCTTTTTAATGTAATAAGAGGTGTTCATAGTTATCACGACTAAATTGAATCTTTTTAGCTATAGTCCATTATTTCAATCTGTTGAGATAATTTTGGTCCTGATTCTAGCCATCTCTCAGCTTTGTTTTATCTACAGATATAAAGCCCTCGTTCTCATCCGAATCTTTTATAAGGATATTAACCTCCTTTCCTTCCCACTGCTCGCTTCTCAGCTTTTATTTGGGCTATTGAGGGCATTTGGTATCCATGCTCATTCCCCTGAAATAAGTCTTCCACATGCCAGGGAATACCTGTTTAAAAACAACAACAAAAACCATGAGTGAATGAATGATTCTTGTTTTCCTGTCTTTTGCCTTCTGTTCCCCCCAGCCACCAGTTGAGATCTCATTTCTCCACCTGGACCAAGTTATTATGTGACAAGTTTTTCTTAAGTCTCACTCCTTCTCCCTTCCAACCCATCCAACACCAGCTGCCAGACTGGCCCCTCTGGATCACACATTTAGTCATCAACACCCCTCAATGACTCCTTGTCTTTGTTTGGTGGGAGAACAATTATATGACTTGGCTGCTGCTTGCCCTCCAGTGTCATCCGCCAAAGCACCTCATCTCGCATCCTTGACATTTTACCAGTCCTAAAGCAAGACAGGGAACCCATTTCTTTTCTTATCTTTCTAATTGTGTGGCTCAAACATTAAACATGTAACTTGCTCACAGACCAATGATGGATTAGGTAACTTTTAGAAACACTACCCTGGGCGTGTGATTCTTCTGTTGAATCCAGTGATTGATTTCTGTGCCTCGTTTTGAATCTGTAAAATTGCATGTCTAAACTAATAAGGGTGTTGCTATTAGAGGAAAGGAGCTTCTGTGCACATTTTAACTTCTGTCAAGGAGTTCAGAAGTCCACGTAATGTACGTTAATAAAGTGTTATCACTGAGAATAATGAACAGGAGGGCCTAAAGGCATTCTAGCATATGTTACTGGGTTAAAGTTTAATGTGGCGTTTTTATAATATTTGCAACTTAGCTAGTGATCCATAATGTTTAGGAAAGGGTTTTCAGGAAGACTTCGTGTCCACACCTTACATTCAGATAACTGAACCCTGGAGGTTTTAGATTTGTTTATGGCAGAGCAGACATGGGAAAGTGGACTCTGCTAGCACCACGAAGTGTTCATGCAGCAAAGATTTATAGAAATGTTGTAAAAGGCACGGCAGGGACCTGGTACTTCTTGGTTGATGGCACGTCACTACTGGGGTAGTATTTAGTGTTTTTCTTATAAGCCTGTTAACAAAAGGTGGTAAGGAAGATCAAAGCAAACCTGCTTTATTTTCCTTTCAAAGTGTCAGTCTGCCTTTGTGAGTATTTCTTTGTCCAGCAACCTATCGGAAGCTCTGCATAATGCTGCAGGATGGCAGAATATTGTGCCTTTATTGCCACAGAAGCCATCAGGAAGTGGCGTCATTCTAGGAAACTGTAAGGGAGCCCTTTAACTTCAAGAATGGGGATGGCAAAGAACCTGCTGGGACCCTTTGTTCCCTAGGGGTTGTTTGATTTCATGTCAACCTGTGCTGGCTTTGTCATTTTCAAATGATGTGAGGTGTTTTAAAATATTACATTAACATGTGGATTTCTTTTTTTTTTTTTTTTTTAAATTTATTTTATTTATTTTTGGCTGCATTGGGTCTTGGTTGCTGCACACAGGCTTTCTCTAGTTGAGGCGAGCAGGGGCTACTCTTCATTGTGGTGCATGGGCTTCTCATTGTGGTGGCTTCTCTTGTTGTGGAGCGTGGGCTCTAGGCGAGCAGGCTTCAGTAGTTGTGGCACGAGGGCTCGGTAGTTGTGGCTTGTGGGCTCTAGAGCACAGGCTCAGTAGTTGTGGTGCACGGGCTTAGTTGCTCCGTGGCATGTGGGATCTTCCTGGACCAGGGCTGGAACCCATGTCCCCTGCATTGGCAGGCGGATTCTTAACCACTGCACCACCAGGGAAGCCCCTAACATGTGGATTTCTAAAACTCCAGCTAGAAGTAAATTGCAGCTTACTTTGGGGGAGATGCATAGAGAATTTAAAAGATGACTGAAGTCCAGTAGTTTTGAAGAATTAATCATCTCCTCTAATATAGAAATGTGGGAAAGCATTTTGGTACTCTTGGACCCCATTGAAAAGTAACTAACTAATATGGATATAGAACTGTAATTTTCCAGTGCCTGACCATTCAATCCAGCAGTAATAATTTTTGTTTTCAACTACAGCACTTGATTAGTACAAATCAGCCTCTTTACCATTTCAGTAATGTTTCTGTAAAGCTCACTAGGCTTTTAGAAAGAAAAATCTAGGTATGCTTTCTCACTGGTTAAACAAATTTCTCTTTGCAAGAGGATATTCTTAAATGCACTCAGGGGCTATGCTATTTTCCAGTTTTATGGTCACAAAATAAGAGCTTAGGAAGCATAAATGTGAACAGAAGCCTGAAGGTGTATGTTTGGATACGTGTGCCTACATGTATTTAGTCTTTTATTTAACATCGTGACAGCAAGACCCAAGTCATGAGCTGACTTCCCTGCTAGATCAGCAAGTTTAACTCGGTTTCATGTGCATGGGTTGGTGCCAGGCAGCCAGGGTAGAAGGACAGACAGACATAAATTCATTGTGTACCAAGGGAGTGGGGCTGTGGGTGGGGTGGGAACAGCAGCTGCTCAAGGGCCTGTTGGCCTGTTTGGTTCCTAGCAGTGATGAGTGCTACCACTTTCCACCTGTTTGCGAGTACATTTTGTGATTGTTCTGCAAACATTTTTTTTCTGTACAAAGCCAGGCTAGTTGTAAAAATCTACCCTTTTGCACCAGGCAGTGTCTCATTTCTCTGGTTTATACAAGGTCTCCGTTACTATATCACTTGCTGTTTTAACAATTTAAACAAAACAATTGCAAAACCTCGTTGATTCTCGGAAGTCTACCTGCCCCAATTCCCATGGGAACTGAATTACGATCCTGTATCTGCAGGCAGCATGCAAAGGCAATTGTGCCACACCGAAAACACTTATTAGTGCTGAGGAACAGTAAAGAAATTCACAGTGGTATTCGTTTTACTTCTGGGGATATTTAAATTTAAGGTCTCACTAGCCCCCTTTCCACATTTGCTTTTATTTTGGGTCGGAGTGTAAAAAGAAGACTATAGCCCCAAGGTCTGCCCCTACAGGGATCAAGCCACAGCAGTCCTGGAATTACATAACTTAACCCCTGTATCTGTCAAAGGCTGGGTTTGAGCATTTAAGAAACTGATCTCAAATGTTTTCATATGTCTTAAATGAGGTAAGAAATGTGTACTTCATGGGTAGGAAAAAAATCCTTTATTATGATTATTTGATCTTGAGCTGTTTGCTTCCCTGTGACTAGTCCCAGCTGTGACTGAGATGCAGTTAGTTGGTGCTGGAGTCAGGATTGACAGGGCAGCAGGGTGAAAGCATCTTGGCGTTAGGGCAGACGGGCCTGGGTTTAATCCTGACTCGGTGATTTAACTAGCTGTGTTAACTTGAACCTCTCAGCCTCAGTTTCCTGATCTGTCAGGTGGTAACTCCTCTCTCTTGGGGCTATTGTAACTAACAAAGATAACATATCTAACGCACCTAGCACAGCGTCAGACATAAAATTGAACATGTTCCCAGATGATGGGCTATTATATTCCTGTTCTTGAGGCCCCCTTGCATTATGGGTTACATGATGGTGGCAACCTCTGACCTCCTTTGGTAGCCTTTCGTTTCCCCCAATAAATGATTTTAAGTATAACTCGTATTCTTTTAAAAACAAAGCAAAACAGCCATTTTGGTGGTTTTCACATTTTGAGACAAATCAGAATTCTCCAGGAGACTCTCAGGCTAGAGCATGAAAAATTCGGTCTGTGTCACTGAGGGGTATTCCACTGAAGTTAACAGAAGCGGAAAACCATTGATTGCCTGGACTGGGTGGTAGAGCTGGGCTGTTCAGTGATCTCTCTTCCCCGGGGCCTTCATTCTGCTGGGTGCCTTGAGTGCAGCCACAGACCTCAAGGAGCACTCCTGCCCGAAATTTGTAATCTCGTCTGGACAACTTAAACGCTAAGTAGTATTCGCTTTGCTGTTGCATTTCTCCATAAAACGACTGAGGCCATCCTTGAAAGTAATGGAATGGACATCCTCTGCAGAGGTCATTTGAATTTGAGCGCCCACTCTGCTTTTCAAAAACCACTCTTAGGAAGGATTTTTGTTGTCATTCTAGGACAATGAATAAATATTGTCATCTTCATTTTTTTATTTGGAAGGTGGAGAAAAAGATCCCTTTTTCTTTATTTCTTTCAGTAATACTTCTACTAAACTCAATGGAGATGATCAGAAGCTGTTAGCTTTATTTGGATGAGGAATATTTCTGAATGAAATCTGTTATTTGCCCAAGACACTGATTTTCATTTTCTCTACCAAAAGGTAGTTTCAACTGTACTTTGTGTGTATGTTGCTTTTGTAAGTACTAGCCTGATTCTCTAGAAATAGAAGAAAGAAACTAAAGTAGATTTGAAAATATTTCACAAATATGTTTATGTGTGATAACTGGCCTGTGTTTATTGATCATCTGATTAAAGAAAAATAAATAGGAAATAAAAAATGATTTAATTCAGAAAAAAGTTAACCAGTTACAGAAGGTTATGGAAATACCTTAACCAGTTTGTATCCACTGTTTATTTCAAGTCGTGGATCCTCCCTTTCCTTTCCTCTCCACATCTTGCCATCTCTGTAGAAGTTGAAGAGGGATCTGGGATTCTAAACCTTGTAGGCCAAGTATTTGTCAGAAGGAGAAGCACTGGAGTAGGAAGAAGAGAATCTAAATTTTCATCGTAGACTTGCTGCCAACTAACATTTGACTTGGGCAAGAAACTTCACTTCGTGGGCCTCACCCTCCTTGTGTGTAAAATGATGTTGATTCAGATGCCTTCTCAGACCCATTCAGCTCGTTTTCCAGTCTTTTATTCCAAACGCCTACATCACAGGTTAACATGATTTTAAATAAACTCCATATATGAAATTTCCTATGTTTCTCTAAGCCACAAAGCTAAACATGTTAACTTAATTAAATCTCCCAGCCTTTGCAGGGAAAGATTTCTGAAGATTTATGTGTTTTTTTTCAGCAGGTATTTGCTAACCGTTTAGTACATTTCCAGTCCGAGACTGGGCAATATACGTAGATAAAAAGCAGAAGTGTTCCTTGATGGAGTTGACAGTTGAACTGGAAACACCTTAAATAATTATGAAGCAAAAATGAACTAGTTACAACAATGTATTATAAGATATAATTAAAGCAGCTGCTATTTATTAAGCACTTCTTACTGCTAGCACCACCATCATTCAATCCTTGCCCCTAATCCTATGAGAGAAATGTCATCACCCCAATGTTACAGAGAAAACTGAGGTACCAAGAGGATAGTGAATAGTCTGAAGTTACTCTTCCATGCAAAGGATTTAGAGAGGATATTTACCTCGCCTCAGAGTCCCTGCGTCCCCTCTTGGATAAGTTTAAGGATTGAGAAAAAAATAAGAGTGAGCTGGGAGCGGGAGGATTGCTTTGGACTTTCTAAGATGACTTGAATTTGATTAAAAGGCAGAAACAAAAAGAACAAAGATTATTTTCTTAATTTGGAGGTTGACTTTTTAATGTCATTTATTGTATATTTAGGTTTTCTTGCACACAGTATAAATTTTAGGCAGCCTAGACATGGAGAGTCTTATAAAGTGAGAAAGCTTATTTCAGGAGAAAACAATAATCACATGCTGGTGTGCTTTGGAGAAATCAGTCCAGAAAAGAACTAAAATTGGGTCAAGTGTTGAGACTTGCTCAGCATTGCTGTTAGGGACTTGCCCAGAGCAGTGGGAATTGGGGGGAGTTTGCTGCATATAATCAAGGCAGCTTTTTTCCCATTGGAGGATCGTAGTGTCTCATTTGTGTCCTTTCGGCTAGACTTGCAGAAGGGGTATTCCAGATTGTGGTCTCTGTGAGAACAGCCCAGTTCTCTTCCCTGGAGGGTCTTGGGTACAGGACCGCACTGGTCCTCAGGACAGTTGCCACCAAGCCTGTGTTTATACAGACTCTGGGGTTGTAAGAATGTCAGGGAAACTGGGGTGTGTTACTGAGTGTGAAGCGAGCTGTGGGGTACCAGCCATGCCTTCATTTATCCAGGGGCTCGCAATCATTATCACGATGGAAAACCTGACCCCCCAGAGAAGGAAACGCCGTCTTGCCTTGAGCCCCTTTCTCCCGGCTGGGGTCCACTGCTGCCTGTGCAAGCAAAACTGCCTTTTCCTCCCCTCGTGCTACTCCGGCCGCCGACTGGAAGAGGGAGCTGCCCAGCGGCTGGGCTGCTCGCCTCACGCTGCAACCCTCTGCTGGCAAGTTCCCAGGACCAGCATCCCGGCAGGCTGGCGGCTCCACCGGGGAGATGGAGCTGCTCCCAGCCCTCCTTGATTAGGATAAGTCAGCGTTGTCAGGGCAACTGTTAACGGCAGCATCTCCTGTTTTCCCCTCTGTGCTGTGTGTGCTGACTATTTTACTGTGCAGTAGCAGGAAAAGAAGATTGGGAAAAGGTGCCGCAGCAGGAGGGAGAAGCTGGGATCTGATTGAGCAGGTTAGGCAGTGGGGGGAAGCATCCGACCTGCGTGCCTTTCTGGAAGGAGCGTGTGTGTGTGTGTGTGTGTGTGTGTGTGTGTGCGCGCGCGCGTGCGTGTGCGCGCGAGCTTGAGCCAGCACATGTGCCTGTGAGGGGTGAGTGGGAGGGGGCTTGCAGAGGAGGCGGGGTGCTGCTAGGTGAGGGGGAACTGCGGGGCCTCAGTTGCCAAGAGGCTGGTAGTATCTGTCAGCTGTTTGCACACTGTTTACCCATAGGGGATCTATTACAAGTGCTCAAATGAACCGGCAGCTTAGAAACTAGCAGCTTCCTGGGAGCTGCAATTATATAAGCATATGGTTTTGATATACTGATAATTAAAAAACAAGTAGCAGCGGTATGCCTGGATCAGCTACAGCTTTCCGACAAGAGAGACTGAAGAAGACCAATGCAAGGCCAGTCCCCCTTGGTTTATTCACCATTAATGAGGAAGATGAACAGCAAAAGAATGGAAATTCCAGAAGACCAAAAGGTATGCATTAGCCCTACCCTTTGGTCGGAGCCAGAGACAGCCCCCGTTTCCCGCGCTCTCTGTAACACATTTCATCAACTCTGCTCGGGGTACACACTGTGTGGAGTGCTGGTGATCTCCTAGCACAGTTTGCTGGTGGTATTTATACACTCTGTAGGGCTGTGTATGCATGAAATGGGGAACAGATTTTGCAGATTTGGTAGGTTTCAGATCAGTTGCCTTTTTGACCCAGGCTGCTTTCTTGGACTAGAGAGCTTTAATCTTCACAGGCTGTCCTCATCAAGAGGAAGGAATATGAGTTATCAAGGTTTAAATGAACCTCTCCCCACCTTCCATAGGTGCATCAGGTGATTTCTGTTTAATGAGACGAGTTCCTCAAGAGGGATGAGGTGGATAGAGAGACCTACGAGTGCAGCCTTTCCATGGGCAGCGGGTCAAGATATTCCTACTCCCTTTTCTATTTTGAAGTGCTGAGAGAGGAGGCAAACAAACACTGAGCACGACTGTGGGGGGGGCGGGCAAGCTGGGGAGCAGGGAGGGGACCGTGAGGTTTTATAACTTCTGATGGCAACTCTGCTACATCTGTATAGAGGTGGAGATGGGCTGGCTACAGGAAGGAGAGGACCGATTCTCGTGCTGTCCTTTCATGAGGGTGAAATCCAGCAGCAGCTCGTCGGCTTCTCTGGTCCCCGTGTACTGCATCGTCTTTAGCGCTGTCTCATGGCCACCCTGCCAGGGCTGCAATGATCAGCAACATCGTGCATTTTTGAAGAAGGGCTTTAAGGCTTACATTTTAAGTTTTCCAGTATCCTAATTCTTGCAACCCCCTTCCCAAATATATACGAGCTCTTCTTAAGCTGATAGGTTATCAGTTTTGTTGTTGCCGACGCGCTGATTACATTTTAGCTCACATTCGAATTGTTCTATCACTGAGAGATCACATTTTCCTCAGTGTGGCACAGAGCGGTAGCATGGCAAAGTAGCAAGCAAATATTTGAGCAATGATAGAATGAGTGTTTACATAGAATGCAGTGTCTGAAGATGACTGTCTCTCTCTCTCTCTCCTGGTTCTGTAATGTATCTGTTTGCTTTTATTAAATAGAATTGAAACTCTCTAGTTTAAATCCAAAAGTATATTTTTACTTCATTTTTAAAAGACTGTATACAGGGAAGTTCTAATAAGTAGAGTCTTATTACTGTAGTTGATTTTATTTTACTGTCAGACATTGCTTCTGTCTGAGGACCAACCCACCTCAGGCGTCTGTTGATGCTGTAACTGGAAGGTGACTTAGGTGATTCTTTTATTTGCCTATGAATTAGATGTTGAACTAGGGTGTTCCCTTGATGAAAACTCAATACTTTAAATTGTTAGTAGCAAATCATTTGGCCTCCTAGGACTTGGTAACTTTTAAAATTAATGTGGATTTGTTGAATCCTGGCCACTGTGTAGTTTTGGAAATATTGTTCTTGATTTGAGGCACTTTTTCCTTGGGTGTCCTGGAACAGTAGTTTAGGATAGCCATCCATTTTGTCCTTAGTAATTCTCTTGAATTCCTCTTCTATCTCTGAAAGGTTCTTTTCAGTTGCCTCTAGCATTTTTTTTTTTTTTTAAGGAAAGAGAGCTAGGGGGAGTCGGTGCTTATAAAAATCTGTTTGTTTTTGGCAGTTTATGCAACTCCTTGGATAAAAGACTTAAATCAAGGAGTTTTCTGATCCCCTACCATTTTGCTTTGTCTACCTTTCCCCACACCAAGGGCAGGGGAGCGGAGGCGAAAGAGTAGGGGAAAAAAGTCCTGTGCTGATAAGGATGTCCAGACTTTCTGTATATCCCCAAATGTCTCTAATTTATGGACACATTCAATACAATAAGCAGATAAAGCACCTTGGGTATCTCTAATATTCTTGATGGTTAAGACTATACTATTGGCTTTGATTCTGAATTTCTCATCAGGTCTATAGGAGCAATAGGAATGCTCACTTTCAAGTCTAACTTTGTACATCAGGAGGACAATGATGGAAATATTCTGTGTCTGCACTGTCCAATATGATGACTACTAGCCACGTGTGGCTAGGAGCACTTGCACTATGGCTACTATACCTGGGAAACTGATTTTTAAAATTTTAATTACTTTCAGTTAAATTTAAATATAGCCACATGTGGCTAGTGGCTACTTTATTGGACAACACAATTCTAGTCCATAGAGCTGTGACTTTCTGAATTTGTGTCCTCTTTGCTTTGTCCATCCTTGACTGCTTCCTGGTGCCAGATATGGTCGGTCCTGAAGTGAATGTGGTTATTAAGAAGGACATCATCTAGCAGACAGCCTGTTCTCTGCAAGGGAGCACGTTAACCTGGATTTACAGACAATGTCGTTTTTCCTTTTCCACTAGATGTTAGTGCTTGCTCTGTTTGTTACTCTTACTGGTCACTAGTTGCCTGTACCATCTTTTGCAACTTTTAATGAACTCCTATTTTCTCAATTATTTCCAAAGCATCATAGCTGGATGACATACAGGTTATCTTTTATGTCTAACTATTAAGATAAACCATCAAAAATTTTGGGGTTTTTTTCCTGCTTACTCCATGATCTAATCACCTAACCGTGTCTCAACCTGGTTTTCATGCTTAGTATCTTTGTTCTATCTTTACCAGGAATAGAGACGCTTGCTATCTAAATTGAATAAGCTAAATGCTTCTATCCGGGATTACCCTGGGTTAATGACAGTAGCATCTTTCCAGGTACTCTACTGTTGGGAAACCATCATAATGAACTCGGTGGGAAGGAAAATGTCGCTTACCATCTGGACTCCCAACGGTGGCTTCAAACTTACCTGATGGGGTCAGACAGTCGTTTGGTTAGCTGGTAGACTAGATCAACTATTAAAGGAGAGGTTTCTCTCCCATGTGATCAATAGCAATATGAATGTTTTACATGCCTGGTTATTATTGACGTATAACACTTAGTAATTGGGAGTGAGCTGGGCTTATGCTATTGCTCTTATGCCTCAGAACCCAAGCCTCAGTGTAATGCTGACTGTACAACTTGCTTAGGAGAGATTGTTTAGGTATTGCAGTGACTAAATGCCATTGAATAGGTTTCAAGGCAAACCTGCCTTATGATGAGTTTTGCTGAGTACAGTGTGATTATTAAGTAATATGACATTTTCTCCCTAAACCAATATTTGTTAAGTGCTCTGTGCAGATGACTCTGCTGGGCATTGTGGAAGTGATGCAAAGATAATTGACCTGGTTTCTGCTCTTAGAAGTGTTTTAACTGTCTAGTAGGAGAAGACAGGTATGTACAAATAATGCAGGAATATAAACTGAAATCAGAGGAAGGGTTGACAGGGTAATGAAATGATCTCTGCCATACGTCCATGCCCTTTTCTAGACTGTAAGCTGCTTAGGGGCCAGGACTACTCCTCTTCGTAAGTACTTTGTAGAGTGCAGGGAAAGCTATCGAATGGAGGTAAATTTAACATTCAGAAATAATTTTCTCTGGTTCTTAAAGGTCTTACTAACATAGGAATTTTAAGCAGTGTTGATGGTATTAGAATTGTCCTTCCAAGGTAAGTACTTTGAAAGAGACAGTGCTATGTTTGGATGTGTCTGATGTGTCAATTGTGTTATTCTCTACCACACTGCGTTTATCTAATCGTGTACTGGGGATTCTGCTGTTCTGTTGTTTTCCATCATAGTATTCATCATTTTCTTTGAAAAAAATGAAAGTATATGTTTACAAGGTGGAATCAGTTGACGACTTTGTTAATAACTAGGTTAATGCCTTCTTCCCCTTTTGTTGGCTAATTGCAGGTTAGAATGTAAAGAAATAAAAATTTCTCCTTGAAATCAGGGCACAGTAGTTCTGACAGACTACTCTCTCCTTCTCCCCTCCCCCCTCCCATTTGGTTAAAATGTGTATTGATGGAGCCTGCAGTGACTCCTCTTCTTTTGACTTATCCACTGTAAAGGTAGAATTTCTGCCAGTTAAGGTTTCCAAATGAAATACAGTCTACCATTTACCGTTTATATTCCTGTTGGATAGGTGGGGATCTAGCACCTCTTTGTAATGTCCTCTTTGTTAAGTCCTGAGTCTTTTTCTTTTCAAGGAGGAGTGTTATGTTAAGAAGTGTGAATGCCACTCAAGAGTCATTCTCACACATCTCCTCGTTTCTTTTCCTCTTTTGTTCCATAGGACTTGGATCGTTGTCCCGTTCCCAGTGTCCTTATTTGTGCCATTTCAAGACTAGGCAAAAGGTTTTAACCGTAGAATTTTACAGCAAGTGAGGCAAAAGTATAGGTTAGAAGAACAATAATATCAAAGATCTCTATTATGAGGAGAAAATCTTAGATTGATTGATATAACTTGTATTTCTTAAAAGACCCTAAGTATAATGTTTTATTCGAAGCATTTATATTTTTTAAAAAAGAACAGAGGATGTCAGGAGCAAGGATCACGACATCTAATGTATGGTTTGCACACATTGGATTCTCATAAATATCTGTGAGTAAGTAGCTGTCTTTCAGGTATTCTGTGTTCTAGAAGTAGAAATTAACATATGGATCACTGCGTACTACCGGAACACAACTTAACCTGTACCTAACCACATTGTTTTGTACAGTGAGGTACGATATATAATGGAATTTGTTTTGCTATATAAAACTAATAGGCTTAAAAATTGGCTGCCTGTTTCAAGAGCTGTTATCAATGCGGCTAAAATTTAGCTGACTGCTCCAACCATAGGAAGCATAAACACATATTTGGTGAGGATCTCCCAGCTGATAAATCTTAGACCTTATTTATTGGAAGGTTGACTTGAGTATCCATTTCCACTAACATCAGCATGTTTCAAGGAGCAACTTTAATTTGTTGCTACCAAAAATTTTCCAGGTTACTTGCAGGCACCTTGACCAGATTTTTAGCAGAAATGAATACCTTCACAGCAGCAGAGGTAATTTTGAGAGAGTCCATCTTAATTCTCAGATTTTATAGGCTTTTAGAAAGAGCCCCATTTATGTCAGACCCTCTGTGTGTTAGGTTTATGTTCTAGATTTGCCAGCTTCAAAAGGCAAGTCATACCCCCTTATACTTCAGATCCAGATACAAAGGCCCAAAGTGTATCACAAGTGGACGTAAGACCTTGTGTTTGAAATAATTCCCAGAGCACCACTGAATATCTTTGCTGACTATAAAGTGCAAGTCCTATTTTTAAGGCTATATGCCCAGCATTGATTTGTTAGAGAATTCTAACAGATTTTGCCCAGATTCCAAAGAGTTTACCATCCTAGGTCCAATGTGGGATGTGAAATGAGAATGGGGCTTAGGAGTATAAACCAAGGAAAATTATTTTCACAGTTTTGATCAAGTGTGAAAATAGGTAAGTTACTTTTATTTAACCTCGTTATTTCCAACCCTCAGTTACTCAGCTGTAAAGTGAAATTATTAAAATGATAGTCACACTTATGTATACTACCAAATGTAAAATAGATAGCTAGTGGGAAACAGCCGCATAGCACAGGGAGATCAGCTCGGTGCTTTGTGACCACCTAGATGGGTGGGATAGGGAGGGTGGGAGGGAGACGCAAGAGGGAGAGGATATGGGGATAGATATATATATATATATATATAGCTGATTCACTTTGTTATACAGCAGAAACTTAACACACCATTGTAAAGCAATTATACTCTAATAAAGGTGTTAAAGAAAATGATACTCGCAGGTGGTGGTGAGGATTAGAGATGACATAAGTACAATACTTAGCACACTCTCTGGGAAATAAAAGGGGCTCATTAAATGAGAGTTACAGAAATGGTACTTTGTAGTCATATGTCCCACATTTTCTGGTAACTTCTACCAACATGTTCTTTGGGGGAATGGCCTAGCGAAAAGACCATCATGCTTGTCTCTTCCGGCACCCTCATCAGTCTCTATCAGAAAGAGATTTTCTCTAGTCTAATCTCCTACCTTTTAACTTGCTTGTGAAAAGTTTCCAGGAGGCCTGCCTCCTTGAGGCCTTTTTAGTCCCTTTCCCTCAAGAGGCATATGTGACTGGATCATTGTCCTGTGTTTATTCACGTGGATCAGATATACCACATGTTAGGTAGATTACTCATCGCAGTACCCTGTAATTTTGTCGTGTTAAATGAAGGAAGTAAATTGCCATTATGTCAGATCACTTATTATTTCAAGTACGATTACGTACGATCTTCATCAGATCAGTGGAAAGCTCCTGGTCGGCCTCGTTCAAGGCAACGATAGCAATGATCCTCTGCCATCATGGAAACCAATCAAAAGGAAGATTTTTCCTTATAACTGGCAGTTTTATTTATTTTTCCTTCCAGTGTGTGTGTGTGTGTGTGTGTGTGTGAATTGCTTGATGGAAATGTCCTAGACTTGTGGGCAGGTTTTTACCAGTGACTTAGGTTATAGAAACCCGTGGGGCTGTCAGCTTTATGTGGGTCGTTTTTCTTTTCCTATATGCGTATTTTCAGTACCAAGACTTGTTCTAGGTTGCTTTTATTTTAATACTTTTATTTCTCTGTGGTAGTCTTGTTTCGTTCACTAGTCAGTTGGCAGTAAGTGTGGCGAACATTTGGTGAAAGCTCTAGTTGGATGTTGCGGCTGCTGTTACTCAACGCACTTGCTGGTGGGTCTTTGTGCGCTGAGGCAGAGCCCTCTTCTCTACCTGTTGTGGCTTCTGCTTCTCCTCCCCCCTCCACTTCGCGATACCTGGCTGACTCCTGTTTGTCCTTCAGTTTATTTTATTTTATTTTATTTTTGCGGTACGCAGGCCTCTCACTGTTGTGGCCTCTCCCATTGCGGAGCGCAGGCTCTGGACGCGCAGGCTCTGGACGCGCAGGCTCAGTGGCCATGGCTCACGGGCCCAGCCGCTCCGTGGCATGTGGGATCTTCCCAGACCGGGGCATGAACCCGCGTCCCCTGCATTGGCAGGCGGACTCTCAACAACTGCGCCACCAGGGAAGCCCTATTTTTTTAATTTTTAAAAAATATTTATTTGGTTGTGCCAGGGCTTAGTTGTGCCAGGTGTGCTCCCTAGTTGCGACTTGCGGGCTCCTTAGTTGTGGCATGAGAACTCTTAGTTGTGGCATGCATGTGGGATCTAGTTCCCTGACCAGGGATCGAACCCAGGTCCCCTGCATTGGGAGCTTGGAGTCTTAACCACTGTGCCACCAGGGAAGTTCCTGTCCTTCAGTTTAAATGTCATTTCCTTAAGATATCAGGCGAGGTCCTGTGTTCTAGGCTCTCGCAGGATCTGGGACTTGTCCTTTCTCGCACCAACCAAATTGTAGATTGTTTACCGAGTAGTTGTTTAATGTCTGTCTCCGCAACTAGACTAAGCTCTGAGCAGGCAGTGAGTATAACTGTTTCATTTATACTGTATCCCTAGCACCTATACAAGGCCTAGTACATAGTTGAAGATCCCTAAATATTTGTCACATGACTGATTAGAGATTGACACACTGGCACCAACAGCCAGAGAAAATGAGGGAGCACAGCTGGAAGAGACTGTCTGTTCAGGCCTCGGAACATTCCGAGGTCCAGGACTTGGCTTTGAATCTGGCAAACAGAGATAACAGATCAATTATCACCCTGCCTGGTGATAAGACAGTGACTTCGTATTAAAGACATTTGTCCACTAGCCTTCATGCAGAGTGACCTGTTACTTTTCTGCTAGGACAACTAAGAGTTGTGACTGAGAGAGTCTGCAGCTGTTGCAGTGACTAACTTGGACCAAATTCCAGTGTAAAACCATTCCAGAAGCACCTTCAACCATCATCTTTCCTTGACCTGCCAAAAGCTCATCATAAAATAATTCATTTTAGTTTGCAGTATATACTCATTATTGCCACGTTTGAAGTGTTAAAAGCATTTACCTTACTTTGGAATGATTGAAATTCACTATCATGACTATAAGCATAAGTTGCAAGCCAGGGGGAAATGACATACGAAACAAATCATCATTGACTTAACCCCTCCCTGAGCTTTTTGACAAGTAGTGTCTACGGCTCATTCCTGCTCCTTTGTGGAGCAGGAAACAACTCAGACACCAGAGCCTCTGTTAACTTAGCAGTCCGGTGTGTTCCTAGTCATGTGCCTGCTGGTGCCCAACCCATTTTGGTGCATCTCATTAAGCCGTCCTCAGAAGTATCCTTTTATGCCTCTCTTTTATTATTATAAAAATAAATCATGTCTGCATCATCCTTTCCCCCCACCCCCACAAGACCCAGAAAAACAGATTCTTTGTGGGTAGATGGTTCCTGGTGCAGACCTTTCGGTCAGCAACATATAAAGATGCAAAGTAGCAACCGAGATGTTTGGATTCAAAACCTAGGTGCTCTGGGTTTTTTCCCTGATTTGCTTCAGTATCACTTTTTTTTTTTTTTACTTTTTCGGTATGCGGGCCTCTCACTGTTGTGGCCTCTCCCGTTGTGGAGCACAGGCTCTGGACACGCAGGCTGAGCAGCCATGGCTCACGGACCTAGACCCTCCACGGCATGTGGGATCTTCCTGGACCGGGGCACGAACCCGTGTCCCCTGCATCAGCAGGCGGACCCTCAACCACTGCGCCACCAGGGAAGCCCTTTTTTTTTTTTTTTTTTTTTTAACAATACCCTATAGCTTCCCTTTACCCATCTAGTAGTCTAGAATACAGTTATATTAACCCCAGCATGAATTATGAATGCAATTCCAAACTGGCCACTTGAGTCAACGCTTCCAGTTATCAATCAACTTTACATTATCTCACAATTCAGGTGACTTCAAAGTCATCTTCACTCCACTGCCACAAGTTATAATGACATGGACATCTACTTTGCTCCATGGCCTTCACTTCACTCCATTTAGCTAACCTGCCAGCAGTGTAAGTCTATGCTGGGACTTGTTACCGCTCTACCTACAATATCATGAACTCAGAAATTCCCCTAGGCACCCATAAACTTCAGATTCAGCAAACACTGACTTTGTGACTACCCCATGCTAGACAATGTGGTTTTTCCAGATATGTGAGCTCATCCTTCTACCTGACACACAGCCTCACACCTTCCAAACCCGTCACCATCTGCATGACCCCTAGGCTCCCAAACCCTCTGTGTCCTCACAGTTATTAGTACCCTTCCAGCTCACTTGCCCTCTTTTCAAGCCTGGAACTCATGGGTAACCATTTCAATGATGCACCTGCAATGATGCCTGGGCCTTCTTTGCAGGCTGAGTATCCTTGAATGGCCTCTTCTTCTTTAGGGCTACTGACTGCTATGTGAAAGTGCTCAGGTCTGTTCCACCTTCCTGTTCTCTCACCATCAGATGAGCCCTTATTGCTGCTGGACAATCGTTTTAGTCAAATCACATCACAGCTGGTATTCACCCCGTGTCTCACCCACTCTACCTCTCACTCGTAACATCTAACGTTTACTGCCACTTGGCTGTGAATATGTTAGCTTCTACATCATAATTTACTCTCTTGAATTGAGGGAGAAAATATGTAGAAAGGCATATAGCTTGTATTATTCTGATTAAAACTCAATAATAGAAAAAAGAAGAAGAAGGAACTTCTGTTTTCATTTGATATGATTTTTTTTTTCTTTTTTGCCATACCGCACGGCATGTGGTATCTTAGTTCCTTGACCAGTGATCAAACCCGTGCCCCCTGCAGTGGAAGCACAGACTCTTAACCACTGGACTGCCAGGGAAGTCCCCTCATTTGATATGATTTTGAAGAAGGAAGAAGGTAAAGTTTAAAAGGGCTGTTGCCCACCAACATTGGATTTAACTAAATCCCGAGTGTCAAAGGATGACTCAGCCATGTGGCCAGCAGCATGATTTTTTGGTGAGGCATTATATGTAAGAGGAAAATAAATTGAATGTTCCAGGCCCCATCTGAGGATTTCTTCGTCATTTCCTCTGTAGATGCCTCGTGAGCAAGTTAATACAATCACTGGTCTACGCCTTATTACTTCTAGAGAACAAGGGTAAAGAATGAGGCCATACTATTGCAGGTCATGTGTTAAAAAGCAAAGCTTTTTATCCTGTGATAAACCATAATGGAAAAGAATATGAAAAGGAATGTGTGTGTGTATATATATATATATATATATATATATAAAATGGAATCACTTTGCTCTATACCAGAAATTAACACAACATTGTAAATCAACTGTATGTCAATAAAATAAATTTTTTTTAAAAAAGCAAATTTTAATTCAGGGCTTTTAGTGTTTCTTGAATTCCTTTCTTCTGACGTGCTCTCATAACCATTGCAGTGGCAGTCTACCTAGTCATTTCTAGTGTCGTAGATTTGATTTTTTTCCCCCCAAGATTAATGACTCTAGGTAATAGGAAATTTCTTGGCTGAATATGTGGCTATCAGTTTTCCTCTAGCATATTTTATCTTAAAGCTTTACTGTGATGTTTTAGTGTGAAAGTTAAAGTAGAAAAAATAAATAATAAAACCATCTTGGGCTTTGATTAATAGTTCATCCTGGACAAATCTGTAGCGTTTAGCATTATCTGGTTCCACCCCTGTGGCCCTGAGGCTTAGTGTTCATTCCTCTAGGATGTTGATTGAAAGAATGCAGGCATCCCTGTATGAAGCCATAGCAGGAATATGGGTCAGTTCATAGCTTAGGATAGTTAGGGTGGCAGGATATGCTGGTGCCAAAATTCAGCATTCTCGATCTGCAGTCCGTCAAAAGATGGAGCAGAATTACTTTCCTTTTACTCATGCTGATGAAGATATCCTTCTTAGATCTGCAGGGATGCTTCCGATTTCCAGTGGTGTGACAGGTCTTTGATAATGCAGTCCCTGGTGAAAACCAAATATTCTGACTGGTACAATGAGCAAGTCAGGTGTCAATGTCCTAGAAGCATCTCTGAAATTTTAAATTGGGGATTGTATGTTAAAGTAAATGTTGAATTGAGCAGTTGAATGCTGCTCAAGTGTTAATCGCTCACGTCTGAGCTGTGTCCTCATGGTCTCTTGGAGGCGATATGGTGTAGGATTAATAACTTGCTTGTTCTGAGAAACAGGGTAGTGTAATGTTTAACAGCATAAGCTCCAGGGACTGTGAAGGTTTGAAATCTGTCTTGGTTTCTTCCTAAATATATAGTCTTTGATACATTATTTAATCTCACTATGTTACAATGCCTTCATATATAAAATAAAGGTAATAATAAAAAAAATAAAAAAGAAAATAACTTGGACTCTGGAGCCAATTTTGCCACCTCTGAACTGTATGCTTCAGCAAGGGACTTAATATTGAGACTACTTGCTTCATCTAAAAACCAGGGATAATAGTGACACCTATCTCATAGGGTTATTAAGGATTAAGTGGGATAATGTGTCAAACGTGCTCGTAACTGTGCCTGGCACTAATACGCTGGCAGGTGAATGGCAGCGAAGTTTATTTGGAAATTTTTCTTAGTTCGATGGCTTTCTCTTTTTTTTTTTTAAAGTTAATTAATTAATTTTTGGCTGTGTTGGGTCTTCATTGCTGCATGTGGGCTTTCTCTAGTTGCGGTGAGCGGGGGCTACTCTTCATTGCGGTGTACAAACTTCTCACTGCAGTGCTTCTCTTGTTGCAGAGCATGGGCTCTAGGCGTGCAGGCTTCAGTAGTTGTGGCGCACAGGCTTAGTTGCTCCGCGGCATGTGGCATCTTCCCGGACCAGGGTTTGAACCCATGTCCCCTGCATTGGCAGGCGGATTCTTAACCACTGCGCCACCAGGGAAGTCCCGATGGCTTTATCTTAATAGTTCTGAGAAACCAGCATTTCTGCTAAGACTCCTAAATTTTGGGAGACTCAAAATCAATCAAAACAAAGTTGCATCTGCTCCAATAATTAATTATATAATTAAAGATGATTTTTCTTCTACGTTTGGTTTTTTAATAACTTGAAAATAATATCAGATACCTAGTGAATGTATACCTGTGGCAAATATTTTTATCGAAACTCGCTATCCTCGACAGTTACCTTCATAACAACATTGTTAGCCATTCAGTGCTCTCCTGTCAGCTGCACAAAAATGAGGACATGAAAGTGTGTTTGAAAATGTAATGCACTGTTCTTAAGACAATACTCAGGAAGATACTACTTGTTGGCTTGGCGACCCAACTCATTTTCACCTTACATGTCGTTGTAAGTTTACATAATAAATATCCAGATACCCATCCCAGACCATTTAAAAAATATTTAAATGTTTTATATTAAAAAACATAATTTGGGGAAATAGAAATAAAATATTATAGCTAATGTCATAGTTTCCTATGCATCCTTCCATGGTCCTGTCGTCTTCTGTTCCCTGCCTCCCTTTTCCCCTTCAGGGAAATAACATGCACTCTTCCAGTCTGTTCCTGTACTTTTACCACATGTATATATCTATAAATATCGTGTGTGTATTTAAATTTATATAAATCATATTAATGTATCCGTTTGCTACCTTGTACTTTTCCCCTCACTCAAATTTTGAAAGAGCTATCCAGAAATGATCAATATAATTTGTTTTAACTGCTGAGTAGAATTCTGTAATGTGACTTTACCACAGTTTAATTCTTTAATGTGACTTTACTGCAGTGTACTATTCCCCAGCTGACCGATGGAGAAGTTGATGAGAGTTTTGTGTTTTTTGCCTTGTCTCTACTACAAATCGTGCTATAAACTTCTCCTTGGGCATAGGCACAAGTTTCTCTGTAGATTCCTGGAAATGATATGTGCATTTTCACCTGCCAAACTGCTTTCCAAAACAATTTTATCAGCGTAAGTCCACCTACAGTATATGAGGGTCACATTTCCCCATATCCCCACTTAGACTGGATTTAGTAGGACATTTTGATTTTTGCCAGTTGGATAGGTATGAAAATGGTATTTGGCTTTTTTTGTTTGTTTGTTTGTTTGTTTTTTGTGGTACGCGGGCCTCTCACTGTTGTGGCCTCTCCCGTTGCGGAGCACAGGCTCCAGACACGCAGGCTCAGCGGCCATGGCTCACGGGCCCAGCTGCTCCGCGGCATGTGGGATCTTCCCGGACCGGGGCACAAACCCGTGTCCCCTGCATCGGCAGGCGGACTCTCAACCACTGCGCCACCAGGGAAGCCCGGTATTTGGTTTTAATTAGCAAAATCAGACATTGGCTAATGTAGATTTTTTTTAAATAATGGCATTGTTTGTGGGGTGCCCCGCCCCCCTCAAGGGAGGACAGGG
Organism: Hyperoodon ampullatus; assembly: GCF_949752795.1. Classification (NCBI taxonomy): domain Eukaryota; kingdom Metazoa; phylum Chordata; class Mammalia; order Artiodactyla; family Ziphiidae; genus Hyperoodon; species Hyperoodon ampullatus. The sequence continues at coordinate 62,698,381 of NC_136925.1, read as the reverse complement.
AAACCACTGCATCAGTAATCTGTGTTAAAGCTCATGGTTCTTGGCAGGTATACTGAGTCACTGGGGGAGGAAGCAGATGGTACCACCACCCTGCAGAGCTGGAGGGAAGGCAATTATCATCTCCACTGAAAGAGTGGCTGGGCCTTAGAGCTAGGTTTCAGATTCCCCTTTTCAAACAAGTGCATCTTGTTTGCAGGCCTGAGCCTTTTTGTTTTCTCTTCTCATTGCTTCTTCCTTTTGGTCATTCAGTATCACTACGATACATTGCCAGAGAAGAAGCAAAGTATATAAAAGTTAAGTTGGCTTTCTCGATAAGACTAATGATACTAAGATTTCTTTTAGGATAAAGAATGTAAGTGGAGGGGAGGGTAGAGACTGTGTTTGGAGGAGATTTCTGGGGAGAGCATGTATTGAAAACATTGTTTAAAATCAGATTTGGTAATTATTTTTTTTTTTTTTTTTTTTTTTTTTTGCGGTATGCGGGCCTCTCACTGTTGTGGCCTCTCCTGTTGTGGAGCACAGGCTCCGGATGAGCAGGTTCAGCGGCCATGGCTCACGGGCCCAGCCGCTCCGCGGCATGTGGGATCTTCCCAGACTGGGACACGAACCCGTGTCTCCTGCATTGGCAGGCGGACTCTCAACCAGTGCGCCACCAGGGAAGCCCCAGATTTGGTAATTATTTGAAGTTTTCCATTATTCATGTAATCTTTGGGTCTGATTAGCATTTATAAAGTATAAACTCTACAAATACAAGGTATTAACATGAATAATTAAAAGGTAGGGAGTTAGCTGTACATGACTGTGGGTTTTCTTTTATTACTGTGGAGACTATTTTAGTAACAAGAGGAAGCTTAGACTTGTAGACTGCTGGTCTGGAGACTTCAGTAATGCTCTCAGCTCAACCACATGTCATGATACATTGTATGGTTGCCTTATTTTCCGGAGCGGGGAAGCGATATTCTGTGCTTTCTATCTATATCAATCTGAATTTCTGGGAGGAGGGCTGTACTTATCATAATCATATCAACCAAAGGATAATTCTTATTATAATTTAAAATTGCCTTGGTCATTGCTCTAACTCATTGATTCAGGACCCCTTGGCCCTCACAAAGTATCCTTTTCAAAATTTTGGGTATTTCCCAAGGGATGTCTGATGTGCTCACGAACAAGGCCACCTGCATGGGTGCCACCTCCACCCATAAGGCACCTTCCCTGCTCGTGCTGTGCCGGGCAGTGCTCTATGCTCACACTGTTAAGTCGTGTTTCCCAAACTGGCCTTCTCCAGGCCACTCCTTCTGCAGGATGTTAATGCGTGTGCCAACAAAAGAGTGATTCTAATTCAGATCACTTGAGGCAAATGTCTTTACTATAGGACTTGTAAGGGCATTTAATATGCTATTATGAATCACCAAGAAAGGAATCTAGTAGACGTATTTGACTAAGGAATAGTTCCGTGTGGGGTGCATGTATGTCTGTTGCACACAGAGTACCACTTTAGGAAATTCTGTAGTGTTTGTTTGCATGCTAAGCATCATTAAGGAAATTCTTCATTTGCTACCACACGGTGCCAAAGCTGTGAGCTGGTCCATTGCAAATGGATGTTAGATTTTTTTTTTTTAATGGCTTCTGGTAGGTACTCTGACCAGTCTTGATGTGTCTGAATCTCTCAAAGTCCAACTTAGAACCCTGCTACATAACAGAGGTCTATATACCTAACTTGGCTGCTGGTGAAAAATGCACAAAAAGGTGTCTCAGTCTTTTTTGTTCTTGCTGTGGAAGCTGGAAGCAGATACTATGTCAGTGAACGCCAGACTCTGGTCCATGAAGCCATGGCCACCTCTGGCCCTCTGAATTCATGGAAGGGGTCTGTCTTTATTCTGCATCCTCGTACACAGGCTGTGACCTTCCCTTCATTGGAATGTTCCAATGAGTAAAGAATGGAAAACCTGTGATAGGAGCTTAACTGTTTTCACTGGTGCTTTATCTGAGAGCTCCTTGTGAGCAAGTCATGATGGATCTGTTTGTTTTCTGTATTCTGGAAGGATAAGTACAATGAAAGTTAAGTCATACTATGGTTTGATCATTCTGTAACTTCTTTGATATGTATATAATAAAGGACATTTGGACAGAGAATTTGGATAAGTAATTGGGGTAAAATAAATGATAATATAATATCAAAGAGAAAGCAATCGAAAAGAAGAGCTGAGAAAAATCACTGACTTTTGGATGTATTTTCTTCCAGTCTGTTTTCTGTCCATCTTCCCAATGATTTGGAAGGTAGATGTTTCGCTTTAAAATCTACTGTGGTTACGTGAGTTAAGATTTTCCCCCCAATATTCTTAAGCTTATGTTAAGAAAATGTGCCAGAAAATGTTTGTAAAAGATGAGCTTATACTCTTCCTAAAACAAAAATTTAGAAAAATGTTAAAGATTGGAGTATGTGAGTGCTGATAAATCATAGCAGCTTTTGGAACATTGCTTTTCGAGAAGCTGTTAATCAGAAGTTTCCTTCTTGCCGTTCAAATCCCTGGGGGAGTCAGTTAGACATATAACCACCAGCACAGCACTTTGCTACTTTAGCATCCCTATTATTAAAAGAAGGTAGTAGCTCTAACATTACTGTAAAACCCAGAAAGAATTTAACTTATTTAGAGTTAGTTCCAAAGTGATTCAAGATCAGTGAAAAGACTTCTGCAAAACTTGAGGCAGCTCTAGGCAATGGCTAGACAGATTCTCCTTACGAATGCACTTAAATGTTAGGATTAACTGAAAAACAAATCAGATATTAACAGGATATTCCATAAAGAAGGAATTGAGAAGGAAAATCCCATTCGAAGAAACAATGTGCAGATTGTGACCAACAGTTTTCCTGCCTGGGGATGCCAGTGAAACCTGTGGAACTTGGAACTTTTATTAGAATAATTGTTTAATAATAGTTGCCAGTATTCATTGAGCACTTGCTATGTCCTTTTAATCTTAACAGTAATCCTATGATGAATAGAGATAATTATTAAAATCCTCTTTACAGAGGACTTAATTGAGACTCAGAGAGCTTAAGTAACTTGCTCAGGATCACACAGCTAGGAAGTGCCAAGAGTCTGAATTAGAGTAGAATCCAGATCTGTCCAGAGTCCACATTCTTTTTTTTTAATTAATTTATTTTTGGCTGTGTTGGGTCTTCGTTTCTGTGCAAGGGCTTTTCTCTAGTTGCGGCAAGCGGGAGCCACTCTTCATCGCGGTGTGCGGGCCTCTCACTATCGCGGCCTCTCTTGTTGCGGAGCACAAGCTCCAGACGCGCAGGCTCAATAGTTGTGGCTCACGGGCCCAGTTGCTCCGCGGCATGTGGGATCCTCCCAGACCAGGGCTCGAACCCGTGTCCCCTGCGTGAGCAGGCAGATTCTCAACCACTGTGCCACCAGGGAAGCCCCCAGAGTCCACATTCTTAAACATTATTCTTGGTATTGATATTTTGCAACATTGGTCCTATTTTATAGGTGTCTGGGTTTTTTCCTTCCCTTTGGATCATTTCCATGATGTGTCTTTCAGCTGCATCTCATGCACTTTTTTCTAAGTTCTAGGCGAGACCCTGAGCAGAGTTCTTTAGGTAAGACACTGACTTACGTGGTCACTACAGTCATCACTAGATATCTGAAGAGAATTGGTTCCAGGAACCCCACGGATACCAAAGTCCACGCTGATGCTCCAGCCCCTTATATAAAATGGGGCAGTACAGGCGGCTCTTCGCACTCTCTGCCCGGCACCCAAGATGCGATCCTCCATTGGTTCAAATCTGCCGACGTGGTACCATGGATAGGGAGGGCTGACTGTATATGCTTCCAGAGTTGGAATTTGGCTTTAAGGCTACAGCCTGTCTTTGGGGAATTCTTTAGCCTTTGAATGTCTTGTCATTTGAGCTCCAAGGGATTTTTAACCACTTGCTAGACCTGTAGATCCTGAAAATGGTTCTTCAGGGGTGGCCCTATCCCCTTCTACTACTCCCACCCCTCTATCCCAAACAAAACAAAATCAATAACCATGAAGGGAGACTTCTTATCTTTGGTGACAGAAGGACCTCCAGGTTATCTTCCCTTTTCCTACTGATAGTCCTTGTAGGGAAATTCTTTCACACATTTTTTTCCTGAGATTAGGAGAGTAAGTTCTTCCCCAAGACAGGAGGAGCCCAGGAGGGTTGGGAGGCCTCCAGGGCCATGACCTTACTCTCCTCAATACTTTTTTGCTTGTAAATTTGAACGGCAGCCCGTTGATTCTGTTTCAGACCTTTCCCATAGAGGTTGCAGAGTTTATTTGCCAAATCAAGGAAACCTATAGCTGTCCTGAGTTCTTCAGAAAAGTAAATCTCAATAGTGCAAACTGCAACCTGCAGGCAAATCTGACTTTGGCCTGTTTTTATGCTAGGAGCTTAGAGTGGCTTTCTACATTTTTTAAATTGCAGTAAAATATACATAATATAAAACTTACCATTTTAACCATTATTAAGTGTAAATTCAGCGGCATTCAATACATTCATGGCTTTGGGGCTTTTTAAAAATATTTTAAAAGGTTGTAGCAACAAAACACAAAGAATATGTGACATTCTCATGTAGCTTGGAAGCCTGAGATATTTCCTGCTTGACCTTTTACAGAAAAGGTTTATTGAACCCTGTTTAGGTCTTTCTCTGTACATGGAAAGATGAGTGTCATGATCGAAAGCATCAGCTGTGAAATTGGAGAGCCCTGAGTTCACTTCTGGCTCTGTTACTATTATCAGCTGAACGACTTGAGGAAAGTTATGTAACCTCTGACCCTTGCTTTTCTTAAGCCCTGTAAAATGGCGATGATAATAGAACTTACCTCATAGAGGCATCTCTTGATTAAATGAGGGAATACTTGTGAAACCCCATATTAGTTAAGATACTTCAAGTGAGATTTATTGGCCCCATGTAAATGACATGTCCAGAGGAGATTAGTGGACCCTCTTTTTCCTTGAGGTGAAGGACTCTCGCAGCCTAAAAGCTGCTGGCCATCTTACTGCTGGCCATAGGAGAGACCAGCCTGAGGGCAAAGCTAGTCATAAGAGGAGACCAGAGCTAAAAAAATTCTCAGAGAAATGGAACCACTCTCCTGATGACTTACTCAATTTTCCAGTCAAACTGAAGCCTTTTCTACTTTGTGGCCTGTCAGTTATGAATGCCTATAAATCCTCTGTATCATTTGTCACCTTTGCTGAGTTTGCTAACGCTTAAACTGGAAGTGTTGTGTATTGGTTTGCTAGGGCTGTCATAACAAAAGTCTACAGACCGGGTAGCTTAAACAACAGAAATTAATTTTCTTAAAGTTCTGGAGGCTAGGAGTCCAAGGTCAAGGTGTCTGTAGGGTTGGTTGATTCTGAGGGCCGGTATTCTTGACTTGCAGATGGCTGTCTATTCTGTGTTCACATGGCCTTCCCTCTGCCTGTCTGTGTCCTAATCTCCTTATGAAGGCCACAGCCCTATTGAATTAGGATCCACCCATATGACTTCATTTTACCTTAATTACCCCTTTAAAGGCCCTATCTCCAAACACAGTCACATTCTGAGGTGCTGGGTGTTAAGACTTCAACATATGAATTGGAGGGAGGGTGCGGGATGCAATTCAGCCCATAACATGTTCTGATTTTTACAATATTCTTTGTGTATTAACTACTCTTGAAAATAATACGATGGCAAGGATTTCTTTGGTTTATGCCAGTCAGAACCCAGCCATGGACCTGGGTGGGGATACAGTGAGGGAGGATTAGAGTGCTGTTGGGGGAGCCATGATGGCCACTCCAACCCTTAACAGAGTTCCTTGCACAGAGTAGACATCATTATCTGGCAGCTTGCTAGCTGCCGTTATTTTTCTCTACAAGCATAAGCTATTTTTAGAAGATAACTTTGGGCTTTGTCTTTATTGTAAGGCTCCTGAATAATTAGCTATATATATATATATATATATATATATATATATATATATTTTTTTTTTTTTTTTTTTTTTTTTTTTACACGGGCCTCTCACTGTTGTGGCCTCTCCCGTTGCGGAGCACAGGCTCCGGCTGTGCAGGCTCAGCGGCCATGGCTCACAGGCCCAGCCGCTCCGTGGCATGTGGGATCTTCCCGGACCGGGGCATGAACCCGTGTCCCCTGCATCGGCAGGCGGACTCTCAACCACTGTGCCACCAGGGAAGCCCAGCAATATATTTTGAAGTTTCTAAAATCCTCTCAATTTATTATGTCATTTTTTTAAGTGAATTTGCTTTTAAGTCCAGGAAGACTCTCTAAAGGTCATCTATATTTCTGAGCCTCCAGGAGGTATGACATTTAAACCAGCCCAGAGGGTTATTTCCCTCACCTGGAAGTCTCCAGTACCTCCTAGTGTACCATCACCATATAGTCAAGCTGGCATTTCAGGTCCAAGGAAAGAGACTGAAAGGCTGAAAACATGAGGCCTAGCCTAAAAGAACTAGAGCTTCTCAACATAACACTGGCATTCAAATTCCACTTAATATTACTGGATCAGTTAACCATGGCTGTGTAACAAACCACTCCAAAATTTATGGCTTAAAACCTTAGCAGTTTACTATTTCTGATAATTCTATGGTCTGGGTTGGTAGTTCAGCTGGTTTTGCCTGGGCTCACACGTGGGCTCCATTGAGCTCAAGGGTCAGCTGGGTAGGAAGGTCCATGATGACCTCACTCACTTGCCTGGAATTCTGGGTGGTGGTCCACCAGGGCACCTGGGTTCTCCTCCATGTGACCTTTTGTCCTCTAGTAGGCTAGACCTATTTAGTGGTCTCAGGGAAGCATTCCAGGAGAGCAAAAGGTTCAAGTCCTTTTCTGCCCTAATCTTGGTGGTCACACAAAGTCACTTCTGCCATGTACATGATCAAAACATGTCATGAGGCTAGCTCAGATTCAAAGGGTGGAGAAAGAGACCCCACCTCCTGGTGCAAGGAGCGGCAAAGTCAGGTTGCAGAGGAGCCTGGACACAAGTTACAGATCACGAGGAGCTGCTGTTGTAACAGTGCCACAGCTGCTAATGTTCATGGATCCCAGACGCATTTCTAGGAGTGTGATTTATATGGAATACTGGTGGGGAAGTAATTCAGGTTTGTATGCAGATGTGTATTTTTTTTTTCAGAATATATTTACAAGTGTGCTTATGTATACATTGTTTTAAAACATGTACTAAACGGCAGGTTTGTATTTTATATTTTGCACCTCGGAGCATGTAATTGAGAAAGTCCAGCCTACATCATTACAGCCAACTTCAGCTGGGCTGTGCAAATAAATGACTGAAAAGATTAATATGTATATTTGCCAGAAGTTGCAAAATAAATCTTTTCTAAACTGATTAAAATGTTATCTTTGATATTCTAGATGACTTCAAATGTTTCTTATCTTTATTTGGATGTATTTTCATTAACATATATAATAAATGAGGTCCTTTGATCAAAGTAGAGATCAAATTCTAGCACATTCATATATGCAGATGCAGTGTATGCACATGCAGGGTTGTATATAAACAACTGTGGGTTTCAAAAGGCATTTGTATAGTTTGTATATGTTCACGTTTTAAACTCTTTACAAAGAATTTAAAATATGTGAGAATATACAAATTATATAAAGTTGTTTATATATACATTGCCTTATAGGTACAACTACCCAAGACAAGTGACAAGATGATTTGTAGGACCTCTCTGCTCACCCAACTTTGTATCTCCTCCATCACCAATCCATTTCCTCTTAAGTCATGTCTGGGGCTCTACCTTCTCCCTCCGACCTCCAAACATTCTCCATCCATTTCCTCTGGACAGATAAGCATGCTCACATAGATACAGACACACGTGAGCACCCTGAGACACACAGAGCCCTCCAGATTTCATTTAATTCTAGAACCATTGTATGTACTATCTTGACCAAAGTCATTGGGAAAGAAAAGTGCATGAATGCTGTAACTGTTTCTCCTTCCCATCTCCCTGTTCCTACAGATCCCAGCATTCCCAGTGTCCTCAGCTGCATGCATTACCTCACATAAAGGCCCTATTTATTCTCCCCATCCCATTGCCATGCTGATGATGAACTCTGCAGCTCTTGGATGTTTCCCTTTTAGAGTATAAGAATTTGAATATAGAAGTCTTCCTTGGTGGTATAGTGTCTTAAGAAGGACTCCCTAAAACTGCTAGGGTCCTCAAGATTCATGGATTTGTGAAATTATATACAAAGTGTGTGAATATGTCCTTATCTGCATTTTTTTCCTGAGAGAAAATCTATAGCTTTTATGAAGTTCTCAAAAGGACACGTGACCTAAGAAGAGACTTAAAGTCCATCACCCTATGAGATCTCAGTGAAAACAAAGGAAAGGGTGAAAAGATACGGGAGAAAAAAAATTTATAACCTATAATACTGAGTTGCCCTGCCAAGTACTTAGTACAGAGCATGAAGTTAGGGAAGAGGCCAGGAAGAGAAGAAACCATTGGTTCTAACGGAGAATGAGTCATGTCAACCAAGAGACAGAGAAAAAAGGGAAACGTTTAGTGAGCACCTTCCATGTGCCAGAATCTGGGCTGCATGCTCTAATTTTTCATTTAATCCTCTCCAACACTTAACCGATATGATGGGAAGCACCTGGGTTTTGGAACTATGTGAGAAACAGCTAGATATAGATTTGAATTTTGGCTCATTGCTTCACTTTGTGACATCTGACAATGCCCTATAACCCCTGAAACCCAGTGTTCTTAATTGAAACATGAGATTAAGAGCGCTTAGTAAATTTGCATGGAAATTGGAGATTGTTCATAGAAATTTCAAGGGCTCAGTAAATGGTAGCTATTATTATTATATTTTAAAGATAAGGTTGATGTTTGGGCGTTGGTTACAAGACCAGAAAGGGGCTAGCCCTGAGATAGTTTTCCAGAGGCTACTTGGCCAAAAAGTTTAGCCCTGGTGGTTCCACAATCCCTTCCTTCAAGGAACCAGGCCCTCCCTCCTTACATAGGTTCTGACGGCCTTAGCTATTGTTTGGAAGTAAGGAAAGTTCTGTCTTCTTACAGCAGGGGAGAGCTGTGTTCCAGGTTGAAACTCCAGCCCATGGAAATACTGCTCCGTGGCAGCACTGAAGGTGCTTCTCAGCTTTAGATTGTAGGTTAGATTGTGGGCTTTAGCAGATCAGCCTAGGAGCTGACTTAACATATATGATATTGTTTCTGTGGGGGAACTATTTTCTAAACTCCAGTTAAATACCCTGTTCATACGTTGGAGATTACTCATATACATGAAAATTGGTGAGATCTTGAGGAATTGTATTCCCAGGCAAAAATTAAGAGACTCAGAAACATGACATTGACAAACAGTAATACTTTTTCTCATTGTTTATTGAGTTAATGTAGTTTTGTGAAATTTGTTCTACCCATTTATTACTTGCATGACAGTGGAATGAAGGACACGTAAGAGGACGCTATTGTCTCTCCTTTTGTGACAACTCAGCTTCTGTTCTCTTCCACAGCAAGTAATTAGGAGCCGCTGCTATGAGGGAGCTTAAATAATGTCCCACCCTGCCAAAGCCTGAGTCGTGAAACCCATCATCAGCATATTTCTTCCTTTGAAGGGAAAAAAGCCGACTTTTCGTGAGCCGTTAACTTGCTTTTGGCCTCACCTCTGGGGTAGGGAGAGAGTGTTCACGTGACAAAAGAAGTATATCTGTCAATAATACATGGTTTGGGGATGTAAGTTATGCCCTTTACAGTTTGTAGCATAAGAAACATTTAAACTGTTATAGCTTATTGTAAAGTATAACAATACTTTTTGATCCTTATAAATAAAATCCAAGGGAAAAATTCAAAATGTGTGATTCTTAAAGACAATCTTGAGATAAACTTGAAACTGTCATTTTCTAGCAAATAGATTTTAATTTAGGTATATATAGATATCTATAGATTATATCCAAATGCCTGTCCTTTTTCACACTTTGGACATGTAGACCTATACAAATCCCAGTAGAAAGGACATTTCTAAGAAAGGTTGGTGTACCAATCAGGAATACATTTTTTGTGTGTATGTAAGGGTATATATATGGGTGTGTGTGTGTATATATGCATATACATATATAAAATCTCACATACACTTTTCACTGGTCATGAAGATAAGCTTATGTATTTAAACCCAGGATCTGGAGGACAGGAGCTCAAAAATGAGCTTAGGTGGGCTATGACGAAATTGGAATAGTCCACACACGATTGTTTGGGTGTGTATTTTTCTAAGGAAATTTGGAGTTCATGGACTTCTCTTAGAGAAAGCTGTGACACAAACACTTTAGAAACCACTTTTCTGGAATAAGTCAGGTAATGGACCTAAATAATGTCTTTCTCCAATCCTTGGGGGATTCTTGAATTTAATTTTCTACAATGCTCAAGCTTTTAGGGTCTTAGAGATCTAGGGAGGGTAGAAAAAGCTGGCCATGTGTAGAAGATAAGCAACAATGATAAATATAAAGAGTCAATGTAATTTCTAGGGCCAAATAGAGCTTTTGCTAGGCCAAATGGCTTTATGTTTTGATCAGGTTGATGCTGCTGTATATGAAGCTTCAGTGATGATCTCAGCTTTATAAAATGAGCTGTTATGCTTATCTCATTTCTCTGCTCCTATGTTGTGTGTGTGTGTGTGTGTGTGTGTGTACATGAGGTGACCTTGCATCGTGGTCTCCATGGACACTAGGATGGTCCTGATCTGGAAATGCTTGTTCCATATTACTGAATCCAGAGACTCTCAAGGAAATATTCTGTCTACTGATTTGACAATGTGAAGTTGTCAACAGCCTCAAGTTTTGTTTTGTAGGCCTACCCTTTAAAGATAGAAACATCTTATCTCTTGAGTACTTTTTTTCTAGTTTTTCTCGTGCCAATAGAACTTTTATCTCATGTAAACATGACTCAACAATGAAGGGGCTCTATGCATTAGTTGCAGCCTTGGTGTTCATGAGACCTACTAGAGAGAGGATAGTGACTAAGGATTTTTTTTTTAATTGTGGTAAAATACACATAACATAAAATTTGCCATCTTAACCATTTTTAAGTTTATAGGTCGGGGCATTAAGTACAGTAGTTTATTGTGCAACTATAGGATTTTTCAACAATGGGTTTTTCTGTGCAAATATTTCTATTTAGTCAGAGATTTCTCCTTCAGAAAACCATGTATTTTACCCCAAGGACAATATAAGTAAAACATGTCTGCTGAAATAACATGTCTCCTAAAATCACTGAGTAAAGCAACTCAGTTTTCACAATAAAATAAAGGCTCAATATTACAACTGCCACCAAATCTGTTACTAAATCTGTCAGGATTCTAATTTTGCTACTGTATATCACACGCTATGAATGCAGCCTTTCTTATGGCAAATCCTCATGTTTCCCTTTTCTGTTTCCTAAGCAACAGTCTATTTTGAGGTTGGCTGCGAGACTGAAGGCATCCACCTCAGCATGCTTGGTTCTCCCAGTTCAGACCAACAGATATTGATTGCCTATTATGCTGATACCCTATCTCCAGTTCTCTTCAATGTCGTGGAATGCAGCCTCTTAAAGTGGTTTTATACCTTACAAATAAAAAATGGTAAGGTATTAAGAACTCTAAAGATTTTAACTAGTTAGAACCTGAGAGGTAGGTAAGCTGTACCATCCCCATTTTATAAATATGGAGTCTGAAACTCAAATAATAGCATCACAGTAGTAGAGCTCTCTATAGAATGTTGCGGGATGCTAAACTGAGTCCAGTGCCCTTCTTAGACTCACAGGGAGGTACAGCCACCGATGGGGAAGACGGGATTAGCACCCTTCTGCAGCAAAGCCCTCATCTCAGGTGTTTCAGAGTTTTGGAAAATAACTGAGTCCAGTGAGAAAGAGGATACTCTCAGTATGGATTTTGAACATGTCTCATAGAAATAACTTTGCAAAACTTTATTAAGATAGTTATTGTAGAATTGTGACTTTTAAGGGTGAAGTTTTACCAGCAGAAAGTCCCTTAGCCTTGTTTATTCAAATGGTTATTTTTAAAAGTTGAAGATAAAGGTCATGTTCAGGGTGCTTCTTAACACAATGAAGTATAATAGTGTTAAGCTTTGTATGATCTCATTCAAAAGACCTTTTTCAATCTTGAACAGAATTTTTGGTCCTAGAACATAAGATCCGTGAACTTTACATGACAAAAACCTGTAAATGGACACTACTTTCTGTCCAGTGGCAATTCTTCCTTCCAAGCAGACAGACATTAAGTAATTTACTTGACGGTGCCCTGACGTTGGTGTAAGCCACTACCCTTGCTCCTCTCTGAGGCTACTTTGAATGAAAATATCATTTGACATTTCCTCTTTGCCTTTTTGGTTTTCAGGAAAATGTCTTAGGTTCATCTAGCAAGAGTAAGATGAGTAATTTTATTTTCATTACCTTTGTTTTATTACATACTTCTTGTATGGGGATAATGCCCTTGACGATGTAATTTTGAAATGAGTTAAATCCATTATCTCATATGTTTTCATCCCTACTGATATAACTGAGTGATCGGAACAAATCTTCCATTTTTCAAATGAAAAAACTCAGACAGCAGAGAACTATAAATGCCTTTTCCCGAACTCTCAGACAAGGAGAACTAGTAGAGTAAGGATTATATGTATCTTTGAATCTTATGTACTAATTTGCATCAAACCATGGTTAGTTGAAAGATAATTTCCCTTTTTTTTTCATTCATCAAAAGATTAGGTGGGGCAGTACCTGGTTCCAGGAATTTAAAGTAAGATGAATATAAACTTCACGAATGCTTAGTCGTCTAGGTAAAGATACTCGGTGCAATTCCTGACTTAGAGGTACTGTGTTTCCTATTACTAGATCCAAAACCTAAAGGAAATGATTGCACGTGTGTTATGTTTACTGTCTGTAATGTGTAAATTCCACAGTGTCTTGCATTATAGCTATTTGTTTATATGTCCTCACCATCTCCTATTGGAATATAAGTGCATGGGTAGGGGAACTAGACAGAGAAGATCTCTTCTCCCTCCTCCCCACCTACCCCCCAGTTTCCCTAGCAATTTAGTTGAATGTTGAATATGGCTGATTGGTAATGTAGAACCTCTCAAGGAGTTATTTCTTGTGTAGAAGGAATGCATTTACAGCACGATTATTCTGCTGTTTTCCCATTGAAGCCATTCTTTGAGATCAGAATGTGAAGCCAAACAGAGCCAGCCAATCATGTGGGGGGAAATTACAGGAGCATCATTTTGATGAATTTGCTTTTTGGTTCATTTCAGTATTTAAATCTCAGGTTTCCATTCAGTATAACCCACTAAATGGATGTTAGACTCATATTATAAAAATGACTTTTAAAAGAAAAATATGAAAAGAGAGGAGAGAGATATTAAATCTCTAATTTTATTCTTCAGCTTTGTTCCTTGCTTGTTGGTGATGCTAACCTTGTGCAAGGTATACAGTGTGCTCGTCAGGTTGTTTCTCTTCATCTGTGATGTTGTGTGAGGAATGGCCGCCCACAGTCTGAAGTTGTTGTCATGATAAGCTGAGTGATACCGTTTAATAGACTGGGTGCAGGCACCACCTGTGAAATCTAGGTCACTCGTTGTACACGGCCTTGTCCCGGGAATAAGAGGCTTGCTGGTTGTCATCTGTCTTGCACAAACTGTTCATCTTGGCACTTGAGCTCCCTGGCATAATAAATTGGCTCAGGTACTAAGTTGAACTGTATGAGATTGCTATTTTTGACCATTCTTTACCTAAACTGACAATTTCACGTTGTTCAGCTTCACACAAAGTATAGTGAAGGAAAGCTGTTTAAATTTCAGACTCTTACACTGTAATTTTAAGCCTTTTTATTAAAAAATACTACCTGTTCAAGACACATTGTATAGTCTAGGAGAATTTATGCAGTTAATACCTTTCACTTTCAGAAACAGTGTTATTAACGGCAAAAATTTCACAGGAGGGTAGTTTCTAGGACTAAAGAAAAGAATTAAGGTTCAAAAACATCATAGAGTCCTAACTACAGTAATGCCTGAGGTCTCTGAAGCATAAAGTGTGCATCAGAAAGAGGAGTGGTTTGGGGAGAAGGGAGGAAGGATGCCAGGGGATGGGGGAAGGCAAATGCTCCCAAGGGGGTGGCTGGGTCACAGCCTCCTCAGGAGCTTTCCAGGTGAAACCTGAAACTGGCCCCCTACACAGAGGGCAAGGAAAGACCCAAGAAAAAGGCGGAACGCTACACATTGGTAGTTGGCAGCTTTAATAAACAAGGGAACTTACTTATGAGGCTCGTCTTAGGCTGCCACACGACGTGTGGGTCTTCACGACCTCCTGCCAGAATCTTAAAAGTTTATGGAGGAAAAAAAAAAAAAAAAGTGTATGGAGAGGCTTTAACTGGGTTCAGTCACGTGCACAGTCCAGAGAGTCTCAACACCACAAGTGCTGTCTCAAAGCTGTGTCCTTGGGTAGCTTCTAACTCAGGGAAGGCAAGCAGAACGTACATTCCAAAGATAAGGTAGGGGGTGAGCAGCCTCCAAGTGCCTGAATCCAGCTCACAGGTCAAACCAGCAATCGCATCTTCTTGATGACCTTCCCCAGCAGAGGCAGAAAATGAGGGTCTGCAGGCAGAGGCCTGTCGGGCAGACATAGTGGGAGAGGATGGGACTCCAGGTCTTTAAAAGCACTGATGATAGGAATATGCCAAAGTACCAAGGTCAGCTCACCTTCCAAGCAGCACAGTTAGGTATCTGGGGAGGGAGGGAGGCACGCAGTTTCTGCTTCCCACTTATCTCAAAAGGATACATTCAGACTCATACCCTGAAAGATGATGCTGTTTGTTGATGCCTCAAATCATGTATCTGAGAGGGATGCAGTTTTTGCTTAGCTGTTAGAAAAGTAAAATACAAATATCTGAAAGAAGCAATCCGTGCCATGCTTGATAACAATGGATTGTAATCAACTCAATAATTAAGGGTGGGTGGGAAAATAAAACCACCTCATTTGATACTTTGGTGGTTTGGATGTGGGGAGTTAATGAGAAAGGAGGGTGCTGGATATCTGAAAACAGGATGATGAGGTGTGAGAAGAATGCGTGAACACTGTAACAGACTTTCCATTTTTCTTAGAACTAGCCATGTTTGCCTTTTGTAGTATACAAAGGTAAAGTTTAATTAATTGAGGTCCTGCCGTATCTTAATGACATCATTTAGCATATTTGAATCATTAAAACAAAAGTTATGGGGCTTCCCTGGTGGTGCAGTGGTTGAGAGTCCGCCTGCCGATGCAGGGGACACAGGTTCGTGCACCGGTCCGGGAAGATCCCACATGCTGCGGAGCGGCTGGGCCCGTGACCCATGGCCGCTGAGCTTGCGCGTCCGGAGCCTGTGCTCCACAACGGGAGAGGCCACAACAGTGAGAGGCGTGCGTACCGCAAAAAATAAATAAATAACTATAAGTAAAAATAAAAAAAACAAAAGTTATAAGCATAATCAAGTAGCTTTTCCTTGGATCTTTTATTTTACACAGTTAAATTACATTATTAGAATTTTATCTAGCTGCTGAAGAAAATCTTCCTGTTGGCATTTAAGTGGGATGTTCTTGAATGTTCATAGTTATGTTCTATTCTTGGCTCTTCGGGTTCCTTGTGCCATTTCTATTTTGAAAGCAGAACTGAATAACTATAGTATTAATAATTACAGCATGTGATTGTTGAAGGCTTAATGGCTAGAGTACTTTGCTGTTTGTAACTTTGCATTTAGATAGAGAAGGATTTTTTTACTTTTTACTAGCCAAAGTCTGTCTTGTGCCAGCTTATGAGAACGATTATATATGGAAGTGGAATCGTATGTCATTGTTGGCTGTCTCCAGTTCAGAAGAGTCTTGTGAATCTCTGTGCCATAATGGATGCTTCTACAAGTTTTGTGTTATGAGCTTGCTGTTCTCATAAAGGGCAATGTTGTTGCCTTGGCAACTCTGACTAGGTTTTCACAACTGTAATATGGAAAATAGATTTAAAATCTTCAGATTAGAAAATTGCATTCGCAGGGGAAACTACACTTTACCTGGCTTTTGGTTAAGGATACACCATTTTAGTTGAGGGTAGCATGTATTTCATTTTAGGTCACATGTTATTCTCAAATAAATGTGAAACTCCTGAGATTTCAGGTTTGACTAAATTTCACAATTTGCTTTACACAGATTAGCTTTTCTCTTGATATCCTTAGCTTTCTTTACAGTCCTTTGAATTCTATATGGTTTTCTATTTCAGTGTTTTTAATTTTTCTTGCCTTGCCAGATGATTCTCCCTTCCCTATGCCCACTTCTACCCACTGCTTATTCTTTCCCTCATAATCTTAAACACCACAGGTGCTCAAACAGCCCTGCTGGGGGCTTCCCTGGTGGTGCAGTGGTTGAGAGTCCGCCTGCCGATGCAGGGGACACGGGTTCGTGCCCCGGTCCGGGAAGATCCCACATGCCGCGGAGTGGCTGGGCCCGTGAGCCATGGCCGCTGAGCCTGCGCGTCCGGAGCCTGTGCTCTGCAACGGGAGAGGCCACAATGGTGAGAGGCCCGCGTACCGCAAAAAAAAAAAAAAAGTTCCGCTGGGATGCCGTCACCACTCCTAGTCTGCCTTGGCATTCCCAGTGTGCTGGCAGTTTTTAAGTTGATCACACAAAAGCATTTATATCCATTCATGGTGGAAGACAGGAGAATACCATGGGGATCTGTCTTCAGGGTCCTCAAGGTCCCCAGTAGAAGAAGCTGATGTTACAGAGCATTGGAATGACCCAGAAATTCTCCAGCATACGTATACTGTGGCCAAATAAAATGAATAGCATGAAGGGGTAAAATGAAGATACAGACTTTGGCAAAAATGGAGGAGGAAAGGACAGAATCATTAACGTTAGGGATAAAAGGGCAGATGTTAATCGGGTATTTTATGGTTAATACCAGCTTAAAGAAACATGCCTTTTTCTATTTGAAGATTTCTGAGTTGCTTTTCAGGATATAAATGAATGTATGCAATTCTTTACCTGTCAGTATGATATGCTTTGATTTCCACGTCCACCCTGCCATGGGTTGGGGGATGAATTCTGAAATTTCATGAAAAAAATACAACCAGTTTACCCTTGGAAGGGAGAGAAATGGCCTTAATTTGGAATCACTTTTGATGTTGTTCAGGGAGATTAGCACCTATTAGAGTCTGTTCCTATTAAAATCAGAAATCTGAAAAGAAGTTGTAAAAATAGAGGGGTGGTGAATGTAAGCATGGGCCGTGTGGGGATTGACATAGGTCATGTCTAAAATTTTAAAGTCCTTAATTTATATGGCATGTGTTTCCACATGCAATATATTATTTTTGTCAAAGCACATATGAACTTAAGTGCCTAACATGACACATAGCAAGAACCAATAAATACTTGTTGCTTGACTGGACACTATTATATTCTATATAAAGAACAAAGTAGGATTTTATGTTAATGATAATCATTTTGGGGGAATATATCCTGTAGCTAAAATAAATGTAAAATTATATTGTTTGCTTTTGCTACATTTGATGATACCAAAGATGAATCTTTCTAAAAAGACCATCTTTTGAATTTTAAACAATGAATAGAAACGTGAGAGAAATTATTACTCAGCATATGTTTTTTTCTCCAAAGTAGAAGAGCTTGTACAGGAATATTATCTAGAAGCTACTTAAAACTTTAAAAAGGGATGTTGAAAATGAAATCAGTTACAGAAATTTGCCTTTTTTGAAATGCTATCATTATTTAGATATGAACATAATGTGAAAGTAAATAAGTGTAAGTTGCCCTTTTCCCACAAACCTTGTCTCTTTTTTTTGGGGGGGGGGGGGTAGGAGTTTATTTATTTATTTATTTATTTATGGCTGTGTTGGGTCTTCGTTTCTGTGCGAGGGCTTTCTCTAGTTGTGGCAAGCGGGGGCCACTCTTCATCACGGTGCGCAGGCCTCACTATCGCAGCCTCTCTTGTTGCGGAGCACAGGCTCCAGACGCGCAGGCTCAGTAGTTGTGGCTCACGGGCCTAGCTGCTCCGCGGTATGTGGGACCCTCCCAGAGCAGGGCTCGAACCCGTGTCCCCTGCATTAACAGGAAGATTCTCAACCACTGCCCCACCAGGGAAGCCCCAAGCCTTGTCTCTTGATTGGTTTTTGGGGGAGGCCTTTTTCCCAGAATAAATACGCATCTTAAGAAGACTTTCAGTTCCCCACGTTAGCATATGAAGTGAGCACCCATATTAGCGGTCCAAATTCAAACATCTTTTCTGCCATCACTAATGACTGGAGCACAGAAAATCATGAACAGAAATAGTCTCCAGGCATCTCCTACTAGTTACTGCCTAAATATTTTAAATGTAACATACATTTTTCTGATAGTAAAAGTAATAAATATTGTGAGACACTTAGAATATGCAGAAAAGGATTAAACTTATTTTTTTCAAAACTTATTTTTAAATCATCTGTAGTCCTACTATCTACATATAGCTATGTTAACATTTTGCAGAGGGTGTGTGTTTGTGTGTGTAGTCTTTAGAAACTCTAGTGTGTGTGTTTACAGACTTGTCATATCATTGCGTATGTGGTTTTACAAACTGTTTCCTTTCCATTTAGTGTCAGAAACATTTTTTTTTTTTTTTTTTGCGGTACACGGGCCTCTCACTGTTGTGGCCTCTCCCGTTGCGGAGCACAGGCTCCGGATGCGCAGGCTCAGCGGCCATGGCTCACGGACCCAGCCGCTCCGCGGCATATGGGATCCTCCCGGACCGGGGCACGAACCCGTATCCCCTGCATCGGCAGGCGGACTCTCAACCACTGCGCCACCAGGGAGGCCCCAGAAACATTTTTGAAACATTCTTCTAAAACAGTTATAATAGATATCCTCTTATTTGAAATTTCTGTCAATTTTATAGGCAAAGAAATGTGTTATTTTAATTTGCATTTATTTAATAACTGATGTTAAACAGTTCTTATATGCTTGTTAGCATTTTCCTTTTGTGAATTATATGTTTATTTCTTGTGACATTTTCTAATGGAGTGGGGTTTTTTTTTCTTTTTAATGAATAAAGGATACCTACCTTTTTTCTGGCCATATGTTACAGATATTTTCCCATTTTAGCATTTGCAATTTAATATTGTTATGTATTTTTGTTTCAATCTTTGTTAACGGTGGTCTTTGTGAACGGTGATTTCAGAAATCTCCCTATTTCGAAGAGTTGATTTGGGCATGGCTGTTGGTGATTCAGTCAGATCCACACTAAAACGGTTTCAGAGACGAAAGTATGACCTCTCAACTATAAACTCATGAACGGTGAAGACCTGGTGAACTCTAAGACCTGAGTTCTGGGGCACAGCGCAGCCTCAAAGCTGGGGCAGGATTAAGGCAGCTCAGATGCACTCAGCCTGCTGCATCTAACTAGGTCAGCCTGCAGTGGCTCCGTGACAGACTGGGACTATTTTTGTCGGTGTTTCTTCTGCCTATGAAAATTAGAATTGAGAGCTACAGATGCTTCCCATATGGTTGCTATTAGTGAAATTATTACAGAGGATTTAATTGGAAAACAAAGTAGGTACATTCATATTATTTGGAGACTTAAAGGCCTGTGAAGGAGACCTCAGCTATCATACCAGCAGCGCTTCTGTTTCCAGGGCAGCTGCTGCATCTTAGTATGGTGGCCTCTGTCCTGTTCTTGTTCTTCCAAGGAGAGAGCTTCTATTCTGGTGTTGGTTGTGATTTTGCCTGCTTCATAATAAAGTACTTTATGAAGGATTCAGATCTAATTTTTTCCCTTTCCTTCCTTCTCCCTACAGATTCCCCCCTGCCGCCCACAGATAGATATTGTCTGGAATTCTGCATGCTGTTGGTGATTTTCTCATTGACTTTTAGAGAACTGAGCTGATAGCTGCCCCAGTTTTTCCTACATCCAGGATTTAGAGAGAATTTTCATTTGCAGTCAGCTGTACTTGTTCTTAGAACGGCTTGTTTGGATATAGCAGTGAGCATGCTGTTATGGTTTATCACTTTAATTGGTCCATTAGATGTACTTGATGTTTTACAAGGTTCTAGGAAGAGGAGAAAATGTTCATCCACAACAGACTTGTGGAGCCTGCTAATGGAGTTTAACGTCTATTCTTGCCCTCTGTAAAAATGCATCATAGAGCTGCAGTGAACATTTTGGTACATGACTCTTTTTGAATTATGGTCTTCTCAGGGTATATGCCCAGTAGTGGGATTGCTGGGTCATATGGTAGTTCTATTTGTAGTTTTTTAAGGAACCTCCATACTGTTCTCCATAGTGGCTATATCAATTTACATTCCCATCAACAGTGCAAGAGTGTTCCCTTTTCTCCACACCCTCTCCAGCATTTATTGTTTCTAGATTTTTTGATGATGGCCATTCTGACTGGTGTGAGATGATATCTCATTGTAGTTTTGATTTACATTTCTCTAATGATTAATGATGTTGAGCATTCTTTCATGTGTTTGTTGGCAGTCTGTATATCTTCTTTGGAGAAATGTCTATTTAGGTCTTCTGCCCATAAAGCAATTATACTCCAATAAAGATGTAAAAAATAATAATAATAATAATAAAGTAGTTATGTATAGGTAGTGAGGTTAAGGCCCATTTGATTGAAAATATTGCATATTTTTACATCAGTTGTTATGATGAGCAGATTCCTATGTAAATAAAATTATAAATAGATATAAAAAATGCATCATGGATTCGTATTGGAAAGAATAATAATAAAAAACTTCAGTAGGATTGATCAGTAAGTCATCAAGTTTAGTTATGTTCTATTAAGACAATCAGGTGACCTCTAAATTTGATTTCCCCTAAATTCCCGATCAATATGCTTATCCCAGTACGTTTGACCTACAAAGAGAATTCACTGCTACATAGTTTTCATTTTAAGAGAAATATCATGTTGAAACAATATTATTTGTGTGTCTTTTGAAGGGAATCCTTTAATATATATTTTAAACACTGTAATGACATTTGTAGAGTATAACCCAGACCTACCCCAGATTAACAAATATCACACAAAAAAAGTCTTTGGTCCGGTAAATTTGGGATACCCTTATTAAATTGCTTACTTACTAAGGGATTCATCAAAACATTTGATATAATGATATGGGTTGTAATTCTGCAAAATAAGAGACACAATTCATTCCATTTTCCAAATGCATTTACTATCAGAACCCCAGTTTGAGAAGCATCACTCAGGACACACTCTTTAGCCACAGTGTAAGCTTTTGAATAAGTGATTAAGAATATCATCATTATGATTAACAATTAAAGAATCGTTTAACATAGTTAAACTTCTTTATTTCCCAGTATTTATAAGTATATAAATATCCCTCTTCAAGCATACATGTACGTAAAACATAACCTAATAGACTTAAGAAAATGCCTCCTCAGCCCAAATGTTTCCATGTGCAAGTTATTGGTAAAGAAAGCAGAGGAATTCAGTCTAAGATTTGATAACTTAGCTGGCAAAGAAATAAGTCCCTATATACCAAATGACCATTTTGGGGAAGAGAAGGAAATGGGGAGAGAAAAGTGATATTCTTTCCTGCAATTACAAAAGGCTCTGGTAATGTTAACATGGTAAATTATGCTAGGATCCAACTAAAGTAGCTTTTACTCCCTAATTCAAAATCACGATATTTTACTTGTTAAGAGACTATTTAGTTAGCTTTTATCTTACTTTAGGGAAAAAAAGTATGAAAAACATTTATTTGGCCTGTGTTTAACAACAGCTTTTCCTTTGGTTTGAGCTGCTGAACTTGAAGTCTGTCTTGGTCCTGGGAGGGGAATGCTGATTTAGTAGAGCTGGATCTTTCAAGGCTTAGCTTGAGCTAAGAATACAAGTCAACTGACACATGGTGTGGGGAAATTGCTCCCTGAAATTCCCCCAGCTCATCTCCTGATGCTCCGGATGCCAGATTCCATTTCCTTCTGCCACACAAAGCCAGCTAGTTTCACCCTTAAAGTGCTCTTTGCTCAATTTTCGTATTTATTTTGGCCAGTTTAACATTAAGCATAGGAAAGTTTTTTTGCGTCTGGTCAAATCAAATTGATTGTTTTCTTCTGAAAACAAAAAAAAAAAGTTTAAAAATACCTGAAGGTGGGCCACTATGTAAAGAAATAGATTTTTGTATTTCCTCTGCATTTTATAGCAAGACAGTTGTAATTTGAATGGAGAAGAAAATAGGTAAGATGCTTGCTTTTCCTTTACATCTTACACTTTAATTTGGGGAAAATGTTATAGCATATTTTTAGAAAACTTTATGTTTGTTTGTTTTACATTCAGTTTTTCCCAATTTTAATTAATGGTCCTATGAGTAAAGGAGTCAAAAGTTAGATTAATTTTTTTTAAATGTCAATAACAAAAAGGGATTCAGTGGCCATGGTTTAAAAAAAATTTTTTTTTCTCACATAGCATCAGATCTTTAGAAAAGCTGAAAAGTTGCAATAATAGTTGCAACTAAGAGTTTCCATGTGCCCTTAACCCTGATTCCCCAAATGTTAACATTTTGGAAGATTTATTTTTAATTCTTTCTCTCCCCTTCTTAAAATAAAGCACTGTCTTTTATATAACCATATTACATTTATCAAAATTAACACTATCAGTGATAATGTCATCTAAACTACAGACCTTATTCAGATTTCACCATTTATTCCAGTGATGTCCTTTGTAGCAAAAGAATATTCAAGATTGGGCCTTGTGTTTAGTTACCATGTCTCTTTACTCTTCAACACTTCTCTGAGCCTTTCTTTGTAGTTCATGATACTGACATTTTTTAAGCATTTAGGCCAGTTATTTTTGCAGGATGTTCTTAAATTGGGTTTGCCTGATGTTTCCTCATGATTGGATTTAGGTTATATACTTCCAGCAAGAATGCCACAGGAGTGATATTTTGTCTTCAGTGTCACATGTTGTTTGGTCCCATTCCTGGTGATATTATCCTCCATCACTCTGTTAAGGTGCTGTCTGCCAGGTTTCTCCACTACCAAGTTACTCATCTTGTTTTGTAATTAATAAGTGTCTTGTGGGGAGATACTTTGAAGCTATGTAAATATTCTCTTCTTCTTCATATATTCACCTATTAGTTTTAGCATCAATGATTCTTGCCTGAATCAATCAGTCTTATTACGTTGGTTGCCAAAGAGTGATTTTCTACTTCATCATTCCCTCTACATTTATTAGTTAGCTTTCTACTGTAAGGAAGAACTTTTCCTTTCTCTTGTTTATATTAGTGTGGACTCAGGGATATTTATTTTACTCTGTAGATTATAATGCCTTTCTGTATATATTTTGATGCTCTAACTGTCCCAGATTTGGACAGTGGGATCCCTTTGAGGCTGGCTCCTGTGTCCTTTCCATGCATCTCCATTATTTTTTGAGCATATCCTTACTTTCTGGCACAAGGTGTTACAGACTCATCTTGTACTTTCCTTGACTCAGCCTTGGAATCAGCCACTTCTTCAGGACCCCTGGTTCCTTAGAGTGGAAAGTAATACTTTATAATCCAAGATCCTGATAGCTAGCTGTGCTCATGGCTACAGGAGTACCTTTGCCACTAGGCTGTCAGTAGGGCGAGCTCTGTGAAATAGGTATACACACACACACACACACCTAAGAAACGTATGCACACACTCAGTGGCCTTTGTTTTTTGTTGTTTGTTTTTTTACTTATTTATTTATTTAAGTGGCCTTTGTTTTTAATGTAACTGATTCCTTTTCTCTGCTGCATCATGGAAATAACACTGGATTAGTAGTAGTAGATCAGGAATTATAGATTCTGGTTCTGCTCATCCGTTCACTAGTCTTAAAAACTTGGGCAAATCTTTTATGTCCTCTACTTCAGCTTTTTCCATGTTAAAAATTAGGAAATAAATGAAAGGGAGACTTTTAAAGAAACTTCTATTTTTAAAATTCTGTGATTCTATGAATTTAAGATATTATAGATATAATATTTTCATGAAGTTTTCAGGGAATTACAAGAGTACCTTAAGCCACAAAATCATTAGAATTTAGATCTAGAAGCTACTTTAGAAATGATGTCTTTCGATGTCCTCATTTTACAGTGAGATAACCTGGAGTGTCTACAATGGTAGAACTGTTATAGATCTGCACTATCTAATATGCCAGTTCCTGGTCACATGAGGCTAGTGAGCACTTAACCTGTAGTTAATGTGACTGAGGACCTGGATTTAATTTTAATTTAAGTAATTGCACGTGGCTGGTGGCTACTATATTGGACAGTGCAGCTCTAGAGAGTAATGACTTCATGTCACATAGGTGCTAGTGACAGAAGCAAAGTAGGATCTTCTGATAGTGTGTACCAGATTAAATTAACTAAGCCAGCTTTAGCATATACCTTTTATAGTAATTATAATTTTTTTATACCAAAACCTCTGGCTCATTAATTTTGTAGCAGATTATTTAAATCCCAGGAGCTTCAACATGATGCTCTAAAGCAGTGTATTTATTATTATATTTAAAAGAATATTTAAAGACCAGCAACAAATCAAAGTTGACCTGTTTTCAGTAGTTAATAGTAACTTATAGTAATAGCTATAATTTGAGCACTTACTATTTTCAACAGAAATGCTTTTGTTAGATCTAAAATGTACTGGCAGTATTTATATTAAATTTTTATTAGTACTTTCTCCAAAAATGCTAATCCCCTTGTAGGTTCAATTATATCACTTATGCTTACAACCTTTTATAAATACTATACCAAAATTTATTTTTGTTTGTTTTTAACGAGAATATGCAGTGCAATTAGGTAGTAATTCTCACACAGGTACTTGTCAAATAACAAATGAACGAGTGAATGTATTGCTACTATCTGAGGATACAGTGGAAAAGGCTGTCTTTGGTGAAATATATCACTTAAAAATTCAAAAACATTTAAAAATGTCCCTAACCAAAGATTCAGCAATTCTATTCTAGAATTTATTCTTCAGACATTGTTAAGCTTTGTGAAACTCTATAGGCAGCCTTGTTTATAACATTGAGAAAACATAGTCGACCTGGAAAGATGTCCAGAGTATAAAATAGATTTCAAGACAGAGTTACATGAAAAGCTCATTTTTTGGTTTTTTACATATATGTAAAATTTTTAAAAATCTGCAAGAACATATAACTAAAAACTTAACAGTGGTAGTGTCTGAATTTTGACATTGCAGCTTATCTTAAATATTTTGTACTTATTTATTTTTTCTATTTTCTACACTTAATGTGTATCATTTAATTTATAATCTTTTGAAATATACACCCCAATAGCACTGAAAACTGACCCATCTACTAGAAGCTAGGTCATTGCAATTTAGTGTGTTTCTTGAGCTTCAACTATACCCAGAAAGCCTTTCAGAGGGTAGATGGATGAGTCTGATAACTCTGCTCCAATGGTAATGCTGTTAGAGGAGTATAATTGATGTGTTTGTGGCTTAGGAAGGGGTCAAGCACTTCTGTTTGGGAGAATCAAGATAGACTTCATGGAGGATGAGGGCGTTTGCCTTGCTTGTTGAAGTATTTGGAGGATTTGACAGAGATGACTGAAGAGACATTCCACGTGGGAAGAAGAGTGGGAAGGAAAGGAAGAAGGAAAGGAAATCGTGAGGCATGTTAAAGGAATAGCAAATGCATCCATTCTGTAAAAACATGGGATATCTGGGAGAGTGGTGGGAAAAAAATTCTCAAAGTCGGTGGAAACACATTGCAGTGCTTTAATTTGGCAGGTAACTGAGAGACATGACAGGTGTTTGAGCAGGGGAATGACGAGCTCCTGGAGCTAGTTTTTTTTGTTTTTGTTTTTGTTGTTTTTGTTTTTGCAGTACGTGGGCCTCTCACTGTTGTGGCCTCTCCCGTTGCGGAGCACAGGCTCCAGACGCGCAGGCTCAGCTGCCATGGCTCATGGGCCTAGCCGCTCCGCGGCATGTGGGATCTTCCCGGACCGGGGCATGAACCCATGTCCCCTGCCTCGGCAGGCGGACTCTCAACCACTGTGCCACCAGGGAAGCCCCTGGAGCTGGTTTTTAAGGTGACTAATCAGACAGATCACAGGAATTAAAGGTGAGAGACTGACAGTGGTAAGACCAGCTTGGAGCCTGAAGGTGGGAACAAAGTTGTGATGCTGGTTCGAGCCTAGGCTGTCTGCCCAGTATGTCAAGTAGACTACTAAACCCTATTCTGTTTAATGGGAGAAAACCCTACAAAACTTGAATGCTCTTGTTTCCTAGTGATTTGCCACAGTGCCATAAATCTCTTATAGTCTGGTCATGCATGTAAATTAGGTTATAAGATAAGAATTTGTACTTTGGATATATCACACTTGACGTTTTTACTTCCCTCCATTCCCCAACTTCATTATGGCATTCATTACTCCTGAGCACCGTGTAATGTCTGGGGGTAGTAGCTGGGAGAGAAGAGTGAGTGCTCATAGCCTGGAATATACAGTCGTCCTTCAGTATCTGCAGGGGCTTGGTTCCAGGACACACCCCCCCTTCAGGGATACCAAAATCCACAGATACACAATTTTCTTATATAAAATGGCATAATATTTGCGTAACCTAGGACGTTCTCTGTATACTCTAAATCATCTTTGATTACTTCTAATGCCTAATACAATGTAAATGCTAAGTGAATAGTTGTAAATACAATGCACAATGTGTGGCAAATTCAAGTTTTGCTTTTTGGAACTTTCTGGACTTTTTTTTTTTTTTTGGAGTATTTTCTGTGTGTGGTTGGTTGAGTCCACAGATACAGAACCTGCAGATAGGGAAGGCCGACTCTACAAGAAAAGGAAAAGGAAACATCAAATTGTGTTTTTTAAAGTCAGAGTTGTAAATGTTTTACAACAGTTCCTTACATATATGGATATATATTTTAGTTCCCTGCAATAAAACCTTAGGCATTTGAAAGATTACACTGGTTTGGGTTGAGGAAATTAACAAACGTCCCTTTTGAAACTAGGTCAAGTTCCTTATTTTAATTTCTGATCTAACTCAGGACTCCAGCTGTCGGGCTACCCCATTAATCCTCCCTGTCAGTGAAATCCCCTCTGAAATACATTGCAATTAATTTGCAGGAATCGACAGCAAAAGATGGAAAGTTCGGATGATATTTGTTTACAGATTTCCCACATGGAAGTGGGCATTTAAACCTTTGAGAAGTCATAAAAAATGCTTAGAAAATTTTGGCAGAGGTTTTTTTCCACTGAAAAAAAGCAGTTGACCTTTTTTAGCAGTTTCAGCCCCAATAATCCAGACTTGACAACTTGATTTTGCTGAAATGTTTAGTGAGAACTGTTGCTTCAAGCATAGCAATTTTTAATAACTTCACTATAATTATTCCTAAACTAGTGTGCCTCACAAGTGCCACAGGAAAACTGGTTATAGCTGGTGACATGCCTCCAGCGGGGTAGGAAGAGGATTGAGCAGGTTTGATTACAGCAAAGGGAAAAGATTTCAGTGTAAATAAAAATATCTCTTGTTCATTTGGTAAGTATAGTTTGGGCCATTTCTGTGAAGTGTTGACATGAAGGAAAATGGTTTCTGCAATTTGAGGTCATGGAAGATTCCAGGGTAATATAAATGTGGATTTTGAGAAACAGACAAACATGTTATAACTTACTCCCCTAAAGAAAACATTCATGTGTGGAGTACATTTTTAACTGAATTGAGTGCATTTTCATAAATAACCAGCCCTTGTAGCTTTTGTCACTGTCCAAGGTACTATACAGTGGGGGGCTGAATCTTCTGATCTTCTGCTGAAAAGCAGAATCTTCCTTTTCCAGCATCTTAAAGATTGTGGCCTCTGGGGACAATCTAAAGGCAAAAGAGAATGGGCCAAGATACCTACTGGGAAGGAAAGGAAAACAGAGTGCTAGTTGCTTTATAAAGGTTGAAATTAACAAATATTCTTCTAAAGCTATACCTACTACTTTTTGAACCCAGAGGAAAAGGAAAAACCAAGAACTAAGATAAAGAGGGGTCCTGGACAAAATGGTAGGCTGCGATATTCCTAGATTGACATTGGGGTTAGAAGCAGTTCAGATCTTTTCAAGTTAAGACCTGCCGTGATCAAAACCAATTTGCAGAAAATAATAAGCTGATGAACTGAATCTTTTAATGAATTACGTATAATAAATCTTTGTGATTTTTAGCTTTTAAAAATGTCAGCAAAAAGCATAAGTTCCTTTATAAAATGAATCTGCTTTTACTTTTCAATAACTAAATATGAAACATAAATGAAATCTATTTCTCAGCATTTGCCCCTTAACATAGCAATAGCCATGGTCCCAGTATTTTATATTAAACACTAAATTCTACAAAATACCAAGAGTTTAAACTGCACCATTTTGATAACTGTGGTAATCAAATCCAGTATATGTGATTCTTTTTCTGTAAAAATTAAAGTCTGCAGGTAAACATTTTAAATTCTTATAAATAATCAGAATATGCTATAGGAGCAATATCTTTTTAGTCCAAGGGCTTAGCCTATCCATGTTCTTTCAGTTATTTGATAGAACTAGATCTTCATGCATATATTTATATGTTCATTTTTACATGCTCACAGATATACATACACCTCCCCCCCGTAAGGAGTGCAAAACAAAACTGATCACACAATTCTCTGTGGAATAAAGCTTTGTTAAAAAAACGTGGAAACATTACCAGCTATCTCATCATCTCATAGAACTCTTGCTGCAGCTTAAAAGGTCCTGTTTTATAAGAACTGGTTTCTCTATTAGTAGCCAAAAGTTAAAAGAGAAAAATGGGAAAGAAAAAAGAACAAGGAAGAAACGGAGTGGCAAATGAGCAGATTTGATAAGAGAAAATGCTAATGGATAAGAGCTGCCCTGTCAAGATGAGGGCTTCTGCAGTTTTCACGTTCATAGTGGGACTCAGAATGGAGTAGAGAGCTTATGAATCATCATCTGAGCCACAGAGCAGTTTTAGGAGGCCTGTGAGCAAAGCAGACAGTCAGTGAGCACGTAATGAATAAGCACACAAAAGGGGAGAAGGTGGATTCCTCAGAGTTCTACAACTGCTCTGTCAAGTTTATAATTCACCAGCTCCCATTAAAAAATATTTATATTTCATATTTGTTAAGGCTGATATAATTTAGGTTTAATAAACAAATTCATTTCCCCTTAATTTCTCAGGATTTATGTATGTGTTTTTAAAACCTACTATGTTTTCAAAGTGATTTCCATTCCCGGAAGTCTGAATGATAACCCGTCAGTTCAGCCTTCATCCACCTGCCAGAATTCTGCATTGAAAGTTTTGCTGGCTATTGAAAATGAAACCAAAAATTGGACTCATACGCAGAGGCCTTAATCTTGAGAAAGTAACAACAATGATGCATATAGTTAGAAATGTGCCTCTTTCTAAGATCCTTACTGTGCAGCTACAGTTTCAGATGACACATCATTGACGGTACTCACCGCTCCATGCACTGGGACATAGAAATCTCCTTGAGCCACTAGTCACATAACAAAACCCTCTATTCTCTTTCCTCTCTTGTTAGCATTCAGCTGTTTTTCTGGATGAATGCACCACCGTTCAGTTACACACTGTTGTTCCTAAGGGGTGAGTGGGGCACTGTCTCCACCGTGTCATCTCCCGTCTCTCCCCGCCTGTCTTCTCTCCTTGTGGTACCAGTCGTTTCCCATCAGCAGGCGACACTGGCCTGATGCTTCCTGGGTGCTCAGAAGTGAGAACTCACCTATTTGGAGGGCAGATGCTGCCGTAGAGCATAGTGTGGGGATTGAGAGTCTGCCACTTACTAGCTTCCCCAAGTTACTCTACTCTGTATATCTGAGTTTCCTCATCGGTAAAATTAGCATAATAGGGTGGTTTGTGAGGTCAGACCAATTCCTATGGGGATGGGTCATTAGAGTAATGTCTGACATAACAGGCAGTCGACAAGTTTAAGCTATTATTTTTATTATTTCCTATGGCAGTCTGTACTTGAGAAGGCAGATTTTTTTCCCCACTAGCCCTTCTCTTTCGTATCGATAGCTCTCAGATATGCACCCATCTGATCACAGTGTGGAGGGGTCCACAGCGGGAGAGGCAGCGTGGAGACTTCCTGAGGAGTGGGTGGCAGGTAGAGAGAGAAGTCTTGTGGGAGTTAGCCAGATGAAGGGAGGAGAGTAATCTTCAAGGAGTAGTGGCAGCATGTACACGACTGATGGGGAGAGGAGAGCTGAGTGCAGCAGAAGGCAGCCGAATGCTGTCCTCTGTAAGGATATTGCAGAGGATAGTATACTACGGTACTATCGGAGGTGTGGTGAGAGAAGCAACTGTGAGACCATGAAGAGCCAAGAAAACGTAGGCATTCAAAGAAGTTACATGATCAGATTTGTATTCTAGAAACATCATAGCTGTGTTGACGACTGGGTGTTGGAGGTCAGGATTTGGACGGCCACAGAACAGGAGATTCTCCCAACACCCCCTGTCCCCTCAAAACTGGGTGCTTCTGATCTTCAGTGAGCTGCGAGATAGATAACTGAGCTAGTTACATTTGAGTCTGAAGTAAGAATATATAGATTCCGAGGGAGGGAATGAAAGGATTTTTTTTAATTTGCTAATAGGAGTTATTTTTTTGTTTGATAATTTCACGGTTCCTGTCTTTGTTCTGTTTAAATGAGCTGTGAGATAATTCAGAGTATCGGTTCTAACACTTATGGAGCCCTACTGATTATACAGGTGTGGAATTGTGAGAATAGGTTGATATTTTAATAACATGCCTCAAAAATTCCTGAAATTAATAGCCAGCATATTTCTTTGGCTAGCACTTACCCTGTGTCATGCATTTCATTGCTTTAATTGGGCAGAACTGGAGAATTCTTCTACTTCTTCAGACATTTAGGCAATACTTGAGTATTAATCATATCCCAGCCATTGTACCAAACGGGAGCACAGACAAATATGTAGGCGTGTTTATGACCCCCAGTCCCAGCATTGTGAACCCTTGACCTCCCTTTCCCGTAGAGTCAGTTCCGTGTCCCTCTTTGCAGCAATAAGGTCTCTGGGGAGGAAAAACAACAACAAAACAAAAACAAACAACAAAACAGAACGACAAAGCGATTGGGAGCACTTTAAGTCTGTTTCCCCCACCTCGGGACGAGGCCTGGCTATCCAGCCTCCCTGCCACACTAGCCATGCTTGAAGGTCAAGCAAGAGGAGAAGGATTTGGAGCCACTAGAGCTGAAATTTTGTTTTAATCCAATAGTAATTTTGCCCCACCCCCACCCCAATTGTCTTTGGCGATGTCCAAAGACTTTTTTTTTTTTTTTGCGGTACGCGGGGCTCTCACTGTTGTGGCCTCTCCCGTTGTGGAGCACAGGCTCCGGACGCGCAGGCCCAGCGGCCACGGCTCACGGGCCCAGCCGCTCCGCGGCATGTGGGATCTTCCCAGACTGGGGCACGACCCGTATCCCCTGCATCAGCAGGTGGACTCTCAACCACTGCGCCGCCAGGGAAGCCTCAAAGACACTTTCTTAATGGTCTCAACTGTAGGGAGGGGAGTATGTGTAGGCAGTGCTATTAGAGACAGCAGGTGGAGGCTGGGGATGCTGCTGAACTTCCTACAATGCACGGGAAAGCCCCATCCCCTCCCCTGCCATCCACAACAAAGAATTATCCCATCTCAAGGTCAATAGAACCAAGGCTGAGAACCCCTGCACTAGAGATACTGTCTGTGTTTATACCAGCTGCTTTTGAAAATGTAAGCAACTGATGGGTGGGAATGATGGTCCTTAGGCAGCTGTGATGCTGGGCCTCTGGAGGTGCTGGGATGGTGCTGGCTGCAGCTGGCATTCCACTGGCTCCTACTAAGCAGTCTTTAGTTCCAAGGGCATTAAAAAAGGTTAATTGCCAAGCCTAGGGGGTGCTTGAATTCTTTTTTTTTTTTAAACATCTTTATTGGAGTATAATTGCTTTACAGTGGTGTGTTAGTTTTTGCTTTATAACAAAGTGAATCAGTTATACATATACATATGTTCCCATATCTCTTCCCTCTTGCATCTCTCTCCGTCCCACCCTCCCTATCCCACCCCTCTAGGTGGTCACAAAGCACCACCGAGCTGTTCTCCCTGTGCTATGTGGCTGTTTCCCACTAGGTATCTGTTTTACATTTGGTAGTGTATATATGTCCATGCCACTCTCTCACTTTGTCCCAGCTTACCCTTCCCCCTCCCGGTGTCCTCAAGTCCATTCCCTAGTAGGTCTGCGTCTTTATTCCCATCTTGAATTCTTACATCTTAGAAATCCCATGCATCCAGTCTCTTTACTGGGTCAAGTCCTACTACTCAGAGAGGCTTGAAATGACTTATTTTCTTCTAAACAGTATATTTCCTTTTCCAGATTGGGCCCGCTGATCATCCAGACTCATTAAATTCATTGGTTTTAAGCAAAGTATTCTGGCTCCCATGTCACATTTTAAAATTCTCTAAAGGCACAGTGAGGACTGGATCCTTTTTCCTCAGTTTCCCCTCTATGCTCCTAGACAAAAAGTCCTTTTAAAGACAAGCCTAAGGTAAAATTGTGATAGAAATGTTGAATTCGAAATTTATAATGCAATTCATCACTGGCTAAAAGAAAAAAATTCTGAGGATCTATATTTGATTTATCCAGAAATAATCTCTGAAACTTTAGTGTTTATATTTATTCTTCCTCTTCCCTCTGGAGACCTTCAGAATTTTTCAGAACTTGCTAAAGCGAGTCAATCCTTTGGACCCTCTGAAGGGCAACGAAACTTCATTTCATGTGGTTTCTCAACGGCTCCATGAATGTTCTCAGTGAAGAGAGCAAAAGAACAGAGGTCTCTCTGCTTGACTGATTCCAAACGATGGCCTCTTTCAGATGCATTTGGTATGGGAACAAAATGAGCCATAATCTTCAGGGTTTTAAATGCCATTGTTAATACATCAGGAAACCAAAAGGCCGAAGAATCTGGAAAAACAGTAAATAACATTTAGATGATCTTGGTAAACAGTTGTTCTCATGTGTTTAATGCATATCCTGTTTGGGGCCCCACCTGAGTTTGAATCCCTGAGATTGAACTGGTGTTTAACAACCTTTTCTTAGCCAGGAAAGGCCTCCGCTACTCCCAGCCCACACCCATTTGAGCTTCACTGGCTCTTTTGAACAGAAGCCTTTCTCAGTTTTTACTTGGTTCAGTGAACAAGGTTACTGTTTAGAAACAGTGGCTGTAGAGTCGTATGTCTCCTCACCCTCTTGCCTTCCTCCTGAGTGTACCTCGAGCCGTGTGAGAGATGATACTTGGGGTGATTAAATGGCCTCTTCACTGATGGCTTGGTCTATGCCCGGCTGAGAAACTCAAATCAGGAAGATAGAATATGTTGCAGCATATTCCAGAAAGAACGATTTTAGGATGGAAGACACTAAGCTGGCCTGTAAGTTCTTGGGCTCAAAATGTGTTTTGAAACTCTCAATAAGGCAAGGCAGGAATCAGGCAATCTTTAAACCAGTTTTGACAAATTAACACTTAACGGGGTGAAAGTACAGAGTAGGAAATCTTTTAATAAATCCTTTTGTTTTGGGGGGAGGGACTTGGTTTTAACGTTCTAAGAAAAAGAAGTGGAATTTTAATTAAATGAAACAATCTTTGTTGTGATCTATAGATGATGGATTTATACTTCATCGTCCTACAGCCATGTGATAGCTGCTATGAAAATTCAAGGCAAACCATATTATTCTCCATTTTCCAGGTTCCCACTTTTTTTCTTTGGGCAAAAAACAATGTGCAGACCCTGAAACAACTCCTAGGGTCTCCTTGAGTGCTGGATGTAGCAGTAGCAGGCTATACACACAATTGCACCGCTGTCCAAAGAACATTTTAGCACATAATTTATTGATGATTTCTTATTGCTCTTAATATTTGTATCTGGATCAGATCATGAAGATTTTGAGAAATGATTGCTTTTCTATTTTCGAGGGGTGTATTTGAGGAGTGCTAGGGTTTTTTGCTGATTTTAAAAAAGGTCATACCTCGCTTGCCTACCTCTTTGGTTTTTATTTAGGTTGTTTTTTTTTTATCAGAAGAGTGGCCTGCTTTTTCCTCTCATATCTTTCCTTACCAGAATGCTTTTATTCGCATGGCATGTAAATAACTAACTCACATATACACTTTACAGAAAAAACTATAGTCATTGGAATCTTATGCCCTACATTTTGGAGAGGTATTTTTATCACCGTATTTTCTTCTCTAGAATTTTCTTTATATACTAGATGCTTTATCAGGTTTAATTTTTAAGAGTAATAAAACGCTTTATTCACTAAATTATTTGCCCTTTTAAAATATTATCTATCTTCATTTTCATAAATAATATTTGCAAACTTTATAATAAAAATACATCTAGGAAAGAAATGTGAATTATACTTAGTTTCAGTAACCATTAAGGAATGGATTATGCTATAAATAAGTGGTTTGCTTTTTGTGTTTCATGATGATAAAATATGAAGTTGAAGTGGCATATTAGGAATATCTTTGGAGTTGGATCCAAGTCTGCCTTTTAGCTCTGACACTAGTTCTGTGACCTCAAACAAGTTATTTATACTCTATGTCAGTATCATCATTGTACAGTGGGAATAAATCTCTAATTTTCAGGGCTGTATGTACACTAAAGAAGAGGCAAAATGCCTCCCCTAATGCTTGGTTTCCCAGAAAAAAAATTGGTGTTACTATTATATGTATTTGTTCAGTTAACTCACTTTTATCAGTAAATTCATTTTGCACTTAATGAGTCAAAATAGACATATCTTTCTGGGTAGAAAGCATATTTACATATAGTGTTCAAATATTAGGATAAGACAGTTGATGCATAATAAGCATTGGGTTTCATAATGAATTATTTAAATGTGATAAATAAGATTGCTTGAATCAGGGAATTCCCTGGCGGTCCAGTGGTTAGGACCCCGCTTGTTCACTGCTGAGGTGAGGATTCAATTCCTGGTTAGGGAACTAAAATCCCGTAAGCCACGCAACGCAGCCAAATTAAAAAAAAATTGTTTTTGCTTGAATCAAATGAAATACAGGTTGCTTAGTAAGAAAGTAAGAAAATTGGATAAATATCCAATAGATAAAATTTATATTGAGGGGGAAATCTTTTTAATCCAGAAAATTGGTCAAAAAATCTTAGGTAAGTGGTTTAAAAATACTAAATTATTCTTAGATGCTGGATTTTGGTCTCTTCCAATTTCCGTCTTTTAATCTGATATTGCGTAGAGCTTAGAAAAGTAGAAAACATCGTAGCTTCATGTTTCCAGAAACTAAAATTTCAGTGTAAAAACCTTAAACTCCATTTGGGGTGGAGTTGAAGGGAACTGTGCTCTGTACACTTCCCAGGGCACCCCGGGCTCATTAACGAAGGTCCATCCCACTGTGGGAGCAGAACCTATTTCCACCGTCAGGCTGCTCTGGAATAACTATAATAAAGTGTAAGAGTGACACCCCACTCCCACCCCAACAAAATCTGCTTTCTGTTGTTATTCCCCAGTTCTCACCTTTGTACTTAGCACCAGCTGATGCCATAATACTTATTGTGCTCTCCCACACTAGAATGTTTGCTCCATGGGGCCAGGGAGTTTTGGCCCTTTTGTTCACTACTGTACCCCAAGCACCGGTAACAGTGCCTGGCAACCAGTAGGCGCCTAATCAATTTATCAAATTAATGGATCAATCCCCAGTCTTCAATAGGGCAACAAAGTAGAGAAGGCCATGCCTACTCTCATTACAAAACACACAAAATAAGGAAAACAAAATACAGTCTTATATAAAATGGACTGTCACTACACTAGAACATGCTGATTTATTCTGTGGTTGACACAGCACTAGTGCTTTGTTCCAACTTTTGGAAGAAAAGAAAGTTAGCAAGAAATGTTACTATCTTCTGTTACAGATGGTTAACCATGTGTCAAGAACAGAAAACCAAAAAGTTTACTTCCTTCATGAAAAATAGGTAAATTAAGGACTCTAGAAAAATAATTCTGTGATAAAATGCCAAGTCACAGGCCAAATGAGCTCGGTCCTCCCCTGAGCCTGGGCGAGGTCAGCCCTCTGCTCGGGAGGACTAGTCCCTCGCACACACTCTGGAAGGTTCACGCTGCCCGGCAAACCCAAGCTCCTTTACCAGGAATCCTATGTAGGTGTAGTTTTCAGAAGCCAAAAAGCTTGTAAAACAAGGCTTTCACAAAACACCAGCCATTCTCAACGTAACACTGAATCTATACCTCTATCGAGAAGACAAATTGCTGCACTTTAGAGTCAAAAGACCAGGTTTTCAAACTCAGCTCAAAGGCTGCCTGTATGACCGCGGGCAAAATCCCATTTGACCCCTCTGAGCCTCAGTCCCCTCCCCTATAAAACGGAAACAGTGACACCTGCCATAATCAAGTTAAGATGGTCAAGTGTGGGCTTTCCTGGTGGCACAGTGGTTGAGAGTCCGCCTGCCGATGCAGGGGACACGGGTTCGTGCCCCGGTCCGGGAAGATCCCACATGCCGCAGAGCGGCTGGGCCCGTGAGCCATGGCCACTGAGCCTGCGCGTCCGGAGCCTGTGCTCCTCAGCGGGAGAGGCCACAACAGTGAGATGCCCGCGTACCGCAAAAAAAAAAAAAAGAAAAAAGATTGTCAAGTGAGTTTATACACAAGAAAGTGAGTTATAATCCATTAAGCAAATTACACAGTGTTACTTGAATACATATTAAAACACAGTGCAAGTTCTTTCCTTAAATGAGAATTTAAATGCTTTATGACTTTATATAAATTCTATTATTTGTCAAAATATCACTAATTGGGGGGCAAACCCCACTAAAACAGTAAAAAAAAAGACTAAGGTACAATTTTTAATGCCATATTTGAAAAAAAGAAATCTGGAAAACACTGTAGCGTAGTGGCTAAGATACTACTAGCTTTTAAAGTCAAATTGATGTGGATTTTATTCATGATTTAGCCATTTACGTTAGACAGATTTCTTAACTTTAACAGCCTCATCTCTGTACAGTGGGGAGAGTATTACCTAAATGCAGGCTTACTGTGAGGAATAGATTGAATGAGACAAAATGCTTAAAGCATCTAGTACAGTTTAGAACATAATAGATATTCAGTAAATGGCAGTTGTGTTTGTGGTTATTTCAGTTCTTCATAAATATCATTGGGTATATGATTTTCCTTTTAAATGATATGGTACCAAACTTTTAAAATATATTAGCCACTATTACTCTGTATACAAATCTGCTAGAAATTTCCCCAGAGAAAATGATTCTCCAATTTTTTCAGAGCTCTTACTTTTCTGAGCCTGATGATTATTTCGATTAGGTAGTCTTTGAAGCAAGCATCGATACAACTAAAGCTTTCAAATACCATTTACACGCCTAACCCTCTGGAGATCTCAAAGTACGTTAGGTTGAATAGAGTTTAACTTCCTGTCCATAACAGAACACACAGATATTCATGAAGAAGGAGCAGGGGCAGGGACGTATCAAAGACAGAAGTTTAAAATTCTCTTTCTAGGAAATGTGTGTTGCTAGTGAATCAATAAGAAGAACCTCGGGGCTTCCCTGGTGGTGCAGTGGTTGAGAGTCCGCCTGACGATGCAGGGGACACGGGTTCGTGCCTCAGCCCGGGAGGATCCCACATGCCACGGAGCGGCTGGGCCTGTGAGCCATGGCCACTGAGCCTGCGCGTCCAGAGCCTGTGATCTGCAACGAGAGAGGCCACAGCAGTGAGGCCCACGTACCGAAAAAAAAAAAAAAAAAAAGAAGAGCCTCAAGGTAGCAACACATATTGTCACACAGCCTAGAGATGTTTAAGTTCCAAGATTCATTACTCATAGTCTAAGATTTAAATCATATATTGAAAGCCACCAATCCTTTCTCAGAGCACTTCATTGAGACATTGAAGTAAATGTCCTCTGAACTGACATTTTAGTACTGAATTGCAATCATCAGTTTATGGTGTTGACAATATAATTTATTTTTCTTATCAGAACCTCCAGGTGACATGAATAAATAAATTTCAGTTGAATCATAGACCAACTTTAAAACTTAGGTTAAAATTTTAATACACGAGAATCATTCTCCATTAAAAGGTACTTTTCTATAAGACCTCTTTGAAAAGATAATGCGATAATCCATTTCTGGATCATAATATGGTTACATAAATGTATTCTTAATATCTTATCACAGACAGAATAAAATAACATTACCTGAATAGCAAGTAACATGTGGTGAAGGACCGAGAAGGTAAAAGTTAATATTTAAGCTTTCCACTTACTTGATTTAATATTAACAGTGCATAGTTTTCATGTTTTTCTGTAACACAAGTTATGAAGTCCTGAGTCAAAGATTAACATTTTTATATAACATTTTATTAAGAATTCTTGCTTTGAATATTTGAATTTTGTATTTTACTTCTGATAATCAAAATAATTTTAGTATATAAGCATTTAAGTGTGATGTTTTATAATTCAGTGCTATCAACACTAGCCAACAGTCACAATCAAGTTAAATAAGACAAGTGTGTCATTCAGGGATTTTAGTTGGATTCAAGATATACCATTTTAACAAAGGAAAGGGAGTTTGGGCTTCAAGAAATGATAAATTATGGGGAAATGGCTAGAAAATAGAGCGAATGGAAGATAAGGGTTAATGTAGTAAGGTTTGTTTATGCAAACTCATCTCTGTCTCTGGGGATGAGTTGCTCCCCTCTGATAGCTGCTTTTTTTCTTGTTATAGGAGGTGGGGGGACACTGTCACAAGGGAAATTGATGCCCTGCTTTTAGGTGGATGGGAGGGGCGTGTGTGCAGAGAATTCTTTCTGCATCTGTTGATTCTCAGTTGCCTTCAGCTAAAAATCAGGCCAAAGTGGCATCTTTTGGAGCGGTGCATGCTGATGCCCTTCGTGGTACTCTAATGGACATCGTTAGATGTAAAACTTTTTCCAATATTTTAGATTATTTCCATAAGATAGAAGTAGAAGTAGAAGTAGAATTGGGGAGTCAATAGCTTTAAACCTTTTAATGGCAGTAGATTCATATTACTCAATTCCTTTCTTAGAATTACGCCAATATACTGCAGCTATAATACTGCCACTTTCTGCTCCACATATTTTCAGTGATACATTTGGAAGCACATGTCTAGTATTCCTCTTCAGGGTCCACACTAGATGAAAAATGAAGACTATCTGACCAAGGATCCAGAAAGGGATAGTTCTAACCATGGGGGAAGCTGGTTCCAATATTCGTGACTGTGTGCTGTGTTTGCAAGGGGGTAGCATAAACTGAAGCAGATGCTTGTCTCCAGGTGTCCCTTCTACCAGCTGAATTTAACATCGCAAATAATCACAAGGAGACCTTTTTGGATGAGGGGTAATTGAAGATATCTTTATTACAAATAGATCATTTGGATGTGGTTAAATCTTCATGAGCTATTCAGCCCTAAAGCCAAATTAGCATTTAACTGCCAATGGGACTGACACCAAGCAGGACCCTATGGGGGCCTTCCTGGGGACAGATACCCTCACCCCTGTGTCCCCCACCTCTTATTTGTAGAAAAGCTTTAACGTTCTAGGCGTTCCCTCCCTGAGTTCCAAAGAGCAAATTTAATTAGAAAAGTGAAAAAAATGAAGAAACAAAGGAAAGCAATCAAGTTAAGACAAAATAATAATAGTTTAGCCATAAAATAAAATCAAGGACCTTTAGTTCCCCCTCAAGGGCTATAGGTAATAAACTGAGCCATATCCTTGAGGTTTTGTTTTTGTTTTTTTGGTTTTGTTTTTTTTTAGCAGTTACTAAAACCCCTACCAAGTGGAGGAAGTTAATTATATGCTGACCACCAGCACATAGACCCCAGACTGGTTGGAACTAGAAAACTAGTAATTGAAATTCTCAAAATATCACCCTGTTACCTCACCATCAAGCAATTTGAGAATTGTGCACAAGCTGATAAGTCACTCCACGACCCTCTTCTTCACACTGTCTTTAAAAACCCTTCCCTGAAAGCCATTGGTGGGTTT
Source organism: Hyperoodon ampullatus (assembly GCF_949752795.1). Lineage (NCBI taxonomy): Eukaryota > Metazoa > Chordata > Mammalia > Artiodactyla > Ziphiidae > Hyperoodon > Hyperoodon ampullatus. Next base: position 62,658,278 of record NC_136925.1, on the reverse strand, counting down.
GAGTCTTTTGAGCACAAGCTGCCCATTCTCCTTGCATGGCACCCTACAATAAATGCTGTACTTTCCTTCACCACAGTGTCAACAGATTGGCTGTGCTGTCCATTGGGTGAGTGCACCCAAGTTCACTGGACTTTTCAGAAGGCATAATATGACACATGCAAACCAAGGAATTTTAGAGCTGTCACCATCAGCTAATTACCATTGGATGGAATCTTAAGCAATGCATTTGAAAACTGAAGCAGCTTCAATTTATTATAAATTAATGACATAGGATGTTTATTAATTATTAAGCTTTGTGAAATAGGCTGAACGTTGTACATAGGGTTTACAGCCAATAGCTGTCATCAGAATGTTTTGAAATTATACCCATGAGAAAAACAGAAACGTTTTTACCTCCACGCATTTGCAGTTGCTTGCTAGTTCTGCATAACCATCGAAACACAGGATGTTGATTTATGCTGTTTAGCCTTTCCTCTTCCAATAAAATTTAGCCACTTTGAAAAAAAAGTCGTACATCTCAAAAAGCCCCTGTTAAAAAATAAGAACTCAATACTTAAGATACTGATTTTATACTGAAGTATTAAGTTCTTGATTTTTAGTCAGATAAGTAAAAGTATTCCATGGTGGGAATTACATTCTATTAAAAAAATCTGCATTTATGAAGTGGTAGGGGTGAAAGTGTTGTTTAAAAACTAATTAAATGAAGAAATCTCCTTGGAAATAAGTTTCGGATTCTAAGTTGTTTTAGTTACAGTATTTTTCTACTTAGAGTTGTATCCTGAATTGTGTTAGCTGAAAGGACAAAAGGTTTAAAAGAAGCCACATGGAATTTTAAACAGTAGCATTTATTCAACTTCCTGTGTATTGTTCCTCCATAGAATTGTGTTCTTCCCTTTCAGAGCTGTTATCTCAGTTCACAGTGTAACATTCATTAGTGTGATCATTTTTCTAATGCCTACCTCCCTGTAGCCTCTAAGTTCCATGTGGGCAGGGCTGTGCCTGCCTCTGCCTACCATTATATCCCTGGTACCTAACACATTGGATGTAGGCGCTCCAATGTAAGCAGTGGATGGATGGAGTAATGGGGAAGGATTCTTTTAGTCATTCTAAAAGACATATAACATTAAAGTGTGTTTTCTTTTTCCTGGCATCTGCTTGAAAGGATTGCTTGGTTACTTCTTCCTGCGTCTTCATCTGTCAGGCATTGATGTAACGCCATTTTGTAGAATAGGAATGCTTTGTGATAAAATCATTGTCCTTTAACAATTGTGGCCTTTTTAAAACTCTGGACTCTTATCATACAAAGTTTTAAATAATAGTGTTGCCAAAAGGACCTTATTGCAGTTTAAGCTTATTTATAAAGATTTTTTCCAGCATAGACCCCAGAGCATTATTATAGATCCCAGAACCTGCTTTTTTTCCTCAGAAGTCAAAACAGCTTATTTCTCTTTTTTAATAAACTTATTTATTCATTTATTTCTGGCTGCGTTGGGTCTTCGTTGCTGCACGTGGGCTTTCTCTAGTTGCGGCGAGCGGGGGATACTCCTCATTGCAGTGCACAGGCTTCTCATTGAGGTGGCTTCTCTTGTTGTGGAGCACAGGCTCTAGGCGCGCGGGCTTCAGTAATTGTGGCACAGGAGCTCAGTAGTTGTGGCTCACAGGCTCTAGAGCACAGGCTCAGTAGTTGTGGTGCACGGGCTTAGTTGCTCTGCATCATGTGGGATCTTCCCGGACCGGGGCATGAACCCGTGTCCCCTGCATCGGCAGTCGGACTCTCAACCACTGCTCTACCAGGGAAGCCCGGGTTTTTGGTTTTTTAGCCTTAGCTGTTATTCAGTGTAGAAAAGAGTGTTAAAACATTCAAAACAAACTGGACAGGGACATGTAAAAGTATGAGATTAGATCACTCCCTAACACCATACACAAAAATAAGCTCAAAATGGATTAAAGACCTAAATGTAAGGCCAGACACTATCAAACTCTTAGAGGAAAACATAGGCAGAACACTCTATGACATAAATCACAGCAAGATCCTTTTTGACCCACCTCCTAGAGAAATGGAAATAAAAACAAAAATAAACACACGGGACCTAATGAAACTTCAAAGCTTTTGCACAGCAAAGGAAACCATAAACAAGACCAAAAGACAACCCTCAGAATGGGAGAAAATATTTGCAAATGAAGCAACTGACAAAGGATTAATCTCCAAAATTTATAAGCAGCTCATGCAGCTCAATAACAAAAAAACAACCCAATCCAAAAATGGGCAGAAGACCTAAATAGACATTTCTCCACAGAAGATATACAGACTGCCAACAAACACATGAAAGGATGCTCAACATCTTTACTCATTAGAGAAATGCAAGTCAAAACTACAATGAGATATCATCTCACACCAGTCAGAATGGCCATCATCAAAAAATCTAGAAACAATAAATGCTGGAGAGGGTGTGTAAAAAAGGGAACCCTCTTGCACTGCTGGTGGGAATGTGAATTGGTACAGCCACTATGGAGAACGGTATGGAGGTTCCTTAAAAAACTACAAATACAACTACCATATGACCCAGCAATCCCACTACTGGGCATATACCCTGAGAAAACCATAATTCAAAAAGAGACATGTACCAAAATGTTCATAGCAGCCCTATTTACAATAGCCCGGAGATGGAAACAACCTAAGTGTCCATCATCGGATGAATGGGTAAAGAAGATGTGGCACATATATACAATGGAATATTACTCAGCCATAAAAAGGAACGAAACTGAGCTATTTGTAATGAGGTGGATAGACCTAGAGCCTGTCATACAGAGTGAAGTAAGTCAGAAAGAGAAAGACAAATACCGTATGCTAACACATATATATGGAATTAAAAAAAAAAAATGTCATGAAGAACCTAGGGGTAAAACGGGAATAAAGACACAGACCTACTTGAGAACGGACTTGAGGATATGGGGAGGGTGAAGGGTAAGCTGTGACAAAGCGAAAGAGAGGCATGGACATATATACACTACCAAATGTAAGGTAGATAGATAGTGGGAAGCAGCCGCAGAGCACAGGGAGATCAGCTCGGTGCTTTGTGACCGCCTGGAGGGGTGGGATGGGGAGGGTGGGAGGGAGGGAGACGCAATAGGGAAGGGATGTGGGAACAGATGTGTATGTATGACTGATTCACTTTGTTATAAAGCAGAAACTAATAAAAAATAAAAAAATAAAAAATAAAAATAAATAAAAATAAAAAAAGAAAATACCAGTGGGCAGGGCCAAACTTCTTCAAGAATAATTTTAAACTGGGTCATTGTTTAAAGGCCCAAAATTAAAGCTCCAAGTAGCGTGATTAATAGAATTTTAGTCTGGGAAACTTTTTAGAAATATTAAAATACCCATGAAATGCCAAATGCCTAAGCTTTAACCCTTGAGCTTTATTAGGTTTTTTTCTGACAATAATTAGATAGTAGGGCCATTGTTGAAGTCTATCATTAGCTCATGTGGTAGGGCCCATGTTTGTATAAAAGGGAATATTTGCCTTTCTGTTCTCTGATGGGCTTATTTATAGCTTATCCAAAAATAGTATCAAAATTTTAAGGCACAGGTATTGAAGAAATCATCACTATTCTATATCACTGAACACTAAGTGATGCTTAAAGAGATGGCTCCTATTGACATTGACTCTGCCATACAAGTCTAAATAAGTATCAGTCAGTAGCCTGTGTTGAGTTTATATAATGTAGCTTGTAACAAATGCCTGTCCATGGAGTCAGAGAATAAATATGGGTACAAAAAATGGTTCAAACGTTATTATATTTTTTCTGGAAGTTTTCACCACAAAGCAGTAAAGAGTATAAAGTAATATAAAGTACATTGGTTCTCAAATTTGGTGTGTACATCCGATTCAACCATGATGTTTGTTAAAAGTGAAGATTCCCAGTCCCTACCCCTACAGATTCAAGTTCTGTAGGTCTGAGATGGGGCGTAAAAATCGGTATTTAACAAATACCACAGTGTTTCTGATGAAAGAGGTTCATGGGCCATACTCTAAGAAACATTGGTCAGCCTTCAAACACTTTTGCTTGCATGAATCCTAGAAGAAATTTGAAAAATCATGTGCTACATTATAGACATAGAAATTGAAATCCAAAATTATTTTATTTTAAAATAGTTTAAATCATTTCAAAAGCTCTAATTTTAGAAAATTCCATAGTGTATACATGCTTTAAATACATCTTTATCAAAACTTTGAAGCTACAGACTTAAATCATTTATTTTATCCAAAAAAGTCCGGGTTGATTGAACCGTCAGCCATATCATACTTGTTACTGTCTGACAGAAAAGGTCTGACTTCATTTTTTTAATGCAAATAAGTATATCAATTTGTGCCCTATGACAAATGACACGTTAATATAGGCGGACAGGCAAAGCAAACCTTTTTACTTGTGTAGGGGTAGAAATTTTTTTCCTCTACCCCCTTAGTTTAATTTGCAGGCCTTAGTTAAAGTACCTATTAACAGACAGATTAACAGAATAAAAGGCATTGGGTTTTTTTTGTTGTTGTTGTTTGTTTTGTTTTGTTTTGTTTTTGCGGTACGCGGGCCTCTCACTGCTGTGGCCTCTCCCGTTGCGGAGCACAGGCTCCGGACGCGCAGGCTCAGCGGCCATGGCTCACGGGCCCAGCCGCTCCACGGCATGTGGGATCTTCCCGGACCGGGGCACGAACCCGTGTCCCCTGCATCGGCAGGCGGACTCTCAACCACTGCGCCACCAGGGAAGCCCAAGGCATTGGTTTTTTCCCTCAATGAAAAAATTTTGTTAATTCAGTGTCTTCTATAGGAAAACGTTAATGACTGCAGAGAAATGCTCTAATTTCTAGGCGCAAATATGTTTCTTAATATTTTTACGTGCCTGAGGGCTTCACAGAAAATATATAAAAACCCAAAGAGGTGTTTAAACCCAGGGACTTATATATCATTTTAACAAAAGGTGATAAATTGTGGAGAAGTGACTAGACAAGGGAAAGGGGTTTGGGGTTTCTAGAGGCTGTAAATTGTGGGGAGGTAAATATATGGGAGAAACTAATGGTAGATAAGGGTTATTTAGTAAGATTTGCTATGTAGACTCAAGTTGTTTCTGGTGATAAAAGTCATTCTCCTATTCCTGGTATGGGAAAGGAGAGTGCCTTTAAAACGGAAACTTGTCACCTTCACAAAGGGAATGCTTTTAGACCTAAAGGGGGAGGACAGAGAGCTTCCTGTGTCCACTGTTTCTCATTCGCCTTCAGCTCAAAGTAATCCATATGCCAGAGTGGCACATGTGGGGGTGGCATCTCCTGATCCCCTTCACCTGTATAAATCAAGGCCTTGCTCCCATAGTATTTCTTGCCTTGTTCACAAGTGGCCCCTCTTCAGGAGGGGCCATCTTCTCCTTGTTCCTCTGGTTACACTTCAGAGTTTTTACACCACAGACCTTGAGCCACATATATTCAAGATGCATAAATGATGTGCCTTTCTTATGATAGTGGGAAAAGGGGAATGTGAAAAGCAAGGTGAGAAGGTTTTAGGAAAGAATCTGGGAACTGATTCCCTTAAAACCCTCCATGTACATGTATTCCCTTTAACAAGGGTTCTTTAACCTGGAGTATGTGAATTTGAATGAAGAAAATAATTGCATCTTTATTTCCAATAACCTTTTCTGGAAATTGAACATTTCCTTTTTTTTTTTTTTTTTTAAACTAACTTCTGTTGGAGTATAGTTGCTTTACAATGTTGTGTTAGTTTCTACTCTACAGCAAGGTAAATCAGCTATACGTATACATATATCCCCTCTGTTTTGGATTTAGCTGAACATTTCCTTTAATTATGAATGTGAGCAAAAACCTACAGCAGTATTAGCATTAACAGAAGTCAGATATTTTCTACACATTACAGTTGTTTCAGATAGCTCAAAAGGCAGTTTAAACAGATAACTGCTTGAAATCATGGCAGTTATGAGACATGCCTCTAGATCGTGTTATTTAATGGGTTAATAAAGAAACACATATATAGCTATAGTACAAACCTTTTAACATCTTGATAAGCTTTTAAATATAATTTTATTTATTTATTTATTTATTTATTTTGTGCTGTGTTGGGTCTTTGTTGCTGTGTGCGGGCTTTCTCTAGTTGCAGCGAGCAGGGGCTACTCTTCATTGCGGTGCGCGGGCGGCTCATTGCGGTGGCTTCTCTTGTTGCGGAGCACGGGCTCTAGGCACGTGGGCTCAGTAGTTGTGGCTCGTGGGCTCAGTAGTTGTGGCACAAGGGCTTAGTTGCTCTGCGGCATGTGGGATCTTCCCGGACCAAGGCTCGAACCCATGCCCCTTGCATTGGCAGGCAGATTCTTAACCACTGCACCACCAGGGAAGTCCCTAAATATAATTTAAATATGTATTTTTTTGTAATGCTACATAATTTCATTTATTCATTTAAAGATATTATCCTGAGAAGGGATCTAGCCTGACCTTTGCCAAAGGAATCCAAAGCAGAAAAAAGGTTAAAATCCTTTTGTGGAAAGCCTTCAGTTACCCTTAGGAGCATGCATACCCCAGATTGAAGCCTGCTGAGCCGGGGAAGACCGAAGCCCACCAACTTGTCTTAAAGTATTAGTCCAGGAAACCCAGACTTGCTTTTTTTCTGCCAAGGAATGAAAAATGTGAAAAATCACTTAAGCCTGTGGGAGACGAATCCTAGTTTAAATTCCCTAATCCACTGGTTCTAAATCAGGGATGTACATCAAACTCCTCAAGGGAGCTATTTAAAATTGTACAGCTAAGTCTTAATGCCTCAGGATTGCAATTCAGCAGATCTGGGTGAGGCATGGACATCTCTGTGTTAAAGGCCCATAGGTGGTTTTCATACAAACCCTCAAATGAGAAGTGTTTTGAAAGCTTGTTCTATAAGAACTATTTTAAGTATCATGTTTTTAAGGATTTGTAGAAAAAATTCATGTCAAGAAATGAGGAAGATTCACTTTGTAGTTTGGAACTCGTAACTGCTTAAGGCACCTTTTGCTGTGGCAGGAGGTGAGCGGGTGCTTGACCATCCGTCCCTGGGGGCCATGAAACTTTCTGAAGTTACATGGACAGCTTTTCAGGGTAAGGGGCCAACGGCTTTCCTGAGATTTGCAAGGGTATTCATGATCTAAATAAGGGCATGGGAGAGGCAGAAAATAGCTTCCCATATACTGAGACGGTAAAATATAATCGTGAAGTGACCAAAAGACAAAATTATTAGATCTACTAAGGAAACTGTTATGAGAATACCATTAATTCCATGAGAAAAGCATTGAACTTTAATGATTTAATTTTATCATTATTTTTATATTAATTCCTGGAATAAAAACGTTTATTTTGTTTTTGCAGTACACGGCACAACATCATAGGGTGGCAAATAAGTGGCTTTGATGCTCTACATTAGGGAAAAATGAATATAGAATATTAAAATTTATCAAGTACTTATTGAGTAGAAAAATCCGAAAGCAAAATGATCATTAAAGTAAGACAGCTTTTTTTAAGATAAAATAATTTTATTTTAATATTCGGCTTACCCCCTACCTTTGACAGTTTTGTGTCCTTGGACCCATACTCTAAAATTATGAAGCAGTAAAAATGTAATGTGAAATGTATAGTTTCCTCCTGGCAACAAGTGAAAAAAAAAAAAACTATAAGAAAAGTATGTTTAAAGGAATAAAGAAAAGATACGATCTTTCATTTATAAAAGAAGTTGGCAGGCTTTCACATCAGCATGATTGAAGGTTGACACATATCCCTACCCTTTTCTCTGTAATGGGTAAATTCCTTTCTGCTTTTGGTTATCTTGCCTTCTCCTTGACCAGAAGTGCCCCCAAACCGCATGCCTACTCCAGGAAGCCTCCCTTATCTTTGTGCCTCCATAGATTCTCATACATACCTCTCTCTCAGTACTTACCTCATTATATTTTAATTATCTATTTCTATCTGTCTTGAGAGACTTTAACTTCGCTACCACTATCCTTGTGTTATTATGCTTGGAATGATGCCTGCTCATTAAATATTTTGCTGAGTAATTACATCTATAAGCACCCAACTCATGCCTCTCACCCATTATTTATTGTACTCGCCTGTGATTCTGTGCCACCAGGTCAGTACGTGGATCATGCTTTGGCATTCAAACTTCTGGTCTAGCCAACCAAGTGAACCTGCCTGGCCCGACCAGCAGCCCATTGCAATAAACTGAGTCCAAATTGAATCTAACGATATTTAGACAGGCCATCAGTCCAAGATTACCCTTCATAGCCAGAGCCAGACCAGGCATGAAGCTGACGACTAAGCCAGCCACTCCCTATTTGTCTTCATTAGCTTCAGGCTCTCAAACTTGTCATCTTATCACTATCTTACCAAGATTTCCTTTCTTCCTGGCCTATATTGTCTTTAAAAAAAGTTACCTAGGGCTTCCCTGGTGGTGCAGTGGTTAAGAATCCGCCTGCCAATGCAGGGGACACGAGTTTGAGCCCTGGTCTGGGAAGATCCCACATGCTGCGGAACAGCTAAGCCCATGCACCACAACTACTGAGCCTGCACTCTAGAGCCTGCGAGCCACAACTACTGAGTCTGTGTGCCAGACTACTGAAGTCTGTGCGCCTAGAGCCCATGCTCCACAGCAAGAGAGGCCACCGCAAGGAGAAGCCCGTGCACCGCAACGAAGAGTAGCTCCCACTCGCCACAACTAGAGAAAGCCTGCACGCAGCAACAAAGATACAACACAGCCAAAATTTTTTTTTAAATAAATAAAATAAAAATATATTTTTTAAGTTACTTAATGTCTAGTCAATTATTGGGTTGGCCAAAAAGTTCATCTGGGCCATAACACGTTACGGAAAAACCCGAACGAACTTTTTGGCCAGCCCCAATATTAATATAATCCTGAACTAGAAAATGGCAATTTCTTATGACAGCTCAGTGAATTTAGTGGGAACCACATCCAAGCGTTCCTCCACATCCTCGGATTCAACCAACCACGGACAGTGTAGTACTATAGTGTTTACTTGTGGGAAAAATAGACATATAAGTGGACCCACACAGTTCAAACCCATGTTGTTCAAAGGTCAACTGTATAGAGGGTTTGAGAGCAGCTGCATTTCATTTTGAAAAGTGAAAAGGAAAAAAAAAAAAAATGACAATGGGTTTGTTACTTTTATTTCTGGAAAATAGCAGCTGCATGGCCCTGAGGCTCCTGAGTGCATCCTGAAGATTTTATGCATCCTCCACATGGGTTTAGGTATTAACTGATCAACAGTGCAGTTGAACATAAAATTAATGTCTCACTTTGATGAAATACAAATTAGTGCAATTTAAGACTGAGCTATGTGTATCAGCTGTACTCTATAGCCTGAATTTGGGCAGAGAAAGGGGTTGAAACATTTATCTTGTAACTACTGTCAGATTGCTATGAGAATTGTTTATTGTTCTCTCCATTTTATACCTTTTAATTAAGCTAGGGAGGGGGAGAGCAAGAGCTAAGAAAGAGAAATATGATTTCACCCCGTGTGGATTTTCTGTCATTTCACTGAAGGTCTTGCTTCTGTTTCTGTTGTCTTGGAGACCATTGTTTTTCTTTAAAACTAACTGTGGCTTTCTTATGAATTCATTAGTATTTTGAGCTACCAGGAAATAGTAAAACTGCTGTGACTGCATGTGTACTTGCCCATGCAGGGCTGAACTTTCACAAAGCAGGTATGTAAAATCCTCCTTAGGGTCAAGATAGGTCATCAGAGGCATGAGGCCCCCTTATTGCTTTTCCTCATCGTAAAAAAATAAGAAAAAGCCACTGGCTCTTCTCACGCCCCAGGACCAGGTCTCAGTTATTCTCCAGGTAGTCCAGCAGGTGAGTTTGTCTAACCCTTTTCTCAAAAATCAGCATGGTGGATGAAAACTACACAAATTCTGGAGGCAAACCACGGCAGATCCATACCCGATTCTGACCACTTACTCTTCTCTGCCTCTGTGTTTTCAGTGTAACACGGGGGTGCTCACTGCCTACTTTACGCGGTACCTATAGGAACTAGATGTGATGGATGTAAAGACTCTAGCACAGTGCTTATTACATCAGATGCCACTTGATAAAATGGCTCTCACAGTTGTTGCTTTTGTTATTGTTACTAATGTATTTCTTTTCCCTCTGCCGTGGTTCTGCTATCTTATTTAACTTTTTAGAGTTTGGATTTTATAATGAGCAGTCTGTGTTTCTCCCTTTTTACATTGAGTGTTTTCAGTGTTTTCTCATTTGTTAGCTTCGCCTCAGGCTACTTTTCTTTCCCTATTGAGTTAATCCGATACTAGATAAGAGACCGGAAGCCTGCTGGGGAGAGTGGAATGAGCAGAAGTAGCACATACTAAACTGGACGTTTCTAATTAGAATTTGAAGCACGGTTTTAAGTAATCTAAAAAGGTTTATAATAATCTAAAACCTAGATATGAAGATTTATAATCAACATTTTGGACATTGCATACTATTAGGATAGTTTTTCTAGCTTTTATATTCAGCTTAAGCTTTTTCTTAAAGTCAAGTTTTATAAAAGGGCTAAGATTTTTTTTTTTCCTAGTGAAAGGAGAATCAACAAACTTTTAAATTTGGTTTAAAATAATCTCCAGATCAATGAAAATGAAAATGCGTTGCCATTTGTGTGTTCATTTTAGGCTCCTATGAAATGACTAAATTCTGTCTCCCTAAAAATTTAGATGAAGCTGTCATTCTTAAATGCAAATGTTGCTAAATGACCTCAGATTGATGAAAGTCAGACCAGTGTCAGTGTTTGTGTAACCCCAGCAAAGGCAGCAGCTATATCGACTGCTCTAAGTAGCAGTGAGTTTTAGGGAACTGCTCACAGAGGTGGTGCTGGCTTTCCTCCAGGGTGGAGTGATGTGTCTGCAAACAGAAGTCTTAGGAACAAACCTATTTGGCTTCTGGGCATCTCTGTGGAGTGGGCCAAGGGCTCAGAGGATGGAGGTAGGGAAGTCCACCCTCTGTCAACACTGGGAGAGTGCTGAGATGCTCTCTCTGGTACAGGCTTCTCATGAGTGGGTGCCAGACCTTATCCAGTTCAATTACCAAGGAGTCCGAGGGGGACTGTTGGGCTCTCATCATGGGGAGTCTCGCTCAGACTGGAAGCAGCCACACCTCCAACATAGACCATACTGCTTGGAAGTCAGGGAGGAGGAAGGAAAGGGACAAAGAGGCAGTTCTCTGCTGAAACTGAAGATAATAGAATGTACCTTCCATAGTATTTCTGCCATAGGCAATAGTGTTTCTGACAGCGATGTATGTCATTGTAAAACATTTTTCTTTGTTACAGAGATGTTGCTCTGCCAGATATACAAGTAGAATTTCAGGCAGTCAAGAGGTCTGAGAAGTTCACCTGTTTAACCCATTTAATTCACCTAGTCTAGCCCAGCACAGGGTACATACACATGGAGAATTTAAAAATCAGCCTAGATGATGAAGATGAAACATAATGATGTCATTTGTATTTATTCCTACCTCCACATATGGTGGAGTTATACCATCATGTCATCAATGCTCGCATTGCCAAGGCTGATGTATTGTTATAGAGGATAGATACAGCAAAAATTGTATGTGACTGGTTACTCAGTGTAAAGACTTAGATGCTCTTTTTTTTTTTTTTCGGTATGTGGGCCTCTCACTGTTGTGGCCTCTCCCATTGTGGAGCACAGGCTCCGGACGTGCAGGCTCAGTGGCCATGGCTCACGGGCCCAGCCGCTCTGCTGCATGTGGGGTCCTCCCGGACCGGGGCACGAACCCGTGTCCCCTGCATCGGCAGGCAGACAGACTCTCAACCACTGCGCCACCAGGAAAGCCCCTAGATGCTCATTTTTAATGTGATCACACATTAATTTGATCATTCTGAAGGCCAACGTCCACATATGACTTTTATTTTTTATAAATTTATTCATTTGTTTTTATTTTTGGCTGTGTTGGGTCTTCGTTGCTGCGTGCGGGCTTTCTCTAGTTGTGGCGAGTGGGAGCTACTCTTCCTTGCGATGTGTGGGCTTCTCATTGTCACGGCTCCTCTTGTTGCAGAGCAGGGGCTCTAGGCATGCAGGCTTCTGTAGTTGTGGCATGTGGGCTCAGTAGTTGCGGCTCGTGGGCTCTAGAGCGCAGGCTCAGTAGTTGTGGCGCACGGGTTTAGTTGCCCCACGGCATGTGGGATCTTCCTGGACCAGGGCCCAAACCCGTGTCCCCTGCACTGGCAGGCGGATTCTCAACCACTGCGCCACCAGGGAAGTCCCCACATATGACTTTAATGTGATTTTTTTAAATGATTAAGGTGCTCTAAAATCAGTCTGGTGAGTTAGAGAAGGTAAATGTTTCCTTGTATGAAAACAACTCCCACTGAGATGGGCATCAGCCATACTCATCTTTCCCATTCCTGCTTTGAGGTGGAGTAAATGCTTATCCATGGTGTTTTCAGATGATGAAAAAGTTTGTCTTTTAGACATATGAAAAATGGAGTTTTTGTCAAGCATCAGTAATTGCCATAATTTTGCTACAGAATATTTGTTTACAAAGTCAAGTTCAGCCTGCCTGCCAGAAAAATCTTGCCTAAAGAAAACTGAATAGCATATCCAGAGGTAATGAATTGAGGAAAATATGAATGACTGTTTCAGACATTTAAAAAACTGAAATGGCTAATTACACTTATTAAGTGAACTTCCTTTCTCAACTAGTTCTAAAATATGATCACCTATGACCTTTGCTTTATACATATTTGCTAGACTTCTGTAGTATCTTAAAAATGGTAGCAATTCCTGATGATATATGGATTGTGTTCCAGAGTTTATTTATGAATCGGCTGTTTGAAAGCTGGAACACATTCACGTTATAAAAACATTGCATGTGCAACTGATAACCCACAAAAGCCTATTTAACCTATTATGTAGTAATGTTATCCTAGAATCTCTATGAAAAAAAACCTCAGTTATGCATTCAACACTTTCTAAACATCTATTCTAATAGTACAATGATCTACCCTTAAATTGCTCATATTCTGTTTTGAAAGCTGATTTTCCTTCTCTCCCAGTCCCTTCTCCCTGCCCTGTCCTCACCCATCCATAATTGCTCTCCTTCCTTAGCCTACATGAAGACTAAACAGTATCAGAGCCTCTCCCTACCTCGCTATTTACAGAAAGCACACACCCTTTTGAAAATTTTCCAAGCGCTTTCACTGCTATAAAACAAAGGAGGTAGAATAACAAAAGTGTTTGCCGAAGTCTTGAGCTTGTGCTTCATTTGTATAAACACAAAGAAATCATGGTTCTCTGTCACTCCTGGATTTTCCCTGGCACATCTAGGCAAAGTGGCAGGTTTGAGGGGACACTCCAAGACTGCGCTGAGATTTATTCACACCTCACTAGAAAGCTCAGATATTTCTTTAAATAGTTTCCTTTCTAACAGTGATTCCACTGGAGTTCTGAAAACAGAGCTGGTTGTCTAGAAGCAGGTTCTTGGTTAAAGAACAGGGTGGGGAGACATTCAAGTCCGGTGGCTGGTGACCAGTGACCAGTAACGAGGCCAGTGTTCCCTGGAATGGAAGCGGAGCAGCCTGGCTAACAGCAGCTGCATTCCTCCCTACCTCCACTTAGTAACTGCTGAGTTTTTCCCTTTCTTCTAGGAGGAGCTATCTATACAGATTTACCCTCCCAGTCTCCCTCCCCCTCCCCCTGGCTTCTCCAGCTACCCTGGCTCCCAACTCCCACATGGAGGTGGTCGAGTAAGAAATGGCCTCATAAGATGCATTCCAAAGGCACTTCGAAGAAAGGAGTCAGTTTATCAGCTTAGTTTCGGCTTAGCTCTTTGTGACCCCGAAAGACCTTAAAGCTTAGGGAGATTTAGAACTTGTAATTGGATTCTCTTGTTTGAAATGGATGGCAGCATCCTTCAAATGAATATACGTATGGGAAAACAAGCATGTAAGTTGCAGCCTGTAAACCGAATAGTCATCAGTGTCCTGTAAAGAGTCTTTCCGGCCTGATACTGTTTGCCAGGTTGTCACACCGGCCACCCAGTCGCCTTTGTGAGTTGGCAGGCCTCTGTAAAAAGCCTGTTTTTTTTTCAGATTTGGATCCTTTCCTTTAGTTTTTGTTCTCGCTCGTTACTACTTTTAGATATTCGATAGGTTCCAAAATTTGAGATCCTCTATTTGGGGATGTTTTGAGTGTGGCAAATTAAAGAAATTGAACAGATAAAAGAGAACAGAACACCATGTTTTGAGTCTCACTTTTTCTTTCCTGTAGAAGATTGAAGGGATGCTTTGTGATTTAAATCCCTTTCCTTGGCCTGATACTGAGTCTCTGGTCATTTACTCTAAGCATACCAAGGTCTCAGCTTAGTCACATTTTTTGCACTCCAGGGTGATAGTCTTAATCACCTAATGGAGTCGAATGTATTTTCAGGTCACAAGCCACATACCCCTGAAAGTCACTAGCAGGGTGAGTCCTAGTACAGCATCCGTGCAGAGCTCCCAAGGTGGGAGTCCGTGCTCTGTCACTGCAGGTGTCGTCAGCCTTCTTCCCCACTTTGTCACCACTGGCTGATTTTCAGAGGAGGGAACAGCTTCAGCCTTCTGCTCTTCTCAGCACTTCCCCGTTTAACAGCCTATGATTCTGGCTTTGAAGTGGGCACAGAAGTGGCCAGGAAGTATTCTTCTACCTTTTGCTGCACTGCTACGTTTCCTATGCAGAGAAGGTGCCAGAGAAGCAGTTTGATTCCAGCCCAGCCCACAGGGTCTCCCATGAGAGCTGGCAGAAGCCACAGCTTGAACCAATACAGATTTGGCTTGCAAACCTGAGAGGGGCAGTGGTAGATGTACCCACACGGAGTAAACCTAGTTGGTAAGCTTCTGATTGAGACCTAACACTGTGGCTCCTGGCAGATCCCATTCCTGCCTTTGTTGGCTTTCCCCTATCTCCCAGGAAAGTAAAGTCGTCTTGGAGCTTTCTTGATAGTCCTCTTCCTTGGGAAGTGGTTGCCTTCTCAGTAGAGTCCAGGCTGGCGGAAGCAGAGAGACCTAAACTGCAAGAGATGAATACACCAACTCTGGGGCAAGGGATCAAGTGCTGGTGTTGAATATAAATTATACTCAATTAGGGCCGTGGTCTCACACAGCAATGAAGATTCAGAGAACTTGAAGTTACAGAGAAAGTGAGATAGGGGATTACTGATATTTGATTACTGTAGGCATGTATTGGAAATGACGAAATGCAGTGCAATTAAAGAATGAACTTGAGGGACTTCCTTGGCGGTCCAGTGGGTAAGACTCCATGCTTCCAATGCAGGGGGCCCGGGTTCGATCCCTGGTCAGGGAACTAGATCCTGCATGCATACCACAACTAAGGAGTCCGCATGCCACAACTAAAGATCCCTCATGCCACAGCTAAGACCTGGCACAGCCTGCCTAAATAAATAAATAAATCTATCTACCAAATGAGAAAAGAACAGAACAGAAGAGCAAGTATCCTGATGTTTTGAATAAGTTGGATGCAAATATATATGCACATACATTTTTGGAAGCGGCTTTTACTTTTTAATTTACAGCTTTATGTACTATTTGAATTTTCTAACCATGTGATAGACATTTCTTTTTTAGATAAAAAGAATAAATGGGTTATTCAGGTGAGGGGATTATGGACCTTTCAAATTTTTATCTTCATAGTCTTTGCATAGTATAGAAAAGCTAATAAATGTTATTTTTAAAAATAAATCAATTGAAAATTTTATTTTTATTTCTTGTTATAGGCAAGTGTACAATTAATACCTACTCTGATACCTTCTCTCTCAGCAATTCTATAAATGTAATTTAGTCCTGTAGCCAAACTGTGAGTGCTTCTGAGCAGTCAATAAGCCGTTGTATATAGGGCCTTAGGATACTGGCTAATTGGAAAAAAGGAGAATTGTGGCTCAGAAATTATCAAGAGCTATTCTAGATGACCAGGTTTGCTTTGGGGGAACCCTTTACATTCTTTTCAGAAATCTAGTGGCTTCTAAGTTGTTTGAATTCCTGTGGAACTGATTTCTATCACAAATGATGTTATTAAAACCCTGATCTGGGGGCTTCCCTGGTGGCGCAGTGGTTAAGAATCCTCCTGCCAATGCAGGGGACACAGGTTCGAGCCCTGGTCCGGGAAATCCCACATGCCGCAGAGCAACTAAGCCCGTGCGCCACAACTACAGAGCCTGCACTCTAGAGCCTGTGAGCCACAACTACTGAAGCCCGTGTGCCTAGAGCCCATGCTCCGCAATAAGAGAAGCCACGGCAATAAGAAGCCCGCGCACCGCAACGAAGAGTAGCCCCCCTCGCTGCAACTAAAGAAAGCCCACGTGCAGCAAGGAAGACCCAATGCAGCCAAAAATAAATAACTTTATTTTAAAAAACAAACAAAACCCTGATCTGGCATCTTTTGCTCTTTTTTTTTTTTCCCTGCTAATTTTGTTCCTCCTGCTATTTTTCAAATCTAAATGCGGATCTGCTTTAATATAATGAACCAGCCCCTGTTTTGCTTTCTGACTTCTGCAAGAAATCGGAGTAAGTTATGATGTGCCAGATGAAGGCGGTGCTGAAATCCAAAGCGCATACAGACTCCCCAGTGTCGAGCCTGCTTGTGAATGCCTTGAATGAAAAGCCATTCTCTAAGACACACATACGAGATATTTTTATCATCTAACCACCACCTAGTTTTGTGTGCCTTGTTTTCCTTTCTGGTTCATCACTGCCCTTTGTAGCGTTTTATTATCCCCCATTCCCCCACCTAAATTAACTCCTCTGCTTTTTCTGAATCTCACCCACCTTCAGAGCTCTTTTGGAGCACCCCCTCAGCCCTCAGTGATGTCTGACTGGGTTGGGAGAGGTGATTGTTGGGGAATCGAGGAAGCGGAAGCTAGCAGGGTGGGCTGGGGCCAAATTTTGGAAGATATTTGGAAGCTAAGACACTTGGACTTCATTCTGTAGTTAGTGAGAACTCTGTCAGCTTAGGGATTGCTTTTAATGGTGACTACAGAATCCAGAAAAAAAAAAGTGATTTAAACAAATTAGGAATTTTTTTTTTTCTTACCTACATCAAACATGGAAGTGAACTGTTGCTAGTACTTGTTCAGCAGCTTAAAAATGGCAGGGCCAGATCTCTATTATTCCCATAGCCTCTCCCTCGTGATTGCCTCCTGGTTACAAGAACATCACATCCAGGTTCAAGGGAGGAAGAAAAGCAACGGGAAGCAACAAACCCACCTGTGTCTGCTTCTCCTCTGAGGAGCATTCCCACAAATCCCACCAACAACTTCAGTTTTCAACGTTTTGGCCAGAACTGTGCGTTGTGGCTAACTGGGGTTCTGTTAGAAAAGAAGCATCAGAGCATAGATATTTATTGGGCAACCAGCATGGATTGACACAGAGCCTTCCCTATGCAAGTTGGCAGTATGAATTTCCAACCGAGAAATATTGCATCAAGCATTTCCTCCCACCTCTTTTTTTTTTTTTTTTTTAACTGTAAAGCACAGTTCTTGCCTCGCCTCTCATGAGATTATCGGTATTTTGACCTTTTGGAAATAAACATTCAAAACTCATGTACGATAGAATGAAATCAAATGCTAAGTAGTGCGGGGCAGCCTTGGAGTGTAGTAAAAGAAAGAAATATGTTGGAGGTACGGATAGCTAGAAAAGATTTCATGAGAAAGAGACTTGAGCTGGACTACGAAAAATGGCCTGGATTCTGTACAACACTATCATGGTGCATATGTGACATTATACATTTGTCCAAACCCGAAACAACACCAAGAGCGAACACAAATGTGAACTATGGACTTTGGGTGATAATGATGTGTCAGTGTAGCTTCATCGAGGGAAGCAACTGTACCACTCAGTGCAGGATGTTGTTGGTGGGAGAGAGCTTGCATGTGTGGAGGCAGAGGGTACATGGGAACTCTCTCTACTTCTTAATTTTGCTGTAAACCTAAAACTCAGAAATAAAAGCTATATTTCTTAAAAAAAAAGAAAAAAGATGGATTGGATTTAAATAGTTGGAGAGATGGTAAGGCTGATGTTCCAAGGAGAGAAGAAAAACAAATAAGGTCACAGATGTAGAAATGACTGCAGCATAAGACAGCATGGTGAAACTGGGTTGGCCCATCGTCTTAACCTTTAAGCTAAATGTTCAATAATTACCTGAAATGAATTGGAATAAACTTAATCTTTCATTATTTACCACTCATTCCTACTGAGTTTATCAGCGTTAACATAAGAAAATTTAAAGTTAAGTATTTTACCGTTTTCTGCAGAGGAGGAGGGAGTAATGATTAATATTCTGCAACCATGTGTATATGTGAAGCACAGATTAAACTCGTTCAGTCAACTAATACTCAAAGGATTAAAATTATTTTCACGTTTCTTTGCAAAACTGATATTTAAAACTAAGTCCACTGCTTATTCGGAATTCTTTCTAAGAACTGTACATTTACTACCTTGATAATTATATTTTGCATTTAAGCACAAAATCTTTTGTTTTGTGGCCAAAAATCATGTTGTAAAACACAAGCATTAGTCATTTTAGTTTTCCTTCAAGTAAGTTGTAATCCTGTTAAAAGTAAAAACTTCTTTCAGTTGGTTACTTTAATTAAGGCGAGTATAATAAAGTTGAGTTCTAATTATTTTTCTTTCCCAAGTTAAACAGTTGCTTTTAATTACACATTGAATTTAATTGAATTCAATTAAATTGAATCTAATTGGGTCTAATTGATCAACTCCCTACCCAGCTGTTGAAATTTAGACAATGACCTACAACCTGTAATTTACCATTTCTCAGTGAGACTGGAAAACAATATGGTTAGGGTTTTCACCCCTTTTCTCTACTTTGACCTGGACTTTGCTTAATCATAAACATTATTCATATTATGGGGCAGAGATCATTTGTGTAGCAGCTTGCCTTGTGACTGGTGATAAATCGCCAGGAAAGTACGTCACCCATGGGGATGAAAAGGCTTGGCTTTTAATCTGGTTTATATTAATACAGGAGGAAAATACTGCATTTTCTATTCTCTTTATAGTGTTGCCATCTGGCTGGAGGAAGGCTTTTGTTTACTTTTTGTTTGCTTTTAAATAAAAGCCTTTTGGGTTGAATGTAAAGTGTGTAGTGTTTACTACTGTCAGCTAAATGTATCAGAAGGACTTTGTAACACGAATCAAGAAGCTGCTTTTGATGGTAAACAAAAGACCTTAAGAATTAATTCCTAGTTGTTTCCACAAAATATATGGAACGTGTGCTTTTCTGAAATGCTTTTCTTCATTTCAGCTAAGGTGGACTTTTTTTGGCTTTTTAACAAACAGATTATCAAAACAAATTAAGTTGCTTTGGAAAAAAAATGTTTGGTTTACAAACCCCTCAAAGGTGAAATGCCTGTTTTGTAGCCTGTCTGATGTTTCCAGCCAGAGGCTGTACTGGTCTCCTGCTTTATCCCATGCAGTATAGACAGTGTTCTTCTGTATTTGGAGACTGACCCTCGAATTCCCCAGATACTCACTGTAAGTGATACTGGGCAAACCTTTCTATCACGTGGCTGCCAAAACAGTCATTTGATTTTGAGTCTTGCCTGACATAATGTCAAAACCATCCAAAGATGACACTAACTAGCTTTTGTTTTCTGACGTGGAGTGATGTGACTGTGAGCTGACAATTCTTCTGGTCATCTTTTTGCTGCAGTCTCAGCAGCCGTCCAAAAACGGGCGATTCCCGTGGCCCCATGTCTCCACGGGCCCGTCTCGTGGGTCTCATGCACACGTCTGTGTCCTCTCCCTCGTCGCTCACCTTGGAGCATCTGCGTTCTCACCCCTGTGCACTGGTTTGCACACCCAAGTTCCCATGGGGCCGGCTCGCGTCTGCCCCTCCCCGTGGCACACGAAGTCTCCCGGCTCCACAGCCTCTTCTGCTCACAGGAGCCCTGAGCCCGTCATGCGTGGTGCCCACCCGTCCAGCTCACATCTCTTGTGTATACCTCCACGGGGGCATTGTGGCTTCCCGGGTCCGCTGTCACCTGTGCCCCTCGTGTCTTCCGGTCACACGTGTGTCCGTGGTTCTCCCCTGTGTAAATATCACGCCCCCACCCCCGTGACCCTTGGGCACTGACCCGCGTATGTTGCTGGTGAGCACACCCAGGACCATGTTCTCACGGCGCCTTCACCCTGCCCTGCCCTGCCTCTCGGAGGGACGGCCGGGGAGGGGGCCGGCTGTCCCATTACCAGAATGTACAGCTCGTAGTTTTTTTGTTTTTTTGTTTTTTTTTCGGTCCGCGGGCCTCTCACTGCTGTGACCTCTCCCGTTGCGGAGCACAGGCTCCGGACGCGCAGGCTCAGCGGCCATGGCTCATGGACCCAGCCGCCTCGCGGCATGTGGGATCTTCCCGGACCGGGGCACGAACCCGCATCCCCTGCATCGGCAGGCGGACTCTCAACCACTGCGCCACCAGTGAAGCCCCAGCTCGTAGATTTTTAACGGGGCTTTTTCACTTAGAAGCTGCACATTATGGAACATTAAACAGTTTGTCATAGAAAAAAAAAAAAGGCGAATGTGTACTTTTTCTTTTTACTTACCTTGTCATTAATACTTTTTCTTCCTGGGCTTTTGCCACAATTTGTTTGGGGTACATCATCTACCCTCTCTTCCTCTCTCGTTGCCTTCTTCAGGCATTTATTCAGTGTCACCTGTATGCCAGATAGTGGGCTAAACACTAAAGGTACAGGGATTATAAAGATGAAGGCACCATCCCTGCCCTCAAGTTCCTCTGGTCTGGTAGAACTTGTCACAGTTCTGCATCTGGCTAAGTATCAAAGACGAAGTTGATAGGTGACGAACTGTTACTAAACAGCTACATGTGTCTGTTTCATTCTTCATGCCTTATTGTTTTGAAGATGAGTGATGTTTCTGGTGAATTCTTTTCCCATACATCACATAACTAGGCACAGTGTTGGATTATATTTGTAAAATCAATGTCTTTGCATTGGGTTTGTATTATCTCCGTATTGGACAAATTTCTTTGCTTTTTGGCTGAATATCATTTTCCATCACTGTCATAATTTTTTTTTCTTATGAAGAAATGAAGTTATCAGAAAGTGACTTTCAGTCACTCTTCGTTGTTGCTGGATGAGCACCCTTCAGATTTTAAAACCTCCACAGGGTCTTACAAGCCTCTGATGTAGTCTAGTGTAGCCGCCAAGTCATTACTTTTTGTTCTATCTGGAGTGTGTGAAATGCAAAGAAAAAGGTCTTAATTGAATTGTTTCTGTCAACAGAATGAATAAGGAAGATGCAGTGTATGACTCAGATACACATTATTACCAAAGTTCTCATTTAATTGCATTTCTTTTTGCAACAAGAAATGAGCAATAGGGCTTCCCTGGTGGCGCAGTGGTTGGGAGTCCGCCTGCCGATGCAGGGGACACGGGTTCGTGCCCCGGTCCAGGAAGATCCCACATGCCACAGAGGGGCTGGGCCCATGAGCCATGGCCACTGAGCCTGCATGTCCGGAGCCTGTGCTCCGCAACGGGAGAGGCCACAACAGTGAGAGGCCCGCGT
Source organism: Hyperoodon ampullatus (assembly GCF_949752795.1). Taxonomy (NCBI): domain Eukaryota; kingdom Metazoa; phylum Chordata; class Mammalia; order Artiodactyla; family Ziphiidae; genus Hyperoodon; species Hyperoodon ampullatus. Next base: position 62,636,643 of record NC_136925.1, on the reverse strand, counting down.
ACCGCAAAAAAAAAGAAATAAATAAATAAGATAAAATCTTTATCCAGTGAAGTTTCCCATCACTACTACCCCCCGTAGCACCTCCTCCCACCTCTGAATCCCTGTAATACTATATCATTTATTTGGTTATTAGTCCTCTATAGTGTATTGATTTTTGAAAACTGAACTGGTCTGTTTTGTAACTGCATGTATTTGCATATTGTCTCCTCCAAAGGATAATGAGCATCTTGCAGGTGGATGCTATGTCCTACAATCTTCATATTCTTAGAGCATGACACAGTGGCTCGCCCATGGGAGTGTCTGTAAATATTTATTGAAAACACCACATAACATTTCTGAGCCTGGGAATATTGTGGTTCCATTGATAGTAACAAGGAGACTGAGGTGGCTGATTTTGTGAGGACAGTTAGTTCAGATTTTGACATAGTTTCAAGCGATAGCAGAGATACATGAGCATATATTCCCTAGAGGTGGAAGACTGTTTATAAATGCAGATATGCAAGTGACTGAGGTCAAGATTGTGCTTCAGGCCATAATAGGGGAGAACGTTTCTGAAGGAAGAGAAATTATTGGGGGAATCAAAAGCTCCCAGGGGTCTGGAAAAGGAAAAAGCGATAGAAAAGATGCGTTGTTCACTTAATATTATTTTCCCAGTACTGAGCACAAGGTGTTCCACGGAGTAGGGTGTTGACCGAATAAATGTGAAGAAAACTGAAGTGAAGTGGGAAATTAAACCTAGGTTTGTCTCATGCTGACTCCCGTGGGCTTTGATCATTCCTATACAACTTCACATGCAATTATGAGGAATTTAAACTGAAAAGCTCTCCATCATGTGGGTTAATCAGAAAAGTCATTAGAAGTTACGAGATTGTATTATGTCCTTCTTATCCTAATGCAACTTTCATAAATAATATTGGATAAAACATTTAATAGCTATGACTTAAATGTTACAATACTCCTGACAGCTATATTAGAATAAATTTTAACTGTCTAGCAAATAAGCAAAAAGATCTCTTGAAGCAGAACATTTTAGGTGAAACACTCTGAATTACCTGAGAGTTACTCTGTGATCTTTATATGTTGTGTTTTTAAACCAGTAACATTCTTCAATTGCCAGAGCAGTATTCTGCGGCCAGATTGTCAAATAAGCTATTTATGATTCAGGTTCTGTGATTCACTAAGAAAGGCTCAGGACTGAGCATACAGTCATACTTGTGGCTAAGATTTATCATAGCGAGAAGACATAAAGCAAGACAGCACTTGCAGGCCTGCAATGTTGACTTTTTTTCTGCACGGATAGATTGAAACTATGAGATTGAGACAGATGAAGTTGCAAAATTCAACCATTTTTAACTACAGAAATGACAGTTGTGTGCAGTTCCGCCTCTCGTTCTGTCTTCTGGTTTACTCCCCCAAAGTTATGTGTGTAGCCTGGGGGGCTGGATTCCACAGAGTACAACCCGTCATACCGAGCTGGGAATTGAGGGCTGAAGTTTTGCTATTTCCCAGCCCACATGCCCCCCTTTAAAATGGCGACAGAAGTACATAATTTTTGTGGAGGTCAAGACCACCTGTCATTCAGTGAGTTTAAACTCAGCATTGTCCTTAAGGTCGCAGTCATAAATATCTTACAAGAGTAAGCAGTTTTACTAAATGAAGCATCTGTTGGACCAGTTATCTTGATCGAGAGAAGACTCTTCAACCGGACCATCCAGCCAAAAATAGAAACAAAGCAGTGGGAACCCCATGACCTTTATGGGAAGACAGTGCCACAAATGCAATGAATGGTAGAGGATATGGATTACAGAGACACACTGGTAGCATTTCCGGGAGCTGCAGAATTTTTATTGGATGAAAAAGCTCCCAGTGTCTGCTGCCTGCATGTTTTGTTGCAGAGTGATTTTAGAGACAGAGTCCCAGCCCACAAGGGTGCTTCTCTCCATCCTTCCTCTTGTCTTTAACACACTTACATGTGACACTAATGGAATAAAGCTTTCAAGCTAGCAGGAAGATCAATAAAAATTTTATAAGGCTAGCAAAGACTTATTGAGCATCATAGTATATGGCTCAGTTTTCTTTTTTGAAAAATGAAAGAAGAGATTCAAATAAATAATACTGGAAAGTCACTTGCATCATTTTAGAAATGGTATTATTTTAATGGTAAATTTAAAAATAGTGTATGTGATCCTACCTGCTAGTTACCTAGGATTTCCAGATTTTTAAATGTTTAAATCTTAAAACGAATAAACTCCCCGTTTCACTGTGTTCTCAAACAGTGAAATTCCCTGCACTTGGTTTAAAAAAAAAAAAAACAAACCTCAGAAGATTTTATTTTCCTATTATTATGATTGAGGGTTGTTTGTTTGTTTGTTTGTTTGTTTGTTTTAAGGCTCACACTTACTTAATGTGACGGTAACTTGAAAGGTATTACATCTCAGAAAACTGTCATCTCTCTAAGCCCCAGAAAAATGGATGATTACCTCTTCCCAAGCCAGGTTGTACCCTGGAAACTGTACCAATAAGTCCCACAACCTGAGGCCCCCAGGAGGTGCGATTGTACCTGAGCTGAAAACCTCTGAAAGCAGCAGCAGAGCCAGACTCTGCTCCCCAGGACCACTGTCCCCAGGTTGACACAGGTTTGCTTTCCCTGTTAGCGATGAGCGAGCAAAGCCCAGAGGAACTAGAAACCCGGTCTCCCACATTGGTGTAGGAATAGGGAGAGAGCCTAAAATACCTTCCACCATGTACTGAGCCTTGCAGTGGGCCCGGCAGTCTCATTTAATTTTCACAACTCTGAAAGTGTTTTCCTGCACTGCAGATGGGGAAATGAAGACTGAAAGGTTAAGTGATGTGTGCTTGGGTTCACAGCTTCTAAGGGGCAGAGCCAGGTCAACGGACTCCAAAGCACACCTTCCCCACAAACTCAAACACACAGCTACACCTCCGAGTGTGGGAGGCCCAGGACCTTGAGGAAGGGCGTAAACGCTCAGAGAAGGAGGGCTGAATATTTGCTACACACCTCTATATGCCAAGCTGTATTCTTAACATCTTTTCAACTAATCCTCCCAGTGACCCTGTGAGTTAGGCAGTTTCACCCCCGTATTACCTACTCAGAGAAGTCAGGAAACTCTGAAGGTCACTGAGCTAGTTAGTAGCAGGGCTCACAGCTGAACCCAGGTCTGTTTGAGTTTATCTTCCCTCTTACCATGATAGAGTGTTAACCAAAATGGTTTTTGGAGAAATAAGGACCATTACAGTGGTGGAAAGGAAAGACCGATAGAAAAGCAGAAACATAGCCTGAAAACTTTAGACAAATGTTCAACCTAATGGTTAAAAATTAACAGTATAGGGCTTCCCTGGTGGCGCAGTGGTTGAGAGTCCGCCTGCCGATGCAGGGGACTCGGGTTCGTGCCCCGGTCCGGGAAGATCCCACATGCCGTGAGCAGCGAGGCCCGTGAGCCATGGCCGCTGAGCCTGCGTGTCCGGAGCCTGTGCTCCGCAACGGGAGAGGCCGCAACAGTGAGAGGCCCGCATACCGCAAAAAAAAAAAAAAAAAAAAAATTAACAGTATATAATCCTGGGCTAAATAGCCTGACAACTTTTTAAATTACCTTCATTTTACTAAATTTAACCTGTCAGTTTTATATGAACATAACACACTTTAAGATCAGTTTTAAATTTGTCTTGTTATGAATAGGAGCTCAGGAGGTCTCTTGTGATAGAAATGAATTCCTGAGATCCAAATGATAATAAAGTGGGCAGATAGATGTCCAACTAGAGTGGATCTGTTAAAAGTCAGATGTAGATAAATTGGAATTCAAGTAACCAGACCTCCAGTTTAATTGAAATTTATATCTTACAGTTGAGTTTCAAGACAAAGCAAATTACAACCAAAAATAAATAAATAAATAAGCTTTTTATCAGGGATTAATCAAGGATTATTTGGAAAAGTCACTTGCCCTGAACATGTGTTTAATCTCCTTCATGGTCTACTGTAACATAATATTTAGCTAGGATTGATGTCTGTTGTCAGGACCTGAGGGCAACTGCAGATATTCAATCACCAGAGACAGATTAAATTATGTCAAATATGCCAAGGCAAGAAAGAAACGAATACATTTGAAATATATTCTGAACAAGTGGTCCTAATTATCTTTCATTTAAGTAAAAATAATAAGTAGAAGATCCCTTAAACAGCTTACTAGTTAAGGCTTTATTTACTATGTGCTGGAGGTGGCTATATAATAAAAAGAAAATAATAAAGGTATTGCAAATCTGTGTGCCCTCCTGTCTGTTCATCTTCTTTATGAGCAGTTTTAAGATTACCTTGCAGAATATGGAAGAATGTTGTTCTATCCATATTGAGCACCAGAGTTCCAATTAAGTCAATTTTGGGTCTTTAGGGGCTACCTCTAAAATTGTGAGAGTATAGGCCAATACTAACTAGTATGGACTTTACCTGCCACGTGGTGATGACTGGCACCTTGTTTTTGGCAAGTGGGATGAGAGTGTGTGTTATAGCAATCAGTGTTTATGTTTGAACCTGTATTTAAAGCCAACAAATTATTTGAAACTGGGCAATTAAACAGTGTTAAACATACTACATAAGATGCTTTCTACTGTTTAGTCTGTGGTTTCCTATGCTAGTTAATACTGTATGTAATTGACAGACAGCCATAATTCGGTCTATTCTTCATTCAGAGGTAAAAGGTAAATTGAGTAACTTTTTTTCTTTTTTAGTACATCTTAGGTGCCATTTTGTAATTTAGTCTTCCTGAAGCGTAACTACTATCACACCTTTTCAGATTCCAAAACCTTGAACCAGTGAGTCCTGTTTTCTAGTTATTATCCATTTCCCTCAGCCTAATGGAGGAGATAATAAATATGTAACATGTCAGGGGTAAGGGCTACAGACAAAGCAGAGTAAGAAGGAGTGGGCAGTGAGGAGTGATAGCATGCTATTTTAGATAGATCAAGGGGTCTCTAATGTCGCATTTGAGCAGAGACCCAGTGGAAGTGAAGGGGAGACCCGTGTTGACATCTGGGAGAAGAACGTTTCAGGTACATGCAAAGGCTCTGAGATGGACTAAGTCAGTCAGTATGATCTGAGTATGATATGATCTGAGTCAGTATTATCAGAGTAATTAAGAGGGCAAGTGGTGCAAGGTAAAGGCCAAACCATATAGTACCTTGTAGGCCATGGACAGACCTTGGATTTTGCTCTGAGTAGGATGGCGGCTGTTAGACCTTGGAACCGAGGAGTGACATGACTTAGGATTTAATGGGATCACTCTGGCTGCTGAGATGAGAATAGACTGAAGAGGATCAGTGGTGGGGTCAGGGAGACTGGTTAAGAGGATATTGCAGTCACACAGGGAAGAGATCAGAAAGGTAGTGGTAGAGGTGATGTTTTTTAAGGTAGAGCTGAAAGAACTTACTAATGGATCAAATGTGGGGAGTGATTGGAGGAGAGAAATCAAGGATGATTCCAAGGCTCTGGGCCTAATGTACTGGAGGAACGGCGTTGCCTGAATGGATGGGGAAGACTGGGTGGAACAGAATTTAAGGCAGAGGGTAGGAGGCAGGGAATAACAAGGGCTTGGTTTTGGCATGATTTGTGAGAAGTAGCAAAGATACTTTAAATATCTTTTTTTATAGTAATCTTTTATTTATTTGTTTATTTATATTAATTTTTGGCTGTGTTGGGTCTTCGTTTCTGTGCAAGGGCTTTCCCTAGTTATGGCAAGCGGGGGCCACTCTTCATCGCGGTGCGCGGGCCTCTTCACTATCGCGGCCTCTCTTGTTGCGGAGCACAGGCTCCAGACGTGCAGGCTCAGCAATTGTGGCTCACGGGCCTAGCTGCTCCGTGGCATGTGGGATCTTCCCAGACCAGGGCTCGAAACCGTGTCCCCTGCATTAGCAGGCAGACTGTCAACTACTGTGCCACCAGGGAAGCCCTAAATATCTTTTAAAAATACATTAAAGTCACATGTGTGAAGAAGACCCTGTACTTTATGTAACCAGAGAATTGCCTGATACTTCTGCCCTTCGGTCCCTTCCTAGAGTACATTTCCCTTAGTCTCTTGAATAATCTTTGTTATTGAACATTTGCTAGAGGCTTTTCCAAAATCCTAGTAAATTATTTCCCTGTTTCCCTTTTGGTGACCTGCTTGGTTATGTTCTTGGAATTTTTGGGTTCCTAATGCATGACCTTTTTAAGAACAAAGATCAGAGGCTCTAGATCCCAGTCTTATTTCTTCCCGGTTGCTTTATGTATAAACTGGGACAGCCGGGGTGAACAACTCCATGGACCCTGAACACGCCACCGCTGTAGGATTGGTCAGTTGAGCAGAGGCTATTGATTTTTTTTTTTTTTTTGGCGGTACGCGGGCCTCTCACTGTGGTGGCCTCTCCCGTTGTGGAGCACAGGCTCCGGACGCGCAGGCTCAGCGGCCATGGCTCACGGGCCCAACCGCTCCGCGGCATGTAGGATCTTCCCGGATCGGGGCACGAACCCGTGTCCCCTGCATCGGCAGGCGGACTCTCAACCACTGCGCCACCAGGGTAGCCCCTAGGCTATTGATTTTTGAATGTGTTCTTCCCACTGAACAGTGTGCTCCTTGAGGGCAGGGGTTGTTGGCTGCTTAATCTTTCTGTTTCCTGAATCTAGCCTAGCACTTGATACAAGGGTTAACAGTAAATGTTGAATATGTGAATGTTTCTGAATAAATTTTAAGAAACTAAATATGTCTTTTCTCTTTTGTCTCATTTGTATAGCGCCTGATGGCAACAAAGTGCAAGATAAGAAAACCGCGGCCTCCAACCGGCCTTCTTCTGCTATTTCAGGACAAAATAGCAACCACACAGGAAATAAACCAGGTACTATGCATTGCCTTTTCTGTGGAAAAAGGAAGGTTAACCCAAAGGACTTAGTCATGCTAGAATTTAGGAGAGCTTGGTTTCAGTCCTGCCACCAAAACACACCCTCAGACTGACTCGTACGAATGTAAGTCAGAGAACCTCTCACGCCTTGATTTTCTCTCTTTAAAATGGAGATTCAGAGCTATGCCCTACTTACCTCTCAGAATCATTTTGACAGTCAGTGAGATGGTGTATGTGAATGCACTGTTTACTGTCAAGTGTATAAGAGGAAATAATTTTGCCATTCCGCCTGAAATGATAGATATGACACACTTTTCTGTACCTGTATGCCCAGCATTGTTACATATCTCTTTTGTGACTTTTTCAAAAACCACTTAAGGAAATCATTACACACAGCATAGCTGGTATAGAATGATGTTTTTGTTCTCCATTCCCTGCAATGATTGTACACCTACACAGTAATTTTATCTAATAGCCTGTGATTCATGGTCTGTTCCACTCAGTGATACGACGAAGCAAACACTCTGTAAACATAATACAAACAATTGAATAGACAATGCAGTTGCTTCCAGGTATCCAACAACCATTGTGTGGTCCTTGAGAGAGACTAACTTACAGTCTGATGATAAGAGACAGTCAAAGGAAGGTAAAGGCAAATTGAACACCCCATGAGGTTCTTGGAAGCCTACTTCTTGCTGCATCCAAGGCCAAAGTCACTCAAGAACAGTGAATCAGTGAGAATAAAGATGGAAATAACTGTATCTAGCCCCATAGAAAACATTCCCTATTGCACCTAGTTTTGTGGGGCTTTTTTCCCATGTGGAAAAGGTTTTGAACAGAGAAGGTAAATCTAGCTTGCCATTTAGGAGAGGAATAACCAGTACTATTGCAGGTATTGCATGAGTAACCATTAGTGGCAAATGATGTGTAGTTTCAGTGGAGTTTTAATTTGTAGGCTAAGATTTCCCCATTCAGTCAGTTTGCATTTTCATTCATTTATCCATCCATCTACCCACCCAAAGCCCAGCCACCATCTAATGTTTATTGAGTAGTTGCCCTATGACTGGGACTGTGAGAGATACTATATGAGCAAATCAACAGGGCCCCTGTCCTCATGCAGCTTATTCTAGTGGACTTTTGTTCCTTATACTCCAGTAAGCATCCTTGTAGAAGTAGAAGCTCTTTAGCATGAAAATCCTGTTTGTTTTACCGTGAGAAATGAACATAGCTAAATGGTTTGTACTGGTTTTCCCTTGTTCTCCCCATCAACCGTTGCTTCTAATTCCTACATTCTTTGCTGTGCAATTTATACTTTTATATCCCGATAACTTGTTTATTTATCTGGTGCTAGTACTGTATAGGTAGTAGGGAAATATTATTAAAAGACATAATTCCTACCCTCTAGCTGACAGTATGGTGGAGTAAACCAGTATATGAATAAATCATTCTAACACAGTATTTCCATTATCAGAAGAGAGATATGCAGAGTGCATAGAAATATAGAGGCCTTGGGCTTCCCTGGTGGTGCAGTGGTTGAGAGTCCGCCTGCCGATGCAGGGAACACGGGTTCGTGCCCCAGTCCAGGAAGATCCCACATGCTGCGGAGCGGCTGGGCCCGTGAGCCATGGCCGCTGAGCCTGCATGTCCGGAGCCTGTGCTCCACAATGGGAGAGGCCACAACAGTGAGAGGCCCGCATACCGCAAAAAAAAAAAAAAAAAAGAAAAGAAATATAGAGGCCAAAAACATCTTTTCTGCTCCAACTGGCCATCTCTTTATAGAGCCGTTTGATTTATGTTGCCAGAGTCAAGTTCAGTGAGGAGACGTTTCATTTCAGATTACATCTTTTAAGTATCCTTGGGTCTGCTTCCTTGTGTATACACATAAGCAAAGATACATAGAAGACTCTTATTTTTAAAGCCACCATGTTATCTTCCTGAGCATCTCTGAAGGTGACATAAGAGGTTCCAAGTTGGAGTTCCAGGCTTGAGTAAAACCTTTTGATTTTATGGGATATGAGTCACAGGAATGTCTGTCTAGAGCAGTTTTTGTTGATTTTCTTACTGTAGGAACTTGAAAAGAGGCACATGCTGTTTTGGGGATATTTTGAGTATTGCCCTAACCAGATGCAAGTATCCTGACAATGAAAAAGGGTCCCTTTTTATCCAGTAAATTTTAGTTAAATTTCTTGCCCTCCTTTACTTTCTGATACTTATGCTCTAGAACATCTCTGATTTAGAAAGCATCTATTCACATTCAAACTGTTAATATTTTACGTTTAAAACGTATAATGGAAGATCCTCATGGTGTTTTATCAATATGTGCACACTATGTCTTGTGTTATCCAAGAGGGAAGGGTACTCTCAGCTGTGATTACTTGAACCAAGGTCAAAAGAGACACTTTGTAAAGTTACAAAGTCTGTTTATGACTCCTGTTAACTGAGGAAGTGCGAGATGCTTCTTCAGAACTCCATCAGCTGCCTCCAAATGGTAAAAGGTTTGTTTGTTTGTTTGTTTGTTTGTTTAGCAGATGTAAGCTTTTATATATAGAATTTCCTGGATAAACAACAAGGTCCTACTGTATAGCACAGGGAACTACATTCAATATCCTATGATAAACCATCATGAAAAAGAATATTAAAAAAAGTGTATACATGTATAACTGAATCACCCTGCAGTACAGCAGAAATTAACACAACACTAAATCAACCACACTTCAACAAAAGAAAGTTGTCTGTGTATGACCTAAAATCAAGCCTTGGACTCCACTGTTCCACCCACTTTGGGAAACACCAAGCGTCCATTGTTCTCCTTCTGTTACACCCTCCTCCCATCCCATCCACACTTCTTAAAGCCAAGTGTGTCTCTGGCGATCCTTCTCAGTTGCCACATCCCCTGTGAAGCTTTTCCTGAGAACGAGCTGAATTCCCTCTGCGCTTCGAGTGATTATTTCTTAGAGGACTCATTTCACCTCGTCCTTGATTGTAACCCAAATGGTAAAAGTTTGACCTGACTAGAAGAGAAAATTGCATTTTCTTCATGAACTACTGTGCACATACCTGAGAAAAGCAGAAACTCCAGTTTATTAAAAATGCCTCTTAATTCCTATCCCTCTACTATTCCCCACCACAAGTCTTTAGAAGAGCCAGTAGAACTTTCTTCTTATAAATAATAAATAAATTTCCCTCATGGAGGAAAACATGACTTGTAATCTTCCAGCCGTTTTCTGATTCTAATGACTCTGTAGATGTCATGCTGTGAAAAGGGGAGACAGGATTGAGTTAAAGATGGGATTTTAAGCCCTAACTCTGACACTTAACTGTGCCACCTTCCTTAGTCACATGCATTTATTTCCTTCCGTTTTCTCATTTGGAAAATAGGCGCAATAAATCTTCATTGAATGACTAGCTGCTTGGCTAACTCATAGGATTATTGTGAAGAATAAACTGATAATATATATGGAAGTCCTTGTAAAATGCAAAGCCCTAACAGAAGTAGTTTACTGTATAAACATTAGTGGTTCAGATAGGAGTCAAGGTCTAGGGAGTTCTTGGAAAAAAGCCTTGTCAAAGTGAGTTGATTTTCTTGATCTTTGAGGGTCACTCTTTAGTTCCGATTTTTGCAGAATAGTCCAGGTTTACACACGTGGCCACAGGCAGACTCTTACCAGCACGCCCTTTCACTTTTAAAAGTGCCCTCATTTGGGTGGTCCCTCTACTTTGTAATCATCACAGGTAGGAGGTTGGATGCAGGGTGTAGCTGCAAGTTTACCGCCACCGAAATCCTATTTCTCTTAAAACTTCTCCATCTGAGAATAAGTAACTCAGTTCTATTCTAACAATGTTAGATCTGTTGGGAAACAATGTGAAATGTTCGTGATGTCAAATCATTTTCTATACCTTCATTTTGTTCCAGAGAAAAGTGATATGAGGGTAGAAATGAGAGGGAGACAAAAATTACAGAAAATTCACTATTTACTTGGAATTATTCAATTGTATTTTTTCTTTCTGAAATCCTACCTTTAAAGATCATTTTTATCAGTTTTTAGTTATTAAATCTTAAAATTGTAATCACTAGTATTTACATTTTTAAAAGTCTGTTGTCAGCTACAAGATTGGTATGAGTTTGCCCCAGTAGTGAAGGTTAATGGAAGTGTACTGGCTCTGAAAGTTAGCTAAAGCTGTTGGCTCATTTGTTTATTCATTCTCTCTTTTTTTTTGGCCACGCGCTTGGCATGTGGGGTTCTTAGTTCCCTGACCAGGGATTGAGCCCACGCCCCCTGCATTGGAAGCGCAGAGTCTTAACCACTGGACCGCCAGGGAAGTCCCCTCATTCATTCACTTAATAAGTACTTATCGAATGCCTTCCTTCCTGTCAGGTATAGTCCTAGGCATGGGGAATATAACAATGAACAAAACTGACCAGGCTCTGCTCTTCCCTACCTGCATTCACAGCCATCTTTCGTCTGTGACGGGGTGTTCATTAACATTCTAGTATCAAACTGGCTTTTTCTTAATGTGACCAGAAGGACGGAAACAGAATTCAAACTGAATACCTTTTTCACTCTACAGTATTTTCTATTGCCAGGTCCCCAAACCAACCAAAATTGTCTAGCATGTCATAGTCAGTATGCATCTTATACCTTAGAAATGTGTTGCATTTGTTCTTAACTTCCTCAAACCTAATTCTAAATAAATACTGATTGAGATCAGTACTGAAGTGATAAAGGTGGCCAGTGGGAATTATCCAACTTTTAAGGATTGCCCTTATTTATAGTTTTTATTGATATATCTGCATAGAACTGTATACAGCCTGTTGTTGTATACAGTTGTTACCAGACAGGATACAGTTTGTGAAGAGTGTAATTTTCATATGAAATGATAGCGTAGAAATCAGAGGTGAACTATGCCCCCTCTTGCATTGCTCTTTTCCAACTATGCATCTAAAAGGCAAGCAAGCATTCCATTGCATAACTGAGTATTGCCTCATGACTGCAGGAACATCAGTTATTGACTTAGAGTTCTCAGGGTTGGTTTGGATGGAAGAAGGTAGGTGAGGATGAGTGTGTGTGTCCCATACGTTGTTATTAAAACCTTCTTTTCAAAATTTTGTGTGAAATTTGGCAAGTACTTGAAAGTAAGCTAGAAATGTCACATACTCTGTATTCCATGAACAAAATTTGACTTTATAGACTCTGTTTTACAGACTTTCTATAATGTGCTTATGTGGCTTTTATAAATAAAGTTGATTTTCAGGTTTCATAATAAAATCAAAGTTTTCATGAGGGAGTGAAACCTCATTATTTATTTATTTATTTATTTATTTATTTATTTATTTATTTTGCTTTATAACAAATTTAATCAGTTATACATATACATATGTTCCCATATCCCCTCCCTTTTGCGTCTCCCTCCCACCCCTCCAGGCGGCCACAAAGCACCGAGCTGATCTCCCTGTGCTATGCGGCTGCTTCCCACTAGCTATCTACCTTACGTTTGGTAGTGTATATATGTCCATGCCACTCTTTCACTTTGTCACAGCTTACCCTTCCCCCTCCCCATATCCTCAAGTCCATTCTCTAGTAGGTCTGTGTCTTTATTCCTGTCTTACCCCTATGTTCTTCATGACATTTTTTTTTCTTAAATTCCATATATATGTGTCAGCATACAGTATTTGTCTTTCTCTTTCTGACTTACTTCACTCTGTATGACAGGCTCTAGGTCCATCCACCTCATTACAAATAGCTCAATTTCATTTCTTTTTATGGCTGAGTAATATTCCATTGTATATATGTGCCACATCTTCTTTACCCATTCATCCGATGATGGACACTTAGGTTGTTTCCATCTCCGGGCTATTGTAAATAGGGCTGCTATGAACATTTTGGTACATGTCTCTTTTTGAATTATGGTTTTCTCAGGGTATATGCCCAGTAGTGGGATTGCTGGGTCATATGGTAGTTGTATTTGTAGTTTTTTAAGGAACATCCGTACCGTTCTCCATAGTGGCTGTACCAATTCACATTCCCACCAGCAGTGCAAGAGTGTTCCCTTTTTTCCACACCCTCTCCAGCATTTATTGTTTCTAGATTTTTTGATGATGGCCATTCTGACTGGTGTGAGATGATATCTCATTGTAGTTTTGATTTGCATTTCTCTAATGAGTAAAGATGTTGAGCATCCTTTCATGTGTTTGTTGGCAGTCTGTATATCTTCTGTGGAGAAATGTCTATTTAGGTTTTCTGCCCATTTTTGGATTGGGTTGTTTGTTTTTTTGTTATTGAGCTGCATGAGCTGCTTATAAATTTTGGAGATTAATCCTTTGTCAGTTGCTTCATTGGCAAATATTTTCTCCCGTTCTGAGGGTTGTCTTTTGGTCTTGTTTATGGTTTCCTTTGCTGTGCAAAAGCTTTGAAGTTTCATTAGGTCCCGTGTGTTTATTTTTGTTTTTATTTCCATTTCTCTAGGAGGTGGGTCAAAAAGGATCTTGCTGTGATTTATGTCATAGAGTGTTCTGCCTATGTTTTCCTCTAAGAGTTTGATAGTGTCTGGCCTTACATTTAGGTCTTTAATCCATTTTGAGCTTATTTTTGTGTATGGTGTTAGGGAGTGATCTAATCTCATACTTTTACATGTCCCTATCCAGTTTTCCCAGCACCACTTATTGAAGAGACTGTCCTTTCTCCACTGTACATTCCTGCCTCCTTTATCAAAGATAAGGTGACCATATGTGCGTGGGTTTATCTCTGGGCTTTCTATCCTGTTCCATTGATCTATCTTTCTGTTTTTGTGCCAGTACCATACTGTCTTGATTACTGTAGCTTTGTAGTATAGTCTGAAGTCAGGGAGCCTGATTCCTCCAGCTCCATTTTTCGTTCTCAAGATTGCTTTGGCTATTCGGGGTCTTTTGTGTTTCCATACAAATTGTGAAATTTTTTGTTCTAGTTCTGTGAAAAATGCCAGTGGTAGTTTGATAGGGATTGCATTGAATCTGTAGATTGCTTTGGGTAGTAGAGTCATTTTCACAATGTTGATTCTTCCAATCCAAGAACATGGTATATCTCTCCATCTATTTGTATCATCTTTAATTTCTTTCATCAGTGTCTTATAATTTTCTGCATACAGGTCTTTTGTCTCCTTAGGTAGGTTTATTCCTAGATATTTTATTCTTTTTGTTGCAATGGTAAATGGGAGTGTTTCCTTGATTTCACTTTCAGATTTTTCATCATTAGTATATAGGAATGCCAGAGATTTCTGTGGATTAATTTTGTATCCTGCAACTTTACCAAATTCATTGATTAGCTCTAGTAGTTTTCTGGTAGCATCTTTAGGATTCCCTATGTATAGTATCATGTCATCTGCAAACAGTGACAGCTTTACTTCTTCTTTTCCGATTTGGATTCCTTTTATTTCCTTTTCTTCTCTGATTGCTGTGGCTAAAACTTCCAAAACTAGGTTGAATAAGAGTGGTGAGAGTGGGCAACCTTGTCTCGTTCCTGATCTTAGTGGAAATGGTTTCAGTTTTTCACCATTGAGGACGATGCTGGCTGTGGGTTTGTCATATATGGCCTTTATTATGGTGAGGAAAGTTCCCTCTATGCCTACTTTCTGCACGGTTTTTATCATAAATGGGTGTTGAATTTTGTCGAACGCTTTCTCTGCATCTATTGAGATGATCATATGGTTTTTCTCCTTCAATTTGTTAATATGGTGTATCACATTGATTGATTTGCGTATATTGAAGAATCCTTGCATTCCTGGAATAAACCCCACTTGATCATGGTGTATGATCCTTTTAATGTGCTGTTGGATTCTGTTTGCTAGTATTTTGTTGAGGATTTTTGCATCTATGTTCATCAGTGATATTGGCCTGTAGTTTTCTTTCTTTGTGACATCCTTGTCTGGTTTTGGTATCAAGGTGATGGTGGCCTCGTAGAATGAGTTTGGGAGTGTTCCTCCCTCTGCTATATTTTGGAAGAGTTTGAGAAGGATAGGTGTTAGCTCTTCTCTAAATGCTTGATAGAATTCGCTTGTGAATCCATCTGGTCCTGGGCTTTTGTTTGTTGGAAGATTTTTTATCACAGTTTCAATTTCAGTGCTTGTGATTGGTCTGTTCATATTTTCTATTTCTTCCTGATTCAGTCTTGGCAGGTTGTGCATTTCTAAGAATTTGTCCATTTTTTCCAGGTTGTCCATTTTATTGACATAGTGTTGCTTGCAGTAATCTCTCATGATCTTTTGTATTTCTGCAGTGTCAGTTGTTACTTCTCCTTTTTCATTTCTAATTCTATTGATTTGAGTCTTCTCCCTTTTTTTCTTGATGAGTCTGGCTAATGGTTTATCAATTTTGTTTATCTTCTCAAAGAACCAGCTTTTAGTTTTATTGATCTTTGCTATCGTTTCCTTCATTTCTTTTTCATTTATTTCTGATCTGATTTTTATGATTTCTTTCCTTCTGCTAACTTTGGGATGTTTTTGTTCTTCTTTCTCTAATTGCTTTAGGTGCAAGGTTAGGTCGTTTATTCGAGATGTTTCCTGTTTCTTAAGGTGGGATTGTATTGCTATAAACTTCCCTCTTAGAACTGCTTTTGCTGCATCCCATAGGTTTTGGGTCGTCGTGTCTCCATTGTCATTTGTTTCTAGGTATTTTTTAATTTCCTCTTTGATTTCTTCAGTGATCACTTCGTTATTAAGTAGTGTATTGTTTAGCCTCCATGTGTTTGTATTTTTTACAGCTCTTTTCCTGTAATTGATATCTAGTCTCATAGCATTGTGGTCGGAAAAGATACTTGACACAATTTCAGTTTTCTTAAATTTACCAAGGCTTGATTTGTGACCCAAGATATGATCTATCCTGGAGAATGTTCCATGAGCACTTGAGAAAAATGTGTATTCTGTTGTTTTTGGATGGAATGTCCTATAAATATCAATTAAGTCCATCTTGTTTAATGTATCATTTAAAGCTTGTGTTTCCTTATTTATTTTCATTTTGGATGATCTGTCCATTGGTGAAAGTGGGGTGTTAAAGTCCCCTACTATGATTGTGTTACTGTCGATTTCTCCTTTTATGGCTGTTAGTATTAGCCTTATGTATTGAGGTGCTCCTATGTTTGGTGCATAAATATTTACAATTGTTATATCTTCTTCTTGGATCGACCCCTTGATCATTATGTAGTGTCCTTCTTTGTCTCTTCTAGTAGTCTTTATTTTAAAGTCTATTTTGTCTGATATGAGAATTGCTACTCCAGCTTTCTTTTGGTTTCCATTTGCATGGAATATCTTTTTCCATCCCCTTACTTTCAGTCTGTATGTGTCTCTAGGTCTGAAGTGGGTCTCTTGTAGACAGCATATATATGGGTCTTGTTTTTGTATCCATTCAGCCAATCTGTGTCTTTTGGTGGGAGCATTTAGTCCATTTACATTTAAGGTAATTATCGATATGTATGTTCCTATTCCCATTTTCTTAATTGTTTTGGGTTCGTTATTGTAGGTCTTTTCCTTCTGTTGTGTTTCTTGCCTAGAGAAGTTCCTTTAGCATTTGTTGTAAAGCTGGTTTGGTGGTGCTGAACTCTCTCAGCTTTTGCTTGTCTGTAAATGTTTTAATTTCTCCATCAAATCTGAATGAGATCCTAGCTGGGTAGAGTAATCTAGGTTGCAGGTTTTTCTCCTTCATCACTTTAAATATGTCCTGCCACTCCCTTCTGGCTTGTAGAGTTTCTGCTGAGAGATCAGCTGTTATCCTGATGGGGATTCCCTTGTGTGTTATTTGTTGTTTTTGCCTTGCTGCTTTTAATATGATTTCTTTGTGTTTAATTTTTGACAGTTTGATTAATATGTGTCTTGGCATATTTCTCCTTGGATTTATTCTGTATGGGACTCTCTGTGCCTCCTGGACTTGATTAACTATTTCCTTTCCCATATTAGGGAAGTTTTCAACTATAATCTCTTCAAATATTTTCTCAGTCCCTTTCTTTTTCTCTTCTTCTTCTGGAACCCCTATAATTCGAATGTTGGTGTGTTTAATGTTGTCCCAGAGGTCTCTGAGACTGTCCTCTGTTCTTTTCATTCTTTTTTCTTTATTTTGCTCTGCAGCAGTTATTTCCACTATTTTATCTTCCACGTCACTTATCCGTTCTTCTGCCTCAGTTATTCTGCTAGTGATCCCATCTAGAGTATTTTTTATTTCATTTATTGTGTTTTTAATCGATGCTTGATTCATCTTTAGTTCTTCTAGGTCCTTGTTAACTGTTTCTTGCATTTTGTCTATTCTATTTCCAAGATTTTGGATCTGGGAAATAGAATCTTGGATCATCTTTACCATCATTATTCTGAATTCTTTTTCAGGTAGACTGCCTATTACCTCTTCATTTGTTAGGTCTGGTGGGTTTTTATCTTGCTCCTTCTCCTGCTGTGTGTTTTTCTGTCTTCTCATTTTGCTTATGTTACTGTGTTTGGGGTCTCCTTTTTGCAGGCTGCAGGTTCGTAGTTCCCGTTGTTTTTGGTGTCTGTCCCCAGTGGCTAAGGTTGGTTTAGTGGGTTGTGTAGGGTTCCTGGTGGAGGGGACTAGTGCCTGTGTTCTGGTGGATGAGGCTGGATCTTGTCTTTCTGGTGGGCAGGTCCACGTCTGGTGGTGTGTTTTGGGGTGTCTGCGGACTTTTTATGATTTTAGGCCACCTCTCTGCTAATGGGTGGCATTGTGTTCCTGTCTTGCTAGTTGTTTGGCATAGGGTGTCTAGCACTGTAGCTTGCTGGTCGTTGAGTGAAGCTGGGTGCTGGTGTTGAGATGGAGATCTCTGGAAGATTTTCGCCATTTGATATTATGTGGAGCTGGGAGGTCTCTTGTGGACCAGTGTCCTGAAGTTGGCTCTCCCACCTCAGAGGCACAGCACTGACTCCTGGCTCCTCAATTTGGGATGATTTGTTGTCTATTCATGTATTCCACAGATGCAGGGTACATCAAGTTGATTGTGGAGCTTTAATCTGCTGCTTCTGAGGCTGCTGGGAGAGGATTCCCTTTCTCTTCTTTGTTCTCACAGCTCCTGGGTCTCAGCTTTGGATTTGGCCCCGCCTCTGCGTGTAGGTCACCGGAGGGCGTCTGTTCTTTGCTCAGACAGGACAGGGTTCGAAACCTCATTATTTAAGGACTTTTTTTAAGCAATAAGTAATTGTTGGAAGTCTTTCTTCTAACTTCATGTTGGCTTTTGTTCTCAGATCATTTTTTCTTCAAAATACCATTTTGCTCTGGCTGTCATTTCCAAAAACAAATGACAGCAGAACTCCCCTGTCTGTGATCCTTAACGAAGTGCCTGAGGGGAGTCCACGTGCCCCTCTTCTAGTGTCAGAGGAAAACCTTTTGGGACCAGAGGCCACATTTTTCTACATAAAAAATATTTGAGACCTCATAAATGATTAGAAAATCTGGGAAGTAATTATCATAATGAGTATGAGCTAGTGAGGGGTTCATATTACGAATTTTTTAAAAAGCATACCTTAAAGCAAAGGAAAAGCATAAAATATCATCGCCTGGTCCTGCCCATGATGCACACTGCCAGGTTTATGCAGCTCCTAATGTGCTTTTAGACAGTTCTTATTTCCCTTAAATGTACAAATTCTGTGACGTTTAAGACACATTTGGGATGCAGGTCCTTTAAGTCTGTTGATGAAGCTCTGCCAGTTGTCTCTAAAGTATTATTCCAGTAGGTTTCTATTTTTAATAAGAGATCTTAAAATTGTGATGTTAATTAAGTAGCAGGGACAATAAAGCTGATTTTAAGTGTAATTATCATCATCATCATCATTATTATTATTACTATGCTTTTCATTTTATTTAGTAACAGGCAGAGTGAGTGTATTCATGTGGCCCTCTGCTGGAAACCCCTCGGTGGCATCTCACTCAGAGCATAATGCAGAGTCCTCACCAGGCCCCCAGGTCTCTGGCCCCATCACTTACTGATCTCACTCTGCTCCAGTGGCTCAGATCTTCATGTCATTTCTTGAACACCTTAGGTGCTCATAACCTCAGGGCCTTTGCACTTGCTTTTCCTCTCTTGGAATATCTGCACGGGTAGCTCCCTTACTTCCATCAGGTTTTTACACATAAAAGCTACCATCACAATTAGACTTCCCTTGGCACCTATCCAAGATGTCAGACCTCCCCTTCCCGCCATTTCACAACCCCCTTGGCTGTTTTGCTATCTCCTTAGCATTTATCGCAGTCTAACATTTTATATATTGCCCCTTTTTTCACTCTCTATATTTTACTTATTTATTCTATAAATTTCCCCTAAACAAACCCCATTTGGTCAAAGATTTCTGTCTTTTTTGTTAATAGCTCTCTTTTCAGCACATACAACACTGTCTGGTGCACAGTAGATATTCAGTGTGTTCAGTAAATGAATGAATTTATTGAGATTTATCAAGTGCTAGACACTGTGCTAACGCTGTTACAAGCATTATTTTATTTAATCCTTTCGATGATGTGAGATAGATAGGTTCTATTTTACCCTCATAGGCAATAAGTGAAAAACCCATGAACCCCATATCATAGCTTAAGGCTTAGAGAGCTGGGTGAGTAATTCGGCCAAATCTCACAGCAAGTGAGTGACAGAACCGGAAGTGATCTCATGCCTGTCTGACTCCAGAGCTGGGCTGTTCACATCTATCTGGTGAACATCTATTTAGTAAAATAAATTCACTTAGGAGTCTATGTGTTGTTAAGGAACAGGCTTTTTAAAGCATAAAAACAATAGAGGTTCAGTAGCTTAGGAACACAAAACCTCATATATATTGTTTGATAAAAATAAGCCAAAGGCACAGTTATGTTTTACACAAATCTTGGGGGGGCTATGTGTCTTTTTATTTTACTTTATTTTTTTGAGTTTTATTGAGATATAATTGACATACAGCATCAATTAAACTGTAAGTTTAAGGTGTACAGCATAATGACTTGACTTATATTGTGAAATGTTTAACCCAATGTGTTTAGTTAACATCCATCATCTTATACAAAAAAAAAAAAAAGAAAAAGAAATGGTTTTTTTCCTTGTGATGAGAAAACTCTAAGAATCTAACCTCTTATGTAATATTTTTAAAAAGAAGATAATACTTGGAAATTCTCAGGAAAATTATAATAAAGTGTGTCACTGAAAGTATAGTTACATGTACTAATGGTTGTCATGTTACTATACGTAAGATGTAGTAGTATTTCATTCATCAGATTTACTGGACAAAAAGATATTTATCCGTGCATATCATTTCTTAAAATCTGCCCCTCTTCTCATGTTTTTTTTTTCTCCTTTTCAGACCCTCCACCAGTGCTGCGTGTTGACGACCGGCAGCGGCTGGCGAGGGAGCGGCGTGAGGAGCGGGAGAAGCAGCTAGGTATCCCCAGCCCTCTCTTGAGCTTTCAAGGACACCATTGTTGAAATGTTACTCTTTTCCCCTAGAGGATGATGGACAAACAGACATCACTTTAATAAGCATGCTTTCTAGCATGCCTTTATGAGTTTTGCAGATGAATTGGGAAACACAATTTAGTATGTTGATATAAACATAGAACTAGGGCTTCCCTGGTGGCGCAGTGGTTGGGAGTCCGCCTGCCGATGCAGGGGACATGGGTTCGTGCCCCGGTCCGTGAGGATCCCACATGCCGCAGAGCGGCTGGGTCCATGAGCCATGGCCGCTGAGCCTGCGCATCCGGAACCTGTGCTCCGCAACGGGAGAGGCCACAACAGTGAGAGGCCCACATACCGCAAAACAAACAAACAAACAAACAAAACCCATAGAACTAAATTTTAAGCAACAATGAAGTCCGGCCCAGGATTAGGGACATCTTCATTTCTTGTATCGTAATGACAGTTTAATGTGGCACCGGAGGGCATGTATATATGAGAGGCGTGATGGCTCAGCTTACATTTTACAACTTAAAAAATACCAGGAGAGGGTTTCCCTGGTGGCACAGTGGTTAAGAGTCCGCCTGCCGATGCAGGGGACACGGGTTCGTGACCCAGTCTGGGAAGATCCCACATGCCGCGGAGCAGCTGGGCCCGTGAGCCATGGCCGCTAAGCCTGCGCGTCCGGAGCCTGTGCTCCGCGACGAGAGAGGCCACAACAGTGAGAGGCCCGCGTACCGCAAAAAAAAACAAAACAGGAGAGCCAGCATGTGGTTCTTTTTATGTGAACAGTTATGAGACTGTGCACTGCTAGGGCACTCACTGCTTTCCCTGTTAAAATAATGCTGCTGTTGAATTTATAGACTGATGCTACCAATGTGCTGCCAGGAAAAACACAAGACCTGTGCTGAGGGGTCTGATTTTTCTTTTGTTATCTAAGGCCCTTGCAAAAGGTTAGCAACTGCAGCATTTGCCACATAATCACCTAGAGAGCTGGGTCACAGGACTAGCTTACCAGGAAGCCAAGATCCGAGCACTCAGCAGTCCTTGTCTTCCAGAACACTGAGTGAGGATATTGGTGCCAGCTCCTCCTTTAATGTCCATTTATGCAAAGTTGCTAAAACAGGATACTCTCTTTATGTGCCTTGGAAAGATGAAATGCCTAGTCAGTGTGTCTCATTGTTTCTGGAGCGTCTGGATATTTTAAAACCAGAGCTGAGTTAGGTTGCCACAGTCTTTCCAGTGGATGACCTATAACTTTTCTAAAGTTCTACTGCATTTTGTAAAAGTTAATGTTTCAGTTGGAAAACCCAGCCCCATATCCCATCTCTGATTATTTGTATTCAAGAATCCAGATTTGTGAAATTCACTGGAAGCTGGTTTTCAAAAGTCTGTTGACATTGTTTACATTCTTTGAACACAGGCCTCTTTCTCTCCCTTGCCATCACGGTCATGTGAGGTCATTTCTTTTGCTGCCAAGGTTTTTTCAACACAAATTTCAATGACTTGCTGAAAGTAAACAAGCTGCGTGTTTCTGTGTTTAGAGTTTGCACCCAGGCTTGAAGTTCCCTGCCTCTGTCAGGTCTCCCTCGGGCTGGTAGGTTCTTGGAGAACAGGGGTGCCTGTGGCCCTGAGGGGGGTCCCTCTTTGCTTGGAGTGCTGTGCAGTCTGGAGATCTTTCTTCTGTGAACTGTGCCCACTGCTCCCCAGTAAAGGTCAGTTAGACAAGTGGATCAGAACTGAGAGGGAAAGGCAGAGCTACTAAAGCAAGAAGAGATTCCAGGTGAGCATAATTATTTACACTGTGGTTTTGGATCCATCCAAGGAAAGATAAGCACTTGTGTCCTCTCCCCTCTCCACCCCATCCCTGTTGGGTTAGGTTTCCCACTGTTAAATGTCTCCTTAGCACTGCAATGCGGATTCATATCTACCTGAGTAAAAGTAGCTCCATAGGGTCAGGAGACTACTCCTTTATAATTTAAATCCCATCATGAATTAGCTTCTACATCTTAACTCATACCTTTCCATTTGGGTTTCTTTGTCTTTCAAATCCAGGCGTTAGTTTTTTTTGTAGAAAGTATAAATATGCTAGTCACACAAAAATCATTTCCCTTCTTATGCTATAAAGTTGTATAGCTCTGAGCCTGCAGATTCTCCCTACAAGTTGCCTAACTTTATCTGTTGTGTGGCTGGGTTTCTTCTTAATATGTGGCCCCATTTTAATTCATATCGATGATGTAGAACATGGCTTATTAGTTTATATAGTTAAAAACTCTATTTGCTAGGTATTGTGTTAAGAAGATGAATAAAGGTTGAGGCCCAGCCCTCCAGGGCTAGCTACAGTCTAGTGGTGGGGAGGCGGGAACAGATAAACACACAGCAATTCTAATAGAGGGTGGTATTGAAGGGGTGTGCACATGGGGCATCGAGAACCCCACAGAAGGACCTAACCCAGCCTGAGGATGTCAGGGGCCACCTGAACGTCCAACTAGAGGATGAAGAGGAGTCATCCAAGGAGCTAGAAGAGGTGGGGACTATAGAGCACTGACGCAAGACAAGTGGCAAAAGGGCATCTGGTAACAGACCCAACCTGCTTATCAGATTCAGATTCTTTTTTTTTTTTTTTTTTTTTTTTTTTGCGGTATGTGGGCCTCTCACTGTTGTGGCCTCTCCCCTTGTGGAGCACAGGCTCCGGATGCGCAGGCTCAGCGGCCATGGCTCACGGGCCCAGCCACTCCACGGCATGTGGGATCCTCCCGGACCGGGGCACGAACCCGTGTCCCCTGCATCGGCAGGCAGACTCTCAAACCACTGCACCACCAGGGAAGCCCTTATCAGATTCTTATATGGGTCAAAGTAACGTTCAGATTATTGTATTATCCTGTGGTCACAGCTTTACTTTGTTGGTGAGCTAGCATATCATAGACATGGTTTTTCTTTCTTCTTACCTCTACCATATTTAATACCATAGTTTTCCTTCTTTTTTTTTGACCCCACCACTCAGTTTGTGGGATCTTGGTTCCCCTGACCAGGGATTGAACCTGGGCCCTCGGCAGTGAGAGGAGTCCTAACCACTGGACCGCCAGGGAATTCCCAGTTTTCCTTAATTTTGATCTTATCTCTTTTGTTGTTGTTGACAGTCATAATTTTAACGAAATACATTTTTATCTATCATATTTCTATTTTATTTTACTCATTTTTATTTTTTACTGCATTATTTGCATTTTCTTTTAAAATTTCTTTTAAATTTTGGCCTATTCTTTTACACTTAAGCTGTCAGAGTAGAAACTAATCTTCATAAATACACAAACATACATGCACATGTACATTTGTAAAAGAGTCATCTAAAATCTAGCATCTAATTTAAGCTGTGCCTTAGAATACATAAGGGTAATTTCTAAAAAAATTTTAGTTCTAAAAGAAAAAGTGCAGCTGATAAACTACCATAAATATAAACTGTGCTTTGCATAAGCTATGATGGGAGTAGAATAGTTTAAAAGAAAAAAAAAAAAGGTGGGAGGGGTGGGGAAGGGCTGTCACTTAATAGCAGGTCTTTGGGGTGTGCTTTTTGAAAACACAAAAGCAGTCGATAATATCAACTATTATCAAACTTTCAAACTTTAAAGCTTTCCAAGTTAGAAAAAAAAATACTTTCCAGAAATTCCAACAAAGCAAAGTTTAAAGTCATTGGCCAGTGAGATTGATTATTCACTATTGGATATAGGTTGAAATTAACATTGAAATCATTAAAGATTTTTTTCTGTAATCGACATTTTTAAAAAGCAAGTTAAAAAGAGGGGGAATAAAGGTCTTTGTTTTGGGTTGCAAGTCATGTTTGTATTGTTTTGCAAACAGGGAGGATCTATTAATAACTTTCTGTAGGATAAATTTCTGAGTCATGCTTTAATGCTTTATGGTAGGATTATGTCATGTGGCCTGCTCTTTCCACATTATCCCTCAATTTATCACATAAAATCAGGCATAATTCTTCAAGTACGGGACTGTTCTGTTTGTTTGGTTGAGCATATGCACTCTGAAAGCTTTATTTTTCTGCCTTAAAAGGTTTTCCCATGAAGAAATCTCCTCAACCACTCTATTTCATCTGATTCTATTCAGGCCATTCCTTCAAACTTCTCTCTCTTGACTTCTGCATCTTTTTTACCATCTCTCTTCTAAGCTTTAATTTTGGTTCTCTTCCTGGGGTAAGTGGGAGAATTGTATTTGTAATTGTACAAAAAAGGAGAGTTGTGTCATGGTTTCAACCCTCCTTTTTTGATAACATGGGTTTCACATTTCCAACTCACTCATGAGGCAGTAGATGCTTTCCTGTTGTCTGAAACTCAACCTCTATACCAGAGGTCCCCAACCTTTTTGGCACCAGGGACCAGTTTCGTAGAAGACAATTTTTCCATGGGGGCGTGGTGGTTGGTTGGTATAGGCGGTAAGGTGAGCGATGGGGAGCGGCAGGTGAAGCTTTGCTTGCTTGCCCACCCCCCACCTCCTGCTGTTCAGCCTGCTTCCTCACAGACCTCAGACCTCTACCGGTCCGTGGCCCACAGGTCGGGGACCCCCACTCTATACAACTACATTGCCCATCAACGTTCACTCCAGAACACTCCTCTGAGGAATTTCTGTGTCTCGGTCAATTGCACCAGCATCCCCCTGCCCCTCCCAATTATCTTTCCGCTATTTTTGATGCTTTCTCCTGCTGCTGGAGGCACTGGCATCTTTCTACCAGCCTTAACTACTGCATCATTTACAGAATGAAACGTGGTGGTCCAGGGCTGTGCACTGCCTAGTCTCCACTCAGACCTGTTGAGCTGCTTGTAGGCACCAGTGGTCAGTCTGGACTCAGCCTAGTCCTCTAGCTGGGGCTTCAGCTACCTCTAGCCTGGTTTGTAGGTGGAATTTGTCACACTCACTATCCCTGAATCCATTTAGTCACAAGACCAGCAGGCCTCTGTCTTCAACATAGGTCTCAGATCCATGCCTTTAAATTTGCTGCCTCTGCTCTCATCCTAGTTCAGACCTTAGTAAATTTAGATTTTAGTTACCCAAAACTATCTCATAGATGTACCTCATTCCTCCAGCTCGGTCACGGTTAGTTCCAGTCCTTCTTTTTGACGCCTTCCTGGTTTTTATGATCTTTCCCCTTTTGGAAACTCTCATTTTCTTACTCTATATCTTGCATAACTATCATATTTTAGCTCATGTTCTAGTGCTACTTTATATGCTACTGAACTTTTTGTATTTGGAGTTTATAGAACTTTCTGGTTGTATATATTTTAAGCTTTTAAAGGATATGGCCATGGTTTTCTAATTCTTTTTATCCCAATATTCAGCGCTAAATATAAAACAGACACATAATAAATATTTGCTGATTTTCCTGATTTTACCCAAGCCTTTAATTACATATTAATAATATTAATATTATTCATTAATAATAATAATGTTTATTGAGCACTAACTATGGGCCAAGCAGTGTTCTAAACACTTCACTCTGTATTATCACATTTAGGTGCAAATTATCACAATGGTTGTACTTTTTGTTGTGTGAGCCTGCCATAGTTGCTGATGTTAAGTTATTTTATGGACTGTCATTTATTTTATTTTAAAAGTGCATTGTGATAATTTAGCTCAGGGGAGGAACTGAATCTTAAAAAAATGGGATAGTTAATAGACCCTTTTTTCTTTCTGCCATATCAACTATTTAAGCATATTTTTAATATGTACAGGGTCACCAATATCAATGTTTACATTCTTCAACAAGTGGTGATTCTGTTAAGTAGAGAGTGGTCCCTATGCTTCAGATGCGGTGGTATATTTTCCGAAGTTTCAGAGCTGGACACATACCCAGCTCTCACGTGGAGGAAGAGCTATTCTGCTTCCTCATGCACAAGCAAGGTACATGAGTGCTGTACTCACTGTCCATTCGACACAGAACCAGAGGGTAAATGTAAGTGTTGGAGCAGATTCTGATCTTTTTGAGAAAATTTTGTGGCATTGACCATTTGTTAGCCTTGGAGTCCATTAAGAGTCTGTAAGAACTTGGAATAGATCCTGGTTACTAATTTCTCTTCAAAAACATCTACAAGAATCAAAGCATGTAGAATTTATGCAATAGTATAAATTTTTGACTTTAGATAGTTTAAAGTAATACTAACTACCACCACCACCTTTTTTTACAGCTATTTCCTGCTGTTTTAATTCACATATTCATTCACCTAATATTTGATGTGTGGTCACTATTGAGCCAGGAACCCTGGGGCTCTTAAAGTGAAAGATCAATTTTCTAACCTCCTGGAATTTACATTGCTATGCACTCCACCTGGAATGTTTGTCCTGAGAGATGCATGTAGCTCATTCTCTCTCCTCCTTCCGATATTGTTTAAATGTCATCTCTTCAGTGAGGCCTTCCTTGGCCATCTTACTCAAATTTGCAGCTCCCCCAAACTAGTCCTCCATTTTTCTCCACGTCACTGTTAGTATCTAAGCATGTATATATTTTATTTGTTTGTTGTCTGTCTGCTTTCACTGGAATATAAGCTTAATAAAAGAAAGGACTTGTGTCATTTTTAAATTTCTATAGCCTAGTACCTAGAATAGTGCCTGGCGCATAGTCGATGTCTAACAATTGTTGGTTGAATGGTAAATGAATAGTAAATCTGTATGTTTCAATATAAGTAGAGGTGAATGCAGCAGGTATACTGCAAATTAGTTAGACATTACCAAATTATCAGGTAATACCCACCCTTATAATAGTCCACTCCAACAAGTCTGAAATTCTTATTCTTAAGCATTTTCTCAGTTAGACGAACGAGGATACAAAGGTAATCTATAGAATAGCTGTGCCTTAAAACTGCTTGGTCTTCATATATGTTATGAAACTAATAGTCCTACAATATGTTGACAAATTCAAAGGAATATCTAAGGAATATTTAGCAGACGAATAGTCTTCTGTGTTTAGGAAGATATAAGGTTTCCCTTTTTGAAGGTGATACAGATTAAAGTTTGAAGTATTGATGTGCATGGAGTCACATTCCCAGCTGGGGGCTTTCTGAGAGTCTATAAAATAACGGAAGCTTATCAGAGAATTGT
This sequence comes from Hyperoodon ampullatus, assembly GCF_949752795.1. Lineage (NCBI taxonomy): Eukaryota > Metazoa > Chordata > Mammalia > Artiodactyla > Ziphiidae > Hyperoodon > Hyperoodon ampullatus. The sequence goes on along the minus strand of NC_136925.1, from coordinate 62,609,275 downwards.
ATGATTGACTTATAGCTCATGAAGAAAAAATAAACTTAATCAAATCTCTCATTCAGTTCATTCATATTGGATTTTATCTCTAAGTTCAAAGCTGTACAGGAGATCTATCATAATGTATTATATTAGAAATAACAATAAGATAATCTGAAAAGGATTTTGACCTTCAATTAAACTATTTTTGCATTGTTTCTCAGATAATTTCACCACACTTCCTTGCCCTTCCAGTCACAGCTTTTCTGCTTTGCTTCCCTCCCCACCCTTCTTACTCAGTGTGTTGTCACCTCGGGCAGCAGTATTAATGAGTGCAGTCAAGAGAGAAATGATCATTTCAACCTGGCTTAGAATGTTCATCTCAAAAATGTTGATAGAGAGGTTAGAATTAATTAGTAAACAACCAGTGGTGCCGTACTCTGATTAGCATCATAAGTGAAACTGTCCCTGGTTTTACATTTCACATTATTATCATTGATAGACAGTCATTGGTTTTAATAAGACTATCCACACACCAAAAAAACAAAAACAAAAGCAGACTTTGGGAAAGTCTTTCTAATCCAAATTTTTACTGGATAAAACTTTGACAGATTTGTGGTCAACCACGGCATCTGCTCTCCTAAAGTTGTCACTTAATGAATGAAGTGTACAAAAGCTCCCAAGGCCTCCAGGCAGGTTATGAACCACCAAAGGATCTAAGTACATGTTAGTGGGAGGAATTCGGACAGGAGCACATACCAAAGCACTGCATCATGAGTCAGGCTCAGGACAGGAAAGAATAAATGGGTGTTGTGGGCTGGATTAGATAACTCAGAGGTTGAAGCTTTGACCTAAGGTGAATCATTGTGACTAAGCAGCCATTGTTTATTTCTCCCAAGTTGACTTTGCCTTTAAAGCTGACAGTTAAAAGGTCTTAAAGCCTGAAAAGTAAATGGTCTTTTAAATAGACGATGACGAAGGCCAAGAGTGACATTAGAAGATCAGGATCTTCACATTGGATGAACCCCTTGTCCCGATCTAGAGAAGGAGCTTTAGTCATGGGGAGGTGTTCCAAATCCTGCCTTTTAGCATAATGGTTCCTCGTTTTCTTCTAGAGTCAGACGGTCCAGAGTTTGGATTCCAATTCCACCACTGACTAACTTTGAGACATCAGACAGGTTACTTCACTTCTCTGTGAATAAGTTTAATAAAATAAGTTTAATAGCAGTGTCTGCCTCACTGACAGCTATGAAGGTACTGCTTGTAAATCACTTGGTGTCAGCATAAAGAATTGAGCACAGCTCACTGTGATGATGGTGGTGATAAAGATGAGGATGGCAGGTCATGTGACCCCAGAGACTGACCTAGATGCCTGGGATTGGAGAAACCTAATGTTTCTGAGCTACAGGGAGACAAAGATAGAGGGGTGTTTGTGCTTCTGGTCTAGTAGGCTGGGGCTCAGTAAGACAGCCAGGGAAGAGGATGGCAACATTCTATAAGGAGTGAAAGTGGATTAGGGTTGAGACAGTAACAAAAAGATTCCAAGGACAACCATTGCTCTGTGTGCTTTAGCAAAACTCCATTTACTTTAGCTGAGGCTAAACCCTCCTTTAGGCCTAGCTCTGAAGATAAGAAGTCCTGGCACAGTATTGCTTTCCTATCTCCAAAGAAAGGGTCTAGATATTTCACAAGTTATAAGCACTTCAGCTGTGTCTCAGCACCTCAGTCCCATTAGTCTACCGCTATGTCAAGGGAAGAAGGCAAAGTAGGAAGTCCCCTCGGGCAGGAGACACAAGTGTTGTGGGTCTCTGCAGGGTCATCCATATTACCAGGCAGTTCTCCAGTGTAATATTCAAATGAGAGGAAAGTAGAAACACAGTTTAAATGACTTGTTGAGAAGGCTTTGAATTAACACTAAGGTTCAATGTAAATCACTTTGCTTGGAACTCATATAATCCTTTAACTCCTTAGCTCATTTATTCATCATACTTACTTTTATCATCTGCTGAACTAGACACAGTTTTATATGGGTAAGAACTCAGTAAGAGCAGAGTAGTTATGATCTAGAGTACAGGTAGGAGTCTGAAGGAGCTATGGGAGTGACTTTGCCACCAGAGGAAGGGCCATTTGACCCAGGACTTGAAAGATGGTTGAAGTTTGCCAGGTGGGAAGAGGTGTTTTGAGCAGAGGGTATTTTGTAAAATTATACATGATTATACGGTCAATCTAAGGAGTTGAACTGGGGAACAGTAGGGAACCAACAGGTTTTCAAGCAGGACTGTGACATCGGGTTGGTTTGGGGGTGGGGGGGAAGATGTCTCTGAGAACAGTATGAAAGATGGATGTGAAGAGGAGATAGACTAAACACCAGGAATAAGAAGGGAATGAGGGGGCTTCCCTGGTGGCGCAGTGGTTGAGAGTCTGCCTGCCGATGCAGGGGACACGGGTTCGTGTCCCGGTCTGGGAGGATCCCACGTGCCGCAGAGCGGCTGGGCCCTTGAGTCATGGCGGCTGAGCCTGTGCATCCGGAGCCTGTGCTCTGCAGCGGGAGGAGCCACAGCAGTGAGAGGCCCGCGTACCGCAAAAAAAAAAAAAAAAAAAAAAGAAGGGAATGAGGGCTTAAATACAGTAGAATCGAAAGGATGGTGGGGGGAGACACTGAATTCTGATGTAAAATGATGGAGTCAATTGTGGAAGTGTGGAGTTAGGTTGGAGCATCCATGAGGTGAAATTGAGAATGACCTCGAGGGGTCTAACTTTGTAAACCATTAGGAGGTCATGTATCTGCTCTCAGAACATAGAAGGCAGAACAGGTTCTGGTTTGAGGTAGGGATGAATATACAGATATGAGTAAGGTTATATGATGGATCTGACCAGGAAATTCAAGTGGAAATTTTAAGCAGGAAGTTGTGAATATGGAGGAAATCGTGTGTAGTAACAGAAAGTACAGGCTTTGGAATCAGAGCTGACTTAAAATTTCATCTCTACCTCTTTTAGACCATGTGGTCCTGGGAGAGCTATTTATCCCCTTTGGGTTTTTTTTCTTCATTTGATTTTTACTACCAGACAAAATGGGATTATTATTCCCACATTTATTACAATTTTATTTTCATTTGCCTGATAGCTATTTGTTCATTCATTATTTTCTTTGACACTTTGTTTAAGGTTTGTTTCTTTTAAACTATGTACCTGGGTGTTTTGTGTTTTGACCTGGTCTAAAACTCTCAGTCTTAACTAATAGGCTTAGTTTTATTCCTTTTAGCTTAGTTTCATTCCTTTTAAACTTTGTTTTTTTCCCTTTTTATGGTAGGGGTAGGGTTGGTGGTGTAGAAGTGTAGACATTGGTTTGATGCAAGTACTGTTCAATCCATGATTCCCCGTATTAATTTAGAAGTTGTGCTATAATTTTCCATACTATTAGTGGTTACCTTTTCATTCCCATTTCTTCATTATTAAATAAAATTAATTAGTATTTCCTACACAGATGCTCTTATTTTTCAGTCCACAGCCCCCCTTCCCAGGGTTGATTAACCAAGTTAAGCCTTTTTTTTAAATTAATATTTAGCACACACAAAAAAAATCAGTGTTTTCATACCAACATAAAAATGAAATTTATTTGAATGTAAGTAATCACAATAATTATTGCGATAAAGCACAGAAATTAAATTTTTAGCTCTCAAAATCAAAACAGAAAGAAACCTAATTGTAATCCCTCATATGTCCTCAAAGGTAAAAACAACTGAATCATGGGAGTGAATTGAAAAAAGATCTTGGAGAACATTTTGTACACACTCTCTAACTTAGAAGTCAAAGGGGTTAGCTAATTTTTCCAAGGTCACACAGAATTAGCGGCAGAATCAAGATCCAAACTCAGATATTATCACTTGTCATTTTCTGACTTTTCATGATATTACTGGCTGTTCTGGTAGCCAGTGTTACCAGTAACCTATTCACATCCTTCCATATCCTAGCATGAACCTAAGCTGTGTGTGTTTCAGAGGTTCAGTGTTAACGTTGCTCTGTTCTCTGAGTGTCATCATTTTCTTTCCCTCAGATGGTAGTGGAACACGTTCTTCACCCACACTGTTGTAAGCCTGCTCAGAAGGACCAGGCTGGGCACTAGATGGTCGAATGTGACTGGGACGGGAGTTGACCCAGCCCACGAGTGCACCATCTGGTTCTCTGTCCTATCTGTGTTCTTCTGTTTAGCTGCCTTTTTTCTGTAGTGATAAGACAGGAGTTAGTATAACGATCATAAAGATTGACTCACTATAATTATCTACATGTACGGAGTCCCTACCACGCACCTGGCACTGCCCTAAGCACTCTATATGTTACCACGAGCCCACCTGGCAGCCCTGTCAGGAAGACGGCTCGAGGAAACGAGACCACAGAAGGCACTGCTTGCTCAGTGACACATACTGGGGGGTGGCAGGAGTGGGGGGTGGACTCAGGTTCCTGTGAAGCCAGAGCTTCTACTCTATCCTACACCCTTTCGTTTCAAACTCCTTTTAGTACACGAGTCACTGTGTGTTTCTAAACAGAGTTCAAATGGATGGCGAATTTCCCCTTTGTGTGGCACTGACATACTGTTACAGTGTCATTGAAGTATAATCCTGGTGGCAGCAGCTCAGGGATGGGACTGGGTTGTTAAGATCCAGGGGCCACAGTGGGTTTTCATTTCATTTTTATGTTATGATCTCAGAGTCCAGGAGAAAATGATAACTTCACAAGAGTAAAGGTTAATGATATTCATCACAGGTCCTTTTTTGGGGACATGTTATTCTTTTATAGAGCTGCCGCTATGAAATTAGTGAATGTTAATGCTTTAAATACTGAATGAGTTGTTACTTGTCTGTTCAGACCACCATAACAGACTACCATAGATTGCATGGCTTAAACAACAGAACTTTATTTTCTTACAGTTCTGGAGGCTAGAAAGTTCAAGATCGAGGCTATGGTAGGCTTCAGTTTCTGATGAGAGCTCCTTTCCTGGCTTTCAGGTGGCCGCTCTGTTCTCACGTGGTCTCTCCTCTGAGCGTGAAGAGAGAGGGAGAGTGAACTCCCTGGTGTCTCTTTTTATAAGGACAGTAATCCTATTGGATTAGGTCCCTACCCATATGACCTCATTTAACCATGATTACCTCCTGAAGGCCCTATCTCCAAATACAGTCACATTGAGCATTAGGGCTTCAACATATGAATTGCAGTGGAGGGGACACAATCCAGTCCATAGCAATTGTTGATTTTTTTTCTTGCATTCAAAAGTCTCATTTCTTAATGAGAAAATACAAAACTTTGATATTATCTATCATCCACAGGGAATATTTTAAATAACTAAACCTCTTAGAATAAGTTAACTTTCAGTTCTTATTAAAATATTGAAATATTTTACATTATCCTTCAGTTTAAAGGACTGCATGATCTGTACTTGGTAATAATCCTAGCAGTCACCAGCATACTCTGCAATAATATGAAACTGCTGTTTGCTATTTCGCCATTGTTTGCCTGTTCTCTGTATGGCTGTTTAAAGACGACAGTTGTTTAAAAAGGCACTGCAATAGGATCTCCACATCCTGGTAGAAAATTAGAAGTGGAACTCAAGAGTTTGATAAAGAAGTATTCTTCCTTTAAAAGATTATTTGGGATAAAACTAATTATTGTTGTAATAATGTCTAGCCCTGTTGTGATTGATAACACAATGTTAAGAGCTACCTTTAATTTTCTGAATTGGAATTATGATGATGACAAATCTGGCAATAATGGCTAATATTTACTGAATGCTTACTAAGTGCAGAGAACTATTCTAACTATGTTAGGTGTAATGATTCTTTTAATCCTCACAGTAAACCCATGAGAAGGTCCTATATGCAGCCAAAATTTACCCTGACAGAAGTGAGGCATAAGGAAGTTAAGTAATTTGCCTAAGACCAGACGGTTACGGGTGAATGAGTCAAGAAGTAGTTCTCAATGAATCAGGAAGTAATTAATTAGTAAGACCCTTGGTTATGTACAAGTTGTGAAAAACACTATAGTGAGTGGGAAAAAAGTGGGGAGGAGGAGTCCTTTGCTACATAGAAATCAGAGTATAAGAAATGCTAAAGTTTGTGGTAGATGTCATAAGAGCAGCAATGAGCCCTGAAGAGATGAAGCTTCTGGAGAAGACCTTAAGGGCAGTGGTCCTCCATATGCCATCAGTGGGTCACTTGGGACCAGAATCACCTGGGAAGTTTGTTTAAAATGAAGATTACTGGGCCCCATCCTAGAAGAAGTGGAAATGAATGAGGGTTGGAGCCCAGCAATCTGTGTTTTCATGAGGCTACTGCCTTAAAGGATGGATCTGTTTCGATAAAAAAAAGGATAGCAACTTTCCCAGCAAGGCAACCACAGGAGCAAAGAGATGGGGGAAGTATGGTTTGTTTAGGAGGTGCAGTAAGGAGAAAGGTCTCCAAGGAGAATGAAGAGGCTGTTTTGGAGAGCAATGCAGAACAAGACCAAATAAAGATATTAAGGCCAAGTTTAGGTAGGACTTATTTCACTTAGCCTAATATTCTCTAGGTCCATCCATGTTGTCACAAATGGCAAGATTTCATTATTTTTTATGGCTGAGTAATATTCCATGGCCTATGTATACCACATCTTCTTTATCCATTCATCTATTGATATGGACACTTAGGTTGCTTCCATATCTTGGCTATTGTGAATAATGCTGTCTATCTGTTACTTTTAATATGTGTTCTCAGAGTATTTTTTTAATTTATTCAATCATTTAGTAAACATTTATTAAGCACATACTATGTGCTTTTTCTCTGAGTAAACTTTTAACTTGGGCCTGAGAATTTCTTTAAAACCATGGGCTTTTAACATTGGAAGGCAGGAACCTTGAAGATCCATTTCTTCATGTTTTAGGCAAGAGAAAACTGAAATCCAAATGAAATTGTTCAGGTCTCACTATGTGTTAGCAGCAGAGCTGCTGGGAAAACCCAGATCTCTGTGTACCACCCTGAGTGATGTCAGAGGACAAACTTACCGTGGGTTTGTCCTCATCCTTTTCCTTCCGTGAAAGTCAAGTCAGTTCAGATCCATTTCAGTAGATTTGTCTCCTGAAATGAATAGCTCTGGAAGGATTTAATGGTAGCAGAAATACAGAATCTCTAATATCAAATATTTAGAGGAAACAAAATGTTCTGAATTTATTGTTTTTCTCTTAAAAAGTAACATTTTAATTGACATACCACCGTAGTGTCCTCCAGGTTTATGCTCGATATTTTGTTTGGACACTTTTGCCAACAATGTTAATAACTCACATTAAAAATGTGTTTAGCTGTCACGGCTGAAGGAAGCATCATATTTTTTAAAGTTTTGTGGGATTTATTTTTTCCCTGAAATGAGGAAGGAGCATATATATGTAAAGAAGAAAGGAAGCATTCCATCACTGAACCATATTTTTTGAGTTGTCTATTTTCATTCAGCTTTTTTTTTTTAAGTCTTACCTAAATAGATTGTGAACTCTTCAGACACAAGGTCGGCTGCTTATTTGAGCCCTGACATCCTTTTACTGACTCAGTGTGATATGCCTGTGAGGCATATCTTTCATCAACTATCAATCTTTGGGATTTTCTCCCAAATCCTTTTAACACTTACAGAACCAATGCTATGTTGAAACAAATGAAGTCACACACTTATTTTTTCGTAAATTTTTTAAAATTTAATTAACTTATTTTGGGCTGCATTGGGTCTTCGTTGCTGCGTGCGGGCTTTCTCTAGTTGCGGTGAGCGGGGGCTACTCTTCATTGCAGTGCGTGTGCTTCTCATTGCAGTGGCTTCTCTTGTTGTGGAGCACGGGCTCTAGGCACGCAGGCTTCGGTAGTTGCGGCACGTGGGCTTAGTTGCTCCATGGCATGTGGGATCTTCCCAGGCCAGGGCTTGAACCCGTGTCCCCTGCATTGGCAGGCGGATTCTTAACCACTGCACCACCAGGGAAGCCCAAGGCACACACTTTTGATCTGGAGGATATCACATGTTTTAATGAGATAGAGAGACAGATGGTACTGTGGGTTTGAGGGCATCACATCGCTATCAGCATTGAGATGTGATGCATGCCTGTGATGCATGCACTCTTCTGCAGTAATAATATACCAAACTAGAGGGCTGTTTCAGTTCCCAAAGAGTAGAATTCAGTGCATCTTCTTTGGCCTCGTTGTTTGCATATTACGTTACGCTAAAAATTTAACAGTAATATTTTTTTCCTGAAAATCTGAGAAAAGCAAAGGCCATGGTTGGTTAATTAAAACCAAAGACCCCATCCATGTTTGTTAAATGTGGGCCGTTTCTGCAGCCCTAACTGTTAAGTTTTTAAACCTGCCTGTGTTTGGTTTCCCTCATTTTTCTTCCTGAAGCTGCAAGAGAAATAATCTGGTTAGAGAGAGAAGAGCGGGCCAGGCAGCACTACGAAAAGCACCTGGAGGAGCGGAAGAAGAAGCTAGAAGAGCAGAGGCTGAAAGAGGAACGTAGGAGGGCTGCTGTGGAGGAGAAGCGAAGGCAGAGGCTCGAGGAGGACAAGGTGAGGTGCTGCTCTGGGGGAAACGTGGGAGGCTCGTCTGTTTCAGAAACACAGCACGTTTACTGTGAAGCTTCCCGTGAAGGCCGTGGGGTGCACAGCAAGAATGTCTCAGAGGCAGCAGATTTACAGAGTCATAGTTTCTAGGGAGGTTGTGGTGTAGAAATCAGGTAGAGAATGGTATGATTCTCACTGTTGCCCCAGGAACTTTAAAAGCTCATTTCTCTGGTCTAGACCTATAACTTATTTATGTTTACTTCATCTGTACCGAAGTCTTAAGACTACTCCCAGGAATTGGATTTCTGTAGGGCTTTACCATTTACAAACGTTTTCTCATAGATCGTCTCATTTAACTCTTCCTCAGTCCTTGAGTAAGTGTTGTCAGTTTTTGTGAAAATGGACATTTAGACTCAGAATAGGTAAGTTACAGAAAGTCGTACAATCCATTAAGTTGTGGGGTTGGGATTACCCACATCCGTAGATTCCAGATGCTGTTTTTAAAATACAGTACCACATGTGTTTAAGCTAAGACCTGCACTACCAGGCTTATGTGAGTTGATGAAAGCATCACACTCCCAGTAGTAATAGTAATCGTCATTTATTTAAGTACCTGCTGTATGCCAAGCACTTTATCAACTGGAACCTAATAATTTCAGTAACCCCCCCACCCAGGTTGATATTACTCTCACCTTAAGGTGTAGGACTTAGGAAGTTTAAGTAGTATCTCTCACTCCACTCTGCCTTAAGTTGAAGACTCCTCAGACAACCAGGTGGAATCTAATCATCAGCTCCTCTCTTCCCTTTAAGGAACGCCATGAAGCCGTTGTACGACGTACAATGGAAAGGAGCCAGAAGCCAAAACAGAAGCATAACCGGTGGTCATGGGGAGGTCCTCTCCACAGGAGCCCCAGTATCCACAGCGCAGGTAAACAGACAGTAACCGCTTTCAAAAATCACTATTTTTTTCTGGACAGTACAAGTCACAGTTGCTTTTTTATTCTGTGTTTGCAAAACAAAAATCCTGCGGAAATAATTAAGTTACACTTAAACGATGCTTCTACTGTTTGAGGATAAGAGGGTGATGGAGGTAAGAAGATAAGGTTCCCTCCCTCCACACAGGCTGATTTTCTCGTCCTTTACAAAATTCTTTAAAGAAATGGAAATCTATGCAATGTTTCTAAACAACTACTTTCAACTCTACATTATTTTAAGTAATTCATTTGCATAGTGGTTTCAGGATTATGGAATAGGTTAACCAGTTTCCTCTTTTTCTCTGGAAGAACCATAGCAATATTGACAATCAGAATCAATACTATGAGCTTATGGATTCTGACCCTAAAGTATATGTAACACTAAGGCTCTTCAAGAGAAAATACAGATTTCTGAAGCCAGAAATAGTAGATGTCCAAGCAAATGGATGTTCCCTTGTTCTTGAATTGACATAAAATCATACTGAAATTTGGATTTAGTGAAAGGCTTTATTTTTGTACTGTAAATTCAATACACCTTGAATTTTATATAGTGTGTCAGTTCTTTTTCATTTGTGTGAGTCTAATAAGCTTTTTTTTTTAATTTACTTTGAAAAATCATTGTCTTACATTCTGTCCCCAGGTGGTTTTGTTGAGTCATCATTCACCTTTCTCGATTTAGCAGGACTGGACCACCACTTCACAACTTTTGGTGGTACTAGAAAACCTGGTACAGACATCCTTGTGATTTGCTGATTGCCTGACCTGTAGCTAGCACCTCAGACCTAGGGCCAGTTCATCAATAGCTGAACCATCACCACCTTAGTCATAATGCATGCTTAATATCCTGTTGCATAGACCTAGATCTGGGACGTGGCACAGTGTTTCTCAAGTGTTAATAGTATGACTCAGGTGACTTAAAGGTATTGAAATAAAGTAATTACATGTGCTATGTTTACTTTCTTTTTAAATGATCATTTTGGATAAAACCTTAAAAAAATATTTTTTCACTAATAAATCACCAGGGCTCAAAATACATCCAGTGTGGCTTTATCCACCCGACCGCCCCATCAGTACAGCTGTTGCCACTTTCAGTTTTAATCTGAATAACTATGGATTTTCGTTTGCTTTATTCTCTTTCATTCCTAACATTCAGTGAATCTTCTATAACCCCTTCATTTAAAAAGATCTAAAAGCATGTTGCCACAACTTTGCAGTGAACCAAATTTGAAAGCATGTTTTTTTTCCCTTGGCTCTTCATGACCCAGTGGTATTTGCTGTGGGGCATGTATCAAATCTGTGGTCATAAGGATCATTTACATGTGATGTTTCATTCTAGGGATAATTTTGCATATTTGTTCCATGCAAAAAAGCTGTCATGGTATATACTTTTATAACCTCACTTATTTTTCTTTTACCTGGCTTCATGTTTTACATGTGCACGTTACACATGTAAACCTGTTACAGATTTTCAAACGTATTTGAGGGGAACTCAAGTTACTTAGCTTTACTTCCTACTTCCACACTCAGTTCAATATATGACCTTTGTTATTGCCACTCAGAGCAAGAGAAACCAGCGTTGTACTTGTGAGCTGTTGGATAAAATCCTTTTTTATAAGGTTTGTGAATTAGAGAAAATTGCTCTTATACTGGAACAGAGTAGTTTGAAAATAATGGGAATTTGCCAGAATTCTCAAAGGTCAGAATGATCTGCTGAGATCTTGAGAGCAGTGACCAGGTCTTGCTCATTTTGAGTAACCCTTACTTCACAACAATGCCTAACTTGTGGTAGGTACAACAAACAAATCCTAGAAGTTGAATTTAATCCAGATTAAATCAGTGTGTTGTCTCACTGCTCCCACATCAGCTTGCACTGCTTTGTAAAACTTCATACATTTTAAACCGATTCTTCGTAAATCCTTTTGTGGATCTGTGTTTTGTTCAGAGAGGAAAAGAAAAAGATTAAAAATTCTTATATGTTAAGTAATATAATAAATATGTATTATATCTCCATAATTTTAATGATGCATGATAAGCCTCCATGTAGACACAATTTCCCCCAACTGAAGCTTAACATATAAAGCAATATCAGAAAATGTATTGCTATAAGATCTCCTAGAAATGACTTTCATTTTCCTTCCTTGTGCCCTTGAACCTCACATTTTATCATTAAGATGTTCCTTTTGACATTGTACCCTAAATCTTTTCTTTGTTAGGATTGCCCTAAGAGCCCATCAGTTAAGTGTAAATTTGAGTCACAGAAATGATGTTTGGTTATTTTCCTTTTAATAATTAAATTGCTTCATGTAAGTCAAGGATACTTCAATAAATAAAAAATTTTTTAATTAAATTGCTTCAACCGTAAAGATGAGTCCCTGTAGAAGACAGGAGTGTCTGATGTTGATGGAAGACTTGCTTATCCCCTGCACACTGTAAATAATGGCCCAAAATGGTTATTCTGTGGGGGAAATTTTAACATTTTTACCACCAGGGTTAGTTAGACCAGTGGGAGCGGGATTTGAAGGCCTCTCTCACAAGGAATATTTTGGTTTGTTTTCAGTTTTAGAAGAAGCTAGCCATAGAAAATAAAATAAAATATGGCAAAACCCCTTTAACTTTGTCTATTATAGGCCAGAAAAACTCCCTGCATCCTACATAAATATAGTGATGAGATTTTTAGACTTTTCCTTATATGCAGTTTTATTCAGAGAACGTGATTTACGCTAGTGAGTGTGGTTATAGCTTAGTTCCACTGTACAGAGAGCAAACTATAAGAGCTGATTTTTGCCTTTTATACAGCTATTATTTCTCTTCTGACTTGAACTTTAAGAATTACCCTAAAATTATCCAACAGCAATAAGAATATTATTAATAAACTTAAAGAGAAAGAATTCTGATTTTCTTTGCACTGCCGCCAGTTTTCTTAGGCAAGTTTGTGGGCTGATTCTACATCTGTAAACCACACTAAACTCTGTTATAGGCACAGAGGTGTGGTTATTAGCATACTTTAAAAAAAGAAGTGCTCTGGGGGCCATCCTTTCCACACCTAAAGTGTTTCTTTTTCTTTCTTTTTAATCTGTTTTTCTATAATGAACTTTAATGCCCTGGGTAAAATGACTCTACAAGCAAAGGTATCAGCAGACGCACAGAACCTGGTGTTCTTTTTATTCTAGTGTTTGCATTCTAGCTTACCAGCACTATTACTACCCCATTGTTCACACTTTGGGAAATGATGAAGGCGTTCACTTTTATGGGCCCCTTTTTGCTTCACAGTCCCCTTCCATTATTTTCGTTGCCCTCCGCTGGCTTTCCTTTGGTCTTCCTACATTTGTTGTATTATAACAATATGCTTGAATTTCCCTAGCTGACTAACGGGTGAGCTGAATAGTTATTTTATATTTTTTATTTTCCTATAAGAAAAATGAGTATTATTTCTAGCCTTTAAGTTACCTTTAAAATGTCCACTTAGAAAACTGTGCTATAGTAAAGATCTAGTCATAGAGCTGAAAGCATCCAATCCTAGTTTTGCTTCCATCAGTGAACTAGGAAATTGCAATCCTGCATGCTGGCTGTCAATTAGCATTATCTCCATTTGTTTTAGATCCAGACAGGAGGTCAGTTTCCACCATGAATCTTTCGAAACATGTTGATCCCGTCATTAGCAAGCGGCTCTCCTCTTCATCTGCAACTTTACTAAATTCTCCAGATAGAGGTACAGTCAAAAGGAAAACAAAAAAAGTGTTCTGTTATTTCCTTAATGCTTTTTTTTTTCTGGATGTTTACAGATAAAAATAAGCATCTGAAGTTGCTTTCCCTACGTTTCTTAAATAGGAAGAAAAAAACTTCAGAGTAAAAAAGCAATAAACGTCTGAGCAGCATTTTCCTTGCGACAAGAACGGTTCTCATTTTAGAACTTGGCTGAATGATTGCATTTAGCAGTGATGAAAGCGGTGCTTCTCTCAAGTTTTTAGTACATGAGTTTACAGCTCCAGAAATCACCCACTTATCCACCAACATGCAAATAATCTTTGTTATGAACATTTATTTCACTTCAATCAGATTGTCTTTGACTTTTCATCTGTACTTGGGGAATTCCAGGCTTTAACTTTCTAAAAGACCTTTTTAAATGATTCATGTTGATAGATTTCATTTTGCTAATTTATTTCTCCTTTAACCAAACCTTTCTTACTTCATTTCTTGTGTGTGCGTGACTGGTTTTCTGGTGTCCATTCATTTAAAGGGATTTGGCCTAACTTCAAGAATATCATTATTTAAGCCTCCTAAAAATTTCAATATTCATAATCCTCCAATTAACATTTTATTTGAATTTTGAGTTTTATTCATCCCATGGATTTACAGTACATGAATGTTGAGTTACTTACAAAATGAAAGTTTTATTTTACATATTTACGTGTCATAGAATGAAAAATCAAGCTTTTAAGATAAGCTACTTGTTTTACATAACTAAAATGATTTTAAGTTTAAAAAACCAAAGAATTATTGTGCAATATAAAAACACATACTCTTTGAAAGTAACAAACTGTGGTTACTTTGAGTGCTTTATTAAGAAACTGATTGGTTCTGAAGTGTTTATGGTCTTTAAAAAGAATGTAATGTGTGCATGTTCTATATGTGTGTATGTGTATTTGTATATTTTGTATTGTATAAAAGTTATGGTGTCATTGTTATGTACAATATAATGCGTTGATGTTATAATTAATCTCTTAAAGCAGTAAATGAACAACTGCCTATTCTTGCCTTTTAACCTAAATCATTTTTTTAACCTAGTTTGCCTAAATCATTGATATTAGACATGTAGTCAAATTAACGGCCTTTTATATGTTAGAGAAACGTATTATGAATTGAAGTTCCTTTCATAAGTAGCCTTTATTTTCAAACCAATTCCCTTAAAATAAGGTAAAATATAGCATGCTATTCTTAACAGTTGTGTATTCATCTTTTCTTTGGAATTGGTCACTTAGCACTTGAATTTTATATTTTTGTGAACGTGGGTCTAAGACAAACTATAACTGGGACTCACGGTAGTTTTCAGTTAAACCTTGGCTTATTGCCTCCTACAATCCCGTAGCCGAAACTGGGGCAAGGTTGGGGGTAGGCAGATGGGCAATAAACCGAACAGAGTACTATCCACACTTCTGTGGATTGACAGTGCTGTGTCAACTAGAAATAAGATGTTTTGTAGACTCTGCATGACAATATCTGATTGAATATTCTTAAGTAATTGGCTTAGAACTGGGGAAAATTTGTTGGTTGGCTCATCCACTTCAGCTGGGTAATAGAGTCCCTAAGAGGTGAAGGGCCTGACTTCATATCCTACAAGTTAATCGCTGGAGAGGAGGGACTAGAACAGAGATCACCAGCTCCCAAGCCATGTTGTTGCTGCGCTGCATTTGTAGTTCTCTCCTTCATGGATGTCCTTCCTTACATCAATCCTGACTCCACGCACTCTTCCTTTGGGTGAGGTTAAGGGTCAGGGGCAGTTCAATAAGCAGTTCATAGCTGGGGCCAGGAAATTGCCCCTTGAATCATGGTGCAGGCCTATAAAACCCAATGCTAAGCTGGACTCAAAGGATAAGGGCGAGAGCACTAAATTTACAGGTTCCATGTCTCCTCCCCCCCTTGTCAAAAGAACTGTGAACCAGTTCTGGTCTAACTGAAGAGGTCAGCCTGGAAGAAAGATCCGCTTCATCCAGGGCCTCCCGTGTGGTCCAGGAAGCAATTTTTTTTTTTTTTTTTTGAAGTTAGGCAGAACCCTAGCACAGTGAGAGGGCTCTGTCTTTTAATGAGAATAGAAATCTTCTGCATTTGAACTTCTCTAATTTAGAGATTTAAGTAATTTAGTTAGTATAATTTCTTTTCTGCTATCTATTTTTTAAATTCAATTATGCTTTATTATCAAAGTAGAGAGCATCCTTATCAAATTATTAGAGGCTTTTACAGTCTGATCATACAGAGTGTACACCATAACTAGATTGTTTGAGCTTTCTCAGCCCTACAGCACAGGCCTTAAAGCTGATATTAAATTGAAACTCTGATACTATTAAAGTTGACATTCAGCTGGAATGCCCTGCTGGTTATTCAAAATGCTGGAATATTTCCATACCAGTTGGTAAATATCCACTTCCCCGAGCTGTGCTTCCCCAGGCCCTACAGAGTGTTATCCTCTAGCTCTACTAGTAGAGCTCTCCTGGTGCCTTGCCCCACCAGTTTTTAAATATGTTGATCATCACACCTGAATATAGTGTCACATAAACTGATAAAATGCCCGAGTTAAAGGAAACCCCTGATTACCAAAGATTTCTGTAATCGCTGCAACAGAGAGAATATTGCCCCTGGAAATTTTTGCACTAAAAATGTGTATTGCATATTATCTTAAGCTTCCTGCTTAACCAGCTTTTTTCTCAAGGAAGAAGAATAGGGCGTTTGAAAAAAGTAAGAAGGAAATTGGCTACTCTTTGCTGAAAATTAGTTCATACATGTTTTTCCCCAGAATCTAGATTAGAGGACAGGGTGGAGGACCTAAAGCTGAATCCTGCCCACGTGTTCTGTTTGACCGGAGCAGGGGTTTTTTGTTCCTGTTTTAGATCTAATTAATTGCCATCATATTTAAAAATGTAAGATTTCATATAACATTTAGGTCAGGATGTGGCAACACTTGCCTGATTTCTGCATGGCACCCATCATCTGGAACTGAATAGTGATTTCCTGCTTGTGAAGGAACAAGGTAGCACAAATATCTCTAATGTTTGGTTGCGTCCTTGGACCAGATGGTCTTTTATGGGAATTGTCAATATCTCATTTTAAGTGCTTAAGTAGGATCAATACTGTAGTTGTTTCATGAGATTTAATACCTTTCCTTCGGGAGCTTATCATCTCAAGATTAGGCACCTCTAGGTTAAAAAAAAAACAACAATAAAGTAACTCTCCTGTACTAACCTTTACTAAAAAATTATGGAAGAGATCTATTTCTCTCTTGCTCAGAGCATTGTTATGAATGTGATAGAAGTGGAAACGTTTCTCCTCACAAAATCTTTCATTCACAGTTTCGAAGTTATAAAACAAATCTCTTTGGATTTGCTTTAAACACCAGTCAAAGAGAGTGTTTAATGATTTTCATTTGAGGCAGATTCTTTGGTTGATGCCTTAAAGACCAACAGAAATAAAGTAATTGAGCATCTCAATCAAGGGGGAAAAAAGACATGGCTTTTCATTGATAAACCATCTCTGCAGTTCTAAGCCAGTCATCCTACAGAGTTTATCTAAGAAAAGGAAACATTCACCTCTTCTTCCCTTTATCATCTACTGAAAATACAATTCTGCTGAAGATTTTAATTTAATCCTAATCACTTTTCCCACTGATTTAATTCTCTGAATGTATTCTAATTTTAGGTTAGACTATATTCTGCTGTTGATACACATACACACACACACACTGCCATACTATAGTTTATAATAGCACTTATCCTACTGTGCATTCTACTAACTGTGTAACTATTACAATAGTTTTTATAACAGATCTTTTTATTTGTCAGCAGGTTGAATTTAACCGTGAAGACTCTCCCAATAAACAGAAATTCTAATAAAGAATTCACTAATTCTTAAATTCACCAGCATCTTGATCAAAATAGCTACTCTTTTAAAATAAAGTCCGATAATTAACGTACTTATTGGAGGTTGGTACTTCCTTTCAAATAGGAGCGGATATTTTCTACAACAGCCTTTAACATCAGATGGCTTCTATTAACTAAAACTAATTGCCTAGAATTCAGAAGTCATTTCTTTAAAATATAACATATATAAAAAATTATTGGGCTTCCCTGGTGACGCAGTGGTTGGGAGTCCGCCTGCCGATGCAGGGGACACGGGTCCGTGCCCCGGTCCGGGAAGATCCCACATGCCGCGGAGCAGCTGGGTCCGCGAGCCATGGCCGCTGAGCCTGCGCGTCCGGAGCCTGTGCTCCACAGCGGGAGAGGTCACAGCAGTGAGAGGCCCGCGTACCGCAAAAAAAAAAAAAAAAATTATTATAAGGACAGTTGCTCCAGGGACCAGAGGACTTGCACCTGCTGTTTATGGTGCAGAACAGAAGTGGCCTTGTCAGGTTTAGACAGTTTGAAAGACTTTTATAAGCGACTTGCAAGTGTATTCTAAAGTAGAGATACAGTCCTCCCTCAGTATCCGCAGAGGGTTGGTTCCAGGAGCCGCCGCAGATACCTAAATCCTCAGATGCTCAAGTTCCATAGTGAGCCCTCCGCATCTGTCAGTTCTGCATCCATGGATACCGAGGGCCAACTGTATATTTATTGGGAAATATAAAATGTGGAAAAATCCACGTATCAGTGGATGTGCGCAGTTCAAACCTGTATTGTTCAAGGGTCAAGTGTATATGATCACTTTATTATAGTGATATTTGTAGGATTTTGCAAGCTTCTTTCCTGATATCTTTCGAAAGTAGCTTCTATATTTTCATGGACCTTCACTGGAAGCTAGCAGTAAAAGCAAAGTAATTAATTTATAATTAGCATGCATTTCCTAACAGTGGTCTTGCGAAGCCCCAGTACAATTTGGGACTCCACTGCATCATTTTGAATTTATTTTCTTGATTCTTCACACACCCACTAGTAATTTCTGACATTATGATTATATTGAATTTTGGCTTTTCTATCTTAATTTTATCTTCAGCTTTACCCTTATCCTCCATCAGAATTTTTATGTTGTTGCCAAACCAGGGACCTGAAAGAACTTGCTTGCTGAATGGGAAAGTCAAAAGAAAAACTTACATAGAACTTTGCATGAGTCCTCTTTCACTTTATTATATCTAATTTCCTCCAGTTGCCCAAGTAGCAATTCATGGAGATGTAGCAAAATTTAATGGAGACCTTTTCTCTATCCACATATTTCCAGTCTTGCATGAAGCTGGCAAAGCCTTTGGTGAAGTTGACATTCAGGGTTCTTAGGACGCCTTTTGGCTGAGGTGTGTGCTGTCTGCTCACCGCCCATCCTGATGAGGGCAGATGGGTTCGACAGACTCATGCCAAACCTGCTGGAAATGGTTCTTCTGTTTTGTCACCTGTTGGATCCATAGGAGGGTGGTTAGCAAAATCTGTGTCCATAAAACTAATACAGAACGTGCCACAAACATAACATCTTGAAGAGAGGCACCTTATGGAATAGCTGCTCCTTTGAGCAGAGTCCCTCCTGCCCTGACTCTCCACCAGCTTCCTCCCCGGACAGCCTGGTCTCTGCCGAGGTCTCTCGCGAAGGCCCGGCATGTGGGAGCGATAGGGGTGATGCCTTGCACCCCGCCCCGCCCCTGGAAAGAATGCTTCTAACATCTCACTTATGTGGTGACGTTTAGCTCGCCGCCTGCAGCTCAGCCCATGGGAGAGCAGCGTGGTTAACAGATTGCTGACGCCCACACATTCGTTCCTGGCCAGAAGTAAAAGCACAGCTGCCTTGTCTGGAGATACAGGTAAAACTGTCAAGGTGCAACTTTCTCCGTGAGGTAAAGTCCTCCTTTAGAAGCATCTCTAAGCCACCCATTTTCATCTAATCCCATCTCAATTTTTCCCATCGTGTGCTTCTCCTCCTCCCGGTGGAATGGCGTTGGAAATGTGTCTGTTGGTGTTGGTTTCATGCCCTTGGTATCGCTTCCTCTGAGCATCCGTCTTAGCATCTTATCTGGACACCAGATGCCGGGCAGGTAAAGGATGCCCCTCCCTGTGATCAGATGGCTTCAGAGGCTTCTGTCTGTTCATAGTGTTACCAGAAAATCCTATCCCTTACCCACCTTTCTTTCTGCCCCTGCATCTGAGCAGATGATCAAAGGTAGAAATAATTTAATATCTAATACTAATTTGTGGGCCTGGGGATAAACTCAAAGCAAAAGCCGATTTAAGCATAGCATTTCATAATGTAGCTGTGGACTAGTCACTTATCCTCCCTGGGCTAGTCTTTTATCTGTAATTGAGGAATAGTACCCTTTCAAAACTCTATAAAGAGTTGTGGAGAAGGCTAATTACCGTGTTCTTATTTGTTACATACTTTGAAAATATGTCAAATGTGCCAAGTACTAGTTATTATAATTAGTTATAACTCCTCTACTTTTTTGAAATATAAAACACCCCTGAATGAGCCAATTAGTTTAATGAGAAGTTAGTATAGAGTCTACATCTAGCTGGAAAGAAAGATACATATTAGGCTTTTGGCAGTGTCTCTCTCATGGTGAGCTGATTTTGACTTTCCCAAATATCTTTGGGCACAGTTGGTGTATCTATGTAACCAGCCCTCATGTTTGGCACGTGGGAAATTGCATAGCCTCTTCATAAGGCTCCCTTTAAAAAGGCTTTGCCTCTGCAAGCCTCTTCATGTTCATTAACCCTCTTTTTTAATAATAATTCTTGGTGGTTTTATGATATCTTTCATCTATGGTGCCCGATGAGCTAGTATCAACCCGAATTCTCACAGTACCCCTGGGAGGCAGTCAAGAAAGCAAGTGCAGGCATTCCCACCACCTGCCTGTGGAAAACAAGAGATTGACAATAAGTGAGTCAAACCAGAGGCACTTAGAAAATTGGTGGACTAGGTCTTAAACGTGCTTCTATCCTTGGCACCCTCATGATGCTCTCTGTGCCATTGTGCGTTCAACTAGCTGGACCACAGTGATCTGTGATTTCTATAAAGTAACTCTCCTGTCAACTGTCACATTGCATCTCAGATTTTTCTGAAGGAAAAACTACAGTTTATTTCAAGATACTTTATTTTTATGTCCATTTTGTCATACTTTCATATAAGTCATGAAAGCTGTTCTTTATGTCCAGCTAATTGAAAAACCTTTAAAACTGCTTTTCAGTCCTAATTCATAGAATCTAAATAGTTTATGGTTCTCGTGCTTCTGAACCTCCACATGGTATGTTGTTTCATACTAAAGGACTGCCTCACAGCTAAAAAATTGTCTTTCTTTGCTATTTCTGTCATCACTAACTTTTGTCAATTCTTTCACTCTTCCTCTAGTCTCTTCCAACACCATTTCCTCATTTTCCACCCATTCGACTTGCCCAGCTTCCCACCTTCCTTCGTGCTCAACCAAGGTGCTTTTTAATCTGCTAACTGGCTCTTCTTTACTTTGCAACTTTTCCATTCTCCTTTTCACAAATTGATACATTTTTGTAATGTATTTTAGTGTGAAGCAATGCATACATAGCCTTTACTTGAGTTGCCTGTTTTATTAATACATTCCTTAGATCATTGTTGCCTATTATTGCATTGATAACAGCTTATATTTAATGAACCAAAACTGTTGGGTTTAGAAATTTCCATTTGAAATTATTCACGTAAACGTCTCTTGCACTTATCTCCTCAAAAACATTTTTCCCATCACTTTTATTTTTCCATCTGCTCTCCTTGATTATTTTTTCTTGTCTTCCCATTTTAGTGTCATCCCTTGAGTTTACCTCATATCCAGTTGCCACTGGCGAGAGGATGACCTACATCCAGAGCCAGGGTTACAGTAGCAAATCAAAACAGCCATCCTTACTCCTAGGGTATTTAGTGATTGCAAATTCCCAGAACAAGTAATAAGAGCAGTTGAAAATTGGAAATCAGAGTCTCATATGTTTCATTGTGACCACTGCTTTGGGTTGGTTTTTTTCTTGCCCATTTTTAAAAATACATTCATGATACATGTGATTATTAGAACTCAGGATTAAATGAGTTAACACATGTAAAATGTTTCGAATAGTACCTGCACGTAGTAGGCACTCAATAAATGTTGTTATTATTCTACTATGTAATTATTCTCTCTGCTGCACTCCAACCACTTGAACTGCATTATCTTTTCTCTGCAGCCATTACTTCACATAGAAAATCCTGAATATGCTAAATTAATGCACGCTTGCTACCAGTAGTAGAAAGAAATACAGATATTGTGGAAGGCTTTCTCAAACACATTTCCATAAAAGAAATTTTATGTTAATAAAACTACTTTGGGATATGGAGGGCACTCTAGGAGGGAAGAGAAAACAACAATCATATATTGCTCTTCCTATTTCTTCAGAAGGGCAAGATTATTAGAATAATTGATTTAAAGGTTTCAGGTTTTTCAGTAGTTGCTGTTAAGAACAGCGATGAATTCCATGAAATGTAGTATCCTTAGAATTAGCCAGACGATGTTTCTTGAAGAATTAAATTTGAGGATTTTTGTATGGACTACATTAGGTAGGTTTAAGGATATTTTTTTCCTTTCCTTCACATTAACTCAGCACTATAATAAAGAATGAACCAGAGGCATGATGAGATTGGGTACATCCACGGTGGTCTCAGGAAATGCTCCAAGGAAGTGCTCCACAGATACCCCTGAAATTATTACTTTCCACTAGAGGGAAAAGGAATCATATTTCTGTGCTTCATTCCTTTTTCAGTGTCAGACCCATGGCCTCAGAGCAGGGCTGTCATCTAGGGTTTCTTGATCCTTGAGCAGTTAATGGCCTCTGGCTGTGCCCTGGGCTGTGTGTGCCTCTCTTGGTCATTAATCCCACAGAAGTGCCTTGTGCCAGGATGTTCTTCTTTAAAGGCATTTGATTGGCTTGGAAGAGGTTTGCATTAATGAACTCTTTCTTTGTCTGGGAAGGGCAAATGCTTTGTTGTGGCACTTGAGAAAAGGTTGTTTTCAAACAGTTTTCCCTGTGATCACAGTAAACCAAATGAGGAGAGGGTCTCCTTCCTCACAACACAAAGGAAACTTCCTTCACGATTCAGGTCTGAGGCAAAGCTTTATGTCAGTTTGGAAGTAAGACATATACCTTTTAAGGAGAACTGAGGGAATGCAAAGTGTTTCAGCTTATCCAAGAAATAAGGGTTCTGTTTTCAGATGATGGGAGAAGAGAGTGCAGCTTCCAGTCGACTCACCACCTTGACCATTCAGTGATAACCAGAAGATACTGCAGGGCATTTAATGAAAGAGAACACAGGAATAAAGATGCAATCTGATGGACTTTCTGTCTATAGACTAAACCAAAAAAACACTTAAATGTTTTTAACTATAATTCTGAAATTGAGATTACCTTGAATTTGTCCTGTTAACTTTTGAGTTTTTAATTTATTAATACTATTATATTCAGTTGACCTAACAGTCTCTTTAAAGGGTTGCTACTACAATGGCTAGGGTTGGGTAAAGTCATTTTATAACATGGTCCAAATACATAGCATTCCCCTCAGTAGTCATGTTTAATTGTCTTATTTTTTGCTGGAAAACAAGATTTCTGGATGAGATCTGAAAATGAACCTTGGAACATTAGTACCCACATGTTTGATACCTATGCAGTGTTCTGTGAATTTCTTTAAACCCACTGTTACTCAGAATCACTTGATTAATGATAATGTTCCTTTGAAGGTGAATGGTCAGAAGCTACATGGTTTTCAAAAAAATATTTCCATCTTGAGTAAAACTGCAACAGCTGTTCGTGATCCAACTTTATTTTTGGCAATTCTAACATATTTATGTTCCCTTCACCATTTTAAATGATGACATCCCATTTCCCCATACGTTCTGCTGCTTGTTATGAACCTTCAAATGCCTTGGCTTTTGGGGAAAAACCCAGAAGCATGCATTTGATTTGCCTTTAAGTAGATAAAACATTTACAGAATTTTTTTTCTGGAAATTATTAGTTATTCTTGTAACAAGTCTTAATACCTGATAAGACTTGGTCATTTAACATCTTAAAAATTCAGTTGCTTTTTTTCCCCAGTGGTGGTTGAATTTTACTCCCAAAATAGTTGCAGTATATCTTGCTTGCCTGCTTGCTCACTTGCTGTTTTTCCACCGTTTGTTCCGTCTTAAAGCTATTAGGAAAAATCGAATTGTAAACAATCCTTATCTTAAAATTATCTGTCACTAATGTAGCGTTTTACCAGAACCATCTGTTTATGGGACTGTAAGACCATTGCTCTCTGTAATTATTGGCTTACATCTATATCTTTAATAAGTATTTAAATAGCCAAATAGTTTATATATTCCAGATTTTTCATTTGGACATGCCCTCCTTTTGGACACACTGTAAACTAATAGGACCTTGAGGAGAGTTGAGTATGATGGTCTGGACACCTTTAGGTAATACCTTCTCCCTACTTTTCTCTCTATCTCCGCTTTGTTCCTTTTCCTGATCCTGCTTTTGGCTTTCCTTCAACTGCTCCTCTGGCACTCTTGTGTGTAAAACAATCACCTGCACCCTAGTTATCCCCATGTGTCCTCGTTCAGCATCTTGCAGCCCCATCAACATCATGCCCTACAAAGCTGCACACTCTAGAAATCCGATGGAGCGACCAAAATTCTTTGTAACACCACCGGAGGGCTCCACGCGAAGGAGGACTGTTCACGGCACAGCGGTGAGTAGCTGTTGGGAGCAGCCTGGCGAGTCTGCCCTGTTTCTGTGCGTAGTGGACACCGCCTCGAGGTGCAGTGAGGGTGTAAGCCAGGCGATGCTGACATCCGTCCTCCCATCCGTCCTCCCATCCGTCCCACCAGTCTTGAATCCGGCTGGCTGAGTGGTGCTGTCCCCACACTTCCTCCCCACTTGGCGATTCTGCTCCCCCCTGAAAATCTGAATTTGAAGATGAAAATTGTCCTTTGTTCAAGCATGTCTGAGTGGCTGAACTGCCATATGGGTGCCGCCATACAAATAAGTGCAATGCCAACATACTTTATTTTTGAACGTAAGAAAACCTTTGAAGGGGAAGTGGGCCTGGACTGCTGCCTTTGCATTTTATTCCAACCCTGTCCAGAAGCTGGCTGGACTCTAAATGTGGTTCACTAAAAAGCAAGATAAAGAATTTTTGTCTGTTTAGCTAATCCGTGTCAAGGCCCAGGTCTTAAAATATAGGGACAAAGTATTGAAAACACTAGTTATTCACTAAGTAATTCTTGAAAGGCTGTTGGGCTGTGTTATAGACTCACATTTTGCACGTGAAGAACATAATTTGTACCTGTTGTTTCTGACAGGGTGGCTGAACTAACATTAATTTTCACCATGCTATAAACGCAATGAGGTCACGTGCATGTCTCCAAGAATCTTTCTTCTTCTTTGTTTTATTTAAACTGTGTGTTATTTGGTAGCCGTTGAAATGTATAGACATTGTTCTGTGGTCTTCAGACGTTGTACTTTAGTCTTACAGGACTTCCCAGTCCACCAGAAGCTCTCATTGCCCCTCTCTCATGGCAATAGCATGGCCCATGAAAGGCTGGAACAATTTTTTTCAATCCTAACTTCTCAGAGCAATTCAGATTTATAAAGCTGATGAACACCTAAAAGGATTTTGCTTAGACCTTGGAGGATAATTCAAGGGTTGTGGGAGCTTGATGGCTTTGCCTACAGGCAGTTTTCTTTCAAGCCCTTCGGGCTTTCAGGAGTCAACGTTTAATTCATGATTGAGTCAGATGCCCAGCCCTTCAAGCCAGAAGTGAAACTACCTTTGATGTCTGGGAAGTCTTCCATCATTAGCACTTTGGTGCCTCAGAGATCCTAGCTGTGGACAAATAGCAATAGTTAAGCAGAACAGTTTTGGCCCCAAACATTGGATACTTATTGGGTAGAGAAAAGCGTGTACCAAAGAAAAAAATACCTTGTTACGGTTAAAAACAAAAATTAACACTCCAGGAGGGAAGGGTGAGAGCTGATCCTTGGCCAACAGATTAAATGAGAGGAATTTGTCATCATACGATCCAAAACCTATATTTTCTCACCGGTTTTCTTTTTGTCTTTTTAGTGCCTTCTTTCTGTGTTTGATCTATTGGCTACCTTTTCACTTCTTTGCAATTAAATATTTAGGCAAATACCTACTGCCAGAAAACGACTCACAAATCATTTATACTCCAGAGCTGCACTGTGGAATTCAGCTGAGCACTTGAAAATGTGGCAAATGAGACTGACAGATCAAATTTGAAATTTAATTTTCTTTTAAGCAATTTTTAATTGTGACAAAAAACATATAACAAAATATACCATCTTAACTGTTTTTAAGTATGCAGTTCAGTAGTATTAAGTGTATTCACATTGTCGTGCAACCAATCTCTAGAACTTTTTAAATCTTGCAAAACTGAAACTATACCCACTAAACAACAACCTTCCATCCTCCTCCGCCAGCTCCTGGCAACCACCATTTTACTTTCTGTTCCTATGAATTTGACTACATTAGATACCTCATACAAATGAAATCATACAGTATTTGTCTTTTTGTGACTGGCTTATTCACTTAGCATAATGTCCTTAAGGTCTGTCCTTCCACGTTGTAGCATGTGACAGGATTTCTGTTCTTTTTAAGGCTAGTAATACTCCATTGTGTGTGTGTGTCTATGCATATATATTTCTGTATGTGTATATATACACACACATACACGTATACATGTATAGACGCACCACATTTTGTTAATCTGTTCATCTGTTGATGGACACTTGCGTTGCTTCTTCCTTTTGGCTATTGTGAATAGTACTGCTACAAACATGGGTGTGCAGATATCTCTTCAAGATCCTGCCTTCAGTTCTTTTGGATATATACCCAATTGTTGGATCTTATGGTAATTTTATTTTTAATTTTTTGAATAACTGCTATACTGTTTTCCAAAGTGACAATACCATTTTACTTACATTCCAACCAACAGGGTACAAGGTCTTCCAGTTTTTTCACATCCTCACCAATACTTGGTTTTTCAGTTTGGTTTTTTTTTTGTTTGTTTTTTAAATAGTATCCTGATAGGTGTGAGATGATACCTCATTATGGTGTTGATTTGCATTTCTCTAATCATCACTGATGTTGAGCATCTTTCTATAAGTTTGTTGGCCATTTGTATATCATCTTTGGAGAAATATCTAATCAAGTCCTTTGCCCATTTTTTAATCTTAAGTTTTTTAATCTTATTTTTAATTTTTGTTGTTGGAGTTATTTATACATTATAGATATTAATCCCTTATCAGATATATGATTTGCAAATATTTTCTCTCATTCTGTAGGTTGCCTTCTTACTCTGTTGATTATATCCTTTGATGCATAGGAGTTTCTAAGTTTGAAGTCCCATTTGTTTATTTTTGCTTTCATTGCATGTGCTTTTGGTGTCATATCCAAGAAATTATTACCAAATCCAGAATCATGATGCTTCCCATTTTCTTCTGGGAATTTTATAATTTGAAGTCTTACATTTAGGTCTTTAATCATTTTGAGTTCATTTTTGTATATGGTGTAAGGTAAGGGTCCAACTACATTCTTTTGCATGTGGATATCCAGTTTCCCAGCACCATTTGTTGAAAAGACTGTCTTTTCCCCGTTGAATGGTGTTGGCACTCTTGTCAAGGATCCTTTGACCATATACACAAGGGTTTATTTCTGGATGCTCTATTCTGTTTCATTGGTCTATATGTCTGTATGCCAGTACCATACTGTTTTGATTACCATAGATTTGTAATATGTTCTGAAATCAGGGAGTGTGAGACCTCCAACTTTGTCCTTCTTTTTCAAGATTGTTTATTCAGGGTCCCTTGAGGTTCCATATGAGTTTAGGATGGAGTTTTCTATTTCTGCAAAAAATGATGTTGGCTTTTGATAAGGATTGCATTGATTCTGTAGATTGTTTGGGATAGTATTGACATCTTAGCAATAACAAGTCTTCCATTCTGTGAACTTTAGATGTCTTCCCATTTATCTGTGTCTTCTTTAATCTCTTTCAGCAATGCCTTCTAGTTTTCACTGTAGAAGTCTCCCACCTCCTTGGTTAAGTTTATTCCTAAGTATTTTATTCTTTTTTTGATGCTGTTGTAAATGGGATTGTTTTCTTAACTTCCTTTTCATTTTTATTAAATTTTAATTAATTTAGATCTAAATTCAACTGCCTGATATTGAGCACTTGAAATATGTTTTGTGAGACTAAACTTAACATTTAATTTTAATTAATTTAGGTCTAAATTCAAATAGCCAAATGTGGCTAGTGGCTACCATTTTGGACAGTGTAGGTGCAGAACATTTCTATCATCACTGTTCTCTTGTACAGTGCTGCCTTTGAATATCTGTTTATATTGTGTCTCTTGTGGGTTATTTGTATTCTGAACCTAACTCTAGTTGTAAAACTAAAGTCTTTGTCCTGCTGGTAAGTTGCCTAGACCACTGACATGGGCTTGCTATGTGTGTTCCACCTTAGTCTTGTGGAAGGTGTTAACAGGAAAGATTATTGTACAGACCACTGGCTGTTAACTCAGGTCAGGATGAGAATCAGGAGCATCTTTACATGTGTGGAACTCAAATAGGTGATTGGGTCCAAGACCAGTGGAAAGACATTTGAAAGAACTAAGAGGGTAAAAGCATCTATCTACCTGCCTGGGAGGGTGTTATGTCAAATACTGAGCATTTTTCCAAACTGCTTCTCCCTGTTCCCCCTACTCCCTAAAGGTGATTAAAGGGAGGTCAGTTTTAAGAAAGAAAGAATTGGTTCAGTGGCACTTTAACAAAAAGAAGACTCTGAGGATTATACACTTTAATGTAGATTTATTCCCAGATGCCTGTCTTATCAAGGCATAGATGATGACATTAGTCCCCAAATCTTCCACATGACAAATTACCTTTCCTGACTTATTTTCCCATTCAGGTCTCTCCTTGATCTGACTTTAGCCAAATTAAAATGTTTTGAGAAAAAGAAAGAAAAGCAACTCAAGGTGCTTAACCCCAACCTCCCTCGGGAAGGGCCCTGTACCTTCCACTCTGGGAACTTGATCTGCCAGAGGCATAATTGCCATCCTGTACACCTATCAAGAGGGTTCCATATGGTGGCTGCTGCTTCTGCTACCCAAGCACTGCAGCTGTTCTCCAGTACCCTGTCTCCTGCCTTCTACTACCAGAGACGGGGACAAAGGGTGGTCATGCAGCTGCAAGTGATATAGAGGTGGCACACACCCTGTGAAGCTCTTTCCTGCCTCATCCTTCATTTGTTTTATTTAGAAATTCTGGGGAGACATTGAGTATTATTTGACACTGAGATGTTTTTCCCCCACCTATAGCCCAGTCCATCAACTAGGATGCTACTAAGGAAAATAGAAGCAATTAGAAGAGATGCTGAAGGGAACAAAAGGGGAGGGAAGAAAGAAGGGGGGTGATGCTTGAGCCAGGCAGGAAAGGAAAGAAAAGCAGGTACACGCCAGCTTCTGGGCCCTGAGGCTAGGTGTTGTTCTGCCCTGTCCCTAGCACCCTCAGTCTGCTTTCCTGCAAGGATCCCACAGAGTGAAGGACTGACAGGCATCCACACAGGTCCCTCCAGCCAGCATCTGTTCCCATCCCAGAACATTGCTGGCCGTGTTTCAGATACTTGGAATGAGTACTTTCTCCCTTGCCCTGTGCCTTGTCTTTTTGTTTGTTTCTGTTTGTGTTTTGGTTTGGGGGGGTTTATTGTTTGTTTGTTTTTGTCTTTGTTGACTTGAGACTATCAGAACACTTCTGGGTTTCCTTTTGCCCATTTCTACCTAGGAAAGGTATCATCTCTCTGGCTGAATTCCTAGTATGCAGTCATAGGAGGGCTGATGTTTTGGCCCAACCTCAGAGATTTCCATTTCATCCCTAATGAGGAAGACTAAAAATAGCTGAAATTTCTCACCTTGAACCTGACTTTTCCTTCAAGGGCAAGAGGACACTAAGTGAGGAAGGACTTGTTTGTATAACATCAGTATAAAGAAAAAAATGAATTAATGTCTGACATAGCAGACATGTAAATTAAAAAATAAAAATAAACTGAGCTATAGTGTGTTCCAGGGTAAAAAAAAAAAAAAAAAAAAAACTGCTTAAGAATTAAAAGAGATAAAGGTAGGGGGGATAAGCTGAAAGTGACCTTTATTTTGACATTTGTGTGGGCTAAACCAGACTATGAGAAATTTTGCTCCCGGTACTTTTAGATACAAAGTATAGGTGCTTTCTAAAAGTGTTTTTTGTTTTGTTGTTTTACAAATATAAGTCCAGATCACACATCCAGAACCTTCTTATTAGTGTCAGATTGTGTTAATTCAATTATAATGTTCAGTTTTAACCTAATAAAGGCCTTTTGTTGGGGTGGAATGGATATACATGGCAAAGGTTGGAAATTTTCCCAAAAGCCATTCAGTGGATTGCAGCTCCACTGTTGAATACTGTGAATGTGATTGTCCCGCTCTTGGAAAAATCTAATTATTGTGTTCCTCTGAACTTAGGGCTATAAAAGAGAAAGGGAGAGAGAAAACTTACCCTTCCACCTCACACCCGGCATCCGAAGGGCTCTATCTCCATCTCATCCCAAAGCCAGATCACCAGCTTCCTCCCGACTTTGGTAAGTGAAATGTAAGAGGCTGGCAGGGTTGTTCCATGTTGGAGAATTAAGAGCCTCTGTCCTCTGAAAAGAAACTGTTCTCCCCACACTGTTTGGCCTTCACATGGGGAGTAATATTTTTCCTCAAAGGAAAGAAAAAAGAAACCTGGAATGAGCCTCTAAAGTGAGTACTTCTGCATTTGCCACATAAAAGACACATTCACACAGCTAAATATCTTCATTTCTCTTCCGTACTGGTGTTCCAAGACTATTACATGGTAGACGTATGGGGAAAGGAAGGTTCTGGCAAGCCTGTTCTCATGTGCCCCTTTCTCTTTACTTTGTTTGTTGCCCAGGCTCCCATCCAAGTCCTTTCCCCACTTGCCTGGCACCCCCAGACCAGCATCCTCCATGCCTCCTGGACCAGTCAAACCTGCCCCTGCTCAGGTCCGGCCGCCCTCGCCCGGCAACATCCGCCCCGTCAAGAGAGAAGTCAGAGTGGAACCTGAGAGAAAAGACCCTGAGAAGGAACCTCAGAAAGTTGCCAATGAGCCCTCACTAAAGGGCAGGGCACTTTTGGTGAAGGTAGAAGAAGCCACAGTTGAAGAGGGGACACCTGTCGAACCAGAGGTTGCTCCTGGTAGGAATCCACTGACTCGTGGTGGAGTGTGGGTTGCTTGCTCTCTTTATTCACTCTTCCTTTTTCTCCTGCACTGCTTTGACTTAGCTTTTTCTTTCTTTCTTTTTTTCCCTTATTGGGCACTTAGAAATTTTACTCTAAGGCTAATCTGGGGAACTTTTCTTTTTTTTTTTTTTTGGTGAGGGGGGAACTTTTCATGAATATAATTTTCCTACATATAAAGAAAGTATCATCCATCCTACAGCCTATTGTCAGAGCCACAGCATATTAATTCAGGTGTGGTTTATGAGTCCTTTCA
This sequence comes from Hyperoodon ampullatus, assembly GCF_949752795.1. Lineage (NCBI taxonomy): Eukaryota > Metazoa > Chordata > Mammalia > Artiodactyla > Ziphiidae > Hyperoodon > Hyperoodon ampullatus. The sequence goes on along the minus strand of NC_136925.1, from coordinate 62,578,518 downwards.
TTGGCCGAGTCCAATAATTTGACAAAATGTGGTGTTCAGAGCACCTGCATCAGAATCATTTTATTATTTATCCTATTGCTGTGTAACAAATTATTCCAAAACTTTGCAGCTTAATAACAACAACAAACAGTTTTTATATCACGCAGAGTCTTGGGTCAGGAATTTGGGAGCAGCTTAGCTGGGTTGTTAGAGGATGGCTCATGCACAGGGCTGTCGGCAGGTGGCCTTCGTGTCATGACACGTGAACCTCTCCATAGGGCTGTTGGATGTCCTCACAGTCTGTCCACTCTGCTGGCTTCCTGCAGAGTGAGCGAGCTGGGGGAGAGAATCACGAGGAGCCCACAGTATCTTTTATGCCCAGTCTCAGAAGTCACACACGCAGAAATCACGATTTCTTTTTTTTTTTTTTTTTTTTTTTTATATATTCATTTATTTTTGGCTGCTTTGGGTCTTCGTTGCTGCCCACGGGCTTCCTCTAGTTGCGGTGAGCGGGGGCTACTCTTCATTGCAGCGCACAGACTTCTCATTGCAGTGGCTTCTCTCGTTGCGGAGCTCGGGCTCTAGGCACGCAGGCTCCAGTAGTTGTGGCGCATGGGCTCAGTAGTTGTGGCTCGCGGGCTCTAGAGCTCAGACTCAGTAGTTGTGGCACAGGGGCTTAGTTGCTCCGCGGCATGTGGGATCCTCCCGGACCAGGGACTGAACCCATGTCCCCTGCACTGGCAGGCAGATTCCCAACCGCTGTGCCACCAGGGAAGTCCCAGAAGTCACGATTTCTGTCATACTATTCGTTAGAAGCAAGTCACTAGCTTCAGCTCACACTCAAGTTGGGGGGATTAGCCTCCATCTTTTAAAGGGAGGATTTTCGAAGAATTTAGGGAAATATTTTTAAACCACATCTATAATGTTTCAAACTGTAGAACCCTGCCCCTACCTCAGACCTATTGAATCAGAATACGTGGTGGATCTGAGGACTCTGAAGGATACTAAGCTCATCTGTTGACTCTTGTGCAGAATTGCCAGATAAAATAGAGTGGCAGTTATCCTGTGTGTACTGGAGTTTGGGGACCACTGGCTTAGCATATGTGATTGACAGGGGTCAGAATTTTTTTCCAGAAGACCCAGTGGATCTCATCTCTACCAGGTTAACCAGATGCTGTTTAGAAGTTTAAAATCACCTGGAACTAGAAATTCAATGTATCTTGTTGAAAATTGTCTTCATTCAAGAGTTTTCTCTTTAAGACTTAATTTGAAGATAGAGGGTGGGGGGCAAAGAAAGAATAGTGACTCAAGACAAATGATAGTATAGTAAGGGAATGGAAGAGTCCAATACCTGTTTGCATGGAAAGAGGGAGAAGAGAAAGACCAAAAAGTGTCCTGAGGGCAAAGAAAAATCTGTGGGAGCAGCAGGAGAAATGCAGGTCTTGAAAGGAGGGTCTGGAGTGATCAGGTGCCAGGGATCACACCTCACCATGCTGCCTATGGCAGGGGCGCACCAGCCCCCTAGGTCCTTTTCCTGAATCCAAATAAGGTCAGAGAACTACTCTCATCTTGCATGTTGGCATCAGAACTGGCAGTGGAGACGTGCAATGTCTAAGGAGCACGGGTGCCGTCTCCCGAAGAGGCTCTTGGTTCCTCCCTCCTCAGACCTGGAGGCAGCTCTGGGTAGACATGAGAGACCTCTTCCTTGGTCTCTTCCAGCCTGAGTCTGGGCTTGTGGTATGGACACTGGGCATGGTCACAGAAAGGCTTGAGTCCTCTAGTGATGAATAGTCACTAAAGAGAAGGAATTTTTTTTTTAACGTAATGAAAGACAAATGGAAGATCTCATCTTCCTTTTTCCTGGGGTATAACTTCCCACAGAACCTAACATGAGGCTCTATACTTAGTACACATTCGATATATGTTGTTAACTGATTTAACTTGTATAAAAATAAGGCTTGGTGACAGAGTGTCAGCTTAGGATGTCTCACTTACACACGCGGCTTTTTGTTATCTGTTGCCCGGTTACAGATAGAATACAGTGAAACCGTGAGAACGCGCAGTAATAAACATTCCCTTTTCTTTTATAGCGATGAATTCGAGGCCTGGGGTGTGGAGGATGCTAGTTTTTGTGTTGTTCTTTGGCTTTTGTTTCCAATTGGTTTTCTCCTTGTACTTGTTTGTACAGCTGCTCCGGAGGCAGCCTCAGCACCAGCCTCCGCTCCAGCCTCCACTCCGGCCCCGTCATCCACTGTGACTGCCAGTACTTCTCTGAAGACCTCTGCGGGCACCACCGACCCGGGAGAGGCCACGAGGCTGCTAGCTGAGAAGAGGCGGCTGGCCCGAGAGCAGAGAGAGAAGGAGGAAAGGGAGAAGAGGGAGACGAAAGAGCTCGAAAGGTAAAGGAGTGACACTGCTCAGTGACACCCTAGTGACACCTTGGATTAAGTCTTCAGTCAGGGAGAAGAGGTAATAGTAGTGTTGAAGGTGAATCTATTTAGTTGTTTCAGAATTAGTCTCCCCTGATGTTCCCCTGAGCACTAAGCAACTTTTTTAAGCCACATTTTCTTATTTTCTTATTATAATGACAGTGCAACAAAATTGATGGAGGAGGGGTTTTTTGTTTTGTTTTCAAAGGAGAAAGGTTTAAAGAAAAAAAAAATCATCCATATTCTTACCAGATTTCAATAATTGTGTACATTTGGGGCCACCCTTTCCAGTCTCTGAACAGTGTGTGGGTGTATATACATGCATAAATATATACATACACACATAGATTTGCATAACTGTAACCACAGTAGAGGTACAGTTGTGCAGTCTTTTTTTTTTTTCATCTTTATTGGAGTATAATTGCTTTACAATGGTGTGTTAGTTTCTGCTTTATAACAAAGTGAATTAGTTACACATATACATATGTTCCCATTCAGTCTTAATTTTTTATTTAACGTATCTCTCATCTCCATGTTTCCTCATTATCTTTCTTATTATCTTAAAGCTGCATAATAACAGCTCATGTTTTCTTCCTTCCAGTTAGTATTCCTCTCAGAGGGTAGCTGCGTGAGATAGTTAAGTGCCCCATGACTGCCTGCCAGACAGTACGCCAGGGGCAGTTTGCTTAGTTGGCCCCCTTCTGGAGCTAATAAGGCTAATGTCAATATAATTCTTCTTCAAATAAGCAGAACTGCCTCTCCGGAAAGGACGGCAGCCCCAGTGCTGGGCCGCCATCTTGGACATGCCCTACCCTTGGTCCCAACAGGGAGCTTACATGGTCCATCTTGTCCCTGTACTGAAACAGAACGTTATAACCTTTATTTACTTACAGAGATTTGGAGGGGAGCGTTACATTCGTTACTAAAAAGTCACATTATTGGATTAAACAGATCTCAGCCTTTAAAGATAGTTATATTGCAGATCCTTTAAAAAAAAGAAAACAAGCTCTCCTCAGAATATGAGTGGATACATTCTGCGTCTGTTTCCCACGAGGCAACGGGAGGCTGGGAAGGGGAGGAGGAAGGAGAGAGGGTGGCTTCACGTGTATCAGTGGATGCTGTTGGCCAGACCTCCCAACATACTGTTCTCGCGGGAACCACAAACTCGATCGCGCCTTGCCAAGGAAGTCCCCTCACGTGTCTTCGTCCTGTTTTGTCTTTTTTCCAGACAAAAGCGAGAAGAATTGGCCCAAAGGGTGGCTGAAGAGAGAACCCGCCGAGAGGAGGAGGCCCGCCAGCTGGAAGCTCAGCAAGCCAGGGAGAGGGAAGAGCAGCTGCGGCGGCAGGAGGAGGAGCGGGCCCGGCGCGAGCGGGAGGAGATGGAGCGCATCCAGAAACAGGTAGGGGGGCGCCGGCTCCCGCCCGGGAAGCAGGTCGACGCAGCCCTGGCTCCAGATGGGGCAAGGCGCAGCCCAGATGAGAAGAGGAAGCTTTTGAGCGTGTGGTTAGGAGTGCTTGTGTCTCCCCCGTGCGCGCTCGCGGTCCTCGCGTTCTCCGTCCTCGGGCGCCCCGGGACTTTGGGGCAGCGGGCAAAGCCAGCCTGTGTGTAAGAAGCAGATGCCGACTTCCCGTTTTCAGAAGGAAGAAGAAGCTCGTGTTCGGGAAGAAGCAGAGAGGGTCCGGCAGGAACGGGAGAAGCACTTCCAGAGAGAAGAGCAGGAGCGCCTGGAGAGGAAGAAGGTAGTTGCGTCTGCCCCCGCAGCCTGGCGCCCTCACTGCTCTTGATTCTGCCTAGATTGAAGCCGGCTCAGGACCAAGAGACTAGCTCACTGCCATCAGAAAACAAAAGTGTCCTGCCCATTCCAGGTTAACTAAAGTAGCTCTCAGTATTAATGTTTTCCTCCAAAGAAATCGCTCTTGGTGTTTGAGGCTTCACCAAAAACAGTTGCTTCCAATTCATGCGGCTTAAGCCAATGTCACCTTCTTTTTTTTTTTTTTTTTTTTTTTTTTTGCGGTACGCAGGCCTCTCACTGCTGTGGCCTCTCCCGTTGTGGAGTACAGGCTCCGGACGCGCAGGCCCGGCGGCCATGGCTCATGGGCCCAGCCGCTCTGCGGCATATGGGATCTTCCCGGACCGGGGCATGAACCCGTGTCCCCTGCATCGGCAGGCGGACTCCCAACCACTGCGCCACCAGGGAAGCCCCGATGTCACCTTCTTTGAGTAACTCCAGTTAAGACAAAGACAATTATGTTTTCCCAAAATAATAGACATGATTCAATGCCCTGCTATTTGCTTAGTCAGTGAAATGCGCCAGGCTGGCTTTCTTTCCATATCTGATCTGTTTGCTTAATTCTGCCTTTTTTGTAGCGGCTTGAGGAGATAATGAAAAGAACCAGAAGAACAGAAGTTTCAGATAAGGTATTGAGATGGCCTTTTTTTTTTTTTAACTATTCTTAATGGCTTTTTTTTTTTTACTTTCATTTGTATTTTTAACATTAAAAAGTCTTTTTTTTTTTTTTCTTTGTTAGAAAACCGTTGATCAGAGAAATGGAGATATAACCAAGGGAGCGCTCATTAGAGGAACAGGTATTTATTTCAGTGAACTGAAATCAATACAAATATAGAATTTTTAAATTTATTCCATGGAGGTCAAGATAAACATTGATTTAAAATAAAAATACTCATTGACTCACAGAAGCTTAGGTGTTTCTCATCTAGTCCACAAATAATCCCCTTTATCTAAAAATCTCTAGCATTTCTAGAAGATTTTTTTCACATTTGTTTATACTCTAATGGAGTATTTAATATCTTAAGTCATTTTATATCATATATATGTCTCTCTATATATCTATGTGTATGTATGCCTCTATAGATATGTATACACACGTATATGTGTATATACACACACGATCAGAAGAATTTTCTTTGAGTTTATAAAATTAAATTTCATTTGTCATTTACTGTCTGCTAAAGGAATCTGTGTTTATATTTGCTATTAAGGACATTAAATTTAAACGTTTTGACAACTTGTACTTACGGCATTTCTCAGAAAAGGATTTAAATGTTATTTCTTTTAGTTCTGACTTCAGAATAGAGTTAAAATTTGAAATTTGTTGAAATTTCATTAGAAAGTTGTTCATATGCCATAGGCTTTGGACAAAGATGATTAATTTCTTGGCGATTTTAAACCAAATTTGGTGTATATAAAAGTAAAATTTATCTTAGTGTTTTAGTACTCACACTCAACTAATATTTATTAAATGCCTTCTTTGTGTCAGATACATCTGCATACATTTTCTTGTTTAATTTCCATTGCAGGCCTGTGAGATAGGAGATGCTTTATCTTGGAGTAAGCAGGCATTTTCAGAAAACTTGTGTGTGCCAGGCCTTTTTGTAGGTGCTAGGATTCAGTGTGAGCAGGTCAGCCGAGGTCCCTAACTCCGAGGAGAACTCAGATTGAGTAACAGGCCCAGCTCGCACAGCTGGAGTCCAAGTCACCAGCTTGTAATTTGGCTCCTTCCGTGATTCCACGTGGTCTTCATGATTGTACATACAGGTGGTTGGTCGATAATTCATTATTCAGTCTTCCTCTTTCCTCATCTGCAGTATCAATATGAAAAGAAAGGACCAGAGATACCTCAGTTTCTTTTACTGTTTATTATAGACTGGAGTAAAGATCAAATGAAATGATTTATGTGAAAGAACATTCTCTGTTCTAGGATTTTCAAATGTAAAATATTGGTATTTGGGGATTTGGTTTTACTTCAGTAGAGGCTATCTGAGTTCCTCTATGTCATAATCCCTTCAGTGTGGGGCTTTTCATTCTCTTTTAAAGATGTCCTAATTATATTTGTTTGGAGAATGGCCTAATGGTTGCATATTAACCCCACTGCATTTTTAACAGGTTGCCTCCAAGAATGTTGTAATACATGTAGGCTTAAAGCAGGCATGGCACCCAGTAAGTCATCAGAATGAGCATTTTAGAATGTAAATTACACCAACCCAGGATTATTTGAGGAGCCGATGCTGTAGTTTGTACATGGCCGGGCTCCTTGTTGGTTTTTTGTTTTTCCATCTGTCTTCTTCCTGCTATTCCCCTATCAGTTCTTTCGATTATTCTTTGTACCTCAATTCGAGAATGAACAATGGCCAGAAGGAAGGTGAAACTTGTCAGTCATCACACCTGGGTTTATCAACTCATAATAAATTTGGTTTGAGTTAATAGTGCTAAAACGAGGCCTGAGGATTATCTCACACATGTTCCTCTTTTCCTGGTCCCACATTTGGTTGAGGACTGAATGGTATCACCAGTGCTCCAAAGAGAATTCTAGGCTGGGCAGGCAAGTGAGTTTGCAGACCTATCAGAAGTCTTCTCAGAAGATTCCTATTACCAGCTTCGCAAATTTTGGCAGCTTTTAAGTTATTAGTCTCTTCTTAAGACTTTACGTAAACCTGGCCCAGATTTTAAAGTCAGTCGTCAATATTGTTTGCTCACGCTAGACTCCAGTGGGGAATATTGAATGACTAGGTAGCACAGTTAGGTACAGTTCACTGGCCTTCCATGCATGAAATCCCTACCATTCTTAAGTGGGACTAAAACTGAGTTTTCCAAAATATTTTTCATCACTTAGGGTATTTCATGGTGATTTGCTCCAAATCCTTCAGTAATAATTTGTTCAGCATCGGCCTGACCAAATCAACTTACTGTTATCTTCATCAATTGCTTTAGTTTCAGTATTACATACTTTTTTGTCCAAAGTCAATTTGGTGCAAGCAGAAATAATCACAGCACTGATTTCCACCCTTACAATGTGCTGGGCAGTGTTCTAAGTACTTTGCATGTGTTAATACATTTAATTCTCACAGTAGCCTATGAGTTAGGTACTATTACTATCCATGAGGAAACTGAGGCACAGAGCATTTGTGGCTTGCCCAGGGTCACACAGCTGGTACGTAGCAGAGCCAGGACATAAATCCAGGCATTCTGGCTCCTGGGGTTTGGGTTTGATAGTAGAGTAGTAGTAACCCTTTGTTCCATCTTCTTTGCCATGTCCAGCGGTATCTGCACTTCCAAATATGACAAACTCTCCAGGCCAAGGAGAACCAGCAGCCAGCCCCCATGTGGTTACCTCACACCAATCAGAAGTGACTGGGGAGAGGTGAGTTAGACAATTGCGGCCTTTCTTACTGACGCACATTAGAGCAAAGCACCACGGTTTTTGCCCCAACAATCCTGCCAGAATTTTCTGGGGCCAGACAGAATTTGAGTTTTAACATGAAGATTTATTTAGGTTCGTTAATGTTTGGTAGAGCTAGTAATTCTGTAATCTGAGAAAAGGAAAATGTCTTTTTTTCTTGAATCTCTAAATATGATGGTGAGGTTTTTGTGTGGCTATTAAAAAAAATTACAGGGAATAATTTGTTACTCTCCTTTGTATGTATTTGGCATGATCCTGGACCATCTTCACACCCTTTGATGATATACAGTAGCTGTATTTTCACTGTATATAATATTATAGTGAGTCACAGGTTTGTTCCTTAGTGAAAGTAATTTAGATGCCAATATTTCTTTTACTAGTAGTAGAGCTTCTTATTGAGGAAACAAATGGTTGCTAACAATAGTTAAGAAGTGTGGGTTAAAGAAAGATTGCCTTTCTGTTCCCTTGCATTTATACTGACAGCATTGTAAGAGTGCTCTCAAAAATGAAAATTAAGGGTAATCGTAGCCTGTGCCTAGAAATCCAGTCATAGAGAACTTGTAGAAATATTTATAATAATGTTCAAATTTTTCAGCTGCAACTTTTAAAAATTTTTCAGCTGCAACTTCTTAATTATCAGAATTTACTGAATTATGAGTTCTGTCTCTAATGCCAGAGTCTTTGCTACCATAAGAGAATTGAAGCTCCTCAAATTAACTTTTTTAATAGATAGAAAAATGTCTTTTAAGATCTAAGATCTTTTTTTCTTCCAGTTTTACTGAGATAAAATTGACATACAGCACTGTATAAGTTTAAGGTATATGGCATAATGATTTGATAAACATAAATTTTTTTCTTAATCTAAAAACACATACTAGACAACATTTTATATTGTTGGAAGCCATGAAAAGACAAGTCCTAAGATGGACGTCCTAAGATGTCCATAAGTCATAAGGTATCTGTGTATATCTTTCTGGGACAGTAAAAATTTTTTTAATTTGCCCACTATAATACCAAAGAAAACAATTTTCCTAAGAGAGATTTTAATAAGCGTTTGATTATGTTTAATAAATTTATTGTCATAATTACCCAAGAGATATATTAAGTGATATTTCATTTTTTTAGTTACAGTTTGATTTTCAGATAAAATACTCATTTCCAACTACTATAATTTATGGCATTTAATTCATTGATGTCAGAGATTTTTAGAAAAGGATAAAAAGTTCCACAGAGAACCCCATTATTATAACGAGGGATAGGTTTTTTAAGCCGCTGATAATTCTCTCTGAGGAATAAAATTAGCTTATACTTTAGCTGACTCTCTTCAGTGGTAAAATCAAGTGATTAATCATTATATAAGAACCTGAAGCATATCTTCAAGAGTCTTGCATCCAACTTCAACCTCCAGAGAGTAGCCAAAGAAGGGGAATTCAAAAGCCGGTACTTGTATCTTAAGAGGACACACAGATCCATAAACCCTAACCCCAGCAACTTCAGCTTCAGTTTTATAGTTTCTGCTGGTCACAGTGTCCTCTGAACATTTAATCATTGTTCATCCAGAGCATAGGGCATGATTATTCCTCTAATTGCTAACAAATTAGAATGGGTGGGGTGATTGGGTAAGAGTGGGAGGGGAAATGAGGTCAGCTGTTGATTCAAGCCTGGGGTTAGCGTTGCCATTACAGCTTGTCAGCACACGCAGGCCTGGAAGGTGACGGGAGTTGACGTGGTCAAGGAACAGGGGCTTTGAAGATGCATTTCTTTTGCCAAAACTTCTACTTAAAAATCTCTCTGGGATGAGAGCCAAGACTCTTTCCATGATTACAGAAAGCCCATTGGTACTGGGAAAGAGCAGGAGGATGGACGTGGCAGTGCAAGCACTAGAACGGCGGGTATTAGGAGAGGGTGTGTGTGCGAGTGCACACGCACTAATGTAGGCTACTGTGGTGCCCAGCCTCTTCTCCCCTCCTTAGTGAAATAGCGGAAACGCACCATTATAGTCTGAATCTGTATAATATTTTTATGTTCTCTTCCACGGCACTTTTACAAATAATATTTTCAGCATACCCTGCAATACCTTGTGAAGCACTTAGGTCAGGCATCTTTTTTTTTTCCTAGAAGAAAGAGTTTAATAATTAACAAAAAAATACCATAATACCCAAATCAGAAATGTTTTAGAATATGTTCCACAAAGTCAGTGTATCTCACTGACTGGGGAAAGTAAACTATTTCCTCAATAGAGGAAAAAAAAAGCAAAGATGCCTAAAACAAAACAAAACAAAACAAAAATAAACAATGGAAAGATTAGATGTCTACTAGCTTCATTTTCACCATTTGGGAAGGAGATGGAAAAAGACTAACTAAAGTTCAAGTTGTTGGCATTACTGACAGTAGAGACCTGACTTTCTGATCTCTTCCATAGATCTCTGTCTACAGATAAACATTGTTTATGATGAGTGTGTATTAGAAGTTAAAACCGGCACAATTTTTGTTTCACATTTTTAGTCTTATTAATATTTTCCATTTGAAAATTTTAACTCTAGAATTTTGTCAAATAGGGTCATTTTTTATACATGAGCCACTGAACAAATTATGAAGTTTGCAAATATGTTCACTGCTGCAGTCAGATCAAGTGAACAATAAAATTAATCTAGCATTCATTTGGTGCACAGGCATTGTTTTGCTGCATTGTAAAGCATAATAATGAACATATAACCTAACAGGCTGCCTATTTGGTTATGGAGTGTGTGAAGGGAGTGAAAAACCTAAGAGAGGGACTTCCCTGGTGGTGCAGTGGTTAAGAATCTGCCTGCCAACGCAGGGGACACGGGTTCGATCCCTGGTTCAGGAAGATCCCACATGCCGCGGAACAACTAAGCCCGTGCGCCACAACTCCCAAGCCCACAAGCCACAACTACTGAGCCTGCATGCCACAACTACTGAAGCCTGTGGGCCTAGAGCCTGCGCACCACAACAAAGAATAGCCCCTGCTCGCCGCAACTAGAGAAAGCCTGCGCACAGCAACGAAGACCCAACAAAGCCAAAAAAAAAAAAAACCCTAAGAGAAACTATAGGTAGAAACTAAGAATTTGTTGGCCAGTTAAATGTATCTCAAAACTCCAAGATATTAACCATGAATTAATAAGAATCAAGGTGGGGTCAGAGGCAGATTTAAGGGGCAAAGATGAGAAGGTTGGTCTTCAACAATTTACCTATAAAACTATGCACATGTTTTAGGAAGCTGGAGACATCCAGGAAGGGCTGGGATTTGAATAGCTGGGACTATAAAAAATGGCATTATGAGAAAAACATAGGACCAGAGATCACACATTCAATCTGGACTGTCTCCCAGTAGTTGCGTGACTTGTGCAAATTATCCCCCTCTATAATCCCCTCATCTCTGAAGTACAGATCCTAGTAAGGGCTACTCTTTATAAGACAAAGAGATATAAAATGCCTGCAGTAGACAGGCATGTTAAATATATGTAGGACTGTTGATGATGAGGATCTATTCTAATTGATAAATTGGTCCATTTGATAAGTTTTATTTTAAAAAGCTGTTTTTTTAAATAAGAATTTAAAGTACAAATATGTCACAATTCACCATTTTCATTAGTAATGATGAGGTCAATCATTCTAACATTTCGATTGTAAGATTATAAAAGTATTTATTATAAAACAGTTTGTCCTAAAAATGTTTTCCAGTTTTAATACTAACTCCTTTTGATTTTGATTTTTCAAACGCCCTAGTACTCCCAATTTGGAAAAACAACCAAATGAAAATGGAATATCAGTTCAGAATGAAGATTTTGAAGAAATTATAAATTTACCCATTGGATCTAAACCATCCAGATTAGATGTCACCAACAGCGAGAGTCCAGACATTCCTTTGAATCCTATTTTGGCCTTTGGTGATGAAGGGACACTTGGGACCCTGCCTCAGGTAGATGGTGTTCAAACACAACAGACAGCAGGTAAGCTTGCCTCGAACTCCCTTCAGTAATCATCAGAAATAAATATGTGACACCCAAGAGGGAATGAACCTTCTGCTGTGTGACTGTGGCACACTTTGTCCTTCAAGGGACCAAATAAGCCACGTGGAAGAGATTGCGCATGGGTCATTAGAAGTTGAATTTTCAGTTGGGTTGGGCAACTTCTAGGACCCCTCTTGTTCTCCCACTCAGTGTAGAAATTCGGCCCGCAGCACCCACTGGGTATCCATGGGCCTCTCCTCCCGGAGCGGCACTCATTGCCCAGTGGCAGTGCTTCATATTGCGTGCCCAGAACACGCTTCGTATTAAGACAAACGACCATAACTGAGTGGCCATTGAACCTAGTTCTGTCCACTAGAGAGAAGGTTTGTTTGGTTTCTATTCCATCTTTCTCAGCTCTTCAGATATTTTAAGACTGCCAACATGTTCTCCCACCATTGTTCTCTCGTTTGGGTTTAGCAACCTGGGATGATACACTATTGTCCTTTTTAAATGTAATAAGATAGTTACAGTTTAAGGTAATGCGACTCATCTTCCAGACTAGGAGCATACTGAGTCCAAGGGCCTTCCATCCCTTGTTGAGCGACCGTAGCTGTTGAAACTGCAAGTGACTCTCTTATACACTGTCTCTGGAACTCACACTTAACCTGAAGTCATTGTGCAAAAAGAACAGTAGCTTTACAGGACCCAGAGAAATAACAACATAAAAAAATTACCAACGCAGTGCTCATTGTAACTCAACAGCACAGTCCCATCAGTGTCAAGGACAAGTGGGATAATCCAGCTCCATCTCTTTTCAAACCTCATTGATTTCTATCAGCTTCTCTCCCAGCACCTCATTTTCATGTATTGACCAGCATCTTTTTATACTGTTATGAAGACAGCCAAGCAAATTCAGGATGTTTATAGATGAGTCGGTAAAGCATTATTTGTGGTCAAATTGTTTTGTCATTTAGATTCCATCTGTGCACTTTTAACGTATTTCCCACTTTAAAACTGGTTGGAAAAGCCAACTTTGAACCTCCTATCCAAATGAAGCTAGTCTTTTTTCCTTCTCTAATATACTGACCTGGGGAGTGTAACTTTCCTTTAGTGATCTACTTTTCTAGATTGTAAAAGGAAGAAGGTCCAGCTGTCAATGGAAGCTATAAAGCCTGACATTGTGACTCTTAAGGCTTTGAGAACAATCTGATAACCTGTGTGTTGGTGGAAACATTCCTGGTGCAGCTTCCTGCTTTGTCATGTCACAGATTCAGAGAGATGGGAGGAACATTCAGATGACTTCCTGCTTCATTCGCCAGGCTTTAAATCACCTTTTGATGCACCTGTCATTTCATTCTCACTCTTCCATACCTTCTCTAGGAACATAGTCCAGTGTCTGTGATATTAAGTGGTGTTAGGTTTCTTTTGTGGTCATGACTACTTATCAACCAACATTTATGTAACCTCCAACGTATGGTTGGAACCCGAAGTATCACGTACTGAGGATTCAAGACAAATGAATGTGAAGTCCCTGTTCTCAAAGAAAAGTACAGTTGACTTAACGCCGTTTGGAAAAGGAAATGATATATAGCCTAAGTTAAAGAAAAAGACATGTTTTCCTATTAGTGGTAGAATTCACTTACATATAAGACCACGGATCCTGATAAAATTGCCTATTCTTATATAAGACAATGTATATAAAAGCATGGTAAAGTTTTAGGAATGTAAGATATTACTGTAGTATTCTTTAAGATTTTAGGTAAATGTCATATTAATCTGTTCTTTTTTCTGTCTCCTAATATAGAAGTTATATGAGCATTTCTTCTAAAGAACCAAAGCAGAAATTTAATAAGAATTTCTACAATTAATGGAATTCCTTCCATGCTACAAAGGAGCATCTCCCCTTCCTCCGTTTTCTAAAGATTTCTTGACCATCATTTTGAAAAGACTTTATTAAAACCAGCTAAAGACAACAGACTGGATAGCTTTTCTAATAATTTTCGCCAGTAGAGAAAAAGAAACCCTCCCTTGTTCCTCAGTACTTTAAAATGGCTTTTTCCAGTGTGCTCCTTCTTAGGAAATCAATATTTTTCTGCATTCTCTAAAAGACGAGAGCATTTGGCTGTAAAAGAAATGGGCCGAGTAGGCATGATTTTTCACATAGGTATTTTGGACTTTAAAAGCTAACGTAACATTGGCACAAAAATTTTTACCTTTTACAGTGTAATACTTGAAATATAAGTACCTCTTGGTTCAACAAGTAGAGTGAATAGGAGAGATGTTTAAATTAAGCCTGTTTGTTTAAATATTATTGCAAAGAGCTCTATTTGTAGAGGCAGATTACCAGGTTCTTGTAAATGCAACTTGTACATGGACATTCTGCAGACCCCACTGTCCCATTCTTCTTGCATCTCCTTTTGCAAAACATACTCAACAGTTTTAAAATGTGGAAAGAAAAAACATTATTTTTTCAGAGCAAGAAAATAATTTACTGTCCTCTTAAATAATGTATTTATAAAGTTTTTTCAGATAAACTAATCAAATAAATTAGAACAATGTGACAACGTTGCAGAATTTGATTTATGAGATGCATTCCTTATGTTACCATGAGAGAATGTTGTTGATGATTCAGGGCTATTTCTGAGTCTGTTTATTGCTGCTGTCCCCAGTGATGGTGGGACTTACCTTTGCCTTACCTGATCACAAATTATTTGGAGGTGGGGGAGAATAAAGATTTAATATTTCTTTAAATAAAAAAGAGAATTTGGTTTTGCTCATTTAAGAGCAATGAAAAAAATGATGGAATGTGGACTGTGTTTGGCACCCAGGACACGGCAGGATGGTACCTTCATGAAGGTCCTTGTTCTGCGTGGCATCCATCAGCTTTCACCCTTCATCCTTCTTCACTTTTGCTGCTGAGCTTGGCTGTACAAACTTGCACTTTCATTTGATAATATAAATTCAATTTTATTTTACCATTTGAGAGACTACTAATAACTAAATACTGAAGGAGAGAGAACACTGAGGGAACACATTTTTTTTATTATGGAGTGTTTAAAAAAGATAAACTTCTGCCACTAGAATGTGTTTTATTAAAAGTGGGATTGATTAATCTAGATTGAATGAGGGGCTGTTCATTTACTGGGCCATTTCCTTAAAATCCAAGCATACCGTCTTTAGTAACAGCTATAATTTGTTAAAAACATTAATTTGGGGTTTTTCCCTATTCTCAGTTGTCCATGTACACATAGTCAAATTAAAAGAAAAATCTGTTCAACCAAATTGGTTTTTTTTTAATCGGCCTAGCATGAAACACCAAATAAAATGTGTATGACATTATTTTCACTTTTAGGTTTCTCATATGTTACAACTTCACTTAGGTTGATTCTTGAGTTTTCAGATTGTTCTTCATTTAACCTCAACCAGCTTCCTCTGAACAGGCATACAGAATAGGTTGATTTAAAATTTAGAGCAGGAGTTCTGTTTTGGCTAGGTTTTCCTTTTTTCATTTATATTTAATTTAAGCAATCATTAGCAAACCGAATGCCTCTAAGTAATCAAGTTTTAATTAGAAGTGGTAGAAAATTGTTAACTCTTTTGTTAACTGCCAGAGGATGACCTTGACCTTTACAATGGCTAGAATGCTTTCTGTCCAGCCCTTGAAGATCAGTATTCACCTACTGATCTTAAAGAGGTCCTCAATAGGCACTACATTAAGGGAAGGTCTCAGGGATCAAATATGACCCTCTCCACGGAATGAGGGTGCATGGGCTTTTAGTTTCCTTTTTCACAGCATTGCAGTCTGGTTTAGGCCAATTTAATCACCAGTCACAAGTTCATTTAGTAGATACCTTCCAGTAAAAGCTGGCAGCTAAGGCTATATGTTTCCTCCTGCATAACATCAGTACCTGGTGGTATATTATGATAAAAGCAAATCTGAAACAGTTTTAGGGGGAGAATGAGGGAATAAGGAGGCTGAGCAGGCCAGAGAGGTAAAAAACTACAAAAAGCTGGAAGAGAGGTGCTGGTCCATGTGAAACTCATCTGGGTTTGTTGTCTTATCAAAGTTGGGCTCCTACCGTCTTGCAGGGGGTGGGAGATGGGGCCCTATCTTCAGGTGTCAGCTGGAACAGTGTTTCTCATCCCTGCCTTTGCTCATGCTGTTGCCTCTGCTAATAATACTCTCCACTTCATATGAATGTTTGGAGGATTCCATGAGGTCTAGCATATAAAGATCTTAGCACCATGCTTAACCCATAGTAAGCATTCGGTATTTATTAACTAAATAAAAAGACTCATCCTTCAATATTTAGCTTGTGTTTCTCCCATCAAGAAACCTGCTTTCCTCCCAGAGTCTCACTCTAGGTTAGGTGCCCTTCCTCTTTTCTAATGCTAACTCTCTGAATATGCCTCTATCATTGTGCTTGCCACAATCTATTACATTTATATTCATGATCCTCTCCCCCACTAGACTGAATCCTTGAGGGGAAAGACTTTTATTCATCTTTGTACAGTATTCCCAAATGTCCAGTGTGGTACCTGGTACCCATTAGGGACTTAGCAATGTTAATTGTTATAATGGATAGATGCTTGCATGCATGCATGAAATCCTCATCTTGACTTTTTGACAGCTTTTGAATTATTGATTAGCCCTTTGTTCTGGAATGTCCTTTCTCCAGTGGATTTTGTATCAAATCAGAGGTCAGTTGCAGACAACAGAAACGACCACAGTATTTTCAGCAGAGGGGGATTTAAACACTGTTAAAATTGTTGGAAGGACTGAAGAGCATGCTCTAGACTGGGCCCTCAGGAATGACTCCCAGATCACAGCAGATAGGACCCACTAGGAGAGCTACTACCTCTCCCACTCAGGAAGATGAGAATTCAGGAAGCCACCCCTGGAACCACTGAACATATTGCCTTTGCTGAGATCCAGAGATCAGGAAGCCACCACAACTGAACTTTCTGCTAGAGCCACACAAGCAAAACATGGACTCCCAGGCTTTGCCTCTTGTCCCTCGGGAAGCTGATGTGGGAATGCTGAACACTGGCCAGGAAGGGCAGAGGGAGCCAACAGTCCCGTGACCTTCTTGCCAGCAGAAGCAGCCCAAAAGTGCTATCTACATCTTTCAAGCCTCACTCACATCACCCGATTCTCAGAACCTGCATCACATCCAGACCCTCTGGTTGCAAGGAAATCTGGGAAATGTAGTTTTCAGTCTTAACACTGCAGAAAGGCATCCTAGACTCACGGTGGATTGGATGTTACGATAGCCCCCAGAGATGAATGGATAAAGAAGATGTGGCATATATATACAATGGAATATTACTCAGCCATAAAAAGGAAACAGTTATTTGTAGTCAGGTGGATGGACCTAGAGACTGTCATACAGAGTGAAGTAAGTCAGAGAAAAACAAATACCGTATGCTAACACATATACATGGAATCTAAAAAAAAGAAAATGGTCAGAAGAACCTAGGGGCAAGATGGGAATAAATATGCAGACCTACTAGAGAATGGACTTGAGGATACGGGGAGGGTGAAGGGTAAGCTGGGACAAAGTGAGAGAGTGGCATGGACTTATATACACTACCAAACGTAAAATAGCTAGTGGGAAGCAGCTGCATAGCATAGGGAGATCAGCTCGGTGCTTTGTGACCAGCTAGAGGGGTGGGATAGGGAGGGTGGGAGGGAGACGCAAGAGGGAAGAGATATGGGAACATATGTATACATATAACTGATTCACTTTGTTATAAAGCAGAAACTGACACACCATTGTAAAGCAATTATACTCTAATAAAAGATGTTTAAAAAAAAAGCCCCAGGATCCTCCACAGCTCCTGTGGCCCTGCCACTGTCCTGGCCCTCCTCAGCCCCAACTCTATCCTCTTAACTGAGTCTTCCTTTTCTTCCTAGCACCCCACCCAATATGAGTTTGCCCTTAATCATCATCCCTTTCCCCCGAAATTGCCTTGAATAACAATCATACCCACATTCATTTCCTAGCCCAATTTACAAATCTTAATTTCCAGCCCTGCCCTCCCTCCTAAGGCTGTTCTCTTGGTCCATGTGCCTGTCAGCTGACACCACTTGTGCATCTTGCCAGTACTTCACACTCACCGTGTCTAAAATCAACCTTATCATTCCTTCTCCCAATCAGCTCTACCTCTAGACATCCCTGTCTTTTATCCCACCACCATTTCAGTCATCCACGCTTCAGACATCAGATATTCTTTTTATTTTTCATTCCACATTCAGTCTCCAGGTTTCCCTCTTACACAACTTCTGAACTGTTTCTTTTCTGTTTGCTGCTGCACGCCGCTGTTGAAGCACCTTTTGCCTCAGAAGATTAAAAGTTTGGACACGGTTGACTCCTCACTTTGAAGGCTCACTCAGTTTGAATGTCACACAGGCTAAAACGAAAGGAAAGCAACGAGGTAGTGTCTTAACTCTGAGCTTTCGTCTGCCCGTTCCTTGAGTTTGCCTCTTGTGGGATTATTCATGTCTAATACCCACTCAGGTCCTCAAGACTGAGAAAAATCCACCCCCATGCCCACAGCTCTGCCAGGAAGTTTTTCTGATTATGGTTTGCCTGTTATCCACCTTTTGCTACCTGTATTCCTCTATCATATCAGTGGGAGAACATAAAAAATATGGGGCATAGGCATCTGGGAACCTGAACAAGTATGTACGTACTCATTTGTTGTCTTATGTCCACTATTTCTTGCTAAATGCTGGCCACTTCTTTTGAAATAAAGTCTACCTTTATGATCCTACTCTCATTATCTTCATTTCTACTCCGATCACATTCATATCTAACGCATGGAGCATGCTCAAAAGCTTTTGTTTCCTCATAAAAGCTGATGAAGTTTTTTTTGTGTTTTTGGGGGTTTTTTGGCTGCGCCACGCAGCTTGCAGGATCTTAGTTCCCCAAGCAGGGATTGAATCCAGACTCACATCTGTGAAAGTGCTGAGTCCTAACCACTGGACCGCCAGGGAATTCCCTGAAGGTCTTTAAAAGGCAATTCATCAACCGATTTTGACTCAAGGTAGATGATTACTCCAGATCAGAAAAAGATGACATAACATCTAACACAATTTTCCCTTATGTTCAACAGAGACCAAGAAAGTCAGGTATGAAGAGTCAGGTTTTTATGTGCTAAGTACAGTTTCTTTCTCTCATATGGAGATATGATTAATAACAATGTTTTTACGATTTGTCTTATCTCTAAGCTTTAATGAATTTTGAAGCTTATTGGTAATTGTCTTTCCAAAATTGTATCCTGGCCTAGAAAGTTAGAGAAAATTTCCTATATTAAGTAGAAAATACAATTATAGTTAAAATAGCTCTCATTCATTGTGTATTTACTATGTGCTCGTCACTGTGTTAACAGCTATTATACATTAGCTCCTTTAACTCCTCTAATCCTCACAACACACTCTTGAGGTTGATACTATTATCCTCTGAGACTTAGAGAGGTAAAGAAATCTTTGAAAATCACACAGCTGATAAGTACACTGCCAGGACTAGAGCCTAGGTCTGCTTCCAGGGCCCAAGTTCATAACCTCTGCTCCATCTATGATGTGACCTCTAAAATGAGCTCATTGAAATCAATGTGCTCTGTGTGTGAAGGGAATTACTGCTTTAGTTTAACAGTAAACTCTCAAGAGGGGAAAAAAAGGAAGATGCATCTTATTTATCATTGATTAAACACAGAGATCGACAAATAAGTAAATATATTTGGAGATAATTGGAGTAAGGTTCTTCATTCTCAGAATAGTTACAAATATGGAAACCCAGTGGTGTTGAACGAGATTTGGAGGTATTGATGTGAATGCCACAGTATCTAAGATAGATAGATAGGTAGATAGATAGATAGATAGATAGATGAGATTTCTGTACATATATATGTATATGCATACATTTATTTCTTAGCTCTGCCTACTGAGAGGACCTAGTAGCAATGACAATCTATTAGCAATGATCACATCTAGGACCTAGATATTGGTTACTAAATATCATCTCCCACTAAAAGGAAAGAGGGGTCTTTAAAGAAATGGCTGCTTGCAGGGCAAGGGCCGGGAAAGTACTAGGTGAGTTTGATTTACCTTATGCCCCATAAAGTGGGCAAGTGCCTTAAAAATTATGGGAACATGTCAAAAGGATACAGGACCCAGTTTGAAAGTCCTTCCACTGGCCAAATCTAGGGCAACTTGAGCATCAAAATAATAATGATAGTCATAGATTGTGACCCATTAAATAAAAGAAACTAATGAGGCCATACTGATTAAAAATAGAAGAAAAAACTTTAACTCACAGTCAAATTTCAGGTAATAAATATAGAAAGAATATGGAATCTTAAAATCATCAAATTGCAATTATAATAATAATTGATTCAGTCAATAATCATCAATGAATACCACAAACAGTGGGTGGAAATATGATGAGGAACAGCATACGTATATAGTCTTCAAGTATCTTTCCACAAAATACCTAATATTATTCATTTAAAAAGTTAAAAAATACTTATTAACGTTAAAGTAGAGAAACCTGTCAAATATCACCGTAAGTGATAAACATTAACACTAGTTCAACTCATGGGCCAGATCTATATATGTATCCTTATATGATACACTGAGGAAACACAGCATTTCGATATACCTGCCCAAAATGCATAACCTAAATTTAATGATGCTGAAACATCAGACAATCCCAAAATAAAGAGCATTTTACAAAGTAACAGGCCTGTACTCTTCAAAATGTTAAGGCCGTGAAGGATAAGGAAAGACAGAAACATTTCCAGATCTAAGGAGACTAGAGAGAAAACCTGAGAACGAAATGCAACATATACTCCTTGACTGGCTCCTTTGTCTAAAGAAGACAACATTGGAATAACAGCCAAAACAAATGGGGGGGTCGGGGGGTCTGTGAAATAACTGGTGGTGAGTATCAATGTTAATTTCCAGACTGTACTGTCATCAGGTGGGGGAGTACTCTTGTTAGAAATTACAAACTGAAGTATTAAAGGGTAACAGGGAGCAGGTCTGCAAACCTCAAATAGCTTAGAGGGGAAATATACATCACACACATATAATAGGCATTTTATGTATGTGTGTGGGTGTGTGTGCTTATGTACGTATAGAGATCCAGTGATGAGGCAAATGTAAAAAGTTAACTGGGGAATCTCCATGAAGGGTATATGGGCATTCTTGTGTTGTTTCTGTAATTTTTCTAGAATTGGAAATTATTCCAAATGAAAAAATGTTTAAATATATGTACATAACTTTGGGTTGATCTCTGTTCCTTCTGCCTGATATTAGCACAGAAAATATGACAACTGTAACCTAGTTTAAGGACCTCATTCACAGCTGTGCCGTGGACCAGCACTACGACCGCGAGGTGAGTCAAAGAGTTACTGTTATAGTGGCTTCTATCTATTGAAGTCTTACTCTACGTGGAGACAGTGCCCAAACCGCTTTATACATAGTACACATCCTCCCGACAAAGCCCAGAGGCTCAGGGGGGCCTCAGCACCTTGCGCAGGCCCACCCAGCTGAAAGGGGCAGGGGCAGGCTCTGAATCCGGGCCTGCCTTGTGCACAGCTCAGGCTACAACCGCTCTGCTCTGCTAGTTTATAAAAAGACAAAATTGCACTAAATGCTTGCTAGACTTCTTTTTAGCCCTGAGATACTATAAGACACATTTCCAGGTTTGTTTTTTGGAGATTGTGATTCTTTTGGTGTGGTGGTGAGGGTGTCCTGGGTGACTCTTAGAATGAGACTTGCTGGGGTCGTGTGTGTGTGACGGCTCGGCCAGGGCTAATTTGTTTGAGGTGACCTCTGGACCCCTAGCTTGGCGTTTTCTCTTGACCTGCATGTAGGTGACCAGTATTCCCCTCTCAGCCATCCTTTGCTGCATAGCACACTTCTGGAGCTAAAACAGCAGAGCTGCTCTCTATGAGAAAATCAGGTCGTGTCCATGATTTACGTGCTGTGACCACACATCCTGGTTTGCTGGAACAGTCCTCATTTAGCCTGCTCTCCTGGGATAGGTGCTATGAGCCCCCCTTTTTTCTCTTCCAAGGGTCTCTGTTTGGACACAGGTCCTATCATCAGGCTGCTGAAGCCCTCCTTCCTGGTCTGGTTGTCAGAGCCTCTCACAGGCAGTCTGTCTCCTGGGCAGCCAGTCTGTCCCCAACTCTAATCAGTGGATCTCTGACCAGACCAGGTTGCACTTTGTCCCCAAGCCTTTAAGGAACCACTAGACCACGGGAGTCATTTATAGTTTCACTAAACACGGTATAGATCCTTCAGAGCTTCATGCATTCTCTTGAAATCACATACATACAGATATTGCTCATCAAGTCAAATTTTCAAGCCCAATACTTTCCTTGCCAAAGACTGTACATGTTTACGTAAAGCCTAAGCGCTTCGTGCCGATGGCTTGTCTTCGTATCATGACCATTTGACTATGAAATATAATTCTTTATAGTCTTGCAGCTCAGACTGGGTTCTCAGCCTGCTCCCTGGTCCGCTCTTGATAATGACATCATCACTCACTCTCCAGCTGGAAATGACAAGGGTTTCCATGACCATGACAAAACAAACAGACTCTGCTGGCAGAGGCTTTTGTATGTGGGTGTATATATCCTCTGTGCCTTTGACTCTCAGGGTTGATGAAACGGGCCTCTCTAACAGCCTGGAAATAATAGTAAAATGCAGATGTCACAGGCAATATAAGATTTTTTTAAAAATTATTTTTGGCTGCGTTGGGTCTTCATTGCTGCGCGCGGGCTTCCTCTAGTTGCAGCGAGCGGGGGCTACTCTTCGTTGCAGTGCACAGGCTTCTCGTTGCGGTGGCTTCTCTTGTTGCGGAGCACCGGCTCTAGGCACGCAGGCTTCAGTAGTTGCAGCACACGAGCTCTAGAGCGCGGGCTCAGTAATTGTGGCGCACGAGCTTAGTGTTGTTCCACGGCATGTGGGATCTTCCCAGACCAGGGCTCGAACCCGTGTCCCCTGCATTGGCAGGCGGATTCTTAACGACTGCGCCACCAGGGAAGTCCCAAGATATTTTTTAAACATACATCAAAGCAATAATGCCTTGAAAAGAGGTAATTATTTAAGCTTCTTAGGCCCGAAGAATCCAGATGTTTAATTATAAAATGTTTTCTTCCAGTTCTAGATACAAGGTCTCCTGGTAACATTGAACTCTGGTAAAGAATATGATTTGTCCTTCTCTTCCTTAGCCCTATTTTTTTTTACAAATCAAAATGTGACGAGCCATTTAAGTGAGCAGAGGGTCAGTATTATGAATAATAGCAACTATTTGTGAAGGGCTGACTCTGCCTGTAACAGACTCAGGGACTTAACATGCATCATTTTGAATCCCCCCACCAGCTGGCAGAGGTAAGTATCGTTATTCCTATTTTAGAGATGAAGAAACAGGGTAGTGCCAGGGCTGGGATTGAATCCACGTCGTCTTGACTCCAAAGCCTATGTTTCATCTACAAAACACTGCCCAAGGAAAGTTATGCAAATAAACTTTACAGTTAATGCTCACTATTTGGGCTTGACGTTTTAGGGATGGGTTGGAAAAGGAATGGAAAAACTAGATTTGGGAACTAAAGCACCCATGAGCCTTATCTTCCTGTGCCAATCGCAGCCCTAAGATAACTTAATGAATAAAGCCAGCACATAAAATCAACAGTCATGGGCTATAAATATTAACTTTATTCCCCATTTTGTTCTCTCCACGCTGTTCCCATGGAGACATAGCTCCTCAATTTATCTGGAATTCAAACCGCCCAGGGGATGTGACTGTGAGAGCTTTGAGAGAGGCCCAGTAAGAGGCAGGCGCTGTGTAAAGCTTCAACCCCTGCCTGAGTTCACTCAGCCCATCTCCTTCTTGCTCTTTCTCCCTTTCCCATTTTCATTAGAAACTGATGGTGAGATGGATTCTGTAACGAGATATGGACTCAATAAAATTCTTCTCCGTTTGTAAACATTCTCAGGGAGAAAAAGAAACCTCTGTGGTGACCGGCCATTTGTAGGCAAGCCTACAGACACCTTTCTGCAAAGCTATCCTCTCAGGGGTAGAAACCATCCCTAGATCTGGTAGACATGACTTATACCCAGGGGTCTAATTAAACATTCCACACCCACACTGGGCACTGGCTTCATTAAAACATTTATGCTGCCATTTTAACATTGAGATATATTTCATCCCCTGCAAACAGTACAGATTCTTGAAAAAAAAATCACTTTCAGATGGTCTAACGTGCCATCAAATGCTGCCCTGTGTTTTTATCTCAAATGAGATTTCTAATTTGGCCATTCTGGCACTGTTTTCTTGTTTCTCAAGATAGGTATGGGGGGAAAAAACTTAGGTCAAAAAATTTTTGCTGTCCCTCAAAGGGTCAATACTCAGTAAATTTTGAAAATGAAAAATTCTTGATAGACAAGTGAATGACAAAAAACGTTAGTATTGAAAGGCAAAACCTAATGACAGTGATAAATAAAAGTCAAATTGAATTATCTTGAAGAAAAAACTATAACTCATTCTTTTTTTTTTTTTTTTTTTTTTTTTTTTTTGCGGTACGCGGGCCTCTCACTGTTGTGGCCTCTCCCGTTGCGGAGCACAGGCTCCGGACGCGCAGGCTCAGTGGCCATGGCTCACGGGCCCAGCCGCTCCGCGGCATGTGGGATCCTCCCGGACCGGGGCACGAACCCGTGTCTCCTGCATCGGCAGGTGGACTCCCAACCACTGCGCCACCAGGGAAGCCCTATAACTCATTCCTATCTTCATTTTCCTTTTTGGTTTCTCTCTTTTTTCTTGTCTTCATAAACCTACAAAGAAGACTTTTATGAATTTGTGATTGAAGTTCCTACCCCGTCTTTGCCTTGCCTGTAGAATAAATTACCTTAAAATTGGAAAGTGGTGGGAATCAAAGTTTAGTCCTCACCTCGTATATGAATATCTCATGAATAGGAAAATAAAAAGTAATCATAGCTTCTAGAGGCTGAAGGCTGGCTGTGTCTGCCAGCAGCCTGGCTTTTAAACTATTCATCTGCATTTCTCATGGAATTCTCACAGCATTCTTGCAAGATAGGCAATAGTAGAGCCTTTTATCATTTTGCAAATGAAGAAACAGGCTCAGAAAAATTAAGGAACCTACCCAGATCTCACATTTGGTAAAAGCCAGAGGCAGGATTGAAACCTAGGTGTATCTCATTCTATATGTTATATTTTTTCTACTACTCCATGCTGTCCCTCAACTGCTGTACTTAGGCATCCAAAGTATAAGAAACATGGTGATAGAGTGAACGTGTTTCTTTAAACCTTAAAACCAGGTATGTTTAAAGGGAATAGATTTGGAAGATTTTCTTCTAACATGACAAAATGCCTGGGACAAAATAGGAGTGAAACGAAACTTAGTTCCTCTTCCCTCAGAGAGAGTAACTTAACTTGTACTAGAAATTTCCACCAGTATATTTTATTTTATTTTTTCCCCTTCTTTTTGAAATTTTTATTCAAATAAGTAGAAAGGGGCTTAAAATTTAACAAAGTACATTTTTTTGGTCATATATATACATGGAAGAACTTCAGTGCCTTGTTGCAATATATTTTAACATGCACCTGCATTGGCTTGAAAGTCTTCTCACTACAGGCTGGCAGAGCAATTCTGTGGAACATACTGGCACACACCATTCACTGCCCTGCTTTCCCCCTCTATCCATACCTCCTCCTATCCTTTCCTCCAAGCCCTAATCTATTTCAAGGCCACAGATAATGGGATTAAAGGAAACACAGCCAGCCAAGAAATCCTTTCTAACCTTCATTTTAACGCTGGGCATTTTCTGAGCACAGCATATAATCTTTATTAAGTACTGGATGCCCTTGTCATGGCTCCTTGTATACTGAGATTTATCCTCTCAGGAAATGTATGACAAACAGCAGAAGGAGAAAGAAAGAATGTAAACGGGGTGAATGTGTTATTCCAGCTTTCTGCCTAACTGAAAAACAACCAAACTTCCACAATTACATCAGGTAATACTGGCTGCTTCGAATCACCTGCTATGCAAATGTGTGTATTTTTCAAAGACTAGATCTGTACTGTTTAGAGGACCCATAAGACTTTGAAGTAAGCACAATTTTGTTCTAGTCATTAATAGGACCCCAGGGTACCAAAGGCCTGTTCAACATGGGCTCTAATGTTTCTCAGCAGCTCTGTGAGGAGGCTTGTCCCTTGAAATAGGTATTGCTTTTTGAGGGTTATTTCAAATGAAAAGTCTGTGTCCTTCTTTTATTCCTACAACCATATCATCATCAATTTTTTCTTCTCCTCCTTCTCTTCTTCCTCCTTTTTCTCTTCTCCCTCAAATTTTATTGAACTCTTTTATACCATGTAGTTAATACTTATTGATTGTAGTTTGCACCATTGTTCTATTTACCTACATCCCTCCATTCTTATATCTTCTCACAAGTGAATATCTTGTTAAGACTTTCTGCAGGCTAACTAAAAACAATCTTTTTAATTAATGTAAATATTCAACCTTATTTCAGGGAGAAAGATTTCATGACATCTAGCACAACTCTAAACATTTTCAGAATTCACTGCAAAAGCAATGTTTAAAAATCCACAAAGAAAGTGAGTCTCACTACGGAGTAATTAAGATACAATATATTTCACCTCAAAAGAAAACCCAAGCTTTTGCTCACTCAGGACTTAAAACTAAGGTTTACACATTTTAAGTGGTTTGTTCTGAGCTGACCAGGGAATGATCTTATTAGGACATGAAAAGCCTCTTGCATTTAATTCTCACTAGCAGATATCATCCCATCGGGGACCAGTAACTCAGATCCAAATGGGGCCAAATCAGCTCAGCAGGATGGCCTCAGAGCCTTCTCTGTTCTTAATGCTGCAAGTCTAAGAGAACTCCAAACCTAGAATCAAACTGGCAGGGATAAACATCCTGTAGGATATTGAGGCCATAGGAAGCCTGAAGCTACCTGTCGTGATTAAGAGTACAGGATTTGGAATTCTGACCCTTGTATTTTAATTCTAACTGTGCCACTAACAAGCTGTCAACTAACTCCTCCGTTCCTGTATTCTCATTTGTAAAATGGGCATAAAAGTAATACCTACTTCCTAGGGTATTATTACTCCTAGGGTGAATAGGGACTAAATGACATGAGATGTGGAATGCATTAATAGTAGTGCTTGACATGAATATTAGCTATTATTATTTTTGCTATTAATATTACTATTATTACAACAGCGAAAGGAGGATTAAAGCTGCTGTGCCAGGCCTGGAGATATAGTATTTGAATTTGTGGACGCGCAGGCTCAGCGGCCATGGCTCATGGGCCCAGCCACTCCGCGGCATGTGGGATGTGGGATGTGGGATCTTCCCGGACCGGGGCACGAACCCGCACCCCCTGCATCGGCAGGCAGACTCTCAACCACTGTGCCACCAGGGAAGCCCCTGTTAGCCACACTCTTGAACAAGTGTCTTGGGGTTCACTCACACACATTTTATACACCTGGAGTGGAATTGCTTGATAACAGAAATGCAAATATTCAAATTTAGTTGACAATGCCACACATTCCCACCCCAAATTGGTCTTGTTAGACTTTTTAATTTTGGTCATTCCCACAGGTATAGAGTGGTATCTCCTTTCCTGGATTATTAATGAGACTGAGCACTTCAATTTTTAGTGGCTCTTTGGATGTGCATATCTCTTGCCCATTTTTCTTTTGGGTTTCGTCTTTTTCCTACTGATTGATAGGAGTTCTTACTGTAGTCTGCATGTGATTATTCTTAATAGAGTTTGCTGTAGATATTTTGTAAATAGACTATCATATAAAGGAAGTTCTCTCATAGTACTAAGTCTACTGAAGCTTTTACCATGAATAGGTGGTACATAATAAGGGTGGTGATAAGGAATTAAAAAGCAAAAAAATGCATAACAAACAGCCCTGTTATATCTCCAAATTTCCAGAAGGTGGAGGAAGAGAGCCACTAAAAAGACTTCAGCCGAGGATTTCCTGCCTTCCAACACTTATTACCAGTTTGAATTGTGCAGAGAAGTTGGCCTATTTAGCTATTTTATCCTCGTTCACTTAACTTCTAGCATTCCCAGGCAGAAATAATCTTCACTAATGCAGCGTTATGTAAAGGATGCTGCTTTCCTGGTTTGATCTCTCTGGGCTTCAATACTCAGGGTGCACTCAATCCATGTAAGTACAAAAATACCTTAAGGGGCTCTTTTGCTTTGGAATAATGACAATAGGATTCATTTGAAATGACTGAACTCACATGCTGGAATGAGTAAACAGATGTAAGTAAGTATTGGTATATTGCTGCACACTTAGTCTGCTCGGCCTGCCAGAACAACATGCCATCGGCTGGATGGCTTGATCAACAGAAAATTTATTTGCTTACAATTCTGGAGGCTGAGCAGTTTAAGATCAGTGTGGCTGGTGTGAGAGCTCTCTTCCCAGCTTGCAGACAACCACCTTCTTACTGTGTCCTCACACAGCAAAAAGGAAGAGCGCCCTCTAGTGTCTCTTCTCATAAGGACACTAATCCCATCACAAGCCTCATTCTCATCACCCCGTCTAACCCTCATCTCCCCAAATCCCCATCTTCAAATACAATCACATTGAGGGTTAGAGCTTCAACATGTGAATCTGAAGGGGACACAAACATTTAGTCCATGACAATTAACTGCAAAGGATCTCAGGAAGGAGGTGGTAAAAGCTCTCAGCCCAAATGAAGAGAATTGACGCATTTCTGATCAAGTCTCCATTCTTTTCTTCACTGATCTTCCGCTGTGTATCTGAGCCTATTTTTGTCCTGTTCCATCTGTCCCGAAACTGGAGAACTCCTTTATCAAGGCCCTTCTTACTCAAAATCTGTTATCTGCCTTCTGCCTACTCTTGAACTTCCCTTTAAAACAGTATTTTAATCACATGATGACTAAGTGGGCTTATTTAGTCCACTAAACTGCAAAATCCAAGCCACCTACTTTCCTTAGTGTTCTGGGACAATAAACTTTTACAGCTTTTTTGTTTTGTTTTACTTGTCTTTTTAAGTTGAAGTACAGTGATTTACAATATGGTTCGTTTCAGGTATACAGCAAAGTGGTTCACTTGTATATGTTTTTTCAGATATTTTCCATTATAGGCTATTACAAGATATTGAATATAGTTCCCTGAACTATACAGTAAATCCTTGTTGCTCATCTATTTTATTTGTAGTGTGTATCTGTTAATTCCATACTCTTAGTTTTTACCTCCCCACATCCCTTTCCCCTTAGAAAACAAACTTATGGTTACCAATGTCTGCTTTGTAAGTAATTTCATTTGTATTATTTTTTAGATTTCCTATGTAAGTGATATCATTTGTCTTTCTGACGTATTGCACTTAGTATGATATTCTCTAGGTCTATCCATGTTTCTGCAAATGGCATTTCATTCTTTTTTATAGCTGAGTAATATTCCATTATATTACATTTTCTTTATCTATTCATCTGTTAACGGACACTTAGGTTGCTTCCATGTCTTGGCTATTGAAAATAGTGCTTCTGTGAACACTGGGGTGCATGTAACTTTTTGAATTAGAATTTGTCTTTTCTGGACACATGCCTAGGAGTAGGATTGCTGGATCATATGGTAGCTCTATTTTTAAGGAACCTCCATACTCTTCCATAGTGGCTGCACCAATTTACATTCCCACCAACAGCGTAGGAGGGTTCCCTTTTCTCCACACCCTCTCCAGCATTTATTATTTGAGACTTTTTGATGATGGCCATTCTGACCAGTATGAGGCAATAGCTCATTGTGATTCTGATTTGCATTTCCCTAATAATTAAGGATGTTGCGCATCTTTTCATATGCCCGTTGGCCATCTGTATGTCTTTGGAGAAATGTCTATTTAGGTCTTCTTCCCATTTTTTGACTGAGTTGTTTTTTGTTATTGAGTTGTATGAGCTGTTAGTATATTTTGGAATTAACCCCTTGTCAGTTGCATCATTTGCAAATATTTTCTCCCATTCCGTAGGTTGTCTTTTCATTCAAGGATACCCATTCTCACCACTTCTTTTCAACATAGTATTGGAAGTCCTAGCCACAGCAATCAGACAAAAAGAAATTAAAAGTATCCAAATTGGAAGGAAGAGGTAAGACTATTATATACAGATGACATGACATGATATTCTATGTAGAAAACCCTAAAGACTCTACACAAAACTATTAGAACTAATAATGGATTCAGCAAGGTAGTAGGATACAAAATATACAGAGATCTGTTGTGTTTCTTTACACTAACATTGAAATATCAGAAAACCTTTTTAAAATCCCAATCTCTGAGACAAAAGCTCAGAGTAAACCTAATGAAGGAGGTGAAAGACCTACACTTTGAGAACTATAAAACATTAATAAAGGAACTGGAAGACGACTTGATGAAATGGAAAGATATCCCATGCTCTTGGATTGGAAAAATATTGTTAAAATGGCCATAGTACCCAAAGAAATCTACAGATTCAATGCTATCCGTATCAAGTTACCCATGACATTTTTCACAGAACTAGAATCCTAAAAATTTATAAGGAACCACAAAAGACCCCAAATTGCCAAAGCAATCCTGAAGAAAAAGAACGAAGCTGGGGGCATAACCTCCCAGACTTCAGAGAATACCACAAAGACATATGGATCAATGGAACAGAATAGAGCCCAGAAATAAACCCACACCCCCATATGCAATGTAGAAAAGAGTCTCTTCAGCAAGTGGTGTTGGGAAAGCTGGACAGCCTCATCTAAGTGAATGAAATTAGAACACTCCCTAACACCATATACAAAAATAAACTCAAAATGGTTTAGAGACCTAAATATAAGACATGACGCCATAAAACCTCTATAACATAAGCACAACATTCTGATATAAATCGTAGCAATATTTTCTTACATCAGTCTCCCAAGGCAAAAGAAACAAGAGCAAAAACAAACGGGACCTAGTCAAACTTAAAAGCTATTGTACAGCAAAGGAAACCACGAACAAAATGAAGAGGCAACCTCTGGGGTGGGAGAAAATATTTACAGCTTTTTCTATGGCTAATTTCTTCTTTAAGTTTTTCACTGGACCTTAACGTTCATACAATTATACTCACTGGTCATGACTCACTTTTATCACCGACCCATGAAAAGGTGCCGTTTCTGGAAAGGAGCTGTCCTCTCTGGCCCTTCCTCTTTTCTCTTTCCCTTCCCTATTCTTTCTACGAATTTTGTTCTTTCTGCTCTCTCTCCCCCCCAAAAAGTAAATATTTTTTGGATGGTAACAATCTTTTCCTGATTATGTCCTACTGGGAAAACTGCCACCTCTTTTTTCTTTTTTTTAATTTTTATTGGAGTACAGTTGCTTCACAATGTTGCGTTAGTTTCTACTGTATAGCAAAGTGAATCAGCCACATGTATATACACATGTCCTCTTTTTTGGATTTCCCCCCAATCTAGGTCACCACAGAGCACTGAGTAGAGTTCCCTGTGATACACAGTATGTTCTCGCCAGTCATCTATTTTATACGTGGTATCGATAGTGT
This sequence comes from Hyperoodon ampullatus, assembly GCF_949752795.1. Taxonomy (NCBI): domain Eukaryota; kingdom Metazoa; phylum Chordata; class Mammalia; order Artiodactyla; family Ziphiidae; genus Hyperoodon; species Hyperoodon ampullatus. Next base: position 62,547,336 of record NC_136925.1, on the reverse strand, counting down.
ATATATGTCAATCCCAATCTCCCAATTCTCCCATGCCCCCCATTCCCCCTGGTATCCATACATCTGTTCTCTACATCTGGGTCTCTGTTTCTGCTTTGTAAATAAGATTGTCTCTACCAATTTTCTCAGATTCCACATATATGCGTTTATACGATATTTGTTTTTCTCTGACATATTTCATTGTTTGACAATCTCCAGGTGTATCCACGTCTCTACAAATGACCCAGTTTCATTCTTTTTTGTGGCTGAGCAACATTCCATTGTATCTATGTACCACATCTTCCCCAACCATTCCTCTGTTGACGGGCATTTAGGTTGCCTATATGTCCTGGCTATTGTAAATAGTGCTGCAATGAACATTGGGGTGCATGTGTCTTTGAATTATGGTTTTCTCTGCAATGAGATATCACCTCACACCAGTCAGAATGGCCATCATTACAAAATCTACAAACAATAAATGTATGGAACACAATTAGTAGGGTCTGTTAACAACTTGTAATCAAATACATTTATATATCTGCAGTGAAATGTGTGAGTATGGTAAAATACATAGAGGCTACATAAATTGCCTCAACACATTTCAGATTCAGTTTGTGGCCACATGAAATTCAGGTTAGGTTGGGTTTTGGCACCAAAAGATTTAGAGAGAAATTTGTGGCTTTTAGAGAATTTTGGATTTTGGAACTACAGATAAGGAATTGTGAATCTTATAAATATTTCAGAAGATAAAAGACAACAAAAGATTAGTAATGATCAGGAAGTAATAACAATCAAGGGTTTTTTTCTGCCACATCTGTATCTAGTTATTTAGCACTGTTTGTTTAAAGACTTCTCTCATTTAATGTTGGTGACTATTGATAATCAATTGACCATATATGTATAGGTCCATTTCTAGGCTGTCTGTGCTATTCCATTGATCTATTTAAATATCCCCACACCAATGCCACACTATAATTACTGTGGTTTGCAGTGAAACCTGAAATCAGGTAATGTAAAGCCCATCATATTTGTTTCTTTGTCTTGATTCTTCCAGGTTCACTGCATTTTCATACAAATGTTATAATCAACTTGACCGTTTCCACAGTGACCCTTCCACAATAAAGTTTGTTAGCTATTTGTAGGTGATATGATGATATACCTGGAAAACCCTAGACAATCAATGATAAAACTAACTCAGTAGCAGGATATAAAGTGAACATGTGGAAGTCATTAGCCTTCATATATACAAACAGTAAACAACTAGACATGACAGAAAATCCTAGTAGCAAGAGAGATAAAATATTAGAAATACATTTAATCAAAAATGTACAAATTTATGAGGAAAACTTTAAACTCTAAAGAAACAAAATTAATTTTGATAAAAGGCTATCTCTCATATTTGGATAGGATCACTCCCCATCATAAAGATGTCAGTTCTCCCTAAGTTTATTCATAGATTTAACTCAGTCCTCCCCTCAAATTCTAGCTTTTTTTGTGAAGCTAGACAAGTTGATGCATGTTGTTCCATATGAAGTTAACAATCAGAAATACTAAGAAAGTTTATGAGGACTAGCCCACTAGCTCTCCCATACTAAAAATATACTGTAAAGTCTGTAATTAAAACTGTGGTAATAGCACATGAATATACAGGTATACCAGTGGAACAGAACAGAAAGTCTAGAAGTTGATCCAAGCTCATATGAAATCTTTAAGGTGGTATTTCAAGTCACTGAGACCAAGAAGGAATTTTAGTAAATGGTGCTAGAACTGGTTGGCTGTTTGGAAAAAGTTATATGTGGTGTGAAGCATAAATCTAAGGGTAAATTCCAAGTGGACCAGTGATTTGAATGTAAAAAATGAAACCACACGAGGACTGGAGGAAAACTTGAGTGAATTCATCTTTATCTTGAACAAGAAGAAAGGCTTTTCAACTATGACTGAAAGTCCAGATGCAGCAAGAGAAAAAGGGACACATTTGATTACACAATGTTTTCAGGGCAAAAATACCATAAACCAAGTCAAAGTCAGACTGACAAGTTGCAAAATATATCATAGTTAAAGGTCAATATGTTTACTATATTAAAAACTTAAAAGTGAAGGGGAAAAGGCATGGACAAAGTGTATGAACAATTCATCCAAAAATAAAATAAGGACCCTTATATATGTAAAACCATGTTTGACCTTGCTCATAAGAAATCAAATTAAAACTACATTGAGATACTATTTCTCACTGATCAGATTGGAGACAGTATAACATACTCTTTTGGCAAAGCTGTGGGGAAATAGGCACTCTTACATTGCCTGTGGGATTTCAAATTTGCACAATTCTCTTAAAGGGCATTTTGGCAATATTTAATAAAACTACAATTGCATTTACTTTTTGACTAAGCATTTACCTTTTATCCTCTGGTTTCAATGTTTGTTTGTTTGTTAATTTATTTATTTTATTTATTTTCAGCTGCGTTGGGTCTTCATTGCTGCTCATGGGCTTTCTCTAGTTGCGGCGAGCGGGGGCTGCTCTTCGTTGCGGTGTGCGGGCTTCTCATTGCAGTGGCTTCTCTTGTTGCGGAGCACGGGCTCTAGGCACGCAGGCTTCAGTAGTTGCAGCACACGGGCTCAGTAGTTGTGGTACACGGACTTAGTTGCTCTGTGGCATGTGGGATCTTCCCGGACCAGGGATCGAACCCGTGTCCCCTGCACTGGCAGGCGGATTCTCAACCACTGCGCCACCAGGGAAGCCCCTCAATGGTTTTTGATGAGAAGTTAGCTGTCATTTATATAATTGTTCCCCTATAGGTAGAGTATTTTCCTGTGATTGCTTTCAAGGTTTCCCTTTATTTTTGTTTTTTTAGCAGTTTGATGTTGATGTGTCTCAGTGTGGTTTTCTTTGCGTTTATAGTTCTTGAATCTTTGTCTTTGTGTGTACCTGAGTTTCTTTGGCCTATGGACTGATTATTTTATCAATTTTAAAGAATACAAATACTTATTTTACCCCATTCTGTCTCTTCTTTTTCTGGGACCACAATTACCAGTAAGTTAGGCCATTTGACAATAACTCACAGATCAACACTCTATTCCTTTTCATCTTTCATTCTGTTTGTGTTTTACTAAAATTTCTATTGATGTGTCAAGTTTACCGATTCATTCCTTAGCTGCGTTCAGTCTATTGATAAGCCTACAAAAGTATTCTTCATCTCTGAGACTCCTCTTTATTTCTAGCATTTTCCTTCGGCTCTTTGTTGGTTTCCACGTCGCTGCTAAAATGCACCATCTGTTTACTCATGTTGTCCACCTATTCAACTAGGCCCATTAACATATTTATCAATTTTTTTTGGAAGAGTCCCTAACTGGTCATTTCAACAGCTCAGTCATAGCTGGGTTTGATTTTATTGACATTTCCTCTCTCAAAAAGGCCATGTTTTCTTGCTTTCTTGCATGCCTCATAATGTTGGTGGAATGCAGTATATAGCATGTTTAAAAATGGAAGAGGCTGAAATAAACTTTATATCCAGAAAGGGGCACATCTTTTCCCACCAGGATGTTAGTGTGAGAGGCTGAGTCAATCTAGTCTATAGTTGAGCTGGGCCTGGGCTTTATGGTTATTTTAGTTAGATTCAGCTCACCACAGATTAAGTTATTCGAGGGTTGTATCAAAATATCTTCTGACATACTTGGGATCTGTATGCCTGAAGAGCTTTTTTTAGTTCCTCTGTCCTGCTCTCCTTCTGCGGCAGGCCCCACGTTGGACCTCAGTGGGAGGGGGTCTCTCCATAGCTGAAAACTATGAGAAGCATCACAAGGCTGAGCGTGCCTGTGGGTTTATGTTATTTTCTGGTTTTGCTCTCAGATTTCCACAAGCCCCAGAGACATGCGCCTCAGCCAGTGTATCATTCAGTTCTGTTTTGCCCCCAGTCCCTCATGAGTACTGCATGAAATTCCATGGAAGAGAGTTGTGTCTCCCAGGGATATAAAGAGGCCATGTCACCCACAGGTAAATTTCATTATAAGTTCAGCTGTTTTCTCCTTACCTGCATCTGTGGAAGCTTCCTCCTCCCTGTCCAGTTCACGGCCCTGCCAAAGATGAAGGCAGTTGTTAGGACTTTTCTCTCCTAGGAGGGACTTTCAATTTTTGGATTTGAATTCATTAGGTTTTCAACCTTAGCTCTGGTGGGCTTTAAACATTTTGTAGTTTATCCGTCTTCTTATAGGTAGGATGGGAACAATATATTTATAGTTCTCTTGTTTGTTCTTTTTTTTTGCATAATAAACACTCAACAAATGCCATTCCTTTATTATTAATACCATTATTACAAAATGTTTTGGACACACATCAGCAGCAGCACTATCACCACTATGATTATAACCAACAAGTCCAAATTCACACGTCATCAACCTCATAAGTCTGAATGGCAAAGTTTAACTTCAGAATTACATGATGATGGGCTTCCCTGGTGGCGCACTGGTTAAGAATCTGTTTGCCAATACAAGGGACATGGGTTCGAGCCCTGGTCTGGGAAGATCCCACATGCTGCAGAGCAACTAAGCCCGTGTGCCACAACTACTAAGCCTGCACTCTAGTGCCCACGAGCCACAACTACCGAAGCCCATGCACCTAGAGCCCGTGCTCTGCAACAACTGAGGCCAACGCAATGAGAAGCCTGTGCACCGCAAAGAAGAGCAGCCCCTGCTCGCCGCGACTAGAGAAAGCGAGAAAGCCTGTGTGAAACAATGAAGACCCAACGCAGCCAAAAGTAAATAAAATAAAACAAATTTATAAAAAAAAATTACACAATGAAAAAATAAATCTCTTTTTTTTAAACTGCAAAATCTCTTTAGTAAATATAACAACAAAAACAACAGCAATAATAAAAAGTAGATATATAGATAAATAGAAAGAATGAAAGGTAAAGGAGATAAAGTAGAAAAGATCATTAAAGTTAATACCAGCTAAATTAAAGTTAAAGCTAGCTAAAGAACCAAAAAAAAAAAAAAAAAAAAGCATGCTATAAGTATATAATTTCTAAAATAGCTGGGTAGTTATTTTAGTTCCATCATTATACTATTGGAATAAACAGAAGAATTATTGATTGACTTCTCTTAATTTCAAACAGTTGATCCTATACATTGTATCTATGAAGATAATATTAATACTGCATCAACCAAGTAATTTGGGAAATTACAGGTTACCTACATAATAAATTACTCCTGAAATATGTCCATCAGCAGAGGATTGGACTCTTTTCTGTGAACACTGATGGACAGCTTTACATTGTGGATTCAGGGATCCTGGGAAGGCCCGATAAATGATCCCCAGAGGAATCTTACCCTATTTAACAACTGGAGCTTGACATTCTAATTTAATTTGATCTTTTTAGCTCAAGGCATGTTGAAATGAAACAAGTAATTATGAATTATTTTGCTGTCAGCACGTCGCTTTTAGCACCCTGTGGTTATGTATGTCGCAGTACTGAGCAGAGAACATTATGGATTTATCAATACTTGGCTGAGCCATTTCCCTCATCCTAGGGTCTCTGGGTCTTGTCTCAGTTTTGGTAATCTCATTTTCCCCAGTACTTCCTATAGTCCCTGTTACATAGTAGGTCTTCAGCAAATGTTTATTGAATGAATGAAACACCAATGATTCTATCCCATTCCTTGTTCAGTTACTTCAGAAAGATTAAGATTCTGTGTTCATAACCTCACAAATTTATTCTTAATGTACACTGAAGAAGAATTTGATTTCTGATTTTCTGATCTAGATGCTGGACCCAAATTAGTTCTCCACATCTTCATATTTATAGATGTCTTATCACTTGGAATAAAAATCACTTTACAGAAAATGGTTTATGTCATTATCATCTGCTTCTATCATTTGACTCTGTGTTTATTTTTCAAATGAGCTTTAAGATTCTATTCTAGTAGATATTATTTTCATTGCTTATCTTAATATTTTGGGCATTTGCTCTGGCACTATCCATTAAAATATATCCTCCCCTTGGGACTTCCCTGGCAGTCCAGTGGTTAAGACTCCGTGCTCCCAATGCAGGGGGCACAGGTTCGATCCCTGGTCAGGGAACTAAGATCCCACATGCCACATGGTGTGGTCAAAATATAAATATAAATATAAATATATATATATATATGTATATATATATCTTCCCCTTATATGAAGCAATGGCTAGCAAATGGCTGTTCAGCAAGGACTACATGTCTCAGCCACTGCTGCATCAAGTGGTGGTCACGTGACTAGTTCACACCAACAAAATGTGATCAGAAATGATATCTTCTTCTTCTAGGCCAATATAAAGAGTATACTCCTCCATACTCTTTTTTCCTTTTGACAGTTGGCACAGGGCAACAAGGAGGCTTGTTGTAATGTCGGATCTTAACAAACGGCATCGCGAAACAGAGGAAAGCTTCAAGTGAGCTTTATTAGGGGGCGCTCCAGTGCGAGGTTCACTGGTCCGAGAGAAAAGGGCCAGAGAAGTCGCACCCGGGCGAGGGTTGGGCAAGATTTTATAGGGGAAGAAGGGAAAGGGGTGTGGTGAATCTGGGAGGGCGCAGGGTATTCCTTATTTGGTGGTCTCTCCGGGTATCGTGGCAATATCTGGTGCCGGTTGCATCAGTCTTGGGACCGTTAGTCCCGCCCCTCGAAAGGCGGGAAGGCTGGGCCAGGTGGAAGGTCCCCAGGTCAGTTCCTGGAACTGGGTGGTCCGGAAAGTCTCCAGGTCAGTTTCTGGAACTGAGTGGTCCGTAGAGTTTCGGTCTGATGCATCCTGTGAATCTGATTGCGTTCCCCTGCCTTGGACCAGTTGGCCTTACACTTGTAATCTTTATTGTACCATGGATTCCTTTGGCACACTTTAGAAGCCTCTGGATCCCTTCACAGAATGTTTTTTAAATGTATACAATACTAGAATTATAAAAGAAACAAATTATAGTGAATACAATTATCAGAATATTTAGAAAATCAGTGATATGATAATCTATCTGTGTATAGTCATTATCTATTGCTATATAACAAATTACCCTAAAACTTAGCGGCTTAAAACATTTTTTTCATGGTTTCTGTGGGTCAGGAGCAGCTTCTGGTCCAGAGTCTTTCAAAAGGCTACATTCAGGGTGACAACTAGGAACACAATCATCTGGAAGCCTGACTGGGGAAAGGTCCACTGTCAAGCTCGCTCAAGCGGCTGCTGGCCAGCTTCAGTCCTTTGTCACACCGACCTCTCCATAGAGTTGCCTCATGTCATGGCAGCATGACCTCCGCCAGAGCAAGTGCTCCGAGAGAGGGCACAGAATCCATTGAATTGTTATAGCCTAATCTCAGAAATGACATCGAATCACTTTTGCCAAACTCTATTCATTGGAAGAGGATTACACAAAGGCATGAGTGCCAGGAAGCTGGGGGCCATCCTAAAGCTGCCTACCACAATGAGTTTTTTGTTTTTGTCTTTGTTTTGTATTAAAATACAAGATCTAGAGGCGGGTCTAATAACCACTGCAACTTTGAAAGAGCGCTGAGTATAAATAATTCTTTGAAAGTTTGGCAACAACAGTGATGATAAAAAAAATAAATCTGTGATTTCTGTTTGCTACAAAGGTGCAAGTACTGCAAATACTTCTGTAGTTTTTGCCTACATTCATAATTAAAGGAAATGATAAATCTTGGTCAAAGTTAACAGGATGTAATTTTTCCCGTACAAGCATACTAGCAGCCCTGAATTCTACCCATGAATCCTTTGATGGACTCTTGAATTCTATCCATGGGTTCTATGAGGCTGGGGAGCCACAGATAGCTTAGGGCTCTGAATCACTGCTTGAGGAAACATTTACCAACGTAACACAATTGTCTTGAACTGTTGAGAGAGAAAAAGCCTCTATTGTACATAAGCAGTTGTATATTTCAGTGTCTATTTCTTACTACAGCCTACCCTAGACTCCCTAGTACATTTGCCAGTTATTTACAATATTATTATTACTTTCTCCATTTTGTCCTTCAACATACACTTTTGAGTAAAATTTCAACTTACCTTTGTGTTAAATTCCATATATGTATCTCTACTGTAGAGCATTCATCTCATTCCACTAACATCTAGACATGTGGAGACTAAATTATGTTTTTCCAGTGACTTTTACTCTATTTTTTTCCTCCAGTTTTCAGTTTTATACACCAGATTGTTGCCAGCTGGATCCTTATGAATAAATTGTAAGTGACCAATAATGATAAATATTTTTATGGCCCTTGCTCCTAAATAATATTTAAGCATGTAGATGAACTTGTTTTCAAACAATGAGCATCTCATCATAGAGGCAACAGATCATCCCATACGCCATTGCCAGAAATATCTCCCTGGAATAAGTAATGGAGACTGAATGTGTCTAGGCAAAGCTACTGGATGGGTTTGTGTTGGCAGAAATTAACCTAGTTGCAGTACAATGTTAATGGGTTTTTTTGTATTTTTTTTTGTCATGGACATGAAAAAACCATAACGGCACACCACTAGAAAAACAAAGTCAGGTCCATAATTTTACAATCCTTTCTAAAGCTGAATTTAAAAATGAGGCAGTGGTGTTAGCTTTTAACCTAACTAGCCAGATCCTAGTATCACAAAATGAATTTTGAAAATAATTGTTTTGCAGAAGATCAAGCCATTTTTAGGCATATATATCATGGTTGGTTGGAATTCAGTATAAAGATTCCTTTTAAATGGAAGCAAACAATATAACATTTATAGTTTTCTCACTGAACTATAGTACTCCCCTTCATTGTTTGAGAAAATTCATTAAGCTGGGACTTCCCTGGTGGTCCAGCGGTTAAGAATCTGCCTTCCAATGCAGGGGACACGCGTTCGATCCCTGGTTGGAGAACTAAGATCCCACATGCCGCAGGGCAACTAAGCCGGCACACCACAACTACTGAGCCTGTGTGCCACAACTAGAGAGTCTGCACACCACAACTAAGGCCTGATGCAGCCAAAAATAGAATAATAAATATTTTTAAAAAAGATACTAGAAATAAATGGGGGAAAATGTTCATTAAAAAAATTCATTAAGCAAAAAAAGCACTATAGGGCATAGAGAAAAAGAAACAAACTCAAAGGTTCTCTCTGGAAGCAAACATCCCCCTAGCAGTAATGTTGAGTTAGGTTTATCAAAACGGTGATTTACTAACAAATATTTTATTTTTCTCTATTAAAGTATAGTTTTGGCCCTGATTTATAAGAACCGCATACAAAAAAATCTTTTCTTAGTTCCTTATTATCTTTCACAATTCAAGTAAAATTAAATTATTTAAATTAAAAAAATTTTTTTGTATTATAAATGTAATGCTTATTGTAGAAATGTTAAAATATATGGAAAAGCAAAGGAAGAAAATTGTTTAAAAATTACCTATAATGTGGGCAACCAAATAGAATTACAGTATCATTTTGAGCTTTATTCTTCTTGCCTATTTCTGTACAAATATACATATAACTTGTTAAATCAGAGGTTGTTTTAGGGATTTTTATTGTAATCCTCATTTGGATTAACTAATAGATAAAAGAGACAATCTTGTCTTTGTACAGTTTTTCAAAATGCTTTGTTATTATTGTCTTTTATCTCTTTGTGATTTTCACTGGGATCAAGGCTATATTATTTTTGCTCTGAAGTTTAGTGATTGTTTTCCTGAGAAGTTATAGCAAAATAAGATCAGTTTTCTTAATTTTTTAGCTTTTAAATTTCTTGTTGTTTACTTCTTACCATTTCCCAGGTGTGGAACAAGTTGATAACTTTCTGGTTACTCTGTTTTAAGGTGGACTCATTCACTTTTGTGTTTGTTTCCACAAATGTACTTTTTTAAGATGTAATTTTACAATTGAGCAACCATAAAACCTTTGCATTTTTAAAGCTAAGTTCATACTATTGCTCCAGTTTATTACATCAGGGTGTTGAAGAGGAAAAGGGTAAAACAAACATGACGAAAACCCCTAACAACTTACAAATACTAACCTCACCTTCAGAGATAAGCCATTTTCAAACAAAATGATAAGTGAGCAAATGAACTGCTACAAGGGAAGAAACCAGGCCTTTTAGGCTCAACGGATATTTCTCCTAAACTACTCAAATACAGACACAATTGTCTCTGCAGTTTTCCAAAAGGTTAGAGTTGCTTAGTAATTTGAAAGGCATCCATTCAGTCTGCTTCCAAGCATAACTGCTCACAAAATACTACCCAACAGTGTTTTCTGACCTAATCTCAAACACATCTGGAAGGATGGAGATTACAGTCTCCCATTCCAATACAGCAAATTCTCAACCAAAAAGTTGTAGAAAGAACATAGGCTTTGGGTCAAACTGAAAAATGTTGGTTTCCTCATCAATAAAATGGAGCTTGAGAATATATTTCTTTGAGGATTGTTTGTGAATATTGAATAAAACTACTAACATGGAATGTGGCACAAAGTAGTTATTTAATAGATATCATTCCCTTTTACCTCCATTTTCACCAATCCATCCCCAATCCTTAATGCTAAGGATAACTCTATTTGCTGTTCACATTGACACCTTTTCACTTTTCTAGAGAAGCAAAGGAAAGCTAACCACTTAACTATATTTCTTCAAATATTTTGAAGTAACTTCCCCAATTGTTTTTTTGTCTTAAGAGACTTTTTTTTCCCCAATCATTTTAATAAGATCAGTTTTCTTAATTTTGTAGCTTTTAAATTTCTTGCTGTTTACTTCTTAGCATTTCCGGAGTGTGGAATGAGTTGATAACTTTCTGGTTACTCTGTTGTTTTTGTGTTTTGTTTTGTTTTGTTTGCGGTACGCAGGCCTCTCACTGTTGTGGCCTCTCCCGTTGTGGAGCACAGGCTCCGGACGCGCAGGCTCAGCGGCCGTGGCTCACGGGCCCAGCCACTCCATGGCATGTGGGATCTTCCCGGACCAGGGCACGAACCCGTGTCCCCTGCATCAGCAGGCGGACTCTCAACCACTGCGCCACCAGGGAAGCCCCTGGTTACTCTGTTTTAAGATGGACTTAGTCACTTTTGCCATTTGTTTCCACAGTTCAAGCACTTTCTCCTTGGCTCACTTCTTTCACTCGTCTTCTTCTTTAAATAGCATTTAGTAAATTATGAACTAATTGGAAGGTTCTTTATACTTTAACTTACGTGGAAAACTCGTTCAAAGTCAAAGAAATATATAAATTGAGGTAAACTCATGATAAATTTGTTATGAGAATGCTCTATCTGTAATCGCTGTAGTTATGGATACTAACAATTAAACTAACTTTATGATATAATCAAAAGCCATATTTCATTATTTTAAGATGTACTTTTTTGCACATTTTAACAACTCTAAAACTGAGACACATATTATAAGTGAGCAACGCTATTCATGTGCAGGATTTTTTTCTTTCTTACTGGTACGAAAGTAATAGTGCATCTTAACAACTGGCTTTTTAGATTTGGTGAAGTATACTACAAACAATTATTTTATAGAACAAAGTGTAACATTTTGGTTCTTGTGGTAAATAAATATTTATTGAACATGAGACTCATAATATTAGAAATAAGATAAAGTAGTTAAGGGAAGTCCTTGTCTTTTCCATTTAAGAAAAAAGAAAAAATTTTGTGCTACGTTGAAAAAAAGAAAAAATTTTGTGTTACAGAATGATTATATATGTATATTCTCATTATATAACTAGTTCATTATAAAATTCTAATGCAGTTTTCTTTATGAATGGCTACAGGATGGAGAGTTAAACTGTTGGGTCTCTGATAATGCTTGTAGAACATCTAAGGTAAAATTATTATGAGCCTGTATAAGATCATATAACTTACACTGGAGAGACAGGCCATCTGCAAAGATGGCCAGAATTTTGCTTATGTGACCTGGATTTATCTCAAGATTCCCAGTAACTTTAAAGCCTAGATGAATATTTATTCCCCTTCCTTACATTTGCTCTTTAAATCCTTTCAGTTTCATGGGGCAAGAGTCAGGCATTTTCATAAACAAAGCATAACATAAGGTTTGGCAGAATATAGGATTCAGGTATGGCACTGATAATTTATTTTCTGTCTTGATGAAAAATGAGTCGAGTAACAGACTAAAATATGTCATCCTGATTCATCTAGCTGATTTCATCTACTTTTCAAAATTCTATCATTTTTCGGCATTGACACAATTGCTTATCTCTGGAAAGTTGGAGGGCATGTGCCTTCCATGCAGGTAATTCATATATTTATAACTGAGCCATCCTCTCCGAGAGATTATTTAATTCTGCTTTCTTTCCCACACCTGTCATTTCATTGTGCATACCCTTAGTGCCTCATTTTTCTTTTTTTTTTTTAAATGTTGAGCCTTCTTTTAATTTATTAATTTTTGTTTTTGACTGTGTTGGGTCTTTGTTTCTGTGCAAGGGCTTTCTCTACTTGTCTTTGTTTCTGTGCAAGAGCTTTCTCTAGTTATGGCAAGCGGGGGCCACTCTTCATCACGGTGCGCGGGCCTCTCTCTGTTGCGGCCTCTCTTGCTGCGGAGCACAGGCTCCAGACGCGCAGGCTCAGTAGTCGTGGCTCACGGGCCCAGCCGCTCTGCGGCACGTGGGACCTTCCCAGACCAGGGCTCGAACCCGTTTTCCCCTGCATTAGCAGGCAGACTCTCAACCACTGCGCCACCAGGGAAGCCCAGTGCCTCATTTTTCTAATGCTTTAAACATTTAATTTCCAGTTAATGTGCACACTAAATTCACCCTTGAGCTGTCTAGGCTTGAATGAGGATATCGTTACCATATAGTCCCCTTGGACCAGTGAATTGACAATTCTGCTCATTTTGTTACCTCTCGTGTCTTTTCTTACAGCATTTATAAATACACTGACCTGAAACCAGCCCCCCCCCCCATAGATTTCCACTTCACAGCTATCCTTTTGTATACCCTTGCACAGCACATCATTGTGGCCCAGATCTGGGAACTACTTAGCCTTCCCTAACATCAGTAGTGTTGTGGTATATGAGATGAGTGGTCCAGGTAACAGCTAGAGCTGCATATTCCCAACACTGTCATTGCTGAGAAAGCACAGTACGGCAGGGAGAATTGTAATATTATTACTTACCTTGCGCCTTAATTGCATAAATGAAAAAAGAAATTTGAAATGACAGAAAACACTAATACTTAAAATTAAATTACTTAGGGCTTTCCTGGTGACGCAGTGGTTGAGAGTCCGCCTGCTGATGCAGGGGACACGGGTTCGTGCCCCGGTCCGGGAAGATCCCACATGCCGCGGAGCGGCTGGGCCTGTGAGCCATGGCCGCTGAGCCTGTGCGTCCGGAGCCTGTGCTCCGCGACGGGAGAGGCCACAACAGTGAGAGGCCCATGTACCAAAAAAAAAAAAAAAAAAAAAAAAAAAAAATTAAATTAAATTACTTAAGGTAGAATTATATTGTTCATCATTCATCTATCAAGACAATTTAATCATTACTTGGACACTGTGAAATTTCTAAATTTCTTTATTTTGGGGTAATAAGAGAAGTGTTCAGATAAATAAATATATAAGTATATGTACACATGCTAGAATATATTGATATATCCTGCTACCTAGAATAAGACATATGGGAACTATTAACCAAGTTGCATATAAGAGGAACAACACGAGGTCAGGTTGATCTAATATTACCTCTATTATAAGTGTTTATGTGGTTAAACACTGCTGTGGAAAGAAGGTGGCCTTTAGAGACAGATGGACATTTGATAAAATCTTAGTTTTCGGGCTTCCCTGGTGGCGTTTACTTTCATACTGTACCAGGGATTGGTCTGGGTGACCAACAAAATACAGTAGAGTGATGGTGTGCCATTTCTGAGATTAGCTTATAAAACACTGCAGCTTCTGTCTTGGGCTCCCCTTTCTTCCGTCATTAACTCTGGGGGAAGCCAGATATAGTATGGAGACACTCAGGGATCCTATAGAGAGGTCCATGTGATGAGGAACTGAGGTCTCCTGCCTACATCCACATGAGTGATCGTGGAGTGAATCTCCAGACTTCAAATGACTGCAGTCTCAGCTGACAGCTTGACTGCAACTTCATTAGAGACCATAAGCCAGACCCATCCAGATAACCCCTCCCAGATTCCTGACCCACAGCCACTGTGAAATAGTGTCTGTTGTTTAAAGCTGTTAAATTTTGTTATGCAGAGAACTAATACGCTTGATTTCATTTATTTCGTACCTCCCTGGCTGTTCTTTCTCAATCTCCTTACTGGTTCCTCCTCCTCTTTTAACAAATCTATAACGGTTGAAATCCTTTGGGGTTCAGTCCTGGGTCATCTCTTGTCTCTCTATATCTGTCATACTATGATATTAAGTATCATCTTTGTGCTTTATCTCTAAGCTGGAATTCTCCTTTGAACTACAGACCCACATATTCGACTTCATATCTTGCCTCTCTACTTGGACGTTTCACAGACATCTCAAACCTAACATATTAAAAATGGGATTCCTAATTTCCTTTCTTTCTCCCAACCTGTTCATTCTTTCCTTCCCTATCATTCTCTCCAATCTTCCCAATTATTATAACGGTATCAAAATCCAGTTAATTAAGGCCAAAACCTAGATAGCAACACTAATTCCTCTTTCTCTAAACTCCTAATCCAATAAAGCAGCAAGATCTGTCCAACCGTTTCCAAAATAGATTTACAATTATTTACATTTTCCTTTTCTTACAATGATATTGTTACCTCACCTAAACTACTAAAACAGCCTCCTAACTGGTCTCCCTGCCCACTGTCAATCCATTTCTCAGAGATAGCAGCTTGAATGATCTTTTTCAAATAAATCATGTCATACCTCTGATTACAATCTTTCGATAACTTTCTACTGCACTTGGAATGAAATCCAAACCACTTATGTAGTTTATAGGCTTTGCATGACCTGCACTTATCTATTTACCCTCATCTTGAACCACCTTCCTCCTGATTCATTATGCTCAGTACCATTTTTTCCATTCCAGAAACATAAGGAGATCTTTTCTGCTCCAGGTATTTTGCACAGGTCAGTTTCTCTAACTGGAATATTCTTCCTCCTATTTTTCCTACTCCTTATCTTTTAGTTCTTCCCTTAAATCTTGTCTCCTCACGAGGACTTTACCGATGAAGCATCCCCTCTAAAGTAAGTCTCCCTCTCATATTCTCTGCCACTTCCTTACCAGTATCAGACCTTGTATTATGTCTGTTTCCGTGTGTTCTGTCTGTCCCCCTTATCAGAGTGGCAGCCTCCTGGAGAGCAGTGTCAATGTTAGTCTTTGTCACCACTCTGTCCCAAGCACCTGGCTCAGTGTCTGTACACTGCACATACTCCATTTTTGTGTGTTAAATGAATGGATGAATGAATGAATAAGTATGTGGTGAAATCCCACCAATTCTTTAAAAGCTAGGCCTTTCCTCTTTCACCACTGGCACTTCTCCCATGAAGCTGTCCTTTTGTTTCCTTTGCTTAGAGAGTTATACCCTATCTCTGCTAGATTTTGAGTTCCAACAGAGAAATAGCAACGACGTCTTATTCCCATGGTATCTGGACGATTATAGGTACTCAATAAATCAGCGGTTCTCATATTTCAATGTGTGTGCCTGTCCTCACA
Organism: Hyperoodon ampullatus; assembly: GCF_949752795.1. NCBI lineage: Eukaryota > Metazoa > Chordata > Mammalia > Artiodactyla > Ziphiidae > Hyperoodon > Hyperoodon ampullatus. The sequence goes on along the minus strand of NC_136925.1, from coordinate 62,531,745 downwards.
GATTCTGCCTTAGTAAGTGTGAACTGAAATTCAGTGTGTGTAGTGATTTATTTTTAAAATAAGCAACCCATGGGCTTCCCTGGTGGCGCAGTGGTTGAGAGTCCGCCTGCCGATGCAGGGGACACGGGTTCGTGCCCCGGTCCTGGAAGATCCCACATGCCGCGGAGAGGCTGGGCCTGTGAGCCATGGCCACTGAGCCTGCGCGTCCGGAGCCTGTGCTCCGCAACGGGAGAGGCCACAACAGTGAGAGGCCCGCGTACGGCAAAAAAAAAAAAAAAAAAAAGCAACCCAGGTTATTTTTGTATCACACTTTGAGAAAAAAAATGGTACTGCCTGTCAATATCTGTGGTAACTCCTTCTCTACAGCAGGCTTAATTTTTAGTTCTCATAAGCAATGAGGGTGAAATTTCAACACCCCAAGAAGTCTGGAGAGCAAAGTGTTATTGTCCCCCTCCCCCAATGTAATATTTCACCATTTTTGGATATCACCGTATTGTTTGAGCCCTCTATGTAGTTTTAGCCCTCTGCTTGTGAGGTCAATTGATTTTTTTTTTTTAATTGTGTGTGTAGAACTGAGAATTTAGACCTTTTAGGGGACAGACACAGAAATGTTTGTCTGCAGGTGTGTAGACAACTGCTTTAAAAGAAAGAGACACTCTGCTCCTCTTCTAACCTCTCTCAAGGGAGAAATGATTTTTGGTGACGAATCTAATCATAATTCCATTACCACATTTTAAGTAGACTTTCCTCTCTGCTCTTTAGTAGTTACATTAAATAGCCAGCTGGCATAATTTTGGGGCAAAGATTTCTTATGGGGCTTCCCTGGTGGCGCAGTGGTTGAGAGTCCGCCTGCCGATGCAGGGGATACGGGTTCGTGCCCCGGTCTGGGAGGATCCCACATGCCCCGGAGCGGCTGGGCCCGTGAGCCATGGCCGCTGAGCCTGCGCGTCTGGAGCCTGTGCTCCGCAACGGGAGGGGCCACGGCAGTGGGAGGCCCGCGGACCGTAAAAAAATAAATAAATAAATAAATAAATAAAATAAATAAATAAAAAAGATTTCTTATGAAAACTTTGAAAGTATTCCATATTCCATTTGTTGCAATAATCTTTGTGAGAAAGATGCACGTTAATCTTGGTGGGACTTACGAACAATGGTTACCAGTTGCACTTTGATATTTTAATTTTTTTTCAAAATGGAGAAATGAATATTAAGAAACAATACTGTAATAAATAATTCTTGAATAAATAATTTTTGTAATTTTAAATCTTGGGGGAAAACAAAAAACTTTCACATTCTTAGTAGGCAAAAGAGGATAGAAAGAGTGGGGGATGGAAAACCCAGTCAACTTGTGTTCACCAGTAGGAAGTGAAATAGATTAGGCAAGGGGAAACATTTATTTCAATAGTACAAATATGGAAAACTGCCAGACCATTTGGGAAAATGTCTTCATAAACAGAAACTGCCTCTACTCAAAGTATGCAATGGAGGATTCTTGTTTGTGAGCAACAGAAACCAACTCTGGTTAACTCACTCGGAAAAGAAATTTACTGAAAGATATCAGCTAGCTCAAAGTACAATGCACATTTTACCACAACTAAAGAAAAAAAAAAGGGAATGAATGCAAAGCCTCGGGAAGGATAGGAACAGAGGAGGCAGCAGAAACGATAGTCAACCCCCTCCCCACAGCCTGCCCCCAGTCTTAATGGTGCCTCTGTTGGCCCCATTTCCTCTTTTGCATGCTTCTCACTACTGTTGTTGGGTTAGCAACGTCACTATTCTCAGGGAGTTGGGAGACAGGGACTCCAAATCCCCCCTCAACTTTAATTTCCCCAAATAAGAAAACAGTTCCGATATTGTTCAGCCTAAAAACACAAACAAAATAAAACAAGCAAAACTAGTAGAATGAGGGAGTTTGCCTTAGTGGTCTAGTCTTCCAACCCCATTTTCATTCCTATCTTCTTTGTCCTTTTCAGACATCAAGTCTTTTCCCGTTCTCCCTTTCAATTACCTTAAACAAAACAAACCAAAACCCAAACCCTAAGGAAGGAGTTTTATAAATATATTTGTGGTCAATTGTCAATGACTTATAAGTTAAAATTAGTTTACTAATTTATTAGATGTAAAATAGTTCAGTATTCCTTTTGTATGCATTTATCTTATTTTTTTAAAGTGACCTTTTACTTACTAATTGCTTTTAATTAATTAATTTGTTTATTTTGGCTGTGTTGGGTTTTAGTTGTGGCATGCAGGATCTTTCGTTGAAGTGTGGGATCTTCGTTGTGGTGCGTGGGCTGGAGGTTTTCTCTCTAGTTGTGGCACAAGGGCTCCAGAGCTCATGCGTTCTGTAGTTTGAAGCACGTGAGCTCAGTAGTCGTGGCGCGGGGGCTTAGTTGACCGGAGGCATGTGGGATCTTAGTTCTCCTACAGGGATAGAACCTGCATCCGCTGCATTGGAAGGCGGATTCTTTACCACAGGACCACCAGGGAAGGTCTACATTTATCTTATTAATAAGGTTAGTCATTTGTTTACAATTTATATTTCTTCTTGGAACAATTTTCTATTTTTATTCAATGTCTTTTTTTTTTTTTTTTTTTTTTTTGCGGTACGCGGGCCTCTCACTGTTGTGGCCTCTCCCGTTGCGGAGCACAGGCTCCAGACGCGCAGGCTCAGCGACCATGGCTCACGGGCCTAGCCGCTCTGAGGCATGTGGGATCTTCCTGGACCGGGGCACGAACCCGTGTCCCCTGCATCGGCAGGCGAACTCTCAACCACTGCGCCACCGGGGAAGCCTTTCAATGTCTTTTTGTTATAATGGGCTCTTGATTTTCCCCGTATGTTTCTCTCCACATTATTTGTATTTTCAACAGGAAACAAGAGAATGGAACAAAGAATGCAACTGTAATGGTGGAATTTCAGGTTTTGAAAGTAAAATAAGACAATACAGTGAAGTACATAAAACATGATCTAAATTCAAGATCCTCTAATTTTGGAGGTTGGTAAAAGCAAGTATCACAAATCAAATTGATTTAATTCAAGGGAAGCCTGGACTGCTTTTTATTAAAGGATTTGTTCCAATGTGTCTTGTCTCCTTTGTTATTACCTCAGGTTATTTGAAAGCACAGTTATACTACCTCAGATTGAAAGGTGACTTCATTTTCAATGTATCTGCAATAGAATTGCAGAAAAAGGCTTAAGATAATATCCTGGCTTGCAAAGCACTCCTGTCAGATTTTTGTCTATTTTGAAAAAATGGATAAGGGCTTTTAGCCCTAAGGAGTCCCCCCACCCTTTACCTGCAGAATAGTAGAGTTTTGTATTGAGCCATCAATGGTTAGGTTTTCTTTTTTTTTTTTTAATATAGTTTATCCATTCAACATGTATTTACTGAGCACCTACTAAATGCTTGGGACTTATCAGCGCACCACATAGGCCAAAGATTACTGTTTCCACATTCTGATGGTGGTGATGGGGTGAGGGGCGGGCTGTACAACAAGAGAAAACTGAGAATACATCCCATGAAAATCACGTATTTTTTTCCAGTTGAGCTGGTATATTGGATTGTGAGGAGAGAACGCCCTAAGTACAGTGTTAAATTCACAACTAGGGCCCTATACTGGACTGCATTTAACTGACAAAAGACTGGATGCTAATTACAACTTTGAAATCCTTTAAGGCAGTTTACGTGCCTAAAGAACAAAGTTATAACGATTTTAGGCCCTAAGGAAGTAAGTGCAGCAAAGTATTAATAGAAAACGTGCTATATGGCTCCTGCTGAAATTCTATCCAAATCAAATGTGGCCTGCCTATTTATAACCTGATTTATATTTTTGGCAGATTAGACTGTGTTTCTCGGCCAGCACAACTGATCGTTAAGCTTCGTGCTCTGCTTTACTTTCACGCTCATGCCAACGTCCCTAGGTTCCGAAGTGGTAATGCTTCAACCACGTCCGAGAAAAAGCCGCATCCCTGACGCTAAACCGCCAAGAAGCCTAAGCCGCTTCGGAGCACTGCGGCGTGAACTCCGCTACGGGTGGTAGAGTTGGTGTGACGCCACTCAAAAAAGGGACTTAGATCGTGGCCATTTTTCTACTTTCTAAGTGCGTCTGGCGTATTTTCTATCAAAGCAAAAGCAGCACTTCCTGGTTTCCAGTTGGCGTCGGAGAAGAAACTCGGCGCTTCCTGGCGTAGAGAGACGCAGTGTGAGAACAGAGCGGCCCGTTGCTTCCGCTTCTTTTCCTCAGTGTGAGATTATCTTTTTGCTTCTGGCCTGGTCTGAGTTGGCCCCACAGAAAGCATGGACCAGACAAGCAAAAAGTGGGGGCGACAAAAAGTCCGGAGGGTTCCCTCAACGCAAGGTAGAGAGGCCAGCGTTCCCAACCGTGTGGACCATCGACCTCAGAGCCGAGCGAAAAAGCCCCGCCCTCTGTCTACCGCCACCCTGGCGGAGGCGGCTGCTAAAGGCCGGAAGGCGGGGCCGCCAGATCATCGCGCGAGACCAGCCACGCGACTTCCCAGAAAGCCTCAGGAAACATCTTTTTAGCGGCCAGGGAGCCGGTTTAGGGCGGAGGGGTGGGCGGGGCCTGCCCATATATTTAGCAGCACCGGAGGCCACGCCCCAAATCGGAAGTGACGGAGAGGAGCTAGCGCGTCGAAGATACCTCTATGGTTTTCCTCCCGTGCTTGAGTCGGGAAATGGCCGCGGTGTAGTTACGAGGGAGATTAAGTCCCGGGAACCGTGCTTCGGCGTGTCAGGTAGGCCTTGCGTTGCATTCAAATCACTCAAAGGGCAGTGTATGTCGAGGAGGAATGAATATTGTTGAATCTTTTGTTGGTAGTGGCGGGTTGGCGGCGACAGGAGAACCCAGGAGATGTTGCGCCGTTATTTATGCGTTTCTCGGTCAGCTTCCCTCAGGTTTTCGAGGCACTACGGCCCGAAAAGGTGGGGGTGGGGTGAACAGCGAGAACGGTGTGCGCGCGCGCGCGCGGCTCCGAGCCTGGCTCGATACCCACAGACCGCGCGGCCTTCTCATGCGCTTGCGCAGATCTCTCTCTTCAACCCTTCCCCCATTTCCTCAGCCCGGACTTCTGCGCGCGCCTGACTGAACGCTCGCCTCGCGCACGCGCGCTTCTTCCTCCCTCCCTTCGCCGCCTACGGCCCCTGAGGCGGCCCGAGGTACAACTTGTGTTCGCCTCTCCTTCGCTGGAATCGCCACCTTTCTTCCCGGCCTTTGGGGCTTTTGATAGGATCACTGACGTGCAGCGAAGTGCCTTGGGTAGGTTAGCTAACCCCTTTCCGCGTCGTTTGAACTTCTTTTCCTCGGCTTCACGCTCCCAGTCGGTTTACGCCTTATTTTGGTTACCTCACTTTGTCTTAGGATCCTGTTCCGCTCTTCAGACCCCGGCATCGCCTCCGGGGTTGCGGGAAAATTTTCTTCGGGGCTAATCTGATCGGGCCCCCCGGTAACTCTGCTTTGAAGCGAAAGTGCACTTTTGACTTGTAGGAGTTGGTGCCTAATCACGGTTTCCTAGTTTGGGCAGCGGGCCTTAGTCGATGGATCTAAGAACGGCCCCGCCACCCCCGGGCCTAAAGGGCAGTTGTGTAGTACCCGCGGAGCCACGTCCTTTCTGCGAGAGTTTCAGCCCCTTGTACCTCGTTGGAAATGTTGCAGCCGTGGTTGGTACAGTTGGTGGTACACATGGAGGGGAGTGCTGAGTTGAGGTTAAGGACTTTGCCCTCATTTTAAGTCCGTAGTTGGCTTTATTTACCTTTAAGGTTTATCTCGTCAGAATCAAGCAGCAGTACTGGCAGCCACTTTTCGATGTCAAAATTTTTTTTAATAAAGCATTTTGAATTGAAAAAACTGAGCCTAAAGTTGGAGACAGATATGACCAAAAATGATGTACAGAGATTAGCTGCTTCAGACTTGTATCTTTTTGCAGCAGCGCCTTTAAAATTTTTTTGGTATTAAAAAGCAAAACAAAATTTCTTATCTCTCAATGTGAATTTTCCTTCCGATTGGACTGTAGTTGAGAAGAAGGGTTGGGCTGCAGGTCAGACAATAAAGAACCTTTACATAGGAAAAACCGCTACCAGTATATTTGCATTATTATGGGATCCTAGCCAATTTAGGGTAGGTAATCGAATCGAAGGATTGTGTGTCTGAAATAACTCACTTTAGATGAACAACCTAAAGCCTGTTTACTGATGGCAGTTAGCTTTTTTAAAAAAATACCACACTTTCACTAATACATTGTGGTAAACATTGAAATCCCCCTTGATTCAGATAATTAAAATGGTGGCAAAGGAAATTTTTTAGGTAGAGCTGATTCTTGACTTGGAAGAACAATAGTATTTTAGTACTTGGAAACAGACCTGTAAAAACTTGTCACTTGGTAGGCTCAGGTCTAGTTGAGTTTATTGAATGACCTAATGTGGGCAACTAGCTGTACTAGATTAACTGTGTGAGTCACGACTTACAGAAATGAAGATAGTCTTTTCAGTTCTACATAGAGCTTTGGATTGGGAGTTTCCAGAAGCTACATTCAAAATCATTAGTTGACCACTAGCTGAATTCTCCTGTGTAATTTACAGTGATTTATTAAATAACAAGAAGTAGGTAAGGGAATCAAGAAGTCCAACTTATCTCTGGGTAGTAAGTGTAAATGTTTAGGTTATAGTTGTAGGTTAGGAATTTGTTCATTTTTCAACTCCAGTTTCTTAAACAATGGTCATCAGTATTACGTCGGAGTCTTAAGTAGTTAATGTTTTATTTGTCTCCAGGGCTGGAAAAAAACAATCTACAAACATTAATGTAGTAATAATACAGGCCTACATTTGTGTATTATTTTGGAATTTTCAAACAGTTTAATTTTACTTGATCCAGTATTTCTCCTTATACTAGGTGGAGGCCAAAAAAGGTAGAAAACTTTTTAGGGCTGCATGAACCAGGGATTGGCACACCCTGGTCTAGAATGAAGGTATTCTTTATTTTTCTCAGTTCTGTGCGCTTTTTTTTTTTTTAAAGTAGGCTGACAAGGAGCTGGACAAAGAACTAAAAAATTTGCAGCTAAACCTATCATTTTTTAAAGCTTTTACTTGTGGAAATTTTCAAGCACACAGTAGAGAGAATAGTGAACTGTTATCTAGGTTAAATAATTATCAGCATTTACCAATTTTAATGTTATTTGTTTTTTTCTGTTTTTTAAAAATTTTTATATTATATTGGCATATAGGTGATTAACAGTGTTGTGTTTCAGGTGTACAGCAAACTGATTCAGTTATACATATATCCATTCTTCAAATTCATTTTTTCTGGAGGGTTTTAAAGCAAAATTACTTTCTTATAACGCTGGTTAATGCCATATCAGAAGTATCAAACTTAAATATAGTAATCATTTGAAGCAAAATTAATAAACTGCAGTTAAGACTGTCACAGACCAGGTTTGCCAATAATGATAGTTAACATTTGAATGCATACCATGTGCCAAACTTTAAGTTGCTTACGTTTATTAGTTCAGTTTGTTAATTTTAAACCTATGAGTAAGTATCGTAATTAACCTTATTTTATAAATGTGGAAACTGAAGCTGGAAGAGATTAAGGTAATTTGTCCAGTGTTGGACAGCTAGTTAATGGTCAAGCCAGAATTTTGAACCTAGTCAGTTGGAGTAAGAGTCATGGGATATTAATTTTAGGATTATTAAAGATGTGAATAGCAATAATTTGTTTACAAAAATCTGGAGCCCAAATTCCCTGAGTATGCTAAAATTAAGACGGCTCAAGTATGCTCGATAGGGTAACCTAAAGAATCTCTTCTGGAGGAGCTTCAACTTGTGTATTTTGTTGAGCCCAGTTGTCTTTGCTCTTTCCATCACTTGTGTTCTAGCTGATCATTATGTATTATTCCATAAACGATAAGCTCTGTTAAGATATTTAAGAACTTTATTTATTTTTGGACCTGCTGCATGGCTTGAGGGATCTCAGTTCCCTGACCAGGGATTGAACTGGGCCACATCAGTGAAAGCCCAGAATCCTAACCACTAGGCCACCAGGGAACTCTCTTTAAGACCTTTATTTAAAAAAATAAAGCCTGACTCATTCTCTTTTGTTCTTCACTGGTTGGTGAATCATTTGGATAAAGGTGCATGAAGCACTTTATTCTCTATCTCTTTTTACAGTGTGTTAGTAAGTGATCTTGTTTAGAATAGAGAGGGAAGATTGATTTGACATTTTGAATTATATATGTAGGTTATGGCCACATCAGGCACCTGTCAGGGTATCGGAGAGAGCACAGGAGATCTTGGTCAAATTCTGGATTAACTTTTTACAGTCTGTGACCATGGGCAGCCTAAAAGGGCAAACAAATCTCCTGTTTTTGCCCCCAAATTTACACTTCTTCCAGATACTTGAGCCCAAAACTTAGAATTTAGGAGCACCATTGATTTTTCATTTTCTTTTTTTTCAATTCCCTGTGCTTCATACCACTAACAATCTGTGAGCAAGTACTGTTGACTCTATGTACTTCCAAGCCAGATTCTGGATTTGCCTCTTTTTTCTTTATTGCTACCACTTTATCCAGGCAACCATTATATTGAACTTCAACCTTCTAGTTTGTCTCCCTGTTCTTCTTTCCAAGTTGTTCATGCTCTTCCCAGCAGCCATCTTAAATCATATGGTGTGACTTCCCTGATCAGACTTTCCAGGGCCTTCCCATTACAGTTAGAATAAAATCTAGACTCTTTATTCTGGCCTACTTACTAGATGCTATTTGATTTGCTCCTTTCCTGTCTCTCCTGTTTTATCTTATACCCTCTCCTTGATCACAGCGCCTCAACCTTCTTACTGGTCTTTTTGTCCTGAATTTGCTACGTTTGTGTCCTTTGCCTAGAATGCTTTTCTTTTCTTGGGTCTTTGCAATGCTTGTCTTTAGCTTAACTGTTACCTCTTTAAACACGGTTCAAGGACCCACCGTAGTAGTCCTGCTCTTCGCCTCTTGACATACCACTTTTTTGTTTTCTCCCTTCTCCTAGCTTGAACATAAGCTCCAAGAGAGTAGGGAACTTAATGTCTCACTTAAAAGTGTTATATTTCCTACACTAGAATAGTTGTGCCTGGCTTGTGATAGGCACCTTTGTTGTAAATTCATATGAATTCTGAAAGCTTAAATTCATCTGAAAGATGGGGTTAAATATGTAGTTTATAAGATTATGAGGATTAAATCAGGTGATTTTATTTAAAGTCACCTAGCACAGTTCTGGGCACATGGTTGGTAGTTAAATTTGCTGTAATTTGTTGATTTCTGCTCCTCTTTAGTTGTTTTTGGGAGGGCAGGGACCTTTTACGGTTATGTCTCCCATAATATTTAGCACAGTGCTTTGTACATAGATTTCATTTTAAAAAATGGAGCAGATTACAGTCTTTGTACTATCTTAAATATTACTAATATATTATTAAATGTTAAATATAATCTACATTATATATTATTAAGTATATTGTGTGACATTTTATATATGATCATTGAGTTCTTGGTATGGATATTTGAGAATATATTCATAGATTGTGAACAAGAATGTATATCTAATCTACGAATCTAACAGCCTACAGCCCCTCCTTCCTCACTGCTATTTCTAGTGTATATTTTCTTGGAACTTCAGAAAATCATCACTTGGAGTAAAGAGAGATTTGGCAGTTGGTTCTTCTCTGGATATATAGAAATTAAAATTAGCCTTTTAGAATTGTTTGGGGGAAATGTTAGCTAAAATGAGCCTTGTATCACTTCCAGCAGTGAATCAGTAGTATTGGACTTCTAGGTCAGCATAAAGTTTCATAACAACGCACCAATTTAGATGATGAGAGTTTTCCTCTGCCCACTTGGGGGATTTGATATTTTTAAAACTAAACATGCAAGGACTTCAGGAATCTTTTTGTTTCTGTATCCATGACCTTTTGTTTTTGCTAATTTTTATTTTGGTGTATTTCCCTTAATTTCTAAGTTCCTACTCCTCCTTCCTATCTGAAATCTCAGATCTCTTAATCCCCTCAGCTGTAGGGCCATGGGTATTTAGGGGACATATTTTTGATTTACCAATTTAATTTTAATTTCTTCTACTTTGTATTTTCATTGTTATTACATTTTTCATTGGATTGATAACTTGGTAAGATTCACAGATTTTCATATTAATGTTTTTTTTTCATTCAGGCTGGTTTATGAATTCCTTGAGTATAGGCATGTACAATGTTACATTGTTTCGTTTCTGCTCCCCTAGTGTTTTTTTGACTGTTCTTTGCACATAATTGGTAACCACTGAATGTTATTCATTAGGCTAAGTTTTTCAGTAAATACTGAAACTGCTTAATAGTCTGTGCAGAATTTAAATTTATTTGCATAGTAATGGTAAATTAGGAAGAGCATTGGCTTCCAATAGATATTTGTTTCAACTACTGGCTGTTCTTTTATTGGAACATCTGTACATGTATCAAAATGCTTTTAAGCACAAAATTAGAATTACTGTGATGGCTGTTACACGAATTTAAAAAACCAGCTTCAAATGAAACCACACTGTATGAAAGGAAGTGACCAGGAGAGAATAAGATAAATAGCAGAGCACTAAAATAAACTCATTGTAGTTAAGGTACAAACTGTAGCGTTATGAATACTAACTATAGATACACGACATGTTTTGATATACCAAGATGGCCACTTATGCCAGCCACTTTGGAATTTTCTGATAGGATGACAGCATAGCTTCTGTTTTCTAAAGCCCAAATTGCTAAAATTAGAATTCAGGTGTTTGAATTAAAGATGCTTCAGTTTCATAATGCACTGCTGCATTCTGATTGAAACAAAAAAAGTTAAGTTCCTTTAAGCTTTTGTGGTTAAAAATTTCTTTCCTGAATCAGTTTCCCATTCCCTGAAATATTTAGTGCCTTTATTAAGAGTCTTTTATAGCAGTGTTGAGTGTGATGCCTTGTAAACAGTGGATTTTTAATTTACCATAATTCACATTCATATTTTTTTTTATCTTTGCTAGGAGTTTGAATTTAGAATTTAATTTCTCAGAACATTCTCTCCAGGAAGAATTTTACAGTATCTCAAAGACTTCACTTGACTGCTTGACCCTGCATAAAACCCAAGGTAAATAATATCCTTTTTTCTAGTTATCAGTTTTGGCTTATTAAAGAAAATGTGACTTTTGAACCCATGATTTAGACTGATTAAAAGTGATGTGGTCTGAAGCTCTTGGGGGTTTTCTGGTGACTTGTATGAAGTAAGCCAGATTTTAAAAGTTAGTTTTAAGGAAAAGATTATCTATCTCTTATGGTTCTAGGTTTTGTGCCTGCTTCTACTTCTATAAACACACCTGCTTAAAGACTCAGAACACACAAAGTTACTTAAAAATAAAACAAGACAAAATAACTCTGCTTATGTAACTACCTTCCTTTATGCATGCAAGAGGAGTTCTGTAACTTAGCCTTTTTCCCCTTATGTGGGTGTTAAGGTAGTTAAAGTTGATTGCTTATTATGTGCTAAGCATTGTATTAAGTGTATTACATGTATCAACTTGTTTAATCCTCACTACAATTCTGAGGAGAGTACTGTCTTTATGTATTTCTTAACTTACTTGGAATTAAGAGTCAGAAAAGACAAAGCTGGTATTTGTCTCTTTGAAGATAGGTATGTTTTGTCTTAAAATAAATATTTGACACCCCTTGAATTTGTCATTTATGTGGTTTTTGGGTGAGGAAGTATGCAGACATCATTGTCTCCTCTATAATTCAGCTCATCTTAGTACTTTCAAATACTATTTCATAATACTGAGCAAAGTCTAGGTAGGTCAAATAAGTGCCTTAAAACATTTTGGTGGTAGGAGAAATGGTTTAAATATATGGCAATTGCAGGCTATTAAGAAAGTTTAGTGAGTTGATTTTTATGGGAAAAATTACTTATTTTGTATAAGTTAGTGGAAATTTGGAAATAGTGTAGCAGGAATAAAGTTGGGAGACATATGTATATGTTTAATTTTGTGAAGAGTAGATCTTATAAATCATTTAGTCCTGTTAACTGATTTCTGTGAGGTCTGATTATTGTATTAGATACTAGGTGGTGTTTAGAAAAGTTAGAATACTAGTGCCCAAGGTCTCTTTTTCTTGTAGTTCCAAATTATCTCTTTCTTGCAGCAATCTCTTCAGTTTATTCATCTTTTATCCTTTTTCATCTTCTCACCAGAAGGCTACAGGGTGAACTAGGCATTGACACATAAGTCCATTTTTATTCTGCAGTCATGACTATTGAAAGCAGAGCCATGGCTCCAGCTGTTCAGACTTAGTGACCTTTATTCTACTAGGAGACTATCCATCACCATTCCAAGCAGTATTGTATACATGGAGTGGTCAATTTAGTCCTATTTCAAGGCCATAAAGCACTTATGATGGCAGTCGGGTAGGTTTATTCTATATTTTTTAGTATTACGCCACTTGTATTTTCTTTTTTTCAGGTTCGTTATCTGTATTACTCTGATGTTATTTATCTTTTTTACAGGAGAGGTAGGCATTTGTATTGGGCATGGAATAACATCTAACATGCTGCTGTAGTCTGATATCATTGCTCTTTCTGGCTTCTGCAGCTGCTGCCTTTTTGGATTGAGGCACGTAGGTGGGGCAGTCCATAGAAATCTTCTGTTGTGTCTTCACTATACAGTACCTGTCATGTAGGTGAAAATACAGTTTTAGTCAGGGATAATTGACTGTCTTAGTACTCATGAATAATGCTGAGTAATATCCTTTGAGAAACTTACGTCTTGTAAATTCAATTTGTATCTGAAAATGTTAAATAATTGAAACTTCTTCACTTGTATTTTGATTTTAACCTTTTTCACTCTCTCATTTGACTAGGAGAAAAGAAATGGGTCGCTCCAATTCTAGATCACACTCTTCAAGATCAAAGTCTAGATCACAGTCTAGTTCAAGATCAAGATCAAGATCACACTCAAGAAAGAAGAGATACAGGTGAATTACTGTGCTTTTAATTCCTTAAATAATGATGATAATCATATCAGCTAATACTTATGAAGTGCTTACACAGAGTGCTACATTCATTAACATGTTTTATTCTCAAAGAACCCTGTGAATGGATCTATTGTTATCCTTGTTTTAGAGTTAGTTCACTGGCGGTCTTGGAATGTATTTCCTGCAGATAAGCGGGAACTGCTGTAATGTTAATAGATGAATTGGATAATGTAAGAATTATTTGGCAGTAAGCAGTCTTTGCATACTGTTTCATAGTTTCTCATTTCTGACTCTGAGGTCTCAATAGGTTTATTGTTTAAAAATGATAAACTCTGGTTGTCTTTCTTTAACATAGAAAATAGAGACCACAAGTTGAAAATAAAAGTGACCATAATTTCATTACTAATTAATACTTGTTTATGATTTTCCTGTACTATTTTTCTAGGCCTAACTTTTTATTATGCATGCATTTAGCCAATGGTATTTCACTGGTGAATATTCTTCCATGGCATTACATTTTCTTTTAACACTATCACTTTAAGTGCCTGCATAAAGGTACTGTAATTTGTTAGTGTGTCCTATTGTTGGTTGTCAATTTTTTCCCGTTTTCTGTGCCTTCATTCCTAAGTCCTTTATTTTCTCAATATTTACCTTAGAATTGAGATTTTCTTCATTGAAAACAGTAAACTTTTACTTTTGTATAAATGAGGGCTTTTAAAAAAATACATTTTTGGCTTTGATATTTTATTTACATGTTATATTCAACCAGAAGTATTTGGGATTGTAGGATGTAACAGTTTATTTTTCTTGCATTGATATTTATTTCATTTTTAGTTCTAGGTCTCGTTCCAGGACATATTCAAGATCTCGTAGTAGAGATCGCATGTATTCTAGAGATTATCGCCGAGATTACAGAAATAATAGAGGAATGAGACGACCTTATGGGTATAGAGGAAGGGGTAGAGGGTATTACCAAGGAGGAGGAGGTAGATATCACCGCGGTGGATATAGACCTGTTTGGAATAGAAGACACTCCAGGAGTCCTAGACGAGGTCGGTCACGGTCCAGGAGTCCAAAAAGAAGATCCGTGTCTTCTCAAAGATCCCGAAGCAGATCTCGCCGGTCATATAGATCATCTAGGTCTCCAAGATCATCCTCTTCTCGTTCCTCGTCCCCGTATAGCAAGTCTCCTGTCTCTAAAAGACGAGGGTCTCAGGAAAAACAAACCAAAAAAGCTGAAGGGGAGCCCCAAGAAGAGAGTCCTTTGAAAAATAAATCACAGGAGGAACCGAAAGATACATTTGAACATGACCCATCTGAATCTATTGATGAGTTTAATAAATCAGCCACATCTGGTGATATTTGGCCTGGCCTTTCGGCGTATGATAATAGTCCCAGATCACCCCATAGTCCTTCACCAATTGCTACACCACCTAGTCAGAGTTCATCTTGCTCTGATGCCCCCATGCTCAGTACAGTACACTCTGCAAAAAACACCCCCTCTCAGCATTCACATTCCATTCAGCATAGTCCTGAAAGGTCAGGGTCTGGTTCTGTTGGAAATGGGTCTAGTAGATACAGTCCTTCTCAGAATAGTCCAATTCATCACATCCCTTCACGAAGAAGCCCTGCAAAGACAATCACACCACAGAATGCTCCAAGAGATGAGGCTAGGGGACGTTCCTCATTTTATCCTGATGGTGGAGATCAGGAAACTGCAAAGACGGGAAAATTCTTAAAAAGGTAAGAACTAAGAGAATTTAGATTATAATATTAATACTTCTGTTCTTTGAATTCTTTTTGGATTTTAAGGCTAAAAATTGCATTGTGATGTGTATTTAGCTATTTTTACTCATGACTTCCTTCTTTATAAGATAATTCCAAGTTGTTTTTACTTGTATCTTGTTAACTTTGGAAGTGAAGTGTTCTAATAAATGCTTATGAAGCTAATTCATATTCCTCCTTCTCATTTTATCCATTTTTAGTCAGTCCAGGATTGAGAATATAAATGAGAAATTGAGTAGCATAAAGCATAACTAATGGTTAACATGTTGTAAAAACAGTAAAGACAATATAACTAATGGTTAACATGTTGTAAAAACAGATTAATTTTATCATTTATTTTGTTCCCTTCACCATTATAATGTGACCTACCTAAATAATGCAGTTATATTACATGTTCTTGTGTGGTATTATAAACAGTCCAGCTGCCAGTTTTTAATGAATCTGCCTGACTGTAGAAAAGATAATAAACGGTATTTCTTACTCAAGTAAATATTTCAAAGACATACTTGGTTTGAATTCTAATTTCAAGCATTGCTAAAGGTTACTAAAAAGCTTAATGAAAATGGGTTGCTAAGGTAGTGTGATTGACTTACAAATGAGGGAATACTGCAAGCATGCTATTTATGGTTTAGTGCTGTACAATCTAAAATTAATTTTCTTATTGAACTGATACATAGTTTCTACTTAATATTGCCAGAAATCATCGTTTTCTACTGCAAAGTATATATGAACTATTTTGTGATCCAGATAGACTATTAAATATCTAATATTAATTCCCTTGAAGTCTGCTTTTTTGAACTTTTATATTAGATAAGTGAAATAGTCTGAGATTTTGAGTATAATCATAAGTAGAATTTTAATAGATAAGTATATTGTTTATTAGTGGTTCTTAGCCTCAGAAATTAAGCTGTGTTGTATGTTCTAGGATCTCTGGAAATTTGGATTTGTTAGTGCAGAATTGTGGACTATAAATAGAACAGGTTTTTGAGAATGGCTTTACTTTTTTTAAACTTTAGGAAGTCTAATATGTAAATTTATTTAAAAACTCAGTACATAAGTTGTATGGATGCTTTTAATGCTTTTTAAAAGTGGACTCTGAAAAAGCACTTTTCAGTAGGGTTTTTTCCTCTTACTACTGGTCCTGTGATATTGGAAGCACTATTAAGTATGCAAGTGATCTGCAATGAATGCAATCCAGAGTTACCATCCTCTTCTTTGCTTATTCACAGGTTCACAGATGAAGAGTCTAGAGTATTCCTGCTTGATAGGGGTAATACCAGGGATAAAGAGGCTCCAAAGGAGAAAGGATCAGAGAAAGGGAGGACAGAGGGAGAATGGGAAGATCAGGAAGCTCTAGATTACTTCAGTGATAAAGAGTCTGGAAAACAAAAGTTTAATGATTCAGAAGGGGATGACACAGAGGAGACAGAGGATTATAGACAGTTCAGGAAGTCAGTTCTTGCAGATCAGGGCAAAAATTTTGCTACTACATCTCACCGGAATACTGAGGAGGAAGGACCCAAGTACAAGTCCAAAGTTTCATTGAAAGGCAATAGAGAAAGTGATGGATTTAGAGAAGAAAAAAATTATAAACTTAAAGAGACTGGATATGTAGTGGAAAGGTCTAGCACTACAAAAGATAAGCACAAGGAAGACGACAAAAATTCTGAGAGAATAACAGTAAAGAAAGAAACTCAGTCACCTGAGCAGGTAAAGTCTGAAAAGCTCAAAGACCTCTTTGATTACAGTCCCCCTCTACACAAGAATCTGGATGCACGAGAAAAGTCTACCTTCAGAGAGGAGAGCCCACTTAGGATCAAAATGATAGCCAGTGATTCTCATCGTCCCGAAGTCAAACTCAAAATGGCACCTGTTCCTCTTGATGATTCTAACAGGTAATCCACACTGATACCTAATAAATAATCTGTGGGTGGTTAGTTAATAATCCAGTTAATTATTTTCTGAATGTACTTCCATTTTCATATTCAAACCAATGGTATATTTTGTTTGTATGTGTCTGTTACCGATATGCTCCAGACCTGCTTCCTTGACTAAAGACAGGCTACTTGCTAGTACACTTGTCCATTCTGTCAAGAAGGAGCAAGAATTCCGATCCATCTTTGACCACATTAAGTTGCCACAGGCCAGCAAAAGCACTTCAGAGTCATTTATTCAACACATTGTGTCCTTGGTTCATCATGTTAAAGGTATGTTTAGTATGTTTCTTATCGAGAATTAAATTTCTCTTGCAAGTAAAAAAATGAACAGCTATGTGTAATGATTAATGCACCCCAGGGCTAGCAAGTATATGTAGACTATTAAATTTTTGGAAAAATGACACTACATGAAAGAGATAACAGTCTGGTTAACATTAAGACCTATTTAATAAAGTGATTTTTAATATTTAATAAAGTGATTAAAATGCTAAATAGAATTAAAACATATCCTAAAAATCTGTATCATGATAAAACATGACGTAGATTTATACAATGCTAAAAGTCTTTTTGAAATGTACCGTAATACTGTATTTGAAGTGCAGGGTGCTTACAGACTATCTTTGATTGCATGCATGTGACTTGTATTAATGTACTCTTGGCATGGATTTATAACAAAGTGGGGCAGTATTGTTACTATTATTTATTAAGAATTTCTTTTTAACTTTTAAAGAAACTTGAAACCAGTGGGGGAAAACAGTGTTAATTTCCTGTGTTAATTTTGTATTAGTTAACTTGTTATAATATTTGGCTTTTTTATATGATAAATAAACCAGAAAAAACATTATTAGGATTTTTAAAGGGGAAAAAGTTGAAGAAATTTATAAGTATGTTGGATAAGTAGTGATTCTGTGAATAGCGACTGATTAGGATAATAATTATGACATTTCTTTGGGTCCTGGGGTTGATAAGGGTGTTCATTTCAACTGAGTAGTGATGTTCTATTTTCACTAGTATGTAGTTTTAGTTTCAAAATTACTAATAATTTTCAAAGGTTTTAGCATGTGACTTTTTGGGCAAATAGATCTTGTTTTTATTATTTTGGTTTTGTGTTTGAAAGGCAGTTTACTTTGAAATAGTTTCTTACCCAGGAATCTCCATGGCTGTTGCTCTGAAAAGCCGTTTTCTGAAAAGTTTGTCTTTGGATGTGAGAACAACTCATAATAGCTGAAACTTGCCTTTAGCAAATTCTTTATGCATTTGATATTTCAAAACAGTGACTAGTTAATGAATTTCATTTTGACTGTAATTATTTAAACATAGTAACAAAAGAGTTTTGTTATTTGGCTATAACTAGGTTTGTGAACCAGTTTATGACCATATTACTGTGGTGCATAGAATATGAAACGTTAACATTTTTTCTTTTTTCACCTTTTTTTGACCTGTCTCCACATTTTACAATTTATTGGTGAATTTTGAGATCAGGTTTTGATAAAATTTTTCCTTTTTCGTTTTCCTTTTTTTTTTTTTTTTTTAAAAGAACTGTAGTTATGTTTCATTATTCGTATTGTGCAACCGATCTGAACAGCTCTTACTTAGCATAGAGCTGAAAATGCCCAGTGATGTTTTCTTTTTCATTGTAACTAGGTCCTGGAATATGTTTTGAAATGGCAAATCCATGTTTCAAAGTAAAATAGCTGTTGAAAGATACAGGCAAAGTTGAATCTTCTGTCTTCCTGGCAAAAATGGCATAAAAACTGAGTTGCTAGCTCAAATTCCTGGGTTTCATGGAATTATGATTGAGGCACTACCCTTGTAGTGGCCGTTTCAAGTTTTAATGATTGGTTATGAGACATGTGCTGGATATTGGGCGGTAAGTTGACACAGATGTATGTTGACCTGTTAAGCAGATAGCTTGCTTCATAATGTAACATTTCATGACTTTATACGTCTTTCTATATTACATCTACAGCATATTTTGAAATGGTTTAAAAACTAATCAGTATTGCTATTACTAATTTTAAAGTTGTTAAAAGAAAGACAAGACAGTAATATCAAATGTGCTGTCAGGTTTGCCAAGATGCCAGAGTTTTGGAGTAATCAGTGAGTGTTAATTGATTTAAAAAATATTTTTCCAATTGAAATGGCAGTATTCAGTTTTTTCTTAAATCCAGATTTTGTTGTCAACATAGTTCTTGCTGAAATACTTTGATTAGCTTACTAAAACTAGCTGTGTAGTTATTGTAGCGTTTTTTGTTTTCTGCAAATGATTACTTGAAGTTAACTTCATTGGTTCATATTGGCAAGGCTTAAGGACATTCACATATTGTTCCTTTTTGTTCTGTTTGAGGAAGTGTAGCGCATTATTGAAATGGAATTAGAGACTCAATTTAATATATTTATTGTTCTTGGACTTTATGCAATATTGACAGGGACCTGTGAGGAACTTTGCATCAGTTACCTGTTGAGGTACAAGAAGTTACAAGGGACAGGGTAGGAGTTCTTTGTAACCCTTGGTTCTCTTCTGCTAGGTTTCTTGAGTATTTTTATTTTCTTTTCACCTGCTACATGCCCTTCTGTCACAAATGAAAACCCCTCTTAAAGTAAAGATAACTAACTGGGCAGTGTTTCTCCTAAATCAACAGAGCAATACTTCAAATCAGCTGCAGTGACCCTAAACGAGAGGTTCACTTCGTATCAGAAAGCCACTGAAGAACATAGTGCCCGGCAAAAGAGCCCTGAGATACACAGGTAATGTATATTGGGCATGTAAAAATGTTGTTTTGATAGGAAGACACTGTTTAAACAAGTTTATGTTGGAACTTTAGACAAGATATATGGAACTACATGGATGTCATGACACAAACGAACTTTGATTTTATAGCTTGAATAAATATATTTCCAATCTTGAAAAGTTTGTAATTTACTGTTTCTTCTTAATTTTCAGTTTTATTTGGTTTAAACTGGTTGTTAGAACTTAAAATACTAATTCTTATCACTTGCCAGTATGGAATTAAATAGTTACCACATTTGTATGTTGGGAGGGGGTTGGATGCCTAGAGTAAGTAACCCTTGAATTCGATTTACTTCCAGTAAGTTTGTAAAATTAAAATGCTTGGTGAAAGGTAGAATTGTTTTTCATGAAAAGATCGTGAATGTTGAAGTCAGACGGTTGGTTATGTTCCAGTCCTTGCTCTCTCACTTAATTGCGTTGTGATAAAAAAGGTATTTAACATTAGTTTTTCCTATCTACAAACAAGAATAGCAGTGCCTGTTTTGCAGGGTGGTGGTGACAATTAGTATTGATTATAAAGTATCTAATTCGGTGCTTAATACAAAGTAGGTATGGTTTTTTTTGGTGGTCACTGCTGAAGAGGCACTGAGAAGATGAAACTGACACTAGCTTGAAAAGGCAAGGAGAGGCACAGAATAAAACTAAAGATCTACTGAATCTGTAAAAATATTGGAGATACTTAAGAACAAATAATCCTATTTGTATATTCATTGATACACAGTGTATTATAATTGTATGATGATTAACACTTAAAATGATAATATCCAATTTAATCAAAACATGTTTTCCTTTTTTTGGTGGTTAAAGTAAGCTTGATATCTTAAAAAGTCAGGCTTCAGGGCTTCCCTGGTGGCGCAGTGGTTGGGAGTCCGCCTGCCGATGCAGGGGACGCGGGTTCATGCCCCGGTTTGGGAAGATCCCACATGTCGCGGAGCGGCTGGGCCCGTGAGCCATGGCCGCTGAGCCTGCGCGTCTAGAGCCTGTGCTCCGCAACGGGAGAGGCCACAATGGTGAGAGGCCCGCGTACCGCAAAAAAAAAAAAAAAAAAGTCAGGCTTCATTTATATATAAAAATTCGCTTGAAGCATTTTAATTCATTTTTAATATAGTTTTTATTTCTTAATTATCTATTAGGAATTAGATTAATAATCTTGCTGTGCTAAATTAGACAACTGGGAGAGAAACAACTGTCTAGTATTTCCTTTACAAAAATGGACAATTTTAGGAATTTGTGGAACCATAAAGTTAATGTGACTACAAATAGACTTTATTTTACATTAAGGAGAATTGACATCTCTCCAAGTGCCCTGAGGAAGCACACCCGTTTAGCAGGGGAAGAGAGAGTTTTTAAAGAAGAAAATCAAAAGGTATGTTTTGAATGGACCTTTTTTTTTTTTTTTTTCTCACTTTAACTTCAGCTTAATGATATTGTACTAATAAGCATAGTTTGTTTAGGCAAAATGTTTATGGATATCATCTGTAACTTGTAAATACATTATGTATATATTTATGGTAGCGTACATAGTGTATTTTCCTAGAAGAAATAAAGCTGACACTTGTACTATATATCTAAGTTAGACCAAGAATAATTTTTTAAAATGCTACTGAAAGGAAGAAACTCGTTCTAAGAAAAGGGCAAAGGATCAATGAGTAGACAAAGGAAAATTATAAAAGCAAAGATACAAATTATATTAGGGTTTCTGTTAGAGGTGAAATGGATGAGCCAGAATAAATATTCCTTGATTTATGTGTGCCTAAATTAATATCTCTAGGTTCTTCACAGAGAGAACAAGAAGTAATCTCCATGCTACTGGGCATTTTTGATCTGGACTAAGAAATAAGCATTCTAAGAACTGGTTTACAAATGAGCATTTGGAACAAAAACTGTGTTACAGTTTTTGTGGATTAGGGGGAAGAATGCTTTTAAACTTGAGAAAGGAGTCTGAATGACTGGAATTACTGGTGTTGGGGTCAGGGGACTCTTAAGTATGGAATTCAGTCGTTAAGGGACTCTGATTAATGGATAATTTGGAATTGACATTTTCTAGGTAGATTACATGACAGTCCTTAAAAGTCTAGTTGCAATGTGGAGCAAGGTTAAAAGGCAGCGACTGTCTGTTGTAGTGAAAAGGCTAGGGAACTTGGAAGCGTATTGTTTGGTTCCAATTCTGGCCATCACCGAGTACTGTCTCTGTGATATTGGGAAAGTAATTAGCTTCTTGGACATTGGTTTTCTAATAGGAAGAGTGAGAATACATCTGTTTTGCAGAGTTGAATAATTGGGCTGTTATGAAAACATTGGCATTTTTATTACTAGAAGCTGTTATTAATGGTTGTAGTATATAACCATTTTAATTAGGCATGCTATTAATTCATTAGATAAGAAATTTAGAGCTTAGGAAGAAAGTGGTTTCTTTGCATGGGGCACATTAATCTTGGAAAACCAGATTCTGAGAATTGAATGCTAATTTTGGCTTTTACTTTCAATACCTTGGGTTCAATATTGGTTAATTTTGTTTTGCCCACAATTTAGTCTATTCTTGTACTCTGACAGAGTGAGTATCTTCCTTCTCTCTTCGTTAACTCAGACTGATTTTTTTTTCAAATTTTTTTTTTATTAGTTTCTGCTTTATAACAAAGTGAATCAGTTATACATATACATCTGTTCCCATGTCCCTTCCCTTTTGCAACTCAGACTGATTTTGATCGAGAGGAGAGAAAATAGTGATAACTAATGGAAGGACAAGAGGATATGACATTGCTTTTTATCCTTTATCTTCCTATCCGAGTGAACAATTAACATATATGTAGTACTATGTAGTTTATATATATATGTGTGTATGTATGTGTATATATATATGTGTGTGTGTGTGTATATATATATATATATATATATATATAGTTTGGCCTTTACAAAATACTTTCACTTATCTTACTTGTGGACTTGGTAATAATGTATTACTAGGTGAATAGGAAGGTTTTTGCTTTTGATTAGATTTTTCTTGTTACAGTGGGAGCAAATAGGTGAGTAGTTGGTATCATTTGGAGAGATATTTATAGTTTTATGAATGTTTATGAACATTATAGCTAGACTTCCCAGAGTAAGTACTTCTTATTGTTGAATACTAGCAAGCATGTCCACATTGCTTAGCATCTTACTGATGTATAATTTTTCTTCATTCCTAGATGCCTCTTTCCATCTTCCTAAATTATATAGTATTTGAAAAAGCAATGGAACAAGAAGGAGGTGGTGAATTGTGACCCAGTTAAACTAATGTCTGTTGCAATACCTGAATTGAGAAAGGGCAGTATATGGCCCAGATACTGAGTACAGGATTGGGAATAATACCTTTCTGGCTTTGTTTCTACCCTTGTTCAACCTCAGTTGGTTTCATTAATCATATTACGCTTGCATGTTATGGAAATTACAGAATACTTAACTTTTGAAGTGGTTTTTAGTGGGTTGGTCAACTTATATGGGAAGAGCTTGATGACAACGAGGCTTAAATAATGAGAACCATTACTTTAAGATCCATTTACTTTATAGGCAGATGGCTACACCCACAACTGAGTATAACCTCTATCATTGTTAAACTATATAAAAAACCATTTTGAAGGATGAGGGATGATAATGAGGATGTGCTGAGTGGAAAAATAATTACCATTTTACTGTATGAAAGTTTATTATGGATTGCTTTGAACAAAAACCTATGACATTTTCAAGATTATTACCTTTTAATAATTTTCCCAGTCCCATTATACTTGTGTACACAAATGTTTAGTGAAAACATCAACTACATTTTTAAACAAAAACTAAGTATGGAAGTAGTATGTTACTCATTCTTTTCTGATACTAAAATGCCAACTTAGAAACTGGCATAAAATTTGGTTGTGTGTGTATGTACACACACACACACACACACACACACATACATGCACATATATATGTATTTTTGTCCCTATAGTTTGCCTGAAATCTGTATTTTACATCTGTCTTTTATAGGGAGATAAAAAATTAAGGTGTGATTCTGCTGATCTTCGGCATGACATTGATCGTCGGAGAAAAGAAAGAAGTAAAGAACGGGGGGATTCCAAGGGCTCCAGGGAATCCAGTGGATCAAGAAAGCAGGACAAAACTCCAAAAGATTACAAGGAATACAAATCTTACAAAGATGACAGGTAATTGTTAAAACTGTCTGAGTTAGGTTTTAGCTTCTAATTAGCCTTTAATAATTGTCAGCTTAATTGCTTTCAATTTTGACTGTGTAATCGAATGTTTAAATTTAAACAATTAAAATTATTTGTTTTACAGCAAAAATATATTTGTCTTTTACACGGCTTATGGTGGATGAGGACAAAAACTTTGGAATAGCAAGCTAACACTGAAAAAAAAAATGACAAATTAATGTGTCCTATTATCCAGGCTACATCAGGAGGTTGGACTTCAATGCAGTGCATTTCTAGAAACAGTTTGTGTAAGAACTTTGGTTCGTTATGCTTGATTCCGCACTTTTTCAACTCATAACACCCAGAGTACAAGAATTTTAAACTGATGTCTAGTGGTTTAACATGGGAGAGATGGGGGGGAGGAAGGACTAGTTTTTTTGAAATAGCAATGTGTATTAGCCTTTCAAAGTAATGTTTCCATGGATACTGTTAGAAGTGGTAAGAGTTACCGCAGGTATGACCTTTTCGGGTGTTGCGTTAGAATCCTGTAAAATTGATCATCATAGAGTCAAATAAATAATAGGAATACTAAGAAGTATTATAGATAATTGTTTTCCTTGCTATTCATTAGGTAAATGGTGGATTTTACTTGTGTTTTTAAATTTATGACTGGTATTTGTAATGTCATATGCTTTTTATTTCAATAACGGAGTTATGGCCTAAACGATATCAACTGTTCTCACCCAGGGTGTACAAACTGCATTCATTTTGAAACATGGCCTTAAGACCATTCTTACTTTTTCCTACACTTCTCTTTCTTTCCTTAAAATGAAAATAAGTTAAAAATATTGAAGAACTGAACCTTATTCTTGAAGTTGCCAGACTGCTAGTTTCTAACTGGCATGTCATACCATGTTTTTCAGTAGTGATGTAAAACGAATATTGAAGGAGAATGGAAACAGACTATGTCAGAGTTTAACACCCAATCATTTTAGTTGCATAATAATTTTAATAGGGGATAGTTTTTTTGACTTGAAAAATATCCCTCTTATTATAAGATTCAACAGGGTCTTTTTATCTTTTTTAAAAATAGCACACATTTTTTGTTTGCTTTATTTTGCAGTAAACATAAAAGTAGAGAGCAAGATCATTCTCGATCTTCATCCTCTTCAGCATCACCTTCTTCTCCCAGTTCTCGAGAAGAAAAGGAGAGTAAGAAGGAAAGAGAAGAAGAATTTAAAACTCACCATGAACTGAAAGAATACTCAGGCTTTGGAGGAGTTAGCCGACCACGAGGAACCTTTGTAAGTAATAAAATTATCTTTGATCATTTGGTAGAACTTTACTTAAGAGTACTATACATAAGGAAAGTAAAATATGTTTTAGACATTGTCTGTTGTGTGAGTCATTACTCCTATAGGCTTGAAAAATAAAATGGTTTTTGATATATCGTCATTAAGAAATGCCATTTAGGGGGAGTGAGGAAGGGCTGGAGCTGGGATGATGCTTTCTTTGTATATAAAGTAAAAAGTAAATGTTTTTGCCTGATTTTAAAAAAATAAAATGCCATTTTGAGATTTAGAAGCATCTGTAAAATGCCATTTTGAGATTTAGAAGCATCTGTATAAACTAGATAACTTTCCTTAACATTGGAATCAGTAACTGTACATAGTGCTTAGAGACCCAAGAGTCAAGCAAAGTTAATGATTGAGATCCATTTCTTTAATCACTTAGTTCTTGAAAAAAATGCCTTGAAACAAACAAAAAAAATCCATTTGTTCATCTCTTTATTGACAACTATTTTCATTTTTGCTTATTTTCTTCAAGTTCTTGTTTATCCGTGTATCAATCATAGAAATTATATCTTTTCTTTTTATTCTACATAGCATATGCATTATTCCCATGTTACCATAAATTTGTTACAATTGTTAATTTAATGACTTCATAGTAGTGCATCCTCTTGACTCTTTAATTTCCAGATTCAGGTTCCTACCTTGAGCAGGTATCCAGTTGGTTATTAGTGGGGTTCACTAATTAGATCATTTGGGAAAGAGAAGAGCTTTGCCTGTATGGTGATAGGTGTAGTTGAACACTTGGGATGTTAGTGTTAGGAATTAGACAACTCTTGGCTAGTAGAAGGGAAACAAACCAACTTGATTATTTAAAAATTTTAGTTCAGGCCTTGAAAGTGCAGTATTCTGACTGCACTGTCAACTAATTAGGTTGACTGCATTTCTTCTTACCCTACTCAGCTTTCAGTAGGCAGAATTTTTTGCCTCCTTACTGGCCTCAGTGGCCATGAAGTTGAGATTTAGAAAAGAAATTAGGGAATGTTTTTTGTTACTGCAGTAAAATTAGAGTTTGCATGTAACTTAATACCTCTTGATTTCATTACTAAACGACTTTGTTAATGTTAATCAGTTTCGAATTAGAGGCAGAGGAAGAGCCAGAGGAGTTTTTGCTGGGACAAATACTGGTCCAAACAACTCAAATACTACTTTTCAAAAGAGACCGAAGGAAGAGGAATGGGATCCAGAATATACCCCAAAGAGCAAGAAGTACTTCTTGGTGGGTGTTAGAAATCTCTGTTTATTTGGTTTGCATTAATTTTCAAAGCATACTGGGTGAATACATTTTGAGTACAGGTATCCACTACTATGAGAAGATTTTACCATCATATAAGAAACTTTTAAAATAAATCATTACCCAGATGATTTTGAAGTTTTGAAAATGTGGGTCCCTTTAGTCCTGTTTATACTTTATTGATATCACCTATGGGCTGATCAGGGTAAAGTAAAAATATACCTGATTTGATAGCCACATTCAGAGAAGAACAGTAACTTATTTCGTATCTGTCTATAAGACGGTAAAAGTTGTAGAAGCTTCTAATTAAGATTTACTTTTCATCATCGCAGCTATTTGTTTAATTGAAAGACAAGGAGAAGAATTCTTTCACAGTACATGTAATTAAGGTTCTCAGGAGGCTGTTAACTTTTATTGGAGTAATAGGAAGATGAAAAATTACATTATGGAAAAGTTGCTAGATACACATTAATTTAGTGCTTCCTTGTGATGCTCTTCTCTCTGAAGTAGTTTTATAAGGGATGAAGCCAGAGGAGGTGGGTCCTAAAAGATTCTCTAGGTAATGATGGAAATTTTCTGCACTTTGGCATGGGAGAAGAGGGTTTTTTCCTGTATTATAGAAACTTGAGAAAATACCAAAAACTATTACCAGAATACTCATTTTTGTCATAGCTTCTCAGGGAAGTCATGTTTTAGAGACTATTTCTGAAGACTAATTGTTTTGTCGAAGCAAGGAGGAAAATAGTACTGGATTATATAGAAACGTATCTTTCATTTGGCTTTTTATGAATATATTTGAATAAACCTGAATTGTCCATGCCATCAGCTAAATTAGAGTTATAGAGCTGTATTCTGAAGTAGATCTATATTTTGTTTGAAGAATGGGCATTGTAGCTGTTTCAAAAGTTAATTTCCATTTGCCTCTTTTTGGGGTACTTTAATGACCAAGAGTCTGAAAAAGTTAAGCATAATGTTTACACAGCATATGCTCATGTGAGGAGAAATTTATGCTTGAGTTGACAGTCTGGAAAGTGAAAGGCATTTTATTCAGTTACAGAAAAGTTTAAAAGACCTATCTCCTTTTCGATTTAAGAATTTATGAATAGACTGCTGTTTATGCTGTAGATGGAAAGATAAATATGATTTCAATTCTTGGCTTACGAGACCTAGTAATGGAGAACATTCTAAATACGTATGGTGGATTATTGCAAAGGAGATACTGATTAGGAGAGACTTCGTAGATGATTTTGGATTGAATCTTGAGCTTAAAAGATGAGCAGGTGTACTGTAAGAAAGCAGGAGTGAAACATCCTTAAATAGAGAACTCCAATACTCAGATGGCTAGATGATTGGTGTAAGTTTGGGAAAATTAAGAAAAAGCGGGAGCCAAATTTTGGAAGGCCATAATACTTTAATAAATTTGGATGTTAATTAAGCAGAGTTTGGAAAATCATGGTTGTGACAAACAGATCTGGGAAATAATTGTTTGAACTAAGGGGCTATAGGTTTGAGAAAAGTTTAAAGAACATTTATGAAGGCTTATTCAGGGAGCCACTAGTTGGGTGTTGGTAGTGAGAAGATGGAATCTCTCAAAGATAGGGAATAAAGGGGAAAGCAGCTAATTTGAGGTGAAGAGTAAGTTCTGTTATTGAAGTGCCAGGCAGAAATTAAATGGAAATGTGCAATAGGCAGTTGCTCATGCAGATGGAGAGAGAAGAAAGTCTAGGGGCCATCATGCAGTCACAAAGCCACAGTAAGATCATCCAGTCAGAAGAGATTAAAAGGCCAACCTTGCAAAGGTGGAGTGAGGAGTGAGTGATTGTAAAAATGCCAGACAAATAGAGCAAATGTGAAAGGACAAAAAGTTAACAGGGAAATGAGAGGTGAACAAGTAGATAGTAATTGTTTAGCACCCTTAAACATTTTACGAATATTTAATTTAGGCCAGACCTTCATTTTTCTATGGCGTTCTTTCAGTCTCCAGTATCATAGTTTTTATCTTAAATTGGGACATAATTATTTTTTATTGTCATGTAGCTAGGTGTCAGTTATACTAATTAAGAAGAGTGTTATTTAACATTTTATATGTTGCTTTTCTGGGTTGTGTTTTAAAACCTCCATTTTTATATAAATATAGACATAAACGTGCATTTGTCATAGACTAATGCTCACTAGAAGTTAACACATCACATTTTTTCTTATAAATCAGTTTCCAAAATTAACTATTTTTGTTCTTAGTTAATGAGCTATTGGAATGACAACTCTGGTTTTTACCTGGGAATTTAAATTTAAAATATTTTGCGTAGTCTGAATAGGTCTGACTTTTCAGACAGCTAGTGTTGAGAATAGAAGTATTTTAAAAAATTTGAGACTAAATGAAGTTGAAAATTACAGATTCCCCTAGGTTTTGACAAACATGGAAATTTTGTCTAGAGTAATGAAACATTTAATACTTAGTAAAAATAATGGATAGCATTTATTGAGCATATACTATGATAGGCACCATTCTAAGTATTTTACATATATGAATTTATTTTCATGCTTATGAAGTCCTTTTGAGGTAGGACCATTATTCCACTTGTATAGATGAAAAACGCAGAGGTACAGAGGTTGAGCAGCTTGACCCAAGGGTACATGGCCAGTAGGAGTGGGGTCAGGATTTGAACCCATGCCTTGGGCTCCAAAAGGTTCTTAAAGCTCGTTTCATTTTTCCTCTAGTACTGAGCAATAGTAACATTTGTTGCATTCTTAATCTGAAATTTTCCTTCTCAGAAGTTTGATTTATGCAAAGATAAGGTACTGTTTTCAATAGTAAGTATTCCAGGAAAGATAATAGTCTTTAGAACCTGAAATTCTCTGGAGAGGTGAGAGTATGTGAAGAGTTGGAGCAAGTGGGAAAGTACTAAAATGGGCAAGTTCTCCATGTTGAGTTGATGTCATCTGAGGAAGAGAAAATCTCTTGTGGGAAAGGACGTTTGGGTTGGCGCTTTAATAAATTCACTCTTTGAAACTTGATCATTCTATACAGAAAAGGTCAGAGGATTCAGAAGGTCTTGGTTCTAATATGGCCTCCTTTGTTAACATATTGTTGGCTGTGTATTATAAGTATCTAACATCCTCTTTGTCATCTATGAAGTAATTAATTTTAATTAGTCTGTAATAAGACTAAAATCTTGGATGTAAGAATTTGAGGATTAAGAGTTAGTATGCTTAGGGACTTCCCTGGCGGTCCAGTGGTTAGGACTCCGTGGTTTTGCTGCAGGGGGCATGGGTTCAATCCCTGGTCAGGGAACTAAGATCTCGCATGCCTCTTGGCGCGGCGAAAAGAAAAATTAAAAAGTTAGTGTGCTTAGCATCAAAATGTCACTTAGGTAGCTGCCGGGATACCCTCTGAAAAACACAGTGTGATCTTGGAGCTTTTGTTTTTTTTAATTTCAGATGATTGTATATTTAAAAGTAATGGCTAGTTT
This sequence comes from Hyperoodon ampullatus, assembly GCF_949752795.1. NCBI lineage: Eukaryota > Metazoa > Chordata > Mammalia > Artiodactyla > Ziphiidae > Hyperoodon > Hyperoodon ampullatus. The sequence continues at coordinate 62,502,008 of NC_136925.1, read as the reverse complement.
AACTGTAGTGTCTGGCTTTGCCACTGCTTTTTCTGTTTCAGCTCTTAGCTACCTCATACGGTAACTATTTACTGTCACCAAGATACCTAGAAAACGTATTCTGTGAATGATGGGCATAAGGGGCAGTGGAAAAGATTGACTCTGTGGCCTTGGGCAAGTTACTCAATTTCTCTGTGCCTCAATTTCTTTATATCTAAAATGGGGTTAGTAACAGTATTTTATAGGGTGGTTGTGAGAATTAGATGAGTAATAAGCACCATATAAACATTATCACCACCATTGATTGCTTGCTTGTCAGGCACTGGGCCGGGCACTTTTTAACAGATCGTCTGTGTTCCTTCAAGGCTGTCTCTGGTTTTTTAAATGAGGAAGTAAAGTCACACAGTTTCTGTTAAGATTTACACCCATGCCTCTGGCTTCAATGGCTGTTTGCTGCTTCTTACAAATCCATGGAATACTGTGTAAACACCACAAACAAGAAAGCATAAAGGCCATATAGAGTTAGTTGTGTTAATACCAAAAGGGAGCCTGAAATTATGTAATTGTGTGTGCATATTATTTTGAGTGGCAGACTATTTTAAAATAGTTTATTTTGGGTTTACAATTGAACTTTCTGACATAATGAAATTTACACTTTTGATAGTTCCTAAGTTCATTCTTTGAGTCATGCACACCTCTGCCTAGTCATCTTTTATTGGTTTGATAAAGCTAGATTATTAGAAGGTAAGGGCTTTTTCATATAGTCTGTTAATTACATGTGTGAACTTTTCAAGTGATTCAGGAGGGTGATCTGTATTACATGAACATGCACAAAGGCACATTGCATGTTTTGAAAATGTGTTCATGTTATGTATTTGAAAAGTTTTAGTGACTTTTGGACAGTTGATCAATATCAGTATTCCATAAGTTGTACTTATGTATGTAGATTGTACTTGTGTAGAGTGTATGCAACATTGTTTGCACTATGCCTGTTGTCTCATAAAGGGGTGTCACTCCCATTTTTGTAGGTAGGAACTTAAAAGTAAGTTTGAGGTGGGCAGCAGTTAAATTACATTACAGGAGAACTTTGGCTTTTTGTTTTGTACTTTGGGATGTAATACTCTTCTGCTTATCGACAAAGTCAAGTACTTTTCAATTTTGCAGGTGTTTTGATTAAAGGAACAATTTGTAACTTGGGGAACATCTGTTTTTGGATGCAGCTAATGAAAAATTAAGGTTGGGCTGTAATAACTGCACTATTTTAGGTTAGTGAAGAAGAAAGAAGTTGAGATATTACTCTAGGGACCATGCCATCATGATTTGGCTTGTGAAATTTCCTTGCCAAGAAGACTGATGTGTAATACACATTGATTTAGATTTAAATCTCAGTAGGATTTTTAAAATCTGTTGCTATATGTAAACTATAATTCTTATCACCTGTTTTATTTAGTAAATTATTGATAATGTAATGATATTTTTATGCTTTGCATATTTATGACAGGTAATTTTTTTGGGAAAAATATCGGTTATTTTATCATTTATACACAGTATATTAATAAGTGGACTTAGACTGAAATAAAAACGGAAAGCAAAAAAGTAAAAATTTTGAAAATTGGCAGTGATTTAGCAGTTGAGATTGTCCAAAAATATTGGGCAGCTCTCAAATGCTTGGGTTACGAAGCAATAGGATGAACTGTTTGCTTTCATGATGGAGTATGTTTTTGTTGAAAAATTCAGTTTTATTGGTTTTGTTTTGTGTTTTGGAACAGCACCAATCTCATTTACCTAATCTTCAGACAATTTATACCATGACTTATGATTGGGGATATAATCATCTTTACAAGAAAAACGTTTCATTGATGATTGTTTTTAACCTTTCTGTAGCATGATGACAGAGATGATGGTGTGGATTATTGGGCCAAAAGAGGAAGAGGTCGTGGTACTTTTCAACGTGGCAGAGGGCGCTTTAACTTCAAAAAATCAGGTAGCAGTCCAAAATGGACTCATGACAAATATCAAGGGGACGGGATTGTTGAAGATGAAGAAGAGACCATGGAAAATAATGAAGAAAAGAAGGACAGACGCAAAGAAGAAAAGGTAGAAATTTCCAACTTGTTAGTGATTCATATATTTTCTTATGTATGGGTTTGTTGGGCCAGTTAGTTAATTATTTAATTTTTAGGAACAATGATTATTTTGGATCATTTTCACTCTTCATGTCTTTGCTAATCTTTCTCTCTCTCTCTCTCTTTTTTTTTTTTTAGGAATAGTAAATCTGAAGTGAGATTGCAACAGAGAACGGAACTTGCACCCACCATTTTTTTACATGATTTTTGTTTTCAAATAAGAATGTAAGCATTTTACTTAAATTTTACTGTTTGCAAGTAGTAGTCTAGAGAAATTTTGTTTTAAGTCTTCAAATATCCTGAAAAATAGTAGACTGTATGTTGAAAATTGTACTGAAATAAAGTAGAAAATTGTTACGTACCATATTTGTAACTATCAACTTTTAAAAAAAATACTTTTACTGTTTTTGTTACATGCATTGTAATTCTGCTTTGTCTATAAGATATGGTCAAGTACAGCTCTGTGAAAGTTCTGATTCTCTTCCCTCCCTGTTTGTTAATGTTTATTCTGAAGTAAACGTTAGCTCTACATACAAATCCCTGAATAGCAGTTGTTTATAGAAACCACACTAACTATTTTAACTGTATACATCTGTTTAACATTCTCCTTAATTCAAACACACTACATTGTAGGGTGACTAATTTTTGAAGTGTACCATGGAAAAAGTTGTTATTTTGGTAAACTAAGTTAGTTTAACACCTCAGCAAATGTTTAAGAAGGAAAAAGAAACTTTGCCAATAGTGAAAAAAGTACAAGCTGTTAAAAGTTAGATTGAAAAGTATGAGTTTTTTTTTTTTTTTTAACTGAAAACAAGCAGTGGCCTATATACAAACCATTCTTAGAAGCCTTTACTATTTGAGTTCAAAATTCAATATTCTCTTTCTATTCTTCTTTGAAAGTTTGAGTCATGGTCTTAGATATCAGCTATTGTTTGAGAGAGGAAACTGGTTTGCAATAGTACAAATAAAAACTCCCTTTCTACCGAACGTCTTAGACTTAAAAAAAAACCAGAACAAAATCTCTGATCCTGGCATTGGTATGGAAGAGGATTATTCTGCAGAGTAACTTGATATATTAAAAAGACGTGTACCTGATGTCATACCTTACATATTTATTTGAGCTTTTGGACAGCCAAATCATTAGTTTGTAGTCTAACCATAAGGAATAATAGGCGAACAGAATATACTGCTCATGAGTAGTATTTTAAGTAACTTGTTTTTCATATGTCACCAGTAAAAAGATCTGACAGGAAGTTTGTCACAGCGTTGATCTAACTTGTTTTTTATTTTTTTCCATATTTCAGTTGCAGTTTGTAAAATGGGTTTTCTTTTTCTTCCCAAGGGTTCTAGTCTTCAGGAAGATAATCTTTCAAATGTGAATTGCCTTTATGTTTATGATGATATCTCTTAGAAGGAATGAAAATCCAAAATAGTAAAATTTCAGTGTTAAGTCTGTCTGCTCTTAGAGCATATATAAAAGTAGTCAAATTTCACTTGTTAATTCAGCAACTGAATTAGTTTTTATGTTTGCATTAAAAGGAGATAATGCTTATTCTGTTAGTGTAAACTTTTAAACATCTTAAGTGTATGGCTCTTTCATCCTCACTGATGGTTTACAGGTGCTCTTCTAGCACCTTAACTGCAGTCAGAGGCATTAGCTAAGAGCTGTATGAGGGAAAAACATGAAAACAAAACTCAGTATGTGTGATGTTCATGGCCCTAAGATCCTTAAGTATTGCATGGTTATTTTTATTTTGTCTTTCTGAAATTGTTTGAGCAGAGGAAATACTGTCAAAGCAACTATGTGTTGCATTAATCAGGGCATAACTAATATTCTCCTAGTCAGAATAATAATTACATGCTAAAGCAACATGGATTTGATCTCCGACACAGGAGAATTTTCACAACCATTTTATTTTATACAAATAAATTTAGCTTTTATTTTAGCAGTTATTATTTGGTTAGATACTGAATCTCTATGCATGTCTATAAATGTGCAGTTTTGCTTTTCCATATAAGACAACAGGAAAGGGGAACCTACTGAGAAATTATTTAATAGGGAATAGGAATAAAGCTACCCAAGTCCTACCAGCAGGTTATATTTTAAGTGCAAATGCATTGCTTTAACCCAAATATGTTAATGATTTGGTTACTTTTATTAAATGAAGTTGAGGAAAGAGTATCCTATTAGAATATAGTAGGAAGGGTTATTGTGAAAACACTGCAATAGAATGCCCTTGTGGATGTTATCTTTTTTTTAGAGCCAAGCATATAAAAAGTAGCCTGTGTGAATTTTTTTAAACCGCAATTTAACCCCCTACTTCATGACATGTTATAAAAGCTGAATGGTTCCTCTTGGTAAGGATATTTGTTTACAAGTGCTAGAAAATAGTAACTCCTTGATAACCTGCATTAACAGACTTCCTTTTGCTTAGAGAAGGAAAATAAAAATGAACCAAAGTATATTTCCAGAAAAGATTAAGAAAGCTGTTTTAAGAAGGCCATGACTCAGTCCTTAGGTGTGTACACCTTTCAACATCGTAGGAATTTTAATTAAAAAAGCAAAATTTGTTTTTCCAGTTGCAGCCTACTTTAAGGAATTACTGTTTTTCCCTTTTGTCACAGTTAAAATCAAGTGTTGGGAATTCAATTATAATTTGAATAAAAATATATCCAGTAAGAATGAATGTAGATGGCTAAATGATTCTTACTCAGTGTGATGTATAATGCAGCAGGGACCCTTGTAAATTGTCATATGCCAATAAAATGTCATAAGTGGTAATAGCTGTTGTTTGTTTACCTGATTTTGAGACTATTTCTCTGTGTGTTCTATACAGCTGATGTCAATGGCTTATGTCTCATTTTAGAATACCAGCTTATCTTTTAGTAAAATTACTAACAGGTATGATGTGGCTTTTTGAGGGGTGATAAATACTTTATAAAACTGCTCAAATCTCCATTTATTTTTTCTTTTTTCTCCTGGAAGATGGGAAATTTTACAGTGGGTAATTCTAAGCCATTGTTAATGAATACAGGAATTTCAGACTTCTAGCCCTCCTGTTCCTGTGTTAATACAGAAACTTGTCAGCCATAATATTATGATGGAGAACTCAGCACTACTTCTCTTTCTTTCTAGAAATAGTAGTCAGTTAATAACTAAAAAGTGGGTTTTTTTGGTTTTTTAACTTAATCTTTGTTCGCTTTGAGTTAGATCTGGTGTGATTCTTACCATGCCCCTCGCATTTTCACAGAAATTTGTGTGCTAAGACATACCTTTTGACTGACTAATACAAATGACAAATTATTCCTTCAAAACTTTGTTAAATAAGTAAGAACTCTGTACATGTATGCTGAACTATACTGGGTAATTTTAACACTATGTACCAGTTACCTACATAAAAGTGTACTATTTTATTTATTAGGGACATTTATTTTTAAAGAGAGTTAGTTGCTTTGTTCTTTTTCTCTTTGGCTTTTTTTTTTTTTTTTCTCCTTTTTTCTTTTTGAGCACGGCATGTGGCATCTTAGTTCCCTGACCAGGGATCCAATCCTTGCCCCCTGCAGTGGAAGTGCAGCGCCCTAACCACTGGACCGCCAGGGAATTCCTCTCTTTGGCTTTCAACTGGAATCCCTTTGGGAAATACTTTGTTCCGTATGGAACAGTATTTCTTTCACTTTCAGAAAGAGAAGTACAGAGACCTAAGTTTATGAAGTTGCTAAATAGGGAAGGGACATGGAGAAATAAACTTCACCTTCATGGAATTGTATTTGACTAGACTCAGTCTGTGACTAGTAAATTGTGATACATCCTTTAACAAAATTTTAGAATATTATCTGTTACTTACATTTAGGGTTCTCAAATAGTTGAAGCCATTATTGTTAAATCTGAATGTCAAGGGTCTAATTGTTCGGTTTATTGAGGTAGATGTTAAAAATTTGGAGTCTATGTTAATGAAGTTTTAAGTGAAAAAGTTACTAGTTTCTTGGAATTCAGGAATATATTGAAATTAGTTATTGTATTCCATTGTCTGACTTGAGAGCTTTAGTAGAGGTTGTGTAAATTTATGAGCTGGACTCGTTTTAGAAGCATTCAGTAGTGATTACTGTGTCAGTTACGCAAGTGAAGCCAAAGTTGTACATTAAGTGTGCTAGGTCTCTTTATATTGTTGTATTACCTCCTAGTACTTTAGCTTTTAAAAATGGATCCCACTGGTTAAAAAAGAACAGGCATTAGGATGCCACTTACCACCACTACTAGGAGAAAAATTCCAAAGAATGTGTCTTAATTATAATGATCGGTACATAAAGATTTTTTCCCCAAGGATGTTTTAGGCACTTCACAACAGTGAGCTGATTTACAGTGCTCTTAAAGTGCAGACGATAATCTTGATTCTTGCAAGTAGAAAAGGGTTGGGTAAGTGGTTTTAGTGGTATTCTCCTAAGAATTGGGATCAGATTTTTCTTAGTAATCTCTTAGGGTTGCCCAACTTCCTGATTCAGTAATAATGAGTCCTCCTTTTAATAAACGTAGATGATATATATTTAAAATAGATAACCAACATAGTCCTACTGTATTAGTACAGAGAACTCCGCTCAATATTCTGTAATAACCGAAATGGGAGAAGAAGTTGAAAAAGAATAGATGTATATGTATAACTGAGTTGCTTGGCTGTACACCTGCAACTAACACAACATTGTAAATCAACTGTAGTCCAGTATAAAATAAAAACACCCCCCCCCAAAAAAATACCCCCCAAAATAGGAAGAGCAAAATAAAAGTAGATGATAGTTAAGTACACCGTACAGTTAGGTGACGAAAGGATGTACGTTCACAGCATGAGCTCTGTATTTGGCAATGATAACTTCTTGGTATTGTCATAGTAGTTGCAAATTCCATGGCTTGTAAAGCGCCACTTAAAATTAAGAATACCACTCTCACCCAATCTAGTCCTTGAGTATGGGAGGTAGTAATTTTTTCTGTCTTGTACTGGAAGGGGAAAACTAGAAGCCTTTTGTTTTTTGGCCGTGCCACACAGCTTGTGGGATCTCAGTTCCCTGACCAGGGGTTGAAACTGGGCCCTGGCAGTGAAAGCGCCAAATTCTATCCACTGGACCGCCAGGGAGTTTCCTAGAAGCTTTAAGCTTCCAGGGTACTTCTAAGCCTGCCATGAGGGTAGTGTTAAATACACTTCGAATATTTTTGAAAGATTGAGTATCACCAAATGTAGACATAAAAAGATAGTTACAGTACAGAATTTAACTGGTTAATGTCAGTATATAGTTATTTTTTATGCCTTCATTTGGTGATACTCAACTTTCAAAATCAACGTGTTGGCTGTTTTTCACCACTGTGATAACTGTGGTAAAGATGCTCTTCATTTGCCCCAGTTGCTGCAGTATAGTCTTCTGATTTGGACACCTTGACCTTTAAATTTTTTAATTGCCATCTGTGGGATGTTTTTCAACTGAAAATTGTCTTTTTTAAGCTAAAAATTCTTCGATGACTTCTCGTTGCCTAAATCTTAGGATGAGCTATAGGAATTTCCTGTGAGCAGCTTTTTTTTTTTCTTTTGCCTTATCCCACTCTTTGTTCACTTACCTATCCTAAAATCTTACACCCTACCAAAAAACCTAAAAATTCCTCTTTTGTCCTCATTCTTTTAGGCTGGCAACTCATTCTGTTTATGTGTCATGCTTTGCTAGAATAAATGTTTAGTACTTAGCATTGTGTATTGTGTAAGACAGACATACCGTAGGTACGTAATAAATGCTCCTTGAGTGTATGAAAGAAAGCATGTTAACTGCGTGTGGATATATAGAAATTTGATTGGTATGAGTCAGTTATCGGCTCCTGCTAAAACTTAAGTCAATCTAAGCCACCTTAAAAATGAGCTGAACAGGAGAGAGTTCAGATTGCTATGAATAGAAGAGTTGGAACCTTAATCTTTTTATACATGGCTCAAGTTACCTCTTGTGTGTTGTTTTGGAGTACTGTGATTTAAGGGAAAACATTTAGTATATATAAAGGAAGGAGAGCCAGAAGTTTGAGGTCTGAAATATTGTCATATGAATAATTGGAAAAGGTATGTTTACTATAGAAAAGTGATGACTGGGATGAGTCCTTGATAGCAGTCTTCAAGTACTTAAAGGGCTGTCCCTTAGAAGAGGAAATAGAGTAAAATTCCGATCAAATAGGACCAGGAAGAGCATTTGATATCACTTTGCCTAGCCTCATCATTTTAACATTGCATATTTGGAGGGCAGAACCAGAGCCAGTGGATTAAAATCATATAGACTTTTGTTGACTCAGTGAGTTAATTTTGATAACCAGATATTTAAAAAGAGTAGGCACTGGGCTTCCCTGGTGGCGCAGTGGTTGAGAGTCCGCCTGCCGATGCAGGGGATACGGGCTCGTGCCCCGGTCTGGGAGGATCCCACATGCCGCCGAGCGGCTGGGCCCGTGAGCCATGGCCGCTGAGCCTGCGCGTCCGGAGCCTGTGCTCCGCAACGGGAGAGGCCGCAACAGTGAGAGGCCCGCGTACCGCAAAAAAAAAAAAAAAAAAAAAAAAAAAAGAGTAGGCACTGACATAAATCACAGCAATATCTTTTTGGATCCATCTCCTATAGTAATGGAAATAAAAATAAACAAGTGGGACCTAATTAAAAGCTTTTGCACAGCAAGGAAACCACAAACAAAACAAAACCCCTACAGAATGGGAGAAAATATGTGCAGACAATGCGACCAACGAGATTTGATTGGTATAAGCCAATTAACAATAATCTCCAAAATATACAAGCAGCTCATACAGCTCAATATCAAAAAAACAACCCAGTGAAAAAATGGGCAGAAGACCTAAATGTTGATGGCCAAAAGGCACATGAAAAGATGCTCAACATGGCTGATTATTAGAGAAATGCAAAACTACGAGTTTTCACTTCATGTGGGTCAGAATGGTTGTCATCAAGAAGTCTAGTAATAAATGCTGGAGAGGGTGTGGAGAAAAAGTAATCCATTTACAGTGTTGGTGGGAATGTAAATGTAAATTGGTGCAGCTACTGTGGAGAAAAATATGGAGGCTCCTTGAAAAACTAAAAATAGACCTACCATGTGATCCTGCACTCCCACTCCTGGGCATATATATGGAGAAAACCATTCTGAAAGATACATGCACCCCAGTGTTTATAGCATCACTGTTCACAATAGCCAAGACATGGAAGCAACCTAAATGTCCATCGACGGAGGTCTGGATAAAGAAGATGTGATACATATGCACAATGGAATATTTCAGCCATAAAAAAGAATGAAATAATGCCATTTGCAGCAACATGGATGGACCTAGGAATCATATGATATTGCTTATATGTAGAATCTTAAAAAAAATACCAATGAACTTAAATACACAAATAGACCCACAGACATAGAAAACAAATTTATGGTTACCAAAGGGGAAAGGGTGGGGGAGGGATAAATTAGGAGTTTGAGATTAGCAGATACACATTATACAAGATAGATAACCAACAAGGACCTACTGTATAGCACAGGGAAGTACGCTCAATATTTTGTATAAACCTATAAGGGAAAAGAATTATTTTTCTGTATACCTGAAACTAATACAACATTGTAAGTCAACTATACTTCAATCAAAAGTAAAATTAAAGGAGTAGGCAGCTTGAGAATATCATAGTTTTCTGCTTATAGAAGTAAGGAGAATCTGGATATCTCCCTAGCAGGAATACTGGGCTACCTGAAGCTGAACTTTTCTCTAGCTATCTGAACTACTTAACTCATTTTACTCTCAGGTGCTTGCTTTATTAAACTGTGTGTTATCAACTGAAATTACCTGTGATAATTAAAAAGAAATGCTGTATTGCTACAGTTTTCAATGTGATAGGAATGAACTTCAATATCTAAGACTTAGGCCGTATTCTTTTTTGAAATAAGCTAAATTTTTTGATGACTGTCTTACAGTAGCAAATTATTTGCTACTGTAAGACAATATAAGTTATTTGGAATTTTTATGAAGTAGAGTTTTTTTTTTTCCTGTTACTCGGACCATGAGAGTTTTGAAAATTATGTTGATTCTTGCTAAAAAATGAAAAGGACTAAATGGAAGCATTAGGAGTAAAGATGTTTAACTGGACTGTCTGGATGATCCAGAAGCAGAGTAAAACCAGAAGGATATCCTTTAACTATGTTTTCTGTGTTCTAGGTTTTAATCAACTCTTTTTAAGTGTTTGAGAAAGTCAAGGCATATCTCTTTGTGGACATATGATTGTCTCAGAAAACAGTATAGAATCTATTAAGTCATATGGATTTTCTAAAAATAATGGAACCAGAAAAATCAAGCTGCAGTTCACCTTTATGCTTTTAGAGAGGTCTAAATATTTTTGTTCAAAAATAGTTTGAGTAGCCAATAAACACATAAGACCTTTGGATTCAAACACTGCAATAACCTAGGCTTTTATATAAGTTATTTAAAGGTTCAAATAAAATAATTCCTGCATTTAGACTTATTTAACTTAGATTTTGTAATTTTAATATATCACAAGTAAATAGCAGTTTATAGATATATAGTAGGTATAGATACATAGGTAGTAGGTCTCAACTGTTTTACGTTACTTAGTCATTTTTATTGTCAATACAAAAAGCAGAGGAGATTTTCAGGACAGTTTAATTTGAAACATTTTAATATCAAGGAAAATCTTTGTCCTAATTAGTGTCAACTAATACTTAAAAGTTTTGAATAAACAATTGTAAAGTTTTAATGAATCTTTAAGAGGTATGTAATCTTTTAAATAGTGCTGGTTGGTTTAAGTGTACTGCATTATTACTGCCCCTGGGAGGTTTCAAGCATAGGTAGCAGAACAGAAGGAAAAAGGCCCTAAGTATTTTTTTTTTTTGAAATGTAAAACTAAGTGAACTTTCTGGGTATGTGCATCTCAATCTGGATATCACCTTTTCATGAGATCCTATGGTTAAGGTTGGAGAGGCTATTGCCTACTTGTTAGAATGTTACATTGTATCCTGCCCCATTACTTAAGATAATTATAGTAATTCGAGTACTCCTAATCACCTAAAACTTAGCCTTGTGTCAGAAGGCTAATGGGGTTTCAACTGGGCAGTTGGCAAGACTGAGTACACATCTTTCTAGCCTCTGTTCAAGCCAGCCCTCAGCCTCCATTTGTTCACTGGGAAAGTATGCCTAGCATTGGCTGTAAAGTTGAATAAATTATTGGTCTCGGGGATCCAGTACATAGTGTGATGATTAACTATAATGTATTATTAACGGTTCTGGGAAAATGGAAAAAATACATCTAGATAACAAAACCAATTATCTTTGGACAGCATTTACAATTAAACTAGGTTACAAGCTTTTCCCACGAACCCACAAATATCGGGATGGGGACAGATCACCAACCTGCCTGGTACTGATTTCTATGTGAGTAGAAGTTAAGAATTGGGGTAGCACCTGACAGGCTTGAAAAGGAGAATCTCAAGTGAGCCTACTAAAACTGGGGATTTTTCCTCTCCAATAGTGAGCACAAGGTACCCACAGTAAGGATTAGAGAGACTGGAATACTTTACCTCAGTGTACTCTCAAAATGGACCTGTTAAGGCAAGACTCCTTTTACGGACGGGACCCCACACTGAGGAGAAAGTACTGAAAGTGGAATCCTAATTTGCAGGGTAGACATGGCGGATTGAGAGGGCCTAGATTCAACTGCGGGAGGGGAACACAGGAAAATCTTAGAAAGCATGCCATCAAATATTTGAACACTACTCAAAAATGACAGAAAAGGTAGAAAAGATTTACTGAAATTCTGCATCATTCTAAAAGTTCATGAAAGTAATTTCACTTAAAAGTAATAGAAAAATATTAATGTCAAATCTCGTAAAAGGTCAAGATGTATGTATGAATGCTTTAGTAAACATAAAATGGAGGAAGGATCACTGAAGAATTAATTTTAGAGGGAAATTGTCAGCAAAGCGTTCATGGAGATGTAGCATTTGACCTGGGCCCACCGTGCTGTTACCTAAATCAAAGTTGAGTATTGAGCTCTATTAATAATGCACCCTGAAGGAGGCTTTAGTACTACTGGTTTCCCTTCTCCTGCTCTCAAGGGATATTCTCCCTTTGGACCTATTGTGTGCTGTTTGATATCAGACTGGAAAGGGAGAAGGTTATAAGATCATTATTTATGAAGGCAAAAGGGAAGTACAAGGAACTTGAGAAATGCTATGCAGGGTTGCTGATCCATTTGCATTCTTTTACATTTATTTGTCCAGCACCCGTCTCCTGCTCCTTTAATCCTTATCTGGCCTAGACTGCTGGGCCTGTCACTATAATCACTGTTGTTCTGCCGGTTTCTTCGTTTCAAATCATTCTTGGTGTCTGTTTTCTCTCATCCCATATCCAATTATTTTATTCAACAAATATTCAAATTTATCCAATTATTTTATTGAACGCCCATCAAATATACCAGGCAGTCTTCTAAAGCGCTGGAGATACAGCATGGGTCAAAACAAATTTCCTATTCTGGAGTTTTGTTTGGCAGTAGGTGGAGCATAAATGTACACGGTGTAAGTGCTATAAGGAAAAATAAATCATGGAGAGAGAGTGGAGAGAGATGCTCTTTATATATATTGCTCAGAGAAATCGTCTCTGAGGTTTCTACTAGAAAGTAAGCTCCAGGAGGGCAAGGACCTCAGCTGCCTTGCTCATTACATTCCCTGTGCTTTAGAATGATGCCTGGGACATAGTACATTCAATGTTAGTTTAATGAATAAATGTTGTGGACACACAGAGAAATTAGTTGAAAAATTCTCCCTTTTTTTTTTTTTTTTTTTTTTTTGCTGTACGCGGGCCTCTCACTGTTGTGGCCTCTTCCGTTGCGGAGCACAGGCTCCGGATGTGCAGGCTCAGCAGCCATGGCTCACGGGCCCAGCCGCTCCGCGGCATGTGGGATCTTCCCGGACCGGGGCACGAACCCGTGTCCCTTGCATCGGCAGGCGGACTGTCAACCACTGCACCACCAGGGAAGGCCCAGTTCTCCCATTTTTTTGATTGTGTTGGTCAGCAGCAGATACAGTTGATCCTAAGTTATCATATGTCACTCCAATGCATTTCTCACTGAAATACTAGAAGCAGTCGCTGTTTTTTTAAAAAATAATTTTATTTTATTTTATTTATTCTTGGCTGCATTGGGTTTTCGTTGCTGCACGTGGGCTTTTCTCTAGTTGCGGCGAGTGGGGGCTACTCTTCATTTTGGTGCGTGGGCTTGTTGCTGTGGCTTGTTGCGGAGAATGGGCTCTAGGCGCATAGGCTTCAGTAGTTGTGGCACACGGGCTTAGTTGCTCTGCGGCATGTGGGACTGAACCCGTGTCTCCTGTGTTGGCAGGCGGATTCTTAACCACTGCGCTACCACGGAAGCCCAGTAGCTGTTGTTTCTTATGAAGCCAGTAACCTCAGATCAGAATTGAAAATTGGGATATCACCTGCCAGGACTTGGTGGTCACTTTACCTTCGTAGGCTAGGCCAGATCGCATTGGCAGCCTGGATAACCTGGAGCGTTTCATGAACGAACATTCTAAGTACTGCAATGCTGCAGATTCCTCGATGACAGCGTTTAGCATCTGCTAGTCACATAAGCATATAATAGATATTTGCTGAATAGACGAATGAATTATTAAACAAATCGCGACATTCCACGGCAAGCGGACTTGGGAGAGCGGCCCCACTTCGGGTCTGTATGTAGAGGATGACACACTTTCCCTGCGAAGATCTGTGTGGGGCACGAACTCCGGATCGTGGGCCTGATCCAAGGGCCATAATGGCTCCATACTCTGGGCTGTAGACACCGGTGTTATGGGAGCACCCGGGAAACCTAAAGACGAGTCTTGAGCATGCGTCATCGTCCCTGCGCGGCCTGCCCCGCCCACCTGCTGCCTCTAGGCTTCTATTGGCTGCCTCGCTGAAGGCCCGCCCCCTTGAAGGAGGAAGACACTCAGTAGCCAGTCTAAATAACCGTAAATAACCTGACGTCATTCCGTAACCAGTCACAAGCAACGATCTTCAGCCTTGTCCAATGAGGTCGTGCACGGGTCATGGCCCGCGGAGTTTAAGTTTAGTCGGGCGACGCGGAAGTGGCGAGCCAGTCGTGGAGGCAAGGGACAGGTTCTGTTGCGCACGGGAGGAGGGCCGCGCTTCCAGCCGAGTTACCCCGGCCGAGTGAGGGGCTACAGGGCTAAGCCCTGGGCCAGTGGAGGCGTCGTCACCGCCCGTGGCAGGCAAGCCGAGGCGCACGGGCGTCCGTGGACGTCTGAGCGCTCCTGGACCAGGACGAGTGCACGCCGGGCCTCGTCCCCTGCGGATTCCGCGGCAAGGTTCCTTAACGACTGCAGCTTGAAGTTCCCGTGGTTGCCAGGAGGCTGGGCTTCGGAGGAAGGTAAGCCAGGCGACCATGCTGGGTTAGGAGAAACGCCGAGGGAGCTTGGGGCCAAAGCGAGTGATGTGACCGGGCGCTAGTCTCGGCCTGTTATTTAGTAGTTAGGTGATTAAGTCACGTCGCCTATCTGGGGTTCATATTCTTTAAAATAAGCGAGGAGGGATGGGTGGTATTCTGATACGTTAGTGAGGAAGAGCTACCGTTCCTTTTGTCAAAGCCTTGCGTCGGCCCCCTGCCTGCTTTCAAGGATTGGTTGAACTCATCCCTCTGAAGAGTCTCAGCCCAAAGCTTTCGGAGAGAGGGCGCATCGCTGTTGCAACTAACTTGAAGGCTTCCCTGCTGTTTCCAATTTCGCTGATTGATATTTATTAACCAGGTCCGTTCAGAGCCTCAAAAAAATTCTATGAAGTTTTAATGCAACTTAACGGATAAATTGAAGTTTCTTTTACCAACCCTTCTCCATTCCCCCATTCCTCTTTTTCTCTCCTCTCATTAAAATAATGCTGGCCAGAGAGATTAGTTGATGGTGTAATGTGTAACCAAAGGGGTTTTCCAGTTATTTAACACAATTTTGTGCGGCAGTTATTTATCAAGAGTAATGTTTTCTAATTTTTTTCCCTTAAGGTATCAAGAAACAACGTTTCCTTAAATTTGCTTCTGTGTTTGCCTCATCAATGTCATTCATATTGAGTATCTTAAGAGAGATGCTGGAATATTTTGGTGTTCCTGTAAACCAGGTAAATGTCTTTTAATGGATTTGAATGAACCTGTTGTATTTGTTTGAGGTCTTATTTTGGAAATGATTTATATGTCAACATTCAAGGCAAAATTGTTACTTCTCTATAGGTGTAACAAAGGCGAGTTTCCTTTAGTATAGCTTTGATAGTTTGAGTTAAAAAAGGGATAAGATTATCAGGAACCTGTTTACTTGATAGGTCAAATGCCAACAAAAGATACAACCGAAGCAAAAGATAGACATGACCTTCATAGATAAAATACTTAAAAAATATCTAGTGGCTTTATTTAAGGTAATTTAAGTTTGATACTTGGATATAATGGCAAGTTATAGCTCAGCAAATTCAGAATAAATATTAAGGAGAGAGGTTGGCTTAGGTGCGAGAAGCATAAGCAAATCAAATTTTGTCTACTTATTGAGTAGCTATGACATCTAAGACAATATGCTTGTTTCTGTAGGTGATGCAGAGTAGCAGTACATGGTTCTTGTGTTCATGATGCTTAAAATATAATATGAGATATAAGAAACGTATATAGATAACTGTAATACAGGACTGAATATAAGAGAGACACAAAAATAATAGGGGGGCTTACAGAAAATGGGCAAATTGTTGCTGTTTGGTGTGGTGAATTAGAATAGACAAGGATAATTAAAATGTTTTAAACAAAAGTTGAAAAATGATGGAGCCATTAATATAAATGGACAATTCCATACGAGAAACTACTTTGAGTAGGGAGATAAGTCATATGTGCTGTTGGAATATATAAATACAAAGGTCCTGCAGATAATTGGGTATATGGTTCTGGAAAGTAGGAAGGAAAAGAGATTCAGATTTGGAGTGGTCGACATTCTTTGATATTTGACTTTGATGACGTGTAATGGAAGATGTCACTGGATGTTATTGAAGCATTTTGAATTTCAGAATTGAAGAGATTAAAGACAACAAAGACTGAGTGATTGTTGAAGATTTGCTTATCAGTAGATTATCGATGCCTTTAGGGATTTCTGTAGGTGAAGAGTGGCAGCTGAACTGTAGTAGTTTGAAGAATGATTGAGGAAGGGAAGTGGCATCAGCAACCTTCTTTTGAAAAGTTTGTGAAAAGAAATTGAGAGAGGCCATCAATCTGAAGGAAAACTGCTTAACCCAAAAGAGCATGTGTTCTTGATAATGGATAGTGGGGAATTAAGTTGGATAGATAGAATAGGGCCAAGTGGCAGAGGACCTTTGAGGGTGATTGGAGAATGAATACGCAATTCATGGAGTATGTTATGGCAACTGAGCTGCAGAATTGATGGAAGATTGTGAGGCTGGCTGATGGAATCAGTATTTAATGGTTAGAGCCAGGTGCTTGGATATGATCAGATAAATTCAGAACCCTTGCCATTTAAAAACAGAGGAATGGCATGACTTTGTGCAGAAGATTCTATGTGCTGATGACTTTCAAATCATTCTCTCTAGCCCCAGTTTTTCTCAGCTAGTCCTATGGCTTCGATTTTTACCTGTCATGTATTCTGTATGCTGATGATTCCCAAATCCATCTTTCTAATGCAGGTTGTCTCCTAAGTTCTAGAACTGTGTATCCATCTGCTTGATGTTTCCATGAGGATGCTAATAGGATGCTACCTCTATATCTGTGGCTTCTAATAAACTTCACTTTCCTTATGGGATCTCAGGAAAAATGAAAAGTCCAATTTTTAATGCTTTTTAAAGAGAGAAAATGCCTCTTTTGTGTTGAAATCACTTCCAAAAGAACAAACGTTATGTCATATTTTGGGGGAGGTTCCTGTGGGAATAGTTTACACCAATATGGGAAACTCCAAGCTAAAGAACAAAGTTATTATTTGAGTTATAGAAGCACATTTCATTTCTGTTATCTTCTCAAGAACTTACTACTAGAAAAGGTATTCCACTGTAAGTAAAGCATTCTTTTTTTTTCTCTTTTTTAAAATTGAAATGTAGCTGATTTACACTATTGTGTAGTTTTAGCTGTACAGCAAAGTGATCAGTTATATAATATTTCAGATTATTGTCCATTATAGGTTATTACAAGATATTGATATAGTTCCCTGTGCTAGGCAGTAGATTCTTGTTGCTTTTCTATCTTACACACAGTAGTTTGTATCTGTTAGTCCCATACTCCTAATATAACTCCCCTTCCCTTTCCCCTTTGGCAGCCGTAAGTTTGTCTTCTATGTCTGTGAGTCTGTTTCTCTGTTTTGTTTATAGATTCATTTGTAGAATTTTTTAGAGTCCCCATATAAGTGATAATATTTGTCTTTCTCCGTCTGACTTATTTCACTTAGTATGATATTCTCTAGGTCCATCCATGTTGCTGCAAATGGCAATATTTTATTCTTTTTTATGGCTGAGTAATATTCCATTGTGTGTATGTATGTGTGTATGTATGTATGTATATCTATATCTATATCTGCCACATCTTCAACCAGTCATCTGTTGATGGGCACTTGGGTTGTTTCCATGTCTTGGCTATTGTAAAGAGTGCTGCTATGGACATTGGGGTGCATGTATCTTTTTGAATTAGAGTTTTCCCCAGGAGTGGGATATTGCTGGATCATATGATAGCTCTACTTTTATTTTTTTAAGGAACCTCCATACTGTTCTCCATAGTGGCTGCACCAATTTACATTCCCACCATCAGTGTAGGAGGGTTCCCTTTTCCCCACACCCTCTCCAGTATTTATTATTTGTAGACTTTTTGATGATAGTCATTCTGACCCACATGAGGTGATACCTCGTTGTTTTGATTTGCATTTCCCTAATAGTTAGGGCTGTTGAGCATCTTTTCTTGTACCTGTTGGCCATCTGTATGTCTTTGCAGAAATGTCTATTTAGGTCTTCTGCCCATTTTTTGATTGGGTTGTTTGTTATTTTGATATTGAGTTGTATGAGCTGTTTGTATATTTTGGAGATTATCCATTTGTCGGTTGCATAGTTTGCAAACACTTTCTCCTATTCTGTAGGTCTTTTCATTTTACTGATGGTTTCCTTTGCTGTGCAAAAGCGTTTAAGTTTAATTAGGTCCCATTTGTTTATATTTGCTTTTATTTCTTTTGCCTTAGGAGACTTAAGGAAATATTGCTACAATTTATGTCTGAGAATGTTTTGCCTATGTTCTCTTCTAGTTTTATGGTGTCATGTCTTACATTTAGGTCTTCAAGCCATTTTGAGTTTATTTTTGCATATGGTGTGAGGGAGTGTTCTAACTTCATTGATTTTCATGTAACTGTGCAGCTTTCCCAACAGCACTTGCTTTTCTCCATCGTATATTCTTGCCTCCTGTGTCGTAGATTAATTGACTGCACATGCGTGGGTTTGTTTCTGGGCTCTCTGTTGTGTTCCATTGATCTATATGTCTCTTTTTGTGCCAGTACGACAGTAAGTAAAGCATCCTTAAACTGTTTAGGGCCTGCTTCATTTATTCCCCTTTTTATTTCTCCTTTAAAGGAAATTACATGAATATACTCTGTATTACTTCACTGTTTGAAAAATTGAAATTGTCCATTTTTCATTGGGCCCAAAGATGGGATTTTTAGCTGGGAGGAGGGGAGACAATTTTTCTGAATAAAGTTCCCCAAGATATTTGGCCATTATCAGAAATAAAACAGAATGAATTTGTGGTGCTTTCTCAAAAGATCTTTCTTCCTGGAATCTGTATATGTTAACTCCCATCCCCCTGCTTCCCACTTTTTTAAAGACAGATATGAATAAAGTTTAATTCTTTGAAGAAAATACTTTAGAAGTATGCCATTCTATATTTTCTTTTTAAAAATAAATGTTATTGCATATTTTACATTTTTTCCATAAATAATATCAATATAAACATGCTTAATAGAATATGACTTTTTAAACAGTGCTTTATGTTTAAATAGGTTTTGCAGATTTGGGAAAATAAAGACTATGGATCAGCTCGGAGTATTGTTCGTATTATAGGGAAAATTCTTCCTTTAGAACCTTGTCCCAGGCCTAATTTTGAGGTAAGTCAGTCAACGTGCGTTGAAGCACCATGTGTAAAATTATCCCAGGTACTCCTAGGGACATAGAGTAGAACAAAAGAAGAAATGTTTCCTGCAAGCCAAAAACCTTTAGTTTATCCTGGAAACAAGTCATTTCACGTGTGTCTTTGTCTTTATTTTTTTAAGTAGTTATATCCAAAGATTGGCAGATGTGAAGCAACCCCTGAGTAGCTTATTTTATTCTTCTAGTTTGTGTTTTATGTTGGATGACATTCACCAGGGGAGAGAACATTGCCACATGTGTAGACTTTAGAATAATTATTTTCCTCAGTTTTTCTTTCTCGCTAATAGGTGTATGTTTTTCTATTGCATATCCTTTTTCCTTTTCACTCTTGTGGATTTTTAACTTACATAAATAGTTTCCACGGGCATGTGTCTTTCCCCGACTCCCTGACTTTCTTTTTCCTTTTTTCCTTTAGCTGATCCCACTCTTGAACTCTGTGGACCCAGCTAACTGTGGATCTGTAGTTCCATCTTTTGCTGACGTTTTGTATGTGACGAATGATGAAGAAGCCAGTTATCTCAGATTTCGGTAATTTTTCTACTTATCTTGGAACGTGGGGTGTGGGCTGTAATCTGAATTCTTCCACATGTTGAAGTATGTTCAGGCTGATCGAGCCTTTTTATTTTGTCTACCTCTGTACTGCGCTGTGTCCTGCTTGTGTCTTCCTAATAGGGATAACTGGTGTTTTCTCATTTTTAGCCAGTTTTTTCTTTTTTTTTTTAATCTGTTTTATTTTTATTTATTATTTTTGGCTGTGTTGGGTTTTCGTTGCTGTGCACGGGCTTTCTCTAGTTGCGATGAGCTGGGGCTACTCTTTGTTGTGGTGTGAGGGCTTCTCATTGCAGTGGCTTCTCTTGTTGCGGAGCACAGGCTCTAGAGTGTGTGGGCTTCAGTAGATGCGACGTGTGGGCTCAGTAGTTGTGGCTCATGGGCTCTAGAGCGCAGACTTGGTAGTTGTGGCGCACGGGCTTAGCTGCTCCGCGGCATGTGGGATCTTCCCAGACCAGCGCTCAAACCCATGTCCCCTGCATTGGCAGGCGGATTCTTAACCACTGTGCCGCCAGGGAAGCCCCTAGCTAGTCTTTCTTAATGCACATTTAAACCTCACCCAAGGCCTAGGAAGGAATGATATTAAAAGGATATAAAAATCACCATGTTCATTTTTAGGAGAAAGCTCTTTCCTATACTAAATACTATATTTATTTATTTTATATATTTAGCCAAAACTTATATAGTGTTTACTGTTTACCAGGCAATGATGTTAAATATATTTCAACATTTGGATGTTTTACTGCTTGGTAGTACTAACTTAGCTGTTAGTGTATTCAGATACAGGCTGAAGTACCAAAGGATCAGTTACTCAAAAAAACTGGCTAAATTTATTCTATATCAAATCGGTTTATAAATTTTCAAAAAATTAGAATACAGTAAACTTACCCCAACGTAACAAGGAATCCTGTAGGACCTTATATTCCAAATATGTAGAGTTTCTAAATAAATTAACTTTATTTCTAAATAAATCAATTTGTACTGTGTTTGAAGTTAATAGATAGGATTATTATTTTTAGTTTACAGTCTGAAAGCAAGATGTGTTCTTTCGTTCACCGACCGCTTATTGGTCACCTATTAAAGGCAGCATTTGTTCTGGGTACTGAGAATATAAAGTTACATAAGATGTTATTTGTCCTCAGTGAGTCTAGAGACCATTATAGGGTAAAGAGAGCTATTCTGATTTTGTTTTGGTATCTTTATTCTTTAACTGAACGAATTTATTTCTAGAAAATTTTTCTTCCTCCTTTTCTCTCTCTCTCCATTTTTTCCTTCCACCTACAGAAATAGTATATGGAAAAATGAAGAAGAGGAGAAAATTGCTTCTTTCCATCCTTTGCAACTAGTTGAAGATCCACTGACACCTGCTCTAAGGCATAACGAACCAACAAAAAGTGATTGGCCCGAAAGTGAAGCTGCAATTAAAAAAATAGCTGCCCTTGAAGATGAGCTAGCTTTTCTTCGCTCTCAGATTGCTGCAATTGTGGGAAGGCAAGAACTGAGAAACAGTACAAACTCTGGTAAGTAACGGAGTTTTATTTCAGTTGGATGATAGTCATTTAGTATTTAAGTCAGTGTGGTCCTGAGTAAGAAAAGAATGTTTACTGCTAATGTATCTTATGAATGACATTAAATATGAAACGATGTTGGGTGTATATATGTATTACCTCTGATGTTTATTGAGAATAAATTAAGATGCATTTGTAGTGACAGGGATGGCTTTGGTTTAAAGAAGAGCTAGCTATGCTGCCGAAGATTGTAGTTTTGTATTTAAGAGCCTGTTTTCTAAGTACAGTTGTCCCTTGGCATCCGTGGGATGTTGGTTCTAGGACCCCTGTGGACACCAAAATCTTAGGATGCTTAAGTCCCTTATATAAAATGGCATATTTACATATAACCTATACACATCCTGCATCCTCCCATATACTTTAAATCATCTCTAGATTACTTATAATACCTAATAAAATGCAAATAGTTATAAATACAATGGAAATGCTATGTAAATGGTTGTCAGTGCATGGATGATCAAGTTTTGCTTTCTGGAACTTTTCTGGAATTTTTTTTTTCATATTTTTTTTTTGCGGTACGCGGGCCTCTCACTGTTGTGGCCTCTCCCGTTGCGGAGCACAGGCTCCGGACGCGCAGGCTCAGCAGCCATGGCTCACGGGCCCAGCCGCTCCGCTGCATGTGGGATCCTCCCGGACCGGGGCACGAACCCACGTCCCCTGCATCAGCAGGCGGACTCTCAACCACTGCGCCACCAGGGAAGCCTTTTTTCATATTTTTGATCTGTGGTTGGTTGAATCTGCAGATGTAGAGCCTGAGGATACAGAGGGCTGACTGTAGGCTTTTCTAACTCTGTAGAAAAGTGTTGGAAATTTAAACGGAGGGATGCATTAATTTGAGACAAGAGTATGGATTTGAGGCTTCATATATATATACATTTGTAGTTTGAAGTTATTGCTGCTATACTTCCATCAAATCTAGGTGAATACTGTTTTCCAGATGATTCTTTTTAAAATTTTTAGACATGTGGCTTGCTTTAAATAATATACATACACACACAATATCTGTATGTATATAAAAGCATCCATATAAACACATATATAATTTGTGTGTAACAATATTTATATAGTATTGTATATTTATAATTTATATTACATATTATATATACTACTATGTAATAAATGAGATATGATATATACACTTTTTTAAAAGCAGTCTTGTTACACATGATATTAGGAGCAAATATGCTGTGAAAAAGTTAAGTATTTGGTACCCGTCTTAGGCTCCTGCCTAGAAAATATATGCCTGGGTGTTTCTACAATGTCATCATTAGAGTGAATATATCAGTTTGCATGTTCCTAGCCACAAGTTGTTGATCGTGTTTTAGCTTTTGCAAATAGAGGATGAAATTCAGATTGCATGTGAAAAAAGCACTTTTAATTTTCTCTTTAAAATGTATTCTCCCCCTTCCCCTACACAGAGAATCCTAATTGGATTAAAAATGAATTTACTGTTTGCTTGACTCTTTCAGAAATTACTAAGCAGGTGGGATTGCTTCACCTTCCTGGCCACAGTATCATTATTTTAGTAGCATTACAGAATTGTTCCTGTTTTGATGCTAATTAGTGTTACGTATTATATTGGAGAAAATTTTGCATGGTTTTTCAACAGACCACATTTTCTTTAGGCTCCTTGGACTTGAAGAACAACAGGCCTAGTGGTTTGGGACACATGCCATCATCAGGGACTACTCAACTGAGTGTCGAACCAGATTCATTTTCAAGTTCAGTGTTTCCCTCTCCTCCTCCTCCACCACCGCCTCCTCAGGTTTCTTCTCTACAGCCTCCATGTTCTCCTCTCGTGCAAACAGCATCTAATAATATTTGTGCATCAAATAATTCAGCAACTGAAGAGAAAAAACAGCACGCAGATACTAGGAAAACCAATTTTAGTCATCATTCAAAAAACCAGAAAAATAAAGATGTTCCAAACATGTTGGATGTTCTGAAGGATGTGAATAAGGTTAAGCTACGTGCTATTGAAAGGTATGTTGTCATAATTTGAGAAATGAACCCAAATTTTATCAATGGTGTTTAAAGAAATTATTATATTTATCAAAGTAAACATATATAAGTCTTCTCTTTGATTCCTCTTTATCCCAAATACCCCTCGAGAGAGAATCATTTTCAGTTTTTTGTGACTCTTTGTTCTAGTGTCCTATCTCCATATTTTTGAAACAGCGTACTACTTTTGCTATTTCTTGATATTTTAGTTATATTTACTTGCAATTGTTAAAAATCTGGAATACGTTCTCTTAGACATTCTACCCCCTAACACACATGCACACACACTTCTTATTACATCTTCCCGATATGGTTAAGTCACAGTCTTTCCTTAAATCCGTGTTCAGAATTTATATCCTTACTATAACAGTAAACATTCACAGGTAAGCCATTTCATATACTATGATTACATTTTGTTTGTTGACTAATTTTATTTTATTTATTTATTTATTTATTTTTTGCGGTACGTGGGCCTCTCACTGTTGTGGCCTCTCCCGTTGCGGAGCACAGGCTCCGGACGCGCAGGCTCAGCGGCCATGGCTCACGGGCCCAGCCGCTCTGTGGCATGTGGGATCTTCCCAGACCGGGGCATGAACCCGTGTCCCCTGCATTGGCAGGCGGACTCTCAACCACTGTGCCACCAGGGAAGCCCCTGTTTCTTCATTCTTGAAGCATTTAAGATCTTCTCTTTGGTCCAGGTGTTCTTAAATTTCATGGTGATGTGCCCTGGAGAGTTCTTTTTAACTTTCTTATGCTGAGCATTTACTTCTTTTTAAGTTCCTTATGCTGAGTTCACTTATTGATTGAACTCAGTCAGTTTAGAGTTTTATGTCCTTTATTTTGGGAAATTTCTTATAACATTTCTCTGATAATTTTCTCCTATTCTTTCCTTCTGCTCTCTTTTTTTGGAAAGTCTAGTAGAAGTTTGAATGCCAGAATTATTTGTCTTATCTTCATATCTTTACTGTTTTCTTCTCTTTGCTTTTTTTTATTGTACTTTTTGAGAAAATGCTTTCTAACTCTTCTTTTCCTGTCATCACTTATTTTTGGGGGGTGTGGGGTGGGGTGTGGGGGGCTGTGCAGCTTGTGGCATTCTAGTTCCCTGACCAGGGATTGAACCAAGCCCTCAGCAGTGAAAGTGTGGAGTTCTAACCACTGGACTGCCAGGGAATTGCCCCCGTCATCATATTTTTAATTTGCAAGACCCATTTCTTTTTCTTTGAGTGCTCCTTTTTTATGTCTTCTTGCTTTTGTGTGTCTTATGCTACTGAAAATATTAACTACAGTTTTATTCTAAGTTTTCTTTTGCTCTTGAATTATGTTCATTTTTCCTGAGTTCCTTTTCCTCTTATTGATTTTGGTCTCCATTTATAGTTTTGGAGCCTTATTTAAGTATCTGTGATTCGCAGCTATGCATTTATATTTAAAAGTGAGGCACGGAAAAGCTGATTGAACTTTCTTTGTGTGAGGTGGGATTGCTAGCTGGTGGACTTCACAATTTAGTGACTGAGGAGAGGACCTTGCCATTTTGTTAGCCAGATCCCATATTTCAGTAGCTGTATGTCTTTTCTTTGGGACTAGAGAGTTTTTCTAGAAAGTTCTTCAGTCTCCTTCTTGGTCAGGAGAGTTGGGGATTACACGGGTGGTGCAAGCTAGGTAGTTTGAGAGTTGAGTGGGGAAAGGGCAAGGGAGGGGCGTGTCATTCCCTATGTGGACTTTTCCTCAATCCGTCTGTTTTTAGGAAGGCAGCTTACCTCTCACTCTCTTCACTGTCATCAGCTTTCCAGCTTACAACATTTTGTTGCAATTCTTATCTACTCTCGTCTCTCGTAATCTCTTTGTCTTTGTGGATGTACATCTTTTTCATTTCTTTGCTGTTATTTTAGTAGGCTTTCACAGAGATCTGCCATGTTCACCTGGAAATTCCTCAATGAAGTTTTGCTGAGAAAATAAATGTATTTTCTGTGTAATAGTGTTAGGACAGATAAGTCATTTCATTATTAATGAGGTTATGATTGATCCTTGTATGAGGCAGCTAGTACAGAGAAAAATCTTACAGTTGTAGGTACACGTTTAGTCCCAACTAGATCTCTTACTGGTATCGTTGGGCACAGTCAGTGTAAAATGGTGACTCTGGCTGTTACCATCACTGGAGAAATGACTGAAGTGCCAGTAGACTCCACCCTCCACACCTCTATTCTCTCATTTTTCTAACAACTGATCTTGTTTCATACATTACTGCTAAATCCGATGAGACTTCCCACATCTTTACATTTACAAATTTACTACCCATGTTCTCTGCCTTCCATCTTGTTATTGCAAATGAAGCATCCTTGATCATGTCCATGCTCTCCCCTCGGTCGCTGGTTCCCCTTCTCTCTAAGCATTTCACTTAAAATTCTCCTGTCTTCTGTGTCATCAAATTTTCCATCTTTATTCTTCTCTTCACACTTGAGCATTTCCCATCTTCAAAACATGTGTACCCTCAGCGATTATAGTTTCTCTGTTCCCTTTCTGGTATAAATTCTTGATGTTGTTTATAGTTGGTTTCCATTTCTCACTGCCTTCTAGTCACTGTAATATGGTGTCTGTTCCCATCACTCCACTGAAAACTGTTCTTTCAAGGTCTCCAGTGACTCCATGTTGCTAAATCCAGTGGTCAATTCTCATTGCTCTTCTTACTTGACCTCTCAGCAGCGTTTGATGCAGTCCTCAGTTCCCTCCTCCTCGGAACACTTTTTTCACTTGGCCTTGAGGAAATCATGCTTGGTTTTCCTCTTACCTCATTGTCCACCTCTTATTTCTTTGCTTATTCTTTCTTCTGGGCCTGGTCTCTGAATGTTGGCATGTTCAAGGCTCAGCCCTCAGCCCCCTTCTTCTCTCCACCCACATTGTTTCCTTGCGTGATCTCATCTAGTCCTAGGCTTTAGATACCAGCTAAATGCTAATGATGCCCACATTTATTTTTCTAGCCCTGACCTCTCCTCTGAGCCCCATGCCTACTTCACATCTTCATTTGCCTGCCTCACAGATGCCTCACAGGTACCTCACGCTTCACATGTCCAAAACAGAACTCTTCCTTCCTACCTGTTCCATCCTCTGCCTTGAAAACTTATTCTTTCCCCAAGTCTTTTGCTTCTCAGCAAATGGCAACAATATTACCCTCGGTCCAGACATCTGGAAATCATCCTGTTTTTTCATTTCCTTTCTATCCCACATCCTTTCCATCAGCATACAGCTCAAATTTATGTACCCTCAGTGGTCCTCACTGCCACCTTTCAATCTAAGCCACTATGTTTTTTTTTTTTTTTTTTTTGATGTGGACCTTTTTTTTTAAGTCTTTATTGAATTTGTTACAATATTGCTTCTGTTTTATATTTTGGTGTTTTGGCCAGGAGGCATGTGGGATTTTAGCTCCCCGACCAGGGATTGAAGCCACACCCCCTGCATTGGTAGGTGAAGTCTTAACCACTGGACCACCAGGGAAGTCCTGCCACTATCTTATATAGCTTGGACTTTTGCAGTCGCCTCCAACCTGGTCTCTCTTCATTCTTGCCTCCTTATCTGTTCTTCATATAGTAACCAGAGTGACCTTTAAAAATTGAAGTCAGATCATGCCATTCCCCTGCTTAAAACCCTTTGGTGGTTTTCCATTGCGCTTAGAATGAAATCTTGACACCTTGCTGTGGCTTGGAAGTCTCTCTAGGATTCAGCCCTTATCTCTCTGACCTCACGTCCTACTTCCCATCTTACTTTCTGCACTCCAGCTGTACCTGTTTTTCTTTTTTCTTTTCTCACAGGTGCCAACCTCCTTGCTGATGCATCCACTGGATGTTTACACTAAAATTGACTGCTTGTCATTTCCTTAAAGAGGATGTCACCTCCTTTAAGAGGCTTTTCCTCATCATCTCATCGAAAGTGCTTTCATCCTAGCTACTGTCACATTTCCCTCTTTTATCTTATCCACAGCACTGGATAGTTGCTGTCCAAAATGTTCTTGCTTACTTGTTTTGGTGTAACACTCCTGCCACCAGAGTGTTCTATGGAAGTAGGATACTGCTCTACCCCTGAAGCGTAACACAGAGCCTGGTAAAATAGGGGGCATTAAGATTGAATGAATGAATGAACAGTTAGCCTGATGTTTTTCTTTTCTTGAACTCCATAGTCCTTTTAAAAGTTCTTAAATATTTCTTTAAATTTTTCTACCCACTGGAAAATTAGAAAATAAAAAATAAAGATGATATTTGATAAATCCCAGGTTATAATGGATTGTGGTAGAGCCTCACATGGGTTCCCAGCTTTCTGATTACTAATCCATTGTGCCCTCCAGATTTGTTTTTATTACAAGGCAAAACATTCCGATCTCTTGAAGATTGTAATATATTATGCTTATATTTCTGCTGTGTTTGTCAACAAGGAACTTAAATTACACAAAGTTTTAATATATTCCATTTTTTTTAAAGGTCCCCTGGAGGCAGACCCATTCATAAAAGGAAAAGACAAGACTCACCTTGGGATCCAGTGTCTTTAATATCCCATGCACTTAAGCAGAAATTTGCATTCCAAGAAGAAGATTCCTTTGAGAAAGAAAATAATTCTTGGGAGTGTTCTCCATTTTCTAGTCCGGAAACTTCAAAGGTGAGATTATAAGGTTAAATCTTCAATTTTTCTAGTGCGTATTGTTCATGATGTATCTTTACCTTCAAGTTCCTTGAAGTAATTAATTATGCAGAATGGGCTTAAAATTGTTGATGCTGTGTGCTGCTAATGTTCCTATTGTTTGTGTTGACTTTCACGTTCATTTTTAGCTTTTAGCATACTATGAAGTTTTTTTGAGGTAAAACACTTGATTTGAAAAATACTTGTGCATAAGTTTATAATGGTTTATCCTGGGCACGTGCTAACTTGACATTGCTGTCTGCAGTATGAACTGGGTGTCTGAAACATTGAGAGGACCAGAGAAAAATGGTGTGATAGATTCAACCTAACCAAATTTAAATGTGAATATTCCCAATATTTTTTCCGGTCAAATATAAAGATTGGGGCTTCCCTGGTGGTGCAGTGGTTGAGAGACCGCCTGCTGATGCAGGGGACACGGGTTCGTGCCCCGGTCCAGGAAGATCCCACATGCCACGGAGCGGCTAGGCCCGTGAGCCATGGCCGCTGAGCCTGCACGTCCAGAGCCTGTGCTCTGCAACGGGAGAGGCCACAACAGTGAGAGGCCCGCGTACCGCAAAAAAAAAAAAAGTACAAATATGAAGATTGGATTATTTAGATAAATAGGACATTAACTGTGCTTTTAACAGAGCAGATGAGGTCATAATTACTTCAGTGACCATGCTCATTGGATACTTAAAACAACTCATAATATATTTCAACCCTTGACCCTTAAGATTGCTTCTTTCTTGAAGAGTCTTTTCTTTGGTTTAGATACAATCCAAATTTGGGGGGTGGTTTTCCATCTCATAAACTAGTTGAGGTAGTAAATAAGAATAAGCCTTAGGAGTGAGAGGAGAGTGAAAGATGGGCAGTATATAAAGCCCAGTGGGTGGCATTAGAGTGGCGGACATCAGTCAGACAGCAGAGGAGATGGAAAAACTAAAAAGCAGATGGCAACTCAAAGAGCACAACAGAGCAGGGGAAAATCATTCTACTCGTTTCAGCGTGTGTGTGGTTTCTACGTTACTGTTGTGCCTGTACATTAGCTGATGCTTATCATGTTGACTCAGAAGATTATATTCTCAACTCTAAGAAGGCAAAAAAGTATCTAGTTTACTTTAGAACTGTTTCAATTAAAATTACAAATGCGTCTTAAGTGTTCAACATTTGCATAGAAATTTGTAACTGGCAAAGTACTTTTTTTTTTACTCATCTCATTTGACCTATGCAGCAATATTTTTTTCTATCGAAGTATAGCTGATTTACAGTATTGTATTAGTTTTAGGTGTACACCATAGTGATTCAGTATTTTTGCAGTTTATACTCTATTATAGGTTATTACAAGATAGTGGCTATAATGCCCTCTGCTATACAGTATATCCTTGTTGCTTATCTATTTTATATATAATAGTTTGTTAATCCCATACCCCTAATTTTTCCCTCCCCACTTCCCTCTCTCCTTTGGTAACCACAAGTTTGTTTTCTGTATCTGTGAGTCTGTTTCTGTCTTGCATATACATTCTTTTTGTTTTGTTTTGTTTTTAGATTCCACATATAAGTGACATCATACAGTATTTGTCTTTCTCTGTCTGGCTTATTTTGCTAGGCATAATATGCTATAGGTCCACCCATGTTGCTGCAAATGGCAATATCTCATTATTTTTTATGGCTGAGTAATATTCCCGTGTGTGTGTGTGTGTTTTTGTGTGTGTGTGTGTGTGTGTGTGTGTGTGTGTGTATACCACATCTTGTCAGTCCAATGGTCCGTTGATGGTCCTGGGGTTGCCAATATTACCTCTTTTACACGTGAGGAAAATGAGCCTGAAAGTGGTTAAGTGACCTGCCTGTAGTCTGACATCTAAGTGGCAGAGCAGTGAATAGAACTTGGTTTATTAAAATTCTAGGATAGGGGGTCTTCCCTGGTGGCGCAGTGGTTGAGAGTCCGCCTGCCGATGCAGGGGACGTGGGTTCGTGCCACAGTCTGGGAGGATCCCACGTGCCGCGGAGCGGCTGGGCCCATGAGCCATGGCCGCTGAGCCTGTGCATCCGGAGCCTGTGCTCTGCAACGGGAGAGGCCACAACAGTGAGAGGCCCGCATACCGGAAAAAAAAAATTCTAAGATAGGGCTTCCCTAGTGGCGCAGTGGTTGAGAGTCCGCCTGCCGATGTAGGGGACACGGGTTCGTGCCCCCGGCCGGGAAGATCCCACATGCTGTGGAGCGGCTGGGCCCGTGAGCCATGGTTGCTGAGCCTGCGCATCCGGAGCCTGTGCTCCGCAACGGGAGAGGTCACAGCAGTGAGAGGCCCGCGTACCGCAAAAAAAAAAAAAAAAAAAAAATTCTAGGATATTTGAAAACCTTCAGCTATCTCAGAAATTCACTTAGGTGGAACACACAGTTTCCCAGTGATAGTGGATCAAGGAGGTATTAGTGGTTTGTCTTACACTGTTCACTGTTCTTTTCGCATTTTCTTTCCAGCCAACTACAAGCATCTTAGAGAAAGAACCATCTCTTTTTGTAAATTTTATAGCACCTTGCTTAGCGCTGGGCACATAGAGACTCAAATTGTAGTCTACGGAGAGCTCAGTCTGCAGCTGTGACTGTCTTGCTCACTTTCATGTTCTCAGCCCTGACTGAGCACAGTGCCTGACATGTAACCAGCTCTTAAACGACTACTTACTGTTGAATGAGTTAAGCCTCAAAGGGTTATTTGGTGTTTTTGTTGCCATTCTTTTTTTTACATCAGAATAGTTTCTGTGTTAAATATTTGCTTCACTTCAGTTTGGACACCATATTTCACAGTCAGAAGGACATTGAACTAAAGGAGGAACTGACAAACACAGCAGGTGTAGCCCAAGCCACGAGCTACAGGGCTTGTGTCTGCACCTACAAGGCAGGATTGCAGAAGTATGCCAGCATACTTATCCCTACATGTGAAAGGATCTCATCTCCTTTTAATGAAGTTAAATGTAGTCTATACACTGGGGTATATTAGTGCAAAGGTCTGAAGGATCTTGACTCTTAAGAATACCTGTCTCTGGTTTTAGAAGATCCAGCAGTTAACTGGCTACTGATGGTAGTTAGGTAAATGGATCTTTTTTTTTCCATGTATGTTAATGTTATTAAAAGCTGAATGTATACTTTGAGTGATTCTCCTAAGAGCTAAATAGTAAATGATTTAATGTTTCTCATTAGAGAACAGTAAGGTCTCATTATAAGGTAACAGATGCCATTTAATGGATTAAGAAAATGTAAACTAAGTCTGTATTGTACTACTCAACAGATGATAGTATGTTTGGATTTTTTTTTTTTTTTTTTTTTTTTTTTTTTTTGCGGTACGCGGGCCTCTCACTGCTGTGGCCTCTCCCATCGCGGAGCACAAGCTCCGGACGCGCAGGCTCAGTGGCCATGGCTCACGGGCCCAGCCGCTCCACGGCATGTGGGATCCTCCCGGACCGGGGCACGAACCCGTGTCCCCTGCATCGGCAGGCGGACTCTCAACCACTGCGCCACCAGGGAAGCCCGTATGTTTGGATTTTTACAATTTCTTAAAGCAGTTATGACTTTCTAACTTAAGAGCCTTTGAATCGTTTAAAAATTGGTAGTGATCTGGTTCACTTGGCCTCCAGCAACTTGGAGATTTTCAAAGAATATAAAATTATATTTGTTCGTTAAGATAGTCATACTTTGAATCATAGATTGAAACTTCTAAAAAATCTTCCTGAGGTGATAAAAGAATTATTCTTAGAAGCTGATTTTGACCGTTAAATGCTAGATTGTAGAAGTATTTAAAGAATCTTCTTGATAGGTTTTACCTACACTTGCTAGTAAATATGTACCCTTACCACTTTATTTCCTCTGTTCCTTTGTAAATAAATATGCTTTTTTGAACTTGTTTGTGTTTTATAGCAGTTCCAATTCACGTTCTCTCCTCACTACATTTAGAACGTCTGAACTTTTTTTGGCAAGAGGGTTCTGTAGTTAGTTTCTTGGTCAATGCAATGAAACACACACAAGTTTGGAACAGGTATTTTGTCCTTCTGCCAATACTAATGTGGTGTGGGAATTTACATGTTTCCCTAGAAATGGAGCTTAGGTTCCATTTGGAGGAACTCAGCACCCATCCATTTTACAGGCTCTCCCCTTTCGGAAGAGCCCAGTTTGCTCACAGGTTTCATGTTACTGTGGTAGAGAGTTGGCTGCCTGGTAACCCCTATTTCCGACCCCTTTCTCCTGGCACCTTCCAGTTAGGGGTGGCTGTGCAGCATCCATCTTACAGCCACGAGGAACGGGCTTGAATCACAGAGATGTGAACCCTGACATCACTGAGCTGCTGAACTAACACCAGCAAGAGCCATCTCCACACTTCTTGTTACATGAGAAAGAGAAATAAAAAAATATGCTTTGTGGGTTTTCTGTTACTTGCAGCCAGAAGCATTCATGATGGTACAGCAAGTACAGCAGTGTGACTTCCATACCTGCCTGTTACTCCTTCTGTGTAGTTTTCTGATACTTCTTATCCTGTGTCAGTAGTTTGTTCTTGCTGTTCCTGCCTCTCCTAGACATTGCTCCCACCCTGCTGTTTCTTCTCTCTTGTCTTTGTAATTAGACTCCTCTTTCTCTGAAATAACTGCTTTTTATCCCCCAGGGTAGTCTTGCATTTTCAGTTTTATAGTTTCCTTATTTAGAAATGTTTAAGGAACAACCCCTCCCCAACAGCCAGCAGAAACCTTTGGAAGATACCATTTTCTGCTGAGTGAAGTCCATTTCTTAAGAAACCTCAAGTTAGTTTTTTGGGGGGGCTTTTCTGTTCTACTTCAGAATGAATTTCCTGCTTGCCCAAAGCACATGTCAGCACCACGATGCATCAAGATTGAGTTGACTTTGGATTCACCTCTATTTAGAAGTCTCACTTCCGATGTCCTGGGGGACATGAGACCATGCCCTGAAATTCCCCTTCGGGAGGCCTTCTGAATAGCCTGCACTTGGGCTCCGGGTGACTTAATGTTGACTGTAGAGTTCCTCTGTTCCTTTGTAACAGGCTTTCATCATGAATCTATCTGTAAATTATCTAATACCTAAGTGTTATTTATAACATTTTATTCTATTTTAAACTTGTCTGAACATATATTGAGTGCTGACACTTTCTGTTCTTGCAAGGTATATAAACGCCAACTTCTTTTCCTGACTCTAAAGCATTAATCCTCCCACTTGCCCTAGAAGAGTCCCTCCTCTCTCCTCCCTTTTCCTCGGACGCCTTAAACTAAGTTGCATTCTCTTTCTTGATTGGCTGCTAGTTAATCCCTAGAAAAGAATCAGGGCATTTGACAAAACATTCTAACACTATTTTGTATTGGAAAAAATACTGGTTTTGTAATACAGACCGCAGGAAGTTAAAGCTGTTCAAAATCTTGACTGGTTGAGATGTGCAGATGATAGCAGTGATTGTCAAGGCAGGGAGGGGAGATGGGACTTCCTAGGAGGATGTAGCAGCATCTGGAGGGCACCCCTAAATTGAAACTATTGGCATGGAACTGTTATGGGGATGGAGTATCAAAAGACTTTGCTTTTACAATGAGAATGCAGTTGTGCTTTAATTATGAAATTTACATAAAAATTGGATTGGGAGAGAATTACTTGGAGGATGATTTAGATGGGAGCGATGGGGAAAAAAGACTTTTAAATGTGTTTTGCCGGATATTAAGCACAGACTCTCCTTAGACTAGAGAGGTTACATATGCAATTGCATTTCTTACAAATTGAAAACCAATAAAACAAAATGAAAAATGGGTCAGTGGGAATGAGGTGTGAAATTTTTATGTCAGAAAAGGGCTATTGCAGGCTGGGTCCTCTGGGAAGCAGACTGTGAGATGGCGATTAATGTGAGGAAGTCTATCCGGGTGTGTTCTCAGGATCACACCCCTGCAAGGGAAGGAATCAGGATTGGGTGAGGGAGAAGCTGGGCTGTAATGCAGCCTCGGCAAGGGCCTCAGCACACCCTGGAGGGCTCTCTGAAGCTAGGGTAGCCCTTATAGTACTGTACCATTGCTCTGAGGGTGCTGGGTCTTTATGTCTTCACATTGACCAAACATGGAGGAGTGGGGCATGACTTGAGCAAGGCATCCTTCGGCCAGGGGCATTTCCACAAGAGGTTTATCATACTGGTGCATCACAGTCCATTAGAAGATTAGCCATCCACAGAAGACATGGGTTCCAAAAATGTTGCAGGGCCCAGCCTGCCTTCCACTGCCATTAGCCTTCAGTAGTATTGACTGTCCAGAATTACCAGAACCCATTACCCTGTCATCCTTCTACCAGGCTAGTTCTTTTTTTTTTTTTAATCTTTATTGGAGTATAATTGCTTTACAATGGTGTGTTAGTTTCTGCTGTATAACAAAGTGAATCAGTTAAACATATACATATATTCCCATATCTCTTCCCTCTTGCATCTCCCTCCCACCCTCCCTCCTATCCCACCCCTCTAGGTGGTCACAAAGCACCGAGCTGATCTCCCTGTGCTATGTGGCTACTTCCCACTAGCTATCTATTTTACGTTTGGTAGTGTATATATGTCCATGCCACTCTCTCACTTTGTCACAGCCTACCCTTCCCCCTCCCCATATCCTCAAGTCCATTCTCAAGTAGGTCTGTGTCTTTATTCCTGTCTTACCCCTGGGTTCTTCATGACATTTTTTTTTTCTTAGATTCCATATATATGTGTTAGCATATGGTATTTGTCTTTCTCTTTCTGACTTACTTCACTCTGTATGACAGACTCTAGGTCCACCCACCTCTCTACAAATAACTCAACTTTGTTTCTTTTTATGACTGAGTAATATTCCATTGTATATATGTGCCACATCTTCTTTATCCATTCATCTGATGATGGACACTTAGGTTGTTTCCATCTCCGGGCTATTGTGAATAGAGCTGCAATGAACATTTTGGTACATGTCTCTTTTTGAATTATGGTTTTCTCAAGGTATATGCCTAGTAGTGGGATTGCTGGGTCATATGGTAGTTCTATTTGTAGTTTTTTAAGGAACCTCCATACTGTTCTCCATAGCGGCTGTACCAATTCACATTCCCACCAGCAGTGCAAGAGTGTTCCCTTTTCTCCACACCCTCTCCAGCATTTATTGTTTCTAGATTTTTTGATGATGGCCATTCCAACCGGTGTGAGATGATATCTCATTGTAGTTTTGATTTGCATTTCTCTAATGATTAATGATGTTGAGCGTTCTTTCATGTGTTTGTTGGCAATCTGTATATCTTCTTTGGAGAAATGTCTATTTAGGTCTTCTGCCCATTTTTGGCTTGGGTTGTTTGTTTTTTTGTTATTGAGCTGAATGAGCTGCTTGTAAATTTTGGAGATTGATCCTTTGTCAGTTGCTTCATTTGCAAATATTTTCTCCCATTCTGAGGGTTGTCTTTTGGTCTTGTTTATGGTTTCCTTTGCTGTGCAAAAGCTTTAAAGTTTCATTAGGTCCCATGTGTTTATTTTTGTCTTTATTTCCATTTCTCTAGAAGGTGGGTCAAAAAGGATCTTGCTGTGATTTATGTCATAGAGTGTTCTGCCTATGTTTTCCTCTAAGAGTTTGATAGTTTCTGGCCTTACATTTAGGTCTTTAATCCATTTTGAGCTTATTTTTGTGTATGGTGTTAGGGAGTGTTCTAATCTCATACTTTTACATGTCCCTGTCCAGTTTTCCCAGCACCACTTACTGAAGAGGCTCTCAATTCTCCACTGTACATTCCTGCCTCCTTTATCAAAGATAAGGTGACCATATATCCGTGGGTTTATCTCTGGTTTTTCTATCCTGTTCCATTGATCTATGTTTCTGTTTTTGTGCCAGTACCACACTGTCTTGATTACTGTATCTTTGTAGTATAGTCTGAAGTCTGGGAGCCTGATTCCTCCAGCTCCGTTTTTCGTTCTCAAGATTGCTTTGGCTATTGGGGGTCTTTTGTGTTTCCATACATATTGTGAAATTTTCTGTTCTAGTTCTGTGAAAAATGCCAGTGGTAGTTTGATAGGGATTGCATTGAATCTGTAGAGTGCTTTGGGCAGTAGAGTCATCTTCACAATGTTGATTCTTCGAATCCAAGAACATGGTATATCTCTCCATCTATTTGTATCATCTCTAATTTCTTTCGTCAGTGTCTTATAATTTTCTGCATACAGGTCTTTTGTCTCCTTAGGTAGGTTTATTCCTAGATATTTTATTCTTCTTGTTGCAATGGCAAATGGGAGTGTTTTCTTGATTTCACCTTCAGATTTTTCATCATTAGTGTATAGGAATGCCAGAGATTTCTGTGCATTAATTTTGTATCCTGCTACTTTACCAAATTCATTGATTAGCTCTAGTAGTTTTCTGGTAGCATCTTTAGGATTCTCTATGTATAGTATCATGTCATCTGCAAACAGTGTCCGCTTTACTTCTTCTTTTCTGATTTGGATTCCTTTTATTTCCTTTTCTTCTCTGATTGCTGTGGCTAAAACTTCCAAAACTATGTTGAAGAAGAGTGGTGAGAGTGGGCAACCTTGTCTTGTTCCTGATCTTAGTGGAAATGGTTTCAGTTTTGCACCATTGAGGATGATGTTGGCTGTGGGTTTGTCATATATGGCCTTTGTTATGTTGAGGAAAGTTCCCTCTATGCCTACTTTCTGCAGGGTTTTTATCATAAATGGGTGTTGAATCTTGTCGAAAGCTTTCTCTGCATCTATTGAGATGACCATATGGTTTTTCTCCTTCAATTTCTTAATATGGTGTATCACATTGACTGATTTGCGTATATTGAAGAATCCTTGCATTCCTGGAATAAACCCCACTTGATCATGGTGTATGATCCTTTTAATGTGCTGTTGGATTCTGTTTGCTAGTATTTTGTTGAGGATTTTTGCATCTATGTTCATCAGTAATATTGGCCTGTAGTTTTCTTTCTTTGTGACATCCTTGTCTGGTTTTGGTATCAGGGTGATGGTGGCCTGGTAGAATGAGTTTGGGAGTGTTCCTCCCTCTGCTATATTTTGGAAGAGTTTGAGAAGGTTAGGTGTTAGCTCTTCTCTAAATGTTTGATAGAATTCACCTGTGAAGCCATCTGGTCCAGGGCTTTCATTTGTTGGAAGATTTTTAATCACAGTTTCAATTTCAGTGCTTGTGATTGGTCTGTTCATATTTTCTATTTCTTCCTGATTCAGTCTTGGCAGGTTGTGCATTTCTAAGATTTTGTCCATTTCTTCCAGTTTGTCCATTTTATTGGCATAGAGTTGGTTGTGGTAAACTCTCATGATCTTTTGTATTTCTGCAGTATCAGTTGTTACTTCTCCTTTTTCATTTCTAATTCTATTGATTTGCGTCTTTTTCCTTTTTTTCTTGATGAGTCTGGCTAATGGTTTATCAATTTTGTTTATCTTCTCAAAGAACCAGATTATAATTTTACTGATCTTTGCTATCATTTCCTTGATTTCTTTTTCATTTATTTCTGATCTGATCTTTATGATTTCTTTCCTTCTGCTAACTTTGGGGTTTCTTTGTTCTTCTTTCTCTAACTGCTTTAGGTACTAGTTTAGGTTGTTTTTTGGAGATGTTTCCTGTTTCTTAAGGTAGGATTGTATTGCTATAAACTTCCCTCTTAGAACTGCTTTTGCTGCATCCCATTGGTTTTGGGTTGTCATGTCTCCATTGTCATTTGTTTCTAAGTATTTTTTGAATTCCCCTTTGATTTCTTCAGTGATCACTTCGTTATTAAGTACTGTATTGTTTAGCCTCCATGTGTTTGTACATTTTACAGATCTTTTCCTGTAATTGATATCTAGTCTCATAGCATTGTGGTCGGAAAAGATACTTGATACATTTTCAATTTTCTTAAGTTTACCAAGGCTTGATTTGTGACCCAAGATATGATCTATCCTGGAGAATGTTCCATGAGCACTTGAGAAAAATATGTATTTTGTTGTTTTTGGATGAAATGTCCTATATATATCAATTAAGTCCATCTTGTTTAATGTATCATTTAAAGCTTGTGTTTCCTTATTTATTTTCATTTTGGATGATCTGTCCATTGGTGAAAGTGGGGTGTTAAAGTCCCCTACTATGAATGTGTTGCTGTCGATTTCCCCTTTTATGGCTCTTAGTATTTGCCTTATGTATTGAGGTACTCCTATGTTGGGTGCATAAATATTTACAATTGTTATATCTTCTTCTTGGATCGATCCCTTGATCATTACATAGTGTCCTTTTTTGTCTCTATTAATAGTCTTTATTTTAAAGTCTATTTTGTCTGATATGAGAATTGCTACTCCAGCGTTCTTTTGGTTTCCATTTGCATGGAATATCTTTTTCCAGCCCCTCACTTTTAGTCTGTATGTGTCTCTAGGTCTGAAGTGGGTCTCTTGTAGACAGCATATATATGGGTCTTGTTTTTGTATACATTCAACCAGTCTGTGTGTTTTGGTGGGAGCGTTTAATCCATTTACATTTAAGGTAATTATCGATATGTATGTTCCTATTCCCATTTGCTTAATTGTTTTGGGTTTGTTATTGTAGGGCTTTTCCTTCTCTTGTGCTTCTTGCCTAGAGAAGCTCCTTTAGCATTTGTTGTAAAGCTGGTTTGGTGGTGCTGAACTCTCTCAGCTTTTGCTTGTCTGTAAAGGTTTTAATTTGTCCATCAAATCTGAATGAGATCCTTGCTGGGTAGAGTAATCTTGGTTGTAGGTTTTTCTCCTTCATCACTTTAAATATGTCCTGCCAGTCCCTTCTGGCTTGCAGAGTTTCTGCTGAAAGATCAGCTGTTAACCTTATGGGGATTCCCTTGTGTGTTATTTGTTGTTTTCCCCTTGCTGCTTTTAGTATGTTTTCTTTTTATTTAATTTTTGACAGTTTGATTAATATGTGTCTTGGCATGTTTCTCCTTGGTTTATCCTGTATGGGAGTCTGTGTGCTTCCTGGACTTTATTAACTATTTCCTTTCCCATGTTAGGGAAGTTTTCAACTATAATCTCTTCAGATATTTTCCCTGGACTCCCTCCTGGCTAGCTGCGGTGCACTAACCCCCAGTAGGCTGTGTTCATGCCGCCAATCTCAGTCCTCTCCCTGTGATCCGACTGAAGCCCGAGCCTCAGCTCACAGCCCCGCCCGCCCCGGCGGGTGAGCACACAAGCCTCTCTGGCTGGTGAGTGCCGGTCGGCACCAATCCTCTGTGCGGGAATCTCTCTGCTTTGCCCTCCGCACCCCTGTGGCTGCGCTCTCCTCCGCGGCTCCAAAGCTTCCCCCCTCTGCCACCCGCGGTCTCCGCCCATGAAGGGGCTTCCTAGTGTGTGGAAACCTTTCCTCCTTCACAGCTGCCTCCCACTTGTGCAGGTCCCATCCCTATTCTTTTGTCTCTGTTTATTCTTTTTTCTTTTGCCCTACCCAGGTACGTGGGGGAGTTTCTTGCCTTTTGGGAGGTCTGAGGTCTTCTGCCAGCGTTCAGTTGGTGTTCTGTAGGATTTGTTCCACGTGTAGATGTATTTCTGATGTATCTGTGGGGAGGAAGGTGATCTCCACGTCTTACTCTTCCGCCATCTTCCCCCTCTCAGCCCAGGCTAGTTCTTACACTTATGTTCTTGAAAATGTTTGCAGTTAAAAAATGTGGAACGAGAGGGGAGAGAATGCCTTTCTGTCTTCAAATATCCCCCTTCAAACCCCCCCACCCCAGGGTTTCTCTGTGGGTAACCTGTGTTTGGTCTTTCACAGCTTTGTCCTTTTCTCTTCATGGAAATTACTAATGTTTTCAAGGACTCAGAAGCATTAAACTGTTATCTCATTGTGTGGCATTGGGAACCAGTGGAAGAAGTGCTGGAAATGTGCTGGGAGGACTGAGTTATTATTTCTTTGGACCCCAAGCTCCTCAACTGTAAAATGAAGAGGCCTAGCAGTGTGTGCCCTGGGGTCCACTGTGTGATATTAACATTCTATGACTTACCTGCTTGGGTAAAAAGAGACATAATCATAGCTCAATTGAAATGGAGAATCATCTCCTGCTTCAATCTACTGCTGGAAAAGAACTAATCAGAGAGAGAGGCAGGAGATGGAGAAGGAGGGCATCCAGGGCTTTCCTGATCACAAATCTCACCTCCACTCCAACTGTCTTTATACTTTTTCTTGCAAAAATAATAATGGAAATAAGGAGGTGGTGGGGTTTCCAAAAACAAAAATTGTAACTTTCAACCATCTGGGGAAGGCAAAAATCCCATCAACGGCAACTCTCTGTTTGAAAGTAAAGTTGTACTGCACGCACACAATCAGGATGTTTCTTAAGCGTGCTCTTAAAAGAACATATTGTGTGTCGCTGATAGGGTTTTGGTGCTTCGGCCGGTTGTCAGGCCTGTCTTTGGGTGGGAGAGCCGAGTTCAGGACATTGGTCCACCAGAGACCTCCCGGCTCCACGTAATATCAAATGGCCACATAATATCAAACAGTGAAAGCTCTGCCAGAGATCTCCATCTCAATGCTAAGACCCAGCTCCGCTCAATGACCAGCAAGCTACAGTCCTGGACACCCTATACCAAACAACTAGCAAGACAGGAACACAACCCCACCCATTAGCAGAGAGTCTGCCTAAAATCATAATAAGGTCACAGACACCCCAAAACACACCAGTAGAGGCAGTCCTGCCCGCCAGAAAGACAAGATCCAGCCTGATCCACCAGAACACAGGCACTAGTCCCCTCCACCAGGAAGCCTACACAACCCGCTGAACCAACCTTAGCCACTGGAGGCAGACACCAAAAACAACGGGAACTACGAACCTGCAGCCTGCGAAAAGGAGACCCCAAACACAGTAAGTTAAGCAAAATGAGAAGACAGAGGAACACACAGAAGATTAAGGAGCAAGGCAAAACCCCACCAGACCAGACAAATGAAGAGGAAATAGGCAGTCTACCTGAAAAAGAATTCAGAGTAATAATAAAGATGATCCAAAATCTTGGAAACAGAATGGAGAAAATACAAGAAACGTTTAACAAGGACCTAGAAGAACTAAAGAGCAAACAAACAGTGATGACCAACAGAATAAATGAAATTAAAAATTCTCTAGAAGGAATCAATAGCAGAGTAACTGAGGCGGAAGAACGGATAAGTGACCTGGAAGATAAAATTGTGGAAATAACTACCGTAGAGCAGAATAAAGAAAAAAATGAAAAAAATTAAGGACAGTCTCAGAGACCTCTGGGACAACATTAAATGCAACAATATTCGAATTATAGGGGTCCCGGAAGAAGAAGAGAAAAAGAAAGGGACTGAGAAAATATTTGAAGAGATTAGAGTTGAAAACCTACCTAATATGGGAAAGGAAATAGTCAAGTCCAAGAAGGGCAGAGAGTCCCATACAGGATAAATCCAAGGAGAAACATGCGAAGACACGTATTAATTAAGCTATCAAAAATTAAATACAAAGAAAAAATATTAAAAGCAGCAAGGGAAAAATAACACACAAAGGAATCCCCATAAGGTTAACAGCTGATCTTTCAGCAGAAACTCTGCAAGCCAGAAGGCAGTAGCAGAACATATTTAAAGTGATGAAAGGGAAAAACCTACAAACAAGATTACTCTACCCAGCAAGGATCTCATTCAGATTTGATGGAGAAATTAAAACCTTTACATACAAGCAAGAGCTAAGAGAATTCAGCACCACCAAACCAGCTTTACAACAAATGCTAAAGGAACTTCTCTAGGCAGGAAACCAAAGAATAGGAAAAGACCTACAATAAAAAATCCAAAACAATTAAGAAAATGGTAATAGGAACATACATATTGATAATTACGTTAAATGTAAATAGATTAAATGCTCCCACCAAAAGACACAGACTGGCTGAATGGATACAAAAACAAGACCCATATATATGCTGTCTTCAAGAGACCCACTTCAGACCTAGGGACACATACAGACTGAAAGTGAGGGCATGGAGAAAGATCCCATGCAAATGGAAATCAAAGGAAAGCTGGAATAGCAATTCTCATGTCAGACAAAATAGACTTTAAAATAAAAACTATTACAAGAGACAAAGAAGGACACTACATAATGAGCAAGGGATCAATCCAAGAAGAAGACATAACAATTGTAAATATTTATGCACCCAACATAGGAGCTTCTCAGTACATAAGGCAAATGCTAACAGCCATAAAAGGGGAAATTGACAGTAACACAATTATCATAGGGGACTTTAACACTCC
Source organism: Hyperoodon ampullatus (assembly GCF_949752795.1). NCBI lineage: Eukaryota > Metazoa > Chordata > Mammalia > Artiodactyla > Ziphiidae > Hyperoodon > Hyperoodon ampullatus. Next base: position 62,459,690 of record NC_136925.1, on the reverse strand, counting down.
ACTTTCACCAATGGACACACCATCCAAAATGAAAATAAATAAGGAAACACAAGGTTTAAATGATACATTAAACAAGATGTACTTAATTGATATTTATAGGATATTCCATCCAAAAACAACAGAATACACTTTCTTCTCAAGCGCTCATGGAACATTCTCCAGGATAGATCATATCTTGGGTCACAAATCAAGCCTTAGTAAATTAAAGAAAATTGAAATTGTATCAAGTATGTTTTCCGACCATAATGCTATGAACTAGGTATCAGTTACAAGAAAAAATCTGTAAAAAATACAAACACATGGAGGCTAAACAATACGCTACTAAATAACCAAGAGATCACTGAAGAAATCAAAGAGGAAATCAAGAACTACCTAGAAACAAATGGCAATGAAAACACGACGATCCAAAACCTATGGGATGCAGCAAAAGCAGTTCTAAGAGGTAAGTTTATAGCAATACAATCTTACCTCAAGAAACAAGAAACATCTCACATAAACAACCTACCCTTACACTTAAAGCAATTAGAGAAAGAAGGAAAAAAAGAACCCCAAAATTAGCAGAAGGAAAGAACTCATAAAGATCAGATCAGAAATAAATGAAAAAGAAATGAAGGAAACAATAACAAAGATCAATAAAACTAAAAGCTGGGGACTTCCCTGGTGGCATAGTGGTTAAAAATCTGCCTGCAAGTGCAGGGGACACAGGTTCGAGCCCTGGTCTGGGAAGATCCCACATGCCACAGAGCAACTAAGCCCATGCACCACAACTACTGAGCCTGCACTCTAGAGCCTGTGAGCCACAACTACTGAAGCCCACGTGCCACAACTACTGAAGCCCACCTGCCTAGAGCCCGTGCTCCACAACAAGAGAAGCCACCGCAATGAGAAGCCCATGCACTGCACGAAGAGTAGCCCCGACTCGCCTCAATTAGAGAAAGCCTACGTCCAACAACGAAGACCCAACGCAGCCAAAAATAAATAAAATAAATAAATTTATTTAAAGAAAAAAGAAAAAAAACCCTAAAAGCTGGTTCTTTGAGAAGATAAACAAAATTGATAAACCATTAGCCAGATTCATCAAGAAAAAAGGGAGAAGACTCAAATCAATAGAACTAGAAATGAAGAAATGAGAAGTAACAAATGACACTGCAGAAATACAAAGGATCGTGAGAGATTATTACAAGCAGCTATATAATGAACAACCTGGAAGCAATGGACAAATTCTTAGAAAAGGACAACCTTCTTACACTAAACCAGGAAGAAATAGAAAGTATAAACAGAGCAATCATAAACACTGAAATAGAGACTGTGATTTAAAATGTTCCAAGAAAAAAAAGCCCAGGACCAGGTGGCTTCACAGGCGAATTCTATCAAACATTTATAGAAGAGCTAACACCTATCCTTCTCAAACTCTTCCAAAATATAGCAGAGGGAGGAAAACTCCCAGACTCATTCTATGAGGCCACCATCATCCTGATACCAAAACCAAAGGTGTCACAAAGAAAGAAAACTACAGGCCAATATCACTGATGAACATAGATGCAAAAATCCTCAACAAAATACTAGCAAACAGAATCCAACAGCACATTAAAAGGATCATACACCATGATCAAGTGGAGTTTATCCCAGGAATGCAAGGATTCTTCAATATATGCAAATCGATCAATGTGATAAACCATATTAACAAACGGAAGAATAAAAACGATCTGATTATCTCAATAGATGCAGAAAAAGCTTTCGACAAAATTCAACACCGATTTATGATAAAAACTCTCCAGAATTAGGCACAGAGGGAACTTACCTCAACATAATAAAGGCCATATATGACAAACCCACAGCCAACATTGTTCTCAGTGGTGAAAAACTGAAACCATTTCCTCTAAGATCAGGAACAAGACAAGGTTGCCCAGTCTGACCACTGTTATTCAACATAGTTTTGGCAGTTTTAGCCACAACAATCAGAGAAGAAAAAGAAATAAAAGTAATCGAAATTGGAAAAGAAGAAGTAAAGCTGTCACTGTTTGCAGATGACATGATGCTATACATAGAGAATCAGAAAGTTGCTACTAGAAAACTACTAGAGCTAGTCAACGAATTTGGTAAAGTAGCAGGATACAAAAAGATGCACAGAAATCTCTTGCTTTCCTATACATTAATGATGGGAAATCTGAAAGCCAAATTAAGGAAACACTCCCATTTACCATTGCAACAAAAAGAATAAAACACCTAGGAATAAACCTACCTAAGGAGACAAAAGACCTGTATGCAGAAAACTAGACACTGATGAACACTGATGAAAGAAATTAAAGATGATGCAAACAGATGGAGAGATATACCATGTTCTTGGACTGGAAGAATCAACATTGTGAAGATGACTATACTACCCAAAGCAATCTACAGATTCAATGCAGTCTCTATCAAACTACCAATGGCATTTTTCACAGAACTAGAAGAAAAAGCTTCACAATTTGTATGGAAACACAAAAGACCCTGGATTGGCAAAGTAGTCTTGAGGAAGAAAGTGGAGCTGGAGGAATCAGGCTCTTGGACTTCAGTCTATACTACAAAGCTACAGTAATTAAGACAGTATGGTACTGGCACAAAAACAGAAATATAGATCAATGGAACAGGATAGAAAGCCCAGAGCTAAACCCACACACATATGGTCACCTTATTTTTGATAAAGGAGGCAAGAATATACAATGGAGAAAAGAGAGCCTCTTCAGTAAGTGGTGCTGGGAAAACTGGACAGCTACATATAAAAGAATGAAATTAGAACACTCCCTAACACCATACACAAAAATAAACTCAAAATGGATTAAAGACCTAAATGTAAGCCCAGACACTATAAAACTCTTAGAGGAAAACATAGGCAGAACACTCTATGACATAAATCACAGCAAGATCCTTTTTGACCCACCTCCTAGAGAAATGGAAATAAAAACAAAAAGAAACAAATGGGACCTAATGAAACTTAAAAGCTTTTGCACAGCAAAGGAAAACATAAATAGGATGAAAAGGTAACCCTCAGAATGGGAGAAAATATTTGCAAATGAAGCAACTGACAAAGGATTAATCTCCATAATATATAAACAGCTCATGCAGCTCAATATCAAAAAAACAAACAACCCAATCCAAAAATGGGCAGAAAACCTAAATAGATATTTCTCCAAAGAAAATATACAGATTGCCAACAAACACATGAAAGAATGCTCAACATCACTAATCATTAGAGAAATGCAAATCAAAACTACAATGAGGTATCTCCTCACACCAGTAAGAGTGGCCATCATCAAAAAATCTACAAACAATAAATGCTGGAGAGGGTGTGGAGAAAAGGGAACCCTCTTGCACTGTTGGTGGGAATGTAAATTGATACAGCCACTGTGGAGAACAGTGTGGAGCTTCCTTAAAGAACTTTAAATAGAACTATCCTATGACCCAGCAATCCCACTACTAGGCATATACCCTGAGAAAACCATAATTCAAAAAGAGTCATGTACCACAGTGTTCACTGCAGCTCTATTTACAATAGCCAGGAGATGGAAGCAACTGAAGTGTCCATCGACAGATGAATGGATAAAGAAGATGTGGCACATATATAGAATGGAATGTTAGTCAGCCATAAAAGGAAACGAAATTGAGTTATTTATAGTGAGGTGGATGAACCTAGAGTCTGTGATACAGAATGAAGTAAGTCAGAAAAAGAAAAACAAATACCGTATGCTAACACATATATGTGGAATCTAAAAAAAAAAAAAAAAGAAAGAAAAGGTTCTGATGAACTTAGGGGCAGGACAGGAATAAAGATGCAGATGTAGAGAATGGACTTGAGGACATGGGGCGGGGGGAGGGTAGGCTGGGACGAAGTGAAAGAGTAACTTAGACATATGTACTCTACCAAATGTAGATAAAATAGATAGCTAGTGGAAAGCACCTCCATAGCACAGGGAGATCAGCTTGGTGCTTTGTGACCAACTAGAAGGGTGGGACAGGGAGGGTGAGAGGGAGACACAAGAGGGAGGGGATATATACCTGATTCACTTTGTTATACAGCAGAAACTAACACCACATTGTAGTGCAATTATACTCCAATAAAGATATTTAAAAAAAAGGAAAAGAAATGGTTGCCATTTCAGTTTCTGTACTCTGTGCCAAATATTTACCAAGGAGATGTGGTCTTGGGCTGGACAGTGCGGGGAAATTGTGCGTCTCTGAAAACTTCTGTTACTTAGGAGTGGGCTGTAATTTATCTTTCAGGTGATAGCAAATAGCTGTCATTTGAATGGCACTGATGTGTCAGCTCTTGTTCTCTTAGTGCTTAACATATATTGACTCATTTAATCCTCATAACAAGACAAGGTACTATTGCTATTCTCAATTCACAGATGAGGACTTAGACGTGGGGAGCCGAAGGAACTCCCCCAGATTTCCACAGCTGGTACGTGGCCGAGGTGGGATTTGAATACAGGCAGATGGGTTTTCAAACACACACACACACACACACACACACACACACACACACACACGCATGCATATATTTTCAAACACATATTTTTAACTCCTGGGAAACACTGCCCATCTTGTAAATTTGTTTACTTGGGTGTTTAGAGTTTGCCTTTTTCTTGAAAGTATTTAAGGCAGGATAAAACCTGGCAAAATAAACTGAAAGAGGGAAAAAACCTATATACTGCAGTTTTCTATATTTGCCACAAGAGGGAAGTATAGCATTAGAGAGCACCTAGGCTGATGTTAAAGCTACTAACTAGTTATAACATTTGAATGTCAAATTTTTAGAAGTTATAGACAAAATGGGGTTGGATTTAGTATAACGTGCAAAAACAGCTTATTTTAAAGCATAATAATGAATTGCAAATGACCATGGCCTTTATCAATCTGAGATTACACATGTTATCAAGCTAATTCAACTTTTAAAAAAATCGTAGTATAGTTCATCTAAAAAATTTCAGGTGTGCAGCAAGGTGATTCAGTTGTACACAACAGAATCAGATTCTTTTTCGGATTCTTTTCCATTGTATGTCATTATAAGATATTGAATATAGTTCTCTGTGTTATACAGCAGGTTCATATTGTTTATATGCAGTAGTGTGTATCTGTTAATCCCAAATACCCAATTTATCCCTCCCCCCTCTTCTTTCTCCTTTGGTAACCACAAGTTTGTTTTCTATTTCTGTTTTGTACATAAATTCATTTTTGTCATTTTTTAAAGATTCCACATATAAGTGATATCATATATGTCTTTGACTTACTTCACTTAGCATGATAATCTCTAGTTCCATCCATGTTGCTGCAAATGGCATTATTTCATTCTTTTTTATGGCTGAGTAATATTCCAGTGTATATATTTACCACATCTTCTTTATCCATTCATCTGTTGATGGACATTTAGGTTACTTCCATGTCTTGGCTATTGTAAATAGTGCTGAGATGAACATTGGGGTGCATGTATGTTTTTGTAATTCAGCTCTTTTCCCAACAAAAAATAAATATTCTATAATTCAAAGATAAAAGCAGGAGATAGTATTGCATAATTGCTAAACTTAAAGATTGCAGTGAGATTCTCCTAAGTTCTTCAGTATGAGTACAGCTATTATTTCACTTCTAGAGAAAAGCACAAGGCTTATTATGAATAATAGGATTATAGTTTTTGCTTTTATTCCAGTAATAATTAGTACATTAAAGTGGTGGAATTTTTATTAGGTATACCATAACTTACACTTGCAAATATGTGTTGCAAAGACATTATAATTGTTTAGAAGATCACCCTCCCTTCATTCCTCCCCCACTTTTGTGTTAGCCCGGCATCTTCCTGCAGTTGAGATAAGCCTTGTCAAAAGCTAATCCGGAGAGGGGTATCAGTGATTTCAGATCCACCTGCTGGGGCATGGAAGAATGGTGTGGTACTGGAGGGTCCCCTGAATGGGACGGCACTCTGTCCCATGTGGTTTCAGGCTTTGACTAGGTCTCTGCCTAGTCCCCCCAACTAAGGACCCTTGAGTTCCCCCCTCACGGTCAGGTTTTCAGCCTTGCCCTAAACAGCTGGTAGCCAGGGAGCCTGTATTGTGTCTGCTGTAGCCAACCCTTCTATCCCTGGAAACCAGACCAAGTCTTCTGCCCTCCATGGTTCTGCTGCCTATGGTCAGTGATGATGACAATCAATCATGGTAGTTAAATTCATTGAAAATGTGATTTGTGCTGGTCTCTGCACTAGACACTTTACAAGTATTAACTTGTTAAGTCATATTCCCTTTTTACAGATGAGGAAACGGAAGAGCAAAGAGGTTAAGTACTTTACCCACTTTCATTTTACTAGTAAGCCGCTAAGCTAGGGTTCAAACTCTGGGTTGCAGGGTCTGAGTTCTTGCATGATAAACCAGCCCCTTTCAACAGATACCAACTACTACCTCATCTAACCTCCAAAGGCAACAAGTAATATTGGTCCCCAAAGCGCCATGCTAGCATAACTCTGCTATGGCATTTGCTGTTTTTGCAACGTGGGGATTCCTACTCCTTTAAAACCCAGTTTAGACAGCATTTTTCTCAGAAGCCTTTTTTTTTTTTTGGCCATGCATGTGGGATCTTAGTTCCCTGACCAGGGATCGAATCCGTGCCCCCTGCAGTGGAAGTGTGGAGTCAACCACGGGACCACCAGGGAAGTCCTCTTGGAAACCTTTTCTGACTCTCCCTCTCTCCTAAACCCTCCAGCAGATGTTACCACTTACCACCAACCGGGCTCTTCTCTCTAATTGCTTCTGGGTCTGGCTTGCCCCAACTCCACTGGGTGCTTTTGAACAACTTGAAGGTAGAAACTACGTCTTACTCATCTCATTTCCTTCTACATCCAAGTGCAATCATAGCAGCAATTAGTGAGCACTTCGATGTGTTAAGAACGATGCTTAGGAGATAAACTATCTCATTTAATCACAACTCTTCAAGAGAGATATTTTTATCCTCATTTTACAGACAAGAATGGAGCTCAGAGAACTGCTACCAACTGGAAGAGCTGGGCTTGACCCAGGTTTGTCTGACCTCAGAGCCTGTGCATGTAACTGTTAGACTGCGTCTTTTGTTGACAAATGTGATAGAAAATGACTGGACATAAATGTATTTAGTTAAAACTGCATCTGTTATTTAGTGACAGACTTTATCCAAAAGTATAAAAAATAATGCAAGTTAATTGCTCAAATTCAAGAAGCCAGAAGATTTCAGAGCTGGAGTTTAAACCAGGGCTGCTGAGGCCAGGGCTGTTGCCCTCAGTCTTTGTGGCACGTGTTTGGAGGGAAAGAGCTTGCTCAGGCCAGGCTTTGTTGGCCAGTAGGTCAGGCTGGAACCACTGACGGCCTGAACCACCCACAGGATGGTGAGGCCTTCGGCCCTCACAGGACCACCAGCCTTGGGCCCCTGGTTAACACCCCTGACCATGTGTAGACCCTGGTGAGCAGGTCTGCCCCGCCTAGATTCCCTCCCACTTTCTGCTAGGTCTGTGTCCCAGGATGTGTAACAGAAGAGCCTGCCCAAGAATTGCCTCAGAGTCTTTGGAAAACTACTTCAGCAAGAGTATCTTTTTCTCCTCTGAGGATGAATTTGATTTCTGGAAATAGACAAGTGCCAAATCTGATGAATGAGTGGATGATCAAGCTGGATGATGCCATGACTGGTCACAAGTGACCTACGAATTGCAAGTAATTCAAGTGATTTTCTTGCAAGGACTGTTGTAATCTGGCTCTGAAGGCATTTCCTGAAGGCTGGTTCCAAAAATATTTTTGAGCAATGGCTACATTGGGCACATTATCCGGGATGACTTTTGGAAGCAAAATACTCATTTAAAATATTTTAAATATAGAATTTCTGATAGAAGTGTCAGTGCATCAGTCATAGGACTTTAAAATCATCCATGTATTTTGTGATTGGTATTGCTTGGATAGGTGTTTAGTCCAAGATTTAAAATGTTAGTTTTAACAGATGATAGAGTAAAATTTTGGATGAAGATAAAATATTCTTGTCTACTTGGGTCAAAAACAGGTTAGTTTTGATAAAAGCTACTGAAGAATACTTCAGTACATCTGTTTTCCTATATTTTTAAAGATATACATGGGACTTTCATACCTATCTGTTATTTTCTACTCGAACTGAATATTCTGACCAAATTTAGTCGTTAAGAAAGTAGATGGAAGGTAAAACATCACAGATGTTGATTTCTTTTCCTTTAATGAAATCTGCCTGTGGTCAGGAATCCCTAAACTCATAAATTGTTGACACTGGTGATAATCAATTGAACGTGAAAAAAACTATTTTCTTGAATTCTACCAGTCTTTGTACACTTCACCTACTACGTGCTGTGTTAAGTATTAGTTTCATAGTTTTTATTTTTGAATTTGTTTTGGCTCGCAGCTTGCGGGATTTTCGTTCCCCGACCAGGGATAGAACCCGGGCCCCCTCCATTGGAAGCGTGGAGTCCTAATCACTGGACCACCAGGGAATTCCCAGTTTCATAGTTTTTAGTGCAAACTTTATTTTATAAGAATTCCAGCTTTAGCCTTTTTCCACGTAATTTCAGAACTAGAGTTTTAGGAAAGCATATTAAAATGGGTTCCTGTGCATTCTGTTACAGTGGTTCGTCTCCTTTTCCTCTGTCCTGATGTGACGGGGGCAGTTGTGATGAATTGAAAGACCACAGGCTGTACATTGGGAGACTGGGGAGCTAGTCATTGCAGTGACTCAAATGTATCAAATAATATTAGCTAAGTCTTAAATACTATATGATATCATTTATATGTGGAATCTAAAATATTGACACGAACTTATCTACGAAACAGAAACAGACTCACAGATATAGAGAACAGACTTGTGGTTGCCAAGGGGGAGCTTGTTAGGGACATCAGCCTCAAGGCTATCTAGTTATATATGCTATTGTACAGATATAACCGGGAAATCCTCTTGTTTCCCCTGGACTGAACCTTATTTTCTCTATGAGCATTGGTTATCCATCTGAGATGCCTTCCTGGGGTTAGATGTTTTCAAAAACGTAGAGAAAAATATCAGTTGTTTCTGCGTCTAAGGTGCTGTTTCCCTCCCCCACTCCCCAACCTTTCCTTCTACCCCCGCAGCTCAGACTTTCTTCCAAACACGAGGGCAGAAAGAACCAAAACCCCTGAGGATCTGAGAAAGATGGAGGGTTCATTACTAAGCCTTCCTATGAATCTCTTCTGCGGTACCTCCAACTGCCTTCTGCAGCTGGAACAGAGTTGCTTCTTTATTCAGAGAGCTAAACACTGATTTTTTTTTAGAAGTATAGAGGTAATAAAATCATATTATCCCAAATCAGGAAATAAAGCAAATTTGAGGAATCCCTTGCTAATATGACTACTTAACAATTTACCGTAATTCATTTCGGCTCTCTTTCCTTTTTTGTACATTGTGGGAAAACCTAGGCTTGGTTGCTTCTTGTCTTTCTATGCCGTCTTTGTGAAAATAATCCATTCAATTTAGTCATTGGGAGTAAAGTAGAAATTACTGACATTTTCCCTGGGAATTTGGAGGAGAAGCTCTATAAGTTCAGCTTCTGCCCCAAAGGGCTTATTGAACCACTTCCCAGCCAAGGTAGGTCCCCAATCCCACCTTCAGAAGAAATGCTCATGCCAGCTGCTAAGAGAAGACAATTTGTGTTCATGTTACTGCGATTGCAATCACACTGCACATACAGTATTTTGCTCTTTCATTAGCATTACCATCTAAACATTTTCCCCCTTCTCTACCCGGCTTCTACCTCCCCAACTTTTAGTGACTGTACAGTATTCCACTGAAGGCGTATCCTCTTATGTACTCATCCATTCCCCCAATTGTTAGACACTTAGATTGTTTTTTCTTTTTTCTTTTTCCGATTGATCAGTAATGAATATTTTATTTTCATTGGGTTATTTATTTAAAAATTTTAAATTTTAAATTTTAGTTTTTTAAGGTATGCTTGGTTCATACATATATGTAAAAATGTAAACATGATCAAAAGATTTACAAGTCAAAACACATTCCCCAGCCCCCAGCTCTCCAGGTCCCCTCTTCAGAGGCAACTGTGGTCATCAGGTCCTTCCAGAGGCAGTCTAGGCACACTCTATTCGTGGATGTATGTGTGCGTCTTTCTATTTTACTGCTATGAGGCTATAGGGCTGCTGCATGTAATGTGTGTTTTGTGCAAGGATCCTGCCCTGAGGCTGCTTCCACTTAGAAAATAGGGCATGGTTTACTTCCACCAGACGCTATCCATTCTCTAAGCCACGCGTCTGCAGGGTGCGGAGGGGCAGAGCAGAGAAGTCAGCCTTAGAGACCAGAGCCCTGGGTGGCTAATCCCGTATTTAACTAGTTAGCTCCTGATGGAAATTTGGGTTATTTCCTGTGCAAACTACAACCTTGTACCAAAAAATGTCTACATGCATATTTGTGGATTAAATTCTTGGAAGTGCAGTTGCTGACAAAAAGGCGTATGTAACGGTACCCCAGTTCACACTGAGGAAGTTCATGACCAGAACTGGCTGGTGATGTAAAGACTTGCCTACTTCGGAGACTTCAAGCAGGGGCACTCTTCAGGGAGAGTCTGAAGGGCCGTCCAACCCTGTCAGGCTCTGGAGCCAGGTGGCCTGGTCTCAGTGCCCCAGACAGTGATTTAACCCTTTGGTCCTCAGTTTTCTCACACTAGAAGAAACCAGAGGACTCACTTCACAGGGCTGTTGTGAGTTAATTCATACAAAGCTCTTAAAACAATACACTGAAAAGTGCTTAATAAATGTTAACCATTATCATCATGATCGTCATCCTATTCCTGGAATTCTGGGCAGGCTCTCTGAGAACCTCAGTGAGGCCTGAGATGCTTTCACATTTTAGGTCCTTTTGATTTGAGTAGCATCTCAGGTCACTGGATTTCAGTTAGGGTTGACATTTGTGACGAGTTCTCCCTCTGATTCCCTGTATCACTTGCCACTGGGTTAGCTGTCAAAATTTGAGACTCTCTTGGGCTTATGCTGTGTCCTCTCTCCAGGGTGGAGTTCTTCTCTGCCTCTTAGTGAGACCCCAGCACTGTGCATAGTTCCAGCAGTGTGCATGAGTGTGTGCGCGCGTGAGTGCGCACGTGAGGTTGGGGCGTGGGGTGATTGCAGTTGTCGGCCTCGTTCTCTGGACTGTCCCTAGCCAAGATCCAGTTGCAGGGACCTTGCCAGTGTACTGCCACAGGCAGACAAGCGGTGGGCAAGGAGGAGCAGGTGTCCCCACTAAGTGACTAATTGGCCTGGCTCTTGTCCTCATTTTTCCATGTTCCGAAAGGGTTTTGGCAGTAGTACCAACTGCCAAAGTTAGCTGAATGCTGCGTGTGTATAAAACAGCTTGTGCTCCATCAGAGGTTGAAAAATTGCTTTTCGTAAAGGCGATGACAGTTTTCAGTGTTGCAAAGGGAACAAAGGCAATATTTGCAAATTATATTTACACGTACGTCAGTACATGTAAATATAATTCAAATAGCAGAAACAAGGCGTGGGAGTGTGGTCAGTCCTCTTCTCCAGTGGAGATGGTGGGTGTGTGAGCTGCCTTCTCATTATGGTGTGGCTGGCAGTACCCACTCGGGGCCTGGGGCTTCTGTTGGTAGTTTTTGTTTATGTCATTTTTGCAAAATCAATGCGGGTGTTTGAAGCACTCAGGTTTCCTAGAGGCTATGTACTTGTTACAGATTGCCAGTGAGTGTTCCACGCAGTCAGAGAAGGTTCACAGAGCTGCCTTTGGCCAAAGGGGCCTGTTTTGATAGCTCTAAATCGCTCTCGCCGTCTGAGCTCATTCATGTCTGGCCCTGAAGACAGACTGTGCCCTTTCTGTAGAGCCTTCGTTTTTTACTCCTTCTTTTAAGGAATGGGGCTCTGTCTCCTTTGTTTCTGCCTGTCTATGAGATGTGTATGGGACTGAAGCTGTGTCATTACATTTCCCACCCAATTAATTACACAAGCATTTCTGGGTGGGCGCAAAGTTAATATGGTCTCATTTCTTTCTATGTCCCCAAAATATTTCCCAGTGATCTCAGTAGGGTCATTTCTGTGGCTTGCTTCTGGTTTCACTAGTCTTTTTGTGAATGTGTTTATTTATTTTCATTGTGATACGTACCTAAAATGCAATTTTAGAATTGCATGTGTTCTTGTTTTAAGAGCAAACCAGATGTCAAAGCCCTTTGGTTTTGTTGGTTTGCTGTTCGATTCTCTGGTAGATGTCAGAATAACTGTTAATCCTGGGCAGGATTTTACATGAGAAAATTTAAAGGAGTCGTCATTTTCTTGGAAGTTGTCAAAATATTACAAAATCAGGGTTCCACATTGAGCGAGGCCTTTGTTCACTCCAGCCCTGTGTCCACTTTGCTATTGACAATAAAGGGTCATTTATAATAATAATAATGATGATGCTTCTATTTGTAAACTCTCTACTGTCTACCGAGTACTCTCATGGATGCAATCTTATTTGTCCTCCAAACTGTGCTATGAAGTATGAGGTAGAACCATAATAATTATCTGTGACCCTTTTTGACCCCCTCCAAAAAAAAACGCAATTTCAAAAGGCTCTACTAAACAGAAAAGGTGGCCATGCAAGCTAAGTGACAGAACCCAGTCCGAACCCCAGGCCTTGTTTCTGATGCCAGAGCTTCTGCTCTATTGAGGGATACTAATCCTTGGGTTTGCCTGAGACTTAGGGGGTTCCCAGGATGTGGGCCTTTCCATTTTAAAATGGAGACAGACTTGGACAAAGCAGAGGTATTGGTCACCCTGCCACTTTCTGTCACCCCAACAGACACCTGTGACCGAGGTTGCTGCTCTTCCTCCAGGGCTCTCCATTCATCACACTGCGCCTTACTGACCCTACATTCTCATATGGGGGTCCCTGCCAGGCCTGCCTCCCATCCCCTCACCAGCTCTTATTTTCTATTTTTCTAGGGCAGGGCTTAAATCAGAGAGGGCCCCCGTTATAGGAGAAAGGGAACTGAACTCAAAACCAGACGTCTAGTCCCACCTCCACATTTTACTCTCGGTGGGACCTTGGGCAAGTAACTTATTAATGTCAGGTCCCAGTTTACTTGGTTACAAAATGGGGATAATAAGTCCTACTCTATTTACATGACAGGGCCCTTTTGAGATTCTGCTGAAATAATGTACGTGAAAGCAAACAAGAAATACAAACTTGCTCATGTTGCACTTTGGAATAAAATTTCTGCGTGATTAAACTTAGGGCACCTGACTAAGCTTTCTAGTCTCGCCTCTCTCTGTGGATTTGCCTTTTTACCTCTCAGGCCTTTCCCATTTGCCAGATACCCTGGGAACTAGTCTTGCCCCAGTGACTAGTTGTCTGTTAGTTCCAGAAGTGACCGTGAAGCAGTCATTTGTTCTATTTGGAAAGCTCAGCTCTACATTTGTCTTGGTAGATTATCAAAGTCCCCCTTTACTACTACCTGGAAACTTCTTTAGTTTCTATAGTCTTATTATTATTACTAATTGGGTCTAATTTTCTTGATTATATGATAATGCATTATCTCTTTTACAAAATGTGGTCCGTAAATACAGATTTCCTTCACAGAGAATTTAGATTTCCTCTTCTCTGCTGTCCCATCCTCTGGCCCGCTGCTCTCTGTTTTGAATTCTCAGATTTGTAGCTTGGCGCTACCTCATCCCATGGCCACCTTCCTTCCACCAACTGCTGAGAGCTCCCAGCCAATGAGGGCTCCTAGAAGATGAAGCATTCCAAATTCCCCCTGTCAGTTCTTACGTTACTAAGGAAACAAAAATATCTTGATTTCTCTCTCTCTGCTTTATCTTTCTTGCTTTATCTTGGGGCTAATCACTTAGTCAACACCATTTCCCCCACGTCCTGAGCACTCCAGCAGGACCTTTGTCCTTTGACCATAGTTACACATTCAAGCTCGGCCTGTTGTGGCTTTTTGGCTGGCCCTACAGTTGTACAATGATTGCTTTGTTGTTTTACTATTTACTGAACAAGTTCTTGTAAAAATCCTTCTCACAACCCATTTATAAATTCATAGATGCTTTTTTTTTACATCTTTATTGGAGTATAATTGCTTAACAATGGTGTGTTAGTTTCTGCTTTATAACAAAGTGAATCAGTTATACATATACACATGTTCCCATATCCCCTCCCTCTTGCGTCTCCCTCCCACCCTCCCTATCCCACCCCTCCAGGCGGTCACAAAGCACCGAGCTTATGCGGCTGCTTTCCACTAGCTATGTACCTTACTTTTGGTAGTGTATATATGTCCATGCCTCTCTTTCGCTTTGTCACAGCTTACCCTTCCCCCTCCCCATATCCTCAAGTCCATTCTCTAGTAGGTCTTTGTCTTTATCCCTGTCTTACCCCTAGGTTCTTCATGACATTTTTTTTTCTTCTTAAATTCCATATGTATGTGTTAGCATAAGGTATTTGTCTTTCTCTTTCTGACTTACTTCACTCTGTATGACAGACTCTAGGTCTATCCACCTCATTACAAATAGCTCAATTTTGTTTCTTTTTATGGCTGAGTAATATTCCATTGTATATATGTGCCACATCTTCTTTATCCATTCATCTGATGATGGACACTTAGGTTGTTTCCATCTCCGGGCTATTGTAAATAGGGCTGCAGTGAACATTTTCGTACATGACTCTTTTTGAATTATGGTTTTCTCAGGGTATATGCCCAGTAGTGGGATTGCTGGGTCATATGGTAGTTCTATTTGTAGTTTTTTAAGGAACCTCCATACTGTTCTCCATAGTGGCTGTACCAATTCACATTCCCACCAGCAGTGCAAGAGTGTTCCCTTTTCTCCACACCCTCTCCAGCATTTATTGTTTCTAAATTTTTTGATGATGGCCATTCTGACTGGTGTGAGATGATATCTCATTGTAGTTTTGATTTGCATTTCTCTAATGAGTAAAGATGTTGAGCATTCTTTCATGTGTTTGTTGGCAGTCTGTATATCTTCTGTGGAGAAATGTCTATTTAGGTCTTCTGCCCATTTTTGGATTGGGTTGTTTGTTTTTTTGTTATTAAGCTTCATGAGCTGCTTATACATTTTGGAGATTAATCCTTTGTCAGTTGCTTCATTTGCAAATATTTTCTCCCATTCCGAGGGTTATCTTTTGTTCTTGTTTATGGTTTCCTTTGCTGTGCAAAAGCTTTTAAGTTTCATTAGGTCCCATGTGTTTATTTTTGTCTTTATTTCCATTTCTCTAGGAGGTGGGTCAAAAAGGATCTTGCTGTGATTTATGTCATAGAGTGTTCTGCCTATGTTTTCCTCTAAGAGTTTTATAGTGTCTGGCCTTACATTTAGGTCTTTAATCCATTTTGAGCTTATTTTTGTGTATGGTGTTAGGGAGTGATCTAATCTCATACCTTTACATGTCCCTGTCCAGTTTTCCCAGCACCACTTATTGAGGAGGCTATCCTTTCTCCACTGTACATTCCTGCCTCCTTTATCAAAGATAAGGTGACCATATGTGCGTGGGTTTATCTCTGGGCTTTCTATCCTGTTCCATTGATCTATCTTTCTGTTTTTGTGCCAGTACCATACTGTCTTGATTACTGTAGCTTTGTAGTGTAGTCTGAAGTCAGGGAGCCTGATTCCTCCAGCTCCGTTTTTCGTTCTCAAGATAGCTTTGGCTATTCGGGGTCTTTTGTGTCTCCATATAAATTGTGAAATTTTTTGTTCTAGTTCTGTGAAAAATGCCAGTGGTACTTTGATAGGGATTGCATTGAATCTGTAGATTGCTTTGGGTAGTAGAGTCATTTTCACAATGTTGATTCTTCCAATCCAAGAACATGGTATATCTCTCCATCTATTTGTATCATCTCTAATTTCTTTCATCAGTGTCTTATAATTTTCTTCATACAGGTCTTTTGTCTCCTTAGGTAGGTTTATTCCTAGATATTTTATTCTTTTTGTTGCAGTGGTAAATGGGAGTGTTTTCTTGATTTCACTTTCAGATTTTTCATCATTAGTGTATAGGTATGCCAGAGATTTCTGTGGATTAATTTTGTATCCTGCAACTTTACCAAATTCATTGATTAGCTCTAGTAGTTTTCTGGTAGCATCTTTAGGATTCTCTGTGTATAGTATCATGTAATCTGCAAACAGTGACAGCTTTACTTCTTTTCCGATTTGTATTCCTTTTATTCCTTTTCCTCTCTGCTGTGGCTAAAACTTCCAAAACTATGTTGAAGAAGAGTGGTGAGAGTGGGCAACCTTGTCTTGTTCCTGATCTTAGTGGAAATGGTTTCAGTTTTTCACCATTGAGGACGATGCTGGCTGTGGGTTTGTCATATATGGCCTTTATTATGTTGAGGAAAGTTCCCTCTATGCCTACTTTCTGCAGGGTTTTTATCATAAATGGGTGTTGAATTTTGTCGAAAGCTTTCTCTGCATCTATTGAGATGATCATATGGTTTTTCTCCTTCAATTTGTTAATATGGTGTATCACGTTGATTGATTTGCGTATATTGAAGAATCCTTGCATTCCTGGAATAAACCCCACTTGATCATGGTGTATGATCCTTTTAATGTGCTGTTGGATTCTGTTTGCTAGTATTTTGTTGAGGATTTTTGCATCTATGTTCATCAGTGATATTGGCCTGTAGTTTTCTTTCTTTGTGACATCCTTGTCTGGTTTTGGTATCAAGGTGATGGTGGCCTCGTAGAATGAGTTTGGGAGTGTTCCTCCCTCTGCTATATTTTGGAAGAGTTTGAGAAGGATAGGTGTTAGCTCTTCTCTAAATGCTTGATAGAATTTGCCTGTGAAGCCATCTGGTCCTGGGCTTTTGTTTGTTGGAAGGTTTTTTATCACAGTTTCAATTTCAGTGCTTGTGATTGGTCTGTTCATATTTTCTATTTCTTCCTGATTCAGTCTTGGCAGGTTGTGCATTTCTAAGAATTTGTCCATTTTTTCCAGGTTGTCCATTTTATTGGCATAGTGTTGCTTGCAGTAATCTCTCATGATCTTTTGTATTTCTGCAGTGTCAGTTGTTACTTCTCCTTTTTCATTTCTAATTCTATTGATTTGAGTCCTCTCCCTTTTTTTCTTGATGAGTCTGGCTAATGGTTTATCAATTTTGTTTATCTTCTCAAAGAACCAGCTTTTAGTTTTATTGATCTTTGCTATCGTTTCCTTCATTTCTTTTTCATTTATTTCTGATCTGATTTTTATGATTTCCTTCCTTCTGCTAACTTGGGGTGTTTTTGTTCTTCTTTCTCTAATTGCTTTAGGTGCAAGGTTAGGTTGTTTATTCGAGATGTTTCCTGTTTCTTAAGGTGGGATTGTATTGCTATAAACTTCCCTCTTAGAACTGCTTTTGCTGCATCCCATAGGTTTTGGGTCGTCGTGTCTCCATTATCATTTGTTTCTAGGTATTTTTTTATTTCCTCTGTGATTTCTTCAGTGATCACTTCGTTATTAAGTACTGTATTGTTTAGCCTCCATGTGTTTGTATTTTTTACAGATCTTTTCCTGTAATTGATATATAGTCTCATAGCGTTGTGGTGGGAAAAGATACTTGATACAATTTCAGTTTTCTTAAATTTACCAAGGCTTGATTTGTGACCCAAGATATGATCTATCCTGGAGAATGTTCCATGAGCACTTGAGAAAAATGTGTATTCTGTTGTTTTTGGATGGAATGTCCTATAAATATCAATTAAGTCCATCTTGTTTAATGTATCATTTAAAGCTTGTGTTTCCTTATTTGTTTTCATTTTGGATGATCTGTCCATTGGTGAAAGTGGGGTGTTAAAGTCCCCTACTATGAATGTGTTACTGTAGATTTCCCCTTTTATGGCTCTTAGTATTTGCCTTATGTATTGAGGCGCTCCTATGTTGGGTCCATAAATATTTACAATTGTTATATCTTCTTCTTGGATGGATCCCTTGTTCATTATGTAGTGTCCTTCTTTGTCTCTTCTAGTAGTCTTTATTTTAAAGTCTATTTTGTCTGATATGAGAATTGCTACTCCAGCTTTCTTTTGGTTTCCATTTGCATGGAATATCTTTTTCCATCCCCTTACTTTCAGTCTGTATGTGTCTCTAGGTCTGAAGTGGGTCTCTTGTAGACAGCATATATATGGGTCTTGTTTTTGTATCCATTCAGCCAATCTGTGTCTTTTGGTGGGAGCATTTAATCCCTTTACATTTAAGGTAATTATCGATATGTATGTTCCTATTCCCATTTTCTTAATTGTTTTGGGTTCGTTATTGTAGGGCTTTTCCTCCTGTTGTGTTTCTTGCCTAGAGAAGCTCCTTTAGCATTTGTTGTAAAGCTGGTTTGGTGGTGCTGAACTCTCTCAGCTTTTGCTTGTCTGTAAAGGTTTTAATTTGTCCATCAAATCTGAATGAGATCTTTGCTGGGTAGAGTAATCTTGATTGCACGTTTTTCTCCTTCATCACTTTAAGTATGTCCTGCCAGTCCCTTCTGGCTTGCAGAGTTTCTGCTGAAAGCTCAGGTTTTAACCTTATGGGGATTCCCTTGTGTGTTATTTGTTGTTTTTCCCTTGCTGCTTTTAATATGTTTTCTTTGTATTTAATTTTTGACAGTTTGACTAATATGTGTCTTGGCGTATTTCTCCTTGGATTTATTCTGTATGGGACTCTCTGTGCCTCCTGGACTTGACTAACTATTTCCTTTCCCATATTAGGGAAGTTTTCAACTATAATTTCTTCAAATATTTTCTCAGTCCCTTTCTTTTTCTCTTCTTCTTCTGGAACCCCTATAATTCGAATGTTGGTGTGTTTAATGTTGTCCCAGAGGTCTCTGAGACTGTCCTCAGTTCTTTTCATTCTTTTTTCTTTCTTCTGCTCTGCAGTAGTTATTTCCACTATTTTATCTTCCACGTCACTTATCTGTTCTTCTGCCTCAGTTATTCTGCTATTGATCCCATCTAGAGTATTTTTAATTTCATTTATTGTGTTGTTCATCGTTGCTTGTTTCATCTTTAGTTCTTGTAGCTCCTTGTTAACTGTTTCTTGCATTTTGTCTATTCTATTTCCAAGATTTTGGATCATCTTTACTATCATTATTCTGAATTCTTTTTCAGGTAGACTGCCTATTTCCTGTTCATTTGTTAGGTCTGGTGGGTTCTTATCTTGCTCCTTCACCTGCTCTGTGTTTTTCTGTCTTATCATTTTGCTTATGTTACTGTGTTTGGGGTCTCCTTTTTGCAGGCTGCAGGTTCGTAGTTCCCGTTGTTTTTGGTGTCTGTCCCCAGTGGCTAAGGTTGGTTCAGTGGGTTGTGTAGGCTTCCTGGTGGTGGGGACTAGTGCCTGTGTTCTGGTGGATGAGGCTGGATCTTGTCTTTCTGGTGGGCAGGTCCACGTCTGGTGGTGTGTTTTGGGGTGTCTGTGGACTTTTTATGATATTAGGCAGCCTCTCTGCTAATGGGTGGCGTTGTGTTCCTGTCTTGCTAGTTGTTTGGCATAGGGTGTCCAGCACTGTAGCTTGCTGTTCATTGAGTGAAGCTGGGTGCTGGTGTTGAGATGGAGATCTCTGGAAGATTTTCGCCATTTGATATTATGTGGAGCTGGGAGGTGTCTTGTGGACCAGTGTCCTGAAGTTGGCTCTCCCACCTCAGAGGCACAGCACTGACTCCTGGCTGTAGCACCAAGGAACATTCATCCACACGGCTCCTCAATTTGGTATGATTCGTTGTCTATTCATGTATTCCACAGATGCAGGGTACATCAAGTTGGTTGTGGAGCTTTAATCCGCTGCTTCTGAGGCTGCACAGAGAGATTTCCCTTTCTCTTCTTTGTTCGCACAGCTCCTGGGGTTCAGCTTTGGATTTGGCCCCGCCTCTGAGTGTAGGTTGCCGGAGGGCGTCTGTTCTTCGCTCAGACAGGACAGGGTTAAAGGAGCAGCCGCTTCGGTGACTCTGGCTCACTCAGGCCGGGGGCGAAGGAGGGGCACGGAGTGCGGGGCGAACCTGCGGCGGCAGAGGCCGGCGTGACGTTGCACCAGCCCGAGGCGCGCTGTGCGCTCTCCCGGGGAAGCCGTCCCTGGATCCCAGGATCCCGGCAGTGGCGGGCTGCACAGGCTCCCCGGAAGGGGGCATGGAGAGTGACCTGCGCTTGCACACAGGCCTCTTGGCGGCGGCAGCAGCAGCCCCATCGTCGCACGCCCGTCTCTGGGGTCCGCGCTTTCAGCCGCGGCTTGCGCCCGTCTCTGGAGCTCCCTTAAGCAGTGCTCTTAATCCCCTCTCCTCGCGCACCAGGTAACAAAGAGGGAAGAAAAAGTCTCTTGCCTCTTCGGCAGCTCCAGACTTTTTCTGGACTCCCTCTCGTCTAGCCGTGGTGCACTAACCCCTTCAGGCTCTCTTCCCGCCGCCAGCCCCAGTCCTCTCCCTGTGTTCAGACTGAAACCCGATACCCGAGCCTCAGCTCCCAGCCCCGCCCACCCCGGCGGCCGAGCAGACAAGCCTCTGGGGCTGGTGAGTGCTGGTCGGCACAGATCCTCTGTGCGGGAATCTCTCCGCTTTGCCCTCCGCACCCCTGTTGCTGCGCTCTCCTCCGCGGCTCCGAAGCTCCCCCCCTCCGCCACCCGCAGTCTCCGCCCGCGAAGGGGCTTCTAGTGTGTGGAAACCTTTCCTCCTTCACGGCTCCCTCCCACTGGTGCGGGTCCCGTCCCTATCCTTTTGTCTCTGTTTATTCTTTTTTCTTTTGCCCCACCCAGGTACGTGGGGAGTTTCTTGCCTTTTGGGAGGTCTGAGGTCTTCTGCCAGCGTTCAGTAGGTGTTTTGTAGGAGTTGTTTCATGTGTAGATGTATTTCTGATGTATCTGTGGGCAGGAAGGTGGTCTCCGTGTCTTCCATAGATGCTTTTAACTAAGTTCACAGACATATCTTTTCTCGTCAGTGGGAAACTTGCTTTCATTCTTACAACTCCAGAATCTTTTTTGACTTCTGAAATGTGGAAAAATATGGAAGCATCAAATTAAAGGAATAAAACTCATGAAGCCACTTACAGCCAGCCAATCTGGTTTCCAGGTATTAAATCATTTGCTCATTCATTCATTTCTTCATTTTGACAAACTTTTATTGAGCACTGTTGTTTTAGGTGTTGGGTTTCTAACAGCAAATAGTACACAGATTATATTCTCAAATTGCTCAATGTCCAGTCAATGAAACATACACATAACCAATGGTGAGAATACTGAGTAGTAAGTGCTATGGTAAAGGGTGCTATAGTTGTCCAATGGAGGGCCGCCAAACCAAACAGAATTGTTTGAATTGGTCCAGAAAGGGTGAGTTGGAGAATGAGCATTCCCATTGGAGAAAACTGCAGGTGGGAGGGCTCATAGATGGGAAATAACACAGGAGCTTCAGAAATCAGCAAGCGTTGACTGGACTCAAGACTAGGGGGAGCTGGGGAGGCAAGAGGGAGGGTGGATGGGATAGTGATTGCGAGAAGGCTGTAGAGATTGGCAAGGGTTCAGCGTATGAGGACCTTAGTGTTCCAAAGAGTTGAATTTTTCCATGAAAAGCCACAGGGGGGACCATTAAATGACTGCAGAAAGGTTAATTAGCTTAGCATTCTAGAAAGACTAATGGATTGGCAGAATGACTGTGATATGTTTCAGATGGGGAATTATGAAGCCTGAACAAAAGCTGTATGTTCGAAATGGAGAGGGGCGAGGGATGAATATCTAAAAGGTAGAATCAGTAGGGTGAGAGAGAAGGAGGAATTATAAAAGACTTCCAGATTTGTTTTGGTTTGGCTGACTAGGTGGATGGACACCTTGGTCATTCACCAAGATAGAAAATAAGAAGCTTTTTTTGTGGAGAAGATGTGTTCTGTTTTGATACATTAGGCTATATTGGCAGTTTGGGTTTGGAGAAGATGTAGATTGGTAACCATCATCCAAATATATCAACAGTTTTTAAAGTCTTGAGTTGAATGAGGTCACCAACGAGACTTATAGGGTGAAAGGGTCAGAGGGCCAAGGATGGTACCCTTGGGACACTGACATTTTAGTAGTGAGTGGAAGACACACAGACTTCAAAGGAGACTTAAGACTAGGGTGACCAACTGCCCCACTTTGCTCTGGAGTAAGGGGTTTTTCGGGATGAGGCACTTTCAGTGCTAAAACTGGGATGGTCCCAGACGAACGGGGATGGCTGCCCCAGAAAGGAATGGCTAGAAAATGTAGGGAGAACAATATGATGTGAACAAGAGTGTTCAAAGGAAGAAAGAGTGGGCCCCAAATGACAATGCAGGGAGCATGTCAGGTAAGCATAGAAACGCCCTCTGAATTTGGAAAGATGAGAAGTTTCAGGGGCACTTTTTTCTTTTTTAAAAAATTTATTGAAGTATGATTGATTTACAGTGTTGTGTTTAATTTCTGCTGTATAGCAAATTGACTCAGTTATGATATATATATTCTTTTTCATATTCTCTTCCATTATGGTTTATCACAAGATATTGAATATAGCTCTCTGTGTTATACAGTAGGACTTGGAAAAATTTTTCTTTATTTTTAAAGCTGAATAATATTCCATTGTATGTTTATACGACATTTCATTTATCCATTCATCCTCCAATGGAAACGAGGGTTGCTTTGATCTGTTGGTTATTGTGAATATTGCTGCTACAATCATGGGTTTACAAATATTATTTCAAGTCCCTGTTTTTAATCCTTTTGATATACACTCAGAAATGGACTTGATGAATTATATGGTAATTCTATATTTAATTCTTGAGGAGCTGCCACAATATTTTCCAAAGTGGCTCCACCATGTTATGTTCCCACCAACAATGCATCAGGTTCCAATTTCTTCACACCCTCATCAACACTTGTCATTTTTTTTTCATATTAGTTATCTGAATGCGTGGCAAGTGGTATCTTGCTGTGGTTTTTATTTGCATTTCTGTAATGATGAGTGATGTTGATCACTTTTTTCATGTTCTTGCTTGCCATTTGTACATGTTTAGAGAAGGTTCTATTAAAGTTCTTTGCCCACTTAAAAATAAGGTTGGTTTCCTTTTGGTTGAGATGTAGGTATTTTTATTTTATTTTTTAAATTTTTATTGGACATGGGTACTTTTAAGATAGAAGATAAGAGTTCATGAGAAGTGCAGACAGAGCTATAGGATCTTTTGCAGAGCTTTTTAAATAACAAGATTCTAGTCTTTTTGCAATCTTGGTTATTCTGTGCCAACTATTGTAGAATGTACAGAAGAAGAGAAAATGATCTCAGGTTCCTGGGTGAGGGAAAGGTAAATTTTCTACTGTTTCTATGCCTAAATTATATCTGGTTATGTTTTGATAAGCTCTTATGATTCCCTAAGTGAACATATTTTATTTGAGCCAAGACTGTGGACGACCTGGCCCTTGAATCCCATTGAATCTGGTTTAGGAAGTTGTTCTTTCTCATTCTCCTTTCCATAAATTGTGCAAGCCTCTGATGGTTATTTTTCCTTTACATGTTCCTACATGACTGGAAAACGAATACTTGCAATATTGAGATATTAGAGTTCTTAAGATGAAAAAAAAAAAGGCCTTTAAACATCTTAGGATACGCCTGAAACTAACACAACATTTAAATCGACTATACTTCAATTAAAAAAAAATCTGAAATATGACCACAACAAAAATTTTTAGGAAATAGAGGAAAAATCAGAAAAGAGCATGAGGTGAGAACTGGAGAAGAGATGAAGGAATTCTGCTTGGAGCTTTGTGAAGAGTACCTCTGCCACTGGAAGCATAGAGTCCTCATTACGACAGAGAGGGCTCCATTCTCCTTGGCAGTTGCTGTCTGTGTCTTGTTTGGGACTCTTCCAAATGTGCTTTTGCTCCCATCTCACCAAGACGTTGGAAGTTTGCCTCATTTATTCCTAGTAATTTTTACGGCTCTGTTCTAAGCAGCTTAGTGATTATGCTTTAACAGCATGGGCAAACGATGATGAAGGGAACATGATCGGGTAGGAGATACTTGAAACAGGAGCTGGAGTTACAGTTCTGCTCCCAGGTGTTGGCTTACAGGTTGCTCTGCCCACTCCTTGGTTGGCTGCTCCTGGATATTTCCTTTTTTTTTTTTTTTTTTTTTTTTTTCACTCTCTCTTTCTCCTTTTGATAGCCTTAAGTCTTCTACGACTATTTTGTCTGAGGTTCCATTTAGCTGAACAATCATTCTTGGAGGACCTATTATCTGCTAGACATTTTGATCTATTCTGGGTTTGAAGAGATGAATCAGACAGTTTCAGGGAAGACAGGTATCTGGAAGCATCGACCCCAAAGTTAAGACAGTAATCTTGCAACATCTACCATGGAAGCAAAAACTGAATTATATACTGAAAATATTGCATACAGTAACCCTTCCTCCTTAAGCTCTGAGCAAGGTGAGAAGGTCAGGAGAGCATATTTTCATGTTTCCTGTTCATATGACCATTTAACAATGAAAAAACTTATTAAGCTGCTGGTATGTGATCCACACTCCTTTGATCCTCGTAACAACCCCATATGCGGT
Organism: Hyperoodon ampullatus; assembly: GCF_949752795.1. Classification (NCBI taxonomy): domain Eukaryota; kingdom Metazoa; phylum Chordata; class Mammalia; order Artiodactyla; family Ziphiidae; genus Hyperoodon; species Hyperoodon ampullatus. Next base: position 62,435,157 of record NC_136925.1, on the reverse strand, counting down.
ACTATTATTACCCCATTGACTATAGTAACAGGGACACAGAGGGATTAAGAAACCCTTCAAGGGGTAAACAGCTAGTAAGTGGCTGAGCCAGAATTCCAGTTCAGGCAATCTGCCTGTAACCCCTCCTCTATGCTGTGTCTCCACTGATCACCACTAGAAATCACTGGAGTGGTACACAGCTGCTCATTAATCATTAATCATGGGGGGATGGGGGAAGGGAAGTTACATCTCAAATGTTGCATTCTTTGGGTGAGTGAGAAAAGGTAGTAGCCATCTAAAGCCATCCTCTTATTTTTCTACCAACGCATTTTTGGACTAGTCCAACGTCCTAGTATAACTTCAATACATTGTATTTCAGTGTAATGATTACCGACTTGGGTCTTGATTTGGAAATTACACCGTAGTTGAAATTGGTGCTTGTTGTTGGTAGTAGAATTACCATATAACCTTTTCATTTCTAGAGAATATTGGATTATAGACCCTGTGATTCTAGGAGGAAGAGGGCCTCTGCATATAATGTTAGCAGAAGATGTGGTTGCATTTGAAAATCTTTTTTTTATTAGTTTCTGCTTTATAACAAAGTGAATCAGTTATACATATACATCTGTTCCCATATCCCTTCCCTCTTGCGTCTCCCTCCCTCCCACCCTCCCTATCCCACCCCTCCTGTCGGTCGTTTGAAAATCTTGACTGAACTCTCTGGGATTCTAAATAAAAATTCCAGGAAGGCTTGAAGGCTTCTGGGCAGCAAGATCACTTCCAGGGAAAAAGAGATATTTAATTTTCTAGCAAGTTCTCAAATTTCAAGAATGGCCTCTTTCTTAAATTAAATGTTAATAAGGAATCACTGTACACAGGGTTGCTGTCTAAGCAATCTCTTTCTCTTCATGTTCTCCATTGCTTTTTGAGAGCCAACTTTGATTAAACGTAAGAGGGCTTGAGTGGAGCCATTTTTTTCCCAGCTATTTTCTGGGGCTCTTTTTCTCCCTGAACTGAATGTGGCCGGGCACAGGACCCTGAACTTAGATTAAAATATGGATGTTGCTTGATTTACACTTTACAAAGGGATTACATGCATTTCCAATGTAAGTATTTATCAAAAATCATTTACTTATTAGTATCCTCTTTTAGTCTTTGCTGCTACATGATGTTCTCCATCATTAAAGAGTGGCCCACTTGGTTGGTCAGGGGTAAATTTCTTTCCATTTTTCAGATGTATTATACCTTTCCATTTCATCCGGAAAGCTGGCAGGTTTGATGACCTTTTCTATTACAGCAAGCTGCCTGGGCTCACAGCTGACCTCTGGGGACACAGTACAAAGGAGACTTGAAAAGTGTTAGCTACAGACCCTATCTCTGCCTCCAGACTATACACAGAATCTATAACAGTAGTATTGCTGGGCTTGGAGTCCCCAGAGAAGAAGCAGAGCTGGTTGTATGCCAAGATCTCCACGTCATTGCTGTTTCTTAAAGAGCCTGCTCCCACCACCCCTTCCTAGCCCAGGCTCTCTGGGTTTGGAGCCCCTAACCACTCTCTGGGTAACTGCATGTAAATTGCTGATGCCCAGAACCTCCCTGGGACCATCACAGTCAGTCCAGACCATAAGTCACCTCGTCCAAGAGCTCCGGGCTCCCCTTTTCCCTAAGGCTTGGAAGTGGATCTAGGAGGGCTCTGTAAATCCCTGAGGGTCTCCTTCCAGCCACAGAGGGAATGTTCGGGCCAGTTCTCTGGGCAGTTGAATGTCCGGCTTAACCCACCCTCCTCCACCTGGTTTACCACCTAAGAATAATGCTTCCTCCATTGATTATCTTCTTCTATTGCCTCAAACCCCATGTTATTCTGATCTAACCTTCTTTTACCAGAGTCCTCCTTCCTGACCCTTATATTACGTTCTCTGGAGCTCCCAGAATAGGATAAACACACGATTATGCACTCTGTCTCTGCACCTGACATTCCTTTATCCTTTATGATTCAACAGAAAAACTGTCCCACCCCCAAGACTCTGCTTTCAAGATGCCTCTCAAATGGAGGCCATTCATTGCCAACTGTCCTTCATGTCAGTGTTGGGAAATAGGATCAGTGCCCCCTTACATCTTACTGCCACTTCTCGAGCATTAGTTCTCTACCCTCATTAAGGATTCAAAAACTCTAAAACTCTTCTTCCTGGGGTTCTTGACATGTAGCAGTACCACCCCGTTGTCTGTGCCATCACTGACGTTCCATAGTCTCTATTACAGTTACTGGAGAGGTCCCAGGCTTCTCACCCCAAGTCCTGCCATCATCCTGTGTGTCACGATTTTATTACCAAGTCGATAACTTGTCTGCCACCAGGTCCTTTTTTTTCTTATCTGCATTAACTTTCTCCTCCATGTCCTGAAGCTACCCACTCCTGTGGCCAGCGCTCCTGGATCTGTCCTTACATCTAATTGCTTTGCTTCCAAAAGAATAAATGAATAAGTAGATTGGAGTATCTGGAACATTAATGATGATGAGAGTGAAGAAGCTGAAATGTGGAACAAGACTCACATCGTCATCTCCAGATGGCAGATGCTAGAGGGATTTTCAAGACTTTTTTTTTTTTCTAAGACAGATCTGAATTAGTAAGGGAAGAATATAGGAGAAAGAAACAAAGATGTGCTTTCGATCCTCCTTCCTGTAAGACTTCTCCAGACTTTCCCCCCAAATATGCAAAAACAACCATATCTCAAACCTGAAGCAATCTGTCCCAGTAGCTTCACTCAGGGGAAATCTGGAAGACGTGTAGGTGCTGTGTGTGTGTGTGTGTGTGTGTGTGTTGGGGATGATGCCATGGGAGGTAAAGCACAGGGTGGATGGGTGAGGAGTGTCAAGGCTGAGCAGCAGCCCCCTTCCCCACAACATTCATGGCCACCTAGAACCTCAGAATGTGACCTTCCTTGGAAATAAGGTCTTGTAGATGTAATTGGTTAAGATGAGGTCAGACTAGATTAGGGTGGATACTGATCCCATGACTGGTTTCCCAAGGAACACCTGGAAACCACCAGAAGCTAGAAGAGGCAAGAAAGGATTTTTTTCTGGAGTCTTTAGAGGGCGCAGGCTCTGACAACACCTTGGTTTCAGGCTTCGGCCTCCAGATCTGTGAGAGAATAAATTTCTGTTGTATTAAGCTCCCCGGCTTGTGGTAATTTGCTACAGCAGCCCTAGGACACTGATACAGCAGGGGATTAGTAATTTTTTTTCTGCTTGGTTATTCTTCCTTAAAGGCTTATTTTCCTTCACATAAGACAAATCAATACAAGCTCACTCACCTTGCCATTTCTCCTCCTTGGCTCCTGTCTCCATCGACAGCCTCATTTGAGTTAGAAGAATTGAATAACCTCTTGCAGCAAACGGAACATAGCTCCACCAGTGTTTTTAGCTGATAAAAGCTACTAAGTGGCAATAGTGTACAAAATAGTGTGCAAAGCACTCCGAGTACATTAGCTCTAATTCTCACTCCAAAGCTGCAAAATAGGCTCTATTATTATTGTTTCTGAAGCGAAATTAAGCCTCAAAGATCACTTTTTACAAGTGACTTGTTTTATATGGACAAAGTTGAATGATATACCTGACATCTGGTCAGAGCCTTTGCCAACCACGTGTAAAAAATTTGTCCCTAAAACAGCTCTAAATATGACAAGGAAGAAACAAGGACTCTGTCCAGTCATTGCTTGCTCCGTGCTTTGTTTTCTGGCCCCAGTAAAACTTTATTAACATATTCAAGTCAGGTGTCCTCCCCTCCCCCCTTAATCCGAAGGCAATTTTCCATGACACTCGCACAGACCCAAACTCTCCGCAGACTGAGGCCCACACACAGCCCTTGCTCTGTGGGCTGCTTGCCCCATTGGAGGCTCTTCTCATCTCATCTTGCTCAGAGGCTGGTACCGGGGTCTCCGGGATTCACTGTGTAGAGACTGAACCATCACCATCAGGGCAATGGCCTTCGGCTGCCTGCCTGCCTCTTATGTAGGTGGTTGGTAGAGTTAAGTGTTCCCTCAATCGTGCTAAGAACTGGAAACCTGCTGTTAAAGTGAAAGTTGATCAGAGTGAAAAAAAAAATTTCAGCCTTCCCATTAGAGTTTAAGATCAAGAAAGCTTCAGTTGCAAAAAGGTATTTTTTGGTAAACTTTTAGTGGGATGATTGATACATTTTTAGTAACGAAAGTCAGTAGAAGCATCTAAGAACTATTTCACATCATGTTACATAACCTGAGAATTGAAAGATCTGTCAGAACTTTTTGTTCTTCCCCAAGTCAGTCAGGTTAACACTTGAAAATTCGTCTGTAATTCTAGAATATATTTTTCACTTATGCTAGTATGTGATACCATTGGTATTTTGTTTTCATTTATAAGTTATTTTTCATCAAGTGTGGATGAAAGTCCATTGATATGTCAAGTCTGACTCTCTGGTTAGAAAGGTCCAAACAAAAATATAACAGCGGGAAGTGGAAAGGGATAAATAACCCCAAGAACTGACCCTTCATTTTGATCCCTTAGGCATACTTTGCTGACAACTTAAAAAATGCACTTGTAGTTGCTTCCTGGGAAAAAAAAAAGCAAGAGTCAGTTATGTGTGATTGCAAGTGCTTGAAACAAAGATAAAATAGGAGATTCATCTGCTGCTCTCATGTTCCTTTGTAAAGATGAGGGTTGGGATTTATCTCTGTCTTTTCTTGGATTGTGTAGTACAACAGGGGACTTTTATTAGCTCTGCAAAGAAAGCAATTTAGTGGTCCTTCTGTAGGTTTTTTTCTATTTGGATGGGAAAAAACTAGAAATCTTTGGGCATCAAGTTTTTTCAGGGGAATTATCTTTGCCCTCACCACTCAGAAGAGTAGGCTCGTAAACTGGGAGGAGAAAACCTTTTGTCTTCCTAAATCATTTTCCTAGAAACAAAGCAAGTCTACCAGATAGAAATCAGCAAAATCAAAAAACAACATCTGCATTCAAATTATCGGGACATTTATTGTTCCAATAGGAACTTGTTTGTTTGGATTTAAATGTTAACATATTGTTCTGATATGATTTTCAATTTATCAGTCAAAAATATGTTTTTTCATTTAAGAAACATTTGTTTTGTACTTTCTGTACTACACTGTGGAGAATATATTAAAAAGGATAGTTATTCCTGTTATCAAGGAACTTGTAGATCAGGGGGCGAAGGGGATGTTGGGTTTTGCTAATACTTAATTGAGTGCTTTCTGTGTGCCAGGCACTGTTCCAAGTGCTTTACATGCATGAAATCTTTCAATCTTCAGAAACGCTATGAAATTGGTATTATTTTTTATCATCATTTTACTGATAAACTGAGGCACAAAAAGTTTGGAAACTTGCCCAAGGTCAGACACCTAGTAAGTGGTAAATTCAAGCCACAAACTCAAGCAAGTTAACCACAATGTTATATTAGGTCTCAAGTTGGGCAGAAAATACACACACACATCAATAATAAATAACTAATAATCACTGACAAAACTAAAGCAAATGATAAACAGGGAGATCATTGTGGGTTGTGGTCAAGGAATCCTTCATGATATGAAACCAAAATTAGATCCAAACAGGATCATTTATATTGTCTTCTTGGAGCTGTGCATTAGCATATGGGAGGTTCAGAGAAGCATGCAGGAGAAGAGCCTGGGTGTTTAATCCATTGTTTCTCAAATATCTTTGGCTATGAAGCCTTTTTTTTTCAAGGAATACTTAACATCTTTTAGCATATGCATTATCAAGCATAGTTTGGGAGAAGAGAATCTGTTTTAGGATCATCTATTTACAGAGACTCCCCTGGATTCTCCACCTCTGCTGTCAGTGGCCAGAATCTAATATTACAAGAGGAAGGGCCACTGGAAATTTCTATGGATAGAATTTATAGGATATAAATGGAATTCATGAAAAACTTGACAGTGTATCAAGTTTTGTTTGTTAACTAAATAACCGGGTTGTATTATCATTACCTCAAGGAAAGGTTGACAGACTGGTTCTCTCTGGTTGGGCTGAGGAGTACTTACTTTACAGTCAGAGAAGACAGTTCCTTATTTGTCCCTGTTCTTATTAGTGTATCCTTCGTACCCTAGGGACACTGTCTTCCTCTATAATCATTTTTTACAATATTTTGTCCATATTATAAGGATTGTTTTATAGTCAAACTGGTCACCTGTAAATATAGTCATGCTCAATGTCTATTAATGGGTCTTGTGGTTTCTTTTGCACAAAAAAGTACAACCTAGAGAAAGCAAAAGTCATATCCCAACTCCCGCTTTGTAGATTTTTGTTCTTTAAATGACGTAAGAATTTATATTTGCTGAGTACCCTCTTTCTGCTAGAAACTATGCTATATGTTTATCTATGTCCTCTAATTTTGACCTCACACTGCCCTGGGAGGTAGATGTTCCTCTCGATTTATACATCTGGAAATGGAGGCACAGAGAAGTTAAACTGACTGCCTGGGGTGAAACAGCATGTGATAATGAGGGATTTGAATTCTGGTCTGTCTGACTCCAAAGCCTTCACTTTTGAAACTCTACCGTACGACTTCCTTAAAAGGAAAAAATTATTGGAGATTAAATCAGCACTTGCAATACTAGAATTTAAAGTATTTCAGGCAATTGAATCAAAAATACACTGTTGCTTAGATGACTAAGCGAGGCAATCATGCATCTGCAAACCATATCAGCTAAAACTTAAAATTTGTCTAATAATCTCTCTGGTTTACTTAAAAAAAAATCATGGACTGTTTCACAGCTAAAAGCTCCTCATTTAGTCATTATTCAAATGTTTGTCTATTACATTCCCACGTAGGCAGGACGGAGTCTTCTCCCTCCTCCGACACGTTGTTAGGAAATGCCTCTGCTTTCCGTCCTGCTCTAGGGCAGGCAGTAAGCTTTAGCTGAGAACACATTTGGAGATGTGTGAATGAGTGAACCAAGTGTATCCTGGAAGCACCAGCCCATGCCTGATCCTGCAGAGCCTGTGAAAGCCCAGCAAACTTTCTGGGGACTGACGCAGAGGACCAGAGCTATCACCAGCTGGATTTGGGGCTTTGGTGACATAGATGCAAGGGAGATAAATGACTCTTATTTTGTTCTTAGGAGCTGTTTCCTTCACAGAAATTTCTGAGAAAACTGGTAACTAAAGATACACTATCTTCTATTCTAGAACATAGAGGACTAAACAGAAAAGTAGGCTGTAGTTGAGGCAAGAGTTTTCACTGGGTAATCTTCTTACCCAGTCTTGCCAATAAATGAGTACATAAACTAATCAACCTGTTTTAAAAAATATATATAAAAATGAGTTTGTCTTCCCAGTGTAAGATCACTAGCATCTCTTTACTACATTATTCTCCATATATTCTCCACATTCTTACCACGTGTGAATGGCTATTTGTAAAGCGTCTTATAATTTAAGAGGAGGGAACTTGTGTCTCTGAAAAGCCTACCATGTACCAGACAGAGTGCTAGGTGCTTTTTGTATGCAATCTCTTTTAATTGCGTAACAAAACCAGAAACAACACCAAAACCATAACAAAACCATTATTGTCTAGAAATAATTTTGTAGAGGTTCAGTAACTTGCCTGAAGTCACAGAATATGTTAGTGACAGAACCAAGAATGGGACCACTTTTGTCCCCACATCTTATCTGCACTATATTACGTTATTCTCCTGGAGGTAAGCCCTCACAGATGTCCTCATGAAATCTCTAAGAAGAGTTCACTGGTAATGCCAATCTCTGACACAACTCTGAATGCTCTGGAGGGATTGGGTCATTTTATATCCCAAGTATCTAGCCCAACCTCTGGCACATAGTAGATCCTCAATCAGTATTTGTTGATTTACATTATTCCAATTTCCAGTGCGGAAAAGGCAATTGTGGCTTGCTGATCTCACAAGGTTACTAACTTTGGTTGTGATAGTCCTAATTTTTCCAATCCTGTTTTCATTGGGGTAAGGCTACACAGTTATGGAATCACTCTGACTGCCCAGATGGCATTTGCTTTTACTTATCCCTGTATAGTTCATGTGTGTGTTACAATCCTAGGTCAACGCCTTTTACACAATAGATTCTTTTTTCCCTTGAATTTCCTACTTTATGGCAGTGACCAATATTGCAATCATGACAAAGTTTAAATCAAGCAATGTTGCAGTAAGCTGAAAGGAATATAGACCCTTGACTTGAAAGACCATGGTCGCATAAGATTCTACAGGAGTTAACAATTGTCAAACGGAAATTTCTTCTTAGTGAATTCTGTTTTCCAAATTTTTGACTGTGTGACATAGCAAAACAGCTTGTACAAATACACTTACTTGCTTACGTTTCTACATGTAAATAGAAAGATATTTTGTGAGAGACTGAGAGCAGCATATATTGTTTGTTGAAATTTACAGTTTTACACAAATGAACATACATTACCAAAGAGAAGAACGAATGCCAGTGTTTTTCTGTATTATGGAAATTCACACACACACACACATACATACACACAAAACAGATTAAAGCACACTACAAAATATTGTTCTTATTGGCACCACGTAGACTTTCACACTTAAAACATTTTCTGTCATTTTTAATATTAATATTTGATTGTATAGTAAAAATTTGCCAATTGAACTTTTCTTTAAAAATATACTTTAAATATAAATATGAATAAATAGCTCTATTTTGCCTCTTTGGTATGAAGCAGCATATACTATATTTATTGCAATAATAGATTTTCCTTTAAAAAAATTCGTTGATTTAAATTCAATTGCTTACATAGGCTTGGCCTATTTGACGATGTGTCTGCTAGGTTCCTGGGTACATTTGAAAGTCATGTCTGACCTTTACTTGGGAAACCACTGGGGTCCCACTTTTTTTTTTTTTTTTGGCGGTACGCAGGCCTCTCACTGCTGTGGCCTCTCCCGTTGCAGAGCACAGGCTCCGGACGCGCAGGCTCAGCGGCCATGGCTCACGGGCCCAGCCGCTCCGCGGCATGTGGGATCCTCCCAGACCAGGGCACGAACCCGTGTCCCCCACATCGGCAGGCGGACTCTCAACCACTGCGCCACCAGGGAAGCCCTGGGGTCCCACTTTTGATTTTGATTGGATGATATGGAGTGTGGACAAATGAAAAAAGTGACTTTGCATTCAGACATGGAGAAGCATTAGGGAATCAGTGAGATTCTGAATACAAATCTTAACAAAATGAACATGAGGAGACTATGTAAAGATACAAGACTGTTCCTGGGAACCATGGGTGGTGGGTTTTTTTTTTTTCCCTCCATTTCCAGATAGATTTAGACACTCAGTTGTCCTGCCTGAACTGTTCTATTGTTCTTGCTGGCTTCCAATCCTGAAATGCAAGACCATAGTTTTCACAAGTAAGTCCACTATGTTTCCACAACCTAAAACATTGTACCTCATTCTCATTCATATATGAATTTGACAAATGTGGATCAGAAAAATATCAGGACTCAGGGGAAATGCAGAGCTGAATGGTGGCCCTTTTTCCCTATCTTGGTACTAACTGGCAAATGATGGCTTCATGGACATGGCTGTTTCTGCAGCCCCTGGTGGAATGAGTCCAGTACATGGCTGCATCTGTGCTCTTGACCTTGACCTTGAATCTGACTGGTTGGCTGGTAACATGTTACCTGGTGAGAATCAGAATATTTTCATATTGCAATATTTTTAAGAATTATCTTTATTTTAATTGTTTATCTAGACATGCCAGTGGATATTTTGGCCACATTTTGAGCAAAAACTCACAAGGTGTGTGTTTTTTTTTTTTTTTCCAAACCTCACGTGTGTACACAAAACAACACAATTGTAAGGGTTTGCGTAAAAGAACAAAGCATAAGAAATACAGTGAGATACAAGCTCATAACCAATGTTCAAATAGGTGAGCAGATCTGATTCAACATGAGAAAAGGTTACAAAACAAGTCTGTGGCTTGTAGGAAGCACTACCTGGTGACAGCTTTGCAGGACACGCTCCACATCCCATTGCGGGAAGCCTTAGGCAGGTAGAAACAGAGCAGGATTTTCACTCAGGCTAGCAGGGAGTTATGGGGAGGTCAGCGTTCCAGGAACAAGGTTCTGACTGTTCACAGGTGCTGTAAAAAGAAAAAGGCTTTGCCTATCAGGCCTGGCAGTGATATCTATTCTCTCTCTCTTAATTTGATTTTAACTTTAGCTTTCACTTACTAAAAATAGCTTTTTGATTCCTTTCTTCTCAAGCATTGAAGGAATTAAACTCAGGAAGTCAGCTCGTGATGGTCCAGGGACTAAGAGAAAAAGAATGTGAAGATAAAGCCCACAGATGATTCAACAGCTGTGTCTTAACTAGTAATTGGACACTGGACACCTTCTATTGAAATATTGCTAGAGAGCCACCAGTAGGCAGGAAAAAAAAGAGTTTTCATATTCTTTTTCTTTATTTTTTTTTTTTTTGGTCAAAGAATGAGAAACTCAAGAAATCTCCAGATGGTTGAAAGAAGGAGACAAATGTATCTAGTTTATGCATCACATCTCATTTTACTTCAAATTTTTATTGTACTAGTAGCTGCTTCATAGGCTTAACTGTTAGATATTTGGTAGTTTTCTCTGTGAGCTCTTCTTCAAGACCTAATACACTTTTGTCCTATAAATTGGGAACTACTAAAACCACGTCCAATCTTATTTATTTAAATTATTATATAAATATAGTTTAAACAAAGTCCATTTCCTAAACTCAAAGTAGAGGCTCCATTAGCTAAAATAGCATCTTCTTTCTTATCTCTACTGTATCTTCCCCAGTAACTGCTTTCCTTGATTTGACCTCATGTACTTTAAAAATAGACTACTCAAAAGCCCAAACCAAACCACAATAAGAGAGGTTTGGAAGCAGAAATACATTCAATACATTCTCTTTTGGGGCTTCACCAAGCTGAGAGCTTCAGAGTATTAAAGCAATAAAAAATCATGTGTCAGTTCATAGTTATTACAGGAAAAAAACCCAAAGTTAGTGTTAAGTTTTCACAACTTCCTTTCTTACCCATATCAGTAATTTCAACTTATCATCCACCCATTTCATGAAGTTTTCACACTTTCTTTAGTACCATCTGACAATCTCTTCTGCTTTAATGAAAGTTCAACCAGCTTTCCAAATTTCCTCTAAACCTTTATTCTGCAAGCCTCGGTCTTTCTGCAGGAACTTAATACAATCCAGTCAAGTTTCTAACATTTCATTTGTACGTTAGGAGGAAAGAAAAAAAAAAAAAGAGTTGCACTTAGGAAATGAGAGTTAGCTGACATTCCATCAGCTTTTGCGAAACACCTTGATAGCGGCAGAAACGATCTTAATATCATCCTCCCACTGCCAATTGTTTAAGGTAAAACGAAAGGGGGCACTGCCAATTTTCATCTAACATTAGTTATGCTAGAACTTCTAAAGAAAAGGTTCAATGCACAGAGTTTAGCTGACTAGAGAAGAAGCCTGTAATAAATTGATTTTCCGGCCAAGTATATGCAGAAAAAATGGCAACAAAAACCTGCCCAGGAAGGTAAATTCTATCAGACAGCTGAGATATTTTCTTTCTTTAAATTATGTTAACGTCTGCTAAACAGTCACGTAGTTGTTCACATGAAATGAAGGAAAAAGGAAAATCCAGTTACTATTGACACCAAAGAAATGCACGCCAACCATAAACCAAAGATGCTTTGGTACTGTAGCCAGAACAGACGACAGTGTGCTAGGGGAGCAGGGAAGTCCCTGATGGATAGATGACGGGGTCACGGAAGGTTTGTGAGACCTGCTCTGTGTCCCGCGAGGCTGACACACTGCCATGTCCATGACAAGAGTCGTATAAACACAAGCTTATCAGCTGGCTTGTTAAAACAGAGTGCAACATCGCTGTGTTGAAAGTGACTTCAGGCTTGCTGAAGGGTCTTGTTCATCTGAGGAAACAATGCTTGGTGCCATAGATTACACACTATGGTCTCAAGCGGAATGCATGTGAAGTTTCCAAAATATTTCCTCAAAGACTTTATTCAGTTTTGCTTTGTGACCTTAGCTGGAAAGCAGAAAGATGGATATGGGAAGGCAGTTCAGAAGGACATCTGTGAGGACTTAAGTTGGGCAGCTTTCAGAAGATGAAAGATGTTTAAAGTTAAGGCTTTTATCTGCAAACAATAGTATATTAATAAACTCTATACCATATTTACAAATGCATTCTCTTGTATTAAAACTAACAGTATTCTGTTCACAGTGCCATTGTTTATACAGGTAGCAATCCCATAATACTCATGTATTTTGGCATGGGAATCAGTAGCGCTTGATATTTACAGAGAATGTACAGGTGTGAATATAAACATGTCACTGAATCTGAGTTATCGATAAAAGACAGATTGGCAAATGGTGCAAACGAATGAACTGTACAGCACCTTCCCCTTGGATCGGATAGGAAACGTGGTTTCTTAATTGAGAAGATGCCAAATCTCTGACCCAAAGTGGCATAAAGTCTGTAAGAAAACAGTGAACCCCCTGTTCGAGTTTGGGTACATTGAGTAATGTTTGCCCATAGTTTTAGATCCATTGTCTAGTGCATAAAATAGAAAAGTTAAAAAGATTTATTATTATTTTTATAATAATAATTATTATTAAAATAGAAGGTACTTTCTCTCACGCTCTCACTTGTGCTCTTGCACCTGAAACCAATATCCTTGGAGTTCCAAATATGCTGGTGTTTTTGTCATGCAGATCAGCAGTCCGAGGGCCAACGCTAAAAATGCTCTGGACTTAGGAAGTGCCGCCTGTCTCAGTGTGACCCAGGACCCGAGGGGCCCACAGCAGGAGCACCTCTTTCTTACTCCCCAGTCTTCACCTCGAGGGCCAAGCCGGCCCCTGGAATCAGCTCCCTCATGGCGGAATGGAGCTGCTTATTTCGGCAGCTAATGCTGAGGTGACGGATGGCTTCTGTACACTTGGAAAAAGGAGGGAGGCAGGTGAGTGGGAGAAGGGTGGCGTTCCAAAGAGCCCCAGGACGACACCCAGAGAGGGGCTGGGTTTACCGGCAAGAGCCCCTCAGAGCAGCTGCCCTCCCAGAGGCCTCTGCGCGAGGAGGCTGGCACTCTCAGTGTGCAGAGCAGGGGGCAGGCCTGGCTGGAACTACGGGGCGTCGCCTTCGGTCACGGTCTGCCCCTCAGCCTCGGTCCCTGGGCCGGCGTGGTCCGGGCCGCCGCTGCCACCGCCACCGCTGCTGCTTCTGCGCTGGTTGGGCAATAGCCTCTTCCACTGGGCTTTGTTGTGTGCCAGGTGGCATAGCATGCTCTCAGACAGGGTGCTGTGTCCCGTGAAACGGGCCCATTCACGGAAGAGGGGCTCCACGATGTAGGTCATGAAACCTGGAACAGGCAAGGCCAAGCTCATCACCAGCAGGGCAGTAAGACCTACTTCTTCCTCCCTAACAAACATGACAAGGCCCACGATGTGCTGGGCCCGTGGGTAAGAAGGCCACCAAGATGCGGTCCCTGCCCTCAGTGTCGAAGCATAAGATATGTCACCTTGGGCTTGGCATCTAACCTCTCAGTGCCTCAGTTTCTGCAGTTGTAAAAAGGCTTTAAGAAGGGTACCAAACCCATAGGGTTGTTATGACAATGAAATGACTGAACACATGTGAAGATGCTTAGAAAGCTCCTGGCACATAATAAACAATAAATATTGGCTATTATTATTTGAAGAAGGGGGAAGACATATAAAGAAAAAAGTTAAAAAAAGTTTGTGCTAGAACTAAGGAGGGTGGGTGGGGGAGGGGAGGAAAGAGCAAATGATACCAGGAAGGGGCACCTTGTTGATTTAGACCATCTGAAGAATTCATACATCTACTCCATAGGATATTTTTTCAGGATTATCATTTCACAGTTTTGTCTTACTTTCAATTATGTTAAACAACTAGGTGTAGGTAATAAAAGTTCATTCGTCTTCAATACAGATTTTTACCTGCATAAAAGTTCTGCTTGAATGACTAGATAAGATGGATTGATATGAGACTTCTTTGTTTGCATGTCTGTCCTCTTAATTATTTTAGCCTTGTTGCTTTCTAACCATGTTTCACAATGTGCTTTCCATATTAAATATGATTTATTAAAGCAAGGATAACTTCCAGTCTAGGCTGGAATAACTGGACTCATCACAAATTTGGATATATTTAGGTTTCATTGTATTTCCCTGAAATGTAGGTATGGGGAGAAAAGGCAAGTGTTTTTCAGCTAACAAAATCTTCCAACAACGAACCCTGTATGTTTACAGGCATGTGAATTATAAGGCCCTTGAGGATGCTATAGAGATGAAAAAAGAATGCAGCAAAGCAAAATGTTATTGTACATGCCTGCATCATCTCATCAGATGTGAAATATGATTTAAATAGTATAAGATTATTTTAGATTACCTGAACCTGAGGAGGAAGGTTAAGCCAGTGACTTACTGTCTACATCTTGATAAGGTTATGCAGGGAGTCAGCAAGCAAGGATTTCATTTTGGAATGTTCTTGCTTGCTATTCTTGAATTTTCTTCACCTCCTTCACAATCTCCGTATCTAATTTTGATATCTTTCATCTTTTTTTTTGTTTTTAATTTAATTTATTTATTTATTTATTTTTGGCTGCACTGGGTCTTCGTTTCTGTGCGAGGGCTTTCTCTAGTTGCGGCAAGTGGGGGCCACTCTTCATCGCTGTGCGTGGGCCTCTCACTATTGCGGCCTCTCTTGTTGCGGAGCACAGGCTCCAGATGCGCAGGCTCGGTAATCATGGCTCACGGGCCTAGTTGCTCTGCGGCATGTGGGATCTTCCCAAACCAGGGCGGCTTGAACCCGTGTCCCCTGCATTGGCAGGCAGATTCTCAACCACTGCGCCACCAGGGAAGCCCGATATCTTTCATCTTAAGAGAGATTAGATATTAGGTATCTAAAAAGATAGTGTGCAATATTATACTATTCTAAAGTTTAAGTTGTGAATATTTATGAGGTTTACCTTAAGTATAAAAAAAGTTACAAATCCCACATTTAAGAATCCAGTACTTAAAAATCAACTCATTTTCTTCCTGAAATTACTCTGGAATTACACCTCTGTATTTCTACTCGTCAGATATAAAGACCTCTTATAGGAGATAGAAGAGTGATTGTAAAGTCTGAAGAAACACCATGAGGCAGTTTTTCACATGAAGAAAGGCTTCTGCACAATCAGATTTGGGAGGCTGCCCCATAGGTTCCTTGTGTATTTGTGCAAACCTCCCTCTTCTATTCAAGCGATGTAGAGCCTGACTTTGCTGGGATATTGTCTTCCTGGAGTGGTGGGAGTGGGGCAGGGGAGAAATGATGGCTTCAGAGTACACAGGGATTGAAGGAAAGCCTCTTTCTCCTCATCTTTCTATAGGCTGCACCAATTAGAGATTCATTTGATTTAATGCCTTCTTTTTAAAATGTAGAGTTTGATGGGGAGAGGGGAGGAATATGGGTGTGGGGGGGGTGGATATTAAATCCCTGTCTCACTTGGGTAAATATAAATTACTTAAACAGAAAATCAGGTCTAAGCCTGAGATGGCACTCAGGAAATTCTCACTGTGGATTGGGAAAGGAAAAAGAGAGGGGACATTTTCAGTCCCAGGGGAATCAGAACGGAGGAACTAGCTGCATTAGTTAGCACCCACTGGAAAAATCCTTGTCTGGGAGCCTGGAGCCCACAGTTCCCATTAGATTCTGTTGATCTATTTGGGTTTTTCCAGTTTAGCCTGATCTACCTATGCACACCACACCTCCCAGCCTTGAACCTACAGAGCTGGGAGATGTGGAACAGAGACAGAAAGATTTATCTACTAAGGGTTGTTTTATAATCACCTCTTTCTCTTTATTGGTGTGCTGGTGTAGCATCCATGGGATTTTCCTTTTCACTCAATCCCCATCCCATTCTAAAAACAGGTATCTATGGTAACCACATTTTCCTGAGCTGAAAATCAGGACATATGATCTGACAAAATAAGTGTGTTCTCATGACAACAAGAGAATAGAATCTCTGAAATCAAGTCTGTCTTGCAAATCTAGGTTGTGTGCTTAATAATGTGAATGCTTTCCTCTGGGGGCTCAAAATGTCTTTAACAGGTGCCTGGCAAATTTCTTTCTGGCCAGAATTTAACAAGGCCAGGATTAGGATTTTGGTTGGGGGTCTATTCCTTTTGAATTGCATCTGCAGAATTTCCAACTTGATAGGGCATTGGATCCAAAGAGGCTGAGGCTGCATTTCTGTTGATGCTGATGCCCTTCCCCCTCCCCTGCAATTCTGTAGCTTCATCTGCTCTGGATTCTTGCAGGGTTTTATTTTTTATAACAACACCCCTCTCCCTTTCTCAGGTGGATGAATCGGTTTAATCGTAAAAAGAACGTAACGATATTAAGGGCAATTTGGAAAAAAAAAGGATCACCAGTAATCTCAGAGTTCCAACACATCTATTTTAACATTTGTATATTCCCTTCAAATTTTTTAAACTAGATAAATTTTGTTCCTATTTCCTTAGGTTGACTTTGTGACTCTTTTGTGGGACTGTGGGTTCAACATGACCCTCAGTAATTGGAAGCATATCATTTTAACTGGCTCTGGTTTTCTCAATTTTCAACTGATGTTTTCAGGGGACCCTTTCACTCCCAATCTCCAGGCATTAAGCCTTGAGCTTGCAGAGGTTTGCAACACTGTGAATGTGTTAAGCTGTCTGAGGTCTGTGGGAACTGGTGAAAAACATGAAATGGTACATGTCAGGGCCATAGTTTATAAGTAAAAGAGTTAAAGTTCTGAGTTTTTTTTTTCTTTTTAAGTTTATTATCTCTGCTCTAACAAATCTTGAAATTAACATGCAGCCTTTAATTGCTATATTTCACTTATGTGGCAACATGTTTTTATTTTTATTTTTTAATTTTTATTTATTTATTTATTTTTTATACAGCAGGTTCTTATTAGTTATCTATTTCATTTATTTATTTTTTTATATTACCCAAAGCAATCTACAGATTCAATGGAATCCCTGTCAAACTATCAATGGCATTTTTCACAGAACTATAACAAAAAATTTTACAAGTTGTATGGAAACACAAAAGACCCCGAATAGCCAAAGCAATCTTGAGAAAGAAAAACAGAGCTGGAGGAATCAGGCTCCTGGACTTCAGACTGTACTACAAAGATACAGTAATCAAGACAGTATGGTACTGGCACAAAAACAGAAATATAGATCAATGGAACAGGACAGAAAGCCCAGAGATAAACCCACACACATATGGTCACCTTATCTTTAATAAAGGAGGCAAGAATATACAACGGAGAAAAGACAGCCTCTTCAATAAGTGGTGCTGGGAAAACTGGATAGCTACATGTAAAAGAATGAAAATAGAACACTCCCTAACACCATACACAAAAATAAACTCAAAATGGATTAAAGACCTAAATGTAAGGCCAGACACTATCAAACTCTTAGAGGAAAACATAGGCAGAACACTCTATGACATACATCACAGCAAGATCTTTTTGACCCACCTCCTAGAGAAATGGAAATAAAAACAAAAAGAAACAAATGGGACCTAATGAAACTTAAAAGCTTTTGCACAGCAAAGGAAACTACAAACAAGACGAAAAGACAACCCTCAGAATGGGAGAAAATATTTGTAAATGAAGCAACTGACAAAGGATTGATCTCCAAAATATACAAGCAGCTCATGCAGCTCAATATCAAAAAAACAAAAAACCCAATCCAAAAATGGGCATAAGACCTAAACAGACATTTCTCCAAAGAAGATATACAGATTGCCAACAAACACATGAAAGGATGCTCAACATCACTAATCATTAGAGAAATGCAAATCAAAACTACAATGCGGTATTACCTCACACTGGTCAGAATGGCCATCATCAAAAATCTAGAAACAATAAATGCTGGAGAGGGTGTGGAGAAAAGGGAACCCTCTTGCACTGTTGGTGGGAATGTAAATTGATACAGCCACTATGGAGAACAGTATGGAGGTTCCTTCAAAAACTAAAAATAGAACTACCATATGACCCAGCATTCCCACTACTGGGCATATACCCTGAGAAAACCATAATTCAAAAAGAGTCATGTACCACAATGTTCATTGCAGCTCTATTTACAATAGCCAGGACGTGGAAGCAACCTAAGTGTCCTTCAACTGAGTTTGGTTTTAACTGGAGGGAACTGCAAGGAAAAGAAAGACTTGCTTTAAGCGTAGATGGAATTGGTAGAGTGTTTCAAGGAGTGATAGAAACAAACAATTATTTTAGAGGCATTAACATTACCGTTTAACATTTTAGTGCAATTGACACTTGAAAGTGTGGTCCTAAGAGAATGAGACTGAAAATTCATTTTGAAGTGAAGACTAGAGAAGCATGGGATCCCATATCACATGGCCCGTGGGGCCTGGGGATCAAGCCCCTAGTATTGAGCATTAAGGATGAAGAGTAATGACCAAATTGGAAGGATCCTGAACTGCAGATTTCCCACCCCTCATGTCCTAAAGAGAGTGTGAGCTAATCCGATCTTCAGCAGCCAATAGTTGATTCTTGTTACTTTCCTCTACTCGTTTGGTTTTGATTCAATTCTGAACTACAAAGTTAATACAGGTTAGTTATTAAGGGTCTATAACAAAGCCTTTACCCTATTTTTCATCTCAGTTGGTAATTAGTCATGACTAGAGTGTTCATTTGGACTCCGCCATTCAAAGGGCCATTGATTAAACCTCTAGTTTGGATCTTGAGAAAGCTGTGTGTAGATCTTCTTAGTGACTCTTAGCAGAGGTGCTGAAACTATTGATTTAAAATTAAAATTGAATTCGACTCACCAATTTGTATACTAGGGATTGAATCTTTCTGTTGATTGCAAAGAGGACTGATTTCCAGTTCAAATTTCTGTTCAAGGTCACCTAAGAAGAAAAAAGAAGAAACACATTGGTAATCAAGAACCTATAAGAATGAGTGTTGGTAGTTTCAATGATCTAGTTGGAAGAAGTTATCTGGGAATTACTGTGCCCTGCCTTATCACTAGGAACCCTTTAGCAACAACTGGCTCTGCCCTGCTTTGGTAGCTTCTGCGAAAATTTAAAATATCAGAGTATCGACGATCATTTACAATAGGCTAATTGTAAATAGGTATGCTCTGGGATTAGAATAAACTTTTGAACAAAAATCTATAAAAACAAGAAAACGAATGGCCAATTTCCTAATATGAGATGGAAGTTCTGGTTTTAAGTTGCAGATTAAGAAAACAGGTTTTATGCTTTTTCCCTCCTTTCACTCTGCCTGACCCTCATCTGGTTTCACGTGAACAACCGGGAATAAGTAGTAGGCAGGAAATCGGGAAGAGGAAGTAGAAAGATCTCATTTGAAGAGCATCTCTGTAGCTACAAAATTAATCCAAAATAAGGGTCTGGTATCTTTCATTCTTACTCCTTAGAGTTTTACTTAGTGTAAATGAAGGTTAAAGAAAGTATAAAGCTCAGGATGATCTTTCTTTTTAATGTCTCCATCAGCTAGACCAAAAGAGAAATACATCATGCAAAGCTTTATCAAAGTATTTTATCAATTCTTCCTGAAGGTGAAAAATTGTGCATAATTATTTCATTGGGAAAAACAATCTGGTTAATCAGTACAGAAGCTGGGTCTCAGAAACACTAGCTGAGTTCACAGTTGTGAGTGCACTCCTCTAAACTAGAGGAGAGAAACACATAACATTTATATCATGCTTACAGTGTGTCAGCCACGTTCTAAGCATTTTACCTATTTAATTGATTTAATCCTCATAACAGCCTCACTATAACCCCCATTTTACAGATGCAGAAATTGAGATGAAGCGTAGGGAAATATGTTGACCTAAGGTCCTTCTGCCAGTGAAGAGGGGAGCCTGGATTCCAACCCAGAAAGTCTGGCTTCAGAGAGTCTGCACTTAACCATTAAGCTAGGATCTTTTGAGATGCCACATTTCTGTCATTTTCTCTAAGACTTTAGCCATGGCTCCCATGGTCTCTTGGGCCCTTGTGATTCTCAAAACCGATGTGAGGAAATCACTTTGGCTTAACTGAGGAGTTCAGGGAAGTCAGATGATAATAGCCTTCTGAGGGCAGGGCATGACACCACTTAATATTAAAATGAATTCTCCTAAAGTTGGTTTTACTCCTCACCTCCATAGTTCTGTTAATAGTGATTTTTCAGTTAAGTCTGACACTTTGGAGGAGTTGTCTTTGATTTTTCCCTTCCCTCTACCCTCTGTATTGAGGAAGCAAATCCTGTTTACTCCTCTGTTGAAACATCTATTTTCCCTGCTTTCACTCTGCCTGACTCTAGTCTGGTTTCTTTCTTTCTTTCTATTTTTTTTTTTTTTTTCGCGGTACGCGGGCCTCTCACTGTTGTGGCCTCCCACATTGCGGAGCACAGGCTCCGGACGCGCAGGCCCAGCGGCCATGGCTCACGGGCCCAGCCACTCCGCGGCATGTGGGATCCTCCCAGACCGGGGCACGAACCCATGTCCCCTGCATCGGCAGGTGGACTCTCAACCACTGCGCCACCAGGGAAGCCCCTTTCTTTTTTTTTTAATTGAAGAATGGTTGATTTACAATATTATATTCATTTTAGGTGTACAACATAGTGATCCAATATTTTTATAGATTATACTCAATTTAAAGTTATTATAAAATATTGGCTATATTCCCTGTGCTGTACATTACATACTTGTACCTTTTTAAAAAAAATTAATATTTATCTTTATTTTTTTGTTTTTTTTGGCCACACGGCATGTGGGATCTTAGTTCCCTGACCAGGGATCAAACCTGCGCCCCCTGCAGTGGAAGCACGGAGTCTTAACCACTGGACCACCAGGGAAGTCCCACATCCTTGTACCTTATTTATTTTATACCTAGACGTTTGTACCTCTTAATCCCCTATCCCTATCTTGCCCCTCCCCCTTCCCTCTCCCTGCTGGTAGCCTCTAGTTTGTTCTCTGTATCTGAGAGTCTGTTTCTGTTTTGTTATAGACATTCATTTGTTTTATTTTTTAGATTCTACAGATAAGTGAAAACATACAGTATTTGTCTCTCTCTGTCTAACTTATTTCACTAAGAATAACACCCTCCAGGTCTATCCATGTTGTTGCAAATGGCAAAATTTCATTCTTTTTTATGGCTGAGTAGTATTCCATTGTATACATACACCACATTTTCTTTATCTGGTTTCTTAATAACTCATTCCAATTTTTTGCTTCTTAGCTAGTTTCTTTAGTATTTCTTCTGCTTCAATTATACACGTTGCCCTAACTGTACTTTCTAAGATGACTCCCATTGCCATGTTCTCTACTTTTAGCCTGGTGTACAGCGGCCTCAACAGATCCTCATATTCTCACCTTCTATGGGACCAAGCTGGTCTGTGAGGCAGGGGGATGGTCCGCAGTGCTTCTGTCCATTTCTACTCCTCTCTATCTAGACCACTGGGACTGTCTGCAATGATGGAAATGTTCTCTGCACTGCCCACTATAGTAGCCCCTTGAAATCAGATCAAGAAAACTGAGGAACTAAATTTTCCATTTTAGTTAATCTAATTAATTTAACTAGCTACATGTGCCTCATGTTTATCCTATTGGAAAGTGCAGTCACTACACATCCTTGAATACCCAGCTCAGATTCTGCCATCCTCAGCACTAGGTCTTCTCCTGTGACCTCTACCATAAGAGGTCTTCCAATTGGATCATTTAGTCATTCACTTATTTCAACATATATTTACAAAGCACTGCATATTTCAGACACTTTGTTAATCAATGTAGAGAATACAAAGATGAAAATTGGAGTTTCTCTCCTCCAGGAACTCTAGTGGTTAGTATTTTGAGCTTATGAAACATTAACTATAATTCTTTGCCTCCTTCATGAACCCCCCAGTGGGTCTTTGCACATAGGAAAATCACAGCTTTGCTGAGGATTAGACAAGGCTGGAAGCAGATGTTCAATGAAAACTTCTGGGAATCTTGGTTCATTGAGAAATACCAATCTGCAGTTACAATAGGACAGAAATTCTACTTTTTTAAGGCACTGACGGGACGAGGGTGAATGATGTTTGAATCCTAATGTCTGTTCTGAGAATTTAACACTGTCTTCCTAATTCATGGGATATCATCTTCCTCTCCCCTTCTGTCCCTGACCTTGATTTTAGGCTTTTTCCTTTGCTCAGCATCACAAATCATTAAAGATACTTTGGCTGGGACTGTTAGCAGTCTGTGGAAGCCCAAATCCTAAACTGAAAGAACCAAACCAAAATGATACAAATGGTGCTTTATAGAATTTCTAAAAAAATAATTCAGTATGGAGGACAAGAAGTTTGGATAACCAGGGAGTCTGGTCTTCTCTTAAATAAGCTGAACTTCTGCTAGACCATAAGGCTATTAAATAAAAAGGACCCGACATACCCTCTGAATTCTCCTTTCTCTGCTAGGAAACATGCTAGAGCAAAGTGTTTGAAAGCTCACCTTTAGTGATCAGAGTTACAAATATTCTAGGTTGTTCTATCTTATGATGCTGCACATGCATATTATTATGAGGACAAGTTTTTGCCAAGACATCTTACAGATTACCTTTATTGGTAGATCCCACTGACTCTACTTAGTTAACAACTTCTACTCACCAGCTCTGTGGCCTTACCATCTGCCCAGGGGACATGGTCCAGGCCCCAAGCTGCTCAAAATCCAAATAGGGTTCAAGATAAGCAAATGAAAGGGTTAAACTCCAATCAGTGCCAACAAGAACGCATGACTGAGTCAAAACCAAGAGGGACATAGTAGAATCATTGCTTGGTCAATCAATCATTGCTTGAAGATCCCAGCCCTTTTCTCGCTATGCTATTTCCATATTGTCTGTATCTTATAGTAAAGAAAGTATTTATCTTATCTAACCTGAAACCTCCTTGCTCAAAGTTCGTATTTCCTTTTGTTTTTCTCTCAGTGGAGATTTTATATCATGGGCAACTAGAACTGTCCTTTTGTTTTCTAACCACTCACACTCATTTGAAGTGAAAGTACATAGAGAGGGAGCTCCATGAGTGCTTTTACTCAAAGGAGAGAGATGGGGAGCAGATCCTTCTGGTCCCACGTGAACGCTATCCGTTCTGCTTTGTCTTCTGTCTTTGGGACCGTCTCAGTGTCACTGACACATCTTTCTACGGAGGCTTCTCCAAAAGGCTCACTGTTGCTACTTGACCTCCCCACAGCACTGGTATGTGGGACACTTCAGGCTTTATTTGTTCTCAGCCTCTCAGACCTGATCCTGTCACTAACATCAGGGCACTGTTGTGCCTGAAAAAACATCCTGAGCACTGAAACCGGGCCTGAAGAAACAAGCTGTGGTTCAAGGCCAAGGTCCCACCCAACATCCAGATCCTGCTGTTAATTCATTGCTTTACTTCTGAATGAGGTTAATCTCTTAAAATTTATACCCTAACTTGGGGCCACTTGCCTTTTCACTGTATATATTTGAGAGGATGAACACTGGCCAGCTGTGCTCTATTTCATTATTCACTTTATTTAAGAAAGTGAGGGAAAGGAATATAAAAAAAGTCTAAGTCCTTCTGTCAGAGTGGAAAACATTGATCCCAAATGGCATTTAGCCTTTAGGCTGTGTTCAGCTCATAAAATGAAGGTCAGAGTAAAAATCAAACCGTCCTGCACATTCTTATATCCACAGAGAAAAACCATTAACAAATTATATATATATATATATCCCCCTTTTGCTCATTTTTACTGTACCTCATTATTACCTGTTTCCATGGTAAATCAGTGTTATTTATTAATATTTTCAAATTATTTCCAGAAAAGGGCTGGATGGTTCGCAAGAGGGTTAAAGAGAAAGGCTGGGATAAAAAGGGTTGATGAAAGAACAAATGTCATGATAGATGATCCATTTCCTGTTTTATTAGGATAAATGCCTGAAAGGAGAAGGGGCAATGAAAAGTCAGCTGTTGGATCACTACTAACCTTGCCTGTAGAATTCTTCACAGACCCTTTCACTCCATTGCTTGCTCATCTCCCAGATTCTACAAGGATTGCAAATGTCAGCACACTTCAAGGCAATCTGAGAAATGACAGGGCAGGGAGAGACGGTCAGAGGATGATCTTTGAGCAGCAAATGCACCCCAAGCCCAAGGGGCCATCAGACCTGCCAGTCGGCCTCATGGTACCAGGCCTGTATTTATAGAGGCTTCCCTGACGTGCCTCTTCAGGAAACAGCACTTATTCATCACCGCACAAAACCTTCATTCAGAACTCCCACTTTGTAGCAGTGAGAAGGAGAGAAGAGCCATCGTCCAAGGGCACGGAGCTACCTGGAGGAGACTTGGGGCAGGCAGGCCAAGGAAAGCCGTGGCCTGGCTCCTTCTGCAGCTCCACTCCTTGTGGGCAGGGAGCCCCAGCCAGGCTCAAGTGAGATCATTGGGACCTCACTGTCACAGTGGCCACATTGACCGAGTCCATACATTAAATTATTTGTGTTTGCATTTATATGCCCATGTCTGTGAGTGTGAACAAGCTCAGACTGCCAGCCAGGGAGCTAAGTCATATCAAGCCTAGGAGTATTTGGTTTGCAGAGATAAATCTGGGCCTTCTTGGCTTTGCTCACACTCTTCTGCATCTGGGATACCAGCTTTTGTCAGAGATGCTGACCCTAGGAGGGTTTCCTTGGATTTCCAGAGAAGTAAGTTCTCCCCCTTAACTACCAACTGCCAAGAGCCCACTGCCCAGATGGGTTTCTGGTGGCATGCCCGTCCATCAGCAAGGTCTGTTGGTTTGGACCAAGTTCTTTGGGATCATAGAACTGCTAGCAGTGCTGGGGTCTGGGAGAGCCTGAATCATGTTAAGTTGCAAACCTGGCTGGTTCTTTATTTCCTGGTGAATGGGGACACCAGTACATGTTGGAGTAGGTCAGGGGCAGAAGTCCTCTCCAGGTTCCACCCTTGAGGGAGTCGTGTGTGTTAGCAAGCTTTCCTTTTGAAATGCAAGTGTCCAGGCCAAATCTTTCAGCTACTCACAACTAGGCTTGAGTCTCTAAAATCAGGCGTCTGCGGCACTCAGGGACGAGAAGACTAGTTCAGGAAGAAAGAAGGAGGGAGATACAGTTTTACAGCTGGGAGGAGGGTGTTTCCTTAAAAGGATGGAGCAGTTGGACAGCTTCCGAAGGCAGCCTGAAGGCATGGAAGGGAAAAAAACGGTATGGTTCAGTCTCCCACGTGCAGGTCCACGTCCGTGGTTAAAGCTGGCCTATCTAGATGCATCCAGGATTCACCCATTCAGTCTTTTGTGCCAAAAGGAAAGAAGGAAAATGAGAGGAAATGGAAGATCAAGCAAAAGGCTCTGGTTTGGATACCAGGTCAGACTTCTGCTTCCAAGGTCCACTTCTCATCTTGTTCTTTCTTACTTCACAAATGGCTTTTTGCCATGGAAGGAAGCAGAAAGGGCTGGGCTTGATATGATTCAATTCATTCAATTAAACTTAAAATCATTTATTTATTGGTGCCTAAAAATGGTAAGACTAGGTAAACACGTCTGAGCCTCAGATGAAAATATGAGTTAAGGTAGTAAAAGGAAGTAAAGCAGCGTTTAATTAAATAGGCTTTAGGTAAAGAAAGGATACTCGTTTTTCAATTTTTGTTAGTACTATAGTTAACATAATATACTTTTGTATTAAAGAAACAGTTTTCTACATTGCACAGGTATGACAGTGATCAACTTTATAACAAGGCACAAAATGTGGTAGATTCTTTTTTTTTTTTTTTTTTTGCGGTACACGGGCCTCTCACTGCTGTGGCCTCTCCCGCTGCGGAGCACAGGCTCCGGACGCGCAGGCCCAGCGGCCATGGCTCACGGACCCAGCCGCTCTGCGGCATGTGGGATCCTCCCGGACCGGGGCACGAACCTGTGTCCCCTGCATCGGCAGGCGGACTCTCAACCACTGCGCCACCAGGGAAGCCCCAGTGGTAGATTCTTATTGCATGCAACTACACAGCAGGGCTACGTTGTGGTGAAGCAGTTACCAAACAAGGAAAAATGAGATATTATCAACTTACTGCCGTGAAACCCAGATTTTACGTGCTTGGAAACCACTTAAAAATTTCATGTGTCTCAAAGTTTTTAATAAAGTAGGTCACCGCTCTAGCTTATACCATGGGAGATATTTCTTCTCAGATGCATTAAAATGATGGATCGTGTCCTTAAGTGTTATACCCAGTGAGGATAATGACTTCTTTTTGTTGTTGTTGTTTACCTGAAGCATAAAGTGCCTGTCGTGTACATCCTCCAGTCTTAAGTCTTTATTGTGGAGGTGAGCTTTCAATCTGGTCAAAAATT
Organism: Hyperoodon ampullatus; assembly: GCF_949752795.1. Lineage (NCBI taxonomy): Eukaryota > Metazoa > Chordata > Mammalia > Artiodactyla > Ziphiidae > Hyperoodon > Hyperoodon ampullatus. The sequence goes on along the minus strand of NC_136925.1, from coordinate 62,408,777 downwards.
CATTCTGTCTGTTGATGTCTGTTGCCAAGATCAAGGAGCCCAGCTGCTGTTCAATATCCTGTCTGCATCCACAAGAATGAAAGAGAAAACACACACACAAAGCAAATTCCTTTGAGGAGGGTGGTTGATTCTGTCATCATCAGGTGGCTTGTGCTCTCATTTCTGCCTCTGATTCTGTTTATTACACAGAATCCCAGTCCTTGCAGCCCGAGAGTGATTCTTTCACCCACCATCATTTCTGTCCTTGGATGGGATGTATGTCAAGGACTGGCTACAGAGAGATTGAAACCATGGGTGAACAGAGTTGTGGCAGTTTATACATTCCCATGGTTCCTATGGGTGGGAAGAATTGAAAGCCAACGAGAAATGTATGCTTTAAGGAGGACACAGAAAGACTCACAGAATCACAGGCATTTGAATTGTGCTTTTTATGGAGTTCAAACCAACTCAAACTTTAAGATTTGCATGGGGAGAGAAATGGGCATGATAATAGTAACAGTAATGAAGACAATAATAGCGACTGATTCTGTGGAATGGAAAGACCCATCAAGGGAACAAAACTGATAGGTTGGAAAGAGATACTGGAACTTAAGAAAGAATCACAGTTGATTAAGGCACCATTAAAAAGCAGTGGTCAATAACACACCATTGTAAAGCAATTATACTCCAATAAAGATGTAAAAAAAAAAAAAGGTAAAGAAATACAGAGATGCAAAAAAAAAAAAAAAGCAGTGGTCAAGCAATATATTGGTCAACAGATGGTATATGGAAAATGGGATATTTTGGAAAAATAAAACAAATCAGAGCTTTTCCTCACATATGGAAAGTAATCAATGGGAGGAATATCCATACCTATTTTTAAAATTCACCTTTAAAAGTGAAGTATACTTAAGTAGAGAGCATAGAGTACACATATACAATTTAATGAATAAATATCAAATAAACATCTTACAGTCACCATCCAGGTCAAGATCGTTGCCTGCCAGTACCCCAGAAGGTCCTCACTGTGTCTGTCACCCAACCCCACCTCCCCTCAACGCCTGAAGTAACCACTCTCTTGACCTTTGTTTTAATAATTTCCTTGCTATTTATAACAGTTTTACCACCTGTGTATGCATGTTTAAATAATATGGTTTAACTTTAACTGCTTTTGCACGTTATGTTATGTGATAAGTATCAGTTTGTGACTTGCTTCTTTAGCCTAACATATTTTTGAAAGTCACCTAAGTTGACGTGTGAGCTGTCGTTCATCCATTTTCTTGATTATATTGTATCCTATTGTAGGACTATACTTCAATGTATCTATCTGTTCTACTTTTGATGGTAACTTGAGTAGTTTCTAGCTTTTGACTACTATGGAAAAAATGACACAATAAACACCCTCATGTACCTCCAGTTACACATGTGCAAAGTGTCTCTAGGGACTATATCCAGGAATAAAATTATTGGATCACAGAGATGCTCATCTTCAATTTCTTAGATATTGCTGATTATTTCCAAAACAGTTGTATAAATTTACACCCCAAACAGTAATAGATGAGGTTCTCATTGCTTTATGGTCTTACACTTTACATTTTTTTTGCCCATTTGCCAATGTCACGCAACTCATTATAATCTTAATATGAATTTCCTTGATAACTAATGAGGTTGGACATATTTTCATGTGTTTATTGGCCATTTCTATTTTTTTGGTGGAGTTTCTATTCTAGTCGTTACCTACTATTCTATAGGGTGGTTTCTGTTTTGCTTATTGCTTCTAAGAGTTTTTAATATATTTTCAATAATGGTCTTTTGTCACTTATGTGTTGCAAATATCTTCTCTCACTCTGTGGCTGGTCTTTCTGTTTTCTTTATGATATCTTTTGATGAAAGGAAGTCTTAATTTTTAATATAGCTTAACCTATAAATATTTTTATTTATGTTAATATTTTTCTCCTATTTAAGAAATCCTTCCTACCTCTGATGAAAATATTCCCCTACATTATATTCTAAAAACTTTATAGTTTCATCATTAACATTTTTGTTTTTAAGCCACATACACATCTTTAATCTACTTCTGGACATTAGAAATAATCTCAGAAAATAGGCAATTCACAAAAGAAATTTAAAATGTTCCCAAAATATGAAAAGATATTAAATATTCTTAGTATAACAAAAAATATTAAAACAGCTATGTGATACTATTTCCCACACTTTTATTGGCATGGATTAAAAGTAACTGCTAAATAATATGATGAATTAATTAATGATTGTGATACTTAATGCTGTTGACGATATGGGGAAATCTTCCTTCTTATTCTCTGTTAGCCAGAGTGTAAATTGGTGCAGTGTTCCTGAAGGGTAATTTAGGAATTAGTGTTAAAAGCAATAAATATAAATAATTTGACCAACAGTTCATCTACAAATTTACTATGAACATGTTAGTAAAGATACAGTTAGTAAAGATATATGTTATGAGAATGTTTATCCTATTGTTTAAAATAATGAAACATTCTAGGGAGAAAAATATAAGAATTCATAAATAGGAGATTGGTTAAATGAACCATGTTACAGGCATACTATGCAATTATTTCATAATGATGATGTATAGCTATATTTATTGACATGGAAAAATACCATGTTTTATTGTTATGTGAAAAAGCAGGATACAAAGTATGTAAGACATGATCTCTATGGTCATAGAGAAGAATTTGGAAAGACATATAGGGGAATTATGAATGATTTTCACTTAAAACATAATTTTCAATATTGTATGAATTCTTTAAAAATATGAATATTTATTAAATTTATAACCAGGAAACATAACTATTTTAGTTAGGTGAAATGTTTCATGAACCAGGTTAAAAGACAAACTAAAAGCTTCAAATAATACAACATATAACAAATGGTTACTGTAGTTAAAATACAAAAACTTCTTACAAATGAATAACGACACTCATAAGAAAATAAGAAAATATCAAACGCAAAATTTTGTTCCCTAAAGAAATAAGTGGCCAGTAAATACATGAAAAATTTTTAGTCTCATTTGTTATCAATGAATCTCTCTCTCTCTCTCCTTCTCTTTCTTTCTTTCTTTCTCTCTCTCTCTCTCTCTGTCAAATCTGCAAATATTTTTAAAAGGTAATAGAGATAAAACTTAATTTTGGTGATGGTGCATTGGTAGATTTTCTCATAATCTACCAATGGGAATACAGGTAGATACCGCTTTTTGGAAAAGCAATTTGATAGTATACAACAAGAACCTTAAAAATTCACATCTTTCTTTCTGATCAATAACTCCTAACCACAAACAGTTTCTGAGAAAATAGAATATCGTAGTTTGGGATAAAAATATAGGTTTAAGGATGCTTGTTAAGCATTATTTGTAATGACATAAATTTGGAAATCATCTAAATTCCCAACAATAGGCAATAGTCAATTACAATTTGATGCAATGAAATGCAATACTTTATTTTAGTAGCAGGTTTAATGATATGGAAAAAGACCTTTACAGTAAGTGAAAAATAGCAGGGCATACACTGTATGAAATAACTTCCCCATTTCTTTAAAATATAGCTGTACTGAAAAAAAGACTAAAAGGAAACAAACCAGCCAGGTTAACATTTACTATTCCTGGACTGCCGGATTACCAGTAAGCTCATTTTTCTTCTTCATATTAGGTTGAATCATATGAAACTGCCATTATTCTACTGTTCTGGGCTCTCAAAAACAAGCAACTTCATATGGTGCAAACTAATACTTTTCTGATTTTTTTCCTTAGTGTGTATGGTTAACCTTTCAGAATCAGAAAAATGATTTGAAGGCATTTACATGAGGATAGGATACTCACTATGAGAAGGATGACTGTAAATTTCATTATAAAGTCCTTTCACGTATATTATTGCATAACAGTTTTTCTTCTAGCAAAAGCAATTTATAACACTATGTTCCACAAAAACATATAAAAATATAGTATTTTTATTTGGAATCCATAGGGATGAGTAGAAGTATCTTAGGAAATGAATATTAATTGAGCAACGAGCAGGATTAAGGCGGGCCTTACAGGGACAAATCTGGTCCCAGGTTCCTCCTCCCTGTTTCCTGTTGTTTTATTCCTTCCTGTCTCCTTCTCCTCCCTTCCCTTCTTCTCTCTTTCTTTGGCTTCCTTACCATTCACCTCTTCCTTCCTCCTCCTTCTTGATTTTTTGCTCTAGTTTTTAGTTCTTTTTGCACTTAATTCTTTTGATCTTTGCAATGTATTGTTTTAGTAAAAGGCACGAGTTTTTGTTCCATGTGTGAGGATTGGTTTTATTTGGTTTTGGGGGTAAAATGTTATCAGAATTGAAGTTCCTTCCACAAATTCCACTTTCCTCTGGGTGCTAGGGAACAGCATGAGATAGAATCAGCGTGCCAGGGGTAAACCTGTGAGCCAGAGCATCCTGCCTGCTTTACCGAGAGACACCAAGTGGTCCTTGACCTTAAGTTGTGTGCCCTTCAGAAAGATGGTATAGGGGTCTATTTACTTTTTCCATCCTAGCTACCCTGGGTTCTGTGCATTTGAATTAAACAGATAGGAATTAGCGGTGACCTTGGAAGACAGTGCAGCAGCTAAATTAAGGCCAATATGGTACAGCAGCTAAACTGAGGCCAGGTGGAAATGAGGCCATGGTCTTGGATTTAGTAGGACTCGACCTAAATACCCGGGCTAACGAACAGTGGACCAGGAAACTAGTATTTCCCTTTCTGTTTAAAATGCAAGAGACATAGGTAAATTCCTGGTGAAAAAAATTGCTGGGGCCTATTCAGTTACTTAACAAAAGACATTTTAGAAAAGAATTCCTGACTTCTCCTTTTGCTAAGACTGGCAATAACAAAACACGCTTTATTGAACTAGGCTTCAATCTAGCTTGGGAACTCCTGTGTTCCTTCTTGATAAATATTTATTATTTGGATCTACACAGGAGGACAATTTTGCTAACATAAAAGACAGGAATTTGGCAAAGCACAGCGTTGATGCTGAAGAGTGTGAAAGCTGAGAGCTGTTTATTATCTCTTTTCCTGACGTTAGGTCCTACACTCTCCAGGCCCTTTCAGAGTTCACAGAGGGATTCTGGTTTCTGGGTTGCTGTAACTGACACCACATCTCCTCTGATAGGCAACCAAGGCAGCACGGGCCGGAAGCACAGTGGGCTGGCTCCCTGCCATTAACCCTGGCGGTCTCAAGCCCAAGAGAAAGTGGCTTATCTCTAATGTGTGGACATCGGTATGTTTCATCTCTACGCCACTTACGTCATTTCCTTTGGCAAGTGAGCCAGAAGTCTCGATTCTCGAAGCATGCCGATCGTAGATCGCCAGTGGTGATTCTCCAGCACAGACATATTCTAGAAAGAAAGAAAATTAAAACTATAAATGGGGGAGAAGCCAGATACCGATCTCTCTCACTGAACACAGCTCCGTGGAGGCCAGTATTTTCCCTCTGGCCAGTTGGTACCTGATGACATAGAGGCAGAGCAGAAATACAAAATAAAACAACCGCAGGCCTATTCTCAAGGCTATAATAATAGTGTGTGTGTGGGTCAAGGCCCCGCTGACCTTCCACCAGAGGGCTGAATGCGGGTCTATTTCTAGCAGCCGCAGTCCTGTCTCTGTCTGGTTTTGAAAGCGCATTCAGGTAACAGTGTAGAAGAAAGAAAGTGAGGCAGCAAAAGTAGGTAGTAATGGATACCGTAGGGCTATGTGCATAATATAATCCAAAATCACAGTACTCAACAGAACAGAGGCAGGCCTCCCAACCTCTGGTGTGATATGTGCCCCAGTCAATGCAGTCTTGTTTTGGTGGCTTTGTGGTGATTTATTATTGTGGACACTCAAGTCTGAGAACCACTGTCCATAATCTTCGTGATCAGTATATCGGCACTTAGCCCATTAGGTCTGGATTTGAACCTACAGTTGCTTCCTTGTTCAACTATCTTGATATTGCTTCCTTTGTGGAAACCTCTACTACATCCAATCTCTCCTTTGACCTTAAGTATGCTGTCTGTCTGAACATTAGCTAACCATTTAAATAATGAATATTTCTTACAACCTATTGTGTTTTGTTCTATATTAGCAAACATTATGGCCTTACCACTGACTTCATTTACAGAGAATAGAACTCTTCTAGTCCCCAAGAAATCTTTTCCCTTTATTTTCTTATTTATTTATTCATTCTCCATTTTGTTTCAAGAGGTGTTATAAACTTACAAAAAATACAGGAAGATAGCATTTATTAAAAGGGAGGCTAAATTGTCAAGGCATGGAAGCAACCTAAGTTTCCATCAACAGATGAATGGACAAAGAAGATGTGGTGTATATACATACATATATATGTGGTGTGTATATACACACACACACACACACACACACACACACACACACACACACAATGGAATACTACTCAGCCACAGAAAATAATGAAATTGTGCCATTTGCAGCAACATGGATGGACTTGGAGGGCATTATGCTAAGTGAAATAAGTCAGACAGAGAAAGACAAGGACAGAGATATCACTTATATGTGGAATCTAAAAAAAAAATACAACAAACTGGTGAATAAAACGAAAAAGAAACAGACTCACAGAGAATAAACTAGTGGTTACCAATGGGGAGAGGGAAGGGGGGAGGGGAAATGTAAGGGAAAGGGATTAAGAGGTACAAACTACTATGTCTAAACTAAGCTACAAGATATATTGTACAGCACAGGGAATATAGCCAGTATTTTGTAATTGGCTATACTGGAGTATAACCTTTAAAAACTGTGAATCACTATAGTGTACACCTGTAACATACAATATTGTATATCAACTATATTTAAGTTGAAAAAAGTAGGGGGCGGTTGTGTGATTCTGCTTATATGAGGTACCTAAAATAGTCAGATTCAGATTCATGGAGACGGAAACAATGGTAGTTGCCAGGGGAGCTGAGGGAATAGGGAGTTATTGGATTGGCCAAAAAGTTCGTTTGAGTTTTTCCGCACCATCTTATGGACAAACCCGAATGAATATTTGGGCCAACACAACATTGTTTTGTGGGTACAGAGTTTCAGCTTTGCAAGATGAATTCTCGAGCTTGACTGGGGTGATGACTGCACAACAGTGCAAATGTACTTAGTACCACTGAATTGTACACTGAAAAAGGGTTAAGATGGTAAATTTTATATTATGTGTATTTTGCCACAATTAAAAAAAAGTGAGGGGAAAGAAGCAAGGAAAATACTATGGAGACTGATGGAGCCAGGACAGAGACTGAAAACTACTCCATCATTATGCAACCCCACTCCTCTTGCCACTATATCTGTGCCATCCGTGTAATGCTCAACTTTTTCAGCAAATGGGAAAAGAGAATCCCCCAGGAGTGACACAATCTAGGGTCTATTAGGAAAAAACAAGTTCAAGAAAACTGCAACTATTCTTGGTTCTAAAACCAGGTCATGATTTCTCCCCAGGACTTTGTAGAATGAGTTTCACGAGCTGGAGTCTTATTCCGACTCTCTGTACAGGCTGTTCTACTGCCATTCATTTCTCTTTGCCAAAGAGTCATTATTCCTTACGCACCACTTGACCAGGTTTGAACCTGTGATGAGATTTTGTTACTTTTATCAACCAGTCTATTATCTCCTTTTGGGCATGAGCTACACACAGCAGAAGACAATGTTTATGAGAAATAACATACTAGACTAATTTGTTTTGATTGTAAAGATTTATGAGAGCAGAGAGTGATAGGTTAGTGTGATGTCACAGATGTTCTATCCCTGCTGTGACATTTAATTCAGTTACTCATGAGCATTCACTTGCAAGACTAATTCAAGTAGATGTGACATGAGTGCCCTCACGTGAGTTTTTCAAGGGGCCGGAAAACTGTAACAAGACCTAATGATAAATGACGCCATATCCCTGTTGAGTGGAACAAAAGCGTCTGGAGAATTGCCTTAAGCATTGTTATTTATGCCAGCCTGACTTAACATCTTCATTAATAATCTTCCTGAAGACAGAATAAACGGATACTTGGGAAATTTGCTGGTGAAACCATATTTGGAGATGAGCACCAGGAAAATGGGAGGAAGCGGAGGGGGCCTGGAAGCTGGCACAGAATAAAAGAAAACAGCATACATATTACAAACACAACCTTTCATGGAGCCGTCATTATACATAAAAGTATGTTTTGGCCAGAATTGTGTTGGAGGTAGGGGTACTCCACTGGATGCAGAAGAAGAAAAGAAAGGCAGTTTAGGGAGGGGGAATTAACATTTCTGAAGCACCCACTGTGTGCCAGGCCCTTTACATGATCTCATTGAATTCTCACATAACTGTCTACTGTTTTAATCATTAACTCACAGCAAATAAAACTCCAGGTTTCTCTGAGAGGCCACATAGCTAGTCAGTAACAGAGAAAGGCCTTCAACCCAGGTCTGCCAGGCATCAAGACCTAAGCTTTGCACACCTCCACTTGCTGTCTCCCAAGAATTACCTCTGTTCACCCACATCCAAGCATTCAGAAGCCTGACATTTATAAACTGATGAATGCCTACAGTTATACTTAATTTTCCCCCAAATCATCTATAGTTGCTGCTTTAAAAGTCAATGGTTGATTGTTTTAATTAGATGTTAGTTTCTAAATCCACACTGGAATCTTTGCACATACCTCCAAATTTGGTGTCACTTCAAAAAATCTTGTAGTTTGAGTGTGTCGTGAGTTGAGGAGATTTAGATTGTCTTGGGGGAGAATTCATCCTTCAGCCACTCTCGACCCTCGCAACTGAACACTCTCTGAGTTCTGTTGGTTCTTCCATCATGGCGTCTCTTATACCCATCCCTTCCTTTCACTGAGGTGACCATATTTTAGTGCTTTATTATCCTTAGTTATCCTTCCTTCTATTCATCCTCTCTCCAACTTCCAGAATGTGACTTGTTTACTTGACAGAATTTTTTACCATCTCCCTAATCATTGGTTGAAATATAAACTAATATTTTTTTGAACACCTCCTAATATGCCAGGTGCCATGGCAGGCACTGGGGGTCTAAAGGTGAATAAGACAAAATTGCGGCCCTCCAGGAGCTCACCTAACTTCAGTATGATTGTGCCATCTGCCTTCTCCCATGCCCTGCTCCAAACTCTACCTTGGTGTCCTATCAGATAAATTAAGCTTAACTCCTTAGCTCGGCATTCAGTGCTCCCTAAAAATTGTCCCAACTATCATTCTGTTCCTATATGTTTGAGATAATTGAATACCTTTACCTTTCCTTTCCTACAAAGGTCTTATAGTGCAAATAAATGACACCATATTAATAAAACTATAACTTATTATTGACATTATTAAATTATTAATACATGAAAATGTCCTTTCCTTTTGCCACTTTCATGACTTTCAAGGTAGTTTATGTTCCTCAAACTCCTCTATGTTTCCTTATCAAACTAAACCCTGTCTTCCAAAGTCCCATTCAAACACTCCATCCACAAAGCCACCTGGAATGAGTCCAGTTAGAGGTGAACTTGCCCTCCTCTGAGTCCTATAGCTCTTTTTCTCGGCATTCCTCAAGTCCTGAGGCCAGTTTGTCTCGGTCCCGTTGATGTGTGTGACAGTTGTGTATGTACTTCCTGTTCTTCTTACTAGATTATAAACTGTATGTGAGCAGGAATCCTGCCTCGTTCCTTTTGTATCCACTCAACTGTGTGCCTTGCACAGAGAAGGTGCTTTCTATTAATTTGCTAAGTATATAACTGAACAAATTACTTGATTTCATTCGGCAAACATACTGAACACTTACTATGTTCCAGGCCCTGTAATATGTGCTTGGAATATATCTGAACAAAAGAGACAGAGAACTAGAGGTAGCAGGGATAGAGAGAGAGAGATAGATAATAAACAATAAGCACAAGAAATACTTTGGGAAAAAAAAGTATAGCATCCAGAAGATAGCAAATGCATGGAAAGAAGGAAAAGCAGAGCAGAATAATGGGAATTTGAGAGTCTGGAGGCGTGGGACGGGGAAGGTAAAGTAGTCAGGGTAAGAGGTGAGATTAGAGCGAAGACTTGAAGGTAGGAGGGAGCTCACCATACTGATGAGGGAAGACTGTTCCAGGGAAAACAGCTGAAGTAAAGGCCCCCAAGGGGGAGCAAACAGCTGTGAGGTCCATGTGCAGCAAGGGAAGAGAAGTATCGGTACAAGGAGTTAGAGAGGTAATTCGATACCAGCTCATGTGTGGTCTTCCGGCCATTGTAAGGATTCTGATATTTACTCTGAGAGAAGTAAGGACCCACTGCAGAAGTCTGGAAGGAATGAAATTATATGACTTAACCGTAAATAAGATCACTTTGGTTGCTATGTTGAAAATAGACTTTGGTAGGGGATAAGGGTAGAAATAGGTGTAGAAGGTGGGGGGAGAGGGCAGTTATCCAGGCCGAAGCTGATAAAGGCTTGGACGAGGAAAGTGGAGGTGGTGAGATGGTAGATTTCTGGATCTGCTAGGATGGCTCAGTGTTTGGAGGAGTCTCAGCATTGTCCAGAATAAAGATAACATTTCCCAATCTCCTTTACAGCTAAGTGGAATCATCAGGCTAAATTCTGACCTATTAAATGTAAGCAGAAATGTTGTGTGGGATTTTAAGGAAAGTTGTTTAAAGGGAACTGTTTCATCTGGGAGAGGCTTCTTTTGCTTTATCCCTTCCTTCCTTCTCACTGTCTGGAATGCAGCAGGAATGGCTAGAGCTCCAGCAGCTAGCTGGACAATGAGGACAAGTGTCATATACCCCAGTGATAGCAGATTGAAGAACTGAAAGGATCTTGGGTCACTCATTCTTAACTTCGTGAAGCCACCACGCCTGCCCTGGACTGCCAATATCCAAACTTCTTTTATAAAGGATAGAAACAAACTTCTACCCTTGCTTAAGTCACTAACACACCACATTATTTAAAGTTGCTCTATTATCTTCCATATCCTCCCAAAAGAGTTGATAAAAAGACCTTTTCAATGTCTTAATCTAGAATAATGCTTGGTTTTGGCATAAGAATCTTAATAAAGAATTTTATAACTCTAAAAAAGAGTGAGGTGAAATCACCTTAGTAAAGTCTGAAATGCACGCGTGGGCTCACGCACATCTGCACAAGGGCACGCACACACAAACACACACTTCTTATTTCTGAGATCAAACATTGCCATCTGCTAGGAAAGACTTTCCTGGTTCTCCAAACAGAACTGACAGCTCCCTCTTCTAGCTCCCCATTCCCAACCCAAGCTTCTATCCTACTGTCCAAAACACCTTATAACAACTTTGTTCACTGGCCTTGCTCCTACATATAAGTAATTTTCACATGTTTTTGTTCATTTACTCTTAAAATAGTCTTGAAAAATTATGGTCTCCCTATACTTTTAAAAATTGATATCTAAAATCACAAATTTCTATGGTAACAAAAGATGTAATAATGTCTTGCATTTTTGTGAATATTGGTGTTTTAATATAAAATCATTATATAACTCTTATGCATTAAATGTATCTAAGGGAGTCAAAATACCAATGGCATTTAATACCTATTAATCACATGTTTAAGAAAACACATGAATAATTTATCTTTTAAGTCAAAAATGTTAAATTGATTTTTTTCCCTCTAGAACTTACATTTCCATTCTATTTCCCGATAGAATTTTATTTTAATGTAATATATTTTGATGTGTGAAATTCTTTCATCATCACCCTATCATATCTCTCTGAAACAAAAATAAGTATTGATATATAAATTGAATCTTTAATTTAACAAATTTACTTAACATCAGGCTCTAAGTAGTAAATATTTTTCCAGCTTGGGTTTACAATGCAATTGCTATTGGTTGGTAACTAATTGATGAAAATACACGTATACTGCAAATTTGGAAAACATTATGCTTAAGAATAAAAATGTTTTGGGACTTCCCTGGCGGCGCAGTGGTTAAGAATCTGCCTGCCAATGCAGAAGACACGGGTTCAAGCCCTGGTCTGGGAAGATCCCACATGCCACAGAGCAACTAAGCCCGTGCGCCACAACTCCTGAGCCTGAGCTCTAGAGCCCGCACGCCACAACTACTGAAGCCCGCGTGCCTAGAACCCGTGCTCCACAACAAGAGAAGCCACTGTAATGCACACCGCAACGAACAGTAGCCAGAAATAAATAAATAAATAAATAGAATAAAAAAATTTTTTTTTTTTTTTTGTGGTACGCAGGCCTCTCACTGTTGTGGCCTCTCCTGTTGCAGAGCACAGGCTCCGGACGCGCAGGCTCAGCGGCCATGGCTCACAGGCCTAGCCGCTCCACGGCATGTGGGATCTTCCCGGACCGGGGCACGAACCCGTGTCCCCTGCATCGGCAGGCGGACTCTCAACCACTGCGCCACCAGGGAAGCCCAAAAAGAATAAAAATGTTTCGACAATGCATTTATTCATGAGATGGCTGGGAGCATTATAGTACCTCAGTTATAGGAGATTTTCTTGAATATTTTTAGTTGTTCCTTTGGTATTTTTTCACACTGCAATAATATTAGTATAATAAATACAATATTTAGTATATAAATACAATATTAGTGCAATTGGAGCAAGATGCAATATGCAGAATGGATAAGAGATATGTCTTTCTTTTGTACGGTGGGAACAGGGTAACTGTGAAAGAGGAGTAGAAAGTAGAACTGGCTTGACTGTCCTGAAAGCACGTTCCAGGTAGGTCAGTTTAAGGAGCTGAAAATGAATTCTGTTAGTGCTATTCATGCCTGTGTACTCCTGGGAAAGTCTTCACGTATCCCCATGGGCACAAATGCCTGGTTTGAAGCTGCTGCCATACATGATTGCCATTGAGAACAAGGAGCATATCTTACTCATCTTTGTGCACCAGTATGTGGCACAGTGCCATTTAAATAACTAAATATTTGTTGAATGGATACTAAGTCATTAACCTCCAAAACCCCAAAGTGCCGTAACTGCAAAAGTTTAAGTAACTGTATAAGTAACAGAGTCCTGTTAATTTTTTGGTCAATAGCTGATAAAAGCCAGACTTGGAATCTTCTGCTGTGAAATCCTTAGACTCAGGTAAAAGTCAAAGAGATTTTAAAATTCTTATAGCAATGGGCTCTCTCACTATTCGCTCACAGATGACCAGGATTAGGCAAACGACTCCAGAAATAACATATATCAGATAGCATTTGTCAATTGCAAGATAAACAAATAAGAAGATTATAAAAAAGAATTTTCCATGATGCTTCTCAGTCTTCATGGTGTACTCTTGATGCAGGGAAGTAATAATGCAATGATCAGCACAAGTACCTACTAAGTGGACAGTACGGGGATATGCTTTCTTGTCTGTGTGCTGCTGTCTCTCAGATTTCCCCTCTGGGTCCCTGTGTGTGCTCACTGTGGCCAATATTTCTCATTTTTCAGTGTTACTCAGGTTCTGTCTTTCTTGCTGCATGGGTCCAAACTGTGCATCCATCCGTCTCTCCATCCATCTATCCATCCATTTACTCATCCAGCAAACGTCCCACCACCCAACGAATATTCACTAAACGTGAGGACTGTGTCAGATGCTGAGGATACAGCAGCGGACGAGGTAGGTGCCTAGAAGCTTGCAGGCTATGGGGGATATGGACGTCTAATCAGGAAATGGCAGTTTAGAGAGATAAACACCGTGATAGGGGAAGTAAGAGAAGGCTGTGAAATCATATAGCAGGGGCATGGAAGATGGATTTTTTTTTTTTTTTTTTTTGCGGTACGCGGGCCTCTCACTGTTGTGGCCTCTCCTGTTGCGGAGCACAGGCTCCAGACGCACAGGCTCAGCGGCCATGGCTCACGGGCCCAGCCGCTCCGCGGCATGTGGGATCTTCCCGGACCGGGGCACGAACCGGCGTCCCCTGCATCAGCAGGCGGACTCTCAACCTCTGCGCCACCAGGGAAGCCCTGGAAGATAGATTTTTAAAGAAAAAGAAGGCTTTTAGGAGGAAGATCTGTCCAAGTTGGGATCAAAAGGATGAGTAAGTTAGAGAGGAGTCCGAGAATGCAGGCAATACAGAAACTATAGCACTGCCATGTTTACATTTCATTAAAAGAGGCAGAAGGAAGAAGAGCATGTGTGTGAAGACCTGGAGCAAGAGGGACACTTTATATCTTCCCTCCCTGTTTTATTTATTTTTTAATCATTAGAAATGATCACTTTCAAACATACTATATATTTTACTTATTTTCTGATTCCCCTAGTAGAAAGCAGGGATTTCTATTTGTTTTGTTTATCTTCTGTACTGCCAGCACTTGGCACATATGTCGGCTCTGGGATTCTGAAAGTGGTTCAGACTGGATGATGCATAGAGCCTGGGAGAGTAATGGTGGGAAGTGGAACTGGAAAGTGTAGTGAGGGTCAGATCATAATGAGGCTTGTAAACTGGGTTAAGACATTTGGACTTAACCCTGAGGGCAATGGGATTTTAAGCAGGCATCTAAGTGTCACAGTTGAGCTTCAGGAAACTCATTCTGGCTGCACAGTGGCGGAAGGGTTGGAGCCAGGCAAGGCTGAGTGTAGATGACAGGATGAAAGATGTTGGTGCCCTGCTCTAGGGGAGGATCTGGCACGAGCAGGCTGGGAGGTACTGGTATTTCATAGGCAATGGCCAAATTATCTGTCTTTCTGAAGAGGGAGGTGGTTCTGCTCCTACAGACTCACTGGCTTTCACAGCAGCTCAAAGACCAATATCAGCAAAAGGCAGATTGAAAAAAAGAAGATGCTCATCTGAAATGCTCATGGAGGTCTGAACATAGGATGAGATGATATTGCTTTAATATCCATTTAAATCCCAGCACTGTTTTGGAATCCCACAGTAGGTACAACATCCCTCTACTTTCAGAAGCAGCAGCTCAGCAATCTCACATCATTCCAATGAGAATGTGTTCTAGTGTCACAAACTCTTCATACCTGTAGTTTTATTAAGAAGAATAATCTTCACTGTAAAGTTGAGAGAGTAAGCATCCACCTTTGTGGCAACAAAACCTACCAGAATTTATTTTGAACAAAATAAAACTCTCCAAACCGCTACTGCAAAACCGTTATTTCCCCTTTTATCTGAATAATCAAGTATTATCCACCCTAAGAACAAAACAATCTATTTGTTCTAGAATAACAACACATCTGGCATTTAATAAACCACCAACACAGGTTTTCAAATTAAACCGAGAGTCTCTTTGTCAAAGAGAATCTGGCAGAGCAGATTTGCTATCACACAAAGCAGCTTTAAACTGTTGTTGTTTTTTTCTCCTATTTATTGGACACTTTCTTTGATTAAAATACTTAGAATGATGTTGATAAACTGAGTCTGGTGTACAACAAGACTCAGAGTTAATTATACCTTTTAAACCAGCGGAGGCAGGAAGAAAAACAACAACAGGAACATAGTCTGTGTTTTCATTTTTAATTGCTCACGAAACCGGGAAGCAAGACTCCAGAAGATAATGAAGTCACTGAGTTCTTCCCTAACAAGCCCAGTGATCTCCTTGGTAACGCTGCAAGGGCCCCAGCCCAGGAGGTCTCAGAGGAACAGAAGCTCCCTGAGTCCTAAACAAGACCTTGGCCCTTGAAGAAACTATACCACTGCCATGTTTACTGCCTGTTGGAAGATGTCTTTCTCTTGTTTGATCTGCATCTGCCGAAGACACTGCTCTCACAAGGAGCCCGAACATTGATTGCCGTCCACGGGGCAGGCCTGTGTTCAGATCAGGGCCATGGATGTGCCACATGCCAGCTACCTCACTATGAACAGTGGAAACTTTATGAAACAGAAAATCAAATTTGAACCTCCTTTTTACAATTTTCACTCCACTTGCCAAAAACACCTTTCATGAGGCAGAAATCATGAGGTTACATATAATCTTTGCAATTGCTTGTTTGAGTAGAGGTCATAGGACCATATGGAAGGAACATGTCTCCTGGCTCTAACTTCATATTTATGGTGCAGAGTCATTAAGAATAAAAAGTGGGGGCTTCCCTGGTGGCGCAGTGGTTGAGAGTCCGCCTGCCGATGCAGGGGACATGGGTTCGTGCCCCGGTCCGGGAGGATCCCACATGCCGCGGAGCGGCTGGGCCCGTGAGCCACGGCCGCTGAGCCTGCGCGTCTGGAGCCTGTGCTCCGCAACGGGAGAGGTCACAGCAGTGAGAGGCACGCGTACCGCAAAAAAAAAGAATAAAAAGTGGTTAAAAATGCTGGCCTCTTCTAAGTGCTTGTGATAAGTGACCAAGAAAAATGATTATAAACTTCTGCAAGACAAATAGAGAATGTAATAAATACAGTGTTTCATGGAACAACTAATTATTAATTATTTTATTCATTAGGTTGTTCTGTCACTACTTAATATGTAGTTGGACTCTATCAAAAGGAATTAACTTTTTTATATGGTTTATTACAAGATATTGAATATAGTTCCCTGTGCTATACAGTAGGTCCTTGTTGTTTATCTGTTTTATACATAATAGTTTGTAGCTGCTAATCCCAAACTCCTAATTTATCCGTTTCCCCCGGTTCCTCTTTGGTAACCCTAAGTTTGTTTTCTATGTCTGTGAGTCTGTTTCTGTTTTGTAAATAAGTTCATTTGTATCATATTCTAGATTTTAAATTGAACTGAAAGCAATTCCTTTTGCAATTGTAATAAGCAATATCATGTCTGATTTAACAGTTACTTTGCAAAACTGCTGAACCCACGTGTTGGAGGACTGGAGGGTGGAGGGACAGAAAATAAATCCTCAGCTGCATCTCTCATGTCCTGTTAGGTGCACTCTAGTCCACCACGGACACCTGGACTGCCTCCAGTCTGATGAGACTGGTGCCAGGTGGAAATGCCTTTATGGTCTTCATGTTGAACTTGGGTTGGCAGTTCAGCTAGCGAGTCTGGCCCAGACAGAGGACAATGGGAGAGAGCCCTTTAACTTGGCCTTCACTCCAGCTGCCCTGGCTCTCGCTTTATCTCAGGGCAGAAGCACAGGCTGGGTCTTATGCAATGATCTTCTTATTTATTAGAACTAAAAGAGCACAGCCAACAAAAGGAGGGAGAGGAAACCCTCTTCCATTTTATCTCATTTCTAGTAAGTCTGGATTGTACAAAGTCACGCACAGGGTGTTCTCAAAGCCCCATAATTCCTGGCACATATTCTTGGCTATTCTCGTTGACCAAATGTGTGTGCATGTGCATGTACAGTTTTTGTATGTATATGTATATATATATACACACACACATATATTACACAATATACGTATTGTGTAATATATATGTATATATATGATGTGTATATATATTTTTTCACTCATTATCACAGTTCTTAATATTTTCTGGATCTATAACTCATTTTAAAATATAGGTCATGGATCCTCTCCCTAGAAAAATGTGTATAGGTACGTCGTCTGAAAATCTGCATATAGTTTCCTGAAAGCTTGTTTATGTCTCAACCAACAGGCCCTTGGTAGGCTAAAAGGCTGTATTTCCAAAGATTTTAAGGTATCATGTGTTGTTAATGATCTTGCTGAGTTGATATTTTATGTAACACGATTTTTTTTTCTTGAAATTGAAAACCTAAAGAGTTATGCCAGTTCTTCACTGACAATGCGAAATGAAGATTTTTCTGACCCAGATCACATTCTGTACAGCTAATCTACAGTGTCTACAAAAGGGAGAATATACACTTCATCATAACATGCCCAAGTCATTGAACAGAGAGCAGGGGCCATTCATGACAGGACTATACTCAGCTCAAGGCCACAGAAACAGTCCATTTGCAGTTACTCTGGAGTTGTGGGTTTTCATCCCCAAAGTACACCAGTTTATGCTGCCTTTGGTGTCACACTCTCTGCCCTGCTACTCAAAATGTTACTCACGGACCCAGCCGCTCTGCGGCATGTGGGATCTTCCCGGACCGGGGCACGAACCCGTGTCCCCTGCATTGGCAGGCAGACTCCCAACCACTGCGCCACCAGGGAAGCCCTCCCCTGGTCAAATTTTTAATGTTTTCCCCAAGCAATAAATTTAGCTTCTGAGACTGTTTAGAAAGTTTAGTTTTAGTTTTCATTTTCTTTGTTTAGTTTTCAGCTCATCACCTAAAGTTTTTCTAAATTATGTCACCCTGTCCCCTCTTTACGGTCATTTCTATCCCAGCTCCAGGTGCTGGCTGACAGACCAAGAGAGCCGAGTGCTGAATTATGTACCAGGGGATCCATAAACCTTGGAATGCCAATTCCTACCGGGACCCAAAGCTAATCAACTAGATGGAAAAAAGCTCTGTTTCATGTTTCAGTTGTACTTTATCCTCAAGCTGCACTGGTTTGTATAACACAATTGTTTTATGGGAATCCTTTAGACATTATTCCCGTACTGAATTTTTTCAAAAGATCTACTAAAATTGAGATCAATGACTCCCTTGAATGCAATGATTTTGTTAATGACAACCAAAGGTCTCCCCCAAACCATGTTGAAAATTCTGGGAATAATTCATTTATGATATAGGGTTATAATATCTGAAGTAATATCATAGATAAGAGTTCTTTGGGCCAATCTACTTGTGCTGTTGAACAATTTTATAACAACAAAGCACGCCTATTGTCTTCGATAACATACCTGTGACTCAGAAGCCAAAAAAGTTCAGAAATGGCCCTGGAGAATATAGCCAATATTTTATAATAACTATAAATGAAGTATAATCTGTAAAATCTTTGAATCACTATATTGTATACCTGAAACTAGTGTAATATTATAAGTCAACTATACTTCAATAAAAGAATAAAAACATGATTAAAAAAAGAAATGGCCCTAGAGACGTAAATCTGAATTAGGATTGCACCTAGGAGTATCATTTATAGAAGTTCTACAAGGACTGGCTTCAACTGGCCATTATATATTAGATGGTTCCTATGGAGACAGATAGTCTCAGACCATGAGATGGTAGACTCAGGAATCCTGTTTGACTTCGGACAATTTCAAACCTGCTTCAGAGCAAATTGAATTCCTTGGATATCCTTGTAAGCCAATTTAATCTTCCCTGGGGGACACTCTGAACCTATTTCAAACCCATGCTCTTTGGCTGTGGTCATCATTGAGGCTGACCCTGAATGAAGGCTATCTCCAAGGGTGAGATTCAGGCTACAGCACTGGGCCTAAAGCAGTTAAACATATTGTATAATGTTGGCTCCCTTACCTGATATAGGTTGGCAAGGTGGTGGTTTGTTTTGATCAAAAATGGCTGGTTTACCCCTGGATGGTCAACATCGTGGGCTGCGGCAGCCAGCAGTCCAAGCATGATGTCCAGAGGTGTGAGGGAGCTGGCGAGCTGTTAAAGGATTGAATGGGGAGATTGACTGGTGTGTTTCCAAAAATAGGTTAGCATTTGTTTTGGCTAAATCACACTGAATGAATCATCGTAGTATCGTTCAGGCCTTTCATCCAGACCGTAACCTTCTGAAGCTGTCAATAAGGTAACAGAACCATGGAAATCGCAGGAATAAAGAAAGGGCTGTGAGGAAAGTAATGAAGCAACTCAAACTGTGTAGCTCATCCAGGTGGCCTCCTCTTCCTGCTGCTCCTGTCTTGTTTTGTTGTTGTAGTAGTATTACCTGTTGGCAACACTGCTCTATAGTGGGCGGGGAGAAGAAGGCAGAGTCTAAAATCAGCCTTGTTCCTAGGAAAGCTGTAAGTGAAGGAAAAAGCTGAAGCCAAAGCGATGGAAAAAATCACTTGTGTATTTCAACCATCCAATATATCACTGCCACTTCTTCGAATATGAAATCCACAGTGGGCTGAATTGCAAAATTTGCATATTTCTTCAATGTGTAATAAATAAAGTGGGGGAATGTGTGAGAATCTGTCATTTTTTTTTGGTTAGCTAGGAAAACAAGCAGGAAAATGGGAATCTAGTGTTAGCTTTAAATACTCAACTGTGCAATCTATACAATTTTCAAATTACTTAGGGATTAAATAACAAAACCTTTAATGTCTTTGGGATATTTTATAAGGATGAGGCATACCCAGTTTTGTCTTGGGAATGCCTATCTGGCATCTGTATATTTAGTGGTTGATGTTAAAACTGATTGAACTAAACAGTCTTGGACTGAGATATCATTTTCCAAAAACCGTAAAAAAACTCATCCTGTACGTTTTAACAGCTAGGTTTTATATGGCTAAGAAATGCCTAGGTTTTGAGTAACAAGCATTATTATCATGTTTTAAATTTTGGATTAATATATTGCATCTGGGCATATTTTTAAAGAGGTTTTTGATGTTCACAATTTCTCTTGGGCCTGAATCAGGATGCCTAGTTGCCTCAGTAGGAAATGCAGCTGAGTCTTGAGGAGTTTTAATTTTATTTGTTGATCAAAAACCATGAGGTGGGAGACTTCCTAGAAAAGTTCAGTTCTGGTACTGTTTGCGGCAAAGGTTCAAGGCAAAAGCAGCTAACTTCTGTGATGGTTGAAGATATCTAGGATGCAGATTGTCATAGAGAGGGTTTTCGTCCTAATGCAGCCTTGAAAATATATAAATTATGAAACAGAACCTCTGAAAATTTACATCCTCTTTCATGACTATTATACAGTTTTCAGAGCTGATACTGAAACCTTAATATAAGCAATTTGTATTCATGCTATAACTTGGCCCATAACCCAGTTGCTCTGATATGTCAGGTGATTTGGGACCCGGCAGGTAGTTTACATGGCATTTCCAGATGGCCGAGGAGGCAGCAGGTCTTGCCTTACCTTTGGCTCCTTTAGGTAGCAGTGCATGGCCTGGGTGACATCGGCCGCATGAACAGCATTGTGATATGGGTTTTGGCTGTGGTAATCTTCTTGAACCATGACTAGGAGGTAAGCAGATAACTCAATCAGCTAAAAACAAAACACAAAGGACATACTAGCTCAGACTTACTGAGGGTCCTTTTTGCTTAAAAATAACAGTGTCTCCAAAATGTGCAGCCTGGGAATGCTTTAGAAATGAACACGATTTGCCAGCTTGGCAGTTCTACTGGGTTGATTTCAGTGGAGAGGAGGGGGAGGGAAGAGGGAAGAAAGGCTAAAAGGATTTGTGAGGCCCTTGGGATTCCTCACCACCTTCATAAATCACCCCTTTCTGGCATTCATGAAGGCTCTCATTCATTGGAAAAATAAATATGTAGGAAAAGGGCAACTTTATTTCACACTATAGTTTAAGTATTTAAGTTTGCTGCCATTTAAGAATGATGTGCCATAAAAGAGGCTTCCTTTTAAAGAGACCTACTCTCATCCAAAGATTGCTTTATCACTTAAATAACAAATACTGACCAAAGCAAATCTGGGGATTCTTCAGGCAGAAATTCATAGATCCAACTGAGGAATCCTTGGATTTATTTCTATCTTATTCAGATTAAATGATCATCTTTCTTGCCCTTCCAATCTAGGGACCGGAGTGATCTTGGAACCGAATAGAGACACAAGAAAGGCAATTTGAGTTTGCTATTTACAGAAGCTACTTGCCTGCTTCAGCTAATAACTAAGGCAATGTCTAGGATGCAATATATTCAGTGTGTATAGAATGTCCTGGCTTTCAATTTTCCTGGCTATGTTCTCTCAGCCCAGCTATGACTTTGGCTCTGGATTCCAGTGTTATTTCTTTCATTGAATCTTTGCCTTTTTCACATGTACTCTGGGTGCATACACATGTCCAAAGTATCTCTGCTCTCCCTCTTTAGACAAATCAAAATTATTTGGCTCTATTCATGGCCATTACTTTGCTCAATCAATCTGAACACAATTAGCTTGAGGTTATTTGTGTTTCTGGAATGAACCATGCTCTGGTTTGTTTCCAGTATTTCTGTTGTGCCACATGTACCTTTTAATCAGCAGGTTTATTTGACTATTATATGAACCCTGGCTCTATTACTTATCTGTATTGGGCAAGTTACTTAACCGAAAGTTTCCTCCATTTCTTTCTCTATAAAATAGGGATAACAACAGCTCTGATCTCAAAGAGGTGCTGTAAGGATTAAATGTGGTAATATATGCAAGTTCTTAGAAGACTTTCCAGCATATGTAAACACTATATAAGCCTGGTGGTTGCTGCTACTGTTGTTATCACCATCACCATTATTTTACCCTTGATGCATCAAGTCAGCTTCCAAATTCAAAGCACTGCCATGTGCCATGTCAAAGAAGCCAGGAACACATTAAGAGGCAGAGGAAAGTCATTTGGTGACTAAAAATGTGCCCTGGGGCTTCCCTGGTGGCGCAGTGGTTGAGAGTCCGCCTGCTGATGCAGGGGACACGGCTTCGTGCCCCGGCCCGGGAAAATCCCACATGCTGCGGAGTGGCTGGGCCCGTGGGCCATGGCCGCTGAGCCTGCGCGTCCGGAGCCTGTGCTCCGCAACGGGAGAGGCCACAACAGTGAGAGGCCCGCGTACTGCAAAGGAAAAAAAAAATGTGCCCTGGATAATTCACTGGAAGATAAATAAGAATATGCATGAAGTCAAATGAGATCTGGGGCTGCTTTTTGATGAGGAGAGATGGTGGAGTTGAGTGGAAAGATGGTAGGCTTTCAAATCAGACAGACCTGGGCTTGGACTGCAGCTCTGCCAATTATATGTTGTTGACCTTGAGCAAGTTACAAAACCTTTTTGTACTTCTCCTTACTTATGGGCCAAATGGTGATAATGGCCAACTTGCAGGGTTGTTGAAGCTGTTAGAAATAACGTACCAAAAGCCCCTTGCCTACAGTGGGTGCTACATACATGGTAGTTCTTATCATTAAAAAAAAGCCTGTTGAATATTTCAACAACTCATATCCAGAGTGGCATTATTTGAGGAATATTTTCTGGGATTTTGTTAATATGTGAGCAGATCAGTAACTTCGGGACAGTTATTTGCTCTTGATGGTTGTCTTTACATAGCCTTTATCTCTTAAACATAACTAATCAGGTAAGCATTTTTTCCAGTGATTTAAATAAGTAAGCTTATTTTAAAATTAAGATGAGATAATTTAAGACTAATATGAGGTCTTCACCTACCAGGCTATGGCTCTTGCCACTTCATGTTAAAGAATATTGTAGACTGCCATTGTTCAGGGGTAAGGGGGTAGAAATAAGGAGAAAAGGACTTACCTACAAACCTGTGTAAGGTCACCATGTCTAACTTGAAGTGGTGAATGAGCCCATGGGCGTTGAAGAGGTGGCACAGCAGTGTTACCAGGCTGTTTCCTATAGGGGAACAGCCACCTGTTTTAATCCATTTTCATCACCATTAAAATATCAAGACTAGCAATAGCATCCAAAGTTTCTGTAATGAAAGTTCTCTGATAGGATCATTTCTTTTCCCCTTTAGATTGAAAATTATTCAAGTATAAAGATATTATTACTATGATCTGGTCCCATATTTTCTCTTATTGTACAAGTAAAATTAACTCAGACCTTCTCCCTATACCAAAGGCAATGAAAACATTAAGAGTTAAAAGGAATCTGCCTACTGCAGTATCAGGGACACATACACGTGTGTGTGTGTGTGTGTGTGTGTGTGTGTGTGTGTTGTATGGTTATTTTTTTTTAAGACATAGTTTAATGGTCACTTGAAATGTGTCTTAAGTTGCTTCCAATTGACTTTTACCTTTACAGGGGTATCTAAGCCACCACAGTGCCTATTCTTCTTTTGGAAAATCACCCAAGATGAAATTTGACTGTGAGATATTTTGTAACTCAAGCCAGCAGAGGTGCAAAATTGAAGCTACAATAACTTGTAAGCATTCAAGAAATATTGTTCATTAGAAAATAAGGATTTTAAATATTAAAAGCATTATAAAGTTTATGAAAGACTTTGAAATGTACCAAGAAGATGACTGGCTGCCTTAATTGGAAAACTAGGTGTTGCCCAAGCACACTCTTCCAAGGTACCTGATTCTATGTGTTTCTGTAGCTTTCATCATCTTTGAGCTGTTTCACAACAATCAAAGTTGTAGATAACTGATATTATTGCAGATGATTCTTGGCTGTATACATGCAAATGAAATTAGTGAGGTGGAAATACAATTGATTTCCCCCTCCCAGTTTCTCACCTATTTACAAATTCATTTTGGCATTTCTTACTGCTTTTATATGTATGGCTCTTTGAATATTCCTTTGAACTAGCTGTAACATCTTACTGGATCTCTAATTAATTGAGTTTAATAAAATCATTGATGTGATCACTTCATATCTTTATGAGAGTCGTGATTATACTCTCTTTTTAACAAATACTTTTGTTCATGGTTAATTTCATATACTGGTCCCCATCTCTCAATTCATTTGAGCAAAGTGAAATGCAAGATTATGAGATACAGCCCTATATGGTCTAGTTAGCTTTCCACAGTATAAAGCTCAGTTTCATGGTCTTAGGCCGTATCTCTCTCCACTGTGTGTTGTTTGTCAAGAAACAGAATGGTGAGAAAACCGTCTGTAATGACTTAAAACACAAGCCTGTAGATGGTAGGACATGTGACGGTCAGCATTAAATGCGACGTCTTTCATTGGCTCCCTGTTATCAGCATTCGTTTAATGGGCAGATGAAAATATTATAGGGTTTTGTTGTTTTCTTAAGGGAAGACTCTATAGGCACAAAAATTTTTAAAGTGGAAACAACAAGAATGGCTACTTTTCCCTTCAGCTGCAGCCTAAGTGTTTACACTCTATGCTCAGGAGTTGTTTTCTCCTCATGATGCCAAACATATCTGAACAATACCTGCAATGGGGCAGACTCGCTCACTTAATAAAAGTGCAAAACCATTGGCCCAGTAAGAGTCAGGACTGATCAGATGTGTTTTTATGTTTCTAGTTTTCATTGACTAACAACAAACTCCTTCCTTTCGCATGTGGCCAAAGTATTCTGCAAGGAAGGAATCTAATCTGTGGTTTCTAAATTGCTTTGGGAACAGCAAGACCAGAAGGAAGCTGTCTTAAGATCTGAAGTCCAGATTCAACCCTTCTTCTTCGTTTGAACTAGTTTTCCCTTGCCTTGGTCCTTCTTGAGTGGCTGTAGATTTATGAATGTGGGAAAAGAGAGAAAAAAGAATTAACAGTGTTTAAAAATATATTTTGTTTTTCACGAAATTAATCCCACTTTAATGGTGTGTATTTTAGTGAGAATTCTTTTGGGTGACTTACCATTTGTCAAGCGATCAAACAAGAAAATGTCAAAATCCCACATTCCCACTTTGGAGAGCATATGCTGAAAAGACAAACAAAAGCCAGCACTCACATGAATCATATCGGAGACTCAAATATTTACTTTGAGACATCGTGAATTAAACAATTAAACAGTTGGAAATAGCATACGACTATCTATGTACAACTGGTTTGTAGTAAAACAAACCTTACTCTGCAGCCTAATAACAACAGTGTTAAAGGGACAGGCTCCGGAATCAGACTGCCACATCCTACGTTGGCTGCATCGCTTACTGGCTGTGATACCTTGGGCAAGTTCCTTAACTCTCTGTACCTCAGTTTCCCAATTTGAAAAATGTAGCTGATAATGCTATTGCTTCAGAGGGTTGTTGTGAAGATTAAATAAGGTAAAACGTAGAAGTGCTTAGAGCGGTGCGAATACATAGTAAGCACACGATAGATACCTTTTAAAATTGTAGTTCTGTTAAGTCTACATCACAAACTACTATGCACTTAGGGGAGGAGGTTTACAGTAAACTTTAAAAAAAAGAAACCTAGACGACTGATGAGCACACCGCTCTGCTCAATGTGGATGAAGTGTGAAATTAACCCCTGTAACAGACAGGAAACTGAAGCATGGGCAATTGAAAATATTGGGTACTTTAAAGACCTACTGTCCAATGCAGACTTACTGTACTATCTTTCTTTTTAATAATATCGCCTGCTTGGAATTAGATGGTGTTAACTCTCAGACACAAAGTTGCAGTTGCTGATTCTATCCTCACTGTAGCTCCTGTGACTGCTTTCCTCTCCTCTCACAGGCCCTGCTTCTGGTAAGGACCAGCTCACTCTCCTCTACCTGCCCTTGAATGGCCTCCCTGTGTCTTTCGATAAAATCCAACGGCGTCATCATGGCACGCAAAGGCCTTCACAACAGCATCAGAAAAATGAAGGGATAGTAGGTTTTTGGTGAAGTCTAGTTTGAGTGAGTTTTTATCCAAAAGTCACACAATTCTAAAGGCGGAGCCAAAATTTGATCTCTGACATCCTGACCTCTGGTCTGTTGTTCTTTCTACATCTCACTGTTGTCTTTCTTGAGAGGTCCCCACAGACAGGGCTCTGTCATGGATGCTCCAGCACTGGGAGCTCAGCCTTACTCTCTCTCCTCCTCTCACCAAATGAAACCACCAACCAACCATTCACTCAATCTCAGACCTTGGGCTGTTAGGATTGATATTTGCTTTCTTTTTGTAGACCTAATGTGGGGAATTAGTTCTTCTAACATTACTTGCTGCTTATTTCTTAATAGTATATACCATTAGAATATATTTCTTAATTGCATATAGACAGCATAATATTCCTTATCATAGGAACTATAAGATATTACCTTTGACTTCTGTTTAAACTGAGGTGGTTTATTCCTGAAATTTAAATTCCTTTGGGAGTTTGGGCTAGAGATAACCTTTGAACTTTTTTTAGATTGTCACACATTAGATTTCTACCCTCTGTTGGATCAATGCATTGCAAAAGTAGTTGTCAAATTAGTAAAATTTTTTTGGATAAATTAAAAATTATAAAAAAGACAGTGCACTGTATTTTTTTTTTTTTTTTGCGGTACGCGGGCCTCTTACTGTTGTGGCCTCTCCCGTTGTGGAGCACAGGCTCCAAACGCATAGGCCCAGTGGCCATGGCCCACGGGCCCAGCCGCTCCGTGGCATGTGGGATCCTCCCAGACCGGGGCACGAACCCGTGTCCCCTGCATCGGCAGGCGGACTCTCAACCACTGCGCCACCAGGGAAGCCCCAGTGCACTGTATTGATAGCCTAAAGTGGAATTAAGAGTTGGTAATTACTGGGTTAATTTCAGGGTAGTTATTATGGTGAGATAATTCAACGGGTCAAAAAATTTATTCCTTCACTGGTAATCGGCCAGTCCAAAACTTCATTTTATTTAGTGTTGTGCAAATGTGTTTTGCACATTTATAAAAATGAAAATAGCTAGCATGTGCTAGTCATGAGTATATTAAGCATGCAAACATGCTTTACCTTGTTTAATCCTTGTACCACCCCTATGAGGTGAGCGTTTCTATTACTTCACTTCATATTTAAGGAAAAAGTCCAGATGTGCTGAATAACTGTTCAGAGGCACGGAGCTCTTCAGTGACAGAAGTAAAGACTCAAACCCAGGTGCTATTGGGGGGTGGGGGTGGGAGGGATGGGGAGTAGGGGGGAGCACATGCTCTCAGCCACTGGCCTGGTGTGAGGCGACAGAGAGGTAACTAGCTCACCCTTGCTTGTCCAAGGTAGTCTTCATCCAGCAGGTGGAGCGGGGCTTGCGGTATAATTCCACGAAGCAGCCTTGATGCATGGAAGTATCTTTGAAAGCTCAACAGTCTTTTCACCTTTTTCTTGGTGCCAATTTCCCCTGAGTGTGTTGTATCTGTGGAAAGTAATCAAATTCAGAAGTTATATATTTAAAAAGCCCCATTTTTCTCCACTATGTAAGAATACAATGTACTATATAAAGGAGAGAAATCTAAGAGATGCTCTCACAGTGCTTTCTTAATACAGACCATTTAACTCTGCATTTGAAATTTTTCTAGAAAAAATGATATTTCTTATATGTTACATTCATTAAAATGAGATATTTCTGACTAATTTTGGAAGACATGAAATACATGAATTAAAAACTTCATTTTCTTATTAATGATGCTGGTAAACTTAGTGAGTGAATTCACATACTTCTGCATGCATTTAAGGAACAGTTATGCTTTTTTTTCTGCTATACTGGAGCTGAGGTTCCAAAATTTAGAGCAGGTTCTGATCCTCTCCTCTCTCTAGTCTGATGAAATCCTTCGCCTGAATTAGAAGAGTTGAGAATACACTAGCTTAGACATGAGGAGATGTTTCCTAATGTCCCAGGAACATCAGTGGTAAAGGAATTATAAATCTCAGCACAAGAGTGACCTAGATTGCCATGACATGAAGCAGAGTGGGTGTTTATTTCCTAATGGAGTATATTCTCTTTTACTGGTGGCCATAAAAATCTGATCCTGTCAGTACAGATATTTTAATACTCCTGTCACATGTGCCTTTTAAAACTTGAATGTTGATTGTCCAGAAATACCCCAAGCACATTATTTGAGTGTCTGTCAAGGTATGTCTTATCTCAGCTGAAATTGTATGAATCACTCAGCCACATAAGTGACGTCTGCTGCCAATTTGAGATCTGGAGTCAACTGAACAGTCCTAGTAGGAAAACGTACAGTTCATATACAGAGAAATTTTGGTTTCTCTCATGCCTCCTCCCATGTCCCTTTTTCCTTTATAGAACTCAA
The DNA here is from genome assembly GCF_949752795.1 of Hyperoodon ampullatus. Lineage (NCBI taxonomy): Eukaryota > Metazoa > Chordata > Mammalia > Artiodactyla > Ziphiidae > Hyperoodon > Hyperoodon ampullatus. The sequence goes on along the minus strand of NC_136925.1, from coordinate 62,380,296 downwards.
AATCACAGTGGATATTAGAAACCCAGGAATCAATGGGCAAGGGTCTCCTTAGCAATGTGGCAATCCCCAAGGGCAGGGAATGACCAAACTCAGTTCGTTACTTGGATTAATTATGCATGCAAGGACTTAATTCAGGGCAGACAACACCTACTACTTTCTGAAAATGCCACCTGATTAAAATTCTTTTTATTTTAAAATGGTTCTAGATTTCATGTGTGGGGAGATGTAAACAAAAACATAAGGAGATAAGAGGTGTAAACTGAAGTTGGGTGCTTAGGCTCACATCAATATTAAAAATGGCATATATAGACTCAATTCTACTGATGGATTCTCACTCATTTCTATTTGTTTATCAAGTTAAGGTACAGTATAAAGTGGTTCATTCATTAAAAAAATGTTTTGAGGGGGGACTTCCCTGGTGGTGCAGTGGTTAAGAATCTGCCTGTCAATGCAGGGCACACGGGTTTGATCTCTGGTCCAGGAAGATCCCACAGGCCACAGAGCAACTAAGCCCGTGTGCCACAACTACTGAGCCTGTGTTCTAGAGCCCCTGAGCCACAACTACTGAAGCCCGTGTGCCTAGAGCCTGTGCTCCGCAACAAGAGAAGCCACCACAATGAGAAGCCTGTGCACGACAACGAAGGGTAGCCCCCGCTTGCTGCAACTAGAGAAAGCCCGTGCACAGCAAGGAAGACCCAACACAGCCAAAAAAAAAAAAAAAAAAAAAATTGTTTTGAGGGAATTCCCTGGTGGTCCAGTGGTTAGGACTCAGCACTTTCACTGCTGGGGCCCAGGTTCAAACCCTGGTCGGGGAACTAAGATCCTACAAGCCGCTTGGCATGGCAAAAAAAAAAAAAAAAAAAAAAAAAAAGTTTTGAGTGCTACTAAGGAACAGGCACTCTTCTAGATGCTTGGTGAGATCCCTCAGTTCTAGATCCTCCAGTGAGCAAAACAAAGAGCCCTGTCCTCAAGAAGCTTGCATTCTAACATAGAAAGATAGACAATAAACAATAAACAAAAAAAAGAAGTAATGTATAAAAATGTATTAGAAGCTGGTATGTGCAAAGGGTGAAGGAAAAAACACAGGGAATGAGGGATCCAGGGTTCTGTGTTAGGGTCGTCAGGGTTGGCCTCATTAGAGGCTACGATTTGATCAAAGTTGAAGGAGATGAAGGAGCTGGCCAAGCAGATATCTGGGGAAATGCCTTCCTTACAGAGGGACCAGCTCGAATAACCCTAGAGTGGGAACGTGCTTGGTTTGCTGGCATGTGGGGTGAGCAGCAGTTCAGTGTGGATGGGGAGGAGACAAAAAGGAAGGAGTAAGAGATGTGTTCATAGAGCAAAGCGGGTGTGTGTGTGAGAATTATGCCCTGAAAGCTATTGTGATGGCTTGGGCTCTACTGTCAGTGAAATGTGAAACCACCACAAAGTTTTGAGAGGAAGAGTAATATGGAAACACTTAACATTTAAAAAGGGTCACTGTGGTTTCTGTGTTGAGAAGAGATTGTAGCAGCAAGCTTTGATGCAGTGAGATCTGTTATGAAGCTATTGGAATAATCCAGGCGAGAAATGACAGCTGGTTAGATCATGGGCGGAACAGTGGAGAGTAGGAGTGGAGGAATTCTGAATATACTTTGAGTGCCTTCAAGTTTTTGGCCTAAATAACTGGGGGAATGGAGCTGCCATCACCTGAGATAGGGAAGGCTACGGGTGGAGCAGGTGTGGGGTGGATTTCAGTTTTGTACATGTTGCATTTGGATGTCAATTGGAGATTCAGGTGAAGATGTCAAGTAGAAATAAGTGGATATAAAAATCCAGGGCTTGGGGGAGAAGACTGGGTTTGAGATACAAATTTGGGAGTTGTCAGATGAGATTAACCTAGTGAGTGAGTGTAACTACAGATGAGAAAAGCATCAGAATCTGAGCTCTGGAGTACTTCAGTGTAAAAGGGTGTGGAGAAGAGTAGAGAGAACCAAAGGAGATTGAGAAGAAGTTATCCTGCGGGGATGGACGAAAACCAAGAGTATCATTTCCTGGAGGCCTAGTGAAGACAATATTGCAAGGAGGCAATATTTGATCCTCAGTTTCAAATGCTGCTAATAGATCAAGTATAATGAAGACTGAGAATTGACCATGGGTGTATACATCTGTCAAAATTCATTGAACTATGCCCTTAAAAGAGCACATTTTATTGTATGTTTAGAAGCAACAACACCCAGTAGCTACAGGCACATCTAGCACTCAAATTTTGTTATTTAAATACAAGTTATCACTAAAATGAACCAGATAACCTTGATGAAATGGCCAAGTCTAGGACTGGGGCAGGCAGAATCAAGATGAACTGTAACTTCTTGTAATGCCAGAAAATAAGGGAGAGCTCAAAAAATGATGTGCTCATAGAAAAATGACAGAGGAGACAATGTGAAGGGGGTGCCTCTGAACAAATATGGGAAAATCTGAAACTCAACATGGATAATAGAAGAGTGGATTATAAACCATTGACTGAAAGAAGACTCCAGCAGTCCATACTGTTTGTTAGTGAGTAAGCAAGCGAGTAAATAAATAAGGAGAAGGGAAAGCTCTTCCCTGCAGCGAGTGCTGACCAATAAGGTAGAAGAAATAATAAGAGTTAGTTACCATTTTGCAACCTTTATAGTAATAACTGATTCAGGCCAAGATCATTAATGGACAATAAAATTGTTAAGTGAAAGCTTAAAAAGCAACAGGATAATTACATAGCATCAAAGTATCTCTTCACAGATAACTTATTAATCGGAAAAGAAAAAATGGATAGCTTTTTAGTGGACAAATGTAGAGGGGGCACCATCTTCACTAACTATTCAAAGTTAACATCACCGGTCATAGGAAAAGCTGACATCTTACTCTTCCGGATGTAATTCACTGAGGACACAACATCACCTATTCAGTGTTCCTGCCTCAAATGCACATCCCATCCCCCCAAAGAGAAAACATTAGAAAAACCCAAGCTGAAGCATACTCTATAAGTAAACAATCGGCCTGTACCCTTAAAAAAAGTCAATGTCATAAAAGACAAAGAGAACCTCAGGTATTGTTTCATAATAATGGATACCAGATATAGTGCGCTAAATGCAATGCACAGCTCCAAACTGGATCCTGGATCAGAAAAAAATGTCTATAAATGACATTATTAGGACAATTTGTAAAATTTGGATATGGACTTGTGTGTGAGATAATAATATCCTATCTATAAATGTCTTGAATTTGATAGCTGAACTGTGGTTACACGAAAGAATCCCTTGTTCTTAGAAAATACATGCTGAAATATTTAGGAATAAAGGGGCATGATGTGTACAACAAACTCTCAAGTGGTTACGAAGAAAGTAGCAGCAAGGCAAATTGGGCAAAATACAATAATTGGTGCATCTGGGTAAAGGGTATATGAATGTTCTTTGCTCCGTTCTTGCAAATTTTCTATAAATCTGAAGTTATTTTGTAATAAAGAGTCTAAGAAGAGAGGGAATGGGAAGGGAGAAATCTGAGGCAATGACATGGAGTATATTCAGCTCTCAAGGAGTTTTGCTACGTAAGGGAGCAAAGAAACTTGGTGATATTTCTATATAGAACTATATAGAATGAAATCAAGTGTGTCAGTAAATAAATGAAATTAATTATTCCTGTGTTATGTAAACCTAAAAGGAAATATCCATACAATGATCTATTCCTTTTTCTTTATAGTCTATGAAAATCGCCCAATTTTAAAATACTAAAAGAGAATCTCCTATGTGGCTGAGAGCATGCTGTGTTTACATAATAGAATGAAAAGCAAGCAACTTAAGACTGGATTATGGAAGTATGCCACGAACATAGCAAATTGAAATTATGGATTATTTCTTTGTCAACTTCCATTCAGCTTTGCAGGTGGTATAATATTTTAAGCAGAGTCATAGTTAAGATAATGACACTTGTCATATACAGTAAGTATAGGTGATAGGAAATAATGGTTTCTAGCCACTAAAATTATCATTTTGACTAAAATATTGCTAATCTAATGATGCTGTGAGCTGGAGATATCAAGTTGAGAGCCATTTTTTTTCCTTAATCAAAGAGGAAAACAGCAAGATTCTCTCCTTCCCTACTTATTATTTTCACCTTGTCAAATAGATGATAGTCTACCAACATGATAATGTAGATCTCTTTCAATCTTCATTTCAATTTTTGATATTTTTTGTCCTAATTTTTATTTTAAAAATATTGTTAAAAATGAAATATTTTAATTACTGAATTATTATACTTCTAAAATTTTGAGCCTGAGATAAGTGCCTCACTTGTCCCAACCTAGTTTTGGCCCTGTCTTGCATCTTTGCAGCAGAAGCTCAGATAATGTAAAATATATTTAATATTGAAATAAATCTATGTATAGATAGATTTATTTATAAAAACTTCTCATACTTAATTTTTTATGGTAGTGTGTAGGTTAAAAAAACGTAGCATATAGGGGCTTTCCTGGTGGTGCAGTGGTTGAGAGTCCGCCTGCCGATGCAGGGGACACGGGTTCGTGCCCCGGTCTGGGAGGATCCCACATGCCGTGGAGTGGCTGGGCCCGTGAGCCATGGCCGCTGAGCCTGAGCGTCTGGAGCCTGTGCTCCGCAACGGGAGAGGCCACAACAGTGAGAGGCCCGTGTACCGCAAAAAAAAAAAAAAAAATTAAAAAAAAAAATGTAGCACATAATGTCATTCATCGTGAGAGTTTCAATGTTTTGGAACCAATTAGCTGTAATGATGTGTATCGTTATTTGTGCAATTTCAAACTTATTGTCTGAGATGAGCAGGTAGATATCTGCCAGGCTACAGTATTCACTGGTGGCCAATATTTTCTAAAATACCAAGGCAAGTCATGACTATGCCATTTAGTACTGCTATCTGGGCTATTCTTTAATACACAAGAAAATAATTCAGAAGTGATGCTGGGTGACCATTTATAAAAACAATAGGGCTTAATTTTCTTATGTGAGGACGTTCATAAAGCTAAATGAAAAAAAAAAATCCTCAAGGTAGCTCTCTAAAGAAGAAGAGCATTCCATAATGAAAGAAAAATAAATTTATTTTAAAACAATACTGATAACTTATTTATCAACTGTCATTTAGGGAGCACTTTGTGCTGTGAGATAACGGAAAAGTAGGATATAAACTGAAGGTATAGTTGGGAGAAAAAATCCATATAAAGAACAAACTGTGAATAAATCACCATGCTGTATAATAATCCTAGGTATTACTTTTTGAAGTGCCGAAATGTGTTATACAATTATTGAATAAGACCTGAGACATCTGTTTCCAAAAGGACTTTCAGTGAATAACTAGCATATTTTTGCTTTTATTATTAGGAGAAAGTGATAGGCATTTCTGGACAGAAATTTAAATGATTAGCTAAGCTAAATTTTGCAGATAGATCAGTTAAAATCAGCTTGCAAAAATTTAAAGAATCTTAACAATGTGCGTAATAATAAAATACTGGGTTTATTTAATACTTTTATATAATTAAAAAATTATTATTTAAAGGCATTCACAGCTATCTTAATGGTGTTTTTTGTTTGGATTTTGTTGTTTTATAGGCTATGGGTCTCCAAAGTCTCATTTGGAACAGTTATAAAATGGTGCTCCAGAATGTTTCATTGCCTAATCTACGTGCACATTGACCCTGATCGTGAAATTCATTTTCTGTTTACTTGTTCTTTTACAAATTTCACAAACTGTGCATATTAACACATTTCTGCACTATTTAGAAACTAATTTTAGGGTTATGAAGTTTATATTGGCACTGCTGATATGGTAAGTTTTAAATTTCACAAGTTGGGGTCGGCTTAAATGCAAAAAATGTTAATAAAAATTATTTTCATTTTGAGTATCTTCTCTATGGCATATTCTCTTTACGGGGGGCTGATAAATTTTGGTACTCAGAGAAATCTTAAACCTAGAATAAGTATCTGGGATAAAAAAAGCTATAAGCACACTTATATGATGAGGCTGTTTCTGTCGACCGTATACATAGTTCTCCAGCAATGTCTATATCTACTGTTCCCAGAATTTGAATAGTTAGTAATTGGTGCAGAAGTAGCTCAGGTGATAGTGAGAACAAAAAACGCTTTTAGGTTTAAATGAGCAGAATTTGCTTCAAGCAAACATGGAGACCCAACTCCACAAACCTAATATCAATATTTTCAGAGCATTAATTCTACTGAATACTTAAAATAATGTTATTAATAAATGCCCTAATCTGATAATTATTGTACTAATAATACTTATATATTGTGTAAGTATTATATAATTACATATAATTATTATACCATAATAATTATAATGAAATTCCTTGCTGGGTTAGTGGCTATTCACATGCTTTCCATATTCTTATAGGATTTTAAATATGTCTTATACTATAGAGATATTGGTATAAATAACTTATTACTCCTCTAGGTCAGAAACCATCTTATCAAACCTTGTAATCCTTTGTATCGAGTGCATAATCTTGCTCATAATGGAAGCTCCATACAAAACTTGTTGCTTTAATCTGAATCAGTTCTCTCAATTAGTTTATAGAAACATCATTACTGAATGCCATTTTAAAATAATAAGCCAATTTGTAAAGTGTGATTCTAAAACTTACACTTGTACGTTAGCTTTTTTTTTTTTTTTTGATAAATTTATTTATTTTTGGCTGCATTGGGTCTTCGTTGCTGTGCGCGGATTTTCTCTAGTTGCCGTGAGCGGGGCGGTGCACGGGCTTCTAATTGCGGTGGCTTCTCTTGTTGCAGAGCTTGGGCTCTGGGTGCGCGGGCTTCAGTAGTTGTGGCTTGTGGGCTCTAGAGCGCAGGCTCAATAGTTGTGGCACACGGGTTTAGTTGCTCCGTGGCATGTGGGATCTTCCCTGACCAGGGCTCAAACCCGTGTCCCCTGAATTGGCAGGCAGATTCTCAACCACTGTGCCACCAGGGAAGTCCCTGTACCTTAGCTTTTGAAATCATTTTCTCAACCTCCCAAACGGAGTTCCAGGGACCAGGTCCTCCTGCTACTGCCATTTCCTGTGAGTGACCTCCACTATAACATTGTGCCCCGTGTGACTGCAAATTTACTCTTATTTACACATCTGACTTTCTTATTAGGCTGTAAGCTCTCAGAGGCCAGATTCCTGCTAGTTTTCTTTGAATTTCCACAATATACTGCAAGATATAGGTGTTAAATACATCATGATGGAATTAAATAACTGTCCTGTGTCTGTGCTCCAGTTTTAAGTTCAAGAATGATGAGTCTTGGAGAAATCAGGTTGAGATTCTAGTTTTAAATATGTAGTTTTAAAAAAAGATGAAAAAAGTTAGTTAGTGTGATTTTAGGGGCCCTGAAGCACAAATAGCAGATTTATAGTATAGCTCTTTCTCTTTTATTGCCAATTCTACTAGTTTAGGATTCAGGATTCCTGCAAAGTTGGAAGGTTAGTGGAGTTATCCAGGATGGCAATTTTCTTGAAAACATTCACGAGCGTTTTAAGATTGAAACAACCATATGCTAAGATGCAGTTTTCCTGTAGATATAATTTTTAAGTAGACTACTTTAAAAAAATGAAAAAAACCTAGTAAAGAGGTTATGTGTAGAAAACAATATCAGTGGATTTCAAAAATGTATAATGTGGGGCTTCCCTGGTGGCGCAGTGGTTGAGATTCTGCCTGCCGATGCAGGGGACACGGGTTCGTGCCCCGGTCCGGGAGGATCCCACATGCCGTGGAGCAGCTGGGCCCGTGAGCCATGGCTGCTGAGCCTGCATGTCTGGAGCCTGTGCTCCACAACGGGAGAGGCCACAACAGTGAGAGGCCCGCGTACCGAAAAAAAAAAAAAATGTATAATGTGGACTTCTAGTTTTTTTGACGAGGTGCTGAATGAGACTAGTGCTCATTTCAACATGTATTAAAGACTTCAGTTTCATGTACTTCAGTCAAATCCCAGCTTTCACAGATTAGTATCTCTAGACATTAAAGTCTCCATTTCTTCCTAAAAGAACCAGATGCTTTAAAATGATATTATGATTTTCATGCATGATATATATAGAAAGCCCTAAAGACTCCATCAGAAAACTCTTAGAATAATTGAATTCAGTAAAGTTGCCAGATAAAAAATCAATACACAGAGATCTGTTGCCATTCTGTACGCTAATAACAAACTATGAGAATGAGAAATTAAGAAAACAATCCCACATACAGTTGCATTAAAAAGAATAAAATGCCGAGCAATAGATTTAACCAGGGAGGTGAAAAATCTGTATACTAAAAATTGTAAGACATTAATAAAAAAATTTGGAGACAAATAAATGGAAGGATATTCTGTGCTCATCAACTGGAAGAATTAATAGTGTTACAATTTACATACTACCTAAAACATCCTACAGATTCAATGCAATTCCTATCAAAATTCCAATGACATCCTTCACAGAAATAGAACAAACAATCTGAAAACCACAAAAGATCCTGGATAGCAAAAACAACCTTTAGAAAGAAGAACAAAGCTGGAGGCATCACAGTTGCTGATTTCAAACTATTTTACAAAGCTATAGTAATTACACAGTATGGTATTGGCATAAAAACAGACAAATAGATCAGTGGAACATAATAGAGAACCTAGTAATAAACCCTTAACATATACGGTCAATTAATTTATGACAAAGGAGCCAAAGTTATACAATGGGGAAAAGATTCTCTTCAATAAATGGTGTTGCCATTTGTGACAATATGGATGGACCTCGGGGGCGTTATGCTAAGTGGAACAAATCAGTCAGAGAAAGACAAAGCCATATAATCTCCCTTATATGTGGAATCCAAAAAAACATCAAGCTCATAAATATAAGGAACAGATTGGTGGTTGCCAGAGGTGGTGGGTGGGGGTGAGAGAAATGGGTGAAGGGGGTATTAAATGTTAAAAAGAAAAGAAAATACTATATCTATTCCGATCTTTCAAAAATCATCAGTGCTTATAAATGACCATATTTGTTTATTTTTCCTGTACATATTGCCTGCAGTCAGAAAATGGTGCATAGAAACTAATAATGACCAAAGATATTATCTGTCCTGTAACATCAAGTGTGGAGACTGTTCTCACGTGGGTCAACATATATTTAAGACAAAGTCAGTACAAGTGACCTTTGAGATCCTGGAGTAATTGGATTGAGATAAAATGTAAATTAAATTCCTTCTGGGGAATTTAATCTGGGGCATTTTCTAAGGTCTTTAATAGAAAAGTAAGAAAATCAGTTGTGATATCAAAAAACAAACAAAAATACACACAACGTAACATTAACAATAATAAACACACACACACACAAAAGGAAAGAAACAAAAGGAAAACAAACCCAAACCAAAAGAAAGCTCATCATTACCTTAAAATTTAACTTGAAGTTGGAAAATCAATTTGGGTTAAAAGGAGCTAAGTTATTTTAAGTTCTCTAAACTCAGGTCTTGAAAAGAGATGTACTAAAGCCGCATGTCATTAGCTCTTCTACGTATGACAGATACTCACGACTTCTTGATGGCTGTCACTAGAAGAAGAGCTTTGCGTCAACACTGCCATGGAGTGGGAAGAGGTGGAGGAAGAGGAGTCTTCTTTAAGGCAAAAGGAGAATTGTTTCTCTAGCTCTACTTTTTAACATGTTTATTTATTTTATTTTATTTAAAAAAATTTTTATTGGGGTATAATTGGTTTACAATAGAGTGTTAGTTTCTGCTTTATAACAAAGTGAATCAGCTATACATATACATACATCCCCACGTTTGTTTTTATTTATTTATTTTTTTAACATCTTTATTGGAGTATAATTGCTTTACAATGGTGTGTTAGTTTCTGCTTTATAACAAAACGAATCAGTTATACATATACATATGTTCCCATATCTCTTCCCTCTTGCGTCTCCCTCCCTCCCACCCTCCCTATCTCACCCCTCTAGGTGGTCACAAAACACCTAGCTGATCTCCCTGTGCTATGCGGCTGCTTCCCACTAGCTATCTATTTTACGTTTGGTAGTGTATATATGTCCATGCCACTCTCTCACTTTGTCACAGCTTCCCCTTCCCCCTCCCCATATCCTCAAGTCCATTCTCTAGTAGGTCTGTGTCTTTATTCCCATCTTGCCCCTAGGTTCTTCATGACCTTTTTTTTTTCTTAGATTCCATATATATGTGTTAGCATACCATATTTGTTTTTCTCTTTCTGACTTACTTCACTCTGTATGACAGACTCTAGGTCCATCCACCTCACTATAAATAACTCAATTTTGTTTCTTTTTATGGCTGAGTAATATTCCATTGTATATATGTGCCACATCTTCTTTATCCATTCATCTGTCGATGGACACTTAGGTAGCTTCCACGTCCTGGCTATTGTAAATAGAGCTGCAATGAACACTGTGGTACATGACTCTTTTTGAATTATGGTTTTCTCAGGGTATATGCCCAGTAGTGCGATTGCTGCGTTGTATGGGAGTTCTATTTTTAGTTTTTTTAAGGAACCTCCATACTGTTCTCCATAGTGGCTGTACCAATTTACCTTCCCACCAACAGTGCAAGAGGGTTCCCTTTTCTCCACACCCTCTCCAGCATTTATTGTTTGTAAATTTTTTGATGATGGCCATTCTGACCGGTGTGAGATGACATCTCATTGTAGTTTTGATTTGCATTTCTCTAATGATTAATGATGTTGAGCATTCTTTCATGTGTTTGTTGGCAGTCTGTATATCTTCTTTGGAGAAATGTCTATTTAGGTCTTCTGCCCATTTTTGGCTTGGGTTGTTTGTTTTTTTGTTATTGAGCTGCATGAGCTGCTTGTAAATTTTGGAGATTAATCCTTTGTCAGTTGCTTCATTTGCAAATATTTTCTCCCATTCTGAGGGTTGTCTTTTGGTCTTGTTTATGGTTTCCTTTGCTGTGCAAAAGCTTTAAAGTTTCATTAGGTCCCATTTGTTTCTTTTTGTTTTTATTTCCATTTCTCTAGGAGGTGGGTCAAAAAGGATCTCGCTGTGGTTTATGTCATAGAGTGTTCTGCCTATGTTTTCCTCTAAGAGTTTGATAGTGTCTGGCCTTACATTTAGGTCTTTAATCCATTTTGAGTTTATTTTTGTGTATGGTGTTAGGAAGGGTTCTAATTTCATACTTTTACATGTAGCTGTCCAGTTTTCCCAGCACCACTTATTGAAGAGGCTGTCTTTTCTCCACTGTATATTCTTGCCTCCTTTATCAAAGATAAGGTGACCATATGTGTGTGGGTTTATCTCTGGGCTTTCTATCCTGTTCCATTGATCTATATTTCCCATGTTTATTTTTTAAAATTGCCATTTCTCAAACCAAGCTATGGTGACAGATTGAGCACAGTGGCTATCTTTGGAAGATAAATGCCTGAAAGGAGACACTAGGGGAGTCTTGGGTGCTGTAGCTTATCTGTGTGCTCGTTGCACTGATGTGATCAGCTTGTGGAAATTTATCAGGCTGCAGTCTCATGGTATGTGCACTTTTCTGTGTGTGTATTATATTTTCACTTAAAAAAACTTATTTAATGAACAAAAGTGAAGGGTCAACTGCAGATGTCCATCCAGGACCAAATCACCTAGCTGGCCCACAGACTCATGAGCAATAATAAATTGTTGTTTTAAGATAAAAAAAAAAAATTGCCATTTCTCTTTTATGTTCTTGACAGTGAAGAGAAAACCAATATGGCTGGTATGAGTCACAGAATAGAATAAACTCCTTCCCCAGTTCACTGTACCCACACCTGCTGCTTCATTTCTAGAAAACGTGCTCAGAAAGTATTCAAGAGGGTCAAAATCCTTGTCCTCCTCAACCATCCAATGCACTGGGTTTTGGCAAAATGTGCTGGTTTTAGTCTATTGTTTTGCCTACCAAAAATTCCATTCCAACCCCTGGATTATGAATCTCTAGCTTCTGGGGTTCAGGGATAGTTGGAAAACTATGATTTCCTTTTTGTAAGGAGGGAAAAAGTCTTTAAAAATAAGCTCTTAAGATTTCTCTGGGCAATAGAGAGGTTTTTCAAAATCCCAGTTTGAATGAAATTTAAATGAATTAGTAAGCAGATCAAATTTCCTCAGTTTTAAAGGAGAAATATGTGCCAGGCACAATGTGGTTTTATTGAACCCTCTGCTTCTCAGAGTTTGAAATGTTTAGCAAATCCCAAAGTTTGAGGGCAATGGTTTGTGGTGAGCAAATTGAGGTGACCAAACTTTCAGTTGATTCTAAGTCTCCAGAGGTTAAAAACTGCTGCATTAACTCCCTAGTTCTCAGCATATATTTAAAATAAGTGTGGTCTTTTATCTGGTGATATGTGTTTGGATTGTTATATTTCACTACAGAAATTCCAGGTGTGTGTTGTAATGTACGTCTGCTCCACGCCTTTCACTCTGTCTGCCGGTTCTACACTCCCCGCCCCAGGAGAGTAGACTAACCCTCTGATTGTCTCCAGTTGTCCCCTCCAATCTCTCTCACCTACCACTGACAGATTTATTCCCCAAGCTCAGCTCCTACCGTGTCAGCACCCCCCACCCCACTCCAAATTCTTCACTGGCTCCCCAATGTCTACTTAGTTATATTTATAATATTTATTCTGGTATTCATGGTCCTCCACAATGTGATGCCAACTTAGTTTTCCATTTTTGTCTCCCACCAGTCCCCTCGCCGATAGATAGGTCTCTGTTTTTGCTGTTTTTTCCCCTGCCAGGTCCCTCAAGCTTCTGTATGATTCCCATACTCCTTCTCAGTTAAATACTATCTCCATCTATTGAAATGCCATCAACCCTTCAATAGCCCACCTCAAGTAATTCCTTCTCACTTCCCAGTCAGATGCATTCAGATCCTCTGTGAGTCCCCCTAATGCTTTACAGTTGGTATTGGAGTAACCTGCGTTCTGAGCTCTCCTGCTATGTAGCAGTTGCTGCACACACTACTGTAAGCCCTGTCAGGCTAGGATCATGTCTTGTACAGTATGGTGGCTGGCTTAAAAGGTGTTCATTGAATGAGGGAATGAAGGAATAGGTGATTATTTATTATTTTTTTTTAACCATTTAAAACATTGAAGTATAGTTGATTTACAATGTTGTGTTAGTTTCAGGTGTACAGCAAAGTGATTCAGTTATACACATATATATATCTATTCTTTTTTCAGAATCTTTTCCATTATAGATTATTACAAGATATTGAATATAGCTCCCCGTGCTATACAGTAGGTACTTGTTGTTTATCTGTTTTATATATAGTAGTGTGTATATGTTAATCCCAAACTCCTAATTTATCTCTCCCTGTCCCCTTTCACCCCATCCCCATTGGTAACCATAAATTTTCTTTCTATATCTATGAGTCTGTTTCTGTTTTGTAAACAAGTTCATTTGTATCATTTTTTAAGAGTCCACATATAAGTGATATCATATGGTATTTGTCTTTCTCTTTCTGACTTACTTCACTTAACATGACAATCTCTAGGTCTATCCATGCTGCTACAAATGGCATTGTTTCATCCTTTTTTATGGCTGAGTAATATTCCATTGTGCATATATATATATCTATATATATACCTCACATATTCTTTATGGAATAAGGTGATTATTGGTTGAGATATAAACTTTTTATTTTTCCTTTCTCCTATGGCACATTATCTTTCTCATGATAGATACCACCACAGAGTTGTTGAATTGAATGAATTGGCCAGAGCAGAGAAGATTCATTCATCTTACACAACAAATAACAGTGTGATCTCCTGTGCAGAAGAACTTGAACTTCTATTTCTTTTCTGAATTTGTTGGGTTTTCTGAAATGATTTTAAGTATATCTTTAGAATGGTGGTAGATTAGTACTAAGTGTATCCATCAGTAGAGGCCTGGATAGGAACATGGATCTCCAAAAGCTTCCAGAAAAGGATCATTTATATTTTATTCTTTGGAAAGGAAGTTCATCGTAAGTGAATTCCTTTCTCTTTATGGGTTACGATAGCTGCTTGAATTATAGTTCACTTGAGTGAATCCTCTGATTTAATGGATTGAATCAAGTGGGTATTATATGAAGGTGGAATATAACTCTTTAAATGCAAATATCCACTCTAGTTTAGTAGAGCTTGAGATTTTTACTTGTACATTGAGATTTGTCTCTTATGGCACATGGCTGTCTATGGGTTACAGTGGCATCTTAGTTGTAATCACATCTGCAGCTCTTGGTGTAGGACACTGTTAAGGAAATGCTCCCACTAAGACTCACACCATTAACAGGCCATGGAAAGCTATAGGTTTTCACATTGAGTTAGATCAGAGAGAAGAAGGAATTGTTTTAGAGGTGTATTCCAGTGTCCACTTGCATGGGTACCTGAACTGTCCCCGAAGGTATAACTGATATACTTAATCTAGAACAAGCACCCCTGGCCTCCTATTCCATTTATTCTATCCATAGCAAAAACAGGGCTTGGGGCAAGGGGGTGATGGGACTAAGAAATATTGAGCACCTACTAGTCAGTTTACATGTGTCGTCCTACTGAATTTTCAGAAAAGTGGGTATTGTGAAGTTGGTATTACTAGGTATATTCTACAGATGGAGCAATGGATTTGGAGAAGTTTACGAATTTATCCAAAGTTGCACAACTGATAAGTAGCAGAGCAGGGACTGGAACCCTGGTCCATCTGATCTTTCAAGATGCTCTGTTCTTTATATTCTGCTCTTTATAGGAAAGGACAAAGGATAGGGGACATGTGGCAGTCCAGCATGGGACCCTATCTTCCCTGAGGCAAAGTGATGCATCAATACTCAAGGAATCTCAGGTTTCCTTCCTTGTTAAAAAACATAGTAAAAACAAAAGCAAAAGACAGACATTTCAATGTAATTCATAAATACGAGTGTTTTAAAAACAATAAAGATTTAAAGGTTGAAGATTAAAATCGGTATCATTGAACAGGAATGTCAGAGTGAGAAATACTGTAGGGCTAATACTGAAAGACAACCTGTAAAATAACTAGAAAACAACCAGAGAAATAACTTCATAGCAAAACTTGGAAGTGATTCTTTGTATGTAACTTTCCTGTTTCTCTCACTAAATGTACAAATGGAATATTGGGAGGTAAATAATAAATCACTTGTGGGTTTTAAAATTGAAAACACATGTATTACTGACACTGACTTAAATGTGATTTGATTATTATGTTATTACACAAAGAAATTCACAGACATTGGTTAGTACCTCAAGCTTTGGAAAAGACAAACATTTTTGTTGTGTACATAGAACAGAGCGGCAGTTTCTGGGGAAGGGAAAGAGTGGGAGGTACTTGGGCAAACAGGCTGCTCAAAATAAAACTGTGACAGGATGCACACAGGCCTCGTGTTTAACCATTTCTGAGCCGGGCCTGAAAGTCTCCTAAGATTTTTACTTGAAGGGCGTCTGCTGATTCAGACGTGGTCTGAGAGTGTAATCTTACACTTGTTTCCCATGGCCCGTGGGCTTTCTCTCCTTTTCTCCTGCCTTCGTCCCTCTAGAAGACACATCTATCTTTTATGTGTTTTCTAAATATTTCTAATTACCTCTATAATGTTAAATAATATTCTAACCAGGAATGGTTATTTAATAAATATCTAATATCTTTTGGTAGATGTCAGTGAATGAAAATGAAGTCCTTTAGGCATGAATTGGCTGTTTTTTTCTGAGTCTCTCTTGGTGCTTAGATCTAAGCAGTGTGGTAAACACTGGGAAAGCTCCACCCACAAATATTCATTGAGCACCTACTCTGTGCAAGCTACTGTGCACTTGGATACACAGAATTTTCAAGACAGTGTTTCTGCCCTCAACTACTCAGAGGAAGGTGGTGGGATGGCCTCTTCATCATCTTCATTACTTTTGTTTCTACTTCAGCTGTGGTGGGTAAGGGATACTTCAATATAAAAATGCCTAGAAATTATCACATAAAGTGGAAAATATGAGCAAGAGAAAGATTATTTGTCTAGTGGGCTCTACTCTCAAGAATATGATGATTCACTTTGCCTCTTGCCCTGGATGGAGTCAGAAGCCTATCTTTCCACAAGGGATAGAGGCAAGATGGTGCCTGGGATGTACGCAGGGGACGTGGCACGTTGGAGAGGGTGAGAGGACAGAGCAGGAGAAAAGGAATGAAGAAGGGAGGTCAAAAGAGGAGGGACATACAAGCACCCATCGGAGGTGGTCTGTGTACTAACGAAAGCCAATCTGAGAAGAAATGTAAGGAATGTGTTGCAGCACCCTCTGAGTCCCACATGGGTTTGGGATTTCCTACCAATGAGGTCATGTTCTCTTGGTAATGGACAGGGTCTTGCATGTTCTTCCAGATGAGGTGAAGCCTAACTGCAGGGGTAGTCAGTAAGAAATATGTTCTTATTCTTAGGACTATAGAGTCCATAGATCTCTAAAAACAAGCTTATAGCAGCCTGTATTTAAAAAAAAAAAAGTGAATATACGTACAACCTGCTAAAGCTGTAGAAAAACCCACTCAAGTAGGAGTTGTGGAGATGCAAATGGCGAGTGAAAGTGGAAGAAATGAACGAAGACGTATATGAAGTGTCTGTGCTGAGGTTTCTCTTGCCTTCCTCATCGTCGCTCATTAGCACTGGATTGCTCAGAGTGAAGAGTTTAATTGATGCGCCTGAAGGAAGAGGCAGAGAGGGAGGGAAGGCAGAGACATGACAGCTGTAGAATCAGTTCAGCTAAAGGACTTGTGGAGAGACCCAGAGAAGGACTGTCCGTGATTGTCTCAAAAGCTCATCTCTCCTTTTCCTTCCCTCCCCTTCCTTTCCCTTTCCTTCTCCAAACATTAAATAAGGGTTTACTTTGGTCCAGACACTGGGTGGTGTTGGGGGTGAGAGATGATGATGACATGGCCTCTTCCCTCAGAGAGTTCCCTGTCAAGAGGGGAGCCCACTCCTGTTCCTCCACGGCAGTAATAGTCGAAAACCGTAATCCTGGCTTTGAAGGGTGATATCTGTATCTCTTGGGACCTCCAACTGCCCTTCTTGCAGGCAGTGAGTGTTGCTGGATAACTAAGCAGTGCCCTCGGGGTGTCTGGGTCTCCAGGAGAGGCTATGGCGCCATGATGGTGCTTGTGCCAGTGCTTGACCCTTCTTCACGTAGGTGAGCCGTGTTAGCACGATCCTACTGCTCTACTTGGAGTCTCAGCCAGTGGGGCTATCTAGCTAGGCAGAGCCAACAGACTGCGATAAAAGAGTGTAATTCCAAGGAAAGAGCCTTTGGTCTATAGTGAGATTACCAGGCTCAAGCCTTGGTTTTCCCACTCATCAGTCTTCTGGGTAAAAGAATTGAAATTAATCCACACGGTGCATGCTCAATAAAGATTAGTGGAATGGGTAAGGACAGCCCTAGTCAGCATGCAACTATCATCTGGAAAGAGTCACTTAACCAATCAATGAATACCTTAGCTTGACTTAGTTCACAATTAGATAGGCAACATCAAACAGACAGATTCTGATGGAAGGGGCAAAAGGAACAGTCTAAAGCTTGGGGTTCTATCTCAGAAGGGCAGCCTCTGCTTTGGGGAGAGCTGGAAGTTAGGGTGGAGAGGCTGAGAGAGGAGATAGAGGATGTTGGAAAGTCTTCTCCATCCTTCCCAGTGGTGGCTGCTGTTCTGCACTGGGTTCCCATAGCAACCCCGCCTCTATGTTCAGCAAAGCAGTTATTCATGCAAGGCAGAATTGTCATATTTACTTGTTTTCTCACCCACTAAAATGTTAGTTCCTTGAGGGCAGGAGCTATGCCTTAACGACCTTTTTCCATTGCGGAGCACAGGCTCCGGACGCGCAGGCTCAGCGGCCATGGCTCACGGGCCCAGCCGCTCCGCGGCATGTGGGATCTTCCCGGAGCGGGGCACAAACCCGTGTCCCCTGAATCGGCAGGCGGACTCTCAACCACTGTGCCACCAGGGAAGCCCCCTTAATGACCTTTTAATCCCCAGCATTTAGCACAATGGAATGAGTTAAAGAAGGTGTGAAAGTCAAAGAAAAACTTCATTGATTTGGTAATTTTGCCCAGAGTTCCCAGTTCTCCGACAACAACAACAAAACCCTGAACTAATAATAGCTATCCTTATTCCAAGTTTATAAGCAGAGAAACAGAGTACCGAAAGGTTAAAGAACTCAGTTAAAGAAAACCAAAACAACAAAAACCTAGAACAAGTAGACGAAGAGGCATCAAGAGTTCCCACCTCTCAGTAACTGATATTCTTTGTCTCCCACAATAGAATTAATAATTTAAAAAAATCAGGTTCTGCTTCAGCTGAGGTGTTTTAAACTTTCCATTGTCTGCAAATAAAGCTCTGTTAGTTGTTTTCAATGATCAGCTTTCTGATAAGAATTAAGGGGATGGATGTCAGATGTCACTTTGGTAGCTTGTGTTGGATTCAAGTGGACGTGCTAAGCCAGCTTTCCCAATGTATGGAAATCAGTCCCTTTCTCAAAAAGCCAGGGTCTCGCTCTTGGTAAAAAGCAAAATGTGCCCAGCTTCTTCAGTGTCCTAGAGAACATCCCTCTCTGTATGACAAGTCACAGTCTGCCCTCTTGATGACCTGGTTGGGTTGACAGATTTCACACTGTTTAAGAATGAAGAGTGAGGAGTGTGCTCTCTGGAGACTCTCCAGAACGATTCTTCAAAGTGTCAGAAAGATCACAACAGGGTGTAAAGTTCAGAAGTTCAGTTAAGTTTAAGGTCCCTCACCCTGGAAAGTTTTCATTAATTTTTTTTTCTCTTTCTTGTACATCCCAATGAATGCTGCAGTTGCAAATTTCTCAGCATGACTTGGTCAAAACCCACTCAAAATTATGCCAAGAATCTGCTTTTAAAGCTATGCTGTCAAAATTTGCAGCCCTAGGAGGCTTAGATAATTCAGAAAGTATCCGATTTTCAGTAACCAGATTTCTAGCTATATTGAATTTCAGATTCTTTCAGTAGCCCCAACTCTGAAATATTTTTCGTAAAAGCAACCAAACTCTCTGAAATTTACGTTAAGAGTACTTATTCTTTACCAACTGTAAGCCAACAAACTTTACAGTTAACAAGCTGTAAACAATAAAACTCCTGTAATACTAATAAAATAGAATATTTTTATAGTTGCTCTAGAAGCCACAGAGCTAATGTTTTATATTTAAGATACTTTAGAACCAAATGCTATCACTGATAAATAGAAAGCTCAAAGTGGATTAATGACTACCCATTAGCTAGCAGTGAAGAGCTTAAACAACGAAACCCAGGAGTGCTACTGGATTTATGAGATCAGCGTGGGAGGCACTTGGGAAATGTTGGGAGCATTTTTGGTCACCACAACGACAGAAAGAGCCTGAACGGAATTCAGTGGAAGGGAGCCAGGAACACTGGATGTGCTGAAGGGTGTGGGATACTTCCACACATCAAAGAGTTGTCCTGTATCTTGTTCCAACTTTTCAACGGCCACTCAGGTATTCATGTATGTAAAAAGTCTGTTTATAATTATCTGAACCTGGAACCTAATCCTGTTTCCTTGTTTTACATATAAGCACAAAGTATTCTTCTGCAAAGTTTAATATTCCTTTTTCAGGAATGCAACTACTACGCAAATTAAGGGAGGAATGTAATTTTGGCAGGGAGGGGTGGTGGGCAGGACTTTATCAGAAGTTGTTCTCCGTCTTGGGAAATCACCAGTGGCAAAACTGCTTATGATATTGGATTGCGTTACCTACGTAACACCCTTGCGCCAGTCTGTAGTAGTAGCTGTCACTCACAGCGATTCTGCATGGAGATGCAGTATTTGACTGCATCATTGTGCCTTCTAAGGTGGTAATCCCCAAGGATTTACATATTGAAAACATTATTTAAGTCACATGTTGCTTGTATTGTATTTTTGCTTTCTAATACAGCCAGGACCTTAGATTGATTTTTTTTTTCGAACTTATGTGAACAAGTAGGTTACAGATTTCGTTTCAAGATAGTATAGGAGGACATTATAAATTATGTGCTATAAAATGGAAGCACTGAGTCTGAGAACGTTAAAAGCCATTCTACCATATAAAAACTTAGCTGGTGAAGGTGGTAAAGCAACAGACTTCAGTCTTGTAAGACGGTCCTCATAGGATGCAGGATGTGTCTTGCTCCAAGCAAGAACTAAAGTCAGAGTCTCCCCCAGTTTCATTCACCCACCAGCCATTATTATGGTCTTTACCATATCTACTTACACCACTGTGCACCTAGTACCTTTCTTTAAATCAAGTGAGTTCATTTTTACTTAAGTGTATCTTGTATTAATTTGGTATCAATAAAAATAGATTTGATGTGCTAGTTACATTTTCCCTAGTACATTAAAATAAATATGTAACTATTAAAGGAAAAGATCTTCCTGTAACAAGAAGATCTTCTTGTGTATCCTCTGGTATGTACATCACACCTTGGGAAATGGTGCTATAAATGATACATACTAACGAAGGCTATAGGCTTGAAAATACAGCTTAAGGGCAAAGGATGATTCAGTCATATATATATATTTTTTTGTGGTACGCGGGCCTCTCACTGTTGTGGCCTCTCCCATTGCAGAGCACAGGCTCTGGATGTGCAGGCTCAGCGGCCCATGGCTCACGGGCGCAGCCACTCCGCGGCATGTGGGATCCTCCCGGACCAGGGCACGAACCCGCGTCCCCTGCATTGGCAGGCGGACTCTCAACCACTGCGCAACCAGGGAAGCCCCAGTCATATGTTTTAATTTTCTTTATTCCTTAGAAAGAACATATGTTCCTTTTGCTAAAATATATCCTATATATTGCATTTCAAGTATTAATGCTGTGTCACAAATACGAATACTTTAGAATGGAATATATGTAATATGGTAGCTGTACCACATAATGTTGCTAGTCTTCATGAAAATACTCTTTACTGAACTCTTATTTGAAAAACTTCTTGTAACAAGGCAAACCTTCAGCCACTGTTGTCAGCATATTATGTACAAACTAACTTTAGTAAAAATAGAATATGCCATCCATAGTAACAAGTCTTTTTGAATAAACACTTTAAATAATATATTTATTCATTCAAGAAATATTTGTCAAGCCCCTACCACGTGCAAAGCATTGTTCTGGGCACTAGGATACAGCAGTGAACAAGATAAAGTTTCTTTCCTTGTGTAGCTTACATTTTATTGACATAAGATGGGAATAAAAGCAAAATTGATTTTCATTAGTTCCGAGAAGGAAGACTAAGTTTGGCATCAGGGGATGTGCACACATGATACTGTCATTTGGCATTTAATTTTATACAGCAAAGTGATTTTAATGTTCTTTTGTTTAATGTTTAATGTTCTTTTAACAATATACTATTTTGTTGAACTCATACAGTTCAGTACCAAAAAAACAAACAACCCAATCAAAAAATGGGCAAAAGACCTAAGTAGACATTTCTCCAAAGAAGACATACAGATGGCCAATAGGCACATGAAAAAATGCTCAACCTCGCTAATTATTAGAGAAATGCAAATCCAAACTACAATGAGGTATCACTTTTTGATGATGGTCAGAATGGCCATCATCAAAAAGTCTACAAACAATAAATGCTGGAGAGGGTGTGGAGAAAAAGGAACCCTCTTGCACTGTTGGTGGGAATGTAAGTTGGCACAGTCACTATGGAGAACAGTATGGAGGTTCCTTAAAAAACTAAAAATAGAGTTACCATATCCTGCAATCCCACTCCTGGTCATA
The DNA here is from genome assembly GCF_949752795.1 of Hyperoodon ampullatus. Lineage (NCBI taxonomy): Eukaryota > Metazoa > Chordata > Mammalia > Artiodactyla > Ziphiidae > Hyperoodon > Hyperoodon ampullatus. The sequence continues at coordinate 62,358,556 of NC_136925.1, read as the reverse complement.
TATCCAGAGAAAACTATAATTTGAAAAAATACATGCACCCCAATGTTCACTGCAGCACTATTTACAACAGCCAAGACATAAAAGCAAACTAAATGTCCATCAACAGATGAATGGATAAAGAAGATGTGGTATATATATATATATATATATATATATATATATATACACACACACACACACACACACACACACACAATGGAATATTACTCAGCCATAAAAAGAATGAAATAATGCCAGTTGCAGAAACATGGATGGACCTAGAGATTATCATATTAAGTGAAGTAAACCAGACAGAGAAAGACAAATGTCATATGATACTGCTTATATGTGGAATCTAAAAAAAAGATACAAATGAACTTATTTACAAAACAAAAATAGACCCACAGACATAGAAAACAAACTTATGGTTACCGAAGGGGAAAGTGCGGGAGGGATAAATTAGGAGTTTGGAATTAACATACACACACTACTATATAGAAAAGAGGTAATCAACAAGGATCTACTGTATAGCACAGGGAACTATATTGCTAATTTGTAATAACCTATAAGGAAAAAGAATCTGAAAAAGAATATATCTATATCTATATCTATATCTATATCTGAATTACTGTGCTGTATACCTGAAATTAATGTGACATTGTAAATCAACTATACTTCAATTAAATATATATATATATTATTTTGTTGCTGCTTTGCACATATATCTCATCCTGATTTAAAATTCCACTCCACAATGTAAGAAGCGGAATTTAAGAATTCCTTAATACTTCAGCTCAATTTTTCATCTCTCTTATGCAATTTAAATTGTCCTTAAATCACCTTGAGTCACCCTTTCTTAATATTCATGCCATTAATATCATTGGTAAATGGTTATCAGAGCCTCTTAATTATCATTTAAACGAGTATAATGTGCCTTCTCTTAATCTTCTCTATTTAAAACACTTAAAAAATAATACCAATGGGTGATTTACGGTGGTAAGAGCTGTTAAATAGGTAGTTCAAAAATACTCTAAGAGAACATTCCTGTCATAAGACTATAGTGACATGTCTTACTAATTTCCATATACTGGGTGTTTTTTACTTATCCAACTATTAATGTTAGATGAAATTCATCCATTGTATTACTCTGTTAGTCATTTCCAAACAGCTGAAATAAAAACCCACTGCTTTAGATTATTTTCAAAGTCTCAGGTGGTACCACTGGCCTGTGCAAGTTCAGCAAATGGGAAGTTTATACATAAGAAAGCTAACGTCTTCACAAAGATTGTTTTGCAGTTCCAGGTAATAATTGCTATTAAAAATAATTGACTCTGAAGAATTCTAAGATTCTGAGAAGTCATGAGTCACTGAAGAAAAACTAAAAGTTAAGTCTCAAATAGCTTTGTTTTAGGAATTTTTGGTTCTATTATAATTCTTTCAAAACAGGTTATTGGTGTTTGGCAATTCCCACTTAAGAGAATATTCAACTGACTAGAACATGCTTGTCTTTCAATATATTGATCAACACTTATCTTTTAAGACATTTCCCTCTGAGGTATTATCATTTATTTGTCTTTGAAACTAATTCTTTACATGAAGATTAAGATGCTTTGGCAGTAGTATCAAGAATAGTGTTTACATTATGCAGACCTAATATTTCCCCTTAAATAATTGTTGCTATAATCAAGAGGGACAAATGTGGTAGAGAAAATACTCTAAAGGAAGAGGTCCTTTAAAAGAAGGAAGTTTGTTGTTTGTTTCCTTTGCACTGTTGGAGCTAAGCCCTTAGAACACTGCCTGACACAGAGTAGGTGCTCAATACGTATCTATTTAGTGAATAAATCATGAAAAAGAGGATCCCAGCAGCCTTAGTGTGTCTGGAGACCGGCCTAAGGAGGATGCCATCGTCATCAGGGAGGGTGGTGGGGAGCCTTCCAGCAAAGGGTTATGGGGGATGATCCCTAGAATCTACTGTGTGGCTTTGCAACCTGACTGTGTCCCATGCAGCTATGTGGACTTCTGCATCTCCTTGGTGCCTCCACTGCCTCTTGTGTCAATTGAAGATAAAAATAATGAACAGAACCTACCACATTGTTAAGAGGGATAAATAAGGTTATACATAAAAAGTGCTTAGGGGCTTCCTTGGTGGCACAGTGGTTGACAGTCCGCCTGCCGATGCAGGGGACACGGGTTTGTGCCCCGGTCCGGGAAGATCCCACATGCCGCGGAGCGGCTGGGCCCGTGAGCCATGGCTGCTGAGCCTGCGCGTCCGGAGCCTGTGCTCCGCAACGGGAGAGGCCACAACAGTGAGAGGCCCGCGTACGGCAAAAAAAAAAAAAAAAAAAAAAGGGCTTAGCACAGAGAACCCTCTCAATAAATATCAGCTAATTGAGTTACAATGATACATTTTATATTGATATCAGATTGAGATCCTAAACTTTCTATTTAACAATTTGAAATAGAATTGGACATCAAGAGCAGTATATGGGGTTTTTATAAAGCATGACATTAAAGGAGTCTTGCTCTTAGGTGTAGGAGATTGGACTAAAGGTGTTGAAGTGGTAGAGAATGCACTTTCATTGTACAGCCAGGAATCACTGGCCATTCCTTTGTAACTTAGTTTTAATAGTAAAAAGAAGCAACCACTTGCTGTGCAAGGAACAAGGGAGGAGAAAACATATTTTTCTTTACACACAAGCCTTCAGTGAGTCTCCGTTTTATTTTACAGAGTAAACGACAAACTGATATTCAAGACAGCCCCTGGTATAGTTCTAAACAATCCCCATGGTTTAGTAAAAGTTCAGCCTAACTTTACATCAATTCTGATTACATTCCCTCCAACCGTGCAGCTCTCTCCCTTCAACACTACACATTCACCCTAGGATTTGAAGGCACTCAGCTTTTGAATGAACCCAACTTTTCCCCACCTCTGGTCTTTATTTTGAATGCACTTTTTAAAATTTCTACTTATAAAAATCCAACTGTTGTCCAAGTACAAATGCCAACCCCTCCATGAGGTCCTTCACTAGAATGACCAATGCTCTCTCCATGGGAGCCTCCTTGGCACCTGTCAGTTTATCTCGTGTTAATTTAGCTAGTGTTGTCTGAGTTGTGTACCAGCCTTTCCCCAAATGTTTTATCTTTTATCTCCTGTAGCTCATATCCTGGCACTCAGTATATTCTCGATAAATTTGAATTGTTTAGTTTACCTTTTCTTCTTAAAAAAAAGAGAGAGAGAGAGATTTACTCCAGGTCTTCCAAGGAGAAGGTTTTTTGGGTGGATTTTTAGTTTCCTGGTCTTTACCAAGAATTGTCTCCAAAATAGAAAACAAAGCGGATCTGCTAAGGCACAAAAGGAAAGAATGAGAAAAGAAGAAGAGAGGAGATGGGGGACTTTCCTTTTTCACTTGGCAAAGATTGTCAAACAATGGTAGGTGGGAGAGGGAAGGGGGAGTACTAGGGCCTGCAATCTACGCTAAGGTTAAGTTTGTTCTACGTGACTAGTTCTTGGCGACTCTTGGGAGAGAAGGTGCTAGAAATCTTCACATTGCCACAGGATCCATAGCCACTGGGGGAAGAAGAGCAAGGAGGAAACGCCTCCCAACCCCCGCCTAGACATAAACTAGCTGCTGCCACAGCTGTCTTCATGTGATGAATTGGCTCCTGTGGGTGGTCATGGGGTGGGTGTGCAGGGCAGAGACACTGGAGACAGAAGGAAAACTTATTTTCATCGCTGGGCATTCCTTACAGATTATGTTACCCACAGAGCACAAGTAAGCCCAAGAAAGAAGAGAGGAGTCTTCGACAGGAGGTTATCACTTTCTTTGTTTTCAGTTTTGCACTGTGGGAGATGTGGAAGAGTGGGGGAGCCCGGGGCAGGAACGGTGACAAGCTTATCTATATTTTTTTTTTTTTTTTTTTTTTTTTTTTTTTTTTTGCGGTACGCGGGCCTCTCACTGTTGTGGCCTCTCCCGTTGCGGAGCACAGGCTCCGGACGCGCAGGCTCAGCGGCCATGGCTCACGGGCCCAGCCACTCCGCGGCATGTGGGATCTTCCCGGACCGGGGCACGAACCCGTGTCCCCTGCATCGGCAGGCGGACTCTCTACCACTGCGCCACCAGGGAAGCCCCAAGCTTATCTATATTGTGACGAGCTTATCTATAATGGTCCACACTGTGAGAAAACGGGAAAGCAATGACACAGACTTAGCTGTCCCAGGTGGGGCCAGGCCACCATGCTGTTGCTGGAATTTTCCTTTTAGTGGCACCACCGCTGTGGTCCAACAGACGCTGAGGGCTGGTGGCCAGGTGGAGCACAGGACTCTCTCTCTGGGCCACAAATGCATGGCCGTCGAGCTCAGAGGGTCCTCCAGTGCCCTGTCTCTACCACCCTCCACCTTGCTTCCTACTTCATGGAGAGATTGAAAGTCACTAGGTGGGACATTCCTTACCATTTTGCTACAAAACCTATAAAACCTACTCTGCAGACATTCTTGTCTTCGTTCTATCCATTCTATTAGATGAGCTGCCTCCTTTTCTAAGGCCAGTCCCCCTACTACGTTTTCAGGACATTTTGCTCTGTTGGGGCCCCAGGCAGGTCACCCCAAAATATGCCTCAATGGCATATTGATTATTTTGAATTAAAATTACTTAAGATGGGGGCTTCCCTGGTGGCGCAGTGGTTGAGAGTCCGCCTGCCGATGCAGGGGACGCGGGTTCGTGCCCCGGTCCGGGAAGATCCCACATGCCGCGGAGCGGCTGGGCCCGTGAGCCATGGCCCCTGAGCCTGCGCATCCGGAGCCTGTGCTCCGCAACGGGAGCAGCCACAGCGGTGAGAGGCCCGCGTACAGCAAAAAAAAAAAAAAAAAAAAATTACTTAAGAAACGGTCAGTGTAAGAGGGATGCTCTGATTTTCCTCTCTGTCCCCCTGAAAGCAGGAAATCAGCCTCTCATGTGAAAGGTGCACTCCTTGTATCTGGAGGTAGAAGGACACCCTGATCACGGACGACTGGGAATTGGGGCTGAGACGCTTGCATAAACAAACCTTATTTCCTCTTCTAATTTACAAGCCCAAACTCTGTTTAGATTCTTCCCTAACTGGGCACCTCAAATCTAAGTTTCTTCATCCTGTCAATTCCTCACAAATTTATTTTGTGTAAAAAAGTATAAAAGTAGCCTGCTTTGGCCACTTCTTAGGTTCCCTTTCTATGAGTCCTTCATGCACATGAATTAAAATTTGTTTCTTTTTCTCCTTTTCATCTGTCTTGTGTCCATGTTATTACCTGTCTCTCCACAAGAACTCAAGACAGGTAGAGGGGGAAACTCCCCCCTCCCTAACAACTCCCAGTTATGACTTGTCTCTCTCATATACTCCATTGTCCTTTCTCAGCTAGATCTTTCTCACCATAATTTCAGCATGCTTAAATGTCTTGCAAAAACAAAACCAAAATACTTCCAATCCCATGTTTCCAGCTACCATTTTCTCCTACCACTTTATTTAGAAACGTACTTGGGAAAGAGATGTGTCTGGCATTGCAGGGGGAAGCTCAATAAATATTTGTTGAAAGAACGAATAAGTGAAAGAACGAAAAACTGAAAAGGGTTAATGAATCACTGCCTTCAATAGAAGTCAAATGTGTTATGTATTGTATACTCTTCCCACAAAGCACTTCTACATATGGTCATAGAGAAATAGAAATATGAATAACCGTAATAATAAAAGCCCACAGTTATTGAGGATCTGTACTGGGATGGCTACTGTGCTAGCACTTTACTTTACTCATTACTTTTCACAATAAGCCTATGAGGTCTGTACTCTTCAATCCTTTTCCGGCCCAGGAAGTTGGAGCAGAGAGAGGTCTGGGCAGCCGCTGCTGCCAGAATCCAAACCCAGGCAGCTGGCTCCCACCAGCTTCAGGGAGAATCCTTGTTTTATCTTTTCCTCTCATCACAAGTGGTAAAAGTTATTTTATATCTTTAAGTTAACGTTTAAATAAGGAAGGTCGTGTGACTGTGTGGAAAAACAATGTCAAAAGGCCCGAATCCTGGATCTTTACTCTTTCATTACCTTGCAGTGAGTCACTTAGCCTCTCTGTTTTTTTGTTGGTTGTTTTTTTGCTTGTAAAACTGAAAAACAGGGCTGAAAGATCTCTTGAGTGCCTTCATTTAAAAGCTTTGTCAAATGTAAAGTGCTGTTTAAATGTGAATTAGAAGTCTGGATTCATGTTCTTTGGAATAAACTTCATCTTTAAAGGACAAGCCATCATTGTGAAGTACCATACATGACTTCGATAACTACCCAACCTCACAACTTCCAATCAGTTTTCCAAGATAGCCCAGTAAATAATGTTTTCTGGACCATGGCTGCAACTTCATTTTCTGTGTGCTGATATTACTTTATTTAGGAAAAAAGGTAAAGATTCTATTTCTGGTCAACATTGAGTTTTTTTCTTTTCAATAAAATTTCTTTTTTTTTTCTGAATATAAGAGGAATACATGCTTATGATATAACAAATAGAAAAACAGAAAGAGGGAAATAATAATCATCTAGAAATAATCCCTGTTAAAATTCTGGTGTAGTTTTAAAAACATAACTGAGATCTTCTTTTAAGTTACGCAATTTGTATCCTGCTTCTTTTTACTTCATGTATTATAAACATTTTGAGAAACTGTCTTTCAACGATGTAGTTTGCATGACAGGAAATAACCAACTCCCCCTGGAGAAAAATTAAAGCAACCGGTGGCAGCCTCAAATCTGACTTAAATTTGTCACAATAGTGATTCCATTTCCTTCTTCTTGGGGACAGTTGACAAGCGTCCTCAGCTGTCACCACCACACCCTTCTCTTTCTTATCAAAGAACACAAGGTCAGGTGATGAAATGAGCAATTTGTCACTTGGCACCGTCTGCCAGAACAGTAGGAATATTGAAAAACAGAGTTGAAAAGTTGCAAAATCTAGTATTTAGGTGTATAATTACAAATTTCTTGTTAAGTTATAGAAACATTTGTTCAATGATATTGAAGCATTTCATACCAAAAAGGGAATTGTCTAAATGTACTATAAAAAGAAAATAATGATTATAATGTAAGAAAAATACTTCATATGAGTACTTGGCACTTAAAAGGAATGTATGACATACATGTATTGACTTTGAATATTAAAATTCATATATAAAGAAGAGTTATAGTCCAGGATGGTTAAGAACTTGTGCTCTGGCATTGTATTTTTGAGGTCTGAATTCTGACTAACAAGTTATTTCCTGGGAGAGTTATTTCTCCTCTTTGGGCTTCAGTTTCCTCATTTTATTTTTTTATTTTTATTTTTTATTTTTTTTACAACTTTATTGGAGTATAATTGCTTCACAGTGGTGTGTTAATTTCTGCAGTTTCCTCATTTTAAATAGCAGTGCCTACTTCATAGGGATCTTGTGGGGATTAAATGAGTCAATCTGTGCAAAATACGTAATACAATGTCTGGAACCTAAAGGCTCCACACATCTTAGCTATTATTATTATCACTTGATATGATATGTGTGTGGCATTATTGACCTACGTCAGTGGTTTCCAAATACTCATAGAAGGTCCAGGTTCGCTGCATCAGATCACCTCAGGATGTTTTGAGAATATACTATCTGGAGATTCAGCTTCAAAGAGTTTGCAGTTACAGTGTGATGGATACTTTCTTGGAGATATGGTGGGAGCACAGAAGCAGGAATAATTAGTTAGCTGGGAGGGTTAAGCGAGTCTTCACAAAGGTCATAATGCTGGGCCAGGGCTCGAGCGGTGAAGACAGACAGACAGCTCTCCCTATCTGCAGGTTTCGTATCTGTGAGTTCCGCATCGTGGATGAGGAGGATGGATTGTAAGGGATTCGATCATTCGCCGATTTTGGTATCCGCGTGGCCCAGGGCTCCTGAAACCAATCCCCTGTGGATACGGTGGGACGAATGTAGATGTCTCCTAGGAGGAGGTGGCCAGGTAGGCGTACACTCAGCAGAGGCAGTAGGTACATCCAAAGTTAAACTACATCTATTGAGGACCCATTAGGAGCCAGACGGGCTGCTGGACACATTGATCTCATTTACCTCTCACCTTGACCCAGTGAGTCTGATGTTACAATGTCCTTCTATATGTGTGGACATTAAGTAGTTTGAGCATCTTTCCCATGCTCACAAAAGATGTAAGATTGAAACTCAGGTCTGACTTGCAAGTTCATCGTCTTTTTGCCAGTCTCTTTTGCTGACTGTGGTTCAGTGGGCACGGCGATCTAGGTGGGCAGCCATGGTGGACCCGGCAGAGAAGCAGCCTGCGGGGGTGTGAAGGCCTCTTATTTCTAGTGTTCGCAGCAGCCCTCCTGTGCTTCTCGGCCTTGGGGAGACTGCAGCCTTGGGGAGCCTTGCCTGAGAGGGCTCCACCGCCAGCCACCTGCATCCTGGACCTGGGGTTAAGCACCTCCTAGGTGGTGTGGTGACCGTTGTTAGGTGCAGTGACATTGGCCACCTTCCCCTGGGATTTTCCTCTGTAATTGCTGCCACTTTCCTCAGGCATGTGTTCTACTGCCCTCCCTCCTAAGGTTACTTATCAGTAATAAACCACCCAGGTGCCCCAAGGCAATCTGCTTTCCTAGTTAGAAAGAAAACAAGATCTTGATCTTGTGTGTTAACCGTGAGATCTCAGTTTGGAAACACACAAAAGATTTTAAGGATGGAAACACTGTATTTTTCCATATATAGTTCAATGGGGACCATGGTGAGTCTTTTAGATCTTCTGAAACTTTGAGAGTAGGGTGGCAATCAGAGGACATAACCCCTCATTTTGTTTATTTAATGAAGTCACAAGATATCGGCTGTGACTGCTTCTGGGTAGGTTGAATTTAATTTTATTTAACAAACAAGTCATTCTAGCTCAGTGACTCAGAGGGAAACTTCAGTCAAAAAAACTTGACTTACTCTTGCTTCCCTCTATATTTTACTGTCTCCAGAAATCCAAAGACACCACTATGCCAGAAATACTCCAGGTGGTTAGGGTTTTATTCAAGGAAATGCTGCAGCAGAAAATTGCCATTTCTCTGTGCTGTGTTCAGGTGAGTTAGCAAACCCTCTGGGCTCTGATATAAGCAGCCACGTTTGTACTGAATAGAATCCATGAGGGGAGGGTTGGGGAGAGGTGTCTGAACTGTGATGTCTAAATTATTTCTCACAGAGGAAAAGAAATTGCTGGTGAAACTTCCTTCCTTGTGGGCTTTCTCATCAACCGTCTTGTGCTTTGCTAAATCAAGCTTATTATAAACTAATACTCTAGGAGCATTTGAACAAAGTAGTCGTTGATTCTGTGATACCTATTCTGGCCATATGGCTCATGGACGGATGTGACTCCCAAGTGGAGCTTCCAAAACAGGCCTCTCTGCCCTGCACTGCAGTCCCTTATTTCCAGCTTTCTCCTGGACATTTCCACTTGACTCTCCTGCAGACAACTTGTCCTGACTGAGCTCACCATACTTTCCCCACCACCCTCCACTTTCCTCACCGTTGACCTCACCTCCAGTTTTTCAGATGACCAGACCAACCCCTGGAACCCCCAGTCTTCAGTATCAGCACATTTTATCTCCTTTTCTCCACATCATGTCTGGATTTATACCTTTATTTCTACTGCCATCATAGTCTGCCCCCTGACTATATTCCTTTTGATTCATTGGGTCTGTTCCCCCTAACATATGGATGAGACTTAATTTTCTGAAACACTACTTTATCCACGTTTTTCTTAAAATTCTCTAGCGATCCTCTTGGCTTTAGGAATCAAGTTCAAATCCTTTATCTTGGCATTCTAAGCCTTTTCATTTTCTCTAGTCAACGTATTTTACTACTTCTTGGACCTTCTTCCTACTCAGTGCTAATATCTCCCATATGTCAGCCCAGTCTCACTTCTAGGCAACTCCTGAACCAGTCAACGCTCTGCCTTATCTTTTAGGTCTCAGCATGAGACCATAAGGTCCTCTTCTCCTGCTCAGGGCAACTCAGTCATCTCTGCCTTCTCTTGTCTCTGATTTACCGTCCGTGTCATTTACTTAAGAACTAGTTCGTTTATGCTCTTGTATGATCCTTGATATAATGCGTATTTGTCTTATCCATCTAATAAGGTTGTTAGGTCTTTGAGGGTAGAGGAATATCTCAAAGTTTCCTTTTAAGCACTCGGAATCTTCAGCCCAGGGATGTAGTAGGTGCCATCCCACCACCCCCCAGTCCTTGTTGACTGGAAAGGAATTATTCGGATATCTGTGTTTGGTGGATCTGGCAGACTCCAGTCCATTGTCATCAGAGACAGGAGCTAGCCATCATGTAAAACGCTGTCTCAGCCCAGTGGTTATTGGTGTGGCCCAGGGCACCTTGGCCTCACGGCCTGCTGGGCATAGAGCAAATGTTTGCTGAATGAGTGGATAACAGCCCAGAGGAAATACTGGGCTCACGGATTCAATTTTCTGTTTTTCATCACTCAGATAAAAAATAAATTTGCTAAATGATGTCAGCCAGGTTAACAGAAGGCAAGGGCTATTTTCAGTTCTGGCTTTAGAGGGTGAAAACTCTTTCTTTTTTGAATGTGGCTTTCCTCAGACACTCAGGGCTACTGCATGATCTCTCCTGACTTCTCTGGCTCCTCCTTGAATACTGCATCACCCCAAAACATTTACATCTAGTTGAGTAGAAGGGTTGACGACTCTTTCCTGGTTCCTTAGGTCCTGAAGGACATTGGCTTCAGTGTGCAGCCCTCCTTCACATCATCGTTGCTTCGGAGCTGCTCATGTTTTAGTTCCTCCAGAAAGCCTTCTCTCATTTCCCAAGATAGAGTTAATTCTTCCTTTCTTTAACTTCCCCCAAGTTTATCACTCTCTCCTCTGAATCTTGTTCACACATATGTTTCTCGTATTATGTGTACTCTTATTCTAGACACATGTATTATTAGATGTATCAGTCATATCAAAATGTATTTGCTTATGTCTCTGTACATTCCTTGAAGGCAGTGGTTATGTCTCACGTATCTTCGTATCTTTGGGGCCTGGCATACTGCTTATCCTAAGAAGCAGTCCACTGATGGCCAGTGATAAACAGTGACAGGGAACGAGGAAAACAGTGTGGACACCATCAACTCTGTCTTCTGCAGTGCAGTGGCATTTCGGTGGCTAACCATCCTACTGCTCTGGCACTTCCGCATCTGAAGTGCTGGGGAGCCTGCAGCCAGAAACCCTGAGTGCCCATCAAGGAGTACATTCCAGGTGAGTCAGAAGGCATCACGACCACAACCACAACCAATGCCTTGCCTTTCTCCCAGAGGAAGGCAAATATTGAACTTTGAAATTGTGGGGCGTTAACCTTGGAGAAGTCTGAGCTGATCCCAGCCAGCGCCCCCCTTCTCTGTTTGGGGAGCACAGGGCTGGGGGCTGGGGTTTGGGGCTGGTGGGATATCATCCTCTGAGCATGACTTCTTTCAAATCACAGTAACATTTTTCAAAGGATGTTTTTATTTTATTTTCTGTTTTTAATATATATATTTTTTTGGCCGCGCTGCGCAGCATGTGGGATCTTAGTTCCCCGACCTGGGAGCGAACCCATGCCCCCTGCAATGGAAGCACTTAACCACTGGACCGCCAGGGAAGTGTCTATTTTCTGTTTTTAAATTTTTCTTTTTTAAAACAATTTGAGATATAACGACATAGAACATTGTGTAAGTCTCAGGTGTACAAATATGTTGATTTGATACCTTTATGTATTACAATATGATTACCACTGTAGCGATAGTTAACACCTTTATTCCTTCACCTAGTTATCATTTCTTTTTTGTGGTGAGAACAGTTAAGAGCTCTTGGCAACTTTGAAGTATATAATACAGTACTGTTGACTAAAATCACCATGCTGTGCGTTAGAACTTCAGAACTTATGTATCTATTACTTGCAAGTTTGCACCCTAAACAATATCTCAGCTGTCACATTTTAGTTTAGCTTCTTTACATTTTGTGTGGTTCTCATAGGTAACATTAAAGTTATCATTCAAGGGGGGGTGAGGGGAGAGATAAATTAGGAGGTTGGGATTAACATATACTCACGACTATATATAAAATAACCAACCAGAACCTTCTGTGTAGCACAGGGAACTATACTCAAAATTTTGTGCTAACCTATAAGGGAAGAGAATCTGAAAATAATATGTATATTTATAGTTTTATCTAGATCTGAATCGCTGTGCTATACACCTGAAACTAACATGATGTTGTAAGTCAACTATACTTCAATTTTAAAAAAGTTATCTTTCAGAAGATTACTGAAAGGCTGTTACCATCTGCTACGAATTCTCTCTTAGAAAATGGAGTTTATAATCAAATTGCCGCCCCTCCCTCTTTAAGATGGGGATATCACTTAGCACCAGATGGTTTGTAACATGCAGGGTGGCTTTTGGTTGACTGTCATTTTGTGAATGTATTTTATATTTCTGCAGGGTGTAATGTGTTTAGATGGGAGCTTTTAAAAAAGCATTTAAAAAAAAAAGCATTTGAGTCTTTGGGTCAATTCTTCATAAAAAGGTCAATATATATATGTTTGCAAATATTCTATTTTGGAAATAACGATGAAAGGAAAATATTTTGGTAGTGCTACTAAAATTACCTCATGCTTGTGCAGCTAAAATGGCCCTGCCTGGAGAGGCAGATCTGGAGGAATAGAACTTTAAACATCAAGGTTAGCAAATTAACTGACAGGACAAGCCAAATAGCCAATTAACCTACTACTGCACAGCCCCGGGGCTGGTCTGGAGCTCCAGGCTCTCTGTAGCAGCTGATATTTGGTGCCCTAAAACCTCCAGCTGATACTCCTTCTTTCTCTCAAGCTCCACAGTCACTGGGCATGTTTGCTTTGTATGTCACTTCCTTTGCTGAGCCAGTGTGGAAATCACATCGTGTTGCTCTGAAGTGGTTGCCACGGGAACATCTCCACCTAGTCATTATCTACTCAGGCTCCTGATTATATTAAGCCAGGAGACAGAAATGTAGCAGGGGTCACTGGAGCCACCTGCTCTGCAGAAACTGTAATTGCTTCTGCAACGTTCATCTCTGGCCACCCGTCTCTCCGAACACTCCTCTACATTTTTCCCCTCTCTTGTTTCCCCCCAAACAAAGTCAGTAAATGAAGTCAGTATGTAGGAAATCAGCATGGGGATAAGATGAGCCATTACATTCCCATCCCTCCTGCCCTCCTCCAGTTCTCTGTTTTAGAACCTCATGTGGATTAAAAATAATTGTCACCCTTTTTTCACATTCTGTTCTGCCCCTCCATGCTTAGAGGTAAAGATGACTCTCTTCTTTAAAAGTCTATAGTTCCTGTGTCCCACACAATGGTGCTGAAGTCACAGTTTCCTGCTACTTATCCAGAGAAGCTTCTAGAAATTCATATAGATGCCTCTTTTCTAAATTGTAGGAAATATAAATAGGACATGAAACTGGCTATTAACAAGTAATTTTATCTCACATGTTTCTATTGATCTGGATGAATTTCTTATGAGGAGGATTTTCTGATCTTTATTCTCAGATTGCATGTGACATAGGAGGGGTGTTGTCTCAGAGTACTTTTTGGGGGAAAAAACATACAATCCATTGGCCTTGTAATTTATTGTCCAAATAAGGATGTTTTGGGAGTTGAAAAGTGGCATTATTAATAGGTATGCCTAGACAACAGGTGTAAATTAGGACTATCTCCGGCAAACCAGGTATATATTGTCACCTTACATGTAGATGACAGGTACATGGGCATGGTAGTACTATGCCCTCACAGAATATGGGGAAAAGAGCACCTCTTGCAAAAAAAATTTGTGCATTTAGAAATTATACTTGTGGAGTTTAAAATCTGGATCAGCAAGAGTTTCCCTTTTTGTTTATACTTCTACTGCATGTAAATTTTTTAATGTGAGACCATTCTTAATGTAACGTGATGGCACTGGGAATTGAAAAGAAAAAAATATGACATTAACAAAGGAAAACAGACTGGACTAAATGTGCCTATACTGATGTCATAAACTCTTTTACCCTGATTAAAAATCTAACTTAAAGGTTGGTAACTTTTTTCTGTAAAGGGCCATATACTAAGTATTTGGGGCTTTGTGGGCCATATGGTCTTTGTTGCAACTACTCTGCCATTGTAGGGTGAAAGTAGCTGTAGACAATATATAAATGGATAGGCATGGCTGTATTCCAATAAAATCTTGTTGACAAAAACAGGCAGGGTAGGGACACAGATTTGGTGCATTAGCTGTTGTTTGCCCATCCTTGTTCTAGTTCTCTGTTTGAATATCTAGAGACTGTGTTCGGATAGAAGGAAAGTTATTTTAGATATGAATTCTGATGTCTCCTGTCCTGTTGTGGCAGGTTGGGGGCTGTGGCTAATGGGGCCCATGGAGAAGTACAATGGGTCTTACTACTTAGTGTACATTTTTGCTTAGGCATGTTTCAGCCATTCAAGGCATAGCTGAGGTGGGTGGTAGAGGGTAAGCCACCAGGGACACTTTGGACAGCGAATGGCAGCCATGTAGGTTTCACAAAGCCTTTTAGGAGGAATGCTGTAGGGATGCAGACACGGGGAAGAGAGACTATGGTGGTTCTGTTTTTCGTACAAACGTTTTTTTAAAAAAGTCCTAGATGAGATTCTACCTTGGGAGAGTGTGCAGAACTGCAAGCACCTGAGGAAAATGGGTCTGTGCCTATTCTTGGAAAAAACTGACTCAAAATTAAGGTAAATTACATTTAAAAATCACTTTAGTTTGACACTTATCATGTAGAATTGGAATCAGATGGTAAAACTAAAAGCTTTAGGAGGAAGTCTCAAAATATTCTCAGGGGTTTATTTCAAATTTTTTATAAAGTTATATGTAAAATGTTTCCCTTTAGGCAGAAAGCACACACTAACAACTCAGGCAAACCACAACAAGGACATGAAGGAGATCAAAGAGAATTAAGGCAATAGGAGATGTGACACATATATTATATCTTATGTGACTCTATATAACATAGATATGCACACATCTGCTGCTACTTGGTGACAATCTGCTTTAACTGTAGACTAAGGAAACTGTGGAGAGTGACCACAGTAATGTCATTGGTTCTAGACAATGGAATGGGTAGTATCACAAATAAGGAAAAATATCAGAGGGCTTCAGTTCTATCTGACTTGTTTGGTTAAATGAAGATGATTGACATTTATAATTATTTAATATAATCTTTTCAAGGGGACACTTTAATTGGTCAGTTAACAGGAGTTACTAAGATATCAATAACTCTAAAGAGAATATCCTTTCGGATCTTGTAGTCTATCTTGGGATGTGGTTTTTTGTATCGAGGAAAATAAATTGAGACCACTTAGAAAACAAAGTACAGTGAAGGCAAATTATTATTGCCTTAGCATATGCTACTGATAAAGAAATACGAGTGAAAGAGTTATCCAGAGTGGAGTGCTGAGCAGAGGAGAACGTGAATTGCAGGATGGATGGCCAACACTGTCACTCGGCGGGTGGGAGGTCATGAGCAACAGGCAAGGTGAAAGGAGGATGGAGGGCAGAGAGTCAGGGGAAGGAGGCTTGGGTTGAGTCCAGGTACCGGGAAGTTCCTGGAGGATCTACAGCAGAGGGATGACAGGATGGCACCTGCTTACAGATGGTCTAATATTATGTTGTGAATAATATAACAGCGAAGTATTATCTGCATTGAGTTTCCTCTTCAAATTTTTTATAATTTCCAGTTTTTTTCAGCTTAAAAAGTGAAACAGGGCTTCCCTGGTGGCGCAGTGGTTGAGAGTCCGCCTGCCGACGCAGGGGACACCGGTTCGTGCCCCGGTCCGGGAAGATCCCACATGCCACGGAGCGGCTGGGCCCGTGAGCCATGGCCGCTGAGCCTGCACGTCTGGAGCCTGTGTTCCGCAACGGGAGAGGCCACAACACTGAGAGGCCCGCGTACCGCAACAAAAAAAAAAAAAAAAAAAAAAAGTGAAACAAAGTATTAAAAAAAATCCAAGTGTTACAGAAACCTATGATGTAGACAGTTAAATATTCCATAATCCCACCTGCAAGGATAACTATATTAGTAGTTGATGTTGCTCATTAACACTAAGATAAACAAAACAAGTTTATCATTTGGAACCTTGGAATTATAAGGAGAAATGTCTCCTATTTTCCTCATTTGTTCATGGCGTATATTAGGACCCATGATATAACATTTCATTTACTATTGAAAAGAGGCTTTTTGGTTATTTTCTGCCTCTGACCCTCGGTATGTGATGCCGTTGAGTCCTGGTCTATATGAGACAGTGAATTGGACCCTTGCTTATCCCCGCACTGCTTGGTGGGACCATATGCCTGGGACCTGGAAATCCATACAGGCTAGGGGCCGTCAAAGGGATAACTTCCATGGATAGCTGGAACAACGCATTCAGGGTAAGGCGGGGTAAGAGACACCATCAGAGCTCCCCATAGGCTGTAACCAATATTGCATTAGTCTAGGAACTCGACTGTATCCTCTAAAATGCATTTTTTTGGGTCTGGATGGGGGAAGTCGTCTCTAGTATGAAAAGAGTTACTCCGAATCCCTGTGTCTCTGATAGAGCTGAAAAAACAGATATTGCACACTGATATGGGAGGTGGACAAACCAGGAGAAATACACACGTCCATCTTTCACTGACCTTTGGCGGATCTAAGGATCAGAAATAGCAAGTTCCAATCTCCCCTAGTAATTTTCAGGGGTCAAGGTAAATCAAATTCCCTCTTGAGTTGAACTTGTTTATGCCAAAGGAAAGTAATATTTTGTGGGTGCAACCCAGCACTTTGAAATTTATGGATGGGAAGTGCTATGAGAACCACATACTGAAAGCCTTGGAGCAAGTTGTGAAATTTATCCATTTTCTTCATTCCCCACCCCCAAGTCCCAAGTGAAGGATGATTGTGATAGTTAGAAGACGTGAAATCTGGAGGGGTGACTGGTACTGGTTTGGGTTTCCAAAGGAACCTGAAATTAAGAGAATTATGAACCAGAGGTTGAGCAAATCTCCAAAGGAGGAATAGTATATGAAGAGGAAAGTTAGAAATTAATGAACCTCTGAAGTAGTTATAATGGAGGAAGCAGCAGCAAGTGCAGACTGAAAGGACTTCGCCAGGGCGAAGCGTTTTACCAGGGATGCAAGAACAGACCTCAGAGACTTAGATTAGACAAAGAAAGTAAAATTAGATAATGGATAGTTACTAAGGGCAGCTGTACAATAGGTTACCCTGTGGGGTTTCAAAAATAAAATAGAATCTCCTCTAGCCTAGTCCGGGCTGAAGGTGGAGAGAATGTCCTGGATAATGAAAGGAATAGCTTCCTCCTGTCGTGCTTCACTGTTTTCAAGATTTACATTTTTAAAGCTGGCATGATTTCACTGGACCCTCATTGAAGCTCTGTGAGGTAGGGCAGGGCCCGGATGACTTCACTACTAAGGAAATCTAAGGACCAAGGGTTAATTTGCAACTGGGCAGGGAGAGATGGAGGAAGGAAGGCGGACCTCCAAGGGTTTTGAAGTTCAGAGGGAAATGAGATTTTTTTTTTCAAGGAAACATTTGTTCCTTTCCAGGTACACTTGATTACTCACTGTTAAGGAGGCGGAAGTCAATGAATGGGTAGGAGCCGCGGCGTTCAGCAGGAACCCCCGTCTGACCCCTCAGTCGTACATCTCCTAGAAAACAAAATCCAAGCAAATGTTTGAAAACGTTGCCAAGTGTATTCACTTTTCCTCTGTAAATCCTCTTACCCACTTATGTCACTGGAACCTACACCAAATATCAGGGGAAAAATGATTCCATTCACCTTGTTTAAGAGAGCGCTATGTGGGAAGGGATATTTAATGAATGCTGAGCGTAATGAACTTGGCAATATTCTTGCTTTTTTTTTGTGTGTGTGTGTGTGCGGTACGCGGGCCTCTCACTGTTGTGGCCCCTCCCGTTGCGGAGCACAGGCTCAGCGGCCATGGCTCACGGGCCCAGCCGCTCTGCGGCACGTGGGATCCTCCCAGACCGGGGCACGAACCCGTGTCCCCTGCATCGGCAGGCGGACTCTCAACCACTGCGCCACCAGGGAAGCCCGAACTTGGCAATATTCTAACAAATGAAGCAGCACTCCTTTGTATTTGCCTGGAAGATAGTCTGTGAACATTTTGGTAATTTACAAACTTTCCATAGTCCTTTTCATTCTTCCTATTGCCATAAAGATGAAGCATCTTAATCTGGAGGACAAAACGGTGTGCTGGGATTATAGCTTTTATTCTAATTAGAAGTTTTAATTGCCCACAGTGCTATTTTTCTTGGTTCCAGCACAGTTTTTTGTTTTGTTTTGTTTTGTTTTTCTCTGGCTGGCATCCACCTTACTTGTTTCTCAGGTTGTATCATTCATTGATTGACCTGCTTGAGAATCTGCTCAGATCAGGGCCAGTCTAGCTCCGGGCACTTTAGACCCTCAGTCTCCCTTGCACTTATGAGTCTGTAGAATTTCTAGTCCTTATTCATTTGTAGGTTTCCTTTAATGTCTGTGTTCACTTTCCCTGATTAAGGAAAGTAGTGAAGTTGAGTGGCAAGGTTTCACGTGGACTTCAGAACAAGGCAGACCTTGGATAAACCTGGCTCAGACACTTGCTAGCTGTGTGATCTTAGAAAATTTATTTCTCTGAGCCTCAGTTGCTTCACTTCAAGGTGTCATTCGTTGGAGAATCTAAAGTAACACTTGCTGCCTGGAAATAAATGCTGGTTTTACTTCCTTCTACAATCCTGCAAGGCAGGGATCATGCATATTATGTGTTTCTCATTCCTCTGTAGTGCTTTGTGTGTTGTCTGGTACTTAGCAAACTCTAAGTGAATGTCTTCTATTAACAAGAATAGATATAATGACCAAATTCACCTATTAGTACATATAATACGGAATCAGAGGAGAGGTAAAAATACAGTAGACCTAATATATTTCCAGAAGACTTGAATTGGGGAAGGTTTCAGTTCCAAGAGTAATGCCTCCACTTCCATAAACCACTCTTTCCCAGACAAGAGGTGGCACTAGGGCCTCAGCCTACGAGTACAGAGCAGGAACAGTCTTCTCTCATTAACTCCGGGAGTTAACCAGAGCCTGGATGAGATCTCCATCAGCTATAACCCATGCAACTGACAGTGTTTAAAATATCCCTCACAGATGGGCCTGTGTACACATGGGCTTGTAAACTGTAAGCTGTGAGCCCTTGGGCTATTCTTTGCTTTGAATTTTATATTGATGCTTTATTTAATGTTTTGTGTAATTTGATATTGTAGTGCCGTATTGATATTAAAGAACATTACAATTTATGGAACACAGTAAAGTGGGAGGAGGAGAGAAGAGATGGAAAAGTACATTTAAAAATATGAATATAAAAAATGAATATAATCTGACATTAAAGAAGAGAATACTAGTATTTGATAAATTCGTGGGGCTGGATGGTCAATAGTTATAGGAAAGCCACCAGAAAAAGCTGAAGAGTTTCCCTCTCCTCGAGTTGTCTTCAACACCTTATGTTTATAACTCTCTAAAGAGTTTACAAAGCACTTTCACAAACATCACGGTATATTTATTTTCTTGTTTTTCTCATTGGATCTTCACAATAGCCTTGTGAGGAGAGTCACTATTATTACCCTTACTTTATAGGTGAGAAAATAGAGGCTCAGAAAAGAGGGTGAACGATTGCTACTCACCCTAATGGCCCCAGCTCAGGACTCAGACCCCTTAAAGGCACTCAGTAGATTGACTTTATTTATGTTTAAACTTTTATCATTTTTTATTGAAGTATTGTTGACTTACAATATTATATTAGTTTCAGGTGTATAGCATAGTGATTCAGTGTTTTTACAGGTTATATTCTTTTAAATGTTATTACAAGATAATGACAGCAATTCCTAGTGCTATACAGTATATCCTTGTTTCTTATCTATTTTATACATAGTAGTTTGCATCTCTTAATCTGATAACCCTATCTTCCCCCTCCCCTCTTCTTTCTCCCCTCTGGTAACCACTGATTTGTTTTCTGTATCTGTCTCTTTCTGTTTTGCTATATACATTCATTTGTATTAACTCTTAGATTCCACATATAAGTAATATCATACAGTTTTTGTCTTTTTCTGTCTGACTAATTTCACTAAGCATAGTATTCTCTAGGCCCATCCACGTTGCTGCAGTGGCAGAAATTCATTCTTTTTTATGACTGAGTAATATTCCCTTGTGTATATATACCATATCTTCTTTATCCATTTGTCTACTGACTTTAATTGACTGCCTGAGTTTATGGTGCTTTAAGCTTATAATTAGCAGGGCCAGTCCTTAAATCTAGGTTGTTAAACTTCATAGGCAAAGATCTCTCCTCTCAATACCATTGATTTTTTTGTCTATGAAGTGTGCGCACCTGGTTTTTAAAGTTAAAAAAAGTCATAGACCTCCACATGATAGAGGCTGTGCTTTTAGTATTTATCAAGAAAATACAGCATGTTAAAAATGATACAACAAACGCAGCACTGCCTTTAAATGAATTTATATTTTATGAGTGACAGTAAGATAGACATACACTTGAAAACCTAGGCAGACTGGGACTTCCCGGGTGGTGCAGCAGTTAAGACTCTGCACTCCCTATGCAGGGGGCCCGGGTTCGATCCCTGGTCAGGAAAATAGATCCCACATGCATGCCACAACTAAGAGTTTGCATGCCACAACTAAAGAGCCAGGCTGCTGCAACTAAGACCTGGCTCAACCAGATAAATAAATAAATAATAATAAAAGAAAACCTATGTGGAGATGAGACTGTCTTCATTTGGTCTAAAGGTGGCTCGGCTTGTGGATTTGTTCACCTGTTGTGCCATCCCTTTGGGCTTCTCCTATGGGTTTCAAGCTCACTAATTGGAACTCACTTCCTCACTGGTATTTGCTTCTCAGTGTTACCAAAGAGGTCATCCTGACTTTGTAGATCTGAAGGTACTATTTTCCCAGAAAATTTCTGTCTAATATCAATGTGGGTTTTAAAGCCTCTTCCAGAGTTTATTTCCATTTGTCCATCTGAGGGTCTAAGGTAGAGGTGACCCGTCATCATGACTTTAGATTTAGACTTCAGATTTAGAGAAATTGTGAGGAGACAGCACCAGGTGGCGGAACGGGTAAAGGGGTGGGGTGGGGTGGTGATACGCTGAGAGTCAGGAAACTCTTGTTACTGAGAGGATCAGCATTTTGCCACCTTGGTGACCTTGGGCAAATCAATAACTACTTCGAGGTCCAGTTTTCTAATATTTAAATTTGTATTATATAGCATTCCCCACCCCACCTCCCCATGGGATTGTTGTGAGGAAATTATCAGGTGCCTGAAAAACAACATGATGATTAACATTATTGAATACTTATACTGTGCTGAGCATTTTACATGCATTATCTCATATCATCTATCCAACAACCCAATGAAGGAGGTATTATTATTATTATTATTATTATTATACCATTCACAGATGAGGAAACTGAAGCTAATGGAAATTTGATATTTTGTCTGTGCTCAGAGCTAGTGAGTGGGGAGCTCATGCTCAAACTCAGAACTGGCTCCAAACCCCATGTTCTTAACCAACCATTCTCCTATAGCATCAGGATAAAAAAACTGCATAAATAGTTAAGCATTAACTTTTTATTGCATAATGTATGCTCTGATTGCTAGTTGCCCATAAACCAAATATATATTCATCATGATTCCAGGAAACTAAATACCAGGGGAATCTACCCCCTTGATGAATTTGAGATTCAATCAGATAGATGCTGTTTATTCAAATAGCAGTTCAGTGGAAATGGGCTGCATGAATAAGACAACCAAATTCTGCTCTGGATCAACAAGGCATCTATTATTTTCAAGTAAGAAATGGAAAGCAATTATTAAAAATATTATTCAGCAGAACGCAAACGACCTGGCAACTAATTTACCGAAGCTCTTAATTAAGATAATTTTTTTTATGATGCCAGCCCACTTTTGAGAAAAAGAGACAAGTAACAGCGAAGCATGTTGATAGATCAGATACCTAAACAAACAAATAAAACAAATCAACAGCAACAACAACAAACTACAAAACCCTAAATGTTCCATTGCCGTGTTTATTCTTTCTGTGACTATTATTATAGTCTCGGAAGCAGATACTCATAAACCTAACGATGGCCTTTAGGTGTGACAGCTAATTGCTTTGAAGAAGGAGGAAATCATGTTAAAAATACTAATGAGGCAGGAGGCAGGACAAGTGGGCTAACAATGCATTTTAGAAATTCTTCAACATGAAAAGTTAAATACAAACAAACCACAGATTCCGTATCTTCAGTGTTCTATTGAATCAAAGCTTGAATGGGGTGAAACGAATGTTTTCCGCATGTATTTCTCATATAGAAAGTTCTTGCTCCTTCTCCCTGCTTTCGTGAGCCCCTTCTGAGATTCAATTGCTTCAATATGCTCGTGGGAAGAGAGAAATAATTCAGTAACCATGGTCCCTGGAGGAGCAGAGACCACTGGTCCGAAGCACAGAACGAGCGGCGTCCTACTGCACTGCTTTTACTGGCCCGTGGTCTCAGGCAATCATCTGTTTACCTAAGGCCTTATATCCAAGCTAAACAATTACTTTGACTATTCATTAGACCCTTGTTTAACTGAAGCAAATTTTTTTTCTGGCAAACGGAAGGTGCAGTGGAAGCAGGGAGGAAGCGTTGACAGCTCAGGATCGTGTCCTCGCTCTGTTCTTATTGTGTGCCAAAAGGAAACAAACAGCGGGGGAATTCTTATTTTGAAAGGGCTGCTTCTCTTTTGCCCCTTCAGGCCGAAAACATAACATGTCGTCCTCGGGTACTTAAAGCTGCCAACACAGGCAGAGAGCTGAGACAGCCGCTCACCCTCCCCGGGGACGAGGTTCCAGGACGGACCTCTTGCCCACTTGGCCTCTCAGGCCGTCTCTGCTTAATAAAAGCTTGGGAGGGAGCAGACGTTATGTGGCCTCTTATGTAACTGGCAGAGAGGGTGGAGACGCTGACAGCGATGACAACTTACAGTGGCTGAAACACGGGCCACATGACGAGAACCAGACTTTGGCCCCAGTCATGGTGTCAAGGTCATTTCAGGGTGGGGAAAAGAAGCAGGAAAGGGACAGAGCAGTAGCTACTGTGCTCTGATCGCCTCTGAGACGAAGGAAGAAAATCACGAGAACAGCTGCAGGGACCACGGGGTAGACGTTCACAGGGCACCACCATGAACGAGGAAGAGGGTCGTAGAGTCAGGAAGATGCTATTGAGCCACCCATTTGGGCAGGAGAGAAGACGCTCCCGTGAAAGGTATTCCTCTGAGCTTCCTTAGACGTTTCTAATTCATGTCACTGCCACAAACTTGCAAAATGAAGGCAGAGAGAAGCCAGATCCCCAAATCTCACACTGGAACTTTCAACAGGCTGCACTGCCTCAGAGCCGGCGGCTGTGAATAGTTCAGATGACTACCCTCAATTAGCAAAGTGAATTATTTCTCCTAAGATGTTTATCTAGCCAAATAAAAAGGAGAAAGTTTGTGCAATTTAATCACTCCACAGATTTATGGGAGAGGACGGGCAGCCAGTTCAGATGAGTCAGGCAGAGAGGACTATCTGAGGACCGTGAGCTCACATGAGATCCAAGATGGCTGATTAGACCCCAGTTTCCCACCCAGAGGTTCAATCTTCTGCTTTACTTTCTCGAGTGGGGCTGGGCCTGTCTCATTACTAAGAACCTCTCCAGTGGTCTGTTGCACTAATTGTGTCTTTCTGGGCTGTCGCTGAGAGAGCTTTGTGTGTTGGAAAGAGAGGAACCAGGAGTTATTTGTCCAGAAACCATGCTTTTGGCAAAAGGAACAATATAAAGTTTTCCTTGCATATGAAAAAAGTTCTTTTTTTCTTCTCTTTGAAAAAACCTTGAACTTTCTGTCAAAATCAGAGAAGGGGAAATGTCACCAAGTTAGAGTTAATATTCTGTTGCCTATACTGTATGACCTTGCAACTTTAGAATTATTAAATACTTTGTGACAAATGCACATTTTGGGACTCACATGCTGCAAAAGTGAATATATAAATAGCAGTGCTTTTATTTTCTAAAGCGGGTATGGTATGTTTTAACTCAGACTAGACATTCTTTAGCTTGATGGTTTTACAGGGGGAAATGAGAAAAAAAGTTACAATCACTAGGAACACAGAAGACTAATAAAAAAAGATATTGAACAAGAAGCAGCAGGAATGCCTAAAGAGAATTCCAAGAAGCTGTAAAAGAACTTAAAAGGACACCAAGCACATGTCTTCTTGCAAAGATTGAGAATAAGGGGAATAATCTGAGGAGTCATTTTAGGGAATACGTGATCTGGATCTGCCTTAAGTAATGAAAACACCAGTGTAAGCTTGCACATTATTCACTTATTTCTGGGATAATGCTTTTTACCTCCAGAATCTCACCAAAGCAAAGTTTGCTATTTTTTAATAAATGTATAATACACACACACAATGCCTGGCACATCATAGGCACTCAAAAAAAAAAAAAACTACAAAGAAACAGTAGCTATTATTATGATTTTGTTGCTATTCTGAGATTCCTGTGCCCTCCCCCACCATAGTAGGTATTATTTAGGAGAATTTCAAAGTCAGGCACTGTTTTAAGGACTGTACATGTATGAGCTGGTTTAGTCCTCATAACCATCTGCCTGAGGTAGGTATGTGCAACCTCCATGTTGTGCTGAGGAACACAGAGTTTGTAAGTCACTGAATTGGGATCAGAAGCCAGGTGGCCTCGGGAGCCATTGCTCTCTAAGCCACTGCTGTGCAGAGCCAATGTCTCCATTCTTTACAACAGTGACCAGTCAGATCACCCATGACATTTTTCATGGCTTTCTTGACCTTCCCAGGCTGTGTTTTTCCTCTCTCTGCTGGGCAGGTCAGGGTTAATGAAAGTCAGTACCAAAGCTATGTCCTGAGGAAATCTTGATGCTTCATGTCAGTACCATAAGCCCAGGACCACAGAGGTGCCACAGATCATGACACTAGAAGCCATGAGTCTCAGAGGATGCAGGTTAGACTACAGGGAGTCTAGACTCCACTGGAGAGCTAGGTATCTTGTAGGGAAGTAGAACTTTTGGGTAAGTGTGTCAGCAAAGGGGCCAATTCTAGAGCAGGCTCTGAAGAGACCCTAGACTAATTCAGTTCATTTTGATAAACTGTCATGCAAAACATTACACAAAGTGTTGGAAAGTAGGTGGGGAAAGGGAAACACAAATGAACAGAAGATGTCATGTTGGCACTAAGATCATTAATCATCTAGAAGAGATTCATAGAAATGAGTAAATATGGTATAAAGCCAGAAGGAATCTAACTTTTAGTGATAACTGGGATATTTGGGTTTGGATCCTTGTCTCAGAAGTGCTGTGAGGTTTTATGATTTTATATGGATAAATAACTTGGACATGTCTGGGTCTAAAATAACTTCCTAGTAATCTACAAAACTGTTTCAGTTAGTAGAACTGAAAGAGAATCATTTAATGTTCAATTAAATAATTTAATATAATTTTACATTTAAAAGGACTTCACATTTTAGAACAATGATTGAAGGTGTGATTTAGACTCTCATACCAGGTCTTCAGTAAGCAAATTTCTGTGGGTACAGGCACATAATTTAAATTAGAACACTCTTTCTGAAACCACTTGTCACCAGGAAGAGACGTCCTTTGGATTTAATGAGTACGTTAGCTTTCTGGAAAAAAAATATACATACAGCAGAAGAGGTGGGGGAGGAGGAAGCGCAGAATGAAGAGGAGGAGGAGAGAGAAGAGGCTACAAAGAAAACGGACACAGGGAGGGACCGGATCCTGGGGCTGAGGGAAAGGGAGGCATCAGAGATAATTTGTAGATTTTTGTCTTGCATACCTGGATGGTTGGTTGTACCCATCACAGAAAAAGGAAATTCTCAAAGAGAAGTCATTTCATGTCCTTCATTTGATAAATGATATTTAATATAAATGATATTTATGAGACATGATATTTTTGGCAGGCAACACAATGGTGAAGAACCTTGGGAACAGTCTTTGCCTCCTGGAGTTTACATTCTCTTGGAGGGGACAGCATAGAGGAATTATATGCATAAATGTAAAGTTGCAACTTTGGGTACTGGAACAAAAGAGAGGTCTATTGATGTTAAGAAAGTTATAACAAACTTCACTTTGCTAGGGAGGTTATTGTGAGCCTCCCCGAGAAGGTGACATTTGATCTGAGCTCTCGGGAATGAACAGGAGTTAATTTAAGGTGAACATATGTCCCGATTTGCCCTGGAAAGTCTTGATTAAGGCCTACTGTCTCTCCTGGTGTAATTAGTAATAGTGCCCCTTTCACACTTGGAAGTATTCTGATTGGATCATACATTACATGATTACCCCCGAGTGCGGCAATCCAGGCAGACAGGCGTGCATGTCCAAGGGTTTTATTGCAGGTGGATGGTGGGTCTGAGCTCCTGTAACAAGACCTAGTGTGTATCATGGGAAAGAACAAAGCGGTTGAGGTAGGGCATGATGCACAATGAGGCTGGAGAGAGGTGTCAGGGCTTTGCGGGACAGGCTGAGGAGTTGGACCTTATTCCAAAAGAATTAGGAAGCCATGTGATGATGTTAAGGGGGAGATGATATAACTGGATTCGCATGTTGAAAAAAACAACTTTGGGTGCACAATAGAGAAGGATTGAAAGGGGCGAGAAGGACTAGTTAGGGGATCATTGTATTGATAGTAGTTCAGGTGAGAAAAAGTGGTGGCTTGGAGTATGGTAGTGGTCCTAGCAGAGAAGTGAATAGATTGTAGACATATTTAGTAGGTAGAAATGACATGTGGAATTGCCTGGGACGTCTGAGGGAGAGGGAAATATCAAGGATAATTCCTAGATTCCTGGCTTTTTGTAACTGGCTGATTGATTATGCTAACCACAGAAAAGGGGAATTTAAAAAGGATATGGGAGAAGTTCATGTGATCAACTTTGGCTACATTGAGTTTAAGTGTTATTGTTATTTCAAAGCAAAAATGTCAAGTAGGCAGTTGGACATATGGGTCTGGACCCATAGGGAATGTCTGAGATGAATATATAAATTTATAAATCAAATAAAACTACAGGCATGTATAAATTTGCCTAGGAAATGAAGTGATAAGTGAATAGGGCCTGGCATCCAGGGTTAAGCAAGTCTAACATTTAATATCTTGCTGGAGGAGGAGTCTATAAAGGGGAAGAGGCAGCCATAAAGGTAGGAAGAAATCCAGAAGCTCATTTTGTCATGGAAGAGAGTAATTCAAGAGAGGGAATGGCTTTCAGATAGATCTTGCTGAAAGTGTAAGTGAAATGAGGATTGAAAAATTGGGTTTAGCTGAGTGACAGTAGTGTGAAATAGAAGCAGAGTCCTTTGGGCATCACATGGAGTTGGGAAATTGGGAAGGTTTTATTAAGGAGCCAATATTTAGATAATCTTAAAAGATAAGTAAAATTTTGAGATTTTACAGTGTTGGCTTGCAGTTGATCCAGCTATGATGACTGAAATGAAGGGAAGAGATTTTTAGGAAAAAATCATGCTGATCTTAAGAACACTGGTAATCCATAAGATTGATATTAATAATAAAATATAATTTGAAAATTGCACAGAGGATAAAACAGCCCTGGTCACGAAAATGCCTGCAAATTTTTGCAAAATATAGTGATACCCCGTCTAATCACTTCCTATACCTAAATATACTTCAAGAAAATAAAAAAGTCTCTTGGAAATCAGTGCCAAGGAGAGTATTTGTTGGGAAGAAAAGGATGGGCACATTAACGAGAAGAAATATAATTAATAAGATAAAATACCAAGTCCTAATATTGTTGAATAATTTCTTGTTTTCTTGAACTTTGAATAATTTGAGAAAAGCATTTCAATGTATTGTTTGTTTTCATGTGCTTCTGAACTTCCTGATTCTGGCCGGGAACAAGGACAGACCTGCCAAAATACTGCAAGAAAAGATGTTGCTGATCACAGGCAGGAAATACTCAAAGTCCCACGAGATAGCCTGTTCTTAGGAGACTTCCACATGAAGTCTGCTGACCTCAGAAGGACCATCAGGCCACCACACTCACTGCTGGAGCCTGCTCAGGGTTAGGAGGTGTTTGGGAGTTCTTCATTCCAGGCATCCGTGCCAACATGGCACTGGAGGTTCTTTTAAGCTCCAAGTGTTGTTCATTTTTTGTTTTTCAGAAGGGAAACAGATGGCAAAAACTGGACTCAGTTGGGAAATGGTTGAATCTATTATGTTACATCCATGTTATAGGATGTTATTTTGCTGTTAAAACCTGTCACTTATATTTCTATAGTAATCGCTAACATTTATTGAGCATACAGTATGTGCTAGGTAATGTCTGAAGTACTTTTCATGAATTAACTCATTTCATCCTCTCAATAGCCCCCTTAAATAAGTACTGTTGTCTATGTCGTACCTGGGAGACAGAGGTGTTAAATTACTTTTCCAAGATGACATAGTCAATGAGTGTGAAGGCAGATTTGGATGCCTGGCTCCACAGCCTGTGTTTTCAACTAATATGGTAAAATATGTCTGTTCAAATATGTCTTGATCTGAAGTGAGAGCCATGGTATATTGTTAAGGGAGGGTGGGTATTATGTAGTATTGAAAAACTATCACAAAGAAGAAACCAATAACATGAGAAGCTATTTACTACCTCTATGAACTTGGTAACTATTAACCATTCTGGGTTTCATTCAATCTTCTGTTTTGTTAAATAGCGATAATAATATCTGCTCTGTAGACCTCATAGAAGGTAGGAATGAAATCACGTGGATAAAAGTGTTTTGTCAATCGTCTTGTAATAAAGTTTATTATTAAGAATATTCTTATTGATATTGCTATATAGAAGTTAAACGTACATAGTA
This sequence comes from Hyperoodon ampullatus, assembly GCF_949752795.1. Lineage (NCBI taxonomy): Eukaryota > Metazoa > Chordata > Mammalia > Artiodactyla > Ziphiidae > Hyperoodon > Hyperoodon ampullatus. The sequence goes on along the minus strand of NC_136925.1, from coordinate 62,329,567 downwards.
TACTACACATTATATAAATTCTATATTGAATTATATTTTATGTATTGTATAAATAATATTATTGATATTGCTCTATAAATCTAGGTCATTGTTAAAATAGATTCAAACAGAGTAATATTACTGTTTGATATATAATTAAATGTGAATTGGGGCTTCCCTGGTGGCACAGCGGTTGAGAATCTGCCTGCTAATGCAGGGGACATAGGTTCGAGCCCTGGTCTGGGAGGATCCCACATGCCGCAGAGCAACTAGGCCCGTGAGCCACAACTACTGAGCCTGTGCATCGGGAGACTGTGCTCCGCAACAAGAGAGGCCACGATAGTGAGGGGCCCGCGCACCGCGATGAAGAGTGGCCCCCGCTTGCCACAACTAGAGAAAGTCCTCGCACAGAAATGAAGATCCAACACAGCAAAAATAAATAAATTAATTAATAAACTCCTACCCCCAACATCTTAAAAAAAAGTGAATTAAGGGTGCTGTAGTCAAATGTGCTTGTGAAATGTAGAGGTTTAATGAAATTAAACTTTAAAACGTTGCAATATTATGGGCTGAATTGTGCCCTCCATTCATATATTGAACCTGTAACCCCCTTAGTACCTCAGAATGTGACTATATTTTGTGATCGGGCCTTTAAAGAGGTGATTAAGTTAAAATGAGGCCATTATGATGGGTCCTAATCCAATCTGACTTGTGTTTTTATAAAAAGAGGACATTAGACATGCAAGGAGACACCAGTTTTGTGTGAGCCCAGAGAAAAGGCCATGTGGGGACATAGCGAGAAGGTGGCCATCTGAAAGCCAAGGACAGAGGCTTCAGAAGAAACCAGACATGTTGATGCCTTGATCTTGGACTAACCTCTAGAACTGTGAGAAAACAAATTTCTGATATTTAAGACACTCAGTCTATGGTATCTTGTTAGGTAGAGAGGCTGCTTCTACTGTCAAAGAAGACTCGTCGGAATTTGGGGGTTCAATGTCCCCAGCTTCATCAGGGCCTTCTCATATGTCTCCATTTTCAGAGTCCCATTCCTTCCCACTCAAGGCCCTCACTTTAATAGTAAACACCCTCCAACGTTGGGAATTCAATTTGTTTTGTAATTCAGCCATTAGCCGGATGAGATTCTGGGCTTGGCTTTCAGGAATCTCAGCTTTGCAGCTACAGGAAATGAGTCTCTTTCAAGGCAGACATAGAAGCTTTCAGGGTCATTTATACAGCACTTGAGCTGGAAATTTGAATCCCTGAAGTCATTCTTTTCTTTTTCCACTTTGTCCAGCAACGTTAGGAATACCCAGCCAATCTCATTATTCTTGTTAGTTTGACAAAAAAATTTGAAGGGATTATATACATGGGTACCCAGAAGCTTGCCTCTTATACATGTTTAGTTAGGAGAATCTATTGTTGACATTTTGCATATCTCTATTGCCACATCACACTGTGAACTCATCAGTGTTCCCTTTACTAATGGGAATAGAGTAATTAGCATCTTTAAATCTAATCATATTAGACAGCCAATCCCAGACAGCCCAGACCAATTTAGAAAACCCATCCTCAAGATTCTGTTCCTCTCGAACCACTCTTGTTACCCCAATCTGTATTAGTCAGGGTTTTGTTTCTCTGAAGAACCCTGACTAATACGTGTGAGATTTTTTGGATCTTTCCAATTATTGAGCTTCACTGTGAAGGTGAGATCATACAGAATTTCCCAAACATCTTTGTCCACAAAACATGTTTTTCAAGTATCTTCTAAGATGACCATTTTGAGGAAAATAATTGGGTATATACTGTTCTACATGGAGCCTGTGTGTGTGTGTGTGCGTGTGTGCGTGCATGTGTGTGTAATACTTAGGTCAAAATCTCGGCACTGGAAGGAGCTTAGAGGTCCCCTAGTGCCCTTCTCTGGTACCATCACTCTGCATTCTTGTCCTGTATGACTAAGTCTACACATCTGGTTCTAATTGCTTTTTGGGGGTACAGACCAACTGGCTATTTTTTTTTTTTTTTTTTTTTTTTGTGGTACGCGGGCCTCTCACCGCCGTGGCCTCTCCCGTTGCGGAGCACAGGCTCCGGACGCGCAGGCTCAGCAGCCATGGCTCACGGGCCCAGCCGCTCCGCGGCATATGGGATCCCCCCAGACCGGGGCACGAACCCGTATCCCCTGCATCGGCAGGCGGACTCTCAACCACTGCGCCACCAGGGAGGCCCCCAACTGGCTATTTATTCACTTATTCCTCAAATATGTTTTGAGTGCCTACTATGTGCCAGGCCCTGTTTTAGACTCTGAGACTATGGCAGTGAACAGAACAGACAGAACATGCCTGCTCAGGTTCCAGTGGAGGCAAGACAGACAATAGACAAAATTAACAAATAAATTGCTGATAGGACCTGATGTAAGTGCTCTGGGGTGAATAAAGCAGGGAAGGGGTGAGGGAGTTCTGGGTGGGCTGGGTGGGAGGTGGGACTGAGGTTTAAATAGAGGAGGGTGTGGGAGGGCTGCTCGGAGGTGCCTTGGAGCAAAGACCTGAATGAAATGTGAGAGGAGCCGTGGGGCCATCTGGGAGGAGCATTTCAGGGAAGAGCAAGCACAAGCCTGATATGTTCTAGAATTAGCAAGGAGGCCAGCATGCTGGAGCAGAGGGAGTGTGGGGAGGAGATAAGGGCAGAGAGATGACAAGCGGGGAGGGGTGGGCAAGGAGGCGAGTCGGAAATATCAATAGCTTAGAGACTCAGAGAGAAACGGAGACACAAGGAGGTTTTGCAGAGAGAGTGACATGATCTGACTAATGTTTTTAAAGCATGGCTCTGGCAGCTCTGTTGCTGATCTCGGGTGGCCTCGGCCTGCAGTGGCTTGAAGCAGGATTTCGGTTCCCGGCCAGAGGCCAGACATTGAAGTCAGGCCGTAGCAGTGAGAGCGCTGAATCTTAGCCACTAGACTATGATGGCCAGTGGCCAGTGACAAGGCCCTGGCCCATCAGCTTTGTAGAAATAAATTTCCACAAAGAGACGGAAAGAAGTGAATCAAGTCAAGTGTTTATGAGGAGGAAAAAAAGGGTATGTGTGGACAGACACAGGGGCGGACTCAGAGAAGGAGTCACTTGTAGTAGTCTGAATCACTTATATGGGGCATTTCTACTGGTTTCCTTTGGCCAGTCATCTTTCTTTGCCTGGTTCTGAGTCCGTATTTGGTTTATCTCAGGGTCCTCCCATGTTGGTGTGCGCATCTCTTAGCCAAGATGGATTTTAGCGAAGAGGGCTTTGGGTAGGTTGACATCACTCCCTTTTTGACCTCCAACGAGCCTTTCCGCGCGTGTATAGTCGGGAAGGTCTCCTCGAGCTCGAGAATGAGAAATATGTGGTCTCTATCTTTTATCTGGGCAGGGCTCAGCTCTTCTCTCCCTCCTGCTATTTTGGAATATCTGTCCACAGGGGACAAGCTCCTGCTGCTCAGCCAGGGGCCCATCTATCTCCTGCCTCATTGGGAATAAACTGTTGGGGAGTTTATACATTTAGTAGATTCCCAAACAAATGTGGTATCTTTTCCTATAACCCAGGTACTGTCTTGTGTCCTAGTTATGACAAGTCCAGTCAGCCACCAAGGCCTGTTACTGTGTGCCGCTCCCCACCCCCCAGAGGTTGTCTTATCACTTAGCAGGGTAGGCACTCTATTAAAGCCTGTGTATGCAGGGCCCTCTCTAGGAAAGGGGGCTAAGGCCCAATAAACATTCTTCTGGCATCATGGAGAAGGCAGAAAATTGGTCAAGTCACATGATCATGTGGCTACTTCATTCATACAAGTTCCCATCAAATTTATAAGTACGTAGGATACAAATACATCTATTTTAGGGAGAGGTGTATTTTAGAATATCTTATTATCTTTAAAATTAATTAAACTTGTCCTAGCAGAATACATACTTGGAAGAAAGACCTTGCAGCATATTGACTTGGAATAAGAACTATTTAAGAAGCAGATAAAATATAAAACTCAAGAAACATTGGCTCCTATAGAAACGGTCCCTGAAACCTGCCCTTCTGTGCCTGGACTTTATTTACAATAGGGTTAATTGGAACATACATTAATTTGCCCACCCCTTGCTTGTTTACACAGCCATCATAATTACCCTTGGCGACTAAGCTGAAGTGGAGGTACTTTATAAACAGAGATCATTTGATTTTTTTTAACCAAATAATATTCAGACAACTTTTGCCTTTTTTCTAGTTTTCTGACACTTTCCCACTCTCCATAATTCCACCAGGATTATTGACAGAAGCTTAGCAAATATATCTGCGAATAGTTGGGATTATAATTCACTAGACCCAGAATCTTGAATTTTTGCAAAATGGCCCTTGTTTTTGTCTATTGTTTGTTTTTTTACTTTCTTGGGCTTCCATTCCAACCCTCTACACTGACCCTGTTTAAAACAAAGCTATACCTTTTCTACTTTGAATTCATTCTTTTGGACAAAAAGAAAGAAAAAAAAAAGGGATGGTGAACTTTTATTGCTCTTTCTCAGTCTGCTGCTGCTCTTAACATTTTGCTGCTTTCCTGGGCCATAGGCTGGTTCTTTTCCATCCTTGTTCTTTAAAGAGCATTTTAAGAAATCCTTTAAAAAATCCTTTCTCATTGGTTTGCATCAGGCATTTGTGTTTGCCTTTGGTTACATGAATCTTCCTCTGTCTTTTGTGCATGTTATTAATAGTTTAAAAAATATTTGAACTCATCAGAGAACTTTTTATACACCTTCATTGACTTCTTCAGGTAAACCTCTCTATTCTTGCTTACAGAGATACCTTGTGATCTCGATGTTTCTTTCCTCTAAACCCAGAAGTCCGAGAATACATCTTAGCTATCACTGGGAAAATTATGCCTGAATTAAATGAATAAATACACATTCTAAGAAGTTTGTATTTTAGATTTTTCTGTCCTATCAAGTCTTACAGCCTTTCAGAATCTATTTTGATGGCAATATACATTTCCCTTTATGAAATTAAAGTCTAACAATGTCTCAAATTCCTTTCACTACATCATTTTCCTCTTGTGATAATTAAACCCAGAGAAACAGTTCTTCATGTCCAAACCCAATTATGTGATTTTAATCTGTTTGAATTTGAGAACTGGAACTGAAAAACGGATTCAAAATATGAAATCATTCTTTTGGAGATGATAAATAAATAAACAGTAATATTTGTTTTCAATCAATGTTCATTGACTACCAATTATAAATCTATTGTACTCATGTATTATTATATTAGGAATTTGTGAGCAATATAATATAATGTTCCCCTCAAGTGATATTGGGGGACAAGTCTTTTAGTATTAATTGCTTAGTTTTTCATATCTGATATGCTGCTGCTTATGGCTTTACTCTTAGTATAATTGTAACTGATGGATGGATTTGGGCACAGTATATAATTTCTTCTACACTGAGTAAAACCTGGTGCTCTGTGTTGCTTCTCACTTTAGACACTCAAGATTCTACCATCTGTATTTCTCCAGGACTTCCCTGCTTTTTCACTTCATATAGTACATAGAAAATAACATTTGATTCCCACTGGGTTAAATGTATCTGGCTGCTCAAGTTGAAAGCCTTTAGAACTGGGATCTTGGCTGCCCCAGGCTTGCCTGGCTACCCCAGGGACTGAGGGTGATCAACATCTCAGCACACTGGAAACCCATTCACAGCACACTGGTTGGGGAACACTGATCTATACAATTAAGATGAAGCTACCTGGATACAGCCCTCAGAATAGCTTATCATATGTTTGATTTATTAGAATATATACTTTTGAGGTCAACAGACTTCACAGAATCATAGGGTCACTCTTCAGAAAACGTTACTATTCATCAGCAGGGGTTGGGCAGGGTGGGGTGAAGCTCATGGAAAATTGGAGTAGAAGGAGTGGACTGTCATTTAAAGCAAATGTTTTATTTCTCTGAACTGACATGGCAGTGACCTGGAAAAAGATAAGCTCTTGCTTACCTTTAACTTTCTAGTCATATAATTCAGCAGGATACTTAAAAAATTTTTTTCCATTATACTTTCAAACTGGTCAGAATTTTCCCTCTGCATCCCAGGATGGGAGCGAAAAAGAAATCAGACTAACATTCTACTCTGTTTCACAACCATCAAAGATCAGTTGTTTTCAATCACATCTTCTGATTTAATTGGTCTGGGGTGCGTCTGGGCATAGGTATTTTTACAAAGCTTCCCCAGTGACTCCAATGGGAAGACAAGGGTAGGAACTACTGATGAGTATCCCATTTTGTAACTGAGCACATATGTGAAAGGACACATCCCAAAGCACAATCACCCAGCAAGATAGAGATGAGACATGAGGCAAAAGCAAATAGTACAGGAAGCAAATATTTATACTAAGCATCATCTTTGGGCATTTCTGAGTTGTGTCTCGTGGGATTTGGGCACCTTAGTTGGGGAAGTGGATTATCACTGCTCTGGTGAGCTAGGAGAGGTTTTGTGGAACAATCAACTTAAAGAACATTTTGAAGGAAAAAGGTCGTGAAAATTTGGGGTATGAATTCACAGACCAGGAAAAAGAAGGGCCAGAACAGCAATTGGAGAAATAGATGGAGGAGTGGTTTGCTTAGTGAAAGAGAATTTGCAGGGGGTGGGTAGTAGAGAAATGGGAGATAAAGACTCTCGGCCTTCCAACGAGGAGCTCAGTCACTGAGCAAAAACTAGGTTGCTCCACAGGTGGCCTGGTTCAGATTTAGAACGGTAACTGGCACATTTTTTCTTGGATTGGGCAATCAGAGCTGAGGAAGGACTTTGTCAACAATAATCTGTACTCACACTCAAAGAAAAACTACAACAAAAATAATACAGAGTACTGCCATGGAAAATGCTTACTGACAAGATTAAGAGTGCAATAAGGTACAGGTATATTTCATATTATATAGTATAAGGAAGTTACAATTCCAGTTCTGAAGAAAAATACAGGTAACGATCCAAAGCCTAACTTTATTATACAGCATCTGTGAAGCCATCTCATATCTCTATAATCCCTCCAACGAGAAGCACAAATTCTCCAAATTCCTAAACAAAGAACTTTAGCAACGACTTATCACCAGCTTTATTGAGGATTTACTTTTGGATCTTTTCTAGAATTTTCAGTGTCACTTCTTTCTCTAAACCTTAATGCTCCACACATGTTCGGGCTTTCTCAGAGCTAAGTGAATGGCCCCATGCTACCCTGTCAATGGAAGGATATTATTCCTGAGGGTACAAAATGAACAGTCATTTCTGGGTTTTCAAGGTTAACGATGATAGAGCCCTCTTTGGGTTAGTTTAAAAACCTCATTTGGTGTCTTGCAGTTGTCTCAGAGGGCCTACACAATCAGCAATCACTGTGTGTATCACTAAGACAGACAGTTCAGAAAGACGGACGGTTCCAGGGGGATTATATGCCTGTGACTGGGCAGAATATTCGTAACTCCAAATAGCTAAAAGTGCCTTCTGAGCACTAGACCTAGAAAATAAGGAAGAGAGAAAAAGACACACACAAAGAAGGAAATGTTTAGAATGTTAAGTCCCCGAGGGTGAGAGTTCTGCCTAAATGTGACGAATATATGTCATAAATTAAAAATGTTCAATAAATATTTTGTTATTTTATTTTATTCAAATGCATTTTTTTCCACTTGGGAATATGCCCTATATAAAGATGCATAAAATGTTCACTTTGGCAAACTCATTTCCATTCATTTCTTGTTTTTCGGCATTCGGAAAATCTACAACGGTGTCAATATAACATTCTGATTTTGTTTTTCAACTTCCCCATTCATTTACTTGGCTTTATACAAAAATAATATTCAAAAGATGGCCCCAAAGAAAATATGCTGGGTACCAGGGTCATCAAGTGAACAACTGCATCTTTCTCTGAGAAGGGAGCCGGGGAAATGGACCAAATTGCAGGAGGTAGAAGCACATGTTTGTAGTCTTCTCTTTTCTCCATTTTTAATAGCACGGAACCATTTATTTATTGACTGCTTGAAATAAATTCAAATAGAAGAACTTTGTAAATGCTGCAGTCTCTGGTAAGACCTACCTGGTGCCAATCTTTTTTGTTATTTATGAGAGGGCCTCAGAGAGCTTGAATGTCTACTCTTTTCATCCAAGAGTTTGTGTTGTTGTCAGCTAAAGCGCTTTTGTCTGGAAAAGATGCTGGACGATAATTCACAGGCTCACAATTCTCCTAGGACTGAATTGGGACCCCATCGAGCCTTACACTTAAGTGGGTTCTCTGAAGAGTATTTCACTGTTTCTAAGCGAGCAAGAGTATTTCACAGCTTCCTGTGTTTTGTTCCCTATGGGTAGGTGGGAAAAGAGGGCAGGCTGTGGGGTCAGGGTCCTGACAGGGAAGACTCCATCCCTGGAGTTCTTATGGCTCCTTTCATTTACTTGGCTTTTCTTTCTCCAGTTTTTAAATTACCTTAGATTTTTAAATAATGGCTTTCTTAAGATACGATTTACATACCACACAATTCACCCATTTAAAGTATACAATTCAATAGTTTTAGTACATTCACAGATATGTGCAACCATCAAGACAGTCAACTTTAGAACATTTTCATCATCTCAAAAAGGAACCCCGGGGCTTCCCTGGTGGCACAGTGGTTGAGAGTCCGCCTGCCGATGCAGGGGACACGGGTTCGTGTCCCGGTCCAGGAAGATCCCACATGCCCCGGAGCGGCTGGGCCCGTGAGCCATGGTCGCTGAGCCTGCGCGTCCGGAGCCTGTGCTCCGCAACGGGAGAGGCCACAACAGTGAGAGGCCTGCGTACTGCCAAAAAAAAAAAAAAGAAAAAGGAAAAAAAAAAGAAACCCCGTACCCTTCAGTTATCACCCCCGTAGTGCTCCATCCCCGCCCTCCTTGGCCTCGAGCAGCCACTCATAAACTTCTGTCTCCACAGATTTCCCTGTTCCAGACATTTCATATAAATGGAATCATATAATATGTGGTCTTTTGTTCACTTGGCTTTTAATCCCATTTTATCTTATGACATTTGTAGTCATGTTGTCTCGCATTATTGTGCTTTGAAAACTTTTAGTGTGTCCCTGCCTTTTCGCCTCACGTAGCTTATGGTCTCCCTGAGTGAGGGACACCCAGCAGAGACGGCACACCTTCAGTGTTTGTGAAATTTTGAACCAGCTTCTCTTGTTTCCTCTCCTAATACAAAGAGAAGTTCTCTGCAATCTCTCTCTAGAGAAGGTCATCCTGCTTCACTCCCGCATTAGGAAGCAGTCTCTTCTCCCTCCAGCACGATGAGACTTCATAACACCTATAGTACATGTATAGTACGTGTGACAACATGCTAAAAACCCAGGTCTTCATCTCCTGTCCTAAGCTTTCACTACACCTATCTCCGTCTGCTCCTATCTCTATTCTGTCCAATTTTCAGGAATGTTCTTTAGCAGCCTACTTGCTTGGTTTGAAGCTATCCTGGTAAAAGAAATCAGAATAACATTGAACTTCAAGTTGTGTGGATACTGGTATGCTGGCAATAGGATGGATTACTCCACAGGAATGGTCCGCTCTTCCTTATGTGATTTAGAGAAAAGACTTCCTCTCACCGGGATTGACTTGTTGAAACCATGGAAAGTATAATCGTTTTACTTACTTATTTATTTGATTTTCTGAGATAGTTCTAAGAGCAAAAGATTTACCAATTTCAGTTGTAGAACATAACTCCACTTGCTGCACATCTACACTGCATTACAATCTAAACAGGCCTATGAGAACAAATTGCCCTCAAACTGGGAATATGCATACATATATATTTCTCAAAGGGACATATGTATGTATGAGCATTCTTTTTTACCACTCTTTTGGAGAAGACTATGCTATTTAATTAGGAAGCTTTGCATGCCTTAGACATATTGAAAAGGAGGGACATGGAGTTATTACTTTCTAATTGTTTGTCTAAGTTAATGCTTCGGATCTCAAAGAACTGCTTACATACAGCCAAAGTGAAAGTTAACTAGGTTTCATTTTTACAGAATTGACTTAAATTCCAAGCCTGAATAAAATGTGGGGAAAATATCTCTTGCTCTTCCTACTTTGTGGTAAACAAACTTAAAGGAAAATGTCCTTTTTCCTCTCTGCTTGGAGGTAAAAAAGAAGTTTCTTAGGAAAATTTCGAAGTACTGCTTTTTGTTAGCCAAAATTTCTGGTTCCCAGCTAGTGAGCTTGAGAAAATGTATTGACCCATATGGGCTGGTGCATTAGTCACCCTTTGAAGTTCACTGTGTTTGCTTATATCTGCACCCTTCATCAACCAAAGATGCCAGCCAGGCTATAATCAATATTTAAACCGTAAAATTACTTGTTATAACAATGTAAAATGAAAGAGAAAGATGTCTCCCTCTTCAGTATCCTCTCTTTCTCATTCCAATCTGTGAAGGAAGAATGGGTGATTAAAGAAAGGAAAGGACATAAGTAACTGCTATAATTTTGACACATAGAAACGATAGGGCCCCTTTCTAGTTGGCATGGGAAGGCGCTCTTTCCCTCAGAACTTGGCCCAGCCTTCCTGCAGCTTGGATGGTGATTGGCACATTCCCTTGCCAATGGGAATAACAGCTGGCTTCTCAATATTCTCCTAAAGCAGCTGCTGCATCCACCTTGGCACTGGTTGCACACAGCTTTAGCTGCTGACGTTCTCAAGCTGTTGCTAAGTGTCTCTAATAACAGTACTTCCCATTTTACGCTTTTTCTTCTGAGTAAAATACATGCACCTTCAACCCTCAGTCAAAGGGGGTGCAATGAAAAATAACCCTAGGGTGAAAGGCACGCTCAGAGTCAGGTCAGTGTCAAGCTTTCTGTAAATTATTGTGGTCAGGAAAAGAGAAATTGGATTTCTATATTTACTAATATTGTGATACGTGCCTTTTGGAAAAGGTTCAATTCGAGGCCAAAGTGGAATAAAAGAAGAGTGAAGGAGAAAAGCAGAAGTGTATGGGAATATTTAAAAGTCATTAAGAAATGAACTAGAATACTGAAAGTGTAAGTTGCATGTAGGCAGGGAAAGGAATACTAGCATAGGAGGAGATGCAAGACAGGTCCAGACTATGCAGAGTGGTGCAGAGTGCTAGAATATTCTCCAAGTGCAGGAGTTATAACTCCAGTTACCCAGATATACAGTCCAACAGAGAAAATACAATAATTGGCAAAGGTCTCTTCTGACACAAACACATCTTGATGGGGCCTATTAGGAAGTGCTGCAAAAGAACTGTCTGTTGGACAATTATTAAAAAATACCTGGGCCTCCCTGGTGGCGCAGTGGTTGAGAGTCCGCCTGCCGATGCAGGGGACACGGGTTCGTGCCCCGGTCCGGGAAGATCCCACATGCCGCGGAGCGGCTGGGCCCGTGAGCCATGGCCGCTGAGCCTGCGCGTCCGGAGCCTGTGCTCCGCAACGGGAGAGGCCACAACAGTGAGAGGCCCGCATACCGCAAAAAAAAAAAAAAAAAAGAAAAAAGAAAAAAATACCTACGTAAGAAAGAAAGCAACCACAGCCTAGCAGGGGATTGTAAAACTTGGCCGATAAAGCAACACCATAAAGGTATTTGGGGCAAACATTTTGTGGATAATACTCCAAAAATCTTACAAAGCTCAGAGTTTTAATAATCACCTGCAGGTGACATGAATTCTAAAATACTGCTGAGTCCACAGTGTGGTCTCTGCAGCTCAGTCAGACTCTGTCATCTCTGCCCAGTGAGGTAGAGTACAGTGAAAACAGGGATTAAAGTGGGCAAAGACACGCAGTAAACACAACACCTAACATTCACTTTCCAGTATTACGTGGGGAGCTGTTCTGGGAAAAGGGTGAGAGCTTCATAAATTCATTTTACTTTTCAATATTGACTTTTCTTTCCACCACTTTAACTCAATTCTTTGCCTTTAGCCCTGCATCCCCTGGATAACCAGCATCCTCCTGATGAAAGTCGAGATTTCCAGATCTGCCTGGGGATGTTAATTGAGTCCAGCAGCCCAAAGTCAGCCAGGCGGGAGCTGTTTCTCTGAACACCCAGCCTCCCCGTGCATTACAAAAACAAGACCAACTGGGCTACCAGCTTAGAAGTTTTTGTCTTTGCTTTTCACAAATCCCCATAAATTTCAATACAGACTAGTACCAGGACAGCACTTTGGGCCTAAGAATGCAAAGTCAAGACACAAAAAAGAATTTCCTGACTTATTCTCTATGTGTAGTTTCTGTGAAAAGAAAAATTCTTTTTTTTTTTTCCTCCTGCTTCTGAGAAGTGAATGATGCGGCAGGAAAGAGTGGTAGGATTTTTCTTTTCCTGTTTCAGAGTTGGGAAGCGAAGTCAGACTGTGACATAAAACAGTCTGACTTCACCAACAAAAAGGTCCTATATCTTTGGTGCATCAGTTACCACTTTAAGACCCTATGAAACGTGTCTCAATACAATAGTGCACTTTTGAAAAGATTTATTGTCAGGCTTAACTGGGGTGGGAAAAATGCTGGAACGATCATCTCCAGGATATGCGCTGCCCATTCCACCTGGCTTTCCTGCAAGTGCCAGAACTAAGCCATAGTGACCAGCCATCAGCCGGCCTGGAGCTGAGACCCAGAAGGTAAAGAAGGGTGGAGAGAAAGGGAGGTGGTGATGGGTGTTTTGGAGAGAAAAAGAGGGCATGGAGAACTTGTGGAGTGTTTTTTCCACTCCTTGAAATGAAATGAAATTAGTGTCTCCTTGTCCCCAGATTATCTGGAACCAGTATTATTCCTAGGCTTTGATTTACTAAAGCATAACAAAAAATTCTCCCTAAAGGGAGAACATAAATACTTGTACATTTTAGATGCCCTGGCCTACAAAAAGATTCCCTAATCCAGGTTCTATTGAAATACGATAGATTTCACAGTTATGAGGCAGTGTCTGGCAACTGCTTTTTACACCTAATACTTATACAACACTTTATACTTACAAAATGTTTCACAACCACCTTTATTAGCTAAGCCATAAATATCCATTCTGACAGAGACTACTGCTGTTTATCTTAAATATCAGAAACATGGAATTGCCCCCAACTATAAGGTAATTAATCATTGAGGCAATAATGTTGATCTTTCAGGCTGTGAAATTTCTCTTCCTTGTTCTTTCCTTCCCTTCTTGGAGATCTTACCTCCAGAGTTCAAGCTGAAAGTACTTTTTTGGCACAGTTCTTTTGATATTTCATATGTAAATGGATTTCAATCCATATTAAGTAATTTCCCATGGCATCAATTGATTTGAGATAGCATAGATTTGGCCAGTAAAAGCTTCTGTGTCAGGAAAACCACTCAACTTCATTGAGGTTCATCTAAATTTTTTTTTTTTTTTTTTTGCGGTACGCGGGCCTCTCACTGTTGTGGCCTCTCCCGTTGCGGAGCACAGGCTCCGGACGTGCAGGCTCAGCGGCCACGGCTCACAGGCCCAACTGCTCCGTGGCACGTGGGATCCTCCCGGACCGGGGCACGAACCCGTGTCCCCTGCATCGGCAGGCGGACTCTTAACCACCGCGCCAGCAGGGAAGCCCTCATCTAACTTTTAATGAACTGGGATATTTGGGTTTGACTCTCTTTCTCAGAAGGTTCTGAGGCTTCATGACTTTATATGAATAAATAACTTGAAAATGTATGGATCGAAGTGACTTCCTAGAGACTCTATAAAATGTCCCAGTTAGTACTATTGAAAGAGGAATATTTTAATGTTTGATTTTTAAGTCAAACAAGATTGTACATAGAAAAGTCCTTCACATTAAGAACTATGATTGAAGGTGTGATTCAGATTCTCACACCAGGTTTCCAGTAAGCAAGTTTTTATGAGCACAGGCAAACAATTTAAGTTCACAAACTCTATTTTCAGAAACCGTTTGATATTTGGGAGATTTGTCTCCTGCGTCTGATGAGTTTATGGCTGTCTGAAAACAAAAACCAGATAGAGCAGGGGATCTGAGGAAGGGAGAGAAAGACAGAGGAAGAGGGCAAGAAGGGAGAAAGGAGGAGGAGGAGAAGGACATGACGAGGCTCCAAAGAAAATGGTTAGTGAAGGAGAGCCAATCATAATCCAGCTGTTCCAAGCCAACCAAAGCATCTGGTTTCTTTAATTTAGTACACTTCATACTAAAAGGCCGGCTTGTTTACACTGTATATTTTGAGTTATTTAAACACTCTCTTCCAAACCATGGGTTTGCAACTTCAGGGGAGGCTTTTCAAATGTGGCTGAAAAGTATCCCCGCATCAATATCACATGGCATGAATGATATGGAAAAAAAGAGAAAAGTTATAGACATTTTAATAGTCGTTAGCATGCCATTTCAGACAATTTTATTATGATTTTCTGAGAGGACTGAAAATGTCCCCAAGTCAGCCTCTATACCATGCAAGTGAAGCCCTGTTCTCTAGACAGGTGGGCACATATGCAAGTGGGCATGTGCACGCCCTCAGATGTATGGGGTATCTATCCATAGGCTACCCTATCCTGTGTTCCAGAAACACTATTTACATTTTTAACCAAAACATGAACCGAAAATACACAAAGGTATCAAATCCAAGAAGAACTTATTTGGAACCTTCTGGAAGGACTGTTTAGGGTTCAGTCCTCAATCCTCTCACTGTTTCTTCACAGACCCTCTCTCAGTAAACTCCCCATTGACAGGGCTTCAGTTTTTCACTTCTAAGTAGGGGTGTCCCAGCAGGATCCTCCAAGTCACTGTTCTTATCCAAACTCTAGTCCTAGATTTCCAACGATTTCCAAACACTTCCACTTCATTGCCCCACTATCACCAGGATGTCCAAGACAGAACTCAGCATTGTACCTACACCAATCCTTCCTCGATCTTTATATTTATGTAACTGATGCCATCCTTCTCCTGGTCAAAAGAGCTGGAAACCTGAGAGTTCACTTCAACTACCTTGTCTCATCCCATATAGCCCCCCTGTCAAAGAAGCCAAGCCTTTTACCATTTTCTTTATAATATTCTTTAAATTTGTTCCTTCTTTCTACTCCCATTGCTCTCTCTTCACTTGATACCCAAATTACTCAATAATTTCTTGCTTGATTTTCCTGTATGTGAGACTGAAAGATATATACCTGAAGGGCAAAGACCAGAAAAACTTCTGAATATCATGAGTAAACAGAAGGAGATTAACTCTACCTAGAAGCGATCCACAATTCGAAACCACTCACAAGAAAACAAATTCATAGTGAGGCATTTGGCAAGCCATTACATTCACAATGATACTGTGAGACAGGTTCTTACCCATTTATCTTTTTTGTGGTCCAAGACAACTGCATGACTGGACCTGAGCTGATCACTGCAGCCCTTCCAGTGTCTGGTAATATTTGGCAAACCTTGCCACTTTCCCCAGGTTTACTGATCTTTGACTTTTTTTTTTTTTTTTTTTTTTTTTTTTTTGCAGTACGCAGGCCTCTCACTGTTGCGGCCTCTCCCGTTGCGGAGCGCAGGCTCAGCGACCATGGCTCACGGGCCCAGCCGCTCCGCAGCATGTGGGATCTTCCCGGACCGGGTCACGAACCCGCGTCCCCTGCATCGTCAGGTGGACTCTCAACCACTGTGCCACCAGGGAAGCCCGATCTTTGACTTTTAAACTCAGGTAGGATAGAAGTTCAGACAGAGGAACGTTTGCTCCCATTTCTCAAGTCTCTCCAGCTGGGACTGTTTGATCTCATCAAGAGCCATAACTGCAGCAACTTACAGACCAATAGCAACAGCAAAGCCCAAGGGGGAATACAGCTGATGAACAGGAGGCGAGAGCTGGGTGGTGAGGGGATGGCCATAAACACTTAAGGCCTCAGTGTGACAACTTTGTGGCCTATGTAATTCCCATTGACGTCAATTCCATGTTATGGATAGTTTAGGACCACAGGAAGAAAACCTTACATTGCTTCACGGATCAGAGTTACTCTCACTCAAAGCTCAGAGTGTGGTCCTTGGACCAGCAATATTGGTAGCAACTATAAAGTTGCTAGGAATGCACATTTGTGGACCCTACACAGACTGACCTCCTGAATCATAATCTCTGGGATTAAGGCCTAGGAAATTAGTTTAACAAGCTCTCCACCTGATTCTTATTCATGCTATAGTTTGAGAACCACGGTGCCAATGTATGATGATAATAACTAGATATTAGCAAACAATCAAATAACTACACAAATAAAAATGAGATGAACGATTTGAATAAAGGGTCTATTTTCTCTTGTACTTACAATTCTTAGCACAGAATAAATTTCAGTAAACATTGTTGACGAAATAACTGAAAGGGTCTTATATAGGTTGATGCCAAAATTAAAAATATTGCACATAGCAAATGATGTCTTAGATTTCTTTGCTTTGAGAGTCATTGAAGTCTAGAAAACAGAACACTAATCTGAGAGGCAAGGCTTTCAAGGATAATGAGAATCAGTCGTGATGTGCATAGGACATCCAAAATGTGCTCTTCTTCTGTTTCTTGCCTTAAGAACGTTTCATATATTTCATATTTCAGATGCCAGTGTAGATGTTCTGATAATAGCCACCCCTCCCTCAAAGCAACTCTTAAAAGACTAGTTTATTTTATAATCACTCAGTTATCCTTGAAACTATTCTAGTTCCCTTCCATTTGTCCAACTGGTTATCAGATCCTGAAAATTTTACCTCCTAACATTGAAATCATATCACTGGGCACTTTCTAGACCTTCAATACTCCCTTAATTTAAGCATTCATTTCTCGTTTGAGGCACTGTAGTCACAATCAGTATGGTGTCTCTCTCTCTCTCTCTTCTCATGTGTGTCCCCTCTTAGTCCAACCCCTACAAACACATCACATAAATCTCTCTGAAATTATGAGTCTCCCTTGTCATTGCCATGCTTAAAAGCCTTCAATGGCTTTATATCACTTTCAGAATGAAATACAGGGTCTCTCATCATCTGATCCTGTCTGACCTCCAGCCTTATTGGTTTACTGTACCAACCTCACCACGTTCTGTGCCCTTCTGCACACATTGTGCCATTCTCCTTCTTCACTGTGCTGGGATAGTCCTTCCCACCTTCACTGTTTGGCTAATTCTTAGCTGTCCTTTAAGACTCAGTTCAAGCACCCCCTCCTGGAGGAAGCTTTCTCAGACCCCCTCCCCTCCCCCATTTCTGGTGCCTCTCCTCTGTACGGTATTCCCTCTTAGCATCCATCACAGCTTACTTCTCTTTTTCCTTAGAGCATCTTAAGGATAGGAGCCATTTCTTATTAATGTTTGTAAAAATGACACTTGGCTCTCTCCCTGGTGCATAGCAACTGCTCAATAAATGTTTATTAAGCAAAGGAATGAACAAATTAATAAGTAAAGACAAGAGCCCTTCCAAAGACTTCTCCTTAGGATACAGAGATGAGAAAGACCTCCATGTCACATGGGTATCACTGAACACAAATGGCTCCTAAGCAGAGATAAGACAGTTCATATCAAATGAGAAATGACTCCAAGTCTTCCTACAGACCTCAAACTGGGCCATTTGGGGAACCTATAGAATTGAAAATCGCTTTTCATGCTACTATTTTCTCCTCATATTTCCATACTCCTATTAGGACTGGGGGAAGACGTGTTGAAATGAAATCCCAAAGGCCATTTGGAGGAAGTTAAAATTTAAGTGGAAGGAGGAAGGATAAGAAACCTTCTGTGAGAATGTTTGTTCTCACTGCCAAACTTTTAGTCTCCAGAGATTTAAGAAGGGAGCTTGCGTGAGACTGGAGAGCATGTAACTTTAGGTGCTTATTCAAGCTGAACATAAATTTTGAAAATTTGAAAGTTTATCTTCTCAAATTATTGGAACAAGCCTGTGTATTATGTTCCCTAGAGACACAGGGACCAAGAAGGGGTAGGGGTTATTTGCTCAGCCTGAGAACATGATACTGAACACATGTTTTTTTTCCCTTCTATTCTTTTCCTCATCGTTATAGCGTAAGATCTAGAGGAACTTCAGGTGGATGGTTGGTTTGGATCCAGTTCCCAGACCCTGCTGTTCATTAACTGTCCTTGTTTTATTTATATTCTGAAATTTGGAGTGATTTTCCCACGCTGAAGTAGGATGGGACCCAATCTACCAGACAGCACCTACCCTCAAACTCTCATACTCATTCTGAGTGAACAAGAGCCATGATATCTCAGTCAATGGAGCAGAGTGTTATGAAGAGCGTTATTCTGGTCACGAGAACAACTGGAAGTCAGGATCTTTGAGAAATCACTGGAAATGGTGGGAAAGGCTTCCTCTTTGCCTTTCTTTATCCAAATGGCTGGTTGCTGAGTTGTGACTTCTGGCTTCTACAGTGGGATTTAACCCTGCATCATGTTGGCAAGAGTCAAAAGTCAGAGCTCTTGGAAAATTCAGGTGTTTCAATAAAATCTCAGCCCTTAAGTGGTCTGTGTCTGAAAAACATCTGGTTCCAACACAGTACTCTCCAATAGAATGTTCTGCAATGACGAAACTATTCAGTCTTGTCCAATAGTGTAGCCATATGTGGCTACTGAGCCCTCGAAGTGTGCTTAGTGTAACTCAGAAACTGAATTCTAAACTTTATTGAATTTTCATTAATTTAAATTTAAGTAGTCACACATGGCTAGTGACTACTGTATTGGACAACGCAGTTTCAAGATATGGTATTAATGTATAACACAGATACACTGAGCATGCAAAAGGAGGGTTTTTAAAAAGGAGAACACGTCTTCTTTATCCATTCATCTGTCGATGGACAAGATATGGTACATATATACAATGGAGTATTACTCAGCCATTAAAAAGAATGAAATAATGCCATTTGCAGCAACATGGATGGACCTGGAGATTATCATATTGAGTGAAATAAGCAGACAGAGAAAGACAAATATCATATGATATTGTTGATATGCAGAAACTAAAAAAATGCTACAAATGAACTTATTTACAAAACAGAAAGAGACTCACAGACTTAGAGAATGAACTTACGGTTACCAGCGGGGAAGGGTGTGGGGGAGGGATAGATTGGGAGTTTGGGATTGACATGTACACACCGCTATATTTAAAATAGATAACCAACAAGGACCTACTGTAAAAAACGTAAAAAAATAAAATGTGCAGGAGACTGAGGGAAGTACCCTCACCCCAGAAAAAAAATTTTAAAAAATAAAAAGGAGAAAAAAGCCAGGGTACTACCACGCCTGATGGAAGTTTATCTACCTGTTAAGAGTATAGAAGTCTCCCAGTTAGACAACACTATGAAGGGCATGGTCCCATTTGTATAAAATTGCATGTGTGTTCATATAGAGATGTCTGGAAAGGTATTAACAAAATAGGTTTTCCTGGGTGATAGCATTTGGGCTATTTTTTACTTCGTATTTTTCTGTTTTTTAAAAAATAGCTGCAATAAACATGTATAATTAAAAAAAATTTTAAGGCTGTTTTATAAGAATGTATAGTGTACATCTTTCAACATTATTTAGTCTAAAATGTATATGTACTTTTTAAACATAAATTCAGCTACCTCTTATGATATGATTTAAACTGACCAAAAGAAGGCTATTTAGGAGTTGGGGTAGGTTTTCACACACAAAGTTGTGTGTCCCTCTTGCTAATCAAAAAACCAAAGAGATTCTTTTTCCTTTTGTCTCCTTCAGATACTAGCTTTTTTTTTTTTTTTCAGGGAATTTAAAGTTTTTCACCATCATTGGAATTCTGGGATACCCTTGCAGTATCGTCACTCATCTGGAGCTGGGATGCTCAGATACCCACGTCTACTTTAACATTGAGGATTTTCAGGGAATCAGTTAGGTGTGGACTAGATAGGATCTTTCCGGGGCGGGTGCAGGAGGCGTTAATGTCTGATCCTAAGAGTTGTCAGGTGGGCACTCCTGTCTGTTTTCCTTAAGTCAAAGGTGTTGTGAAGGATGAGTGGTCTTGGCTAAATGTTGGAAAGGCATTCTTTTTTTTTTTTTTTTTTTTTTGTGGTACACGGGCCTCTCACTGTTGTGGCCTCTCCCGTTGCGGAGCACAGGCTCCGGATGCGCAGGCTCAGTGGCCATGGCTCACGGGCCCAGCCGCTCCGCGGCATGTGGGATCTTCCCGGACCAGGGCACGAACCCCTGTCCCCTGCATCGGCAGGCGGACTCTCAACCACTGCGCCACCAGGGAAGCCCAGGAATTAGCACTCTTATAAATCCTTCTCCCCCACGCTTTCTGTTCTTTAATCATTCCAATTTGAGTTAAATCATATGCATTATTATAGTCTTAATAATGTGGGACAGTGAGAAGCATCGTGGTCATGAGTGTGTCACAGCTTTGTGCCAGCTCTAAAATATCTCATTTATTATGTACAAAAAGGAGAAGTCATCAACAGCTCTAAGCAATACAGTTCAACACACTTTCCTTTTTGTGAGAATCTCAAGCGGGTGGGTCTTTCACTTTGCCCAATGCTTTGTAATCCTGGCACAGCTGCAGTATCATGTAAATTATTACTAATGTGCCTGTAATCCTGGCACATTAGTAATAATTTACATGATATTGCAGCTGTCAGAGAACACCAAGATAATTTTCTGATTCCTCCAGTGCTTTAATGTTTTGAACAATTCAAGTTTAAAAGAGTCTAAAATATGCTTTTGCTGTGGCTAAAGAGAAGCACTCAGGAGAGGAGAATCAGAGACATTAGACTGAGGGAGACCATGGCTTGAAAACATTTAATTCATTAACAAAAATGTCGATCAAAGTCTTTGATTTGTGAAGTTGTTTCAGAACTTTTCCCTCATTACAGTTAACAACTGAATGATCTCATGTAGAGGAAAGAAACCTAGTTTTCCCAAATTTCTTTTTGCCATTGGAATGGGGTGGGAATGGATCCTCTACCAAGGAACTAGGTCTATTGGGTAGCATGTGGGGAGTAAAAGTTTTCATTTGATTCACATATAGAATTTCTGGTGAAATTTCATTTTTTTCTGTTTGCATTTTACTTTTATAACAAGTTTTTAGAAAATAGGTTGAGATTCTTAGCTAGAAAGATTTAAATGATCATCACCCATGGCCACTTATACTCTGATACACTTTGGTGATTTATTTCTAGATTTATACTATATGTGGCTATAAAGATGCCGATATGGGCTGAATTGTGCCCCCCCTCTTCAATTTCATATATTAAAATCCTAATTCCCAGTACCACAGAATGTGACTGTATTTGGAGATACGGTCTTTAAAACGGTAATTAAGTTAAAGTAAGAACCTTAGGGTGGATCCTAGTCCAATATGATGGTGTCCTTATAAGAAGAGAAAATTTGGACACAGACAGGCACAGAGGGATGATCATGTGGAGAGAATGACCATCTACCAGCCAAGGAGAGAGGCCTCAGGAGAAACCAACCCTGCAGATACTTTGGACTTCTAGCCTCCAGAACTGTGAGAAAATAAATTCCTATGGTTTAAGCTACCTGGTCTGTGGTACTTTGTTAGGGCAGCCCTAGCAAGCTAATACAGATGCCCTTATCTTGGGACTCAGGAAAGAAAATTTTCACCTTTATTTAACCCAATCACATTCTTTACACAAAAGGGGGGATGTCTTTAATATATGTTGTCCCAAGACCTACCACAATGCCTGGTATAGAGAGGCACTCAGCAACACGCTTTGAGTTACGTACACCCTCCTCAACATCATTCAGATGGAGATCCTCGGTTGTGGCCCTAGTTGTGTGATATTGTGGGATAGGAACAGGGCAACAGTGACCTGGATTGTGAAATGGAACGCAGATTTAAGGGCAGCTGCCCCTATTGACACTGCCACCTCAAATATTCCGTTAACGCACTTTAACCAGAAGAGTAGGCCAAAGTGACGTAAGAACCAACATTGTTCTCAGAGCAGACCAGCCACAAGCAACACTACTCCCTGGGACTTCTCCAAAAAGAGGAGGGTGAGTGGAGTGGCTCTTAGCTGTTCCTATCAGAATGTACAGGTGAGCCAATAAAAACCACATGACCAGCTTTATCAAGAGCTGCTGACAAGCCCGAAAATCCAAAATGGACACCTGACCCATGTCTGTTGTCAAGACATTATCCACCATAGCAACCGGGCCAGTTTCCACTGCACATGCTGCCCTACAGCTCAACTGAAAAGGATCAAGAAAGTCAGGATTCCAAATGTCAATAGCATCACCCTGTCAAAACCTCTCCTGTGACCTTTCTCAGAAGAGGAAATGTAATGACAAAATGAAAGCTAGCCGGACTATCCATGCCCAGAAAAGTCTTCAGTGGTCTAGCTTCTGTCTGAAATACTTTGTCCTACCAGTCGGTCACAGTCTTTCCAAAGGGTAACGTGGCACTGTGAAACTTATGCTAAAACGGATACGTTTTTGGAAGACATTTTTTTCTTTCTTAAGATCAGTGGAAAAATAAAGCAACAAAATTCAAGCATCAGCTAATGCTTTGAGCTATCTAATCAGGTCCCCTCCTCCCCTGCTATTTCCTATCTGTGAACCTTGTTCAATCCCTTCATAGCACTGATGACAATTTCGATCTGTCTGTCTCTCTCCCTGTCTCTTGCCCACCCTCCCCCTTCCTTACTTATTTTCTGTTTTCCTCATTAGATTGTGGCTTCCACGAGGGCAGGAACCATATTTGTTGTGTTCGCCAATGTATATTCAGAACCAATTATAGTGCTTGCTGCATAATCGTTGTTCAAAAAATATTTGTTGAGTGACTGGAAATTAATGAAAAATATCAATGGAAACTAAGGAAAGAAGTTGATACCTATTTAGTTCTTACTGTGCTGTGCACCTTATAAGGCACTGTCATAAACTCATCTCATTTAATCTTAAAATATGAAGATGATGTATTCTGAACACCATTTTCCTGATGAGAAAACTGAGGCCCAGAGAAGTGTCATTTCTTGGTGTTTCTGTAATTAAAGTGGAATGAACTTTCTCTCTTTTCCTCTCTAGTACTTTGAAAATAAAATACCTAATACTTTGGAATTCAGCTTTATTTTATATGTATATGTGTGGCTTCCCCCTCCCCACCCCATCTTACTTTTCCTCTTGTCCAAGCTTTCTGATGCTTTAGTGATTGTAAACTTCGAGAAATACTGAGGTGAAGGTGAAGGTTGGCTGCAGAGACCATGGCAGCTCAGCTACAAAACAGCCTCTGTAATTTTGTTTTCATTGGTTATTTTCAATATATTTATTGGTTGGTAAACTGAACCATGTTGACTTCCTCAGCCAAGTTTCTTACAGTGCAAATGGCACATTAACTATGCAGGTATAGTGAAAGGAGTTAGTACTCTTAGGTGAGTGCCTGAATCTGAAATACAGATGGGTAAGCCATGAGTGGGTCGAAGGTTCAAGGCAGTCTTTTCCAAACCTCTCTGGTTTGGAAATCTAACTAGAAACCTCCTGGGGTCAAGGTTTCTGATGAGATTCCTGGAGCTTCTTGGTCCAGGCGTGGGTTTGGAATACTTGGGAAACAGTCGACCACAGGGATCTCAGGGCTCCTCATTCTGGCTCGGTTGGGAAGTGCTGAGCTGCATGAAAAGTAGGACACTTGAGGGGGTTGTGGAGACTTTTTCAAACCTCAACAGGAATTTCAATTGTTCATTTTGGGTAGGAGTTTGGGTTTGGTTCCTACTAAGCCCAAATAACTTGCTTTCTACTGACTTTAGATGTTTTGATTTGAGTCGTAAGTGTTCAAGTAATATTACAGTATTTTAGTTTGCTGATAACAAAAAAGTCAATATGCTACAAATTTAAAAAAAGTCAGAGTGCCATTCTAAATGATCAGAGAGGTTTTTTTTTCTTTTGTGTTCTAAAGTATACAAAAATCTGGCATAAATGAATGTCTAAAATGCTCTTCCAGCTGGATCAATTACTGACCTTTTTAAATAAAGGAGATTAGAGTACACTTAATATTTTTTTCCTTTGAACAATATTGTCATTCATGAGATCGATTATGCCAGTATTAATATTTGAGAACCACATATTAATATACCCATATAAAATGTGAAAAATGTAGGTCTGAAAGCAAACTGTGTGGGTATTCATAGAGCTTAATAAATATTCTACCTGGACACCATTGTGAAATTATACATAATTTGCCTTAACCTACTGAATCTCATCCAAAGGAATTCAAATGTGATGGATTTCTTTCTCCTGTTCAATTGGAATTTGAAGATTCAATCCACTTCTAATTAAACTTTTCTTGGTGTCACATCAGTATGTTATGTTACCACCTGTTTTTGAGTATAAGTAGCTGTTTCTTCAAATTGGTTTTAAATCTTGCTTCTGCTTTTTTAGGCTTTGATTCTTTAAAACACAGTGCACTATATTTTAAATTGTCTGTAGCATAATATGTATGTTCAGGAAGAGTTGACCAGTGGTGGTAGTGGGGAATTTCTAATTTTTGATATTTATCAATTTAATATTCTTTAAATTCTGGTAACTTTTTTGCTCAATTTAGCTTAGATTTGCTGTTTGAATAACACTTTTCCTTAATGGTGAATCAGATTAGAGATAGATAAAGGATATACCACCTCTTTAACTTTAAACCTTATATTTACAATTCTGAATTTATTTATCTATCTATCTATCTATCTATCTATCTATCTATCTATCTATTTATTTATTTTTGTGGTACGCAGGCCTCTCAATGCTGTGGCCTCTCCCGTTGCGGAGCACAGGCTCCAGATGCGCAGGCTCAGCGGCCATGGCTCACAGGCCCAGCCGCTCTGCGGCATGTGGGATCCTCCCGGACCGGGGCATGAACCCGTGTCCCCTGCATTGACAGGTGGACCCTCAACCACTGCGTCACCAGGGAAGCCCTGAATTTTTTTTTTTTAACATTCATTTTTGTGATATTTTTACCAAGGCAATTCATCTCTGAGTTATTTCCTGATGGAGATACTGTGATTTTAACACAGTAATAAAAACAGAGAAATAAACTAAATTTTAAGATTATTTTTCATATTTCATAATTGTATATTATAGAAAAAAGTTTTCAAAAATGTTGGAAGCAATTCATTCATAAGACCCAGTTTGATTTAATTGGCTAGATATCAATTTAAAACATTTAAGATAGACAGTATATTACTAACTGCACTCTTGAATGCCCTCAAAACTCTGCACATTTATATAGTCAAATGCTTTACAAGATACCAGTCATGCATTTTTGGGGACAGCTTTAAACTGGTTTATTTCAAGGATTTAAGTTGAAGGGAAAAATCATGACTTTCTGTTTGAGGACACGTTCACTGCCGATTATTTTCAAATTCCTCCTTGAGTGTGATCTAACATGACCTCACATGTCCGTATTTACACACACGTGTGCAGTCACACGCAGTCTTTCAAATGGTTTAAAGATTGATTCACAGTGCGCAGAGGGCATTTTCTCTCTGATATGTCCCTGCTTGCTTACTGCTTCCAGCTCCTCTGCCTTTAAAGTTTCATAAAGAGCACATTTTCAAGTTATTTCAAGATTGTTTTTCCTTTGCTATGAGGATTAATGCGATGTGGGGCAGCTAACCATTGAACTGTTTTTAGGATGAAAACATAAATCACGAACTTTCCTTTCAGATTGAATTTCTATTTCTTCTTCTCCTGAAGAAAATCAAGAACCAGAAATTCAGTTCCTTCTACATTAATTAGAAGATCATTGTTTTCTGCTTTTCCTCTTCCTGACCTTCTCTTTTCATTGACTCTGAAAGGGAAGTGTGTGCAGCACTCATTTCAAAGGAATGACTGCAATTTGGCGGTAAATTATGCAAACTCCAATTAGTGATCCACAAGATGTTGAAAAAACAGGGTCCGATGTGTGGGAAATACTGGGCGGCTCACTTCCAGCAACTTGAAAAACACCTTCCTTGCTTAGATGTGAAGCCACATCTATATCAACATGAAATACTGGTCAAAGGCACATCTACAATAGTTGAAATGGAAAACCAAACCAAACCAAAAAAAAAAAAAAAAAAAGTAGTAAAACACCTTCATTCTAATGTTTGGTGCACAGAAGTCCTTACACATTGCTATTCAGGTCTTAATGAAAATGTCCTATATAGTTTTTCGGTTTTAAAATTTATTTTTTAAATTAAAAAATTTTTTATTGAAGTATAGTTGATTTACAATATCATGTTAGTTTCAGATGCACAGCACAGTGATTCAGTTATACTGAATATATATATATTCTTTCTCAGATTCTTTTCCCATATAAGTTATTACAAAATATTGAGTATAGTTCCCTGTGCTATACAGTAGGTCCTTGTTGGCTATCTATTGTAAATAACAGTAGTGTGTATATGTTAATCCTAAGCTCCTAATTTATCTTCAGTTTTATAATTTAAATACTGTTCACTTCTCATTCACTCATTTTGATTAAAAATATTTATGTTAAAAAATATTTATGCTCAGTTATGGGTGTACAGCTCTTCATAGAGTGTGGAGCCCAGTGAGATGGGGGTGAAAGCGGACAGTAGGAAACAACAAATGCAGATGGTTAGAGTTGAGAAACAGAAATTTCATGCTGTCTCACTCAGAATTGGGATTATTTAGTCTGGAGAAAAGTGGGTAAACTGTTACTATAAAGATGTCTTGGGCTGAAACATTTTATATGCATACCTTATCTTTTTATCTGAAACGTTTCTGAGAATGAGGGAGAAAAACATTATTTCTAATGTGTGAAGGAATATTCCTACAGAGATAAGAAGTGGGTGTCCAGAGGAATACTCTGGGAGTCATTGACAAAGATGCAGCCAGAACTCCTATTTCTCTCTTTAGGTTTGTGCTCTATCTCCCCATCTCTTCTGCTTTCGTTGCTATGTGATGTTGTACAACTTTATTTTTCTTTTTAAAGAATATTTACCATGGTACTGTATGTAACAGAATATACTGCACACCTGATAATTTTTTTTAAAACTCCCTTTTATTTTAGATGTCTTTTTTTCATAATTGATTTGCATCTACATAGTGAGGGCTGATTAACAACTTTTTCTGTTGCTTAGGCCATGACTGTTCCATTAATTTGTCCAAAGCATCAGATTCTCTAAGGGCTTTGCATTTCTCATAATTTAAGGATGCTCTAATAAGAAAATGATGGCTTTGTATATGAGCATCAACAAGGTTTCATTTCTGTTCAGGGTTTAGTTCAGAATCGTCCCACATTCTCTGACCATACAGCTGCCTTCTAGAAGTACCAAACCAAACCCAAATGGCAAACGAGACATCCAGGGTGCACCTTTGTTCTCAGGGCTCACTGAGTCATCCTGGGGTAGGAGGGCAGATTTCCCTGCTTCAAGGACAAAAACTTGGGCACAGCACTCAGTGCTGCTGTGTAAGGAGGATGCGGATGACTGCACTGCCTCCCTGGTACTTCCTTCTGGACTGCGACTACCTCAGACTGACTGAAAATAAGAAAAGAGCCACATGTGGACATGCCTGGATAACACTTAAAAAAAAAGAAAGAAAGAAAAACTTTTATGGAAACCATTGGAATGTAAGAAGCTTTGAGGAAGCCCTGTGGCAGTGGTGTGTGAAATTGATGACCTGATCGTAAACCACCGGTTAGAACTCTGAAAATCACAGGGGGAAATACTATTTTTGTATTATTACTAAGAACTGATAAAAAGAAAGAGCATAGCTTAGTGCTTAACTGTTCAATGACAGCTGTTACTCTAGAAAATGGATTTCCTGAGATTTATGAAAATCCTACTCAAACATTTTTTTAATCTAGAACAAAATATTTAGATGAACACATCACAGAACCACCTTTCCACCTGATCAGATATACTGAATTGTGTAATTTAATAATATTATTGCATATACAGCCATGCACCGTGGATTCCTTGTCTGCTTCTTGGGCTGGGTTGGGTGTACCCAACCCAAAGGAAGGCAACACCTTTGGCCTCAGGGTGTTTGGAAGTGGTGGGAAGATTCTGAACAGAGTCCTTCAATGCTTCCTAAACTGGAGGTAAGGGAACAATGCTTCCAGCACCTGGGATCAAATTAGATGCTTGTTGAAGATCATTAGACTATCATTAATTACAATAGAAGCAGTGGACTTACAAAATAGTCAAATCAAGTCCAAGGTCTCTTTGTAAATTAGGCTGACACTCATAAGCATTCGCATGACTTCTCATATGAGGGAACAAGGATGTCAATTTCAGTTTTTCTCATGACATGTTACTCCTGGGACTTCACCTCAAAGGTAGTTTTGTGAAGCAACTGTTTCATTTGATAAGCTTATTTGTAGGAGAAATGGTTTTTAACATAATTACGTGACATCTTCAAGGTAAACTGAGAAAACCCTGCAAGCCCAGGTTTCAGCAGCATTCCCAGGGAGCTGCTGCTAAATTCTCCCATCCCCAGCTGAGTCTAAGTAGCTGTCTCCTCCATGGCTTTTAGGCACATGTGAAATTGTGCTCTGTGGTACTTGGGCTATGGGTTGTCTATAAAGTATAAGTGTAAATGTCACACACACACATACACAGGCCACCCTCATAAACCTACAAACCTTTGGACTCTGTTACTTGCATTGTTTATTCATTATTCACAACCAATATTTACTGAGACTCTACCATGTGCCAGGTACAAAGCAGTGACAAATACTGTTTTTGTCCCTAAGGGGCTTACGGTGTTTTGGGGAAAAGTAGAAATTAAACATATAATTACTGGCTTCATAAAGGAGAATGGATGGCGCAACAGGAACATGTCTTAGGGACCTAACCTATCAGGGGCATCAGGGAAGATCTTCTGGAAAGAGTGACAATTAAACTAAAGACAAGGAAAGCAATGCTTTATGGGATGTGAGATGGACTCCCCTTTAGAAGAAGGGGAAGTAAATGGAGCTGATTGTCTCACCTCATTGTCAAGTTCTTGGTCAAGGTTCCAAACATGAAGGTGGAGACAACTATACGAGACAGCTGAGAAGGGGTCAGACCAGGCCAGGGAACCAAATAGGACTCAATCTGAGACCCTCAGAGCTTCAAGAGAAGAATGGTATCCACTCAGGCCCCACGTTTGAGGGAAGAAGTGGCCTGTTGTCAATTCCTCCTCTTGAGCCCCTTGTCCCCAGCCTCGTATCCAATGAACTTGCCACCAACGGAGAAGCAAGTGGGTAGCTTTTGCATTTATGAGAATTTTTTTTCTTTTTTGCCTACTGTTGGGTGATTTGGGGCTCCTCTCATGCACAGACAGAAAATCATTAGAGGTAATTTGGTTTTTCTTCTTTTAAAGCATTTGTTCGACCTGTTTGTGCTTTTCCTTTATAGCTGCAATGTTAATATAGCTGCACTTTCAGAAAAATTTTAGCTACTAATCGTCTTCTGTTGTACACTAAAACAAATCCCGGGTAAAAAGATGTACAGTTAAGAAGTTGTGAATATTTTGATAGTTTTATCACATGGTAATAGAATCCTAAACCAGATGCTATTCCATACGTTGTATTAAAAAAAAAGATTGTGTTCTTCGTTCAACCTTATTAATTAATTACATAAACGTTCATGGGTACCTGCCTTGCCTGGGGCAAATGGGTGTTGGAGGGAAGTTTATTACGTAGCCAGGGAAATATAAAATATACAGTAATAACTATAGCACAAGCTAGAAGGTAAAAAAGACAATGTGATGGGTCACAGGTGTGGAGGTGTTTATTACTGACATAGGAGGGAAGGCGACATGAAGGTGGTGATTGGGCTGATCATTGAACAATAAGGGCATTTGGAAATTAGAGGTTTGGGGATGAGGCATGAATGTCCACAGGAGAGAACTTTGAGTAAAGGTTCAGAGGGAGGAAATAACAGTGAGTATGTGGAATAAAAGTATTCTGTTTTGCTGGTGCAAAGGGGAGGTGAGGCAGAAGAGTGGAGTAAGGAGAGGGGCCGGCTCATGGTCTGTCTCAGATGTCAGGTGAATGGGAAGCCGCTGGAAGACTCTGCAGCGGAACGGTATAAGCAGAGCTCTGCCTTGGATGGGGTAACCTGTGTTTAGGATGGATTTGTCTTTAGGACATACTGAAAGCAGGGAACTCAGAGGACTAGGGTAGCGATCTATGTATGAAATAAAGAGGTCCTGACTTCCCAGCGTGGTGGGAGACATGGGCTGGAGGGTGTGGGTGGGAAAGATATTAATGGTTGTATAGAGTTGCTTTGATTTTGTAAGATATTTCTGGTTTACTTTTTAATCTCAAAATATCCAGTTGTGGTTTTCAAGTGCTATCTGTGAGCTTTATCAGCTACTGAGCCAGATTCTCTATGTGCCTAAGTTAATCAGATGCTGTTAACTCAGGCAAACTCTGCTTACTCTTCCAAGCCACTGGCTACAATTTTGTAATTCCTTGCATTATTTTTTCCCTGTATTTACTTGAAATTCATTTTCACATATATTGTCCCTTATAGAGCCTTGTTTATGTAGGCAGGGTAATTAATATTTGTCTCATTTTACTGAAAACCTGCCCAAGGTTATAACAAATATTCGATTAAAGGTTCTTTTTCACTGTTTCTTATTGTCTCTCAATCTGTCTCAATTTTGAGGGCTCAGGCTGATCTTGAGACTCTGGAATGGCCACAGGAAATCTACTCCAAACTCAGATCAGTGTGGTCGGTTCCTGCTCCCCTTGTTTCTCCTCCCCATACCTTCTAGGACTATCTCAGCCTTCAGTTCAATCTGGGGCCTTGGAGATGACTGCAGATCCACTCTCAAGAGGGGTTTGGACTTTGAGGTTGGGCTAGAGCCTAGCTGGGCACTGGAGGTGGAGAGGATGGGGTGGTGGGAGGGAAGGGATCCTTTCAGGGACCCAGAGCTGCTGTTCTCAGGCCAAAAATGGTCTTCTTCTATTTTGTTTACTTGGCAGCTCTCTGATCCTCTGAAAACCCTCCACGGAAAGAGGCTGTGTGCCATCCTGGTTAAGTGTGGGCTCTAGAGACCCCAAATGTGAGTTCAAATTCTGCCTCACTAGCTGTGTGGCTTTAAGACAACTATCCTAACCTCTTGGTGCCTTCATTTCCCTATCCACAAAACAGGATAATAGCATTTACCTCATGAGGGTGGTGAAAGGATGTAGAACATTAGAACACAGTTTAGTTTGTCACCACACTGCACCCTCTAAGGCCATTAAGCTTTCACTCCTCTGTTTTCTCACAGACCCTTGCCTTCTATCACAACAAGCATCACATAGTATTTTATTATTTCCATTTCTGTCTTTTCACTAGACCATGAGCTCCTTAAGGGCTGGTTCAGTAATGCTAATAACCCATGTTTGAGGTCTGGCAATGTACCAGGAACTGTGCTAACTTACACACTAGAAAACTGAGGACTAAGAGGTCAGATGGTTTGCCAAGAATCACATATGTAGTAAGCAACTGACCAGGATTCAAAGCCGGGTGTGTTGAGCTGCATTCTCAATCGCTGGCCTGCAGTATCCCAGTCTTAGTCCTTTTTGTACCCCCTGGGGCCTGGTGCAAGGCCCAACATGGATTAGATGCTCATTTAATGCTTAATGCTTCATGAACGAGTTTGATGGCTTCTACCCTATGGGTGGTCGAGTTTGACTACATCTCATGTGACCTCTGTGGGGTATTGCTAAGTAGCTGAAAACATTGAGAGGTACTGTTGTCCTGGTTTTCACAACCTCTCTGACTTTCAGATTTGGCAGGTAAGCCCCTTGTTCCTTAGATGGGGGAGGGAGAGAGGAAGAAGAGTCATTAAAGGTTAAGTTCATTGCCTAAGAATTCCTGATTTTAGACTAGTTCTCAGGCCTCTCTAACCTAAAACAACTATCCTCGAACTGGTGTAGAATTTCTTATTCTCTTGATGAGACTCCCCTGTAAACAATGTTATTAACACTAACATTGATTCATTCGGAAGCAAAGCTGTTTGTTATGCTACTAGCTAAGAACTGAATTTATTTAAGAGTAAAATAAAACAGAGGGTGGCAGTCATTTGTCTCATTCATTTACATTCATGAATTCAAGAAATCATTATGGAGCATCTATTACATGGCAGCCACCATGCACAGCCACCATGCACAGCACCATGCACAAAATGATTCATTTTGATTCTGATGCATTCTAATTTTTCAAACTAATATCTACATCAGAATACAAGGGTTTGAATTGCTACTTAATGTTTCATGCTCAATTTCTTGATTCCAAACTGCACTGTAAATTCCCAAGAGGAGGGGGTTATAATCTGTATTTCTTTGTATCCCTCTCCAAGTTTGGTAAAGGTCTAAGTTTTGGTAGATGGGGGATGATCAATTTATAGCAAATACTTTCAGTAAAGTGATGTTCAATGTTCCTAATAGCATCATCACTATTTTCTTAATTGAAAAATAAGATTTTAGCCTTTTATCTATGGAAGCAGTTCATTTATTTCAACTGTGAGGAGGTGAGAGCTAAAATCTTGAATGTGAAATAGTTATGAAAACTGAAAAGCATGATTTGGGGAGATTAATCAAGTGGACTTTAGGATAGTATTCAAACAGCCACTATGTTCTTGGAGTTTGCATAATTAAAACGGAGAAATTTATGCCTAGTGCCTTGGTTTTTCTTGATCAAATGCGGCAAAACAACCCCTCACCCCTACCCCAGCCCTTGCCAAAGTTGTCATTCTGAGCTTAAATCAAACGGGGCTCGGTTCAAGTGACTGTGCCCTCCTGGCACGATTCGACCAAAGTTCCCATCTCCACGGTTCACACTTTGGCTGGCTGTGGTGCAGAGAGAGGAACGTTTACATCTGCATAGCAAGTAGGAAGGTGCCTTTTGATTCCACATCCAGGGATTTGATTAATTCTGCATAATTGCATTGAGGAACTACAGAGCGATCAGAGCCAGGGATGGAGTCTGCATACATTCTTCTACCTTCTCTCTGCCTCAACAATGAGTCACTTCTAATTCCTACCCTGTAAAGTTACTATTAGACCACCTCTGGTCCAAAGCACAGGTCAACTTGACGTGTCAACACCGCTCAGGCTGAACAAGTGCTCAGGGTGGCTCATTCATAATTCATGCATCTGAAAAGTAGATTATGTGTATTTAGGTTGCTGACTTCCCAATCCTATTTCTGATACTTTCATAGCAGAACCTAAAAGCCTTACGTTCTATTAAACTATTTTTTATGTAAATCACTTTTTTCTTTCAAATCAGTGTCCTCAATGGAATTCATTTTGGTTCAGTAGACATTTAAAGTAAATAAACTTGGTATAGTATGTTTTCCTCTGCATTCTGCTAAATACCACCTACGAAAATTCCTCTTCCCCCCGCCCCTCCCTTTCCTCTTTCCCAAATCCACGTTTTACAGCATGAGAGAATAGCAACCAAGACTTGAGCTGATAAGAGGTGAGGTATATAAGCTTCCTGAAGCTAATATTGCTCAAAATGTTGGAATATCATATACTAGGGCTATGATATGAGTTGTTCATTCTTGTTCATTCTGAACAACTGGGATAATTTTTACTAGTCCTATTCCTCTAAAAGCAATTAACGGGATATTCTTTTTCTTAATTCCCTTTGATTGTTATTTCTACCCTGCTGCTGAGTTCCCAGGAAATAGATCTTGGAGGTGGGATGGAGGCACAGTCTTTGTTCAACAAACATGCTGGTAGTTCTGAATATTTTCAGGTGTCTTTGGACATTTCGGGGAGAGCAGATGTCATATGATTGCAGGGTGTCCTTTGTCTCCAGTTGAAGATCATCCAAGCTCTGAAATCTCATGAGGATATCTAACGGTTTTTCTTCGACATAACTAGAAGACAGCAACTCCTGCCAGTTTCATTAGGAAATGAGCTATTATGTTGATCTCCTTACAAAACCCCTGGTCTCTGAGAAGTTCCTCTCCCTGTGGTAATTTGGATAGGTCTGCTGCTTGTCAAAAGTGATCAGTCTTGATTCCTAAAAAGCTGTGGCTGGCATTCTAATGGCAACCTGTTATGAACTGGCTTTTTGCATTAATAAGTCTTAAGTAGATGTTGTCCCAACAAAATGGTAATCTAGAGACTAGAGTCAAGTAAAAAACCCTTTGTGATTAAATAGGTTTTTGATGTTAAGTGGCCATTCATGCCATAAATAATTGACTACTCAAAAATAAGAACACAAGCCTCTCACACTTTACCTTATTTTAGCTAAGGATTTAGTTGACAAATGAATACTGGCAAATTCAGTGTGCTTTTAGAAATTACTTTTGCATGTACTTTGACCCAACCAAAACTTAAATTCCATTTCTTCACCCCAAATCAATCACAACATTTTGGTAATTGCATGATTAGAAGTATTAGTTTTCATTGTATATGCCGATGTATAATGGATGAAAGTTTGGTTAAGAATGATAAGTAAAGAGTACTTTCAAGATTGTATCACTGGAATTGCAAGTATAATTAAGCCAAAATTCTGTTCTATGACTTTTCTTCCCACTTCATTTATGACTCAGAGTAATGCACCTTAGATGAGGGAATGTTAATTAAGTGCTCCCTGCTTTTTCAATGATAAACTAAAAAGCTACCTTAATACTTCTGGGTAATTATTAGAAATAAGAATAGTTGGGATAATAATCATTAACACTTACAGAGTACTTACTATGTACTAGGAGTATGCTAGTTTCTTTACAGAGATCATCTGACTTAATCCTGCACCTAAATCAGTTTCTATTGTTATTTCCATTTTACAGATGAGAAAACTGAGGTCCAAAGAGTTTAGTAAAGATACAAAGCAGTCTGACTCCAGAGCCCATCTTTTAACCATGATAATGAAGAGAAGTATCCCCAATGAGAGGGCGAAAGGGGAGTGTAGGGTAGTAGGCAGTTATTAATTTTTCATAAGATTAAAAGAAAAGAACATAAACCAGAAGCACAAACCCTATAAAAATGGAGTCTATTCCCCAAGGAGTTGAGAATTGAAGCCTCTCTGAGAAGTGCAGCTCTTTATAGTCTTTAAATTTCAGCTTCACGGGGGCAATAGCAAATATCAACAATGACTACCGAAAGAACTCAGCACCCTCATAGGTGGGTCCAGAATTATCCTGATTCAAAGTAATCTTACAGTAGTGAGTATACCGCACACATGGTCTGCATGCATGTTGGTCGGTCCTTAGTTTAAGTTTGGTTTTCAATTAAAGTGCAAGGTTATTTAACTTGGTTAGTTTGGCAAAGACTGATAACACAAATGTATAGCAACTGTTGATAATAAAGGGCTCACCTTGACCTTGGCGAGCTGTGAGGAAGAGCAGCTCAGCTCTAAGAAGTTAGATGATATAGTATGTAACAAGTCTTTCTAGCGCATCCAGACTCCACCTCCTCTATGCTCTGTGCCACCTTTGGCATTATCTAGCTCAGGCCTCTTTCTTCCTTTCTAAACCCCATTATTCTTTTCAGAAAGCAGGTGTTACCCTGCTCAGTTATGCTTCCTCTCATCTTTTAGTCTTCTATTCTTTTCCTTACTTATTTTGCAAGATCATCGTCTGGTATAGTATACTTGGACAAAGCAAAAGCCTGTTTTCTTTCTGACATTAATCCGCCCCAACACACACTGGTAACCCTCCTCGGTAAGTTTATTTGGAAGTGGTCTCAGAAAAGATGTCTGGACTGCACCTCTCAATACACTTAATACCCAGCTGCTCATCACTTTTGCACTGAGTAGGAATAAATCCACTTTTTTTTTTTTTTTTTGCGGTACGCGGGCCTCTCACTGTTGTGGCCTCTCCCATTGCGGAGCACAGGCTCCGGACGCGCAGGCTCAGCGGCCATGACTCACGGGCCCAGCCGCTCCGCGGCATGCGGGATCCTCCCGGACCAGGGCACGAACCCGTGTCCCCCGCATCGGCAGGCGGACTCTCAACCACTGTGCCACCAGGGAAGCCCAATCCACTTGTTTTCAATACTTAACTGTGTTTCCTTGAATATAGTATTTATCTTTTAATCTAGACACATACATTCTTTCCAGTTGTCTGAATCCTTGGGAAGTATTAAAAGGATTTTGACTGAGCAGAATGTTAGGCGAAGTGGGGGAAGTGGGTTCAAATAAAATGAAATATGCATTCAGATATTATTTATTCTGAACTTTTAATACAACATGTATGTTTTGAGTGCCTACGTGGGTTCATACACTGTAGAAACACTGATGAAATAAAGGGCTTAGTTGTGGTACTCAAAGTAAAGCGTATCAAGTAAAAAACCTGGTAAAGACTCAAGACTCACCTATGAGTTAATTAGGACCCCTTATCGATGTGTATTTAATTAGAGCCAAATGTCCAGCACAACCAAAGACAAATATAAAAACACTTCTACCATCTAAGAGGAGGAATTTGCTTCTTAATTTTTCTCTTTCCATTTAAATGATTATAATGGCAGGTATGACCATTAGGAGACTGGTAGAACTGTTTGACATTCCAGGGGCTATGACCTAACTTTATACATTCACAAGAGCTGAACCCTTCGCTGAAGGTACATGCTTTCATTCTCTCTCCTCACAGTTTTACACACGTTCTTGACCCTTTTTTTTTTTTTTTTTTGCGGTACGTGGGCCTCTCACTGTTGTGGCCTCTCCCGTTGCGGAGCACAGGCTCCGGACGCGCAGGCTCAGTGGCCATGGTGCACGGGCCCAGCCGCTCCGCGGCATGTGGGATCCTCCTGGACCGGGGCATGAACCCGTGTCCCCTGCATCGGCAGGCGGACTCTCAACCACTGCGCCACCAGGGAAGCCCTCTTGACCCTTTTTTATGTCTGACCCCTTATTATATCAGACCACCCCTAAGCCACAACGAGGCCACCTCACTTTTGGCTCCTAACGAATGGTCCCTATGGAACCATCTTTCACTGAGAAAGTCTGTAAAACTCCCTCGTGGTGAGGCACCTCTTCACAGCTGCATATCAAACTCCTTGGAAGGACATCCTCCATTATTATATAGAGAGCTCTTGTCAAAACTTGCTCCACATACCCAAAGCCAGGAAAAACTTCTTTTTTCCCAGCTACAATGAATGCTGTAACCATCCTGTTTCCCATTTTATCTTGCCTGCTAGTAAGTTCAAATCTCAGTTTTGCTCAATTACTTTGCATGTTTGTTCTCCTTCCCTCCTACTTCACTGTATGGTTTTTGTTTTTTATCAGGACAGGATGGTTTTATGTCTTTGGGTACTTATGTTTTATAATAACCTTCTTAGAAGCTTACAAATCTTTTTAGAAATAGATGTTATACAAATAAGTTCTTATTCTCAACCTTTTTTATTTTAAATTTACATGTAATGCAATATTGACTTAAATCTTGATTTAATCTCTTACCTCATCCTCTGAACAGCCCATACATGTACCTCTGCTTATGATCTAATGGTTGAGTTCCATAGTTTTGGTTCTGAACTTATGAAAACTTTTCATAGGGGAATTTATTCCCCATGTCATTTATATCTAACCAACCCATAAATATTTTACTGCTGTGGAATGGAGGTGGTGGTGCCCAAGGAAAGGTGATAGTAATGATGACTGGATACTGAATACTTTGGCATATTTTGGGTATGGTAATGTATCTTTTAGCATATTATCAGAGACATTTCATAGCCAAGGCTTAGTTGTCAAGATTG
This sequence comes from Hyperoodon ampullatus, assembly GCF_949752795.1. Taxonomy (NCBI): domain Eukaryota; kingdom Metazoa; phylum Chordata; class Mammalia; order Artiodactyla; family Ziphiidae; genus Hyperoodon; species Hyperoodon ampullatus. Next base: position 62,292,018 of record NC_136925.1, on the reverse strand, counting down.
GAAACGTTAAACTTTGGGAAGCAAACTCATTTTGAGACAAACCAGAGTTAGTTTTCTACGTCTTATTAACAGTCAGCTTCAGCCAAGATTTACAATGCACTAAGCAAGCTGAATTGACTATAGGACCAATTTAGAGGCTCTGTGTAATATCTTTGAATACTTAATGTTGACATTAATCCATAATTCACAATTTCAGGATATGCTTCTTGGGGGGAAAGAGAAGAGGGCAGGGGCAAAACAACAATGCAAGAGTTCAAAAGGGTTGAAGATGCACTTGGGGTATTTGGATTGGCACTCTAGAGCTCGCGGATGCTTGTGATTGCTTATCTGACTTATCTAAACTGCTGACGTCAAAAGAATTAGGCTAGAAATCTTATGATTACAGCTTTTCTTGTGATCTTTTCTGGTATTTCCTGTTTCCTGTCAGGCCAAATATACTTCGAGAGAGGGTTATTTTATGGCATCTCACCGTTTCTGTCTCAGGGAGAGCCAGAGGTACAGGGAGCACGAAGTAAAAATAATGAAGACCAACATCAGAAAGCTCTATCCGCCACCACTCCCCCATAGTCACTGACATTTCTTCTTAAACATCAAAAAAAGTTTCTGTAATGGTTCAGAGTAGGGTCTTATTTTTAATGGAACAAGGTCTATTATTCATTAAAAAGAAGCCACTTCAATTGTGTTTCTAACTATTACCTTATTTGGGTGACAAGGAGCAGGCAGGCTGTGCCTGGTAAAATGCAGGCAGCCAAGAAGGCTGCTGAGAGAAGGCAGACAGTTTCAGAGGAAAAAGGAGGAAAAATAGCCTCGAAAGCCTACACTTTTCCTCTGGAAACACAAACACCTTAGAGAAGCAGGAAAGAAAAAAAAGGGCGGTTGGGGATGAGCTTCATCAAATCTTGCCTAAACGTTGCTAAATCTTCAACTTGCTTTCTGAGCTCGGCACCGTGTTTGCAAAGACAGCCTGATGGACTGAGAGGTTAATCCTCAATGGTTTATGGGCAAATGCACTGCAGACCCAAGCTTCCAACAGCCACACGTACTGGCTCTGTCTGGCCCACCCCCCTGCAATTCTATATCCAAGCGACAGGCGGAAAGAAGAACCACGGAACAGGATCACAGAAGCATCTCATTTACAATGGTTTTAGCAACCAGCAGCTACCATCTCTATTTATCTCATACGAAACTTCCTTTAACCTCACGCTCCTGTTTAAATTCTCACCTCTAGTATTCTTTCCTGGTGAACAACTCCCCTTTCAGTGTATTGCAGGCCCTCTAGATGGGGAAATTCACAAAGAGAGGGCTTGGGATATGCACTCCACCGCAATTCACAGTCAAAGTATAAAAACAAGAAAAAGATGTGTATACATACACACGTACATATGCGTTTACGGGTACGTATAGAAGGAACTCTTGTTCATGTCAGATGAACACCACACACTATAGAACGCAATCACAGATATGTTGGCGCTCGGCAGTGAAAAGGGCAGAAAATTAGAATTAGAGAGATTATCACGTAGAGAGGCATTTTTGGAGGTGGGAGACTTAAAGTTTGGACCACGGCAGAAAGCATGACTGAGTCAACAGCACGGCTGTACATCAAGGAACCTCAAATTGTCTCCAAGCATGTTGTGTAACCTCCAAGTACATTTCATTTTCTTACTTAAGAAAATGCAGTGGTTTAACTAGAAGATCTTAAAGGCACTTCCTATTATACAATGCAAAGAATTCTCTACTTTCCACTTAACATTTTTCAATGGTTCTACAAAAATGAACATTTCTTGTTCAGGGGCAACCTGGTCCTATTAATGTCATGTCTTTCTATTTTTCTGTATTCTTTAGGCCAAACATTAGACCAAGTTAACTTGACTAATCTCCATTTCTCCATCATTTCTTGTGATTTTCTGCTTCTGTACCTACATTCATGTTAATTCACCAAGAAAGTCACCTTGTTACATCTTGTTGAGATCTTAACCATTTTAAAGACATAGTTGTAATGACCAGTCCACACAAAGCCTTTGTAGGTCACTCTAGAGAGGGATGAGTTAACATCCAGTCCTCATGGCCTATCTGTTACACTTGGTTTATATCTGAGGAAGTAGTTTTACCTAACTCAATACATTATAAGCTACATAAGAATTGTGTTTTTCTTATAGGTTTTCTCGTCCATTCTGTGGCATTTAGCCTGGAAAGAATAGTTTGCTTAAAAAAAACATGGCAACCTGAATTCAGGGAGAAACGTGACTTGACAAATTAGGAGGGATAGGCTGTTCTGAGATTGTGAGGATAAATTGTGTCAGGTTTTGAATTTGGGGAAAAGATGAGCATGACTTTGAATGGGAGGTCTGGATGAAAGAACATTAAGGATGTAAATCCTTCAGGACAGGCTGGTATCAGGTGGTACAGGGTGTTGGCTTGATGATTTATGTATTATTTCCTGTAAAATGTTATAGCACTTGGGAAAGTTGGTTTGTAAGTTAAAGAAAAAATATTCATCGTCTCAAAATTCTCAATATCTACCTAATACGGTCAATGAACACCAAACTGATGGTTAAAAATCCATTGGTATCCTCACCCCAAGTCCAGCTCTCCACCAACCATTGTTGCTAGAGCGACCTTTCGAAACTAAAATGTATCACTTCCCACTTACATTATTTGAAGCCTTCTCATTGCCTGGAGGAAATACTCCTTAGAAAGGCAGATGAGGCCCTTGGTAACGTGTCCCCCAGTTTGCCTTTCTAGTCTCACCCCTAGCCGTCTTCCTGATATACTTCATACCTCACGACTTGGTATTGCCCAGAATTTCTTGCATTTGGTCCTACTATTTCTTTTTCCTGAAATGTCCTCCATTTCTTCTTCATTTGGAGAAATATAACTTACTTTGACTGGTACCTCAAAATAACCTCCTCTCTGAAAACTTCTTTACCATCCATAATACAGACAGAATTAATCGCTCCCTTGTGTGTTGGCACAGACTTTGTGTAGCTACCTCCAGTGTAACATATGTCACCTACCTAGCTTGCCCTGTCTATCTATCTGTGACTGTCTGTCTGTCCATCCATTCATTAGTCCATTTACCTCAACTTTCTTGTTCATTAATTTTTATTTTTTTAAGGAACCAAGACAGTGTCTGGCACATGATAATCACTAAAAATCTTAGTTGAATAAGCAGTCTTGATCTTTCTTCAGTGTTCCCAGAGAGTATTATTTCTACTGTATCTTAAAACATATGCCATTCTGCCTCGGTATCAGTAAGTTGCTTATAGATCTGTGTTTTCTAACAGGTCGTAATCTCTCTTCCTTCTGCTTTCCTCCCTGGTACATTAACAATGCTACACACTGAGTAGACACTCAAAAGATAATTATTCAACTGAATAATTGAATAAACCTAGAAATTTGAATTATTTACTTCCTTTTCTAAGTATCTTGAATAAACAACCAGTAAATATAGGTCTCAATTTCTTCTATTTCTAAATGGGGAATAAATTCCCACTCAACTGATACTTATTGTACAGTAGAATAAGCTAAATACTTGTATGTAACATCAAAACATCATTTTCTACTCTGTGACCTAGAATGTTCCTAATTATTTTTGGAGTGTTGGAGACATTTTCAAAAATATTTTCAAAGCAAAATTTGTTTTAGTCCAATTTTGTCTATTCACATTCTAGGTGGATTTATCACCAGATCAAAGAATAGGGCATTTAGGATGAAAGAGGGCAGAAATCATCTGCTTTAGAGTTTATAAAGTCCAGTGAATTCACAATTCTTGATTTTATATACCAATTTAATTGACAAGGAAATATTTTCTTTTGTTCTACTGTAGAATTAGAGATTGATCCAAGAAAAATAGTGCAGAACTCAACTAATATTCAAGAGAGAAAACAAGGGCAAAAAAGATAGGTGTACCTAAACCTCAGGTGAGTTACAGAGAGGATAGGGAAGGAGACAGCAGTTTCTGTGTACCAGCTACCACGAAGGAGGCAATAATGGCTCCTATGACGACGCTAGAAAAAAAAAATGATCCCTGTCATCATATGTAAGGCTACTGTTCCTTCTACCAGTACATGCCTCCCACCCCCTCTTCTCCCTAGGGGCCAAGGGGCAGAGAAAGGAGAAGAACTCTCAGAAATTTCCAATTAGCACATTTAAGCAATGATAATGTACCAGACCTGACCAGAGTACAATGCACTGTATGATTATGATGACAATCCTAATTTGCATTAGATAGAAAACCTCAGCTTTCAATGTGGAACCTGATCATAAAGGTGTGACTTGTACACATCCTGCTTTGTGCATTATGATCCTTCAGCTGAACTTTTCAGTGTCAGAGTCCTGAGATGGTTACTGAAATGCACATGCATATTTTTGGAAAACGAGAAAGAGGGAGTAGAAAGTGGAGAATGATTGAGTTTGGCACATGCATGGGAATGTAACTAAAATAAATAACATTGAGCGTGCGGTACTCAAGTACAGGGCTCAGCACATGGTAGCACAACCAGTGTATAACGGAGGTCATGTTTTTGGAAATATATCCATGTGATTTTTCTTTTGCCCTCTTTTGTGTGTATCTTCCCCATCCGTCCCACCAGAGGCAACCATTAGGGATGATTAGGAATGCTAGAGCAAGAAGGAAAAGAGAAAGAGTGCGTCAATATTCATAATTTCATCTTCAGAGTAAGGGTTTTCGTTTTTGTTTGTTTTCATTTGTGTGTGTGTGTGTGTGTGTGTGTGTGAGTTTGTAGCAGAACAATGATCTTAATAACTGGTCTTCGTGGAAAGATAAAGAGACTCTCTACACTCATTTATCAGGTCTTGTTAACACTGAGAGGTAGGCTGTGGATATGGTTTCTTGTCCCTTCCACATTGAAGCTTCTTTCTGGAAAAGAGGATATGGCACAGAGTAAGGCCATCTACTCTGGACACCCTGAAAAACTGTGGGGAAGAGAATCAAAGGCAGAGCCCAGTGGTCAGATGGACATGCTTCCCCATCTCAGACTGGCCCTTTATGTTGTGTGTGGTCGAAACATTCAGATGGGTGTGCGGGAGCCCAAGACACATTCACCAGATAGTACCTTGGAGAGGAGCAAGGGGAAGGAAAGTATTTATCCAGAAGAAGTCATTTAATCCAGAAGAGACTGATCACCACCTCGTTAACTAGCAAGTTCAAATTTTCTTACCCCTCATTAGGGTGGGTTCAAGGAAGATTTGATTAGTTGAAGAAAAGAAACAGGCTACATGTATTGTACATTTGAGTGTGGAAATTTGAGAACCCTGTGACAGATGTTTTTAACAGTGACTTTACTCTTCATTTTTGTATGTGTGTTTTTTTTGTTTGTTTGTTTTGTTTTTTTTTTGCGGTACACAGGCCTCTCACTGTTGTGGCCTCTCCCATTGTGGAGCACAGGCTCCGGATGTGCAGGCCCAGCGGCCATGGCTCACGGGCCCAGCCGCTCCGCGGCATATGGGATTCTCCCGGACCAGGGCACGAACCCGTGTCCGCTGCATTGGCAGGCGGACTCTCAACCACTGTGCCACCAGGGAAGCCCTCTGTATGTGTTTTTGATTACTCTTCTTACACTGGATCCAATTTCTTCGCAGTGTCCTCACCTCACTTCCTTCTCCTTGGTGCTCTATGCTTGGCTCCACCTGTCCCCTTCTCTTTTCTTTCTCAATCATTTTCTTCAGCAAATTCTATTTACTTTTTTGAATAAATTTTTTGTCACTGATCCTCTAAATGAGTATGTCTTTGGGTTTTCCTAAGTGCTCATCAAGTCTGTAGACTTCTGTGAGATAGTTGTGTGCCACCCAAAAAAGAGATGGAGAAGGAAGCAAGAAAGAGAATCTTGTGCTATGGCTTTAATTCCAGAGGTCAAGGAACAATCTGAAGATTTAATGGGAAAAGTTCTAACGATTACATTATATGTCTTCTTACCCTTGATTATTTAATTTTCTTTTTAAATACCTTGACTAAAGTTTTATATTCATTCCCATTATCTCTCTCACCGTGATTTTACTTTACAATTTTCTGGATTCTTCATCTTTCCATTTCTACTACCAGGTACATGCAACCGCATCCTTCTCAATCTCTCTTGAAATTTTGTCCTTTTCTTTCTGGGGGTTTTGTTTTTCTGGAGTAGCCCTGGCCCCTTGGACTCCTTTTAAGGCCATACACAGCTAAACCCTGCCTTGCCTTTGTCAAGTATGCCTTCCAATTGCATACAAGGTTGACTTTTAGGTTTTATCTTGTTACTAATGATACAGACTGCAGTGTTCCCTTAGCACTGTGTGAGAGCCCAAGAATAACAAAATGTTCAGGACAGGGGCTTGTTTTATAATCTATAAAATATCATGCCATGTGGATATTTTAGGTGAGGAGAAGTACTCTGAAGGAAGGGTCTCTGATAATTTTGTATTTTGAGGAAATTTGAGACAAGTGCACAGATACAAATCCAAACTCTTGGGGTGATCTCTTAACATTTTAGAGATGGAAGTCAATTCTAAATAGAAATCCATGGAAAGGCAGAGAGAGATAAATAGAAAAACAAAGAATAAGGTCTACACTGTGTGTACATCTAGGCTAGGGCATTGTATTAAATCACAAGTACTTTGAACTTTGCTCCCTATCATATTTTTGATATGGTGATATGCACTACTATGTATTATGAAGTATACTGATAATTAAAGAGAGAAAATATCAGATAATAGGAGAGGGCACACATTTTGAGTTGCTTTTGGTCTTTTAACAATAAAGCTTCTAATGTTTTCCTTTTAGAAATTAGATGCAAAAGTCAATGCTTTGCTGCCCAGTGAAACCAGCCTTGTTAAAAAAAAAAAAAAGAAAAAAGAAAAGAGAAGCTGTTTCCAGGCAAAGAGCAGAGGACATGGGAATAACATCCTCTATTCAGCTCCATCCCCTCAGAAGCTCATTTGTAGAACCGGGTAAACACACACCTTCCGCATTCTATTTTTGAAATTACATTGAGGAATATACAGACTGTTATCTGTAAAAGAAGAAACTTTTGAAACTTTAGTTGATGTAAAATGTTCCAAGATTTATGAACAGAGTAATTATTTAAAAAGTATATAAAAGCAGGCATAATTTACATGCATTACTCTAAAATTTGGTAATTATCAGTAAATGACAACTCTTCTATATGAAGAGAGAACTGTCTCATATTAGTTTTGCACATACTTTATACCTTTTAAATGGTTCTGACATCCACTCTTGTGTATTCTTTTCTTTTACTTTAAAAGCCGTAATGACTAATACTGATCTTCTGCCAGAATATAAGTTTAAAAATGACTCCATTAAAAGCAAGAAATAGAATTCATATTTCTTAAGTAATCTGTGCCTAGAAAAGAATGTTCATTCATGCATTTAATGGCAACTCATAAGCTATTTTGTTCCTTCTGATAATTTTCTTTCTTTCACTTATCAAAGTGTATTGAGTGGCTGACATGTGAAAGATGATAGGGAGAACACAAAGAAAATAGAATGTTCTCCAGATTCTCAAAAAGCTGAAAGTCTAGGAGGGGAGGAAGAAAATGTACATTAATTATAATAAAATAAAGTGGTTTGCCTGTGAAATAAATACAAAGAAAGTTCTGTAAGACTTCAGAAGAGAAAGGCACACGGCACACCCTTCCTCGGTAATCTCAGAAAGGCTTTGTGCGGGGAATGGCGTGTGAGTGAGGTCTTAAAAGATGGCAGAAGTTGGGGACATGGAGGGAAGTAATTTTAGGCATTGGCAACAATGAGCAGAAAGCACGTAGGAAGCTGTGGGATGCTTGTCCTATCCGGGTGGAATATAAGTGACAAATCAGATGGGAAAAGTGAGCTAGTTTCAGAGTGTGGAGTGCTTTGAATGCAGGATAGTAGAATTTGGACTTTCTCTACAGACAATGGAAAAATCATTGAAGGATTCTGAAGAGGGGGGAGATCTATTCTGATTTTTCTTTTGATGTTATTGATCTAAATGATGGAGGAGAAAGAAGAGGGGTAGAGAGAGTACTGGAGTTGGAGGCTATTGGAAGATAATAGACCAAACAACATGAGGTTTGGCTAAGGGCCATGTAACTGAATAGAAAGAAAGCAATGAACGTGAGTAAGTTGCTGAGGAAATAGCAGCAATATCAGTAATTATGATAGTGAGCACTTGCTGAGAATGTGGTAGGATGTAGGCTCTTTTGTAGGCACTTTTTTGTACTATCTCACTTAATCCTCACCTTTTACAAAGGTGCTGCTGTTATTCCCCTGTTTTTTAAAAGAAGGGGAAACAGAGGCACAGAGAGGTGAAGTAATTTGCACAGTTCACACAGTCCATAAGAGAGAGGCAGGACTTAAAATTTTAAAAATCTCAACCCTGCAATGACATTCTTAACCTATTCTATGGAATTGGAGAACTGGTGGGAGCGGTTGTTTTTGTTTTCTTTTAAATGAACAAGTGAAGGTTTATGTAATCCACATGAACTGGGAAGTATGAGGGGGCGGTTTTGAACCTGGGTTTCTGCAGGAGTGATGCCATTTATGAAAACTAGGAGGCCTGGTGAAGCACAGGTTTAGCTCAAGGAGCGATGACGTGTCCCAGTTTTCACTCAAATTTGCATTCACATTTAAAGGATGGATTGACTTGTCAATGGTTATTATCCAGTATAGTTACAGGATGAGTGGAGGCTAATGTCTACAAGAACATAGAAAAATGCTTTGAATTAATGTCAAGTTATCTACTGTTAAGACTAATTGATTCTTTGATCAAAGCAATTTGTCCTGCTTTGAATGAAATCATTAATACTGAGGAGTATTTGAAGGTGCGCTTGAATTTTTTACTAGTGTTTTTGAATTTTACTGGCCAATTTTTATAGCCAGTACTTTGAGTTGACATAGAAGTTGAAACTAACAAATGCTTGTTTTCACACTGAAGTTCTAGAGAGAATTCTGATTCATAAATTCATAATTGTTCTCTTCTTATTAAGTTTGATTGCTCCCTGAATCTTTGGTGCCTACCACAGTCTGTGGTATACACTACACATCTAATAAATGCTCCTTGATTTACAATAATAAAAGTGTTCAGTCTTCAACATATTTAATTTATATCATGCTTGATACTTGAGATATTTAAAAATAGCCTCTTTGTCAATTTGAATTGTATCGTTCTGGAATCAGTAAATTGTTTCAGAGATTTTCCCTTCTGAAGCTGTTTGATTTTTAGGGCTCAGTATAAAGCAAATTTCTGATATTTTTATTCTTCTTGAAGACGGGACAAGTTACAATGGCTATGGGGAAAATGAATGCTTTTTTTTTTTGAGGGAGGTGTGTGTTTTATATATTTCTGTAACCAAAGGCTATTGAAATGTAAACAAGCTTAATAAATAAGTAAAATATCATGCAAAATTTAGACCAGAGATACCAAAATGAATGGTAAGTTCCACAGCTGCAGAGTTTGCAGGTATTTGGTTGAATTCTGAAGTCAAATTATTTATTCAACTAAGACCAAGTCCTGCTAGGGGATGTCTAGTCTTAGGTTGCTGACTAGAATCACAATTAGAATAATATTTGCACTCAGAGCATTTAAGAAACCGTTTATTTATTCCCCATCCTTCTTCCCTCTCCTCACTCCCCACTTCTGGGCACGCTCTGACCACCATGCTTTGAAGCTTATTTTCTATTGGTAATAGATGGATAATCTCCCCCTGGGAATCTTCTCAGCACTGGAAACTTGGACCTAAAACTAAAGCCCACAGATTGAGTTTAAAAATGTAAAGGAGGCACAATTCTTTGACTTATTTTGCATGGTAATATTATTTTTCTGCTTTGGCCAAGGCTTATATTGCATCCACAGCCTCCATGTTTGTCCAGCTACATATAATCAGTAAAACAATGTCTTGGTTTAAATTGAAATTACCCAGCTTGTGCCCCGATCATGTCAGTTCTGTGGATTAGACTTGGATGATTGAGATGGTCTGGTTCTGACACAATGTCAAGGTCTGGACAAGTTGTTTAGTCTCTAGTTCTTTATTCGCCTCGTTTGTGTTAACTAGACAATTAGACCATCCTTTGTTTGCTTCATAGAGGGAAAATGATGTGAGTATTAATACAATTAAATACTTGGGTAAGAGGTAATGAACTGAGCTGACACTCCAACTTTGGGCACGCCGATACGTTCCAGAGTCCCTCTCCAGGGCAAACAGTGCCTCTGCCCATGTACAGCTCCTGGGGGCACGCTTAGAAGCATGCACCCGGAGGTGTGACTTCGAAGAGCCTCTCTTCCTCCTATCATCCCCCATTCCCTCCTCCAAACTATTGCTTTAAAAGTCGCCTTAGTCTCCAGCAAACATGTTCCCATGTATGACTTCCTCCTCCGTAGCTCTTCCTTGCTCTCTTCAGGGGGCTCTGTTCCTCTCTGTCTTCCATCACTCACACTTCAGTATATTTCATCTTAAACAGCTCTCATGAATACATATGTATGCATTTATTTTTCCATAAATCCTTTTGCTCTCTCCCTTTATTACCTAAGCAAAATCTCAGAACACTTTTCTATTTCCCTTATGAGAAACAAAGTTCCAGTCTTGACTAAGGAGTATGAGTACAAATAATGATGGCCTTCACTAAGGAAAAAAAGAAGCTGGAACTTTTAAAGTTCAATTCAACTTATTAAGAACGGTGACATCCGTCTCTAAAGTTCTCTGGACTGTTGGTTCTCTTCAGAAGTTCTGCAAGTTCATGGTTTTTAGAAATGTAAACTCATTTATCTGTTATCACAGGCAGTTGAGATATACATAGAATGTTATAGTATTTAATTTTCCTGTTTTTAGTTACTAGCATGGCAAAAAATTGTGTGCTCTAAGTGCTCTAAGTTAAGTTAAGTTAAGTTCCTACAGGCAAAGAGAGTAAAGGAGAGGGAATAAGTGACTGTGGGAGAAGATGTGGGGGTGGGGATGGAGATCAGAAAAGTCATTACAAAGAAAGGGATGCCCGAGCTGGACTTTGTATTTGAATAAAAATTTTCAATGGCCTAAGCCGAAAAAAGACATTCCAAGCATAAGGCAAGGCTCAGAGGTAGGGCACCACTTGATGCATGTTGAGGAACAGTAAACTGTTCCATGTCATCAAAGCATAAATTGTTTGAGGATTCTGAGGCAAGGGTCAGATTTGAGAAAGAGAGGGAGGGAGGGCAGAGGGAGGGAGGGAGGGAAAGAGAGAGAGACCACCATGTGTCTTGGTGTTTTTTGAGGAACTTTCTACTTAAACCCCTGTACTCAAAATGAAGACAGTTTAAACCATCTCCTTCTAAAAGTGGGAAGATTCCAGGCTTCTGGAAATATTCTACCCTCACCATCACACTGTTATGGTGAGAATGGCACAGAACACTTGATGTGAGGAGGAAATGCAGCCTCAGCAACAAGATGAGAGAAACAATAAGACAATTTGGAAAGTGAAGCAACTTGCCTTTGGGGTTTCAACATATGGCCCCATGCTGTGTATATGGATGATAATGGCTTTATGTCCATGGCAGAAAGTGTGAGGCCCTCATCTCCTTGAGGCTCGGGAGGCAGGGAAGGAAGAAGAGAAGGTAAACAGATAGCTTTTGGGGAGGTGTTGAAATAGAGCTTGCCTCCTGGCAGGCAGGATGAAGGGACCAACAAAGCAGGGGCAGTCTCCCTGGGAAGCAGCATGGTTGCTGAGATATATTCCACAAAGGGTGAGGCAGGGGTCCAGGGGCATATTAAGACTCAGCTCAACTTCATAACATCCAGAAAAATGTAGCTTTTAAGTGACAAAAAGTTACAGGGGCTTTGTTTTCTCTCTGTAGTATTGCTTTTTCAGGAATTAGACACCTGCTAGTATATAATATAAAGAATAATACACACCTATCTCTACAGACATGCTAACATCTGTTAAATTAAGTAGTTTTACCAAAATAAAGAATAATACACACCTATCTCTACAGACATGCTAACATCTGTTAAATTAAGTAGTTTTACCAAAAGTGTAATTTGAAATATGCATTTTAATCATTTAATATACTGAAACAAACCAAGAGCGGTAAAAGTTGAAGTGTCATAGTTAAGTTTTCTGCCCAGGTGGGTTTTTCCATTTTTCTTGTACTCACATGAAATATGGGATGGCTTTAGCATTACCTCATTTTTTCTGACCAGGACCCATTTCCCTGGGCATCCATCTCCCAAATGCCACATAAACGTCCGTCTCATTGGTTTCCTTCTCTTTCCTAAGTATTCATTGTTTACTAAAGACCAATACTGTTGTTTTTTTAATTCCTTTCCAATCTTTTTTTTTCTCGTCCAGAGCATTATTTTTTTTTATTTATTTTTTTATTTTTTTTTTTTTTTTTGTGCGGTACGCGGGCCTTTCACTGCCGTGGCCTCTCCCGTTGCGGAGCACAGGCTCCGGACGCACAGGCTCAGCGGCCATGGCCCACGGGCCCAGCCGCTCCGCGGCACGCGGGATCCTCCCGGACCGGGGCACGAACCCGTGTCCCCTGCATCGGCAGGCGGACTCTCAACCACTGTGCCACCAGGGAAGCCCGGGAGCATTATTTTTTAATAATGTTCATTTTAGATTATTAGGCAACTTAAAAAAGGTTTCTGCATAAATGATTAAAATCAAAATTAGCTGAGTTTTGATTTCCTAGTCTTTTTCCACGAGAGAAAAAGAGAGGTACTTTTTGGTATTCCTTTTCCATCTATACCCCCATCTCTCACCAACAATGGCATGTCAGGATTCCATGCACAGGGCCAGCCAAAACTTCCAATGCATAAACACATGCTCACATTCGTTCTTCTAAAGCAAACCATCACTTTCCAAATATCTACCAACATATTCCCCTAAGGAAGAGTGCATCCTGTATTCTTAGTGTAAGGAGTTATCGGAGTCCCTTGGGATCCTCCACAGGGATCCTAGGTATGTTTGTGGTGTGGTAGCCCCTGATAAAAACACAGCAAAGTTCTCCTCAACTGTCCCAAACACAGCACATTCTTATAACATAACAAAGCTCCTATGAACCATCATTTCCACATTTGTGAGTTGATTTTTCCCGATATCAATGGAGACATTTGTATTATTGCCATTTGTCAAAAGGGAAAACTGAGGCAAGGAAGTTTATCAACTTTCTCATGACAGAAAAAGAAACCAGACCAAACTCAGTCCTGGGAACATTTATACGTGCTATAGTTCCACAGTTTAAAATGAGAAAATATATTTTACTTTCTATAAAGCATTACAGGAAAGCAACCCAAGAAGAATATTCTCTCAGAGGTAACTGTCTTGTCAATAAGAAACTGCAGAGGCAGGATAGACACCCAATTTACAGAGCACGCAATTTCATCCCCTCCCTATGGAGACTGAAACTTAGGAAATTTCACTTGTTTAAGCCACAGGGCAAACAAGTGACAAGCTAAGCCCAGATCCCAGGTTTCTTGATTGTCTGTCTGTTCATGCTCCTACTCCCACATCGCTCTTAATTTTAAGATGCGTTTCTGTAACAGAGCAAACATTTATTAACCACAGCCCTCGGGCCCTATGCTGCACAGTTTGTCTTCCTTCCTTTTCCCATTCTTATGTCGTGGGCTCTCCAAGGAAGGGACTGAAAGTCAAGAGACTTGGCCCCGGTACCTTTCACACCTCCCAGCTGATTTACCTGGAAAGCTGTGGAGAGCATCTTCATTCTCCAGAATGCCTCTCTGTTTGGTCGCCTGCAGCTCACTTTTGGATTTCCAAACCAGCTTTACCATCCTGATCATCTCTGGCAAGTCCCAGGGCAGCGGCCCCTGCTGGCACCCCGGCCGGCTGCCCAGGGAGGAGGGCAGCACACCTTCTGGGGCCGTCCACCTTCTGCCCAGCTCTGCCGAGTGGAAATAGCGCTCGAGCACAGGCATTCTGCCCTGGTCTCCAGAAGAGGAGGTCGCGCTGCTGCTGCGGCTGCTACCAGAGGGGAAATTCTTCCCAGGCAGGGGAAGGCGAACCCCCGGAAAATCCTCTCCAGCTTCGGAAAGGCAAGCCTCCTCCAGCCTGGCAAAGCCCTGTCCCTCCAGTCCTTCCACAAACACTGACGATGAGAGCGACTCACTTCCCAACGTTTCTCACTGGTGAGAACGGTTCCTGTCCTCCTGCCTTAGAGAGAGAAAGCATTTTTCCCCCCTTCTCTCTCAGGCACTGACTTTGCAGCACTTAATTAATCCCAGGCTACAGCTGGAACGACAGCAGGGGGGAAAAAGGCCATGGAGGCTTTAGCCTTCGCTTTTTCTCTCTTCTGATTTATTCGTTCTCGAGTCTCTTCTGGTGCTTGTCAGAGTTTGTCAAGTGGCTTGTTTAGCCCTTAAGGACTTCAGGCAAAGATGTGGGGCGGCGCCCCTTTGCCAGCCTTCCAGGGGGTCCTCCAGAGACCAGTTACCTGAAGGTGTCAGGTAAGGAGTCACCCCTGTGGTGCAGGAAACCTAGACGCTTCCCCGGCTCCAGCCCTGCAAGCATCAAGGAGAAAACAGGGGAAGCTGAGCATCGCAGCTGCTTCTCTCCGGAAGGTCTGGCTGGGGGCCACCTTGCCCTCTCACCACAGTGTGCGCTGGACTGGGGCTCTTCCGAAGGCTCTTGGGTTGGTCCTGGGCACCACGGTTCACGCACTCCCCTCCTCCACACCCCTCCCCCTTCGCTGTCACTTGCTTTTCAGCAAACTTAACTGGGTTTTGGCCTATTAGTCAAATCCCTTTGTAACCTCAGCGGCCCTTCAGCTGGAAGGGAAATAACATTGAATCACGTTCCAAAGCTAACTGTGAAAGAAGTGAATTGGGGAAGCATCAAGATCCTCATGCAGACGTGCGGTGCGGTTGCAAAGTCTGGACAAATAGCTGGGGATGGTTAAAAACTCATTTCAGGGCTTCCCTGGTGGCGCAGTGGTTGAGAGTCTGCCTGCCGATGCAGGGGACACGGGTTCGTGCCCTGGTCCGGGAAGATCCCACATGCCCCGGAGCAGCTAGGGCCCTGAGCCATGACCGCTGAGCCTGTGCATCCGGAGCCTGTGCTCCACAACGGGAGAGGCCACAACAGTGAGAAGCCCGCATACCGCAAAAAAACAAAACAAACAAACAAAAACCTCATTTCAAAGGAATAGTAATTTCCTTTAATAATAATTTTAAACTAGATGTGTTGGGGGCATAAATGACAGTGAAAAGAAAAGTGTTGAAGGTTCACTTTCCAGAGACAGAGCGCTGTGGACATAGTATTTGGGCCACAAACTGCTCCCCCCACCTGACAGTGGTTCAGTTGAGGACGATCACGGGCCATGTGCCTTGGATCCTGAGGCTCAGAGCGGGAGGCACTTACCCTAGAAGTCAGAACCCGTGCAACAGAAGGGGATGGCCCCTGGAGCTAGTGTGAAAAGCCCTGGGCACAAACAAAAGTGGGATGGTATTATATTTGGTCCTTTTGCCAGCAAATTGGGTTTGTAGGAACAATTTGAACTTGTGCATTCACGTGAATAGCTCCTATTTTCTTGGGGAGGCCATTGTAACAATCCCATCTTTCTCTCCTTTTCATGTCTCCGTATTGCAAAGTGCATTATTTTGCTTGGCATTTTATTTTTTTATTTTTTATTTTTTTGCGGTACACGGGCCTCTCACTGTTGTGGCCTCTCCCGTTGCGGAGCACAGGCTCCGGACACTCAGGCTCAGCGGCCACGGCTCACGGGCCCAGCCACTCCGCGGCATGTGGGATCCTCCCACGAACCCGTGTCCCCTGCACCGGCAGGCGGACTCTCAACCACTGCGCCACCAGGGAAGCCCTTGGCATTTTATTTTGCTGATGTACAATCTGTTGCTTCTGCTCTACATTCCTTTTGGGGCTGTTTTATCACACAATCATCTGATGTTTCTTTAGGGGACAGCAGAGGGGACTTGGAGGAGAGGAGAAAGACCACTGTAGGGTGTGTATGATTTTCATCGCCCTTACCTCATACTTTAAAAGTTGAAACTAGCAAAGGCTACTGTAATTTGGTTGTTGTTGTTATTATTATTCCTCTAAACCCATGGCTAAGGAGTTTAGTTTTCCACACCGAATTAAGTGGCTTTTCTTTTTTCTGGATGGAAAAGTACACTGGCAAACCTACTGTCTTTCCTAATAGGCGAAGAAGGGTCAACATCCTTTAAGGATAAAAAACAACAATAAAAGACATTGAAGACACTGCTCCTTGTGAGTTTCATGATTAAAATATTAATCAAACAGCTCTTCCTATTAACAGCCAGATATTCATACGACCCAACTGGGGAATAATCGATGATCCACTTATGAGAAAGATGTGCCTTTTTAAACTTCCCTCTTTGATAAGGGATGAAGGGATTTAAGCCTCAGTCTGACAGTTCCACCACTTTTGACAGCCCTCCCAGTTCTTATCTTACCCTTCCATCAGACTGGGGGCATTCAGGCTCTCTAGAATTGAGACAATTTTATTTAATAAGCACATGTAGGCTGTTGTACTCTATTAGCATATTTCCTGAATAATGTCTTATACTCACTCCTCAGTCACAAACTTCCTTGACATAACAACCGAAGAGTTTCCTAAGTGTTTGACTATTTTTATTTTTGTTCAGTTATTTTGCAATAGTACTTTGCATCAGGATATCCTGACCCTCAGAACAAAGGGGTTAAGAACAAAGAAAACAAATATATGGTATAATATGTCACATATGCTAATGTATTAAGAATATAACTCTTCATTGCACATATTTCTTCAAGAATGGCTTTTTAAAAACATCCAAGGATATGAGTTTCCACTGTATTTTCTATATGTTTTACATATAGAATATGTTTTACATGTTTCCTCGTAAAAATATCTTAGAGAGTTGCAAAATGTTGAATCATTGAACATGAATACTTCCTAGTGGAAATGAATTAGGGCCAAGCAAATACCATCTTAAATTTTCATTCTCAAAGAGGAATCTCCTTCATTTGAATATTTGAAAATTAAAAATATTGCACAATTAAAACCAAAAATTCTCCCCAACATGGGATTATCTTCACTCCAGGGTAGAAGTGCAGAAATACCACAAGGAAGGTCATTCTCATGGTATTTCTGGCTCACATAGAAACAGGAAGTACAGGAAATCTTGCGAGAAAGCTTGGCTCAGGAGAATTTTGGCTCAACTGCAGGTTCAAGAGAGTGGGATAAACTGATGAGATGCTAGCACTTGTTGGACTAATATTACTATCCCTCACAAATTCTCTGAAAGGTGCCTTTGTTCCATTCTGTAGGCTGGCATCTCTTTTGTCTTAAAGACAGTTACTTTAGAAGAGCATGTCTGTAAACCTATGATTTTTCCCTTACTCAGTGAACATTATTCACCTATTATTATACTAGGGATGAGGAGAAGGGGCTGATGGGGAAGTTCTGTGCCCTGAGGACTCATGGAGCAAAGAGGTCTATGTGACTCTGTGACTTGTAAGATTCTTATAAGTCTTAATATTTGTAATTAATGTGCTACAAATAGGAAATTTAAAATGGACTTTCAAAATAATTGCATTTTTTTCAGGCATTGTGAGTCAACCTAACATCCTGGTAAGAGGGAAATAGCGTAGTTCTCTTCTTGTGTGAAGGAAATGTAATGAGAACTAACAAAGTCAAAACCACTTCTATCAAAAATACTTTGCTGTGTGTTTGCAGCTATAAAGGAAAGAATTGATAACCACAATGCTGAAGTATATGACCAAGAAAAAAGATTTGAAGACATAATGTTTTTAGAACCTGGATTATCTTGAAGAATTTCTAGTGTTCTGGGGGCTATGTAAAAATCTTGTGGACTTATGGCTAGGCAGATAAGCCCTTATTATATATGATTTTAAAAAGAAAATATTAACAATATTAAATATTTCTAATCATTTTAGAGAATGTACATTTTTTTAAAATGGAAACTTAGAAATACACATTCATTTCAATTTTAGATTATTTTGAGTCTAGCAATAGATTTTCACAAAACGTCATTTTAATTAATGAAAGTATTCTCACTCAGATATTTTGCAAGTATTTTAAATACTTATTAACCCCCATCCTGCTTCTATATTTAAAGAAAAATTTCAAACTATTGTGGGAGTTTATTTTGTCCTGCCCTTTTCTCTCCATCAGTTCAAATACGGATGTGTAAACACACCCACACACCCACACACACACATGACCACCCGGGGTTTCACAAATGCAATTCAAATGAAATTCAAAATGCACAAGGGAGGAAAAACCGGTCTTTCAACTTTGTTTAATGTAGTCTAAGTAGAAGAAGCTCAAACAATTTACAGTGTCCTTCAGGAGAAATAGAAATGTAATAACTGTGGCCTTAACTAATCTCAAGGAATCATGCCAGCAAGCAGGGAAAAGGACTTGGTCTACAGACCGACCATAGAAGGCAGCACATATTTCCCTTGTCACGTGGAAAGGGAGGAGAGTGGTGGGGCAAGATGAGGAAAGGCGAGGTGGGGGGAAGTAGAAGGGGGCTGAGCTGACAGATTCATAGTTTGATTTCACAACAGGTTTCTAAACTACAACCAATTACTCTCTTATTCACTCTGCAAATATGTATTAACAGCTAGAGAAACAGCAGAGGAGAGAACCTCTTGTACCAGCCCTTGGGTCCTTTCTCAGGCACTGGGACCTGTCTGGCCTCCCTCACCTCGATTCTGATTTTCACTGTGGGTTAGGTCTTCTATTACTTTTCTTTGGACATTTAAAGAGAGAAATCAGGGTTTGAGCGGGCATCAGATCTCTATCCTGGCTCTCAGATATCTAACTAATGCTAAGTTTACTGTCTCTGACAGTTAACCCACAACAAATGAGTCCAATAACACAGGGGTTGAGAACAAAATGGCTGGAAGGGGCTTCCCTGGTGGCGCAGTGGTTGAGAGTCCGCCTGCTGATGCAGGGGACACGGGTTTGTGCCCCGGTCCAGGAAGATCCCGCATGCCGCGGAGCGGCTGGGCCCGTGAGCCATGGCCGCTGAGCCTGCGCGTCCGGAGCCTGTGCTCCGCAACAGGAGAGGCCACAACAGTGAAAGGCCTGCGTACCACAAAAAGAAAAAAAAAAGAAAAGAAAAAAATGGCTGGAAGAGTTGATTTTCTCCATCTGGCTCCTCCTCCCTGCTGTTCTTTCCAGGACTAAACACCTGATGCTTTGCTGTGTGATGATGGCATCCTCTGGCTGAAACCTCCCTGGGATTTCAGAAATATTTCTGATTGTCAAAGATTGTAAGTGGTGGTAGAGTACATTTTTCATAATTTCATATTTGAGGGCATGTCACCTTCTTAAAAAATAGCTACAATGATGAAATCTCCAAGAAGTCCTTCAAGACTACTTATCTTAGGGTTATAAAAACTGTACTTCAGTCTCAGTTCACCACTGAGCTTTGCCTCAAACTTAGAGATTTATTTATAAATGGGTATGATAGCAATAACCACCTCATCTATCACACGGGGATCTTCTAAGAGTAAAATAAGATTAAAATGTGAGTGATTTGTAAGCACTAGTGTGCTGTAAAATTTTTGAGTGATTGTTTTTAAGCTAAGAAATCATAATTGACAATTTACCTAAACTCAAATTTTGGCTCTACTTTGCTGGGATCTATAAGAAAACTGACAAGTCAAACCCCCCATCCTTGAGTTAGGTCCCGCTTTGGAAATTCGTGTTCCCTATGAGGATGCTGGAGTAGAGGAAATCAGAGACAGGGGTATTGGAGAGTGGCCCCAAGGGAGAGATAGTGAGGGATTTAATGGTACAAAGGTGAGGAAAGGTGGGCAAAGTGATTGACGCGTGAATGAGAGTAAAGAGATAAAGGACAAAGTATGTGTTAAAAGAAGGGTCTCAGTAGGATAAATATTCACTGTAACTGCATTTTGGAGGTCTAGAGTGTAAGCCTGCAACCCTGCTTTATCATGGGTTATTTAGTGTTCTGTATCGATTCCCTTGATTGGGAATTTCAATTTCAGACCACAGTGACTAATGGGTATGTTTGACGTTCATGAGCTGTACAGCTTTGTGTCGTGTGCCGTGGTGGTGAACATGTGTCTTAGGCCTCCCCCGGGCTCATTTCTCTAAACAAGTTGTGTGGGCCTCCAACTTTTTGCTTGGGGTCTATATTCCTCAAACATTTTAATAATTTTGACAGCTCCTAGCTCATCTCCGTTTAATTGACAAGTGTTTTTCAAGGTAGTATAGTATGTAAAACCAAATACAGTGTTTCAAAAGTGGCTTAAAAACAGTCTGACATATGTCTGACTGTTTAAAAAAATTTTTTTTAAATTTTTATTGGAGTACAGTTGTTTTACAATATTGTGTTAAGTTTCTGCTGTACAGCAAAGTGAATCAGCTCCATGTATACATATATCCCCTCTTTTTTGGAGTTCCTTCCCATTTAGGTCACCACAGAGCACTGAGTAGAGTTCCCTGAGCTGTACAGTAGGTTCTCATTAGTTATGTATTTTGTACAATAGTATCAGTAGTGTATGTATGTCAATCCCAGTCTCCCAATTCATCCCCCCCTCTTCCCCCTTTGTTCTCTATGTCTGTGTCTCTATTTCTGCTTTGTAAATAAGATTGTCTACACCAATTTTTTTGCAAGTGAGATACAGGGATTCTGGAAGCTCTCAAGAATTAGCCCAGGCTGAGAAGACCTCAAGGAGGCAGGAGGGGAGATTGTCCAGACATCTTCAAAGACCTGCTGGGAAATGCCCGAGTGAGGATTTTTCCCTCTTAATATAATCAAAATAAACTAATAAGATAGAAAAATATTATTAGTATAAACAACATAAAAGGAAAGTGAGAAAATGGTAAGGAATAAAACCTTCTAACAGTACCAGTTTTCCCCCCTTGGCATTCATTTATGTTTATGTTTACGGAGTTCAAAGTCAATTTGGAAGAAGGAAGTTTCAACTATATGTGTATGAAGTGTAATCCTACTGCCTCTTCAAATTATTATTTATTTTTCCCTCTTTCTTTCACTTATTACCTCCTGGTGATTATGAATTACATAAAGCATCTATGCCAAAAGGTGTCTCTCAGATGCTGTTTTGAGCAATGCTTTTCAGATGTTAGTGTGCAAACATATCACCCGGAGATCCTATTAAAATGCAGATTCTGTTTGGGCAGGTCTGGGTGGGGACCTGAGACCCTGCATTTCCATGAAGTTCTCTGGGGATGACAAGGCTGCTAGTCTGCGGTCCACACTCTGAGTAGCAAGGCTAGAGGATTACTATGTTGGCAGGTATTTTCTGCCTCTTCCATGTTAGTTACTTATGAAAGAAAATGCAGCAAAAGTGCCTACCTTTACAGGAACATGTGTTAAGACTTTTTTTAAAAAAAATCTTTATTGGAGTATAATTGCTTTACAATGGTGTGTTAGTTTCTGCTTTATAACAAAGTGAATCAGCTATACATATATACCCATATCTCCTCCCTCTTGCGTCTCCCTCTCACCTTCCCTATCCCACCCCTCTAGGTGGTCACAGTTGTGTTAAGACTTCTGAAAACAATCAATAGTGGCTCAGGATAAGTACTCTCAACTGGAAATAAGCAACCAGAACTGCAATATAAGAGCAAGAGCTATGTCCAGGGACATTCATGATATTGAACTACTGCTTGGCTTTTGAATTTTGTTTCATTAATTTCTTTCCCTTAGAAATTAACTTTAAAGATAAGGTTGAATATCCAGTATTGGCCGCTGTGATGAAGAATATATATACAATGGAGTCAACTTCAAAACCAAATGGCTATTTTTGAAAGTCTTTCCTCACCAAATGTCAAACAAAATTTACTTAGGCCAATTTTGCCAACCCTCTGTCTTTCCAGCATTTTGTTGGGCTACTATTGCTATTTTCAGAATGATTGAAATACAGGCAAGGCTCTGGGTCTTTGATCTTCATCATCAGGGATATTCTCACCAACACCTACTCCTTCATTTGATTTATTAAGGTCTATGTAAAGCCATCTTTGGATGAAGCCTGGTAATCTTTCCCACTGTAATATTCCATGCATGAAAGAATGGTGACCAGATGATTCCACAAAGCAAAGATGGAAGAAAAGAAAGTAGGCATTCATGGCACTATAACCAGCAAGTGGCCCACGGTGCTGCTGACTCAGAGAGATGTACTGTAATTTCACAGCCTCAGCGAAATACAAAACAAAACACAAAAGATAAATAAACTCTGCAAGGAGCTGCACTCTTTACCATGTATCACCTGGAATTCATGCAGCTCCAGGCATAGTATTCGTGGGAAAGTGATGCCAGAAGCAAAAGGCATGTGAAATCAACTGGAAGACAAGAGTAAATCAAGAGCACAAGGCTAGAACACTACCAGATTTATATGATTAAAAATTTGTACAGTTAACTGAATAAGAACGCTTAGAATAAATGGAAGCATCTGCTGGTAATTGGAAACACAGTTTGCTGTATTTTTTTTCCGTTGTTTTCCCTGGTTCTTTCTAAGGCTAAGTGCTTTGCTACAGTGATGAACACCTATTTTCCTGTCATCTACAGGAGTAGCTAAAAAAAAGAAAGGGAAAGCTGGAAGATAATGGATTAAAAACGAATATATATCCTGGTTATTTTTAAGGTAATTTTAGAACCTGTTTTCCTCTGTGATGGCAGGAGAATCAAGGGTGAAAAGTAAAGGTGAAGCATTTTAATGTATAATGTATAGACAATATATGACACACTCTCTGTGTAGTATGGTACAGGGGATCCAACTGAACCCACCCCCCTTTTTTGATATGTAGTGTTGCTAGAAGAATAACAGCAGTATCATCAACGAAAGAAAGCCTAGCACACTGGAGTCATCGACAACATTGATGCGCATATGAGATCTTAACGGTCTAAAGATGCTCTATGAGTTTCATTGTGGTAACTTTCTTTTCCATCCCACATTTAAATTCTAAGATTTGCTCCTTCTATTCCATAAAATATCTAAGATGATTGCAAATCTTTCTGTCTCTAAGATATCGTTACCAGGGGTCTCACTCTATTTTCTCATCTGGACCTCTGGGCCCTCCTACCCTCTGTCTTCCATGACCTTTTCCTTAAATCCATTCTGCAGTCTGATCATGAGACTTCTTGCATTCTTTGTCCCCTTATACAACTTTGTTTTTGACATTCATGTTCTGTTGCCTGTTTAGTGCAAGGTAAAAATACTACCTTTGACTTGCATGTGTTCACATACCTTGTGGCTCTTAGGTTTGTGTGTCTGGATTAGAGTATACGGGGTCAACTCCAGAACCACCTATAACTAGGTTTTTAATAAATACCTTTTTAATGTTGTTATTACTTCTTTGCTTTCAAAGTTTGAGGAGTAAATTGATTGAACTACTTCTAAAATGTGTTTTTCAAGTCTCTCATAAACCATTAAAAAAAGTTCAGTGAAGTCTTATTTATCTTTAAAAGTTTTGGTATTGTGAATCAGACATACCTTATAATCATGTCATTTTCTAATGTGTAACAAGTAAAAAGTGATGGCAGATATTAGTACTAATTCGACACAAAGAGAATTATTACTTAAAGAAATAGTACAAATCCCTTTGCTGGGCATTCAATGTTTTCAAAAATAAGTTGCCACTGACCTAGTCCTGTAAACTCACTCAAATTTACATTTAACACTCAAAATTCCTATGGAAATCACATTGTTGCCCATACATGCTAGATGCACTATGACATTTTGTGTGGTAGGCAGAATAATGGCCTCCCAAAGATGTCCACATCCTAATCCCTAGAACCTGTGAATATGTTAGTTTACATGGCAAAGAGGAATTAAGGTAGCAGATG
Source organism: Hyperoodon ampullatus (assembly GCF_949752795.1). Lineage (NCBI taxonomy): Eukaryota > Metazoa > Chordata > Mammalia > Artiodactyla > Ziphiidae > Hyperoodon > Hyperoodon ampullatus. The sequence continues at coordinate 62,268,219 of NC_136925.1, read as the reverse complement.
GAATTAAGGTTGCTAATCAGCTGATGTTAAAATAGGGAGACTCTTCTGGATTATCTGAATGGGCCCAGTGTAATCACAAGGGTTTTAAAATGTGGATTCTGGGGGCAGGAGAGTCAGTATCAGAGTGATGGGATGTGAGAAAGACTCAACTAGCCAGTGCTGGCTTTGAAGACAGAACAGAACCCCCAAGCCAAGGAATGAGGGCAGCCTTTCAAAGAAAAAAAAGGCAAAAGCTGGATTCTCTTTAGAGCCATCAGAAAGGAATGCAGACCTGCAGACACTTTGATTTTGGCCTAATGGACCCATTTTAGACTCCTAATCTCCCAAACTATAAGATAAAACATTTGTGCTTGTTTTAAGCCACTGAGTTTGCGGTAATTTGCTACAGCAGCAATAGAAAACTAATATGTTATTGCTCACCTTATTCTTCTCTTTATTGGGAAAGAGTTTCCCATTCATCTAATCTGAAAAAAGTCCCACTTTCTTCATGAAGTCTTTGTGCCCCACTTCAAATTGCCTCTTTTATTTAAATAAAGCAGCACCTCATCCATTTTATTTATCTGTAAGATAACTTTACTTGTATCACTATTTGCCTTTGATGCTCTGGCTTGTCTTTCAATTTAGACTGCATTGTTTCATACTTTGTAACATAAAATCCTGGTGATGTATCCTTCATTCATTCATTCATTCATTCATTCATTCTGCATTTACTGAGTGGTTAATAATTTACTGAGTGTCCCATGCTAAGTGCTTTATATACCAAACCATAGTCCCTGTCTTTAAAATTATTTACAAATTTAGTGGAGAAACAAACATATATATAACTAACCATAAAGCACAGTGAATTGTAGTGTTAACATATAATTGTGCACAGAACAGGTCTCAATTAGTGTTTGTTATTAATAACGATGAAAACCAACTTTTTTCATTAAATTTTTTCTCATTATCTTGACAATTAAGACAATGTCTAGAACTCCATTTAAAACAAACAAAAAATCATGAACTATATTATATAGAGTTTGTATATCTGCAGGATAACATGGATAGTTGATTATATTTTTGTTATTTGTTACGTGCTGATAGGATTTCTTTAAAGTTTAGCTGTAATGACTTTTAAAACTTCAAGAATCTTCTCACCACTTTTCTCAGGTGAGGTGACACCGTATTCCTAGTGAATTGGCAGCTTAGGAAAAGTTCTTGTTCCTAGATAGCCAAGAATGACAAATCATGTAATGCCAGGGTTTTAAGGGACTTTAGAGATAAATTAACCATTTCAATTAGATCATGCCTTAGCTCAGGCTGACGACAGACTGGGTGGCTTAAACAACAGAAATTTATTTCTCACAGTTCTGGAGTCTGAAAGTCTGAAATCAGGGTGTCAGCATGGTCGGGGGCAGGTGAGGCCCCTTATCCCAAGGCTGCCTTCTTGCTATATCCTCATGTGGTGGAGAGAGATCATCTCTCTCGGGTCTCTTCTTATAATCTCATTTATGAGGGCTCCACTCTCATGACCCAGTTACTCACCACATTTGGATTAGGGTTTCAAGATAGGATTTCTGGGAGGACACAAACATTCAATCCACAGAAGATCACTTTCTAATTTTACCAATAATGACAGCAGAAGCCCTGGATTCTCACAGACCTGAGCTTAAGCATTTCCTTTGAGTGCTTATGTACCCAATACGGTACTAAGCATTTTATATGAAATGCCTTATCTTATCCTTACAAGAACCAGGATGAGGTAGGTATAATGGTGATCCCCTGCGAAAGTAATTTGCTCAAGATTCAAATCCTATCAAGCTTTAGAAGCATGAGTTGAGCCAGGGCAGGCTGATTCTAGAGCATGCTCTCTTGACACTATGCTATGCTATCTGTGTGGTTGGGTGTTGTATAAAGCAGTAGGAACTCTGTTGGATTCATAGACTGCAACCATATCTGGCTGTATCATAAACATTTACGTGAGGCAAGTCAGAAGGAAAGAAAGAAAAATTATGACACCCCAGCACCTATTTCTGTAACTGTTCTGCATGACAGGATTATGTCTTGTGTTCCTCAAGTCATATTCACTGTGGTTATGACTGTAGCCACCAGGTCGGACTTTAGATTTCTGCCACAACCTTCATTCAGGAAGTGCTGAAGAAGGTCTTCCTCTCTCAGGATGATTGGAGAGAAAGAACGTGGTGCACATAGACATTTTTTAAAAAATTAGATGAACGTATGGTCTCCCTTCAGTAATGGGATGGTTTCCTCAAACCAGATTCTACACTCCTAAAATTACCTTATCCCTTATGAAAAGTGACTTGATTTACCCATACCATCACTTGTGATTGCCAATGCCTTGCACTGGAACTGTTCGGGGTAGTGATGGAAGAGTATCAGAGTAGTTTCTGTGTGATTTAAACATAATTCCAGCAGCAACTCTACTGTCTCTGACCTAAATTTTGGATTTGAAGAACCAGAGAACAATGATGTGAAATTGGCGAATGGGGACGACTAGATTTACTCAAGACGTTGGAGGGATATTTTCCTTTTGGAGTCATTTAGGAAGGCTGCTTACAATATCACAGTGCCAGCTGCATCTGTGCTTTCTAAACAGCTTGGCTAGAAATGGGGAAAAAAAGAGCCTTAAAGTGTTTCCAAGTGTTAAGGAAATGACTTGGGTCACTTTTTGTATGGATGATACATGTGGGGAAATCCAAATCCGGTCCCCAGCTGATTTCTGTCCTGGGGTAATAGATCAGAGATGAAGTTGAGGACAGCTACGTTTCCAGTGGGCCAGGCATCTTCTGTTTTCTGCCTCAGCTCCTTTCTTTGGCTTTACTTCCACATGGTAAATTTGGTTACCTAGTCATTTATATTCACAGTCCTTCTACTAGGGAAATATAAACCTATAAATTTCACAACATCTTTATATAGGACCTTCTTTATAAGTTGTTGCAAAGTGACAGAACTCTTCAGAAATGTCCCTAAGGAAAGGGAAGTTCAAACCCTGGGGCAAATCATTCTGATGTTCAGAATGCTCAGCTTCTTTTGGTATTCACCTAGTCCTGTCCCCAGTAATAATTTATTAATAAATTAATTCACTTATTTGAAATAACAGTAAATATTCTAAATCTCTGCCTGACAAGACCCAATTAAGTCTAACTATTCCATTTGTCCTTCTACACATTGGTCCCTCTATCAATTATAACTGATGCCTTGTTTTATTTAACATTTGTCTCTGTGTTCATCTTGCATGTAAATTCTGTATTTCATTTTTGTGATATTACATTGGGTACAGGTACTCGCTTCTTTGATAGCTTCCTTAGAGCACCTCTCAAGTGGTCAAGATTACAATGAATGCTGAAATAGCACTATTGTTTCTGTGGTAAAAATAAGAAGAAAATTCTGTGGGGCATAGCCACTGCATTTCTGGGAAACCTCAGAAGGGATACTTGCTGTTGCAAAATCAAGTACTCTTTTTGACCTAAACCATATACTGGTTTTCCTGAAATTATTGAAGGGTCAGAACTTTTCCCCACTAAGATGGTTGGTAAAGTCACGTTTTCCCTCCAAAAGCACAAATGTGCAAATAAAAGATTGGTTATAGAAATCTACTTGAGATTTCTTACAGGCCCTACCCAGTTGTTTCTTATCTCTACCCTATTGGTCAAATGTGCCTCTTACACTGATTTTCTTCAAGTTGGCATGTCTTGGGAACTTTTCGTTTACAATCTTTGGAAATAGAGTTTTCGGAAACAAAACAAAAACCAAAATAGCCTTTATCTTTCAGTAGAACCAGGGTGTTGGAAAAATTAGACTGAGCTCTTAGGACAATTGAGAGGAGTAAATGAGAGCATTTGTGAAAAGTATGTAGAGCAAGGCCAGGCGCAAAGTAGGCATTCAGTAAAAGCCAGCTACGATCATCTCCTCCAAATTATCTGCTCTCTTCTGCATGGAGCTGGCACCAATAGCCCCTTTAGCTCTGGGTGTTATTGGTAGAACCAGAAAGTGATATACAGAGGGTAAAAGATAGAAAAGGTAAAAGTGGAGGGGGGGATAAATTAGGGGTTGGGGATTAGCAGATACACACGACTATATATAAAATACATAAACAACAAGGACCAACAGTATAGCACAGGGAACGATATTAAATATCTTGTAATAACCTATAATGGAAAAGAATCTGAAAAAGAATATATATGTATAAATGAACCACTTTGCTGTACATTTGAAATTAACACACCACTGTAAATAAACTATACCTCAATAAAAGTTTTTTAAAAAAGAGTAAAACTAAGGGGAAAAAAGTGGTGTGTGTGTTTGGTATGGAACGGTCAAGGAGATGGGGGAAAAGAAGACAAATATAAAAAAAAGAAACTACAGAGTAAAGAAAAAAAAGTATGGCTTTTCACTACCAATGATCATAAAGGTTACTCCAGGACCCTGGAGGACATCGGTTGCTGGGCCCTTCCGTTCAATAGTGGTCTGTTTCCATCTCTTTTCCTCATGTTCTAACTTCTAACATGAGTTTCTGATCATCTGGAAGGTTCTCCAGATCCAGTTCTATAAAACATGGGTTAAAATTATTTTTTTCTAGTGTGGTCTAAATAGACAGCCATAGACATTGAGTACTGAACTAGTTTCTCTTTAACTCTCTAGAAACCCATTACAATGTAATTATTCCTAGAGAAGAATTTTTTTTTAAAGTCATTATCTCCTCACTTTCCATCAAAGGATGTAGTTACTGAAGTATCCAATCTTTCTTGGTAAGGCACCATCATCTGTAAATCAGTCTCTTAGGACTTTGCAAGAAGCATGCTCCTGGCTGGTAATTAAAGCACTCTGGGAAATTCCTTTACATCTTCAGGCCTTAAGAACATCATTTAGGGCATTAAAGTACCAATTTTCTAAACAATATCCCTGTGGTCTAAAAAAGGTAAAGCAACTTCAAAAAGACTTCTTTTTTTTTTTTTTTTTTTTTTTTATTGCCATAGGATGGTTCCCATAATGAGAGAACTCAGAGGTTTCTTATGAGTGTGTGAATTGACTTTTGCTCTAGAAGAGATTGTAGAAACTGACTGCGTTAAAACAAACTAAGAGAATGGCTTTCTTCTCCACCACCAGGGGATCAGGATGGTGAAGGAAAGGTGCTCTGTTCAAGGAGCTTTGGGGAGCTGTAATTATAGAACCACTCTGAACTGTCCTTTCCTCAGCCCCTCCGTAGAAGACTGGAGAAGGGTTGTTGGTGAGACTAGTGTGGTGTGGGACCACGGGACAACTCAGGAGATTTGGGGGCCTCAGTCCTACATCAAAGATTCAGAGGGAATAGTTCTAAGCATCAACTTTTCTTTAGGGTTCTGTTCAACCCACTTTAGGGGTTGAAGAATATCTTTGAGCTTGTCAGACCTGGCAATATCCTGCTGTTCTGGGGTCTTCTGCACTGAGAGATGAGCCTGGACCAAGAGTGACGTTACTACCATACCATCGATCAGAGCAGACTGTTCATCAGGTGTAGTAGATACCTGTTCAGTGAATGAATGACCATGTACCCCCAAGGGGCCTCATGGGCAACTAAAAACAGCTCCATAATTTGGGAAAAAAGCAGGAGTGTCACAGTGGCCTGATGGTAACTCAGACAGTGTAGGACTGTATTAGCAAATAGTTGGAAAGAAAGAAGGTTTCAGGGTTTCCTGGCAGTGGGGTAAAATGGATGAGTGAGCTGATTTTTTTTTTTTTTCTGAGACCACCCTGTTTCTCTCTGTCCCTTTCTTTCTCTTTCTGGTTTCCACCTATAACCTCTGAGACCTAACAGAAATAGTGTTTTGTAGTTTCTCCCACCCTCTCTGCCAGCACTCTCTAGTGGGACAAGTAAATCTGATCTCAGAAGGAGCTCAGTCACTACCCACCCAAGACCTCAGGCCAACTCTGGGAAAAGGTCAGGATTTTGTGTGCTGTGGCACACACAGGCTCTGCACTCAGCCCCCACCAAGCTGCTGGTGCCGGGCAGGGAGGTCAGCCCTTCTGATACCCGAAGAGCGGTGGCTTCCACCTCCTGCACTGCGGGTATCACTGCACATGGTCAGGGCAATGGGACAAAAAGGATCACTCTGGCTCTTCAGGTGCCAAGATGAGGAAAATCAACGTCAGGGCCCAAAGGATGCAACCTCTGGGGACAAAAGGTTACTACACATCAACAATCAGTCTTCACAGAAACATTGAGTAGGTGCTCGAGGATGGAAAAGAGATGAGATCTTTTGACCCTAGATGACAAATCGTTTTCAGGTAGACTCTGAGGCACAGGACTTCACTCATCTTGCACTTGTCAACAGCCAAGGCAGGAAGCTAAACTGAACAGCGCTGAGCAACAACTATTTATGAAGCACCTTATGAGCCAGCACTAGTCTAGGCAGGAAGCAAAGCTTTAAACAAGTCAGACTTTACATTCCAGTGAGGAAAGTCAGAAAGTAAACACATAAACACACACACAAATACATTAACAAGACTATACTGGTCTCGTTATAAGAGCCATCGTAAACAAAATTAATTAATTAATTAATTAATTAATTAATAAATAGATGCTAAGGGGGTATTTTCATTGTATGGTCAGTAGAGGCCTCTTGAACTAAGTGATGTTCAGGCTGCAAATTAATGACAAGGAAAAGCCATCCAGGCAGGGATCTGGGGAAGAAGATTTTAGGCAGAAGGAACGACCGAGGGAAAGACCCTAAAGCAAGAACGAGCTGGTGGCGACTGAGAAACGAAGAAGAGTGGGTGACAGGGATGCAGTGAGTGAGGGAGAAGGTGGTGTGAGATGAGGTTCTGAGCGGACAACGTTGGGCTGTGTAGACTAGAGATGATCTTGGATGTCATTTCAAGTGGGATGGTAAACCGTTAGAAGCTTTCCAGAAGAGTGGCATGATCAAATGTAGTTTGTGTAAGATCACGCTGGTAGCTCTGCTGGGAAGGGATTTTATAGGATCAAGAGTAGAAGCAGAAATTAGCTAGCAGGCTAATACAATTCAGGAAAGAAAGAACAAGGGCTTGTCTAGGGTGAGGCTGAAGGAAAAATGCTTTTAGGAAATATTTTGGAGGTAGGTCTATAGAATGTACCCACGGAATGGCATGTGAGGGACAGAGGGCGGCTGAGTTCTAGTATCCTGGTTAGTTGCTGGAATGGGAAGAATCATATTTAGATGTGGTGCTAATCAAGCATTTAGCTGGATATTGGGAGTTTGGGATGCCTTTCGGATACCCTAGGCAATGTCAAGTAGATAGTCCCAGTATAAAGAATAGGGGAAAAGTCAGTCCTTACATATTAATTTGGGAATTACTGGCATATGAAGGGATTTAAAGAAAAGAAAACAAAACACTTTGTCCAGTTCAGTCCAACTGCTTCCATCCCAAGTCAACACTTATGGAACTAAGTACAGTAAGTGCTGAAGATAAAGAGATCAGAAAACCCATAACCCCAGAGGGAGGGTCAGAACAAAGTGTGTATGATTGGTATAATGCAATGGTAAAATGGAGAAAGGAAGAGATACAAAGCAAGCTATACTATGGGACAGATAATATTCCTGGAATGGCCAGGGACAGCAGAGACAAGAGGTGATCTGAAAGACAGTCATTTGATAGGAACACTTTTCTTGTGAGTCCCTTGCTTTTAAAATAAGAGCTTATTTAGAGACCATAGAAAGTAGATGGGATTGGTTGCAGAAGTTTTATGGACAAAGGAAAATTCCATTTTTAATGGCTGTTTGATTTTGGAGAAGGCAGTAATCACTCTAGGACTTATTTTCCTCTGTGAAAAGAGAAGATTGAGTTGAAAGCAGTTTCTTGCCTCAGAGAGATGGTAAGATAGGAAATCATAATCTGTAAGTTATTTTTCTGATATATTTAAAAGCTATCTTGTATTATCATACATATTTCAATATAGTAAATGGCTTAATATATAGATATGTATACATTTATAAGCCTATTATACATATGTCTAGTAGAAATAAAATATTTAGCCTTGATATATTAATAAATTAATAAAATAAATTGCCTTATGCAGATTGCCAAAAATTTCAAATTTTTAGTTTTAACTTTAGTTATATCAGCTCAGTGAAATAAAATTGTTAACATCTTCTTGAAAATAAGGTCTGATTGTAGTTAATAAAGAAGGAAAAGGAAAAACAAAATAATTATTGCCAAATTAAAACAGTTTCATAGACAAAATATTTCAAACCATGGAGTACATTGGGGGAAAATGAGAAAAGGCATATTTGAAGGTGCCCATTTTGAGCCTCTTGTGGCTGGGTGATAAAAGTGTCAATGTCAGCCCTGACAGCTATACTAGATGCTAAGCTATACTAGATGCTTGACTTCTTTGTCACTTATTTTCACTCTTTGTGAAATTTAAAAATTTGTTTTCTGGGAATTAATTTCTTAATCATATAAAACAATGCAATTCTCTCAAGGCACCCTGTAATTTACCAGAAGAACGTTGGTTACAGAGTCCTGGAATGTCCTTTACTTTATTCATCTTACAGGGTTGAACCATTTATTCCCAGAGAGTCATTTACTAACCTCAGAGGCCGGTCAATTTTAAGAACAATACTTGGCATTTCTGTAGTATTTATTTCCAGGATTGTATTTAAAAAAAAATCCACTTAGTAGTACGCATACTGACTCCATGAAGTGGATACAAGCGGAGACTGCATTTTTATACAAACAGAGAGTAAGCTGGATGGGTGGCCATGAGACAATGCTGGGCCTCTGCGGGGAAGGGGGGGAACCAGGCATACATCACCGAAGGTGAGAGGTGCTTGGCCACAAAGATCAGTTAATACATAGGCTAAATCCATATTTAGGGGATTAATGAAGCAGGGTCACCAAAATTTTCTTATAATAAAGATTTGGTTTTTGATATATATTTTTTTAAAGTATGGAAATAAATATCTTAAGAAACAGCAGAACTTTGCTGGACTTCTTTTTTTTTTTTTTTTTTTTTTTTTTTTTGCGGTACGCGGGCCTCTCACTGCTGTGGCCTCTCCCGTTGCGGAGCACAGGCTCCAGACGCGCAGGCTCAGCGGCCATGGCTCACGGGCCCAGCCGCTCCGCGGCATGTCAGATCTTCCCGGACCGGGGCACGAACCCGTGTCCCCTGCATCAGCAGGCAGACTCTCAACCACTGCGCCACCAGGGAAGTCCTGCTGGACTTCTTTAAGGAGATGAAGATTTCTTTATTGTTTTGTTTTGAATTACTTAGATGAGGGGGCGCCGTGTTCTCTTCGTTGCTTAAAGGGTTCAAAGGTTTTCATTTGACTTTAAATGTCATGATGGTCCAGATACATGCTAAGTGTTGGCCTCCTTTTTCTTGACTGGGTTGGGATCAGGATTGTTCATGATGCTGAGGGGCTGATCACATTTAGTCAGGTTGGCCATAATGCTCAGGTGCTAAGTCCACTGTATGATTTTTCCATGTCTGTCTAAGACCACCTAGGATAAGGACCAAAAGTCTTCAGGGGAAGAATGTAGTCCCAGAGTGATCACCAATTGATCTAATCAGCCTGGAGCTACCAGGAAATTGGGATATATAATAGGAGTCTGAGACTAAATAGGGAACATGTTGGAGTAACGCTCTAAACAAAGAGACAGGTGAAAGGAAAATCAGTCCATCTCTCAGGTGAAGTTTTGTCCGGTCCTCATTTATGAGTTTCCCAAGGACTCTGGTTGGGTCGGGGAAGGTGTGTCTTGCTTATTTATGCTGGATTCAGTAATCTGCATTCTGGGGCTGAATATATTATGTCTGCCAATCATACTGAAATTGGGATTTTTCTGGGGATCAAATGATTTGTTCCCAAACGCATGAAAAGCTACGGATAAAAGTCAGAAGACAACTATGCTTTAAAAAATCCTGTTACTATTTAATAATTTAATAATTAACAAAATTTTAATTAATTGAAATTTTCCCTGGTTACCTTATCCACAGACATCATAGTCCCTAACTTCTCAGAGCTGTCAGCTAATGTTGTCAAAGTATGTTGAAAGAACCTGTTCAGTAAAAAATGCTCAAGGTAAAAATTCTTAGGAGTTTCCTTGTTTCCAGACAATGTGCTCATTTTCTTCCTGACCATACTTTATGATAAAAGTTGCCAATTCCTTCTTAAATGGTGCAAGAACCCATTTCCCGTGCTAGTCAGTGAATGTTTGAATACTGCCTGATGTAAGAATTGCCTTTGGTACAACTTTCATCAACCAATTCAAAAAATTATACACAGTGGAATAAAGTCCAGCAAGCCAGAAATTAGTTTATGTGGTCAAATTTTCAGGATTAAAAATGAAAAAATTAATTTTGTCAAAGTCCTTTAGTTAGCTAATACTACCAGCAGAGGAAGTGTATTTAAGTGATTTTTTTTTTCCTGCTGATACTTCTTATTTAAGTCCCTGACCTAAAAAGAATAATATTTGGATGGAATTTGTTTTTTATATGAACTGTGTAACACATTTCTCTTCTAACAATTTAACAGTTTAAATGATTTTATTATGACAATTATCTCAAGGACTCCTAGGCTAAATGGATCCAGGCTACTATGGTTTTTAAAAATTTGGGGTCAGCATTTGGCAGGATTTTGCAAGTCATTTTTCTTGTTTTCAAGGCAATTGGCTGTAGAAACCTGTCCCTACCTTCAATTCTATTGCTTCAAATCTTTTAGAGGTGAAGGAGATTTAGAGATAGAAACTTCTCATTATAAAATAAATATGTCATAGGGATGTAATGTACACTACGGTTACTATAGTCAATAATATTGTATTGCAAATTTAAATGTTGCTCTCATTATAAGAAAAACAACCGTTAACATTTTATGGTGACAAATGTTAACTAAACATTGTGGTGATAATTTTCACTGTATACAAATATTGAATCATTATGTTGTACACCTGAGTGGAATGTCATATATCAGTTATACCTCAATTAAAAAATAAAGTCTTCTAGAGGCTGTGAGACCAGATAACCAAGCTGGTTAAGTATACTTGAAGCGCATTATGCTTGTGAATAAGTAGGCTTAGAGACAGCTACTGGGACTTTCTCTTAGAATGCACAGGTGAGAATGCCAGCTACCTTGTCTTTTATTTTATTTTGGTTTACTTCTGATTTCCCTGTTCTGTTCCAGATGATTGAATTAACCCAAGGCCTGCCTGACCAATACTTCATATACTTCAGTAGGTGTGGTGTGTGCAGGGCAAGGCCAGGAGCTCTGGAAAGGATCTCAGTTGAAATTCTGGCTCTGTTATAATCCTGCTGTGTGACACTGGGCAAGTTACTTTACCTCCCAAGCCTTAGTTTCATCGACTGGAAAATGAGAATGAAAATAAACACTCTTCTGAGTTATTGTGAGGATAAAACGAGGTGTGGTATGATAATAGCTAACATTTATAGAGCATTTATTATGTGCCAGGTATGCAGTTAGCACGCATAAATGGTAGCTCCTTTAGACATAACTGGCTTTGTGCCCTTACCAGTTGGACTTTACCCAATTAATCCACTGAAATCCTCACACACTTTTTTCAAATGCCATAGAAAATAACAAGAAGGTAGTAAAGAATGCATCCGAAAGAATCTACTGTGTACAGTCACCAGGTTAGAAATTTTACTTATATTGTATCATCTAATCATCTCTGCAGCCCTTTGAAATGGGACCTATTATCTCCATTGTACAGATGAGAAAAATAAAGGCCTAGAGAGGTTGTTTTATATTTTCTTTTACATGATAACAGAGAAAGCAGCCATATAAACAGAACACATACAGTATAATTGAGAACTTAATTCTGTAAGAGTAAATTACAACACTGACATTAATAATCTAGTTAATTTCTTCTTGTTTACTGGCAAATCATCAATCACATTTTATCTTATGGAGTTAAAATAATAAAATGTAAAGCATCTGTCCACATATTAAAAATAGAGAGATCAAATTCATTTTATTCTGCTTAACATAGATGTTCTCATAGATCCTTGCATGAGTAAAAGGCTAAATTACTTTGTTTCAATCATAATACATACTGAGGCTTGCTTTTGCTGCCAGAACTGTTCTCTGGTTTAGAAAATTTCCCCTAGGTCACTTAGAAGTATTCCCAGAAACGATGAAAATGCCAAAAACCTGGTCAAAATTTTTTTCAAGTATTGCACCAAATATGGAAAGAATCCGGGAATCAAGAATGTATATTTATCTGGTCACAAGGAGAATAGGGGTTATCTGAACGCCACCGACTCAGTGTTTGTCACTGTCATGGTTGATGATTTCCCCCTCATTCTCCTGCTAATTTCATGTACCATGTGGTCAATCATCCTACCTTTCTCTTATTTTCAATTTTAATACTTATTCTCAGGAGAAAAGGCACTTGAGAAAAATTTCTTTTGGGGGCTCCACCTTTTCAAAGGAAGATGCAAATTCGATGTAGTAAATTTATAATTCTATTTCCAGCTTTAAAAAGAAATAGCATTCAGGCATTGGTCTGCTCTGTCACCTTGAGTCAGAAAACAGCTCCATCTGGTTTATTTAGTTTTTGATAGCTCACACTTCAAAGAAAGGCAAGGGTTATATCCTCTGACAACTGTGCAAGCCTGCGCAAGCAAAAAAAAAAAAAAAAAAAAACTTCCCCAACCCCTGCAGTGATCAGTATGTATACCCTGAAGCACCAGAGATCTGATGACGTCTGTTGTGGTTTGCTGACTCCCAACAGACTTGATTCTACAGGCTTGACTCAGGAAAAAGAATCCCACTAGCTTCAAGTGAAATTGTGCCCAAGTAAAGATTACTAATAAAAATATCGTGGAATTGGGCCCTGGTGCTACTTTTGGTCTTAAAATTCTGTGTGTGTAGCTGTATGTTTGCACATGGGCACACCTATGTGTATTTTAACTTAATCATACATATTCAACGTAATCTTTTAGCATTCCCTGTAGCTCTAACACACCATTTAAGCTTTCAGGCAAGAGTCTGGCAGCAACTCTTCATATGCAACTGGCTTAACTTTCCATTGATACCCATATGGACTCCCCAAGGTCAGATTTGGTTCTTAATTCATGGAAAAGTAACAGAGGGCCGGTATGATTTATGCATTATCATTTCAAAGAGATGACGCTTTTGAATAGAAATATAAATCACCAACTTTTAATTTCACCTATAATTTATATTCTACCTACTTTCACAATAACCCCAGTATATTTCTAGCCTTGCCTTGGTTATGCAATTGCTGTCTGCTTTGGATACCTCATCTGCAACACAGTGATAATAATACTTGCCACCTACGTCATTTCACAGTGGTGTCTTAAAACTAATGAATAGAGGCCGGCATGAGCCCGAGGCTCTTTGAAATACAACAGCTTTCTAGCTTACGAATTATTTTCAACTGGGCTGAAAGTTACACACTAGATATAGTTCTACAAAAAACTGCAAAATAAGAATGTATTTGTAAATTACGTAATTAAAATTGGTTTAAAAATAAATGGAATATATATTACATGTATATGTGTACACAAAAGAAGGAATACATCCAAATTGCTAAAAAACTTATTATGAAATATTTCTATAGAAAACCTCAGAAAATAATATAATGAATATTCTATGCAAATTAATACTGACAATGGTTATCAGCATTGGTGGTGGTGTGGGTAATTTTATTTTCTTCTATATAGGTTTCCTCTATATTCCAAGTTTCCTAAAACGAATATGTAGTTTGTCCAAAATCAAGAAAATAATCTCAAATATTTTTATAAAATTTAACTGGACAAGATAGAAAGCAAATGTCAGAGCTTTTAAGAAAAAATCCTGGGCTTCCCTGGTGGCGCAGGGGACACGGGTTTGAGCCGTGGTCCGGGAAGATCACACATGTCGCAGAGCAACTAAGCCCGTGCGCCACAACCACTGAGCCTGCCCTCTAGAGCCTGTGAGCCACAGCTACTGAGCCCACGTGCCACAACTACTGAAGCCTGCACCCCTAGAGCCCGTGTTCCGCAACAAGAGAAGCCACCGCAGTGAGAAGCCCGTGTACCATAACAAAGAGTAGCCCCTGCTCGCTGCAACTAGAGAAAGCCCAGGCACAGCAACAAACACCCAATGAAGCCATAAATAAACAAACAAACAAACAAATAAATAAATAAATTTTATTTTTAAAAATTCCTTTGAATTTTTTGGGATTTGACATTAAAGACATAAATGCCAGTCCTATAGGACTTGAGTTTGAACCCAGTTTATAATAGGAAGCTCAGAGAAAACCTATCATTTAAGGAAAATATCCAAAGTCTTTGTCCAGATCCATATCTAGTTTTTCTTTTTATTCACAAGTTTGTATGGTGTGTCAGCAGTTAAAATTAGTCTTATCTATTTAACTAGCACACTACTGAGTGTTCATAAATTTAATGTATTCAAAAAGTGCAAAAGGGAGACTCTAACAGGTAAGTTATTCCTGCTCCCCATCATGTCTGGCACCCTGGATTTCTTTGGATTCTAACTCATATGCTGCCAGCTCTCTCATCTCCAGGTCTTCTCACATCCTGTTCCACCTTTCTGGAACATTACCCACACTCCTTCACCAGGCTCATTCCTACACATATTTTAGGTATTAGTTTGGTCCTCACCACTTCCACAAATGGTATCCTGATCCTTAGACCAAGTTTGATGGCCTCCCATATGCTCCCCAACATGGATGGCTGTCCATGTTCACCCCTAAGAGCACGCTTATCTTACCTACAACCTCTGATCTGAAAACCACTTGAAGGCAGAGACCTCTGTACCTGGCACACAGTAAGTCTGACTCACTAGATAAGAACTGCTGTGACTTCTCCAGTGCAACAACTCTTTCTCTCTACTGGATTTGGGAAGAAAGAGAAACTTTAGTCTTGGTCATTGTCATCATGCCTGTGTTTTTCTCCCAAAAGAGAAGAGAGTGAATGAAACTTTTAAGATGTATTACAAGGAAATTTTAATTTAACTTGTTGCATAATTTATTTAGTTAAATTTGTTATTCATAAAAAACACCTTGGCTTTGTCTTAGAGAAGTGACTACATACACAGAGGAATTTTAAAATAAAAAAGATGAAAAAGATTTTTCCCCCCTCTGACTATTGTAAGTCTCAAAGGCAGGCATTTTGTTAGTTCTACACATGTTACATCAAAGATAACATGATTTGTGCTTCTTCTTTGAAAAATATCCTACATCTGTAAGTCATTAGCTTTTGTCTGGCTCTTTTGTTATAGTGGATGAAATCCTTGAATGCTCTGTGTCTCCATTTTTCTAACTGTAGAATGGGGCTAATTTCACTCTCCATAGTGAAGATAATGTTAGAAAAAAGTTCATGCCGGAATACAGATGTTAGCTGGCTACTAATTAAAATGGAGAAAACTACTTCCACATTAGAGTTTTTTGGTCAGAGTATTCTCTTTAACCAAAGGAATTATAGCCTTCTTTTTCTTATATGTTTAACTAGCTCTTTCTGCATATAGACTTTCACACTTCCCTTCTTCAGTTCCTAGCTAAAATGATGGAATTGCTGAAAAACCACAGTATGGTTGAAAGGTGGCTCCGTAAGCACCCACCAGAAAAGGGAAAAGACATTAAACACATATTCCTCACTCCTTAACTTTTCCATATCGCAACAAGAAAAGGGAACAGACATTAAACACATATTCCTCACTCCTTAACTTTTCCATATCACAACTCTGAAACCATTTGTGAACAGACATATTCATAAAATGAGTAAGTTAGGTCAAAGTAAGCAGTTACTTAAGCCAGTCTGGTTCCATCTCTCTAGGTTAAGTCTGCATGTCTGTCCCTGAAGGAGTCTTGATTTTTCCCATTCTCTAGACGTTGCTGATAATGCGTAGGAGCCACAGTTCACGGTGTGTGGGGTCGAAACCAGACCAGAGAGTGCAAAGAGAGTGGTAGGAAAAAGTGAGCCCTGAAGGCCTCATTTTGTTCACAGTGGCTCCTCCTGAGCAAAGAGAAGGTGAGAAGGTGACTATGGGCCGTGGGCTGGGAAGGGAGTGGGCCCCCAGTGGAAGGTACTGAGTTGAGGGAGAGCCTGGTAAATCAGGGAAGTGAAGGGGTTGCTTGAGTGCTTTTCTTAGTTTATTTTTCTTTTCTTCAATTGTCACAAATATGTTATTGGCTTGGAACTGGATTTGCCATCTCATGAGACAGGCACACATAGAACAAAGACGCTAAAGTCTTATCCAAGGGAGACACATAAACCATATGCTAAACCATTATCATTTCCTAAAAACTTCAATTCCCCCAATCCAATAAAAGCTACACTCTTAAACTTCTTCCTCTTATTCTTCTTTTCCTTTTTTTTAAAAACAAGAATCTAACAACAGATGCCTACACAGCCTATGAATCCAAGCCCAACAACCCTGGATAACATCAGAGATGAAGACCTAACTGAGGCTATTTCACCAAGTTAGCCACTATCCATATGGCTTGTCCCATGTTAGTTCAGGCACTCAGAAATATACACACACCCTAATGCTTCCCAATTCTGATCCGTCCACAGTAAGCCTCTGGTTAGCCAAGATAGACAAGTTCAGGTAAAAAAGGAGAATATTATTCAAAAGGCCAAGATCCACATTTGGACACAGGGATACTGCAGGCAGGCAAAAGAGTGATTCCAAGGTCAGGCTGCACAGCAACTGTTAATAATAAAGGATCTATTATGAAATGATAATTATATTTTCTATTACTTTTTCTATATGATTCAGATCCTGTAATATTTCAAATAAATAGTGATAACTGAGCCTTTCGTGACCTAAAGTTAGTCTTACTCTGAGAGGAAAGATGCTCCATGTTTAAGATTCACTCGAGAAGGGAGATGACTAAATATTGGAGTCACTGAGTATAGCCAACTCTGTAACAGAGTGGCTTGGGAATTCAGGGCAAATTGTACACATATTTCTGCTATAAAGAAGAAAAAGGAAAGTAAAAACTATATATATATATATATATATATATATATATATATATATATATATATATATATATATATATTTTTTTTTTTTTTTTTTTTTACTGTTAGAAGTGACAAATCACTATTAGGATGAATTTCTTTCCCCATCAACCATGTGCAAAAGTAAAGCAAACAAACCCCAGTTTGTGATTAGGCCTGAGATGTGAGTAAAATGTAAATTCAACTGGAAAGTGGTCCATTCAGCACATGACATGGACTAGAATTCTGGGTGAATGAACCTCCCTTGCAGGAAATCTGGGAGCGCACGTGCAACCTCACCAGGCCTTCAGGGGCTGGCCTCTCAGACTTGTTTCTCTGGCCTGACCTTGTTCTAGCCCTAGAACTTGGACTGTGATGGTTTCCCCCTAACCTTCTGACCCTGACCTCCTATGCTCCCAGTTATGGAATCCATTTCTCATTGCTGTGTTTCTGACCTTACTTTCCATTTACAACTTCTTGCTCTCTTTGATTCAGCTTACAAACCAGAAGCTGACTTCAAATCTTATTAACGTTGTCAAATTATTGGCTAAGCCTAAAATATTTCTTTTAGGAGATAAGAAAAAAGCTAGAATGTGAATTGAAAGAAGGGCAGGGTCTAGGAATGGAATTAGGTCCAATGCCTACCCTTGCCCCTGTGGGTTAGGCATTCCTAAATCCTGGTATAGACTGTTGAAGTGTTGACCTCAAAAGGTAAACACAGATTTGTTTATGAACTCTGTGATTTCTTTTTATGTCACCTGGTGGTTTGTGAAAGTTTCCAGAAATATCTCTCAGGATATACACTATCTATTCCCTTCCCAAACTAGACTGAACCCCAGGCAACTTAGTTGCCAAAATCCTTTGATTTTTCTAGTTCCGAAGAGTTGTTACTTGCCTCTTCACCTAGGAGTCTGCGGCAAAGAAAAGTTCATTCTGTTTCCTCTTCCTTAGCCTATAGGAACATTATATTTCCCAACCTCCCTTGTAGTAGATTTGGGACCCATATTTCTGAGTTCCTTCTATTTCTTTCTTTCTTTTTCTCTCCTTCCTTCCCTTCTTCCTTCCTCCCTCCCTCCCTTCCTCACTTCCTTCTTTCCTTCTTTCCATGGTTTGAATCAGTGATAGAAAAGGAATGAGAATTGTAATGTTCTAGTATCACTTTTTGGAGTTTTAAAGCTATGGCTGTCAATTTTAAGGAAAGGTTGGAAAATAATGCAAAATATATATCACATTATATAAATAAATGGAAACATTTCATTTATTAAGATAACTAATTTGCATTAGTGTTTTACTTAGTCTACAGGAACCAGGCTCACCACAGTCTTCACAGTTTCCTTCATCGCGGTCAGAATTCCAACCGGTGGCAGAAGGAATGGTGGCCAAACTGTCGTCACTATACAGGCTGACCTGCAAAAACTATGCAAGGCCCTCTTCCTCTACCTCCAAGAAATACTGTTATATAATCATATGGGATTTTTAAATTAAAATGATTTCAAAATACATTATATCAGCTAATTCTAGCATAGTCTTATGAGATAAAATTACCATAGCGTATGAATAGAGCATTGATTAGAGATTTTCCTAACATCATGCAATTTACAATGGTAGGATAACTTGGAAAATAAGTTTTCTGACTTCATTTCTAGTGGTTGCGTGCCTGTGTGTGTGTATTTGTTCATTTTGTAAAATGTGAGAAATGCTTTGTGTAATAAGTGGGAAATAAAAAGGACAATATTAAGACGGGAAGAATCATGTATAATCCCCCGCCCACCAACTACTGTTAATATTTCCTGTTTTCTTTCTAGTCTTATCTTGATACATGCATAACATATATTTTATATTATGCATATATAATAGTTGGCATGATATCATGGATACCATTTTGTGTTCTTTTTCACTTAACATTGTAAGAAAACAGTTCTCTTTGTCATTAAAACTTTTCACAAATGTAGTGTTTAATGGCTGCATGATGTTTCAACATATGCTTCTATGATAATTAAATTCATCTCTTCCCTATTCCTAGTCATGTAGATTGTCATTAAATTTTTGGTTCTTATAAATAACACTGCTGAAACATCTCTGTACAAAAAGCTTTTATGTATTTTAGATTATTTTCTTAGGATAAATTCTTAGTTGTGGAATTACAGAAAAAGAACAAATGCGTATGTTATCTTTCCCAAATGAACTACTTCCTCTGCTTCTTCAAATTATTACACAGTCAGTAAACAACAGCAACAGTAACAGTCTAGCTCAGAAATACAGGCACAGGCTTGAAGCGAACAATGATTCCCAGCTTCCTTCTGGACCGGGAAGATGGGCCTGAGTGATGTGCCTGAGTGTTTCTTATCAGCCTTAATATTTGGCCACAGTATTATATTTCTAAAGAACTGTAATTGGAATTTATTGTGACTAACCCTCACAGCACCCCTGTGCTCTAAGTGGGGACTGTTATTTCTTAAGGAGGGAGAACACCAAACAATATATTCCCTGTACCCTGCTCTGGGCCCTTCAGATTTACTCATACAAGTGTGGTGCACACTGGAAAAGAATTAGGGTAACTAGCTGGATTTTTCTTCTCTGTATTGGATCAAAACAACCAGGTCAAGATAAAAGACTACATTTGGGGTCAAATGGGTATATTTCTGCTGTTTAGCATTCCACAATGGGACAGAAAATGAGTTAAAAGAGAGGATAGGACACATCTCTTCTCTGCAACAAAGCTAGATTGTTTAAATGGGTTAAATCAACAGTGAACAAAGTCACAAAACACTCCTCCTTGTCCTATATTGATAAAAATCTGCACTTTTATCTCTGTCATTTTCCTGTCCTTGTAATGGTAGAATACTAATTTATTACTTTCTCTATTAGCTTTTGGGAGTCTATATAGATATATAATTTAAAGGAAATCTAAATATATCATATGAAGTAGTTGGTGGCTGGATCATTTGGTAAATCAACGGGTTTCTGAGTGAGGTTAATTTTTTGCTCAAAAATATTTATGACCTAAATAAGAGCGAGTATCATTGCTTGATTTATTTGAATAAGTAAAGCTAGAACTCTAGAAAAATCAGTTTGAAAGACAGGTTTGTTTATAAATGAGCCAATAATCGTGTCAAAATGTAAAGTCATGATTTTGAAATTAGAAAGTTCTACGCTATTATTCTCATCATATTTATTTATGTCTGCATATTTGACACTAAGGAATCTATGTCTTCTGGGAAAGGTTCTTACATCTAAACATATATCAGCAACAAGTAGAAATGCTTTTCTCAGTTAAGGGTGAACTTTAAATGAGATTTAATTAACTTGGAGGAACAATTTTTTAAATCAATCTCTCTCTTTCTGTGTGTGTGTGTCCCTTTGTTTAAAGAAAACTGAGAAATTAAATGTTAATTAACAATTAAATTAAAAAATAATTCCTATATAACAGGTTTTTAAGTTTATTTTAATTCCTTTTCCACTAATTTTTATTTTCATGTATACCCAATTATTCCACTGACAAATATGTTAACTAGAATATTTATTTATAACTCATTAAAATTATGTTATAGTAAAAAGCCTTTATATGTAATAGATAATGGCCAAGGCTTTGAACTGGTGTCGCTGGGCTGGTAAGATTATCTGTTTCAGGCCAGTCAGCCACTCAGGACAGAAGGTACCTTGTTCTGTACATGGCAGAGACAGTGGGTACGTTAGTCAGCTTTAAGAAGTTCGCCATGGCTATCTTTTTCTAACAGCAGGGAATACTTTTCTGTTCTCCTCAGAAAAGACCAAATTTCCATTTGTACACATGGCTTTCCTTGCCCACTGTCACCCCTGAACTAGCTCACAAGAAGGATTCTTACTGGCTATGGTTCCAACAAAAAATAGTATTTAAAAAAATAGTATTTTTATCTCTTTCAGAAGAGGACCTTTTAAAAAATAGCTTTTTTAGAATCTTTAATGTTTTCAAGATTCTGGGATTCAGGCACATTTCTAGGGACACACACTGCTTCCTTTTCTTGGACCTGTCAGAGCAAGTTTCAGGTCTGGGGCTGGATTCTGATGGACAAGTAGGAACTGAGTAGGTCTAAGCATGTGTGTGGCTGGGGGGTTAACATTTGGAAGGTGGAGGCGGGGGCCAGAGGACCCTGAGGCCTGAAGGAGCCGCGTGGTAAAGGCCAGGGCAGAGGGGGCTGTGAAGGGGCTTGGTCTCATTGACTATAAACTGTGGAGTTGGGGGGCGGGGGGAACACACGACAAATCACAATGAATGGGTCTAATTCTGAATAATCTTTGATTCCGGGGTGAGGAAGCTCGACTTGATTTGATGGTAATGGGCAGCCAATACTTAATACCAATGAGAGCGCTGTTTTATAAAGGTTTGCTAGAATGAGGGAAGAGTGAAACGGAGCCCTAAGGCTCTTGACCAGCTTTGTTTTCTGTCCTTCCAACTGCTGACTGTACTCACTGTTTCTATTCCACATTTCTTTTCAGTAATGGCATAGATTTAAATGAGAACTTTAATATCTGCTGTCTTATATAATATGTCTATTATATTGTGTAGCATTCTCTGCTTATTCAACATGTGTTTTGTAGTTATTATGAGGAGGTCCTATGTTATTTTTTACTCTCAGCAATGCCAAAATCATGATGGATCCTCAAGAAGCACGTGTTGAATAAAATTAAAAACATGAGCTTCTTTCCCCTTCTAATGTAATAAAGGCAAGTTCTTGACTTTAGAAAGTCTACTCCAGTTGCTTCTTTTTGGTGTATTGTGGGTTCGTCTTCTATAAATCGTGGAGACATTTCAGTTGATTTTGAATGAGTCAATGGTTTTCTGATTATGAATCCATTCATATAAGTGCTTAGCTGCAAAAGGTTAATTAGTAATTAGATACCTCCTTACTCCAGGTAGGGTGCGGTTAAATATATCTTCGGTGAAATAGAAACTTCAGATGCAATTTGTATATTCAACCCTATTAAGGAGTACCATCTAATTTTTTCCTCTAGTACTGTAACTTTGCATGATACATTCATCTCCTCATTTTTATATGAAATGAATTATTTCTTACTACTCATCCACTTTAGTAAACTTATTTGTTCTTAGGTGTTTCCTTAATGGGACTCTCTCACACATATGTACACGTAATCAGGTCCAACATAGGGAGAGGAAAGAGCTATTGATAAAATTTCTAGGGGTTTCCTTGTGCAGGGGATTAATAAAGGAAGGGGTAGTTTAAGGACAGACCCTAGGTCCCTCTTAGATTTCTAGAAGTTGTTTTTCAGGCTGCTGTTTATTACTTTGCTTACTCAAGTTAATTATAGCTCTCCTCCTATATCTATCTGGGTAGACCCAAGTTTTTATAAGGGCTGGTCCATGCACATTTGACTGGTAAAGGAAAGAAAGCATCCTTTTTATTACCACCAGTGCTTGTCTTGTGAGAGATAGGAAACTCAAAGTTAAACTTGAAATCTGTACCTCCACATTGGTCACTTTGTTAATCTGCCCAAATTTTGAGGTCCAATCTGCCTTAATGCTCACCATTAATTCAGCCCATCAGTTAACCATAAGCCCTTTAATAATAGCCCACAGGAATTCCCTGGTAGACACAACTTTCTGGCTTGTTTGGAAATTATACAAGGCCTCCACATAGAAATGGTTGGGACTGTCAACAGACACGCTCTTTTTACCTAGTTTGAGGAGGAAAAAAGGCGGCTTCTGTGCCAGTTTATAACAGCCTCGCTTCCATTTCAGCTGTATCACTGGATCTCAATCCTGGCTGTACATTCGTCACCTGGGGAGCTTTAAAAAATATCAATGTTTGTGCCCCATCTTAGATGCACAGGGGGCAAGGCTAGAGCATCTGAATTAAAAAAAACTTCCCAGGTGATTCTAAGGGTTAGTCAGGATTGAAAAATCACTGAATTTAGGACCAAGAAGATATACTCCTCTGAAAGAGGACATAGGTGATACTTTCAGTGTTACTGTGGTGGGCTGAGATGTTGACGAAGACTAGACTTTCCAGGTCTACTTTTAGAGTCAGATACAGGATAGCCTCCATCTCCCTCCAACCAAGACTTGACCTATCAGAGAGCTCTCTCCTTTCCTTTTATGCCACCTACTGAAATGTGACCTGGCCCAACACTGTGGAGGTTGACCAGACTTGGGGGAGTGGGGCTGGGAGGAGCTCAGCTCACGGTGACAATGGATGAGGTAACTGAGCACGGGTGACACAAGCATCTGGGCCAATAATTGGTTTCATAACTCATTGTGTGATGTTGGGCAAACCACTGAATCTTCCTAGACTCTTTTTTTCCAGTCAAGTACATAAGAGGTAATAACCCCATGCCTACTTCACAGGGCTGTTCGGAGCATCACATGAAATTGTGTCCCTGAAAGCACTTTATAAACTCTAAAGTTTCATATTTCATTGAAGGTAATATTCCCACTTGTGTAACAGAGTTATTTTGAAGTGTCTTGTGTGTTCTTTCTATGGACCAAACACTGGAAAATAATATTTTAATATCTGTAGATGAAACATGAACAGATATGTAGCTCATATTTTGCATCATATTTTCCTACATTTGTTATCACTTATCCCGATGGTAAACCATTCATGAAATCTAGCTACAGGGAACAATTAAGTAAAAAAAAAAGCCAATCTGTTTATTCTGATATTTCAAAGCTAGAACAGAGAAAACCTAAAATATTATATTATCACAAATGCTACTGAATATTTATTGCCCATGACTATGTGTTAGGCATTGTACAATGCAGGCTTAACTTGCATTTAAAGAGATTATAAACTAAAAATAAACTGAAGCACAAATAAATGATACATATTTGAAATCTAAAATGAACTGGAGTTGT
This sequence comes from Hyperoodon ampullatus, assembly GCF_949752795.1. Lineage (NCBI taxonomy): Eukaryota > Metazoa > Chordata > Mammalia > Artiodactyla > Ziphiidae > Hyperoodon > Hyperoodon ampullatus. The sequence goes on along the minus strand of NC_136925.1, from coordinate 62,244,418 downwards.
CACCTAAAACGGACTACTTATGAAGTGGAATTTTTTTAAGAGACTGCTTCGGTGAAAATTTCTAGACTAACATAAGTGGGAAGGAATGGAGAGGCAGCCACCTTCAATCTTTGCTTTGATTTATCACAGTAATGACGAAGATGGATAAACTATGGATTACAGTGACAATTTTGATTGACATATTCTTCAGCAAGGAAGTTCTTTTGTGGATTCAACAACAATAAAAATAAAAACAAACTAAAAATCCTCAAGAATCACATGAAACAAAACAGTTTGATTTTGTAGCTACAGGGCGGGGAAGAATCCATTTTCATGAAGGTCTTCAAATGAATACACTTGCTGAAGGTAATTCAAGGCATGGCTGTAAAGTCTTGAAAGTTCACAGCCTCTTTTTCTTATAGCTCCCTGATCACTCCCATCATTGGAACCCCTCTCTTTCTGCCTTCAGCTAGTATTCTCTTGTTTGTCATCACACTTAGAAAATGATTTGTTATGCATGACTAAAAAGCATCCACAGAAAATACCACCTTAACCATGAGCTGTTTTAATCTATCATTATAGTACCTGTAAAGCCCTCACCATGGGTTTCCAAGGGAACACAAAGCTCATCGTTCTCAAAAGTGAGTGTGCATCAGAATCACAAGGAGTGATGTCGAAACAGATTATCCTGCCCCAATTCCAGAGTTTCAGATTTAATGGATCCCATGTTGGGCCAAAGAATTTGCATTTTTAACAAAATCTCCAGTGATGCTGAAGGAAAACACTTTAAGCACCATCACTTTAGACTGACCTTCTGTGACTTTGTCTTGTCTCCCATTTTATGGATGAGCTACCTGGGGTCCAGGATGCTAAATGACACCCAATACTTTGATAAAAACCTAGGGTTCCTATTCCCAGGCCAATGTTTTTTCTTACTGAGTTCTCTACCTTCATATAATGAGAATGTGTGTTCTATTCTCTCACTTCAAGGTATTCAAATGCATATTTTTTGGTTTCAATTTCTTTTTCATACTGTAACCATAATCTGCAACAATGCACTCCCTATATAATCTGTATTATCCATGCTTTTGCTTTTTATAACCTTTGTTTCTGACCCACAAGCATTTCAATGAAGCAAACTTTCTTCTGTTAATGGAATCTGTTAGTAAATTTCCCCCTAAATCTAACTGAACATTTTAGAAGAGGCATAACCAATATTCAAATCTAATTTGAATTTCACATCTTATTAAACATCTGCTGCTCATGCAATAACGCAACAGCAAACAGGAGGAAGAAAACAGAAAGAAACAAAAGGCCCTGGATGATGCACTAAGTGGGTAGTTCTTGAAAAACCAACATGGACCACTGTAATTGAAGCAACTTTCTAGTGTGAATTTGATTGATATGTTTTTAAGTATCTCATCAGTTGAATCATTAGCTCTCTGAAAATAATTTTTCATTAATTCGATAAATTTTATTGAGGAGCTCCTGGTAGCGGGCACCACAAAACACAAGAAGGAATACAGTGATGGATAAAACAGATACTGTCCTGTCTTCATTATTTCAAATTCTAGTAAGTTTAGTCAGTCATTGGAACCACACACATTTTATCAAGGTCTAATCGATATCCATTAGGTTGGTTGGATTTTCAGTTGGTTTAAACAGAACTGAATTTTTCAGAAGAGAGAGTAAATTAATTTGTATCTTTGTTAGAAGAAAGTGAACTCATATATTTCCAATATAAAAAAAGAGATACCGAGTGCTTTATTCTCGAACTTTGATTATTTAAAAGTAGGCAAGATTACATAAGGGATACATTTCCTTAGTACTGGCAGATAACTGATAAGACAGACCAATCTTAGTTTAGATTGAGATTAATTTTTCTTTCAACAGGCTTAGTTACTATTTTTTGGGTCATGAACCTCCATCCGTCTGTCCTTTCCATAGAAAATACACAGTTCATGAAATAAACAAAACGTATGCCCTTAAAACAAAATAAACAAAACAACAACAATAAAACTCTTATCTCATGATTCACTTGAGATGAGATTTTTCCTGATTATCAACCAATTCTTTGGTTTATAATTCTTTTCACCCACTTGGTCTGAAACTTATATTTCCTTTGAATGCTTTATCCTAAGCGCATCCCTGAAAGGAAGAACGCATTTTGGATCCCCTCTCTTACCCTTCATTTAACACAAAATAATATTGTATATTTGGCCCTTATATTCTTTCTCCTACTCATATTTGGATCATTTAAAGACTATCATTAGAGGCTGAGCTCTTAAAACATAGCATCTTAGGGTCAGAATGGACTGTGGAGAGATCTGGTCCCAAGTTCTGCCTGATTCAAACTCTGCCGCTAGAGTGTCTCTGAAAGAACACTGTCAGTCTGAATGAGTTCAGCGCTGAAGACCTTACTATATAATTTGGGGGCAGTTCTCTTTATTAGAAAGTTCTGTCTTATACTTTTCCAAAATCTACCTCCTTCTAATTTCCACTGAGTCCACTCTGAAACTATAAAGAAGTCAAGGCCTTCTTCAATATGCAAGTCTTCAAGTATTTTCAACAAATACTTGTGGGCTGTGTCCTCTCAGATTTTCCTTCTTAGCTTCAAAGAGCTCTGGTTCCTTCAACATCAATACCGCTTATGATATGATTTCTAGTACTTTGGCTGGTTAATCTCTTTTCTCTAGATGCAGTTCTCCTTTTCTTAATCCACGTGATCTAGAGTGCTTAGATCGGGCATAATATTACAGGGAATAGTACTTCTTTAAGACTTTGTGTAATTCGCAAATGTGATAAGCATGTGTTATGGACTGATTGATTGGGCCCCCTGACCCCCAAATTCATATGTTGAAGCCCTAACCCCCAGTGTGATGGGATGTGGAGATGGGGGGTTGGGGAGGTAATTGGATTAGATGAGGTATGAAGATAAGCCCCTCATAATGGGATTACTGCCCTTATAAGAAGAGACCCCACAGAGCTTGCTCTTTCCCCTTCTCTGCCACAGCAAGAGGGGGTCCTTCTGCAGACAGGCTCTCACCAGGACCTGACCATGCTGGCACCACAATCCCAGACTTCTAGCCTCCAGAACTGTAGGAAAATACATTTCTGTGGTTTAAGCTACCCAGTCCATGTTATGGCAGCCCAGACAGACTAAGACAGTTAAAAAGAGAGGGAAAATATAATTTTGACTGTTTGGTGAAATTACTGCGATTTACTCAACAGATTATTTGAATTTTAAAAATACACAAATACCTTGAAAATCTTGCTTATGATTTGTAATTTTCACTTTGAAGTTCTATGACTGTTCTGAAAATAGACAGCTTTGATATAGTGTTTCCTTCCCTTTTATCACTTACATAATAAATGTGTATGTGTGCATATATGTGTGTGTGTGTATATATACACACATACACACATATGCACACACACATATGTCTTTATTGTTTGTTTCCTGCTTGGCAAATGTTCACCTTCTTATGTATTTATTAGTGAATCAAAGTAGAAAGATGAGTCACCCTTTGTGGAGAAATGTACCTTGTTCAGTTAAAGTGTCTTATTCTTTCTCCTTTGGAAGAAAGAAGTGGGAGTAGTTTTTGCAACCAGGTTACTAGTTCTCATCACTGTGATCATGAACACAGTCTACCTTGGGAGCAGATAAACACCTCCAGTAACAAGTGGGATCTGTCATATGCAAGTTAACTCAACTACCACTGTCCGCGGGGCGTCCAAGGAAGGAAGGCTCAGGTCTGGTTGCCTCTACACACTGCAGTCACAGATACAATGCACGTGTATGTAGTGTTGGAGTCTAATATTAACTGTACAGGGAAATCCCCAATTATCTAAGCTGGGAGCCACACCATTCATCTCACAAGTCGGAGGCCTGGGACTCACACTCAGTACAGACTCCAGAGGGATTGTGCCCCCAATTCCTGTGAATTGGCATCACACCTTATCCTTGCCATTAACTCAGAGGCACTCCTTGCAATTCTGACCAACTTTCACCTGAGCTGAGACTATGATCCTGAGTCATTTAAAAACGGCTAAACTCTGTTCATGAGTGTTCCTCTACATGTGTCAGCCATTAGAGATCTGTTACAAGGTTAAGGATCACTTTTGTTGCTGCGGGGATAGTTTCAGCTACTAGTAAAGATAACCTATTCTGGACAGAGATATTACTTCACAGATATTAGGTCTACACACCCTCCTTTAATAAGGTAGAGCAGCAAGTTCACAGGATTATCATAGCTCCCTCCTAGAAGTTTCCAGAGGTAAATGTACCAACAACAATCTTGTTTCCTCTTCTCACCCCTTCTGCTCCACATGTAACAAGACCGTCCCTAAGATGAGGCAGATCATAGAATGGGGATATTTTATTCTCTTCTCCCCCAAACTGTGGCCAACCTCATCAGATTCTTGGTCTGGGATAGACTGGAACTTTGGGAGGAAAAAACAGGCTATCCTAATGATTAGGACTTTGACGAATAATATAAAACATCTTATTGGAACATCAACATTCAGAATTTGTTTCCTTCATAACACCCCTTTCTGAAAGAAGCTTCTTCAAGAAATTGACATGAGTACAGGTTCACCACATAAAGGAGATTTGGGAAAAATAAGCAGGTAAAGAATTGTGATTGTTTTGTTCTCGTTTCTCCTGTGTTCTTTAGACCTGGCAGATGGAGCTGTCCAGGGCATATTCAGCATCAAATATGAATAGAGTACCTGTGTCACCTTGCTTGGAACCATCAAGTGAGGATGCCGACACTGAAAACATAACCGTATTTTAACTTCCTAAACACTAGCCTGGTCCTGTTCTGTAAGCAAAGCTTGATCAAGTTTCTTTAGTATCCAGTTTGTAAAATGCTTGCTTAACTTGGTTGCCATTACACTTTTCTAAATGTTTTCCCTTAAATAAACTATTTTTAATAAATGGATCCAAAGTCCACCATTTTGCAGTGTTCAGGAAGAACATTTTGGTTTGTTTGGACATTTTCACACAATGCACTCAGAGGAGATGGCGAAAAGGAAAATGTCATCACCTCAGTTACTGAAATTACTCTCATTTTAGAGATATTTTGGTAAACAAGTCAAGGCAGCTCACACAGCCATCAGCCGGTCTTCCCCACATGTATTCAAAACAAGCTAGGTTTGTGTTCTCTGCAGATTCAGTCATTCGAAAGCTTCAGTGACTACGAGGAAGCAGACACTGAACAGAGCTTTGATTCCAGGGTCTCTGGTGAGCAGTATGGGTACCTTCTATAACGTGCAAGGCTGAAATCTCTGCTAGAGAAGTAACTGCATTGTAACTGGATCCCAGGAGTTTTATTAGCAGTGGGAGCGGAGGGGAGTTGAGGGCATCAGCTGGGTGCCTGAGCAACAAGTCTTGCGAACACCCTGCTCTACAGGATCCGGAGATGGAAAAGATGTTCTCCAGGGCTCAGTGGCCCCTGTGTGCTGCTGCCCTGATCAGGACTATCAACAAGGGTGCTTCTCTGAGCCATAAACTTGCCAGTGCTTTGAGGAAGTTTTCAGTTGCTCTGAATACGAAATGCTTAGAATTAAGCCAGGCTTGACTTGAGCTAGCTAAAAGATCACTGGTTCTATTTTTCCTACATTCCAAATCCATCCAGGGGATAGAAATACTTTTGGGCACTCCAAACTGTGTTTATCTGTCTTATCTTTTGTATGGATGCAAGAAATGTGGTTAGATGAACTAAAATTGTCCAGAGCAACTTTACTTTTTATTTTGATGCAGCAACTTTGCCAAAGTGGAGTCTATGTCCGAAGAAATCGTTCCCTTTCGAGATGTGAAAGAGAATCCTTGGACTAATCTTTCTGCTCCTTCCCAGCCCCCGCTTCCCCATCCATTTTCATTTCTCCACCAGTCTAGAAAAATGGTAGAATACTTTGGATCCCCCAGAGTAGTGACATTTTTGGGACTGTCTGAAGACTTCTAGTTTTCTCTCCTACCCAACTGCAGAAAGCTGCAGCCTGGGGGTCTTTGGGGACCCCAACAGCTTGGTTCAGCTCAGCCAGGAGGGCAGATGGCACCATAGGACAGTTGTGGCTGAATAGGGGAAACCAAACTATTTGGAGGGTTTTGTTCATTTCCCAGTGGGGTTTCCCCTCTGAATTCGTGGCAAATACAGTAACACGACACTCTTTCCTTTCAAGAACAGTCAGAGAGAGAGGAATGCAAATGATCAAAGTGTAAAGTTTGGTGCTTAAGCAGGGTTAGCCTGGTAGCAAAAGGGCAGGTGAAACGGGTGGTGGTGTCCAGTTTGCTTATGGAAGACTATAATTTCATTCCATGGCTTCTAAGGGGATGACAGTGGTTCTAGAAATTTCTCCAAAGCTCCTGCCATCTTCCCTTCCATGTAACCTTTGAATTTTTATTTGTTAGTTTCTGTTCTGTTTTCCTTAGGATTGGTGAAGGTTGGGTGGAGCTAGGCAGGTGGGATCAGAGCTGTGTAGCACCAGCCTTAGTGCTCTGAGCTCTCCCCAAGTGTCCACTCTGTACTTCCCCCACGTGATCTCAGCGTACCCTCACAGTGACTGTTTCCATAATTGCAGGTGACGAACCCAGCATGTTACAAGCAAAGAACTTTGTTATCAGAATTGAAGCTCATGTTTGATTCCAGAGCCCAGGTTTGTAACAACTGCAATAAGGAATCATCTTTGCTCTTCTCATTTTTCTTACATTAAACCCCAGTCTACATCTTACTTTCTATATGAAAATTCAATACTCTTTTTTTGGCCTGGAATGGCTCTGGATTGGGTCTGTACAAAAGCCACAACATGCCATGTGAGACACCACTGGTCATTCATCCCATGGGCCCCTTTAATTGACAAATTAATATAAGGATTTGTCAACCAATTTCTGTAATCAGGAGAATTAACTGTTCAAACTGAAAATGTCTAAGTTAGGTCCTAAGTTAGCAGTAACCAGGAGCTATCATTTCTGAATGTGTGCTAGCATCTGCATGACATGAACCTTTTTAAAAATATTGGGAGATTACAATCTGCTTCCAGGTCTTCTGATGAATAACCTTGATGTCTTAGGCAGGGACTCCAATATGCGTCACTCCTTACCTCAAGCAGACTGTTTTATCAACAACGCTGGCTGATGAAAAATCTTCCTGCAATTGTTTTATTCTTATTCAAAGCATGTCACTTTCCCCCATTCCAGCTGGTCTAATAGGTGGATAAAAGAATTGCTAAAAACACACTGCAGGAGCATCTGCTTCTGAAGAAAAACACGCCAAGCTTATCTGCTTCGTTCCTGTTCCTTCAGAATTTGTAGTATATTAAGGAAGTCTATTTTGCAAGAGGTTACTAACGATGGGAGTAAATGCTCTTGGCTTGGCATGCAAGCACACACGTATGGGAAATGAAGAAACTTGAGTAAACACTCAGTCTTGATGGCAGCAACTGATATCTTCCAAGATTTTCAGGCCCCTGGGTGCAAGAGGCAACAAATGCCTGGAGCATTTTGCAATGGATTCCAGGTGTTTATACTGAAGATCAATACATTTTTATCTTTAGGAATCAATGAAATCTTACAGAGTTTGCAGAGAATTTGGGAAGGCTTAAGAGAAATGCCTATAGGATAGTTGGGAAGTATTTTCATTAAAATGCTCAGATATGAGACAGGAAAAAGAAAGCAGTTCTTATTTAGAAAAGTTTAATGCTATGACCAAAGTATTTAAATTGGCTTACACATTTTTTTAACAGGCTTTAAGACAAACTCAGTAGTTAGTTAAGACACATATTAAACCCTGCACTGACTAAGAATTCAGGTGCACAGCCTTGCCCCTCCTTATCCTTCTGCTGGCTGAGTGTTTATATAATGTGGGTAGTTTTCCTCATGAAAATGCTCAGCTGCTATTATGCACATCAAAATGTAGTTCTGAATGTAGGAGATAGATTCTGCATAAATTACCTGGATAATTTCAGCTGGGACATAGCCAGGTCTCTTTGGCTACCATCCGCGGTTCTGATGCTGGTTCAGAACCCCATAGGTATTGCTGAGCCAGCCAGAACCCATGGCTTCTGTAGACTCCAACTGAAATTTGTGCACTTTTACCTGTAATATTTTGAGACAATGGGTAGCACTGTGCCTATCTTGTCTTAAGATTTGTTTTTATCTACTTGCCACAGTGACTGAAATGGCTCCATTAGATATTCATTCCTTTGGGGATATAGCATATTCCCTTAAAGAAAAAAGCAAATATCCAAATATTTCTTAAATATTTTGATTTAATCAATGTTTGCTGATTAAAATACCATTAATGATGTGGATTGGTTCATCACATCTCTTTTCTCCATGAAAACTAGGTGAGAACCAACACTTAGGGATTAGGAGTTCTGATGAGGTGAGTTGTTAGAGGATGGTGAGAAACTAATATTTAGAGAACATAAGGGTGTTCTCGAGAGGACAGGCACCCCTGGATAAACTCCACTCCACGACAAGGGGAGATGAGCACCCAGGGGCCAGAAGAAGGCCATGAAGTTATGTGCTACACTTTGCAGGGAAAAAAAATGGAGTCACTGTATTGGGAAACGCTCCAGCCCATATTCCATAACTGCTATATGGGAATCACAGACCAGCAGCAGCAGTATTACCTGGGGGCTTGTTAAAAATGCAGAATCTCTGGCCTTATTCCAGACTTAATCAGAATTTACATTTAAACAAGATGACCATGTGATCTGTATGCACGTTGAAGTTTGAGAAGCACGGGTCTCTAAGACTGGATTCCTCTGAGTTATGGTGTCATACGTGAACCACCCCCTAATGGGTCCTGATTGGGCAAGAGATGTACACCGGATCCAAGCTGGGCCAATCAAGTTCTCACTCTGTATTTATATATTAAGACAAAAGCAAGTAAGAGACAGGGAGAGAGGGAGAAGCTAACATGTGGACCTCAGAGTCAGAGAAAGCTGGTCTGCAGAAAGAGAAAAAAAAAAACGAAGCAGAGGTTCAGAGAAGCAGACACAGGCTCTCTAATTCCTATTTCCAGTTCCTTCCAAGTCTGGCCAAAAGATTTACTAACCGTGAGTTCCGCAAAGCCCCCCTGGGTCCTTATAATAACCCCTCCTTACTTTGTGCTTAAGCCAGCTTGGCATTATGTTTGATACTTGGGGCCAAGAGTCCTAATAAATAAAGCTGGCATGAGTCTGAGTTGGGTCTAGAAAGGGGAGGCAGGTAGCGGCCAAAATATAACTACAGGTTTGTCTGATTTAGCCCAGGTAGGCACAAGCGATAATATACTCATTATGTGTGAATGCTCCACAGACCTTCTGAACTAATGAATTGAGGTATTGTTCTCAATCTTTTGAAGTGCATTTTTATGCTAATCTCAAGCAATCCCACTTCAAATTGGGAGTGCTTGAGAGATGGTCATCTGAGTTGGCCAGTGTTTTTTAAACTACCCACCACTTTCCTCTCCGTTTCTCTCCTGTCTTACCTCATCCTATCCACTGCTCCTGTTCTTGGCCTCAGCAGCTCTTAGTGATAATAAATTGGTCTCTGTCCCCAGTATGGCCCAATGAGAACTCTGTCAATCACGTTAGAAGACCCATTTCACCTTTGACTAGGGTCTGGAAGCTACTCTGTTGCTACTTTCTCTTTGGTGAGCATAACCTTTAGGGTCTGGGTGAGTGAGAGGTGGCATCCTTTAATGTCAAGAGAAGCAAGCCTGTTTGACTAGTTTTCTGCTTGGGTCTTTGGATATTTGAGTCTATTCAAGTTTTCTTGGTGGAGCTATATGTAACCAAATCTGAATCCCAGCAGAGGGCAAAAGGATTCTGGCCCCTCATCAAATTCCTTCAAGCCTATCTCTTTGGAGCTGGGTGATGCGTCCACCCATCTTCACATGACCAGGGCTGGATCCCCAGACCTATGATCCCATAGTCATCACTGATACTATGAACCTCCCAGAAGTCCCTCTCCCATACTCCAGACTATTCATCTGCTCCAACAGGTTGGCTATTGCCATTGGATTAACCAGAAGCAGGGTGACTCTGTCTCTTTGGACCACATGATGTAGACTGTTGGCTTCTTGCAGGGGCCTGTCCTTGTGCCCTAGCTGATCTCAGCTCCTTTTCTCCCCCATGTTAACCATAATACTGATAGTTGTGACAAGCTGACCTTAAGCTCTATTAGAATACACAGATTTCAGAGGATAGATTTCTCTTCCTCCGTATCTGAACATGCCCATAGAGGTCTAATGCTAGGTAAAGTCACCAATGCCCATTATGTAGTGCTTATATGTAAGGACTTCTAGATAATGAATGGGTAGAGAGTACATGATTTCAGGACCTAATATAGCCTGGGTGAACCAGCAAGAAGCCTAAACCAAGGGAATGTTAATGCTGATATCACCAAAATCATTACTGTATTCCTTGGATATCACAGACTATTTGAGAATCATGAGGACTTTGACTGCCAAAGCAAACAAACAAACAAACAAACAAAAAACCCCAAACAAAAAAACAAATTAGGGAAAATAGCCCAAGAACTGAACTCTAGGTAAAGAAATCACACACGACCTCTGAAACATTTCCTGACATTTGCTGCTGTTTAAAAGATGACTGAAGAAACCTTCCCATTTCACTGTTTATGCTGTCTAGATGCCTTTTCAGAGATCCAGAGAAAGGTATAACAAATGAAGTCTAGAGATCTAAAATGATCCAGGGAAAAGTATAACAAATGAATTCCAGAGACCAAAAAAAAAAACAAAAGAAAAAAAGAATCCTGCATCTTCCTGGAGCTCTGTTGCACATGCTTCCTCTCTGCCCTGCTAACAGGTGTCTTATCACTGTAGGGTCTCCCCTGTGAGAGGTGTGGAACAGAGCTCCCAGAAGCAGTCATCAGAGAAATAGTGAAATTGGCCCCTAAGGACCATTATGAGAGCTGAGAGACTATGGTGATGACCAGAGGACCCTCAAAGCTCCCCCTTTTCCCTCTTCTCCCCCAGATGGTCCAGGAAAGCAAAAGTTGAACTGTGGAGAACACTAGCTAAGGAATAAAGAGTAAAAGTTCAGAAAGAATTAATTTTAAGTTCAATCCTTCTTGATAAAAATCGTCCTAAGGGATTACATAGTTCCCTGCCTTCTATGAGTATGGCGAACTCATTTTAAAATACTCACGGTCCCTGACTGGTGATGGTTTGGCTAACGATTTTTCGACTTTACAGTGGTGTAAAAGCATTATGCATTTAGTAGAAACCATACTTCAAATATTGAAGTTTGACCTTGTCTTGGGCTAGCAATATGCTTGAAGATCCTCTCTTACGATGCTGGGCAGTGGCAGCGAGTGGCAGCTCCCAGTCAGCCACGCGATCAGGAGGGGAAACCACTGATACACTTATAACAATTCTGTACCCAGACAGCCATTCTGTTTTCACTTTCAGTACAGTGTTCAATAAATTACATGAGATATTTAACACTTTATTATAAAACAGGCTTTGTGTTAAATAATTTTTGCCCAACTGTAGGCTAATGTAAGTGTTCTGAGCACGTTTCCGGTAGGCTGAGCTAAAGCTATAATGTTCAGTAGATTAAATGCACTTTGATTTAGAATATGTCCTACTTAGGATGGGTTCATTGGGACATAACCTCATTGTAAGTTGAGAAAGATCTGTAATTTGATTATCTGTGATTTAATAAATGGGTTGTTTTTAGGGCCCCCTATAAATAGATTTCTCTGATGTCTGCCGTGGTTTGGATACTAGAACACTACCATTTCTGACTTCTCTGAGCCTTGCTTTTCAGTAAAAAATCTTCATATAGGGTTTCCCAACGTTACCAAACCCTGCTTTCTGTTGCCATTCACTCCTTTGCCTGGTTGGAGACATCCTCTGTAGGTTACTGTAATATCTCACCACTGTGAGTGAGTCTAGTTCAGGTCCATTTCTTTACTATCCCCGTCCTGGCGATGGTGCCATATTTGTTATGGGAATTATATCGGTTCTCTTGATTTAATTGTTTTCTCTACTCTCACAGCTCCCAAATCTGTAATTTTGAGACCTGTATCTCATTTAAAATCTACCCTAAATTTCTTAAACTTAATTTGGAAGGCTTGGTTTTCCCTTGAGCCCGATACATTGAAAATAGAGATCTTGTCTTCATTCTCCTGACTTTCTTGTCTCTGTCAGAGGCCCCACAGTGATCTGTTAAGGGCATGTGAACACTGTAAGGCTCTCCCTCCTTGGAGAAATTCAAACCTGCACTCATTCTTGTCTGTGATGGTGTTAAATTACATATGGCTCTATCCAAAGGCAGGAGGGAAGGGGCTGGATTTGGGTCTTTAGAGGACCTACTTTTCACTTTCTCCAAAGCTCATACCCTTCCCAGTGGAAGGGAGGTGCTTCTTGTGATGTCCCTCTGGGTGTGAGAGAGCAGAGAGGAAAAGTCCTTGAGGGGAGTGGGGTAGAAACATTTTGGAACATCTCTCTTCCCCCCTGAGAATCCCTAAAGCAGAAGTTGCAAAATGGTGGCCTCGTGAACTTGGCTGCATTGTATTTAAAAGAAAGGAAAATGACATGACCTGCCAACATTTACAAAGCAGGGTATTTGCACAGATACCTGAATTTCCAGATTTTCTTGGAAAACTCGTAGACTTGGCTACGTGAAGTTGGCATTCCCTCCTGGCATCGTGTGCAGGAGCTGAGCTGCGTGCTGCAGGCGGGACAGCTTACTCTCCAGGTGGCCTCAGCACTGCCACTGTGCCTTGTATTGAAGTCACTCAGTTTCACTCTTACACATCACGCCCCTGGCCTGGAGGCATGTGAATGCGTGATCTCCAGGAGCATCCCTGAAGAGGGACGTTTGGAGGTTTGCAAATCCACGCATAGAATCAGCAGCACCATATTTGGAAACAGTAAGAACTTGACACGTGCTTACTGAATTGATGTGATTTTGAATCTTTGGACGAGAAAAGGTTACACGAGGAAGACTCTAGACTTGAATGATAACAGTGATTATATAGCTGTAGTTAAAGCGCTATAAATCTGGATTTTGTTCACGTACAAGAAATGTCTGTCACATATTCCTGACATATTGAGAATACACTTTCTGGGATTTAAGTGCCTTGTTATTTTATCAAGCGTCCTACTAAGAAGTGACAGATGTTTCCCAATCACCCAGCCTATAAAAGAGAGCCAGACCGGTGCATATACAATGCTGACTATTTCCCAGTTTGTTCAATCTGAGCCACTGGGGAGAAATAGTCTATTTTCGTTTCTTTCACCTTACCCAGCAACATCTTTGAATATAAATCACTAAAATTTTCAGCGGTAATTGCCTGGTATCTCAGGGTCAGTGTCTTAGGGGACAAAATGAACATCCATAGAATGAAAATAAGAAAATCTAGTATTTGGAAGATAAAGAGGATGAGATAAAATATATATATGCATTTCGTTCAATTTGAATGAGAGGAAATTGATAGCATTTAAAATATTCCAGGTTTATTTTGAGGATTGATGAAATAATGCGTGGAAAGCACATTGCACAGTCTGGCAACTAGAAGAGTCCAGTAATTGTTAGCTATTGTTAGTTAGTTTATAGATTAGCCTTGCTCTAAGTATCTGAAAAGAACCTGTCTTGAACACTATATTGTTAAGATGTTAGGGGTGATTTAGTCTTGGTCATTGATTAGTGTCACTCTCCAGTTTGGAATTTCCAAGTCTCTGCACGGGGGCTGAGGACCCCTCGGACATGGAGACTGAATCGTCTTCCTGCTCCTATAAGTGGGGCTCAAAGAGCCAGGCAGCAGAAGTAGCTGGTGGTGCCTCAGTCTGGTAATTGTTCTCCATGAGGTGACTAAACTGTCACAATTCTAACGGTCATCTTCTAACAAAACATAATTTATTACAGAAAATGAAAGACAATATTAAAGGGATTAAAATAAGCCCCAAGACCTTGGGTGGAGTGGACAATTGTTTTAATTGCAATTTCTGTGCCTTCCTCTCCCCATACCCTCCCCCCTTCCCACCTTAACTGTGCCAAGAACATCATAGCTGTCATCTATCTGCCTTGGGTTTCCTTTCTATTTAGTCCATCACCAAAGCTCAGGAAAACCTCATGGCTTATTTCAATGAGCTGCATAATTTGATGCAACAGTGGTAGCTAAAATGGTTCACTTTCAACCAACAGAGTACTGATTTATAGAACTGACATTGAACTTATTATTTTTTAAATAAGAGTTCCTACAAAAAAAATACTTCCCATCCAAACAGTTCTAAGACACACAATGTGATTTTTTGCTATTGTTTTTGTTTTGTATTTTTTTTGAGGGGGAGTGATTTAGCAAATAAACACACTAACTTCAAAGATTTCCATCTTGTTTTCATATAACCTAAATGAGATTAGATGACTAGTGATTTATGCTACCACAATCTTCTGTTGCTCCCCACTTTAAATAAAAATATGGTTATAATTAAAATCACATGAACTTGATTTTTTAGCTTCTAAAAAACAAGATGGATGACTTGATGATCACCAAGAGAGGCTCTGGAGTATCCTCATAACATCAAGGCACGCGGCTCTTGAGTTGCATGTCTGGGGTGTGCGTATTGTCCATTCACTAAGGCATTAGAGCACAGTCTCCATTAGAGTGGAAACAATAACCACAGCAGCGGCAACAACCAAACAATCACCAAAACTCACACTTACATAAGGCTTTGTAGTTTGTGAACTACTTTCACTTGTATTTTTATTTGCTTTGGACCTCTCAGAAGCCTGGTGGGGTACGTGCCATGGGTACTCTGGTTTCCATTTCTGATGAGGAAACTAAGGCTCAGAGAGTCGAAGGGACTCCCTCAGCATCGTGCAAAAAATAAGTGGCAGAGTTAGAACGTACTATGTCTTTTGAATTCTGATCCAAGGATCTTTTTACTCTAACCCTGAGACTCAATCATGTCACTACTTTCTGGGGTTTAAAATAAAATTTTCCTGTCATACAGAGTGAAGTAAGTCAGAAAGAGGAAAACAAATACCATATGCTAACACATATATATGGCATCGAAAAAACAAAAAAAAAAGGTCATGAAGAACCTAGAAGCAAGACGTGAATAAAGACGCAGACCTACTAGAGAATGGACTTGAGGATGTGGGGAGGGGGAAGGGTAAGCTGTGACAAAGTGAGAGAGTGGTATGGACATATCTACACTACCAAATGTAAAACAGATAGCTAGTGGGAAGCAGCCGCATACCACAGGGAGATCAGCTCGGTGCTTTGTGACCATCTAGAGGGGTGGGATAGGGAGGGTGGGAGGGAGGGAGACGCAGAGGGAGGGGATATGGAGATATATGTATATGTATAACGGATTCACTTTGTTATACAGCAGAAACTAACACACCATTGTAAAGCAATTATACTCCAATAAAGATGTTAAAAAAATAAATAAATAAAATAAAATTTACCTCTGGACACTGCCCATTCCCATGTCAGGGCTTTCACACATGTTCACATACTGTTCTCTCTTCCTGGAATGCTCTTTCCCCAGTCATTAAAGTCGACTCCTGCCCAGATAGGGTCTGCCTCAAACAGTGCCTCCTCTACTGTTTTAGTTTGCTGCTATGACAACATAACACAAACTGGGTGGCTTAACCAACAGACATTTACTGTCTTACAGTTCTGGAGGCTAAAGTCCAAAATCAAAGGGTTGATTCCTTTGTGGGCTATAGGGAAGGGTCTGTTTTAGGCCTCTCTCCTTGATTTGTGGATGGCCATCATCATATTCATATGGCATTACCCCTACAGAGCCATATCTGTGCGTCCAAATTTCATTTTTTTTTTTTTTTTTGCGGTACACGGGCCTCTCACTGTTGTGGCCTCTCCCGTCGCAGAGCACAGGCTCCGGATGCGCAGGCTCAGCGGCCATGGCTCACGGGCCCAGCTGCTCCGTGGCATGTGGGATCTTCCCGGACCGGGGCACGAACCCGCGTCCCCTGCATCGGCAGGCGGACTCTCAACCACTGAGCCACCAGGGAAGCCCCAAATTTCTTTCTTGTATAAGGACACCAGTGATACTGGATTAGGGCCTACCCTAATAATCTCATTTTACCTTAATTATCCCTTTAAAAACCCTGTTTCCAAATACAGTCACATTCTGAGGCACTGGGGTTAGGACTTCAACATATGAATTTGGGGTGGGGGACACAATTCAGTCCTGAACACCTGCCTCCTCAACGCATGTCTCTCTCGACCCTTCAACCTCCTGCTCCCATCTCAGTCAATGGCATCACCATTTATCCAGTTGCTTCGGCCAACGCTTCACAATTCTCTCTTTTCTTCTGTTTCCTACATCCCATTCACCAGTTAAGTTTTATCAGCTCAACCTTCAAAATACTGCCTGATTCCAAACTTCTCACTACCCCACTACAGCTTTCCTAGCCCAAACTACTAATCTGCTTCAACTAACGTCATCATTTGTTCCCAGCGGTCACATATAATCTATTTTCTGCACAGAAGCAAGTGTGACCTCTTTAAAACACAGGTTATGTCATGCCACTCCCTGTTCAAAACACTGCATTTAGAATAAGATCTGAACTTTTTGTCATGGATGAAAGACCTGCTACTTAAAATGTGTTCCTGAGATCAGCACTATCAGTATAACTTGGGGGCTTGTCAGATACATGGAATCTTGGGCCCCGTTGAAGACTTACAGACACAAAACCAGCGTTTTAGTAAAACTCCCAGGCGATAGGTGTACTTTTTTTTTTTTTTTCGGTACGTGGGCCTCTCACTGCTGTGGCCTCTCCCGTCGCAGAGCACAGGCTCCGGACGCGCAGGCTCAGCGGCCATGGCTCACAGGCCCAGCCGCTCCACGGCATGTGGGATCTTCCCGGACCGGGGCACGAACCCATGTCCCCTGCATCGCAGGCGGACTCCCAACCACTGCGCCACCAGGGAAGCCCGATAGGTGTACATTTTAAAGTTTGAGAAGCACTGGCCTAGAGAAGCCTGTAGGATCTCCCATGTGTGTCTTCCAACTCAACTCCTTCCCACCACTCTTACTCCTGTTCTTCCCATTCCAGACTCCAGCCTCGCTGTTCCCATCCCTTCCTGGCTCCCTCTCTCTGCCTGGAATGCATTCTTAGAGACGACCCTATCTCCATCTCTCCTATCTCCAAGGCTACCTCCTCCATGTCACTCTGTCTCCTCCTTATCCTGCTTTGTTCTTCCTGCATAGTGTCTATCACTATGCAGTGAAATTGAGTAAGTATGTGTTTACCTAATTTTTATTTAGTTCCATCAATCAAATGTAAACTTCACGAGATCAGAGATCTGGCTTACTTTACTCATGGCTATTTTCTCCTAGGCAGAGAAGAATGGTTGGTACTCAATAAACATTTGGTGAAACAATAAATATCTGGACTTTTGGTACGAGATAGGTCGTTGTTTTGGTGCTGATTCAATTAATTATTTTCTTTAGTAAACACTCAGCCTACTGTTGACTATAGCATGGCATTTTACCAATTTATCACTCTTCATAATTATCCCACTTGGGTTATTTTTCTTCTCTTCTCATCCCATCTCCCCTCCTTCCTCACTGGAAGAGCCATGGGGTTATTTTCCATTATACAGTACATTAAGAATGGCTGGGAATGATAAAACAGGCAGCTTCTACTAAACTTTCCAAAACAACATGAAATAATATAGGCTTAATAATGATTTTATTGTACGGTAGTTACTGGCTAGAACTTCTGAACTTGAAGTTTTTGAAATCTAAGAAAATTTTAAAACTCCCATCTTACTATAAGATCTTGACAGTAAACTCAGCACAGATGGTAGCAACGTTTCAAGCTTTGCTTACAAACGAGTGACCTTATCTTTTGATCTGTGAGACCCCTTTGCTCATTAATGAGCCAAGGAAGATTCCCAAATACAATTAAGTACCAGTGAGTTCTGATTACTTCTTCCTTACAGAGAAGATTCTTTTTAAAGCTATCCCTAGAAAAATATATATTTTAATACATGTATATGATGCGTAGGAAGAGGCCATTTTAAATTGAGATTCTTGAGTCATTTGTTTCAATATGAATTTAAATCTGCTTCGGTGTGGTCAAAAGCAGGCCTTTCTTCAAAAGCCACAGTATTCTTGCCAAGTCTTCTGAACAGAATATTTCTTCAGAAGTCACTGACTTTCTCTTTTCTCAACTACCTTGGCTTGGGGATTTGCAGTCTCAGAGGCCTTCAGGTCCAGCCCAAGTGGCCTTGGCTCTCTTTTGTTCTCACTTATGTCTTTTCTCACGTGATGTCTTGCTGTTGCCTCTTTATCCCAGTGTTCATTCTGCCAAAAGCTTTCCTATAGCATCAATGTATATTTTTGAAAACAGAGATAAGCCAAACCATTCAATTTAATACAAATTAAGCATCAGTGATTTTTAAAAAGGACAAATATGGACATAGACCCTAAAAAGTTAATTAGGAAATTTATTCCAGGGATATTTGCTGGCCAAGTCTGCTAGTGGCAGTGCCCGATGGCAGAAATGTTGTCACTTCTGATCCCAGATCACAGGTTTCAAGACTGTCTCCTTCAGATCATTGTCTCAGCTTTTTGAAAGGTGAAATATTGGTGATGGCAAGTCTGTTCAGTTAGTTCTCCTTCACTGAAGGTAAACTACAGTGAAAGCTAGTTCACTCAACTACCTTACCTGGGTCTAGACAATCGTTTTTTCCCATGTGCTTTACTCGTACCACTTTATCTTCAAACTCATAAGCAATGTAGTCAAAGTAGGAGTTGGTTAGGGGGTTGTTCGGAACATTTGAAGGACAAGGCATTTGAGACAGAGAGACATTGTGACATAGTTCTTAGGGGAAGAGGCAGGACATGAAATCAGGTCTCTGGATTCTCAATTTAACACATCCATTAGAGTTTTCTGGGCCCATGAGTGCTTCACCAGGATTAGCATGAAACAACTCAGAGGGGATGGCCAGGTCCTGGGCTGATGTGTGTCCATGAATATCCACACATTTTTAAGAAAAATGCCACTGCAGGGAAGGGACCAATCATGCCCCATTCTCTGCTACTACAGCCTTTAGCTTTAGAGCTGAAGGGGCGGGTGGTATAATGCTAGAAAATAAGAAGGTTGGGGAAGGGGGACATCACTCTTTCTTCCTATCTCTGCTACGAAGCATTAGTTCTAGGATTACAGTAGATGCTCAATTATTGTTGGCTAAACTGAACGGACAACTGTATATTGTGTTTTGGGACTCTTTCTCTGAGTTACGTTATACTGTTTTGTCTTAAGAAATTCTCACACATCTTTCTTTTGAGGTAAAATTCAAGTGAATGGGAGCGGAAGAATGATGGTATTCTCATTTTCTAACTGAATAAGTCAAAGAACACATTGGCATCTGTCCATGGCTCTCAGACAAAGTGGGCTTCAGAGAAGCCAAGTCCGTAACGACGTACTTCATCCTCCTTCTCAGGGCCCACGTTGCAACTCCAGGGGGCGCCATTCACATTCCAGTCTAGGTAAAGGGCACGGTGGGGCTTGTGGGTGTGCCGCCTTCCAAGAACCCGGTGTCTCCACTCTTTGCCATAAGACTCTCGGGCCTTGCTTAACTCTGTTAGTATTTGTAGATACTTATTTTATTTTTTTTAGCTTTTATTTTTTTAATTTATTTTTTTAACATCTTGACTGGAGTATAATTGCTTTACAATGGTGTGTTAGTTTCTGCTGTACAACAAAGTGAATCAGCTATATGTATACATATACCCCCATATCTCCTCCCTCTTGCGTCTCCCTCCCACCCTACCTATCCCACCCCTCTAGGTGGTCACAAAGCACCGAGCTTATCTCCCTGTGCTATGCGGCTGCTTCCCACTAGCTATCTACCTTACGTTTGGTAGTGTATATATGTCCATGCCACTCTCTCACTTAGTCCCAGCTTACCCTTCCCCCTCCCCGTGTCCTCAAGTCCATTCTCTATGTCTGAGTCTTTATTCCTGTCCTGCCCCTAGGTTCTTCAGAACCTTTTTTTTTTTCAGATTCCATATATATGTGTTAGCGAACGGTATTTGTTTTTCTCTCTCTGACTTACTTCACTCTGTGTGACAGACTCTAGGTCCATCCACTTCACTACAAATAATTCAATTTCGTTTCTTTTTATGGCTGAGTAATATTCCATCGTATATATGTACCACATCTTCTTTATCCATTCATCTGTCGATGGACACTTAGGTTGCTTCCATGTCCTGGCTATTGTAAATAGAGCTGCAATGAACATTGTGGTACATGACTCTTTTTGAATTATGAAAACACTTACTTTTAAAGATAATAGAAAAAGGAGAGTTTTCCCTTTCCTTTGGTTTTTAATGAAACTGGTTTCCTGAGTAGACCATTAACTATGATTCCAAGCTACTATTTAGGAAAGTAAAGAGTCTAAGAGGGAAACGAAACAGAGATAGGTCCTTCCATTAAAAAAAAAAAAAAAAAAAAGCCACTCTAAAGACAAGTTAAATAAAGAAAGAACTCCCTTAAGGAGGGAAAATTTTCTAGAGATGAGATTGCCCATCACCTTTCTTTTCTAAATCCTAATCACTTTAAAGTGATACTTCCTCTAGTTGAATTTTCTAAGTTAGATGAACATTAACCATTTCACATATTTGGAGCATGTATGTAATATACGGTGTTAAATCTGTTCACCGTTATTTTCCTAAATACGTCCTTTCAAGTACCCATTTTAGGACAATGGGAATATACTTCTCCAAAACCATAATGCAAGCACCCTTTCCTTACTTTGTTATTTTTTAAAACGAACATAATATATCCAGTATTTTAAAACGGAAGTCAGCTCATCTGACACCAGTGCTCAAAAATTTCTGATGGTTCCTCCTCTCCGGCTGAATAAATCCAGAGGCCTCACAGTGACTCACAAGGACCTGGCTCCCAGGGCCTCTCAGCTCCTCTTCCTCATCCCTGGGCCTCTGCACACGCCTCTCCCTCTGCTCCTTGGGTTGTCCAGGCTGCCTGCTGCTTCAGGACACTCTTCTGCAGAGCCTGGCTATGCTCACCTCGGGGAAAGCTTTGGCAGCTCTAGTTAAAATCTGCACCACCGCTTCCACCCCTTACCATCTTTACCCTACCCTTCATAGGCACCCTGCCTTATTTCTTCCTTAGTAGAATTTCTTCCACTGTCATCTTTAAAATTAAATATAAGATTTATATTATTTACAGCCCATCTCTCACCCTCATATCCCCCTAGAATCTAAGTTCTGTTAGGTAAGGAGTTTTGTCTGTTTTACTGACTGCTGTTTTTCTAGTGCACAGCAGAGTGTACACACTTGCTAGGTACTCAATACCTATTTTTGTTGGACAAATCAGCATGATCAGATCATATAGTTATACAATATTATGTTTTATAAACTCTGGATTGACCAGGTTCATATTATAAGCAAAATGTCACACAATTTTTTATTCCCTAATCATTAACTTATAAATGTAGATTAGAAATCTTAGTAGAGTGCTACTGTTTAACTCTGCCCTTTGTCATGACAATGGTTATGGGTGCTATTTAGAAGCTGTGTATTTTTAGGGAAGTCACTGAATTTCCTTCCAGTGGATGGTTTACTTTAAAAATGAACGCAGAAAACCCTTTTTATTTGAAAAACAGATGGATTGCTAAAGGGGTCACAACACATTTTAAGTTGCCTGTGAGAAGACAGTAAATGATAGAGCCTGAGCAAACGCTCGCCTGTCTCTTAGTTCTCAGAAAAGCTTGACACCAAGGTCCTGTCCCTGGACAGTCTCTGAGAGCCTCTGCGGAGCTCGCCGATGCACCACTACACACTGCTTTCAGCCTCCCCCCATGTATTTTTACCCCTCTTTAATGTTTTTTTTTTTTTTTTTTTTTTTTTTTTTTTTTTTTGTGGTATGCGGGCCTCTCACTGTTGTGGCCTCTCCCGTTGCGGAGCACAGGCTCCAGACGCGCACGGTCAGCGGCCATGGCTCACGGGCCTAGCTGCTCCGCGGCATGTGGGATCTTCCCAGACCGGGGCACGAACCCGTGTCCCCTGCATTGGCAGGCGGACTCTCAACCACTGCGCCACCAGGGAAGCCCTCTTTAATGTTTTTAAAGTTACCAGAAGCCCCCCTCCACACCCCCGCCCCAGATGTACGTAACTTCCGCCACAATCAATATCCCTCATAGAGGGGTACATTTGTTACAATCAATGAACCAACACTGACACACCATCATCACCCAAAGTTCCAAGTTTACATGAGATTCATTCTTAGTGTGGCACATTCTGACTTTGGACAAATTTATAATGACATGTATCCACCATTATACAGAGTATCTTCACTGCCCTAAGGTCCTTCTTTTATGTTTATGTTTTTCTATTATAAGAGTAATACACACTTGACATACACACACACACACACACACACACACACACACTTCCAAAAAATACAAATAAATAAAAGTAATACATGCTGATGGTAGGAAAGCTGTGAAATGCAGAAAAATATGATGAACCAAGTAAAGTTAACTTTTTTCCTACCACTAAAAATTATACATGCACGTATGCAACCTTTCACATTTGGAAAACCACAGTATATATGTAGTTCTTTAAATAGCTTTACATCAGCAGAATCTTCCTTTATTTGAGACAGACTTTAGGACACTCAGAGCCATTAAACATTTCTCCAAATACTGCAAGTAAACTAACTGGTGGTGCAAAATAACTACCTACATACCTTTATTCCCTTAGACAAAAACCTTGTGGTTTTTGGGTCCCAGCTGAGAAGAAAGGAACAAAATAGAGATCTTGAACTTGGAAATGGGCAATTGCCTTTGTTCGTTTTTAGCCTAATGAACGCTGCACTCTCTTGAAATAACTGAAACACTTCTTGGTACCACCTCAAGGGGATCTCTGGGGTGAAGGCAGACTACGTGTGTGCGTGTGTGCATGTGTTCCTGCATGCATGTGTATCTGTGTGTATGTTACATCTTATAATCCTGAGAACCTAAGGAAGTTCCACAATGTTTTGTTCTTCATTGTTCTATAGCATCTGTGCAATGAGCTCTCTCCCATCCCTGATGCAATGGGCTCTTTAGTGTGTTTGTTCTGGAAGGCTTCCATTTGCCACAGAACCACAAACCTCAGTTATTTGACTTTCATATTGTTTTGTGACTTCTGTGCTATTTCATGGGCTGTGTTTCAAGGGATGGCACTTTATTTTTTTTTATTATTTAAAAAAATTTTTATTGGAGTATACTTGATTTACAATGTTGTGTTAGTTTCAGGTGTACAGCAAAGTGATTCAGTTATACATATACCTATATCCACTCTTTTTTAGATTCTTTTCCCATATACGCCATTACAGAGTATTGAGCAGAGTTCCCTGTGCTATACAGTAGGTTGGATGGCACTTTAATCTGTGACACAAGGCACAGGATTGCTGGGATGACATGCATTTTGCAAAGGGAATGGCTGATCTCAGAAAGTCCATTTGTTTGGGAGAAGGTGACTCTGTGAGAGAGAATTCAGTAAAAGCCCAACTCATCTCCAAGATGCAGCAAACGGAGCAGTGGTTACCCCAAGGTACAGTTCATGTTACAAACACCTCTTCATCTATGTCTAGTTCACCACCAGAATAAGTTTGGCACTTGTCAGGTGTAGGTTTTAGTAAAGCAAACAACAATAAAAAACTATCTTTGTATCCTTAGAAATCAGAAAAACTGCCTAAAATCTCTCTTATTACAAAATGAATGCTTAATTTTTGTTGAACACTTGAAAAATATACAGAGACAAAAAGAAGGGAATAAAAATCATCCATTATCTCAACATCCAGGTAGCCAAAAACACTTCTTGAGTATTGGGAAATTATAATTCTCTCTTGAGTATTGGGAAATTATAATTCTCTCATGTGACTCAATTCTGATATTGACCAATGGTGATCTTCCTATTTCCACCTGGACATACCCAATACTGAGAGAAACTCATAAAAAGAGCAAAATGAAAACGATTTGTTGCTTCATTCCTAAAGCAAGTGTGAATAAAACCCACAAAAACAACATATGAGGGTTAAACTTAGAATCACTATGGCTATGTGATTTCATAGTGAGGGACTAGCCTCATGAATTTTCAGAATTAGATGCCTTAATTATAATTTTCTAGTATAACTTCTATTTTATAACTTTAGATCTGTAAAAATGATAGTTGTGTATTTTTTAGTAAAAGAAAAAAAAGGAAATTATTTATCTCAACAAAAAAGAGTTTTTATTTATGAACTGGGGTTTTGCTGTGGGTGGGGAAGGATCATTTGTGGGATATTTAATTCCAAGTGGTCAACAAAGAATAACTGCTTGTTTGATTTAAGCAACAAACTCCATCATCTCATTAATGTTCATTGATAATCAAAAAATTAAATATACCTGTTTTATTACTACTATTATCAACGTGATGATTTGTTTACATAAATGCTAATCATGATCTTCATTAAAGGCTATTACATGAAATATTGTTTGTATTGAGTTGAACAATGATTTATGCATTCTAACTTTTGCTCAATGATAATTATCGAGTGTTAAATTGTTTATGGGACTTTCATACACAGCTGGTGGGAGGGTAAGTGGGTACAGCCACTTTGGAAAACTGTTTGGCAGAATCAGTCTAAGTTGAATATGGACATGCCCTATGACCCAACAGTTGCAATTCTAGGTAAGTACTCAAGAGACGATGTGTAATTTTGTGCACAAAAAGACTTGTACAAGAATGTTCACAGCAATATTATTTGTAACAGTCCAAAACTAGGGAGAGCCAAATGTTCATTACCACTAGCATTAATAAATAGTCACATGCACATACACACACATAAACTGGAACAGTCTACAGCTGTGGTCAGAAATCATTTTCTGTAATATGTTAGACTATGGAAATCATATGCTCTCTAACACAGCTACTCAACTCTACCAATGCAGTGCAAAAACAGCCTTAGACAATATATAAATGAATGGCAATGGTTATATTCTAATAAAACGTTATTTACAGAAACAAGCAACAGGCCAATTTTAGCCCATAGGTCATTATTTGCTGATCTCTATTCTGTAACAAAAAAAAAAAAACAGAGAAAGAATGAACTATAACTGTGTGCAACAGCATGGATGAATCTCATAGACAATGTTGAGTTAAAGAAGGTAGACAGAAAAATATATATACTTTTTGATTCCATGTATAAAAATTTCAAAGTTAGGGAATAGTGATAGAAGCCAGTGAATTAGTATGGATCTTTGGGAGGTGATGTCTGGGAGGAGGTATGTGTGAAGCTGTCTAAACTGATCTGTGTGGTTTTACATGCATGTGTTAACTCTGCAAGAATTAATGAGGTGTACACCTAAAAATTGGATATTTATCATAATTTAAGCTATATTGCAATAAAATAAGAAAAAATTTTCTATCTAAATATATCAGTAGCTAAACAAACTAATAGCAGGGGAGTTAGAAGTGTCAATAAATATGCAAACTACAATTTCAATTGTTGAGGGATATCAGGCTATTGATAAATATAAGCTTGGACACATGTACACATATTAGTTCATATATACCAATGTTAAATACATTAATTGAAAACTTGCTCTTTTAAAGATGCTAATGCATCTTCCAAGAAGTTTTCCCTAAAAGAAAGTAAAGAAAATTGACACGCATAGTCAAACTTTCTTTTTTTAAAAAAAATCAGACACTTCTCCATTTCCAACAGTACAATTGCTACAGGGAAAAAATTCTTTATTTATTGTAATGGCCTAAAATTTACACAACTCTGTGTGGTTACAAGTCTGAGCCCTGACCCTGAACTTCTGGAGTCTAGGCAGGCGGATTAGGTTTTGAGAAATGACTGGCTCCTTCTCCTACTTGACACTCAAAGCTGCTTTCAATCTTAATCGCCTATGAAAGCAACATCTGAAAAAACTAAGCTCCTTCAAATATTGAGAGATTTGCTTTAGCCTCTGTGATGACCAAGTTCCAAATGTCTTTGCTAAATTACCCACAATGTGACCATAGTCATTCATATACTGCTTCCCAGAATCATCTTGGCATTTCATTATCGACCATGTTGTACGCATGATCCATGAAAGAAGACTCCTTGACACAAAAAGTGAAACAGCAGGCAGAGGACAGTACCTTTTCCCACTGACTGCTTGGTAGAATCAATTATTAACAAACCTGTTTTATAAAGAAAGTAGTAATTCAGGAATAAGGTGTTGTACTTTTCCTGAGAAAATGTATTTTTGAATTCAATATCTACTTCCAAAATGTTCAACTACATTTTCCCAAGTATTTGATTTTCTAAAAGAAGACAAAATATTGAAATGCGTTCTCTTGACATTGCAATATAATTTTATGGTTTTAAAATTTTTTTCCAGCTCTACTGAGGTACAATTTAAAGAATGTATATATTTAGGTTGCACAATGTAATCTGTTAAAGATTTATGACCTGATGGTTTAACATATACATATATAGCGAAATGATTACTACAGTGAAGTTAATTAGCACATTCATCACTTCACATAGTTACCATTTTTCTTTTGTGGTAAGAATACAAGATTTGCTGTCTTAGGAAATTTCAAGTACACAGTAGTCTTATTAACTATACTCACTATGCTGTACATTAGAACACTGTAACTTATTCATCTCATAACTGGAAGTTTGTATTGATGGAAGAAATTTTCACATATTGAGGTATGGGGAAGTCATTCTGGCTTATACATGATTTAACTTGAACTTTTGGCTAACCAAAACAGCCTGTTTGTGGCCTATTAAACATGCATTGTGCATCTGTTTGAACCATTAAAGAAAAGAATGCATTTAAAAATCAAAATGGAGTAACTGTGGTTCAGGCACCCAAAATGGAAGTAGGTGGCCATGGTGGATGTGGTTTCAGACATGTTCCTGTATTACTGAGAACTTGAATATTTTGAACTGCATCAGACTCAAGGACATCACCAGCTGTTCTCAAAACAATATCTGCTAGCAGATGCCAGCTGCAACCTCATAGTCTCAAGGTCTACCCTTGTAACTATGCAGTCATTTCCAACCCCAATCCTTGCTTAATAAGCACTCTTACTTCTTGCCAGCTCCAATCC
Organism: Hyperoodon ampullatus; assembly: GCF_949752795.1. Classification (NCBI taxonomy): domain Eukaryota; kingdom Metazoa; phylum Chordata; class Mammalia; order Artiodactyla; family Ziphiidae; genus Hyperoodon; species Hyperoodon ampullatus. The sequence goes on along the minus strand of NC_136925.1, from coordinate 62,217,329 downwards.
TAATTCTTGACAAATGACTTATACAATTTTGTGGGTTTTACCTTTATAATCTCCCCCGCATTTTGTAGTCTAGTAGAACACAATTCAAGTACTTCCTGAATCTGTGCAATATGATTTTAGAAAGAAGCTTGGTATGGGAAATATTTTTATAAACTTACTATACATATTGCAGAAACTCTCAGATTTGTAGTTTATGATGATCACTGAACAATGAAGATACTCATGTTCTCCAACCTTATGGAATTCTATATCCTATTAACATTTCTGGCATTATTTTCTTATACTTATGAATGTGAGGGTCTCTTTCGGAATGAAGTTTTCTGCTGTGCCAAATAGAATTAGAACCCTCAGAGTCCAGAATTTAGTTAAAGGTAAAATGACAATATACAAGATTTCATAATGTTAACTACCTCATTAGGTTACATGCCATAAAACATTTTAAATGTTGACTATACAACAAATGTAGTAAATGCATATGTGGTTGACTACCCAAACGTAGGCAAAAGCAAATTCTTTGCATTTTCTTATTGTTATATATAACATACCTTTACATTTGCCTTTAAGATTTTTGCAGTAAAAAATCAGTAATTAATTTTGATAGTATCCAAGCTAGCTTCACAAAAGTTGAAAACTTGCATTAATCTGTCAGTGTAAAAGCTTTGGGCTTATGGAAACTGAGCTTTCTTTACCACCAGTTAGCTGTCTCGTTGGAACTGATATCCTGGCAAGTTAATAAAATATCTTTTGACATTTAGATATAAAAAAATCTTATAGCTCAAAGACAGCAATTGATATAATGGGAGCAAACATTTATTTCATCTAAAATTATCTTTTGGTATATCTTTTATAATATATATTACATTGTCTCATTCTTTGAAAATTTCTATATTTGTGAATGTTTATAATCTATATACATTAGGAAATATTATATACTACAGCTGGCAAGGCAGGTGGTTTGAGATTGACAAGTTGGGACCTCTTAAGCCATGCTGAATAGCTAGCTATCATGAATAATTTGTCTGTTAAAAAGATTTAAATATTACAGTGAAATACAATTATAATCTGTATTCCTTCCAGCAAAAAGCCCAACATTCTTTCTGGGTCAAAACAGAGGTAACATTGTCTCTGGAACATTATAAAAAATGCAGTTTGATGTATACAAGCATTCCTAGGGGGACTCATCCTGAGAGCAAAAAGCCTTTGAATGAAATTTGTGAGAGGGGAAAGTGAACCGGAGAAGGAGCAGCTGAGGAGGAAGAGGGAGCTTGGATGTGATTGGCCAGGGGTGGGCCCAGCTCAGGAGACACTGGTACTGTCAGAGCTCAAATGGCTTAGCACCTTTGGTCTCCTTGACAACTGGGAAGTACAGGTGGAGGCCTCCCCTTTACGAAAGACAAGTCAGAAAAGAGAGTTCTTGACGCACCATGAGGTCAGAGGAGGACTTAAGAGGAGAATACATAACCTTACACTTTTCTTCTATCTTCCTTCTGAACTTTTTGGGTGCTTCTTTGGAGTTTTAGGCCAATTCTGGGTGCTAGGGACACAAAGATATTTAAACAAAATGGACACCTGCTCCCTTGAAATATGCAGGCTAGATGGAGGAGTGGAGAAATAATTCAATATTTGCAGTATGAGAGAGAGGGGCTTGTGAATTAGGGTCAAGGAAGGCAGCCCCCTGACCATTGCAGGAGAAGCAGGCATCTAAAGGAGAAAAGGGTAGGGTGTCCGTGAACAGGGAGCAATTACTTTCTGAAATGCGTGTTGGAACACATAGCTTGTGTTTTACATTTTATTTTTAGTGAGTGGACATTAGTTCATAAATTCTAACCTTAGAACTGCTTCAAATAATTACCCATTTACCCCTCTTGAGTCGGTTCTTTCTCATTTCCTTCATTAATTTCAGACCTTCACCTACCACTTTCTGCTTGCCTCCGCTACTCTCCTTACTCTCCTCAGAATATCATGCTTTCTTCTTAGAAAGAAGGGAAACAGTTAGATGGATTAGTCTCAGTTTCTGCCCTCAGACATGTGTCACCCTGAGAGATGTGTCTCTATCCTTACACTTCCTTGTCCACCATCACCACCTTCTCCCGGTCACAGTGTGAGGGGGGTTTAAGGCTCACAATTACTCTCTTTCTCTTCAGAAATATCCAACCACTTCCTCTACTTGCTCTTTCCTCTCTGCATCAAAATATCCTCAAACCTTTCCCATCTTGAGAACTCCTTCCAGGCACTGTCAGATTACCCACCTTCCTTTCTGAGACAAATTTCTTGAGAGAGTAGCACCCCTCCTCGGTTCTCTTTATTTAGCTCCATGCCACCCTCCTGACCCTTTGCCCTTCCACTAGTTATGCTCTTGTTGATATTATATTACCTTCAGGTTGCTCAGTCCAAGAACACCTTTTAGGCTTGATCTCATTTGACCTCTATGATATTTCACATTTTTAGCATGACCTTCCTTTGAAAGTCTTTCCTCTTGACCAAGATGATAGCATTCTGTTTTTCCTTCTGTTTCTCTTAATCTTAATCTCCTACCTATTTAGGCTTCTTCAGACTCCTCTTGAACCTGCCCAACTCTCTAGTGATGCTTCCAGGTGTTCTAAGGTGCATCTCCATCTCACTCCTCGCCTTCCCCAGGGTGTCATCATCGTTGATATGTAGTCACCACTGCCTACCAGCAGATCACTCTCCTGAGCTCCAGACTCCCTTCTGCACCTGAGAAGTCCTTGGGCATCTCAGTGTATTGTGCCCAAATTTAACTCATCATTTCCCCCAATTGCAAATCTGATTCTTGAATACTCTCCACTGGGAGTATGTGGGGGGAAACACATCTCTATCTGTTCTCTATCTACTTAGCTGTATTCCCTACATTCACTCCATTGTAAAGTCCTATCATCCTCTCTCAAAGTCCGCTGAATCTCATACCTTCTGTCCTCCCTGACATGGTCTTAGTTCAGGCACAGACTCATCATTTCTTTCCTAATTATTGCTGCAGTTCCTTAAGCTGGTTTCTTTCTTCAGTCTTGTCCTCCTCCAGTGCATTCTCTATTCTGACCAGGTGAGCCCTCTAAAACCTGTATTTCACATTGTAGCTCCCCTGCTTAAACATCCCCTAAATGGTCTTTACCCTGTTATAAGACCCCTTATAATCTGCCCCACCTTCCTCTCCACACTGATTATCTTATCATTTCTTTCCTCTTATTCTGTTCTCCAGGTATAATGACTTCCAGTTTCTCTAACTGGTCACATTAAGCATCCTGTACCTGCTGCTCCTGTTACCTAGAACTGCCAATGCCTTTCACAGCAGGCTGCCCTCTTCCAGCCTCACAGGGCTGTGAGCTGCTTCTCTTTGACACTCAGCTCCTTATCACCACTTGCACAGACCTGTCCTGACACCTTTCTCCCTCCCATAACACCCTGGCCCATCCTTATTATGGTTTCTCATGCTATATTGTCATTGCCTGTGTCGTTGTCCATGCCCCACTGGATTGGGAGCTTCTTGAGGGTAGGAACCAGAGCTTCAATGTCTTCGCATCGCTACCCTGGCACACAGTATGTACCTATAAATGTTGGTTGATTGAATAATATTTTTGAAGTGTAGCTTTGTGCGAAGGATGATAGGTCTCATTTTCTCTTCCTTCAGACCGAAAATGAAGCTACTACAAGACTGGCACATTTATAGTTTTGGGGTCTGATAACTTCAGTTCTGATAGTTTGACCTTTGCTTGTGTTGTTGTTCTGCAGCTAGCTCTTATCTGAGTTCTGGTTTTCAGCTGCAAACAAAAGTGTGGTGTTTGGTTGCTGTGGAAATGCTGCCACGTTCCTCGGAAAACAACTGTGAAACTAGCAAACTTATTTTCCTTATGCAAGACAGTATTGATTTCCAAATAAAAATTTTTGAAAGGTAGCAAGAGAATGTAAAAGCCTTTTAAACAATAAACCTCAGGGTGAAATAATACTTTGTATGTTCTTGTAAATATAGAGAAGACGAAATAATAATCCTCCTCCTGTTTTCTTAACCCAGTGTTCCAGCTGCAGAATAAAGGGTGGTGACAGGGATTCTACCTAGCTCACTATTACATCAACTTTCAGAGTAACACTAGTAGAGGGGTAGGCATAGAGTAGTGCTCAAGAAATAATGGATAATCACCTATATTTTTAGGATACGTTCTAATTGTCTATTTGTAGAGAACTATGTATTTCTCATCCTGTAACCCAGAGTAGTATGCTTGGGAAACTCCCACTTAGTTCAATTAGGAGCTGACCCATTCCTTGGCTGAGTTAGCAGAGGGTTTTAAATGCTAGACCTATCAGTCTTTGGCACATCTGGGCCATGCTTTACAGACAATTGTGCTGTTCTGACAAATGCATCACCATGTATCTCTTCAGCAAATATTAAGCTCCAGTGAGGGGCTAGGTGGCTGGACCCTCTTCCAGATGCTGGACTCTTAGCAGTAAATACACTAATTCCTTGTTTTCATGATATTTACATTTACATTCTGTATATATGGGTGTGTGGTGCAGTGAGACTGGGAGAGAGCGATGAACAAACAAATATAAAATACATCATTTGGTGATGAGTGCATTGAAAAGTAAAACAAGGCCGGGACCTGGGTGAGAGATGAGGATAACGCCGTCTCTGCCCTCCCTTGGGAATGTCCAAGTTTCAATTTGTTCTCTTTTAGAGTTAGAAAATATCATCCTTGGACATGCATATAGGAGTGAAATGATGTACTCACATGATAAGAATGAAGTGCTTCGTAAGTGTAAGACAAAATTAATTAGTGGGAATGTAAATTGATACAGCCACTATGGAGAACAGATGGAGGTTCCTTAAAAAACTAAAAATAGAACTACCATGTGACCTAGCAATCCCATTCCTGGGCATATACCTGGAGAAAACCATAATTCCAAAAGATACATGCACCCCAATGTTCATTGCAGCACTATTTACAATAGCCAGGACATGGAAGCAAACTAAATGTCCATCAACAGAGGAATGGACAAAGAAGATGTGGTACATATATACAATGGAGTATTACTCAGCTATAAGAAGGAATGAAATTGTGCCATTTGAAGAGATGTGGGTGGACTAGAGACTGTCATACAGAATGAAGCAGTCAGAAAAAGGAAAACAAATATTGTATATTAACGCATATATCTGGAATCTAGAAAAATGATACAGATGAACCTATCTGCAAAGCAGAAATAAAGACACGGACATAGGGAGCAAACGTATGGACATCAAGGGGGGAAGGGGGCGGTGGGATGAATTGGGAGATTGGGATTGACATATATACACTAATGTGTATAAAATAGATAACTAATGAGAACCTGCTGTACAGCACAGGGAACTCTACTCAGTGCTCTGTGGTGATCTAAATGGGAAGGAAATCCGAAAAGGAGGGGATATATGTATACATATAGCTGATTCACTTTGCTGTACAGCAGAAACTAACACAACATCGTAAAGCAACTATACTCCAATAAAAATTTTTAAAAATTAGTTCAAATTCCCAAGGCATTTTAATCTCAGTAAATCAAAGTTAAGCAACTTGAAAGCTTTTGTCTTTGAACATAGACATTCACTTTTATAAAGTTAAGTGCACAGAAAATAGTCCTTACAATAATCTTTCTTTAATAACCTATGATGATAATATGCTTATTTCTAGACTGCAAACATGTACTTGAAAATATCTATTCACTTGAAGCAAACTGAAACAGTTTAATATTGAAAGTATATCAAAGCTGTCAGTTTGCATAAAAATACTACTGGTATTAAATTAAATGCAAGAACTTAGAACATTTTCATTATTAGTATCAATAAAATATTATTTATATTTCTAGGACTTCTAACAGTTTACTGAATACTTTAATATTTGTTGCGTTATCTGATCCTCAACAAACCTAATAAGGTAGATAATAATATTGTTATTATTACTTCTTATTCCATTTTAGGGAGGAATAAACTGAGATCTATAACTCTTAAGTGACTTTCCTATTACCACACAGTTTTTAGCTGGTCCAGATATTTAAATGCCCTGTTCTTTCCACTATGCCACCAAAGTAGTGACCTACTTTGATAACAGATATTATTTTGCCTTAAAACAGACTGTGTATTAATTTCTAAGAAAAAATGTATAGACCTCAAAATTGTCCACATACAAAAATCAGAGGCAGATGCCAGTGATAAGAGCAAAATTTTAAAATAAAAAAACTCCCAATTTTATTAGATTAAAAAGTGAAAAAATATCAATTTCTTTCCAGTATAAAAGATGACAATATTGTACTTCTTAAATAAAATACTATGATATCTGATATCAAAGAGAAAAGAAAAAAGTAATATTCACTAAAATAATCAAGCCTAGAATTCAGGCCATCAGTTTCAAATATACATTGGGTTAAAATTATTTAATTTCACAAGTATTTGGTGAACAGCTGTACTCAATACTGCCCCGCAGAAACTAGTTTATAGAATATTCTATAATACTGTCTATCTAAATTAAAAAATGCTCTCTAACTGACTAAATAAAAGAGACCAGAACGCTCTTTCGTTTGGTACTTATGTCCTTTTTATAGCCAGTGGTAACAGTCAAACTGTCTATAATAAGGCCTCAAATTCCTTTCCAATTTATCCTTTTATACTCCTTGTGGCCTGAAACACTTACTTCCTTCTCCACTCCTCAGTTTTCCTGTATTTGGGCTTTTAAAAATGGTCATGTATCTACCTAGAATGCTGCCTCTTTCTTGGTCTTTGCATATCAATCCACATGTCTCCATATCCCAATTGTACGCACTCTTTTCATCTTCTGAAGTTCCAACACACGTGATTTCTTTTCTATCATTTGTCACTCTCAAGCTAGCATTGCAGATTTTGGGGTTTGGGGCTTGAATCTCTGCCTGGAATGTAAACCCTCTGAGCGCAGGGCCTGTGCTCCACTGGTCTTTGCATTCCCAGTGCCTAGCATAGTACCTTGCATATAGTAGATGCTCAATGAATATCCTTTGAATGAATATTAGGTGATGCCTTTGAGGTATGACAAAATTTTGAAGAACATATTTAATATTTTTTAAAATTGCTCTCGCATTTGCATAGTTCTGTCTTTTCAGTTGCTTTTCTAAACACTGTTAATGTCATAAATAATTTACTATTTGTTTATTATTGTTTATCATCAATCTGCTTATTTTCAGTTGTTTATTACTTATTTATTACTTTATTGATGCATAAACCATATCTAGGGCATCATAGCAGGCAACGTCTCCTCACAGAACATCACATTCTGTATTACCAGGACAACCCCTGGGCTGGAAGGGACAGACACTTTTATTACCGCTTTGCAGAAAAACTATAAGTTGAAGTTTGAAAGATGAAGTAACTTCTCAAAGTACACAGTTAATTTTTCAGAGGTTGGACTACAAAGCAAGTCTCTCTGTGCTCATGTTAGATGTTAATAAAATATTGATCTTATGGTATTCTATTTCTTTGAAAACTGACGATCTCTTGAAATGATTTATAAAAAATTTCAACCCCAAACCTGACAATAGGAACACCCCTTTCTAAGCCATGGCAGATAAAACAGTACGACCTTACATTCTAATGATATGACGCCAATCAGCACGAACGGAATCACACACGAAACAAAAGCAGGGCCACTGAAAATGTCAAATTGTCAAATTACAAGGGAAAGAAGGGCACCAAGTCTGATCGGGAACTCTTTTTTTTTTTGCGGTTCGCGGGCCTCTCCCTGTTGTGGCCTCTCCCTTTGCGGAGCACAGGCTCCGGACGCGCAGGCTCAGCGGCCATGGCTCATGGGGCCAGCCGCTCCGCGGCATGTGGGACCCTCCCAGACCGGGGCACGAACCCGTGTCCCCTGCATCGGCAGGCGGACTCTCAACCACTGCGCCGCCAGGGAAGCCCGGAAACTCTTTTTATAAAGTTTCTTTTCCCAGGATTTAGAATTTCCCAGACAGAAGGTAGCAAATGAACTAAGTGAATTAACATCGATCATTTTAGGCAGTTTCTTTAAATACTCTTGGCTCTTTGTACCTAGCAGTTTCATTATACTTTGAAAAATAAAATCCTTTTAGGAACTGGCCACACCTCATACGTTCATTGTGGAATGAGAGATAATTTCTCTTCCACTTCCTTCTTCCCTTGGTTATCAATTCATTACACCTACTTAAGGTACACATCTTACTATACAGGTGTGTACCCTTCGATATAGTTCTGTAAACTTTGAGGTCTATCTTAATTTGAGAGAAATCTTATGGCTAAATTGAGAAAAAGGAGGGGGATGGGAGTGACCAGTGCTGAACTCCTTAAGGGTGAAGGAAAAAACAAAGCAGCACTTATTACACTTTGGTACTTTTAACATCGTCTACATTGTACCCCTCTGACAGAATTTTAAGGAATACATAGTAAATACTCAGTGTAGCCAGCTCTGCAGTACATCTTTACTTACCTTCATATCCAACACGAGCTATTCCCCTGAACATAGAAATGATTGCCTGTAAGGCCCACATATGACAATAGTTTGCTCTCACTTAAAATTGCTTTGAATTCAGTACTTCAGAGTAACTTCAGGTGAATTTTACACTTATGTCTCATTGAATATAATGAGCCAGAAGTATGAGTTTAATGAGGATGACTTGTTCGTGGATGTCATGAGGTAAACAACTCAAAGCATAAAAACGGTATTTTTTCAGAAAGATCTGGGGAGACACCGGGGGGACAGAAGACAACTGCAAATGGTGTGCCTGGCTAGTGACCCTCTTCCCTATTCCATCTCAATTGTGCTGAAGCACAGCTGGGGCCAAGGCAGGGGCCCCAAACCTGGTGTGTGAGTGGGTAGACAGGGAATGCCGGAGGGGGTGAACCAAGAACTTGACACTTCAAAGCTCTGAATGTCTTAGGTTGGCCTCCATTATCTTGATTATCTTGAATTATAAATTACCAAGACGTTCCCCTGCCTCTATCTTGCTGTCTGCTTTTGAGCCATCTTACCAATAACCTAGGCTGCCAACATATGAGGCAGCCAGAGAAAATGGAAGGAGCTAAAATGAATAATTTTTTTCTTTGCTATAAGTATGGTTCAAAAGTTGGAATGGATTAGGGTGAAATTTTGGTGAAAGTCAAATTTAAGGATTATTTTTATTTATTCATGCTACTGTTTTGTTCTATTACTATAATTACTTAATTAAAAGTTCATTGGACATAGTTTAGTGGCTCAAATAAGATCTAAACACTAGACCTAAATTTTTACAGATTAGAAACTTTCATATCATGATTTGGCTCATTTCTCATTTTGAGGTTAAGTGCATCACTTATATTCTCTGTACTAGTTTTCTACTCTACAAAATGAGGAAAATAATAACAACTTCATCTTTTAATGGAATATTATATATTAAAAAGTTTGTGAAAGGCACTGATGATATATCATCCCACAAGAACAAATGATTATTCATTATAATGCTGCAATTTTTATTACAAGTGCAGTGTGGGTAACTGTTGTGCTGACTTCAGTTTAGTTCACATGTATATTCCTCCCAGGCATTGTAAGTAAGGGCTTTGTGCTGTGGTGTAAATACTTAACAGTTTACTTGCCTAGCATATGATCTCTAGTTTAGGAATTACAATGTGATTCTTCTTACTTTTTCATCACAGTTGCCTGAATACAAAGCACCCAATACTATGTGATGTTGATGATCCAAGAAAAAATTTGAAAGACTCAGAAGCATGGTTCCTGACTTACTGACAGTTATTAAAATCAAACCCTTTCTTTATCATCAAGTGTTCCACATATAAATGTGTTATAGCTGTCTATAAACCTATAAAATAGCCTATTAGCCTCTGCAATATGGAACAAGAGACAATCAGTAAGGCAACAGAACAACAGTAAGCTCACATGACATCAGCATACTTAATAGATTTTAAATGAGAAGACTTCTTACCTAGCATGCAAACACATTTGACATTCTGATCAGGGTTTTCAAACAAGATTTCGCCACACCTCTGAAATAGAAAGAAAGCCATCATTATTTTAAGATTTCCTATCAGGGTTCCCAAGGCAACATGTCCATGCAACCTGACATCACCATGACATTATTCTGCTCTTCATGTTTTCTTTAATTGCCTGAGTCTAGGGACTTATGTCATGAGCAGCGACTTTCCTTGTAGTAAAATATCTGAGAGGTAAATTGGGGACAGACTGTTGCTGCATGCCTCATGCCCTGGCCTCAAGCTGACTCTGTGTGCTCCTATGAGAGGTCATGGCCAGAGACGCACCCAGTGTCCAACAGTTTCTATTTCGATAGAAGATACACAGTCTATTAGATCTAGTAATCTGAGGTTAATCACTCTCAGAATTGGCTCTTATTCAGTACTGAAATTATCCTAAGCTACTTACTCTGCAATCAAGCAGACATTTTCAAGTACAAACCTAGGTGGCCTACACTTAACTCTCTGAACCTGGGAACTCTGAACTCTCTGCACAAATAAGGAAATGATGAAAAAGTAGCATTCATAATCCTTTTCCAGAAGCATCGACTCATGGAAATATCAACTTTCTTATCTACATCTCAGTTTTAACTTGCTTGTTAACATTTCTGTACAGGGCAAACTCCAGAGATACAATCAGTTATTTAAGAATAGACCACATTTATGTATATGATTGACAAATGGTTAGTACCTGAATGTATAAATAAATCCTCCAAATCAATAAGAAAATAACAAATAATCCAATGGAAAAGTGGATAAAGGACATAAGCAATTCATGGAAGAGGAAATCTGAATGGTCACTAACAGAGAGGATATATTCAACCATACTAATAATCAGGAACCAGCAAATAAAAGATAAAATGAAGCCTATTTTGAGCCCACTGATTTGGCAAAACTTAGAAATCTGGCAAAAACAAGTTTATCAAAAATGTAAAGAAATGGATCTTCTCACACACTGTGGGTTGCAGTATAAAATGATGGAACCACTTTGGAGAAAAACTGGCAATATCGTACTAGATTTCTACTTATTACTTACTAGATTTCATTCTTACTAAGTTGAAATGTGCATACACTATGACATAGCAAGTCATCCTCTAGACTGATAACTAGAGAAACTTTAACGTTCAGCTAAAAAACAGATAAAAGTTATTTATACATTGGAGTGCTACATGGCAGTTAAAAGTGAAAATGGGAGGAACACTCCCAAACTCATTCTATGAGGCCACCATCATGCTGATACCAAAACCAGACAAAGACGTCAGAAAAAAAGGAAACTACAGACCAATATCACTGATGAACATAGATGCAAAAATCCTCAACAAAATACTAGCAAACAGAATCCAACAGCACATTAAAAGGATCATACACCATGATCAAGTGGGGTTTATCCCAGGAATGCAAGGATTCTTCAATATACACAAATCAATCAATGTGATACCCCATATTAACAAACTGAAGGAGAAAAACCATATGATCATCTCAATAGATGCAGAGAAAGCTTTCGACAAAATTCAAGACCCATTTATGATAAAAACCCTGCAGAAAGTAGGCATAGAGGGAACTTACCTCAACATAATAAAGGCCATATATGACAAACTCACAGCCAATGTCATCCTCAATGGTGAAAAACTGAAACAATTTCCACTAAGATCAGGAACAAGACAAGGTTGCCCACTCTCACTGCTATTATTCAACATAGTTTTGGAAGTTTTAGCCACAGCAATCAGAGAAGAAAAAGAAATAAAAGGAATCCAAATCAGAAAAGAAGAAGTAAAGCTGTCACTGTTTGCAGATGACATGATACTATACATAGAGAATCCTAAAGATGCTACCAGAAAACTACTAGACTTAATCAATGAATTTGGTAAAGTAGCAGGATACAAAATTAATGCACAGAAATCTCTTGCATTCCTATACACTAATGATGAAAACTCTGAAAGAGAAATTAAGGAGACACTCCCATTTACCATTGCAACAAAAAGAATAAAATACCTAGGAATAAACCTACCTAAGGAGACAAAAGATCTGTATGCAGAAAACTATAAGACACTGCTGAAAGAAATTAAAGATGATACAAACAGATGGAGAGATACACCATGTTCTTGGATTGGAAGGCTCAACATTGTGAAATGACTATACTACCCAAAGCAATCTACAGATTCAATGCAATCCCTACCAAACTACTAGTGGCATTTTTCACAGAACTAGAACAAAATATTTCACAATTTGTATGGAAACACAAAAGACCCCGCATAGCCAAAGCAATCTTGAGGGAAAAAAATGGAGCTAGAGGAATCAGACTCCAAGACTTCAGACTATACTACAAAGCTACAGTAATCAAGACAGTATGGTACTGGCACAAACACAGAAAGATAGATCAATGGAACAGGATAGAAAGCACAGAGATAAACCCATGCACATATGGTCACCTTATCTTTGATAAAGGAGGCAAGAATATACAGTGGAGAAAAGACAGCCCCTTCAATAAGTGGTGCTGGGAAAACTGGACAGGTACATGTAGAAGAATGGAATTAGAACACTCCTTAACACCATACACAAAAATAAACTCAAAATGCATTAAAGACCTAAATGTAAGGTCAAACACTATAAAACTCTTAGAGGAAAACATAGGCAGAACACTCTATGACAAATCACAGCAAGATCCTTTTTGACCCACTTCCTAGGGAAATGGAAATAAAAATAAACAAATGGGACCTAATGAAACCTAAAAGCTTTTGCACAGCAAAGGAAACCATAAACAAGATGAAAAGACAACCCTCAGAATGGGAGAAAATATTTGCAAATGAAGCAACTGACAAAAGATTAATCTCAAAAATTTACAAGCAGCTCATGCAGCTCAATAACAAAAAACCAAACAACCCAATCCAAAAATGGGCAGAAGACCTAAATAGACATTTCTCCACAGAAGATATACAGACTGCCAACAAACACATGAAAGAATGTTCAACATCATTAATCATTAGAGAAATGCAAATCAAAACTACAATGCAATATCATTTCATACTGGTCAGAATGGCCATCATGAAAAAAAATCTACAAACAATAAATGCTGGAGAGGGTGTGGAGAAAAGGGAACCTTCTTGCACTGTTGGTGGGAATGTAAATTGATACAGCCACTATGGAGAAAAGTATGGAGGTTCCTTAAAAAACTAAAAATAGAACTACCATATGACCCATCAATCCCACTACTGGGCATATACCCTGAGAAAACCATAATTCAAAAAGAGTCATGTACCACAATGTTCATTGCAGCTCTATTTACAATAGAGCTGGACAGGAGGAGGACATGGATGGACATGGAAGCAAACTAAGTGTCCATCAATAGATGAATGGATAAAGAAGATGTGGCACATATATACAACGGAATATTACTCAGCCATAAAAAGGAATGAAATTGAGTTATTGGTAGTGAGGTGGATGGACCTAGAGTCTGTCATACAGAGTGAAGTAAGTCAGAAAGAGAAAAACAAATGCCATGTGCTAACACATATATATGGAATCTAAAAAAAAAAAATGTCATGAAGAACCTAGGGGCAAGGCAGGAATAAAGACACAGACCTACTAGAAAATGGACTTGAGGACACGGGGAGGGGGGAGGGTAAGCTGGGATAAAGTAAGAGAGTGGTAGTGTATATATGGACATATATACACTACCAAATGTAAAATAGATAGCTAGTGGGAAGCAGTTGCATAGCACAGGGAGATCAGCTCGGTGCTTTGTGACCAGCTAGAAGGGTGGGATAGGGAGGGAGATGCAAGAGGGAAGAGATATAGGGATATATGTATATTTATAACTGATTCACTTCGTTATAAAACAGAAACTAACACACCATTGTAAAGCAATTATACTCCAATAAAAACGTTAAAAAAATAAAAATAAAAGTGAAAATGAATTTGGGCTACATATAGTGTAAAAACATCTTATATGTATAATATACACATATAAATATATAATATTCAAATTGTATAATATTTAAATCTTATAAAATATATAATGTTCAAATAATGTAAAGTATATAATTTTCAAATCATATAAAACATATATAATGTTTAGGGACTTCCCCGGTGGCGCAGTGTTTAAGAAGCCGCCTGCCAATGCAGGGAACACGGGTTCGATCCCTGGTCTGGGAAGACCCCACATGCCACGAAGCAACTAAGCCCACGCACCACAACTACAGAGCCTGTGCTCTAGAGCCCGGGAGCCACAACTACTGTGTCCATGTACCACAACTACTAAAGCCCATGTGCCTAGAGCCTGTGCTCCGCAACAAGAAAAGCCACTGCAAGGAGAAGCCCGCGCACAGCAACGAAGACCCAACGCAGCCAAAAATAAAATAAATTAATTAAAAAACCCAAACATATATAATGTTTATATCATGTAAAAGTATCATGCTAGGCAAAAAAAACTGTCTCCATTTTTTAATGAAGTTGAAAATATCTACAAATAGCACATGTTTTTAATGGATACCTTAATTTACAGAAAAAGCATAAAAACAGGCAATGAATAAGGAACATCAAATTCAGGGTAGGGGGAAGATATACAGAGTAATGAAATGTTGGAGGGCATACAGGGGTTATCAACTTTTTCTATAATGATTTGTTCCTTAAATTATTCTCTGTTTTCTATGCTTGAAAGATTTCATAATAGGAAAGAATTGTCCTCATTTGCAACACTGTGAATATAAAAATGGCCTTTCATATTCTGCCTCTCTACACCCATCTCCCATGGGCTTATGGATGTCATTTTGTACCAGGCTGGACTTGTTTTTACCATTTATTTCCTTGTCCTTAGAAAGACTGAGGGCATCTATTTTGGTCCATTTTCCTCTTTCACTGTTCACAACTTGGTTAATTCCACTCCCGTCAATCTTCATTGTACCTACACTTAAAATATTATAAGACAAAGTAATTTCTGGGGAAAACGATTCCCAGATGAAAGAATTCATATTCTTCACACCTAATGATGCAACCTCCTGATACACAGGGGCACAGGTTGAGAGGAGAAAGGATGACCCAGCTACATTCAAATCAACGCATTTTCTGGGATGACCTACACTGTGCACAGAGATGGACAGTTGGTTCAGGACCATGAAAAGGAAGGAAGCTGCTGGCTTGTTAGACCCCCTTTGGCAGGTCAAGAGAATGGACTGTGGAGGAGGAAGGCTGGGTGCACCCGAAGGTTGCAAAAGTGCATTGAATGCTAAGCAGAAAGTACATATCATGAACTTTTCCCCTGGCTACTCTGCTGAACTAAATATCATGTGATATTTATCATGCTATTTAATCTCTTCAGACTTCATTTCTCTGTAAATAACATGGGGATGCTAATATATGCCACAAAGTCAGATCAGAGAGCAAATGTGAGGATTAATGATCTGTGGAGTCTGATCTGACTGTTGCTGTTTTGTTTGTGTTTTGGCAGAGTTTAAACCCTTTCGAATTGCTAAGATCCATTTCCTGTATTACCAGCTTTTTAAAGTGGTATTTTTTTTATGACCTGAGTTAATAATTATTTTTAATTGAAAGATCAGATGTTTCTAAAGTGTTTGCAGCCTCTTGGTGAAACAAAGTGCTAGGAAGCTCTATCAGTCCATATTCTGGGTCCTACAGGGAAATAACTCTGGAGTGATTGCTTGCCCTTTGTTAAGGATGAAAGCCCACGCATGTGCTACGATGGAAGAGCTTTCCTTCTTTAATTGCAGGGGCTTGCAGTGGATGATGGCTAACTTCCCACAGCTAACCAAGTCCAAGGGCAGCCTTACATATACCCCCTCTAGATGCAGGGGGTGTGGGTGTGGGTGTTCCATGGGGGTCTTGCTCCCTTTCCTGGACGCTAACAAATCCAGGAGAAGTTTGTGAAATTCCCGTGAAACTTGCATTCCTTAAAAGCCATGGCCTACCTGGGTTCAGTGACCACACAAGCTAATGACCAAGCAGCAACAGTGGGTGCATTGGCCCTTCCAATGATCACAAGACAGTCCTTTTCCTTGTCTTCATCTCCCTGGCTATCTGGAGAATGGCTGAGGCACCTCTAACTAATTCTGTAATTGCCCTGCTTTGTGAAGTTACCTGATGATGGTACCAGATTTTAAAGCAATGCCCAGAAGGGAATCTGATTGTTCTCAGTTCTCAGGACTTAAAAGAAACCAGATTTTTTCCAGTGCTTTTTCTCATTGATACCAGTGTTTACAGGGCCTTTGCTGCCAGGTTCCTGCTTGCTGTGCAACCCAGGGTGATGACCCAGTTTAGGAGATTAATTGGGCTAAGCCACAGGCTTCAAGTCTCAGAAAACCACAGGATCTGCCGTGGGGGAAGGTCCCATGCCTTCTTGGGTTCTCAGGGCTGCAGCCCTCCTCGCTTGCTGCTCTTCCTGGTCATGCATGCTGGGACTCCCCAGCCCAGCACCTTGCTGCTGGATGACCCTGACTTTGATCCGGTTCTGATTACCAGGCTTCTGCCTGATTCTCAGAATCCCATCCCTCCAAAGAATCTCCATCTTTGGTTTGTCTTCTGTACCTAAAATAATGAGACCACCTTGCCTTGCTTGTTTCCATCATTCCCAGCTAGCAACGCCCCTAAATAACGACATGGTTACTGAAATTCCCATCCAAGGGGCTGGAGCCCTGCTAGCAACAGAGAGTCTCCTGGCACACGCTCTCCTCCCACAGCACAAAGGCTATGCTACATATGAACTCGGGCGTTCATATGCCTATTTTCCTCATAGACCATGAAGAATCAAACCACTTTCATTGTTAGCATTTTTAACATGTCTCATTATTATAACCCTTGTGCCTTATATATACCAGATCCTTAATAAATATTTGTGAACTAGCTAAAATTTCTTTAGCCCATACTGTGGGCTAAGCATTGTTCTATGGGCTAAGCTATGCATCTACCATCTTGTTCTCTGATCATACCCTTTTAAGAGAGTAGAAAATTGAGGCACAGAGAGTACTACTCACTATAGAATACACCCCGCCCCCGCCTCCCCCACAATGAGTGAGAGAATGAAAGCTGAAAGCTTACTTAACGCTTGACCAGATTCCCAAATACTGGCTACTGCAGGCTTCGATATTGCCTTGGCCAAGTACACCAGGTCTATTTACACCCCTTTCTCTCACTCATTAGTCACTGCTGTTTGCACGAGTTGCCACCTATTAGAACATAGGCTTTGGATTAGACTGACCCAAGTTCAAATCCTGTTGCTTCATGCACGTACTTACTATACCGTCATGGGCAATTTACTTAGTTTTGCTAAACTTGCTCTCTCATATGTAAAGTAGGGTAATATTATCTCATCATAGTATCATTGCAAGTTTAGTTTTTAATTATAAGCAAGAATGTACCAATTTAAATTACTGTAGATGAGATAATTATACAAAAATATGAATTAATAAATTGAATTCATTCATTATAATTTTAATACCCATATTATTATTTAAGATTAAAAATGAAGAAATACTTCTAATTTTAAGTCAGAATATCTTACAAGTTAGTTGCTAATTTTATTTACTAAGAATTTTCTATAGTAAATCTAAAATTTACCTTTTAGTCAGGAAGAACAAGATGGATGTTATAAAATACTGCATCTATTCTAGTACATTAAAAATTTATATCAAAAATACTTAATTTTCATTAGTTTAATTATGTGTTCCAGCAAAATGTACAATAAAGTATATTTCTCTTAAGTAGACTGTATATTTTCCATTACGTTCATCATAAAATTAGTTGTGAAAAATTAAGTGTAATTCAAAAAAATCACATTTAAGTACTTGGCAAACCTGTTTTCTTAAGGGAAAGTTATATCTGAAGTGAAAATAATAGTCAAATATTAATAATAGTACCAGATTATACTCTAAAGAAAAAAATTAAAGACAGTGAAAAGTTTACACATTGTTCAATTGGCAGCACTCCTAACTTTCTTAAATCAGTTTTTTTTTTTTTTTTGCTTCACATTAAGATTTCATACTCTTTTTTTTCTGAATATTTGTTAGCACTTGAATGTACAGGCATACCTCATTTTACTGTGCATCACTTTATTGTGTGTTTTACAAATTGAAGGTTTGTGGCAACCCTGTGTCAGGCAAATTTATTGATGCCATTTCCCAACAGCATGTGCTCACTTTGTGTCTCTGTGTCACATTTTGGTAATTCTCACAATATTTCAAACCCTCCACTAGCAAAAAGATTACAACTCACTGAAGGCTCAGATGATGGTTAGCATTTTTTACAATAAAGTATTTAAAAATTAAAGTATGTACATTGTTTTTAAAGACATAATGCTGTTGCACACTTAATAAATGATAGTATAGTGTAAACCTAACTTTTATATGCACTGGGAAACCAAAATATTCATGACTCGCTCTATGGCGATATTCACTTTATTGCAGTGGTCTGGAACTGAACCCCTGATATCTCTGAGGTATGCCCATGTTGTTCCAGCAGCAACTAGTCTTTTCAGGTCAGGTATCTTGATATTTTTAGATGGGAGGAAACATTAGCAAACAAATAAAACCCAAGACAGAAATCTTTTTGGCTTGGAGGTTTTCTCCAGTATCAGCTGAAGCAATAACTGTTTTCCACAAGCAGGTAATGTTAAATGTTATCAGCAAATAATTAATAGGCTGTGATTCTTTGATTATTTCCTTCCCACCCTTATAGCTTTTTTTTTTTTTTTTTTTAAGCAGAAAGGAAATTAGTAAAGGGAATTAGGTGTTTATAAAATCATTGGACGAGCAGGCTATAGGCTGGGCCTCCAGGAATGACTCAGACAAAAATGCAGAATTGATTCGTGAGGGGAGCTGATGGTGGGCCACAACTGGGAAAGTGGACAAACAGAAGGCATCGCTGGAATCGTTGGTCCAAGGTCACATCACCATGGCAGTGATCCAGGGATTAGACAGCTCTGGGCACAATTGCCTCTTGACACCCATGGAGCTAGTGACTGAATGTTGGATGCTACTGAAGATTTCGGAAAAACCCAACATCTCCATGACTACTTGATGGAGCATTCAACCAAACAGAGCAAAAAGAGCCTCTGACATATGATTAGACCTTTTTTAAGAAAAAAAATAAAAAGAAAACTGAGTTTCCTGATCTGAAGAAGTGCTAATCACGGTCACTGGTGGAAAGGGAAGCCTACCTCAACTGCCCCCAGGAGCAACCGAGACAACCTGGAAGAGGCACATGCTCAGCACAAGTTACCTTCATTCTACCCTCACCCCATCTTTAAGTACTTGGATTCTGCAAGTTTGCCATTCAATATAAGGATTTCTCTAGTGAGGTTTTTAGTAAATAAGGCAAATGCCTGTATGCTGATGCATCTGTTGTCTTTGATCATCCCTTACGTGTCTAGCACAATGACTAATGCATAACGGCACTCCCAATGCTAACTAAATAAATGAATAAATAAATTTTTACTGCAATTCTGTGGGATATACTTGAGATTTGGGATTATCTGGGGTAGCATGAGAGGAGATTTTTTTCTGGTTATTTATGTATACACACCAGTAAATGCTGCCATTAGATGCAGCCATGTGATGTGGAGCTGCAAAGGGGTGATGAAGGGGAAACTTGACATTGAGAAGACATCTCAAAACATCTGGGTCACTTCCCATCTCACATTTTCCCCAACAAAGAACCGAATGGTACTAATTAAAGACAGACTCCTGGAAGATCAGCCTGGAGAGAACATGGCTTAGGTCTGCAGATCATAAAAAGATAGGTTCTATTAAGGGACGGCACTCCTTAAAGTCTAACGGGGCCTGGAAGCTTGGGACTACATTACTATCCATCAAATGAATGAATGAATGAATGAATATTCAAAAAGACACCATTATCAAGTGCCTACTCTATGTAGGCATTATATTGTGAGGATGGCCAAAAAAAAAAAAAAAAAAAAATCAAATGAGATTTAGGCTAGATCCTGTCCTCAGGAAGTGTACAGCCTGGTCTGAAGTCAGAACATGAAAGGCTATGGGCACCCTCGATGGTGGGCACCCAACACTGCCTGGGGCTACCAGAAGGCTTCTAAAAAGAGATGACAACAGGAAGAAGTTGGCTGGCAAAAGAGAGGGCTCCTCCTGGCAGAGACAGCTGGCTGTGCAGAGCCCAGAAACCCTGTTAGAATCCTTCAGTAGCCTCCCAGGATGGGAGCAAAACTGTGATGGGTCAGGGCGAAGGGCTTAATCAAAGTGGCCGTCACTGGTAGATGGGAGGAAAGTAGAGGATAACAGTGATTCTAAAATATATATATATATATAAATACATATATATTTCTTGGCTGGGATAGTGAGGCTGGGTTTGCTTTTGAAGAGCCAAGATGCTCAATGAATTATTTTAGCAAGGTGACAAATAATTACAATACTGTGGTACCAGATATCACTCACCAACAGTATTGGCTGCAATCTTTTTGCCCATTTCTACCTCAAAAAGGTACAAAGCCTGAGGTGTTTTTTTTTTTTTTTTTTTGCGGTATGCGGGCCTCTCACTGTTGTGGCCTCTCCCGTTGTGGAGCACAGGCTCCGGACGCACAGGCTCAGCAGCCATAGCCCACGGGCCCAGCCGCTCCGCGGCATGTGGGATCTTCCCGGATCGGGGCACGAACCCGCGTCTCCTGAATCGGCAGGCGGACTCTGCACCACTGCGCCACCAGGGAAGCCCCTGAGGTGTTTTTTAATTCCTTTTTCTTGGATCATATGCCTACGGCCAAAAGAACAACCCCTAACTACCCAGCTGAAACCTCACGAGAGGCCGACTTCTGCTACTGATGGAGCCGTTAGCACCTAGTGTTGATCCCCAGCTCCCAGAGGTGCATCTTCAGAGGCTCCGACTTCACAGTGGCCGAGTCCCTTCTACCCTGTGGGTGGCATAGCCAGGCCTTGATCTCTAACGACTGTGCAGCCCTTGGCACTCTGGTGCCAGAGGACGGCGGATTTGGACCTGGGGATGATTTCAGCTCAAGCTCATGTTTTCCTTTCTAAGTTTTTCCAGTGAAAGAGCAAATTTCCACCCCATTGCAGGCTGTTAAAACGTCAGACTAACAAGTTTTCAACAATCTGTCAGTGCAGATCTCCAGCAACGACCTGGCACTGTCTTTGAATCGGGGCCTCGTCGTCCAACCCAACCTCAGCCAGTCAAAATAAGAGACACAGCAGCAGAAGAAAAAAAAGATAATCACCTCGAGCTGAGCAGAAATTCTTCACAAAGCCATTGTTGCCAACAGCCAATAGCAAATCTGTGGGCTGCCTAACCTGAGGTGACCCATCAGGAAGGGCCATCCCTCATAAACCTCTAATTAGCTATGGTTAGGAGTGACTTGAAAGATATTAATGCTATTGCTATTGGAAAAGGAGCCTACCAGCTTTTAACAGCTTTGTTTTTTTCTTCAGTCAAATGTTAGCTCAATGCGTATGCTTTCTATTAGAGAAGTGCCAGCAGCAGCAATCTCCAGAGAGTCTCTCAGCATTTTATTACACACCCCTATTTTTAAATGTTTAAAAACTACTTATTATGAACCAAAACTTGGAAAACCCGATTTCAGCCCAAGAGTAAATTTTTTTTTTTTTAAAGTTATTCAACTAACATCCAGAATACAGAACTGTGTTTCCTGTCATTTCGGCCCTGGACAGTAGAGGGCACCAGGAAGGCTGTATCTCTAACATGCAGTTGGACCCCCTCAAGGGAGATCCCGGGATTAGATGGCCCACAGGTTCAGCATCACTGTGTCAGGTTATTTTACTCCCTTCGGTTCCTGCAGACCTTCTCCTCGTACCACTTTTAGTCTTGAATTCCACCGCACACATCAAAATGTACATTGATAACCACATTTTTCATTGTGCAAAACGGTGGCAATAGCCTCTGGGTAAGCCCAATTTTAGCAGAACCTGTACCTGTGAGGGATGATGGCATGTGGAATATAACTGGGGTATCTCTCTAACGCACCCAGTTATAGGAACTGAGTGGGGATCTTGGTCCAAGGCACTCTGGGTTTCTGGTATGAACTCTAAGAATCCTCCTCCATCAGACACAAATAACTATGCCACAAATCTTGATAAACAGAGCAAAAATTGTGTCAGAATTTTGCAGTATAATTTCATCTTTCATCCTCTCAGAGCCCCAAGTGTTGGTAACAAGCTACAGCTAGTTTTCAGTGAGAAAGACAGACACTTCTGTGAAAGCAAACAACTAAAGCCATAACCACTTCACTCTACATAGGGACTTTTGAAAGGTGAAGTCCATAGACACTTTGTGTTAGAGCAAACAGAAAGCAGTACAGAGAGAGGACAGATTGGTACATAAAGTGGAAAGGACTTAGAATATCTGGATTCAAATCCCAACCCTATCCCTCACTAGCTGTGTGATCTTAGGCATGTCTTATCTTTTTGAACCTCCTGGTAGAAAAAGAGAGAGTAACAATGCTCACCCTTCTACTGAAATAATGTAATATGTGCGAAAGCACCTTGTGTACTCTGAAACCCATCATGGGGCCTGGTGTGTTCGGTGTTTTGTGGAATTTCTTCCACAAAACAGGTGGAGGTAGGAGAGGGCCATTTGGTGGTACTGTGTACAAGAGAGAGAACATGGGATTTTATGAGGGGAAAATGTTTGCTCCTCCCATAATGGAGAGCACTGGTCCTTCAGAGGGTAACCTGCAAAACCAGAGGTCTAGAGCACAGAGGTCCACGGGGCAGGATAGAAGCAGTAAGCTTGGGTTGGGCAAGAGTAGCAGCCTTTGAGAAAGTATTTGAGAAAAAGAGAGGAAGCAAAGTCTAGTGTGAGGTGCAGATCTGAAAGAATGCAGGAAAAGGAAGAGGGCCTGTGTGAGGATTTGCACATTGGACAGGGCAGCTCCAGTACCATAAACAAACACTGTTAATCTGGGAGGGATCTGGGAGACCACTGTGGCCAACCAAGTCACCTTATAGATGCAGCAAACAAACAAGTCCCTGTGGGGTCAGGTGACTTTCCATTCCAAGGTCTTATGATGATCAGAGTATGGGCTCTTGAGTTCAAATCAAGACTTCAGTATTTACTAGATGCATCACCTTGGGCAAGTTACTCAGTAATTCTTTGCCTCCATTTCCTCATATGTAAGATGGAGATAACGCTACTGCCTACATCCTGGGTTCCTCACGAGGATCAAACGAGGATTAATATAAACACCTAGAAGAGTGTCTGGTAGAAATAAGTACCCAATAAATTATTAGTTTTAAGAGTATACAATTATTTAGAAGCAAAGAAGCCATGAAAACCATAGTGTTTTCAACCGCCATTCAGTGATGTTCCACGTTACCTCCTTATTTTGGACACTGAGCCATTGTCCTGGGCTCAGGCCCTCTGAAGCATGCATAAAGGGACAGAGGCCAGCGGTACCTGTTAGACGGGAGTGCCCAACAAATATTTATTTAATGAATGAATGGGAAATCAGAGGGCAAAGAGCAGATGGGGAACTGGACCAATCCTTACTAGACAACTATCTCCAGTTCCTGCAAGGGAAGTGTTTGTAGGTCTAAAGTCAGGTCTCATTTTTTTTTTACTGAATATTTCATTCAGAATATCCATTCAGCAAAACTTCACTGGGGGCTTTCCAATTCAGTAAAGATGCTGACCTATCTGTAATTAGCTGCTTATGCTGAACTTATTAAGTTCAGTAGAAACTATCTCTATTTTGATTACATTATTTTCAAATAATTCTTGTGTGTGTCTGAAGGCCTAATTAAGGAGGAGTAAGCAGATTTTTTGTGTAGTGGAGCTGTTGACTGTAGGAGGTTCCTACAGACCATTTGGTTACTGGACTAATGCCCAGGGACTATCTAGCCCTGCCCGATGCACCCTCATCCTTGGCATCAAGAAGAAGGAAGAACCCAAATAAGTTTGGGGAAGTGGAGATTTCTCATAGGTGATCGGGTACACTGGCTACGTCCTGATGGGTGTGGAAGAGCTTCTGAATAGCGTATCCCAATTGGACAGGGGAGAGAGGAACTTGTTATTAATCAAGTCCTCGGTGGGCGGGGGGAGGTGTTGAAGATCATGAGATAAGCTGGAAGGGTGTCTCTCCCAGGTACCATAAACTGTAGGTGCAAAAGCCTAAAGGCGATTGAAGAATTGAAGGAAGTTAAGAATGGCTAGAAGCAGATGAGGTTCAGAGAATCAGAAGAACTGGGGACTGGAGAGACAGGAGGCTCGGGAAGTTGGCAGGGACTACATCATGCACGGCCCTGTGGGACTCCATTTAGTGATTGGACAGCAGCCTGGATTCTGTAGACCCTGGATCTGAAAGAAGTCACTGCAGGTCATGAGCCATCTGTTCAAGGCAGTAGAGAAATCCCAACAGTGTTTAGAAAGCTTTTGTAACACGGATACACGTTTGCTGACCAGTGTTGCTCTTCACAGCTCTTGGCAGTACCCTTCGGTGGCGAGACCGTTCTGCTACGTGAGCGAAGCACCATCTTATAATTGAGTGTTTAATGACATTATCCCCATTACCCCTAATGCTGCTGGCACTCAGCGAAGGCAGGGAATTCCACAGAACTGCTCACCCAGTCTCACGCTGCAGTCTTACCTCACACAGGGTGTTTGCAATCAGATAGATTTCTCTAGATTTACTGCCTTCCATATGACCCTTACAAAGGGCAAATGATGGAAATGAGACTGTGACGGGCTACAGTTCCGAGTCTGGCAAGAATATATTATGGAGACCAGGGCCTTTCAACTCATGAGTATGGTGAGGGCTGGGAAGGCATGGAAAGGGCTGGTGAGCCGTCAAGACCCTGGATGCCAGGAGCGAGAGGAACTAGGCGCCTGGAGCGAAAGTCCCTCCCTAACACTTGAAAAGAAATCTCCTCAGAAACGAGTGCGAAAGCATGCCGTACTTCAAGAAAATCGTTCCTTTATTTGACTGTCACCTTCAGAGTGAAACTGAACCAGAACAGGACTCCACGTTCCTGCCCTTTCAGGCCGACGCAACGTGCAGCAATGCCCCACTCTGTCCTCCCGCTGCCCCTGGAAGGCTGACGCTGAGCCCCTGGAACAACAGCCTTTTTGTCTGACCTGTGTGCTGCCAACAATATGTACTCACAATGGCTCAACTCCAGCCATCTGGTCGAAGGGTCCAAGCTTTAGACATTGTTTTTCTTGATTTACACTGCAATTTCCAAGCTACTTTATATGACCCTATAGACAGCGAAACCTTAATAGATAATATCAACAGTATTTCCAAATCCTCGCACAGACGTCACAATTCAGAGATTCACGGGACCTCATCCAGCCTGTAACTGAATGAATATTTACTCAGGACAAAGGAGTACTTATAATGTGCTCCCTGCAGCTCAGGGCAGTAATGCTCCTGTACATAAACCAACAATTAAATGTAATCCTATACACTTATAGTTTTAAAAGAAATTCAAACCAGTCCTTGGAATTAAATAACCCCAGTGCTAGAGAAAATGACTTCCAGAACATCAAGCCTAACATGCAAACACAGGGCCTCTGAGCCACAAAGGAACAAACACTTTTCCACAGGGATAAGGGCCTGTTGTATAACTACTTGTGAGGTCAAAGATCCAGATGTTCCCGTAGACAATCAAAAAACTATTATTGGTCAAACTGTACTGACCATCTCCATATGGACAGCTCTGAGATATGGATCTGGCCTCAGAAAGGAGATTTCTGTAAATTCTACTGGCAATCAATGGCAACCCCAGGCTAGAGCTGGAAAATCCAATATCTTGGAGAAATAACTGACAGGTTTTATAAGCTGCAAGTGAAAATGAAAATCCATGAAAATAAGTGTTTATTTTGCTAACAGTTATATTCTGCTTTGGTATCGCTTACTCATTCTCACAACCTACTTTGAAAAGAGCAATATTAAATAGTCACCTCCTCTTGGGTCTCTCTCACTTCATGATGGTCAAGACTTTTGGTCTAGATCACTGCTGTCCCCCAGCTAGATCAAGGTCTGTTACATCCTAGGCTCTCAATAAATATTGCTTGAAAAAAGAATGAACAAATGAGTTGGGACACAAATATACCCAATCGCTTCATTACTATATGGCAGTCAAGTTAAAAATCTGTGAGATGGTGTAAATTTAAAGTGAAAGACAAGAATAAAGGACTAAAGTTATACTTAAAGTTTAAATAAGCTGATTTGCAAGTTTTGATGCCATTACTCCATTAAGAAGTTGGCATCTGGGGTTGTGCAGTGAATCTATATACTATGAATTCATTTAAGTGGAGTCCAACCCGAAGGCAAAGATTTCTCCAAGTATTATAGCTTTGAAAGATAATTTTCCCTGGGGAAAGCAAGAATCATAAATGCTTCTTTTTTTTTAACCAGCAGCCCTTTCCACTGACAAATATTACTAAAATTAAACAATGATACAAAATTTCTCTTAAATCTGCTTATCAGAGTCCACGTCAGGAAAATAGAGGTAATACCTATATCTTATCTCCTTAGTATATGCTGAAGGGTTAAACCAGCAAAATGCTTCCAATGTCTGAGAAGAAGAATTGTATAAAAGTCACTTGGGGATTACGTGGACAGGCTGTATTGTTGACAGGTTATGGTTCTCATTTTAATCACTTTATTGCCTCAAGATCCTCTGCAGCCTTCTTACAAGTAGAGATGATCACTGATTTAAGATTTAATTCTTTTTTTTTTTTTTTTTTTTTTTTTTTTGCGGTACGCGGGCCTCTCACTGTTGTGGCCTCTCCCGTTGCGGAGCACAGGCTCCGGACGCGCAGGCTCAGCGGCCATGGCTCACGGGCCCAGCCGCTCCGCGGCATATGGGACCCTCCCGGACCGGGGCACGAACCCGTATCCCCTGGCATCGGCAGGCGGACTCTCAACCACTGCGCCACCAGGGAGGCCCCTAAGATTTAATTCTTAATGGTGTCAGTGAACTCGAGGAATCCTGAAGATCATGCTTTGTTAGCTTCCCAGCAAATCTCCCTGTGAAACTGACATTGCAGTATGACATATATTCATCAAATAATAATGCTCATTAATTAACTAATGCTCGGCAAACTAGTAGGTTTCGGCTTATACTGAATCTTTTTAACCTAATGACATAAAACTGTTTTCTCTATGTACTTTTAGCAAAGCAAGAGAGAACTTGAAACAATAATAGCAAATAAACTTAGAAATAAAGTAATGCTTATAGACCCATTGTATTAATTTAGCAACCTTGAATTTCAAAAGCGTAGGTTATTTAATTATAGAGGCTGTGTCTTAGCTTTGAATTCTGGTATCCAGCAGAATGTCTGGCATAAAGCTAGTGTCCAATAAATGCTCTTTAATGCATGGCAGAATGCAGAAAATAACACAAATCAAGGAATGTGATCACTTACATTCTACTAAACTCAGACATGTCAACACAAGCATTTCTGGATATCACTGTTAGGTATGAAACACGTGTTTGTGTGTGTGTGTGTGTGCATATACACATATGTATACACACATATACTATATATATCATATTCATACACATACACGATGCATATCACATAACTGCTTTCTAGGGCATTGTAGTTTAGCAGTTAAGAGTCCAGGCTTTTGTCTGGAGTCTCATGACAGTGAGTTTGAACCCTAGCTTCACCATTTCCTAGCACTTTGACCTTGGAAATTGGCTTACTCTTTCTCTCTCAGCCTGTTTCCTTACTTAAAAAAAATGAGACAATACAGAATTGTTAGGAGATTAAATGAGATAACACACATAATATTCTTAGCGCAGTGCCCGGTACACAGGAAGTGGACAACATATGCCATCTATGACTATTATACCCTTACCCTCTGGCCTTCATCAGGTCAAATAAACAAAGAAGGAAAAGGCTTCCTTTTCACTCTGGATATTGTGAAATTCACCTTGCCCTCCAATCAAAGTGCATATTTGCTGTTTCCTGAGTTTGTCTTGCAAGTTCATGTCTGCAAATCTTTGAGGAAGTGTAAAGAAGTGGCAACAGAGAGCTTGGGCTTTGGAGTCCAGCGGCTGGTGGGTGATGTCTACCAGCCATGTGACCTCAAGAAACCCTCTGAACTTGCTTCATTCTCTCTAAGTTAATGTGATAAAATCTACCTCACAGGGTTGTCCTGAGCATTAGACGTTAACAGTAAAATTCTTGGATCCACAGTATTATGATATATATGTACACATCTATGTAGTTATCTATCTCTGCTCTAGTTTTTTAACTTCAGTATCTATCTTTCCTTCTCCATATGTTCAAATTATCCCTATTTTTCATGGTCTGAATAAAATGGTGATCCTTTATGAAGCTTTCTTGATTTTTTTGGAGCCTAAGTTAATCCTTTTCTCTTCTGAATTTCCTGTAATTCTTGTAGCTACCTTCCACTTTTTTTTTTTATTGGAGTAAAATTGCTTTACAGTGTTGTGTTAGTTTCTGCTGTACAATGAAGTGAATCAGCTATATGTATACATATATCCCCTCCCTCTTGGACTTCCCTCCCACCCCCCGCACATCCCACCCATCTAGGTCATCACAGGGCGCCACCTTCCACTTTTTACTTGACATTTTCGTTGTCTATTAGGCCATCTGGATTAAGGCCTAAATCCAGATCTACTTTATTTACTTATTCCATTTATTTCCCATTCAGCCTCTGGAATAGTGTATATACCTCTCTCCGTGCATGTGTGCGCGTGTGTGTGTATGTGTTTATGTATATGGTAATGAAAAATATTTAACAAGCAACTGTTTTAAAAATCTTGTTACTACTCTGCCTTAGTCTACAAAGATGTTGAGGTAGATGTTTGTTTCTCTTTGTGGGCATATGTGCATGTTTATACACCGATCATAACCCCCATACACACACCTACACACATGTATATTTCAAAGGGCTTAAAGTCTGGAATTAAAACCTCAAAATGTTCCAAAAGAGAATAGGTAGTACACAGTGTTAAACTCATTGTGGATTTCTGTTCGTCATGTTGAAATCTCCTATTTATTTCGAAGTGATTAAGAGAGGACACATTCTCCTGTAACACTTCCTGTAATATATTTTGTTATTATTCCAGGAAAAATTTTGATCACTGTTACTGACTTATTACAAATGAAATTACTAAACTTTTGGAATCAAGGAAGTAATAGTCAGTTGCTTTCTTGGCCTGCCACCGTTCATACCTTTCACTTTTACCGCTGCCAACATCCTTTCAGAGCCCTTTGTTCCCGAAACATTTCTTCATCTAAACCCCAAGAGTCATTCTTTTTATTTTCAAAATGAATGATCTTGATGTTGGATAACACTCTCAATGTCATCTCTACAAATAGGTCATCAGTACTTCATATGCTGTTACCTACATCAGATAAAGAATAATCTTTTAAAGAGAGCACTTAGTTGAAATTGATGAACAAAGGAATAAAATTATGAAATTTGGTTAAAAATAAAGTTCTAAAATCAAGATCTGATTTTGAGTATTTTTAAGTTAACTACTCATTGGGTATACGTGTTAGTTTCATGAAGTAGTTACTAGTCTTTATTTTATTTTCAAAGTTAAGACCTTTATGTGGCTTCTACTCCCTAAAACGGAAAATTAACATCTTTTCTGACTTTTAATGTGCAAAACCTTTAATGTAAGGCAACTTTTAAGGAAGACAAAATATCAGCCAACCTATTAACAACTGATGTTTCAAATAAGTGGTTAGGTGAGTTGGCAAGAAAGATTCCTCATAAGGAAACTATTTTGATGGTCAGAATAATAAAGCCAAAGAGTTCTGGCAAATGATACTTTGCAAAAATGTAATATAACAGACTTTCAATTGCCCATATAACTCCAAGTAGCCCAGAAATCTTATGGTGAATAATAAAGTAAATGTACATTAAAGTTTTTGTCATGAATACACCACTAAAATATTTGGAATCTGGGGAATAACTTTATAACATTTTTGATTTCTCCCTTATTTGCTAGCTCAGTTGCACAAGCCAGAGTCCTAGGTGTCTTCCTTGATTTCTCCCTTCTCCTGCTGCTTCCCACTCTATCTCCTTCAGCCTCAAAACAATTTAACGAACTTTCAAGTGCTTTTGTTTCTACTTCTCAAATCCATCTACTTTTCCCTATCCCACCTCCAGCACTTCCGTTCCCATAGCACCCTCATCCTGTGCTCAGATTTCTGCACAGCTGCCTCCTAAATCTTTTCTTCATGTCACCTCCCTACATTCTAATTGTCACATAGCAGCTAGAATGGTCTATGAGTCTGAGTCCATCACTTCTCTGCTTAAAAGTCTTCCATGGCTACTTTTCTTATCATCATAACCTAGAATTCTTAGTCTGGCACACAAGGCCCCTCATCCACAGGCTCTTGCTCCCCACTTGTACACTTGCTCTAGGCTTACTAAGCTACTTTTCCAAAGCCTTACTGTTTTGCCTCACCTGTACCTTCACCAAGGTGAAGCTCCTCCTTATCTATTTTTCAGGTTACAGCTTTGACGTCACCTGCTCCTCCTACGGGCCTTCTTCAACCTCAAGGTTCTACCGAGTGCCTCTTCCGAGTGTCCCGGTAGCACCCAGGATAGACATCTATGGACCCATTAACCACATTGATGTCATTTCCTAGAGCAAAAGTCAGGTAAGGCTCCTAGCTTTTTTCCAGTTACTTTCTTGGTGCCTTATGCAGTGCCTCCTACTTAAATGTTTGCTGAATGAAAGAAGGCAGGAAGGAAGCAGGGGTAGAAGGACATATGATACTAATAGAACAAAAGGGAACAAAAAGTATGAGAAAATCTGGATTCAAAACAACAGCCAAATAAACAATAAAAACCCTTGACACTTTTTTGATACCAGAGTTTTTGTCTTGCTGAAGAACAAAGACTTTTGGGACTGAGAGTAACGTAGGCTAGGTGCATCACATACTTATTATTTGTTAACAGCACCCAAAAATATCATTAAAGAAGAGCAGAATCCAGTGTAGGGGGATTGGTTTTAGTTTTGGACCTCTGCTTATTGTGTAAATACAGAGACATAACTTGCATGACCTGTTGGCATTTTAAAGTTTAGATGTATTAAAGAAAACCTGTCACGATCAGAAATTTCAAGACTAAGTACCTTCTTTCTCCATATCGGCACACACGAATATATTTTGGGACCAATCTTATATATGACTAAACATGGAGCTAAAAAATTATACAAGCAGTTACAAATTTTTATGAGAGGCAAATATCTAATCATTTGCAAGTTTTCAAATGCATATAATTATCATGTTAATTTTATGGTCTTGCCACTTTTAGTTTTTGAACTAGACTCTGTTTTTTGCTTACTCTCAACCCAAAAGAGATAAGGAAATTTTATTTGTTTTTGAAAAATAAATTCAATTAAGAAAAAGACACACTTTCTATTTGAGGCGACTTCATTTAAAATGGCTGAAATTTAAAACACAAATTCAATATTAAGCAGCGACAGTGGCCTTTTTAGGTGACCAATACCAACATATCATTGCATGTGAATAAATTTCACCTGTCCACAAGATCCAGCTTAAAGACCACCTTCCTGGTCTATCACCCCACCCCTCATGTCACACTGCTATATTAGCCATATGTGATTTCTCTCTTCTCCAGATCTTCATGCCAACTTTCATCTTTCTCTAATCTGCATTGTCTGCATTATAAGCAACATCTTTATGCTAGGATTCATTACTCCTATTTAGATTTTAAGCTCATTAAAGGGTGGAAATACTTCTCTTTGGATCCACAACATGACCTAGATAACACAATTAATTGTTGAATTAAATCTCTGACAAATAAAAATAAAAAACATTTATTTGTTTTTGCTATTGTGTTTTTCATTTCATTACTAATAACACTGGTAAAATTCCAAGGCTTCTAGTAGCATGAAAACTCAGCAGTTACACAGTAACGCTTATCTCTTGAGAATCCCTCTCTATGTAATCTCTTTTTTTCCTCGCTTCCCAGAATGATTCCTAGATCCTACTGATATAATATTCTCCATATATATGTATATATATATGACTTATTCATAGGCACTTCTGTGCATTCATCCAAGATGAACTCTTACCTCATCTAACCTCAATAATGTGGGACCATGGCACAGTTCACTGGCTCACATACCTTCCTCCAAGAAGGCTCTTATAATTAATCTCTCTTAATTTGGATCAGTTTTCTAAATTGCCTACTTCAATATATATTTTATTTAATATACTTTTTGTATTTAAAGAAAATATTCTGCATTTTTCTTTAAATATGTGATATGTAAGATGTGTTGATTCTCAAACTCTATTTGGCATAAAAGTTATCTGATGTGTTTGCTAAAATGGGTGGTCCTGGGCTGTACCATTAGAGAGAAAAAGAAGAGGACCCAGGAATTTAAACATCTAAGAAGCACTCCTGGTGATGCTGATGATAGTATCCTTTGATGTTACCTTGGGAGATGCTGGCAAAGCAGAACACTTTTCTAAGAGGGAGGGGATCTGGGTTCTAGAGCCAGCTCTGATCCCGGGCAAATTCCATGGCTTTTGTGAGCCTTAGCTTCCTCATTGGGAAAACAGGAGAGTTAGGCTAGACGTTTCTCAACTCCCTCTGATCCTAATGTTTTTTTCTTTTGTGATTTTCTTCCAAACATAGTCTAGTAATAAGCAAGGAGCAGACCTTCAAACTGCCCCCAAGTCCCAGGAATATAGAAATCTTGAGTCCCAGGTCCAGCTCTGTGACTTTAGGCAGGTTTCTTACCACTCATGATCCTTCAATCTCAAAAGTTATTTGACTTTATTCCAATAATTCTTGTGTGCCTCATTTCATAGACTTGGCCACAAGCAAGGTACATCAAGTACGTAGAAAAGCAGTCTGACTAGAAGTATACTGTTTTGTAAGCAGTAAGCCCTTTAGTGACTACATATTCTGATTTTTTTCCAAAAGAATCATTTTTAATTCAAGGAAAATGATTGAAGTTAGCTAGGAAAATGAATTTGAATATTATATTGCAATGACCAGATTTAAAATTGGCAGAGTTCATATAGTTTTAACAAAAAGGGAATTTCCCAGTAATTCTGTAAAACATCACTCATCTTGCCAACTTTTACACCTCAGAAAAATATTCAAAATATACTATCAACTAAATTTTCTCCTCCCAAGATCAGTATTAACAAACATAACTAACCCTATGAACCACAGGAATTACTGTACTTTTATAAATGTGCTGAAAAGAGTTGTTTAAAAATATAATGTGACTCTTTGTAGCACTCTGTATTGTAGACTGTAGCCTAGAGAAATAGTCTAGAACTGAAATTTCATTCTACCTTAGCAAGATAGGAACTATTAAAAATATACTCTATTTAAAATTGATGGACACACACAAATCACTGAAGTCAAGAAAGTCTAAGAAAGGCCTGTTTTTCCATCTGGATGGAATATAATCCAGTGGAATGATAACAAAATATTGGTTTTAGTTTATATATTTTTTGTGTTTTATGTGATATTTCACTGCCTTATGGGAACTCTTCTATTAGTCTATTAAGAAACACCTAGTGTTGACATTCAATTCACTATTTCAGAAAACATCTTACTAATAGCTTGCTTCTTGCGAATAGAAATTTGCTTCTTTTGGCAATTTGGTTTTTAATCATTGACAGAAGTTAAATGGCATGTAGCAACAGGATTTAGAAACCCCAGAAAGGCAAAAAAGACTGTTTTGATAGTCATATTTAAATAACCATAACCTGTGCTCATGATTAAACAGCTTCTTAGTTTCTACACATATCTATACATCAGAGAAATGCACATCAAAACCACAATGAGATACTACCTCACACCCGTCAGAATGGCTATAATCAAAAATTCTAAAAAATAACAAATGTTGGCAAGAATGTGGAGAAAAGAGAAACCTGGTACACTGTTGGTGGGAATGTAAATTAGAGCAACCACTATGGGAAAACAGCATGGAGGATCTTCAAAAAACTAAAAGTAGAACTACCATATGATCCAGCAATTCCACTCCTGGGTATATATCCAAAGAAAAAGGAAAACACTAATTCAGAATGATACATGACCCAATGTTCATGGCAGCATTATTTACAATAGCCAAGATATGGAAGCAGCCTAAGTGTCCATCAACATATGAATGGATAAAGAAGATGTGGTATGTATCTACAATGGAATATTACTAGGCTATAAAAAAAGAATAAAATGTTGCCATTTGCAACAATATGGGTGGACCTGGAGGGTATGAGAGTTAGTGAAATAAGTTAGACAGAGAAATATAAACACTATATATTTTCACTTATATGTGGAATCTAAAAAAAAAAAGAATGTAACAAAACAGAAACAGACTCACAGATATAAAGAAAAAACTAGGTATTACTGTGGGGAGAGGAAGGGAGGAGTGGCAAGATAGGGGTAGGGGATAAGAGGTACAAATTACTATGTGTAAAATAAGCTACAAGGATATATTGCACAACACAGAGAATATAGCTAATATTTTATAATAACTTTAAATGGAGTATAATCTATACAATATTGGATCACTATGCTATACACCTGAAACTAATATAATATTGTAAACCAACTATAATTTAAAAATAAATAAATAATTTATTTAGAAAAAAACTACAGTGAAGAAAAACAGATAAAGTCTATAAAACACTTAGAAAATTTGCCTGTCACATAGGAAATGTATAATGAATTTTAATTACTGAATGAATACATGCATTTTAAAAATTATTTTAGTGTTTCTAAGACTTTTTCACTTTTTAATATCTCAAGAGTCTTCTCTCTTGTCATTGTTATTAAAAATATTTCATCCTATGGATAGACTTTAATATCTTTATTTCCATATAACACAACAATTAAGCTGTTTCCAGTTTTTTAAATAATAAAGAGCACTGTGATTAATGTATTTTCTTGAACTTTTTATCTTTTGCTCATAATATCTTTATTTATTTACTTATTTTTTAAACATTTTTATTGGAGTATAATTGCTTTAAAATGTTGTGTTAGTTTCTGCTGTATAACAAAGAGAATCAGCTATATGTATACATATACCCTCAATATCCCCTCCCTCGTGCATCTTCCTCCCACCCTCCCATCCCATGCCTCTAGGTGGTCACAAAGCACTGAGCTGATCTCCCCGTGTGATGCAGCTGCTTCGCACTAGCTATCTATTTTACATTTGGTAGGGTAGATATGTCAAAGCTACTCTCTCACTTCATCCCAGCTTACCCTTCCCCCTCCCCATATGCTCAAGTCCATTCTCTACATATGTGTCTTTATTCCTGTCCTGCCCATAGGTGCATCAGGACCATTAAAAAATTTTTTTTACATTCCATATATATGTGTTAGCATACAGTATTTGTTTTTCTCTTTCTGACTTCACTCTGTATGACAGACTCTAGGTCCATCCACCTCACTACAAATACCTCAATTGTGTTTCTTTTTATGGCTGAGTAATATTCCATTGTATATATGTGCCACATCTTCTTTATCCATTCATCTGTCCCTAGACACTTAGGTTGCTTCCATGTCCTGGCCATTGTAAATAGAGCTGCAATGAACATTTTGGTACAAGACTCTTTTTGAATTATGGTTTTCTCAAGGTATATGCCCAGTAGTGGGATTGCTGGATCATATGGTAGTTCTATTTTTAGTTTTTTAAGGAACCTCCATACTGTTCTCCATAGTGGCTGTATAAATTTACATTCCCACCAACAGTAAAAGAGGGTTCCCTTTTCTTCACACCCTCTCTACAATCTATTGTTTGCAGATTTTTTGATGAGGGCCATTCTGACTGGTGTGAGGTGATACCTCATTGTAGTTTTGATTTGCTTTTCTCTAATGATTAGTGATGTTGAGCATCCTTTCACGTGTTTGTTGCCAATCTGAATATCTTCTTTGGAGAAATGTCTATTTAGGTCTTCTGCCCATTTTTGGATTGGGTTCTTTGTTTTTTTGATATTGAGTTGCATGAGCTGCTTGTAAATTTTGGAGATTATTCCTTTGTCAGTTGCTTCATTGTAAACTATTTTCTCCCATTCTGAGGGTTGTCTTTTTGTATTGTTTATGGTTTCCTTTGCTGTGCAAAAGCTTTTAAGTTTCATTAGGTCCCATTTGTTTTTTTGTTTGTTTGTTTTTAATTCCATTTCTCTAGGAGGTGGGTCTAAAAGGATCTTGCTGTGATTTATGTCATAGAGTGTTCTGCCTATGTTTTCCTCTAAGAGTGTGATAGTGTCTGGCCTTACATTTAGGTCTGTAATCCATTTTGTGTTTCTTTTGTGTATGGTGTTAGGGAGTGTTCTACTTTCATCCTTTTAAATGTAGCCATCCAGTTTTCGCAGCACCACTTATTGAAGAGGCTGTCTTTTCTCTACTGTATATTCTTGCCTCCTTTATCAAAGATAAGGTGACCATATGTGCGTGGGTTTATCTCTGGACTTTCTATCCTGTGCCATAGATCTATATTTCTGTGTTTGTGCCAGTGTCATATTGTCTTGATTACTGTAGCTTTGTAGTATAGTCTGAAGCCAGGGAACT
This sequence comes from Hyperoodon ampullatus, assembly GCF_949752795.1. Taxonomy (NCBI): domain Eukaryota; kingdom Metazoa; phylum Chordata; class Mammalia; order Artiodactyla; family Ziphiidae; genus Hyperoodon; species Hyperoodon ampullatus. The sequence continues at coordinate 62,180,829 of NC_136925.1, read as the reverse complement.
GATTCCTCCAGCTCCGTTTTTCTTTCTCAAGATTGCTTTGGCTATTCAGCGTCTTTTGTGTTTGAATACAAATTGTGAATTTTTTTGTTCTAGTTCTGTGAAAAATGCCACTAGTAGTCTGATAGGGATTGCATTGAATCTGTAGATTGCTTTGGGTAGTATAGTCATTTCACAATGTTGATTCTTCCAATCCAAGAACATGGTGTGTCTCTCCATCTGTTTGTATCATCTGTAATTTCTTTCAGCAGTGTCTTATAGTTTTCTGCATACAGGTCTTTTGTCTCCTTAGATAGGTTTATTCCTAGGTATTTTATTCTTTTTGTTGCAATGGTAAATGGGAGTGTTTCCTTAATTTCTCTTCCAGAGTTTTCAGCATTAGTGTATAGGAATACAAGAGATTTCTGTGCATTAACTTTGTATCCTGCTACTTTACCCAATTCATTGATTAGCTCTAGTAGTTTTCTGGTAGCATCTTTAGGATTCTCTATATATAGTACCATGTCATCTGCAAACAGTGACAGTTTTACTTCTTCTTTTCTAATTTGGATTGCTCGTTTCTTTTTCTTCTCTGATTGCTGTGGCTAAAACATCCAGTGCTATGTTGAATGATAGTGCTGAGGGTGGGCACCCTTGTCTTGCTCCTGATTTTTGAGGAAATGATTTCATTTTTTCACCATTGAGAATGATGCTGGCTGTGGGTTTTTTCATATATGGCCTTTATTATGTTGAGGTAAGTTCCCTCTATGCCTATTTTCTGGAGAGTTTATATCATAAATGGGTGTTGAATTTTGTCGAAAGCTTCTTCTGCATCTATTGAGATGATCATATGGTTTTTCTCCTTCAATTTGTTAATATGGTGCATCACATTGATTGATTTGCATGTATTGAAGAATCCTTGCATTACCGGGATAACTCCCACTTTATCATGGTGGATGATCCTTTTAATGTGCTGTTGGATTCTGTTTGCTAGTATTTTGTTGAGGATTTTTGCATCTATGTTCATCAGTGATATTGGCCTGTCATTTTCTTTTTTTGTGACATCTTTGTCTGGTTCTGGTATCAGGGTGATGGTGGCCTCGTAGAATGAGTTTGGGAGTGTCCCTCCCTCTGCTATATTTTGGAAGAGTTTAAGAAGGATAGCTGTTAGCTCTTCTCTAAATGTTTGATAGAATTTGCCTGTGAAGCCACCTGGTTCTGGGCTTTTGTTTGTGGTAAGATTTTAATCACCGTTTCAATTTCAGTGCTTGTGACTTGTCTGTTTATATTTTCTATTTCTTTTGGGTTCAGTCTCGGAAGGTTGTGCTTTCTAAGAATTTGTCCATTTCTTCCAGGTTGTCCATTTTATTGGCATAGAGTTGCTTGTAGTAATTTCTCATGATCCTTTGTATTTCTGCAGTGTCAGTTGTTGCTTCTCCATTTTCATTTCTAATTCTGTTGATTTGAGTCTTCTCCCTTTTTTTCTTGATGAGTGTCTAGTGGGTTATCAATTTTGTTTTTCTTCTAAAAGAACCAGCTTTTAGTTTTATTGATCTTTGCTACTGTTTCCTTCATTTCTTCTATATTTATTTCTGATCTGATCTTTATGATTTCTTTCCTTCTGCTAACTTTGGGTTTTGTTTGTTCTTCTTTCTCTAATTGCTTTGTGTAAGGTTAGGTTGTTTATTTGAGATGTTTCTTGTTTCTTGAGGTAGGATTTCATTTCTATAAACTTCCTGCTTAGAACTGCTTTTGCTGCATCCCATAGGTTTTGAGTCATCATGATTTTATTCTCATTTGTTTCTAGGTATTTTTTGATTTCCTGTTTGATTTCTTCAGTGATCTCTTGGTTATTTAGTAGTGTATTGTTTAGCCTCCATGTGTTTGTATTTTTCACAGGTTTTTTTTCCCTGTAATTGATATCTAGTCTCATAGCATTGTAGTTGGAAAAGATACTTGATACAATTTCAATTTTCTTAAATTTACCATGGCTTGATTTGTGACCCAGGATATGATCTATCCTGGAAAATGTTCCATGAGCACTTCAGAAGAAAGTGTATTCTGTTTTTGGATGGAATGTCCTATAAATATCAATTAAGTCCACCTTGTTTAATGTGTCATTTAAAGCTTGTGTTTCCTTATTTATTTTCACTTCGGATGATCTGTCCATTGGTGAAAGTGGGGTGTTAAAGTCCCCTACTATTACTGTGTTACTGTCATTTCCCCTTTTATGGTTGTTAGCATTTGCCTTATGTATTGAGGTGCTCCTATGTTGGGTGCATAAATATTTACAATTGTTATATCTTCTTCTTGGATCAATCCCTTGATCATTGTGTAGTGTCCTTCTGTCTGTCTTGTAATAGTCTTTATTTTAAAGTCTATTTTGACTGATATGAGAATTGCTACTCCAGTTTTCTTTTGATTTCCATTTGCATGGAATATCTTTTTCCATCCCCTCACTTTCAGTCTGTATGTGTCCCTAGGTCTGAAGTGGGTATTTTGTATACAGCATATATATGGGTCTTGTTTTTGCATCCATTCAGCCAGTCTATGTCTTGTGATTGGAGCATTTAATCCATTTATATTTAAGGTAATTATCGATGTATATGTTCCTATTACCATTTTCTTAATTGTTTTGGATTTGTTATTGTAGGTCTTTTCCTTCTCTTGTGTTTCCTGCCTAGAGAAGTTTCTGTAGCATTTGTTGTACAGCTGGTTTTGTGGTGCTGAATTCTCTTAGCTGTTGCTTGTCTGTAAAGGTTTTAATTTTTCCGTCGAATCTGAATGAGATCCTTGCTGTGTAGAGCAATCTTGGTTGTAGGTTCTTCCCTTTCATCACTTTAAATATGTCTTGCCACTCCCTTCTAGCTTGCAGAGCTTCTCCTGAAAGATCAACTGTTAACCTTATGGGGATTCCCTTATATGTTATTTGTTGTTTTTCCCTTGCTGCTTTCATATTTTTTCTTTGTATTTAATTTTTGATAGTTTGCATAACATGTGGCTTGGTGATTTTTCTCCTTGGATTTATCCTTATGGGACTCTCTGCCCTTCCTGGAGTTGATTGACTATTTCCTTTCCCATGTTAGGAAAGTTTTCAACTATTATCTCTTCAAATATTTTCTCAGACTCTTTATTTTTCTCATCTTCTTCTGGGACCCCTAGAATTTGAATGTTGGTGCAGTTAATATTGTCCCAGAGGTCTCTGAGATTGTCCTCAATTCTTTTCATTCTTTTTTCTTTATTATGCTCTGCAGTGGTTATTTCCACTATTTTATCTTCCAGGTCACTTATCCATTCTTCTGCTATTGATTCCTTATAGAGAATTTTAAATTTCATTTATTGTGTTGCTCATCATTGTTTGTTTGCTCTTTTGTTCTTTTAGGTCCTTGTTAAACGTTTCTTTTATTTTCTCCATTCTATTTCCAAGATTTTGGATCATCTTTACTATCATTATTATGAATTATTTTTCAGGTAGACTGCCTATTTCCCCTTCATTTGTTTGGTCTGGTGGGTTTTTACCTTGCTCCTTCAACTGCTGCATATTTCTCTCTCTTCTCATTTTGTTTAACTTACTGTGTTTGGGCTCTCCTTTTTGCAGGCTGGTGGTTTGTAGTTCCCATTGTTTTTGGTGTCTGCCCCCAGTGGGTAAGTTGGTTCAGTGGGTTGTGTAGGCTTCCTGGTGGAGGGGAGTGGTGTCTGTGTTCTGGTGGGTGGGGCTGGATCTTGTCTTTCTGGTGGGCAGGCATGCATGTGGTGGTGTGTTTTGGAGTGTCTGTGAACTTAGTATGGTTTTAGGCAGCCTCTCTGCTAATGGGTGTGGTTGTGTTCCTGTCTTGCTAGTTGCTTGGCATGGGACGTCTAGCACTGGAGTTTGTGCCCATTGGGTGGATCTGCACCTCAGTGTTGAAATGAGATCTCTGGGAGAGCTCTTGTCGATTGGTATTATATGGGGCTGGCAGGTCTCTTGTGGTCCAATGTCCTGAACTTGGCTCTCCCACCTCAGAGGCTCAGGCCTGACACCAGTCCAAAGCACCAAGACCCTGTCAGACACACCGCATTTAAATTTGAAGTACTTCATCCATTTCGTTGACAAAGGTGGTTTAGCAGCTATCATTACATTCCTTTAAACTTCAAAGTGCTTTGGGTCCTCCCAAGATGAATGTCCTTTCTTCCTTGCCTCTCATTCCTTAACTTATTTTCTGAAGATAGCAATGTTTACAACATGCCATCCCACACCCCAATCATCACATTTCAGGATACAAATGCCACACAAATAACACCCCTTCCTAGGGGATCTTTTACCAGGTCAGGTACGATAATGAACTGGTGAGATCCCTATGGTGTCCTCCCTTTCATCTTTGCCCTCACAAAAATTCACTCCCCAGTCCACAGCAATATGACTTCTGCTAACACCATATATTAATCCAAGAGTTCTTAACCTAGGACAGTAGAGTCTTAGGTTTTCAGACAAATCCACAAAGAAGTGTCTACAGCGTAAGTTCCAGTTTAATCAGACACCTGAGGGGCTCACACGCTGCTGCAGTGACTACCTTCGCCGGCTGTTCCGTACCCTTCCTGGTGATCAGAGCCGCCGCCACTGAGCAACTGACACTGACTAACAACAGCTAACTACTCGCCGCCACTGAGTCCACCGCACACTCCTGGCCACCCATAGCCCCCAGCCCACCAGCCTGCCTGCCTCCTCCAAGCCCCATGTGCCCTGTATTTTTACATAAATGTCTTATTATTTGTTCAACACACTTTTCTAGAACTGGCATTATTGGATCAAATACTATTATAATTTTAAAATTTTCTTAATACTAACTGTTGAACAGATTTCCAGAAAATGTATTTTAGTGTCAACTAGAATTGAATGAGGTTGACTGTGCACCTTTGTAATATTAATCACTATGTATCTTAAAAAACTGTCAATTTGATAAGCAAAAAATTATTATTGTTGCCTTAATTAGATTTCTTTGATTACTAGTGAAGTTTAATGTATTCACCATGTATTTCTAACTGCTATTTTTTCTACTGCATGATTAGTAATATTAGTTGATTCATATAAAATCTTAACTTATTAAGGATATTAATTTGTTGTCATATTTTGCAAGTATTTTGTCAAGTTTGCATTTCTGTTTTAATTTTACAAAATTTCTACGTATAACTTCTACATTTTTATACCGTTAAATTTGACATTTGGTCTCTCCTCCATGACTTTTATACCTAGAAACTCCTTCCTTATTCTAAGAACATTTCATATATACAACAATATTTTCTTCTACTTTATATGGTTCTTAATATGTACAATCGACTATTAATCTACTTTTTTTGGTGTTCTGCTTGAGGCTGGCATAATTTACGTTTTTTTCTAAATAGTCAGTTTTAGCTGTACCATTTATCAAATGATCCACCACTTTCTCATTGCTTCTGAAGCTTTGCTCACCACATATTAGGTAATTTCCCATGTAATAAAGTCATCTAGCCTCAATTTTATATACCTTTAAATATTCTACCAAATATGACGTTATACAGATATCTCCACACATCTCATAAATTACTTTTGATTATTTGATTCAGTTTTTTCTGTGTAGCTCCTCCAAAACAGGTCAGACATCTTCTTGGTGTCTGCCATGCCTAGTGCAGAGTTTGGCACATAGTAGGCACTCAACATACAGTTGTGGAATTGCATGAACTTTTTTCATGAGAAATGTTCTATTCTGTGCAACAAAAGAAGGAACACAAAGCAGGCTACATAGACTGTGTTAGCTACTTCAGTTTCTTTTCCTTCTTTCATTTTAAAATAAACACTAATAAAACAGGATTGATATCTCTTGAGAGCTCTAGTAAAGCAAGGAGATTTTCTAGAAGGTGGTTTCATCCTTTTATTAAAAGCATCTGTGTCACAACCCCTGGCATAGACCCAAACAACCTGAAGTGGCTGGCTCTGGGAAATCACAGAGATAGAACAAAGCCAAATTCTGAGATGGAACAACATGTAAAATCATACTGCATCTTAAATTGATGACCAAGAGGAAAGATCTTTCTGCCTCATCAAATCTTATAAAGCAAGGTGATTTATGATGTCCTTGTGAGCCTAGTAGGTAACAAGAAAAATATATAATAATGCTATTTTGTAGACTTGGCATAAGACTCTGTTATGGTATTTTGTTATTAATTTTTCTATGTTAATTTTCTCTATATATGTTTGGTTTCATATTTGGTGTTTTATAAAAGATATCCATTTTCCGTGAAACACTCTTAAAGCATGAAAAGAAATCCTCTGCGGATATCATCTTAGTGAATAGTCACAGCAATGAAGTTATATATCTCAGAGGATGAAAATGCCATATACTTCCTCTGCAATACGATAAATAATTTCTGAGAGTCAACTCTAGATGATCTGTATAGTAGGGTGGTAGACAGCATGTAAAATCACAGCTGAACTCCGACGGATTTATTTATTTATTTATTTTGGAATGGTTCCTGTACTTACATATGAAGAAGAGAGTGACTTATCCCCTTGGGAATTCACAGCACATCAAACCAAATTAGGAAGCCAGGCAGCTGTGACCTGCTTTTGTAAGGGCCAAGAAAGCTATAGAGTTTCACTACTGAACCCTGCAACTCAAAATGATTCCCTGGTTCCCATGCCATTTGGGACCCAGAAGCAACTCACTGACTCATAAAAAAACACCACTGTGGGCTTGTGTTTTCTCTTACAGTATCCAGAATTGTACACGAGGAAATAAAGACTTTGATGTGAGAGGTCTTGAGAGTGGCAGTCTGCAGAAGAAATGGACATAGGAATTAGAAGGAACAATGTTAGCTAAGAAGAACTTGGATTCAAATTTTACCTTACACAGTGGAAAGATTTACCTCATGTGGTGAAAATAACCCTCGTGAACTGAGTTCTAATGCCAATGCTCATTTCATGGATGTTGAACTGCAGGAGGCAGAGTCAGTCAACTGCCTATTCTGCTGAGTCTGACTCAGTACATTTTATTTTTCATTGTTTTAGGGATGATCTTGGGAAGTATAGGAGAGGGAATGAGTTTTGAAATTAGAGGTTGGCATGAGAATATAAGGGAGGGTTGAAGCTTTCTTTGGTAGTCGGAAGGGATATGGAGAACAGGTTAGAAAGAGACTCTAGTTTTTTGTTATTTGGGGTTTGATAATACTCTTCCAAATTCTGAAGCTCTCACAACCTACAAGTAAGTGTAGCTTTTGGAACCTAGTTTAACATTCTCTGAAGGCACTGAATAAAATTGTGAGCTATATTTTATTCATCTTTATTACCATATCAGCCTTGTTTCTTGAAGAAAATGAAAATCCCTTCCTACAAACAACAATTCCTCAGGTAGTTTTCCTTGAAAAAATAAAAATACCAACACTTGGAGTATCCAGTATGTATTCTGTTATGAAAATTTTAACATAAGGGAACATATCATAATGGAAACAGTTTAATAAGCAGGGAATTTTCATGTGCTCATTTCCGTAAAAACTCTAGTATTATTTTTCTTCCTAGTTTGGTGACAAGCAATATGTTCTCTTGGCTTTTGTTCAGGGATAAAGCTTGCAAAACCGCCTGCTGGTTTCGTTCATTGTTATTGTTGCCACTGGAGGAGCTTTCACCACCACCATGTCACCCCATCAGCCTCCTGAATACTCCCATTCATCTAAGAAAAGCGTTCATTCCACGATAACCTTTGCCATCTGGATTCTACCACAGAGTGTTAGGATGGAGACTGAAACAGGAGACAAGCGGTGGTTAGTTGGAAATAGCTTATTTTCCAAGAAACTCCATTTCTTTACTGATGTTGTACTCAAAGAGGAGTGAAACAAAACCAAAATATTGTCCTCAGCGCTCCCTGATTTTAATAGGTGATCCTCCTTGGCGTCTGACCACTCCCAAGCTCTTTCTGTCTTACCCTCTGTTGCTCTTTAAACAAAGCTTAAAAATGAATTAGGAACTTTGCTGGTTCCTCCTAAGAGAAAAAGAATTCACCAGTGGCAACTACCAGCACCACATTGTTTATCAGAACATAAAGTTCGGTAGAAATCCCACAGTGATGTCATCCCCCAGCACTTGCTGATGAAGCTGGAGACGTTTCCAAGACATTTTCAACTGGATTGGACACTCTTTGCAGGAAATGGTCAACCAGATCACACTTCAAAGGCCTTTCCTTTACTAGGTTGCTCATAAAAGAAGTGGAAAGTAACCTAAATCATAGACTCAGTCTAAATCGGTACTAGAAGGATTCCAAGAAATTTCATGTGCTGGGATTATTTTTCTATGGGTTAATAAGTTAACTATAATTACTGATATTTAGGTGAATCTCCTTCTGGAACATCGTTAAACTAGTAGAGCCTTGCTATAGGAATGGAAAAATGCTTAAGGAGACATACATGGATAACACACAAAATCAGTCCTAGAGAGAGACTTATCTTGCCAGAGGTCAAGCCATAAATGGTTTGAAAGGAAAATTGTCCACATTGGTAGAGGGGACCATGTGTAGCTGGGAGTTGAAACCTAGGATCAAAGAAATAACTTTTCAGAAGATTAAGAAATCAAAAATTTGGATACCTTTATTTAGAAGGAGGAAGGTGCATGGAGAGGAACTGACATGCTATATGCCAGCTGAGGTGCTTTTTCATCTATTATGGTAAGCTGTTCTATATTCTAATTGTAAAGGATGTTATAGGGGACTAAACGGATATAGCCACATTGTCTGTTAGTAGAAATACATCATAATCTTGAACTCTCTTCTATGAAAGAAATTTTTGGTTGACACTAAAAATATCCTTATTAAATTATTATTTAAGTTAAGTAGATGACCAAGCTACACTTAGCAAAGGCTCATCACCAACATGAAAAATGTCTGAGTGTTTTAATATTCAGAGGAAAGCTGAGACAAAAATACAGCCTTTTAGAGTTAGAAGACCTACAGCTAAGTTTGGTTTTCTTATTATAAAATAAGGATAACAATATCTACTTGAAAAATCTATTGTAAGGACAAAATAATCTAATTTTAAAGAGCTTTGTAAATGGTAATAGTAATGATGATGATAAAAGAAATATGTTAAGTTTTACTGAGTGCTTGCAGTATGCCAGGCAGTACTGCGACCTGAATTAGTTCCTTTAATTTTCACAACTCTCTTGTGAAGCATGTACTATCCTAATAACCATTTAACATATAAAGTGAGTCAAAGAAAGGTTAAATAGTTTGCTCAAGGTCATTTAGCTATTAAATGGCAGAGTCTGAATTTAAACTTGGGTCTTCTGTTTCTGGAGTTACTTCCCACTGTAAAGTGCATATTGAAATATTAAGAAAAACAAAATACAGCACGTTTTGCTTAAAGACCGCCTGTGTAGTAATCACAAGTACTCTAACGGGGCTTGTGCCATCACAGCAGGGATGTACTATTGTCATGTTGAGAAAAGAATATATCTAAAAGTGGTTGTAGGGAGAGATAGAGAAATTTGCAGCAAGGACATGATTACTTAAGTGTATAATTTACGTAATCTGTAATAACATTTTATTAGGTGGCTGTATCTTAGATTTTTTTCTCTTAGCAAGATTCAGGAAGTCATAACAAGACAGAGTTACAGACGTAACATCCGGAAGACTGGATCCTTAGGTGAGCCTCCTGAAAGGCTCCTTGTTAGAGCAAAAGGCATGGAATGTTCATTATCTGCTGCCCTTAATTTTCAATTGAAACTGAAGTAAGAGGCTTTCAAAAAAAGGAGGCGTACGGTAGCACAAGTGGAAAGATTGGCTTGGATTGTTATCCTCTCATATTATAGCCGGAGGAGTTCTTTTATTTTGAGAAGACATTTGTGATTCTTTCTACAAGCTGAACACACATTTACCCTGGAGAATGACTCCCACATGTGGTTGACCCGAGAACGTGGTATGATATCTTGATGCTTTCATATTTCCCCCTATTAGGAATAATAATTTGGGGAGTGTTTTAGATTAGTACACAAGGCAGTTAGCTTTAAAAAGTTCCCATAAGACCACAGAGGAAATAAACACAACCAAAACATTCCCCATGTTAAAACATAACAGCAGACTTATAGCGATAATCTAACTGGGAATGTTTCATTCATTATAAAATGTTAGATGCTATATTTCAAACATGATAGGACTCTGTACTTACTCTCTGCCCAAGCGGAAATGGAATGCCTTAAAAGCCATAGATATTGTATGCTTACTTTAAACAAACACCTTTGTGTCATCTCTATTAATCATACATAAGAACTGTCTATGATAAAAAAGTAAATTTGCTTCAAATAAAATTGAAATTTCAAATATTTTTCAAAGTTCCCTCATAAAATACATTCTAACATAGAATCGCATCCTACAGGAATATCAACTTTAGCAGGACATATGCTGTCCTTGCAAATACTTTCACTCTGCTTTATAGTTGCACATATATAAGTAGCAGTAAAGAAACAAAATCGGAATTCTGGTTTCAGAGATGACATCAAATGTGAAAGATGAAGAAAATGTCTGAGGCTTAAGGCTTAATATGCCTTTTTTTCATATTCATAAAAAATGATAATGGGTAGCTTCCCTTCCCAGCCACAATGAAGGAACCAATAGTGATGAGCTCATCTGGCCATAAACAATAGAAAGATGGCAAAATATGTGAAGCAACTGCTCTTGGATATTGGAAGATACTTAGCACAGAACCGTGGTCGCTGAGAGGGAGGAATCACATGATGAGAGCTCCTTGATTATTCCAGATATATGCATAGACGCAGGGAGGTGGAGCCAAAGCAGCACACAGTGGTCTTGCCAAGCTAAGGAGGCAGATACTCCTTGGGGCTGATGGAGTGGCTAGAATTTTGGAGGAGGCTCCTGGAGAGAAGAGAACTGGGAAGTGCATAAAGAAGAAACAACAGAAATATGCAGGAAGGTCCCTTTAAGACTTTGGAAAAATACTAATCTGTTCATGCCCAGGGCAAGATCTGTGAGGTACAGCAGGGTGGAGCTACTAGGGAGCTGGGATTGGAAGGAAGATGCCAGGGGTACCTTGGGCTGGGAGTTGTAGGAGTTTTGACCAGCCACAGTAGAGAGGCCTCACTGACACTCTTGGTGTGCAGTTGAGATCTGAAAATCACCACACTTTAGGAGGAAGGCCATTCTTTTCCTAGAGTAAAGGTTATAAAAAACTTACACTAACAAATCTTAATAACAAGCCTTAATAGAGTCAACTGATTCATAAATAACTTAACCTTCTAGAGAACAAAATTCAATAATTATTAAAGGAAGACAACAAAATTCAGATTCACAGCAAGTTAGAATTCAAAAAATCCAGCATACCCCAAAAAACCAAAAAAAACCCTAAACACTAAATGTACAAAGGAAGAGAAAAATTTAACCTGCAACCAGAAAAAAAACTCAACAGAGGCAAACCTGAAATAACAAAGATGCTGGAATCAGCAGAAAAGCTAACATTCCAAAACGCCTCTTTTTTATACCTAAATCTTACTCAGCCTTGAAGGCTCTGGCCTTAACGAGATGGTTTGCACAATAAACCTTCCATATTGGGTGAAACAGTATTATTCACTTAAATGAACAATAAGTTTTTGAAGGCAGGGGCCATAATTGTCTCTAGCAGAAAAGCCATTCTATTTCCAGCAGAAGCCATTAGAAGCCTAGCATAAGAGTTTACCATGTTAAAAAAAAAAGAAAAAAAAGAATATAATAACTATTATCAACATGCTAAAGGATTCAAAGGAAAAAGATAAATATAATGAATAAATAGAAGACAAATCTCAGTGGAAAACTGAAAAAGACTACTAACTGAAACTTTTAGAACTGAAAAATTCAATATCCTAAATTAAAAACTTACTTGGTGGAACTTGGCACCAGATTCGATACAGCAAAAGAAAAAAATAAGTGACAGTGAAAACTGGAAAATAAAAACTAAACAAAATTAAAGCACAAAAAGAAAAAAAGTTTAAAAATTCCCTGCAGACTTTTGTAAAAATTTACAAGTTAATTCTAAAACATATGTGAAAATGCAAAGGATCAGACCAATCACAAGCACTGAAATTGAGACTGTGATTAAAAATCTTCCAACAAACAAAAGCCCAGGACCAGATAGCTTCACAGGCAAATTCTATCAAACATTTAGAGAAGAGCTAACACCTATCCTTCTCAAACTCTTCCAGAATATAGCAGAGGAAGGAACACTCCCAATCTCATTCTACGCGGCCCATAACCCTGATACCAAAAACAGACAAAGATATCACAAACAAAGAAAACTACAGGCCAATATCACTGATGAACATAGATGCAAAAATCCTCAACAAAATACTAGCAAACAGAATCCAACAGCACATTAAAGGGATCATACAGCATGATCAAGTGGGGTTTATCCCAGGGATGCAAGGATTCTTCACTATATGCAAATCAAAGTGACATACCATATTAACAAATTGAGGAGAAAAACCATATGTTCATTTCAATAGATGCAGAAAAAGCTTTCGACAAAATTCAACACCTATTTATGATAAAAACCCTCCAGAAAGTAGGCACAGAGGGAACTTAACTCAACATAATAAAGGCCACATATGAGAAACCCACAGCCAACATCGTTCTCAATGGTGAAAAACTGAAACCATTTCCACTAAGATCAGGAACAAGACAAGGTTGTCCACTCTCATCACTATTATTCAACATAGTTTTGGAAGTCCTAGCCACAGCAATCAGAGAAAAAGAAACAAAAGGAATCCAAATTGGAAAAGAAGAAGTAAAGCTGTCACTGTTTGCAGATGACATGATACTATACATAGAGAATCCTAAAGATGCTATCAGAAATCTACGGTAGCTAATCAATGAATTGTGTAAAGTAGCAGCATACAAAATTAATGCACAGAAATCTTTTGCAATCCTATACACTAATGATGAAAACTCTGAAAGAGAAATTAAGGAAACACTCCCATTTACCATTGCAACAAAAAGAATAAAATACCTAGGAATAAACCTACCTAGGGAGACAAAAGGCCTGTATGCAGAAAACTATAAAACACCGATGAAAGAAATTAAAGATGATACAAACAGATGGGGAGATATACCATGTTCTTGGGTTGGAAGAATCCACATTGTGAAAATGACTCTACTACCCAAAGCAATCTACAGATTCAGTGCAATCCCTATCAAACTACCAATGACATTTTTTACAGAACCAGAACAAAAAATTTCACAATTTGTACAGAAACACAAAAGACCCCGAATAGCCAAAGCAATCTTGAGAAAGAGAAACGGAGCTGGAGGAATCAGTCTCCCAGACTTCAGACTATACTACAAAGCTACAGTAATCAAGACAGTATGGTACTGGCACAAAAACAGAAATATAGATCAATGGAGCAGGATAGGAAGCACAGAGATAAACCCATGCACATATGGTCACCTTATCTTTGATAAAGGAGGCAAGAATATACAATGGAGAAAAGACAGCCCCTTCAATAAGTGATGCTGGGAAAACTGGACAGGTACATGTAGAAGAATGAAATTAGAACATTCCCTAACACCATACACAAAAATAAACTCAAAATGGATTAAAGACCTAAATGTAAGGCCGGACACTATAAAACTCTTAGAGGAAAACATAGGCAGAATGCTCTATTACAGAAATCACAGCAAGATCCTTTTTGACCCACTTCCTAGAGAACTGGAAATAAAAACAAAAATAAACAAATGGGACCTAATGAAACTCAAAAGCTTTTGCACAGCAAAGGAAACCATAAACAAGACCAAAAGACAACCCTCAGAATGGCAGAAAATATTTGCAAATGAAGCAACTGACAAAGGATTAATCTCCAAAATTTACAAGCAGCTCATGAAGCTCAATATAAAAAAAACAAACAAACAACCCAATCCAAAAATGGGCAGAAAACCTAAATAGACATTTCTCCAAAGAACATGCACAGATCGCCAACAAACACGTGAAAGGATGCTCAATATCACTAATCATTAGAGAAATGCAAATCAAAACTACAAGACGGTTATCACCTCACACCAGTAAGAATGGCCCTCATCAAAAAATCTATCAACAATAAATGTGGAGAGGGTGTGGAGAAAAGGGAACCCTCTTGCACTGTTGGTGGGAATGTAAATTGATACAGCCACTATGGAGAACAGTATGGAGGTTCCTTAAAAAACTAAAAATAGAATTACCATATGACCCAGCAATCCCACTACTGGGCATATACCTTAAGAAAACCATAATTCAAAAAGAGTCATGTACCACAATGTTCATTGCAGCTTTATTTACAATAGCCAGGACATGGAAGCAACCTAAGTGTCCATTGATAGATGAATGGATAAAGAAGATGTGGCACATATATACAATGGAATATTACTCAGCCATGGAAAGAAACGAAATTGAGTTATTTGTAGTGAGGTGGATGGACTTAGAGTCTGTCATACAGAGTGAAGTAAGTCAGAAGGAGAAAAACAAATACTGTATGCAATACATATATATGGAATCTAAAAATAAAAATTAAAAAAAATGGTTCTGAAGAAACTAGGGGTAGGATAGGAATAAAGACGCAGAAGTAGAGAATAGACTTGAGGACATGAGAAGGGAGAAGGGTAAGCTGGGACGAAGTGAGAGAGTGGCATGGACATATATACACTACCAAATGTAAAACAGATAGGTAGTCAGAATCAGCCACATAGAACAGGAAGATCAGCTCAGTGCTTTGTGACCACCTAGAGGGGTGGGATAGGGAGGGTGGGAGGGAGACGCATGAGGGAGGAGATATGGAGATACGTGTATATGTATGGCTGATTCACTTTGTTATAAAGTGGAAAGTAACACACCATTGTAGAGCAGTTATACTCCAATAAAGATGTTAAAAAAAAAAGACGATATGAAAGATAGCTATGACACTTGGTAACAAGAAATAGCAATGTGCAAACAGTATGTAAAGGATTAAAGTAAATTAAATAAAATCATATGTAGAAAAAAAAGAAAATGTGAAGGTTCTAGAATTGCATAAACAATCTTGAAAAAGAAAAATGTTGGGGATATTTGATTTTAGCTTTTACTATAAAGCTTCAATAATCACAATAGTGTGGTATTGCTCTACCAGACATACACACAAAATAATTTTATGTATCTCAGACCTAATGTAAAAGTGAAAACCACAAAGTTTCTGGAAGAAAACATAGAATATCTTTGCAACCTTGGGGTAGGCAAAGATTTCTTACGTAGAATATTGAAAAGACTAACTTAAAAACATTTTTGATAAATTAGACTTCATCAAATTGAAATATTTGTTCATGAAGCATATATTTGTATTTTATAAAATATACCTATTAATGTATATTATAAATTACATTAATATATTATAAATACATTATGTAGATATACAAGTAATATATAATATAATATTATTAATATATCATATATTACATTACTTTATATTTACTTATATTTTATTATGCTTTTTCCAAGCCACACACACAGAGGGAAACATATATTTGACAAAGGAATTGTATACAAGAATATGAAAAAAAAAACCTACAACTCAGTCAATGGATTACAGTTCAGCAATAAACAGATAACCCATTTAAAAAAGACAAAATACCAGAGCAGATACTTCATCAAGGAGAATATACAAACGGGCAAATAGCACAGGATTAGTCATCAGGGAAATGCAGTACCACCACAACGAGATATCACCACACACCCATTAGAAGGGCTAAACTTTAAAAACAAAAAAAGGAAAACAATTTGGCAAGGATGTGGAACAACTGAAACTTATACTTTGTGGGTGGAAATGCAAAGTGGGAAAGCCACTTTGGAAAACAGATTGGCAACGTCTTCTAAAGGTAAACATGTACCTACTCTGTGACCCAGCAATTCCACTGCTAGCTATTGGTTCAAGAGAAATAAAAATGTGTCTTCACAAAAATGCTTAAACAAAAGTATCTTTAGGCGTTTTAGTCATAGTAGACAAAACCAGGGAACAACTAAAATGTCTACCAAGAAGAGAATGGATAAGCAAATTTTAATTTATCTGTATGAAGGAATGCTAGTCAGCAATAACAGGAAATGTCCAACAGATACTCATTGCAACTTGCTGCAACTCTGAACACATCAGGCTGGGTGAAAGAAGCTGACCATTGATGGCTTCTGGAGGAGGAACCAAGATGGCGGAGTAGGATGTGCTCTCACTCCCTCTTGCGAGAACACCAGAATCACAACTAGCTGCTGAACAATCATCGACAGGAAGACACGGGAACTCACTAAAAAAGACACCCCACATCCAAAGACAAAGGAGAAGCCACAATGAGAAGGTACGAGGGGTGCAATCACAGTAAAATCAAATCCCATAACTGGTGGATGGATGACTCACAGACTGGCGAACACTTATACCACAGAAGTCCACCCACTGGAGTGAAGGTTCTGAGCCCATGTTAGGCACCCCAACCTGGGGGTCCGGCAATGGGAGGAGGAATTCCTAGAGAATCAGACTTTGAAGGCTAGTGGGAATTGATTGCAGGACTTCGACAGGACTGGGGGAAAGACAGACTCGACTCTTGGAGGGCACACACAAAGTAGTGTGTGCATCGGGAGCCAGGGGAAGGAGCAGTGACCCCAGGGTAGACGGAACCAGACCTACCTGCTAGGGTTGGAGGGTCTCCTGAAGAGGCGGGGGTGGTGGTGGCTCTGTTTCACCATGGGGACAAGGACACTGGCAGCAGAAGTTCTGGGAAGTACTCCTTGGTGTGAACCCTCCCAGAGTCTGTCATTAGCCCCACCAAAGAGCCCAGGTAGGCTCCAGTGTTGGGTTGCCTCAGGCCAAACAACCAACAGGGAGGGAACCCAGCCCCACCCATCAACAGTCAAGTGGATTAAAATTTTACTGAGCTCTGCCCACAAGAGCAACAGTCAGCTCTACCCACCACCAGTCCCTCCCATCAAGCCTCTTAGATAGCCTCATCCACCAGAGGGCAGACATCAGAAGCAAGAAGAACTACAATCCTGCAGTCTGTGGAACAAAAACCACATTCACAGAAAGATAAACAAGATGAAAAGGCAGAGGGCTATATACCAGATGAAGGAACAAGACAAAACCCCAGAAAAACAACTAAATGAAGTGGAGATAGGCAATCTTCCAGAAAAAGAATTCAGAATAATGACAGTGAAGATGATCCAGGACCTCGGAAAAAGAATGGAGGCAAAGATCGAGAAGATGCAAGAAATGTTTAACATAGACCTAGAAGAATTAAAGAACAAACAAACAGAGAGGAACCATACAAAAACTGAAATGAAATCTACACTAGAAGGAATCAATAGCAGAATAACTGAGGCAGAAGAACGGATAAGTGACCTGGAACACAGAATGGTGGAATTCATTGCTGTAGAACAGAATAAAGAAAAAAGAATGAAAAGAAATGAAGACAGCCTAAGAGACCTCTGGGACAACATTAAATGCAAAAACCTTTGCATTATAGGGGTCCCAGAAGGAGAAGAGAGAGAGAAAATATTTGAAGAGATTATAGTTGAAAATTTCCCTAACATGGGAAAGGCAATAGCCACCCAAGTCCAGGAAGAGCAGAGAGTCCCATACAGGATAAATGCAAGGAGAAACACGCTGAGACACACAGTAATCAAATTGACAAAAATTAAAGACAAAGAAATATTATTGAAAGCAGCAAGGGAAAAACGACAAACAACGTACAAGGGAACTCCCATAGGTTAACAGCTGATTTCTCAGCAGAAACTCTACAAGCCAGAAGGGAGTGGCATGATATACTTAAAGTGATGAAAGGGAAGAACCTACAACCAAGATCACTCTACCTGGCAAGGATCTCATTCAGATTCGATGGAGAAAGCAAAAGCTTTACAGACAAGCAAAAGCTAAGAGAATTCAGCACCACCAAACCAGCTCTACAACAAATGCTAAAGGAACTTCTCTAAGTGGGAAACACAAGAGAAGAAAAGGACCTACAAAAACAAACCCAAAACAATTAAGAAAATGGTCATAGGAACATACATATTGATAATTAACTTAAACGTGAATGGATTAAATGCTCCAACCAAAAGACACAGTCTTGCTGAATGGATACAAAAACAAGACCCATATATATGCTGTCTAAAAGAGACCCACTTCAGACCTAGGGACGCATACAGACTGAAAGTGAGGGGATTGAAAAAGATATTCCATGCAAATGGAAATCAAAAGAAAGCTGGAGTAGCTATACTCATATCAGATAAAATACACTTTAAAATAAAGAATGTTACAAGAGACAAGGAAGGACACTACATAATGATCAAGGGATCAATCCAAGAAGAAGATATAACAATTATAAATATATATGCACCCAACAAAGGAGCACCTCAATACATAAGGCAATGGCTAACAGCTCTAAAAGAGGAAATCGACAGTAACACAATAATAGTGGGGGACTTTAAAACCTCACTTACACCAATGGACAGATCATACAAAATGAAAATAAATAAGGAAACAGAAGATTTAAATGACACAATAGACCAGATAGATTTAATTGATATTTATAGGACATTCCATCCAAAAACAACAGAATACACATTTTTCTCAAGTGCGCATGGAACATTCTCCAGGACAGATCACATCTTAGGTCACAAATCAAGCCTTAGTAAATTTAAGAAAATTGAAATCATATCAAGCATCTTTTCCGACCAAAACGCTATGAGATTAGAAATCAATTACAGGGAAAAAAACGTAAAAAACACAAACACATGGAGGCTAAACAATACGTTGCTAAATAACCAAGAGATCACTGAAGAAATCACAGAGGAAATCAAAAAATACCTACAGACAAATGACAATGAAAACACGATGATCCAAAACCTATGGAATGCAGCAAAAGCAGTTCTAAGAGGGAGGTTTATAGCTATACAAGTCTACCTCAAGAAACAAGAAAAATCTCAAGTAAACAATCTAAACTTACACCTAAAGGAACTAGAGAAAGAAGAACAAACAAAACCCAAAGTTAGCAGAAGGAAAGAAATCATAAAGGTCAGAGCAGAAATAAATGAAATAGAAACAAAGAAAACAACAGCAAAGATCAATAACACTAAAAGCTGGTTCTTTCAGAAGATAAACAAAATTGATAAACCATTAGCCAGACTCATCAAGAAAAAGAGGGAGAGGACTCAAATCAATAAAATTAGAAATGAAAAAGGAGAAGTTACAACAGACATGGCAGAAATACAAAGCATCCTAAGAGACTACTACAAGCAACTCTATGCTAATAAAATGGACAACCTGGAAGAAATGAACAAATTCTTAGAAAGGTAAAACCTTCCAAGACTGAACCAGGAAGAAACAGAAAATATGAACAGACCAATCACAAGTAATGAAATTGAAACTGTGATTAAAAATCTTCCAACAAACAAAAGTCCAGGACCAGATGGCTTCACAGGTGAATTCTATCAAAAATTCAGAGAAGAGCTAACACACATCCTTCTCAAACTCTTTCAAAAAATTGCAGAGGAAGGAACACTCCCAAATTCATTCTTTGAGGCCACCATCACCCAGATACCAAAACCAGACAAAGATATTACAGAAAAAAGAAAATTACAGACCAATATCACTGATGAATATAGATGCAAAAATCCTCAACAAACTACTAGCAAACAGAATCCAACAGCACATTAAAAGGATCATACACCACAATCAAGTGGGATTTATCCCTGGGATGCAAGGATTCTTCAATATACACAAATCAATCAATGTAATACACCATATTAACAAATTGAAGGAGAAAAACCATATGATCATCTCAATAGATGCAGAAAAAGGCTTTGACAAAATTCAACACCCATTTATAATAAAAACTCTCCAGAAAGTGGGCATAGAGGGAACCTAACTCAACATAATAAAGGCCATATAGGACAAACCCACAGCAAACATCGTTCTCAATGGTGAAAAAGTGAAAGCATTTCCTCTAAGATCAGGCAGGAGACAAGGATGTCCACTCTCACCCCTATTACTCAACATAGTTTTGGAAGTCCTAGCCATGGCAATCAGAGAAGAAAAAGAAATAAAAGGAATACAAACTGGAAAAGAAGTAAAACTGTCACTGTTTGTAGATGACATGATACTATACATAGAGAATCCTAAAAATGCCAGCAGAGAACTACTAGAGCTAATCAATGAATTTGGTAAAGTTGCAGGATACAAAATTAATGCACAGAAATCTCTTGCATTCCTATACACTAATGATGAAAAATCTGAAAGAGAAATTATGGAAACACTCCCATTTACCATTGCAACAAAAATAATAAAATAACTAGGAATAAACCTACCTAGGGAGACAAAAAACCTGTATGCAGAAAACTATAAGACACTGATGAAGGAAATTAAAGATGATACCAACAGATGGAGAGATATACCACGTTCTTGGATTGGAAGAATCTATATTGTGAAAATGACTATACTACCCAAAGCAATCTACAGATTCAATGCAATCCCTATCAAATTACCAATGGCATTTTTTACGGCACTAGAACAAATCATCTTAAAATTTGTATGGAGACACAAAAGACCCCGAATAGCCAAGGCAGTCTTGAGGGAAAAAAACGGAGCTGGAGGAATCAGACTCCCTGACTTCAGACTATGCTACAAAGCTACAGTAATCAAGACAATATGGTACTGGCACAAAAAGAGAAACATAGATCAATGGAACAAGATATAAAGCCCAGAGATAAACCCACACACCTATGGTCAACTAATCTATGACAAAGGAGGCAAAGATATACAATGGAGAAAACACAGTCTCTTCAATAAGTGGTGCTGGGCAAACTGGACAGGTATGTGTAAAAGAATGAAATTAGAACACTCCCTAACACCATACACAAAAATAAACTCAAAATGGATTAAAGACCTAAATATAAGACCGGATACTATAAAACTCTTAGAGGAAAACATAGGAAGAATACTCTTTGACATAAATCACAGCAAGATCTTCTTTGATCCACCTCCTAGAGTAATGGAAATAAAAACAGAAATAAACAAATGGGACCTAATATAAGTTCAAAGCTTTTGCACAGCAAAGGAAACCATAAACAAGATGAAAAGACCACCCTCAGAATGGGAGAAAATATTTGCAAATGAATCAGTGGACAAAGGATTCATCTCCAAAATATATAAACAGCTCATGCAGCTCAATATTAAAGAAACAAACAACCCAATCCAAAAATGGGCAGAAGACCTAAATAGACATTTCTCCAAAGAAGACATACTGATGGCCAAGAAGCACATGAAAAGCTGCTCAACATCACTAATTATTAGAGAAATGTAAATCAAAACTACAATGAGGTATCATCTCACACCAGTTAGAATGGGTATCATCAGAAAATCTACAAACAACAAATGCTGGAGAGGGTGTGGAGAAAAGGGAACCCTCTTGCACTGCTGGTGGGAATGTAAATTGATACAGCCACTATGCAGAACAGTATGGAGGTTCCTTAAAAAACTAAAAATAAAATTACCATATGACCCAGCAGCAATCCCACTACTGGACATATACCCAGAGAAAACCATAATTCAAAAAGACACATGCACCCCAATGTTCACTGCAGCACTATTTACAATAGCCAGGTCACAGAAGCAACCTAAATGCCCATCGACAGACGAATGGATAAAGAAGTTGTGGTACATATATACAGTGGAATATTACTCAGCCATAAAAAGGAATGAAAGTGAGTCATTTGTTGAGACGTGGACGGATCTAGAGACTGTCATACAGAGTGAAGTAAGTCAGAAAGAGAAAAACAAATATCGTATATTAACGGATGTATGTGGAACCTAGAAAAATGGTACAGATGAACTGGTTTGCAGGGCAGAAGTTGAGACACAGATGTAGAGAACAAACGTATGGACACCAAGCGGGGACAACAGCAGTGGGGTGGGCATGGTGGTGTTCTGAATTGGGAGATTGGGACTGACATGTATACACTGATGTGTATAAAACTGATGACTAATAAGAACCTGCTGTATAAACAAACAAACAAACAAAAAACAACTAATACTAAACTTTCTTTGGGTTATTTGTATGGAAATACGTTAATATAAATGTTTAAGACATTACATGAAATTTCTAAAAATCTTATATGCTCTGGTGTAATGTTATAAGTCATAATTCTAGTTATTACTTTAAAATTTATATGTCAGAAATAACTAAATTTCCTTGTCAATTGCATTATTATGAACTTTCATCAAATCTTTAGCCGTGGTCATTTTTAAGTCTTTTGTCATTTACAGACAGTTCTGGGTGTACTCTGATGCTTTTTCAAATATGTTCCTATAAAACGGTTTCACCTTCAAGGAATTCATGGAAAAGACTCTGACAAGTACGGGTTTCTGGTAACTGATTATACTGCTGAACTGAATGAATAAGCATTTTCAGAACTCTAATAGAAAACTGATGAACTCATAAAAGTGCTAACAAAAGATCAAGATGAAAAAAAATTAATTACATGACACTGAGTGAACTGATGAGGATGATTATAATTTTTGTGACTTTCTGTTTGAATAATAATAATAAAAATCCCACAAGGACTCAGAGGCAAAAAATATACAAATCAATTTTCACTGCAAAGTAAAGGAGCTGTTACAGTGGAGGATTACTGGACTGAATGTCAATATTATGACATAGTATGAGTGTGTTTCGTGTTTGGTAATTGCAATCATTGTTGCTTTTGTTGTGGTCATCCATTTACAATGCTTGGTGTCAGTCTATCTCTTGTTAAAATAAAATACAGTGTGTGTGTGTGAAAAAAAAGAAGCTGGCCATAAAAAAGTATACTCTGCATAATTCCATATATATGAAGTTCTACAATAGGCAAAAATAATCTATGGTGGAAACAATTCACAACAGTGGTTTGTGTGGTGGGGGGAGATTGACAAGGGTACGAGGGATTCCTGGTGGGTTGGCAGCGGTTTATACCTTGATCTGGTGTGGGTTACATAAGGGGTGTGCATCTGTCAACTCACCCAACTGTATCATGTAAGACCATTGTACTGTATACAAATTATGCCAAAAAAAGAGACCTATTAGTGACATTTCCAAGGGAATGCAAATTAAAACCACAATGAAATACACCTACCAGACACATCTACAACAATGGTTAAAATTAAAAAGACAGATACCAAGTATTGGCAAGGATATGGAGCACCTGGAATTTGCCCATATTGCTGTTGGGAATGCAAAGTGTTATAGCGACTTTGGAAAACGGTTTGGCAGTTTCTTATAAAGGTAAACATACACCCACCCTATGACCATTCCTAGGTATTTATTCAAGAGAAGTGAAAACATACATCGACGCCAAGACCTGTTCACTGCAGTTTTATTTGTAACAGACAAAATTCCAAATGTCCATCACCTGGGGAATGGATGATTAAATTTTGGTATATCCATACATTGGAATAATAATCAGCACTAAAAGGAAGTAAATGCTGAGAGATGCAACAATAGGGATGGATTTTAAAAACATTATACAGAATGAAAGAAATCAGTTCAAAAGGCTACCCACTGCATGATTCCATGTCTCAGAAAAGCAGATCGATAGGTACAGAAAACAGATCACTGATACCAGGGGCTCAGAGTGATGAATGGGATTGACAATAAAGGAGCACAGGGAATTTTTTGGAGTGATGGAAATGTATATTTTGATTGTGTTCTATATGCAGTTGTGTGCAGTTTTCAAACTCAATGAATTCAAAAAGGTGAATTTTAGTGGATGTAATTATACCTCAGTAAAAAGGTGAACAATTCGAATATTCAACGTAAGTATTTTTTCCCTCTGAAGTGGCAACTACATGCCAACACTGCTTAGAATGTGCAACTATGGAAGACTGAGGTATGAGGAGAAAGAAGCAACAGGGCTTAAAGCCATAGGTAATAAGGGAATCAAATAAATCCTCTGGCCTCAGCCATGGGCCAGCAAGATCTCTGGTGAACACTATTGTCCACTCAATTCTGCATTTCTGGAAAACTTTATGTTAATCACTGCCAGTGATGAATGGGTTACAGAGAAAAGAAAGTGACACAGACACTGTCATCCAGGAATTTATAGTTTTAAGAAACTGACAAGCTTGTCACTCACATAGTGAACACAGGATCATGGAGTAAGCTTATATATCTGTTTTCATACCTCAAATGGCACCAAGAAGTTCTGTTCTGTGAATAATGCATATTCCTTCAAGGAACATTTTTTTAAAAAGCAAACTATATCAGAGAGGATAACAAAAAGTAGGGTTTTATTAAAGCAGGCGTAATTGCTTATAATTTTAAAAACAAGTTGTGTGGCAACTCTTGCTGGTACATGTCAAATGAGAAAGGGCACTTTTTTTTTTTTTATACCTTCGAAGAACTCTTTCAATCAGAACACCTACTAGAAGGTAGGACAGGCATCAGCAGGATTTCAATAAGAGGTTATTTCAAGTGGAGATGGGCAGGATAAAAGCCAGGGGGAAATTTCATGCAGTAAAGAGTAGCTGCAATAGAAGCTGGGTGCTGGAGATGAAACCTATGAATTCCAGTTAAGCTGGGTTTTCATACTAACATGACAGAACAATAAATGGATGAAGCAGAAGGCCCAGTGGGGACTGTGGTCCTGTGCCAGTGTATGAGACGGCAGCTTGCGTGGTGGGTAGCACTGCTGGCCCTGCACTGGGATGGCCTGAGTTTGAATCAAGTTTGAATCCAGGCACTTACCAGCTGTGTCACTGGGTAAGTTACCAATGACCTGGGAGACTTAATTTTTTTTTTGTCCACGTTTTTTGGAGAGAAAAATTAGCTAAACATATGAGATTGTTTTGCAGATTTAAAAGATAATTATGTGAGGTCCTTACTATAGAGTTCGTGGCACACAGAAAATATTCAATAAATATTTGTAATTATTAGTCATGAAAAGAGAATGGGACTTAGAGTCAGAAGATATAAGTTCAATGGAGGGTGACCAGCCGCCCTGGTTTGCCCTGGACATTCCTTCTTCTAGCACTGAAGCTCTGGTGTGCTGGGAAAACCCAGTCCTGGGCAAATTGGACCACTGGTCTCCCAAGTTCTGGACCCACCATTAACTGACTTTGATCTTAGGTAACTTTCTTAAATTGGGGCCTCAATTTCTTATCTGTAAAATGGGAATAATAAAAACAGATTTCTACGATGATGAAATAAAACAATGCCTGAGAAGACATCTTTGTAATCTAAAAGCTATTTAAAAATATTAATTGTTGTTATCAATAGCACATTTGTCACTATTCTTCCTAAAGACCCAAGATTATGTTTTTCTTTCAGCTTTTGCTCAATTTATTTTTCTTATCCAGAATGCTCTTCTACCTTCCCTCCTATTTTCCCTCAATGATCTCTCTTGCCTGTCTTCTCAATTTCTCCTTTCAGTTATGCTCTTCCTCTAAGTCTCCAACTTATGTCTCATAGAACACTTAGAAACACTAGGTAGGAGATTCTTACCAATAATGTCAAACTCTTTTATATCAGTTCTTCACTTAGACTGGTCATAGATGCATGGAAATTTGTGTGAGTGCGTATGGTGGAAAATGGGGGCTTAGTTGAGAACATATAAGAACTTTTACATCATTCACTTTTGAAAGTCTCTTCTAGTTGGAAATTCTATAGCTCTAAGACTCTGACTTCTTTTTAAAAATACTTCCACGTGTGCTTTCAGCCCACAAATCCAAAGGGCCGTTTAATATAAATATATGCAAACTACAAATACAAGCCACATATGAAATTTTAAAATTTCTAGTAGCCAAATATTTCTAGCAGTCAAAAAATTATCATTTCAACATAGACTTAATATAAAATTATTCATGAAATATTTTCCTGTTTTTAATCCCAACTCGATGTGTATGACCTATGGTGGACAAGACCATCCAATAGGAGAAAAATTCACTACCCATCTAAAATCAGAGCACATACTGGGTTTGCTTATATTTTCCCCTGAACAGCTGTGGGTATGGAGATTTAATAGACCACCTAGAATTTTCCTGCCACAGTTAATTACTCATAGGGACAACTTATGACTTAATTAGAGCTCTCCAGCCTTCTTGCAAATAAAGACTATATTTAATGAGGTGTTCACTGTAATTACTGAATCCTTTTTCATAGTCAAATGTTTTTGTTTTTTTCTATTATTCTAACATTTCAAATATTTTTCCTTCTGTACTCTTTATTTATATATACAGGCCTGGTAGAACCTTGTGCTATCAACTATATAATTACTATTATGTAATTATATACTAACTTATTAGTTAGTAACTTATTTTTTAACTCTTTCTTAGTCATGCTTCTGACACAAGAATGTAGGTTAATTAAGCAGCGTAATACTCTGATATGTTTTAACACTATGTGGTCACTCTTAGAGAAATTTTCTTTAGATGATAAAATAATATCCTTGGCTGTGTAGAAATCATGTAATCAAAGAAAGATTAAAAATACAGTTAGTGAGGATTTGAGTGTATCCATAGGCGGTACCTATGTTCCTAAAGTAGTGACTGTGATCTTGGTTTGTAGAGGAGTGGGACATGTGGATGCCAAGATTGCCCCAATGTCATCTCAGCACAAGGTACTGGCAGATGAGAAGCTGGACACATGCTGGATGTTGCAGTGAGTCCTCTTTGGAATTTATGCTTCACGCTCCCTGGTGTGAACTCATCTGTAGTCTTAGTTTTGACTGCGTATTGATAACATTTATGTGTTAAGCTCAGACGTCATTCCTAAATTTCAAGCTTGTATTTCTAATGGCAATATTGAACATCCTCACCCGTTTCACAGACACCTCAAAAGCAATACATCAATCAGGGATTCCGGTCGCAAGCAACAGGAACTCACTCTGGCTTATGTAAGCAGTTAAGTATGTTACTACCGTGATAACTGGTAGCTTCTGGTATATGTAAGCAGGACAGAGTGCTAGATGTGGTCGACTCATCCTAGAACCACTCCCAAGATCACATCTGCATGCTTGTTGAGGATCCCAATGCTGCAGCTGCAGGCTTTTAGATGCTGACGCTTACATTCTTCTCCCCAGCAGCCCTGGGCTCTGTCCCCTACCTTACCACTGGCCCTTGTTGCCCAGACACTTCATTTTCCATAGCAACTCCAGAGAGCAGTTAAAAAAATTATATAGATAAAGTAAAAATATAAATATGGAAAATAACATATATTATTGTGAAATCTGTATATATATATATATATACCCAGAGAAGAGGGTATACATATTTATGCACAATTTAAAGAATATGGTAATAAAGCACCCAGGTACCCTCTGTAAGCATAGAAAACAGAACATCACAGCACCACATTTTTGAGATCCCTTCTGTCTTCTTCTACACTCATATCTCCCTCATTCCCTTCCATCCATCCAGAGGAAACACCCATTATAAAATTTGTATTATAATTATCTTCCTTGTCTTCTTCACTAGACTCATCCATATAGATATCCCCCAAATAATCTGTTACTTCATGGTGCTTGGTCTTGAACTTTATGCAAATGGAAACAAACAGTTTGAATACTCGTGCTTCCTTCTTCCAAACATACACATTTCCAAGCTTCCTCCATGGATGCAGCTGTATTTTTTTCATTTTTACTGTGGTATGGTACTCTAATGTGTGAACATGCTACAACACATTTATCCTTTCTGCTGTTGATAGACATTGGGTTGCTTCTAGATTTTTTTTTTTTTAACTATTAGCAATGATAGTCTTATGAACATTTTCACCCACATATGTGTAATAGTTTCTCCAGGTAAATACTTCGGAATAAAATTGCTGGCTTGTAAACTAGATGATGGCTTAATATTTTCTAAGGAAACTGAACTAATATATATTCCTATGAGCAGCTGATGAGCCTTTTTGCTTCTCCACAGTACTTGACATTATCTGATTTTTAAATTTTTGCTGATTTGGTAAGTGTAAAATAATATCTCCTATGAACTTAACTTTGCATTTCCTGATTTCTGGTGCAACTGAACATCTTTGCAAATATTTATGGGCCATTTTCTATTTCCTTTGCTGTGACACGCCTTTTCAATCTTTTGCCCATGTTTCCCCTATGGGGGAATTAATTTTTTTCATCTAAGAACATGACACATATCTTTTTAGTTAAATTCTTCCAAAACTGTTTATTCAATAAATTTCATCATTTTCTCTGTAAAATTCTTATACATCTTCTGTAGTATTGTTAGGTGCTTTATACCCTTCTATTAAATTATAAATGTAAATTAAATTACATTGTCTAACTGCTTTTTTCAGGTATATAGAAATGGAGTTGATGTTGTATATTCAATTTTTTAGCCAGCGCATTATGAATACTCTCTTGTTAATTATAGTAATTCAGGAATTCCAGGCCTGAGCATGGTAGAGTAGCTCGTATTGGACAAAACTTCCTTCTGATAATAGCTAGATTATCCTAGTTAAAATGCAAATGATTGACTGAAAGCACTGCACAGCAATGAGAGCAAGCAGCAAATGGAATGAGAATGAGAATGATCCTTGAAAGAAGGTGGCTCCATATTTCATTGGGGTGCCAGGGAAGAAGTTCAAGTGGAAAGGCACAATTTTACTGGTTTAAGGAAACAAGAGGTCAGAGTTTAGGGCTTCAAGAAGAGATGGAAATAGAAGGGAACTCCAAAAAAGAAAAAGCCATATGGGAGGAACTCTAAAAACTCTGCACAAATTCCTCTTAAGTTATTGGCTGACTCTTGAATTGTGCACATGCAGGCAGGGTCTCCAAGAATCCTACAGGAAGCAATACAAAGCTGTAGGCAGGAGTTAAACCAAAACTAGGCAAAGATTTCAGCAGAGACTTCCTGGTGTGAGAAGTTCACCACCTGTGAGGCTACATCAGTTATTTGCCTCTTGACTTACGAAGTCATTCTTCTCTTACCAAGCTTTTCATGAGCTGGCAAGAGCAGGTGGGATGGGCAATTAGGAGTCATTTTAGCTGGTTCACTTGGGTTACCCTACCAACTGTAATGTGGAAGTTAAAAACGCACATGGGCTCTAGAGACATCTCATTAACCACATTGGCAAAATGACATCCTGAGAAAAGCCTAGAGGATTAAAAACAAAGTCTCATTAAAATCCAAGTTAAAATAAGAAATGTAAATATTCATGTCATTGAAAATATTTGTGTGATTCATTATGTGAGGACACTGTGTAAGTATGTTCATACAGTTTTTTGCAGTATATGCTTACAGAGAAAATGATACATACTCCAGAACTTCAACTCTCTCTTAAACCGAAGAATAAAATCCAACAAAACCTAGCAAAACAGGGAAGATATAAGGAACCTCTTCCTCAGGGAAGGTTTTATATATAAGGTCAGTTTTCAGCAGAGGAGACTGGGTGGGCAGGAGTTGAGTTTTGGTGGCGGGATGGGGGAGTGTAGCATGCTGAATGTTCAGAGGACTGAGACCCAGACTGACCAAGTGTTGGCCAAATACCAAGCATCAGGATAAAAGAAGAGCTTGGCATTTCTCCAACAGCGTAACACTGTAGCCAGTGGATCTATAAGCAGACCTATAGGTAAAAATTTTGATTACTGTTTTGTAAAGAATTTTGAATATTTTTTGATAAACTTTAAGATACCTCGAAAAAAATTCTGAATTTTTCTCTTGCGATTCTATACAAGAAGTTCTCTAAAATGTTATTTGTTACAGGGCTTTTTACTGTCCCGCTTCAGGCTTCATCATACGACTGAGTGAAATGCCCTCTGAGTCTCTACAGGGCCCTGTTCTGCTGGGTCCTCTATCATGTCATTCTGAGCACACTTACTGAACCGTCTACGACCAAGCAGCCAGAAAGGGAGGGTTGCACTTTTGAAATAACAGCATCCAATTGAGAAAACTGGGTTGAAGAATTCTGAATGTATGGGATTCCTGTTTATAATTTGAACAAAGAAGAGGAGGAGAATTACAGGGCTGCAGGAGTACAGAGAGGGAGCCTTGCTTTCTGTCCTTGTTCTCTGCCAGTCCTTGAACGATCCAGCAAAACGATGTCCGCTAACACCGCTCCAAAAAGTGACCGGCGTGCATTCCAGCGGCTCGGCACACAATCAGTCCTTTCTCTGCACATGAAGGCCTGGGATTCATGCTGGCTTTTGCACAGTGCATTGAGTGTCATGTCGGCCCACTCCCCATGCCCTTGCACCCACACAGGGAAAGAAAGAGAAACATGGTAAGACTGTGCTCGCTGATGGCTAAGAAGGCCTTCAGGCCCCTGTTTGTCTGGCCATATGCAATCTCAACTTTGGTGACATTTGCACATTTGCAATATTTTTATAAACAACAATAGTCCAAAAATAAATAAGAGAGGATTATAAATTCTCTGAAAGAGAAGAAGTCATGTAATGATTATCCTTAAAGGAGACAGTATTGAATGTTTTAAGAGTTTAGCTAAGTTAAAAGATTTTGGAATCTGGTTTGTCTTTCTCTTTTCTCACTTCCCTCCTGCTCAATTTACAAAGCCTGTATATATACATCAATATACAAGTGTGCATGTATCACATAATACATTAGAGAATTAGATCAGTTTAAAAAATAGAAAAAAAAATCCAAGTATATTTACTAAATGGGACATCCTACTTGGGGAAAACTCTCAAATATGTTAGTGGCACTTCGGTTAGTTTTTCATTTTAGTTCTTATACTTTAAATCAACTTTTTGTACTTGCTACATTAACATTACAATGTGACCAGGACTAGCTACATAATTTGCAGATCATACAGCAAAATGAAAATGCAAAGCCCCTTGTTCATTAAGGGGCTTCAAGGATTTCTAGATCCCACAACAGACTGTTAAACCAAGTATGGGCCCTTCTGAGCACTAAACCCGTCCAAGTGTTAAACCATGTATGGGGCCTGTCCCATAATCCAGCCCTGAATGGGACTTGCAGGAAGCTGAAAGTTCTAGAACCCAGATTTACAAAGGATAAATAAACTTTGCATCCACAGAAGGTAAATGAACTCTGTGAGGTTAATGAACAGCAGCGGGTCATATATTGCGTTACTCATGCAAGATGAATGGGAACAGCTTATCTCTGATCTTGGGTGTATGCAGACCTGTTCAGAGAGCCCTGTATATCCCAGGAAGGACAGAGAAGTTAAAAACTGCATTCAAGTTGTGTTGATGCTGTGATTAAAGGGAATACTATGTTCCTACACATGTCAAAGGTACTTTACACCATAACATTTGATGTAATATTACACTACAGCTAATATATTGTTGGAAGGCCATGACATAGTTGGGAAGACTGTTATTGAGCCCATTTTGGGTGAAAGTTGTTTAGAAATGTTATTTCTTATCAGAATGTCCATTCAAACATGGGTAAAGTATTGACTGAGGTGACTTGGTGTCTATAAGTATTTCTGGGTTTTCAAGAACTTGTGGTGGTCTAGAAGGTGATGAAATTTGCAAGATCAAGTGCATAAGGGATGTGGGCTATGAATTAGGGAGAGAGGTTCTCCAGGAGACCCTCACTCTCAATATGTATAATCCAGCCTCACCACCAACAAGGGAACAGCTGTCCCTAGGCTAATAGATGGTGTCTGGGGTCTCAGGAACATTTGTTTCCATTTCCAGGTGGAGGTGTTTACTTATTCTAACTCACCACAAGATCAGGTGCTTGCTCCACTTTGCAATAATTTGGTCTTTGGCAAAGCAAATATTCTGGCCTTAAAAGTCTTGAAAAAGTCCAGTTTAAACATACAATTTCTTGCCCATTCCCTGTGGTATTTAAATATAAATAAGACATTTGGTGTGATGTGAACCAACTCTGAAAGGAGGACAATTTAAACCCAAACTGCCTTTTATTTAATTGGTAATATTTTTGAGGAAAAGTGTTCTATTCAAATAGAGGAAAAATAGAATAACTTTAAATGTATACTACATTTTGATTTTGAAAAACTTAAAGTACTTAAATATTTCTCATATAATTTCACCTTTTAATATTTATAGAATGGTTGTTCTAGGACATCATATACTGGATGCTGATTTTCATTTCTGCACATACTCATGGAAAACTGCAATTTCACTCAAAATTTCCATTAATTCATCTAAAATTACCAGAGCATATATACAAAATACTGAATTCACTCACAATTGCTTTAAAAGGGAATTTAATGTTTTGATGCTTTTTTAGATCAAATAGATACTATTAATCAAAATTATATTAAAATTTGTCCAGGGACCACTTTGGACCTAGACTTGTATGCAGTCCTCCCAATACTGTTTGGGCCATGCAGACTACAGTGGAATATAATAATAGACATTCTCAAACATAGAAATACCTTTTGGTAGCAGCACCTCTAAAACAATTCTAAGACCTTCCCAAATATTGGAGGCACTTGTGCGTGCCCCCTGCTTTAGCCAAGCCAGTGAACTGTTAAGTATTTTGCTGACTCATGCTCATGGGGGCAGCGTGTGTAGAGAAGAAAGTGCAGGTGGTAGAAACACACACTTGGGTTAAAATTCAAGCCTTTATCAGCTCTGTGATCTTCAGCAAGTAACAACCTCCCTAAAACTCAGTTTCTTTATCAATGAAATGTCACCGATACAACTTTGCTCATACAGCTTTTATATAAATTAAAGAGATGTGAGTTGTCTAGACAGTGTCTGGTCCAGTATAGATGCAAACAAAATCTGAATTCCCTTCCCTATCTATTCACTTTGTTTCTATGTCTCTATTCCACATCACCTAGTAACTGACTGTTCTCAGAATCTAAAATGGTCAGGTACCATTAAATGATTTTTGAATGGAAAAATAAACAAATTACTCTCTGGAGAGCACAGTGGTTAGATTTTGAAGCCAGACTGCCTGGTTTGGAATCTGAATGCCACTTGCTCAGCAGTGTGACTGGACAAATTACCTCACTTCTCAGATCCTCAGTTTCCTAATCAGAAAAATCAGAGATTAACACCACCAACCTTACGGGGTTACTGTGAGAATTGAGCCAGGCTGTGCCTATAACATGTTAAGAGCTACATGAGTGTTAACTATTCTTTTTTTCTTATAGTCTTATTTGTATTATGTAGAATGCAATTGCCAGATCTACTTGACTTTATTGTGTGAAGCTGAGCTGAGGACAAAAACACAAATTATAATTTCTTGCTAGGAAAGTCCTTTAAAATATTTTCAAGAGCTAAGCCATAAACCCAAGATGTATAATAAAATCAGTAGCAGGATTGGTGATCAAAACTAGGATCAAAATAAGAATAATTAGGTGTGTTTTTCCAGTTGTCCATCTAATGACTATTTATCAGCCTTCTAGATTAAACTTAGGAGGAGGTATGGCAAGAGGAATATTACTTAAAGAGTGTTCAAGAGTCTCAGACATCCTGTGTTTCACATAACTAAGTCCTGTTTTACTTGATGTGTAAAAAGGAGATCTTGCTTTATTTTCCACATTATGTCTGTTGCTGACTCAGGGCAGAATTGAGAAAAGAAGAACAAATTGTGTAATTTAAGTTGAGAGAAATCATTTTTGCAGTTGTTCTTTAAAAAAAGAAAAGAACCCTCACAGAATGAGCCAAAGCTTGCCTAGAGATCTGTGTGCTCCGCTTCCATTGACGTCACTTGGAGGTTGTGTGGGCAGAAATTGGCTGCCTTCCTCCAGCGTGTCTTTTGAAAACTGAACATATTGAAAAAAATTCACCCTTTTAATCTCAAACTACAGTGGGGAGAGGAGCATTCTAAGCCATTTTCCTGTTTACATCTAAACAAATATCTATAAAGTTCTGAGAGACACATTCACAGAACAAACCTTCTCAGTGTCCAGTAAAGGAAACTGTGTGTTTTCTGAAAAGAGAGCTGTAGGGTGTTACAGCCAAAGCACCTTTAGAGATGATCTTGTTCAATTTCTCCATTTTTCAGATATGGAAACTGAAGCTCAGAAAGATTCAGAAATATTCTCAAGGTCAGACAGGGTCCAAGGCAGGGTTAGAACCCAGGCATTCTGCTTTCCAGTTCCTTGCATAGTTTAGGGCAATTGGGCATATAATAATCAGTGTTTCTCTACACTTATCTCTCATTATATAAATCCCAAGCACTGAAGTGACTGTCCTTGCAAACTAGGGGCTTTGTTTACTGCAAAAGTTATCAGTTGCTGTGATTCAACAAACTGAACACGGTCTGTAGGAACTGAAAAGATTGTGGAGACAACTGGAGGCTGCTGGGTACAGTTGCTCCCTGGAGATGATGCTGCAGATAAATATGGAGCTTGCACCTTTCACCTGGGCCCTTCTCAGTGCCATGTGTCCTGCTCCCCATGGCTCAGAGATGCTACCTTGTGGGGACAGGAAGAAGGGAGTAGCCTCAACTTCACCTCAGCTCTCTATCTCTTTTAGGTTTATTCTTCCAAAGTTATGGTCTTTACTCATTCAGGCACTCAATGAAAAATATTTATTGAACATCTACTATGAAGCAGGCTATGAACTTCCAGCAATTGTAAACATATTCAAATTCAATTTAAAGAATCACTTAATAAGGTTATATAATTACTATTTCTCCCATCAAATAAAGATCCCATATAAACCATAGTCAATTTCAGCAATCATCCATCTCACATACATAGGAGAATATATTGATTTATTTGGCTCCTGAGTATAGATTATTACCTATTATTTAACTAGCCTTGTAAATTTAAATCCATAGGAGAAGCTCTCATTGCTGCTTAGCTCCATTCCATTTCTTCCTAAAATGAAGCATTTGTCATTGGCAGTAGGTCACCTCCTCTACTGGTCTTCAAACCAGTAGGCCATCTGGTTTGAAGACCCTAGCAGTGGTTGTCACTTTAGTTTCTTTGATAAATGTCTGTGATGGTCAAATACATAGCATTCCTGTAAGTGGTGGTTCAACATCTAATTTTCCCCACTCTAGCCACTGGTGCTACATGGACTGTGGCATCCAAAAATCTTTGGGGAAAATGGCTGAGCAAGGCTTTTGAAGGCCCAAGGGCATTCAGATTCATGGTGTCAAAGAGCCAGATATTGAGAATA
Source organism: Hyperoodon ampullatus (assembly GCF_949752795.1). Lineage (NCBI taxonomy): Eukaryota > Metazoa > Chordata > Mammalia > Artiodactyla > Ziphiidae > Hyperoodon > Hyperoodon ampullatus. The sequence goes on along the minus strand of NC_136925.1, from coordinate 62,145,819 downwards.
GAAGATATTGTATCAATCTAACAGAAGTAATCCAGTTGAATATTACCTAGACACTAGAAATGGAGCTAAGAGGATCTGCCACCAATCATCAATACTGAAATGTGAGAAGGTCCAAGTTCAATCAAATATTCTATCAGTTGGAAAAACTGAGTAGGCAAAGCTATTCTATATATGAGGATTTTGAAAAAAATTACAGAATAAGGTAATTATCTAAAAATACATAAGAAAAATAATTATTATCACAACTAAGAAAAAATATTTAAGAATTTGACTCCTAAAACAGGCAGCAAGTAGGCATGCCTTTCATGAAATAGGAGCAGAAAGACATAAGGATGCAGAAAAGGCAAAAAAAGAAAATCAGGATGAAAACCAAAGACAACAAGCTGAATTAAAGATAACTGGGTGAAATAGGGTAGAATTGAAAGAAAGCTGTAAGTGCAATAGAAATATCTGAATTCTCATTGGGAAGAATAAAGATCAGAATTAATACTGTAGAAAATTGAATCAGAGATAGAATAAACAGGAAACTTAAAAAAAGACCTGAAAACAATGATGGCAAATATGATAGATAGGGATGACAATATGGTAAAAATCCAACCTAAAGTTGTTCCTGAAAGAACAACTGATGCTCCTAAAGAAGAAATAAAATATGGAGTAATGAAGCCACAGCTAAAGAAATGTTTTTTGTGCTAAAAAGATACATAGACTCAGATTGAACATGCTCGCTATGCCCTAAGAAGTTAAATTAAAAAAATAAGAAAGAGAAGTGCTAACAAATGACCTGGCCAGAGGTTTTTCTTTTATTAAAAGATAATGGTTTTTTAAATGAAAAACAGGAGACAAGAGGGAAAAGTTAGTTACAAAGGAACAATCTTAGACTAATTTTAGATTGCTTGTGGACAACATCAAATTCTTGAAGTCAAATAGAAAACAGCTAGAATTGGAGGTTTAAAAGGCTGTTAACAAAGAATTGTATACAACATTAAATTCTAGAAGTCATGTAAGGAAATAACCAAGAGTTTTGAGATGAAATGAAGGTTAATAAAGAATCATAGATGTAGAGAGTTGTCATCCATGGACATATGTGAAACCAACAGAAGGATGTTGTGGTATGTGAAATGGCTTGAAAATATACTACCCATGGATATTTCTTTAAAAGTTTGCAAAAGACCTTTGTTGCAAATGAAAGAGGGAGGAATCAAAGACTACTATAAACAAAATTGAGTCCAAAACCAAATAGCTATATCCTTGTTCTTATTTCATAATTAAAATTACTATTCATAATAGAGAAAGAGCTTTTATAAATCAATACAAAAAATATAAATATGTCAGTGGAAAATAGGTGAAGGATATAAATAGGCAATATGGACCAAAACACATATAATTTTAATAAGCCACTTTAGACAATGTTTTGTCATACAAGTATATCATGTATATAAAAGCAAAACTAATAAAAGCAAAATTATAAATTTATTAGTTTTTAACTTATTCAATTGCAAGGTAGGTTTCAACTGCAAAGTAGATTATACATATGGTGTTGGCAAGGGTGCAGGGAAAATGGGATTCTTATTTACTAAATTGCAGAACTCTTCTGAAGCATAATTTGGCAGTATGTGTCAAAAATCTTGAAAATGTTTATAACATTTGTCATCAGAATTTTACTTCTAGGATTTTTTCCCTAGGAAATATAATAATTTACTCCCAAATGTAACTATAATATTATTAATCCTAGGGTGCTTTATAATGGAACATAAACAACCTTAATGTCTAATAATAGGAGATTAAATAAATTTTGTACACAAATTTCTAACCATGACAGATGATGTTGTGTAGGAATTTCTAGTCAAGATAAATGGTTAAGTTTTTTTCCTTTTTTTTTTTTTAAAGTATGATCTCAATTTTGTGAAAATGTTACTCTTTCTCTCTCATCGAAATGACTAAAATTTATCTATGTTTTATGGATGGCAGAACTGTAGGAGATAATTATATGCTATGTGCTGAGTAATTTCTAAGTATTCTACAATAATATATATAACTGCCTTTTTCAAGATCAGGAAAATAATATTTTAAATAAAATACTCTATCACCAGAGGGCATGATTATAGATCCTTATTGTCTTACATTTTATAACTTTATTTTCCAAAAATTTCACAGTTACTTTTATAAGCAGAAAAACAAAGTTTGTGTTTTTTCCGAAGAGTTTAGTTAGGGGACCAAATATGTTTTTATTAATGCATCAAATAATTATTGAAGTGTGTGATAAATTTCTGCTGGAGTTTATATATTTATTGGCAGACAATGAAAACTACAAACTACGAGTGTCAGTTTCCTATCCAATATATACTGTTTTTTTCTTCTTTGCAAAACGAATGCCAGTTTTGACCTGGATAGCAATGTGTCCTGCCATAGTAGGACAGATGTGCTCTAAAAAATTTATTATTTTTGTCAAAGAGTGTTCTGCCTATGCTTTCCTCTAAGAGTTTTATAGTGTCCGGCCTTACATTTAGGTTTTTAATCCATTTTGAGTTTATTTTTGTGTATGGTATTAGGGAGTGTTTTAATTTCATTCTTTTACATGTAGCTGTCCAGTTTTCCCAGCACCACTTATTGAAGAGGCTGTCTTTTCTCCATTGTATATTCTTGCCTCCTTTGTCATGGATTAGGTGACCATAGGTGTATGGGTTTATCTCTGGGCTTTTTTTTTTGACCAACCTCCTAGAATAATGAAAATAAAAACAGAAATAAACAAAAGGGACCTAATTAAACTTAAAAGCTTTTGCACAGCAAAGGAAACCATAAACAAGATGAAAAGAAAACCCTCAGAATGGGAGAAAATATTTGCAAATGAAGCAACTGACAAGAGATTAATATCCAAAATATACAAACAGCTCATGCAGCTCAAAATTAAAGAAACAAACAACCCAATCCAAAAATGCACAGAAGACCTAAAGACATTTATCCAAAGAAGACTTACAGATGGCCAAAGGCACATGAAAAGATGCTCAACATCACTAATTATTAGAGAAGTGCAAATCAAAACTACAATGAGGTATCACCTCACACCGGTCAGAATGGCCATCCTCAAAAAATCTACACACAATAAATGTGGAGAGGGTGTGGAGAAAAGGGAACACTCCTACACTGTTGGTGGGAATGTAAATTGATACAGCCACTATGGAGAGTAGTATGGCGGTTCCTTAAAAAACTAATAGAACTACCATATGACCCAGCAATCCCACTACTGGGCATATACCCAGAGAAAACCATAATTCCAAAAGATACATGTACTCCAATATTCACTGCAGCACTATTTACAATAGGCAGGACATGGAAGCAATGTAAATGTCCATCAACAGAGGAATGGATAAAGAAGATGTGGTACATATATACAATGGAATAATACTCAGCCATAAGAAGGAATGAAATTGTGCCATTTGCAGAGAGGTTGGATGGACCTAGAGACTGTCATACAGAGTGAAGTCAGAAAGAGAAAAACAAATATCGTATATTAACGCATATATGTGGAATCTAGAAAAATGGTACAGATGAACCGGTTTGTGAAGCAGAAATAGGGACATGGACATAGAGAACAAACGTATGGACACCAAGGGGGGAAACAGGGGTGGGATAAATTGGGAGATTGGGATTGACATGTATATACTACTATGTATAAAATAGATAACTAATGAGAACCTACTGTATACCACAGGGAACTCTACTCAGTGCTCTGTGGTGACCTAAATGGGAAGGAAATCCAAAAAGGAGGGGATAAATGTATATGTATAGCTGATTCACTTTGCTGTACAGCAGAAAGTAACACAACATTGTAAAGCAACAATACCCCAATAAAATTTTTTTTAATTTATTATTTTATTTTTTTCATTGTGGTAACATTGGTTTATAACATAATATAAATTGCATGTGTACAACAAACTAAACTTTTGGAGGACATATGCTTTTAAGACTGTCTTCCAGCTAGAAGTGACAGTTTGCCATAGTTCTAATCAATAAAACGTAGGAAGGAGTCTGTAAAGGCTTTTGCTTTTCCTGATATAAGCAGCAAACATGGTTTTTAAAGTGTCCCTTCCTTCATGCCTTAAACCTGGATGTGATGTCTGGAACAGCAGCAGCAATCCTGCAACCATTATAGGTGAGAAGCCTGAGGAAAAGACCAAGAGTCTTGCAGAGCTGCTGGCCTCGGCACAATTCAGCCATTGAATCAAGGTTGGCAGCCACTTCAGACCTCCGTGAGAGGAATAAACTCTTATATGTTTAAACCACTGTGAGCCAGGTTTCCTATTGTTTGTAGGCAAATGAATTCTGATAAGCCATGGTACTGAATGGTTTCTGATTTTGTTTTAGTTGCTAGGAAGCATTACTAAATCAAGTGCCCAAATTGAAGTAAGTAGTTCATTTCAAGTGAACTCTTCCCTTTATATTGTCTCAGTCCAATATTTATTCTTAATTGCCTAGCTTTACATTGTTTAATTGTGTTAGAATCTCAAATCCTTTAGCAAGTTGGTGAGATCCAAATACTAAATAAATGTGCACTTTTCTCTGTTGCCATCTGCCCCCCCACTGCCTTTCTCTTCTGTAGAGTTCACGCTCATGGGTGTATTCAACGCTGACTTGAAAATAGGGCCATTTATTCTGGTGCCTTCAGCAGGCAAGGGGCTTTGAAAGAGAATGATATAAAAGTAGAAGACACTGTTCTATTCTCACAAGACATGAAATCAAGTTGGGAAGATTAAAGCACACACTTTTGTCCTCTGTATCTGTCTCTTTCTCTCTCTTACACACACACACAGACACACACACCAATGAGAAAACCCTTTTAAAGCTTCAAATAAGCTGCATTCAACAAGCACTTGCAGTCTCTGCCTGTGCCAAGCTCTGTGCTGGGTTGCAAACGTGAAGGTGAGAAATACCTTCTTACCTCCTGAGGCTTATTGCCTAGGTGGGAACTCACCTGAAAGCGGGCACTGTGACACGGTACTATTGCGAATGCTCTGGGACGGGATGTGCATCAGCTGCTGTAATATAAGGGGGGTCCCAGGAAGTCCTTCTTGAGGGAACCCATGTCTAGAAAAGTGAGGGGTGCTAAGCTACACTGGTGACAGTATTTCAAGCAGAGGAAAGAGCATGAATACACGCTGAAGAGGAGGGAGTTGGTGGACTACAAGTGTTTAACTATTAAGTGAAAGGCAGGGAGGGCTGGAGATGGTGCTGGAATGCAGGCAGCAGCAGAATTGTGGGGGGCTTTGGGAAGCATGCTGAGGAACTGTTAAATGGTATGAGCTTGACAGCAGTGAGCCTAGACTTTGGAGCCAGACTTATTTTGGCTTAATTCTCAGCTATATCACCATGTTTGCACTCTTGGGCAAATTCTTTCATCACTCCATGCATGCCTCCTTTTCTTCATCTATAAAATGATGATAACAATATATACTTTAAGTAGCAATGATCTTAGTAGATATGTTTCAAGCATTATAGTAGATACATGTAAAGCATCTAACATATTCCAGACACAGAGTCAATACTCAATAAGTGGTAGCGATGATTACAACTGCAAGTTTTTAAAGCAGAAGATTGACTTGGCCAGATGGGAACAGGGGTACAATAAGAATTTGGGCTGTGAATGTGAGTGCTAAAGTCACAAGGCCTAACAAGGTGCTTACAGTGGCATTCGTTGGGTCAATTCTAGGGAGCAGTGGTTTAGAGTAGCTATCTTGGGACCCAAGGAAGATGTTTCTGACAGTGACCCAAAGGACTGAGTCAACCTATTCTGTATGAAGAGGTTCATGTGAACTAAGGCTCATAAACGTTAGTTCTATCTCTGGCTCCAATCCTCCACAATCATGAATTCACCAAAGCAAGGAGAAGGAGCTGTCCTCTGCCCACTTGCTCACATATATGTCCCTTGACACATTCTAGGTCCAACCTCTAGAAATTGTCCTCTATTTGCTCAACAGTTAAACTTCTCATAAGTGGCACTAAGTTTTAAATCTAGTTTCAAAGAAATATATCAGAAGCAGAGAAAGATGCGTGGAAAAGGGTGAGACATTCTCAAGATGTCTGTTTCACAGGACGTAAGAAGACTGGTACAGCTGAACAGGAAGGAACACTTGGGGCAGAGATATGGAAGGTGATGGAGCGTGGGCTAGTAGAAGAGAGCAGTTGAAGGAGAAGTACGAAATACAAGGTTATGTTTTTTTTCTGCCAAAATCTCCCTTGTATTCTTTTTGCTTTCTACCTTCTTCTCTTGGCCCCTTCAAGAACACTAAAGCGAATGACTTAGCAAGCTCTCTCAGCAAGCAACAGAAGATTTTATTTGCAGGTAGAAAGCTCTGCCTGGTCCTAATGCTTTAAGGGTTTTCATGGGGCCTTATTTCCATTCCCAGGCTACAATGAGTGTACCTTTTAGCCAATATTCCCAAACTGTTCTTGCCCACAGCAGCCCTACAGAAACTTACAACCACATTTAATTCTGATCTTTGTTAAAACTCTTACTGGCAGGCCAGCACTGAACTTAAAGAACATTGGATAAAGGACTTCTTTCTGGGTCAAGAATGGGCATACTAGTGTAACTGAATCACCCACGGGCCCGGCAATGTTGGCAGCTATCAAAGAGAGGTCACGGGGCACTGGGTCTCTTTCTAGTCCAAAGGCAGATCTTTCTCTCCCTGATCCAGTTATCATGGCACCTCACGTTTGGTAGCCACTTCATCTGGTGTGGTAGAAGTAAACCTGAGTTTGTTTTCCAGGGCCTGATTAAACAGCATTGACTTTGGACGTGAAATCCTTGGCTTTTACTGCTCATTATCATTATGAGTAGATTTCCAATCATTTATTGGTTTCTTTCTGGATGATATAAAGTTTTTTTTCTTCTTGCATGTGGGCCTTCTAAAAGCTGAGGGGCAACCTTCATGTTATTGTCAATTCAGAGCCTAAATCTCAAAAAAACGTTCATCTAATTCCTTAATGTTTTAAAAATTACGTGACTGTCTTTATTGAACAAACAGGATTTGTCTGCTTTATCTGATCTGGCTGCTTAACCATATTTTTAATGAGAATTCATTAATAAATTTTTATTGTAATCTCATCTAAAATAAAAAGGCATTAAATCAAATGATCCAATATTTAAAGGCAAACTACAATTCTTTTTCTGTGAAAATTTTCCTTAAAAAACTCTAAAATCAATTTGTAGTTTGGTAAGCTAGATTGGAATTTTATTTCATAGTGTAGAAATTTTGATTGAACCCACCTGGGTAAAAATGTTCCCACATTTAGCAGTATCCATCTTGTACTGAGATGTCTAAAGGTTTCATTTTCAATTTAAACTACACGTTCAATATGTACTGTACATTTCAACATAGCTGGGTGGAAAGTTAAATGTCTGCCACACAAACCCTTTGGATAGGTTAATTGTGCAAAGCTCACTGCAATCATGCAATTTGGTAAGTGCCCTTTGGATGGAGGGAAGATGGGAGGCTTTTGTTGGGGGTCTCCTCTCTCCCTGTGTCTCCATTTGCCTCATGTCTTTCTTAGAATAGAATTCTCTTGTTTCCTTGGAGTCCTCACCTTAAATCACCTTTCAAGAAAAATGGGAGCAAGTTATAATTCTTGTTATGTAGCTTTGCTGAGACCTTAAAGTGTTTGACTTCCCAACCCACTGGAATTCTCCATATTTAAACTCATTTGAAGCCAGGAGTCAAGGTATTTTTCACCTGAATATATATATGTTTTAAATATATAAAAATATATATTTAAATTCACTCTACAGTCCATAGCATTTAAAATAGTGTAAATTAATGGTATGGATTAAAAAAATAATATAAAATGCTATATTTGAAAATAGAATCATAATAACTAGCTTACAATATTTAACAAATATACCTCCCCAAACTCTATTTGATGTAGAAATAATGCATATAGGTATGGTCAATGTTTTGACCTATAAACATTTAAACATTTAAAAATATCAATATCAAGGTAAGTTTGGGAATAAAACTATTTTGTGATTGGTTTTGTTACTGTATTTCAGTAGTTTTCATAATTGGCATCATCTTAATGGCTCCTTCAATTAATTTCTGGAAGTAGGTGGGATATAAATTATGCATGAATATATAAATGGATCAGATTTTTAACTATAATAAATGCCTTTGGTGACAGCTTAAAAGAACCACTTTAAATCAGCTTATAGCATCTATTTTTAAAAGGCTTCCAAATTCAAAGTTAAATGTTCTCTTTTTACTTCAATGACAATGGTGTAATTATTCTTGGGATTAAGTACATATTGTCATCATTAATTTCTGGATAACAGATTATCAAGTCAAAGATTCTATAATTGTGTACCTGCTATGCACTTGTCATAGCAGGAGACCCAGGATGAATAAGAGTGACTCCTATTTCTACAGGTGTTTGCAATTTGGTAGAAAGTCTAAAAGAACAAGGTAAGTGCATAAATGAGCTACAGAATCAGTGTATGTGGGTTCAAAGAGAGGCAAGGTCATAGGTAGAGGGAGAATAGGAAAGACTTTATGGCACATAAGTTCAATAGTGAAGGTGGAAACAAAACACACTTCTCGCTTATACATCTTCTACTTGGTCAACTGCAAATACACTGCACCTAAAGCATAAGCATCTGTAATAAAGACATTGAGAAATAGTCTCAATATCTTATTATAATTCTGTGATGTTAACTAGCTGAGCATTTCAATTCATTTCTTCTATATATATGAGCTTGGATGATGGATTATAATAACAACCCACATTTGATCAATTTTATCATTCCTGGTTATTTTCAGTTACCAGTGAATGGTATTCAAATAACATAGAAAAGACGGGCTATTGTGTTACCTTACCCAACACTATGCCAGTGTTGATTGCAGTAATTATTTAATGACTACAACGGCTCTTATTTCCTTTCATGTACTTCATTAGAACATATAAGAAGTATCTCCTCATAACAGAAGAAGGTTTACAGGATCTTAGAAGTCATGGTTCAAATAGTTTTTGATGCATGTGTTATAAAAATAAAACAGTACGCTAGTCCTGGGAGGCAAGATTGATTAATAATGCTATTTAGGAAGGTACCAGAAGTAATAGCATCAATTGTATCTGCGTGTTTTGTTGCTTCAGGTTAGTTGTTTGATTCCCAAGTTTCTGAAAGGAGGTACAATTGAGTTATTCTCACCAAGGCTGGTAAACCAAAGATGTATTTTACAATAGCCCAAAGAGAGAAGACAAATATAAAGTAATAAGGTTGATTTCTACAAATACCACTCAAAAACCCCTTAAACTTCTAATTTTCAAAACTCAGGATGTTCAGTCAACAAACATTTGAGACCCATTAAGTATATAATGAGTAATAATAATAACAAGATAAAAGAAAAAATTAAGTCTGTATATAGATAATTAAAGTCTAGTATTCACTTTTTTTTTTGGCCCCATGGCATGTGGGATTTTAGTTCCCCAACCAGGGATCGAACCTGGGCTCTCAGCAGTGACAGTGCAAGTCCTAACCACTGGACCACCAGTCAATTCCCCCTAGTATTCACTTTTAAAATTCAATTTCTTGGGCACCAACCACAGACCTCATGCTCTTCTATCTGGGGGGTGGGGTAGAGCATGAGAAATTACAGTAATGAATAAAACTAGCACACACTCTTCTTTTCTGAGGCTCATAGTCTCGGTGGGCTAATGACAGAAAAAGACACAAGGTAAAAATGGCAGGCTCCTTTCAAAGGAGTTTGTGATCTAGTAAAGATGGCAGATATGTAACTACAAGGTAGAAAATGCTTTCTTTTCTTAACTAGAGTTATCATAAAAATCACTTGGGGAAAACTTGTCAAAATTCATATGCATGAGTTTCATTCCAGATCTAAGTGAATGAAAACGACTGACAGTGGAACCCTGGATTGAACATTTTGAAAGGCTCTCTCCAGATGATTCTGTCATGGACCTCTGGTTAAGAACTCCTAGTCTAGAAGTCGTTAGAATTGCTTGTCTTGGTTTGCTGACTTCATTACAATGCATTCATAACTTTATAATGCTCAGAAAGTTGCCTTGTTTTTCCCAGCATTATTGAGACGTGTAGATAGAATTCTTAACCCATGGTAAGAAAAGATACAACTAACTGGCCATTTCAATGTCTGGCACATACATTCTTCCTTTGGTCCTAATGACCTATGACTTTATGTGCACTCATCTCCACAAAGATTTTCATTTTAATGAGCCTCACTGTTTCACATTCTCTTCATCCATCATTTTTATTATTCTTTATAACTGTTGCTTCCACTTTGAAATCTAGTTTTCCCTAACTCAGCACGATGTTATAGTTAAGTTAATCAGAAAGATTAAGACTGTCTCCACTCTTTGGCTTGGGCTGGGAGAAAATATATTGTACCTGTAAATGCAGCATTACCTGTGGAATGTGTCCCAGTAAAGCCAAGGCACATGGTACTGTGAGAGGGTATACATCCCTGGCCTATTTGCAGTAGAAATCCTCTGAATCCTGGGAGCAGGTGAAACAGCTTTTCTGGCATGTGGCTTATGATTACAGAAAAGGAAAATATGCCTTTCTTTTATACTATTGACTTTTAACAATAATATGCGAATCAACACTTCAACTTTTAGTAGTTTACTGAAGGACGAGTTGCTCATGAGTAGAGAAGCATAAGTAGAGCAGGGGCACCCAAAATATCATAGTACTAAGTCTACCAGAGTCATTTTCACGTTAGCAATTTGCATTTTCCTCCATGGACCTTAAAAAGTGCATATTTGTTTTCCTGGACTTAATGCAACTTAGCTCACACCAACAAAAAAGGGGAGGCTTCTTCATTTGATCCTTCTCCACATTCTCCTCCTTCTACTCATTTTTGTCAATCTATAGCAATTTCAGAGAAGATAGTGCTGCTTCCTTGGAAAGTTTATGATGCATACTTTAAAATGCCAGGTATACTGACTGCCATGCTGGGTTACTGGTGGAATCAAGCTGAACCTTTGAAGCTATGCACATTTTCTTCCTTCTGTTTTATCTCTAGTAGGACATATCCTGCTGACCATGAATCATTTACATTCACCAGAGTGAAACAAATCAATAGCAGTGCCCTGGTCTGCTTCTTTGACCAGTTTGAATGCACAGAAGACCCGCAGCTCTAAACACCACAGGGAATGCCTAGAATCTGTCTAACAAACATACTATGTTAATAAATCAGAGAGTAAAAAAGAGTTTTGTCAGGAAACTCTGGACTAGTTCACCACATCCCAACATTATGCTTCTTCAGAAATCTCTGATAATAGAAGTTCTTTTTTGAAAATGTCATTGGTTTATCACAGCAAGTTTGTAAATTCTTATGAATCATGTGTAATACAGAGTAAAAAAGGAATATAACTGGTACTCTCCTGTCCCTGATCTATCCACACTGTGAGGCTGGTATGATAAAGAAGTGAGATCCCCCAGCTGGAGCAAGCTGGATGGGATGGGCCAAGCCAGGGTCCTCCCGGTTCAGCAACAGCCTGAATGCATTTGGACCTACACTCTGATGTACGCCTGGGGCCTCTGTTGGTGGATCATATTATCCAAACCTCAGGACGTCTCTAGAATGAGCCAGTTTCCTGAAGAGAACTTAAAGATGTTCTTGAGAATCTGCAAATTGGCTTGACCCATGGAAGATCAGACTGTTGAGTGAAGAGATTCCATTTATATTCTCAGGCAAACTCCAGATAGTTCGTTCTGCTCCAAACAAGTTCAGCTCAAAAACAAGTATTGTAGAATATGTTGCTATCATAGTAAAGGAAGATTAGAAACAAATACTAAAATTAAGTGGGGTAGAAGAAAGGCATGGGATATAGGGACTCCCTCACTGTAGGCTAGTCAGTATAGGTTAGTCATCTTTCTTTTTTAAAGCTTTATTGAGGTATAATTTATTTACCATAAAATTCACCCACTGTAAGTCTAAAGTTCTATGATAGTTAGTTTAACCAGTTGTTTGACTATCTCCACAATCGTTTTAGAAGCCTTCTATCATCCCCTAAATTTCCTGTTGTCCAGATTGCAGTGAGTACCCACCCCCAGCTTCCACAGTCACTCATCACTCATCTGCTCTCCGTCACTAGACGCTTGCCTTTTAAAAGATATTTTCCATAAATAAAATCAATATGTGGTCTTCTGTCTGGTTTATATCACTTAGCATAATGTTTTGGAGGTTATCCAATTGATGAATAGTATTCTGTTGTATCGATATTCCACATTTTGTTTACCCATTCATCAGTTAATAAACATTTGCATTGTTTCTAGTTATTGGCTATTGTGGATAGCCAACAACTTATATGAACATTTACATACAAGTCTTTGTGTGGACATCTGTGTGAATTTTTCATGTGTGGATAACAAGGAGTGAAATTGCTGGGTCATATGGTAAGCAACATGATTTATCTGTTTAAGAAACTGTCAAACTGGTTTTCTAAAGTGCTTGTACCATTTTACATTCCAATCAGAAAGGATGAGACTTCCAGTTTCTCTATACCTTCACCCACATTTGGTATTGTCACATTTTCTGGGATTAGCTATTTGCAGTGCGTATGTAATGGTATCTCACTGTGATTTTAATTTTCAGTTCTCTAATGACTAATGATGTTGAGCATCTTTTCATGTACCTGTTGGCTATTTGAATATCTTGCATTTTGGAGACAGAATTTACTGACCTCTTCAAGTCACTTTAACCAGAAGTCCCACTCATTTCCTGCTTCTTGAAATGTTCCCTCTCTTTGTCTTCTGGGGAACCATATGCTTATGTTTCTCATCCTCTATCTCTGGCCACTGGTCATTCTTCTCTGTTCGCACCTCTTCCTCCACTTGACTTTTAAAAGTTGTGTTTCTCAAAATAGCAAAGATCAATAAAACTAAAAGCTGGTTCTTTGAGAAGATAAGCAAAACGGATAAACCATTAGTCAGACTCATCAAAAAAAAAAAAAAAGGAGAAGACTCAAATCAATAGAATTAGAAATGAAAACAGGAAAAGTAACAACTGACACTGTACAAATACAAAGGATCATGAGAGATTACTATAAGCAACTCTATGCCAATAAAATGGACAACCTGGAAGAAATGGACAAATTCTTAGAAAAGCACAACCTTCCGAGACTGAACCAGGAAAAAATAGAAAATACAAACAGACCAATAACATGCACTGAAATTGAGACTGTGATAAAAAATCTTCCAACAAACAAAAGCCCAGGACCAGATGGCTTCACAGGCGAATTCTATCAAACATTTAGAGAATAGCTAACACCTATCCTTCTCAAACTCTTCCAAAATATAGCAGAGGGAGGAGCACTCCCAAACTCATTCTATGAGGCCACCATCATCTTGATACCAAAACCAGGCAAGGATGTCACAAAGAAAGAAAACTACAGGCCAATATCACTGATGAACATAGATGCAAAAATCCTCAACAAAATACTAGCAAACAGAATCCAAGAGCACATTAAAAGGATCATACACCATGATCAAGTGGAGTTTATTCCAGGAATGCAAGGATTCTTCAATATATGCAAATCAATCAATGTGATACACCATATTAACAAATTGAAGAAGAAAATCCATATGATCATCTCAATAGATGCAGAGAAAGCTTTCGACAAAATTCAACACCCATTTATGATAAAAACCCTCAAGAAAGTAGGTACTGAGACAACTTACCTCGATGTAATAAAGGCCATATATGACAAACCCACAGCCAACATCATCGTCAATGGTGAAAAACTAAAACCATTTCCACTAAGATCAGGAACAAGACAAGGTTGTCCACTCTCATCACTATTATTCAACATAGTTTTGGAAGTTTTAGTCACAGCAATCAGAGAAGAAAAAGAAATAAAAGGAATCCAAATCGGAAAAGAAGAAATAAAGCTGTCACTGTTTGCAGATGACATGATACTATACATAGACAATCCTAAAGATGCTATCAGAACACTACTAGTGCTAACCAATGAATTTGGAAAAGTAGCAGGATACAAAATTAATGCACAGAAATCTCTCACAGTCCTATACACTAATGCTGAAAACTCTGAAAGAGAAATTAAGGAAACACTCCCATTTACCATTGCAACAAAAAGAATAAAATACCTAGGAGTAAACCTACCTAAAGAGACAAAAGGCCTGTATGCAGAAAACTATAAGACACTGATGAAAGAAATTAAAGATGATACAAACAGATGGGGAGATATACCATGTTCTTGGGTTGGAAGAACCCACATTGTGAAAATGACTCTACTACCCAAAGCAATCTACAGATTCAGTGCAATCCCTATCAAACTACCAATGACATTTTTTACAGAACCAGAACAAAAAATTTCACAATTTGTACAAGACACACAAAAGACCCCGAATACCCAAAGCAATCTTGAGAAAGAAAAATGGAGCTGGAGGAAACAGGCTTCCTGACTTCAGACTATACTACAAAGCTACAGTAATCAAGACAGTATGGTACTGGAACAAAAACAGAAGTATATATCAATGGAACAGGATAGAAAGCCCAGAGATAAATCCACACACATATGGTCACCTTATATTTGATAAAGGAGGCAAGAATATACAATGGAGAAAAGACAACCTCTTCAATAAGTGGTGTCGGGAAAACTGGAGAGCTACATGCAAAAGAATGAAATTAGAACACTTCCAAACACCATACACAAGAATAAACTCAAAATGGATTAAAGACCTAAATGTAGGCCAGACAGTATAAAACTCTTACAGGAAAACATAGGCAGAACACTCTATGACATAAATCACAGCAAGATCCTTTTAGACCCACCTCCTAGAGAAATGGAAATAAAAACAAAAATAAACAAATGGGACCTAATGAAACTTAAACGTTTTTGCACGGCAAAGGAAACCATAAACAAGACGAATAGACAACCCTCAGAATGGGAGAAGATATTTGCAAATGAAGCAACTGACAAAGGATTAATCTCCAAAATTTACAAGCAGCTCATATAGCTCAATATCAAAAAAACAAACAACCTAATCCAAAAATGGGCAGAAGACCTAAACAGACATTTCTCCAAAGAAGATATACAGATTGCCAACAAACAGATGAAAGGATGCTCAACATCGTTAATCATTAGAGAAATGCAAATCAAAACTACAATGGGGTATCTCCTCACACCAGTCAGAATGGCCATCATCAAAAAATCTACAAATAATAAGTGCTGGAGAGGGTGTAGAGAAAAGGGAACCCCCTTGCATTGTTGGTGGGAATGTAAACTGATACAGCCACTATGGAGAACAGTATGGAGGTTCCTTAAAAAACTACAAATAGAACTACCATATGACCCAGGAATCCCACCACTGGGCATATACCCTGAGAAAACCATAATTCAAAGAGTCATGTACCACAATGTTCATTACAGCACTATTTACAATAGGCAGGACATGGAAGCAACCTAAGTGTCCATCAACAGATGAATGGATAAAGAAGATGTGGCACATATATACAATGGAATATTACTCAGCCATAAAAAGAAATGAAATTGAGTCATTTGTAGTGAGGTGGATGGACCTAGAGTCTATCATACAGAGTGAAGTAAGTCAGAGAGAAAAACAAATACCGTATGCTAACACATATATATGGATTCTAAAAATAAATGGTTCTGAAGAACCTGGGGGCAGGACATGAATAAAGACACAGACATAGAGAATGGACTTGAGGACACATGGAGTGGGAAGGGTAAGCTGGGATGGAGTGAGAGAGTGGCATGGACATATATACACTACCAAATGTAAAATAGCTAGCTAGTGGGAAGCAGCCGCACAGCACAGGGAGATCAGCTTGGTGCTTTGTGACCACCTAGAGGGGTGGGCTAGGGAGGGTGGGAGGGAGACGCAAGAGGGAGGAGATATGGATATAAAGGTATATGTATAGCTGATTCACTTTTTTGAAATGCAGAAACTAACACACCATTGTAAAGCAATCATACTCCAATAAATACGCTTAAAAAAAAAGTTGTGTTTCTCAGGGTTCAGTTTTTAAATTCTCTTCACCTCTAACTTTGTTTTCTCATTCATGTTGTTTTACTTCAAATGCCATAGTCATGATGTTAGTTTCCAAATTTATATCTGTAACGTTGTCTTCTCTTTAGAGTTAAAGTCAGTATGCTGACTGCCTCTGTGAATACTTCACTTGGATAGCTCATAGAGATCTTACATTCCAAAACATGCTCCAAATGGAACAATAATCTTCCCTGTAAGATCTCCTTGTCCCCCTACCTTCCTTCCTTTCGCCTTTCCTTCCCTCCTTCCTCCCTCCTTCTCTCCCTCCCTCTCCCTACCCCTCCCTCCCTTTCTTTATGCTTCCACCTTCTTATCCTCCTCCAGTCTTTCCATCAAAGTAAATGATACCATATGCTCAGCTGCTCCGGCCAGAAACCTGGGAGTCATACTTGATACCTTTTCTTTGTCACATTCCACATTCAACATTCACCAATTCCTGCTAATTATATCTTCAAGGTATGCATCAATCTGTCAATTACTTTCCATCTCCTTTCCCCCCACCCTAGTACAGCCATCCTTTCCAGGGTGGACTGCAAGAAGCTCCCTACAAATTCATTCTCTACACACCAGTCAGAGAAAGATATATACATTTTAAAATATGATCATGTTGCCTCCTTTTACACATATTCTTAAAATCCTTTAACTGCCTCCCATTTCTCTTAGACTAAAATCTGGAAAACATAACCTAGAAGGTTAGCACTCAAGTCTTGTCTACAGCCACTTGAGAACCCTCTCCCTTCTTTCTTCGGAAGTCCTTCTCTTCTCTTATGAAATTGGGTATGTACTATTCCCTTTGTCAGCCATGTTTCTCCCCAACTTGCTTCAGCTGATCAGCTCCTACACATCTCTTGCATCCCTCCTTGCATAAATGTCTCCTCATCAAGAAAAACTTCTTGATTTACCCATTATTTATTCCCCCACTTAAACACTCCAGTTATAACATACACGTCTCTTTAAAACACTTAGCCCAGTTGTAAGCAAATAGCTATTTGTGTGATTATTGATCTAATGCTTATTCCTCAGATCTTCAACTCCATGAAAACAAGAACTCTGTCTTTTCACCACTATGTCTCCTGAGCCTAGCAGAAAAGCTAGCTCAAAATAGGTGACAACGAATATTTTTCACCTAAATGAAGTTATAAGTGAATTAATGCTTTTAAGTTCTCTTCAAGAGTACCAAGACCATTCTCAGAAATATTTTCTCTAACCAAGAGGGATAAATAATTGGAAAAAGCTTTCGGGCTGGATATTTTAGAGTTCATTTCTAACTTTCAGAAATCACAAACTTTAGATATATTTATAGCATCCGTGTTTGTTTTCCTTAAGTGTATATTCTTTGGGGTAGATCATATCAATCACTTTTATCTTCTGGGTACCCAGATTTACATAGATGGAAATAGAGTTACAAACACAGAAAAACAAAAACAAAGCTACCATACTTCACTGTTGACACTAGTTTTACTTCTTTGATCTATGTGTCTAAATAACCCAGGATAGTGACATTTGTTTTATACCTGTAATAACCATAAATGAAATATCAAGAACCTATTTTAAGGGTTTACTGGGGCTCAGAGATGTTGGATGATTTTTCTGAGGTAAAAGATAATTACCCAGAGCTGTAAGTCCTTGGAAGCAGCAGAACATAATGGTTAGACACCTAGACTTTGCAGTTAGACAGATTTGATTCATTTTGTTTTGTCATGTACTAATTGTGCGACCTTGGGCAGATTACTTAGTCTAAGTAATAAGTCTAAGCCTTAATATTTTTAATCTTTATAATGAGGTTCTTTGGGATCATAGGCTACCATAACAATTACATGAGACAATACAGGTGAAAGCACTCAATGCAGTAGTTGACATATAGTAAGAATTAAATAAGGTCAGTAGTACTATAGTGGAGAGAATTAAGAGAGGACATTCCAAAAGAAGAAATGATGTAAGTAAACAAAAAGATATATCCAGGGAAATCATAAGCATAGTGGAATAAAGCATTAGAGAGTGGTGGGAGATAAACTGTCAAAAGATAGGTTGTGACCAGATTATGGAGAAATTGAAACAGGCTGAAAGACTGAATTTGGTGCTAAAAACAATGAGAATCCATTGAGAGAGGACTATGTGAGATTTTTTAGTTTATAGGTTTAGACTTGGCTACAACAAGAAACTGCCATAACTTATGCTTATTTAGAGCAACTAACTACACTTTTCCCAAATGTGGATGATTGAGAGGATATAGATTAACATAACCAATCAAGTGTTTTCAAGAAAAGAAAGTCCTTAATTAAAATATTCTTCATAAATACAGGTTAATTACTAAGTAGAAGCTTTTACTTAACAATTTTGAAAGCAGAATATAGTACAAACATTTAAATATATACCAACACCTCAGTGTATATTTAATATATACTAAACAGATCCTTTCATGTTCTCTTACTTTTTCTGGTAGGATCAGAGTTTAGGGAAAAATTCTTTTCTCTTAGGTCTATGCAATTAATCTGCAGAGAAATTATAAGATACTCAAAAGTGAGACATTGTTTTATATATATAGTCCCTAGCACACGGCCTTGTACAGTACAAATACTCAGCAAACACATGCAAATATTTGACTAGGGAAAGAAGATAGAAGGAAGCAAAGAAGGAAAAGGAAGGAAATATCCCTTAAAATATTGTTACTCTCGCATAGAGGTCTATTTGTCACAGATGTTGCCTCTCCAAAGGGCTGTCTTTTGTTTTCCTGAACGTTTACAAACATTTAAAGAGAACTGTTTATAAATGGAGATAAACACTGGTTTTCTGACAGGCTGATATAGGAAAAGTGATATTTCAAATACTGAAGCATAGAATGGGCTGATAATGGAGAGACCAAAGCTTGGAAGATCATTGAAAAGGTGTTTACCGTTACACGTACAGGTTCATCAAGATGCAGCTCTAGGCCAAGGTGGTGGCAGTGAATTAAAAAAAAAAAAAAAAAAAAAAGCAGATTCTCAAGGCATCGTGAAGAAAGGCTCTACTGGACATTGTAAATATTTGGCTCCAAGAGTAGGGGGGAAGCAAGAAATTGAATGTGACTAAAATCTAGGCTCTGAAATTGAGAAGAATAGAAATGTGGTGACAGAACAAGAAAATCAAGAGGAGAGTTGGGTCTGGGCTTTAGAAGATCCTGAATGAGGTTCTGCACAAGTTGAAGAGACAGCGTGTAAACTCTCTGGCTTTTACGTAAGTTGATGTGGGCTCCGCCACTGACCAGCTGCAAGATCTTAGGGAAGACACCTAACTGACTGGGTGTAATCTCCTCATCTGTAGAATGCTACTTGGGTTAACTGGTACTATTGTTCCTTCTAACTCAAAGTTTCTATAATTTTACTAATTTGACTCTTAGGAAAACAGCTCAGAGGAAGAGCATGAAAAACAAACAATGGATACGAGTTCAGTGATGATGAAGAACTATGGAGAAGACAATAGGAAAGATATACACAAGTAGGACCTTAGTGTTCAGTAAATACCTGTTGACTAATCAGTAAGATCAGAAATAGAGAATGTCCCCACGAACAAGGGAAGGGAGGGTTCCAGAAATATTGCCAGTTGCCAACAATATGAAATGCTACAGTTACTAAAAGAGAATAAAACCCCAAAAGGGCTCTGGGATTTGGTGTGTAGGATGCCAGTGACCTTAAGGAAGCACTGGGACCAGAGTACATATTCTGGCATGAAACCCAAGAGCCATGATTAAGGAAGGGTACAAAAAGGGTCCAGTTTGAGTGTGGAAGGCCTAGGGATCTCGGGAAGCATTTCTGTGTTGTAGAATCAGAAAAATTAGGAAAAATCAATACATACTAAGTGGTTACTAGGTGGATCCAATTTATCTAGTGTAAATCACCTCTATTGTCTAAGGGAAATATGAGGCTAGTGTGAATCTATAAAATATAGAGAGGTTTTTCTATATTTATTCCACATGGACAGTATTGGCACCCAAATTCCATGAATGTGTGGGATGTGAGCTGCTAAGATTCAGAATGGGCAAGAATTTATCTATATATACTAAGATTCAGAGATTATTTTACATAAAACATTTACAAAATATAGTCATATTCTGTGTATTACATGAGTTCTGCCTAACGAATACAAAGCAAAGCTGAAACCTGAAAGACTTTGCTGATATAGAAGTCAATCATGCAGATTTAGTCATGTCCATTCAACTTGGTGAGGCTGGGCAGAATCTGATGATAAACCAACTCCCTTCACTGGTGATCTGAGTATATCACAGTGCAGGGCCCCAGATGGTATGGGCTCAGCACTGCCAGGGAGGCCCTGAAACAAATGCTGTAGGTCTCAGTGGAGGACATTTTGTGACCTGGGACTATGTGAATTTTCCGTGTTTACTTTGACCCATATTTAAATCCCTACAAGAGTCTGCACTAAGGGCTGAGAACACAGCTTAGCTCAGTGGCTGGCCCATGTGAGTACTTGATGAAAGTTCTTTGAATAAAGCAGGTTTCTCCTTAATCTCACTGACAAAGCTTCTTCACTATAATTGCCCCGTTGACTAAAGCATTGTCTATTCCAGGCTCATATTTCAAGCAATAAACATCATCAGATTTTGCAGACACAATTAGAAAGCACTTTTCAGAGAAATTTATTTTACTTTCTAATAACTTGATGGCCCAGGAGAATTAATATAGCTTATTAATACAGATTAGACATCAAGAGATGCTCTGTCTCCCTTAGCTTTGCTGAATTATTTGATCAATAGAAAACATAAGCCTACGTGGGCTGGGCAGCCTTCAGGGTCTCCCATTGAGGGCTTAATGTCACCACCTTCAACAGAGCTGTTAGGACACCCAGTGTATGTCCAACTGATGCAGCAGCTTCTTTAGCTGACACTGACCCATGTTCTTGGGCTATGTGTTTAACAGGTCTTTGGGAAGAATGTCCCACTTTTAGGATACACGTATATATTTTAATGGCGGTCATAAGTTGTGTATGACCAATCCATTCCCCCAGATCAAAGACAAGATTGAAATAGGAAACTTGACAAATTTCAGTGTATCAGTAAAAGGAAACCATGAACATGAAGGACCTGGATCCTTTGGCATTTGAGATCCCTTAGCCTGGAGTCATTGAGGATGCTTAGTCTGAAGAGTGGGAGATGTGTCTTCCAGTTTCAACCTCTGCCTTATGAAAGGGAGAGGACATTTGTTCTCTGTTGTAGTAATAGAGAAACACAGACATGGATTTCAGCTCAGTCTAATGGATACTTCATAATAACTGGAAAGGTAAAACTACTGGCCGTCTAGTGAAATACCGGGGTCCCCATTGGTCACTGGAAGTTTCTAATAGGGAAAAGTGATAATCTTCATTCTCATTATAAAATAGATCTAGGTAACAAAATAAAAATTACAAATCAAGGATGGTAAAGATCTTGCCTTCTGAAGTTGCATGGCACACACAGGGCAAAAACTGCTTAAAAAACCTGCGTAGACACTCTGCAAGGGTTGAATACTTTATCATCATCACCATTATTTTGTTTGAGAAGTGAAAATTGCTATACATGGACATCTCAAGGGAAAAAGTCCTGTAATCCATCTGTTCAGTCTGTGAAGTATGTTTATTTTTTTTTTTTTTTTTTTTTTTTTTTTTTTTTTTTTTTTTTTTTTTGCGGTACGCGGGCCTCTCACTGCTGTGGCCTCTCCCGTTGCGGAGCACAGGCTCCGGATGCGCAGGCTCAGCGGCCATGGCTCACGGGCGCAGCCGCTCCGCAGCATGTGGCATCTTCCCGGACCGGGGCACGAACCCGTGTCCCCTGCATCGGCAGGCGGACTCTTAACCACTGCGCCACCAGGGAAGCCCTGTTTATTATTGAATAAGGTTTAAATTGGGGAAATTCTTAAGGGAAAGTGGCAGAAAAACTGATGAATGGCAAGGGAGAAATTGAGAATGTTCAAACTGAAAGAAACAGTGACATCTGATTTGATATTGAAGGGAAACAAACAAAAAATGGGCAGGAAGCAGGAGAAACACAGAGGGAAAGAAAGTTGAAAACAACCTTTTCTCAGTTGAAGACTTTTTTTTTAACATGAATTACATAGAACATTTTAGTCAGCACTATGAGGAACTCAGGGAAACAGGAGACAATTTAACAAAAGTCTTTGTTCCGAGGTGGTCACACTGCATACTAACAAACAAGAACTTGGTGTGCTGTGGATATCCAATAGGAGAATTAACTGCAAATCTTACACTTAACGGGCTTTGAGAGATTCCTCTAGATGAATCAGGCCAGCTGCTCCTGCTGGCCTTACTTCCCATCCAAATCTAATCACTTGCAAATTTCAATCTGACTTAAGGAATGGTTCCAAAGCATATTATTAAAAATATAGTAAAAGAATTTTAGCTTTACATAATAAAGAGTACAGCCATCCCTCGTTATCTGTGGGGGATTGGTTCCAGGACCCTCCACCGATACCAAAATCCATGAATTCTCAAGTCCCTTGTATACAATGGCATAGTATTTGCATATAACCTATGAACATCCTCCCCTAAACTTTAAATCATCTCTAGATTACTTATAACACCGAATACAATGAAAATGCTATGTA
This sequence comes from Hyperoodon ampullatus, assembly GCF_949752795.1. NCBI lineage: Eukaryota > Metazoa > Chordata > Mammalia > Artiodactyla > Ziphiidae > Hyperoodon > Hyperoodon ampullatus. The sequence goes on along the minus strand of NC_136925.1, from coordinate 62,123,172 downwards.
AATAGTTATTAGAGGTAAATTAAGGTTTTGCTTTTTTGGAACTTTCTGATTTTTCTTTTTTTTTTTGGAATATTTTTGATCCACAGTTGGCTGAATCTGGCAATGTGGAACCCGCGGTTATAGAGGGTCAACTGTACTCTTATTCTAACCCTGTTCCACAAATTAAAGCAAGTGGGAGGATAGAGGAGGTTAAGGTAAACAAGTTTTTCTCAATTTTGTTTTAGAAAATTTTTCAAACGTTTTTAAATAATGTGTCATGAAATAATTGTGTAATTACTTCAATTACACAATACAATTATTTCAACTGCATTCTTCTAGAATATTTTGAGTCCCTCTAAAGTAAAATCCCATATAGCATAGAGAAAGAGAAGGGGAAAGTCCAGAGATGCTAGCGACTTGCTAACAAATTGGGTCCTGGGGTCAGCACGTTGCTTTATTTACATTAAACTTTGGCTTTATTAGTGTATAGCCCCTTTGGTCTTTAGGCCAATGGCCGCTCTATATTTACAGGTCCCTCCAGTAGGTATTTGTTATTAAAAACATATTGCAGGACCTGGATATTAGCATGCAGACTCCAGCACTGGACTTACTATTTTTTTTTTTATATATTGTGTTTCTAACACAAACTCTCTCAAAGATATGCCCCCCTCCCATGTAACGTGATAAAACAGCACATGCCACTTGCATGTTTCAAAACTGAAATGTCATGAAAGCAAATGATGCACAACCTCTCTGTGGGGCCTCTGTATCTCCCAGGCTCTGAAATACATTGAGGAAAATGTGCAAACACCAAACCTGGTCTGAGATTTACCCTGAGATGACTCTTGCTTGGAAAAGAAAAAAAATCCTCTTCAGCATCTCTGAGATTGGAACTATTAGCAAACTTATAATTTTGTTTATTCATTTGCTGAGCTCTAGTATTATCTAGATTGCAAAGAAAATATCCAGACAACTCCCTTCTTCCAGCTTGTTTCACCCCCTGAATGCAACTCTCCCTCTCTTTACCAGCCCCAAATGGAAATTATTCAGCTAAGTTCTTTGAAATCCCCTTTGCTGAAGGATTTCTTTTATGTCGGAAACTTGGCGTTAACTCCCTCTGCCTTCCTCAACTTCAGGGCCAGTGGAAGATCCGCTCCAAATTCTCTTTTTCTTAAGCTCCAGGACAGAAAAATAAAAATTCACTTCTTCATATTCATGATGGAGCTTCTAAGCATTGCTTTCAACACTGTTTTACTTTCAGTTTTCCCACTGTCAATCTGAAACCTCTTCCCCGCCATCAGACTATGTCTGTGGTGTTTTCCTTAGATGCACACATCCAAATTACCATTCCAACTTATCCTACTCTTGCCTGACAAATCACTTCTTAACTGGTTAAAAAGTGACTCTTGATCCCACCCATCTAAATATATGCTGCTTGCAGTATGCATTTGGTAAGTGATTATTAGATGAATGAACTCATGAGTCCCTCAGTTATACACCAACATTTCTGCTTCCAAAGTATGTGGCCCAGAGCAGAGACTTCCCCAATTATATTTTCGGTTTGGTGGATTATCTGTAGTCCACTGCTTTCTCCTTTTGATCTTCCCTCTGAATCCCCTTATGTTGACAGGCAACTCAAGACAAAGAGGGTCAGGCTGGGCAAGTGTAGGAGGGGTGAGTGTCAGCAACGTCAGTATGTGATTTGTGGGATGGAGTTTTACTACGTATACAAAAATGAAGATAAGTGATTTTTCTAGGGCATCTGCCTTCATGGCTTACTCACTGTTCTGCTATACTACATTAACATAAAAAATCAGGATTTTGGGGTTGTCCTTGTCCTTATTTCTTTAATTTTTTGTAGATATTTATATTTTTACATAATTTTATACATATAAAAACTTATTTATATTTATATCTTTCCCACTGTCCAAAAGTTCTTTATGTCAGCAAATGTCAATATGGTCTACAAGATTACAACTAAAGGATTCTCTGCACTGAACTAGTATACTGTCGATCGCTACAGGGCCACTGAGTACTGTTTTCCTTAGCTGTCAGTATGTGTATATACACAGGGTCTGTCCCACACTATTTGTCTTCAAATTATTCTTTGTTTCATTTATGGATATTTTGCCTCCCCTGTTATATATTTCCTTAAGGGAAGGGATTGTGTCTTAAACAGTATTCCCTTTCATCAATATTTAGTGAAATCTGGTCATTACAGTAGGTGTATAAAAATGCTACTGAGATAAGTCTTGGTTAAACATACAAAAAATGCATTTTGAAAAAACTCCTCTTTTTGTAGGTCTTTCAGGATTTACCTCAGCTCATAAAGAAGTGGCACTGTTTGACAGTCTTAGAGTATCAGTATGTAAACAGACCTTGAGTTCTAGGGCTGGGTTTTCTTGCTGATGACTTATAAATATTATTATTTACTGTAAGTGTTGATGTTTTGACTGGTTTATGATTTTCCTTAAAAAAAGATACACAAGTTTGGAGAATTGTTATCTGTTCCCTTGTTTGTTTGTAGAGGGGAAAAGGTCTATTTACTTTATTCCTTCTACAGAACAAAATATTTTATATTTAATACGATACTTTTTGAAGCAATAAAAGGCTTCTCATTCATCTTTGTCCTTTTCCTTCATGCCACGGTATATACAGTTCATAGTGAGTATTCAATAACTGCTTACATTCTTTTTATAATTGATAATTATAGAAGGGTTTTTTAAAAACATGATATGAAAATGAGAAACCACAAAATCAAAAATGGATGAAATTGGTTACATAAAATTTTACATGGGTAATAAAACACAATAAACAAATTCAAAAATGAAATATAAACTTCAAAAAATATATTTGAGATATATAACAAAGGGGTAGTGTTCATAATATAAAAAAGCTCTTATGAATCAAATTTAAAAATGAGAAGACCTATAAAAATATGAGCAAAAGTCATACAAGTGAATACCAATGAACAGAAGCATATAAAATTATTTGTCTTCACTAACAATTAAAATAAAACAAATTAAGTAACCTATTACTTTCACTCTTAAGATCATCAAACAGTCAAATGATTGATATTACACATTTTTGGTAAAGATAAGGGAAAAACCTTCATTTGCTATGGGTGAGAATAAAAATGGTTAAAAAAATTGAGGTGGATTTGGTAATATCTTTTAAAATTTAACTGTGCTAAAAGTTTGACTCATAAATTCCAGTACTAGGAATTTATTCCAGAGATATACTATCAATAAATATGTAAGAATATAGGTGAAACAATGTTTACTGCATACTTTGTAATAGTGACATCTGTAAAAAATTATCTAACTGTGAGAATTTGGAGAAATAAATTTAAAAGAATGAGTAGACCTACCTATATGTCTGGTTATGGAAAAAGTGTCAAAGTTGTTTTAAGTATAAGAGCAAGTTATGATGGCATACTTAGTATGACCTTATTTTATAAAATCAAAGTGTACATTTAAGTATCTTAGAATATTTGTTTCAGCAACATGAAATCTGACCTAGACAGACCTCTTTCCAACTATAAACACATATAAAAATAAAAGTTTGATTAAATATGTAACAAAAGTTGTAAATATCTTGTGAAACATAAAAGAAAAGAAAGTCCCAGGACTTCCCTGGTGGTGCAGTGGGTAAGAATCCGCCTGCCAATGCAGGGGAAATGGGTTCGAGCCCTGGTCCGGGAAGATCCCACATGCCGTGGAACAACTAAGCCTGTGCGCCACAACTACTGAGCCTGAGCTCTAGAGCCCGTGAGTCACAACTACTGAGTCCACGTGCCTAGAGCCCGTGCTCCACAACAAAAGAAGCCATCGCAATGAGAAGCCCGCACACCACAATGAAGAGTAGCCCCCCACTCACCACAAGTAGAGGAAGCCCGTGCGCAGCAACGGAGACCCAGTGCAGCCAGCCAGCCAGCCATCAATCAATCAATCCATAAACAAACAAACAAATAAATAAATGAAAGTCCCTAAGAACCAGAGTGAAGAGGGAACCTGAATCCAGGTGTTCCAGTCATGAGAGAACTGTGGCAACCAGCGGGATGCTGTAGCAGATGCTGTGAGCTCCCAGGCCACATCCCTTGGGCCTCTTAGGGTGCTCCTGCTGCTTTTCAATGGCCAGGATCCACATCTCTGACTTCGGGCTTTCTTTCCCTAGAACTCTGGAAGCTGCTCTGATTAAATGCACGTGGCATTTTGGAAATGTCAAAGATATCTCCTTCTCCCCCAGCCCTAGTAACCCTCACCCAGTGATTCCTCAGATATGATAAATAAATATAGCAGCTCCCTCACCCTTTGTGGTGGGTTAATTGTGGGCATGTGTTTTGAACCATTTCCCAGAGTTTAACATTTTAATTGTCCACTGACATAGCTGGTAGACACAGCCTATTGGCTTCCTTCACCTTTCTTCCACTCACTTTCCCTCTGTCTTACTGGGGTTCTGTGTACCCCCAAAGGGTCTATATGCCCTTAAGTCCTTGTCTCAGGACCTGCTTCTGAGGGAACCAAAACTAAGAAAGATGTTAATGACTTATAAGATCTAGGGTATAGGACTGTGGTTTTAGTATCTATTCAGAAGAAAACTGGAACCGAGGCTTATAGTAGCATGACGCTGGGCTGTCCCTCGGGGAAAGGAGAAATAAAGGTCTTGGCTCATCATTCCAGGGAAATGACAAGCCAGTTGCTCTTTCTGTTATAAAGGGAATATAGAAAAACTCACACGAGAAATGGAAAACCAAGACCTGAGCCTGGCATTTGAATGGTATAGGATCGTAAAGTGTAAAAAATGAATGTGCGGACTGGTTCTAGAGTGGCAAAACTCCTAGGACACTGTTTGGAAGAAAACACAAAACACATAAGATATGACAAAAGTAACTCTCTGCTGAATATAAGCTAAGAAATGAAAAATACAATAAAAAGGAAAGAAAATTCATCAAGAAGGAGTCAGCAGACAGGAGAACTGGAACGTTTTGAAGGAATCCATAAAACAAGTAGGCTAAACATTATTGGAGATTAATGAAAGGATCAAAATTATAGGGAAGGATCAGGAACACTGACATAAGAATGGGTAAATTTTCAAAATAAGACATGAGAAATAAGATAATTGAAGAGAAAACTCAAATATGGATCAGAAGCCTTTTAGACCTAGCTCAAAAGATTATGGAACTGGAAGAGAAATTTAAGGAAAATTTTCACAATAAAGTCTAGTGAAATAAAGATATGGTAAATATGAAGGAGTGTTTGAGAAAAATGGATAATGGAATGGGAATGCAGCACATATTATCTGTAACAGACATTCAAGAAACTGAGAAAGGGTAGTAGATACAATTTTCAAAGAAAATGTGGCTAAAATTGTACCATATTTGATGACATATGTGAAACATAGGACAGGAGAAATAAGAGAGTATAAAGCAAGATAAATAAATCTAGATGTTTTAGTGAGCCTGCAGAATGTGAAAGACAGAGGGCGGCAACCCTCAGCTCTCATCCCAAGAGAGAACCTGCCACCAGCAGGGCAGTCAGCTGACAGCCTCCAGTGGCTGCACCTTCAGGCTCTACAACAGTTGTCTCACGGAGGCCACTCTCTCCAGATGGCTCCCAGCCAATGTGGGGCATGATGGGGGTACCATAGCCGAACCCTTCTGGTCCATGCCAAACTCTTCCAACTTAGAAGATCCCCACGAGCCTGGCCAAGGATCTCAGAGCTGCCCTGCAGGCTAAGTCTCTTCCTACACCAGACGCCTTTCGCAGAGTCAGATCTGTATTGTGGTTTGAAGGCTCTCACCGTCTACTCCTGCTCCCTTGGCCCTTTATCCATTTTCCCCAAGAAATCCTTTGTATTTCTGTCTTGGAATGTGCTTTGCAGAGGGCCTGAACAGACAAAGAGGGAAAAACCTTAAAAGCAACCAGAAAAGACAGTGCACTACAAAGAAACAACAATTAGACTCACAGAAAAAATTTATCAGCAACAATAGAGACTAGAATGCAAGGGAATATTACCCTCAAGGTGTTGAGAGAAAATGACTCATACTTGGAGAATTCTATATCCTGTTAAATCATCATTCAAGAGTGAGGATTAAAAAGAATACTGGCAGTCTAAACATTGAAAGTATTTACCACTTTCGGAACCTCAAAGAAAGAATGTGAACCTAAAAAGAAAGAATGAGATGTAGGAAACAATACTGAGCAATGTTGGAAACCATAGGTAAATTTAAATAAGCCTTCACTATAAAAATTTTAAAAGATGATAGCTCAGGGTTTAAAAATGAGGTAGAACTCAAATACAGATAAAATAACATAGTTGGGGTGTGTGTGAACATAATCTAAGATGATTTAAGTAAGTTCCTTATATTATTCTGGGGTGTGATGTAAATAGTGAATATATATAAATTTACTTATATTTTAACTCTATTGTGAATGTTAAACATTTAAGGGTAATCACTGAAACCATAAAAAAATGAAATGTCTAATCTCCAAATTAGTGGAGAGAAAATGAATTAACAAACTCAAATCTAGGGGGCGGGGTGGGATAAATTAGGAGTATGGAATTAACAGATACAAACTACTATACATAAAATAGGTAAGCAACAAGGATTTACTGTATAGCGCAGGGAGCTATATTCAATATCTTGTAATAACCTATAATGAAAAATATTCTGAAAAAAAATATATATATAACAATCATTTTGTTGTACACCTGAAGCTAACACAACATTGTAAATCAACTATATCACAATTTTAAAAAATCCTCAAATCCATCCAGTAGAAAGCAGAAAAAGAGTAAATAAGAAGTAACAAAAATGTGATGAATAGAAAACCAAAATTAAAATTGAATAAATAAATTTTAATGTATATTAAAATTATACATTAAAAATTAAATTAAATTTAATTAGTTAAAAAATAACTAAAATTTAAAAAATTAAATTATTTTTTATTTTTAAATAAAAAAATTAAATTCAGCTATATGTTATCTAAAAAGACACACCAAAAATATGCACTCACAGAAATGTTGAAAGCAAGAGGATGAAAAAAAGATATGTCAGGGAAATACTAACGCAAAAGAACTGGAATAGCAGCTTTTAATATTAGAATATTTTCAAAATATTATTACTATTTTAATACTAGATGGGATAGACTTCATAGCAGAAATAAGAATAACGATTACCAGGAAGATAATCATTCTGAACATTCATTCACTTACCAGGCAAAGCTCGAAGTGCACAAGGCAAAAACTGACAGAAATACAAGGAGAAATTCACAAATCCACAATTACAGCAGGAGATATTAGCATGCTTACTGCCATCATTGATTCAGAGTCAGAAAACTAGTCAAGGGAATAGACCATTTTGACAACACAGTTAACAGGCTCGAGCTGACGACTTTATATAAACACTGTTCCAACAATTATAGGAAATATATTCTTTTCTTTCTCATATTGATTTTTTTCACAAAACTTAGCAACTTAAGCTACAAAGGAAGTCTCAAAACTCTCTAAAAATAAAAAAAAAATCTAAGAATCATTTTACATAAGCAGCATTCCCTAAACACAGTGCATCAATTTTAGAAATCAACAATAAAGGACAGCAATCTCCTTTTCACTCTCCACAGTTAGAAATTTAAAATAACCACTTCTAAATCATTATTGAATAGAATAAAAATCATGGAATTTACAAAATATTTAGAAAGAAACCACAATGAATATATCATATTTCCAAGATTACAATGTCCAGCTAAAAATATACTTAGAGGGAAATTTATAGTTTGAAATGTATGAATTAGAAAGGAAGAAAGATTAAAACTGAGCAATAGAGTAAACCAAAAGTCAGTAGAAGAAAGAAAACCACTGGATTAAAGACAGAAATTAATGAGGCAGAATAAAAGAGATAAAGGAGAAGTTCCACACATCAGCCACACACCCATCTCCGGGCATTGGCCTTGCTGTGCCCTCTGTCTAGAACTTTCTTTCCCCAGGTATCTGCATGGTTCACTCTCCCAACACTTTCCCATGTCTTCTCTAAAGTCACTTAGTGGGATTTCTCAAGCACCCTGTTTAAAATTTCAAGCCCAGCTCCCCAATACCCCCTAACCATCTTCCCTGCTCTCCTTTTTTGTACAGCAATTTTCACTAGCTATCATCTTTTACACATGCATTTTACTTATTGTCTGTGTTCCCCCATTATCTGTTTTGCTCACTGCTGAGTCTACAGGTGCCTAGAACAGTCTAGTTTAGCAGTTTTCAATAAATGTTTGTTAAATAAATGATTTTATAGCTATCTAGGTGGTGCATATACAGATGTCTGTCACATCATTTTCTATACTTTTCTGTATATTTGTAATATTTGTAATTAAAAATGTAAGCTTTTTTAATAAAAGAAAAATATCTAAGTCTATGAAGTATTAACAATGATTACCAATATTTACATTTTCATATTTTTCCAATTACATGTTTATATTGCTTCTACAATCACAACAAAATGAAAGTAATGCCCACCAAAATAAATCATATATGCCTAGTTCATATATTCAATAAATTTTGTTATTGTTTTAAAGCACCTGTTCTTCTCCAGAATTAGTGAAATTTCCAGAACTATATCATACTATATTAAAGATTGCAATAAAAGAACATTTAAGAATCCTTTAAAAACACTTCAGGCAAAAAACTCCATAATCAAAATATTCACAGGATACTGTATTATTTCAGTGAAAAATTTTTTAAGAATATTCGTGGACTCAAATGTTGACTCCAAAAAACCTAGAAACTAAGGGTCACTTGAAAGTATAGGGAAAATATCTTTACCCCCATTCTTAGATATTTTCATCTATCATGTCATTTTGTGTTTGCTGATGGTTCAGGAATTCAGATGTGTTTTCTGACCAGGAAATTTAGAAGCTTGTGGTAGAGAAGGGGGAAGGAAATGAAACAATAGTTGCCACTTGTTGCTAGATCACTGGATTAGTTTTGCTCTCTGCTCTGTCCTTCCATCTTCGGTGTAAGTACAATAATCTGATACCTTTATTGTAGGAAGTGATTGTGTACATGAACTGTTATCAGAGTGAATTTTTCATGCTTGTAAAATTTATTCATTAATACAGGAAGAATGACAGAAAATTAATTAAAATCAGATGATCAAAATACTAATGCATTAGACAATACACCAAGACACAAAAATGGTTCTGTTACACAGAACCCTTTTTATTCATAGAATAAAATATAAACTGAGAAAAATCCTCATTAGTCCAAGATAATTGTAATCTGCTGATTGTGAGGCTTTCAAAAACAATTTAAGTGAAAGATCTGGATATGAAGAAATGGGAAATATTGCACATTCACTCTACAGTGATATGTAAATGGTGGTGTTAACTCAGGATATGTTTTCCAAAGTTCACATGCACACTGAGTACAATTTATTATGTATGAACTAACCAAAAAGTCGAGTAAGTGGGCAGAAAAGTGAGATTCCAGGTGAAACTACTGTGGTAGATTTCAATTAACAAGTTCACACAGTTCTTGGTAGTCTTTATCTAACAGACCCACTTCAAACATAGAATGAATTTGCTCTGTGAGACTTGTTTAAGTACGGAGACTCTGCAAAGTTGCGTTTCCTTCCTTGTGTTGTCTTGAAGCAAAGGGCATTAATTAGACAGAATAAAAAGGAAACATCTGATTTCTAACCATTTTTAAATACTCTATGAACACCTGTCCTTGATGTCTGACAGTATCTTAAATGAAATCGAAAGTATCCTTAGAAAGACAACAGCAGAGTTAGTGTGATGTGGACGATACTGAATGAGAAAAGTTCAAGTAGTGTCATTGTTGGAAAGTCATTGATAAAATTATGAAATCTTAAACAGTAATTCTCCCTGGCTGAGCACACAGAGCAGCACTAAAATGCTAAATAATGATTTGTAATGAAATTCTAGATTGCTTTCCTGAGGTAAATTATAAGGATGCTACTGATTATATTTACATAAGACAAAACTTGCTAAGGCAACTGAACTCTTCTCTGCAAGCACTCAAGCCCTTAAGAAAGCTGGAATTAGATCATTTTTGACAACTCACTGAGCCATCTGTTAGGAAAAACTGGAAGAGCTAATGAGGTGACCTAGGAGGTATGGGGATGTATGTATATGTATAGCTGATTCACTTTGTTATACAGCAGAAACTAACACACCATTGTAAAGCAATTATACTCCAATAAAGATGTTTAAAAAAATGTTATTATGAATAGAACTTATTCTGTATTGTTGGAATTAGTTGTTTCAAATTTCATTTCTGTTATTATTGTTCCACATTATTAAAATACAGCCATTCATATTTTCCTAAATGTCATGAATTAAAATAAAAACCAAAGAGATGGTATGAGGCTATGAGATAACAATAATGATAAACAGTAATTAATAGTTACTTAGATTTTTCTACCATTCACAGTCACACACAAATACATATTTTACATATATATGTATCTCAACATATGTTTATATATACATATATATATATATACATACAGATAATCAATACATATACATATAATAAATCTATTTTTAAAATAACACTTTGAGGGATTATTATAGCCAATATAAAACAAATGGAAACTGAGCCACAGAACACTTAGTGACTTCCTTGGGGTCACAACTTTGGTGAATGTCAAAGCCAAGACTAGATTTTGAGTTTCCTGTCTTTCCCCTGGATTCTTCTCCTCAATTCATATACCTGTGTTTTTTACAATCACTGACTATCTTTTATGTAAGTGACCGTGGTCACGGGAGCGCCGTTCTCTGCCCCCTGACATCTCCACCCAATGGGCAACTCTCTATCCTTACTTGGAGGAGAAGAACAGTGTATGCCTGGTATCTTAAGAAACCAAAGCAAATATTTCCATAAATGTTGTTTCTTGTGTTCTTTAGGGTCTACGTATTCTTTGCACTTGAATTTCACATCCTTGTGGGTTACATAGGCTTTGGTGGGCTGACTGGAAATCAATAATATAATATAGTGTCTAGGGAATGATTCTTTGCCAGTTCTAGACTTTTGTATCAAAACAAAAGTCTTTGTAAATTGTGTCTTTGTAAATTGGAGGTGCCATACTTTCATGTGAAGGAAAATATATAATAATGGCACAGTTTCAAGCAGCTGAGCTCTCAGTAGGGGCCACGTATAACTATGATTGTACTTAAAAACATCTAAGAGTAAACATGGAGCGGCATATTTATACCACAGTTTCTTTGTGCTACTCTCAAGTATGTATGGAAAATTCCTGTCGTCGGGGTCCAAGCTGGAAGCCTCAGCCCCTTCATACTAGGAATTTATAAAGAGGCTTTCATGTCTACAGAGTCTTCTGAAGCACGAGCTCTGGCAAGGCTCCAATAATATAGGCAGCGCCATGTCAAACCCAGATGCGTATGCATTTGAATCATGTCCTGGCTCCTCCCCCTCTCCCCACCTTTTGACACTGATGGAAGGCTCAGTCCTCCATCCTCTTCCTATTTATTTACATTGTCTTCCTAGGTGATCTCATTCAGTGCCAAGGCTTTAAATAGCACATGTATTGATAGATCTAAGTACAGTTCTGATCTCTCCCCTGAACACTGCACCTCAAACTTAATGCGTCCCAAACAGGACTCCTACTTTCTTCCTGCATCTCCCTTCTCCAACCTCATCGTCCCTCTATCTTCCCCATCTCGTCAATGGTACCTGCAGTGATGCAAGCCAAAAATCTAGAATTCATCAATTGTTCTTTATTTAATTGACATGGACACAATAGCACTGACTACTGAACCGAGTCCTAAGTGTACACACACAGAGATGCACACGCAGACACACACTCAATCTGTATAGCAATCCTATAAGGTAGGCATGGTTAGCTTCTTCCTCCAATTTTACAAGTTGGAGAATAGGTTATTTAAACAAGGTTACTTGTCCAAGGTTACAAAGCTGGTAGGAGGCTGAGCCAGAATACAAAGCCAGGGAGCTTGGCTCCAGAATCTGGGATCATAAGCACTGTGTAATGCTGTCCTTCCTTTACAGCCAATCCACCATCCATTCCTACCCATTATACTGTCAGATACTCAAATCTGAACACTAACCATCACTCCACTGTCTCCGCCTCAATCCAGGCTGCCTTCACCTCTCCTCTCCTGCAATAACCGACAGCTGCCCATGATGGCTTCTATACCCCAGCCTGCACAATCCATTCTCTGCACGGGAGCCAGAGTCATCACTTTAAAGCACAAATCAGTTGAATCTCTTCCCTGTCACCTTGGTTTCAGTGGCTTCCCATTTCCTGTGAGAAGAGTAGAATTCAGACCATGCCTGGTGAAGGTGCACACGGTCTGGGCCCTGCCTTCTTAGGCTCACACATCTCCTTCCATCCTAGCATCTCATTTTGCTCCAGCAGCCCTGGCCTTTCTGTCTTTCAAACAATGAAATTTGTTTTCTTTTTAGGGCTTTGCTCTTGCTCTTTCCTCCACCTGGATCACTATTCTTCCAGGTCTTTGCATGGCTGCATACATTTAATTATTTCAGACACAGACAAGACTCCACTGACCTCCCAGTTGCACTCCCACATCTCTACTGCCAGCAACTAGCCATCACACTACCCTGCTTTATTTTCTTCACAGCATTTAGCAATATCTGAAATGATCTGTCTTATCTACTTGTTTACGTGTTAACTGTCAGGCTTCTCTCACTAGAATGCAAGTTCCATGGAGACAGGGACTCTGTCTTTTTCACTTTTATATCCCCAGTCCCTGTACCACATTAGGTCCCCAAATACTTGTTGGTTGAATAAATGAATCCTGACTCTGTGATTTAAAAGCAGTGACCTTAGGCTAATTATTTAATCAATGGGAATCACAGTTTGCACATTAAAAGGGGACAATTATACCTATGTATTGAAGATTTTATGAGGATATTTAGAGATTTAAGCAGAAATTAGAATTTTTCTCAAGACCTTAGTGCTCATGAATATAATATACTAAAGTTTTGGGCTGATTAATAGTTTGTCATATGTGCACATCCTATTTTCACATCAATTAAAATAAGTCTATACCTATCCCACTTCTAAGACCTAACACAATTACTTGTAATTCTAGATTATCTTAATTAAAGTTCTAATATTATGTGCCAATCATCATCGGGCTATATACTTTCATATGTGTACGTGTATATACACACATATATAGGTATTTCTAGCTATATCTGTATCTATATTTATATATCTATACCTGTCTACCTATATATATTCACATGGACACACACATATGTACATAAACTTGTATCATATGATTATCTGAGGCTCTCATAGAAAAAAAAAAATTGAGCCAGCATACTTAAGGCATCTAGGCCAAACTAAACAAGAGAAAATGTAAAATATTTGGCCTAAAATTCAATTTCAGTTAAGCATGTGTAAGAATTCACTTGGATTGAATATTGGGCCCAGTTCTGATGTTGCCTGTGCATGATGATGGGAAAGTCAGAGGAGACCCACCATATTACAGCTCTGGGTGTTCATGCAAGCCCCTCAACCAATATTCTTAAATCGTTTCCACATGCTGATTTGTCAAGCCTGCTTCTTGATAAAATATAGGCACTAAAAGGAATGATAGTCAAAATATTTAACCAGTAGTTTGACCAGAGGCAAAAGATGGGTATGACCATCCTGGCATCAAGCAGTAGAACACTGGCTCAGGACAAGGGCAAGGATGCAGAGAACCCTCACTATGTGGAACATGAAACTCATCTCAGCCATACAGGAAAACTTCTCCTAGCCTGAAACTATAATTAAAAAAAAAAAAAGCTATGATATCAGATTTTGGTTTGGAAATAGTGACATAATTTTAGGACTGTTTCACAGCTAGAAAATAATTGAAGTCATCTTGCGTGCTCAAGATTGCATGAATAACTTAAATGCAGGTCAAAAGTACCAGGTTTATACATTTTTTTTAATTTAAATTCAACACATTAAATTAGCTTAAAAATATTTATGAATTCCTTTTTGATTTCTTTAACGAAGAAGCTAAATATCTGTGTTAGAAACAGAATAAATTACTCATGTACCTTTTCACAAGAATTTGCAATTAAAAACTGTGCAAAACTGCTATTTAGTTACTCAACAGTTTGTAATAACGCCTTGTTGTTACTCTATAATGTAAATATCTTCTCAGTTTAAAAATTCATGGAGTAATACATAAAACTTAGTCTTTTGGCTTAAATATTAAGTCAATTCTCCTTCTTTTCTGTTACCTGTAATGTATGATATTATCAATTCAAAACAGCATATTTTATGAAAACATACCACTTATTAATATGTTTTAAATTTAATATGCTTTAGCATACATATAGTAGGCTAAACATTGATTCTTTTTAAATTCCATTTCTTTACATTTCTATTTTAAAAAGAAAAAAATGACATGAAAACTAGAAACACACCTATTTAAAAAGAAAATAAAAAAAGCAGGATATTTCAAGCATATTTTTCTTAACTGTTTACTGTTTTTTTCTCTAAAAATATATATTTTTGAACTATTTTTAAATTGCTTGTAAATAATTTATGATTGGACTCTAGGTTAAGGACATAGCATATTTTGCATTTATTAGCTGTAACTTCAAGTTCACCTGTGCTCCAAAGATAACCCAGCACTGGAAAACCTGCATAAAGTAGTACTAGGAAAACACAAATGTCCAAGAAAAGCCAGCAAACTGCCAGAGGCAAGAAATAAATACAGAACACCAAAAACCTGGTTTTACACAACTAGATGAGAATTTGACTCTAGCGTAGCTAAGTTTAATGCTGGGTAGAGTATTTTTCTTGCAACTATTTAAATAATAATTTACTCATTCCACAGGACATAGCTAGTGTACTGAAAATAAAATTTTTTTGAGTGTTTACAACACATGTGGACTAACACATAATGTCTCCTTCAGAGACATGAGATTTTGCTTGCATGGAACTATAAACTGTGAAGCAATTTGGATAACGAAGAAAGTTGCTAATAGCTCATCGTACTTAATTTATATCAGCTACTATATAAAATAACATTAGCTTCCATGCAAAAAAGCCATAAATCAAGACTTAAATGATGCATTTTGGTAGGTATCCTTGATTGGAAATGTGAGGTGCAGATGAAAAACTGTCTATTGACAAATATTATTTGACCCAAGATCTCTTTAGGATATGAGCAATCTCCAAAATGATAACGTTTCTCAAAGTACTACAGGCAAATAATAATTATAAAATAAGGTAATTATACTGATGCAATCGTAATTCTTTTTGTTTTAAAATTTTACGTAATGGATATAACGCCCATAGTGAAATATGGGAGGTAAACACATACTTATCTTTATCTACTTAGTTCATGATTTTGATGAACACAACTTCTCATTTTTAAATTTATTTCAGATATAAGAAAAAGACAATAAAATGAAAATAAAATGAGAATTTACTTCTGGTGCATACTGGAGTTTTTTAATGCCATGTATGTTATCCTTAATTCTTTCTTCCCTTTTTCTCTTTCCACATCCTTTAAAGGAAGGAATGAAAGGAAAAAAGAGAGAGTTGCACAGTACTTAGTATGTGCCAACCACTGTTTTAAGCATGTCATACACATTCATTCAACACAAAATCAGGACTATTAAGACAATCAGGACTATTAGTGCCACCAGTTACTTGGCAGAAACAAATGTAAATCCTATCTGGAGAAAGATAATATAATACTAGGCCTCAATTTATCTCCATATTTTTTATTTACAATGTCCAGTGCCCCACCAAAAATAACCAAGCATAAGAAAGGCAAGAAATTTGAACCAACCAGGAGCACTAGCAGACAATAGAAACAGACACTTAAAAGATACAAATAAAACAAAGACTTTAAAATAATACATATAATATATACAAGGATATGATAGACAAGATTGAGAATTTTGCCAGAGATCTAGAAACTACCCAAAAAACCCCAGATTCTAGGACTGAAAATTACCATCACCATCATAATAAGAATATATAATATAATAAAAAAATATAATAATACAGAAGACCTAAATAGACATTTCTCCAAAGAAGATATACAGATTGCCAACAAACACATGAAAGGATGTTCAACATCACTAATCATTAGAGAAATGCAAATCAAAACTACAATGAGGTATCACCTCACACCAGTCAGAATGGCCATGATCAAAAAAACTACAAACAATAAATGCTGGAGAGGGTGTGGAGAAAAGGAACCCCTCTTGCACTGTTGGTGGGAATGTAAATTGACACAGCCACTATGGAGAACAGTATGGAGGTTCCTTAAGAAACTAAAAATAAAACTACCATATGACCCAGCAATCCCACTACTAGGCATATACCCTGAGAAAACCATAATTCAAAAAGAGTCATGTACCACAATGTACACTGCAGCTCTATTTACAACAGCGAGGACATGGAAGCAACCTAAGTGTCCATCATCGGATGAATGGATAAAGAAGATGTGGCACATATATACAATGGAATATTACTCAGCCATAAAAAGAAACAAATTTGAGTTATTTGTAGTGAGGTGTATGGACTTAGAGTCTGTCATACAGAGTAAAGTAAGTTAGAAAGAGGAAAACAAATACTGTACGCTAACACATATATATGGAATCTAAAAAAAAAAAATGGTTCCGATGAACCTAGCGGCAGGACAGGAATAAAGACAGAGATGTAGAGAATAGACTTGAGGACACGGGGAGGGGGAAGGGTAAGCTGGGATGAAGTGAGAGAGTAGCACCGACATATATACACTACCAAATGTAAAATAGATAGCTAGTGGGAAGCAGCTGCATAGCACCGGGAGGTCAGCTCGGTACTCTGTGACCACCTAGAGGGGTGCAATAGGGAGGGTCAGAGGGAGACGCAAGAGGGAGGCGATATGGTGATATATGTATATATATATAGCTGGTTCACTTTGTTATACAGCAGAAACGTAACACAACAATGTAAAGCAATTACACTCCAATAAAGATGTTAAAAAATAAAATAATACCTAAAAAATATATATATATATGTATATATATAATAATAAATACAATGAAAACCACACCTAAGCAATCATGGTAAAAATACTGGAAATCAAAGATATAAAGAAAGAATTACAAACAGTCAAAAAAAAAAGGACAGGCTGCTTTTAAAAGAGTATTTTCTGACATTAACAAAAACAGTGAGTTATAAGACAATGTAATAATGTTATAAAGTGGGGAAAGAAAATTACCAATCTAGAATTTTCTTCCCAGGAAAAGTGCATGTAATAAAAAAAAAAGGTAAATACATTTCAGATAGAAAAAAAAAAACAAAACTGAACCAAATGATCATTATACTAAAGGAAATCCTATATGTAATCTCAGACATGCAGGAAGGAAGAAGACATGACTGTATGAGACCATAATAACAATAATCATTGTGGAGCTTAAATTACATAAAATTAAATACCTAAAAATAGAATATAATTCTGAAGAGGCACAAAAGTAGTTAAGGTATTCATCTAAGGTTTTCAAATTTCCCACAAACTGATAAAAGTACTAATTTGCATTGTACTTTCATTAGGTCAAAGATGAATCCTGTAACCTCAACAGTAACCAGTAAAACAATGTAAAAGAATGTAAAAATAACAAGCTAATAGGAAAGGTGCAATGTAATTATAAATATACTCAATCCAAAGACAGCAAGCAAAGAGATAAAAAGAAATATAGAACAGGAAGGGCAAATATTGGGTTGACCAAAAATTTCATCCAGGTTTTTTGTAAGATGTTACAGAAAATCCTGAACAAATGTTTTGGCCAATCCAATAGCATAGTAAATCAGCATATTTAAACTCAAATATATCATATGACATTAAATGTAAAAAGACTAAATACTCCACTGACAAGACAAATATCAGACTGAATGATAAAACAATATTTACTTATCTGATGCTTGTAAAGAGAGACATCTAAACCATAAACATAGAAAATTAGAGACTAAGAGAATGAGAGATAAGTCACACAGACACTAACTAACAGAAAGCTAGTGGTACAGATTTTAGTATTAGTCAAAGTAGACTTGAAGGCAAAATCATTAATAGAGAAAAAAAGGGATATTTTATTATGAGAAAAGTTTCAATTCAACAGGATGATATAACAGTTCTAAATTTGTATCTAACTATTTGTCAACCTTTTTTCCATTATCATCCCATTTCCTTAAGCAGAATTTTTAGATTTGTTTCTCCTAATCACTTCCTTCCAAAAGAGTTTAATACCCTATATACTGTATATCTGTTTATGTACAGATTATATACATATGGCCCTCTTTGGAAGGCCATAGACCATTGTGATATGTATTGATTTTTTTGCTTCCTGAGAACCAACTATTAGATTTGAATTATTCAATTAATAATTTTCTAATTGACTTGTATAGAGCGCTGTACCTAACAACCACAGAATCCAAACTCATTTCAAATGTATTTGAAACATATATAGAAGTTGGCAATATGTTGAGTCATACAAATAAGATACAACAAATTTCAAAGATCTAAATCATGTATGATCAATTATGATCTATAGAATTATACTAGGAAACAATGACAAAAAGATAACTAGAAAATCTCAATATGTTTGAAAATTAATAAATGCATTTCTAAATAATCTAAGTCCAAAAAGAAATTACAGTTGAAATTGTTTTGAGCTACCTGATGATGGAAACTCTAAATTTGGGGATGCAACTCTGTTAGACAAAAATTTATTGGTTTAAATGTATTTATTCAAAAAGAAGAAAAACTGAAATGTTATGAGCCAAAAAAATAAAAAACCTGAGAAAATAGAAAAAACAAGCTCAGAAAAGAAGAAAAAAGGAAATAATAAAAGACTAAAATGAATAAATATAGACAATAAATACACATAAATAAAGAGGATTTTAAAAGTCAAAAGTTGTTTACTTGAAATAGCTAATAAAGTTGATAATCCTATCAAAACTATTAGAGAAAAACAATAAAAACAGAAATGGCACAGTAAACTAATAGTAAAAATAAAAAGTTAGACTAATATTAAAGCAGGGAATTATGAACAACTTCATGCTAATTACAAAATTTTGATAAGATAGTTGACCTAGAAATACACAACTTACCAAAACTGAAAATAAAAGTAGAAAACCTGAATAACCCATAAAAATTAGTGAAATTAAAACTGTAATTAAAATCTTGCCCACAAAATATTCCAGGACCAGATGGATTTGTTTACAATTTCTAACAAATATTTAAGGAAGAAATAACATGAATCTATATAAATCTCCCTCCAAATTTTTAAAGGGTAATATTTTCTAACTATTTTTATGAGGTCAATGGAACCTGCTTGTTACCAGAAAGAATAATTTTAGGCTAATCTTTTTTATGAACATAGTTGCAAAATCCTAAAAATTATTAGCAATCCAGAAACAAGGTAATAATGGATTAAAAAAAAAAAGCATAACACACCATGACCAAATTGGGATTACTCCAGGACTTCAAGTTTGATTTGACATTGTAAAATCAGTCACCACCACAACAGAAAAATAGAGAAAAATCACATGGTAGATATCAGAAAGAACATTTGATAAATCAAATATTTATTCATGATAACTCTTAGCAAACTAGAAATAGAAGAAAACTTCTCAATATTATAGAGAATATAATACTGAATGACAGAATGTTGAAAGCTTTCCTTCTACAATTGAAAATAATACATTACCCACTGTTACCTCTTCAACAATTTACTGAAGATCCTAGCCAGTACAATAAGACAAAACTATCAGTATTAAAAAAGAATATATATGCCTACCATTATTCTTGGAGAGCATGATTGCCTACACAGAATATCAAAAGAATCTACAGATAAAATATGAGAATTCCCAAGTGAGTTTAGTAAGGCTGCTGATAACAAATTGACATACCAACAATTAACTCCTTTTCTATATATTAGTAACAGAAAGTAAAAATTGAAATTGAAGAGATAATATTTAGAATAGCATCAAAATACTAAGTGTTTAGTAATATATCTAGCAAGGATGTGTAAAATGACCACAAAGCAAGCTAGAAGATATTACTGAGAGAAATTAACAAAGACCTAAATAAATGGAGGGATATACTATGTTCATGAATTGAAAGACTCAGGAAAGATGTCAAATCTTCCCAAACTGATCAATAACCAAAATTTCATTTTTAGGTAAGAATCTTAAGTTAATTCTAAAATTTATATGGCAATGTAGAGAATGAAGAATGAACAAAATAATCTTGAAGAAGAGAACAGGAGATTTTACGAATGGGAGATAACATATATAGCAATCAAAGATATCAAAATATATCAAAAATTCCTATAAATTAATATATAAATGACTTGTTTAGACACTTCACAAAGAGGATATTTACATGGCCAATATATATGTGCAAAAGTGCTCAAACTTGTCAATAATCAGGAAAATGCAAATTAAAACCACCATAAGCTACCACTACACACCTCCTAAATGCTAATATGTAAATAAGGTTAGTGAGGAAGGGAATTATCATACATACATTGTTGGTGGGAGTGTAAATTATTTTAACCACCTTGAGCAGTTTTGAATTTTCTACTGAGGTAGAACATAAACATTCTCTGTGGCCCAGCAACTAATTCCTAGGTGTATGCTCAGCAGAAATACATGTACAGGTGTATCAAAAGAATGCTCAGGCCAGTATTATTCATAATATTAACAACTAGATACAACTGAAATGTTTTTCCACAGTAGAATGGGTGAATAAATTGTTGCATATTCAAATAATTAGACACTATGCAATAATGAAATTAAATTAGAGCCATATGCAACAACCTAGTAAGTCTCACTATATAATAGTGAATGAAAGAATGGAGGAGGCTTGATGGGATTTCTGAGGTGGCAATAATGTAATAATGTTCTATTTCTTGGCTTGGGTAATTGTTATACATTGGTTCACTTAAAATTAGTGAACCATTCTGTATGTTTATATGTTGGGTATTTCTCTGTATGTGTGCTATAGTTTAAAAATAAAATAAAAAACTATATTTCTCTTAAATGTTTAAAACATCCAACAGGACTATGCCCAAAATAGTTACAACTCCATGAAATAATTTTTATAACTGTAAGCAAATAATACCAGTTGATACACACATGATGCTTACTACCTTTCATGCACCGTTCTAAGCGTTTTACAAACAAAACTCATTTGGTCTTCTCAACAACCTTATGAGGCAGATATTTTAAACATCTTCATCTTATAAATAAGTACAGTGCAGGCCAGAGAGATTAACTGACTTAGGATCCCAGAGCTAATAAGTGAACCACAATGAATGGTGCCAGATTCTGCACTGTTCATCATTACGGTTACACTGCGTTTCAGAACAAAACTTCTGAAGTTTAAAGTGTCAGATTCACCCACTGCGAATGAACTTAAACTGAAATAATGTTTCCTCTATACACTGGAACCTCATATAAATAAATATATTACGTAGATTGCTTTAACATTTTGAAATAGATATTTTTATGTTTTGTATAATAATTTAAAAAGACTTTTTCTAACTCATGCTTAGAATGATCAAAGATGGATTTAAACACAGTGCATTTGAAACATATAAAAACAATAAAAAACTGTCATTAAAAAAGCTAGGGTTGAATTTTAACTCTATTTGTTTTAACTTCTGTAAACCTCAATTTCCTTGCCATTAAAGTGGGCATAATGAATCCTCTCCTAATAGGAATGTTCTGAGAAAGAAGTGACTTGACATTTGTGCCCTGAACTAAGCGACTAATTACATATGAAAGCTAATCCATCTGCGTGTGTAGTGAGTAAACCTTAGAAATTTTAGAACATAAAGGCACCTCATTTTAAGTTCACATTTAAGAGACTTAAAAAGTCAAAAATGCTAAATAACTTGCCCAAAGTATTACACTCAGTAAGGCTAGCATCTGGAATTTGAACGCAGGGATTTAGGTTACAAGGTCAGTGTTCCTTGAAAAAAGTTTGATCCTCATTTTTTTCTTCCTGCTTTCCCTTCTCTCTTCACATAAAATACACAAACTAAATTTTTAGAAATTACATATTGTTGCCAATTAATTCAATAAATGTATTTGACCTATTTTTAAAAAGATTTAAGTTAAAGGAGACATTTTAAGTAGGCTATATTCTCCAACTGACTGTTTTTGACACAAATACCATTAAAAGTTTTTATAGGGCTTCCCTGGTGGCGCAGTGGTTGAGAGTCTGCCTGCCGATGCAGGGGACACGGGTTCGTGCCCCAGTCCAGGAGGATCCACATGCCGCGGAGCGGCTGGGCCTGTGAGCCATGGCCGCTGAGCCTGCGCGTCCGGAGCCTGTGCTCCGCAGCGGGAGAGGCCACAGCAGTATATAGTTTTTATATACATTTGTCTTCAAGTTTGAGAAGGGTTTGCCCTCTGTCTCTCTCATGCACTCACAGAGACACTCAGGGGCAACATATTAATGAAAAAGAAGATACTATTTTTCAATTACTTTATTATTAGCCATTGGATTATTTTTAAATGATTAATAATTTTTTTAAAAATTAAAAGGGATTTGTAGAGAAAAATTTAGAATGTCATTCAAAACTCCTATCATACATAAAAAGCAGATAAGTGGTTGTTTCAGAATGGAGAGAGGGGTAGAGGGAGGGACTACAAAGGCACAGGAAAAAATTGGGGGATGATAGATATGTTCATTATCTTGAATGTGGTGATGGTTTCACAAGAGTATCAAACTTATCAAGTTGTACACCAAATATGTGCAGTCAATTGTGTGTCAATTATGCCTCAATAAGATTGTTTAAAAAAAAAAAACTCCTATCATACAAATTCCGATCTGTTTTGTGTTTATCCCTTTTGTTTTAACTTAAAGATTGTTCTTTACTCCAAACACAATAAAAGTCTAGAAAAATAGAAAATAAAAATTACTAAATAATTAAAATAACTAATACTTATATTTTCCAAATCAAACTAAAAACCAAATTAAAATTGTTTTCATTTCATTGAAAAAGCAAGAAGACTAGTCTGAAAGACATGGAAATATACTCTATTTCTATCACATGGAAAACAACTTTTTCCTTAAATGTAATGACCTTTTCTAAATCAAGGCATTCTTTAGACCTCTGTATTACTGCAGCATCTCCTTTTACGAGAACACATCTACACTTTTGTGAATGACTGAGTTCTTTCATCTGGCTGGACACAGTTGGCAAGTGGCATAATGGGAAAGGGAAATGAAAGTCTTTTTTTTTTTTCTCCTGAAAAACTAAGAAAGGTATAAATCATATTGAAACTGAAGCATTAGTTGCTTGTATTACTGCACAAACTACACATCTTAATACAAACTGTTTTCTACTGTTTTATGAATAAATGGTATTATAGCATACTTTAATTTTAAAAGTCCATGATGTGTGGTTTCCTTAAACACTATTTGAATAAATATAAATTGTGCATATTTAATTAATTTGAAAAATTAAACCAAATTGACCAATTCTAAAAGAGAAAATTTAGTTAAAGTGTTCAAAGCAATAAAATACATACAGTCAAATATGTACATTTAGTTTATGGAGAAAGGTCTCAAATAGTTGGGCAGGCAACAGGCCAAAAAGTTTTCTTATGAAAACTTTGAAACGTATATGAAAGCTGGAAGGAACTTTGAGCTTGACTAAGCCTCTCGTTTTGTACATGAGGAAACTGGTGCTCTGAGACATGATTGGCCCAAAGTTACTCAAGCAGGAGAGCTGGGCTATCTATCTCCTCACTTCCTGGACTCTTTCTTCCAGGGCATGATGGCCTCCCCACCTGTGTTAAAGGCACACGGGAGAAATTCAATATGATTGAAGGAAGAAGCTAATGAAGCAATTAAAAAACAGAACTCTTTCTTCTTTTACTTTCTAATTTTCCTCTCAACTTTAATTTAAACATCATGCAGTAATAAATATACATAATTTTTCCACTGTGTATGTAATAAACTTATGAGGAGAAAAGCTGAACAATTCTAAAGTATATACATGAACAGATAGTCTTGTTCCCATCCCATGCTCGAAGTTCTCCTGCCAGAGGCTTCCACTGCTAAGTTTTTTATTTGAATTTCTAGAAATTTTCCATCAGTGTGTGTGAATGTGTATATGTAGTTATACAAATGTTAATGCAGCTTTTTTTCACTTAGCACATCTTGAAAATCATTCCAGACTGTGCATGTAGATCTAGCTTATTCTTTTAAGTAACTATATAGCATTTTATTGTATGGATTCAAAATAATGTACTCAACAACTCGCCTATTATTAGTTTAGGTAGTTTCTGAGTTTTTATATTACAAACAAGGCAAAAATAAACATAATTTGATATGTTCTTAGACTAAGATTTACTAGGGTCAAAGAATATGTAAAACATTGAAAATTTAGTATCTTTATTTTAGATATCAAATTTTGACCAATTCAGGTATATGTTAACCTCCTTATGTCTACACCTGAACCCATGGAAATACCCCTCACCCCAGACTAACCCTGGACCCTACCTCCCATCCCAGGGGAAAAGAATATTTTTTAAAACTCAAAACTCTTAAATATCCTTCAATATATTTAAATTATGTACAGACTCCTGTTTTGAACCGAATCCTTTTTTGTGTGTCTGAAGCAGTGAGCCGGTAATGATGATTTTCATCATGTAGAAAGGATATCTTATATATTTATTTACATGTTAAATATGAATGTAAAACACGAAAGGTATTAATAAGACAAGAATCTGAGCAGGAATTTTAATGAAAAATTTTGCACATATTCACCAACAATTAGAAAGGAAAAACTAAAACAAACATTACTTCAAATTTTACAAAAGGAAACTCCATCAAAATCTCATTACCAATCTTAATTTTTTCCATCTTCTCCTTACAAATGCAAGAAAGGGAAGAAAGGGAGGCAGGAAGGAAGGAAGAAAGGATGGGTGAAGGGAGCAGGAAGGATGGAGGGGGTATGTATGACATACACTTTCTTTACTGGTATATTGACTAAGGCTGTTATTTTCATACTTCTATACTGTATGCAAATAAATTTATAAAGCATTCATGAAAGGGTTCTGATTTTCAATACTGGGGTACTTATACACTAATATATTAAGAATTATATATTGCTTAATAGACTTATGTGTGTTTTGTGTCATGTTATTTTTAGGTTTATCCAAAACTACAAACCCTGTCCCCTATTCTCCAAGCTTGAGACGTTATCTGTAAACCATACCCAGAGGAGACGCCAGAGGAATGCTCTGACCCAAGTAGGATCCAACCAGTGTCTGGATTAGAGTAACTCAGTTGCATCAAATTCCACCAGCAGGATGAGGCAGCCACCTTGTACCATAGGCCCCAGGTCTCAGAGCAGATACTCAATGGACAACCAAACCAAAAGCATCTTTCTTCTGAGGATTCCTCCAAGTTAGTTATTAACAAGTTTTCAGTTATTCCCTAAAGAAACCAGAATTGGAGCGGAAGAGATATTAAAGTGAGATAGCACAGAAAATCTAGGACAATGATTGGCACTTAGGAAAAAGACACTTGTTACATTAAAGTCTCCAGCTACAGTGAACACAAAGCACATCCCTTTACTGTCTGAAGGGGAGCTACAGCCACAGAGCAGCACATCAGCCTCAGAGGAGAGAAAGGGGGTGAGGACAGGTGGTCTTCCCTGGGGAGCAATAGTCCTCCTGTGGAGAAGTTCTCCAAAACCCAGGGACTTGTTTTTGTTTTTCCTTGGCAATGAGGGTATTTTGGAGGTGAAATTGCATAAATTTGGATAACTGAGTAAAGGCAAACTTTTAAGGGAAGTGGTAGAAATAAAGGATGGGAGAGGTGGGAGAATAAAAAGAAATTAATGCTAACTAGTCAACATTAACCTTGTCAGGGTGAAGTTCAGAATCTGGAAAGGAAAAAGGCATCCCAGAAGTATTCCAAAAGCCTCATTTTAAAGAGGAGGCAGTTGGGGCCTCCAAAGTTTAAGAAATTTGCCTTAACTCACACAGGTCATCTCTGAAAGTTCTGAGCCACTTTGGGAGGTTTCCTGCCACCAAGGACATTCCTGCGACACTACAAGGCATCAGTGGTCAAGTCCATCACAGCTTGGGAACCCTCCTTGCTTGCACCAAATGGCTACTGGAACCTGGGGCTGCTGTCAAAGTTCTCGAAGGACTCCTGCTTTCTGGAACTCCTAGGGGTTCCAAGTCCAAGTGATGATGGAGAAGATATCAATGCACTGATTTAATTCACCATCTCAAACCTATACAATAGCTTAATCAACTAAAGGGAAAACTTTGGCTTCCTTTCACATTATATTTTTTAAGGACACCATTACAAATGTATTATTTCAAAAGAATGACAATGCCTTCCTCTGGTCATATTAAAGACCACAATAATAGGCGTAAATATCTATATAGATGGAAAATTTAGATTTTTTTCTTGAATTCAGTTGCATAAAGCCACCTCTTTTGTTTTTCTTCATCACCACCTCCCTTCCAAATTCTCTCTGTTCCTCCATTTCTCTGCCCAGGCTCCACTATTTGTTTAAGTTCAACCAGAATGTAAGTTTCCTGAAGGTGGGAATCATTGCTTATCTATCTTTTTATTCACTTTGCCTCAGTAGGCATAGCCCTTGACATGTTGAAAGTACACAGTAATTTTTTTAATAAAGGTTTAACACTCACACTTTTATATACAAATGGAATTTATTTAAAAAACTCCATATAAGAATACTGTAAAAAGTTTCATCTAAAAAAGGATTGTTAGAAATAACCCAATAAAACCAATTTCATTTACAGGTGATGAAACTGAGATCAAGAGTGAGCAAGTGGCTCAGAGTCATCCAACTAGTTAGATCCTGAATAAGGGTGCCCACTGGTCCCCTGCCTCTATCTGCTGCTCTTTTTAGTGTGCTCCATGAAATCACTTTCTACATACAAATTAAATCATCTAGATACCTAAGGGATTCTTGGGAAAGTATAACTGCCTTGATTATACACTAGAACTTTGACGCATTTCGTTGTACTCTTTGTTCAAATCTCTAACAATGCCTGGAACGTAGTAGATATTGTCAGTTTGGGTTTCTATATCCCTTTTTCCCTTCTATCCCCCAAATTTCCATATCTACCACTTTAAAGATTGCTAATATACCAAGTATGCATCACCTCAGGCATCAAAGTTAGCACGTTGACAAAGCCACCTAGGATGCTTGTAAAGCCAATGGTCCTGATGCCTGTAAAGCACCCCAAGGCTGCCTCCCACAAGAGGGATGGGCGTGCTCCCCAAGTCACATTCTTAGGAGAATTGAGGATGCCCAAGGGAAGCTCTGAGGAGGAATGGGGATGCCCCCACGGGGAGGTGCTGCTAGGGAGGGTCTCACCTCATTTCCAAATGCCAAATCTCTTCTTCTTTAGCTAGACTTGCCTCCTAGAAGAGAGATTCCTACTTGTCTGTGGATTCTCTGGGATATATAAGCTGAATCCATGGGATGGTGGAATCTCTGGGTAAAAAGTTCTGAACATTGAGGGTCCTTCAAAAAGTTACCCCCCAAAAGTCAAGGTGAGTTGAACCACTTAGAATACCTGTTAGCTTTTACATTTAGATGTTCTAAAGTCTATTCTGATTCTTAATTTTGACACTTCATTTTAATATAATGAGGCCCTTTTAGTCTTGCTTGGGATTAGTTTACTGCTTAATAAATTCCTTCCAGCACTATGTTCTGTCAGTCAACAAGCAGCTTCCCCTGTGATTTGAGCCTGCTTAACAACAAATTCAACTTTGGAAGATTAATTACTAGGCAGAGGCATTTCCATGTGGTACATGCTCACTTTGAGGAAACTTGGTCATTTTACTTTTGCATCTGTTTGGGGTAACAAGGTTCTCTGGCTGAAAAGAACACCAGTCAATGTTTGTAATGCCCTCCTAAATAGATTATACTTTAGGTTGGACTAACACAAAAGCTTTTTTCAAAGACAGTTGAAAAATGCCATATTTGAAATTTATTTAAATAATTTACAATATATGAAAGGTAGTAAATTCTCAGCAAACGTTTTACTAGGTATTTATTGAGAACTGACAATGAGTAACTTTGTGCTGAACATCGTGAAAGGCATTACAAGATGTACTGGTGCAATTAATTTCCCGAAGTTGGTGTCTGCTCCTGACACATCTTGGATTTTTCCACTCTTGCCCTAAGTAACTTGATTCAAAACAGAGTTTCTCCCAGTTAATTGGCTGACATATAGTCACCACTGATTTTGTCTCATGGTCAACTGAGTACACTCTGAAATCAGACAGCTTACAGTGTCAGGTAAAAATCCTTATAAAGAGGATACAGACTTTGGAGTTGCAACTCGTCAACTCTGGGCTTCTACTTCAGACAAAAAGCGACTTCATTTTATTAGAGAAAATGTCAATCAAGACGTTACTACTGACACCCGTCTTTGTTTCACCAGCCAGTAATAAAAGATAAATCAGAGGAAATGGAGGAGCTGCAGTTAGGCATTTGCAACACACAAAGTCCTTGTTTTCCCACTAGGCGCTGCAGAAAAGCAATTGTCCATTCACAGCACATCCTCTGCATTTCAGACCTAATATTTTTGCAGTTCTTAACTTGGTACATCACACTCTTATGCAGTTAATTTCATTAATTCTTTGAAATTCACTATGTGTTTTACACCTTGTTTAATCTTACTGCTAACATGACCCAGTTTTAAAAATTTCTCTTAACGTTGAGAATAGAAACTTTGGGGAAAAAAATCAAGAAATTCTGGAAACAGTAATGGTTTCAAACAATCCTGTCTTACTTGCTATTTTATAACTTTGAGAAGGGTAATAAGGAAATCCATGTGAACCATATATTACTTGAATTGCTCTTACAATAACTGACTCTAGATAGGAATGATTTTTAGCAGGGGTCCCCCTCAACCCATAATAATAATGTGCCACTGAAAACAATATTAGCCCTGGGTTTAATTGCCCTGCTTCCCACCCTGGCAACGTTTAGTGGTTTACTGTATATAAATGCATATGCCTGCCTTCAGGGGCAAAGAGGTTTACTGTAACATTTTAATAGTCACGCTGGCTGAACACATGAAGAACAGAATCTATAGAAGATTAATTAGTCCCCAGGCTCAATCACTCAAGTGCCTAATTAAATATCTCACTCTGCTTTCAACTATTGTAGGAAAAGATAATTAGCAAATTTGCAGTGCTAATAAAGAAGTTTTATTCTCCTTTATAAATAATGAGATCTAAATCATTGGTCATGTAACTCAGTGCCTGCATCTCCCCTGTTGACTTCTAAATCCAGAACATTTTTTAAAAATGCAACAAAATGATAAAGTGCATTTTCCTCAAGAGTTCATTTTTCTGACACACCTCCTATAGGTTTTTCTACCTTCAATCTCATTATTAGCTTCCTCCTCTCTACCTACTAATTTCTTCATCTTCTATCAACCAACATGACAAGCTCAAGAGAAAAAAGGATTTTCTTTTTCCCTGTTCCGCAACCCTCACTAATCTCTTTACCAATATTTTCCTGTCCTGTCCCACCAAAAAGAAAAAATGACTCAACTCTAAGATTTACATTGGAGAAGAAATATTGCATTCATTAAAAAAGAAGCCAAAGGGAAAAAAAGCAACCCTCCTCAGGAGGGGCTCAAAGTGCAGCGAAAAGGCCGGAGTATCTCACTAGGCTGCTTGGAATGAAACGGTTAATTCAGGGTAAGTGATAATGTTTAGTCAGTTCACCTAGAAAAAGGAAGGAAATTCAAAAGCTGGTTGCTGTAGTAACAATCACAGACCAAAAAATATATACATACAGGTTCGTTTAAAATAAAACTCCTGCCATCTCTCTGTGACTCTGTTCTCTCAAGAAAAATGAGTTGCCGCTGAAATCTGTTGTACCTACCTCAACCATTAAACAAGACATTTAACCATAGTGGCAGTTCTGTGACCTTTGAATGCCGTGAAATCTCTGAGCGGTGCTGCTTGTTCATGAAGGCTTGTGCTGCGGAATCCAGCAACTTCATCCAGGATTAGGAATATAATTAAGTAAAAAAAAAAAAAAAAAAAAAAAAAAAAGTAACACAAAAGCACACAGAGAGATCGGGGAGGAAGGAAGGTAGAAAGAGATTCTCTCTGGGTGAGTATACCACGTTTCTTTCTCCCAGGCAAGTGCTGGGATGGAGCCGAGCCTGCTGCAGTGCCCAGACCCACCGACTGGCTGGGGGAGCAGGCAGCCGGCCTGCTAGGCTGGGAGGTGCTGTCAGTTGCCACAGGCAAGGAAAAGCGGAGACCAATCGGCTTCAACTCTGGCAGCTTACTGGAGTGGAGCCTTTTCTGTTTCTGTTTCCTCATTTCAAGAGTGACGTCAAAGGGTTTAGTTTTCCTCTGCATGTGCTATTAATTTTAAAGTGCTGTGC
Source organism: Hyperoodon ampullatus (assembly GCF_949752795.1). Classification (NCBI taxonomy): domain Eukaryota; kingdom Metazoa; phylum Chordata; class Mammalia; order Artiodactyla; family Ziphiidae; genus Hyperoodon; species Hyperoodon ampullatus. Next base: position 62,092,733 of record NC_136925.1, on the reverse strand, counting down.
TATGGGAAGAATGTGCGTGTGCCTGGGCACCCCGCTCTCGGGAGAACCCAAGAGACATTTTCTATTTTCAGGAAAAAATTTTAACAATTGAAACTACCTTGTGGTGAGGTGTATCAAAAAACAAAATAGACAAGAAACACTGAGCTAAAAGATAGCAGCAAGATTTATATTTTTCTCCAATGTGAGTGTATGTACTTTTGCCCACTTCCCAGCTGTTGCTTGTGTTTGAACGAATTCGCTTTTACCCTCACCTAAAAATGAGTTGTTAATCTTGAGAGCTGTGGAGGGAGACTTGTGCAAATGAGCTGGTGAACAATATTACATGCAGTGAAAAACAGAAATCATGTTGATGCTGCTGGTCCCTGCTTTCCTCCAGCTTCTGTGGTGAAGCGTCAGGATTATTCATGCCAGGGAGATCCCGCCTGCAACTCCCCACAGAGAGTCATTCAAGAAGCAGGGCACAGGGATGCCACACAAGCACGCCTGGGGCTTCAGCACGTTCTCTCCCAAAGTGTGCGAAGGTACAGTTGTTCAGGGCTATTTCCCCTACCAGGGCCCCCAGCTCATCCCTGTATTTCTCTTCCCACTCTGGAAAATCTCGGCGGTGGCCATCTGTTGTTTCTGCTTTCTCCATATCCTCTCCCTTCTCCCCCCACCCCATTCTGCTAACAGAACCTCTTTTTTTCTTCCGGAACCTTTCTCTCTTCTATCTAGAGATTGCACAGCCTTCCCCCTAAGACCCTCCCCTCCAAAAGAACCATAAGGGGCACGTGAACCAGACTGATCAATCCAATTTTTCCATTGCTTTAGACAAGGAGAATGTTTTAGGGGTAAGCCCAACATTCAAGAAAGGTGAGTCCTTTTCCAAATATGAATGCTGATTCTTTGAGAAAGAAGGTATTTATACCTCCCTGAGATCCTATATGCTAGGGTTAAGCAAGCTGTAGTGCTTGGGGTTCCTCTTTGATGTTGAAGATACAGCAGTGAATGAAACAGGTGGTATCTGCTTTCATGTAGTTTACATTTTGGGGAAGAGGGAAGACAGGCAATAAAAAGAAGTAAATATATAACGTCAGTTGATAATAAGGGCTTTGAAATAAAGGAAAGTAAGGGCACGGAGGTGTGTGTGTGCTGTTTCAGGAATGACGATCAAGGAAGCACACCTTTAAAGCAACTGGGAGCCGAGGCCTGAATGCAGTGAAGAAGCAGGCCACCTGTGGCGCTGCATGCCAGGAAGGGAAGCAGTGTAAAGGCCTGAGACAGGTAAACGCTTGGCATATTCAAGAAACAAAAGGGGAACGAGAATGGCTGGAAGACAATGAGCAAAGGGAAGAAATGAGTTCAGGGAGATATATGTCTGGGACAAGATCAAGAAGTATCTTACAGGCCATGTAAAGGATTAGAATTTATTCCAAGATGGAAAACCTATCAGAGTGCCTTGAGCTATGGAAAGCCTAGGATCTGACATAAGTTTTATGGGATTTCCTCTCTCTTCTGAGTGGAAAATGGCTCTAGGGGAGCCAGGGTAGAGGCAGGGAGACCAGTAATGAGGCCATCTGCAATAATGACTTGAATTTGGGTGAAAGCAGTGAAGAAGGTAAGAGGGCCAGATTCTGGAGGATGTGTGTGTGTGTGTGTGTGTTGCCTGTATGTGCACAGAGAATTGGCAGGATTTCAAGATGTGGGGTGTGAGAGAAAGAGAGGCATCAAGGGTAATTCCCAGGATCCTGGCTTGAGCAAATTGGAATAGAGTTGTCACTTACTGACATGGGGGAGACCAGGGGAAGAACCTGGTTTTGAGGTGAACTAAAGAGTGGTTTTGGACCTTCGTTCAACAGCGACAAATATTTATTTATTTATTTATTTATTTTTTCTTCCCCTTTGCAGTATGCGGGCCTCTCACTGTTGTGGCCTCTCCCGTTGCGGAGCACAGGCTCCGGACGCGCAGGGCCAGCGGCCATGGCCCACGGGCCCAGCCGCTCCGCGGCACGTGGGATCCTCCCGGACCGGGGCATGAACCCATGTCCCCTGCATCGGCAGGTGAACTCTCAACCACTGCGCCACCAGGGAAGCCCGACAAATATTTATTGATTGCCTACTCCGTATCAGGCACTGTTCTAAGTGCTGGAGATAAAGCAGTGAAAAATACAAACCAATTAACCAAAAAGCTCTTGCCCTCATGAAACTAGATTCCCTAGATTCTTCTGAGGGGAGACAGACTATAATAGGATATTGAATAGTGATAATATTGTGGAGAAAAAAATTATGATAAGGAAGGGTTACTGGTCAGATGGGGGCTTGCAATTTTAAGTTGAATATCTAGGGAAGGTCTCACTGCAAAGGTGATATTTGAACAAGACTTGAAGTTGATGAAGAAAGATGTAGGGAGAGTGTTCTGGGGTGGGGGGGTGTCACAGGTGGGCAGGAGATGGCAGTAGGCCTAGAGGGCGCAGATCGTGTAGGGCTTTCTTGGTCATCGTAAAGACTCTGGCTTTTACTCTGAAAGAAGTAGGGTTTTAAGCAGAGGACGGAGGTGATCTGACTCGCATTTTATCAGGCTCACTGTGGCAGCTGTGTGGAGGTCAGACTGGAGGAAGGGGAATGATGGAGGGTATACTGCAATAAAACAAGCCAGACATCATGGTGGTGTTGACCAGGATGGCTTTGGTGGAGGTGGCTAGAAGGGGTTGGCTTCCGATTATATCTTGGTGTTAGAAACAGTAGGGTTTTTAAAATGGATTGGACACTACTAGGTATTAAGGGAGGTAGATTAGTGAGAGGAGCCAGTAACATTTCCAAAATGTTGGGTTCCATTAAATGAAGAATGGAGCTGGCATTGACCAAGAGACAGTGGGAAGAACAGCCTTTGTAGGGAAGATGAGGAGTCTGACAGTGAACATGCTACCTTTGCCTATAAGATAGCTACATGAATATATTGAAAAGGTCGTTGAATATACAAGCTTAGAGTTCAGGGGACAGTTTTAGACTACAGATATAAATTTGGAAGTCACTGTATATTCACGGTATTTGAAGCCATGAGATGGGATATGATTACCAAGGAAATGAGTACAGATAGAAAAGCCTCAGGTAGTCTTAAGTAGTCAGGAACATGAGGAAGACCCAGTAAAGAGACTGAGAAGGAGTCTCCAAGAGGTAAGAAAAAACCTAAAAAGGTAATGTCTTGGGAGCCAAATGAAATTTTCAATGATGAGTTTTGCAAAATGAAAGTTAGATGAAGAGTGAAAATTGACCCTTGAATTTAAAATGTGTAAAATCATTTGTGCACTTGACAAAATCAGGTTCAGTATGATAGAAAAGGTAGAAAGATCAAGAGAGAATGGAAGGACAATTGGAGATAGACAACAATTCTTTCAAGGTGGTTTTCTCCAAAAAGAACAGAGAAATGGGGCAGTAATTGGAAGGGAAAGTGAAGTTAAGGAAGCATTGTTAATATGGGAGAAATATCAGCATTTTGTATGCTGTTAGAAAAAATCCAGTTGAGAGAAACAATGTTGAAGAGAAGAGAGGGGGAAATTGTTGGAGCACAAATGGAGTGTGGGATAGGCAGAATGGCCCTCCAAAGATGTCCACACTCTAGTCCCTGGAATCAGTTGAATATATTATATTACATGGCAAAAGGGAATTTGAAGATACAATTGAGGTTATGGATCTTAAGAGAAGGAGACTGTTCTGGATTATCTGGGTGTGCTCAATCTCATCACATGAATCATTTTTATTGGAGTACAGCTGCTTTCACATGAACCATTAAAAGCAGAGAACTCACTCTGGCTGGAAGCAGAAGATTGATGCAGCAGAGTAAGTTAGAGAAATTCCAAGTATCAGAAATATTCAGCACACCACAACTGGCTCTGAGATGTAGGGCCCATGTGCAAGGACCAGAGAGAGGCCTCTAGAAGCTAAAGGCCATCCCACTGATAGCCAGCAAGGAAACAGTTACCTTAGTCCTACAGCTGCAAGGAATCGGATTCTTCTAACAACCTGAATGAACTTGGAAATGGATTTTCCCCCAGAGCCTTGAGAAAGGAACACAGCCCAGCTGACACCTTGTTTTCAGCCTTGTGAGACTCTAAGCAGAGTACCTAGCCAGGTCCACCTACAGATCCATGAACTAAGTTTGTGTTAATTTATTACAGCAGTGATGAAACACTAATTAAAAGTGACTGGCTTTAGAAAGAGCATGGATGATTCATCCATAGAAACAGAAGAGAAGGCAGAGTAAATGATAGAGCTAGTGCTGGGTGCATTGTGGTGGTATCACAAGATTGTGAACGAAAGTTCTCTGTAACTTCTAATTTCTCAACGGAATGAGAGTTAGGAGCATTGACTAAGAGAAAAGATAGGAGAAGTGGTGGAGGTTTGAGGAGACAATATGTGAAGTGGTCACCCAGAGAGTAAAGTGCAGGAATTACCAAAGAAGTGTAATATAATGATCAAGAGCACTAAGGACATATTTGAGTTTAGTTGTCATGACTTAAAATGATACCACACAGCATGTGACCTTTACAATATGCATGAGACATCGCAATGGAAATGCCATGTGGGCAATTTAGATATAATTCTGGAGAACCAAGGGCAGATAAAATGTATTGAATGCCATGGGTGAGCATGAAATCACTTAGGGAATGAGAAGACATTCAAGGTCTAAACTCTGGGATCTCCCAGTGTTTAGATATTGTGAAATTGAGGATGATTGGAAACCACAGAGGTAGATGCACAACCAAGATAGTGGTCTCTCAGAATTTAAGTTCCAACAGTCAGCGCTATGGACTGAATTGTGTCTCTCCTGTCCCCACTCCCCTCAAAACATATAGTTATGCCCTAACCTCCAATGTGACAGTATTTGGAGTTAGGGTCTATCAGGAGGTAATTAAGGTTAAATGAGGTCATAAGGGTGGACCCTAAATCCAATAGGTCTGGTGCCTTTTAAGAAATGGAAGAGACACCGGCACTCTCTCTCTCTCTACCATGTGAGGAGATAGCCAAAAGGCAGCTATTTACAAGCCAGGAGGAGAGCTTCACCAGACATCAACTCTGCTGGCACTTTGGTCTTGGACTTCCAGTCTCCAGAAGTGTGAGAGAATAAATTTCTATGGTTAAATACCTAGACTATGATATTTTGTTATACAACCCGAGTGGACTAATCCAGTCAATTATGTGAGTCAATGAATTCTCTTTTTTGCCTGCAGCCATTTCAGTTGGCTTTCTGTTACTTATAACAGGAAGAGTCCTAACAAATTCAATATACAGTGTCAATGTTTCCTGGAGGTGACTCTTCTCTCCCTGATATAAATACTACAGCACTTGCAGCTCAAGAAAACTTTAAGGATATATCTATATCTCTCTAACCATTTTTACCAAACACAGTAATATCCATCTGAGACTACTGTGTTTAAAATAATAACTGGTTTTCTCAGGCATCATTATTTAATGAATACTTTGGAATGTTCTTTGAAACACGATTTGAAGTGACCACATTTTCTACAATTTATTAGTTTTGTTTGTTTGTTTGTTTTCTTTTTTTGTGGTATGCGGGCCTCTCACTGTTGTGGCCTCTCCCGTTGCAGAGCACAGGCTCCGGACGCATAGGCTCAGCGGCCATGGCTCACGGGCCCAGCCGCTCCACGGCATGTGGGATCTTCCCGGACCGGGGCACAAACCTGTGTCCCCTGCATCGGCAGGTGGACTCTCAACCACTGCGTCACCAGGGAAGCCCCCAATTTATTAGTTTTAAAAATAATCTTAAAGGACCCACCTAATTTCAGCCTCTTCATCTTCTTCCCCAGTCCCCTTCTTAAATAGCCTATGACTCATAGAAATGACCACTCTTAGTCATTTTCTCTGCTTTACAATTCAACTCTCTATTTTCTCTATTAATAGAATAGAAAATATGATCCTTCTCTTGCTGCATCTCTAGGAAGATAAATTTCTCAGTGACCTTATAGATGTTAAATTTGTTCTAGAAATACTGAGTATATATTACTGGCAAAAGCCAGTGCCATATGTTCAAGATACTATTGGGGTCGACAGGGATCAATAGGATGTGATCTCTAACTTTAAAAGTTATATACTTGGCTTCAAAAAGAAGACATGTTTTTTCATAGTGATGTCATAGTGATAAGAGGAAAGATGCAACAAGGGCTCTTAAAGTAGAGAAGATACAATGGAAATTCAATACAATACAATACAAAGAGAAAAGGGAGATTACTTTTACGTGGGGGAATTTGGGAAGACTTTGCCTAATGTTGGAGATTTCATCCCTCAACATAAATGTGTGTCCCGGATAAGAAGACACACATTATGTTGAGGATTGACCTGTAGGTTAAGTACAATGGGAATATGAAAAGAATAATACATTGTAACCCCAACATGGTAGATTAGTGAAGAATTACAGAAAGTTAAATCTGGAATCTGACTTTTACTGATTAAGGAATGAGGGATTACTAAAGGTTTGTGAATAGGGAATCAAAATAGCACTAGTGTATTATCAATACTATTAGCAAAATGGCCTCATGCTGGATACAGACATGGTGATTACAATATGGTGGAATATGTAAGCCGAGAGGGGAAGTTCAGGGTGATTTGAGAGTATGTAGGAGAGAAATCAACACCAGGTTTTTAACTCAAAAAGACTTCTCCCTGAAGAAAGTGACATCTGAGATGAGGTCTAAAGGATAAGTAAAAGGTACTCTGGTAAAAAGGAGTGATACTTGAGATGAGTAGGAGAAATGCCAATAAAAAGAGGGGGTACCAGGGATGCAAAAATATTGCATGCTGAGACTATAACACAAAGACAGACCGGTGAAGATGAGCATGGTTCATTCTAGGGACCAAAGCGAGCTGAGTTTGGCTGTAGTGTACTGAAGACACTTTTAATCGTGTTAAGAAATTTGGACTTCGTTCCAAGAGAAATGAGGATATAGGGAAGGGTTTTAAACAATAAAGAACATGACCAAATCTGTATTGAAGTATTAGTTTATTGAAATATTAGTTTGACAGTTGTGTGGAGACCAGAAGAAGGAAGTCTGGAGACAGGAAGACCAGAAGAGAAAGTATGGTGGCTTGGAATACAGTGGTGGTGATGTGGAAGGAGAGATATGAGCAGATTTAACAGTTCGTTAGGAAATGTCATCAGTAAGACTTGGTGATGGATTGAAGGTAAAAAGATGAAAGATTTACTGTGAGATGAGAATAAGGAATGAGACTGTCAAGGGTGGCACTCAAGTTTCAGGAGTGACAAATAAGTGCCACTTGCTGAGTTAGGTCTGGCAGGGAAGATAATAAGTTCAGTTTCAAATTTAACATCAAAGTGAAGATGGATATGTTGTTATAAAACTCAGCAGAAAAACTAGGCTAGAAGCTTTGATACCATGATATTGGTGAAAGAAGCCATATGAGTCAATGGGATCATTCAGTAAGTGTGCCTAGTGTGAGTCTGGGGAAAAAATGAAAAGGAACCCCAATATTTAAAGGGTAGACAAAGGAAGAGAAGCCTATAAAAATATGGACAAAGTGGCAACATGAGAAAAAAAAGGAAGAGAATGTGACATTACAGAATCTAAGGAAAAATGTGTTTCAAGGTGTAAAATGTTAATCTGCTAAGAGGGAAACAGAAGAACACCTTTTATATCTACTAAGTGGCTATAAAAATTATAACATTATGGCATTGGTGTAGACATAAAGAAATAGAAAAATAAACCAATGGAACAGAATAAAGTCTGAAACAGAATCAGCGTATACACCAAAACTTAGTACATGGCAAAGATGGTGTTTTAAATGAGTGGAGAAAGAATTTACTTAGTAAATGATGTTGGGACAAGACCAGCCATTTGCAAAATACAACATCCAAACAAGTTAAACTTAGATTTATTCTAAAATCCATTTACATATATAAGCTACAGTTAGTAAACACTTGAGAAACCAAAATGATAAAGTTGTTGGAAAATATATGACTGGATATATGTGATCTCAAAGTAGAGAAAACCTTCTTCAAAAAGACAAAAAAGCAAAGACCACAAAGAAAGTTGATAAAGTATCTTACAGCAAAGTTAAAGGCTTCTGCATGATCCAAGACGTTAAAATAAAGTTAAAAGACAAGGGTTAGATTTAAAGGTATTTTCAACCTATATAAAACGTATATAATATGCATTATAATAAACATATAATATATAATATTATAGATTAATATATCACTCTCAGATTTATAAACCAGAAAAGAAGGACTGGGAAAAAAAAACAAAAGGAGCACCAATATTTAAGGGGTAGGCAAAGGAAGAGAAGCCTATAAAAAGTAGCAATTTAAGATGGGAAGAAAGAAAGTTGTATCACAGAACCCCTCAAATGTGTGTTTTGAGAAAGGTAAAACAGCCAGGGTTTCAAAATTCAGATGTTTTAAGACTTTAGAAATGTAAGATGGGTATAACCCCTAACACCCTCAGGGGGTCCAGGGCAGCCCATCAGCCTCTCAGCCCATCTCTCCTGGTACAAAACCCCCAGGGCTCTAGTCCTCATCCTCATCCTGGACCTGACCCTTCTGGCACACGCCACCCTTCCAAATCTATCAACTCGCCATTTTGGTCAACTGAACCTATATTCCATACCAACCTCTCCTTTCTGTTTCATTATAATCCTATCTGCCAATCTGAATCCTTCTCCTTGTTGGTGATAGAATAGTGGGGCAGGAAGAGCACATCTTAATGCCTTTGAAAATGGAATTTTTACTTCTTTACAGGAAAGCTATTGGTAAGCATAAAGTAAATAACATTTACAAATATTTATTGAGTTAGGCGCCTACTATGAGCCAGGGCTTATATCATCAACAGCAAAATACATTAAGAATGAATTACTTAAATTTTGATGAGAGAGAAATATTGCCCCACTACCAGATTTCCTCCTATGCATTTAAAATCATCTTCTCTTTTCCTTCTACCACTACTCTTCTTTCACCAAAACTGTTTCCTAAATCAGTTTTGGAGATCGTGCCTCCAAAGTGCTAATTCAGCTCAGAACCATAGCAAAAACATCAACTAGAAAGACAGGAAAACAAGAAGTAAAGAACTTCTAAACTCTACCATTTAATGTTTAACCTTAACCATTCCCCACCAGGGCAAATTTGTAAATTACAGTTTAGCTTCAGTTACACACTTCCTCCTGTGTAACTGGACTCTTTCTCAGCCTCAGGCATCAGGAGACATTTTCTGCAGCTCTGCCCTCCTCACCTTCATCCAGCTGCCCGTGAGCACACCTTCTTGAAGGCAGCTCCTTGGCAGCATTTTTGAGCCCAATTCTTCCACTCATCTTCCACCCATTTTGGGTCCATTTTCTGTTCCTCTTATCTCTGCTGTCCAAAGTGGGAGCTGTTACCACATCATCAACCCATTTTCAGAAAGTGTCTACTGTGAATGTAGCAGTTATCTGATAACCTACTCAACACTGAAGTTTTTATAGGAGAAAAGAAAGGTTGCATCATGGCTTCTATGGCTATTTATTTTTGAAATGGAATTGTCTAATCTAGAGACATGTTATGGGCTGAATTGTGTCCCCAAATCCATATGTTGAAGCCCTAACCCCAGCACCTCAGAATGTGACTGCATTTGGAGCTAGGGCCTTTAAAGAGGTAATTAAGTTAAAGTGAGGTCATAAAAATGGGGCCCCAATCTAAAATCAGGTGTCTTTATTAGCAGAGGAGATTAGGATACTTACAGGTATAAAGGGGACAACATGAAAAGACACCCATCTACCAGCCCAAAAAAGACACCTCAGAATAAAACCAACTCTGCTGACATCTTGATTTTGAACTTCTAGTCTCCAGAACTGTGAGGAGATACATTGCTGTTGTTTAAGCCACCCAGTCTGTGGTATTTTGTTATGGCAGCCCTAGCAAACTGATACATGGCAGAACATAGGTCCTACGGCAAAGACTTTGGGGAAAGTTGTTTCCTCAAACACAAGAGGTAAAGGTCTTGTGTGTTGGGCTGCTTGTGTGTTTCTTTTCATTGTATCAATGTATATTTTTGCAAATGTATAATTTACATTTTGTTTTTCCTATTGATTAAATTTTTATATTGCTAAAATGTTTGTTTTCTGTAATATAGAAATTATAATTTTAAAGTCCTAACTTATTAAAAATAAGTTAATGGTTAATTACTTTCTTTGCATTGTTATATCAGGATTCCTTTAAATCGCAATTACCCTGGGAATTTAAAATAGAGATTCCATTTATAAAGGTTTACTTTTATGCATTTTTTTAAATGCTGGAATTTTTTGAGCTATTTATAAAAGTGACCAACATTAAGAATAATTATTACTGCAAAAGTTCAGATTCATAATAAAAATTTTTTAACTAAAGTTTGATTATTAACCTTACAGGATTCTCTAAAATAGCAAGCTGCATAAGGGCATTTAAAATCTGAATTCCATTTAAGAAAAGTTCAACTCACATATTGTTTTTTAGTAGTCTTCTAATGAGCAGGAAAACACTTTATCTATATTTTAGGAAAGCACATACACATCTTTCTTAAGTATTCAGTAATATACCGCCATTAGGTAGTAAGCTTTATGAGGTCATTGAACCAAGTCTAACTAGATATGTTATATGTTCCCAGCACCTAGTACAGAACCTGATGCCATCAATAAGTAGCTCTCTTTGATGACTGAATTGATGAACAAGCGAGAGTGGGTGGAGAATTAATGTGTGTCAAAGGATATAATTCAAAGAGACTAAAAGGATGTCCTTACAACAGCATATCCAGTAACCCAGGAGCAGTTAAACTGTGCTGGGAGTCCAGATTATGTGAACCCAGGGAAAAGAAACTGGATACTTTATTGAGTGGCCAAGGCATGGGGCTCTTATTTTACAGGAGGACAAAGATTTTGATGGGGAGGGGCAGTGGAACAAATATTCCACTGAGCATTAAACTAAAGCTATAAGAAATTATGTCTCAGGGAGGGTTGCTAGCAGCCGGAAACTCCACCTTTACATTTATTTTGGGGACCTCAGAAGAACAATGGAAATACATGCAGAACTGGCATAATGTGGGTGTAGACAGTAAAATGAGAAGTAGATAATTCTAATGATAGCAAACCAGATATTTCCTGAGAAATAGATCCTTGTATTAGAGGGGCCAATTTATTCATCTCAGGTCTCTTAACTCAGTGTCACTAACTGGCTTTAACCAATCACTTAAGAAATAGAACAAATGTGTACATCCTGCAGCTTCATGACCGAGGAGATGACTAACTTTTAATATTATCAGATCTACCTAGATATGGCTAAGTCCCTACCACATATACTACAGAATCCCTCTGTTAAAAACCCCAGGGGTGTGTGATGACTTCCCTCTTTAGATTTACAATCACACTGTGGTGATTTTGAACATTTATCTGAAGAGAGCGGCAAGTGGAGATGCCCGGGTACAGTGTGGATACTGCCATGTTGGCTATAACTCATATGTTATGTAAAATTTGTTTTAAAATGTTTACGTCAAGTAAATCACATTAAAATTAATTTTGTGATATGAAAGCTATTTCCAGTGTTTACTATGTGAACATATAGACACATGCATACAAGATTTTCAATGCCTACAATGGCTCTTTCACCTTACTTATTGAGGTAGACATCTGTCAACAGGAAAATATTCCTGATTCTCAGGTTAAAAAATAGCAAGGGGACACATGAAAGAATGCTCAACATCATTAATCATTAGAGAAATGCAAATCAAAACTACAATGAGATATCATCTCACACCGGTCAGAATGGCCATCATCAAGAAATCTAGAAACAATAAACGCTGGAGAGGGTGTGGAGAAAAGGGAACACTCTTGCACTGCTGGTGGGAATGTGAATTGGTACAGCCACTGTGGAGAACAGTATGGAGGTTCCTTAAAAAACTAAAAATAGAACTACCATATGACCCAGCATTCCCACTACTAGGCATATACCCTGAGAAAACCATAATTGAAAAAGAGACATGTACCAAAATGTTCATTGCAGCTCTATTCACAATAGCCCGGAGATGGAAACAACCTAAGTGTCCATCATCGGATGAATGGATAAAGAAGATGTGGCACATATATACAATGGAATATTACTCAGCCATAAAAAGAAACAAAACTGAGCTATTTGTAATGAGGTGGATAGACCTAGAGTCTGTCATACAGAGTGAAGTAAGTCAGAAAGAGAAAGACAAATACCGTATGCTAATACATATATATGGAATTTAAGAAAAAAAATGTCCTGAAGAACCTAGGGGTAAAACAGGAATAAAGACACAGACCTACTTGAGAAGGGACTTGAGGATATGGGGAGGGGGAAGGGTAAGCTGTGACAAAGCGAAAGAGAGGCATGGACATATATACAGTACCAAACGTAAGGTAGATAGATAGTGGGAAGCAGCCGCATAGCACAGGGAGATCAGCTCGGTGCTTTGTGACCGCCTGGAGGGGTGGGATAGGGAGGGTGGGAGGGAGGGAGACGCAAGAGGGAAGGGATGTGGGAACAGATGTATATGTATGACTGATTCACTTTGTTATAAAGCAGAAACTAATAAAAAAAATAGCTAGGGGGCTTCCCTGGTGGCGCAGTGGTAGAGGGTCCGCCTGCCGATTCAGGGGACACGGGTTCGTGCCCCGGTCCGGGAAGATCCCACGTGCCGCGGAGCGGCTGGGACCGTGAGCCATGGCCGCTGAGCCTGCGCATCCGGAGCCTGTGCTCCGCAACGGGAGAGGCCACAACAGTGAGAGGCCCCCGTACCACAAAAAAAAAAAAAAAAAAAAAAAAAAAATAGCTAGGGACATGTTTCAGCAAGAGATTGAAAATATGGGTGAATTGTTCTCTAGGGTGGTCAATTTTTTTCCCCTGTTGTCTCCCATGTCTGCTGGCTGCCATGACACAAGCCATCCCCACATTTTCTATGCCGCACAATCTTAAATCAAGATTGATTTTCGCACCTTCTCCCTATTATACACGTGGCTGACCAGTGAATAAACAGGGGGGGCCTGTAACTTTCTCATTTCTTAAGAAGCTATAAAATTGATCCAAATATATCATTCCCTGAGTCTAATTTGAACAATGGTAAGCTTTTCATTCTTTCCCAGGCTTATTCCCCAAGGCTATGCCAGAACTCTCTCACCCAGTTCCACTGAGAGTTAATGGAAACTTTCTAGCTGATTTACTATTGAGTTCAGGCCGAATTGCAGCCCAGGGAATTCCTATCATCCCCAGGGGTCCTTCTCCCCTGACTCCCACTGAAATCTCCGTGAACTTCCCATTCCTGGTCATAACCTACAGTGACTTCCTTGAATGGGTTCTTGTTTCCAAACTACTCCTTACCGTCTCTTCCTCTGAACACACTCTTTTCTTCTTGCCATGACAGCTCTCTCACCCTGATTAAAGTGTCAGGCTGTAGAACACTTGCTTCTCTCAGTTATTTCCCTTTGCCCCCGCTTTTGCCCCATTTCTGGTCACCAGCCTGCAAGACTGTTATGATCTTCTTATTCAACTTCTGGGAATCCTTGCTTTCGTGTTTATCACTCAATTATAAAATAAATCTCAGGGACATTCCATCTTACGCATGACAACATTTTGTTTTCTCCCAAAGCAGGAGATAAAATGCAAATTTATGATAGGAACATTTTCGCATATTTTCATAGGTAGTATTATGGCTTTAAGAAAAGCTAGAATGCTAAAGATAGCCAAGACTCCTACACAGAAACAAATGGTCCATATTTATCATCATTTGTTGCATAGTTTGTATCCTTCATTGTGCAAATCCTGGTTCCCTGCACGTAATAGGTACTCAGTTAATTATTCAACACTTTTCTCAAACACTTTCCCTCTGCTACTCCTAAATGTAGCATCAGATTGGATAGCCAGCCTGTTGTATCTGCAGAGAATACATAACCTTAGCACGTACAGCACTCATCTCCATGGATACCAAATTTCTATGAATGGCTCTTCGAGTGAAAAAATCTATAGGGGGGGGAGGCTGAATTTTGCTCATTTTTCCAATTCAGGTCCTTCTCTTCCTAACTCTTTTTTTCCTCCTACATTTTCCATCCCAGTCTATGTAGGGCAAGGATCCTGGCACACTTCATGCAATAGATAATCCTTGTATTAGGATCACAGGGAATCATGTTTGTGTCTTTTGGACCACGCTGTGAGCATCAACCCTTGGAAACTGAAGCTGCTGCCGGAAATGGGACAGTACAAGTCTAAGCCTATTTTTGACAAACTCTAACCAGGGATCCCCAACTTGAGGAGCTCAGAAACCTGAGGTTTAGTAAGAACAGTAATTGCAGAGGAGGAAAGGAATCCTAGAGCAGTTTTTATATCTTTAAAAAGCTAAATTGCAATAATAAGCCATCACAGCCCCCGCCCAAATTGTCAAAGTTCTTCATATTTGGCTGGAACATTATTAACTTAGTTAGCAAATCCCTGTTTACCATCTTGTGCTGCTTAAAGCTGTGATAGATTGTTACTTTTATCCTTAAATAATAAAAACAGAAAACATGTCTATTACTATAGTAAAAGGGGATATATTTATGTGATATGAAGAGAAACCTAAGGAGGATGTCAAACTTAATTAAGGTAGTATGCAGTTTTCTTTACAGATGAAATCTTTCAAAACTGTAGTATCCATTAACAAACAGGAAAGGGTCCTTGAGGATCAAAAATTTTCTTTGAGAATAACTGCTTTTACCCAATGCTTTGTTGGTTGGTATGTTCTATTTCAATGCCTATACTTATTTAAGAGCAGCAGAGACACTAAAGGTAATTTCTGACATGTGATCATCTTGGCTGTTGGTTTATTTTGAACTGAAGAAGGGAAAGTAGATCTCTGACCGTTAGGTGAGGAATCAGATATGACGGCCCTTGCTCAAAGATCCCATGGCAAGACACTGAGGGGCCTGAGCATGGGTGCCTAAGAGACTAAAGCTGAAGAAGGCAAGGAGATGAGTGCCCCACAGATGCCACTGGGACTGCAGACAGTTGTGACCTTGAGCGTGGGCATGGTGCCAAGTCTATTCCTCAGCCCCCATGGCTCTCAGGGTACAGCCAGTTGGGACTTCCTGGAAGGACTCTACTGGAAGGAAGAAAGAAAGGGCAACGTGTTAGGGAATGAATGGTCTTTAGGGATCAGTTTGGATTATGCTGGGGTCAAGAATAGGGTTCAACACCACAAACAGTTTTAATTATCAGACTGTCTTCCTTTTTCTCACAAAAAATATATGCTAAGCTTGGAATATAAAGAGGCTTTCCCAATGAAAAAGAACCCATCTCCATATTCAAAAATCATGCTACCCACAGGGAGATCAGCTGGGTGCTTTGTGACCACCTGGAGGGGTGGGATAGGGAGGGTGGGACGGAGATGCAAGAGGAAGGAGATATGGGGATATATGTATATGTATAGCTGATTCACTTTGTTACACAGCAGAAACTAACACACCATTGTAAAGCAATTATACTCCAATAAAGATGTTAAAAAGAAAATCATGCTACCAACAGTGACAGATAACTACAGGTGAGAATGGCTAAAAATTCCTCCCTGCATACATCTGTCAGAGTCAAGTTCCCTCCCACACTGTAGGGATGGTAGAGAGAGCAGAAAGGAGTTCTGGGAAACATTCTGGCCTCTGCCATCGTTTCAACATTTTGAAGCAAATCTTTTCTCCCAAGTCAGGCAAATACAGAAGTCCACATATTTCTTATTCAGTAGCAGGTCACTATCACATACGCCTGAGAGAGACATGGGCTTCGTTCCTGATCTGTATAAAATTTAAAGCTGGAAAAAGATAGTCTCAAAAGAGAGCAAAAATGTGTAAAGGGAACTTCAGAAGCTATCACTCTGGGCACATCCTGACTTCAATATCAACACACCCAGTGAGTATAAAGGAACATAATGCTACTCACCACAATGATAGGAACATTTCTTGAAAAGGAAGAGTTTATGATTTGGATGATATCAACTAATTATATCCTGGAAACTCTCTGTCAACTCAGACAAGAACAATTCAAACAAATGCTAGGAAAATAGAGTGGGCTAAACAGCAATATATTATTCACTTCACTGTAAACTGCAGAGTACATTCCACAAATCAAAGGTGAGTTTAACTTTGCCTTGACTCCCAAACAGAAGTGAATGCCACAATTTTCTGTTTCATTATATACAGCATAACTAGCTCTATTATAATTATTTTTTACAAATTCTTCATTTTTTATATCAATCAACTTTTAAGAATATAACAAAAGCAAATTTTTCTTTTTGTTTTTATTTTTTATTTTTCCCAACTCTTTGGTCTACTTCTCCTTTCTCTCCAAAGCTGGAAAGCAGATGGACCACAGTGAGGAGAATTGATAAGTTCCTCAAAGGAGGAATCATGTCTTATATTTCTTTGTCTTATATTTCCTTCCATTGCTTCATACCATGCTTGGCAGATTTAGGGACCCAGAGAGCGTTGTTTAAGAGGTTCAGTGGATGAGCTGAGGAATGCATGAATGAATAAATATATGTATTTTATCCTTCTACTGTAACTTAGGGGAAAAAAAACATGTTGCCTGACTGTTTATTACAACTCTTTTGCTAACACCATAGAGGATGGGTCGATGGACCATATAGAGGTAGTAGGAAGGGAATGGCATCTGCTACATACTCAGAACATGTCCTGTGTTGGTGTTTTCACATGTGATCATAGTCAATCACCATGGTGGCTCTGTGAGAAAGTATCATTATCTGCCTTTTACAGATAAGCAGATAGGGTCCAGAGAGAAGGCTAACCTGTCCAAATGCACATGGCTAGGAACTAGGATTTAAACTCGAGTGCTTCCTCAAGCAGCACACCTTTCCCTCTATTTCCTCTCTAAACAGAAGAGCAAAGTATAAAGATTAAATCACTAAGAACTCAGGTTGTGAGACTGTTAAAACTCTTGGCACTTTAAGTGGCCCCTACCAATTAATTTATTTATTGAGCACTCACTGTGTACAAAGTGCATTTGCAATGAAATGGGGCACAAGAAGGTAAATGTCTACTCCCTTTTCCTAGGGGCAGCTGAGTCCCAATGTCCATGATCTGGATAACACAACATTCTGAGTGAACGAGATGCTACCAAGATGATTAAAGAACTTCAAACATCTTTTAAAGTAGTCAAAATAATCTATCCTGAGACTAACAGCAATTTTCTCTCATTAGCATAAATTAGATTTAGTGCTAAAATATTATCTTCATACGCATAATAAACATTAGGCTAATTTTGAAACCAAATAAACTTCTGAGGCTAAAAATGTCATTAAAATGGATGAACTTTTTGGAGAAGATTTTTAAAGAGTTTTCTGGACATCTAAAATTCTTGCTGGACCACTAGAGGTACCCGGATCCTGATGTTTACCAGCTTCCTTTCTGTTTCCTCAAAATCCAATCAGAGACAATCAGGATTAGAGAATTTTGAGAAATGGTGTCCTGTTTGCCACTTGTTCCAGTTCTACCACAGAGAAGCTATGGAAACTTGGAATGTCACAGAATCAGGGTGGTTTCTTAGAACAGTCTCTGAGAATGTTTTGACAATGTGTGAAGGCGGTATGTTTGCCAGGGGTTCTACCCTTCCAAAACTCAGTGCCATTCTGAGAGATAAAATACTCATCTAAATAAATAGCACTTCTGGAAAGAACTTTGCCCTGAATCTCTGCCTTCTGCCTCCTTTTTGTCTTTAGTCTAACCTAAAGTTCTCCTTTCTCTACCAGGATGGGTACAGGCTTAATGCTGTTTGGCAGCTAAGCCTGCAAACCAGTTGATGTCAGGACCAAGAGGCCTTAATTCTCACCTCAGCTGGGTACCCAGGAGCACACAGAGGGTCACAGACACAGTTCTGGGGGAAGCAACACCCGGATACAGGTCAGGGTAGAGAACGGTGGAATTAGACAGGGTTGGTCCATCCCTTCTCGGTAGACTGAGCCAGTCCTGGAGGTGGGGCTGGCATTTCTCAGATGCTCACCACAAAGTAAATGTGCTGCCCGCAACTGTGATGCATCGAGGCCTCTAGGTCCTGTGCTGTTCAGCCATGGATGGTGGGCAAAGGGAACGCTTCCCAAAGCAAACAGCTCTTCCTCAGCTAACATTCACCTGGGCGGTGGCTCAGGCCAAACCGGGGAGCAGAAGTGGAAGGAAAATCCACTCCAGACCCTTATTGGGCCACCGACTCAGAAGGCTACATGCCAAGCTACTAAGTGTCAGGGTCCAGCCAACCCTTCCTGACAGGGCACGCACCAGGCAAACACTGTTCTCAGTCAGACCTCACATCACAAGAAAAACCTTTACAGCATAAGCATGGCCAGATTCTCTCCCTTGTCTGAGATGCTATACTGCTGCATTTGTGTCCTCCCTGGGTCTGGGGAATCTTATATCCCTCTCAAACCTGTCAAGAAAATGTCCCAGCACAATATTAAATGCATAGTTTTCTGGCTGTGAGTGAGTAGAGGTCCTCTTATCTACCTTCCTGAACTGAGAGAAAATGTTTCAGGAAGTTTTCTAATGAAAAGCTCAGGGAGACAGAAGGAAACTTTAATTTTTCATGATTTATTCTTCTCAAATTTTGATTTTTCACAGGAAGCATGCATTCCTTTGTAATAATAATAAAAAGAAGGTCTAGAAGGAATGAATTCACTTCACCCATTTCACAAAAATCACTATTACGAATGGGTTTAAAGATATTAAATATAATGTGTGTATGTTATTGAGTGCTGAGGGAAGTGGTACAATTTAATTGAGGATTTCCTGTGCTGTCTGGAGCTGAGAATAAGGGGTTGTATTGTGGCCTCCCTGCCCCTGTTTCCCCTTTCCCCCAGAGCCTAATATATCAATCACATAAAATTAGTGTAATTAGGAAGTCGACTAAAGACAGAGAGGCTCTTCCTGTAAATTTTTCAAATGAAAACCCAAGCACCATTATCAAGCAAAGAGATTAATCTATTTATTGAAATTAAACGAACATGATTGTGGTAACTTTAAGGAACTCACATAATCTGAGATTCAGATCATTCAAAATACAGATGAATTCTTAGAGAATGAACACAGGCTTTGATGACAAATGACCCATGTTTCCTTTGGGGCATAACTGTGTGACTCCCGGGCATGTGTCCTTTGTCTTTCCATGGATTCCTGCTCCCATCCCATAGTTAAGCCCAACTCACCCTCTTCCTACCTCAGAGGGCAGGGGTCGGTGATGAGGTGATGGTGTGACCACTGGCTGGGCTCACAGAGGGCTGTTCCTGGAATATTGGCTCAGCAGAACGTGGAGCCCCGCAGGGGCTGTGGGGAGCAATTTTAAGAGGGTGGCAGAAAACTCAAAAGGTTGAGCAGTGAATGGGAGTGGACAAGATGGATACAGTCAAAGAGGACTAAATTCTCTTGGCTGCAGAGGACAGCGTGAGGGCAGCCCCAGCTTGAGGAGGCTGCCAGGTCATAATCAAGTTACTTTAGGTTTGGATGAGTTTAGTCTGTTTATAACCTGAGGGAAATAGACAGGGAAGAGGGGGACCTCTAGTTTTATGTTCATCCCAAACTTCCAGTGAGTTACTTCAGACTGCAAAATATTTGATCTGTTATTTATGTTTGTTTATTTTAAGAAACGGAAATCTCTTTTAAGTGAGAGAATAAATCGTCCACACACCTCACTACCTAAATTGCAGGTGCCGGGGTCTCTGTGGGTCAAAAAAGAAGACAAACCCTGGCAGTCACCCAGTGGCAAAATCATCACAAAACTTACCGTGTGGCTTTTAATACGATTTTACTGTATTTTAAAATAATAATGTACTTTTTTCCCCTTTCACTATTCAGTGTATGTAAGGTACTTTCAAAAGATGCCTGTATTTTTCTTAGAACACTACTCAGATAGTGGTCTTTTCTGAAATAAATAAAGCAATCTACAGCTTCTTTATAAAGTCTGAAGTTCTTTTTGTTTTTCAAGCTCTGCTGTAGACAGACCACCACCATGAAATGGTTAAGCGTGGAAGAATTAGTCGCTGGTAACTGCCTAAATATATGCTGATAGTACTAATTTTTTAAATTTATTTTTTATTGAAGTACAGTTGATTTACAACGTTGTGTTGATAGTACTAATTTTAAGATTTCTTATAATTAGTGCTAACCAGTTGCTGAGGGATTTTTGACCTATGATGCCAGTTGGTGTCCTTGATGTCCCTGCAAGAGATATTAGCTAGTAGGAATCAAATACATTCTAGTCTGTGAAGTGAGCATCACCAGGCCCATTTTATGAAGCAGAAATTGGAGGCATAAAGGCTACAAAACTCACACAAATCACATGGCTGGCGGGTAAGTGTCAGAGCAGGACTCGAATCCAGGGACGGCTGGCCACAAAGCACGTGCCCTTTCCCATTATGCTGTAGCTCTTGCCTTCTCAAGGAAGGAAGGGAAAATGAAAGCACCAAAGGTCACACTGTACAACAGCAGAAATGGGCTTGTTCGAGCAGGTCCCCTCTGGGATAATAACTGTACCGGTAAAGCCGCACTTGGTTATCTAAGGACATCTGGCCCAGCCTGGCCCAGCCTGGCACCACTCAGATCTGCTGCAACCTGCTCCTCATGTAACCTGATTGCTGAAATTCTCCTTTTTCCTTTTCTCTAAATTAGTTTCACTTCACATGCATCAAAATGCAGCTAATCCAGAAAGATGAGATCTGTGTTCTTTCCCATATCTGATTGTTTCCGTCTATAATTTCAAAAACTTTGTGATCTTCTTTGTCCTATTTCATATCCTAAATGGCTAATATCCAGGTTATCTAACTGATATACTAAAATGTATCCTGCCTGTTCTTTCGGATACAGTTTAATGGTGGAATCAGAATTGGATAGGCTTTATTATGCTTCTACACTATGGTGACTTGCTAAAAATTTAAAATCTGGGCATGTAATGTACAGTATGGTGACTATAGTCTATAGACTATAACAATACTGTATTGTGTATCTAAAAGTTGCTAAGAAGGTAGATCTTAAAAGTTTTCATCGCATACAAAAAAACTGTAACTGTGTGCTGATGGATGTTCACTAAACTTGTGGTAATCATTCCCCAATATACGCATACATCAAATGATTATGTTGTACACCTAAAACCAGCACAATGTTACCTGTCAATTATATCTCAATTTAAAAAATTTTAAATCTACCTCTTTATTGGCCATGGCTATCCTCTCTGATGAGAATTTAATGAAGATTTGCTGAATGAATGCACAAAAGCCTATCAGGTAAGCTTTGCTACAACAGTATATTTCAGCTGAAATGATGATCTGAAGAAATCATGCACTGATATATGCCAGAACTCTGCAAAATCTAGTTTTGCCTTGGAGGAAACAGAGGTATCAGCTGCCTTATATCATTTTTAATTTCATAAAATAGATGAGGACAAGAAATGTTTGCACATTATGACAGAGCTGTGAAAGTGCAATTTTTAGACATTTGCTACTAGATCGGCTTTTGCTGAAAATGTTTTCACAGCCTCCAGTCTTCATGTGCTTCTCCATGCTGTCAGGCACAGAAAAACTTTTCCATGAAAACAAAACACTTCCCAAGGAGTGTTCTCAGAAATTCTAAAGAACTTTAAAGGAGCATCCTAAATCCTCATGTTCTGATGGTTTCACAACTCTTACACTGCTTCCAAGTTCCCCTGTCCCTAATTTGTTCTGGTGAGTTTTTGTTTGTTTTCACTTGGAGAGTTTTCTCAACTGGTCTCTATAGCTCATGTCAGCAGAGAGTCAAAAATATCCTTAACTGCGTGCCAAGAAAGCGGTTACCACACACATACAAAATAGGACCGTCCTACTGACTTTCTGCTCCATAGACATGAAGGCAAGTTTCTTGTAGCCTAGCTGAGGAATTTATACGAGAATTCTATTTGAGGTGGGGAAAGTATTAGCTCAGTTATCTTGAGTCTTACCTGTATTAACAGAGAGAGAAAAAAACAAAACAGGACGTGGTGGGTTTTGCTTCTGACTGCTCTGGGTTATTTGTGTGGAACATGTCTTACGAAAGTAGCATTGGCAAAAATGTACCCACAAATATGTTTTGAGAAGTAAGCTATAGAGTATGTACACAATATGACACAGAATTACTATGTGAGGAAGTCAAACTCCTGCTGCAAATGTTTTGCATTTATAATGTCAGTGATTGGCCTTGTGTCTCTCCTCCCAACTACGTTTATTCTCCCAGCGCCCCCCACCCCCTTAACCCAGTCAGATCGATGAAAAATTAGCCACATGGTTCATTCTCTTGCTCATTTAACAACTATTTATTGCGTCATTACTACTTGTGGATACTGCCTAGTGCTATGTCCACTAAGGATAAGACCCTGTCCTGCATGAAGGTGCTTTGATACCTTGCAAACCTAAGAAGAAAGGAACCGGGCAGAGCATGGTGCATGCAGGAAGGGAGGCCCAGCCAACGGCAGGGAGCTCTTTCTCAACCACAAGTTAGGAAAACTGCATGTGGACCATAACTGTCATTTCACCATGTTTGTATTTCTGTTGTTTGCTTTTTATTTCTCCTCAGTAATATTTTTAAAAAACGTTAAAATAAAGTAAAAAGAGAGCCATTGACTTGCCTTCTGGGCTGAGTTCTACTCTGCAGCCAGATATGAAGACAAGCTAGCAAGGGATGAACTCTATGGAGGAAACTCTGAGAAGAGCACTGAAGGATGGAGCTTCTGCGGGGCTGACCTGGACCATGAACTGATCCTGTTGGCACATTGGTGGACTGGACTGTTCATGCAGCTGACAGTTGAGCTTCACTTATGAATATCTGAAATGATCCTTTCAAAAGAATTTTTCCCTTTTTGAGCTAGCTATCTTAGAGAATGTGTATTAAACTTTTGAATCAATTGTTGAGAAATGGAATGTTTAAGAGAAAATTTCTCTGTCCTATTGAGGTCAATCAGCACATCCTTTATGTACCAGGTACCATGTTAGATACAGAGGACCCAGAACTGAATAATGTGTATGTTTCCTGCCCTCAAGGAGCTGACATTCAGGGTGGGGAAGACAGGTGAAGAGCTGACACATATATATGCCTGGTGTTATCTATGACTTAACTCTGATATGTTCATTTTTCTGCTTGAATAGTTCTTAAGTTCAAGTTTTGAAAACAAATTCCTTTATGTCATGAGACAAAAAAGAATGTTCTCTTTAAAAGATACACATATTGAAGATTTATTATGTTTTGCACATTTCTTGAATTATCATTTTTCTGAGAAGTTTATGGTCAATTACTCAAATTTTTTTGGTGTGAGGCATGGTGGAGAAGGATCATTCATTATGGAAATTGTGTTTGCTAAAATATTGAGAAACTAAGATTGAGAAGCTTTCGGCTGACTTCTTAGCTCACGGCTGCATCTTTTGAAGAAAGAAATTAGCTTGGACCCATTAATTTTCATTGGAAGAGAACAATTTGACACAGCAGGGAGAAAACAACAGCCCAAGTGCCTTGTAAAAAGCAGGACCAAGGAAAAGAGAAAGAGGGAACAGGATAAGTTAACATAATATACTTTTTATGAATACAAACTGAGATTCCAGTCATTGATGAGAAAAATTATTCAGAGATATGGTATTAGAACTCATTTTTTGTTTTTTTTTCTTATGTTCTTATGCTATATTTTCTACTGCTAAAATGTTAACATTTGAAGAAACTATGCTAAGGATGTTCCCCAACTCTTTCAGTAATTTTTACAACATTTTTATAAACCTAAAATTACCCTGAAATAAAACCCTAAAAAATATGGACAAGTAATAAGTTCAAACAGAAACTAGCAGAGCCAAGATTCAAACCTAAATATATTTGACCGCAAAACTCTGCATTTTGACCACTGTATTATTCTATTTCCCTTTCATTATACTAGATGATTCTATTCCTACTTGTTCTTCAGTAACTGTGTTTTGTACCTTTAACCTTAGCTAGAGGGGCCCAAATTTCTAAATCACGAGCTCCAGTTATTTCTATGATTGGGTGGCTTATTTGGGGATCTTCTGCCATCACTTACTACTGAACATGATTTACTAACCTCTTCAAAATAATCTCTTTTAGTCTTGGATATAGGATTAATTATCTATTACTGTCTAATAAATATTCCATAAATGTAGTGACTTAAACTAATGACAAACATTTGATTATTTCTGTTTGTCAGGAATTCAGGAATGGCTTGGCTAGGTGGTTCTCGCTCAGGGTGTCTCATGAGGTTGCAGTCAAGATACTGACAAGAGCTCAGTTATCCGGAACTGGAGGATCTACTTTCAAGATGGCTCACTTACAGGGTTGGCAAGTTGGTGCCGGCAGTTGGCAGGAGAACTCAGTTGCTCTCCATGGGGCCTCTCCCAGGGCTGCTTGAGTGTTTGCAAGACGTGGAGGCTAGATTCTCCCAGATAAAGTGGCTCGTGAGAGAGAAAGCTAGGTGGAAACTATCTATTTTAAGACCTAGTGTCAGAAGACACATAATCATTTCTGCCACACTTTTTTTTGTTAGAAGCAAGCCACTAAGTTGGGTCCATAGTCAAATGGAGGGGAAATTATATCCCACCTTATGAAGGGGTGTGGAATGTCAAAGAATTTGCAACATATTTTAAAATTACCCTATGTGGGTTGGGGCCAATGATGCATATCTTATCTATAATTCATGCCATGGGTAGGTCTGGCTATGGATTAATATTTCTGATTACTGTTTCTTGAAATAATCTGTCCCAGAATTTCTTTCCATTTTCACACCTAGGACTTTGCCAAATCCTCTGAATGGGAATCTTTATTTAAGTGACTAATAATCCAAGCAATACCCACTTAGGACAAGTGGGCATTTATTGGCTCAGGTAACCCAAGGATGTGTTGAACTAACCAAATACCAGGATAGGCAGTGATCCAGAGAAATAAGTGGAACCAGGGGCTTGAATACCAACAGGACTATCCTCCATGTCCTGCCTTTGTTCTTCTTGGAGTGTCAATCTTTCTCACTTTGGAGCAGTTTTCCATACACGGCAGGAACAGTGGCTACCTATACCTTCTAAATTTTACATTCCACAGCTTCTGCCATGGCAGAGGGTCTTCCTCATACCCTGTTTGATTCTGAGTTACACTAAAGAAGAGCCTGGGTGGCTCATGTTGGGGCCAAACGAGGGGCAGGATCCTGTAACATGGCAGCTCCTGCAGTTACCACAAGGTGACCATGGAGGAATGAATGGTCAGCTTTCAAAAGAAAAGGGTGCCCTGGAGGAGTGGGGTGGGACTAGGCGGAAGAGTGATGGAGAGACAAACACAAGAGTCCTTTAAGGTGTCTCTAGAAAAAGTACTGATACTGATAAGTATTGATATTAATACTGAAAGTAGAAATAGCATTTTTTATGTGTATTCTGCATATCTCATTTAAAATCAAAATAGTGACAGAATAAAAAATAGTGACAAACATTTATGTGGAATCCACACATTCTTTGTTTTGATGAACCTCATTTGTATGGATATCCACAGTCACAGCTGGCATTAATGTTAATAATACATTTTAATTAGAGCAGCATGGTCAGTGGGTATGTTGTAAGTCTGGATTTGAACCCCCCAGCAAGGATGTAAGAGCTGGTTCTATTCTTTTGTCAATTATAAAATACATTTCCTCCCCTTTGGCTTTTTAGCAATGTAGGAGCCACTTTGACAGTATTTTCATCAATGACAGGTAGACCACAGTTCCCAGAAGGGCAATGAGCAACTGGTAACACCCAACTTCCAAGAAGTGAAAATCACCAGACTTTCACAAGACAGCAATTCTGCTATCAGTTGAGTGTGTGTATGGGTGAACAGGAGATAGGGAAATACTTAGAGATGCAACTTTAGGAAACTGTACACACACCAATATACCTATTTATTTCTGAATTTTAAGTAGTCCAAATATGATGAGTCAGACAGTTTGAGGAAAGAAGTCTATGAATGCTAGTTGCATAAATAAAAGTTTTCAAAGAAACACACACCATATCCTTTATACTTTATAAAATACACATATATATTATGCACTTTCTTTATAAAATTATATTTACTTTAGACGCTTGACTTTTGGGCAGACAATTTCTTCAGCTCTTGCTATGGCCTGGTTCACAACTATCACCTCTCTACGATAGTTATTGGTCACACTTAAAAGGGGTTGTAGCTGTTTTTAAAGATCTCCCTTTTTTTCGAATCATCATAGCAATTGACCTTTCCCACTCCTAGCTCTCAAATGAACTTCCCAACATCTCCTCTTTCGTTCTGACCTCTCCATAGGTTCTTCAATGATTCCACATACATACAAATGCTACCCTGGGTTCATTCTATTTCATCAGCCATTTCTGGTCAATGCTTCTAGTAAAGCAATAGCTCTTCTTTAAACATGTCTCCCAGCACCCTAGATACTATGACAGCCCACATGCCAGCTACCTACTTCTTGGCTCCCTCCTCAGAGTAACTGATATGTACAGAGCTTCATTCAGCACTTCTCATTCCACTCTGTGGTCCAAACTCCTGCCAACCCCCAGGGTACCTTATAGATGCTGATTGCTCTTCCCTCACCCCCACCGTTTACATTCCTACCTTCCTCCCTTCAACTAAAATCTTAAACAGTAAAACCATTCATTGATATGTAAGCCTGAAATAATAGACTAGAAGGGGAAGAACATTAACTTGTAAGCCTGATGAATGCCCCCAAACTCCTAGGAAAGTAGACTCCTAGTCATTGGACTACACAGTGTTAACATTTTAGTCCTTGGCCTAAGTGGAGCAAGTCCACTCTAAGAATGGAGTCAGGGGGCTTCCCTGGTGGTGCAGTGGTTGACAGTCTGCCTGCCGATGCAGGGGACATGGGTTCGTGCCCTGGTCCAGGAAGATCCCACATGCCGCGGAGCGGCTGGGCCCGTGAGCCATGGCCGCTGAGCCTGCGTGTCCGGAGCCTGTGCTCCGCAACGGGAGAGGCCACAGCAGTGAGAGGCCCGCGTACCGCAAAAGAAAAAAAAAAAAAGAATGGAGTCAGGGACTTCCCTGGTGGTCCAGTGGTTAAGACCCTGCACTTCCAATGCAGGGGGCATGGGTTTGATCCCTGGTGGGGGAATTAAGATCCCACATGCTCATGGTGTGGCCAAAAAAGAGAAAAAAGAAAGGAGTCAGGAGCTGTAGGTCTTGCTCTCCAATTTCCTTTGTCTTGTCCTCAGAGAAATTGCCTCTTAGAGACTTTGAGATCATGCAAGTCCTCTTTATTTACCCACAGCCAAGACAGGTCTTTCCTCAATAGCACAAACAGCCCTACAAATCTATAGCAATTGTGCAGTAAGGACACTGCTTTGAAATTGCCGCCCATCAGTCAGAAAAGAAGACACTCATCTTTAAGACGTGGGCCCTTCGACTCACGAAAGAAAGGCTTCAAGTGCAGCCTGGGACCAGGCCCCCCAGATGGCAGCACTCCTCACCAAGTTATCTCTTGGGTATATTTTCAAGGGCCAGACAGACAAGGCCCTGCCCAGTACCTTAGCTCACATTCAGCTGCACCTAGGGCTTCAGCTGCAGGCTTCTTCACTGCCCGCCTGCAGTTGGGGGTTGTAATAGACTGCTTCACAAAACTGGCCTTGGCGTGGTTAATGTGCTAGGCAGAGGGACATCTGTTGTCACTTCCTGGAGTTATTGGTCTAACTCAAAGAGATATTTGAAGACTGAACAGTGTGGGAGTGCTGACTGCCAGATCGAGAAACTCATCTCCAGGTCTGGCTCAGGAATAGAGCCCTATATCCTGATCAGAGATTAACATAAATGAACTTGCTCATTCAGTCATTAAGTTATTGAAAAAAACAAAAAAGAACTGAATGCAGACCAAGTACTTTGCATTGTGCTCACAGATGAGTTCCAGGAGGGCTTACTCACTGCACTCGGGCCAGCCCTCTTGGGTGGAAGTAGCTCTTCTTGTCACTCTGGATTCTTTCACCAATTCTTTCAGATTAAGGGCTCATCGTGATCTTCTTCTGGGGTCTTCTGCCCAGAAGTTTGCTTAAAGTCAGGGGTCTCACTGGCAGCCCACCTTCATGCCAACAAAGTGCAGTCTTTAAAGACAGTTTGAGAGAAAACTGAGAAAAAACATGATAAAGGGAAGTCCCTTTCAAAAAATATTCTTGGTCAGGCCAGATACAAACCAGATTTATCACCCAGTCAAATGATAAACCTGACCTTTCAGCCCACCTACTCAACAACCCTAAACGACAGATCTATCCCTTTGGAAAATCTGGAAAGTTTATGGACTTGGGATTGACAATATGGAACCATAAGCTTGTGTTCTTCCAAAAGCCAGCACTGGGTGGAAAAGCCTTTCTGTGGCCCTATCAAATACAAGACATTTAAACTTTTTTTGTTTTGAATTTTATTCTATTAAGACATTTAAACTTTAAGACTTTTTTTCTGCACAGTGTTGCTTCAGCGAGGTCACTCAAAGTCAGCCTCATACATTTAACCTCCAGGTTTTAATACCCTATGCTAATATGCAAAAACTTCTCTTTCTAAAGCCACCAAATACTCATCAGAGAGATAGTTTAAAAGAAAACATGTTCATAGTTATTATCAACAAACCCATTTATGGAACTGTCCAAGACACTTAGATAAAATAAATCAGAGAAAAAAAATGTGTTGTCACGACCTCAAGAAGGTTAGAACGATAGACAGAAAACACTCACAAGGACATATGATGT
Organism: Hyperoodon ampullatus; assembly: GCF_949752795.1. Taxonomy (NCBI): domain Eukaryota; kingdom Metazoa; phylum Chordata; class Mammalia; order Artiodactyla; family Ziphiidae; genus Hyperoodon; species Hyperoodon ampullatus. The sequence continues at coordinate 62,063,994 of NC_136925.1, read as the reverse complement.
TTGGTCCTCTCTTAAGGGGCCCTTAGGGTTTGGGTAAAGAGGTCAGAACAAGGTCAGGGGATCCTCCTAAAACTGTGAAAGTCCCCAGAATGCTTCAGAAAGAGGGACCATCCTGTTGAGAAATCAATCAAACAGGCCTGGGGCTTTCACAGTTCATCTGTGATTGCTCTACGAGCCGAGATGTTACTTCAGTGTAGTTTTGAAAAATATTAATAACAGTAACAACTAAAATTTATAGATGACAGTCACTTGTGAGAGACCCTGTTCTAAGTGTTTCCCATGTATAAATAACACGAGAATGAGGGTGGTGTGAGACAGCTTCAGTGGGAAGGAGGCAGAGGACAGAACCTGGAATGTGGGGGGACGTGGAACTTTGAAAATAGGTATGAAAAGAAGAAACTCAGCAAGTATGAAATGTTGTTGCTGTTTGTTTTTGTTATTTCAGGCATGTGCAACTCAGTCTCACAACACAATTTGACTTTTGTGATGTTAAGTGGTGATCTACTCAGTGGATGGTGTGATTCTAGCCATGGTATCCCTGAGGCCCTCTCTAAGATTGTGTTAAATGACTACGATCGGGGCTGGATCTTTTGATTAGATGATTGCTAATACTGATAAAGTCTAAGGCTGGATATAGACTTAGTGGGCAAGACCAAGCAATACTGTTTTGCACTGGCTCACAAATCCCCTTGAAAATGGAGGAATCGATATACAAATAAGGAGAAAGTGCAGAAAAAAGACTAAACTGGAAGGATAACTGTGGAAGGATAACTACCTGGGGAGGAGATGGGTAGTTGTTGGAAATGCGCAGTTCCAGGTCCCTCTTCTAGAGAATCTGATTCTGTTGGCAGTGGGTAAGAAGTGGGGACTAGAAACATTTTGGACAAGTACACAAGCGGTTTTGATGCACGTTTCAGAAATACTTTGAAAGTCTCAGGAAAAAAACAGTAGAGAAAACAGTCCACACAAAATCTAAAAGGAAGAAGGACAGGAAAAACACAAGATCCAAAGTCATCAGGAGCCCGAATAGGAATTATATTACAAAATCACACAATCAGTGATGAATTATAATGAGCCATCATGACTTCTTAGTTATTGTTTACTCTCTGCCTATTTCCATTAAAATGTCTAGGAAGGAAAAGGTTTTATACACACACACACACACACACACACGGGAGAATAAAAGAATAGAACATCTATTTTGAGAGAAGATATCTGGGACAAGACGAAGAAGTGATGGAAAATATATCACCTGTTGCCTAGTATGAATGCCACACGCCTTACACAGCTCCAGAGCCTGCTTTAATTGCTTACTTATAAGTCTGCATTCCTGAAAGATTTCCTAGCTGCCTGGGGCCTGGGGTTCATCTCAGGTGTGTGAATCTAATTGATTCATGCCCGGTAGGATAAGAAACACACAAGGAAATGCATCACTATTGATAATACTTGATATTTGAGGAGAAGGAAGGTAATAAATAATTAACTTTGAGGAATGTAAATGAGAGAATTTCTGTTTTAAAGTTTTTATCACTGGAAATATTGGTCCAATAATTACATTTAGTATTCTATAAACAAAGAAATTATTAGCAGTTTTCAAAAAATCAAGCAGTGATAAAAACAATGGGCATAACTATTTAATCTCTATTAACTTTCTTTTGAAGGCATCCATATCCTTTTAAGCACTGAATCAAATGCGTAAAGAGATTCACTGCATGGAGGAGCACATAAAATGGATATAAATGACTGATTAATATGAACAAAAAGTATAGCATAGTGTGATCAATACTTTTTTTTTTTTTTTTTTGCAGTATGTGGGCCTCTCACCACTGTGGCCTCTCCCGTTGCAGAGCACAGGCTCCGGACGCGCAGGCGCAGCGGCCATGGCTCATGGGCCCAGCCGTTCCGCGGCATGTGGGATCTTCCCGGACCGGGGCACGAAGCCACGTCCCCTGCATCGGCAGGCGGACTCTCAACCACTGCGCCACCAGGGAAGCCCAATCATACATTTTAACTAAGCAAAATATATTATTCCCTATGTTTAAAAAAGTTTTTAATATTAACATCCTCAGTATCTATTTTGTCCATATTCTATGAAGAAAGCTGTGAAGATATAATTTTTTTTTCAGTAGAGTCTTCTTGTATTATTTCACCAAGACTCACTATGTAATGAAATAAATTTCCTTAAGAAAGGTGACCAAGCATACTTGATTGAACTGAAGGACAAACTGTATGAAAATATCTTACAGTGAAAAAAAAAAAATAGACATCAGTAAACTGTTGCCTTTTTAAGCATCATTTCCCCCTGTAATTCAAAATTCTTTTTCTGCTTTCTGAGCCGTGTGCCACTGAGCTGCCAGCAAGAGCCATAATCATGGGCAACACAAGCCAGACACAGGGTCAGGGTGAGCATGTGGCCAGCACTGGCTGATGGAGGGCTGGGCCTTGTCTTCCTGGAGGAGTGGCTCCTTCTACAGGGGAGAGTGGTAGAGATTTTATTTGAAAGTCAATTACTTGTGAAAGAGAAGCGGATGCAAAGGGTAAATCTCAAAGGGACGTGGAAACAGTAATCATTGCTCTCATTCCTCTTAAATAGTAAATGCTCCAAAAACTGAAAAAGAAACAAACAAAAACAACCACCACCAGAACAAACATGATGGGAAAGTTCGAGAAGACCTGTATCTTGGGTCAAACTATTCTTTTAAAAAATGTCTTATGTAAATAGAGTAATAATGAAAATGCCTAGATTGAGAGTACTAGACTCACACAGTGACGGAACAGAGTAAAGCTGTGTGGGAGTTAAATACACCAAAACTTGCCCACCACTGATTTGAAATAACCAGGCGGAAGGGTTGGGCATGGTTTTGGGGTACAGAGAATGGTACTCCAGGGTCCACTTACCCTCAACCTATTTGTAAAACCTACTATTAGTGGCAAGTGACGGGGCAGGGGGTGGGCTGGAGCAATGTGAAGACTTTTCCCTTAAGAGCACATTGGCAACTAATGTTATATAATTTCCTTTTACTGACCACAGAATAGCTGGTCATTATAGCATCTAGGCACTATGCATCGTTGTTGTCATGTAATACCATACACAATAGAGTTTACCACAAATACTGAAATGAAACTTTAAATGGTAAAATCCTAGTAAAATACTATGATTTGTAGAGCAATAGTTCAACAGGAAGGAAATGTGTGACTTTCTGTGGGCATTTACGGTAAGTGGGGAAGCATAATGATGATTATGGGTATTTGAAATGTGCTTTTGAGTAGAAAATTTCAAAATAAAGAATAATAAATAAAAATACTATGCATTAACATTTAAACCATTTCATACAAAATTATTTATACCAGTAATTTTATTTTGTTCTAACAATTCTGGGTCCAAGTGTAATTATGTGCAAGTTATCTTTCACATTTCCCATCTTCCTGTTCTAACTCCTCAAATATTCAGGTTACATGAACTGCATCCTACTCCCCTCAACACACACAGATTAAAATTTCCCTTCTGAAAAGGGATCTTAAAAGCTAACCCAGGGGCTTCCCTGGTGGCACAGTGGTTGAGGGTCCGCCTGCCGATGCAGGGGACACGGGTTCGTGCCCCGGTCCGGGAAGATCCCACATGCCGCGGAGCGGCTGGGCACGTGAGCCATGGCCGCTGAGCCTGCGCGTCCGGAGCCTGTGCTCCGCAACGGGAGAGGCCACAGGAGTGAGAGGCCCGCCTACCGCAAAAAAAAAAAAAAAAAAAAGCTAACCCATACTAAGGTGTAACTGATAATGATCTTGATATCCTACCTGTTTCAAAACATTGGCCATTTAAGCTTTAAATCAAAAGACTGAATCAAAAATGCTATAATGTAAAGAATTCCTAGATAATTTCTCCTGTATCTCCACACACAGTCCCTATTGGTTTCTCCTTCCTGCCTCAATATGATCATTATAGCTATAATTTCTCATTTTTCCTTATTAAAATGCCAATATACTTGGGAAGAAACCGTTATTATGCCTTATTAGCCAATAATACCCAAGCTGAATTTATATGATCTTTTCTCTGAAAATTAATCAAAAGTGGATTTGTTAGGAAACAAGATGGTGAGATCAGCTCTAAGAGGAAAAGCAGAGAAGTTCACTTATTGAGATCATTATACGCCAAGCATAATGCTGTATCAATATGGTACAAGGCTATGTATATTATTTCACTTAGTTTCCACTTAAGTGGCATGATGTAGGTAGTTTCTCCATTTTATAAATGAGAAAACAGATTCAGAGAGGTAAACCTGAAAGCAGAAGCTCATGAGTGACAGAGATTCAAATGAAAAGATGTGTGAATTCAAAGGCCTTCCTTCTTCAAGGAGCACTGAAATCCGAAGGCTCGAGGCCCACAAGCCCCACTAGAGTCCAGCAAAGTTGGCCCTGCCATTTGCCCTCAAAACTGGACCAGGAACAGACCTCCGATTTCCTGACTCCTGGCTGAGTATTGCTTCCACAAGACCACACAGAAGTCTCTTATGCAATCATCAGGATTAGGGCTTGGCTCCCTTGCCCAGCAGCCAAAGCCAATCTCCATGAGTCAAGCCAGACCTTTTATACTGGTCTGGGGCAACTGGAGGTGAGAGTCAACCTGTGCAATGCCTCTTCTGAAAATGGAAGGGGAAGGGAGCAATAGGAATTTGGCTTTCTCTTCAAACGCCTCTGAAAAAGTATCAATTAGTCCTTCAAGACTAATTGTTCTTATATGTGGTGCTGAGACATAGGGGTGTGTGTTGCACTTGACAGAGGCAAGGCATAGACAGTGAGTCCTCATCAGTCATGGGGTCACTGTCCTGAAAAGAACCATAGCTGATGAGACTATAAGATCTCACCAAAAGCAGGGGGAGGGAGAATTAAATTAAATTAAACCAGTTATTTCATTTGAGTTAGAACAATAGAAAGTCTAGGAGAACATCCACTTTTTTATCTATTGATGTTACTAATCTTCTCCAAAATGCACTCCCATAAATCAACTTCTTTCATCCATTCAGTGTTGCTGAACCATCTAATCAAGTTTGATTTTTATAAAGTGCAAATGCAGGTAAACAAAAAGATTTTCTTCTCCAACTGAACAATTTTCATAATTGTCTGCAAAACCAACCCTCTATTCTAGTTCAGGTGATTGTGAGATCCAAGCTGACTGTAATATTTTCTTTAACTTCACATTCTTGTGAATCCTACAGAAATTTCTGGTATAATAAATAACCTGTACTTTTCTTCCATCCTCGTGGAATGAAAGGAAGCTGAGAGACCAGTATGATACCTTTGCCATGTTTTCTACTGGGGTTTTAGATTGCTCTTATCAATTTGTACAAACTCATTGTGTTTTACATACACTAACCATTGTATGTTATATTTGTGGGGATATTCTTTCTCAATTAGTTATTTTAACATTGGTAATTTTAATGTAATCAATATATTGATGTTCTGTAATTTCTCCAATGATTTCAAAGCTAAGAAACTCCTTCCTACCCAGAGATAAGCTAAATATTTATCTATAGACTTTACAGATAAATCTATAGATTATCTTTTGTATTTTTAGTGTAATTTTTTTTAGCGATTCATTCATTCTTAAATCCTATTGGAATTAATTTTGCAATTGGAATAAAGTGATGATGTAAAGTGATTTTCAGACAAATAATTAAACAATTTTTATTAATGCTGCCTACTGAATAATTGATTCAACTTCCATAATGATTTGTGATTTTTATCGCATCATATCACTATATAAATTAAGATGTACTTTGGGCTACATATATTTTTTCCATTGGTTTGTCTGAATTCTCTTGTAAGCTGACACAAAAATATGAACTATTTTATGCCTGAAAAACCAAGTTGACCTATGTTACTTTTCCCCAAACATTTAAAAATATATATATGACTGTGTGTATATGTATTTATATATATATGGATATGTGTACATATATATCACATGTATACATATTCTCATGCTACATTCTCATATGGGGTTTGGTTTTTCTTTCTTTTTGGATTACTTGATTTTTCATGCAACAATATCTAAAAACGTACTATAGAGGGGGAGCTTCAAGATGGCAGAAGAGTAAGACGTGGAGATCACCTTCCTCCCCACAAATACATAAGAAATACATCTACATGTGGAACAACTCCTACAGAACACCTACTGAACGCTGGCAGAAGACCTCAGACCTCCCAAAAGACAAGAAACTCCCCACGTACCTGGGTAGGGCAAAAGAAAAAAGAAAAAACAGAAACAAAAGAATAGGGACGGGACCTGCACCAGTGGGAGGGAGCCGTGAAGGAGGAAAGGTTTCCACACACTAGGAAGCCCCTTCGCGGGCTGAGACTGCGGGTGGCGGAGGGGGAAAGCTTCGGGGCCACAGAGGAGAGCGCAGCCACAGGGGTGCGGAGGGCAAAGCGGAGAGATTCCCGCACAGAGGATCGGTGCCGACCAGCACTCACCAGCCCGAGAGGCTCGTCTGCTCACCCGCCGGGGCGGCTGGGGGCTGGGAGCTGAGGCTCGGGCTTCGGTCAGATCCCAGGGAGAGGACAGGGGTTGGTGGCATGAACACAGCCTGCAGGGGGTTAGTGCACCACGGCTGGCCGGGAGGGAGTCCGGGAAAAGTCTGGAGCTGCCGAAGAGACAAGAGACTTTTTCTTCCCTCTTTGTTTCCTGGTGCACGAGGAGAGGGGATTAAGAGCCCCACTTAAAGGAGCTCCTGAGACGGGCGCGAGCCGCGGCTATCAGCGCGGACCCCAGAGACGGGCATGAGACACTAAGGCCGCTGCTGCCGCCACCAAGAAGCCTGTGTGCGAGCGCAGGTCACTGTACACGCCGCCCCTCCCAGGAGCCTGTGCAGCCCGCCACTGCCAGGGTCCTGTGATCCAGGGACAACTTCCCCGGGAGAACGCACGGCGTGCCTCAGGCTGGTGCAACGTCACGCTGGCCTCTGCCGCCGCAGGCTCACCCCGCATCCGTATCCCTCCCTCCCCCGGCCTGAGAGAGACAGAGCCCCCGAATCAGCGGCTCCTTTAACCCCGTCCTGTCTGAGCAAAGAACATACGCCCTCAGGCGACCTACACGCAGAGGCAGGTCCAAATTCAACGCTGAACCCCGGGAGCTGTGCGAACAAAGAAGAGAAAGGGAAATCTCTCCCAGCAGCCTCAGGAGCAGCGGATTAAATCTCCAGAATCAACTTGATGTACCCTGCATCTGTGGAATACATGAATAGAAAATGAATCATCCCAAATTGAGGCGGTGGACTTCAGGAACAACGAGATATATATTTTTTTCCCTTTTTCTCTTTTTGTGAGTGTGTATGTGTATGCTTCTGTGTGTTATTTTCTCTGTATAGCTTTGCTTTTACCATTTGTCCTAGGGTTCTGTCTCTCCATTTTTTTCATTTGTTTTTATTTATTACATAAAAATTCTTTTCTTAATAATAATTTTTTATTTTAATCACTTTATTTTATTTTACTTTACTTTATTTTATCTTCTTTCTTTCTTTCTTTTTTTCCCTCCCTTTTATTCTGAGCCATGTAGAGGACAGGCTCTTGATGCTCCAGCCAGGTGTCAGGGCTGTACCACTGAGGTGGGAGAGCCACGTTCAGGACACTGGTCCACAAGACACCTCCCAGCTCCACGTAATATCAAACGGCGAAAATCTCCCAGAGATCTCCATCTCAACACCAACAACCAGCTTCACTCAACGACCAGCAAGCTACAGGGCTGGACACCCTATGCCAAACAATTAGCAAGACAGGAACACAACGCCATCCATTAGCACAGAGGCTGCCTAAAATCATAATAAGGCCACAGACACCCCATAACACACCACCAGATGTGGACATGTCCACCAGAAAGACAAGATCCAGCTTCATTCACCAGAACACAGGCACTAGTCCCCTCCACCTGGAAGCATATACAACCCACTGAACCAACCTTAGCCACTGGGGACAGACACCAAAAACAACAGGAACTACGAACCTGCAGCCTGCAAAAAGGAGACCCCAAACACAGTAAGTTAAGCAAAATGAGAAGACAGAGAAACATACAGCAGATGAAGGACCAAGAATAAAAACCCACCAGACCTAACAAATGAAGAGGAAATAGGCAGTCTACCTGAAAAAGAATTCAGAATAATGACAGTAAAGATGGTCCAAAATCTTGGAAATAAAATGGAGAAAATGAAAGAAACATTTAACAAGGACCTATAAGAACTAAACAGCAAACAAACAGTGATGAACAACACAATAAACGAAATTAAAAATTCTCTAGAAGGGATATTCAATAGCAGAATAACTGAGGCAGAAGAACGGATAAGTGACCTGGAAGATAAAATAGTGGAAATAGCTACTGCAGAGCAGAATAAAGAAAAAAGAATGAAAAGGATTGAGGACAGTCTCAGAGACCTCTGGGACAACATTAAATGCACCAACATTTGAATTATAGGGGTCCCAGAGGAAGAAGAGAAAAAGAAAGGGACTGAGAAAATATTTGAAGAGATTATAGTTGAAAATTTCCCTAATATGGGAAAGGAAATACTTAATCAAGTCTAGGAAGCACAGAGAGTCCCATACAGGATAAATCCAAGGAGAAATATGCCAAGACACATTAATCAAACTATCAAACATTAAATACAAAGAACAAATATTAAAAGCAGCAAGGGAAAATCAACAAATAACACATAAGGGAATCCCCATAAAGTTAACAGCTGATCTTTCAGCAGAAACTCTGCAAGCTGGAAGGGAGAGGCAGGACATATTTAAAGTGATGAAGGAGAAAAACCTAAAACCAAGATTACTCTACTCAGCAAGGATCTCATTCAGATTTGACAGAGAATTTAAAACCTTTACAGACAAGCAAAAGCTAAGAGAATTCAGCACCAGCAAACAAGCTTTACAATAAATGCTAAAGGAACTTCTCTAGGCAGTAAACACAACAGAAGGAAAAGACCTACAATAATAAACCCAAAACAATTAAGGAAGTGGTAATGGAAACATACATATTGATAATTACCTTAAATGTAAATGGATTAAATGCTCCAACCAAAAGACAAAGACTGGCTGAATGGATACAAAAACAAGACCCATATATATGCTGTCTACAAGAGACCCATTTCAGACCTAGGGACATATACAGACTGAAAGTGAGGGGATGGAAAAAGATATTCCATGCAAATGGAAATCAAAAGAAAGCTGGAGTAGCAATTCTCATATCAGACAAAATAGATTTTAAAACAAAGACTATTACAAGAGACAAAGAAGGACACTACATAATGATCAAGGGATCAATCCAAGAAGAAGACATAAGAATTAAAAATATTTATGCAACCAACATAGGAGCACCTCAATACATAAGGCAAATACTAACAGCCATAAAAGGGGAAATCGACAGTAACACAATCATAGTAGGGGACTTTTAACACCCCACTTTCACCAATGGACAGATCATCCATAATGAAAATAAATAAGGAAACACAAGCTTTAAATGATACGTTAAACAAGTTGGACTTAATTGATATTTATAGGACACTCCATCCAAAAACAACAGAATACACATTCTTCTGAAGTGCTCATGGAACATTCTCCAGGATAGATCACATCTTGGGTCACAAATCAAGCCTTGGTAAATTTAGGAAAATTCGTATCAAGTATCTTTTCCGACCACAACGCTATGAGACTAGATATCAATTACAGGAAAAAATCTGTAAGAAATACAAACACATGGAGGCTAAACAATACACTACTTAATAAACAAGAGATCACTGAAGAAATCAAAGAGGAAATCAAAAAATACCTAGAGACAAATGACAAAACACAACGACCCCAAACCTCTGGGTGCAGCAAAAGCAGATCTAAAAGGGAAGTATACAGCAATACAATCCTACCTTAAGAAACAAAACACATCTCAAATAAACAACCTAACCTTACACCTAAAGCAATTAGAGAAGAAGAACAAAAAAACCCCAAAGTTAGCAGAAGGAAAGAAATCATAAAGATAAGATAAGAAATAAATGAAAAAGAAATAAAGGAAACGATAGCAAAGATCAATAAAACTAAAAGCTGGTTCTTTGAGAAGATGAACAAAATTGATAAACCATTAGCCAGACTCATCAAGAAAAAAAGGGAGAAGACTCAGATCAATAGAATTGGAAATGAAAAAGCAGAAGTAACAACTGACATTGCAGAAATACAAAGGATCATGAGAGATTACTACAAGCAACTGTATGCCAATAAAATGGACAACCTGGAAGAAATGGACAAATTCTTAGAAAAGCACAACCTTCTGAGACTGAATCAGGAAGAAATAGAAAATATGAACAGACCAATCACAAGCACTGAAATTGAAACTGTGATCAAAAATCTTCCAAAAAACAAAAACTCAGGACCAGATGGCTTCACAGGCGAATTCTATCAAACATTTAGAGAAGGACTAACACCTATCCTTCTCAGACTCTTGCAAAATATAGCAGAGGGAGGACCACTCCCAAACTCATTCTACGAGGACACCATCACTCTGATACCAAAACCAGACAACAATGTCACAAAGAAAGAAAACTACAGGCCTATATCACTGATGCACATAAATGCAAAAATCCTCAACAAAATACTAGCAAACAGAATACAACAGCACACTAAAAGGATCATACACTATGATCAAGTAGGGTTTATCCCAAGAATGCAAGGATTCTTCAATATACGCAAATCAATCAACGTGATACACCATATTAACACACTGAAGGAGAAAAACCATATGATCATCTCAATAGATGCAGAGAAAGTTTTCAACAAAATTCAACACCCATTTATGATAAAAACCCTGCAGAAAGTAGGCTTAGAGGGAATTTTCCTCAACATAATAAAGGCCATATATGACAAACCCACAGCCAACATCCTCAATGGTGAAAAACTGAAACCATTTCCACTAAGATCAGGAACAAGACAATGGTTGCCCACTCTCACCGCTATTATTCAACATAGTTTTGGAAGTTTTAGCCACAGCAATAAGAGAAGAAAAGGAAATAAAAGAAATCGAAATTGGAAAAGAAGTAAAGCTGTCACTGTTTGCAGATGACATGATACTATACATAGAGAATCCTAAAGAAGCTACCAGAAAACTACTAGAGCTAATCAATGAATTTGGTAAAGTAGCAGGATACAAAATTAATGCACAGAAATCTTCTGCATTCCTATACACTAATGATGAAAAATCTGAAAGTGAAATTAAGAAAACACTCCCATTTACCATTGCAGCAAAAAGAATAAAATATCTAGGAATAAACCTACCTAAGGAGACAAAAGACCTGTATGCAGAAAATTATAAGGCATTGATGAAAGAAATTAAAGATGATACAAATAGATGGAGAGATATACCATGTTCTTGGATTCGAAGAATCAACACTGTGAAGATGAATATACTACCCAAAGCAATCTACAGATTCAATGCAATCCTGATCAAACTACCAATGGCATTTTTCACAGAACTAGAACAAAAAATTTCACAATTTTTATGGAAACACAAAAGACCCCACATAGCCAAAGCAATCTTGAGAAAGGAAAATGGAGCTGGAGGAATCAGGCTCCTGGACTTCAGACTACACTACAAAGCTACAGTAATCAAGACAGTATGGTACTGGCACCGAAACAGAAATATAGATCAGTGGAACAGGATAGAAAGTCCAGAGATAAACCCACACACATATGGTCACCTTATCTTTGATAAAGGAGGCAAGAATATACAATGGAGAAAGACAGCCTCTTCAATAAGTTGTGCTGGGAAAACTGGACAGCTACATGTAAAAGAATGAAATTAGAACACTCCCTAACACCATACAAAAAAATAAACTCAAAATGGATTAAAGACCTAAATGTAAGGCCAGACACCATCAAACTCTTAGAGGAAAACATAGGCAGAACACTCTATGACATAAATCACAGCAAGATCCTTTCTGACCCACCTTGTAGAGAAATGGAAAAAAAAACAAAAATAAACAGATGGGACCTAATGAAATTTAAAACTTTTGCACAGCAAAGGAAACCATAAAGAAGACAAAAAGACAACCCTCAGAATGGAGAAAATATCTGCAAATGAAACAACTGACAAAGGAGTAATCTCCAAAATTTACAAGCAGCTCATGCAGCTCAATATCAAAAAAACAAGCAACCCAATCCAAAAATGGGCAGAAGACCTAAATAGACATTTCTGCAAAGAAGATATACAGATTGCCAACATACACATGAAAGCATGCTCAACATCATTAATCATTAGAGAAATGCAAATGAAAACTACAATGAAATATCACCTCACACTGGTGAAAATGGCCATCATCAAAAAATGTACAAACAATAAATGCGGAGAGGGTATGGAGAAAAGGGAACCCTCTTGCAGTGTTGGTGGGAATAAAAATTGATACAGCCACAGCCACTATGGAGAACAGTACGGACGTTCCTTAAAAAACTAAAAATAGAACTACCATACAACCCAGCAATCCCACTACTGGACATATAACCTGAGAAATCCATAATTCAAAAAGAGTCATGTACCGAAATGTTCATTGCAGCTCTATTTACAATAGCCAGGACATGGAATTAACCTAAGTGTCCATCAACAGATGAATGGACAAAGAAGATATGACACATATATACAATGGAATATTACTCAGCCATAAAAAGGAACAAAACTGAGTTTCGTTTGTAGTGAGGTGGATGGACCTAGAGACTGTCATACAGAGTGAAGAAAGTCAGAAAGAGAAAAACAAATACCGTATGCTAATACATATATTTGGAATCTAAAAAAAAAACAAATGGACTTGAGGATATGGGGAGGGGGAAAGGTAATCTGGGAGAAAGTGAGAGAGTGGCATGTACATATACTACATACACTACCAAACGTAAAACAGATAGCTAGCGGGAAGCAGCCGCATAGCACAGGGAGATTAGTTTGGTGCTTTGTGACCACCTAGAGGGGTGGGATAGGGAGGGTGGGAGGGAGGGAGATATAAGAGGAAAGAGATACGGGGATATATGTATATGTATAGCTGATTCACTTTGTTATAAAGCAGAAACTAACACACCATTGTAAATCAATTATACTCCAATAAAGATGTTAAAAAAATAAAAAGGGGCTTCCCTGGTGGCGCAGTGGTTGAGAGTCCGCCTGCCGATGCAGGGGACACGGGTTCGTGCCCCGGTCCGGGAGGATCCCACATGCTGCGGAGCGGCTGGGCCCGTGAGCCATGGCCATTAAGCATTTGCGTCCGGAGCCTGTGCTCCACAACGGGAGAGGTCACAACAGTGAGAGGCCCGTGTACCGCAAAAAAAAATAAAAATAAAAATATAAAAAGAAAAACGATAATTCAATACAATACTAACGTACATAATAACTAACATTTGTTGAGAGTCTGCATATGCTAGAAATGATTCAAAGTGCTTTGTATATTGCAGCGGTCAATTTTACGTGTCAACTTGGTTGGGCCACAGTGCCTACATATGTGATCAAACATTATTCTGGATGTTTCTGTGAGGATGTTTTATGATAGGATGAACACTTAAATTGCTGGACTTTGAGTAAAGCAGGCTTCCCTCCATTAATGTGGGTGGGTCTCATCCAACCAGATGAACGTCTGAATACAACAAAAGACTGACCTCCCCAGAGCAAGAGGGAATTCAGTCAGCAGATGTCCTTTGGACTTGAACTGTAACACTGGCTCTTCCTTGGGTCTCCAGCATGATGGTTTTTGGACAGGTCTGTGGCACTGACTTTTCCCTGGATATCCAGCCAGATGGCCCACCCTACAGATGTTGGACTTGCCAGCCTCTATAATCACATGAGCCAATTCCTTAAAATAAAATATATTTCTCCTCTGTCTCTCTCTTTCTGTATGTCTGGGGAACTGTGACGCACATATATGTATAGAGTCACTTTTTTCATTACAACAATCCCAACGGGTAGGTATATTTTTGCCATTTTCATTTTACAGATAAGTACACTGTGTCTGGGAAGCTTAAACATCTTGCCCAACATCACTCAATCAGTTGGTGGCAGGATGGGGCTTCAAACATCATTGCCCACAGTTTTAAAAATGGAAAATACTTTTTAAGATCAATGAAACTAACTTAAAAATTATTTTATTTCTCTCTTGAGAAAAAAGAACAAAGCTAGAGATGTCATGCTTTCTGACTTCAGACTATACTACAAAGCTACAGTAGTCAAACTGTATGGTACTGCCATAAACACAAACTATAGATCAGAGGAACAGAATAGAAAGCCCAGAAACAAACCCACACACCCATGGTCAATTAATCTATGACAATAGAAGCAACAATATACAATGGAGAAAAGACAGTCTATTCAATAAGTGGTGCTGGGAAAACTGGACAGGTACGTGTGAAAGAATGAAATTAGAACATTTTCTCACAGCATATACAGAAATAAACTCAAAATGGATTAAAGACCTAAGTGTAAGACCAGATACAATAAAGCTCCCAGAAGAGACCATAGGTGGTACAGTCTTTGACATAAATCATGGCAATATTTTTTAGGATATGTCTCCTAAGGCAAAAGAAACAAAAGCAAAAATAAACAAATAGGACCTAATAAAGTTAAAATCTTTTGCACAGCAAAGGAAATCATCAACAAAGTGAGAAGACAAGGTACTGAATGGGAGAAAATATTTGCAAATGATATTGACTAATAAGAGGTTAATATCCAAAACACATAAACATCTCATATAGGTCAATGTAAAAAAACCCCCCAAACAATCCAATTTAGAAATGGGCAGAAGATCTGAATAGACATTTTTCCAAAGAAGACATACAGATGGCCAACAGGCACAAACATGAAAAGATACTCAATGTTGCTTATCATCATAGAAATGCATATCAAAACCACAAGGAGATATCACCTCACACCTGTCAAAATAGCTACCATAAAGAAGTCTACAAATAACAAATGTTGGCAAGGATGGAGAAAAGGGAACCCTAATACTCTATTGGTGGGAATGTAAATTGGTGCAGCCACTATGGAAAACAGTATGAAGGTTCCTCAAAAAACTAAAAATAAAACTGCAATATGATCCAGCAATTCCACTGCTGAGTATATTTCCGAAGAAAACAAAAACACTAGCTCGAAAAGATACATGCACCCCAATGTTTATAGCAGCATTATTTATAATAGCCAAGATCTGAAAGCTACCTAAGTGTCCATCAACAGATGATAAAAAAGATGTGATACACATATATAGGATTATTACTCAGCCATAAAAAAGAATGAAATTTTGCCATTTGCAGCAACGTGGATGGACCTAGAGGATATTACGCTTAGTGAAATAAGTTAGAGAAAAAAATAGTCTATGTTATCACCTATATGTGGAATCTAAAAAAATAACACAAACGAATGTATATATCAAAACAGAAAGAGACTCACAGATATTGAGAACAAACTAGTGGTTGCCAGTGGGGAGAGGGAAATGGTGGGCAAGAAAGGGGTATGGGATTAACAGATGCAAACTATATTTATTAAAAAAAAAAGCAAAAAGGATATATTATACAGCACAGGGAAACATAGCCATTATTTTGTAATAACTTTAAATGGAGTATAATCTATAAAAATTTATGTTATACACCTGAAACTAATATAATATTGTAAATCAACTATACCAAAATAGAATTTGTAAAAATTATTTTGTTTCTTTAAAAACAAAATAATACACTGTAGCTCCTTATTTGGGTTTGATACCTTTTTAGGAAAATCAAAATACTGCAGAAGGTAAGTTCTTAAAGTGGTTATCAAAAAGCAAATACAAATGAATTATTTGCCTTTCTCACTCCCATTCCCTCATGAATGTACAATTGAGGTTTTCAGTAGCTACATGATATATGATGTCAGTGCTCTGATGTTAACAAGTAGTATGTTTATTTTTGCTAATTTTGAGTATTTAGAAATATTTAGAAACTTCTCAAGTTTAACTTTTAATTTAGTAAATACTTATTGATATAATCCTCATAAACAAAAGCCCTTTGGTGTACTAAATAATTAATGAATTTAAAAGAGATTCCAAGGCCAAGAAGTTTGAGAACTGCTGTTTTAGAGACATTACAAAAAGTAAGACACTTTTGTTAAGTGAATACTGTTATTTACAGTTTGGCAGAGGCATTTTTACAGTTTTTACAGGGTTCTTCAATTCTTCTTACAGTCAACTCTAAGCAAGAGAGGGAAAAAATAAACCTAAAATGAATCTTCACAAATATCTTCAATGCTATTTTCAATTTTTAATGTTTTTACTTGGCCACAATCAGAATAATTTTAGGCCCCGGGTCTATAGTTCAGTCATAATTTTTCCAATTTTATCCAATTCCCATCAGGTAAATGTTAGCTTATCTTTTTACAATGGTGAATAAAAGAATAACAAAACATAGCCCCATCTTTCTCAAACGTCAAATAGCGGACATTAGCAGGAGAGGCCACTGAAGGTGTATGTGGTGGAGAAGAGATCTGCATGCTGGCACTTGGGTGCATGGTGACCCTGCACTTTTTGGTCCAGCCTCCTGTGGGCTGCCTTGGGGGCGTCCATATCCCCTGGGATATTCTCCCAAGGGTGGAACAACAGCCATAACAACTGAACATCACTTTGCTGAGCATTGCAGAGGAGCAGCAGCAAAGCTGAGGCAGAGTGTTCTTAGACCAGTGACCTTCTCTGGAGATGCAGCTTGGCTCGGCTCCAGGGGCAGAAACAAGGAGTTCAGAAGGCTCATCTTCCTTGTCTATATTTGATAAATGTGTGCTCTCCCGTACACCAGGGAAAATGCAGCGTAGAGTCCTTGCCTCAGTGTTATTAGATGAGTCAGTGAGATGGAACAAAGGAATCTTGACTTGACTCCTTTCTCTCACCACTGTTTGTGGAGAGTGTTGTTCTGTTGAAATCTGGTGGTTAAAACTCCACATTTCCACTGCAGGGAGCCCGGTTCCATCCCTGGTTGGGGAACTAAGATTCCACATGCCACCCTGTGCGGCCAAAAAAAAAAAAAGAATCGACAACACCATCGCTCCTTGTGTTTGTATAGAATGTCACAGTTTATAAAGCACTTTCACATTCATTATCTCCCACGGACACTGTGAAGTAAACCAAGCAGGTATTGTTATCCTTTTTTATGGATCAGAAAACTGAGAATCCAGAGGGTCAAGCAATTTACCCAAGGTCACAGGTAGTAAGAGCCTTGCCACGTCTGGAAGCCAGCTCATCTGATTTCAATCCCACATCAGGTCCACTGACTATGCAGATAGTACACCTTGCTGGTTTCCTCATTATACCTGGAATTGCCTAACCGCAGGCATGTTTTGGCACAAGTGTATTTGGAAAGAAGGTAGAGAGACAAAAAGAAAAAAGTGGAGATTGAAAAGGAAAAGAAAAAATAATCACAGGGAAATGCACATCCTTTTATAAAATTTGTGACTATCCTCATTCCTTAACTAATAATGCAAAGAAAGTCTGAGGTCGTCACTGTCAACTTCCAGAGATTAAAACACATTTTTTACATGCACCGAAGTAATCATTTGAAATAGTAATGAAAACACCTGTTGATACAAGTTTTCCTTTATGGGTGTCAGTGGCCAAAATGAATCAGGGTGCTTCGGAGGTTCCAAGATTAAGATAGGAGTCCTTTGGCATTCGCCAGGATGTTCTCTTGAGGTCTACTAGCATGTAGAGGCGGAGGCTTTGGTTTCACAGCTCGTGCTGAATGCAGAATGGCCTTCTGCAGGATGTGCTAGAGTTTCTTTAGCCATTAATTACTTTTACAGCTGCAGCTCTAAAAATGGAAAGGATAAAAATTGCACTGCTTGTTCCACTGAAAGTGCAAAGGGGACCAGCAGAAAGAAATCCACAGACTCTGCCTTGCAAATGAATCAAACTTTTCCTTGAATGTATTTTTGATGATTTGAAAATCACTTGTAAGAGAGTGTTTACAAATAACAAAATATGAATAAAAGAAAGTTCAAAGTCATTGATGAGGCAGGAAGTGAAAAACTGATGGCCCAGTGAGTGTGAGGACTTGTAGACATGGCATCTGGAATGCTTTTTTTGCTGAGGCATATGACCATGCTCTGTCTCGGTAGAATGAGAGTTCACAATAAATTAAATTAAAAGGTACTTTATAGAAAACTAAAAATACATTTCATCTTCACTTTGTTTTATAGGTTGAGATGGGTACTTGCTACACACACAAAGGCTTGACTATCCACCCGGAACACTGTTACATTACAGCTGTATACAGTCATCTTTGTTAGTTATTTCTACCTTATTTCCAATTCTCTGTCTTCTAGTCTCTTCTCCATTTAGCACCAGCTTTTGACAGCTGCAGTTTCAGGGCAGATCTCTCATTCTTCCCTCGGAGGGACATTTATTTGCATAACCACTGCAGCTTCCAATTACTCCACTGAATAAGTGCCACTTAGGATCCTCGTAAGCCTGTTGTTATTGCTATTCCAAAGTAGTAGCAACTTTGAACGCCAGATTTGAAAAATGTGTTTGAAACTAGGCAAGACGTTTTAGAAGAAATTAAATGTGAATACCTACTCTTCCAACAATTCCCTTGTGAGGGTTTTTCAAATGATGAGTTGATTAATGATAACATGAAAATCATCAACCGAAGCAATCTCCATACTTTGGAGATGCTGTCTTTAAATTACTGACCCCTATACGCTCTGATTTCTGATTTACATGGTCTTTTTAAAATTTCTTTAATTGGGCATATAGTAATTGTTTTATATAGTCAGACCTCTTCATGGGGTAGGTCATACACTGACATTCTGTTCGTAAGTGTACACCTTGAAACTACTTTATGTTTACATCTGGGCTAAAAAGATAAATTATTGGATGGGGTGCAAGATTTTCTAAATCATATCAAATTCTCTTTCATAGGAAATATGTTACATCCATGTTCTAGTACATTAATGTGTGGTGATAGTCTTCCTCACACACACGTCTGAAATAAAACCACTGCAACATTCTTATTTGACAGGTAAACTATAGCAATAAATAAGCCATTATATAAAAAAGAATGTCAGACTTTTCCTTTCAGTTAGAAGATTTTTTTCCAAATGAATTTAGAACCAACGATCATATTCCGTTATTAATAGTGGCTAAGAGTATGGGCTCTGAGGAGACAGACAAGGGATACACTATTGGCTTGTCACTTTTGGCTCCTTTGACCTTGAGGAAGTTCCTATACTCCTCTAAGCCTCAGCCTTCTCACTTGTAAAATGCAGTAATAGTAGTGCCTATCTCATAACGTTGCTGTGGGCATTAAACAGATGATTTATATAAGAAGTTCAGCACAGAGGTAGGTACATAACAAGAGTTCATTAAGGGAGAGCTACCATTTTTCTCTCCAGAACCCCTTTTTGTGCTTCCCCTTACAGAGAGGTGGCAGAGAGTACAGCATGTTAATTCTGCCCCATAATAAGCCTATATATGAATATGTATTTGGGAAATGGGGGATAAGAAAAATAATAATATCAGGATCATTTAGCTGAAAGGGTAAGCAGCTAATGGGGATTTAAACAGCAATGTTTACACTGACGATAACAGAAGAGGAAGTTTAAACTGAAGAATATAAAATTTAGGTTCAGATTAAATAATTCATTAACCACAGCTTCTCAGTTACCTATTTTTGTTGTTGTTGCTGTTGCTGTTTGTTGATTTATTTGCTTTTCTTTTAGTAGTTCTCCTTATTATCTAGCCGTAAAATCAGAGTCATTATTTTTACTTCCCACTCCAATCAGTCAATGTTTCCTTGTTCACATCCATCGGTTCCTTTCTTTTTTTTTTTGCGGTACGCGGGCCTCTCACTGTTGTGGCCTCTCCCGTTGCGGAGCACAGGCTCTGGATGCGCAGGCTCAGCGGCCATGGCTCACGGGCCCAGCCGCTCCGCGGCATATGGGATCCTCCCAGACCGGGGCACGAACCCGTATCCCCTGCATCAGCAGGCGGACTCTCAACCACTGCGCCACCAGGGAGGCCCCATCGGTTCCTTTTAATTCCCATCTTACCTCCCAGGCTGAGTTTCCATCCTGTCACCCCTAGATTAATGTAATACCCTCTTAGACATTCTCTCAGGCTTTAAATATCTTCCTCCTTCTATTAAAACCTGCATTCTGCTATCAGATTAATTTTCCTCAAATACCACTTTGTTTCATCTCTCTGACTTCAGACTGCCTACATGGTAAGATTGGAATTCCTTGGTTTAGCTTTCAAGACTCTGTACAACTTTAACCCCCCCCCCCTTTTTAGCTTCTTTTGCCCCGTCCCCCCATCCCCTCTAACCCACCCAAGTAAGAGGGAAGTGGTACAGTATGAAACTGAGAACGTAGACGCCAGAGCACGCTACCTACGAGTGAACTCCAGCTCCACCACCGAACAGTTTTAAACTACAAATTCAGATATTCTGAATTGTGGAACAAGCAACACATGTACCTGCTGAAGGTGGAAATGAGGGCTTTATCCATTGGTAAGTGTCCTACTTAAACCTGCCAAATGGGCAACTAACCTAATTTCCATGTTTAAAGTAATCCTCTAGATGGAGATTGCAAAAGTTCCAATTCTAGAGAGACAGAGGATGGCTGGCAGCCAGAGGTGGGATTTAGGGCATCAGCAATGAGAATCTTTCATGAGTCCCTTTGCCAGATTCAGGAGGTCTGCAGAGTCAGTGGAGGAGGGGTGCTGGGATGGAGGAAGCTAGAGATGGCAGGGCTGGGAGAGTAAGCTCGCTAGAGGGCGAAGAGTCTGCCTGTCCCTTCTGTACTCCTTTCTCCCCACTGCCAGACAGAAATGAAAATTTCAGTGTCCCAGGGGTCTGGACTGCTACCAACTCAGGCGCCTGAAGTGCTGAGAACCATCTGGTAGGTGTTGCTGTCACAGGTCCAGAGAGCCATCCCGTTTGGGTCTGGGCCTTACTCAGCAGACACTGAGGGCAACAGCTCCCTGGCCAGTTTCTTAGAACCTGTGGGAGAACAGCTCTCCACGACTCCCTTGAAGCCCAAGACCTCAACAGTTCCCAGCTTTCGTCAGCCCCACCGTGATTTGCTCATGAATGGGCTTTGGGAGTGGTGTTTAGACCATAACCTGCCCAGAATCCCCTATATTTCCTAGATGACATCTATTATTACATTTTTATATCAAACGTTCTTTGGAATAATAAAAATAACATTTTTGAGCTCCTACTATATTTAGAACCTAACCATATCGCCTCTAACCTTCACACTCATTAGCAGCTTCTCTTCATCAATGAAGAAACGGAGACGCGTTTAGCTTAAGTGGCAGAACCAGGATCCTAACCCACACCTTTCTGCCTCCACAGCAAGAAGCCTTGCAGCCTTCTTCACACGGATCTCTTGATCTCTTACCTTCTCATTTGTTTCCCACAGCTCTGACCTGCCTCTCATCCCCAGCCAAGTCTGAACACGAATTCTGGCTCTGAGCTGAGGCACACTTCATGTAACTTCCTACGGCTCCTTCTCCACCCTCTTTTAGCATATGATGGGCTGAGAGGATGTGAAATGTAAACTTTACAGTTCCTGTGCTATTCCTCATAAAGATTTAAAAGAAAATACAGAAAGCAAAGCAAAGCAAAGCTAATAACTCCAGGTTGTGTCTGTTAGTTACAACACGATAAAGGGCAGAGTCAGTCCTACCATATAGCAAAAGTTACATTTAGAAGATAAATGCAAGATATTTAGAAAGCGCCTCATAAAAAATTTATGCTGTACTATTATGGTCTTCAAGCCAAGGAGTCGGCGTGTCAACAAATCTTTACAGGGAAGCTATTATGTGACAAGCACGGAAGGCTGCAATACGTCTGCCTTGATTTATGAGTTTCATCTTTCCTATTGAGTTTCTCATAAACTTTTCAATATTCCTATATTCAGGTTAAAGATTCTAAAATTTTGAGTAAATTATGTTAAAGGACATACTAGCATACTAGTGAATACTTTTTTAAGACTGTGTTTTATTCATTCTATTCATTTTTATGACTTTTTTGCAGGAAAGATGAAACACTTTTTCATATGCAATGACACTCTTATAACTTATAATTTGGTTAATAACTACAGTTTAGAAATTTATTTTTTACTTCAAGAGCTGATATTTGAAGGCTGGATCAAATTGCTAATGACTTTTCTGCAGCTCTCTTTTCTCCAGATCTACTTAACTGACGCTCTATTTAAGAAACAAACCAAAAACACCAACACTGGCTCTGTCACTAAAGTTTTATCAGACTGGCAATCCAGGTCATGGAAACACCTCATAATGAGTATCATTAAAAATATATATTATAATAATATCCTTTACCTGTTAGAAAATATTTCATTAGCAAGGAAATGTCTCATTTTTTTAAAGCTCGACTTTAACCACTTTATCCTCTTGATTTATGTCCCTTTGATGCCTAAATTATCTGCTTAGCTAATTTGGTCCTGTGTCAACACACACTGTGAAATCCCACTGAGCGGGGCCCTAACTGATGTTCTACTTGTCAAGTGGCCTTCTCCTTGGCTTCCCTTTTATCTTTTCTCATGCCCCCTTTCCCAGGGGAGTTATATGACTTTGTGTGAAGCACTCAGTTACAGAACAGAGCTACACCAAGACTGTATGCACAGACAAGTGGGTGACAGGTCCACCAGAGCTGAGGGGTCTTTGTAAAACTGAAGGACAACTGGCCTCTCAGTTGAAAAACAACAGAACTCTTGCACTGAAAACCAGGCAGCAATCCAGCTGTACCCGGTTGTTATTTTTTTTGGTATCCATTCTAAGAAGTTATCATTTTCATGAGAATGAGGTGCTTATTCCACCACAGAAAATTTAACTTTGGAAAGCATCTCTGTGTAGTTCTAATTTCTTCTAGGGCACTATTTTTCAGGCTTGTTTTTGTCTTTCATGTTTGGACATCTAAGTTCTCACTTTTTGAGGCTTCTGCTTCCTCGGTACTCTATCCTAGTTATGCTAGCACTCTATAATGAAAGCAAAAGCTGAAATGGAAGTTAATTCACACCCAAATCTATTTCCCTCATTTAACAACTTTTCTTTTGCTATACCTATAAAATTGCTTCAATCACTACTTCATTTAGGAAATGCTAATTTTTTATACACTGCTGCTTCTTTTTGCTCTTCCTCCAGAAGAGTGAGCGATATAGTTCTAAAACAATATGGCTTACTGGTAGCACATCATTATAATTTTGTTAATAGCAATCCCTAATACATTGAACGTTACACAAAAAGTTAATAAAATATCTTTTTATGAGTACTGTTAATAAGGTAAGCTTATCAATAGCTTACTAGGATATTCAGTTTATATCATTTTTATATAATATCTTGAACATGAAATTATTTCTGTTTGATCCAATGACCTGATGAGAGGCTGAGCTTTGAGAATCAGAGGTTGGTTCACTCCTGTTAAGTAAAGCAATGCATTATTGATTTTGGAGTTCAACCAAACTGACATTTTCATGACCATTACTGACCAAATGCTTGTGTTCCCCCACCTCAATTCATATATTGAAGCCTTAACCCCCAGTTTGGGAGTATTTGGAGATCGAGACTCATAAGGAAAGAATTAAGTTTAAATGAGGTTGTAAGACTGGGGCCTTGATCCAATAGGACTAGGGTTTTATAAGAAGAGCCACCAGAGAGCTCACACTCTTTGCTCTCTCCCCATACACATGCAACAAAGGAAGGCCATGTGAGCACCTGTGAGAAGGCTGCCATCTGGCATCCCAAGGGGAGAGGACTTACCAGACACCAATCCCGCTACCACCTTGATCTTGGACTTTCACTCTCCAGAACTAGGAAAAAATAAATTTTTGTTGTTTAAAACACTTAGTCTATGATATTTTGTTATTGTAGCCCAAGAAAACTAATACAATGATGAACCTATTTTCTTGAAAAACGTTCAGCTAGTTATTCGTAAATTGGGCAATGCACAGAATAAAGATAATACAACTTTAAGTTTTCCAAAATAAATTTCTATATTGGGGTATTCAAAACTGTGATCACTTTTTGCTTCGGGTTTTTATCTGTGAAATACCACTGTAAAATGAACATGACAATTGAAATCTCATTAAAACCAACTTAAAACTTATCTAGGAATATCTCAGCAATGACATTCAAGTTCTGGCATAGTTTTTAACTTCCAGATAAGGTGTAGCAAGACTGTTCATTATCATATATAGATCTGTAGAAATTGCTAAGAAATTGAAAGTAAAGAAAAAACGCTCATAAGTTCTAGACAGTTTATAAACAAGAAACTTGCTTTCTGATATTTATTAAATTATTTATAGTTAAGCAATATTAACTATATACTTCCATAGTTAAGCAATATAGTTATATGATTAGGTCAATAAAATTGAGCAAATTAAGTAACAATTGCACTTGCAGTATGATTTGTACCTAAGAGACATCGAACAAAACTTGCAAGAGTAATGATTTTTTTGTTTGATATGAAAACATTAAATTATTTGGTTGTTATAAAACTCAGAACTGTATCAATCTTTAGCATCTTATGCAATAAAGAACTAATTTTTTCCCACTGTTTTCCACCGAAGAATGAAGAAATATAATTTTCCTAAGGTCACAAAATACTGTCTTTGAGGAATTAACATTTAGTAATTATGTATTTTATCTCTGGACTTTTTCTTGAGTCAGAAAATAAGGATTAATTTTGTACTTAATTAGTGGAGAAACAAGCCTAAAAAATTGTAGATGAGGGACTTCTGTTGTGGCGCAGTTAACGGTTAAGAATCCTCCTGCCAATGCAGGGGACATGGGTTCGAGCCCTGGACCAGGAAGATCCCACATGCCACGGAGCAACTAAGCCCATGTACCACACTACTGAACCTGCTCTCTAGAGCCCGTGGGCCACAACTACTGAGCCCATGTGCCACAACTACTGAAGCCCACGCGCCTAGAGCCCATGCTCCGCAACAAAGAGAAGCCACCGCAATGAGAAGCCTGTGCACTGCAATGGAGAGTAGCCCCGCGCACCGCAACGAAGAGTAGCCCCGCTCACCGCAACTAGAGAAAGCCGGAGCGCAGCAACAAAGACCCAAAGCAGCGAAAAATAAATAAATAAATAAATAAATAAGTATTAAATAAATGGTAGATGAAATTTTCAATCAAATTGTAAATAATTGTAATCCAACCAATAAAAACTAGTTCATTGCCATACTGAGCAAAAGTATCAAATCAATATGGTATTTGTTCTACACCAGCAGATGGACTGGAGCCAATGTGACCAAAAAGTGACAATGCTGTCACAAAGTAACTATACCTGGAAATAGTATACTGCCAAATTCAAACTAATTCCTGGTACTAGAAGAGACCTTGATAAAGTGCCATTTCCACCTCCAACCAGTTTAATTTGTACTCTCATAACAATACACTCTCAGGCATATCTTTGCTTTTTCTTCATGATATTTGTCATATTTGCAATTAAAGAATCATTTGTATAATGCCTTGTGTGAAAAGAGGCTCTAAACTCCACTGGTGTGGGGTTACATCTGTCTTGTTCACAGCTGTGTCGCCAGTGCTTGCAGCAGTAAGCTCTCAGTAACTATTTGTCAGATTAATGAACAAATGGAAGGGAGAAGATAGGAGTATCTATAGCTTAGTGGATCTATAGATGAATGCAATACCGCCAAATAAAGTTGTCAAAATGACACACAACAGAAAGAAAACCACACTTCAAGGTCATTTGTACATCAGAAAGTGAAAAAAAACCTGAGGACTTTTGGAAAATGATTCATTCTATTTCCTAATGGAAATCTCCCACCTAGTAAATTCAATCTATTTTTTTTTTAAATAGCAAATACCTAGTTCATACTAAGTTTGGTCAGGAGGCAATCTGTAAGAATATTCTCCATATTACTTTATGGAGTAGCTTCAGGGTTTACAAGTATTTCTAACTAATTTAAATGAACGAATCAGGAATTTTTGAAAACTCAACACTGTAGCTCGAAAAATCATGGCATACTGAAAGGCTTATGAGAGAACATAAAGCCAGGATTTAAATAGTTTCTTACTCACTAGATTATTAGTGAACTTGATTCTTTGTGAAAGATGTTATTCTTCGTTATTGAGAGAATTTTCTGAATGAAAGCAGTCAAATCATGGAAGTGTGTTCTAAAGGCTTAAATTATGTCTCAGTGTGGATAATAGAGTTATGTGTTTTAAAGAAAAATTCAATGCAACTATTCAAAGGCATCTTGTAAGAACAGAGATTGAGGGGACATTATGTGCTTCATAATAAATATGCGTGTGTTTTCCTTCTCATCCTGTTTCTCTTTTTGTTTCCTAAATTTGCTTTTTGTTTTGTTCCGTTCTTTTAAAAATTCAGATTTTTTTTTTATTTCTCTCACTATCTTTTATTGAAGTATAGCAGTTTTTGTTTATTGTCCTAGGAGTTGATTTCATTCATTGATTAACTAAGAATGGTAAGGTCATCCAGCAGATGTTATGGGCATTATTAGTGATTATTAGGTTCAACAGATTAACAGCCCCTCATAAACTAGTGGTCACTGAAACTGTAGCCCAGGGAAGCAGCACGTGAAGATGGGCTCTGAGTCTGCTTCTGGGTGTCAAACATAACCATGGCAAGAGGAATCTTAGTATGCATAAAGCTGCCTAACTAATGAGAATTCATGCTAGATAATCCCGCCAGGTTTGCTTAGCTTGTTTGCAAATGATGGACATATTTCCTAAATTAGAATTTCAGCCTGGTAGGAGACAGTTTAACCTGGTGCACAGGTGAACTTGAACAGTTATTGTGCAGATGCATTCTCTGGATCATTTTGACTTTTCTGATCTTAGTAACTTCCCTTATTCTGGAATACTTAGTCAATCACAAGAACTCAGGGAGAGCTGTTAAGAGGTCCTGAAACAAACAAGGGCATGAGAATAGTAACTGTTTAGCAGGGCCTGGACAGGAAATTTTGACTTAGAAAGGCAGGAAACAGATGCTGAAGATAGTTCATGACTTAAAAAAAAAAACAACTGTGTATGCGACCATAATAAAAACTAATTTAGTCTCAAATTAAGCAAAATTTGAGCACTTATTATATGATGAACCTCACAGAAATATAGTCACATACAGTAAAATGACAAAGATTAAATGAAATGCCTATTCATTGTGATAAGTTTTGACAATTGTATATAACCATCAAACTCAAATTTCTATTGAGTCTATAATCCTATCTATAATCCCAGAATGTCCTCTCATGCCTTTTCCCAATCAACCTCTATGCCCTCTACCCACAGGTACCACTATTCTGATATCTTCAATCATAGATTAATTAGCAGAATCACACAGTATGTACTCTTTTGCTCTGGCTTCTTTGACTCAGCATAGTTTTTTGAAGTTTATTCATGTCGTTGTTAGTATCAGGAGCTAGTTCTTGTAATTGATGAGTTACATCAATATATTGTATGAATACACCACAGTTCCTTTATCCATTCTCCTGTACATGGATATTTGACTTGTTTCTAGTTTCTGTTTATTTATGAATAAATTTGCTTGGAACATTTTTGTAAGAGTCATTTTATGTATATGCGAAAAATACTTCTCTTGGATAAATGCCTAAGTGTAGGACTGCTGGTCCTATGGTAGGGTATATGAGAAACTGCTAGACAGATTTGCAAAGTTGTTATATACCATTTTACAAGTCCTATCAGCAATGTATGGCAATTTCATTTGCTTCATATCTCCTGCAACATTTGGTATTGTCAGTCTTTTTAATTTTGCCATTTTAGTGGATTTGTAGTCCTATATCATTATCATTTTAATTTACACTTCACTGATGATTAATAGGACTGATCACTTTTTAATGTGCTTATAAATTGTTCTGCATATCTTTATGAAGTATCCATTCAAGTCATTTACTTATTTTTATTGCCTTGCCTTATTATTGAGTTGTAGGAGTGTTTGTAGGTTTTTAATAAAAGTCCGTTGGGTTGCAAATATTTCCCCCAATCTGTGGCTTTCATATTTATTTTCTAAATGTTAGCTTTGATAAGCAGAAGTTTTAAATTTTGATCAAGTCCACTTTACCAAATTTTCCTCTTATGATTAGAACATTTTGTGCTCTATGAAAATTTTCTCTCTCCAAGGGTTGCAAAAAAAATCCTCTGTTTCTTCAAGAAGTTTTAGAATTTTATCCTTTACATTTTGGACTATGATCTATCTTGAATTAATTTTCATGGGTGGTGTGTGGTATGGTTTGAGGTATTTTTGTTTTCATATAAGTTGTTATCTTTTGCAAAACCATTTGGTAAAAAGACTTTCTTTACCCTATTAAGTAATGTTGGTACTTTGGTTTAAAAAAGAAAAATCAAGTGACTATGTAAATGTGGATCTGCTTCTGGATTCAATATTTGCTTTCATCTATGTATAAGTCTCTGTTTATGCAATATAACACAATCTCGATTATAGTAACTTTTGAAACCAAATTGTATAAATACTCCAAAGTATTATTTTATTTCAAGATTGTTTTGGGTATTCTGAGTAGTTTATATTTCCACATAAATTTTAGAATCATCTTGTCAACCTCTATCAAAAAAAAAAGAAAGAACCCTGCTGAGATTTAGTTTGGGAACTTTGAATTTACAGATAAATTTAGACACAATTCACATCTTAAAAATACTAAGTCTTTCTCTTCATGAACATGGTATATATTTCTATTTATTTAGGTCTTTTTTATTTTTCCAGCAATATTTTTAGTTTCAGTGTAACAGATCTTACACCTATTATTCTTAAGCATGTTATTTTATTTGATGCTATTATAAATAGTATTATGTATTTTATTTTCCAATTGTTCTTTGCTAGTATATAGAAACGAAATTGACATTTTTATATTGACCTTGTATCGGCAACATTGCTTAAATCACTTGTGTCAGGTGTATTTTTTTAGATTATTTTGTGTTTTCTACACACTTGATCATGCTACCTGTGAATAAAGATAGCTTTACTTCTTTCTTTTTAATATTAGAAATTAGAATACTTCTTTTCTGTCTTTTCTTTTTTGCTCATCTTATAGAACTGACTGAAACTTTTAGTAGAATGTTGAATTTACTGAACAAAGAACACATTCTTGCCTACTTCCTAATACTTAGGGAAAGTTCTGTGTGAAAGAGATGGATAGATATATATTGATACATGGGCTGTGGTTAATGGCTTGGTTGATCATCAGTGAAAAGGAATGTGATTGGAAAATTGATAATAGTGAGGTCTGGGAAGAGTTATGTGGATAGACCGTGGGCATAGATCACGAGGATAGTTCAATCCCACATCAATGCTCACAAAAGAGCTGTTGATTTGTAAACTGGCCCCTGGACACAGAAAGCAAGGAGAGACCAAAGAAAGAAGCAGACCACTCCAGGTTGGGAGGTGGTAGTTTTAATCAACAAGGGAACTTACTTAGGAGATTCATCTCTGCACCCACCTGCCATAACCTTAAAAGTTTACCTAGAGGCCTTAACCAGGTTCAGTCATGTAAACTTTCCAGATGGGCTCAATGACACATTTATCGAGAGACTGTGTCCTTGGGACACCTTCTAGCACAGGGAAGGCAAGCAGAATGCACATTCTAAGGACGGGGAAGGAGTGAGGAGCTGCAGACTGTCTGGGTCCAGCTTGCAGCAGGTCAACTGGTGGTCACAACCTCTCATGACCTCCTCCCACAAGAGCCACTTGAACAGCAGAGGAGGACATGATGATCCACTCTGTGGGCATGAGTGAAACTGTTTTTGCAGCTACCCCTGTCTTTGTCCAGTGGACTCATAAACAAAGTGACAGTGGGCAGCAGGGAAAGAGGTTTTGCACAGGCTAAGCTATGTACACTTCCATGCATAAAGGCTGATGTGACAACAGCTACTGCTGAGCGCCCAATCTGCTGTCAAAGATTAACACTGAGTCCCAATATGATACCATTTCCAGGAGGATCAGTCCAGCTACAGGGTAGTAAGTAGATTATATTATTTCCATCCTAGAAGGTGGACACTTTGTTCTCACTGGAAGAGGAATTTACTATGGATACAGATTTGCCTTCCCTTCCTGCGATGCTTCTGCCAAATCACCCTCCGTGGACTTACGGAATGCCTTATTCCCATCGTGACATTCCACACAGCATAGCTTCTGACCCAGGAAATCATTCTACAGATGAGGAAGGGCAGCACTAGGTTGGTGTGCATGGAATTCATTTGTATTATTATCTTGTCCATCACTCTGAAGCAGCTGACCTGACAGAATGGCCTTTTGAAGACTGGCATCCATGCCAGATGGATGACAACACCTTGAAGGGCTGGAGTAATGTCATCCAGGATGGGGTATACAGTCTGGATCAGTGTTCGGTTTATGGTGCTTTTCCTCTCATAGCCAGGACTCACAGGTCCGGGAATCAGAAGAGAAGTAGGAGTGGCTCATGTCACTATTAACTGCTAATGAGTCACCAACAAAAATATTGCTTCTCATCTCCACAAACTTGGCTCTTCTGGTTTAAAGGTCTTAGCTCTCAAGAAAAGTATGATTCCACTGGGGGACACGAAAATGGTTCCATTAAATGGGAATTTGACACTGTCATTTAGCCATGTAAAAATACTCATGGTAGTGAACCAGTGAGTAGAGAAGAAGGATTTTAATCTGGCTGGACTGATTGATTCTATCAATAGGATATGAATTTTCCACTGCATTAGGAGGGTAAGGAGGAGTGTGTCCGTAATCCATAAAATCTCTCAGGACACGTCTTAGTACTTCCATGCCCTGTGGTAAAGGTCAGTGAAAAACTATAGCAAAACTGCTAATGGTTTATACCCTTCAGGGGTGAAGAATTGGTTTATCCCACGAGGTGAAGAATTATGACCAGGCAAGGTGCAAAGAGGATATGGGTGGCAAAATGAAGCTTACAAATACTAAGTGAAAACATGTGACCAGTAGGAGAAATGAAGACTGTGATATTTGAGTATTTCTTTGTTATTTTTATATGAATAATTTGTATTTTTATTAACCAGCTATATTTTTTCTCCCCTCACCCTCCAACATATAAGATGTGTTAATAGTAGCTAAACTTATATCTCAGGATTTAAGTTAGAGTATATCAAAGAGCGAATGCAATTCAGCTAGAAGAGAAATGAACATTAACAAAAATTGAGTAAAGGGATTTTATATCTTCTTTTCAGGAGAGAGCCTGATTTTATTTGTGTATCAGATATTTTTATGTTATGGAGAAAGATGTTTTTACTATTACATTTGTTTGGAAATTAAGTATGGTTAAAAGAGGTATATATGGGTGCCAAGTTGTGAAGGGATGGACTGTGGTAGTTTTGTTTTGTGTCTATTTAGCTAAACTGGAACCATTTCTCAGAATTACATTCACTGTATCATTTGCCACAACAGAGATATGCGTGAGGTTAGGAAGGTGGAAAAGAGGCAACAGCCAGTTTTCAAACACTGAAGGCTGGCATAGGGCAAGGCATGTTGCAGCTCGTGTGTGCAGTTACTGATCTGCTGGTCCACCTTACTGGTGTTGGGGAACAACAGGAGGGCTTATAGTTCTAACCAGAGCCGCTCTTTCAGATCCTGTGAATCCCAGGCCGGGTCATGTACATCTTCATAAAAAAAGTTGACAACTTAGCATTTAATTCACTCACATCATCAAAACTGAAGGGGATGAGATAAACACAGGTTTTATTTGTTCTAATGGGTTCTAGTTTTTCCTCATTGATTTCAATTTTCTGCCACAGGTTCCTTCAAGGTTCATCCTTGCTTTCTTCTACTTCATGTCTATATTTCCTTGCTGACTTCAGACCCAGTACCAGCACAGAGGCAACAGCCTTATGGAGACTGCTAACGAGCTCCCACAATGCATAAGGTCTAACCCTCAAAATAAATTTATGTATATCACTTATAGTAGTTCTTTTACCTGATTGGATCCCACTATGCCCTGG
Organism: Hyperoodon ampullatus; assembly: GCF_949752795.1. NCBI lineage: Eukaryota > Metazoa > Chordata > Mammalia > Artiodactyla > Ziphiidae > Hyperoodon > Hyperoodon ampullatus. The sequence goes on along the minus strand of NC_136925.1, from coordinate 62,032,006 downwards.
TATGGACTTCTTTGTGTTTATTCTGCTTGGAATTTGTTGAGCTTCTTGATCTGCTTGAAATTATACCATAAGTTATGGAAACTCCATTATTATTTTTCAACTGCTTTCCCATGCTTTAGTTTTGATAATTTCTATTGCTCTATCTTCAAGTTTACTGATAGCTTCTTCTGCAGTATCTAACATGAGGTTAGGCCCATTCAGTGAGTTTTTAATTTTTGATACTGTATTTTTTACCTCTAGTATCCCTTTATAGTTATCATTTCTCTGTTGAGATTTCATATTTCTCTTTTTAAAATCTTTTTTCCCTTTAAATTCTTGAGTATTTTTATAATAGCACTTGTAAAGGCATGGTCTACTAATTTCATCATCTGTGTCATTCCTGGGTCTGTTTTTATTGAATAATTTCTTATAATGGTTATGGGTCACATTTTCCTACTTCTTTGCATGTCTAGTAATTTTTTATTATACACTGGACATTATAGATGCTTTATTGTTGACTGAATTTTATTGTTTTCCTTAATAGAGTGTTGAGTTTTGTTCCTATACGCAGTTAAGTTACTTGCCGTAGAATGATTCTTTCAAGCTTTGTTGATAAATAGGTCAAGAGTAACATTTTTTCTAGGACTAGATTAGCCTTTTTGGAGTTTCTACTGCATCTGCACTGTTCATAAAGTCCTTTCATCTTGGCAGGTCAGCACACAAATATCTACCTGCTCTGTCTAGCTCTGGGAGACCAATTCTCTCCCCTTCAGTATTTGTTCTTTTCTAGCATTATACTTTGTCCCACTTCAGGGAGTTTCAACCTGCGTATACACCGCTTACTATTCAGCCAAAGATTCAAGGGGTCCCCTATGCAGATTTCTGGAACTGCTTCTCGGCACAGCTCACTTCCCTCAAGAATCTTGCCATACACATTCCAGCCACCTCACTGGCTGTGAGTTCTGACCTCTGTCTCCTCAGCTGAGGGAGACTGGGGTGCTCTGTTTGGGTTCCCTCTTTCCTGAGCCACAGTCTAGAAAGTGATGCCAGGCAGAAAGCCAGTAAAATTGCAGGGCTCATCTCATGTTTTTGCCCTTCATTCAGGGATCACAGTCTTGTGCTGCCTTTTGTTCAACATCTAAAAGAAGTGATTTCATATGTATTTTTCCAGTTTTATAGTTGCTCATGGCAGGAGGCCTACTGTGATACCAGTTCCTTCATCATGGCTAGAAGTAAAATTTATTTGCTTTACTCTTGTTTAATCCTTACAACAAACAAATCTATTTACATATATTATGCTTTTAGAGACTTACTATTAAACCAAATGGAATAAACTCCACAGCAAGCAGAATCACTTAAAATTTGTCTCTCATCCCCCTCTTCACCCCAAACTGCTGAGGGTTTGATCATCTTAAAAGCAGAATCATTTGAATGCTCAGATATTTGCATGTCAGTTTTTATTTTGTTGCTTTTGTTCGCTCAGTGGTTGTCAAAATTTACAGTGCACAAAAATGACTATACAAGTCAATGATCCCCTACTTAATGGGATATTTAAAGGTTGTTCTAGGATAGTTTTGACTCTAATGAATTCAATTTTAGACTCAATGTAAAATGTGAGTCTGTTGTATGTCTTTTGTAGATACTGGGGTGGATGGACTGCATTCTGATTTGCTTTTCCTAAGAAAACTTTCAAGACAACTCAATCCTGTGGAAAGGAGATTTTGTGTGTGGAGTACATAGAGGGAAAAAACCCCACAAAGAAGAACCTAGAACTGAGACACTAGACCTTAGAAAGAAAAATATGTCTTAACTTCTCTTCCAATTTAGATTGAAGATTATATATGTCTAAGAAATACTCTAGAAAACTAGAGTTAAAGACAATCTCCTACACATGGAGGAAAATGAATGAAGTTGTTTTATCTTATCAGTATATGACACTCTGACTATATCTGTATCCTTAGTATTTGTTTCCCTGATGCTGTTTCTTAATAAAGTCTTCTTGATTATTTGAGCTTCCAAGCAGTGCTTTCAAATAATTTCTTACCTCTTAAAAAAACTTTAGTTTGAAATAATTTTAGACTTACAGAAAAAATACAATAGTACAAAGATTTCTCCTCTACTTTCACTCAGATTCTCCCAATTAATATTTTATCATATTTGCTTTCTGTGTATATATGTGTATGTGTAATTTTTCTGATTTTTTTGAGAATAAGTTATAGACATAAGAACACTTTATTCCTAAATGCTTTCATGCTATTTCTTAAAAACAAGAATACTCTTGTATGTAACCACCATAACTGATCCAGGATCCAATCCAGAGTCACAATTTGCATTTGTCTTTAATCTTTAACCTATGTCTTTATCTTCTTTAATTTAATACAGTTCTTTAGTCTTTATTTGACTTGCATGATCTTGGCATTTTTGAAGAACACAGGTCATTTATTTTCAAGGATATCTCCCAATTTGGCTTTGCCTAACATTTCCTCATTAGATTCAGGTTATACATTTTTGGCAGGAATATCACAAAAATAACCTTCTAGATGCAACACATCAGGACATTGCCATATGGTGACCAGCTTGACTTAGTTTTTTAAAAAGAAAATCCTTTTTACGATTTACAAGGTCCCACATGATTTGGCCTCTGCTCACTATTAAACTTCACTCACTATGCTATCTCCTCTCATTCTATGATCTGACACTGGACATACCTGTTACTTAAAGAAAAATATTGCTGAAAAAATGCCAATTTCTACTATAGTTACTATATCTAGTGAGATGTGACATATGTTGAAGTTATGTTTTAATTTGGCACACAGCATGTTCAATAATGGTTACTCGCCTAGTACAAGAAATGGAGAAGAAACCTTTGGATACAAAACAGATGACACATCCTTCTGTTCTGCAATATATTCTGGCATCGTTTTCTGTGAATGTGGTCAGATAGAGTTGTTTTGGGACTTTTTTTTTTTTTTTGGTCTCTTTTGACGGGGCGGGAGTAGGCTAAAGCCATCAGAGGAAAAATGTGATATGTGTGTCTAGTATGTACTATTTTATCTTTGTTTTGTAAGAAGAGTTGAACTATTTTTGAAAACATGAATAAGTGGTGGAAAATGCTAAAAAATAAAAGTTCCTTGAAAATATCATGTTCTCTGAGGTCCTTCATACCTATAGCCTTCATACCTATGCCCTTCGTACCTATACTTCTCTCCTCCGTCCTTTCAGCCCCCTCCATTTTACCTGGCTGATTACAACATTTGTCAGCTCTTCCTACCCTGGAATAGTTTTCCTGTTTTTGCTCCACTACCAGCCCTAACCCTATCAAATCATTTGACATTTTTAAGTACTTGTTTTATGTGTTTCATCCCTGGTAGATCTAAACTTAAAAAGAGTGATATTGATATATTCTGAGCACCTAAACTCCTAGCACAGTATTTGGCACCTAGAACATTTTAAAATATAATTTTGAGTAAGTTTCTTTTATGGTGTAATCCCTTGGGAAGTTTGGGAAGAAGAAGTTCAAGTGTAAATATGAAGGATGCAGGCACTGAATTAAAATAAAGCTGAATTTGTACCCAGTTCTACCACTTCTTAGTTCAGTAACCCTGGGCAAGTTCATTAACCTTCATGGGCCTTTTTTCCTCTTCTTTTTCTTTTTTTAAACATGTTTATTGGAGTATGGTTGCTTTACAATGGATTGTTAGTTTCTGATTTACAACAAAGTGAATCAGCTATACATATACATATATCCCCATAACTCCTCCCTCTTGTGTCTCCCTCCCACCTTCCCTATCCCACCCCTCTAGGTGGTCACAAACACTGAGCTGATATCCCTGTGCTATGCGGCTGCTTCCCACTAGCTATCTGTTTTACATTTGGTAGTGTATATATGTCCATGCCACTCTATCACTTTGTCCCAGCTTACCCTTCCCCCTCCCCCTGTCCTCAAGTTCATTCTCTATGTCTGTGTCTTTATTCATGTCCTGCGCCTAGATTCTCAGAACCTTTTTTTTTTTTTTTAGATTCCATATACATGTGTGTTAGCATACGGTATTTGTTTTTCACTTTCTGACTTACTTCACTCTGTATGACAGACTCTAGGTCCATCCACCTCACTACAAATAACTCAATTTCGTTTCCTTTTATGGCTGAGTAATATTCCATTGTGTATATGTGCCACATCTTCTTTATCCATTCATCTGTCGATGGACACTTAGGTTGTTTCCATGTCCTCACTATTGTAAATAGAGCTACAATGAACATTGTGGTACATGACTCTTTTTGAATTATGGTTCTCTCAGGGTATATGCCCAGTAGTGGGATAGCTGGGTTGTATGGTAGTTCTATTTTTAGCTTTTTAAGGAACCTCCAAACTGTTCTCCATAGTGGCTGTATCAATTTACATTCCCACCAACAGTGCAAGAGGGTTCCCTTTTCTCCACACCTCCAGCATTTATTTTTTGTAGATTTTTTAATGATGGCCATTCTGACTGGTGTGAGGTGATACCTCATTGCAGTTTTGATTTGCATTTCCCTAATGATTAGTGATGTTGAGCATCCTTTCATGTGTTTGTTGGCAATCTGTACATCTTCTTTGGAAAAATGTCTATTTAGGTCTTCTGTCCATTTTTGGATTGGGTTGTTTGCTTTTTTGATATTGAGTTGCATGAGCTCCTTGTAAATTTTGGAGATTAATCCCTTGTCAGTTGCTTCATTTGCAGCTATTTTCTCCCATTCTGAGGGATGTCTTTCATCTTATTTATGGTTTCCTTTGCTGTGCAAAAGCTTTTAAGTTTCATTAGGTCCCATTTGTTTCTTTTTGTTTTTATTTCCATTTCTCTAGAAGGTGGGTCAAAAAGGATCTTGCTGTGATTTATGTCATAGAGTGTTCTGCCTATGTTTTCCTCTAAGAGTTTGACAGTGTCTGCCCTACATTTAGGTATTTAATCCATTTCGAGTTTATTTTTGGGTATGGTGTTAGGGAGTGTTTGAATTTCATTCTTTTACATGTAGCTGTCCAGTTTTCCCAGCACCACTTATTGAAGGGGCTGTCTTTTCTCCACTGTATATTCTTGCCTCCTTTATCAAAGATAAGGTGACCATATGTGCGTGGGTTTACCTCTGGGCTGTCTATCCTGTTCCATTGACCTATATTTCTGTTTTTGTGCCAGTACCATACTGTGTTGATGACTGTAGCTTTGTAGTATAGTCTGAAGTCCAGGAGCCTGATTCCTCCAGCTCCGTTTTTCTTTCTCAAGATTGCTTTGGCTATTCGGGGTCTTTTGTGTTTCCATACAAATTGTGAAATTTTTTGTTCTGGTTCTGTGAAAAATGCCATTGGTAGTTTGATAGGGATTGCATTGAATCTGTAGATTGTTTTGGGTAGTATATTCATTTTCACAATGTTGATTCTTCCATCCAAGAACACGGTATATCTCTCCATCTGTTTGTATCATCTTTAATTTCTTTCAGCAGTGTCTTATAGTTTTCTGCATACATGTCTTTTGTCTCCGTAGGTAGGTTTATTCCTAGGTATTTTATCCTTTTTGTTGCAATGGTAAATGGGAGTGTTTCCTTAATTTCTCTTTCAGAGTTTTCAGCATTAGTGTATATAGGAATACAAGAGATTTCTGTGCATTAATTTTGTATCCTGCTACTTTACCAAATTCATTGATTAGCTCTAGTAGTTTTCTGGTAGCATCTTCAGGATTCTCTATGTATAGTATCATGTCATCTGCAAACAGTGACAGCTTTACTTCTTCTTTTCCAATGTAGATTCTTTTTTTTTCTTTTTCTTCTCTGATTGCTGTGGCTAAAACTTCCAAAACTATGTTGAATAATAGTGGTGAGAGTGGGCAACCTTGTCTTGTTCATGATCTTAGTGGATATGGTTTCAGTTTTTCACCACTGAGGACGACGTTGGCTGTGGGTTTGTCATATACGGTCTTTGTTATGTTGAGGAAAGTTCCCTCTATGCCTACTTTCTTGAGGGTTTTTACCAGAAATGGTTGTTGAATTTTGTCGAAAGCTTTTCCTGCATCTATTGAGATGATCATATGGGGTTTCTCCTTCAATTTGTTAATATGGTTTATTCCATTGATTGATTTGCATATACTGAAGAATCCTTGCATTCCTGAGACAAACCCCACTGGATCATGGTGTATGTTCCTTTTAATGTGCTGCTGGATTCTGTTTGCTAGTATTTTGTTGAGGATTTTTGCATCTATGTTCATCAGTGATATTGCCCTGTAGTTTTCTTTCTTTGTGACATGTTTGTCTCGTTTTGGTATCAGGGTGATGGTGGCTTCATAGAATGAGTTTGGGAGTGTTCCTCCCTCTGCTATATTTTGGAAGCGTTTGAGAAGGATAGGTGTTAACTCTTCTCTAAATGTTTGATAGAACTCGCCTGTGAAGCCATCTGGACCTCTTTTTTTCTTATCTGGAAAAGTGAAAATAATGACTCATTTGGGATTAAATGAATCAGTGTATGACAAATGGTCAGTATAAATGTAGATAATTTGAATAGAGCTCCATAAGTGGTGGCTGTTATTATACTTGTTAGGAGTCTACTGTGCACACTTGGACCATGGTGTGAAAAGTGGTGTAAAAGTTTGAGGCCACAGTGGAGGAAGCAGCATCTGACAGCCAGAAACCTAAAGGAGAATGTAACCTCAGGGAGGCAGAACAGTCCCATGTGCAGCCTTTCTGTTCCTACTTAGGTATTCCCTTGCAGGAGTCAACTTTGAAGTTATGGGTGTTTGTTTATAGCAGTTAAAGGTAGCCATATGATAAATGCCAACCCTAGGCACAGTGATGATTAAACGAAAGACAAAAGGCTTTGTGTGATAAAACCTATACAGTCCAGTTTGTGACATCATGCTGGAGAGGCCACTTCCTGAGTAATATATGCCTAATCTGATGGTAGGATTGTCTGGTTGGTATCTTTATTCTCTGCATTCATATGTGCATGTATGTGAGATGGCATGGCATAACACAGTGATTTAAAGTATGGGCTCAGAAGTCAAAATGGCTTTGAGACCTTGGACATATAATGTGACATCCAGTGTGCCACATTGTTTTTTATCTCTTAAATGGTGAGAAGAATGGGTTATGAAGATTAAATGAGCTAGTCTATGTAAATCACTTAGCCTAGACAGAGTAAGCATTCAAAAATGGTAGCTATTATTGTTCTGTATGTGTGTATATGTGAGTTTGTATGTGTGCAGCTATAATCTCTCTGGTCTTTAATGGTGCCACATCATGCAGAGATGTCCCTGATTTTCAGCTTTATATAAACATCCTGGTCTAATCGCTTAGCAGCAATGCTTAGATTGCATTCTCTCAAATATGCTCATTTGTGGATTTAACATTCTTCAGTAGAGAAGCACTGTATTTTTAAATGCTTTGTTTTGGATACAGTAGAGGCATCTGATTGGAAATATGCCAAATTTTCTGTCATAGGCCTATAATCAGCAGCTGGCATTCTTGCTAAATATTTGTGGTAATGTTAATGTGAAGCCTTTTAGTTTAATAAACAAATAAAAGATATAAATAAATTTAACTTATAGAAGTGAATTTTTCTAAATAATTTTTTTAAACTATTTCAAGATTATTTTCTGAAATACACATTAGTCCTTTAGTTGACACATTACATACTTAGGTTTGTAGAATGTAGCTTTACTTCATTCTTCTCCGCTAGAAAGAAAACATTTGGATATGCTTATTCCTATGCGTCTGGGAAAATATTTGTCTTCAAATCCTCCAAGATTAGATCTTTTACATCCAGTAATTGTAATCTCAGCCAGTTTTATTTGCTTTTTCTGAGAAAAGGTAATGTTATTTTTTAATGGGTTTAGTAGAACCATTTTTGCGCATACAATCTTTTTATTTGAACTGTTTTAAAAAGAATTACATACTTTTTACAATTCCAAGAACTCAACTGCTGTGAAATTCTGTGCTATGGAGGGGAAAAAACAAAGCATGTAGAGAGATTTTCATACATTTGCTAATTTATATTAATTCAAAGGGAAATTGTCCCATATGGTTCTGAAACCTTAAAAATGCAGTTAAATCACTAGACACAGAAAAAAATGTCTTTTGTCTTGCTAACTCACTCATGGTTCTGGTTGAATTGAGAACAGAAGACAAATTTTCTAAAGCAAATTTCTCTTGTCTTTGTGGTTACAGAAATCTGTAGCTCCCAAACCTGTTCTGCAGGCTCAACAAATGCTTACAGCACCTGAGATAATTTTAGAATTCACTATTCTTATTACATCCAAAATATGAGGAGTTATTAATGAGAATATTTAGTGGAGTTTCACAGTCTGAGTTATTATGCAATAAAGTTTTGTTGCCTTAAATGCAAATACAAAAATTCAGCTTATACAGAATTTTCCATTAACGAATAATTGAGCATTAGCTAGCAGGGTGATAGGTATTCTTCAAAATAAATTATTCTGAGTAAATAAATGAATAGATAAAAACATGCTAATATTTTATTATGATTCTAGTTGCTATAATCCTGCACAGATAAGCACAGCTAACTAAAATCCAACTCTCTGGCTATAAATCTGATATTGAAATAATAAAATACTGATTTTTAAAACTTGTCATTTAAATAACTCTCTAGCAAATACATATTTTTTGTGTGTGTTTTGAAAAAAAAATTATCATAGGTTGGATTAAATCCCAGTCTTTTTGAATAGAAGTATTAGATCCATATTTTTTAGTCAGAAATAGAAACCAATATTATGACATATAACCTAATGAGCCAGGCAAAATGTTCACAATTGAGAAGTATACTAACCATAAATTTAATTTCTCTGCGATGGCACTGCATTGTGGGGAAATCCCTATTTGTCAGTAAAATAGATAATACTCCTTGAATATGTTGGCTCACAGCATACAGACTTTCAAAGCTGGCATTACTCATTAATGGAGGTCATTATTTCAACTTGTGGAACTGGTTTGATAATGTGAAAAAGCTCTGGTTTTTACTAGTTTCAAAATGGGTGTGGTCAAAAATGAAGCTTATTTCCTTAATTATAGTTAAAATAGGTTAACTTTTTAAAACATATGACCAAAAAACCCCCCAAAAAACCTGGGATTAAATTTATCTGTTTCATTTTTAAAATAAAGAGCTTTATGGAATATACTCATTATTTGCAACTCTTTTCCTCATGATATTGTATAAAGAACATATGTTGTGCCTAGCATTTGTTTGATATTTTGCATTTTTCAAAGAGTTTTAAAATACTTAACTACATTTGATTCTTACCATAGACTTTGGAGTAAAACAGGATAGATACTGTTAGCCAGGTTTTACAGATGAGTATATTATTCTAGATGTATATGTTATTTTCTTCCCTAGCAGATGTGTGTGTACAATACACATGTAAATGACAATGTTTGTACTACTGTAGAAATTACTGAAATTATATGAAAAGCTCCAAATTCCATTAACATTAAAAAATGATTTTGCCACATAACACTTAGGTTTTAGGTTAAAAATTTATTCTATAAACATTTATTATTGAGAGGTCAAAAGCACTTTTGCTTACATCTTGTGGAAACAAAAAAAGATCCACCAAAATCCTAACATTTATAGAAATAAGGAAATCTTTTGGAATCTTTAGGAAGATTTCCTGCAAGGAAACACGATTGTAATCCATTCACTTAGTCAACAAATACGTTTTGAACACGAACTGTGTGCCATCAGTATTCTAGGTATCAGGCACGTAGCAGTGAACAAAACAGACAAAAATCCTGGTAGTCATGGAGCTTGCATTGTTTTCCGATCAAAGCTGGCAAAAGTGATTTTCTGGGAAGTGTGTCTATATAAGGGATCAATGTAAAAAATCTTAGGATCACGATTCCTACTTTTCCTAACTGGCAGGTCTCCTAGCAGCCCTAGGAAGTAAATTTTCAGGAGGAAAGAAACCAAATTTCACCCCATCTATGCAAACATGCAGGCTGATTCCTAAATTTGTAACAGAAGCGGCAGTATTTCAGTATATTTGTCACACCAAAACATAAATTTACACTCTAATAACTGATAAACGATATAGAAGAAATGTCTGTTCTTTCTATGCTTAGAAAATGGACCCTGAAAATGTCATCCCTCATCCAGAAATACTAGAGTGTTAGGTCTAATCTAAATCCCATTTTGAGATGTAGCATCAGGTTAAATCTTGTCTCAGTAAAAGAGATAATGAACCTGGACAGTCTGCAGCAATCTCAGTTGGACACAAAAATGGCAAAGTGAAAGATCAAGATCTTTCCAACTGACTCTATCATTTGGCTGATTATTTGGGGACATTTTAAAGGTCCTTTCCCAGGAGACTTCCTATACAAATAAAAACTTTGATTTAAAACACTGAAAACACACTGAAGATATAGATGGTTTGCTCAGAAATAATTTCTAATGATAAAGGACAAAAATGAAAGAAGATTATTTCCGATGATGTTTCTTATTTGACCTCCCTTATGGGCTTTGCTCTCTGATAGTTTGTACTCACAAATGTTCCTTCTTCCCTCCTCTCTTTTTTCATCTTAAGCTACTATCATCTTACAGTAAGAACTGAAAAGTTAGAGGAAGTAGGGAAGTAACGTAGTCCGTATTAGCTAGGGCCCTCCAAGCTGCTAAGAAAGATAAGAATCCAGCCTCATTTTCAATATGCACAGAAAGAGCCACAGAAACTTGTCTTTGCAACCTGTGGTAATATTTAAGAACTCATAAAACTGGGGAAGTGAGACTTATATTTAACTAAATTTCTAATTCTGTTATGAAGGCAGAAAACAGCTGATTCTCATGTTTCATATAAAAATTAAATCACTTTTCTAGCTTCAAGCTAAATAATCTCGCTTTCTTTAAACTTTCCTATTATGGAATATTTCAGAAATGCCAAAAGGTATAAAATGTTTACTGTAATAAACACCCCCAAATCTACCACTTGCTATAAAAATGTTAAACATTATCAATATAATTGAATATTTCTGTCTTTCTCTCTAGATACAATTCTCTTTTCTCTCCCCCAATATAAACACGATTCTGATAACATGTTTGTTGTTTACATGCATGTTTTTATCCTTACATGTGTATGTACCTAGTAAAAAAAGATATCGTTTTCAATGTTTTCAACCATAAAAATAGTATCATACCAAGTGTATCTCCATACAACTTTGTTTTTCCAATGTAATGTTTTGGAGATACTTGTTTTGAACCAAATTACTATCCAAATTGGTGGAACCAATTTATACCACTACAACTTTCTTTATGTATTTTTAAAAACGTCATTATTTATGCTATTTATATTAAATACGAAAAGATAAGGAGGGAATCAGAAGTGAAAAATAATGAATTCTCTTTCCTTTTTATCTTCTCTTACTTGATCTATCTTATTGGAGGGTGGAGAATGGAAGAAAGATGACTAGAAAGTACTACCATTAAATACTAAATTTTCTGTCAATTTGGTGCTTATATTCTTTATGGTTTGGTCTCGATATTGAAATGAAACAAAATCAAACAATGATAATGACCAAGAATCTCAGAATTGAAAGTGACATGGACATGTCTTCTGGTTCATTGTTCCATTTTTAGACTACATATTTTAGGATAATAGAATAATGATATTTGAGTTCGCTGAACTTAACTAGTTGAGTCGCCACCTATTAGTGATGTGAAGACAAAGGAACAAAGAGGTTACAGGCCAGCACTTTAATGTCTATTTGGGACAAGCACTTGAGCCATTGCAAAAAGACAAATGATGAATGCTTATTCCTGAGTCTACATTAAACAATCAGCACTATCTATAATTTCTGATTTATATGTTACTTAATTCTCTTATTCAATGGTTCTTAAATGTATTTGTTACCATTTGAATCAGTCTAGATTTGAAATATGGTGAAGTATCTTTTCTCAATTTCCAGCACATTGTTCATTATGTGTTCACTGAATGGCTCATGAGATCTCTCTTTATACTTTCACCTCCCTCACATGCAAGAACATAGCTACCACCGAGTTATCTTTAAAGAGAATTTTTGACCTGACATTTCTTATGATGATTTAGAACTTTTACAAGAAACTGTTAGTCTACCTTGGAAAGTTTTATTACTGCTATAGGAACAGAATAAAATCAAAGTAGCTTTGAGTAAACTTGCACATTTGGAAGCATTTAACTATTTTAAAAAATCTTAAACTTGGAGGCTGACTTATTTCTAATTTTTGGCTTCTTTGGCTCTGCAGGCTCCATGAAAAATGGCCCTGTCCCATTACTAGCCATGAGAAGCATTATGTTCTAGTGTTTATATTGTATTTGGGTTGCTTCTCAGCTACTCATCAAAACCTTGACTTTGTGGTTTTAATATAATTTTCATAGAAACATTAAGAACAGATGTGTGAGCCAATCAAAAGGCAGAAAATATGTAAATATGACAATTAAATCAGCATAAATAAAAGTAGTCTGCATTTTTTCTGATTACCACAAAGAAATATAAGATTATTATTTACTCATCTGCATAGAAGTATGTTCTGAAATAAAAACAAAAGTGACATGCCTATACTTTTTACAATCTTACATAATTCAATGGTATTAATGGAAATTACTATAACTTAACTACATGTTTTTTCCTAAAATATAATCAGTATCAATTTAACATCTACTTCAATATAAGAAAAATGATTCCAATATCATGGATCACATTTTGACTGTTAAAATTGTTATCTATCTGTATATATTATAGTGTCTGAATATAACTTGTTTAGATAATTTAATAAATTCTCTAAGTAAATTTTCATCAAATGTGCATGTTAGAAAATATTTTTGAATGCTCAGTAAGAAGCAGTTACTTTTGATATTACTTTTCTTCTACTCTACATCACAATTTCAGGTAGTGAGAGAATTTTAAAAGTAAAAAAGTCTTTTCAAGATTAAATTCAACTACCTATTTTAGAGATCTGACAGACAGTTAACTGAGAAAGGAAAAAGCAGGTTTTAGCAGTTTGATTTCTGGTTCTTTGGTACCTACTATTTAGTACTTGTGAAAGGGAACAAAATAAAATTCTAATTGTTAAGTTTTAATCTTTGATCACAAGTCTAATAGCTTGTTTGGCAGTGATGAGAGAAATTTCAAAGATCAGTTAAACTTTATTGTTGTCAAGCATGAATTCAATAACTTCTTTACTTTCCACGTTTCCTGTTGATACAGACGATAGGAATGAAGCGGAATGATGAGACTCTGGCTCATAATAAGTAATCAAAACCAGGGGGCAGAAATAAGTAATTCTTGCAGACAAACAAGTCCCCTGGTATTTTTTTATTGCCAACAATGACAAACTTTAATTCTAGAGTCACATGCAAACCAAATGATGTGTGTGTGTTTTTAAAAAAATTTACTTTCAAACTAAATGTGGGAAACGCTCTTGATATCTGACTGATTCATGACATTTGTCTTATTTCAGACTCAGCTACCAACTATAATACTTATTATATACCATGAGGCCGATCAAACTCATCTTGAGAAGTAAAATTTCAGCTAATTTCCTTCTCATCTCTCTATGCATTGTAAACAATCAAAAAAAGCTTAGTTCACTGCAAGTTGAGCAGTTGTAACTACAACTTATTCATACCACACACATATGTAACTCTTAATACGTGAGACACCTTGGGAAATGTGTGATTTTATAAAAATCTTCTATAAATTTGTGACTTTATTTATAACTAACATGAAGGTTTGAAAGATATTTATTAATCGGTAGTTTAGTGAAGGACTACTGGGTCAGGAGGAAGTTAAAGGGACTACCTCAGGTAAACATGGAATTCTTCCAGATTGGCAGTTTCTGATTCAAATAATAAGTGGGTAATATTAATATAGAATATTAGTTTATACATACCTTAATTATTGTGATTCATTATGATTTTAAAATCAACTTTACTGAGGTATCATTTACATCAATAAAACGATGTAAGAAATCCACACTGTACCCATTTATATGTACAGTGTGAATTTTGACAAATGTAAGCATTTGTGTAACACTACTCAAATCAAGTTACAGAACATGTCCATCACATCACCAGGTTCTCTCCCGTCCGTTTCAAGTCAATTCCATACCATTCCCTTCTCAGCCTCCGGCCACCACTGATATGATTTCTGTCACTACAGATTAATTTTCTTGCTGTAGAATTATATTTAAGTGGAATTATGGAAGATGGACTCTTAAGGCTGGCTTCTTGGGCTCACTGTAATATCCTTGAAATGTATCCATGTTACTGCAGGTATCAATACTTTGTTGTTTTTATTGCTGAGTATTATTTCATTGAATGAATATACCAAAAATGTTTATCCATTTCCCCTACTGACGGACATTTGAGTTGTTCCCAGTTAGGCTACTGTGAATAAATCTGCTACAAATATTGTTGAATAAGTCTTTTAATAGACATATGTTTGGGGTAAATACTTAGAAATGGTCAAAAAGTAGGTATATATTTGGCTTTATAAGAAACTGCTGAAGAGTTCTCCAAAGTGGCTGTAAAAGTTTACACTTCCATCAGCCATGAGTGAGAGTTCCAATTGCTCCATATGTCTTCAACATTTGTGCCAGCATTTTCAAAAAAAAAAGTTTCAGCCATTCTTGTGGGTATGTAATGGTATGTCATTGTGGCATTAATTTGCATTCTCCTGATTACAAAGGATACAGAATATCTTATAGTGTCCTTTTTGGCCACTGGTCTCATTTGTTTTTTGTTCCTTCTTTCCTCCTTTCCTATTTTCAATGAATTATTTTTAGTATTCTATTTTATCCTCTATTAGATTATTAGCTATATACCTCACTGCTTTATTTTCAGGTGGCTACTCAAGAGATTACAATTTTCAACCTTTACCTTTTCACAATCTACCATCAAATATTATAGCAATATTTGAGACAATGTGATAAAAAAATACTGTATTTGTTTCTCTACACTTACTCTTTGTAGTATTATTTTCATACATTTTAACCTATAATAGTCTTATTATTCTTTATGCACCAGTCAATTTTATTTTAAAGACACCATAGAAAGAGAAAAAATTATTATTTACCCACATATTTACATTTCTAGAGTTCTTTATGTCTTTCTGTAGATTCAAATTTCCATCTGGTATCATTTTCTTCAGCTTGAAGAAGAGTAACAAATTCTCTCTGCTTTTGTTTGTGTTAAAATGCCTTTATGTTATCTTAAAAAGGATATTTTCACTGGATATAGAATTCTAGGATGGCAAATTTCTTTTTTCTTTTATTGCATGTAAGTGGTCATTCCCGGGACTTCCCTGGTGGTACAGTGGTTAAGAATCCGCCTGCCAATGCAGGGGACACGGGTTCAATCCCTGGAAGATCCCACATGTCACGGAGCAACTAAGCCCGTGTGCCACAACTACTGAGCCTGTGCTCTAGAGCCTGCGAGCCACAGCTACTGAGCCCGTGCACCACAACTACTGAAGCCTGTGCACCCTAGAGCCTGTGTGCCACAAGTACTGAGCCCACGTGCCACAACTACTGAAGCCTGCACACTCTAGGGCCTGCGTGCTGCAACTACTGAGCCTGCGTGCTGCAACTACTGAAGCAGGCATGTCCAGAGCCCATGCTCCGCAACAAGAGAAGCCACCGCAATAAGAATCCTGTGCACCACAACAAAGAGTAGCTCCTGCTCGCCACAACTAGAGAAAGCCTGCACGCAGTAACAAAGACCCAACACAGCCAAAAATAAATAAATTTTAAAAAATAAATTAAAAAATAATAATAAAATTAAAAATAAAGTGGTCACTCCGTAGCCTTCTAGCTTATAATTCAGTTCATTCTTATTTTTGTTCCCCTGTATGTAATATGTGTTTTTTTCTATATTACTGGTTTTACAAAAAATGATGAAATATGCCTTGTATGTAGCCCATTCAAAGATTTTTTCATCTCAGATTTTTTTGAACTGTAGAAATTCTATCTGATTCTTTTAAAAATAACTTTTGTTTCTCTTATAGCCAAATAAAATGTCTGTATATTCATTTTTTTTCCAACTTGGCCAAATGTCTACCACTTCATAGAAGAATCTTAAACAGCATGCTTATGGTCAGAATTATGTTTTTGTTTGTATGTTTGTACTACAAATTGGAATTCCTACCTACTGGAGTCAGAAAATCTGCCTGTGGTTCCTGGCTCCAATCCTTACTACTCACTGATCATGAACAATTTAACTTAAGTCTTGGTATGCAAAATAAGTCTACAAATCTCATTCTGGTGTACTGGTTCAATAGAATAATGTGTGAGAAAACGTTTTGTGCAAGAACTAAACAAATGCAAGCTATTAATTTTTCATTAAACTATTTAATAAAATATTTACAAGAAATAACTTTCTATAGAATTTTGTTTACTTGTAACATTCAGAGCCTGGTTGCTAGCTATCCAACCATTAAAGAACTGTTTGACTATTAATATTCACTTTATTTTATTGCCATGGGGAAAAAAACACATTTTTTTGGAAATGGGCATGGGAAAAATAACATTTTCCAAATATCAAATTACTTCCATTGGCATAGTGTAAATCTATATGTACCTATCTTGAGTCTTGATGTGTCGTGGAAAATTTGAAGAACTGTCCTTAGGTCCAAAGAATACAAAACCTTTCTTAGAGAATGCTGTAGGAGGAAGATTTCTTGCTACTTCAGGAGACTCTTGAACTCTTGAACACATGTAGGTGTTTTCTTCAATTAAAGAGATTCCACATTCTATTTTAGTATTATAGAATAACTAGTGAGATTCTATGGTCTAAGAAAAAGGGTGACATTAATGGTTTTTACAGTTAATCCATGGCTCTTAGATTCTGGTAGATGTCTTCAATTTCAAGTAAAAGAAAATGCCAACTCAACTTGCTTACACAGTATAAAAATATTTATTATCTCATATCCAAGACCCAGGTTATTTTCACTGATCTTCTCTACTATTGTCAGTGAGCTGGTTTGCCCACAGGATGGTGTTATGAGTTGTATTGTGGTTCCCCAAATTCATGTTAAAACCTTAACCTTCCATACCCCAGAATGTGACTGCATTTGGACATAGGGCTTTAAAGAGGTGATTAAGTTAAAATGAGGTCTTCAGGGTGGGTCCTAATTCAGTCTGACTGATATTCTTATAAGAGAAAATTTGAATGCACAAGAAGAGACACCAGCTGTGTGTGCTTAGAGAAAAGACCACGTGAGGATGTGTGAGATGGCAGCTGTCTGCAAGACAAGGAGAACAGCCTCAGAAGAAATCAAACCTGCCAACACCTTAATCCTGGACTTCCAGTCTCTAGAACTGTGAAAAAATAAATTTCTGTTGTTTAAGCCACCCAGTCTGTGGGATTTTGTTATGGTAGCCCTAACAAATGAATACAGGTGGTTCTCTTCAGAGCTGCAAGATACTGCCACAGTTCTATGCATCACATTTGTTACAGGAGCTATACTATTTCTTCTGGTATCTTCATCTGAAAAAGAAGGATATCTTTCCAAAAACAACAAAACCTAGCCCCCCATGTTCACACTGACCAGAAATGAGTCCCATGCCCATCATTCAACTGGTCAGTGGCAAGGGGAATGAGATTAACTACCATAACTGGCTTGACCCAATTAATTTTTACCCGAGGCAAGGATGGGATCACCGCTTCCCAAATAACACGAAGCATGGGTGTACACCGGTAGAAAATTGAGATTCTGTAGCAAGTGAGTATAGAGTGAGCAGTATCTGCTACAGATGTGCTGTGACATTCTACATTCTGAACCTGAACCACCACACCTTGCAGTGGACTACTGTGACTTACAACTCTTTTGACTACACTCATGATGACTTTTTAAAATCTTGAGATCGTAATCAGTGATTCCTTTACTCTTACCCTGGAGAAGGTGTTAATGCTGATTTAGACTCCCTTAGAGGAATATTATTTATCACAGTTCTATCGATACTTAACTTCAAAGGACCAGGACATATATGATACATATATATACCTTTGCATCATTCTTTGTGGAATAAGGGCTTTCCACAGACACACACACACACACACGAACACACACAAACACACCACACAGTGAGGAAAATAATATTTGAGAATGTTTAAATGGATTTTCAAAATTATTTAAAAGAAACTATCTAAGGTGCCTTCAAGTAATTTAAAAACATATATTTACTTACACATAATTTATATGCTAATTATAAATCACTTTTACCAGCCCTGGTGCATGTATCTCCTATTCAACGGATTTACCTAGTCCTCAGTTATTGCACTAGTTTGAAAATGTTAATTATTCCTGCTCCCAAAAGACTTTTGTCAAGATATTTAGATTGTACTTTGCCTGTCCTTCCTCTGTTATTTTTTTCTCTTAAAAAAAAAATTATCCCTTCCTCAACATCGCCAAGAGGCAACTTGATTTTAACACTTTAATATGTGAGCTTGAAGAAGTATTTACTAAATCCAGAATTATGTAATTGATGTCTCTGGAATGGGTAGTGCTACCTCATCAACTACTGGTTGCTAATATAGTTTCAGCTTAATATACAACATTTTGCTTACAAACTGTACATATAACCAGCTCCTCACTGTATTTCCAAAGGAAGAGAAGAGGACTACAACTAACCATCTAAGACTTTCTAAAGCAGGCAGACCAAGTATTTATATCAATAAAGAAAACTATTAAAGTGTGTTTATATGTGAAAGAAAAGCATTTCCTCTTGGACAACTGAAAGATTTTCACTTTCATGTAACTTTTACTTTATATCATACTAGTTTGTAACTGGGAGCAAAACTATATTTCCCTCCAATCTCTTGAATAAGCTCTCAAATAAAAACATGATCCAAGTCCTTATTTTCTAAATTAGGTTTTCATTTTTATTGTAATTATTTTTATTATCTTATTTTTATACTAGTACAAGAATCCCCAATTATACCAAGAAAAAAAAAGCTCAGTGGCGGGATCTGAAGAGATTTGAAGTAAATCTGTATTATAATATTCTTTTTAAGTTAATAAGTCAGAGAAATGTTTCTTTTGGTTTGATTTATTACAGCATACTACAAAGTACAATTTAACACAAAAATAGATATATGTTCTTTGATATTGCTGCTGCTATTTACATATCATTTTAGTTGTAATCTATAACTCATTATATATGCTAACTTCAAATTCTAAATAGCTAAGTAATACTTAATATTTATATAAGAGTTTATAACTTAAAAATCATTATCTTGTTTGGCCTACAGTTAAAATGAGCTGTGGGAAAAAGTATTACCAGAGCAATAAGGACGGAAGGAAGGAAGGAAGGAAGGAAAGAAGGAAGGAAGGAAGGAAGGAAAGAAGGAAGGAAGGAAGGGAGGAAGGGAGGGAGGAAGAAACAGATCTACAAAAGATACAATTTCTCCAAAGTTTCAGAGCTGGTAGATAGCAGAACCATGACTAGAACTCAATTTCTCATTCAAAGAAGCATCATTTGCTAAAAAATTTAAAAACTAAAATAAAGTAAATAAAATCACAAGCAAACGATATTATAAAACCACAAATCAAAACCAGATTCACAAATATCCTAAGCCAGGAGTAAGATTTCATCAGTGTGTACAAAGCTTTACACATAGAATACAGAATGTATGTTATTAAATGAGTAAATAACCAATAATCAGCATCTTAAGTTAATAGGTATAAAGTGGCATATTTTGCCTCCTACTCATTTTCTGCTTCAATCTCTTCTCTTTCTTGGTCATATGCTAGAAACTAGAAGAAGCAGAAGAGTAGTGCCATAGGAAGAGCATAGGCTTTTGAGTCAGAAGTTTGAGAACAAGCACAGAAACAAGTCTTATCACTTGCTAGCTCTGTGACATTTAAATACATGTATATACTATATATGTATTCATATGTATATAAATATATATAATATACATTATATATATATTATATATATGACCTTTGAGTCTAAGTCTCCTTATCTGTAAAACGGCTAAGATAATATATTCATTCGTTTAACAAATATTGATTAAGCACCAACTATATGCCAAGTACTGTTCTGGATGCTTGAAATACATTGGTGAACAAAACAGGCAAATATCCCTATTGTATCATGATCATATTCTGGCAGGATGGTGGGAAGAGGCAGACAATAATCCATGAATATCTGATAAATAATTATTTAATATGTTAGAAGGTAATAGGTGCATGTTTAAAAAAAAGGAAAAATAATAGAGTAGGGGAACTTTCATTTCCAGCTATGAATGGAGTAACTAGTACCAGACTAGCCCTACTGCAATAAACATCTATAAAATTAGACAATGTACATGAGTTAATTGTTTTCAGGGAGTGGACAAAGGGCCAAGAGAGTACTGTGACTTCTGGAGGAGAATAGCTCATGAGGTTAGTCCCATTACTTCCTTGAATCTCTGCTTAAAGACAATTTCCTGATTGTTACACAGACAGCAGGGGGCCACTATAGCCCATCAGTCCCACTGAACCAAGGAAGTTGAGTTAAGAAGGTGGGGTAGCTTAAGCAGCTGAAATCTGAGAAGCATACCATTGGAACAGAAGGAATCTTAAAATTCTATGAGTGGGTTCTCTGCAGGTACCTAGCAGAGGCTGGGCTGTACCCTGCAGCAGGCAGCACCATCCAAGACTTACAATTAAACCAAACCCTACACGAATTCAAAATGACTGAATTCCTTGTTAAAGCAACAATATCAGCATCCTTTGTGGAAATATAACGGAATCCAGAATCTCTAAAATGTATTATTTCCAATAGCCAGTGTTCAATAAACAATTCCTTAGACATACAAAGAAGCAGTCAAGGGAAAAATAAAGGGAACAATAGAAACCAAAACCAAGATGGACAAGATAATGGACTTAATAAAGAGGTTAAAGCTGCTTTTATACATATGTTCAAAATTTAAAGGAAAACATGTTAAATAATTAAAGAAAAATATGATCTTAATGAATGAATTGATGGGGAATTTCAGCAGAGAAATGCAAAGTATAAAAATGAATCAAATATCACCAGCAAGTGGATGGTTAAAGAAATTGTACTATATTTACACAGTGAAATACTACTCAGCAAGAAAAAGGGACTACTTCCACATGTGGCAACCTGGATGAACCTCATAAGCATTACACTGAGTCAAAGAAGCCAGACACAAAAGAGTGTACATAGTATGATTCTATTTATATGATTTTCTAGAATAGCCAGAACTATCCTATAGTAATAGAAAGGAGATTCTTGTTTCTGGAGCAAGAGGTAGTGGATTGACTATAAAAGGGTATGAGGAAACTTTCTGGAGAAATTTAAATAGTCTATATTTTGATTTGGGTGATGGGTACACAGAGGTATCTATTTGTCAAAAGTCATCTACCTGTTCATGTAAAGTATGTGAATTTTATCATATGCAAATTATACCTCAATAAAATTTACTTTTCAAAAATAGAATAGGTTAAGGAGAACTGTTTAGTTCGATAAACACTTAGGCTTCAGTAACTATTCAGACAGAGAAAGAGTCAAATGAGATTTGGCTCTTACCCTATTGTCTACTGGAGGATGCAAGGGAGCAAATGGATGACTTCAGAAGATTGTGATGGACATTGATCAGCCTGGGGAATCACAGAAGCTTCCTAAAAGGAAATGGATTTTTTTTTTTTTTTTTTTTTTTTTGCGGTAGGCGGGCCTCTCACTGTTGTGGCCTCTCCCCTTGCAGAGCACAGGCTCCGGAGCACAGGCTCAGTGGCCATGGCTCACGGGCCCAGCCGCTCCGCGGCATGTGGGATCTTCCCAGACCGGGGCACGAACCCGTGTCCCCTGCATCGGCAGGCGGACTCTCAACCACTGCGCCACCAGGGAAGCCCGGAAATGGATTTTTGTATGTTGATCTCAGGTACTGGCAGTGAGGATGAGAACAGATATGAGTGACGTCAGCTGGTGAGCCTTTGAAGGTTTGAGTAATTGATCAAGTGGAGTAGTGTGGGGGGATAACTTGAATGAACAAAACAGGACAAAATCCTTTCCCTCTAAGAGCCTCACTGTTGTATCGGAGAGAGATAAACAAGAAACTCCGGTTCGATGTGATTTATGTCATAGAAATACATAGAGGTTCAAGAGTAACCATCTCAGTAAGATTCTGGAGGGTGAATGGGAGTTTCAAAGAGCTAAAAGAGCACACTCATTCTAAGGAGAGGAAAAGCCCTGTCCAAATCAGGTTATTGTGAGCAAATGAGCAAATTTAGAGGTATTCATGATGATGCCTAGCATATATTCAGTACTCAATAACTGTGCTGTCTTAATGGAAAAGGTTTTCTCTCACTAAGCCATGAAATCCTTGACAGCAGCAGGATTTATTTTTGTTTGCGCTGACAGCACTCTTTAAGGAGATTCTAGCCCATATTAGACAACAACTCCTCTTCAATAAATGGGAATGTTCAGTTCTTATAGAAGGAGCTGTGGTATTATTCATATCAATAATATCCTCAATTGTTTACATATTCCTGGCTAAATTTCAGGTAAGTGTATATCCAACTACAACACAAATGTAAGATCCAAACTACATAGCAAAAACATAGGGTGGTTAGCATTAGAAAATAATGTGAGCTTTCCTTAAAAATGCCTATTTTATGCCCATGATATAGGCCTAAATTCAGATTTTGATAGATGTAGATTTTGCAAACAGATAATATAAAGCTCTAATCTCCTGGCACCTAAGATGAAACATCTAATGATAGTCTTTAAGAGAAAAATGCTCAAGGTACACATTTTAAGTTGAACTCTTCTTCTTAGAGCAAGAAAATTTCACAAGCACAAGTTATCAACTTAGATATTTTAAATGGCTACACCACTTTGTACATTCCTAACAGGACTTGCCCAAGATAAGGCTCAACTTTAGCAAATATATGTTTCAGAAAAATAATTCCACTAGTAGTTTGCATAAAACCATAGAATATGTTTATGTTCTGTGTTACAGGGAAAGAATAATGAGCTTCATGTCTGAATATCTGACAAGGTGACCCTGTGCGCTTCCTGGACAATTGCACCTCCTCAGAAAAATGTGACTAATGATCAATAGGCATTCATAAACATGAAATGCAGTAATGTTTTAAAATTGCCAGGCATATAGCATCACTCCACTTATGTTTACTCCTTTCTTTCTAAAAAAAAATGCCAAATTTATATTTATCCCTTCCTTTAAACAGCATTCTTAGAAGCTGAGCTGCATGCAAGAGTAACTCACCTAAAAAGTTAATGGAGAACATGCACACACCTGGCCGGAGGCTGCACAGCACGGAGTGGGGGCTGTCACTCACCCCCACCCACTGGGCCACCCCCAACACCTCCCCTCAGCCAGCAGCCCTCCAGCTGCGGCACCCCACCGGAACCCCACGTCCCACACACAGAGGCGGCTCCCGCTACCAGGTATAAAATATTGGAAAGAAACAAACAAAAAGAAAGAGAGAAAAAAAAGAATAGGCCTTTAATTGTGGTGTACAAATTCATATATTTGGAAAAAGAAGAATGGAAGCCGAGAGAGGAGACTGTGAGAGATAAATTGAGAAATATTTGGAATTCCTGGAGCAGTGGTCTTTAAACTGGGTGGATGGAATAAACCTGGCCTGGCAACATCACTTCTCCTGGGCTCCATTTTATCATTCCTGAGTTGGAAAGAGGGAGCAATTGTCAGAGCCCTTGCTGGCCACTGTGGGTGAACCCCAGACCATTAGCTCTGAACCTCAAAGGTATTATTAGTCTCATTTTAAAGATGAGGAGGGAGACCTTCAACATGGCAGAGGATTAAGATGTGGAAATCACCTTCCTCCCCGCAAATACATCAGAAATACATCTACACGTGGAACAACTCCTACAGAACACCTACTGAATGCTGGCAGAAGACCTCAGACCTCCCAAAAGGCAAGAAACTCCCCACGTACCTGGGTAGGGCAAAAGAAAAAACACAGACAAAAGAATAGGGATGGAACCTGCACCAGTGGGAGGGAGCTGTAAGGAGGAAAGGTTTCCACACACTAGGAGCCCGTTCGTGGGCGGAGATGGGGTGGCGGAGGGGGGAAGCTTTGGAGCCACGGAGGAGAGCGCAGCAACAGGGGTGTGGAGGGCAAAGTGGAGAGATTCCCGCACAGAGGATCGGTGCCACCCAGCACTCACCAGCCCGAGAGGCTTGTCTGCTCACCCGCCGGGGCGGGCGGGGGCTGGGAGCTGAGGCTCAGGCTTTGGAGGTCGGATCCCAGGGAGAGGACTGGGGTTGGCTGCGTGAACACAGCCTGAAGGGGGCTAGTGCGCCTCAGCTGGCCGGGAGGGAGTCCAGGAAAAACTCTACCTGCCTAAGAGGCAAGAGACCACTGTTTCGGGGTGCACGAGGAGAGGGGATTCAGAGCACCACCTAAACGAGCTCCAGAGACGGGCGCGAGCCGTGGCTATCAGCATGGACCCCAGAGACGGGCATGAGATGCTAAGGCTGCTGCTGCAGCCACCAAGAAGCCTGTGTGCAAGCACAGGTCAATCTCCACACCTCCCCTCCCGGGAGCCTGTGCAGCCCGCCACTGCCAGGGTCCCGTGATCCAGGGACAACTTCCTCGGGAGAACACAAGGCGCACCTCAGGCTATTGCAACGTCATGCCAGCCTCTGCCGCCGCAGGCTCGCCCTGCATCCATACCCCTCCCTCCCCCGGCCGGAGTGAGCCAGAGCCCCCTAATCAGCTGCTCCTTTAACCCCGTCCTGTCTGAGCGAAGAACAGACACCCTCAGGAAACCTACACACAGACGCAGGGCCACATCCAAAGCTGAACCCCAGGAGCTGTGCGAACAAAGAAGAGAAAGGGAAATCTCTCCCAGCAGCCTCAGGAGCAGCGGATTAAATCTCCACAATCAACTTGATGTACCCTGCATCTCTGGAATACCTGAATAGACAACGAATCATCCCAAAATTGAGGCGTTGGACTTTGGGAGCAACTGCAGACTTGGGGTTTGCTTTCGGCATCTAATTTGTTTGTGGTTTTATGTTTATCTTAGTTTAGTATTTACAGTTTATTAGCATTCGTAGATTAATTTATTGATTTTGATGCTCTTTTCCTTTTTTTAAATATATATAGGTATATATATATTTTTCATTTTCTCTTTTTGTGAGCGTGTATTTGTATGCTTCTTTGTGTGATTTTGCCTGTACAGCTTTGCTTTTACCATTTGTCCTAGGGTTCTCTCTGTCCTTTTTTTTTTTTTTTTTGTAGAGATTTTAGCACTTCTTATCATTGGTGGGTTTGTTTTTTGGTTTGGTTGCTCTCTTCTTTCTTTTTTTTTTTTTTAATTAAAATTTTTTTATTTTTAATAATTTTTTTAAATTTCATTTTATTTTTTTCTTTCTTTCTTTCTTTTTTCCTTCCTTTTCTTTTGAGTTGTGTGGCTGACAGGGTCCTGGTGCTCTGGCGGGGTGTCAGGCCCGTGCCTCTGAGGTGGGAGAGCCAAGTTCAGGACATTGGTCCACCAGAGACCTCCCGGCTCCACATAATATCAAACGGCGAAAACTCTCTGAGAGATCTCCATCTCAAGGCTAAGACCCAGCTCCACTCAATGACCAGAAAGCTTAGTGCTGGACACCCTATGCCAAACAACTAGGAAGACAGAAACACAACCCCACCCATCAGCAGAGGGGCTGCCTAAAATCATAATAAGGTCACAGACACCCCAAAACACACCACCGGACACGGTTGTGCCCCCCAGAAAAGCAAGATCCAGCCTCATCCAGCAGAACACAGGTACCAGTCCCCTCCACCAGAAAGCCTACACAACCCACTGAACCAACCTTAGCCACTAGGGGCAGACACCAAAAACAACGGGAACTACGAACCTGCAGCCTGTGAAAAGGAGACCCCAAACACAGTAAGTTAAGCAAAATGAGAAGACAGAGAAACACACAGCAGATGAAGAAGCAAGGTAAAAACCCAGCAGACCAAACAAATGAAGAGAAAATAGGCAGTCTACAGAAACAGAATTCAGAGTAATGACAGTAACCATGATCCAAAATATGGAAACAGAATGGAGAAAATACAAGAAACGTTTAACAAGGAAACAGAAGAACTAAACAGCAAACAAACAATGATGAACAACACAATAAATGAAATTATATATTCTCTAGAAGGAATCAATAGCAGAATAACTGAGGCAGAAGAACGGATAAGTGACGTGGAAGATAAAATAGTGGAAATAACTACTGCAGTGCGAATAAAGAAAAAAGAATGAAAAGAATTGAGGACAGTCTCAGAGAACTCTGGGACAACATGAAACACACCAATGTTCGAATTACAGGGTTCCCAAAAGAAGAAGAGAAAAAGAAAGGGACTGAGAAAATATTTGAAGAGATTGTAATTGAAAACTCCCCTAATATGGGAATCAAGATAGTCAGTCAAGTCCAGGAAGTGCAGAGAGTCCCATACAGGATAAATCCAAGGAGAAGCACATCAAGACACATACTAATCAAACTATCAAAAATTAAATGCAAAGAAAAAATATTACAAGCAGCAAGAGAAAAACAACAAATAACATACAAGGGAATCCCCATAAGGTTAACAGCTGATCTTTCAGCAGAAACTCTGAAAGCCAAAAGGGAGTGGCAGGACATATTTAAAGTGATGAAAGGGAAAACCTGCAACCAAGATTACTCTCCCCTGCAAGGATCTCATTCAGATTCAATGGAGAAATTAAAACCTTTACAGACAAGCAAAAGCTAAGAGAAACCAGCTTTACAACAAATGCTAAAGGGACTTCTCTAGGCAGGAAACACAAGAGAAGGAAAAGACCTACAATAACAAACCCAAAACACTTAAGAAAATGGTAACGGGAACATACATATCCATAACTACCTTAAATGTAAATGGATTAAATGCTCCAACCAAAAGACACATACTGGCTGAATGGATACAAAAACAAGACCCGTATATATGCTGTCTACAGGAGACCCATTTCAGACCTAGGGACACATAGACACTGAAAATGAGTGGATTGAAAAGATATTCCATGCAAATGGAAATCAAAAGAAAGCTGGAGTAGCAATTCTTATACCAGACAAAATAGACTTTAAATAAAGACTATTACAAGAGAGAGAGAAGGACACTACATAATAATCAAGGGATTAATCCAAGAAGAAGATATAACAATTGTAAATATTTATGCACCCAACATAGGAGCACCTCAATACATAAGCAAATGCTAACAGCCATAAAAGCGGAAATCGACAGTAACACAATCACAGTAGGGAACTTCAACACCTCACTTTCACCAATGGACAGATCATCCAAAATGGAAACAAATAAGGACACACAGCTTTAAATGATACATTAAACAAGATGGACTTAAGTGATATTTATAAGACATTCCATCCAAAAACAACAGAATACACTTTCTTCTCAAGTGCTCATGGAACATTCTCCAGGGTAGATCATATCTTGGGTCACAGATGAAGCCTTGGCAAATTTAAGAAAATTGAAATCATATCAAGTATCTTTTCTGACCACAATGCTATGAGACTAGATACCAATTACAGGAAAAAATCTGTAAAAAATACAAGCACATGAAGGCTAAACAATACACTACTAAATAACCAAGAGATCACTGAAGAAATCAACGAGGAAATCAAAAAATATCTAGAAACAAATGACAATGAAAACATGATGATCCAAAACCTATGGAATGCAGCAAAAGAAGTTCTAAGTGGGAAGTTTATAGCAACACAATCCTACCTCAAGAAACAAGAAATATCTCAAATAAACAACCTAACCTTACACCTAAAGCAATTAGTGAAAGAAGAACAAAAAACCCCAAAGTTAGCAGAAGGAAAGAAATCATAAAGATCAGATCAGAAATAAATGAAAAAGAAATGAAGGAAACAATGGCAAAGATCAATAAAACTAAAAGCTGGTTCATGAGAAGATAAACAAAATTGATAAACCATTAGCCAGACTCATCAAGAAAAAAAGGGAGAAGACCCAAATTAAAAGAATCAGAAATGAAAAAGGAGAAGTAACAACTGACACTGCAAAAATACAAAGGATGATGAGATATTACTACAAGCAACTCTATGCCAATAAAATGGACAACCTGGAAGAAATGGACAAATTCTTAGAAAAGCAAAACCTTCTGAGATTGAACTTGGAAGAAACAGAAAATATAAACAGAGCAATCACAAGAACTGAAATTGAGACTGGGATTAAAAATCTTCCAACAAACAAAAGCCCAGTAGCAGATGGCTTCACAGGCTAATTCTATCAAACATTTAGAGAAGAACTAACACCTTTCCTTCTCAAACTCTTCCAAAATATAGCAGAGGGAGGAACACTCCCAAACACATTCTACAAGGCCATCTTCACCCTGATACCAAAACCAGACAAAGATGTCACAAAGAAATCTCAGGCTGTTATCAATGATGAACAAAGAGGCAAAAATCCTCAATAAGATACTAGCAAACAGAATCCAGCAGCATATTAAAAGGATCATACACCATGATCAAGTAGGGTTTATCCCAGAAATGCAAGGATTCTTCAATATACACAAATCACTCAATGTGATACACCATAGTAACAAACTGAAGGAGAAAAACCATATGATCATCTCAATAGATGAAGAAAAACCTTTCAGCAAAATTCAACACCCATTTATGATAAAAACCCTCCAGAAAGTAGGCATAGAGGGAACTTACCTCAACATAATAAAGCCCACATATGACAACCTACAACTAACATCGTTCTCAATGGTGAAAAACTGTAACCATTTCCACTAAGATCAGGAACAAGACAAGGTTGTCCACTCTCACCACTATTATTCAACATAGTTTTGGAAGTTTTAGCAACAGCAATCAGAGAAGAAAAAGAAATAAAAGGAATCCAAATCGGGAAAGAAGTAGTAAAGCTGTCACTGTTTGCAGATGACATGATACTATACATAGAGAATCCTAAAGGTGCTACCAGAAAACTACTAGAGCTAATCAATGAATTGATAAAGTAACAGGATACAAAATTAATGCACAGAAATTTCTTGCATTCTTATACACTAATGATGAAAAATCTAAAAGAGAAACTAAGGAAACACTCCTATTTACCACAGCAACAAGAATAAAATACATAGGAATAAACCTGCCTAAGACAAAAGACCTGTATGCAGAAATGTACAAGACACTGATGAAAGAAATTAAAGATGATACAAACAGATGGAGAAATATACCATGTTTTTGGATTGGAAGAATCAATATTGTGAAAATGACTCTACTACCCAAAGCAATCTACAGATTCAGTGCAATCACTATCAAACTACCAATGGCATTTTTCACAGAACTAGAACAAAAAATTTCACAATTTGTGTGGAAACACAAAAGACCCTGAATAGCCAAAGCAATCTTGAGAAAAATTCCTCAGAGGAGTCAGGCTCCCAGACTTCAAACTATACTACAAAGCTACAGTAATCAAGACAGTATGGTACTGGCACAAAAACAGAAATATAGATCAATGGAACAGCATAGAAAGCCCAGAGATAAACCCATGCACATATGGTCACATTGATTTTGATAAAGGAGGCAAGAATACATAATGGAGAAAAGACAGCCTCTTCAGTAAGTGGTGCTGGGAAAACTGGACAGCTAAATGTAAAAGAATGAAATTAGAACACTCCCTAACACCATACACAAGAATAAACTCAAAATGGATTAAAGACATAAATGTAAGGCCAGACACTAAAACACTTAGAGGAAAAATAGGCAGAACACTCTATGACATAAATCACAGCAAGATGATTTTTGACCCACCTCCTAGAGAAATGGAAATAAAAACAAAAATAAACAAATGGGACCTAATGAAACTTAAAAGCTTTTGCACAGCAAAGGAAAACAAGACAAAAAGACAACCCTCAGAATTGCAGAAAATTGTTGCAAATGAAGTAACTGACAAAGGATTAATCTCCAAAATATACAAGCAGCTCATGCAGCTCAATATCAAAAAAACAAACAACCCAATCCAAAAATGGGCAGAAGACCTAAACAGACATTTCTCCAAAGAAGATATACGGATTGCCAACAAACACATGAAAGGATGCTCAACATCACTAATCATTAGAGAAATGCAAATCAAAACCACAATGAGGTATCACCTCACACCAGTCAGAATGGCCATCATCAAAAAATCTACAAACAATAAATGCTGTAGAGGGTGTGGAGAAAAGGGAACCCTCTTGCACTGTTGGTGAGAGTGTTAACTGATACAGCCACTATGGAGAAAGTATGGAGGTTCCTTAAAAATCTAAAAATAGAACCACCATACGACTCAGCAATCCCACTACTGGGCATACACTCTGAGAAAACCGTAATTCAAATAGTGAGTCATGTACTACAATGTTCATTGAAGCTCTATTTACAATAGCCAGGACACGGAAGCAACCTACGTGTCCATCGACAGATGAATGGATAAGGAAGATGTGGCACATATATACAATGGAATATTACTTAGCCATAAAAAGAAACGAAATTGAGTTATTTGTAGTGAGGTGGATGGACCTAGAGTCTGTCATACAGAGTTAAGTAAGTCAGAAAGAGAAAAACAAGTACCATATGCAAACACATATATATGGAATAATATTAAAAAATATATAAAAATGTAAAAAAAATGGTTCTGAAGAACCTAGGGGCAGGATAGGAATAAAGACGCAGATGTAGAGAATGGACTTGAGGATACAGGGAGGGGGAGGGGTACGCTGGGATGAAGTGAGAGAATGGCATGGACATATATACACTACCACAAGTAAAATAGATAGCTAGTGGGAAGCAGCCACATAGCACAGTGAGATCAGCTCGGTGCTTTGTGACCACCTAGAGGGGTGGCATAGGGAGGGTGGGAAGGAGATGCAAGAGGGAGGAGTTATGGGGATATATGTATATGTATATGTGATTCACTTTGTTATACAGCAGAAACTAACACACTATCGTAAAGCAATTATACTCCAATAAAGATGTTAAAAAAAAGTTAATGGAAAAAGAAACTGTACAACCACCTATTTAGTAAATCTTTTGAAAGCACTGCCTCTCAAACCCTTCCCCCAAAATTACAGTTTGATTTTGTTCTTAAATTTTAAACTTAGAAATAAAGAACAAAAAGTTATTTTTTTGAGAAATAAACATATTATTTTACGACTCTTGGTGAGATCAAGAGACTAAAATGTTCAAAGTGTTACTCAGAGACTTAACATTTTCCCAAACTCCATAGTGCAAATCTATGTCTTGCTCTCTTTAAAAAAAAAAAAAAAAAAGACAACAGTATTTCTGTGACTTTAACTTTGGAAACAGAAATTAAAATCCCTTTACTTTTCTTGGGTTTTTTTTTTTTTTTTTTTTTTTTTTTTTTTTTTTTTTTGCGTTACACGGGCCTCTCACTGCTGTGGCCTCTCCCGTTGCGGAGCACAGGCTCCGGTCGCGCAGACTCAGCAGCCATGGCTCGCGGGCCCAGCCGCTCCGCGGCATGTGGGATCTTCGCGGACCGGGGCACGAACCTGCGTCCCCTGCATCGGCAGGCGGACTCTCAACCACTGCGCCACCAGGGAAGCCCAAAATCCCTTTACTTTAAGATTTCTTTTACTCTGCTCTTAACACTAGCAATATATACTAAAGTCTTTAAAATATATTTTTAAAGTAATTATGTTCCTGCGAAAATTCTTTCAGTACATCTAAATGTATTTTTATGGCTCATATTATGTATTTTAACCTAAAATACCCTTTTTTATTCAACAATATATCATGGGCTTGCTTCTATGCCAGTTCATTCTAACCTCTCTCTTTGCTTTTAATGAGATACATTAAAATATATTTAAATAATGAAAGACATGTTTTCAATTTATTGTTACAAGGCAATGTGCTGGAATGAACATTAATAGACATGTATCTTTACAACTTTAAAAGTATTTTTTTAGATTAAATTCCTAAACATTGAGTTGCTGGGTCACATATACATACATTCAAATTTGATAGGCACTGCCAAACTGCCCTCTAGAAATAATGTTTGAATAAAAGTTACTAGTAACATGGCCTCTATATGGAAGGTTTTAGCTTGGGTTTTTATTCCTCTTAGCTTAATAAATGAATACAGATATAGTTTCATACACATATATGCACACATACATAAATTAAAGCACATCTATTTATATTCTTTAATATAATATGTTTCACTTAGAATGAAATATGTGTATGTGTGCATAAAATCTCCAAATCTCCAAGAGAATCGATTCTGCATTCATTTATATACAACCATGAGTCCCCTCTCTGTCTGGGAACTTCAAATGTTTCAGATGATTGTTCTTTATTATGAAAGCTTATATTTAATTGGAGAAAGTTGTTTGAAGTATGGAGGAAACAGGATGCAGAAGATTCTTCATGTAAAAGACATGTCTTTTCTTTAACATTGTTAAAAATATAAAGTATCATCTGAAATTTTACCAGACGACAGCTGAGTGTTATCATTTGAGCATGGGGGTCAGGCCGGTGTATTAGTCTCCTATTGCTGTGATAACAAATTACCAGAAATTTAGTGGCCAAAACAACCCAAAGTTTTTCTCTTACAATTCTGGAGGTTAGAAGTCCAGAATGAGTCTTACAAGGTGTCTTAGTCTGTTTCAGTTGCTGTAACAGATACTATAGACTGATTGGCTTAAAAAGAACAGAAATTTATTTCTCAGAGTTCTGGAGGCTGGGAAGTCCAAGATCAAGGCACTTTCAGATTTAGTGTCTGGTAAGAGTTTCCTTCCTGGTTCAGCTATCATAGATGGCCATCTTCTCACTGTGTCCTCACATGCGGAAAGGGGTGAGGGAGCTCTCCAGGTCTCTTTTGTAAGAGCACTAATGGTATTCATGCAGGCTTCACCCTCATAACCTAGTCACCTCCCCAAAGTCCCACCTCCAAATACTATCAATTTGGGGATTAGAGTTCAACATATGAATTTTGGGGGAACACAAATAGTCTATGCCATAAGGCTAAAGTCAAATTATTGGCAGGGCTGTTTCCTTCTCGAGGCCCTAGGGGAAAATCCACTTCCTTGCCTTTTTCAGCTTCTAAAGGCCACCTTCATTCCTTGGCCCATGGCCTCTTCCTTACATCACTCCAACCTCTTGCTTCTGTCAGTTCATCTCCTACTACTGCATTTGACTTTCCTGAATCCCTCTTACAGGACCATTATGGTTATATTTAAGGCGCATCCAGCTAATCCAGGATGATCTCCCCATCTCAGGACCCTTAACTTGATTGTGCCTGTGGTTTTGCCATGTAAGGTAACATATTAACACTTTCTGAGGATTAGGACACGGACACCTTGGCAGGGGGTGGGGGAGGAGCATTATTCTGTTTACTAGTGTTGGTGAGGGGCACCTGGGCCATAGAGCTGGGTAGGGAGGGGTCTTCTTGGGAAATTACTGGTGATTAGACCAAACCTCTATGTGAAGCAGGCCCAAGACGTGTTGACCTGATGTGCCAGGCCCCATATGAGGCCCCTATGGTTTGCTGTAGTAGCTCTAAGGAAAACATGGGAAAGTTCCAGAACCCAAATGGAACCCAATTCCACATCCTTGACTGTGGCTCCTTTTCTAGCTTACAAATCAGCTCCTATTTACTATAAACTCTTTAAAAATCAATAATTCTACTTCTCACTCCATCACTGACTTACTCATTTACCAAAACATCTTCTTTCTGAAAAGGCACTTTTTTCTTGGATACAAAGACACATATTTACATGTTTGTTTATTTGTATGTCTTTCTTGTCCAAAAATAATTTAAGGCAACTAAAAATGAAAGACAAATTTGTAGAACAGAAACAGAAATATGATTAGGTCCAAGGAGACGTATTTAACATTTAAACATAATACTTGCGCGTAAGTGAAAAATAGGCTTTGAGGAAATGAATTACTTCTTCCTGGTCCTGCACATAATTTCCTCTAAACCTGCGGTACCCATAAGGGGACCAGTGAAATTATAAGATTAAAAACTTAGAGATGAGCTAAGAGATTCTCAAACTTTAT
This sequence comes from Hyperoodon ampullatus, assembly GCF_949752795.1. Lineage (NCBI taxonomy): Eukaryota > Metazoa > Chordata > Mammalia > Artiodactyla > Ziphiidae > Hyperoodon > Hyperoodon ampullatus. The sequence goes on along the minus strand of NC_136925.1, from coordinate 61,997,984 downwards.
TACTAAACTTTTGCTGTCTAAAGTTGTTCACCACTACTTTTTGTTTTCTCAAAACTTTTTCAGGCTTCCTAATCTATTATGTATCAAGAGATGAAGTAAAATCTTAAACTAACCTTCCTAGCCCATATTTGAATAAATGTCATCAGAAAGATGGTTTGTAGAGGGAAGAACTCTTAACTATGGGAAAGATCAGAGATATGGTGACTTAAAAAAATGAGACTATCTGTTAGACAGGTAAGGACAACTGATAGACTGAGTTTCTACTTTTTACATATACTGAGCATAGTGATTGGAAATTTAAATATACAGGACAAAACGCATTAAGAATTAGCAACTACTTTCTATGTATTAATCAATGATTTTTCAAGGATTGAAGCTTCTAATATGTTGCTTAGTTCTCTGATAATGAGGTATATTAACCATATTTTCTTTTTTCTTTTTTTTTTTGCGGTACGCGGGCCTCTCACTGTTGTGGCCTCTCCCGTTGCAGAGCACAGGCTCCGGACGCGCAGGCTCAGTGGCCATGGCTTACGGGCCCAGCCGCTCCACGGCATGTGGGATCCTCCCAGACAGGAGCACGAACCCGTGTCCCCTGCATCGGCAGACGGACTCTCAGCCACTGCGCCACCAGGGAAGCCCCCTTATTTTCTGTATTCTTGATGCTCTCATATCTGGGGCCTTGCTGACTGGGGAGGGATTGCCCCTACCCAGAGACAACACATGTGAGCATATTTTTGATATACAAATCAACCAATCTGGAGTCCATACCCTTATCTGCTTCCTTTTATCAGGATACTGCAGTTTGGGCCTCTAAATCACCCATGGCCCAGGCACTAGACAAGTAGGGACCACCACTATAGCTCAGATCTAGCCAAAATCATTCAAACCAGTCAACCCTAAACCTGCTTAGCTTGCCTACCATGCCTCGCCCATTTCTTTCTGCAAAACCCACATGCTTTCCCTTCACTCCTTCTGCCTCCTGACAGACCCTGGTGCTTCCCCATGTGGCTCTGCATGGTGTGTGGGCCCACTCCTCTTGGGAACTGTGAGAAACAAACCATCTTTTCAATGGCAATCATCTCCTGATCTGTTGGCCTCATCATACCTGAATGAAAACAAAATCCTGGATACATTCTAAAACATAAAGCAAAAGAGAACAGAAGACTTCCTTAGTGATGGGTGGCTTCTCAGTATATTCATTGATGTGATGTTCAAATGCAAGTTTAATGTGGTAGGCAGGTATCTTTTCCTTGCTGAGTCTTAAAATTCTAGGGCAGGAAAAATAAAGATATGGCTGAAAAAGAGTTTTTTTTCATATTGAGTTTCCAGAAAATTCAAAGACAAATCAGAAAAACCTGCAGAAGGCAGGTAGGAAATTTGTAGAATTTTTTTTTTTTTTGCGGTACACGGGCTTCTCACTGTTGTGGCCTCTCCCGTTGTGGAGCACAGGCTCCGGATGCACAGGCTCAGTGGCCATGGCTCACGGGCCCAGCCACTCCACAGCATGTGGGATCTTCCCGGACCAGGGTACGAACCTGTGTCCCCTGCATCGGCAGGAGGACTCTCAACCACTGCGCCACCAGGGAAGCCCTGTAGAATTATTTGACACACGCTTAGGGCTATTTTGGGATTAGATGGCTGTTTACTATATATTCCCAGGTCCTGTAAATTCAGAATGTGTGGGAAGCTATGAACTTTGACTTTTTTTTAAAAAAAGGTTAATGTTATAAAAGTGTTGCCTTTTCACAAACAGTGCCATCATAAGTGACACAGACTCTGTCCTTCCTCGAGGGAGGAACATTTTCAGCCAGAATCCCTGTAGGTGCCCTGTGTTTGCTATGTTATTAGTGGCAAGATTTCCCTTGACTCAGTTGAACTGAGCTTAGGCCTTTGAGTCTACAGAACCTTAGACACATGAAGCAAAGAAAAATTGGCTGGAAGAGATACTGAGACATAACAAATCTGCTCACAGTTAAGTCAAGCATCCCATGTAAGAAGTTAGTTCCACTCAAAGATAGAGCTGTAAAATATATTACACAGAGAGTCAGGCCAAATTCAAGGTCTTAAAAGTATTCATGTAGAGTATAAAATTGCTTTGTGTCTTGCAAATGTAGAATGACACTTGGTTGTATAATAAAATGAAGTATAGCATTTCTCTTTTTATTTGAACTTATATGATAATTTCTATCTACAATAGTGAATCCAAATTACTTCCTACATTAGTTGCACATAAAGATTACTCTTTAAAGGTTGGAGTAATTATTTCTACTTGTCTCTTCCCACAATTTTCTTTTTCTCACCATCTGCCGTCCAATCTCAAAACATAAAGTTATTTATTTTTTTCTTTCAAACACTTTGCTAGGCAAACCAGTGTGATTCTGGTCCCCGTCCATATGTTTGGTGCTTCATATCTATCTCTGTGGATTGATTGGTTGAATGATGAGAGTGTTCACAGTGTAGAACTGTGGCTCTGCAATCCTCCATGCTCTGTGCTCGCTCCTGCCAGCAGTGTTACATAATAGAACATGTCACTGCAGCAGCAATGGACACATGTCCCAGAAATTCCCTACTGGGCACTCCACCTTTCGATTTGGTGCTAAGACCTACATATAGGTGATGACGGAATCTATAATACTAGTCAAGATTTCTTCCAATCCTCAAGGTCTCTGGCTTCTTGAGGCCAAAGTTATTTGTATGACAATACCAGGTTTAACATTTCTCTGCTTAGAAGTAACATTTAGGAAAATATTTCTACTTTGACCCATCAAACAACATCCCATATTTCCTCTGAAGTCTTTATCTTTCCATTGGCAGACTAAGTAAAATACTTCTGAAAATGCTGATTAGTAGTGAATTTTTTTTTTTTTCGGTAGGCGGGCCTCTCACTGTTGTGGCCTCTCCCGTTGCGGAGCACAGGCTCCGGACGCACAGGCTCAGCGGCCATGGCTCACGGGCCCAGCCGCTCCACGGCATGTGGGATTTTCCCGGACCGGGGCACGAACCCGTATCCCCTGCATCGGCAGGTGGACTCTCAACCACTGCGCCACCAGGGAAGCCCAGTAGTGAAATATTTTTCTTCTTGCTTTCAAATTGTCCATCAGAGTAGCTGAAGTATTTCTTTAATTACCTTTTCTGGTGTTCACTCATAGTCCCTGTAGTATTTTAATATGGATGACCAATGAATTGTGAATATTGATTATACCTGAGGTACATGTAAACTGGAATCACAGAAAGCTTACTGAGTTAGTTTGAAACTGTCCTCCTCAAATAACTGGCCTTTGATTGGATTCCATCTGACCAAGTGGCACTTCTCTAGATATCTACCTTCTCCTCTCTTTCAGTCCTTTCTTGCTGGTGCTCCTTTCACCTGGCTTGCCAACTCCAAGCCTTTGCAGATGTAATGATGATTTGAGCATGCTTCCTTGGCTTCTTTTGGCTCCCTGTCTGGGATTCAGTTGGAATCCTCCTCTCCCTTGATCCTAACATCCACAGCCCCAGGAGAGAGGCAATTCTGCCTCTGTTTCTGGTCAAGGGTACCCCTGTTGCATGGGCCAACTTAAGCCGGCCTCCCCAGGGAGGGAGGCTGGTTGCAGGGAAGACAACCAGCACGTGCTTACTGATGTGCAGAAAATCATTTTTGGCTGGACAGAACGGGAGCACTAATGGTAAATGGCTCACTTAACTAATATTATCATATAGTCAAGGAAGTACTATTGTTCTTAATTGATAGCATGAAGGGTAAAATGGAATAGATCAAAAAGGAGTCCTGAGAATCCTCTGAAGACAATTTTATTCATAACTCAGTGTATTTCAATTAGCTGAGTCTATCTTTCCAAGAGAGATGCTTTTTACATTCAGCACTGGCATAAGAGATGGCATCTCTGTCAGTCACATGGCTGCACCCAACTGCAAGGAAGCTGGGAAATGTAGTATAACTCCGTGCTCATGAAGAAGAGGAGATATATTTTGGTAAACTGCTGACATTCCCTTCCATAGTTTTATGCATTTGCCATATTCACAGATTTCGTTCCTATAAAAATATACTTGTCCTTAAAATATCATACCATAATAATGAATTAATACTCTCTCTACATAAATTTTAAAAATAAAATCATGATAAAAAGAGAAATGGTGATCTAAGTAATAACAGTCATAGTAAAGGGAGAATATAATAACAGAAAAATGTGTTTTTCAGGCTAAAGCACACACCCTCATTAGACGAAAGTAGATACCTTCATCATATGAAAAAGCCAAATATTTTATAAATATATTATTTTTAACCCAAGATTATCAGGATAATGTTCCTTATTCTATAGTTGTAATAACGGAATTTCTTCCCAACATGCAGCTCTATTTTTCAAATATTTTACATAAAAGTTTCTGAATCTTGAGACTATTTATATACTTTTTCTGACTTTAGTGAATTCTGTATTTTTACTGGCAATAGTATTTCATTCTGTAATTCTATGAAAGTTCTATTCATGAAATGTTAACAGACTAATCTTTATCAGCATCATATACATTTTATACACTATTATGTAAAATATGTGTTCCAATGGAAAATTTTCAATGCATATACAAAATTATTTTCTTCTATAATAAAGAGAAAACAAAAAAGCTTACTCAAATTCCTATTTCTCATATCCCCTAAAATACTGGCACACACCAACTCCCTTTTTTCTCTTGGTCCTATAGTTGGAATATAATTTCACCCTCTTGAAAATGTAATTTCATTCAGAAATAATTTATTACTGTTTGGAGTGCCAGGTTTTTATGTTTTTCTTCTTGTTGCCAGATTTACTTAGCCAATATGTTACAATATTAGTTTTTGTGTTTTTAAGGTATTATATACAATTTGAAAGCACCAAAAAGGAAACAAAATATTCCCCCTTCTGAATAATCCAAAAATTGAGCACAGCTGAAAAGTGGAAATAAGACAACCTATTGCCTTCGGGAACCTAGTCAAATTCTTAAAAATCAAAGTAGATTGAATAACCACAAGAATATCAGAGAGAGCTCCAAACCTGGAGGAAGAACTCCCTAGAAAAATAACTAAATGGCTTTCAACATGTGTTTCATTAAGTATGAAGTATTGAAGAACATAAAGACAGTAAGAATAATAAAAAATTACCTTAGAAGCCAGCTAAAAGAAAGAGGAGAGTCGTAGGTACAAAAGTGACGCCAGCATTTTGTCTCCTAGGCTTTTTTTCATCCTATTTTCTTTAACTTTCTCTTTTGCCAAGTAACATGTGTCATGATCTAATTCTCTCTCTTCTCTCAGTCTTATTTTCTTTGCCAAAAGCTGGAGTGGAAAGTTTCCTTCGGAAGTTTCAGTTTCCATATGCTCCATAATGTCATGGTTAAGACTCTGAACCTCTCTGTACCAACCATAAACTTTGCCTGAAAACATAACCTTGACAGCTGTCATGCTGGGAAGGACAGACTCCCACTGATTTTACCTGGTGTGCTTCTAATGAAGTTAATCTCTTGAGCAAGAAAAAACCACCATTCTCATACATCATCCTCCCTAGAAAGGTGCAGGAATGAAGAAATAAAGTGCAGAATTATCTTAGGGAAAATAGCCCTCTAAGAAAAGGGAAAGAGGAGGGGGCTCTTTTGGGGGAGGAAGGGGTACAATCAACAAGGGAACAAGGTACAGAAGCCAAAGGCTCAATGAACATAACATATATTTGAAAGTTCACAGAATATGGCCAGGTAGCTTTTCTGAGTGTGCTGAGCAATGTTTTCACTGTTTCATTTTATCTGCTGTATGTACATTTTGTACTTTTTATCCCCAAATGCATACACATCAATGGAACTCCAATAAAATTCATTTATAATTTTAAACTGAGAAAATATTTCCATAGCTAAAGTTTATACACACTAAATAATTACTAAATATTTGCCAGCCCATATTTCCCTCTTTAATTGGCCTGCCCTGCCATATGGGGATGCTCTGTCAAATCAATGAGCTCACCCCTCTTTTCTACTTGCTCAGTAGAGACAGTTGTTTAAATTATCTTTCTTTTGTAGGTGCTTTCTCTGCTTAAAATGGTGTCTGTAACTGTGTGCCTGATTTAGAAATCAATTGGTTGCAAAATGCTTCCTGTGCGTTCGTTGTTCAGATTTGTAAAGACATCTTTTGTAAAAAGTGGGCACCATAAAGGCCACCCAGACTGCAAAAACCAATGAACCCATAAAGTAGTTTAAATTTATTTCTAGCAAAACTAGGCTTAGTCTGTCTCCCGTTGGTAGAAGGACACTTGACCCAAGTGAGGATATAAAGGGGTGGAGATGGAGTAGAAATCAATGAGCAAGAAAAGATAAAAGTTGGAATTTCTCTCATTTGAATCAAAACCCATTTAAGACAAAATTTGGAAATAAGAAGTTGGTCTTGCACTAACTACCTCATGCCTTTTTCTATACTCTAGTCTTATTTGTTTTGTGTGTGTGTGCTACCCTAAGAACTTCACAAACATCTTTTTGCCATCCCATCTTCCATGTTCTCCCTTTCTCTCAAAGTAAAAATCTTATTCTTTCAGTGGGTGATCTCAGGTAGGAATTCGGATCAATCGATTGCTTAAAATACTTTATACCAAGTTAAAATGATTATAAAATTATATTTGACTGATATTTGCAATTTTAAAATAAGAGGCCTGTTAGTTTAAATGGTTCATGAATTTGAGATATTTCAACTTATGCAATAAAATAGAAATTTCAAATTTCTAAGCTTTTTCTGGAAGACATCAGTCTCATCAATCTCAGCCTGATAGGGTGAGGCTGGGAACAGAATGGAGGCAACCCAATAGTGGTCCTTTGAAAGTGTATGGAGCTTGTAAGTAAATAACAGCTTGCTATAACTTTAACATAACGACCTATGTACTCAGGAGGTCCCTGTTATTAGAATTTTATAATAAGGGGCAAAAGAAGAGGGTATGGTGCTTTTTTCAAAGACCATAATATTTCTTCAAAAGGAAGAATTAGAGTCCAGGGAAAAATACTGTCACACATTGATCTTCTAGAATTAGGGATGGTTGCTTATATTTTACAGGGAAACTTTCAGAGAACATCTAGAAACAAGGTGAAATAAAAAAGGAAAGTATATGAGACAGACGAAAGTAAGTTATTTGAAGGCTAGACTGATTTTAGGCTTCAGAATTTAAGGTTCAACACTGATCAAAACTATATGTAACTATAACTATGGTCTATTCTATTCAATTTTCAAAGCTGTATTTTATGCCTTCAGGCCTCGGTTCCTGTGCTTTACTCCAATAAAAGACACATTTACTTTAAAGAATTGATGAGTATTAACTTCTTAGGGAGATGTGTATTTTAATAGCAAATAGTAATCAATCCAAGTAATAAATTCCTAACTGGCATTTTAGAATTCAAGTGTTTGGACCCACTCATGGGGGTGGTGGCACCTGAAAGTGTCGCCCCTACGTGGCTGTATACTCACCCACTAGGAGAACATCCAGGTTATTATATTGATCACTTTTATAACATATTTTGGGTGAGTTATCAGTAATGCACTATATGGTCTCATTATGTTCTTTGCTGGAGCTTTACAGCATTAACAATTTTTAACTTTATTGACCCTTATTAAGTGTTAGAAATATCCTTTCACACTGATTCTCTGGCAGTGCAAGAATAATAAAACTTATTCAAATAGGAAAACTTTCTCCACTTTTCTCCTTTTGTAGTTTATTTTTAAACTTCCCTTCCCTAAACATAAAGCTGGATCTAATGTTATTTATTCCTAAAAACACAACCCATCATTGATATATTAATATTTTATATTTTTAAAATGATAAATCTAGCAAATTTCTTTTTAAGAAAAATTCAACTTGCAATTGTAAATTCTAATGGGTGCTGGAAACCTCATTCAGGAGTTTCCATCTGCTGTCACAAACTTCAATTCTGTTAGTATACGTACTTTCAGTTTTTGTGTTAGAAACTACTCATCTCCTTGTTACATTTCTCTACTCAGTAGATTCTTTTCTCAAGTAAATTAGATTTCACAGAAGTCTGAATCAAACATGTAAGGTATTAACTATGATATTTGTCATCAAAGTTCAATTTAAGTTTATTACACCTCACTGGTTTGCTTACTTTAGTAATTAAAGGCAAAGTTTTGGAAAATAGTATTTTGTTGTCTAATATTGAGGAAGGAGAAGAAAATCAGTATCGCTTTTTTATAGAAAATTATTTCATGAAACATAAATTGAATTACAGTTGCTACATCTTACCATTATGATTTTCTTTTCCTGCTAGGAAATCCATTTCTTGTGGAACAGAAGTAGAACCGACTACATTTTAAACCTTGACTAGTTCAAGTCAATTCCACAAACGTGGAGCACTTATTATGTGCAAGATACCATGAAATACTCTGTAGGGGATTCAAATATAAATAAGACAAAATCCCTGCAGCCAAAGAATTCACCATCTACCCGAGAGAACAAGAAAAGCACAAAAATAGTAAAACACAAGGTTGACTAGAGAGAGCTATTTGGCTTCATGCAAAAAGCACAGTCTTTATACCCAAACACACTGCTTTCAAACTTGGCTGTGACATTTGGTAATAGTGTGTCTTTTTTGAACATAATTTTCCTCTTTTGCAAGACAGGGATATCAATGATTGCCTTAAAATCTTATTGCAAGACTTTTGGGGAGCAATGTATGTAAAGTGCCCAGCAAACAGTAGATGTTCCATGTTAGTTTCCCTGGAAAGAGACTCTGAAATGGAAATTTCCACCTAGGAAGTTGATTACTATGTGCTCTCAGAATTGACACCTGTTGGGGAGTGAAGGAAGCAGGACTGGACAGTGGAAGAAGATTGGATATGAAGCAGTTTCAACAAAGACTTCAGCACAGGGACCTCTGGAGCTGGATGGCCCTGCGGCGATCTCTCAAATTGAGGGAGGGGAGTGAGGCCTTTAGAACTCTACAACTACAGCCATTGGAGGCAAACTACCCAAGGGCCAGGGACCTAACCTTGGAAGAGGCAACTCTTTTCAGCTGCAGCTTAGTTTTGGTAAAGGGCAATTGCTGGAGTCGAGGGCAGGGGGTCCCAGCTGGTAGTGGCCAGCCTTCAGTACCTCTAGCAGCAGGGGAATGAGCGCTTTGGTCCTAAACGATGAAGTAGTGGGGAGACAGGAGGAGCAATCTGGGCAGCATACCACATGGTCCATTTTAAATGTTAGCATCAATTTTCCTGCCACGTTAAAAAAATTTTTAAACAAAATACATGCACTGGACAATTTGGAAAATACAGAAAAGCACAACATTTAAAAAATTTATATCAACCACAATCTATAACACCATTGCTAACATTTAGCTATATGTCTTTCTAGTATTTTTAAGCATATTTATCTTCCTCTGAAATAATGGCATTATACTGGGAAAAATTATTTCATGTCCTGTTTTTTTATACCGTGAATATTTTCTGATGTAAGGAAATATTCTTTTACGTGATTATTTTGGTTTTATTGTCTTCTTTTATACTATATTCCAAAATTTGCCAAACTAAAACTTTCTTTAGGAAAACTTCACAGAAATGGAAATTGTTACACCAAAAACTATTTACATTTTTAAGGTTTTGATACATGTTGCTAAATCATCCTCTAGAAATTCTTACCAACAAGGCTCGAGACTTCCTTTTCTCTTACCCTTGCCAAGATTGGGAATTATCATTCTTTTTAATCTGTCCCTGCTTTAAAGATAGATTTTTATTATTAATCAATATAAATGCAATACGAGTAGCAGAAATCAAACAGTATCTATGAAGATTCAAAAGTGGAAGAGATTACATCAAATCAAGGAGAATGAGAAAAGACTGCCAAGAAAAGAAGACCTTAAGTAAGAGAATTTCAACAAATAAAAATGGAAGGGATCCCAGATAAAGAAAACATCAGGAACAAAGACAACATTAGGGAAAGAGTAAATACCTTGTTTGATTAGAATATACCAGTGAAATAAGACCAGAAGTAGAATGAGACCCTAACAAAGCACAAAAATGGCAAGTAGAGTTCAAATCTGAACAATAATAATTGCCTGACACTGGTGTTGATAACAATTTGGAAGCTGTCATTAGAGTCATTCATTTGTTTAAGAAGCCTTTATTCATCACCTACAATATGCCAAGTGCTTATATCACTGATGAAAGCACATAGAAATTCCTACCATTCTGGAGCGCACAGGAAGAAAGCACACAGAAAGAGAAGGAGGTCACAAAAAGAACATTGTGCTTGCAAATTGGGAGAATAGCAAGCCAAATGAGAGGCAAAGAGAGTATAATAAAAAGGAAAGCCAGGAGACTGAAATGCCACGGACACAAATGGAGGAATGTTGAGATGGACGTAGGAGTCAATGTAGAGAAACTGAGGAAGACACAGACTGAGAAAAAAATGATTGGATTTGGAAATTCAGGGATCATCAGTAATAATTTAAAGAGTAGCTTTTTACAATGATGGAAAGGAAAGCCACACTGCATGGGAATAAAGTAAATAGTGTGGAAATGGGGGAAATAGAATCTCCTAACTGGTCATTCAAAAAATGGACAGTTTAGGGAATTACAGTTGCAGAATGAGAGTAGGAGAGGGAACTATGTCGAAGGAAGGGTTTTTTTCAATTAAATACTAAGTATCTAGGAATAAATTTAATAATACAAACAACAAAGAAGTTTGTGCAATTTTTGTGGAGTCAATTTTACAACCTCCCTGATAGGGATAAAAGAAGACCTGAATAAGTGGAGAGGTTATCACGTGCACAGATGAGAAGACCCACCATGTTAAAGATATCAGTTTTCTCCAAACTAATACACGAAGTCAACACAATACTAAACAAAAATCCCAACAAGATTTTTCTTGGAATTTTTCTTGAATAAAGTAAGTGGGGGTAGGGTGGGGCAGGGCAGACTTGTTCTACTAGATAGCAAAACATATACGCAACAGTGTGGCATTGGTGCAATATTACATAAAATGGCCAAACAAAACAGACTCATTCATATAATGGTATTGATAAACGAAAGGGATAGCATTTCAAAAAATGGTAAAAGATGGACCATTAATAAGGATAAAATAAAAATTAGATACCTACATTATAATATATGGAAAAATTAATTGCAGAAAGTATAAAAAAAGAATAAAAAGTTTTTAAACCAGAAAAGCATCAAAAGAAGACAGTAGTATCAGTTCATAACCTCAGTGTAGAAAAGGCCTTATTAAATAGTAAACAAAAGCCAAAAAATGATAGTGCAAAAGACTGATAACCTTGATTATATTAAAAAGATACCATATACATAGTTGAAACACAAGTAATAGACTGCAATAAAATAAAATTATTGTATAGTAACAAATGAAGGATTACTACCCAGAATGTATAAAAATTCCTATCAATCACTGAGAAAGAGACAAACAGATGTGAGATTGATTGTTAGCTCACACAAACGAAAGGCAAACAAATGATAATATTAAAAAACATGCTCAGCCATACTGGTAATGATGGAATAAAATAATATTCCAATTGAGTAAGTGAGATACCAATTTTTTTACCCAAGAGATTACCTAAAATTTGGAAGAATTTAAAATATTGAAAATTGATGAAGTAGAGTTTGAGCTTGGGTCTCTTTGATTACAAAGATCCTGCTCTTAACCACTTATTTCTCTAATAGAATAAGAGTTTTGTTACTGAACAAGAACAGTGACTCAGAGGGTGGTTCCCAGACCAGCAGCATCAGCATCACTTGAAACTTGCTAGAACTGCAAATTCTCAGGCCCCATCTCAGATCCATGGAATCAGAAACTCTGGAGGTGAGGCCCACAGCCTATGTTTCAACAAGCAATTCTGATATACACTAGGGTTTGAGAGCCACTGAACTAGAAGATTGAAGGATCATTAAGGAACTGAAGTAGAAAAGAGGGATAACCAATTGATCAGCAGAGGTAAGAAAATAAGTGGAGTAAAAAAAAAAAAGCCTGTGTGTGTGGGGGAAATGTTAGAGTTTGGGGTATTAGCAATAAAATAGTTCTAAATGATGATGAGAGTTAAGTTATGATGAGAGAGTGGTTAAATAGAATGGAGATGGAAATCGTCCTTTTTGTAAAGATAGAGGTAAGGTCAGAGAGTTGGAAGAAAAACAAAGAGTAGTGTTGAAGTCACTGTACTGTCAAGAAGAATGAAGAGCAGATGTGTACTTCCATATAGAAGCTACAGAGAAATGGTGGAGTGTTTCCTGGATGTCAGCTGACTGTGACAATGAAAGATGAGTACTCTCTTGTTAGACGGAATTCACGTAGAAGAGTCTGGGATGTTTAGTGATATGGTTGGGCAAAGTATGAAGGGCATGAGAACCTCATCTCCATGGTTCATGAGTCTAGAGGAAAGAGACAGATTTCCACTGGAAAGATTTTTGCAATATCCCATGACAGTGAAAATTATAATAATTTTGATTAATTACTGATATTAACTGATATTAATTTATATGCTATTGTTTGTTATGATTATAACATGATATTTATCCCATTTTATTTTGAACACTATAGTAATTTTCTATCTATTGAAATCAGTAGTTGGAAACTACATTTAACATATAATGGAATATATTAACCAAATGTATGCCTTTTCCATACATTCCTTCTGATTCCCTGTGTCTCAGATTTTCAAAAGCTTAAAGTTTAGGAAAAAGTTTAAAAGGTTTCTTTAAAGTCGAAAAGTTGAACTATTTGTATTCTTAAAACTTATCCTGCCAAACATAGCAAAATTACAAGCAGTATCTTTAAAGAAACTTCTTCTTCCATATGTTCTCAGATCCTTGGTTTCTGCCTTTCTGCCTTTCTGCCTTGCTATTCCTAGCAGCCTAATCAGAATCCTCTGATCATAATCCTTATTATAGACCTGGGGGACTAATTCTTAGATGGATGTCAATTAGAACAGCATTTTTAATCTTTAAGAGTTAAAGATATATACCAAAATCTTTAGTGCTGTCTACTGTAGGTCCTGGCCAGTCACCAAATAGAAACAGGAAGTGAGTGTGTCACAGCAAGGCAGCACCATTCTTTCTCATCAACGGGTTAGTGAAGGGGACATTGCAATGTGCAAAAATCCACAAAATGTCAAAGTTTTAGACAAAATTCTTCAAAATCCAAACTGGCTGCTTTGTATTGGGAAGAACTTTCTTTTAAAAAAGGAGAACCACCACACACCTTCTTCCCCCAAAGACTATGGAGGCAAGTTTCCAATGTTCACCATGAAACAGTGTGTGTAAAGACTGCAAGATCAACCCTGGAATTAAAAAGCAAATAAACAAAACACTTTATAGGGTCAGACTCAAAAAGGCTGTACTGTTCTCTGGACAGAAATGAGGCTGCAGGTTGGTATTTCAAAAAAGCCACAAATTCTGTATCTGTCCCAAATGGGAAATAATAATTTTATTGAATAATAAATTAAAAATGAATCCACTTCTTTCTCCTTATAACTTTAGTAAGTACTTATGATGTGGTCTTTGTAGCCAGAGTGCAATTCATCAGTTAATGAATGAAAGAAGTATTTTGTGAGTCTGTGTGTATAATTATCCAAAATGAAAGTGTAAGAACAAAGTGAAAAAATATTTCAAGAAACTTAATTTTTGAACAAAAAACAAACTAATGTCCTTCAGGGTTTCATATATGCTGGTGGTGTTGGCACTGCCCCCAGAAGATTTTAGCCTCCTCAAGCAAGAAGCACAGGGCAGCTTTGAGTACCTCTCTATCTCCATTCACAAGAGGGAAATACAAATAAGTTTATAAAGATCAGTTTAGGATTTTATCACTATCAGCCAAAGATCATTTGAAGTCTTGTAAAGTCATTGTCATATGGTTATTTAAATAAAAATCAAGAGGGAGCAAAGTTGAATGCTTCCTCAGTAGTAATGGTTCAAAATGTATTTAATAAGAAAGATTAATAAGTCATTATGCTATTAAGTGGTAATATGAAATTTTGATTCTTACAGGAGTCAAGCTATATTGAATATTAGAATTTTGATTATAAGATATAGTTATCACACAGTAAATAACTTACATTTTCTGTTATAGTTTCCAGTAAATGCTAATTTTATTTACACCAATGAATATTCTGGCTTTGCTCCAAATACGCATAGAACACTAAAATTTAATGTGAAAGGCTTACTTGGCCAAAGAGTTTATAAACACAGAGTCTTTGAAATAAGAAGTGTGGAGACACCTACTTTGAAATGTCATTGTGACAGGATTTAGAACAGGTTGTTGGCATATGAGGCAGGTATCATAGATGAGAAAGCTGAGAGTCAAGAACTTTGCCCATACAGGGGTATACAGGGGCACAGGGTTTGAATGCAGGCTATTTGATCTCCAAACCAGTGCTGCGACACAAGAAAAGTAGGGTGCTACTAGAGAGTGTGAGAAGGGAAAATAATTTCCCTTGGGGGTCAAAGGTGGCTTTTTAGAAGAAATGGCATTCAACTGAGACCGGAAGTCTGAGGTGGAATTAGGGAGGCTAACTAGCTGGTAGGGAATGTTTAGCATTCATGTAGATTTCGAAGTGTTTCTGACCTCAATTTCACCCAAATTAATTATTCATAAATAACTAATCTGCTTCATAATATAGCTCTGAAATTTATTAACGATAATGGATTTGGAATAATGAGTAAGAGATCTTGGCTTTGGAGGCTTCTTTTTTTCCCTAAATTAATTAATTAATTAATTAATTAATTAATTTATGGCTGCGTTGGGTCTTTGTTGCTGCATACTGGCTTTCTGCAGTTGCGGCGAGTGGAGGCTACTCTTCATTGTAGTGCGTGGGCTTCTCATTGCGGTGGTTTCTCTTGTTGTGGAGTGCGGGCTCTAGGCGCATGGGCTTCAGTAGTTGTGGCACGCAGGCTCAGTAGTTGTGGCTCACAGGGTCTAGAGCGCAGGCTCTGTAGTTGTGGTGCACAGGCTTAGTTGCTCTGCAGCATGTGGAGTCTTCCTGGACCAGGGCTCAAACCCGTGTCCCCTGCATTGGCAGGAGGATTCTTAACCACTGTGCCATCAGGGAAGTCCTGGAGACTTTTTATTCCTTTTGTTGCTGTGCTTTAAAATAGACCACTCTGCAGGGACAGTTGTTTGCCCATATCCCAAGCAGTCACACCCTCAGTGACTTGGTCTGGGGCGCTGTGCCATCAGTGGTCTCTTGCATTCTAACAGTCAAATTCTGTCAGCCTAATGCTCTCTATCCAAGCCAGCCCCTCTAACCCCAACCTGCAAGGGAGGTGGTAGTTGTGGGTGATGATGTACTAGAGAAAAAGTAAAATATGCTAAATATTCACATCTGTTGAGTATTTGATATCAAAGTATTTAGGACTCTCTTTGTAGAGACATAAAAACAAATGAGTTGATGGGCAGTTAAAGAGACATATAAACAAACATAGACTAGAAAAGAATCTGAAATCTTTCACATGTAGTTTCCCCAAATGAAAACATACTCTACACCATGGACCACAGAAGTCCCTGACAAATAAGTCAAATGTTAAATCATCAGTTGTTACACTTTTAAATGCCAAAAGAGTCTACTGTATACACCGTATAAAGCAAATGTATCCTGCTTTTTCTTTCACTAAATACTATTTCTCTCTGTCACTAAATAGTATTCTAAAACTTCTATCACATGGCATTATAATTTATTTCTCGATTATTCTAACACTGAACATAATGATTTATTCCTGATTTAATTCATAAATAAAAAATAAAAATAGGATCTTATATACAAGTCTTGATATACTTCTTTGGGTTTTTTTAGGCTAGATTCATAGTGGTTCAAATGTACGATTTTCTTAAAGTTTGCTTTCCAGAAGTGATCTACCAATTTCTCCTTGTAGCAATATAATAAATGATCATATTACTATACTACTGCCTGAATTAAGTACTATTATAAACATTTCTTATATTGATAGAGGAAAATAGCATTTTTGTGTACATATTTTACATACTAGTAAGTTGGATATTTTTCTACTTTTTATTGGCTTTTTGTATTACTTTGATTTGCCTTCTTTTTATAAGGGTGTTTTCTTTTTATCAATTTTTTTAAACTCTTGATATATTAATTATATTAATCCTTTGCCAGTCATATTTGTTGCCTTTTTCATATTTTTGTTTGTTACATTTAAGTAAAAAAATTCTGGAAATAATTCTGGTTTGTACAATAATCTAAGTTGAGAGCCCAATTTGAGTTTTTTCTAAAAAGCAATTTCCTAGCATCATTTATAGAATAATCTTACCCCTTGTCTTTGGTTAATGATGTGGCCTTTACACAGTCATTGTGTGAATGTATATGTGCTGTCGTATATAAATTAGGATGAAGTGTTTAGGAAGAATTTTCAGGATGAAGTATCTTATTCAGTTGATCTACAGATTGATGTACTAGTCACACACCTTTTCTTTTATGTACTATGTCTTGCTTCTGAATTTTTCATGTTATTTTCATTTATTCATTCTTCTAAATAATTCACTTAATATCCATGTTGAGTATAATTGAGTTATATCATTAGGTTGATTTGGGAAATTTTGCTCTTTTTTTTTATATTTAGTTTTTTTTAATCCAGAAAGTTTATTCTAAACTTCCTGTATATACCTAAGTAAAATTTTGTAGCTTTCTTCAAAACATTCTAATTCAGTTTTATTGTAAATTTTTTCTCCTTTTTTTGCCATTGTGAAGGAAACCTGTATCTTCCAATTATTGCTGAAAAATATAAAAGCTACTGATTTTTGCACAAATTTTCTGTATGTGGCTATGCTACTGAGGTGAACTACTGATTCTAAGAAATTTTAGTTGATTCTACTGAGTTTATATGCTATCAAAAATATTAATTTCAGGGCTTCCCTGGTGGCACAGTGGTTGAGAGTCCGCCTGCCGATGCAGGGGACACGGGTTCGTGCCCCGGTCCGGGAAGATCCCACATGCCGTGGAGCAGCTGGGCCTGTGAGCCATGGCCGCTGAGCCTGCGTGTCTGGAGCCTGTGCTCCACAACGGGAGAGGCCACAGCAGTGAGAGGCCCACGTACCGCAAAAAAAAAAAAAAAATATATATATATATATATAAATTTCATCTCTACATAAATTCACTCCATAAATATTTACTGAGCACTAGTGGCAAGCAAAACAGATCCATGGAGGTTGTTGCCCTTTAAGAAAAATAAACTTACTGTATATAAAGTCTTGTCACATTGAAGAAAACATGCACAGAAATATCAAATAATCACAAGCCACAAGCATTGTTGTGCTATCCTAATTAAGCAGCAACTCCTGTAGTGTTTTTCTTTCTGCTGGGTGGGCCAAAAGGTTCATTCGGTTTTTTCCAGTAAGATGGCTCCAGTAGCGCTTAGTTGTCTTTAACTTCATTTGAAACAATTTTGTTAGATTGTATGTGACTGCTGTCATATTGGTGTGCATTTAAAAAAAGACGTATCAAAATTGATGAATTTTTGTGTAGCCATTTTAATATTGAAGAGGGAAGAAAAAAAAGCATCTTCAGCATGTTATGCTTTATTATTTCAAGAAAGGTAAAAACACAACTGAAACACACAAGAAGATTTGTGCAGTGTATGGAGAAGGTGCTGTGACTGATCAAACGTGACAAAAGTGGTTTGGGAAGTTTCATGCTGGAGACTTCTCGCTGGATGATGCTCCACAGTCCGGCAGACCAGGTGAAGTTGATAGCGATCAAATTGAAATAATAATTGAGAACAATCAACGTTATACCACACGGGAGATAGCCGACATACTCAAAATATCCAAATCAAACGTTGAAAATCATGTGCACCAGCTTGGTTATGTGAATCGCTTTCATGTTTGGGTTCCACATAAGTTAAGTGAAAAAAACCTTCTTGACTGTATTTCTGCATGTGATTCTCTACTGAAATATAATGAAAACGTTCTGTTTTTAAAAGAAATTGTGATGGGTGATGAAAATCGGATACTGTACAACAATGTGGAATGGAAGAGATCGTGGGGCAAGTGAAATGAACCACCACCAACTACATCAAAGGCCAGTCTTCATCCAAAGAAGGTGATGTTATGTATATGGTGGGATTGGAAGGGAGTCTTCTATTATGAGCTCCTTCTAGAAAACCAAACAATTAATTCCAACAAGTACTGCTCCCAATTAGACCAACTGAAAGTGGCACTCGATGAAAAGCATCCAGAATTACTCAACAGAAAATGCATAATCTTCCATCAGGATAACACAAGACCACATGTTTCTTTGACGACCAGGCAAAAACCGTTTCAGCTTGGCTGGGAAGTTCTGATTCATCCGCCATATTCTCCAGACATGGCATCTTCGAATTTCCATTTATTTTTGTCTTTACAAATTCTCTTAATGGAAAAAATTTCAATTCCCTGGAAGACTGTAAAAGGCACCTGGAAGAGTTCTTTGCTCAAAAAGATTAAAAGTTTTGGGAAGACAGAATTATGAAGTTGCCTGAAAAATGGCAGAAGGTAGTGGAACAGAAGGGTGAATACATTGTTCAATAAAGTTCTTGATGAAAATGAAAAACGTGTCTTTTATCTTTACTTAAAAAACCGAAGGCACTTTTTGGCCCACCCAATAAATACGATGTTGGGTCTTGGCTTGTGGGCAGGACTGCCACGTAAAGCTGCTGTGCACTGCACAACCGCAGGGACGACGTTCACATAGATCATGATTCTACTGAGGAATATTCCACTCACATCCTTAAGCAAAATGAATCTGATGTTTTGTGTGCTACTTCTGTCCCTTTTTTGACATACATATTTTCATACAGACATAAATTATTGCCTGCTCATCACAGCACACTCTTAGGGAACTGTCCCAGCCACAGCTCCTGGTATTTAGGTGATCATGCTTGGTAACTGTGACTCTTTCTCCGAAATACCTGAAGAAGGGCAGAATATGATGACCTGAGCCAATCATATTCCCTTCTTAGGAATGTGAACTAAAACAAGGCTCAAAGAGATGATGAAGGATACTGTGGAAGAAAAAGAGTGGTGGGGTGGGGAGGGGCATCAATGAAGCTGTATCCATAAGCCAAGTTCTGAGAAAGCAGAAACTCAGAGGGAGGAGAGGAAACTGACTAGTAGAGAAATTTACAGAGTGGAGCAGCAATTTTAGGAGAGGAATGATGCCGCCCAAGAAGGAATACCCAGTCCCAGGGCTGGTGCAAATGTACTTAACAGGAAACCCACATTTTTGTGACATAACGTTATTGATTCTCTCTTCCTTAAAGAAAAAAAATACATAGAACAAAGATCTTAACAGCTTCTGCGAATGACCTGGACACTCCACATACCTTCCTAGGGTGTGGAATTAGTTACTTATTTCAGAGGTGTTGTCATAAACCTTGAGAGTAATCACTGGTAATAAAATTGATAACAGGTAAAATTTTTCCCACATTACCTAACAGGCTGCTCTAAGCACTTCATGTAGTGGACCCTCTTAATAATTACAAGTAGTACCCCTAGAAGGTACATAATACTATCATCCCCCCTTTCAAGAGTAAATTGAGGCATAGGAAGGCTAAATGACTTGCCCAGATGCCTACCATTAATAAAGTGCAATGCTGGGCTTCCCTGGTGGTACAGTGGTTAAGAATCCTCCTGCCAATACAGGCAACATGGGTTCAAGCCCTGGTCCGGGAAGACCCTCTTTAGTCATAGGATAATATGAAGCTGTTTGCTTCAATTTTATTTTGTCTGAAATTCATATTGCTACCACTGCTTCCTTTTTTTTTCTTTTACCTGTTGCTTTTTTTTTAATTTTTATTTTTTTTAACCACTGCTTCCTATTGATATTTCCCAAGTAAACATCTCTTGTGCCTTCATTTTTAGCCAAGTGGGGGCTTAACGTGGAGAGCCAGTCTAGGACAGCAGTCACAGCAAGAGTGCTGGAGTCACATGGCTTACTTGCTGTCCTGTCTCTGCAGGAGAAATTAAAAGACTGTGTATGAGGAAAAGTCCTGACAAATAAAAGACTAAAGGGAACTTTCTTAGCTGATAAAATCTATAACAAATGCAATTAAAAGTGAATGTTAGCAGTATTCCTTTTAAAATCAGGAATAAGACAAGGATGCTCTCTGTTATGGGTTGAATTGTGTGTCCGTGCCCCCAAGTTAACTGAAGTCCTAACTCCCAGGATCTCAGAACGTGACCTTATTTGGAGATAGGGTCTATACAGAAGCAGTCAAGTTAAAATGAGGTCATTAGGGTGGACTCTAATCCAACATGACTGGTATCCTTATTAAAAAGGGGAAATTTGGAGACAGACACTTTTACAAGAGGAGTGTTAATATGAAGACGGTCATCTACAAGCCAAGGAAAGAATCCTGGAAGAAAACCTTTCCACACAACCATCGCTGTCAACACCTTGATTTCTAACAACCAAAAGTGTAAGATAATAAATTTCTGTTATTTAAGCTATTCAGTTTGTGGTACTTTGTTACGGCAGCCCTAGCAAACTAATACACCCTCTATACACCCGCTACTTCAATTAAACATTTAACTGGAGGTACTATTCATCTCAGTAGGAATAGAATAAGAAGTAAATAATATAAAGGTCGTAAAGAAACATTACTGTCAGTTATTGCAGAAAATATAATTATAGCTATAGAAAACCCAAGAGGATCTACCAAAGAATCGTTAGAATCAATACAGTTAATTTTAGAGTTCAACAAGGTGGCTGGATATATATCAGTATATATATCAGTATAGGAATCCATTACATCAATAGAAATCAACAACAACAGAAAACGAAATGACAATATACTGTGATAATCATATACCATAATGAATCAGAAAGTACTTAGGAATCTAAAAAATGAGCACAGTCTTTACAGATATAATTATGAAACATTTTTGAAAGTCATTAAGAAGACCTAAAAAATAGCTGTCTTTGTGAAGATTAAATAAAATAATCCACATAGAGTTTAGAGAAGATGTAGGCTCTTATGGGCACTCTGTAAGTTGTGGCTATTATGTTTATTATATTTTTATATATTTTATATTTTTATAGTTGTGATTTTCATTAAACATTTAAAGTCCTTTTTTTCAGGTGCTCTTGTAAGCAACAAATAATTGTTATCCTTTTGCATTTTGGTTTTACCAAATTTGCGAATTACCTTTCCTGGCTTATCTTGGCAGATAGTGTTTATTTCATGCCAAACCCTCTAGACAAATAGCATTTGTTACATTCCTCAAACATATTTATATAAGGCTTTAAAATATGCAAATAATACTTTCTATTGCTTGAAAATACACATAAATACGTAGTAAAAATGGAAATAAATTTAGGTTAGAGGTAGCTCTGTGTGGAGAGAAGGAAACAGAAGCAGAGAGCAGTACACAGGGGGTCCAACTGAAAGTTTAAAGTTTCATTTTTTAAGCTGGAGGTGGATATCTGGGTATTCGTTATTTTATCCTTTTTTTTTTTGATGTTTTGTATATCTGATATATGTCATAATAACTTCATTGGAAAGAGACCTGGTCACAGCTCATGTGAAACAAAAGTTGGGAAATTCCTTTTAACTATAAACTCAGTATGAGTCATCAGTAAGATGTGGTTTTACAGAACTAAGGCAATCTTGGGCAGCAGTAAGCAAAACACTGTCTCAGTCAAGGCTGATACTAGGAACTCTGTTATTTACAGATTCTCATTTCTTTCTTTCTGCTAGACAGTAAGAGATCTTTGTGTACCTGTTCTGTGATGTGTCTAAAGTTGTTATGTTGCTGCTTGGCACACACTGGCTCAAAAATATTTGTTAAAAAATGAGTAATTTTGTTCAAGTGTATAAACACAAATATATTTTGTTTGGATTCAATCTGCTATTATGTCATTTAGAATTTCTCCATCTATTTCATAAATCATATTATTCTTTTCTCATACAGTTTTCTTCTGGTGTTGGTATTAAGGTTATTTTAGTCTAATCACTCTCTTCTTCTCTGGAATAATTTATGTAAAATTGGAATTAGGTGATCCTTGAACATTGGTCAAAGTTGTCTGTGTAATTATCTGAGATGTGTTTGTGTTTTTCGGTGGGGAGGATTATAACAGCACCTGTTGTCAACATTCCCTAAATATCAGTTGCTTCCCATACAGAAGGTTTCTTTGTCTTTCTTCACTCGTGTAGAGGTTGGATGTTGGTCTAGTGCCTCTCCTGGGTAGCTCTCTTTCAGCTTTTTCTATTGCATGGCTCTACCATCTAAGATTTTTTTTGCCTTCAGCTGCAAGTGAAAGCAAGCCAAGAGCCCTAAGAAAGATTCTGGGTGACAGTCCTGTACGTGTTATACTCATTTTTGTACTCATTCTACCAGCCAGCACCAGACTTATGGATTCAACCTAACTCGAAGGCAGATGTGTTTCTAGGAAAAGGAAATGGCCTTGCTGAGCATCCAGCCAATCTCTGTCATATGACTGATTTCAGTTTCCCTATGACTTATAATTTTATTTAGGACTTCTACTGCTTTCTGAGTCAGTTTTATAAGCTATATCTTTCTAGGGATTTTTTCCCCCTAATTTTTAAAATATAGTGCCATAAAGTTGTTTTTAGGATTACATTATGAAACAGTAAATCTTTGCTGTTTCTGTAGTTATGTTGCACTTTTTATTTTTAATATTATTTGTGTTTTTTATTTCCTATTTTTCCTTTGCTCAAATTTATTACAGCTTTATCTATTTTATCAGTATTTTTTTTAATAAAACAGCTTTGCCTTTGTTTTCCTCTCCTTTGTCATAGATTCAATTAATTTCTGTTCTTAGCTTTATTAATTCTTTCAACTTCCCCTGGGCAATTTCTATTATTCGTTTTGAAATTTCTTAATCTGAATGTTTATCTCATTACTATTCAGGCTTTCCTCTTTCCTAATGCAAGCATTTAATGGTCTAGCTCTGTCTCTGAAGTTTCAATACCGAGTGTCTATAACACTGTACAGTTCTTAATGCTTCCTAAATTTCTTTAAAATTTCTTCCTTGGAGCTGTGGGAAGATGGCGGAAGAGCAGGGCGCGGAGATCACCTTCCTCCCCACAGATACATCAGAAATACATCTACATGTGGAACAACTCTGACAGAACACCCACTGAATGCTGGCAGAAGACCTCAGACCTCCCAAAAGGCAAGAAACTCCCCCACGTACCTGGGTAGGGCAAAAGAAACAAGAATAAACAGAGACAAAAGAATAGGGACGGCACCCGCACCAGTGGGAGGGAGCTGTACGGAGACTGCGGGTGGCGGAGGGGGGAAGCTTCGGGGTAGCGGAGGAGAGCGCAGCAACAGGGGTGTGGAGGGCAAAGCGGAGAGATTCCTGCACAGAGGATCCATACCGACCGGCACTCACCAGCCCCGAGAGGCTTGTCTGCTCGGCTGCCGGGGTGGGCGGGGCTGGGAGCTGAGGCTCGGGTATCGGGTTTCAGTCGGAGCGCAGGGAGAGGACTGGGGTTGGCGGCAGGAAGAGAGCCTGAAGGGGTTAGTGCACCACGGCTAGCCCGGAGGGAGTCCGGGAAAAAGTCTGGAGCTGCCGAAGAGGCAAGAGACTTTTTCTTCCCTCTTTGTTTCCTAGTGCGCGAGGAGAGGGGATTAAGAGCGCTGCTTAAAGGAGCTCCAGAGACGGGCACGAGCCGCGCCTAAAAGCGCGGACCTCAGAGACGGGCGTGGGACGCTGGGGCTGCTGCTGCCGCCGCCAAGAGGCCTGTGTGCGAGCGCAGGTCACTGTCCACGCCCCCTTTCCGAGGAGCCTGTGCAGCCCGCCACTACCGGGATCCCGTGATCCAGGGATGGCTTCCCCGGGAGAGCGCACGCCGCGCCTCGGGCTGGTGCAACGTCACGCCGGCCTCTGACGCTGCAGGCTTGCCCCGCACTCCGTACCCCTCCCTCCCCACGGCCTGAGTGAGCCAGAGTCCCCGAATCAGCGGCTCCTGTAAACCCGTCCTGTCTGAGTGAAGAACAGACGCCCTCCGGCGACCTACACACAGAGGTGGGGCCAAATCCAAAGCTGAGACCCGGGAGCTGTGAGAATAAAGAAGAGAAAGGGAAATCTCTCCCAGCAGCCTCAGAAGCAGCAGATTAAAGCTCCACAATCAACTTGATGTACATGCATCTGTGGAATACATGAATAGACAACGAATCATCCCACACTGAGGAGGTGGAGTTTGAGAACAAGATTTATGATTTTTTCCCCTTGTTCTCTTTTTGTGAAAGTGTATGGGTATGCTTCTGTGGGAGATTTTGTCTATATAGGTGTGCTTCCACCATTTGTCCCAGGGTTCTATCCGTCCGTTTTTTTGTTTGTTTTGTTTTGTTTTGTTTAATTTTTTTAATAATTACTTTATTTTAATAACACTAGTATATTTTATCATACTTCATTCTATTTTACTTTATCTTCTCTCTTTCTCTTTTTCCTACCTTCCCTCCTTCCTCCCTCCCTCCTTTCTTTCTTTTTCTTTCCTTCCTCCCACCCTCCCTCCCTCGTTTCTTTCTTTCTTTCTGTCTTTCTTTCTCTCTTTCTCTCTTTCTTTCTTCTAGTAATTCTTTCTTTCTACTTTTTCTCCCTTTTATTCTGAGCCGGGTGGATGAAAGGCTCTTGGTGCTGCAGCCAGGAGTCAGTGCTGTGCCTCTGAGGTGGGAGAGCCAACTTCAGGACACTGGTCCACAAGAGACCTCCCAGCTCCACATAATATCAAACGGCGAAAATCTCCCAGAGATATCCATCTCAACACCAGCAGCCAGCTTCACTCAATGACCAGCAAGCTAGAGTGCTGGTCACCCTATGCCAAGCAACTAGCAAGGCAGGAACACAACCCCACCCATTAGCAGAGAGGCTGCCTAAAACCATAAAAAGGCCACAGACACCCCAAAACACACCACCAGATGTGGATCTGTCCACCAGAAAGACAAGATCCAGCCTCATCCACCAGAACACAGGCACTAGTCGCTCCACCAGGAAGCCTACACAACCCACTGAAACAACCTTAGCCATGGGGACAGACACCAAAAACAATGGGAACTACGAACCTGCAGCCTGCAAAAAGGAGACCCCAAACACAGTAAGATAAGCAAAATGAGAAGACAGAAAAACACACAGCAGGTAAAGGAGGAAGATAAAAACCCACCAGACCTAACAAATGAAGAGGAAATAGGCAGTCTACCTGAAAAAGAATTCAGAATAATGACAGTAAAGATGATCCAAAATCTTGGAAATAGAATAGACAAAATGCAAGAAACAGTTAACAAGGACCTAGAAGAACTAAAGATGAATCAAGCATCAATTAAAAACACAATAAATGAAATGAAAAATACTCTAGATGGGATCAATAGCAGAATAACAGAGGCAGAAGAAAGGATAAGTGAGGTGGAAGATAAAATAGTGGAAATAACTGCTGCAGAGCAGAATAAAGAATGAAAAGAACTGAGGACAGTCTCAGAGACCGCTGGGACAACATTAAATGCACCAACATTCGAATTATAGGGGTTCCAGAAGAAGAAGAGAAAAAGAAAGGGACTGAGAAAATATTTGAAGAGACTATAGTTGAAAACTTCCCTAATATGGGAAAGGAAATAGTTAATCAAGTCCAGGAGGCACAGAGAGTCCCATACAGAATAAATCCAAGGAGAAATACGCCAAGACACATATTAATCAAACTGTCAAAAATTAAACACAAAGAAAACATATTAAAAGCAGCAAGGGAAAAACAACAAATAACACACAAGGGAATCCCCATCAGGTTAACAGCTGATCTCTCAGCAGAAACTCTACAAGCCAGAAGGGAGTGGCAGGACATATTTAATGTGATGAAGGAGAAAAACCTGCAACAAAGATTACTCTACCCAGCAAGGATCTCATTCAGATTTGATGGAGAAATTAAAACGTTTACAGACAAACAAGAGCTGAGAGAGTTCAGCACCACCAAACCAGCTTTACAACAAATGCTAAAGGAACTTCTCTAGGCAAGAAACACAATAGAAGGAAAATACCTACAATAACGAACCCTAAACAATTAAGGAAATGGGAATAGGAGCATATATATCAATCATTACCTTAAATGTAAATGGACTAAATGCTCCCACCAAAAGACACAGATTGGCTGAATGGATACAAAAACAAGACCCATATATATGCTGTCTACAAGAGACCCACTTCAGACCTAGAGACACATACAGATTGAAAGTAAGGGGATGGAAAAAGATATTCCATGCAAATGGAAACCAAAAGAAAGCTGGAGTAGCAAGTCTTATATCAGACAAAACAGACTTTAAAATAAAGACTATTAGAAGAGACAAAGAAGGACACTACACAATGATCAAGGGATCGATCCAAGAAGAAGATATAACAATTGTAAATATTTATGCACCCAACATAGGAGCACCTCAATACATAAGGCAAATACTAACAGCCATAAAAAGGGAAATTGAGAGTAACACACTCATAGTAGGGGACTTCAACACCCCACTTTCACCAATGGACAGATCATCCAAAATGAAAATAAATAAGGAAACACAAGCTTTAAATGATACATTAAACAAGATGGACTTAATTGATATTTATAGGACATTCCATCCAAAAACAACAGAATACACATTTTTCTCAAGTGCTCATGGAACATTCTCCAGGATAGATCATATCTTGGGTCACAAATCAAGCCTTGGTAAATTTAAGAAAATTGAAATTGTATCAAGTATCTTTTCCGACCACAATGCTATGAGACTAGACATCAATTACAGGAAAAGAGCTGTAAAAAATACAAACACATGGAGGCTAAACAACACACTACTTAATAACGAAGTGATCACTGAAGAAATCAAAGAGGAAATAAAAAAATACCTAGAAACAAATGACAATGGAGACACGACGACCCAAAACCTATGGGACGCAGCAAAAGCAGTTCTAAGGGGGAAGTTTATAGCAATACAATCCCACCTTAAGAAACAGGAAATATCTCGAATAAACAACCTGACCCGGCACCTAAAGCAATTAGAGAAAGAAGAACAAAAATCCCCCAAAGTTAGCAGAAGGAAGGAAATCATAAAGATCAGATCAGAAGTAAATGAAAAAGAAATGAAGGAAACGATAGCAAAGATCAATAAAACTAAAAGCTGGTTCTTTGAGAAGATAAACAAAATTGATAAACCATTAGCCAGACTCATCAAGAAAAAAAGGGAGAAGACTCAAATCAATAGAATTAGACATGAAAAAGGAGAAGTAACAACTGACACTGCAGAAATACAAAAGATCATGAGAGATTACTACAAGCAACTCTATGCCAATAAAATGGACAACCTGGAAGAAATGGACAAATTCTTAGAAATGCACAACCTGCCAAGACTGAATCAGGAAGAAATAGAAAATATGAATAGACCAATCACAAGCACTGAAATTGAAACTGTGATTTAAAATCTTCCAACAAACAAAAGCCCAGGACCAGATGGCTTCACAGGCGAATTCTATCAAACATTTAGAGAAGAGCTAACACCTATCCTTCTCAAACTCTTCTAAAATATAGCAGAGGGAGGAACACTCCCAAACTCATTCTACGAGGCCACCATCACCTTGATACCAAAACCAGACAAGGATGTCACAAAGAAAGAAAACTACAGGCCAATATCACTGATGAACATAGATGCAAAAATCCTCAACAAAATACTAGCAAACAGAATCCAACAGCATATTAAAAGGATCATACACCATGATCAAGTGGGGTTTATTCCAGGAATGCAAGGATTCTTCAATATACGTAAATCAAACAATGTGATACACCATATTAACACACTGAAGGAGAAAAGCCATATGATCATCTCAATAGATGCAGAGAAAAATTTCGACAAAATTCAACACCCATTTATGATAAAAACCCTGCAGAAAGTAGGCATAGAGGGAACTTTCCTCAACATAACAGAGGCCATATATGACAAACCCACAGCCAACATCGTCCTCAATGGTGAAAAACTGAAACCATTTCCACTAAGATCAGGAACAAGACAAGGCTGCCCACTCTCACCACTCTTATTCAACATAGTTTTGGAAGTTTTAGCCACAGCAATCAGAGAAGAAAAGGAAATAAAAGGAATCCAAATCAGAAAAGAAGAAGTAAAGCTGTCATTGTTTGCAGATGACATGATACTATATATAGAGAATCCTAAAGATGCTACCAGAAAACTACTAGAGCTAATCAATTAATTTGGTAAAGTAGCAGGATACAAAATTAATGCACAGAAATCTCTGGCATTCCTGTACACTAATGATGGAAAATCTGAAAGGGAAATCAAGAAAACACTCCCATTTACCACTGCAACAAAAAGAATAAAATATCTAGGAATAAACCTACCTAAGGAGACAAAAGACCTGTATGCAGAAAATTATAAGACACTGATGAAAGAAATTAAAGATGATACAAATAGGTGGAGAGATGTACCATGTTCCTGGATTCGAAGAATCAATATTGTGAAAATGACTCTACTACCCAAAGCAATCTACAGATTCAGTGCAATCCCTATCAAACTACCACTGGCATTTTTCACAGAACTAGAACAAAAAATTTCAAAATTTGTTTGGAAAAACAAAAGACCCCAAATAGCCAAAGCAATCTTGAGAACGAAAAACAGAGCTGGAGGAATCAGGCTCCCTGACTTCATACTATACTACAAAGCTACAGTAATCAAGACAGTGTGGTACTGGCACAAAAACAGAAAGATAGATCAATGGAACAGGATAGAAAGCCCAGAGATAAACCCACGCACATGTGGTCAACTTATCTTTGATAAAGGAGGCAGGAATGTACAGTGGAGAAAGAACAGCCTCTTCAATAAGTGGTGCTGGGAAAACTGGACAGGGACATGTAAAAGTATGAGATTAGATCATTCCCTAACACCATACACAAAAATAAGCTCAAAATGGATTAAAGACCTAAATGTAAGGCCAGAAACTATCCAACTCTTAGAGGAAAACATAGGCAGAACACTCTATGACATAAATCACAGCAAGATCCTTTTGGACCCACCTCCTAGAGAAATGGAAATAAAAACAAAGATTAACAAATGGGACCTAATGAAACTTCAAAGCTTTTGCACAGCAAAGGAAACCATAAACAAGACCAAAAGACAACCCTCAGAACGGGAGAAAATATTTGCCAATGAAGCAACTGACAAAGGATTGATCTCCAAAATTTATAAACAGCTCATGCAGCTTAATAGCAGAAAAACAAACAACCCAATCCAGAAATGGGCAGAAGACTTAAATAGGCATTTCTCCAAAGAAGATATACAGACTGCCAACAAACACATGAAAGAATGCTCAACATCATTAATCATTAGAGAAATGCAAATCAAAACTACAATGAGATATCATCTCACACCAGTCAGAATGGCCATCATGAAAAAAACTAGAAACAATAAATGCTGGAGAGGGTGTGGAGAAAAGGGAACACTCTTGCACTGCTGGTGGGAATGTGAATTGGTACAGCCACTATGGAGAACAGTATGGAGGTTCCTTAAAAAACTACAAATAGAACTACCATATGACCCAACAATCCCACTACTAGGCATACACCCTGAGAAAACCATAATTCAAAAAGAGACATGTACCCAAATGTTCATTGCAGCTCTATTCACAATAGCCCGGAGATGGAAACAACCTAAGTGTCCATCATCGGATGAATGGGTCAAGAAGATGTGGCACATATATACAATGGAATATTACTCAGCCATAAAAAGAAACGAAACTGAGCTGTTTGTAATGAGATGGATAGACCTGGAGTCTGTCATACAGAGTGAAGGAAGTCAGAAAGAGAAAGACAAATACCGTATACTAACACATATATATGGAATTTAAGAAAAAAATGTCATGAAGAACCTAGGGGTAAAATAGGAATAAAGACACAGACCTACTTGAGAATGGACTTGAGGATATGGGGAGGGGGAAGGGTAAGCTGTGACAAAGCGAGAGAGAGGCATGGACATATATACAGTACCAAACGTAAGGTATCGATAGATAGTGGGAAGCAGCCACATAGCACAGGGAGATCAGCTCGGTGTTTTGTGACCGCCTGGAGGGGTGGGATAGGGAGGGTGGGAAGGAGGGAGACGCAAGAGGGAAGGGATATGGGAACAGATGTATATGTATGACTGATTCACTTTCTTATAAAGCAGAAACTAATAAAAAAATATATTTACTTTACTTTCTTTTCCAATAAAAAAAAACTTTATGAAGGCAAAAAAAAAATTTCTTCCTTAACTCATAAACTAATTATGAATTTTTAAATTCTAGCTTCCAAATAGTAAGTTTGTTGATTACTAATTTCAGTTGATCAGGTAATCAATTCTGCATACTATAACATTTTATATTTATTATGATCTATGTATGAATATAAATGGTAACATTTTATAAAATGTTTAATGTGTGGTTGAGAATATAACATGTGTTCTTTTATTTTCAGTTGCTGGTTTTTTTATACATTTATTAGATCTAGCTTTTTAACTATGTTGTTCAATTTACTGAATTTTTCTGCTTGAATTGTTAGTCATTAAGAAGTACGTTATAACTTCCTACTATGTTGTTAAACTTGTTAAGTTTTCTTTGCAATTTGTCAAGGCTTGCTTTGGGTGTTTCAAAGGTATGCCATCAGGTATATAAAAGTTTGAAATGATCATACACTTTAGGCATGTCACCTGTAAATAGCAATAGCTGGACTGATTTTTCACTTAGTTTGATAATCTCTTTTAACTGGTGAATTTAATATATTTATATTTTTATGATCACTACTAATGTATTTGTAATTATTTCTACCATCTTATTTTGTAATTTCCACTTCATTCTGCTTTTATTGTTTCTTGTTTTCTCCATCCATGATCACTTTTAGAATTTTTTATACATATTTTCCTTCTATGGCTAGGAAATTATATATCTTATCTATTCTTTCAATGGTTGCTCATAAAAGTTTAATATGCATGCTTCGTTTAACAAATTAATCAGGGTTTCTAACTTCCTGCAAAAAAGCACATCTTAAAATGCTTTTGTTTCAAATGCCTTCCTCCTTTCCTTTACATTATTGGTATCTGTATTAGTTTTCTATTGCTGCTGTACCAAATTTTCACAAACTTAGGAGCTTAATAAAAATTTTATCATCTTAGAGTTCTGGGAAGCTTAAGTCCAACACAGATCCCATCAGGCTAAAATCAAGGTGCTGCCAGATCTGCATCCCCTCCTACAGGTTCTGAGTAGGATCTTTTTCTTTGCTTTTGTCAGCTTGTAGAGGCCACCCATATTCCTTGGCCCATGGCCCCTTCCTCTGCCTTCAAAGCCAGCAATGGCTGGTCAAGTCCTTCTCACATTACATTCACTCTTACTTTATCTATAGTCACATCTCCCTCTTACTGACTCTCTTTTCTGTCTCCCTCTTCCACTTTCAAGGACCTTTTTGATTATATTGGGTCCTGGAGATAATCCAGGATAACCTCCTTATTTTGAAGTCAGCTGATCAGAAACCTTAGTTCCATTTGCAACCTAAATTTCCCTTTGCCATATAACTTAATGTTTACAGATTCCAAGGACTGGGACATGGACATCTTTAGGAGTTCATTATTCTGCCTACCATGATAGCTTGTCTTTTTTAACCTCCGAAAATTATACATTTTATAACATGCTTGTTTAGCTTTGCCTACAAGTTTACGGATTTCTTTGTTCCCTATTCTTGCATCTCAGACTTTTGCTCTGGGATTATTTTTCCTCTTTCAGAAAAATATTAATTACAAGAGATTGTTAGGGATAAACTCTTTCAGTTTTGGTTTGCTTGAAAATGTCACAGTTTCCCCTTTAATCTTTAAGGTTAGTTTTCTGAGTATGCTAATATAAGCCGACAGTTTTTTCCTCTCAAAATTTGAAAGCCACTATTACACTGTCTTCTGGCTTCCATTATTGTTATTGAGAAGTCAGCTCTTGGTCTAACTGTCACTCCTTTGTAGATAATCTATCCTGTCTTTCTAAGATTTTATTTTTGCCTCTGATATTCGGCATATTTTAATTATAATTATTCATGGTGTGCATTTCTTTTAGTTTGTCCTCTTTGGGATTTGTTCTGTTTTCTGAATTGAGGATTAAAGTCTTTCACTGCCTTTCCTAAATTCTCACTTTCTAAAATACTGAGATGTTTATTGCACTAAATCATTTTATTCTTCATGTTCCTTAATCTCTCTTTCATAGTTTCCATGTTTCCATTTCTCTCCGGTGCACGTTGGGAAATATATTTAGATTTATCTTATATTTAATTAATTCTCTTCAGCTATATATTATCTGTGTAGCCCACTCAATGGAAAGTTCATTTTAATAAGTTTTTTTTAATTTCTAGAAGTTGTATTTGGTTGTTACATTTGTCAGTCTTTTTTATAATGCCCTTTTCCTTGCTAAGGTTATTAAATTCCTATATAATTTACTTAAATATTTTAAACATTTTTATCTTGGCTATAGCAAATCCAATATCTGAAGTCTTTGGAGTCAAATTGTTCTTGAGCAAACAAGTCCAAGGTTGCTTGTTTTTCTGTGTAAGCTTGCTCTTATATTGCTAGTTGATGTTTTTCTGAGCTTTTTCTGTGTGAATCCTGCAAGTCATATGTAGTAGTGCATTCCTCCTGGACCTAGTTAGATTTTTTTTCTACTGGGAACTCTGGGGGACTACCAATTCAGCACCACTTAAAGTCAGTATCTTCACTTGGGGGTCTCCAAATTGCCTATAAGGACACACCTGCAGTTACCAGCTTTTACAAGGGGATTTTCACCCACTGAGACTCAATGATTTCCCTTGTCTTCCGCCTTTATTGGTAGTTGAAAGTTCTTTTGTGTTTGTTTTTGTAATCCAGCCCTTCACTGACTGAATATGTAGCTTTCGAAGGATTCTGGCTTTATATAGGGATACATTTCTCCACCTTGCACTGGCCCAAAGCTTTGACAAGTGCACCCATTAAAATTCAAGACTCTAAGTTACTGAGAGCAGTTTATTTCCCCAAGATAGCTTTATGCTGAGTGTCAGTTCATTCTGGTTTCAAACTTCCCCTTTAATCCTCTGCTATTCGTAAATTTACCTTACTTTCTTGCATGATCAACTATGTATTTTAAAACATATTTGTTATATTTTATCCAGCTTTCTAGTATATCGTGTGGAAAAATTTTATTGTATATTATCCACCCTGATTCTGAAAAGGAGGCCCCCTAAGATGAATATTTACCTTCTGTAATCTCCTATATTCTTGAACATTTTAATAGTTTTTCTTCATCATATTCTGGCTTGTAATATAACTATATCTTTATACATCTTTTTATCCCTATGCAGTGGTTAGGTTTCTTGAAAAGGAACAAAATAAAGAGCAATACTTTCCATTTATTTTGCTAATTTCAACTGTGATCATGGAGAAGTGAATGTTTGCATCTATTTCTGAAAAGTAGACATTTTCATACTCTATTATTCTATTCTTTCTGTTCTTGAGCATTTTAAGCTGAACTGTTCTGCTCTGTAATTCAAACAATGTCAGAGTACAGATCCTTAAAGAAGAAATATTACCAAAGGTTAGATCAGGACATGTAAGAGGGCCAGAGAAGGGGAAGTCCTTTATTCTTTCAAAATATTGAACTTTCATGTGATACAAAAATTTGACCAAGAAGAGAAAAGTCTATACTGATAGCCTGGAGGTGGGTGGGGTGAAGCTCTATTATATATGCCACACAACCAGGTTGCAATCTAAATGCTCTTTCTGGGACTTCTCTGGTGGTCCAGTGGTTAAGCCTTAGCCTTCCAATTCAGGGGGTGCAGGTTCGATCCCTGGTCAGGGAGCTAAGATCCCACATGCCTTGCGGCCAAAAAACCAAAACATAAAACAGAAGCAATATTGTAACAAATTCAATAAAAGACTTTAAAAATGATCCACATCAAAAAATAAATAAATAAATGCTATTTCTGTTCCTCTTTCACACAGAAATTTGATTGTTATTCCATTAAGTTTATATATTTATATGAAAGACACATGTAATTTAACCACACATATACTGTGCTAGTGCTCAGAAGGGTTTTTGCTTCAAAGATGGAGACTTTTTTCCCAATACAATCTACAAGACAACTTTCAGCATGTTTTCAGCTAGACCAGAAAATAAGCAGGCATTTGCTAAGCAACAAGAGTACCTCAACTGACTGGGATTTAAGCCACTCATGTCAGCACACATTAGCCAAAATATTGTCCCCTCCTCCCCAAACTGTAAACATCAGCTTGTATGAAATTAGCCTGACAACGACTTTGGGAGAGTGAATAAGTGAACGCGAAATGCACTTCCCCAGCACGGCTGACAGACTGCCAGAAAGCATTTTCATTCCTCTAATACACAGAACTGTCCATGTCTACTTGGTGCACAGCATGAAGCAAAGAGATAAAAATCTAAACAACACAATCCTGGACATAGATGCAGGATGATCCTGAGAACCAAAAGCCTGATGCAGACTGAAAAGAGTGCTTTTCCTTCATGAGCAAACATAATTTCTTCACTTCAATATTCCTGCATCTTCTTATCACCCCTTCTGATTTAACATTTCAGGACACTGATATTAAAGGATGAGTATATTTTATTGCTTTTATGAAGCCTGATCATGATGACTTATTTCTTACAGGATTTTTATTCACAGCATTGCCTTTCTGTAAGGAATGCACATTAGGAAATTCTTCGTTTGTGGTTTGTTACAATACAACAGAGATTACATCAAATTTGCAAATAACCTTACACAGAATGGATCATGGGAACAAAAACTGAAACGAGCTCCTGGAAACCTAAAGGTGTTACCCAGAAATGAGGGAGGTCTCAACCCTCCTGACAATTTTCAAAGTTCTGCCTAGTTGTGGAAAAGACTGAGTGGTCTTTACTTACAGAAGGATGAGAGAACATTACTAGTGAGCTTTCTTCCCCACAGTCGAAGTGTACCTCCTATAGCCGCCTGCACTGTGAGGAGTGGACCCAAACCTAGCCACCATGGGAAGAAGAGTAGGAAATGGGCAAAGAGAGAGGAGGTTACCACTGGGATACTTTATTTAATGTTAGGCTCCTAAAAATATACAATATTTCTTCTCTCTTCCATATGCAAAGAGAAAGTATATTGCATATTTTCCAAATTTTTCTCCCTGTCAGTATCAAAGTACAAACCTCAAAGAATCTACCAGCTAAAAGATCATGAGAAACAGGCACAAAATTCTAGTACCATGTCACAATTCAAAATCCTCAACAGCACAAGGGAACAGTAATGATACTTAAATGGCACACTAAACATTGTTGGGACTTTTTAGAATATAAAGCTCTTCTTACTAAATATGCCAGAACCAAAGCTAATACACACGGTCAGGACATTTGTGAGGAATCAGAACATTATATCTGTGCTATTCTGAGAGGCTCACAAGCTCTGGAGTTATGCAGAACTGTGCTGGAATCCTAGCTCTGCCTTTTACTAACTATAAGACAAGCTACAGACCTGCTCTGCTAATTAACTTATAATTTTTAAAATGGGAATAGTAATGCTTCTATTCTAGTTCCTAGAAGCATTACTCTGCAGATAAAGAAAACCCATGTCGACATCTGGTATACAGTACACACACAATAAGTGATAGGTTTTATTCATATACCAAATGTTAATAAATTACTCAAAGTTATGAATTTTTTAAATATTTGATGCACATCTCTGTTATGCAAGCGTTCTCAAACACCTGGAAAATTTATAAAAGCAAGCCAGATTCCCATGTCCATCTTAGAGATGCTGAGTTAGCGGTTTGGGGTGGAGGCCATGAATCTGGACCTTTCATTAAGTTCCACAGCTGTTCCTGATGATTAGCTAGGTTTGGGGACACCAGGATAATGAATCCATGTGAGAACTAAGTTCCAAAATTTGGTTTTCAGACAGACAAGAATTCTAGCAATTGATCTGGGGATGTACATTAGAGTTTAACCTTGATGCATCCAATAAGTAAGATAATTGTATTAATCAAAGTGACTTAATTCATCTCAAAGGGCTCATTTCTAATTACGTTCCTGTTTATTAATATAATTGCCTTTATTAATTGTGATGGCCTGAAGAGAAGCCTCCATGTCTCACACTTATTTCATGAAAACTATACTCATGCTTTAAAATTTCTAGGAGAATGACATGTACCCCAAGACCATTACTAATACTAGTATTATCAGTGCTTTGTATAATTTTTCAAACACAATTATGACTGATAACACAAATTTAAAAACATTATTAGCTATCATTAGAACTCCTAGACATGCTATTCCTGGGATTATGTCAGATCCAGCTCTCTGTTTATATTCTCTTCTCTGTTTCTACTTCTCACAACTTTCCTCATCACTCCTTGGTTAAAATGCTTCTTCTAATTCTATCTTCTGGTTTTCCCAATGGCCATTTTATAAGATCTCCATCTTTGGTCACAAGTCTGGAATTAATAAACTTTTACTCTGAATATCTCAAAATGCTCTGCAGACATTAACATATCCACATACCCTAAATGTAGTAAGTGACGGAGGAATAGATAATCACTCTCTTAGATGCAAGCTTGGGCTGTCATCCCAGATCACAAGTTCCAGGATTGGATATAACATCCAAGCAAGTCAAATTTATAAAAATTATAAAATTTGACTCTACATACATTTACATGAGATGTCAAGTAATTACAATGGAAAAACCAGTTCAATGTATAAAAGAAAAAAGTTTATTTTAAACATCCAGTTTTATCAAATTCTTAAAATTTGGAAGAACATTTTTGGGTCCAAACATTTATGTTTCTGCTTCCTGGTCTTTTTCCAATAAAGAATTGTTTTGGAAAATCTGAGTAAGGTCTATTTAGCTGCTTTCAAATATACAGTGAGCCAAAGCAAAAAATGAACAGGGATGTAATAGGATGATTCAAAGCATATTTTTTTAAATGACATTTTGAGTGGAGATTATTTCTCACAGGGGAATACTCTTTTAAGAATATTTTCTCCCAGAGAATTTTCTTTTAAGGTAATATTTTAAGAGAGAAAACACATCTGAAAGCACAATATATGAGGCAGAATAATAAAGCTGCTCTTATTCCAAATTAGCATTCAAGAAGATGTAAGAGCTTTTTTAATCCCAAAGTATTAGCATAAGTGATCACTTGCTATTAGAAACATATTGCTCTTTGTATAGAATATTAACATAGATTAACAGCATATTGATTATTGCATCCAATAGAAATTCTCAGGAAGATCTACAGCAAATAAATGTTCCAGATTTACACTTGAGCAATGATCACTGAGTCAGAAGAAACTTGGATTACTTTTTGAACAGAGTTCAAAGTTTTTACTTAAAGTAACACACACACGGACACAAAACCACACAGCCAACATAAGGTCTACTTGACAATCACATGTAAATGTCCAAGAATATTTAAGTACTTCTTTTGGCTTCAGTTCTCATTCACTATAAACGCCATATGATGTGAATTGCTTAGGAAGTCCTGTGGGTTTGAACACCTTCCAAGTTCACTGCTATCACTATTGATCGAGGCAAAGAAAATGATTAGATTTCATACTTTTTAAAACTTTTCTCCTAAGAGAGTACTTTTTAATAGACTGTAACTCATTATACTTACAAAAACACAGGAAGTATATATTTATATTTATTAACTGGCATTTATTATTTTTTTAATCACTCCTGATGCTACCAAATGAAGTCTATAGGAAACAGACCTAAGCTGCTAGAATTATTATACAAGATTGGGAAGCTATCCTATTTCTTTGAAAAATATTTCCTTTTTAAAATAATTACCATATTAAAATGACTGAAAAATACATAGACTAACAGAAAAACACCCGTGTTTTC
This sequence comes from Hyperoodon ampullatus, assembly GCF_949752795.1. Classification (NCBI taxonomy): domain Eukaryota; kingdom Metazoa; phylum Chordata; class Mammalia; order Artiodactyla; family Ziphiidae; genus Hyperoodon; species Hyperoodon ampullatus. Next base: position 61,960,117 of record NC_136925.1, on the reverse strand, counting down.
ACCAATAATTGAAAATCGGTAACATTTCCTCATATTTACTTTTTTCCCCAACAAATACTGCAGATAAAGTTGAAGTCCTCTTTGACCACCGCCCTTTCCCCCTCCCTCTCCCTAGAGGAACCACTAGCGTGAGTTTGATGGGCCACAGTCTGGCCCTCTGGGTTTCATGGCTCCAAACTTGGGCTTAAATTAGAGCCTTGGGGATCCTGCTCTACACAAATTGTGTCATTTGGAACCCCATGTAAGGGATGTGGGCCAGGAGCCAATCCTTCATGGTGACTCTTCCTTCTCACCGAGTGGAACTAATTCAGGCCCGCACTCCCTATAAGGTCCCCCGCAGCTTTCCCCTGGTGGTCCACCCGGCCCCGCGCTGTGGCCAGCACACAGTCAGCTCCACCTCCTGAGCAGACACTGAAACCCCAGGCCCTTCTGTCCTAATTTGGTCCTGGCTCGCTGTCAGGCACACAGCTTTAGTCCCCACTCTGAGACTTCCTCTTTTCTAACCCCTAACAATTTTTCTCTTTTCTTCTAAGCAGAATGGCTTGCATTTAACATTGATAAAAATAATGGTCTGTGATGTTTTTTGTTTGTTTCAGAGCATGGCAGGTGGTTTTAATATATCTTCCCACTCCCTTCTTGACCTAAAAGCCACTTATTATCTATAGATTTAAAATGGGTTTAAAAAGCTTAGAATGAAAAACAAATCTTAATTAAAATATATACATATATATTTTATAACCTCTATAGATAATACCATTCATTCATCACATAAATATTTATGGAACACTTACTGTGTGTCAGGGACTTAGCAATGAATAAAACAAGCATAATAGTAATGAAATAAAATGGGTCTGTGTTTGGTATAGCAACGTTAAAAGAAGTTTAGTAATTCAGACAAATCAAATCCAATCAATTTTCAATCACAGAAGCATAATTATCACTGTATTAACCCAAATAACTGAGTAATAATATTTGCAAAAAATTAAATGTCAGATTAAGTCTTATATTCAGTAAAAATCATTGCCTGCATTAATAGATCAGATACCACTGCTCCATCTTGCAAACACTTCTACAAGCACATTTTCTTCTTGTCAGAATCATAAAATTACAAAGGAAAATAAAAGGTAAACATTCATTGAGTGTCTACTATATGTTCCTGGAATTGGGCTGGTTACTTACAATTTGTCTCTAGAAACTGAAGCTCAGCAACTTTGCATAGGTCAGAAATTAGTAAGTCTCAGAGTCTGCGTTGTAACTCAAAATCTATAATACGAAAGCCTTCTCCCTTAAAATACCATTTTTAAAAATCTTAATGCAGAAGGATAAAGAACAAGTATGTTCAAGGACTTGTTCTTATGTGTCAGTTTGACATTTTCTATAATGCCTATTGTATTGGAGAGGTTGTTAATTATAATTTGCTTAATTAAGACATCTTTTGCCAAGCTACAAAGTTCTAGGGCATGGGAGAGTGATTTCCTGCAAAGAACTCCTTACTCATCTAGGCACCCAGAGCCTAATACAGTGCCTGGAACATAGGAAGCACTAGTTCATTGAATGGATGAGAAAACTGGAAAGATACCAATCACTGGATTTGGTGATAACGAAACCAAGGTTTTTGTTCTTGTTCTGCCAATTATGGTTGTTGTTGGTTTTTTTGTTTGTTTGTTTTGTTTTGTGTGTGTTTTCTTTGGGTTTTTTTTTACTTCTGTTATTTTGTTTTCTGTTATTTCTTTCCATTCCACCTTCTGCAAAATAAGGGTGACTTAGACAAGATGGTCCTTTCCAGTGCCAAAGTCCTATGACTTCAAGTATCACCTTAGATTCTACATGCTGGTTGGATAATTAAGAATCTTAAAGACACTCAGCCTAGACTTTAAAGATCTAGAAGATGAAGATTTATCTGGTTGGGGATTTACTGACACAAAAACCTCACTTATAACAAAAATTATATCCAACGTTCCTGAGGTTAATCTACAATCAGAATGTTTACCCAAAGTGCATAATTTGGGAGAACCTAAGAAAGCTGATGTTTTTCCCTGTATTAAGTTTTACCCCTAGTTCAAGAATGAGGGTAAACTGAAAGGCATGAACATATAAAACCTATCAAATGACTAAATTTTTTTTCAAAAGTAATTTATTTCCAAAGCATTGATAGCTTTTCCTCCCCCTGGGCTGTTTTTATGATGTCTATAATTTCCTTTGCCCCCGACTATGCAATAGTTGGGTTCATAATAGTTGTCAGACTCATTACTGCCATGCACCTCCACATCACCCCACGCCCAGAGGGCTCACCGGGCCACACGTGCTGGTCTTGTCCAGTCACTCCCTACCTATTATTTTTTTTCTTTTCTTTTCTTTTTTTATTGAAGTATAGTTGCTTTACACTGCTGTGTCAGTTTCTGCTGTACAGCAAAGTGAATCAGCCATATGTAAACATATATCCCCTCTCTTTTGAATTTCCTTCCCATGTAGGTCACCACAGAGCACCGAGTAGAGTTCCCTGTGCTATACAGTAGCTTCTCATTAGTTATCTACTTTATACATAGTAGTGTATATATGTCAATCCCACTCTCCTAAATCATCCCACCTCCGCCTTTCCCCCTTGGTATCCATAAGTTTGTTCTCTATGTCTGTGTCTCCATTTCTGCTTTACAAATAAGATCTCTACCTATTATTTCTTTATTCTTTTCTTCATTAAATACCATCTACGTTTACCTTCTTTATCTGTTTATTATTCCCTGGCCTTTCCCTTCACTTAAACATAGCCTGGAAAAGCTCAGAGTCTCAGTGCTTTTATTCTCCGCCACGTTTCCACCACCAAGACAAGCCTCTGCCCTTTGATAGGTGCTAAATAAACATTTTAGCGAGTGAATGAATTTCTCAAGAGAAGCAGCCTTATTTATCTTCGGATTCTCATGCCAAGCACAGTAACTGACATGTGGTAGGCACCCTATAAATGCTTGTTACCTAGAAGTGCCATAATAGGAGGTAATTCTAAGAATAATTTTGAATAATGATAAGCATGTATGTTGAAGCAAAGAAATAATAAAATGTCATTTTGAAAGTTTTAAAAACTTCTTCTCTACAAAAACCAAAATTGATTTTACTGAAGCAAAATACTTTTTTCTTAAGTGGAGAAGAACTAAGGGGAAAAAATTAAGTCCACATGATTATCTTTGCAATATAAACCATTTGTATGTGGTAAAATTGTGTGTCACTCTTCTAGCTCTTTTCATGATAACAACTTCTATTTACTGAGCACAAACTGTGCTAGAGACCACTGGGTACCATATATATATATATATATATATATATATATGCACATAGACATATATATGGTACGATATATATATATAATATAGAATTACCTCATTTAATCACAAAAATTCTTTAAGGTGGAAATAATTAACCTCAATATGTACCTCAAAGAAGTTGCATGGTCAAGGTCACAGAAATTAGGTGAGTCTGGGTTCCAACTCAGGTCCCCTCATGCCACAAGGTCATTCACCTACATGTAGTCCATGCTTCAAAGAGTCTGATCCACAGAATTCTATACATTCCACACAACCTGATTTCTGCAGTTTTTCTCAAAAGTGCTCTGTTCATCTCCCTACCCTCCAAGTAGATGAATGGTTAAACTGGGAATTGAGAAACCTAAAGGGGATATTCCAAAGAAGGGTAAATTTTTAACAGTTTTAAAACAGGAACAGTTTTTAGTTGACAAACACTGCTGCTTCCTCTTCTCTTCTATCTACTGTTTAAAAATCAGTGTATTCAAGGACTGGACTCCTGGCTTTAAAAGTTCTTTCTGACCAATCATATCCCTTCACATGATTCCAACAACTCCTTATGTGCTACCAGTGACCCCCAGACCCTGCCTTCACACCACACTGCCAAAACCACTACAACTTTATTTTTTTTATATCTTTACTGGAGTATAATTGCTTTACAATGTTGTGTTAGTTTCTGCTGTACAACAAAGTGAATCAGCTCTATGTATACATATATTCCCATATCCCCTCCCTCTTGAGCCTCCCTCCCACCCTCCCTATCCCAGCCCTCTTGGTCGTCACAAAGCATCAAGCTGATCTCCCTGTGCTATGCAGCAGCTTCCCACTAGCCATCCATTTGACATTTGGTAATGTATATATGTCAATGCTACTCTCTCACTTCATCCCAGCTTCCCCTTCCACCCCTGTATCCTCAAGTCCATTCTCTACATCTGTGTCTTTACTCCTTCCCTGCCATTCAGTTCATCAGTACCGTTTTTTGAGATTCCATATATGTGCGTTAGCATACAGTATTTGTTTTTCTCTTTCTGACTTACTTCACTCTAACTCTAGGTCCATCCACCTCATTGCAAATAACTCAATTTCGGTCCTTTTTATGGCTGAGTAATATTCCATTGTATACGTATGCCACATCTTCTTTATCCATTCGTCTGTTGATGGGCATTTAAGTTGCTTCCATGTCCTGGCTATTGTAAATAGAGCTGCAATGAACATTGTGGTTTCTTTCTGAATTATGGTTTTCTCAGTATGTATGCCCAGCAATGGGATTGCTGGCTCATATGGTAGTTCTATTTTTAGTTTTTTAAGGAACCTCCATAATGCTAGGTACCACTCCAACTTTATAAGCCCCAGAGACATGCCCAGAGTTGAACTTGACATGCTCACCCATAAACTGCCCACTCCCTATTTTTCATGCTTTGGCCTATGCGTTGCTGTACAATCAGTCATGAAGCTGAAAACTTTAATAGCTCTTGAGTCTTTTCTATCCTTAAGTTATAATATCCCATCAGCCATCAAGCCCAATTCATTCCACTTCCTAGATATTCCATTTATTCATTCAGAAACATAACATTTATGGAGCCCTCGCTCTGTGTCCAAGATGCTGCCCTGGTCATCTCTATCTGCCCTCTGCTGCATCCCTACTGTCCCGGCCCGGATCAAGGCCTTCACCACCACTTCCTTAAATTTAGAAAATACTGTCCTAGCTTGCGTGCAAGCTTCCAGTTTCCTGACACACCCAATGCATATTTTCTACTGTTACAAAAATTATCTTCCTAAAACACAAATCTAATAAGTTTGGGCTAGAAACCATTCCTCCCTCCCCTGGAGTCCATAATGTTATGTCTTAGCACAGCACTCAAAGTCCATTACATTTTGGTTCCAACCTTTCTTTCCTGGCTCCTCTTCTGCTCCCACACCCGCCTATGCTCAAGCTTCTCTAGAAGGTCACTGCTTCCTGAACACAACACAAACTCGCTTGCTTGTTTCTTTGCAAATGTTGTAATCTCTGGTAGCAATTTCTTGTCATATTCCCTTTGCCTTAGACTTCAAGATTCATCTCAAATATTGCCTTCACTGTGAAACCTTCTCAGATGTTCCCAGGAGGACTGAATCACTCTTTTCATTATACTCTCAGAATGAAGAGTGTATCACTATATCATTTATTACTAAGGGACTGCATATACAAACAGATGATGGCCAGACCATATGTGAAAACAGAACTTTGACTTGCAACCTGGCCAGAAAATCAACCCCCTTATTCTCAATAAGTAGTCCAGAAAGCCAGCTTACTATACATCAGACTTGTAGGACATCAGACAGCTACCTCTAGTAAGAATCCAGGAAGCTAAACAATTACTTCTCTAGCAACCAGCCCCAGATGTCCAGGACTTGATTAATAACTGACAGTTTCCTTAATTTCTGTCCCCGCTTCCAACTTAGGATAAACCAGAGTAAGTCAAACTTTCAACCCTAATTAATCACATAGAATGCTTTGCTTCTAGCTGGTCAGCCTATAGCTTCCCCATGCCAACAGCCTCCAATTAGGATATGCCTGAAGACTTCCTTTTTTTTTTTTTCCAATATAAAGCTTTCCTACTCTTCTGCTTGTCTTAGAGTGTCTGTCAAAATGCAATTGATAGTGACTAACTCTCTTGGTATAGCAGGCTCTGAATATAATAACCTTTGCTTTCCTCATTTGGTTGGTCTTTGTTTGTTTCTACCTTGCCTAGCCAGGACCTGCCACATAAAATTACTCAATAAATGCTTTGTTGTTGTTATTTTGTTTTTTCTTGGTTGGCTACTGCCACTACAGGGTGCTTTCAACAATGATCCAACTTTACGGTCATAAAATTTTTAATAATATTCCCTTATTATCCAGTTAAAGTCTGTAGGGTCTATGGTTATGTTCCTTCTTTAATTCCTGATATTGATAATTTGTGTCTTCCCTCTTTTTCCTTCATCAACTTAGTTAGACATGTTGCCAAAGACTGGGCTTTGGGTTACTTGAGTTTTCTCAATATCTGTTATTTGTAGTTTGATTTCTGCTTTTACCTTTTTAAATTATTTCCCTTCTACTTAATTTAGGTTTAATTTTTCTTCTTTTTCTAGTTTCTTATGATAGAGACTCCAATAAACTTAGACCCTAATAAATTTTATATCATTTTTTGTTGATATTTACTCTTTTCCAATATATGTACTTAGATCATTTTGAGGCTTGTTTTTAAGTTTTGTTTGGGCAGCTGTAAAGGAACATTTACTGCAGAAATAATTTAGCCTACTAGTAAAGTAGCCCTTCCAGAGCATTCCCCAAGTGATCAGTGAGGGCTCTCCATCCTATCTGGTAGTATTAGAAGTGATACTATATAATAAATATATATTTGATACTAAACAAAAGGCATCTGTATAGATAGTTCTGGGAATAACAGCCACTTTCTCACTGGCGGAAAACTGTCTCTTTTACCCCCGGCCTCTGTTCCCTCCTTGCCCAACAGTTAGACCTCCTTCGTTCTTACCTTCCACTTCTGCTTCATCCCAGTTCCCATGATAGGTCCCAACCTTAGACTTTGGGGATTAACTACCTCCAAACCAGCAGCATAGGGCTCAACATCATTTCACCCTTCTAGCTGGTCTTAGGCTTTAGTACCGATAAACAGATTTTTCCTGTTTAGCAAAACAGGATAAGCTTAGATAGCAATAAGATGCACTGCTATCTTATTTCTGTGCATGACAGTCTTATCTTGGAGATCCGCCTCCTGCCTTATCTTTCCTAGGACCTTCCTTCACTTGAAACCTACCTTGGTGGCTGAGACCCTGCTTCACGCTTGCAAACATCCCTAACACTAATAGCTTGCCTATGTAAATTTCTTAGCCCCCTTTCTGTGCAATTCAGTTTTTTAGAAAGGTGACCCTTTCACTTCATATTTCACTCTCAACACGTATTACTTTCTCTGTACCCTTTACCACACTGTATTCTACTAAGCGACGTCCACAGTTTCCATATTCCAAAGCTAGGTCCACCCTCTCCACCACCTTCCCTCTACCTCCTTGCCTTATATGGCTGACCAAGTTCCAGATCCCAGCCTCACAGGCTGTACTCAAGAAGGCTCCTTATGGCCATGTGCTGAGAGAAAAAAATGGTACACCTCTGAAATTCTACACTGAAGACATAATTTCTCTGGGTATCCCATTCAGGACAACTGTCAAATATTACAAAATTACTTTTTCTAATACAAATATAAAGATGTATTCTCCCGACCAGAATGTCCTTTCTGGAATCTATAATTATTTCCGAATAGCTCTTACCTCCACCAAGGAGCCTCACTTCTGCTGCTAGGGCTGGGTAAGATGTATTTTGAGTTTCCTGAGGTCACCCTCAGAGGGACTTTGCCAGAGAAACAGTATTATAAAATATCGTTATGTGTAATTTATAGCAAAGTTCCTCCTATCCAGAATCATATAAAACATAAATCTGTAACTTGTGATAAGTCCCAAGAACCTAACCAAGATTTAAAATATTGTTTCAGTGAAATATCATTTTGATTTCCAAATAACCAACTCAAACTAACATTTTGTCTCTAACATTCATAATATAAGACACTTTCCAATTCTGTTTTATAGGTCGCCAAAATTATTTCCACAGTGATAGCTGTGGATGTGTATTACTGAAAATAATTCAAGTACACATTATAAATGAAAGCAGGCACCCCAGTGTAAGCACATATGAAATGGTTAATTTGTATTTGGGTTTGTCTTACTAAAGCAAACTATCTTGTAATCCATGTTAGTCTTAATTCTCCCACTGGGACAGAAAACATAATCATGAAATGAAGGCTTCTAAGTAATGAGGAAGAAAATTCTGGTTTAGTTTTCAGTCCAGAAGGTGGTCTCTTCCCACCAAAAGCCATAGATGGTACTCAGTAATTCTTGCTATCCCTATTTTACAAACGAGAAAACTGAGAATAAAATAGAACTATCTGAACCAGAAATGAAATGGACACAAATTTAGTGTTTTACATGGCATTTACATGTTAGTAGAGTGTAAAGCATTAAAAGAACCAATTCAACCAAAATTAAAATGCAAAAAATTAAGCCATAATAGTACTCAAGGAAACTACAGAATTCTTAATAACCTTAGAGTGGGAAGAATATCTAAGAATGACACAAACCCAGAAGCTGTAAGTGAAAAAAAAAACCGATGAATGTGACCATATAAAAAAATATATTTTGGGGCTTCCCTGGTGGCACAGTGGTTGAGAATCTGCCTGCTAATGCAGGGGACACGGGTTCGGGCCCTGGTCTGGGAGGATCCCACATGCTGCGGAGCAACTAGGTCCATGAGCCACAACTACTGAGCCTGCGCATCTGGAGCCTGTGCTCTGCAACAAGAGAGGCCACAATAGTAAGAGGCCCGCGCACCGCGATAAAGAGTGGCCCCGCTTGCCACAACTAGAGAAAGCCCTCACACAGAAACGACGACCCAACACAGCAGAAATAAATAAACTACCCCCAACATCTTCTTAAAAAAAAAAAAAAAAAAATATATATATATATATATATATATATATATATTTTAAAGTACTACATGGCCATAAACAAAGAGAGAAAACATTAAAAAGTCAAAAAACATATGATTAGTAAAAAACACATTCCAGGAAAGAGCTAATTTCTTTAATCTCTAAAGAACTTCTAATAATAAATAAAGAGAAAAAAAGACAAGCCCAATATAAAAGTGGGCAAAAATTAAGAATAAGTAGTCCATAGTAAAGTAAATGCAGATGATTTTAAGCATGTATAAAGAGGCCCAACCTCATTTACAATAAGAGAAATAGTACACCTGCAGACCATTTTGTACATACAAAATTGGCAAATATCATAGTGGATAATCTATTGTATCACAAAGGGTTTGGAGAAACAGGCACTCATATTTTCATAGTGGGAGCAAATTGGCTTCCAGGAAAAAGAGTGAATCTTACTTTTCAACCACATACTTTTGTATCTTTCATATTTTGCACCATGTGTGTATTACCTATTCCAAAACTTGGATAAAATCTGTTCACTTGTTATTGAACAGAGATACCCGAATCATGTAAGACATACAATTTTTAACTATAATCCTGGAGCCTAGAATAAATGGACAAGTGAAGTAACATCCTTGATAAGTTTTCTTCAACAAGCCCTTTTCCTATTTGGCTGTGATGACCCATGAAGTCTAGTCTTTTCTTACAGATGAGGCTGGTGTTCGCAGAATGAGACATTATGTATAAGTTTGTCCCAGCCCCAGGTCTACACCTTGTGAAGCTGGACTATACATATTGTACCAGTTTTATTTTTTTTAATTTATTTTAGTGAAGTATAGTTGATTTACAATGTTGTGCTAATTTCTGCTACACAGCAAAGGGATTCAGTTATACACATATATATTTTTTTCCATATTCTTTTCCATTATGGTTTATCACAGGATATTGAATATAGTTCCCTGTGCTATATAGTAGTACCTTGTTGTTTATCCATTTTATATTAACCAGTACTTACTAGTTTTAAAACTTGCCCATAAAGTCTTTGATATCCTTTCAAGAGGGGGAGCTTACTTCCCCTCACTTTGAGTGTGGATGGACTTAGTGACTTGCTGGTGACTTTCAGAATATGGTGGAAGTGATGCTGCATCACTTCCAAGGCTAGGTCATAACAAACAGTGCAGCTTCTGTATTAGTCTCTCTCTCATGAGTCACCTGCTCTGGGGAAACCAGTTCCATGGCTTGAGGAGAGTTTCACGGGCGAGGAACTGAGGCCTCCAGCCAACAGCTGTATAAGTAAGCCATTTTAGAAGTGTAGCCGTCAGTCCCAGCTTCACATGACTGTGGCCTCAGTAGACAACTTAACTGCAATTCCATAAGGGACCCTGAGTCAGAGCCAGCCAACTAAGCCATTCTTGGATTCCTGATTCTCAGGGACTGTGTGAGATAATAAATGCTTGTTGGTTGAAGCTGCTAAATGTTGGTATGATTGTCATGCTGCAACGGATAGCTAATATACATATCTCCTGCCCTCCCTTCCGCTTCCCAGAGAATAGATGTGTCTTTAAACTCACCACACTGCTTGCCCTTCTGTTTGGTCCATCTCCAGGGACAATGAACTCAGGTAGCCTCTAGAGCAACAAGTGGGAGAAAAAGAAGAGGTCAGGAGAGGTGATATAATCACTACAGGTTCTGGCAGAAGAGGGAAAAAACATGAGGGAAAAACATGTCAGAACATTCCTTACGCGATCTTCAAATTACTACATAATAACTTGTCTTGGAACCTGCTGACTTCAACAAATCTAGGTGGTTTCTTTCAGGATACCTCCAACCATTTACTTCTCTAATTTCATTTCATCTTCCTCCTCCCAACCCAGGTGGTATGCACTCTTAGATAAGAGCTAGAAATGTGGGAAAATTCAGGGCTTATGTAATATTACTACATCAACAAAGAAAACAGATGCTCGCCTATTTAGCTATTTTTTTCTAAACTGCATTTTGTTACAGATATGTAAATTCTGTTCCACTAAATTTCCCTGTACACATTCTGGGCTTCACAGTCAATAGAGTCTGCAGCAGTCAATACTTTGCCTTATAAGGCCTTCATATTCTCCCCTCCCCCTCCCCTCCTCTCCTCCCCCTCCCTCTCTCCCTCTCCCCATGATCTGGTTATAGTAATTCCGAAAATTTCTTTGTCTCTCAGTGGAACTGCACTTTTAAAAGGTTATAGAAGAAGCCTTTTGGAAGTTCAAAACTGAAAGAAATGCATTTCACACGACTAAGGGCAATTCCTAAACACACAGGAAAGCCTGGAACTGTACATTGATTCCCTTCGCATGCACACTTCTATTTCTTCAGTTTGCTTACCACCAGAAAAACAACACTGTCCAGGCATTATTTCTGCTGAGACTCACACATCATAGTTTGTCCTTTGGCCCAGCTGCTATTTTACCTGACAGGGGAAGGAAACCAGCACCCTCGTTCCTACCATCCAGTGAAGTTTGAAATCACACTGTTCTGCCCATAGAGCCCATATCTAGAATGCCAGAGATGAGGCTGTACCCATGTAGGTACCAAACTGCCACCATGCTTACAGGGCTCTCACCTAGTTTCTGGGTCTAACATATACTATTGACGCATCACTACCAAGACCACCAATCTTGCTTCAAACCCTTACCTGCATGGTTGGGAACTGATTTAATAAACCAAGAAGATCATGCCTACGTCTATATATCTGGCATCCCTCTCCTGGACATTTCTCCCTCCTATCAGGCTGGTTCTAATGTCCATGCTTATTATGCTCTTGGGACATCCTGCTTTGAGCTGCAAAGTAGCAGAGGCCCAGACTCTGAGGGTAATCCAGCTCTTGAACCCCCAAATCTGGGTTTCTCCCCACCCCCCTCCCCATCTACAACAGTCCTGTGACTGAGTTCCCAGCGTGTTTTGTACTCGACATCACTCCCATTACCTCAATCCCCGCCAAACTGAAACTGGATCTAGTGATCCCTCCACACAGAGGCTGGAAGGATCAAAACTTAGTCATTTTCCCCTATTGAGACAACAGGAAAAAATGCACCAGTGCTTCAGTTTTGTTTGGGAAAAAAAGGTATTTTTGAAAAAGAGGAAGAAGAGGGGAAGGAGAATAAAAGGGAGTATGAAGAGTACACATTCTCTTAACAAAACGGTTGAACAGCAAAACAAGAGCACGGAATTATGTAAGCTATTACTCCCACCACCTCCCAGAAAAAAGTGTTAGGGAGAAGCCAAAGTGTGTCTACATGTTGGTTGATCATTTTAATGATTTTTTCACATTAGGCATATTTCCAAATATCATCAAGAGGAATAAAAAATAACTATGCATAGCTAGTTAATAAGCACTTCTGCGGTAGTAAGGTCCTATCAGCAGGATAGTGATCTGCATGCATCTGTTCACAAAGTTTCCAGAGCTCACCATTGCTCACGAGCCAAAAAGTCTTAGCCTCTGCGTGTCTCCTCAGGCCTCTGACAGCTTCTGACTCATCTTCTTGACATTCACGCCCTCGCATTCCCACCAGGCCCTATGCTCTTACACACAGAACGGTTTCCAGTGCTCGAGGAGCGCCATGTTCTCCTGTCTCTCGGCCTTTGCACGCTCTGGACTTTTCTGAAATGTTCAGCCCTGCCATCATCACCACCCCTCCCATCCCCCACTTCGTTTAGCTGGGGAACTCTCGCTTATTCCTCAAGGCTCAGCTTCCAAGTCGTGTCCTCAGTTAAGGCTTTCCTGACACTTCACACTCTGGCCTGAAAGGGCCGAACATTATGGGCTTTGTGCCTGGTGCATACCTTCAAATACATACCTGCCTCCATGTTAGACACTGAGACGGCTTCCTAAGGTCAAAGCTCACATCTTACTCTTTTGTTCATAGCTCTGAAACGGAGGGTAAGTCTCAGTCAAATCCATTTCACCTGCCTTCGGTAATCAAGGAGCTCTACAAAACCTGCATGTCCTTCAAGTGGCGCGAAGCCTAAACAGTAACACGTTTGCCCGAGTTGTTTTCCAGGAACTTGGGAGTCAGCTGTGTCTAGTTTCAGCTGAGCTGGTTAAAACTGTCAAGGACCACCGACCCTCCTCCACCTGGGCACACGTGAGCTTGAGCTTCGGCTCAGTGACTTCTGATGTCAGAGGGCTGAAAAGTCCACCCTCAGATGGTGCTGAGCGCCGGCACTGTCTTTGCAGAGGCCTATGGTTTTGTTACCTCTGTGCAGGACGCTTTCCCACCTTTCTCCAGTCGCCGCTCCCGCGCCCTGCACCGTGACCACGCCCCACACGCCCCCAACGCCCTGCACCGTGACCACGCCCCACACGCCCACACGCCCTGCACCGTGACCACGCCCCACACGCCCACACGCCCTGCACCGTGACCACGCCCCACACGCCCTGCACCGTGACCACGCCCCCCACGCCCCCACGCCCTGCACCGTGACCACGCCCCACATGCTCCCTATGCCCCCCACACCCCTATGCTTCCCCCCCCCGCTCAGACAGCCCTGCTTCTTTATTTTTTATCTCATATAAACCCTGAGCCCCTTGCCTGTGGGGGCAGATATGAGACTTGTTCTCCCCTCTCCTCACTTGGCTGCCCTGCAAATAAACCCTCTCTTTGCTGCAAACCTCGGCATCTTAACATTTTGGTTTGCAGGGCAAAACAAACCTGGCTCGGTAACAGCGCTTCTGACAGAAACAGTGGCTGGCACTTGAAGTGTTCAGTAGGCATTTAGTAAAAGGATGCATGGATGGATGGTGAAGAGTAAGAATCGGTTTCCCAAAGTAGCAGACACTGAGATACTGTACTAGGTTTTAGAGAAATGCTTTTTACATATATAATCTCAGCAGAAAGGAAACTGAGGCTCAGAGAGGTACAATCACATGTTATGCTCACACATTAGTAAATAGTGGAGTTGGAAAGGTAATGGTAACAATAATACTAAGTAGTAGAGTAGGTCTGTTTGACTACAAAGCCCATGGTCTTTTCACAGCACAATAATTTTTTTTCCTACTGAGTATAGCCATGACAGAAATAATATATTTAACAGGGTATTTCAAAACAGAAATATCCTGAGAAAAAGAATTTAGGGAGCTACCGTAGCTTAAAGGAAATGGTTAATACCTAGGTACCTTTGCTTTGCATCTATTCACACCAATAACTTACGAAACTATAAGGTAGCCTCCTGAAGGACTTACCTGTCAGGAGGTCATACCTGAAAATGACTGGTGTCCAGTTTTCTCTCTCACTACAGAGTAGTATGAATCTTGTCACCAAGCATACATAGGTTACTAGTTTTTAAATCAGGTTTGTCTTAACACAAACTGACGGTCTATAGGCTCATCAGTATATGAACTGTGGACAGGAAGAGGCTAGGCAACAGAGTTCCCTAGTTTGCAAGTGTGTAGGGCTAAGGACTTGATGGACAGTATACCAGCTGAAGCCTGGTCTGCAATGTAAGCCAGTGGGCACCATTCTCTTCCAGCTGCAAAGGTCTTTTAGCTATGACAAGCTGGAGGGCCCTGAAGCAGTGGTCAGCTGCACTGCAATTTGTTCCTAAGATGACAAAGAGCAGAAAGTACAAACAGGGCAAGGTTGGAGATTTCGGTCAGAGGCCCTGGGTGATCCCAGTGTTGCCAAGAGCCTGAACTTGGTAGTGTAACTTCTTTGCTTGAAAGCCCTCCATCAAGCGGGACCTCTGAGGCGTACAACTGTAATTTCAAACCACAAAAGAAAACAGAACCCTTTCAAACTTTTATTTTGCTGAGGAAGTGGATGATTTAAATAAGTCTGTTTGACACATGCCTATCTGACTTCCCAGTTCCCTTAGGTTTCTTGCAAGTCAGCCATAAAGCTATTCCCCACTTGTTCTGACAGGATTTATGCAGTCTACATCTGGTATTCAGCAAGCATATTTTTCTTTCTTTTTCATTGAACTTCTGCCCATACACACATACAGGGTCTCATTTTAATAGTGGGATTATTCCCTGTGTATTTAAATACACAGGAAACAGGAAATCATCTAAAAGAACACAGTGATCTCATGGTTATATCACTTTTCCCCACAAGCCAGTTTGGAATCACAGACAAAGAGAAGATTCTGGAGCTTATAGCTTAAGAGTTTCTCAACCTGAGAGGCTGACTGACCTTAAGTTCCCTCTTCCGGTTCTTAACATAGCACAAATTAAGAAAATGAAATAGCACATTTATTCCAAGACACAGAAAAGAAAAGGGTAATTATTTTCAAAATAAATCTGTGTTAAGCTCTCAGAAAAGTAAAAAGGCATTCTCACATTTGGTTGGCTGATAAAGCAGGAGTCAGAAGGTCTAGGGATAGCCCTCTAAGAAGGACGCAACCCTCTAAGAAGGTCCCTAGACATTCCAACATAGATCACAGTTGGACATAGGTTCTCTCAAAGTTGAACTGGGACTGTAGAAACCTGAGCACTAACATGTCTTGACCAGGTTCCACTTAATCCTTATGAAGGCCATATAAGATAGGTATTATTAGACCCATTTTACAGATGAAGAAACTGAGGTTGAACTCCTAAAGACTCAATACATTTTAAGGGAGAGTGTTTCTCCCAACTAGCAATTCTCTCCATGGGATAGGGTTGCCTAGGATGCTCTCACACCACAGCCCTGGGAAAAGGCTTCAAAGCACACCCTTCTTAGAGCACCCTGGGAACGGGAACTTCCAGGCTCCATCCCTGACTCTACCAGAATAGGTACCAAAGGTGCTCAAAGCGATGGCTCTGAGAAATGACAGCTCTAGAAGTCTTTTCTCCATTAAAGAACAAAGAAATTAGGTTCTGCATACTTCAGTGTATTTTATTACTTTAAATATTTGTATCTCTTTCTGGTACCTATGTCAACTCTCTTAACTGGAATGTTTGATTAATCTGAATATTTTATTCCCCAATCATGCCAAAGAATAAAACATCTGTGAAAGCAGGATGCCTTTGTTCTGCTCCTGGAACAACCACCAGCCTGCTCCCAACTCTTTAGTAATGCCAAGGTTTTCCTCCATCTCGTTTGATTCAGACATTTTGCTGGTTCTTACCCTACTTCCTTTTCTGTGAATGTTCTTCTTTCCCATTCATCGGAAGCTGCCACCATCAAAACCTGGTTCAAATCTCCCTCAAAGTTTCTATTATTGGCCCCAAGAGGATTTTAACTTTTTAAACGTACCCTGAATAGATGTATATTCAGTCTATATAATCTTGGAACTACATTACTTTGAATTGATTCTCAGCCCTTTTTAACCACTCTCTGATCATTTTCCCTATAATGTTCTTTGTCTCCCTAACCTTATTAAAATTCTTTGCAGAGTGGAACAGCATCATTTGCTATTTTGAATCTTGAAATAGGGTGTGCTTAAAATCGCATAGATCCAATGGTGTGCTGAAGCCAGGCTGTGTCTGCTTGGGAGAGCCCATTGTGTGCGTTATGCTGCGCAGTCTCTTCCCAGCTCAGTTTTCAGTGACATCATGTTAGGAGCTTGAACTTGGCCATTGTGGGAGGATTTATATCATGGAAATTAGCAAATGCTACAAATCAAGGCTTGTTTTCCTCCTTTGAACAGCCAGTTTACCAGCACAGTATCCATGCTACTCAAAATGTAGTTCACAGGCCAGTAGCCTACATCACTTGGGATCTTGTTAGAAATACGATGTCCAGCATCTCACCTCCCACCTCCTAAATCACATTTTTGCATTTTTTAACAAGAGTCTGGAGGGATTTGTTTGCCACAAAATGTGAAACAAGGAACTCTTAAAATCTAAAATTGATTCACTATACATAGATGGTGCCCCATAAGTTTGTTACATTGATTGAAATCCACAGTATGAAACTATTGCAATTCTCAAGGCTGCTTGCCAAAGGCTGAGATGCATTTGTCCTATTCACATAGTTACTGCTGTAAAACTCTGAGTAATTTGCTTTTAAAAGTTTGAAATGGGACAATGTCCAATAGCTGGAAGAAATCTGGATTTTTAATACTAAATTAAGGACACACTAAACTAATAAAGGAAATTAAAAGGATTTTCACACATGACACTGACAAAGATTTGGGAAGGGGCATGGAGACTCTTTTCTTGTTTTTACATACAACTTTGATGGACTTAAGGTACCTAACATGCACAACTCAAAGAAATTTTGAAAACGTGGGTTGATATTAAGAAAGCAGCTGTAGCATCTCTTATTAATGGCTTCTTCAGTGCAGTAGAAATAGAGCAAATACCCTGAATAAGATATGAAGAATAAGCCAAGAAGCACACATGAAACTTGCAACATCAAACTCCAGTCTGCCCATAGTAGAAATTTCTGAAAAGCTTCATCAGATGAATATTTGTGAAAAAAAGTCTTGATTATTGGCAAAGAATGAACCTCGAGCCAAGCTGCTTGAGTTCAAATTCCAGCTCTGCCACTTATTAGCTGTGTGATCCCAGGAAAGTTACTCTGTATCTCAGTTCCTTACCTGTGATATAGAAGTGTAAGAATATTACCTACCTCATTGCATGTGATGGTTGTAATACCCAAGCCCACGCTTGTGGTCTGTAGTGTGGCCCAGGCGTCAGGAGTCCTAAAATATCCCAGGTGATTTTAATGTGCAGCCAGGATTGAGAACCACTGGTCCAAGGGCATGATTAAGCAGATGTAAGAAACAAGCATGTAATAATTTGGGGGAAGTATATTGAAAAACTGTAATGGTCTCAATGTGACTGTTATCTATTTTTGTTTCAAGGGTTGGCCTGCTAGCACTGTAAGTCTGGAATCTTGATGAGGATAAGCTTACCCGATGCTGATCAGCTTGAGGCGTGCAAAAGGAGAAGGACACTGCCTCTCATGGGTCGACTAACCAAAGACTAATTTGACTTGAAAGTCAATTAATCATTTACAATGAGGACTATCTCTTTCCAGAAGCAATACCTACTTGGGAAACCAAGTTAACATCACAAAACTATTTGACAAACCTATGAAATCAGGAAAGGGTTCATAGTCTGGAGGAGGCATGAAATAAACTAGATTCTACATTCTAGACTGATGTTCTCAAACTCTGCTACGCATTAGCATCACCTGGCCTGGGCCATACTCTGCTACGTGTTAGCATCACCTGGCCTGGGCCATACTGCAGACCAATTGAATCAGAATCCCGGAGGGTTGAACTCAGGCATCAGTACTTAAAAAAAAACTTTCCAGGTCTTCCCTGGTGGCGCAGCGGTTGAGAGTCCGCCTGCTGATGCAGGGGACACGGGTTCTGTGCCCCGGTCCGAGAAGATTCCCATATGCCACGGAGCAGCTAGGCCCGTGAACCATAGCCACTGAGCCTGCGTGTCTGGAGCCTGTGCTCCGCAACGGGAGAGGCCACAACAGTGAGAGGCCTGCGTACCGGAAAAAAAAAAAAAAAAAAAAACTTTCCAAATGATCCCAAAGGACATCCAAGTTTGAGAACCAAGGAGATTATTCTTCTTCCCTTGTGCTCCCAAATTCCTCTTTCCGATGCTTCAGTTCATCTGATAATGCTTAAATTTACATTAAAAGTACTTGAATGATATAGGAAATGTGTTAATATGCTCTAATCCCCCACCCCCTAAATATCTACAAGCTTCTTTTTTGATACAGATTCTTCTAGATAATGAGACTATAATTAATTATTGAATTCAAATAATCCATTAACTGTGGAAGTATTCCAAATATCAGTTATGGGAAGTATTTGTTTATGCCTGATTTTTAGAAGACAGGACTTATTCATTTGAAGTTAATTTGCATTTACAGTATATATCATAAAACTACAGAGAAAAAGTGAACTAAGTCACAAGGTTTTGTGACTCCTTTTATGACACTGTATTGTAACTACAAATGATCGTGAATTGGCAATTAGCAGGGCATCTTGTCACCTGATTATAACAGAAATGCTCTTTCCTTTGAAGAACTGGCAGAGAAAAGAGCTGCATCTCTCTCATGTTCATTACCAAGTGCAGTGAATTGCAAATAATAGGTACTCAGTAATGTTTTTAGAATTAAATTACCTTAAATCCCTTTCTTTTAAGACTAAAGCAAAATCAATAAAGCAGGTCTATTGTTGTGAAGACTCGGGCTTTGCCTCTGGAGTATACTGTGGATGTTACATGCACACATTATTTGAGTGATGTCACGAATGAGCATTTGGAATCAAGCTGAGCACTCTATACTGTCCACAGAAAAGCATTTCCTCTTCTCAACTTCAAAATTGTTAGTTAAATTCTCAGAAACACAGCCTTCCAAAGGTCACCATCTCTCCTACCTGGCTCCTCCCTTTCTTGCTCTAGTCTTCCCACTACAGATTCCTTGGTTCAAGGGATTTTAGGCAAATGCTGAAGGCCGCTGTAATCAGAGTTCCATCGTCATAAGGGCCTGGTCATTTTCCCTTTGCATATTCAGTCTCCTAATTAGAATTACAAAATTCAGTCAAAAAGTTTCTTAAAACTGATTGGGAATTTGAGGCAAATGACTACCTTTAGCTATTTATGATTTTTGTCAAAATACATACATGCAATGATGGAGCATATGAAGAGGATGATCAGTTCTCATTTTCCCATCCTTCTTACTCAATCATTTCTTTCTCATGAATTTTCTTGTCTGGCATTATCAAGCAACAAAATAAACGGCCTTCATGAGCACTGATCTTCAAACTCAAATAAATAGCTAATTAATACAATAAATATATTTTATTTATATTGTATATATTATAGTCTAGTCTATTATATTTATCTTATGTTTTCTAAAAAGTATATATTTAAAAATTTTAATAACATTTTATTCAACTTAACATATCCAAAATACTATCACTTTAACATGTACTCAATATAAAAATTGAGATATTTTACATTTTTTTGTTACTCATTCTTTGAAATCTGGTATTTACAACACGTATCAATTCAGACCAGCCATTTTTCACGTGCTCAGTGGCTACATGCAGCTAGTGACTACTATATGTGTAGTTTAGTTTTAGGCTATTTAGTGCCCATCTTTTGGGTCTCTGCTTATTCTCTCCCTCCTCCAGGAAGTAATCTCTTCCTATCTTCACATGATGCTGTTAAGATGCCCCTTCTCTCTCTCTCTCTATCATCAGTGCAGATCTCTGTGTACAGAACTGAGGGGAGGGGCTGTGTCTCCTCCCACCCTTAAATCTTTACTACTGCACCTGCCAGTAGGTACCAGGTACATATTTGTTGAACAAGTGAATGGTCCTAGGTCACACAGTTAGTTGCAAAACTTGAATAATGTCGTGTGTCGTCTCCCACCACAGAGCTATTTCCATGGTTGCCACCCCATTAAGATCATTGGTCACAGAAGATCTCAACTCATGGTGGATTCTGGCTGGAGAGCTGGATCCCGGGTCCATCTTGAGAGCAGCCACTCTTCACTGAGCCCTTACCATGGGTGGGCACTGTGGTAAGCGTTTTGCGTCCATACTCATCTCTACTCCCACCATGCGGGCTCTACTGTTATGAGTCCTACCTTGTAGATAAAACTGAGCTTCCACAAGGTTGTAGCTTGTCAGAGAGATTGCTGAGATTAGAACCACGTCTTTCCGACTCTAAAGCGTTGTTCTTAAATAAACAGCTCCTTTGAAAGATAACTTTTTTTTTTTTTTTTTTTTTTGCTGTACGCGGGCCTCTCACTGTTGTGGCCTCTCCTGTTGCGGAGCACAGGCTCCGGACGCGCAGGCTCAGCGGCCATGGCTCACGGGCCTAGCCGCTCCGTGGCATGTGGGATCTTCCCGGACCGGGGCACGAACCCGTGTCCCCTGCATCGGCAGGCGGACTTCTCAACCATTGCGCCACCAGGGAAGCCCATGAAAGATAACTTTTTATGTGTGTCCTTGGACAAGTTCCACCCTCTCTTCAGGTTCAGTTTCCCCAGCTGTAAAATGACAAGTTGGAATAGATGGGCAAACCTGCAGGGGTCCATAGACTCCCCAAGGTCTTAGAGCCTTTGGTAAAGATCTGTAAGAATGATGTAACACAGGCAGTCCCTGGGCCCACATAGTGCCTGTGAAATCCCAACATCCATACTGAATATTTAGGCAGGGGAGCAAAAGTCATCATTATGTGAAAATAGTGACTATGAACTGACCACTTAAAAAACATCAGTTCCCCTTCAAACATTTCTCCTCACTAACATCAGTATCTAATCCTAACCATGGAGTCATTATACACAAAAGATATGCCTCTTGCTGATTTTTGCAGATAAGTCAAGGCAAATTCAGTCCAGTATAACTGGACTGCAGAGAGAAGTGTAATGTCTTGAGGAGGATCCAGGACGTCACGTACTCAAAGCCACTGGCAACTTAGGATCTGGCAGGCTTAAGCCAGTTAACTGTAAAAAAGAAAAACCAAGAAGGATTAAGATACAAACATTTCTTTAAAAATGGATTAAAGCCCTCAGAGTTAGCAAAAAGAATTCTTTGTGCTGTGTAATTCAACATGAGGTGAAGGATGTTGATTATGCTGTCATACCACTTTGAAAGAAATATGCTTGCTGCTTTGTTCAAATCATCAGTGTGTAAATATTAAATATGAGAAACTTTGTACATTTCAATTTCATTTTTTAAAGTACACCCTCAATCAAATTTTTTAAATCTACAGTTTACTCTGAAATTTTGTCCCATGTTTTTTAAAAGTGGATTCACTTTTAAGGGCCTTTATCCTGGTACTAATTATTCTCAGCTAACAAGGCTGACCTGGTTTGCAGGTGGCCTTCTGTTGGCCCAGAAGATGAGACTAGAGGCCAGGGCTAAGGTCAGGGCCACATCCAGGGTGGTTACCAAGCACTTTCTCCCCCTTCTCTCCACAGGCTGTGGACAACGTGAACAGGAAGGAGGTGAGCAGGTGGCTGCTCTATGCAGGGGAGGGGTGCTCTGGGGTAGGTGGAGTGGTAGAATGAGCTGCAGCTCCGGTTCGAGCAGATGAAGCAGTTACCAGGTGAGTCAGACCTCTATGTGTGGAGCGTCCTGAATGTGACTCCTTCCTCTAGTCCCACTTGGGAACCTGGCTCAGGGCAGGAATAAATTAGCACTGGGCTGTTCCTCACTATCTTGTGGGTAAAAATGGAGAAAGACACAACTCAACTGCCCAGCCATAGGGGGGCTGGTTGGGAGTGCTCTTGACCTCTTTTCTTAAGACTTTTTTTTAAGAGCAGTTTTAGGTCTATAGTAAAGTTAAGAGGAAGGTACCGAGATTTCCCATCCCCCCCCACACATGCAGTCTCCCCCATTATTAACAACCCCCCACCAGAGGGGTACATTAGTTACAACTAATGAATCCACACTGACATATCATTATCACCCAAAGTCCATTCTTAGTGTTGTATATTCTATGAGTTTGGACAAATGTACAATAAGTATCCACCATTACGGTATCATATAGTATTTTCACTGCCCTAAAAAGCCTCTGCCTATTCATACATCCCCCACTCCCCCAACCACTGATCTTTTTACTGTCTCCACAGTATTTTTGTCTTTTCCAGAATGTGATATAGTTGGAAACTTTTCAGTTCTTTTCTTTCACTTAGTAATATGCATGTAAGTTTCCTCCATGTTTTTTTAGGGCTTAATAGCGCATTGCTTTTTAGCTGAATAATATTCCATTGTCTGGTTGTACCACAGTTTATCCATTCACCTACTGAAGGACATCATGGCTGCTTCCAAGTTTGGGCAATTATGATTAAAACATCTATATGCAGGTTTTTATGTGGACATTGAGTTTTCAATACCTTTGGGTAAATACCAGAGAGAGTGTTTGCTAGATGTTATTATAAGATTATGTTCATTTTGTAAGAAACCATTAAACTGTCTGCTAAAGTGGCTGTATACTAAACATATATTATATATTCTTTAAAATGTAGTGCATCAGGCTCACCCAAGGCAATTAAATTCAGAATCTTGGGGCAGGAAGGGAGGGTAGAAGAGGAAGATCCAGAAATCTTCACTTTTATAAGCTCCCCAAGATGAGTCTACTTTATCCAAAGTTGAGAAACTTTGTTGTAATTTAGTGTGCTGCTTATTTTATTGCCTAAGAGTTTGAAAAGAGTACTGTACTGGTGACCCCAACATCCTTAATTTTCCCAATAGCATGGCATATTTGTATTTACAGAGATCAGAAGGTTGCTTCTTTTCTTAATACACATTATAAAGGCCTATATTTTCCATTTGGAGTAGAATCATAAATAACAGCAACAGAAAGTTGGAAGGAAGCTTAAAATGCAGTGAGTTCATCCCCCACTATTCCATCTTAAGGAGTACAGGTGAAAAAATTTTAAGGACCTCTAGAGAAGTTTTCAAAACCTTTTCCAGTAATATATTCTGTAGTTAAAATAATTTAATTGAATGCAGTTTATTTATATTAGCCTTATTTGTTTTTTCTTTTCTTATTCAAAATTCTCCGAGTTTAAATATTGTTTTAAACAAATATGAAATCTAGTATCTAGTCCTTTATTAAGACGGGGAAAAAAGCATTGACCATATCCTTCCCTTAAATAAATCTGCTCTAAATATTATAATATAAGCTTTTCAGAAGTTATCATTTCCAAACTTTATTTCTTTGCCAGTCAATATTTAGCATATAGCTATCCAAGAAAAAATATTGCAAGCAGGGGTTCCAGACACACAGGGTAATTTGTAAAATGCCCCCAGATAGCCAGCAACAGGATCTAGACTTGCAAAAAGACAAGCTGGATTGGATTGTGGGATGAAGAAAGCATAAAGTATACAGCTATGATGGGACAGCTAACAATGGGTTTGGGAGTCATTGGTTTTTAATTTACATTTAATCCATATCAGATGTGCCCATGTTCAGACAGTAGTTGGCACCCATCCTTTTACATCTAAGATTAAATGATAATGGTGATTAAATGATTGTGGTAAATAATTTAGTTTAATTTAATGGTGATAATGGAGTTTCCAAAAAGAGAGGGTTAGAGGAACTTTATAATTAAACTCAATAGGAAGGGATTGAGTTTAGAATGCCAACAGGTTAACCAGCACTGCTGTTTTCCCTTCTAATCCCAATAAAATATAAATTCTCCCAGAGAACCCTGGACAAATATATCTTCTAATGTAGGGTCATGAATAGGAGGCGAGTAAGAATTTTATAAAGTAGTTTAAGACTACTTTATGACTTGGGTAAGTTAATTAACCTTTTTGAATCTCAGTTTTCCACATCTGCACATGGGAAATAACAAGTGTAGTGACATCATAGGGTTATTTAGGTATTAAATGAGACATTCATGAAGTATAAGAACATAACTTCTCAAAGGAAATTAAATAATAAATGTTAGCTACTGTTTTTATTAATGTACCAATAGGTGCACCACGTGTTTTACTCATAAAGTATGGGAGAGTAGGGGTTGGGAAATGGCCAGAGTGTTTGAATTTGGAGTTAAAGGTCATTTACATACACTTATGACTGGAAGGGTCTTAACCTCACCTGAATTTTATTTTCTTTATAGACTGTTACTATAAAAAGACATCCTTTAAATTTCTACCAAATTACACATCCAGGACTCTTTAGAACAGTGTGTTTATTTTTAATTTGAAGGTGCCCTTGGGTGTTTCCATGTTCACAGCCAAAGCCAAAGACCTCAAAAGTGTTCAAGGCTTGATTGGCCGGTTCATGTTGGAATGTAATTTGCATCCCGTAACTTCCTGATTTCCCGTGAACTGGAACTCAGAAATAGTTTTCTGCGAAAGTGACTCTGAGAATCAGCTGGTTGTTAGTTCA
This sequence comes from Hyperoodon ampullatus, assembly GCF_949752795.1. Taxonomy (NCBI): domain Eukaryota; kingdom Metazoa; phylum Chordata; class Mammalia; order Artiodactyla; family Ziphiidae; genus Hyperoodon; species Hyperoodon ampullatus. The sequence continues at coordinate 61,935,521 of NC_136925.1, read as the reverse complement.
TTTACTCAGGACCAAATTCTAAGCAGACATCCATAAACGTAGCTAAATTTCCCCACTGGTTTAAGGAAGCTTCTTTTGTTGGCACAAATGCATTCCCTTCAGATTTTATCTATTATATTAATTCTATACTGCTTGAAATAAATTCTTTCTGTTCTCCTTCAGTAACCTAGGACTTGTATGAAATCTCTCTGGCCATATAAATTCATGAATTCAGAATAAAATGATTAAGCAGAAAACAAAGGAAAACAAAATTCAAAAAACAATCTTGTTTTTCTGGATGCTTGGATCCGTTTAAATTAAATCTAAAATACTGTAAATTCCCCTAATAATTAGTGATGTTAAACATCTTTTCATGTGTATGTTGGCCATCTGTGTGTCTTCTTCAGAAGAACATCTATTCAGATGTTCTGCACATTTTTAAATCAGGTTCTTTGTTTTTTTGCTGTTGTTGCTGAGCTTTATGAGTTCTTTATATATTTTGGAAACAATTGGATATATGATTTTCAAGTATCTTCTTCATTACAATGAGATATCCCCTCATACCCATTAGAATGGCTATTATTAAAAGGGCAAGAAATAACAAATGTTGGAGAAAAGGGAACCTTCATATACTGTTGTGGGGGGGATGTAAATTGGTGCAGCCATTATGGAAAACAGTATGGAGATTCCTCAAAAAATTAAGAATAGAACTACCATATGATCCAGCTATTCTACTTCTGGGTATTTATCCTATGCATATGAAAACACTAATTAGAAAAGATATATGCACCCCTATGTTCATCACAGAATTACTTACAAGAGCCAAGGTATAGAAACAACCTAAGTGCCTATAGTGGATGAATTAATAAAGAGGATGTGGTATATATATATATATGTATATATATATATATATATATATATATGTATATATATATATGTATATATATATATACATATATATATGTGTATATATATACACACACACACACACACACAATGGAACACTACTCAGCAATAAAAAAGATAAAACCTTGCAATTTTCTGCAACATGGGTGGACCTTGAAGGTATCAGGCTAAGTGAAATGTCAGGTGGATAAGGATAAGAACTGTATGATTTTACTCATATGTGGAATAAAAATACCCCCAAAATATAAATGACCAAACCAAACAAAAATAAATATATAGATACAGAGAACAGATTAGTGGTTACCAGAGTGGAAGTGGGGTTGGGAGAGGGTAAAATGGGTAAAGGAGCTCAGATGCATGATGACAAATGGAAACTAAACTTTTGGTGGTGAATCTTGTGTAAACAGTGGAGACAGAAGTCAAAATATGTTGCATGCATGAAACTTTAAAAAAATTTTATGTAAAATTATTTTTATTCTAGTGTGTCTTTTATTTCAGTCATTCTACCACTAGAAAGTATTTATTTGAGTGCCCAGTTCTATATATATCACTATGGAGAAATTCAAGAAGTTTAAGAAATGGTCCCAAATCTCAAAGATTTTATAATCTCACTAGAAGACAAATAGTCAGAAAACAATTATAACAAAATATGATTAAATATCAAATGGATGTCAAAGGAGTACAAATAAGGAACTAATTAGGGGTTAATTTGGTCCATGGAGGGAAAAAAAGCATTGAAGAGTTTACCTTCAGCAAGTCTCAAATCCTGGAAGGTTAGAATAAATTTGCAACAGGCAGAGATAACTGGAGAGATTATTCAAAATGGAGATAACAGGGCTTCCCTGGTGGCGCAGTGGTTGGGGGTCCGCCTGCCAATGCAGGGGACGCGGGTTCGTGCCCCGGTCCGGGAGGATCCCACGTGCCACGGAGCGGTTGGGCCTGTGAGCCATGGCCGCTGGGCCTGCGCGTCTGGAGCCTGTGCTCCGCAACGGGTGAGGCCACAGCAGTGAGAGGCCCGCATAGCGCAAAAAAAAAAAAAAAAAAAAATAGAGATAACAGTAGAAAAAAAGGACTACATATTTAAACAGTCAAAAAAATAGCAGGCAGTTTTCCAGCTAAGATCGATTGAACACAACATTTCCAAATACATAGAAAGAGGGACAATGGGTATTTTTAGATGTTAAATATATAGCAGAACCCAAAAGTAGAATAGGAAATCTCCACATGCTAGAAACAGGGAATAGAACAATGAATCAGGAACAAGACAGATAACAGGTCACAAAGCCTGGTGATGTTTTCATGACCATTCAAGACCAGAATCTGGCCCAGGAAAACGTGTGCATGGCTGGAATCAGAACTGGTCCCTGTGCAAAACTGGCAGAACCCCAGAAAGCAATGCACAAACCTTGAAGAACCCAGAACATCTCTGCCTGCAGACCCAAAGTAGCTACTGGAAATGAGCCAACTGCCCCACCCTGTGGGTGAAAAAGGAGTCTTCTAAGGATATTAGACCCCCAAGACTGAGATGTTCATGGGAGTGGGAACTGGATTCTTATTACGATGCACTCTGAAAACCTAACACACAAAATAATTCAGAACAAATGTCTTGAAAGTACTGATAGATATACCAGTGGAAATCACCCCAAGGTAGTTATCTGGATCTCCAGAAAAGATAAATTCCTCTGAAAATAATTCACAAACGATAACCCTAGAACAAAATAGGACACTCAATGTGAAAGACAGTTCATAGGACATGAGGAACTAGTAACAATAGATTAATATGAAAGAGAGTTTACAATAAGTATGTTTACAATGTTTAAGCTATAAAGGAAGAATTGTATCTATAAATTAAAAACAGGAAGTTATGAAATAAGCTCTAAAAAGTCAAGTAAAAGTATAATCATTAAATTTGTTTTAAATTTCAGCAAATTGATTATACAGAAGACAAGTCATACTTAAAGATGAATTCAAAGATAGAACAGAACATCTCTCTAGCATGTTGGAGAAAAATAAAAAATGAAGGATATAAAAAAGAAGTCAGGAATCATTGAAAGTCTCATAATTCCCTCGCAGAAATTCCACAGGCATGAACAAAGAGTGGATAGGCACTATCTAAGATGTAATGATGAAGAATTTTCCAGAAATAAGAAAACATAAATCATCAGATTGAAAATATCCAGCAAGAATCAAGTAGAATAAATAGAAATATGAGGGGGAAAGATCTAAGTAAGGCAAAAATAATTGGGTCAAAGATTAGTGAGTAATGTGGTTGAAAAAGTCACTTGGGGTCAAATAACAGAGGATTTGGAAACCAGGCTAAGGAATGTCAACATTATCTTGTAGATAATGGGTGCTATTAAATTTGTGGCTGGGTCACTACAAAAAGAAGTAATGCTTTAGGACATTTGAAACAGGTAGGCTGCAGTGATATTTTCCATTAAAGAAGACCTTTCTATCCAAATTCTTGTTTTATAACTTTTCTATATTTTGTATTTTTATTTATATTTTAAAGGGTCAGAAAGTCTCTCCTAATATTCTGAAATGTTATTTTCAAATATTATGTTTACATGGGCTACTAAATTCTAAAAATACAAAAAACAAAAAATCGAAACAATACAGACAAAACCTGAAGAAGCCATTTCGTCTGTATTTATTGACCAAACCTTTTCAAATGAGTCAAGCAGATAAAAATCTATTGCTTTTAATAATTTCCACAAAGTGAAACATTCATTCATGTACTTGTTAAAAACAAGGTTGAGGGCCAAGTGCAGGGCCAAGGTCTGAGGGAACTGAGGTGATGAGCCAGCCCCTTCCCCAAGGTGACTGACTGCTCACGGTCCAGTGAGGAGACAACCAAAACATCCAGTAACACAAAGTGTGGGATATTTGCTGTCAGAGAAGTATGCATTTTGCTGCTATGGGAGCTTGGGAGGAGGACTCCTAACTAAACTAGTGGAGGTGAGGGAGACTTCTAAGAGTAGGTTATGCTGAAGCTGCATCAGAAAAGTTGAATTCGCTAAGCAGACAGCATTCTACACCTTCGGGGCATTGCAAGTGCAAATCGTTTGTTATGGTTGAGGCACAGGTAACAAAGAAAGACATCCTGAAAATGGAGCTGGAGAGAGGGAAGTAGAGGCTGGTCATGAAGTGCTTTCTAAGTGCCATTCTGTAAAGTTTCACTTTATACTAAAGGTGATAAGAAGGCAATAAATGACATGTATATAGAAAGAAGCAGATGCTAGGACTGAATTTGTATTGGAGAATGATCGCAATGGAGCAGTATGGAGGGTGGATTACAAAGGGAAGATGAGATAGGGAGACCAATGGGAAGAAGAATAAAATAAGCCAAACAAGAAATGATGAAAGCCTCAACTGTCTTAACATTGTAGCTGGAGAGGCAAATGTTTTTGTTTTTGTTTGTTTTGTTTGTAGTGTGGAACTCTCTAGCAAATGATATCTTACGATAGGAAACAAGTCACTGCCGAGCTGGTAGAGGCTGAGGTGGAAGTCGTGAGTTGCCTTGCTCCACCCTCCCCTGCATCCTGCAGCATCTCCTGAAGACCCTCTGAGAAAGACAGTGTGAAAATGTACATGCACAGAGACGTAGCATCAGTGTTTTGACCCATTTTATTTAATAAACTCTTCTAGTGTCTAATAATCTGTAGTGTCAAGTTGCTCTTCACTATCTAAAGTAAATCTCTACAAGAGTTCATAAGAAGCCTCGCTTTATTTCTTTAGGTATCAAATAAATAGTGCACTCAATAAATCTCTCAGTGTGTCTCTGGCCTCTGTAACCATACATCAAAACACAGTTAATGATAGCCTTGTTTAAGCAGACATTCTGACCCTCTACTTCCTGAATCAATCTGAGAGTGATGACTCTGGATCCAGATTGCATAAATAAAGCAACATTTTTAGATCTCATTTATTCTCATTCTATATCTTCTCCTTTAGAAGAATCATCGGGCTGCTTCTTTCCAATCTCTAGCTATAACTGCTGATTGTGTACAAATATCAAGAGCTAGCCCTGACTCTATTTTGAGCTCCAGGCTTCCAGTTACTACTGGACATGTTTAATTAGGCTGCACAGACACCAGTACTGGCCACAATGAACCTTATTACTCTCTACTCCACATCTGGGCCTCTGCCAGTTTTACTCATGAAGCTGAGTACACTGGCACCACTTATTACTTACCCAATAATCATCCTGTGCCATTCCTCTCTCCCTCCGCACCAAATTACCTTGGTTGTTGCTTCTACCACCTTAAGACCACCCACAGCTGATTGCCTTTTCTCCAATCCCATAGCAGCCTTCATCTTGTTATTGGAACTTACTGTGGCAAAGACTGTGGTGCTCGGCGAGCATTCCATCTGCTCTCCTTCATTTCCCAGCCTCCTGTGGCCGGGCAGAGCCATGTAACTGGTTGTGATTGTAGGAAAATGACATGTGTCACTTTCATCCTGAAGCATAAGAGAGCCATTGCATGATGCTTAGCTGCCCGTTTCCTCACTGCAGTGATTGAAAAAGCCATGTGTTCCAGGTGGTACAGCCAAAGCATGGTAGAGCCTGAGTCCCTGACTGACGTTGTGGAACAGAGACCCTGAGACCTGTGTAGGGCGCACAGAACGAGTGGGTAATACCCTTTGGTTTCACTGAGCCACTGAGATTTAAGCATCGTTTGTTACCACATCATAACTTAGCTTATGCTAACACTTACCTATTGGTCTCTTCATCTTTGGGACAGTCCTGCTTCAATATTCTACACAACCTCAGAAATGATCTTTCTAAAATGAATATATTATGTCACAAACACTTGGCCCCCATGTCCTGCATGATGACTCATAACACCTATACCATGTATTCCAAAGCCCCTGGCATGGTCTGTGAAGGACCATGGTCTGCCACAGCTTGCCTTACAGCCTCACCTCCCAATGGCCATGGACATTCTCAGAGTCCAACTACCTGCACATCCTCAAGTGGGCTAGTTCATTCACTTCCAGGCCTTGAAGAGTGCTGCTGCCTGCATGTAACATTCTCCCCATCCTCTCCCTAGTCTGTCTGGCAAACTCCTATCCCTTATTCAGGACTCATTTCAGATACATTTTTCCCTAGGGATGCCATTCTGACTTCAAGGGGCCGAGGTAAACCCCACAATATTCTGTTCTGAGCTCCACAACCCATCACACAGAAGCATCGTCCTTTTTTTTCTTTCTTGTTCCCTTTATTCCCTGTCCCTCTGTTTTTTTGGGCTCTTCCATTCTTAACACAAATTCCCAGTCACACAAAATTTCTCATAATGAGTGCCATGAAAACAACCTACCAAAAAATGAATTAAACACAAAAACCAATACTAAAGTTTTCACTAACTGCATTTTTCAAAAATGTAATAGGTAGCTTTCTTTTCTTTTCAACTCAATTTATTGAGAATAGGGAATATAGATACCACAGGATAATTTCATATACATTTAGATATTTGGTTCATTTCTTTTTAATGATGAGCAGAATTATATAGAAGGGAACTTGAAGAAAAAGGAATTAAGTTGTTGTCTAGTTTTATCTATCTGACTACAATTTGCTACTGATGTGCAAGCAAAGCTCAAGCAATTACCATTACCAACATCTAAAATTTAACTCTCACAACAATGCTTTTGGCTTGGTAATGAGGAGCATTTGCTTTTTAAAAACTTGAATGTTTTCTATTCTCTTAGTCATTAAGAAATTTAAAAATAATTTAGTTTTAAAAAAACATAAATTTCATCAAACTTTGATCCATCACAAAAATAGTTTATGCTTTGTAATAAACATGCATAGAAAATATGTCTTGGGGAAATTATAAGAAATTGATTAACTTTTGCCTTATTTCTGACTAACCAATTAGTGGAACTATAACCATTAAATTGATTCTTCTTCTGCTTTAATTTTCTGAGCAGGCACTGCTAAGGATTTCTTATCTAGGGATCCTGAAAGTCACTTGCTTTCAGCAGCAAAATGGGAAAACCTCTGAAACTAAAGGCTTTATGGCTTTAAAAAAGTCTAAAGACTCAAAGGTCTATGAGTTTAAAAATTCTTTATGTTGTTTGACTCTAAAGCAAATGAATACAAAACAAACCTTCAAAAAACTGCAGAGAGAGGGAAAAAACCAATTTAGAAATTAAAATCAGTTGATGTCTAATAATTGGTCAAGAAATCACCTGACATAGTGGTAAGACTAGTTAAAATTAAATCACATCGGAATGTGTGGAAAATTCTAAATTTAATAGAATTTCCCCTTTGTGGGGATGAGGCAGGGTCAGAAGCAGACTCAAATGGTAAAACTGTCCTTCGTACTTCTGAAATTTGATATTTGTCTATTTATTTTTGTAGATACACATTCTTTCTTTCATTAAGTGACTACTGACCAACTGTATTGGACAAAACATTGTAATAGATCCCTTAGCTTAAATAACACCTGACCTGGTTCTAGCTTGAGATTTATAGGAATTTTTAATACATTAACACAGAAAGACTGAAATTCTCAAATACTTCAACTAAGATCATGCAAAAGAAATGCTAGTGACCCCCAGTGATTCCCTCGTTCTCCACATCTCATCCATTTACTTGTAATTTACAAACCTTCTCATTAGCTTGGACCATTTTGGCAAGGATTTGATTTGGCAGCTTAACGTATAGGCTTTTTCTGCCCTTGAAAATGTAATGTAGTACTCTGTAGCCATAATACATAACCAACTTTCATGATCCGTATGAAATATGTAAGTACAAATGTAAACACGTTGGAAGAAGATGGAAGGGCAGGGGAGTGGAACTGGAGAGAGAGAGAGAGAGAGCATTTCCACAGCTCTCCTCTCTCATTCTGAAGCCCGGGCACATGAAAGAGCCTTGGGCAGGGTGGGTGCCAGCTGGCCAGGAGCACGTCTGCCTGCGGAGGCAGAGGCCACTCCACAGATCTGCATCCTCTCTAATCCCACGGCTATTACACAGTCCCCTCACTTGGCCTTCCTTAGGCTCTGTTTTCCTCACTTCAGTACAGAGGAAACCAACATTAAAAATGTTTTCTGCATATCACATTAACTTTATTTTATCCTGATTTACACTTCTCTCTCTCTCTGAGGAAAACGGAATGTGGTCTGGAGCTCTGATTTGCATCCATTAAACTCTGTGTTCTCTGTCAGGTCACCTAACCCCAGGAAGGTTCAGGATAGGTGTATGCGCACTGCTTCATGTTATTCTGAACCTTCTCACCTTCATTTCCTTTTTGAATCATGTTTTGTTGGTTCTACTTCAAATTATGAAATGGATTGCTCCCCAGAGTATATGACATCATGCATTTTTAATGGATGTGACATGGAAATTAAATGCTTTTAAACCCTTCTGAAACAGTAGTAAGATGGATCCATTACCACAATGATTCCATTTCTTGTAGAACATTTAATTTAAAAATTTGTAGCAACATGTCAGTAAGTGGCAGGCTTCCAGCTAGTGCTTGTGGAAACCACCGTCTGGAAAGAAATGCGTGGACAGTAATGACTGTCACTGTCACAGTCATTACAACACTCTTGTCAACCTGATCATCCTCTTGTATATGACATACGATGGCTCCCGGAGGACAGGAAACTACCTTTTTCCTTTTCCACAGCCCTAACATCTGGCTCAGGTCTAGAGCACAGTGGGTGCCTGATAAATGTTGACTGAAAGAATGAATAAGTAAATGATGGAACATATAAAACTTGAATAGGCATTTATGGATGGCAAAAATGACGAGAGACTTTTTTTTCATCTTCTCAAGGCAAACACCTTAATATGATAAAAGGTTGTGTTTTTTTTTTCTTTCAGAAAATAAGAATACGTAATTGAATACTTTCCATCTCTCTGATCTTTCTGGATAAAGTGTCCTTTGGCTACTTCTCTGACCTAATTCCCTACTGCTCCCACCCCTACGCAAAATTAGTTCCAGGCCCCTAGCCTCTTTGCTGTTCCCTGCAAACATGCCAAGAACACTGACACTCCAGAGCCTTTGTTTTTCCCATTCTCCTGTCTGGGGCACTACCCCTTCCAGTATCTCCCTGGCATGCTTCCTGGCTTCATTCAGGTCTCTGCTTGAGTGAACATCAGAGATGTTGTGGCTAATAACCTTAATTAAAAAGCACACTTTTCCCATCACTTTCTCTATAGTACTTGTTGTCAAGTAACATCATATATATTTATTTGTTTATTTTGTTTCCCCCACTAGGACATTAACTCCATGAAAGCAGAAACTTAACTATCTTACTCACAGTACATCCTCTGTGTCCAAAACAGCGCCTGTCAATAAATACTTGGTGAAAGAATAAATAAATTTAGGTCTTGTTCAGTTAGCAAGATGTTTAATAAAGAGGTAGCACCTATGGTGGGAAGAAAACTAGTTTGTGGTGAGAAAGATTCAATTCTACCATTTACTGACCGAGACCTTGGACAAGTTATTTAACCTCACTGAGTCTCAACTTTCCTCTCAATAAAAAAGGTATAATAGTTCCTGCATTGAGAGAACATAAGAGAACAGTGGTTTCAGGAAGGATCGAGATAGACATGTTTTCCAGAGCATGAAGCCATGAATATCTGGAGGTGAGGAATGCTAGGTTAGGAGTAGAGTGAGATTTCTAAAACTCTGTATTTTATCTATCGTTTTGAATCTTATTTCTCAGTTTTCTTCAAAGTGATTATATACCAAATTAATTCTATTTAATAATTACAGTTTAAAAATTGCAAAGGCATTTAGAAAACCTCAGAATGTCCTTGATTTCATTTAAAAGCAAGAAGTGCAGGACAAAGTTTTTCCTTGTTGTCTCCCCTGTATGTCTCTAACAACTCCTCTATCGCATTCCATGAGATTCTTCAGGTGCTTCCAGTCAGGGACCCCCCTTTTTCCACTAAGGCATGGGCATGTGACCTGGGCTGGAAAGTTAGCATCCTTTCATCTGAGACTGACATTAGCATTGACAAAAAGCAAATCTCTCTCCTTCTCTTTCCTTCTGGAAAGACTGCATTCTGGTTGCCATATTTTTCACCACATGGGAAGGACCAGTTTAAGTAGGGATGATGTCAACACAGAGAAGGTAGAGTTGAGAAAAGAGAAAGAAAGTCTTGAAACACGTCTAAGGCCAATTCCACCTTTTATACCCAGATCTTATGTGAGCCAAAAAGATTATCTTTTCTTTAAGCCAATTTGAGTTATTAGAAGCTTAAGAAATACAGGAGCATAGGGAGAAAACAGTGAGATTGAGTTTGCTCTGCAGAAAACACAAAAATAAGACGTGATCCAAAGCCCAAAAGCAATAAGGTGGAAAAAGGTTTAACTAATTCCTGCACTTCATAAAAGAAAAGTCACTTTACCTCCCACACACTCTAAGTCCCTTTTGGCATCATGTTCTTGCTTCTAGCTGCTTGGAGCTGAAGAAATTCCAAATTTCACTGGCCGTTGAGGAGTGATGGAGAGATAGAGGTTCCAACACCACTGCTAGTCAGCAAGAAGGGAGTCACATTCCTGTCTGCCAGGCTTGGACTCTGAATACATTTTTACATACAATCATTAACACAACAAATAGATTGATTCTGAAATATTATTAGTGCAAGTCAATGGGTCTAGCAAGTAATCAGGTAGTTTACAAACAAATGTTTGAAACATACTACCTTCTAAATTGGGGACCATCAGTAATTTTTACCACTGTAAATGTGTGTGTGTGTTTGTGTATGTCTATGTGATATATAAGGTTAATCGTTCATTCTCAGTTACAAAAAAGTAGCAATTTTCAAAGTGCCTCTGAGACCCCTTCAGAGAGTACATAAAGTAAAACATACTTCCATAATAATTCCAAAACATTATTTACCTTTTTCACTCTCATTCTTTTACAAGTGTACAGTGGCGTTTTCCAGAGGCCTAATGATGTGTGATATCATAATAGATTAAATGGCAAAATAGATGAAAATCTATTGTTTCCCACTGAACTGAACTAGCCTATTGAACTAAAGAGATTTGCAAAATAATGTCAAACAATGACCCTCTTTGAAAATTATAGTTATTTTAAACAAAATGTCTGTTATTTATATTAACATGAAACGGTTTATTGTCATTTTTAAATGAGTAATAAATACATATTTTTTAATTTCTCAGTTTTTAGTTCTAATCTGATAAATATTGATGGGTATAGCCCACATTAATAAAAGAGCTTTGAGGTCCTCAATGATTTTTAAGATTGCAAAGGGCTCCTGAGATCAAAAAGTCTGGGACATTGAAAATAGATTCAGGTAAAATTTGTAATAACCGAATATTGCACAATTTAGTTACCAAATATAAACTCTCTATATTTTTAAAAGTCTGAAAGTTACTTGTGGTGATTCTCAGAACGAAATTCTTATTGTAATTTATTGAAATGGGTATTTTATATGTCTATATTGACTTTAAAGTGTCTCTATGAGAAAACATTGATTTGCTATGGCATGCTGTTATCTTTAACACACCTGTACTCATCCAAAAAAGATATTACTGTTATTATCATCTTGCAGATTCAGAGGCTAGGCCTTTTTAACAGTGTCATCTAAAGTAGGTGCTGGCAAATTTTCTGTATACAGGGCCAGGTTATAAATATTTTCATCTTTACAGGACATGTGATTTCTTCCTCAACTGCTCAACTCTGCCACTGTAGCATGAAAGAAACCATAGGTAATATGTCTAAATGAGGGTGGCCATATTCCAGCAAAACTTTACTTATGAACACTGAAATTTGAATTTCACATAATTTTTTATGAAATGTTATTCTCCTTTGTTTTTTATTCTTTTTTGTTTTTATTCATGTCATGAAGTGTTATTCTTCTTTGGTTTGTAATCACTTAAATATCGAAAAACTTTCCTTAACTCATGAGCAGTACAAAAACAAGTAGTGGATTGAATTTAGTCTGCAGGCTGTAGTTTGCCAACCACTGGTCTGAAGTATGTTCTACAGAACTTTAATCCTTTGAGATCCTCTGTGACAAAGGGTTCCATGACTAAATGAGTTTGGGAAATGTTGCAGTGGAGATTCAAACAATACGCTGTATTTTAAAGCCTCTGAAATACTCTTCATAAAATTTTTTTGTTTCACTCAAACCTAGTGGATCACAGAAAGATTTTTTCAAATAATACTTGTTTAGTGCTCTCAAAATACTGTTCCATAGAATTTACATTGGGAATTACTGCTCTAAAGGATCCCAAACTCAGATGCCTATAGATATGTTGTGTGATACCTATGTATGATACAGGTTGTGTGTAAGAAGATAGGTATTAATCTTTTCACACCTGCTCATTAACATTGCCTTTTAATCATGTGCAAGACAAACAAAATGACCAACAAAACATATCTTCATTCTTTACACAGCCCTGAGGCACCAGTTTGGAACCATTGGTATATTGGTAGTGGAAATGACTTCAATATTTCAAGATTCAGTATACAAGGGAAGGTAGTTCAGGCAAGCTACTTATCTTGTAGCTTGAATGATACTACACGCAGCTGCATTCTTATGGAATAATCAGAGAAGGACACAGTAAAGATATAATGAAAGAGGGTATAATAATTGTGCTTTTGCTTTTGCCTGATTCTGTGTGATTTTAAGGACAATATTTCCCAAACTTCAATGTACAAACAAATTACATGGGCTCTTGTTAAAATGCATATTCTGATTTAGTAAATCTGGGTGGTACCCATGTATGTACATTTCTAACAAACTCCAGGAAACATTGGAGATCCTTGGGGTCAGAGTTCAGGAAGGGATTAATTGCATTGCACAAATTCAGTGAAACTCAATGACCTACTGATTGGAAAAATTTGCATGTTCACAAGATCCCCGGGCAATTTATACGAATATTCAAGTCAGAGAAGCACTGCTCTAGAGCCAATTTCCATGAACACATTCTTAGTGCATTGGAAAGTCAGTCCAGCTGTACTAAATAATCTCCACCAGTAGTGAAATATAGTTTGAGTGTCTTTGAATAAGTAAGGAAAAAAGAAAAGAAGAATATTCTTCCCTTCTAAGACTCTGTTAAGGGGGCATTGCTTCACCTTGAAAAGTCCAGAAATGATTTATGAGGTAACCCTGGCCTAACATCTAATGAATCCACATTTATATCCAGGAGACAAAAGGGAATACAGACCAAGAACTCAGAGGTCAGTTATAAAAACTTCTGATATCAGGGATTGGCAAAAAGAACTACATAGTAGAGCCACAAGAAAATCATTTCAAGAACGTTAAGTTTTGATAGAAATATTCCCATTAATGAAAATTGGCAGGATCACAAGTAGTGAGTAATCAGTAAAACTACGCCCTACACCTGCAGCACATCCTTTAGGGAGTTGGCATGAGGTGGTAATCAAAAGCTAGGTGCTCTTTTCCCAACTAAAGGTCACCAAATAAGGACACACACCCTGAAAGGCTTAAAGATGTTATACAAAGCGCTTGTACAAAAAACAGAAACCATATGAGGATACTTGATAAATATTTGTTGAATGAGCTCAAGAATAGCAGACTTGTGTTCTGAATAAAAGAGTTGTAATTCGTGTGATTGTTGTTCTAATTTTTGGGGTGACAACTGTAACATTCCTTGGACTCGAGAATGCTATATCTTAGCATTTTGATTGGGTGGGTGCTGAAAGGGGGGCTTAGGAAGGGTATTATGTTTGTAAACGAAGTATTAAAAATCAGCAAAAAATGTCTGGGACATCATGCTAAGATGCTGGGGGTAAAAAGCCATGTTCTTATTGATAAGAAGACTGAAATGTCAAGAATGGAACCAAGAATATTGATCTCTTGAGAAGCGGTCACTTATGGATAATAAACAAAGGCACCCACTCAAATGAAAGACAGCAGCACAATTATAATTTAGCTCAGCATCTAGCCTGGCAGGTGGTGCCTTTAGAGGCCACTTAAACCCTGGAAAGCTTTTCCTGGGCCATGCATGAAGGAAGAGCATTGGTACATTCCCTTTGTTCACAGACTTAGCTTCCTAAATCACCCAACTCTTTTATTACCTTTCCCCTCATTTATTTTTTTCATCCCTTGGCTTCAGGCCTGACTTTTCCCCCCATCACAATTAAGTTTTTATCCTTACCCTTAGAGCACATTCTACCTCTTCTGCTCATGACCCCAGTCACCCATGACAATAGTTTTACTTCTTCATTTTTCCAGTGAATTAATGAACTTCTTTGGCAATGCCTCTCTTTATTTCACCAGCCGCAGCATCCTTTAATACTTGGCATCTGGTCCACCTTCATAAGCAGGGTCAAGGTCTGATCAGAACAGACCACATTTAATAGTCTATTATCCGTGGTTCACCCTGAGCTCTCATTCTGCACCTTTTCCTATATGTTTTCAGTTGTGTTTCTCTTGACTCCACCACTAGATCATTTCTTACATGGGGGAAGGTCTTCTTTTACTTTGTTAACTCTCTCAGAAAGTAGAAATCTTATTTACCAAAAACTTCCCAAATTTCTATGATTGAGTGACTCTTAGGAAACAAGAAATATATATTGAATGCCAACCATAAGCCCAGATTGAAACTAGTTGCATAGACTTTGGCTAACATGTTCTCTAAACTAGCAGAGAGAAATCATTCATTATGAAACAACATACCCCTTCATCAATGGCCAACACATTTGTACATTTCTTACCTGGGTAAAATCAGACAAGCAGCTAACTTTAGGTCAATAGACGTATCTTCCTTTTACATTTCAGATGACATGCTTTATACCTATATTTATTATATAGAACAAAGCCACTGTAACTTAGTTGAATAAAACTATTGAACCTTGCTCATAAAATAAAATAATTTCTTCAGTTTTAAAGAGATACATTTTCTCGATAGAGCTGATCATTTTTACACACATATTAAACATTTTAAAACTCGAGGGTCAAAAAATTATATTTTTACCCTTAAAATACAAAATGCTATACACAAGGTTTTTCCCTATTAGTCAAAACATAATGAGTCATACAATCTCATTTAACTTCAGCTTATTTTTAAACTAAAGCTAATACTAAACTTACTTTGTACAAGAGCCAAGCTTTATACAGCTATAATGGCTCTCAATATGTGAATGAATGAAGACAGATTGATAAGGCCTACTGCTCACTCATCAAAACTGAGTAAGTTTACCTACTGTGTAATTTTATCCATAATTATAAAATAATTAAAAGGCATATTTAGGATGAAAAGAACCCACTCTAAGATTGTCTTTGAAGTCACTTGGTTTTTTTTGTTAATATTTAGTTTTAGTTTGTTATTATAGTTAGATTGGAAGCTTTTGGACACTTGAAAATATTCTTATGGCTTTTGAAGTATTTGCCCTGAAACGTCTGCCTACCATAATGTAAACACATTTTCATGGTGGAAGTTACCACTCTTCCCTTCTTCTACTTGGTCTTGATCTGCCAGCATCTTCCATTCTTCATCCTAGAGAAAACCATAGGTATTGAAGAAATCAAAATAACAAGAATTCCCAATCTTTTAAGCATTTACTATATACAGACTTGCAATATCTTGGTGAAAACACCACACAGCAGCTCTATACCCGGTTTTCACTGTTGTATAAATAAACTGCAACTCAGAGAAGTTAGCCACTTTTTCCAAAATCTCACAGTAAGTGATGCGGCAAGTCAGGCTCATATCTGACTCCAAACTGTAAGTATCAATAATAATAACAACAACAAAACCAACTAATAAATTACTGAGTAACTATCTGCCAGCTACTTTACTAAAAAGCATGTCCCAAGATTATATCAAATCCTCACAACAGCAGTATTAGATAGATTCATTTTAAATCCCAATTTTGTGGATGAGGGGATTTGGTATAGAGAAGTTAAATAGCTTGTCTAAGTCTACAGTGCTGATGAGGGGCAGCACAGAGACTTGAATCGAGCTGGTCTGAATCCAGTGCCTACTACTTACTTAATACTCAGTTAGGGACAACCTGTTTTAAGAATGTATCTTAAACTATCCAGTCACTGATATTACTCTTATTGATACAATTCATTATGTGTAATACATTGCCAAGAAATTAATGTATTTGTGTCTGTGTTTATTTGCACTTTTATCCCCTACCATGCATCAGGAATGCTAGGTTTTGTGGATACAGAAGCAAAAGATACCCTCTCTGATCAAGAAGCTCTCAATGGAGCTGGAAAAGATACAGACTAATAAATGCTGTTGGAGTAGGTGAGAGAATGGCTCTTTTCCTGCAGCAGCACAGAAATGCTTCACAGAAGAGACGACGTTTAAGTACTGTAATAGGTAGAGAATGAGGTAAAATGGCCCAGCCATCCACATTTGGTGTGGAGGATGCTAAGCAGTAGAAACACATGTGAGAAGATAACCTGGCCTGTAAGAGAAATAGCAGTTGACTCGTTACTCAAGTGGAAAGTATGTATGACACTGACCCAAGAAATGGGCATGTAAGCAGTGTCTGACCTCAAAAGTTCTTCATCATTTTAAATTAATTAATTATTTATTTCATATAGTTAACAAATATTTATTCAATGTCTTCTATATATCAGGAATGATACCCATTACTTAGGAGGCAAGAGAGACATAGTTCTGACTCCCTAACCAGGTACTGTACTATTTGTTACTCTGAGGAGTTTGAACTGGGGAGGCAGTGAAAGAATTTAAGCAAGATGATATGATTGATTTCACACATGGCAATAATTATTCCTGAGTAGTGGTCTGTGTTGGAAAATCTGACAAACATTTTAAAAATTAATTATATATGTCATGATTTCTATCATTTTTATTCTTTCCTTTCCCCTACTTAATTTCAGTATAATTTATCTCTAACTTTTTAAGATGGAAGTATAGAGCACTGATTTTAAACCTTTCTCCTTTGCTAACATAAGCATGTAAAGCTATAAATTTCCATCTAAGTGCTGCTTTAGCTACATCTCACAAATTTATAACGTTTTTTCATTATCATTCAGGACAAAATTACCATCATAATTTCTTTTATGACCCATGGGTTATTTAGAAGTGTGTTGTCTAATTTCCAAATATTGGATATTTTCTAGTTATATTTCTATTATTGATTTTTACTTTAATATAGGTGTGGTCAGAAAAAACACTCTGTATGACTTCAATCTTTGATATTGAGGTTTATATTATGACCCAGCATATGTTTATCTTGATGAATGTTCCATATGTACTTGAAAGAATTTTCTGCTTTTGTTGATTAGATCAAGTTGGCTGACAGTGTTTTTCAAATCTTCTATATTCTTACAGATTATTTTGTCTACCACTACTACTGAGAAACTGTATCACTCAGGTTCTCCAGAGAAACAGAGCCACTAGGAGATATGTATAAATAACTCGTATATATATATATATATATATATATATATATATATATATATATATATATACGAGTTATTTTAAGGATTTTGCTTATGCAATTGTAGGGGCTGGCAAGTGTGAATTGTAGGGCAAGCCAGCAGGTTGGAAACTCAGGAAGGAGTTAATGCTGCAGTCTTGAGGCAGAGTTTATTATTCTCTGGAAAACTCAAGTTTTTAAAAAGCCTTCAGCCATTGGATGAGGGCCCACCCACATTATCAAGAGTAATCTCCTTTATTTAAAGACAATGAATTGTAGATGTTAACTACACCTACCAAATACTTTCACAGCAACACCTAAATTAGTGTTTGATTAGATAACTGAACACTGCAGCTTGGCTGAGTTGACACAAAACTCAACATTATAGCAACTGTGAATGATAATTTGTTTTTTTCTCTCTTCATCCTATCAATTTTTACTTCATTCACTTTGAAGCTCTGTTATTAGGTAAACGCATGCTTACGATGGATGACTGCTATGTCTTCTTGATGAACTAGTCCATATATCATTATGAAATACCTTTCTTTGTCCCTGGTAATACTCCTTGTCTTGAAGTCTCCTTTGTCTTATTTTTGTATAACCACATCAGCTTTGAAAAGCTTAGGTTTTTTTCATGGTATACTTTTTTCCACCTGTTGCTTTCAATGTCTGTGTCTTTTTATTTAAAAGTGTTTTTCCTAAAAGAATATATAGATGGAAATTTTTATACAGCCTGAACATCTCTACCTTTTAGTTGGAGTGTTTAGCAGGAGTCTGTTTATATTTAATGTAATTACTAATGTGGTTGCGTTTTAATCTCCCATCTTGTTGTCTTATACCATTTGACCTTTATTCCATTTCTCTTCTTGCCTTATTTTTGAATAAAGTAGTTTTTAGTATTTACTCTATTCCTATCTGTTGACTCTATTGATATGCTTTTTTGTTTTTTACAGATTGCTCAGTCTAGAAATAATAACATATGTCTTCCAAGTTTCCCCTCAAATAATACTATGGTACTTGGCAAACAATATGAGAACCTTATAACTGCAAGTTTATAATTGTAAAAATGTTCCCCTTTTCTGACCTTTGTGCTCTATTTTATTCTACACATGTAATAGACCCAACAGATTGTTATTATTTTTTTCATATAGTCAATATATTTTTGAAGAAATTAAAATACTGTTTTAGTATTTTAATTTTTTATTAAAAGATTGTTTTAGCATTCTTATTTTTAATACATACATTAACCAAATATTTACCCTTTCTGGTTCTCTTCATTACTTTCTGTAAGTCTAGAGTTCGATCTGGTATTATTTTTCTTCAGTCTGGAAACCTTCTCTCAGAATTTTGTGTAGTGCAGGTTTACTGAAGAGATGCTCTCACCTTTTGTCTATTGGAAATGCTTTTGGCTTTTTTTTTTTTCAATTTTTAGGATCTTTTTGTTGAACATAGAATCCTAGATTGATTTTTTTCTTTCAGTACTTTAAAGATAGTATTTTATAATTTTCTGGCCTGTAAAGTTGGCTGTCATTCATTGTTTCCATATGTAATGTGTCTTTTTCTTCTGCTTACTTTAAAAATGTGTTCTTTATTCTTGGTTTTCTGCCATTTAAGTGTGATATACCAATAAGTGGTTTCCTTTATATTTGTCCTACCTGGGGTATGTATGAGTAATAGGAAGAATTTTTCTAGGAAATGTATTGTACAAATCCAAATACATTAAATAGAACACAGTGACGAAGATTTTCTGTCCCAGACTTTCTACAAATCCAGGTTTATTTTACTAGAGGGTAAGACTCCTATGCTCAATAGGTCTCTGAGAGTCCCAGGTTATAACACTCTTAAATCATGCTGGCCAGTAACTTCTGGAAAACAAAACGCCATTTTGGAAAAGATAAGACAAACTTTTAAAATATGTTAATCTCTTATATTTTATTTTATTTTTTTTTTTGTGCTACGCGGGCCTCTCACTGCTGTGGCCTCTCCCGTTGCGGAGCACAGGCTCCAGACGCACAGGCTCAGCGGCCATGGCTCACGGGCCCAGCCGCTCCGCGGCATATGGGATCCTCCTAGACCGGGGCACGAACCCGCATCCCCTGCATCGGCAGGCGGACTCTCAACCACTGCGCCACCAGGGAGGCCCTAATCTCTTATATTACCATTAGGAAAATGTGAGGTCAGACAAGTAATTCAAATCAATAATTTGCATATCTGACATTCTTTGGGGGATTTTGCTTTGGTTGTCACATGTTCATTCCTTGGAGCTGGTGAGAACAAAGCATTACAGTTTCTATAACCATAGTAGGTTGTTTTAGTCAAAATATCCTTCAACTGATGCAGTCATGTCCAGGCAACCAGCAGGGAGTTAGTTAGCCATCAGCAGTGGACAGCCACAGTAGTGCATCAGCCTGGTGTGGTGTGTTGAAAGAGAAGACTAAATAGGGATAAAAACTTTGAAGACCTTAAAAGCACATTCTTTCCTACTTCTGATTTTGGATTCCTCTCTGATAAATACCTACCCTGCTTTTCAAAAATATGGTGGGGGAAAAAAACCCTCACAATTCACATCAGGAGATTAATTTTTAATCTTTATACTTAAGCAAGAATTGATCACATCTTGACAACTTTTCTTTTGCGATAACTAGTCAACCTAAGTGACTTCAAGCTGAAATAACAATATTCGTTAATTTTTCCAGAACTGCTAATTAATTTTTTCTTAAGTCTTGACATAAATCCAGTCTGCAAGAACTAAAGCCAAAGTGAACATCCTTTGAACTCTGGATGAACAGTTCATTTACATCTGGATGTTCTGATTGAATTTGAATAGTGTGTTCTTGTATCCCAGGAGAAAAGAGCTAAGTTCATGTCTATGCTGGTTTGTATCCAAACAGAAAAGAAAATAAGTATTAATTTTGGCATATAAATTTATTAAAATTATATATTTGGGTATTTTTCTTTATAGGAAATACTGATTTCAAAATGTTTTCTAGATAGTAGTAAGAGAAATAAAACTATAAAAATGATCTTTCTATTTTCCTTGAACTTTTCAAAATTATGCCCTGCAATAATTAATGGGTATACTGAAATACTGAACAGCTGCAATGCTAATCTCAAATCAATATTTATATTTCCTCTTACAAATAAATGAAATGGTTTTCAGGCAAATAAATTCAAGCCACAGATAATCATTTTTATAACTTAAAATTTCATGTTGTTTTTTAATTTGCTGCATATCGAAATGTATTTTATCACATAAAACTTGTAACACACATGAGATTGTAAGGTAGACATCACTTTTAAAAAAGTTTCAAATGTTAAGCAATTTGCTTACTATAAAAAGTCTAATTAATTTACAAAACCAAAATAAAAATTCAGGTTTCTTTTATGTAATGGTTATGGTAGTTCTATACTAAAGATGAGAGCTGTAGTAAAGTAGTGAACTTAAATATTCATTCATTTACTCATTTATCCCACCAATTGCTTTTAGCGTGTTTTAATGTTGGAGATAAGGTGGTAAACACAACCAATACATTCTCTGCCTTCCAGGAGAATTCAGAGTTGCCTCGGGGATACAGAATAACCAAGAAATTGTGCAATTAACTGTGTAATTAGAATTGCTGTAAGTGAAATCAGGCAGAAGTACACAGTCCTAAGGAACTTCCAGCTTCTCTGGGGAAATGACATTACAACTCAGATCTGAAGGATGAGTAAGAGTGAGATGAAAGGAGTGGGAGGTATTTAGGCAGAGGGTAGATAGCATGAGCTCAGCACAGTGACTAACTAGAAGGAGCCTCTTCTAACAGGGAATTTTTAGGTCTACACGAGTGGAATGCAACAAGGAGAAGGGATAGATCAGAAGTGATGCCTGTGAGGTTAGCAGGCGCCAGATCTTACACGTCACTCTAAGTCTTATTGGGGTTTTGGTTTTTATCTTAAGAGTGATGCACTGGTGGTTATTAAAGAATCTCAAGCAAGGAGAGGCATGATAAGATTTTGCATTTTAAAAATCACCCAATTGGCAACATAGTGGAGAATATACTGGTTAATAGTAGATGAGGAAGTACAGGTTAATAGTAGATGAGGAAGACCACTGACACGTGTTCTGGAAATTCAGCCCAGAAACAGAGGGGGAGTCTGACGAGGGGTGACAGGGATAGAGATTAAGAACATTGTCCAATTTAGTGATATTTAGGAAGTAGGATCAACAAGAATTGGAGATTGGCTAAATATGGAGGTCAAGGAGATTGAGAAAAGAATGATGCTCAGGTTGCTGATGTATGCAATTAATGGAGAGTGGTGTATTTCCCACAACAGTAGGAGCAGCTCACAGTTTGCTTTTTTGAGTGGTGGGGGAAAGAGAAAAGACATAATTGGGAATTTGGGTTTTGGCATATTGAGTCTGATGTACCTATGAAATGTTCAAATGGAGACAGTGAGTAAGCAAGTTTATACACCCAGAACTAAGAAGAGGCATGAGAAGTGAAGCCTGTGAGCAGGTGAGATTGTCTCAGCAGGGTTTCTCAATAGATCTGCAGAATCCTAGGGTCTGTGAGATATCCTATGTGAAAGAATGACTGAAAAAATACTAAGTCAGTTTTTGAGCTTCATGTGTTGCACGATGTGACAGGCTGTGACTGAGCATTCCTATTAGCAATTTTGTTAGCAAATTTTTGGCCCCATACAGCAGTCGGCATTGGGACAGTGTTCATTGGGATGAGTCCATGCTCAGATTTTGATGCCAAGTTGGGGAGGCTTTTGAAGTCTGATAGGTGCCACTGTTACACAAAGTAGAGGAAGGTAGGAGAATGATGTCAACCTCTCCTTCTCAAATTATCTTCTGCAACTCCCTTTATGCACAGCCAACGAACTTAAAGCAAATAAGCTTTACTGATGTATTAGAAAATCAGAGGGAAATTCTCATTCTAAAGAACACACGAGCAGTAATATGGCGCCTCCTGCTTGCTCTCATAGTAAAGGCTGCAAAATGTGGATTACGTTGGTTAAAAGTAAATTGTATTGTGAGGTTTTTGCATTTCTCGAGATTTTCTCACTTAGTAGTTATTGTGCCTTTCTGTTTTATATTTTATTTGCATTTGTGTTTCACAAATATGCCTGATGGTCAGGAAGGGTGATTTCTGAAAATGAGGTATGAGACGGAAAAGGAGGCTTCTAGGCTTAGGCCTATGGACAGTTTTGATAAAGTTAATGATGAGGAGTTACAATCTTCTGAGTCAATTCACTGCACTAGTGCAGGAAGGGACCCAAAGGAAGTTCACCTTCACAACAAAAGCTACTTAATGAGTTTTTTTGTCTTTTTTTTTTTTTTTTTTTCCGGTATGCGGGCCTCTCACTTCTGTGGCCTCCCCCGTTGCAGAGCACAGGCTCCGGATGCGCAGGCTCAGCGGCCATGGCTCACGGGCCCAGCCGCTCCGCCGCATATGGGATCTTCCCGGACCGGGGCACGAACCTGCGTCCCCTGCATCGGCAGGCAGACCCCCAACCACTGCACCACCAGGGAGGCCCCTTAATGAGTTTTATACATCCCAGCTGTCTTATCCATTGTATACAATCTGTGGCAAACAACTAAAAAGGCAGCAATAACTCTAGCAAAATTGAAAAGACATGAACAAATCACAGCCATTTGACAAGGAAAGATGCAGTTTGAATCTGAAACAGGATAAAGATTTTGGTTGAAAAAAAGTCACGTCCAGTGAAAAGGCTCTGAAAGCAAATTATTTAGGAGTTATGAGGAGCATAATTTGTAACCTAAAAAAGGAAAAGTTGCATAGTTTGTGGGAACTTAATATTGATAGCAGGTAAAAGTATAGTTAGTAACATACGAGGATGAGATTCCATACAAGAAATTGAAAAAGTTCCACTCTCAGCTAGTATGATATGTTGATACACTGATGATATGCTACTTGATGCTAAAGAGGTTTTGTATAACTGGAAAGCTGGAAAACAACAGCTTCTCTATCCATCTATTATCTTGATGAATAAACAAATTTCACCAGTAAATGTCACATCATAGAATTTGTAAGATTTGTAAATGATAGTGAAATTCCAGAAATTTTTTTCTCCTACAAAATGCTGCCCAAAACAAGGACAAGATATAGTTGATCTTTATGTTCATAACTGAAAACAGAAGTTCTATTTCACAAGAATTGCATTGGCATCTGCATTGGTGGTGCTCCCCAGAAAATTCACATTCACACTGACATCACAATACCCTGATTTCTTTCCAGAGAGCTACTAATGTCAAAAACTCTTGAATAAAATGAAAAAAATGTCTGGGTGATACTACAAAAATGGTTATTCAACAAAGACAGGTTCACTTTAGTTAGTTTTAAGACAATCTGAAAACCTGGAAAGGGAGAATCAACACCTTCTACATACAGAAATCCAGGCGGTTAACAGAGAAACAGTTCTCAACAGGGTGTCTTAGCTGAAAGGGAATTATTGGAGCACTTTCCAGATATTGATACAAGGCCAGATTTTGCTGACTGTTTTGAAGACAAAGAACGGCTGTAGAAACTAGCCTACTTAGCAGACATTTTTCATCACGTTATCCATTTGAACAAATCTTTGTAAGACCCAGGAATTTTTTTTATTGCAAGTGACAAGATTCCTGAATTTAAAGGAAACAAAGTCTCTAGAAAAAATATATATTGCAAAAGGAAATTTTGAAATAATTTAACTGCTACTTGGGTTTGAGGCAGAGGGTGATACGAACAAGTCTCAAGACATATTGAAAACCATCTAGAGAACTTCGGAATATCGCTGCAAGTGTTTTCCCTTTTAATCCAAGCAGATGGCTGTATTAGGGACCCTTTCTTTAGATTTCCTTCTCAGTAAGAGAATTTTGAGTTTGAGAAAGAGGAATAACTTGAGCTGAAATTTGCTTATATACTCAGGGTGATATTAATGCTCTGCCTCTAGATGAGTCCTGGATTTCCATGGATGCGGAGTATCCTGCCACTTGGAAGCAATGAATATTTTGCCGTGGTTTCAACTTCTTTCATTTATGAGTGCTTCTTATTTAACCAGCATCAAAAACAAAGACAGAAGTTGTCTAATTACAGTTAATAATGAAATACATGTATGCTTGTCTCAAAAATTTGACCCAGAATTGGGTATTTTTGAGGCAGAAAACAAGCACAATTTCACATTACATATGTAAATTTCATTCTTTCTTTTCTGTTTAAATAATTTTTTAATCCAAATACAGGCCTTTAAAGAGATCAAGAAACCAACACATCGCATAATAATGTTGTAACTGCTAGGCTTATATTTGAACCTAATCATGTCACTCAGAAAGAAAATACTTTGTCAATGTCTTATATAAAATATTTTGGATTTCATATATATATCCTAAGCTACATTTTATTTATATTGCTTTGGCTTATGATTTTAGGAAGTTTACTATTCAGCATTGACAATAAATCTTTGTGTTGTAAATAACAATTAAAATCAATTTACAAACTTCATTTGAATTAAATTGATCAAGTCTACCTTTAAAAAAGTAAGTTTTGTTTTGACTTAAATCAGTTATTTCATAGAAATTTACTCTGTTTCCCTTATGAGTTTTAAAAATTTATGAAAGTAAAATAAAGCAATTAATTTTGTAAAGGTAAACTAAGCTTAATTACCCTTTCTTTTTTCAATAAAGGTAAACTAAAAAATCATTTCTGGCCATAAATAGGGAAAAAATACTCTTGCCATATACTATATATCATATAGCACATCTAATTCAAATCTTGTATAATAGAAATTTGTGAAAAATCTTTTAGGTCTTCTTGGATGAGGTCTAAAAAAATCAAGTAGGAAACAACAAAAAAAGAAAAGAAAAATAAAAAACTAAAGTTCCCTCTATGACCCTTCAAGTTGATATCCTCAATGAGAAGGGCAACTACACAAAATGAATAGGCTGATAATAAGTTGGCCAAAATAAACATATCCATAGAAAACTATCATTCTCTCCTCAAAGAGAATTAACATTATTATTGGTTTATTATATCTACAACTTACTGATCATGCTAATTTACCAGGAGATGTAGGAATAATAATTTTTATGTTGGGATTCCCTCAGACCAGAAAACTATTGAATAAGGTTGGTATTGGGAAAAGAGAAGAGGTCTAGAATTGAAGCTTGAAGTTCAGTGTTTACAGATCAGATGGATGAGGATTCACTGTTAAAGGAGAATGAGGAGCAAGTAGAGAGTTAGCTGAAAATCTGAGGCTCTAGTGTCATGGGAACCAAGGCAGTAGAGGTTTCCACCAGGATGGAATGATTATTATACTTTGGTAGGAGGTCAAGTGATATGAAATGTTAATAATGTGTGCTGGACTTAGCATTGATCAGAGAAGTGATTAACAACTTTACCCTTTCAAACCCTCTTGCACTGTTGGTGGGAATGTAAACTGATACAGCCACTATGGAGAACAGTATGGAGGTTCCTTAAAAAACTAAAAATAGAACTACCATATGACCCAGCAATCCCACTACTGGGCATATACCTTGAGAAAACCATAATTCAAAAAGAGTCATGTACCACAATGTTCATTGCAGCACTATTTACAATAGCCAGGACATGGAAGCAACCTGAGTGTCCATCGACAGATGAATGGATAAGGAAGATGTGGCACATATATACAATGGAATATTACTCAGCCATAAAAGGAAACGAAATTGAGTTATTTGTAGTGAGGTGGATGGACCTAGAGTCTGTCATACAGAGTGAAGTAAGTCAGAAAGAGAAAAACAAATACCATATGCTAACACATATATATGGAATCTAAAAAAAAAATGGTTCTGAAGAACCTAGGGGCAGGACAGCAATAAAGATGCAGATGTAGAGAATGGACTTGAGGACATGGGGAGGGGGAAGGGTAAGCTGGGACGAAGTGAGAGAGTAGCATTGATATATATACTACCAAATGTAAAATAGATAGCTAGTGGGAAGCAGCCGCACAGCACAGGGAGATCAGCTCGGTGCTTTGTGACCACCTAGAGGGGTGGGATGGGAGGGTGGGAGGAAGACGTAAGAGGGAGGGGATATGGGGATATATGTATACGTATAGCTGATTCACTTTGTTATACAGCAGAAACTAATACAACATTGTAAAGCAATTATACTCCAATAAAGATGTTAAAAAAAAACCTTTATCCTTTCAGAGGAAGGTTAATTAACAAATATGAGCTAAGGAAATGGAACCATTGAGTAAAGACAACTGTTTTCTTTCTATGCTATTTGTTGTGTGCAGGTAAAGGTAAAGAAAGCTGGGGTTGTAACTGGAGGAATGAAGAGACTTTTTAAAACCAAAAGACTTGTACATGTTTAAATGCTGACAGGAAGGATCCATTAGGAAAAGAGAAAGTGAAGAGATAGAAGAGATAAAGGACTATAGAGAATAAGAGGAGGATGGAATTCTCAGCACGGTGGGAAGACTGGCCCTGTGGCAAGGAGGGTCACCTCCTCCACTGCAGTGGGAGAAGGAGGGAACAGTGGGTACAGAGGAAGATAGGCTTGTAATGGGGAAGGAGGGTTAGGGTTAGCAGACTGGAACCCCATCTTTTTAACTTTTAATTTGTGCTCTCTCCATTACATAACACCTAAGTGTAAACTAAAAATAAAACTTTCAGGTTTGAAATAACTGCATTTTACAACATTCATATCCCTCGCCTTCCTTTCCCTCCTTACCACCTCCCACTATCCTTCTCCGTTCCCCCTGTCCCCAAGGCACCAAGCACTCTGAAGTCTCTTAAGGTGGTTAAATAAGCTTAACAAGTCAAAGCCCTTTGTGGATTTCTGTAGTGATGGACATATTTGCCAGGAATCATAACCACAATCAGGCTTTGAATAAGAACAGAATCTATATGCCACTGCTCTTATCAGCCCTTCAATTAAAAAGAGGGGGGAAAAAAAAGCTCTGAATTGAAGCATGTACATGTCGCTCCCCATTCTAGCACCATTCTAATTTCCTGAACCATGTCAGTGTGTATTATGAAAGCTCTGGCATTTAGAAGGTATCTGGTAAGGGAAATTATTTGTCCTTTTGAAAGAGGGTAGGTAGGGATACGGAAAGTTAAAGATTAATTACTTCTTCCAAGCAGGACAAACCCTGGGCTACTATTCAACTCCTCACTTGAATTCTGATTCTAAATTAGCTTTTAAGATTTCACAAAAGTGGACAAATAAGTGATTCTTTATGGTACAGCACAGGGATTAAGAAATCATTTGTTACTCTTGGATGCTTAACATAGAAAACAAGTTCCTCTAAATGAGACTGGGTATCAGAGAAACTGTCATTTCACAGAAATACTTTTGACCTATAGAATTTTACATTTCCATGGCCACAAAATTTCTAATCAGGTGTAAATAAAAATTTTAAAGGCATTCATTTGTTTATACATCTAAAACTTTATATTCTATTGAAAGCTCTTTAAAGCAGAACTTGTTTTTTAATAAATTGAACCATATTAAATTTTTTAATTTTTAGGCAATAAAAGCTGAAGTATCAAC
This sequence comes from Hyperoodon ampullatus, assembly GCF_949752795.1. NCBI lineage: Eukaryota > Metazoa > Chordata > Mammalia > Artiodactyla > Ziphiidae > Hyperoodon > Hyperoodon ampullatus. The sequence continues at coordinate 61,907,754 of NC_136925.1, read as the reverse complement.
AGTTGCATAGGATTCAACCTAATATCACAAGCACTTGGCACATGATAGTCACATGATAAATTCTTAAATGAATGGATGAGTCTGAGAATTCAGGCACATATTCTACTCCATGTGGGAAATGCTTTATAGAAAAGGACATCATCAGCAAGTCAACATCAAATATTCAACAAAACAGTGTATTATTGCAAATTAACTACTATGCAAACACAAAAACTTATAATAATCCAAAGAGTTCTTGACAGTTTCTGATAGTGTCAACGAAAATCAGCTGGGGAGAGTCCAGAGTAATTACTTGGTTGACACTCTAGAAATGCCATTATTGTAGAGGTCAATGAAACATTAGCCAAAGGGAGAAAAATCCATGCTTAAGGATTTACCTTCAATTACTGAAAGTAACTTTGTTTTTTCCCCCAATTTCAGTTTCAAATGAAAGGAAAATAAAACAGCAGGAGAAGTCTATGAACCCTAAAATAAACAATATTTAACTTTCCAGAAGGAAATGTTTAATTTAAATTTGAAATATTATTATACATCTAATGATGGCTTTTAATTTAAACATACTTAATAGGAATTGCAGTTTTCAAGCAATTTGAGAACTTAAGCTTTAGGACTAGCTCCCAATCTAAATTGCAGAGAACCACCCCTCCAACACACACACACAGCCCACTCACTCTCATATCACCCTACATTATGTTTTTATAGATGTATCACTAAAAGAATATTTGTTGACTAAATGGGTGGATTTATTCATTTTAAAGGTTATTTATTGAGCCCCTCTCATGTGAAAATAATCATCTCTGTTTCTTAGTCATAAAACGTTTTTAGCAGATGAAAGCTCTAATTCAGAATGCAGAAAATCTTTTTGTCCTTTTGATATCCTTGTGTTGAAAACATAAACTGCATTATGTAATAAAAGCTGATTATATTAATGCTATATTTTGATGAAGCCATCATAAATTACTAATTTTAATAAAAATTTCTAAAAGCCATGTGTGTCCATTTTTGTAAGCAAGACTGTGCTGACATGTCTCAGTAACTCCTCTAGTTGGTCACTTTTGAATCTGGGCCTCCACAAAATATTATGGGCTCTGTGCTAAACATTGTACATACCTCATCTCATGTAATCCTCACAAGAATCCTTGTAATAGGGACTATTATTTACCCCCATTTAGCTCATGAGGAAATTGAAGCTCAGAATGATTAAGTAACTTTCCTAAGGTGACATGACTAATAGGTGACAGAACTGTAACTCATATCCACGCTGCATCCCAATTCCTGCCTTTAATCTTTATATTATATGACCTCTTACTAGGATAAAAGAGAGAGATGTTTAAATAATTGAAATAATTATTGTTTAAATAATTGAAATATATATTTTTTTCCTATAGGCTCACTCTACTTATTGCTGTATGATGTTTTATACCATGTTTAAGAACCTCAAAGGTTTACCCAAGTTCCTGAGCCCTATTCACAAATCATTCTCTCTGCCTCACAGCTATGGTCAACAGCAGTTCCCTTTAACTAGAATGACTGCACCCTTCTCTCCACCTAAAACATAATGTCATTCTGTTTCTCCTCAACTCTTCTCAAGACTCTCCTCAGTGAAGAGATTCCTGAATAGCCTTACCTGAGTCCAGGGCAAAATAATGTCTGCTTATCACTACTGAGCCCACCACACTCTAAGGCAGCGAAGGCTGGGTCTATTTCTGTTTGTCTCCCCTGACTGAGTCTGTAGTTGTCCTCTCTACCTTATTAAACTGTATCCTTGAAAGTAAATATGCTGCAGTGTGTTCCCAGTAGTTCTTAATTGAGTTCAGACTGAAATTTGACAAGTGATTGTGTCATTCTGCTGAAAAGCAAAACTCTGTTGACAAGGTTACCAAATCCCTTCCCACTTTGGCTGTTTGCTTTTACTGGCTGCTCCACAGCCCTGTGCCACCTCCAAAACCAGGAAGCACATGGTTTTTCCGGTCCCTCCTGCTACCTTGCAGGAAATTCCTGGCTTTGGGTCATCTGGCATACATTGGCTGGACATGCTAGCAGAAGAGACAGAGGAGAAGCTGACAGCAAACCTAGACAGTGGAGGGACTTTTGCCTGGTCAGGTGTTTGACTTTCTCTACTTCCCTTCGGCTGGCCCTCCTGAAAGTCATGTCTACAGCTAAATAGTGATCTTGTACACACCAGTGTAGATTTTACTAGTCCAGTTAGATGTGAGGTCTAAGATTAAGTGATATGAAATACTTCCACTTAAAATGTTCATTTCTTCTTAAAATTCTTCAATTCTAAATTATCTTCCTCCTAAAATAACGAATTGTTTTATAACCAACAGGAAGATCACTTCCACTTTTCCATTAGAAAATAACATAAAATTCCAACTCACTTTAACTCTATATCCATCAACAGAAGGAAACTGTTCACAGAAAGAAAGCAAATTAATTTGGAGTCATAGAGGGGAGAGTAAAATAGCTAAAATTTAAATAAAATAGCTAATATTTCTTGTGTGTTTATTCCTGTGTCAGTTCAGACCATCTAAGAAGCAGATGCCAAGACAGGATAAAATGGGAAAGGGATGTGCTTAGGGAAACGCTTGTGAAAGAAAGAAGCAGAGGAACTGGTAAGAACCTAGAGGTTCTAGGTTGTGTTGCAGCTTCTTATACTTTTCTTATTTAGACCTGAATGGAATTGTCTGAGCTTTGACAACTTTTAACTTATTTCTGGTTATTTTATTTTATTTCTGATTAATCAAAAAATTGCTAGTTAGCATGCCTTAAAAATTAGTCATGGCTGACACTAGCATGTGAATTTTTTATTGTAATTTCAAAACTAACATCAGTACTCAGAAAATCATAGGATGGAAGTAAGTTTGAGTGCCTGGGACCCTCAAGGTCATCAGATCCAGCTTTCCACCCAGACAGACATGGTCGTTCAAGTTTTCCCTAAACACTACCCTTGTGAGGGAGATAGCTTCAACACAAAGCAATCCAATTTATTACTAGAGAACTTTAATCATTAGAAAGTTCTTTTATTTATTTTTATGTAGCCTTTAGGAAAATCTTATAACCTTCCTGCTAGAGCTTCAAGAAGAGATATTAGAAGAAAGTTACTGGGAGCCTCCTTCTTCTCTGGCCTGGGATAATGAGCCCTAGATCATCTTACAATTTTTTTCCATAATACTGTTTCCAGAATCATAACCACTTCAGTCACCCTCCTCCAGATGTGCTATTAATTTCCCCATATCCTTCCAAATATATGGCAGCCAGAACTTGATTGTCCAGCCAAATGAAGTGACTAGTGTTGAATACTGTGGGATGATCTAGTCTCTGTATTTCTCCTAATGAATTAGATGTTGGGCATCATATGTCACAGCATTGCTGCATGTTGAATTTGTACTTAGTGAAAGCCTCTAAACTATAAAACTATAAAATTAAATCCAGATAGAATCCCAAAGATGGTCTTATCCCAAATCCTCTTTCTCAGATAGGGAAATTAAGAATCTAAAAGATTTTGTGCCAAGAGTCACACAGTTAATTTGTGGCAGAATCAAGATTAGATCTAAAAAGTCCTAACGTAATGCTTCATTTCACTTTTTAAGGTTGTACTTTCATGCAAAGTGCTAAAGTCCAAAATTTTACATTTATCCTGTTGCATGTGATATTTATGGCTTTGTGGACTCCATGAAATCTCCAGTCACAGGCACCTTTTTAAAGATTAAGTGAAGAAAACTGGAGAAAAGCTAGTGAAAAGTCCTGAATCTTTGTATTAAAATGGTTTTCTGGTTTTTCTGGCAGGAAATGCTGTTTAGTCCCAATCACCTCTTGAGGGCAGCCCTGTGTACTACTCTGCCTGGGCCAGTCCCTTGGTCTTGCCTAATTTCCTGATCTGACAGCAAAACACCCAATATTAGATAACACTTCTCCCTCACTTGTTAAACATTGACCATCCTTGTCTTCATCCAAGGCACGTATGCCACCTTAGAAAGGACTCTGTTTCTGTTCATCTTTGAGTCCTCAAGTAATAACCTCACCTACTCACTTCATTCAGTTGGGATCTCAGCAATGACCGAGCATGACGTTTTATTAGTTCGCTCCACCTTCCCAGAGTGCTGAGCCTCAATCTTCCCCAGTAGAATCTCAGAGTTTGGCACCTGAGTTCATCTGTTCATCTCCACCTATTCATGTCTATCTGCATTTTCTCAATTACTTGTAGCATGTCTACTATGTAAAGCACATATTAGCTGTCATCTTATTGATTTAGTACCTGTTTTGGCTATTTAAAACTATTGTCAAAGCTACCAATTTCTTCCAAGTAATATAGAAGTATATATTAAATCAAATAAAACCAATGTACTATGTATACATCTTAAAGGTATAAATAATCAATCTTTTGCATTCAACTGTAAGTATTGATCTGTAAAGTATTTCATAGTACTCTGGCCAGAGTTCCTTGCTCTAAGATACTGACTGGAACCACCCTATAGTAATATGGCCTGCAGAGCCCATGAATTAAGCTGTCAGTACCTAGTTCTCAGTTGTTAACTCAGTGATTTCATTTTACCTACTGTGTGATTGTTATTGTTAATCTAGTTTCTATTCCTCCTTATATCTATTCCTAGCCCCTTACCAAGAATAATAAGAAGAGTATTTTGTTTCCATATTTTGTGACAACTATGGTTGAGAAGAAGAAAGAAAACTACCTGGATAGCACTACCTCTCTCTACAGCCCCTCTTCCCTGCCTGTCTATCAAGGATTAGGAGAGGACAAAACTATGAAAAAAAGAAAATCATTTAAAGATTGCCTGGCAGCCACAATGAACCAGGGCATGTACTTCAGTTCTCTTTCTTTCATTTTTCCATTCATCCATTTGTCCATCCAAAAGCTAACATGCAAAAACATTTTGGGAGCCCCTTCTGTGGTCTCATCTCTTTGACCTAGTTAATTTAAGGGAATATCAGGGTGATATAGCCTTTAAAGGCTCTGAAATTTAGCAAAAATTCACATGAGAATTATGAGAGTTTTGCCCTTGGTTTTAGAAAAGGTGGTTCCTATGAAACCTTTGAATTATTGGAGCCTAATGTAGTTAGTAATCTCAGCTCAATGCACTCTGCATTTGGTTGACATTTCCTGGTACACCCTGATATGCCCTGATATGCTAGTGTGGATTCCTCATTTTGACTTGACTGATCCTCTAGATAGAAGCTTTTCTACCCCACACTAGTGGTCCCTAGGAATCATGAAAAAGTGTTCAACTGGTTTGGGGGAAGTCAATCAAACATATTAAACACAAGAATTACAGAGGCACTTGCCACTAGATGAATTCTGAAATCATGAATCTAGTTAATTATGACTGGTTAATTACACACTTACTTTTGCAAGAACTCAAGGCAGTCTAGCACAGGGCAAAGAGCTACACTGCCTGCATTCAAATCCTAGCTCTGCCACTTACATGCTGTAGGACCATGTACAAGGTTCTTAACGTTTCTCCCTCTCAGTTTCTCTATGACAAGGATGGTAATAATAATAATAATTATTATTATCCAGAGGATTATTATGATAATAATTATCAAGAGGATTAATAAGTTGATACCTGCAGAAAACTTAAATAGCATTTGGTAAATATTATGTGTTGATTATTATCATTTAATCTAAATCTGCTAATCATAAAAATAAAAATATAAACATACTCCATTACGTTTCAACACTGTAGCTAGTGAAGCCTGAATAATAATACTGATATACTATCCGTATGTCTCTGGTTTATAATTCCTTGATCTATCTGACCGCAGGCCATACTCAATGTGACAAACCAAAGGATTTTCTCCTGTTGGTGAAACTCTGCCATCAGGCCAGTGAAGCCACTAAATAACTGAAGCTGCTGTTACCTGAACACAGTGTTTATTATCGTGTATAAACTTGTAGGCATATAAATGTCTCTTCTTTCAGGGTTGAAGTCTCCAACTTCAGTGGTAAGTGGGGAACTGAGGCAATCATATAAGTTTCGCAGAATAGTGAAGGGTAGATGAGAGAGGTGAGTTTTAATTAGCCTATTAATACTTTCAACATTTTCCCTCACTTGTACATGGAGACCATTCTGGGCAAGCTTCGACAAACATTCACATACTCATAACAGCAATTAAGAGAAACCATTTTAAACATGTTGGATTAAACTAAAAACCTAAAATAAACAAAATCCCAACCACTACCTTGAACCTACAAGCAATAGTTCATTATCCTTCAGAATCCCAAGTGATGTATAAACTTAAAGCAGAGAGCTCACAAGAACCACAATAGAAAGGAAACAGCTGGTTAGCAGCTGCACAATAATACCAAAGGTCAGTTTTCATAAAAAAGAAAAATAACACTTTCAGTTAGAGCCTATAAGTTCAACTTCTTATCCCTGGTTATTTTGTGGCTAAACAGGAAAGTTCTCCCTTGTTTTATTCCCTTCACATTTGGATCCAATCCTACTGCCCTAGATTAAAGGCAAAGAAAAGACATGAGTTTCAGTCACGTTATCTACTTTCTAAATCTAAATTCAAAACTCATATTCATTCAAAGTAAATATGCACAGCACATCATGAGAGAAAGTGTTTTGTTCAGGGAAACCCAAAGAAAGCATGTTAATTATAACTTGTATTTACACAGCACCTAACTTAGGAGGAGTTCAAAGCAAATGGACGTGTGGAAAAGGTTAAACCCACCGGCCAAACAGGAAAGCTGTGGAGCTTCTTTTCCATTCCAAGTCATCCATATAAGGTGGGGTTTCCTTTTATGTTTAAGTTTAGGCATCATCAGAAAGTCAAACCACAGGAGAATGATGAAAGTTGTGTTAAAATGTGGTTGAAGTTTATGTCTTCTATGCCCAACACAATCCTTTGGTGGAAAGTCTGAATCAGATTCTCTGAGAACTTTTTAAATTACATGGCATTATTAGAAGCTTTCATTGTTTAAAAAATTAGCACACTTGAAAAAGCTCAGCTTGATACCTAAGGAGCCAAATAAATCACTAGTATGATATAAAAGGCTGTTAATGACAGTTCTTTAACTCCTGAAAATGCCAAGTAGAATAATGAATTAGAACCCATTCTTGTTCCTTTCTGATAAGAAGGGAAAGTAATAATTTAACAGCATGAATTTAGGGGAACATACTGATTGATCCCAGATTTTTGCTAGGCACTTTGAGGAATATAAAGCTAAATCTCACAATTCAAGAAATCCTTAAGATACAGTAGAGAGGTATAGTCTGTATAATCAAAAAACAAAGACACAGCATTACGTGAGTTTACCACACACAAAAAAACAACTTTGGTTCTGTGGTGGGAGAAGTTGATTATATCCACAGCCTTGAAGGGCAATCATTTTTCAACAGAGACGGGAAAGAGTATTGGAAAAAACTTTCAAGGAGAATGGTATGACAATAAGACAAGACCATGAAGTGGAAAAAGTATGACATATAAAGGGAGAAGTGAGCTACACAATGTTACATGCTAATTATGTCTCAACAAATCTGGGAAAAACAGGGTCAGTGAGTGGCACAGTATAGTTAAAGATGGGGTAGGGTCAGAATGATGACAAGGAGTATATCATTGGACTTGAAAGGGAGGATGTGAATTCCACCTCTATCACTTAGTAATCTTGTGACATTGAATAAGTTATACAAACTCTCAAGCCTCAGTTTCCCTTTGGTAAAGTGGAGTTATTAATAGTACATACTGCATATGATTTCTGTGGAAATTAAATGAGAGAATCACTGTGATGCTCATAAATGCATACAGTATGTTATATTCATCTTTATGTGAAGCACAGTGCTTCAAATGTAGTAAGTGCTCAATAAATGTTAGCTGCCATGATTGTTATGAATTTTTAGGTAAAACTAGAAGGGTAGTTATATCCAAACCACCAAGGCCTTGACTGTCAGACAAAGGGGTTTGAGTGTACATAGAAAAATGGAGAGCCATTGGTAGGTTTTGCTGTCAGAGCATCGTATAAGTTAATCTAGAAAATAAATTGTAAGGAGTCTAGAGTTAGGACTATAACTGAGGAAGCAGAAGACAGCCTAAACTAGATTGGTGCCTATAAGCATGGAAAAGAGGAGAAAGATGGCAGAAATATCGTGGAGGACTCAGGAGTAAACCAAAAGAAAGTCACAGAATATTCTCTGTATCTTTATACAAACAAACAGAAGGGCTGAATTCAGAAATGACTTAAGCTCAACATTAGACTGACCACTAGGTAATAAAACATTCTCTAGGGCTTGAATGTCCTTAAGATATGAATTTCAGATAAATGAGACATTTACTGGCAGGAGGCTTCCATCCTAACCAAAAAAAAAAAAAAAAAAAAAAAAAAAAACCCAGGAAAACATTATTTCTATGACTTAGATCTAAGTCTAAATCCTAAGGGAGACGTTTATTTAATAAAGTAGTTAAGAGTGCTGACTGCCATACTGCCAGCATTCAATCCCAGGCCCATCGCTTTCTGGCTATATAGCAAGTTACTTAACCGCTCCATGCTTCAATTTGCTTTATCTGTGAAATACTTGGACCTACTGGTATCTAATTAATGCCAATACCTATTTCAAAAGGTTTTTGTTAGGATTAATGATTTCTATATATTAAACACGTAGGACTGTGCCTGGTATATAATTAGTTATGGATAAATGTTATCCATCTTAATTCTTAGGTTATTTCTATTTGATCTGGGCTGAGATTTACTGGTGACATACATAATGGATCAAATGCTACACAACTTCCCTGTATCTTGCAATGGTTGATTCACACACCACGATGTACCTCTACTCTAGTAAGACTAATTAATTTTCCACTTTGCCTCACCTGCCACTTCCCAAAGATACAAGATTTAACAATTTTGCATGCAATTTGAAATATTATTCTTCCTTCTGTTAATCATGCATATTCACATTATATAGTGAAAGGGCTCTAGGGACCAAGTATTATGGCTTCAGATGACTGATAACAAATTTATTAAAACAAATTCCTTTTTGGGTTTAAAAACTCAAAGACCTTCAATGCTAGTGTGATTTTAAAGTGACATTTTCAAATATGTGTTACAGAACCAAAACCCATGTTGAAAGTTCCTCCTGTACAGGTATTTAAAAGAAAATGAACCAACTTTGTGTTACCTTCTTGGATAATGCATTTTAAAATAATGCAAAATGTTCTGCTGTTTATCATCACATGGTAGACAGTTATTGTATACCTACCGTGTAAATATAAAATGTAGGTAATGAGTTCATATGTAATAAAACATTACACTATTTATCACCACATAATTACTATATAAAATAGAAAATGTATACTAATTCAAGTATTTTATATTATCATTCTAATACACAAATATTCCATTGCTTGTCATGGGCCTTTTCAAGTCTTTGGTAATTACCAAATTACTATTTAATGATGGACCAGTCATTCCAAACAACTCGTTAAACTGAGACTATTTTTTGGATCAATACAGCATCTGTGGAAATTTTAACTATGCTGAATTATTAATTTAGCATCAACATAGACATGCTAAATGAATTAATTCCTTCACCCACTATTGGGAATAGCTAAGTGCACGGGAAATCCCTATTTCTTGATATCAGAAAAAAAAATAAGGAAGAATGAGCTACAGATTTTAAAAACAACATTCAGAAGGCTGAAGAGTGAATTATTGTAAGAAACCACAATTCTACTTTCTAGGCAACTACTTTATTGCCTTAAACATTCTCCTTTAAAGCAAAATATAGTTAAATGGATCTCAACCTGTTAAATGGATCTCAACCTGATCCTCACACTGATGAGAAAGTAACAGTCATGAATGCCTAAAGAGATCCATTGGAAGTCCAAGTGACCTTTCCAGAAAGTATACTTAAGTTTTTTGTAAAATGATTCTGTAAATCAAACAAAAAGACCATTCATGATTATTTTATAAAACCACATCTGTCTAGATAAAGCCAACCATGTTTTTAATTTCACTTCATAATATTAAGGAACATGATTAAGTGTTCACATCTGTTATCCTCTTATTCTTCTCTTTTATCAGAAAATAAAAAGAAAACATGAAAGAAGTGAATTAATCTTTAACCAAAGAAAAACAGGAAATGCTCCACATTTTGCTTATCAATATTGGTAAACATATTGCCAAGCTCTAGACTCAAGAGACCTTACCATTACCTGCAGACTAAGGGACAGTAACAACATTCAAATTCCCCCCAACAGAGCTACCCAGATGCAATTTATCTCATTACCTCCTGGAAACTGGGTGCATATGTTTGGTTTGCAGTGTCAGTTCCATCCCTCTTGTTCTTCAATGCAGGGAATTAGCAGGAATCAGTAAGAATTCTAAGAACTCAAGCTCACAGTTAGAATGCCCTTATATTCAAATCCCAGCAGCCCTACTTACTAAAAGTTTGATACTGAGCAAGTCACTTTTCTAAACCTCAGCTTTCCTCTGTAAAGTAGGTGCATGTAAAGGGTTTAGCGCACACCCTGGTATAACAGAAACCCTCAGTAAATAGTAAACAGTAAAATTACTATTACAACCTATTTTCCCCCAAGTAAAAGAAGTATAGCCTTATCAGTTGCACATAGGCAAGAGTGGTACATTTATTCATCATCAAAGGCATGGTGAGTATATTTGTGTGAGTGGATAAGAACCTTTGGTTAGTTACTTTCAGTTAGTTGGAAGGGACAGCAGTAGACAGGTAAGCAAGGCTAGGATTCAATTTTTAGGAGGATTGAGTAAGACCTATAGTTACTGAGCAGCCATTAATTTTTTTTAAATATTTTTGGCTGCATTGGGTCTTTGTTGCTGTGCACGGGCTTTCTCCAGTTGTGGCGAGTGGGGTTGCTCTTCGTTGCGGTGCGCGGGCCTCTCACTGCAGTGGCTTCTCTTGTTGCAGAGCACGGGCTCTAGGTGCACGGGCTTCAGTAGTTATGGCATGTGGGCTCAGTAGCTGTGGCTCATGGGCTCTAGAGCACAGGCTTAGTAGTTGTGGCGCACGGGCTTAGTTGCTTCGGGGCATGTGGGATCTTCTGGACCCGGGCTCGAACCCATGTCCCCTGCATTGGCAGGTGGATTCTTAACCACTGCGCCACCAGGGAAGCCTCCCATTAATTTTTTTAATCAAGCAAGTAAGTGATCAAAATCATTCTAGCAGTGAGTGTAGAGGATGACACAGATGAAGAAGGGATTGAAGCCTAGTGCTCAGTTAGAAATCAACTGTAATAATTCAAGCTAGAGAAGCTTAGGACTCGAATTAAGGCAATGTAAGGAACTTAGTAAAATGCAAAAATCTTAATGAAATTTCAATACATTAGTTGTTGTTAGATTCTGGCCTGTGAGGAAGGTTTGTCTATATTATGTGGAGAAAGGAAAAAAGCATTGCTCATAGTGAAGTTTAAAGAATATGAAAAAGAATATACATATGTGTATAACTGAATCACTTTGCTATACACCAGAAACTAACACAGCATTGTAAATCACCTATACTTCAATAAAGTAAATTTTAAAAAAAAGACCAGTACTCAATTGTTGGTTTTTTAAAAATAATATTAATAAAAAGAATAGGAAAATAAAATAGTGCCTTAGTTATATATTCCATAAAATGAGAATAATAATGGTACCTACCTTATATGTTATCATAAGGATTATATAAATTAATATATATAGAATGTCAATGCCTGATACATAATAAGTAATTTTAGTTACTATTAAAATAGTAGTAGTAATAGCATTATTGTATAGAATGTTATGAACCAGATAAGCCCATATCTAAAAGAAGTAAGAAAAAAATACAGCAAGTTACCATAGATCTCATCTTAGCGCTCCATTCAGATCTTTATTGTTTTTAACATGTAATTCTTAGAAAGCTTTTAAAAAATCTATTATCTGAGTAAAACTGACAGACAAAAAGAATGCTAAACATGAAAACTAATGGACACTAAGGAAGAAGATAGAAAAGCTAGAAAGTAAAATGCCATAGGAAAAGCAAGCTAATGCTTATTAGGGCAGTTGCTTAAAATATATGAATTCATTTAATCCTCAACTTTTTTATTCCCATATTTATCATAAAGGAGGCATTGAAAAGCAAATTAGACACAGCAAAAAAAAAAAAAAAAAAAAAAAAACAAAAAGACAAAACCTGAATTTGGGAAGTAAAAGACAAACTAGAAAAATTCTTCTAGAACTCAGACCACAAGGGTAAAGAGATTGAAAAAATGTGTGTGTGTGTATATATATATCTCCAAATAACTGTATAGATCCAAAAAACCAATCAATGTATAATGGGAATTCTAGAATGAGAGCAGGACAAGCATCAATATTCAAAGAAATATTAGGAAAAATATTTTCTGATATAACAAAAAAAGGCTTTAGTCTAAAAACTGAGAGTACGCATTGTATTTTAGATGGATTTAGTGAAAACAGAACCACACCTACATGAATCTAGAACTAACCAGTATTTTTTAGGTGCTGAAGTTCTACTAGTAAGCATGGGCCTGGACTACTAACAGGTGGGCAAGAGACCACCGAGACAGTGGTCATCTGTGCTAGAGTCTCACACATTCAAACCACCTCAAGTTCTTCCTAGAATGAGTTCGAGTAGTAAAATATATGTGTGTATATACGTGTGCGCGTGTGTGTGCACACGCCCGTTTATGCACAGTTCTGTGTACCCACAGGGAATAAAGATGGAGAAATAAAGAATGAGTGTACCTCATTTTCAAACTTGTTTTTAAGCAACAAAACCATTTCTTTAAAAAAACACTCTTGGGAATTCCCTGGCGGTCCAGTGGTGGTTAGGACTCTGCAGAGCGGCCAAAAAAAAGACAAAAGAAAAAAACACTCTTATCTGTAAGCTCAGTACAGAAATAAGATTGATGTGGAACATTTTTGGTTGAACTTGGTGGACTGAACAGAACTCTACTCTATTAATTGTGATTAAGGATCAGCAGCTGAAATAACAATAGGTTAAGCTAGAAGAATTTTATTTCTCCTTGTTGTAAGCAGTCCCAGTCTCTTATGATCAGGGACTCAAGTTCTTTGTCTTATTGATCTGCCATCCCTAAGGCTCTGCCCACACCCACATGGTATAAGATGGCTTACCACCATATCCACGGTCTAAGCAGCAGAATGGACAAACATACCCTTCCCTTTGGGGAATTCACAATTCACAACTTGTTGTACAGAGCATGGTCATATGGCCATATGTCACTGCAGAGAAAGATGAGAAATGTAATATTTAACCAGGCAGCCACAAGCCAAAATAAAGATTCTATAGAAACGGGGAGAAACATTCTGGGGGGACAGCTACCATCCTCTAACACAGTGGCTTATCAACCTTTCACCTAAAGAACCCTTAGGCACTTCTGCAGTTTCTCCAGGGCACAGCACAAAAACCTAAGTGACACTAAGAGAACATTCATTCAAACAATGGCAGTCAACACATGTGTAGAGAACGTTCCATGACCATTTGAAAGACTGTTTTCTACCATTGTTGGGCCATATGAATAAAAGTTGGGTCATTAAGTATAATTTTAAAGAATTGAATGAAATAGAAAAAGATTTATGTTCTCTGACCAAACTGGAATTAAGTTACATATCAAAAGAGGGAAATCTGTGGAAAACCCCCAGGTACTTAGAAATTAAACAACAAGGTTTTGAATTACCCATGGTCAAGGAGCAATCACAAAGAAAATTAGAAAATATTTTTAACTAAGTGATAATGAAAGCACAGCATGTCAATATTTATCTGATTCAGCTAAAACAAGATGTATAGCTTCAAGTGTTTACATAAGAAAAGATAAAAAGTTCTAAAATTCACAGTCTAAGCTTCCCCCATATCAAGTTTAAGCCAGTTAAGACTAAAATAAGTAGAAAAAAGAAAAGAATAAATACATAGGCAAAACAATCAATGAAATAGGAAACATAAACAACAGAACAGTCAATGACATAAAAAGCTAGTTTCTTAAAAAAAAATCAATATAGTTAATAAGCATATAGCTAGACTTATCAAGAAAAAAAGAAAAGAAAAATATATTATCAATACCATGAATAAAAGAGGAGCATCACTATATGTTTAACAGCTATTAAAAGGATAATAATGGAATATTATGCATTTGCTTATTTAGATGAAATAGAAAAATTTCTAAAATACAAGTTATGAAAATTGACAAAACAAGGACTTCCCTGGTGGCACAGTGGTTGAGAATCCACCTGCCAATGCAGGGGATATGGGTTCGATCCCTGGTCTGGGAAGATCCCACATGCTGCAGAGCAACTAAGCCCATGCACCACAACTACTGAGCCTGCACTCTAGAGCCCACGTGCTGCAACTACTGAAGCCCACATACTCTAGGTCCAGGGTGCTGCAACTACTGAGCCCATGCTCCTAGAGCTCGTACTCCACAACGAGAGAAGCCACCGCAATGAGAAGCCCACACACCGCAGCGAAGAGTAGCTCCCGCTCGCTGCAACTAGAGAAAGTCCATGTGTAGCAACGAAGACCCAACGCAGCCAAATTAATTAATTAATTAATTAATTAATTAATTAGTTAAAAAAATTGACAAAACAAGAACTACATAATTTGAATAGTCCTTAGTCTATTAAATTTACTGAAATTGTGATTATATTATGCTCACAAAGTAAACTTTAGGTGCAGGTGGCTTCACTGATGAATTATATCAAATGTTTAAGAAACAAATTATACCAATACTATACAAATTTGCTCAGAAAATTTCTCAGCGCATTTTAGAAGGTTAGCATTTTTCTGACACCAAAACCAGACAAAGGCATTACTAAAGGCATTTTTTAAAAAAACTACAGACCAATATTCTCATAAATGTAGTTTCAAATATTCATAACAGAATATTACCAAATTGAATGCAGCATTATATAGAAAGGATAATACATCATGAATAAATAGTTTATTGCAGGATTTCAAAATTGGATAACATTTGAAAAATCAATAAATGTAATTCAACACATAAAAAGAATAAATGAGAAAATTCATAAGGTCATCTCAATTGATACAAAAACCAACACTCCTTCACGATAAAAATTCTCAGTGAACTAGGAATAGAAAGGAACATACTCAACTTGATAAAGGGTATTTGTGAAAGTCTTACAGCTAACATCATACTTAATGTTAAAATATTAAATACTCCCCCCACCCTTACCCATAATGAGAACAAGAAGTAATGTCTGCTTTCACCATTTCTATTCAGTGTTGTACTGGAGGTCCAAACTAGACCAATAAGGGGAGAAAAAGAAATGAAGAGCATGTATATTGGAAAGAAAGAAGTAAATTTAAATGTCTTTGTTTGCAGGTGACATGGTCATAAAAACAGAAAGACCTAAGGAATCTACAAAAAGCTTACTAGAATTAATAAGTGCATTTATAAAGGCAGCAGGATATAAAATTGATATATAAGAATTACTCGTTTCTACTTACTAGCAAGAAACAAGTGTAAAATAAAAATTTTCAAATGCCATTTCTAGTAGCATCAATAACCATTAAATTCTTAAGAGATAAATTCAATAAAATATGTGTCAGACCTGTATAAGCAAAACTATAAAACATTGCTGCAATAAATTAATGAAAAATTAACTAAATGGAGACATATACTATGTTCATAGATTAGATGACTAAATTTTAAGAGGTCAATTCTTTTCCAAGAGGTATATATTTTCAATAGTTTCAGTGAAATTCCAATAAATTTTCAGACAGCTTTATGATAAAAATAGGCAAGCTAGTTTTGAGATTTAAATAGTAATGCTGAAGGCTTAAAATAGCCCAGACTAAATTTTTTTTAAAAGAACAAATTTTAAGCACTTACCCTCTGATTTCAAGACTCGCTATAAAGCCACAGTCCTCAAGACAATACAGTAGTGACTTTAGGACAGACACATAGAACAACAGAATGGAATATGTTCCATAAATGGACCCATACATATATGGTCAGTTGATTTTTAGCAAAAGTTCCAAAGTACTTCAGTGAAGAAAGAATAGTCATTTCAGCAAGTAGTTCTAGAAAACTGGATATTCACATAGGAAAATGAGTCTCAACTCATTATACACCACAAATAAAAATGAATTTGAAACTGATCACAGACCTAACTGTAACTGATGAGACTATCAAATTTAAAGAAGAAAGTAAAGAAGAGCTTCACAATCTTTTGTTACACAAAGAATTACTAGATAGAACACAAAAAGGAAAAAAATGACAAATTATATTTCTTCAACTATAGTCTGCTGATCCAAAAACACTGTTAAAAAAGTGAAAAGGCAAGCCACACACTGAGAGAAAATATTTGCGTTACATATGTCCGACAAAGAACTTGTATCCAGAAATATATAAAGAACCCTTAGAGTAAGAAGGCTTAATAATAAGAGTACAAACCTTCTGATCAGATACTTTGCTAAAGACATGTGAATGGTCAAAAAGCCAATGAAATAGGTTCAAGATTATTAGTTATTAGGGAAACTTAAATTGAAATTACAATGATACATCACTACATGTACACAAGGGAATGACTAAAATTAAAAAGACAGGCAGTACCAAGTGTTGGTGAAGACGTAAAACAACTGGAACATACATTTTGGTTGGGAGGAGCAAATGGTGCTATCACTTTAGATATCCATTTGGCAGTGTCTTGAGAGTGAGCTCAGAAATTCATAAACAACTCTACGGAATCCCTTTCCCAAACGCTTCCTTCTGTGCTGTCTCCCCTCTACTGTATGATTGATTCCCTGAAGCTCCCCTTTCGAGTCCTCCAGTCAAAAAGCTGGCACTTCATTTATCCCCCTCTGCCACTCAGTACTGTGACTGCATCCACATCTGGACTAAGTGTTGGGATGACAGATACAGAAAAACAGCAATAAGGGTTTGCCCCACCCCCTTGGGACCATACATCTTCCAATCTGAGAAGAAAGTTCCCTTCTCTCAGAGTCCGAGGCACCTATGAACCATCAGTGTTACCATTGTCACTATCAGGCAACCACTTTCCTGATTCTATAGTTTGAACTAGGAAACTTCTGGAGCTCTCCCTGTCCACCCCCATGTGCCCTTACAGATTTTGGTTACCTTGAGTCTAAGCTAGAGGATACCAGAGGAAAAAATGATGAACTCACCAATTTAAAGGTACTTCAAACTGTGATCTTCTTCCCCATCACATCTGGTACCATTTACTTTTTAGAGTCCTCAACTATTTGCTCTATGCATTCAGTCCAGGATTTAGAGCTGCATTCAGTGGGAGAGCCAGGGTAGAACGTACTCTAAATGACTCTCACCATATTTATTCCATCGCTGCAGTACAGACTATGGCAACAAAGAACTGTGCTTCTATTAAGTATTTTAGTGTTGTTAAATGATGTTAAATTTTCAGCTTAGAGAATAAAAACAATCTGAATATTCACCAAGTACAACCATATACAACAGCAATAAAACTGTCCCTAAACAACACTCCCTAACCAATAAATATTTGATAAAGAGTTAAAAGTAGACTTTTGTGGGGGGGGGACTCATTCATCAGGAGTACACATAAATGTTTTTAATTGCCAAAATTTGGTTTAATGTTCAAAATATAGTAAGTCACTTTGTTATATAATCAGTAACAATTATTTTCACAGTGGGACTTGCTAATATAGTAAACGCTTTTAAGCTGGTAACACTGATATATAAAATATGTAGTGTTTAATATCACTGCTTTGTCAGCAAATGCCTCTAGGTGCCTCCTTCAGACATCACAAGTAAATGTTATTTTGAATTCTACAGCAGAATCCTAAGAGGTGGAAGAGATTTGAGGAAGAACTTATTCACATATATCTTCCAGTTGTTCAAGCACATCTTCCAGTTTTTGTGCGAGGCAAGACTAAAATTCTCCCAATGGAGAGGCAGTTCTTTTGACTTACACCTCAACTGTTCTTGGTGGACAATGCCAAGTCCATGGGGCCAAGTTACTGAGCACCAGTGGTCCAGCCCCCCACTTTGGGATGAGGGCCTCATCCCACCCAGTGGCTGAGTTAATCCACTGCCTTGCCCAAGGCTCTACCCCTCTGGGCAGCCCACTCTGTTCTAAGGATGGTCAGTGTGAGAAGGGGGTGCCCAGGTGGTGGAAATGGGATACAAAGACTTGACTCAATTCGAGAAAATTCTGAAGAGCCATTTTGAACTCCTTGGGATGGCTGAAGTCTGTTAGCACATTGCAGTTCTTCTTCTTCTGCTCAAATCTGCTTCCAGTGTTGTTG
The DNA here is from genome assembly GCF_949752795.1 of Hyperoodon ampullatus. NCBI lineage: Eukaryota > Metazoa > Chordata > Mammalia > Artiodactyla > Ziphiidae > Hyperoodon > Hyperoodon ampullatus. The sequence goes on along the minus strand of NC_136925.1, from coordinate 61,889,503 downwards.
CTGAGAGCATCCTCCAATAAACCTCCTTCAAATAAACCTCCACCTCCATAAATTTTTTCTCTTCTTAAATTGGCCTAAGACTACTGAGCAAGAGAGAGGATAGGGAAAACACATATAAACTAACACTACCGTTTGTAAATTAGTTTTTCAGATCACTTTCTTGCTTTACAGAAGGAAATTAAAGTAACCCAAAAGTACTAAATCACCTATGAGAAGGCAGAGTGTGGGAGAAAATGCAAATCTTTTGATGCAGTAATTTAACTCCAAATGAAATATCTAAAGCAGTTACCAGAAAACCACATGAATATTTACATCAAGGATGTTTGTTGCACCATTATACATAACAGTGAAAAGTGTGAAAACAATCTAAATGTCCAAGATGAGGGGGGTTAAATAAATTACAGAAATCTCATATGATGGCTGTCCTATTAAAGATCACATTATATAATGTTAAGGGAAAATAGTTAAACATATATGATCTCAATGGCATTAAAATGTTTATAGAAATGCATCTTTAAGATGATAATTTGCTATCTGGTGAAAATAATGATAATTTTTCTTTTCTATTTTTCTGATCTTATAAATCTTTACAATGAAATTGCATTGTTTATAACCAGAAAAACAATCATGATTTTATGAAAAATAGTTTCAACAAATATCTACAGCAAATTTCTTAACTAATAAAAATTACTAAAATGAAAGGTAAAAAATACACTTTCTAAAGGTTTATTATGCTTTTAGCTGTATTTTAGATGTCAAGTAACGACATAGAAATAATTATTTAGGCAAAATAGTGAACTTGTAGAATATTTCAATGATTGAAATTTATATTTGCAGTTATTAAAAGAAGGCTCCTCATTTTGTGGGACTTGGTGGGAACTAGCTCTATTTTAAAATTGAATCCTCATAAAATGTCTATCTGTGTGTAGTTTTGAGCTTAAAAGAATTTCTTTGGTGGGTAAAGCAGCTTGACACTCATAATTTTAAAATACAGAAGAATAAATATACCAAATAATCCTCCATAAGAATATATTATGAATAGATAAAGACAATGGGCAGGGACTTTTTAGATTATCCTTCATATGATTGAATAAGCAAATATAAATAAATATACATTTCAGAATTGTACACAGGAAGTGTAAATGAAGTATCAATAAACAAAAATGCTACAGAGATGGATGTGTATTCTTTGAACTAAAGACAAGACACTACAGATGACAAAATATAAATAAATGATAAAAAGCAAACATCATACAGGATTTATGATGATGACCATTACTTAACAGATTTGAACTTACAAGGTCAGTGTGTGTGTGTGTGTGTGTGTGTGTATATATTTATATATATATTTATATATATTTATAGGATGTTCTGACACACCAAAGTGAGTTTTGCTTGAAGTTTAGTCAAAGGATGAGAAACTGAATGAAACAACAAAAGCAATAGTGGATTGTTTTAATCAAATAATATCTTGTATCCTCATATACAACTGTTTTTGTTATTTTTACTAAAGAAATGAATTGCCACACCAAAATGGAAAAATGAAATCACAGTGAAGAATGTAAATGGCAACATGGCAGCCAGATTCAGGCAGGGATAGGAAACAGTCATTGAGAGAAGGGGTTGGTCCTCATTTCACTTAGACCCAGGGAAGGTGTAAAGCAGTCAATAAACAACATTACTAATTCTACTAACCCTGACCTAACTGGTATGTTATCTCAAGATCATTCTCTTTAGTAGAAGAGGCAGTATAAATACTCATGGAAGTAGCTATGGGTCGCACAGAGTAGACCCTTCAGAAAAATGTATTAATTGTGTCTGGGCAGTGACTAAGGAGACAATGAGACCCTCCCCCTATAATTATAAATTCCACCTTGGAAAATGTGATTTTGCTATATCTTAGGACAACAACAATGGATTTGTAATTCTAATATATTTTTAATTGACTTAGCTAGAAAAATTTGATTCATGGTTGAAAAATAATATCTAAGGTAGAAAAAGGATCATGTCTCATCCAGTCTTATATAAAAACAATTTTCAAATCAACTATACTTTAATATAAATAAATAAAGTCAGAGGCTCACCAAGCCCTTCTTTACATGGAAGTCTAATCAACTTTTCTGTCACACCACACTAGGGAGATTCTCTAAAAAGTACACATTGCACTGTGACTTTAAAATGGACATATATACACTACCAAACGTAAGGTAGATAGCTGGTGGGAAGCAGCCGCATAGCACAGGGAGATCAGCTCGGTGCTTTGTGACCGCCTGGAGGGGTGGGATGGGGAGGGTGGGAGGGGGACGCAAAAGGGAGGGGATATGGGAACATATGTATACATATAACTGATTAAATTTGTGATAAAGCAAAAAATAAAAATAAAAAAAATAAAAAAAAAAATAAAATAAAATAAAAAAAAAATAGCAGCCAGAAGCATCTGACCAGATTAATTCACTGGTAACTGGCTCAGCACCCACCCGGGGTTCCGAATTTACAAAGTGAGTATAAACATGAAATTGTTCATGAAACTATTGCAGCCTAGAGAACATTTTAAAGGAATTAAAAAAAAAAACATTTCTAAGGTTGTTTGAGAGAACAGAGCTTGAGTAATAACATTTAACTGAGGTTTTTAGTCTATTAGTAATATCAACATTTTCAAAAAAGTAAAAATTAAGAGAATGATTTTTTCCAGCTTTATTGAGGTACGATTGACAAAAATTGTTCATATTTAGGTTGTGCAATGTGATTTTTTAAGGTGTACAACATGATGACTTAATATACATTTTGAAATGATTACAACAATCATGTTAATTAACATTTCCATACCTCATATAGTTACTTTGTGTATGTGCATGTATGTGTCTGTTGTGTGTGGTAAAAACACTTTTAAGATCTACTCTCTTAGCAAATTTCAAGTATACAATAGAGTATTATTAACTGTAATCACCATGCTGTACATTAGATCCCAAGAACTTACTCATTTTATAGCTGAAAGTTTGTGCTCTCACCTGGGAGCCCAGCAGTCTTCCTGGGCTCAAGCAACTCTAGATTCCTTATAATGCAGACTCTTGGATGTCATGAAAGTGAGAGTCCTGTCTTGTCTATCCACAGAACAATTAACAAAATGGCAATTAGTACATATCTATCAATAATTACTCTAAATGTAAAGGGACTAAATGTTTCAATCAAAAGACATAGGGTGTGAGACTTCCCTGGTAGCCCAGTGATTAAGAATCCACCTGCCAATGCAAGGGACACGGGTTCAAGCACTGGTCCAGGAAGATCCCACATGCCACAGGGCAACTAAGCCCGTGTGACACAACTACTGAGCCTGCATTCTGGAGCCCGCAAACCACAACTACTGAGCCCATGTGCCACAACTACTGAAGCCCACACACCTAGAGGCCATGCTCCACAACAAGAGAAGCCACTGCAATGAGAAGCCCGCGCAGCAACAAACACCCAACACAGCCAAAACTAATTAAATAAATAAATACATTTTATTAAAAAATAAATCAAAAATATAGGGTGGCTGAATGGATACAAAAAGAAGACCCACATACATGCAGCTTACAAGAGACTCATTTCAGATGTAAAAATGCACACAAAGTGAGGAAATGGAAGAAAGCATTCCATGCAAATGCATATGTAAAGAAAGCCAAGGCAGCAATAATTATATCAGACAAAATAGACTTTTAAAAAGGAAAAAAAAATATTACTAAAACCGATGTCAAAGAGTGCCCTGCCTGTTTTCTCCTAGAAGTATTATGATTTTCAGTTTTACATTTAAGTCTTTAATCCATTAAAAAACAAAGCAAAATGAAAACAGACATAAATACAGAGAATAAATGGGTAATTTCCAGAGCGGAGGAGAGTGAGGGGTGAACGGGATTAAGAGGTAAAAACTTCCAATTATAAAATAAATAAGCCATGGGGATGTAATGTACAGCATAAGAAGTATGGTCAATTATATTGTAATAACTTTTGGGGGGACAGATGGTTACTAGACTTGTGATCATTTCATAATGTATGCAAATATCAAGTCACTCTGTGTTACACCTGAAAATAACATAATACTGTGCATCAACTATATTTGAATAAATAACTAAATTGGTGAAAGTGTAAATTGGTACAATAATGTCATTTATAGAAGTCTCATCTATGGAAACTGTTAGAGATGTATGTGAAGATATATGCACTAAGATGATTGTTTCAGTATAATTTTAAACAATAAGAAAGATACAGAAACATCTCGTGTCAAACATCTAATGACATAGAAATGGTTAAATAAAATCTAGTAGATACATATGGTGGAATATAATACAGCCATTATCATTTACTATTTAATACTATTTAAATACTATTTAAAATAGTATTCTATTTTATATTTCTTGGAACACAATAAGATATTCACAGAACAAATTTTGAACCAGGGCTCTTTCCTTTTTTTTTTTTTTAAACATATTTATTGGAGTATAATTGCTTTACAATGGTGGGTTAGTTTCTGCTATATAACAAAGTGAATCCATTATACATATACATATGTCCCCATATATCTTCCTTCTTGGATCTCCCTCCCTCCCACCCTCCCTATCCCACCCCTCTAGGTGGTCTCAAAGCACCGAGGTAATCTCCCTGTGCTATGTGGCTGCTTCCCACTAGCTATCTATTTTACATTTGGTAGTGTATATATGTCCATGCCACTCTCTCACTTTGTCCCAGTTTACCATTCATCCTCCCTGTATCCTGAAGTCCATTCCCTAGTAAGTCTGTGTCTTTATTCACGTTTTGCCCCTAGGTTCTTCATGACCATTTTTTTTTGTTTTTTTGTTTTTTAGATTCCATATATATGTGTTAGCATGTGGTATTTGTTTTCTCTTTCTGACTTACTTCACTCTGTATGACAGACTCTAGGTCCACCCACTTCACTACAAATAACTCGATTTTGTTTCTTTTTATGGCTGAGTAATATTCCATTGTATATATGTGCCACATCTTCTTTATCCATTCATCTGTTGATGGACACTTAGGTTGCTTCCATGGCCTGGCTATTGTAAATAGAGCTGCAATGAACATTTTTTTTTTTTTTGCTGTACACGGGCCTCACTGTTGTGGCCTCTCCCATTGCGGAGCACAGGCTCTGGAGGCGCAGGCTCAGCGGCCATGGCTCATGGGCCCAGCCGCTTCGCAGCAGGTGGGATCCTCCCAGACCGAGGCACGAACCCATGTCCCCTGCATCGGCAGGTGGACTCTCAACCACTGCGCCACCAGGGAAGCCCTAAATGCATCTTTTTGAATTAAGGATTTCCCAGGGTATATGTCCAGTAGTGGGATTGCTGGGTCGTATGGTAGTTCTATTTTTAGTTTTATAAGGAACCTCCATACTGTTCTCCATAGTGGCTGTATCAATTTACATTCCCACCAACAGTGCAAGAGGGTCCCCATTTCCCCACACCCTCTCCAGCATTTATTGTTTGTAGATTTTTTGATGATGGCCATTCTGACCGGTATGAGATGATATCTCATTGTAGTTTTCATTTGCATTTCTCTAATGATTAATGATGTTGACCATTCTTTCATGTGTTTGTTGGCAGTCTGTATATATTCTTTGGAGAAATGTCTATTTAGGTCTTCTGCCCATTTTTGGATTGGGTTGTTTTTTTGATAATGAGCTGCATGAGCTGCTTGTAAATTTTGGAGGTTAATCCTTTGTCACTTGCTTCATTTGCAAATATTTTCTCCCATTGTAAGCATTGTCTTTTTGTCTTGTTTATAGTTTCCTTTGCTGTGGAAAAACTTTTAAGTTTCATTAGGTCCCATTTGTTTATTTTTGTTTTTATTTACATTGCTCTAGGAGGTGGGTCTAAAAGGATCTTGCTGTGATTTATGTCATAGAGTGTTCTGCCTATGTTTTCCTCTAACAGTTTGATGGTGTCTGGCCTTACATTTCGGTCTTTAATCCATTTTGAGTTTATTTTTGTGTATGGCATTAGGGAGTGTTCTAATTTCATTCTTTTACATATAGCTGTCCAGTTTTCCCAGCACCACTTATTGAAGAGGCTGTTTTTTCTCCACTGTATATTCTTGCCTCCTTTGTCATAAATTAGGTGCCCATACGTGCATGGGTTTATCTCTGGGAATTCTATCCTGTACCATTGACCTATATTTCTGTTTTTGTGCCAGTACCATACTGTCTTGATTACTGTAGCTTTGTAGTATAGTCTGAAGTCAGGGAGCCTGATTCCTCCAGCTCCGTTTTTCTTTCTCAAGATTGCTTTTGCTATTCGGGGTCTTTTGTGTTTCCATACGAATTGAGAAATTTTTTCTTCTAGTTCTGTGAAAAATGCCATTGGTAGTTCGATAGGGATTGTATGGAATCTGTAGATTGCTTTCGGTAGTATAGTCATTTTCAAAATGTTGATTCTTCCAATCCAAGAACATGGTATATTTCTCCATCTATTTGTGTCATATTTGATTTCTTTCATCAGTGTTTTATAGTTTTCTGAGTACAAGTCTTTCTCCTCCTTAGGCAGGTTTATTCCTAGGTATTTTACTCTTTTTGTTGCAATGGTAAATGGGAGTGTTTCCTTAATTTTTCTTTCTGATTTTTCTTTGTTGGTGTATAGGAATGCCAGATACTACCGTGCATTAATTTTGTATCCTGCAACCTTACCAAACTCGTTCATTAGGTCTAGTAGCTTTCTGATAGCATCTTTAGGATTCTCTATGTATAGTATCACGTCACCTGCAAACAGTGACAGCTTTACTTCTTCTTTTCTAAATTGGATTCCTTTTATTTCTTTTTCTTTTCTGATTGCTGTGGCTAAAACTTCCAAAACTATGTTGAATAATAGTGGTGACAGTGGGCAACCTTGTCTTGTTCCTGATGTTAGTGGAAATGGTTACAGTTTTTCACCATTGAGGACGATGTTTGCTGTGGGCTTGTCATATATGGCCTTTATTATGTTGAGGAAAGTTCCCTCTATGCCTACTTTCTGAAGGGTTTTTTCATAAAGGGGTGTTGAATTTTGTCAAAAGCTTTTTCTGCATCTATTGAGATGATCATATGTTTTTTCTCCTTCAATTTGTTAATATGGTGTATCACATTGATTTATTTGCGTATATTGAAGAATCTTTGCATGCCTGGGATAAACCCCACTTGATCATGGTGTATGATGCTTTTAATGTGCTGTTGGATTCTGTTTGTTAGTATTTTGTTGAGGATTATTGTATGTATGTTCATCAGTGATACTGGCCTGTAGTTTTCTTTCTTTGTGACATCTTTGTCTGGTTTTGGTACCAGGGTGATGATGGCCTTGTAGAATGAGCTTGGGAGTGTTCCTCTCTCTACTATATCTTGGGGAGTTTGAGATGGATAGGTGATAGCTCTTCTCTAAGTGTTTGATAGAATTCGTCTGTGAAGTCATCTGGTCCTGGGCTTTTGTTTGTTGGAAGATTTTTTAATCATAGTTTCAATTTCAGTGCTTGTGATTGGTCTGTTCATATTTTCTCTTTCTTCCTGGTTCAGTCTCGGAAGGTTGTGCATTTCTAAGAATTTGTCCATTTCTTCCAGGTTGTCCATTTTATTGGCATATAGTTGGTTGTAGTAATCTCTCATGATCCTTTGTATTTCTGCAGTGTCAGTTGTTACTTCTTTTTCATTTCTTATTCTATTGATTTGAGTCTTTGCCCTTTTTTTCTTGATGAGTCTGGCTAATGATTTATCAATTTTGTTTATCTTCTCAAAGAAATAGCTTTTAGTTTTATTGATCTTTGCTATCGTTTCCTTCATTTGTTTTTCATTTATTTCTGATCTGATCTTTATGATTTCTTTCCTTCTTCTAAATTTGGGGGTTTTTTTTGTTTTTCTTTCTGTATTTGCTTTAGGTGTAAGGTTAGGTTGTTTATTTGAGATGTTTCTTGTTTCTTAAGGTAAGATTGTATTGCTATAAACCTCCCTCTTAGAACTGCTTTTGCTGCATCCCATAGGTTTTGGGTCATCGTGTTTTCATTTTCATTTGTTTCTAGGTACTTTTTGATTTCCTCTTTGATTTCTTCAGTGATCTCTTGGTTATTAAGTAGTGTATTGTTTAGCCTCCATGTGTTTGTATTTTTTTACAGATTTCTTCCTGTAATTGATATCTAGTCTCATAGTGTTGTGCTCAGAGAAGATACTTGATACGATTTCAATTTTCTTAAATTTACCAAGGCTTGATTTGTGACCCAAGATATAATTTATCCTGGAGAATGTTCCATGAGCACTTGAGAAGAATGTGTATTCTGTTGTTTTTGGATGGAATGTCCTATAAATACCACTTAAGTCCATCTTGTTTAATGTAATATTTAAAGCTTGTGTTTCCTTATTTATTTTCATTTTGGATGATCTGTCCATTGGTGAAAGTGGGGTGTTAAAATCCCCTACTATGATTGTGTTGTCGTTTTCCCCTTTTATGGCTGTTAGTATTTGCCTTATGTATTGAGGTGCTCCTATGTTGGGTGTATAAATATTTACATTTCTTATATCTTCTTCTTGGATTGATCCCTTGATTATTATGTAGTGTCCTTCTTTTTCTATTGTAATAGTCCTTGTTTTAAAGTCTATTTTGTCTGATATGAGAATTGCTAGGCCAGCTTTCTTTTGATTTCCATTTGCATGGAATATCTTTTTCCATGCCCGCACTTTCAGTCTGTATGTGTTCCTAGGTGTGAAGTGGGTCTCTTGTAGACAGCATATATACAGGTCTTGTTTTTGTATCCCTTCAGCCAATCTATGTCTTTTGGTTGGAGCATTTAATCCATTTACATTTATGGTAATTATCGTTATGTATGTTCCTATTACCATTTTCTTAATTGTTTGGGGTTTTTTATTGTAGAACTTTTCCTTCTCTTGTGTTTCCTGCCTAGAGAAGTTCCTTTAGCATTTGTTGTAAAGCTGGTTTGGTGGTGCTGAACTCTCTCAGATTTTGCTTGTCTGTAAAGGTTTTAATTTCTCCGTCAAATCTGAATGAGATCCTTGCTGGGTAGAGTAATCTTGGTTGTAGGTTTTTCTCCTTCATCACTTTAAATATGTCCAGCCACTCCCATCTAGCTTGCAGAGTTTCTGCTGAAAGATCAGCTGTTAACCTTATGGGGATTCCCTTTTGTGTTATTTGTTGTTTTTCCCTTGCTGCTTTTAATATTTTTTCTTTGTATTTAATTTTTGATAGTTTAATTAATATGTGTCTTGGTGTGCTTCTTCTTGGATTTATCCTGTATGGGACTCTCTGTGCTTCCTGGACTTGATTAACTGTTTCCTTTCCCATATTAGGGAAGTTTTCAACTATAATCTCTTCAAATATTTTCTCAGTCCCTTTCTTTTTCTCTTCTTCTTCTGGGCCCCCTATAATTCCAATGTTGGTGTATTTAATGTTGTCCCAGAAGTCTCTGAGACTGTCCTCACTTCTTTTCATTCTTTTTTGTTCATTCTGCTCTGCAGTAGTTATTTCCACTATTTTACCTTCCAGGTCACTTATCTGTTCTTCTGCCTCGGTTATTCTGCTATTGATTCCTTGTAGAGAATATGTAATTTCATTTATTGTGTTGTTCATCACTGTTTGTTTGCTCTGTACTTCTTCTAGGTCCTTGTTAAACGTTTCTTGTATTTTCTCCATTCTATTTCCAAATTTTGGATCATCTTTACAATCATTATTCTGAATTCTTCCTCAGGTAGACTGCCTATTTCCTCTTTATTTGTTAGGTCTGGTGGGTTTTTACCTTGCTCCTTTATCTGCTGTGTGTTTCTCTGTCTTATCAGTTTGCTTAATTTACTGTGTTTCGGGTCGCCTTTTCACAGGCTGCAGTTTCGTTGTTCCCTTTTTTTTGGTGTCTGCCCCCAGTGGCTAATGTTGATTAAGTGGGTTGTGTAGGCTTCCTGGTGGAGGGGACCAGTGCCTGTGTTCTGGTGGATGAGGCTGGATCTTGTCTTTCTGGTGGGCAGGTCCATGTCTGGTGGTGTGTTTTGCGGTGTCTGTGACCTTATGATTTTAGGCAGCCTCTCTGCTAATGGATTAGGTTGTGTTCCTGTCTCGCTAGTTGTTTGGCATAGGGTGTCCAGCACTGTAGCTTACTGTCATTGAGTGGAGCTGGGTTTTGGCATTGAGATGGAGATCTCTGGGAGATTTTCACTGTTTGATATTACATGGAGCTGGGAGGTCTCTTGTGGACCAGTGTCTTGAACTTGGCTCTCCCACCTCAGAGGCATAGCCCTGATGCCTGGTTGCAGCACCAAGAGCCTGTCATACACTTGGCTCAGAAGAAAAGGGAGAAAAAAAAGAAAGAAAGAAAGAAGAAGATAAAATAAAATAAAATAAAGTAAAATAAAATAAAATAAACTTATTAAAATAAAAAATAATTAAAATAATTTTTAAGTAATTAAAAAAAAAGAAAGAAAGAAGAGAGCAACCTAACCAAAAAACAAATCCACCAATGATAGCAAGTGCTAAAAAGTATACTAAAAAAAAACAAAAGCAAACAAAAAAACGGACAGACAGAACCCTAGGACAAATGGTAAAAGCAAAGCTATACAGACAAAATCACACACAGAAGCATGCACATACACACTCACAAAAAGAGAAAAAGGAGAAAAAAAAATATATATATATATATATATATATATATCTCCTCCCGAAGTCCACCTTCTCAGTTTGGGATGATTCGTTGTCTGTTCATGTATTCCACAGATGCAGGTACATCAAGTTGATTGTGGAGATTTAATCCTCTGCTCCTGTGGCTGCTGGGAGAAATTTCCCTTTCTCTTCTTTGTTCGCACACTCCTGGGGTCCAGCTTTGGATTTGGACCCGTCTCTGCATGTAGGTCGCCTGAGGGCGTCTGTTCTTCACTCAGACAGGACGGGGTTAAAGGAGCAGCTGCTTTGGGGACTCTGGCTCACTCAGGCCGTGGGGAGGGAGGGTTATGGATGCGGGGCGAGCCTGCGGCGGCAGAGGCCGGCGTGACACTGCACCAGCCTGTGGCGCGCCATGTGTTCTCCCGGGGAAGTTGTCCCTGGATCATGGGACCCTGGCAGTGGCGGGCTGCACAGGCTCCCGGGAGGGGAGGTGTGGAGAGTGACCTATGCTTGCACACAGGCTTCTTGGTGGCTGCAGCAGCAGCCTTAGCGTCTCATGACCGTCTCTGAGGTCCACACTGATAGCCGCGGCTCGTGCCCATCTCTGGAGCTCGTTTAGGCGGCACTCTGAATCGCCTCTCCTCGCGCACCCCGAAACAATGGTCTCTTGCCTCTTAGGCAGGTCCAGAGTTTTCCCTGGACTCCCTCCCGGCCGGCTGTGGTGCACTAGCCCCCTTCAGGTTGTGTTCACGCCGCCAACCCCAGTCATCTCCCTGCGCTCCGACCAAAGCCCAAGCCTCAGCTCCCAGCCCCGCCCGCCCCGGCGGGTGAGCAGACAAGCCTCTTGGGCTGGTGAGTGCCGGTCGGCACCGATCCTCTGTGCGGGAATCTCTCTGCTTTGCCCTCCACACCCCTGTTGCTGCGCTCTCCTCCGCGGCTCCAAAGCTCCCCACCTCTGCCGCCCGCAGTCTCCGCCCGCAAAGGGACTTCCTAGTGTGTGGAAACCTTTCCTCCTTCGCAGCTCCCTCCCACTGGTGCAGGTCCCGTCCCTATTCTTTTGTCTCTGTTTTTTCTTTTTTCTTTTGCCCTACTCAGGTACGTGGGGGAGTTCCTTGCCTTTTGGGAGGTCTGAGGTCTTCTGCCAGCGTTCAGTAGGTGTTCTGTCAGAGTTGTTCCACATGTAGATGTATTTCTGATGTATTTGTGGGGAGAAAGGTGATCTCCATGTCTTACTCTTCCACCATCTTGAAGCTGCGCCCCAGGGCTCTCTTCTTAAAATGTGTGCTTTTCCATAGACTCCCTGACTTCTCAGCTAATAAATCTTTGGGGATCTATTGCAGGTTTTCAGGCATGGTTCAATCTACAGGGAGGACATGCAGCGTAGGGAAGGCATAGACACACATTTTCCCACCCTTCAACCTTACCCCTAAAAGTTGTAATTGAATTAAGCAAATGTTTTTAATGAACCTACAGAATCATAGGAATTTAGTTCACTTGAATACAATACACTATACAAAGAGGAATTCAAAATCAAGGGTATCATTAAGCTTTGCTGTGAAACTAAAGAAACTTTATGCCTACAGTGCAAAATTATAGGTATTTAATATAACTTCTAAAGTTACAAATATACCATTTACCTGCTACAGAAGAAAAACACATAAAGCAGTTTGCACAGATGCACTCTCCAATCTTGTAAAATTACAAGTAAAACTTCCATACAATTCTGAGTATTTACTGGTTAGAGTTTGCCATTACTGGACAAATTCATACACAGGACTACTGTTTTGAGATCAATTATTTCTAATAATAGCAGTTTCAGTGGAAGTCTTTTAAAATAGTATGAATTATATGCTATGACTTGCCTGCTTTTGAGCATGTACAAACATCGAGAACCACAATGGAGAAGAGGCAGCCTGCTCAGGTAGAAAGTGCTTTGGAGAAGGAATGGAAGGAGGAGAAGCAGGACTGGGAGTGGAGACAGGGCTACTGTCGCTTGGGTAGGTTGTTGAACCCCTCTGAGTGTTAATTTCCTTATCTGACAAATGGTGGTAATGATATCTACCCAGCCTAGGTGACAGGATTGCTGTGATGACCAAATATGTCATGAAAGCACATGGAATTACACCTATCAGGTATTAATAAACACTGAGCTAGAGTGGGACACTACTCTGAACCTTGGTTTTTTCATCAATACACTGTGGGGATGAAACAAAGGTTTTTCAAAATTGTTTTTGCAGTAGACTCAGTTTTCAACCCTAATCTCATATAGAACTTTGAAATACAGAACCTATGGAACACTAGTCCCAAACCTGCAAAATCTGTCACTGAAATTATGGTTCTTTCAGTAAAAATCATCACCTGCATGCCTGTCCCTGTCCCAGTAGTCTCTCATTACCTTAAAACATAAAACTACCTACTGCTGCTTTTCTTTAAATATATATATATATAATGTATGTATATAATGGCTTGTTAAGCTCTAAATTAATTTTCTTACTTTTTTCTCAAAAGCAGAAAAGTGGATCCTCAAGGTGTATAATAAAACAAAATGATTTTTAGAGAGTTTTATTTTTAACTACTATTCATTTATTTATTAAATGTCTACATCAAGAAAATGGTCTATGTACCTTTGGTTGATTAATGACTCATGCTAAGAGGAGGATCCTTCATCAAAGTCATATGACAAATGAAGAGCATAATGAGAAACAGAAATATTTTCTGACTTCTAACAATGTTCCATTCATCAGATCAGACTCACTCTTTTATGAAGCATGAAAGAAAGCATGACAAATGTGGAATCCTTTCTAAAGTAGCCTTCTGTACTTCCAAAATGACTTTACCATAAACATTGAAATATTTCCTCCTTTTACAGAACCAAGCAAGCACTATTTTCATGACAACCATGACTGGTGTGTATGTGTATATAACAGTATAAAGTATCCATGCCTTTCTTACTAATACTCTACTTTTTACACATTTGACTTTCTCCTATTAATTTTATTAAGAGTCATGTCCCTCTGCTCCAGAGAGAACAGGCTATCATTTGTGATGTGACTGGACAAGTCTTTTCTTTAAGAACTGTAGCTAAATATTTTCCATGAAATGTTTTGACTCCGTAACATAGAGTATCATACCCATATATTTTCCCGCAAGCTAATTATAATGAAATCCTCAATATCACTTTTTAAAAATAGAAATAGGGGTTCAGTCTTTTCATGGTTATAAAAAAATGCCTGTTAAGTGCATGAAACTACAAATAAAATGTATTAAAAAAACAGTAAGAAAATAAAATTATCCATAATCCTCTACTTAGAAATACCTTGATAAATACCTTTTCATATTTTAATGCACATATAACTGTGTGTATTATTGAAACAGGACCTATTTTTCACATAATCAATATAGCATGAGTTTATTTTATGACAATAAATATAAGCATCTTATCTTAACGGTTCTTTAGTAACCCACTGTGTGGACATACCAGCATATATTTTTACCAATTTTATATTAATAGAAGTTACAACATTTCCAAGGATTTACTATTATAAAAAGTTCAGTGATTAATATCCTTGCACTCTTGAATAGATATATTCAAAATATATAAACAGGTCCAAGCATCAATCAAACAATTAAAACTGATGCCAGCTTCAGAAAAGAAAAAGTATAGCTTTATATGTGCAACTAACTGGAACTACATTAGCCTGGTTTATACTTTGCACATTTACTTTGTACAGAGAATTTCCATAATTGAATAGTATAGTCCATTGATTCCAGGGCATACTTTAAGAAATTTTATAAAAAATTTTTAACACCTTTGAAATTAGAATGCATTTTATAATAAGTGGTATGTCATTATTTAAGTGGCAGCATTCCTTATTTCTTAGTAATACACTAAATAATGGTACCTTATAATCAATGGTATTTAAGATTGGATGTGCTATTACATATTAAACATAATAGAGGAGTTCAGTAGTTTAAAAGTGATTATGCAACATTTTATAAAGGATCCTTTTGTAAAAAATATTATTTCTCTAATCTAGACTTTTTAAATCAATGGATTGTAATATTTTAGGAGTTATCAGCTCCTTTTTTTTTTTTGGCCACAAGGCTTGTGGGATCTCAGTTCCCTGACCAGGGATTGAACCGGGCCGCGGCAGGGAAAGCATCGAATCCTAACCACTAGGTCACCAGGGAACTCCCAGGAATTATCAGCTCTTTTACAAAGTAATTGATAGCTATGAACCATCGCCCCAAGATTGTGCACACACACAAAATTCCCACACAATTTCACTAAATTCATACAATAAAAGAGTTCTTTCCTGAACCCCTGTAAGAGTGGTTCAGCATTAGCTCTAAAGATTTTAAGACTACAGATGCGCAGAAATTGCACCCTTAATGATTTGCAAGGGATTCTAACACATAATCGGGACTAAAATTGCCTTCTAGCTGGACCAAACTCTGGTTTGAGGTTGCTTCTGTAACATGCAGTTTCCTGGACCCCACATTAGACACGATGAATTCAAATCTGTGGTGAGTTGTGGCATCTGTACTAATAACTTTTTAAAGCTCTCTCTCATTGCTACTCAAATTGTGGTCCACAGACAAGCAGCATCAATACCATGTGGGAGCTTATTATAAATGCAGAACCTCAGCCAATCCCAGAACTTCTGAATCAAAATCTGCATTTTAGTAAGATCCCAGATTCATATGCACATTAAAGTTTGAGAAGCAAGAGTCTAGGAGATTCTAAAGTGCAGCCAGTGTTGAGGATGACTACAAGTAAGCAACACATCTTCCCATTCTACAACTTAATAACAAATTATTGTTTCTAAGTTTTTTCCTCTTTAAAAACAAATAGTTTGCACTTAAAGAGAACAAGAAAGATTCACCTGGCTCTCTAAGATAGAATTTGCCATGAAGAGATAAAGGGAGAAAGAGGAAGTCCTGTAAGGGGGAAACATCTCTCACATCTTAAAATTCTCTTAGAATATTAAAAGGAGATTTTGATGTTGGAAACAACTAATTTATTAAATTTACTAGGATACTCATTTAATTAACCTAATCAGGAGATATTTCTAAATATTCTTGAAGTATCAATAGATTTACAGTCTGGATCACTTATCCTTGCTGAGTTATAAGGTCTCAGTCATCTTTCTCTTTTTCCACCAATTACTATGAATTAAAGATATATAGTGTATTATATTGTGCTTTCTTACATCAAAAATACCACAAAATGTTCTCAGGCTTTAGAAAAAGTGCAGCTGAACAATACTATAAGAAGAGAGAGATAAGAGCAGCAGGCATAATTGAGGGATTTTTGTGTGTGTATGTGTTGTTTGTTTTCTTCATACTCTCAAGAGCATTATCCCGCACTAATGATTTCTCATTTTATTTTTAAATTTCGGGGGGTTTTTTGTTCTTAATCATGGAAAAGCCAACTAAATTTACAAGATTACTTTACTAAGCACCAGCATTTTAGAAAAGTTTTACTTTGTTCTATGTCTGGGAAGATAAACTGATCTACAATCTTTTGCACAATCTGTAACTCTCCAGACCTGTAAGAAAGCCACAGAAACAGGCACAATTATGCACATCAACACCATAGCAAAACCATGTGAGCTACAAGGTGGAAATAACAGGCTTGGGCCAGTGCCGTTGGAATGCACTTGTGACAGAAACATTCAGAACTGACCCTCCAATTGAAGTCCCATGAACAGCAAACAGTATTTAGCCTGTGTGTTTTGTAGCACATTTTCTCAGCAACAAGTGCTAAAAAGAAACGGCTCCTTATCATCTTTATTGTATTCCTTCTCCTTCAGGGTTTTAATAAAGGGTTAACTATTAACTCAATGGATAATTAATAGAATTAACCTATTAACTGTCAAACTGGCCACAGCTATTTTACTAAGCTTCTCCAGGTAACCCACAGACCAGTCTCCTGTTTACTATGCAAGAATGCCAATTCTGCTGTTTCTGCCATCATTGTGAGTCGTGAATAAAAACCAGTGTTACCAAACAGTGTGTAGTTGACCCATTTGTGACAATGGAATTGGGGCCTAACCAACAGATGGGGGAATGCTAGGTAGTCTCATGATTATTTTGTTTTGATAAAGCAATCTGTGACTTGTACAATCTCTTTCATGAACAGCCTGGTTCTTTATTCTTGGCTGGCAGCTCTATCAGTTCCCCTGCCTGGAATGCTTTTTCATTGATTCTGAACAAGTGGTTCCTGTGGCCCTTCAGGGCTTCCCTGACCGCCTCCTCCAAAGCAGCCCCAGCTCCCTCCATATCATAGGACTCTGCCTTATAGCCTTCAAAGCACTCATCACTATCTGATATATACATATATTTTAACTTTTTTGTGTGTGTGTGGTATGTGGGCCTCTCACTATTGTGGCCTCTCCCGTTGCGGAGCACAGGCTCCGAACGCGCAGGCTCAGCGGCCATGGCTCACGGGCCCAGCCGCTCCGTGGCATGTGGGATCTTCCCGAACCGGGGCACGAACCCGTGTCCCCTGCATCGGCAGGTGGACTCTCAACCACTGCGCCACCAGGGAAGCCCTATTTTAACTTTTGAATACTGTCTAGCTTTCCCCATCAGAGTGTTTGCTCTAAAAGGGCAGTGGCTTGTCTGTCTAATGACCAACTATATCCCCAGAACCAGAAGAGAGCTTGGCCCATCAAAGTCTTTCAATGAATAGTCACTGAATAAAAGAATGAGCCATGATAGCCAAATGAATCAACTGTTAGGAATATCTAATAATCTGATGTGTCAAAATCAATATTAATCTGCAATGAGAAAGCTGTGGTCAGTTAGAATAATTTGCTTAAAATGAAAACCTGGGCATTTATAAAATCTGCCACGTTAGATCTATTTAGGTTAGAACAGGTTTATTTAACTTGAATTGCTCCTTTTCATTTGTTCCTCACAGAAAGAAGGAATTGCCTTGGCCCCAACCATTAAAACTTGACCCTGTGGTTCTTATGGCTTAGGCCAAACCAGGGAGGAATATACTTATTTTAAAATGCTGGAGATGTTCCTATTCTTGCAAAGCACTTCCAAACAAATGGGTTTTCAACTGAAATTTTAAAAGAATTGTCATATTTTGGGTGCTTACTTTATTGCTTGTAACCCTCTACAAATGCATCTATTTCCAAATTTAAGTGATATTTATTTGATTCTCAAACAAATTTATTCACTGCACAACCTTTCAATCTAGGAGGTTTACAACTGTCAACTCTCAGGAATTTCTGTGGTAGCATTTTATGCTAGGTAAGTTTTGAAATGTAGCCTCCGCAGGGAGAAATGAACTTTGCCAAGACAGAATTCTGAATCAATTACCTTTCCTGCTGGGCCGAGGCACCAGAAACTCTTATTTAATACTTGGTGTGGTTCATATGATCCAGGTATCCACAAATATCAGCACCTGAAGCTGTACTATACCTGGATTACTTGCAAATGACACTCACATAAAATCTGTTGCAAGATGCTGAATCCACACTCTAAAGTTTTCTCTACCTATACTTTCCAAACTCTAAGGAATATGCAATAGGTTCTGATGAATTTACAATTGCTCCTCACATAAGATTTAATGATGACGTACAGTCCGTTTGGAAAGGCAGTCTATGTCATGATTAAGAATGCTGACTCTGGAGTCAGACAACTGGGTCTGACCCAGTCCTGCCAATGGTCTGCTGTGGGACCTTAAGAAAGATGCTTGGTCTTTCTGAACATCAGCTTTCCAAAAGAGGGAAATAATAGTACCTACCTTGAAGTGTTGTGAGAAATTAAATGTACCAAGGCATATAAACTGCTCAGCACAATACTGAATGCAAATTCAGAAAGACAGAAATGTTAGCAGTTTTGTGGCCACTATTTCCCCAATTTGTAGTGTATCTTTTAATCATATTGATTATATTAGTAATATACTGTACTATACATGTACTTCACAATTTCTCAGTTGCAGATGGCTTCCAGCTAACTATTAGTACCAGCTGAGGGTGATGTCATTTGGGTCTTTTCATTGTGTACTACACTTTCTTAATCTTGTCTCACTCTGATGCATTGTTTCAGCATCTTCGTGTTTTTTCTTTCCATTTTATTCCTTGATTGTGCACTTTCTGAATCATTAGATAGTATTGGCTGATTACTGTGGAAGGCTCTGAATGCTGCCTAAATGATCTCTGTCCAACAGTCACACTCAATATCTCCCTGTGATCAGTCTGTCTTCTCACAGTGGACAGGTCCCTCTCCTCCAGCCACTGCATTCTCTCTGTGGCAGGAACCTGGCTTTCCGTATGTTTTCCATATGGAAAGGGGGTTTGGGATTAACATACACACACTACTATATATAAGATAGAAAACCAACAAGGACCTACTGTATAGTATACTACTCAGTATTCTGTGATAACCTATATGAGAAAAGAATCTGAAAAAGAATGAATATATGTACATGTATAACTGAATCACTTTGCTGTACGCCTGAAATTAACATTGTAAATCAACTACACTCCAATAAAATTTTTTTTAAAAGTCAGTGAATGGAGAAAAATATACCATGCTAACATTAATTGAAAGAAAAGAGAAGAAAGGAAGGGGGTTTGGTAGAATAAGCCTTCTTTTGGTAGAAAGAGATGTTTCCTTGTTGAAGTTAGAGCTGAAAACAGATTCTTCCTGCCTCCACTGCTCACAAAAGTGAATGTCATGACATTTCCTGTATGACTTATTTAAGTATCTATCTACCTGCCTCCAATAACTTAGGATATTACCACCGAATTTCTACTTGTTAATGTCATCTGATCATAGATTTGCTAACAAATAAGCATAAGCTCCTTAGTAGGAGCTCATTCTCCAACTACTTACTAGTGATATATATATGCCAAGAAGCAGGAATTTTGTTTTTAATTTTCAGGAGTTTGTTAAAAAAAAAAGAGTTGTCAGTTTTATAGTATAAATTGATATTAGCTGAGAAAATATTAACAAGACTAATTTAAGTATGTTAATCAGTTACCATTTCTATTAGGATTCATTTAATAATAATAACTGGTACAAGTTAATGCCAGTCATTGGTACTCAGTATTGACCTCTCAGTACTGTATTTGCCTTGATGACATTCCTCTAAAGTAATGCCTATATTTTACTGATTACAAAAGTAATACATATTTGTTGTATATTTTTTAACATACAAAGATGTACAGATAAGAAAATTTAAATAACCTGGTCTTCCTCTTTGCTTTCTCTCAGACCATGCTCCGATCTGGCCATTGTCAATACTTCTAATTATAAGGCTGAATTTTCAAGCCATACATTTGGAAGCAGACATTTTCTTTCTTTTCTTGATCACTGAAACTATTTTCTGTTTCAGGCCTTTTTGGTGGTAAAAACATCATTTGCCAATACACGTAGTTCACTCTAATTTTTCCCAAAGTAAAATAAGAATTTCCCTACCTACCTTCGTTTTTTTTTCAGGATTATAGTTTCATTTCAGAGGCTTATGTAGGAACGAGGCATCTGGAAGGATGTGAATGTGGTGGGTATCTGGTCCTTAGTCACCATGCCCCAGGCCAAGTCTGAATGATGTTATTGCTGATGTCACCATGGCACCATGCTCAGGGCCACCACAGAAAACTCTGCCAGGAACCAACCCTAAACTGCCCCCATCCAAAAGAACCATACTATTTAGAATATTATTTTTTCCCTAAAAGACTATCTTAGCTTGAATTACCAGGCCTGAAGAAGGATGAGGGTGCGGACTGGGATAAAGTGAAGTGAGCCAAATTTCCATCCCAAGAAGTACAAGTGAAGATTGAGACAGGGAAGGATAAAAAGCCAATATAAAGGGTTGTTACTGAGATCAGTGCTATTAACAGTGGTTTTAAAGAGAGAGAAAAACAGCCTCTGACAGGATTGGCCTAGAACTATCAGCTAGACTGATACCTGGCTTGGCACTCACAGCTAGGTCTTGCTGTTCTCCTCCTAGACACAAAAAATTTCACAGAGCATCAACATCAGAAAAGGCTACTCTGCAATTATAATAGATTAGGACAAAAAAAACTACTTCATAATTATATCTGAAAACAGACAAAACACGAACATTGTCCAAGCCATAAAAATCACAAAGCATCTCTCTAACCTCGCTAATATAAGTGACTGCAACTTCTTTACCAGTTATTGATATAGCCTCATTTTATTCCTCCCACCTTATAGAGAAGATTTAAGATACCTAATCATAGAATTTTCCTCACTTCCTGACAGCACTGGATGCAGAGCCAAGCTCCTGTCTTGAACTCTCCTCAAAATACCTAACACAACTAAAAATTCTCTAAGTCCTTCCTAATTGCCTCTTACAGAGCTGTCTCACAGTTCCCCGTGTGGTATATTCTCTCTGTCTGCAACAAGTATGAAACCCAACTTGTTCAACTACAGATGTGTTCCTGGTGGTCTTTGGCTGTAGGGTATCGACATGCTGTGCTGCTGAGACCGCCTGATGAGTTTACAGAATGCCTCCCAGACTTTGCCCATGAAAGAAGGAGGCAAAAGTAGCGTGCATGGACTCCAGCCAAGCCAGTTCCTGCCAGCTTCCTTGGTCATGGAGGAGCCATGAGGCAGAAAGTGAAAAGCCAAATTTCAATCCCAGCTACCTCTTGAGTCAGAGGTATGAGTCTCCTCTACAGTTCTCTTCTCAGCTCTTACCATAGCATTCTGATCTTCTACAGACACTTTAAATAACATGTGATTCCCTTGGACACAAGAGCCAAGTGGTTGGGCTGCTTACACTGCAGCCTGGGCAGGTTGGAGAGCCTTCTCTTGCTCTGGGCATTACTCAAAGCTGGCAGCTTTTTAGGTCATCCAGTTAATAAATTAGGCAGTACTTCAATATGTAGAATAAACTGCTCCCAAAATTTAAACAGTCCTATGTACTCCAACACACCAAGCGTACAAGCAAATTTTCTTGTCCTGTCGGCATATCATCAATGGAACAAATGAGTATGATGTCGTAAAAAATGGTCAATGCCCAGGAACTAATTGACTCAGGTAGTGAAAAACTAATTCTTTGGGTATCTTCTGTATTTTGACATAGAAAAAAGAGAATATTTGTGAGATCCTGAAATGGAGACCATAAATGGAACCGTTGCTGTAGAGTGACTACTTGATTAATCCAACATCATTCTTCAAAATTGTCATCTTTGATTCTGGCCAAACTACAGAGTTAAATGGACATATGAAAAGAATCTCTATTCTTATATCTTTCATGATGGCACCAGTTTCTGTGATTATTAATTACTTTCTGTTTTGAGAAGGATAAACAACAAATTTTGTGTAAGAAGTACACTAAAAATGAAAAACATCCTTGAAAAAAATGATATACATAAATGGATAAGATATACACGTTTATGACTCCCCAAATTTAAATTGTTTAAATTTCAATCCTACCCAAATTGGTCTATAGATTCAGTACAATTTCAATCGATATTCTAACTGGCTTTTTTGGTATAAATTTTCAAGCTGATTCTAAAATTTATGAAGAAATGCAAGAAATATGGAGAATGCCAGAAAAAAAATGGAGGACTTACACTAGCTGATCTCAAGACTTACTATTATAAAGCTACAGTAATCAAGCAAGTGTGATATAAAATATCACAAGAATGGATACATAGCTCAATGGAACCAAACTGAGAATCCAGAAATAACATCCATATACACAGTCAATTGATTTTGAACGAAAATGTCAAGAGTATTCAATAGGGTCAAAAGATATGCTAGAACAATTGGATATTCATATGGGAAAAAAACGGAGTTTAATCCTTGCACCTTTTACAGAATTAACTCAAAATGGATCACAGATATTACCATAAATGTGAAAACTATAAGACTTTTTAAATGGCTAAAATTTTTAAAAAGTGGCAATAGCAAGTGTATCTTACAATTTGGTAGTCTCCTAAAAAGTTAATAGCATAATGAAATAGCAACTATAAGTATACTCTCTAAAAAAATAGTAAAATACACTGAATTCCCCACATTACATTAGAGGTAGCAAATTCTTTTTTTTTTCTTTTTTCATTCTTGAAATTGAGAGGTAGAGAAATAGAAAAAAGATTCAAATGTATTTTTGAGTATGAAAGAGATCACTACTAGAATTAGACATAGAGCTACAGATGCCTTCCAATTCCATAGACAATACAAAAGCAAAAAAATGTGGTCCACTTAGCAACAGCAACACACATGCATGTACATAAACCAAGTGATATTCCCTAAAACTCAGAATACAAAAGTACTGGCATAGAAAATGGAGCTTCAGAAACTATAAAACAAAATGACAGGAGGAAAACTCAATATATTTATTGCAACAATAAATTCAAATTGCCTGAAATTCAACTCAAAAAAAGGCAAACACTCTAGAATAATTTATAAAGCAGCATTCAAACTATCCTCCTTGGAAAATGTATGCCTAAACAAATCTATTGGAAATATTACCACTGAAAAGATGAGAAGCAGCTAATTTTGGCAAAAATAAAGTAAAATAAGTAAAAATGGCAATATTGATTTCAGATAAAGTAAACTTCATGGTAAAACACATTAGATTAAAGGAAGAATGTCAACATTTATAAAGAGTTATAATCAATAAGAAAAATAGAACATTTATGAATCTTCAGCCTGAAGAATTTTCTTAAAACATTTCTTGTTAGGTCTACTGGTGACAGATTTTCTCAGCTGTGTGTGTGTGTGTGTGTGTGTGTGTGTGTGTGTGTGTATTTGAAAAGTCTTCATCTGCCCTAGTTTTGAAACATATTCTCATTTCACCGCCAAAGGCCCAAGTTCAAACCCTGGTCAGGGAACTAAGATCCCACATGCTGCATGGCACAGCCAAAAAAAGAAAGAAATCAGACAATCCTTGGTTTGCATTACTGATTACTGATACATTTACTTCCTATGCCGAGAATGATGCTTGGCATATAGTTAGTTTGCATGATTTCTGTTAAGAAATCTGTGATAATTCTTCTCTTTGTCACTCTACATAATGAGTCCTTTTTCCTCTGGTTACTTTTTTAAATTTCTGTTTATAATCAAATTTGGAAACATATTTGGCCCTTTCTGTTGTATATTTTTCTGCTACCCCACCCACCTTCATCTAGGACTCTAATTACACATATGTTGTACTGCTTGATGTTGCCTCAGTCTTTTTTTTCTCTGTGTACTTCATTTTGGACAGTTTCTATGTCCAAAAGTTAGCTGATCTTTTCTTCTACACTGCTTAATCAGCTGTTGACCCGATAAAATATTTTCCATTTCAGATATTGTATTTTCCAGCTTTAGAAGTTCCATTTGGGTTATTTCTCTCTTATCATGCTCATGTTTTCCTCTACCTACTTAAACATATGGAGCACATTTATAATTACTGTTTTAACATCCTTGTATGTTAGTTTCATCATCTTTTAAAATTCTGGGTCTATTTTCCCAAACTGTTTCGATTTTCATCTGATTATAATCACATTTTTTGCTTCTTTGATGCCTGGTTATTTTATGTTTGATGCCATCCATTGTGAATTTTATGTGGTTCTTTGCTAGGTTTTGTTATATTCCTTTAAAAAACATTGGATTTTGTTCTGGCATGCAGTTAAGTTCCTTGGAATCAAGTAAATCATTTTGAAGCTTTAATTTTAAGCTTCATTTTAAGTTTTAATGGGTGTGTCAAGAGCAGCCTTTAGCATAAAGCCAATTTATTCCCACAACTAAGGTGAAACTCTTCTGAGTATTCTACCCACTGCCCTTTGTATGACAAATTATCTCCACTTGGATAGTGGAAGCATGAACTATTACAAGCCAGTTTGAGCTCTGGGAATTGTTCTGCCTACTCTCTTTGTGATGTGTTCCCACCCCTCCATTCCCATCTCAGGTAGTTTCTTCCCATGCATTAAGAGGATCAGTATTCAACCAAAGACTTATGGGAGGTCTGTGCAGATCTCCAGAGCTCTTTCCCTGTTCTCCCTTCTCACTGGTACACTGTCCTGCAAATTCTAGCTGACTTGGCCTTTGTGGACTCAAACCTCTTTCTCCTCAACTTAGCAAGCCCCGTGGTCTCTGATTGCACCCTCCCTAAGTAAGCTAAGCAGTAAACTGACACAATTGTAGATCTCACTTTGTTTCTTTTCTTTGAGGAATCACAATCTTGTGTTATCTTTTATTCTATGTCTTTATAAATATATTGCCTAGTTTTCTATTTATTCAATTGGGAAGTCCTTTTTACTACAAGAGAACATGTTATACTTGGTAAATCATCTCTTCAAACATCCCAGCATCTACAAAAACATTCATGGGTGTGTTCAATTTAATTTTAGTTGTTCAAGGGAATGAGGATATTTTACAGTATTGCTTTTCTCTTCAGTCATATGACATTTTTCCAAACTCTGAATGCCTACTTATTAGGGAAAATTCTTTTTGAATCAGTAATAACAACTAATTCAAAGAGATTGAAAATAAAAAATCTTGCTCTGATTATCTCTTGTACTCATAGAAGGAGAAAGAGATTTCTAGGAAGTCACTTTTGTTCCATCTTCCTCATGGAATCAACTAACTGTTTCATGATGACAAACTGAAAGTTAGTAACATAATATTGTTATGTCCTGTCTGGTTTCCAGTGCTCCTTTCATATTAAAATTGCTTCCTAAAAGCATTGCATAATTTCTGCCTCTTTTAACTAGACTGGCAATTTCACACTTATGAATTACCCAAATGTAGACCCCAGAGACTCTTAAGTGCCTACATGTTCCTAAAGAGTCATTAAACTCACCAGCATTTGTTCATAGTAACTCCCTCTTGCCAAGCTCTTGATGAGTAATTCACCCTGCTGATCCATCTCTATATTGTTCAAAGATAAAAATTACTTTGAGAGGTGCTCAGCCTTCTAAGTCTGTTCACCAAAATAGTGCCACGACTGATGTCGTAGTAGTAAGCAATGTGGGATGGCACTTACCCTCATGACCGTGCTGTTGCTTTTTAGTATGGTTTTAAATGTGCCATAGCATTTCACTTTTCCCACAAAAGTCCCACATGCACAAGGTGGCCAATAATGTTTGTTCCTCTCCAGTGGGAACCAGTAGAAAAATAAAAACAAAAGGAATCTTGCCTCTCAAAAATAAAAAGTAAATGTGAACATGTGAACACAGAAAGATCCTAGGAATTAAAAAAAGCCCAGCATAATGAAAATCCTAAATCACAGAATTTTTTAAAAAGTAATTGAGTACTGTAACCCTAATCGGTTTGTACAAACATCATTTGAGTGTGCTTCAGTAAATGACTGAATTATTAACAAATTTGCCATCAATAAAATAGCTTGTTTTAAAAGATGAGTTAAATACAACCACCATCACTCTCAAACTCACAAGCTTGCCTGCAATGTTGTGTAATTATTACACTGATTATAAAATTATTTCTTCCAAGTGAGTACCAATGTAAACTTTGACTGAAGTGAGATATCCTAAATTATGAAGTAGTGGTAATCTTACTATGAGTTTTAAAATCTTTGAAAATGTTACTTTATATTTATTTTATTTATTTATTTTTTTTGCGGTACGCAGGCCTCTCACTGTTGTGGCCTCTCCCGTTGTGGAGCACAGGCTCCGGACGTGCAGGCTCAGCGACCATGGCTCACGAGCCCAGCCACTCCGCGGCACGTGGGATCTTCTCGGACCGGGGCATGAACCCGTGTTTCCTGCATCGGCAGGCGGACTCTCAACCACTGCACCACAAGGGAAGCCCCCGAAGATGTTGCTTTTTAAATATACAAGAAGGAAGTTACATAAAAAGACAAGCTATTAATCCATCTTCCTAATAACAACAGAGAAATTATGTTGGAGTTCAATTTCCAGACTTATCCTTGATAACTTGAACGCACTTGAAATAATTTAAATGGCTGTGAAATACTAATTTATTTGCGAGCGTTGTATAAAGCAGAAGCCCTCTGTCTCATCTGCATAGGTGAATCCAGTAGAGGGCTCAAAGGGCAAGCATGCTTGCACTGTTGGGCCATTTTTATCAACCTACTTCAAAGTGACTGGATTTTGAAATCAGATAGTCTTGGGAATTCCCTGGCAGTCCAGTGGTTAGGGCTCCACACTTTCACTACCAAAGGTCCGGGTTCAATCCCTGGTTGGGGAACTAAGATCCCACAAGCTGCATGGCACGGCCAAAAAAAAAAAAAAAAGAAAAAGAGAGAAATCAGACAATCCTTGGTTTGCATTACTGATTACAGATACATTTACTTCCTATGCCAAGAATGATGCTTGGCACATAGTTAGGGATCGGTAAATATATGTAAAATGAGTAAAGGAATGAACTGGGCAATTAACATACCATCTCTTTCCCATAAAATGGAGGCAATATTAAGTTATTCTCAAGGTAAATATAGTAGGTTATAAATATTAGAAAAAATTCCTGAAAAGACTTCAATACAATGCCTGACACTATTAGTACTCAAAAAATGGTTTTTAAAACACACTTACTCTTGAACAAATATCTAACTAGCACTTACTATCATCCCATAATTACCTTTCTCTTTTCTCACCACTCTCGTTACCAAGTCCCCTCATTCTAAGAAGACAGACTTGCTTCAAACTTCAAATAGAAAATAGGGGTCATTATGGAATGCTCTCACCATCTGCATCCGAAACGATAAACGTTAAGTACAGGTGCATCCATCCTTTGACTCTTCCCTCCAGTCTCAAGAGAAATGTCTCTCCTTTCTCCTGACCATTCCTCCAGTGCATTCCCATTTCCTCCTATCTTCTCAAGGGTCTTATTCTGTCAATCCCTTACCTCCTTCCTCTTTTCCATGTCTTCAACACTTCACTTCCACTCTATGTTCTTTCAAATGGACTCTCGCCTGTGAAATAAGAAACAACTGTTCCTTGACACGACTTTCCTCTTTGGTCGCTCTCTTCTCTCTTGTCTCCAGTATAGCTACACTTCTTGAAAGATCCACTTCTCCATGCATGTTCTGGAAGCAATTCTTCAATGGTTCCCATGGGCCTCTCTTCCTGAAAGGAATCTTAGAAGAGACAGATCTGTGGGATGAACCCCAGTTCCTGTCCTTGGCCTCAGAGGTGCTATGGGCACCCATCTCTCCCTTCTTTATTCTCCATTCAAGATTCCATTCATCTTCAGCTGTCACCTCAGAAAGCGTTGAGGCTAATCTGGTAAATTGACCCAACTTTTCATTCTAGAGGATCCTGAGCTCTTTCTAATTATAGCATCCTCAGTTTATGGTTGCTGAACATGTCCATTCAGAGTTACAGTTGGGTAATGGATTGCCCAGAGGATCTCCTTGTTCCATATGTGTCCCTCTCTGCTCCTACTGTGGAAGAGCAGCCCTACCTTCTCCTGCTGATTGCCCCTGCCAAGGTGGTGACTCCTCTGCTTACTGTCTGCTCCCTGGATACAGAGACTTCAAAGTATTCTGACAGTAGCCAAAGTTTATAATTCAGTGGGAACTTTACTGGTCTACCCTCTTTGGGAACTCAGACTTTGCAGTGATTAATTTTATGTCAACTTGACTGGGCTATAGGGTGTCCAGATATTTGGTTAAACATTAATCTGTGTGTATCTGTGAGTGTTTTTGGATGAGATGAACATTTGAATTGGAAGACTGAGTAAAGCAGACTGCCCTTCCCCAGTGTGGGTGAGCCTCATCCAATCCATTAAGGCCTGAATAGAACAAAAAGGCAGAGTATAGGAGAATCTGCTCTCTCTGCCTGACTGTCTTCAAGCTGGGACATCAGTCTTCTTCTGTCTTCAGATTTGAATGCAGATTGGAACTTACTCCATCGGCTCTCCTGGTTTCAGGCCTTCAGACTTAGACTGAAACTACCATTGCTCACCTGGGTCTCCAGCTTGACAACTACAGGTTGGCAAATATATATATATATTTGTTTCTGTTTCTCTGGAGAACAACACCAATACAAGTTTACAACCCTGAAGACCCCAAGGTTGCGGAATGGAAAGCACAAAGGCCCCAGTGGATCACTAGGAGAGGGGCTATACCTGGTTCGACCTTTGGTACCCAGGACCATGTATTCTCCCTATTAGGGTCACAGCGCCATAAGGAGGTCTCTGAATTAATGCATATACTACATCAAGAAGGATGGCACCCCATTCTCACAGAGTATTTTCAAACTGGCACTACAACTGTACCTTAAGAAGGCCATTCCAACACTCTATGCTTCTAGATGGTGCAGGAAGTGATATAATCAGTGGATCCCATGGTCATAGTCTCACCTCCACAATTCCATCACTGTGAAATGGGTCCCCTAACTGATGCTATGCTGTATAAGATGCCATGCCCATAGATCAAATGTTCTATAAGCCCCTGGAAAGCAGTGTTGGCTGAGCCTCTGTAGACAGGAAAAACAAACTGACACTCATAATAGGCATCTATCTGGCCTCTCTAGGAGGCAAGAGGCCCAAAACTGTTGACTCGCCACCAAGTGGCTATTTGGTCTCCTAGAGAAATAATGCCATATCAAGGGCTCAACATTGGTCTTGATTGCTGACAAATTTGGTGTTCAGAGGCAGCAGTCGATAGATCAGCCTTGGTAAATGGAGTCCCTGCTGTGAGGCCTATCTCTGCCACCATGGCCACTCTGTTCATGTCCCCATCCTGTCAGACCCAGGGTAACTAATCATGAAGACTGACTAAAGTCAAGTGGCCAAGTCATTTTGTCTTCTTTTTGATTTAGGATCTCTTCTGTGGTGTGTGCTTTCTGGCAGACATTTACCTCTGATAAATATCTTCACTCTTTGCCACTTCCCTTAGCTTTTGTATTCTTTCCTCTACTGTCTGTTATTTCCACTTCACTCAAGACAATTGCTTTCTTCAGGTTTCTAAGAACCACCCGAGCAGCAAGTTTGTTCCATTGCCTGGGGTCCTTGCCAGAGTGTTAAATTCTATGTCCCGAGAAAGTACCCCCAAGTCAATAAAATTTTGTTTAGACAGTCTTACTTCTGGGACCCTTGATCAACCCATCCAACTCCCAACACAAGTGCACTCCCCTGGCTCCTGCCACTACATGCTAACTAATTCTGGCCACTCCTTTGCTGTGCTATTTCTTTCCTCTCTTATCAGGCTCACCACATTCCTAATGCAGGTGTGTTAGGATTTAACCTTAGTTACCAGCTTGACAACCAGGAGAAAGGGTAGGGGCATTCCTAAAAGGGACACTTGTTGCCTTGTTGAGGAGAGGTTTTCGTAGCATCTTCCAACAAGGAGAAGTAATAGTCCTTGCTAGGGAGAAAGGGGGCAGCATCTATAATTTCTGAGGCTTTATGGGATCTGTAGAGTCAAAAGTCCCTGGGGACATTCTCCCAGATGTCTCCATCCCATGTGTCAGGGTCTTAGGACCTGCTTTGGCCTAGCATTTTGCCAGACACATTTGTCTGAGGCTCTGTAACTTTAACTACAAAGCCTTATGTCTACACATCCGTTGGGTATATTCCTCCACTGTAGAAGACAAGGACTTATTTGTAACCTGTGAAAAAGTCCCTCTGATGTTCACAGTTATCTCTTAACTATGTGCTAATCACCCCTCAGTTTCTCATTACCCCTTGTAGGACATCAATACAATTTTGCAATAATCAGCCCTCTGGCTGTCTGGTTTCCCAAATCACAAGTGAAATCTTAACTGTGCCTCCAACTGTACCAGGCCTCACATCCCTCTCAGGATGAGGTCTTCCTCACCTGGCAAAGAGCAAGCCCGTCTCCAGATCCCATCTTTAGTGCCTGTTTTCTCAGACCCCTCCCAGCACCCCTGTGCCAATTTACCACCTCTAGGAAGCAGGTGTCAAGATGAGATTAGACATGCAAGATATTTATTGGGAGAAATGTCTGTGATGCATAAAGGGGGATGGAGCAGGATTAGGCATGGAGACCTTCAGACTGGGATGCTGATTTGACACCTGTGAAGGGTGAAAGGGAAGGAAGGATTTGGTAAGAAATCCCCAAACAACAGCACAGTCGTGAGAAAGCTTCAGCTAAGCCAGTGGGGATGGGAGTCCCCAGGCAAAGACTGCTCATTGCTATTAGGGCAGAAAGGGGCCCTAATACCCCTGCCATGCTCGGTCATTGGCTGGGAGCAGGTCAGGGAAAGAGTAGCCTAATCGTTCATGGAAGCAGTAACTAAAGGTGCTCCCCATGCGCGCCCTGTAGCTGGCCCTCTCAAAAGAGATCTGAGCAGTGCCTGTCTGTGGCCACTGCACTTGGTGTGTTTGAACATACTGAGTGGTGAGAGGAGATCTGCAGTCCTGTTGTGGAGCTTGGGAATAAATGAATGACGAATGCATAGAAAACTAAATTGACAAAAGTCAATTAATAGGGAAAATGAAAAGTTGTACAAGAAAGAAATATAATTCCCTATGGTTCAGTGGTGAATTGTATTTGACTAATCATAATAGGCATGGAATTTGACCAGGAAAAATGTACCAAATGATTTAATCAAAAACTATTACTGGGGGGCTTCCCTGGTGGCACAGTGGTTGAGAGTCCGCCTGCCGATGCAGGGGACACGGGTTCGTGCCCCGGTCCGGGAAGATCCCACATGCCGCGGAACGGCTGGGCCCGTGGGCCATGGCCGCTGAGACTGCGTCCAGAGCCTGTGCTCTGCAATGGGAGAGGCCACAACAGTGAGAGGCCCGCGTACGACAAAAAAACAAAAACAAATACAAAACAAAACTATTATTGGAAGGATGGGAAAAGGAAAGAGTAAACAGAGAAACTGGGGTAGAAGAGACCAAAATTCATATCTTGTATAATAGGAAGTCACTAGATAATTTCTAACAGTGAAGAATTAAGAAATAGCAATGTAAGCAGTTTATTTTTAAAATATTAAAGTAAATAATAAAAGCTACGACTGAAATGATTGAAAGTGGTGTCTCTCAGGAGGAGGAATCTGTGGTGGAAAGAGGTTTAGCAGAGAACTCCTGTTTTCCTTTTGAAGCCTGTGGTATTATTTGACTTTTAAAATTCTTATCAATGTTTAACTTTGATTAAAATATTAAAATTAAAATTTAAAAGGCAAATAAAGACTGTCCAGTACTTTGTTGTAAATTCTATTGAATGATTTATGCAATTTTCAGATATTCTGCTATTGATATACATCATTGTATACCTAGCTCATATTCATTAAGGGACATTATTTTACTCTCATTTCATATTTCACTGGAAGTGTTTTAGCATGCAAAATTTAAAATATCATGAGAGAGTGGCATGGACTTATATATACTACCAAATGTAAAATAGATAGCTAGTGGGAAGCAGCCGCATAGCACAGTGAGATCAGCTCGGTGCTTTGTGACCACCTAGAGGGGTGGGATAGGGAGGGTGGGAGAGAGACGCAAGAGGGAGTGGATATGGGGATATATGTATACATATAGCTGATTCACTTTGTTATATAGCAGAAACTAACACACCATTGTAAACAATTATACTCCAATAAAGATGTTAAAAAATAAAATAAAATAAAATATCATCAGTCATTAAGCGATTTTAAAAGGAATGTTTTCAAGTCAGGCAGCGGGGAGTTTTATGGGGTTTTTAGCTCGTTTTCTGATAATACACACTTGGCTTAAGATCCACATGTGTCAGCTGTTATCAGCTGCCTGTGTGCGTCACTGAGTTCGCTTTGTGGTATTATCTGCAGCCAAAGGAAACACAGAGGAAATCATCACAGCAGCTCCACACATTTTAATCAGTTAAAAAAAAAAAATCTGCTCCCCCACTGGTATTCTCACACGTACTTTCAACAGCAAGTCTATTGCATTACAGCAATTTTAGAAATGCAAAACAAAAAACTGTATAAACTGTATACGAATTCTGATAGCTGCTAATTCAGTCTTAAAAAAATTTTGTATAAAGTCAATAATTCTGGGAAACCTTCTAGTCCCCAGATTTGCACTGACCTTCTCCCCAGTATTGTCACTTATACTTGTGCTCAGAGACGTTTCCCCAATCTTCCCCTCTTTCTCTCACATCTGATTCAGGGAAAGCTTTTTCTGCTATCAGGAAAAATCAAAATAGGTCTTGTGAAAATCAATTTTGCAAACAAATGGTAAGCAATATACAACATCATCCATCATCATATGTACCATTCATAATTTGCTCCACAACGTGAGGTACGAGAATTTTTTATCTTCTATATCAAATTATACCTAGATCTAAGTCCCCAACCACCTAGGTGATCAAAATCAGCCTTTGATATTTACTCCCATTCTGCTCAAGGGACTGTTGATAAGGTCCAGAGGAAATGGGGAGGGCCCAGGTTCTTTTTCCATTTTGATTGCCATCTTACTGTTCCTCTTTTGAGCACAGTGATCTGCCATGGCACACTTATCCTTCCCCATCATCAACGACTGCTGACGGAGTAGCCTGCCGAGATTACAAAGATGTATCTTACCTATCCCCGCAATGGGCATCATTTTAACCACAGAGGCTCTGATGGCTGCCCAAGGGCTGTAGCTTCTAGGATTTCACTTTCACAAATGCTTTCATGACAATCCTCCCTGGGAGCTGTCAGCTCCTTTTTTTTTTTTCTTTTTTCCTTTCTTTTTTCTTGTAAGTATGCTCCAATAGGGCAGGGAAGAGGTAGGGCCTAGGGGAAATTGCTCCATTAAATTATTAATGCCTTGTCCTGCCACCCATATTAAAATGTTTTCAGTTACTTGTCCAATTTTCCTTAAGGTAATGAAGAGTGAGTGTATAAATGCTTATTTTCATTCCTGAAATAATCACAGTAATCATTTGCCAACACTGCTCTTGAAAATTTCTGGGGCTGGCAAAATGGATAGCAGTATTTTTTCATAGAAAATAAAAGGTTGAACAGGGGGAAAAGTTTAAATAGCTAAATATATATAATATTTTAAAGCAGAGTAAGTAAAAGTCTGGAAGACATCTTGTCCAAAACAAATCATATTTGTTGTTAAAAACCTGGCCTGGTACGAAATCGTCCATGAGTTCCTCCTTCAATTGTTCTAGAACCACTGCTGCTTTCCTGTGATCTGTTGATGTATATGTACTCATAAGCCTGACCATCCAGTTAAAAAAAACAAGAATCATCACCTACTAGCTTGAAATTTAATATCTTGCATTTGCATTCTTCCTGTATATAAATCTCAAAAGCCCTGCCCTACAAAATCCTCATGAAAAAAAGCACTATATATAGTGCTCCACAACATATGAGGCATTAGAACTGTAAAACTGTCAAATTTCTTTATTTTTCTATATCAACTAATACCTGAGTATGAACCTCCACTCACCAAGGATGGCAATAAATTCTATATTAGTTATTATTGGTGTTTCCCTATTCCCTTTCACAAAAGGCTTACGCCTTTTATAAGTAATCAAGAAGATTAAGAAGTATTATTTCCCCAAATTAGTCTACTACACATTTGTTAAAAGGATAAAATATAAAGGATCTTTTTTCTTTGTATGACCCACCCCCCGCCAAAGACCTACACCCAGATCTGAAAGAGCAAAAATAAATCTGAGGCTTTAGTATTCTTTTCTGAATAAGGATCATTGAAAAAACTGTTAAAAGACTAATTTTTGGCTGCCATGCCTGGAGATTATGTTTAAAAGGTCTGGGGCAAGGCCCAGAAATTTGTATTTTGTTTATTTATAAAGTTTAGTAAGTGATTTTGATAGCCAGATTTAGAAACACATCTAAAGGACTGAACTAAACCTTATATATGTAAAAGATCTCAGACTTCAAAAATTTCTTATGAAAATTTAAATCACTGTAAATGGACCCTAGAGTTCCAAAAACTGTATTTGGCAAGAGTTTACTATAATTTTGTGAGATACAACTTCATATATATGGCCCTCTGCTTTTTATTATTGTGACAAAATATACATAACATAAAATTTACCATTTTAAGCACTTTAAAAGTATACAGTTCAGTGACATTAAGTACATTCACATAGTTATGCAGCCATCACCACCATCCATCTCCAGAACTTCGCATCTTCCCCAACTAAAACTCAGTATCCATTAGACACTAACTCCCCATTCCCCAGCCCCGCAACCCCTGGCAACCACCATTCTACTTTGTCTCTATAAATTTGACTATTCGAGGTACCTCATATAAGTGGAATCATAACGGTATTTGTCCTTCTGTGACTGGCCTATTTCATTTAGCATAATGTCTTCAAGGTTTATCCATGTTGTAGCATGTGTCAGGATTTCCTTCTTTTTTAAAGTTGGATAATATTCCATTGCATGTATATATCACATTTTGTTTATCCATTCCTGAAGGACCCTTAGGTTGCATCCACCTTTTGGCTCTTATGAATAATGCTGCTATGAATGTGAGTATATAAATATCTACTCAAATCCTTGCTTTCAATTTTTCTGAATATAAACCCAGAAGTGGAATTGCTTTAATTCTTATAATACTCTTAATAAGATAGAGGAATTCTAGCATGTATTTTATCCTAAAGTTCTTAGTACATAATTTAATTCTGATTTTCTAAAGTGGCCAATGTAGACTTTTGTAGACTAAAGCAACCATGTAGACAAAAGACTGAACTCACATCATAAGTTTTCTCTCCACTTGCTCCTTCTTTTCAGGTCTCCACATCTAAGTTTATTTTTAGTTTTTCCATCTTCAGTATGATCTCCCATGACAAGTTCACCACTCCCATGACTTCAGTTATTTTCTCTCGCTCATAGTTTCCAGATTCACCATCAAGCCCTGGACTGTCTCCTCCAGTTTCTGTTGTCCAACCAGCCATACTTTTGTGAATGAATAAGCTCTCTCCCAGGAGCATTGTTCTATTAGCCATTCCTTCTCTCTCCTGGATCTTCAAACTCTCTTGTTCTCTGTTTTTCCCATAGGCTATATAACTCTACTTAAAAATAGAAATTCCTTTTCTTTCTTTAAAAGCAAAAACACTCAAGTCATGTTCAGTTTAGTGGGTTACGACACCTATTTCAAATGCGTGTGTGGGCACACGCACGCACACACACACATACTTGTCAAGGTGGCAGCCTCTCACAGACCTTCCCTCATGCCTGAGATCCAGTAAGTCCCTGCCAGGTCCCTTTGTCCTGCTTGCTGCCAGTTGCAAAAGCAATTGAATCACTTGCTCTAATTGACCAATGGCCAAATGGCCTAAGGCTGTTTGAAGTCTCAGGCCTTCCAAGTACCAGAAATCATAAAACATACTTCAAAAAAAAATCTACTGGAGTCTCCAAAGTCAGACTTTCCATTCAAAAGTTGCCTCCTCATCAGCCAGGACTCAGAAAGCATCTTCAGAACTCCATGACAGTAGAGCTGTGACAGTGGGAATGTACAGGAGGGTCCAGGTTAAATTTCAAATGAGACCCTATCTTCAGCTAACACACACAACACAATGTTTGAGGGGATGAAAGTAATAAATCTCTTATTAAAGTGGCAGGTGGTAGAGATTGTTTCTTTACTTCCAACAAATTCATAAGAGAATAGGAGAAGAGGACAAATTTTAAAGCCCAAATCCGAAAAGTAGGAGGTAAACCCTGGGATTTTGAACGGAGACCCTTCTATACTCCATCCACAATTTCTCACTCTCACCTTGCCTTACTGATAAACTCCACCAAAAATACATTGAGTCTATTGCTCCATCATCTCTAACCACAACTGTACTTCCACAGCAGCACTGGACCTATTCTGCCAAGAATTTAAAACAAAATTCAGAAAAGTATATTGAGCCTATTCAATTAGTTTCTTTAATAAATTATATTTTGATGGTGGTACAGTGAAACTGGCAGATTCATACATTGCTAATTGCACTCTAAAATTGTTTAATAGTTTTCTAAAGCAATTTGGCTGCATGTGTCAAAAACCATAAAAAATATTACACCCTTTAACTTAGTAATTATGCTTCCTAATAATATAATCCAAAATGGGTAAAAATGATTATGTACATCTACATGTAAATTAATACATATTTATTGTAGTGATCTTTCAGTAGAAAAATGGCAGACTACTCAACAAATTAGCAATGTTTAAGCAAGTTATAGAACAAAAACTTGGACTATTGCTATGTTTACCATTTTTTCAAATAAGGTTGAAAAATATAGTAAATGCAAAAATGCATTTTATAGGCTACTGAATACAGATAAATACAACTACTACTATGTAAAAATCTGCATAAGACAAAAGCTTGTGAAAACGGATAGCAAAATTTACACACAGTGTGTTAAGGTAGTGGCACTGTGCTCTTCCCTGTGTTGGAATAGTTTGTAACATTTTTGCATTATTTTTTATAATAACAAGCATCTGGCATTTTTAAATGGTTAGCATTATATGGCTGTATAAAATCATTATTAAAACAGCTTTACAATGATTATGAACACATATTCTCTAATACGGAGTAATTTTAGTTTCTTTTTAATGTATATGGATTATTTTTCTCATTTGGAATTCATTTAAGATGATTCCAACAATCTAAAAACCTAATGCATTTACTCCATTTAGTCTGCTAAACAAGCTATTTTATAGTCTATTGACCAAATGGATGTCTCAAATATGTGCAAATACAATGGGTTTTCAAGCTTATTCAATTCCTAACTATATAGCCTGACTGAGGCTTGAAGTTATTATTATTTTATCTCAGATACTAATAAAATGGTTCTGACTGTGTAATTTTCAACAAGACCAAGTGAAATCTGCACAAATTATACAGCTGTGATGCTTTTATCACTATGCATATGTGAACATAAGTATCAAGTAACAGTAGAAAATATAAAAAAGTAAAAGGAGCAGAGGTGAGAGATTTTGTTCCGCTGATTATATTCTGGACAAAGAAATGGGAAAGATGCAAACTGGCTGAGAAACACTTTTGTTTATTTAAAGATAATAAAAATGTTAGTATCATATCAGAACAAATCATGCAACATCTCATCCTGTTTGCATGCAATGCTAATGAAAGATGCATGCAGATGATAGCATAACATAGAGGCCACATAGATAAAGATGAATAAGTTATCCAAGGTGGCAATTTGGGGAGAAGGAGAAAGAGTTGCAAAAGCAAGGGAATATATAAACTACCTTTTATCAACCACTCCTTCCCCATCTCCTGCCTGAGCTAAAGAATGAGGAAAGTCCTTCACAGACTGTTAGTGAGTTTCAGAGCTCTCCCCTCTCTTCCATGTTTTGTAAATGAGTTGTCACTCTCAAGAAAAAAAGAAGAAGAAGAAGAAGAAGAAAATGTTTGTGTTCAACTGTTTGTGTTCAAAGCACATTGTAGGTGGAGTTTCAGCAAGTTGCCATCTGTTTCCTTTTTGCCAATGAAAAGCTCAGTTGAAATCAGTTTGACCTTTCCAGGCTTCTTGATGTCCTAGATACCATTCACACAATCACTGGAAAACCAGACCACCGCCACAAAGGACATGTCCTTTCCCTCTTCAATGTCTTCTGAGCAGCAGTCAATTTGAATTTTTGTACTACTTAAATCTGTATTTTTTATGGTTTTGTGGTACTTAGTCTCACGGTTTTCTCTTAAATTTTTGTTGTTAATGATATCTAGCATTTTTCCAAGAGTCAATTTAAATTTGTTGTCAAAAGGCTCCCATTACATCAACTGAAAAATGGATCAACACACAGGGTTGGAAAGAGCTTAGCAGGTATCTAGTAACAGCCTCACCATTTTATAGCTAACAAATGTAAAATCCAAAGAAATCAAGCAACTGGCTTAGTTTCTGTAACTATAACATTACTGTAACTGCAATCCATGTGTTCTGGCCTGCAATAGAGTATTCTTTCTTCTTGGCCACCAGTACCCTATTCTCACTCCATTTTAGTTCCTTTCTGAACTGAGTAGAATCACAGGATTTGAGAGTTAAAATTATCTTTAGATTAAAAAATCTGATCATATACAATTTTAAAATTACTATGTAGCAAAGAAAAAAAACATAGACAAGATCAAAAGGAAAAAGAAACTTAGAGAAATAATTTGCAACATGACAAAGGCTTATGTCCTTAAAAAATAGTTCTTCAAGTCAATGAGGAAAAGACCAACAGCCTAGTAGAAAAATTGGCAAAAGATTTAATGTAGCAACTTGTCATCATACAGGGAATTCCCTTTGTTACTCTGCTGTGATAAATCTCCTATTTCCTGTATCCTTTTTCTTGATCTATTCCCTCATTTTCAAGGAGTGTATCCTCCAAGAGCTTCCTGAGGAAGGTTGCAAGAGAGGTAAATATTTTGAGACTGTGAAGGTCTGAAAATATTCTACCATACAATTGACTGATGCATAGATCTCTATGCTTGAAAAATAATACACATAAATTGAAATGAATATTTTTATTTCATTCTTGACTAGCCACAATTACTTATTAATGGGATATGTTTGGTATTGGTCACTGCATACCTCTCAAACCCTGGAATCAGAGTGGACACCATCACCCTCATTTCCTGTCCTGCGTTGACTTTCACAGAGTACTGCTTTTAATTGCATCAACGCAGCTTTGTAAAGTTGACATCACTGAAATCCAAAGTCGACTGTGAACCACCTCAGTCTAGTAGTTCACAGGGTATCCAAGAGATATCATTATCACTGCATTTCCTTCAAGGTTTTAAAAATTACAGTGACACCCTGTGAGTTTGCTGTAGTGCCCTGGGGTGTGTCAGTGTATGGCTTGGGAACCTCTGGGCTAGCTGATAGGGAAAAAATTAAGTTGGGTGCCTTTTAGTGTGCGTGTATAGTATGAATACATTTTTTCTTTGTGTGTATAGACACTAGACATACACGTAATATGTGTATATACATATATATATATACACACTAAATATACACATAATGTGTATGTATATACACATACACACATATAAATGCACACAGACACAAATGTATGCCATTTTTTCTGTGTATGTCTGTGTATATACTATATATACACCAACATATATGTGCTTTAAAAATTATGGACTAATATATATCAAAATGATGATGTTTATCTCTAAGTGTTGATGTTTATCTCTAGGTGATTCTTACCTTTTTCTTTATGCTTTCAATGTTGTTTTATACTTCCTATGAAGTTCTATTTTATAACCAGTGAAGACAATAAAGCTCCATTCTGAAAAAAGAAATTAAACCAAAAACTAAAAACATAGACCCAAGTTTCACCCAGCTTCTTCCCTTAATGAGGAAAGCAAGCTTAGAACTTACTCAACAAAAGGATATTCTTGCTGAGAATAGATTTGAACCATTATAAATAATCTTCACGTTAGAGACAGATCGGGATAAAAGTAGAACCGCTCTATAGTTCAACCAAGACTGAGAAGAACCTCCCTCACTCATAAATCAGTCATAATTTTTAAAAAAGGAACAAAAATGGGGTTGAAGCAAAAACACTTTAAGACAGCAAAGACATATGATAAAAAAAAATAGACAAAAACCCACAACGCACATCTCAAATATATTGCCATGAAGCTGGTGAAGGCTTTGAACAGTCCTCCTGGAAATCAGAGAACTTAATGAAATAGTGGCATCTATAAATGCTGGAAGAACTTGGGGGGTGGGGTAAATAAGAGCATCATAAAAATGAAGTCACATTTGAGAAGCAACAGAAAGGAGAATAAGTAAAACAAAGTCATGAAGGGCAAGCCTGAGAACACTGAGCCAGACCAAAAGAGTTTAAAAAGACTAGGGAGCAAATAAAAGCTATAGAAGACAAAGGAAATCAAATTTACACTTATTTGGTATTTCTGAAAAAGAAAACAATAAGGCACAAAAAAGTATTCAAAAATATAATTCAAAAGTCATTTTTAAAATAAATATTTGAATCTATCAATTTGAAGTTTACATTATGTTTCAGTAAAAAATGCATGCAACTGATCAAAATGGTACAGTCTCTTTCCTGGTAATGATACTAGACTTCAAAGATAAAGAAAGAATCTAGTCGTCTATGAGAGGTAAAAGTCAGGTAAGCTTCGACTTTCCCACAGACATGATATAATGTTGAAAGATGATGGACAAATGTCAAGTCTTCAGGGAAAAGATCATGGACTCCAGAGATTTTTAGTCAAAGTATTGTCTAGGCACAAATAGACCAACATCAGACATTTCAAACATGGATGAACTTAGGAAATATAGTCCCATGAAAACTTCTTAAAGAAACAAACTTTAGCCAATCAATAAAAGGAAAACGTTGTGGCAAAAGTGACAGCAGTGAGCAGTGAATCCATTTGAATGTAGAACAGAGATTGAACTGCTATGGCAATGATAGTCAAGGCCAGCCTGTGGACTTTATTGACCATGCGATATACAAGGAACCACGATCCATCCAAGTAGGAAGGTTACTGTGAGAGAGGGTGAGGAGTCAGGGGGACAAACTGATAAATGTTGTTTACAGTAAACAATTTATGTATAGTCTAAATAATAATCTGTGAATACTATTTTATGATATAAAAAGACCCATTAGAAACCTAAGAATATACATCCTTTAGAAAAAATAAATTAAAAGGTAATAAAAGTAAGCAGATGGGTTACATAATAAAACATAATGATGTACTGAAAAGCTAAGTTTAAAACAAAGTGACACAGTAAAATTGTAAATTAAAAAACCAGCAAAGACCTATCAGAAAAACAAACCGAAAGAAAGCAGGATCATGATAGTAGTATCAGATGATGTTGAACACAAGTCAAAAGGCACCAGATATGACAAAGAGGGGCACTTTATAGATTGCCCCCACAATCTATATTGTGGGGCAACCCACAATATAGATCTGATATTCATGAGTATTTATGCACCAAATAATAACAAAATATCCTTAAAACAAAAGCAAAAAATACAAAAAGAAACACACAGAGACACAAATAGATATGGGAGACTAATTCATCTCTCTCAGTGATAACAAATCAGCTGAAAGAAAAAATAATGATGAACCAAATGACCTAACCAATAAGGTAGACACGTTAATTTAAATCAAACTCAATGCACTTCTCAAGTACACAAAAAACACTTCTTAAAAAAATTGACTATATATTAGGCAACAAAAAACTAAGTTCCTAAAAGTAAAAATAATATAGACGATGTTTTCTACTACAATAAGCATGGAAATTAATCACAAAATTAGAAACATTAACTAACCTACTACATGCAAATTAAAATTTTTTTCTAATATAATTTTTTTACCAAAGAAAAAATTTTAAATTGAAATCACCAACTAAGAAACAGCAATAGTTTAAATGCCACATATCAGAGACAGTAGGATACAGCATGAGCAGAAATAAATTTATGTACTTAAAAACATACATCTAAATTATTAAGAGTTGAAATAAGTTCATAAGGTATTCAAATAAGAAAGTTGGGGAAAATAAAATAAGCAAAAGGAAACAATAAGAATGAAAACAGAAAATAATGAAATGGAAAATAGAATTAACAAATAAATAGAAGAGGTCAGTCTTTGGAAGAAACAATAAATTTCATAAATTATTAGCTAAGCTAATAAAGAAATCTGAGAGAAGGTGCAAATACATAAACAACAAATAAAATGGATGGCAGTGTTTAGCATAGGGTCTTGCACATAAAAGTGCTGAGTAAACATTTGCTGAATGATTAAAGGAATCAACTACTGAAACTACCTCAGGCAAACATTTTTTAATTATTGTATTTCATTCAGTTCTCAGATGCACATTTAAACATCTTTGAAGTTGAGAATTTACTTGCTGTGATGATATCTCACAAGAGCTGTGGGTGAATTTGGTTGTTATTTCTGGTGGCACGATGGGATAACTACAATCCCTACAAATCTCCCTCAACAACAACCATTTCAGAACCACTTTGGAAGAAATACAAGTTCTACTCATTGGCTGAGCACCTTCAACGGTCACCTTCTAGTAAGATAAATACAGTACCATCATCAAAACGTGCAGCATGGGTACCAGATACAACTTGGAAGAAACTCCCAGAGGCAACAGTAGAGTTTTGTTTTAGGAGGTGTTGTATCTTCATCTCTCAGTTGGCACAGAATACAGTGTTGTGGGGAAAAACATGACATCAGTGACTTTGCCTCAAAAAGTAAATCAGAAAAAGTCAGACATTGGATATGAAGTTTCAGTAACTGTCTCTAGAACCTAAGTCCATTCCATCTCCAGTTTGTTTGATCCCTGTTGTAAAGTTCCTGATATGGTAACATAACATGCCTCCTAGGACAAGAACCCAAACTGTCTCTTCCATTCCTCTGACCCCAATTCTACAGCCAAGCTCTAAGAATCGTCCCTGTGCCTGGCTCTCTGTATCCTCTGAATGGACCCTTGAAACCGAATGCCAGATCTCAGGATTTCCAAGTCACACCAGTCCTGTGTCTCCAAGGCTGAATTCCATTCTGCTGGTGGAATAGCCCGATGCGAATTTGATGTCAATATATCAAGCTGTTTTCTAGAATTATGACTGGAGATGATGGTATCCTTGGAGTACCAGTCCTAGCCAAACCTCCTCCATGATCTGAACTCCTCCATATTACACAAGACCCAATTCTCTAGAAATCCTTTGGCAAGACGTGACTCTTGGCTCCAGCCAAACAAGACAGTAGAAAGGAGTTCACACTTGGCATGACACCCACACATCAGGGGGCTGAGACGAAGGCCCAGAAAAAAGGTATTAAAACGATTCGATTTTTCTAGGGCTATACACTGGTACTTAGGGTCCATATTTTGAGTATTTTAAATAGTAATCAAATGTTATGGTTTTAATATACATTTTTATTCATTTTGAGAAGTTGAAACTAAAATAGTGGGCTACAGGATCTGTAATTTTGATGGCAAACAAATAAATGGATGAATAAAATTGAACACTTTGGTAGCAATATGATCAGCGATTAATCACAAACAAACTTCATCCTGGAAGGAGGCCCAAACCTTAGCAGTAAGCTAAGATTTGCTGACAAGAGCTCTATAAAGGCTAATAAGCATATGTTAATAAAGCAATGGTAACTATTGTTTGATTAATATAGGAATCATTAAAAACAGTATCAATATGACCTATTTACTTTTTTCTATGTAGGGATTGCCAATATGATTTCTACATTTTTAATGGGAAAAAATTTGATTCAATTTTTTGCATGATATTTATAAATGTCTATTACAATTTTAAATGGCCACACCTTTTGACTCGATAATTCTATCTCTAGAGATATATCCAGCAGAAAATACTTGAGTAAGTGTACAAAGATGTATGTTCAATGACATTCACTGTAGCATTTCTTATAAAACAAAAATTTGGAAAAAACCCAAATGGTCCTCAGTAAGGGATTGGTTAAACAAGTATGGTACACTCATTCAATGAATACTAGGCAGTCAGTAAAAGAGAATTAGTAGCTCTTTATGTACTAATATAAAAAGATGTCCAAAATGCACTTCAAAGTAAAAGAAAAGGATGGCTACCTGCAGAAGAGTATGTACAGTCTGATTCCCATTTTTATTAAAAATACATATTCCTATATAGATATTTAGATATTTATCTATTACTGCTAAAGCTGGTTCTTTCTGTGGAGCGATATAATAATAATTTTGTTTCCTGTGTTTTATAATGTAGGTTTTTACATTATATTATCACAACAATTAAAAAGAAGATTCATAAGTATTTTAAGAGTCTGTTCCACATGCCTTTACTGTAGCATTTTCTTATAACTGAGGTCCCTGAAAAAGAAGACACCTGTGAGATGCTGCCAATGCAAGAACAATTCAGAAAATGTCACTCCTCTATTCAAACACCCTGTTATGGGTTGAATTGTGTCCTCCAAAACTTCATATGTTGAAGTCTTAACCCCTAGTACCTCGGAATGTGAACTGATTCAGAAATAGGGTCATTGCAAGTGTAATTAAGTTAATTAGTTAAGTTAATATGAGATCATTAAGCTGGGACCCAATCCAATACGATTGGTGTCTCTATAAAAAGGGGAAATTTGGACAAAGACACATGCACAGGGAGAATGTAATGTGAAGATGAAGAAAGAGATTAGGTTGATGTTTCTACAAGCCAAGGAATGCCAAAGATTGCCAA
The DNA here is from genome assembly GCF_949752795.1 of Hyperoodon ampullatus. Classification (NCBI taxonomy): domain Eukaryota; kingdom Metazoa; phylum Chordata; class Mammalia; order Artiodactyla; family Ziphiidae; genus Hyperoodon; species Hyperoodon ampullatus. The sequence goes on along the minus strand of NC_136925.1, from coordinate 61,844,876 downwards.
CAAACCACCAGGACCTGGGTGGGATGCTTGGAACAGATTGTCTGTCAAAGGCCTCAGAAGAAATTCTGCCTCCAGATGTAGAAACTCTGTGTGAGTTTCAAGACTTTGGACTCAAGACCAAAGCATTAATTCTTCTTTTTTTTAACATCTTTATTGGAGTATAATTGCTTTACAATGGTGTGTTAGTTTCTGCTTTATAACAAAGCGAATCAGCTATACATATATATATATATATATATATATATATATATATATATATCCCCATATCTCCTCCCTCTTGTGTCTCTCTCCCACCCTCCCTATCCCACCTCTGTAGGTGGTCACAAAGCACCAAGCTGTTCTCCCTGTGCTATGCATCTGCTTCCCACTAGCTATCTATTTTACGTTTGGTAGTGTATATATGTCCATGCCACTCTCTCACTTCATCCCAGCTTACCCTTCCCACTCCCCGTGTCCACAAGTCCATTCTCTACGTCTGCGTCTTTATTCCTGTCTTGCCCCTAGGTTCTTCAGAATCATTTTTTTTTTAGATTCCATATATATGTGTTAGCATATGGTATTTGTTTTTCTCTTTCTGACTTACTTCACTCTGTATGACAGACTCTAGGTCCATCCACCTCACCACAAATAACTCAATTTTGTTTCTTTTTATGGCTGAGTAATATTCCATTGTATATATGTCAAAGAAGTAATTCTTACTGAATCTCCAGCTTGACAATTTACTCTACAGATTTGGGATTTGCCAGCCCCCAAAATCATATGACCCAATTCCTTAAACTCTCTCCCTCTCTCGATAGATAGATATAGATAGATGATAGATACATAGATACATAGATAAAATACATATCTTAGTCTTTCTGTTTCTCTGGAGAACCCTAGTACAGCCTCTTCCCATCACCCCACTTCTGTTGAGTGGACTCAAACTCCATAATCGCCATTGAACACCTTTCCCCAGGCATTCATTGTTCTATACAATCTAGCCAGGTAGAAATAGCCCCTGCTTTCCCACTTCCATATTTTTGTTTGCACATTACTTCCACTCAGTACAAAAAAATGATAGTATGTGAAATGAGCATGACAAATTGTGAAATATAATCGTGGTCTTGATTTTGTGCTTTTAACAACCATAATATTGATTTCATGGAATTTTATTCTTTCCTTAAAAAGTCAGTAATGACACACTCTGTTAAGTTACACACTCTGTTACACACTCCCTTTAAAATTTGCCTCAAATAGAAAAGAATTATCCAACTCTTCAGGTACTCCCCTCTTATTTCCTCCTTTTTCAAAATGTCCAAGTGCTTCCTCTCAATCTGTAAACACCCTGCCATCCCACTAACTTGCTCAAATCTTAGGTCCTTTCCTGATTACCTCAATAGTAGGGTTTCTCAACTTTGGCATTATTGTTGACATTTGGGGCTAGGGAATTCTCTGTTGGAGGCAGGACACTCCTCTGCATTGTAGGATGCTCAGCAGCATCTCTAGCCTCTTCCCACTGGACTCTAATAGCACCCCTTCCCCCTTTCTCCACCCCACCAGTAGAGACAGCCAAGAATGTCTCTGGAAACTGTCAAATACCGTCGTGTGCAAAATAGCCCCTGGTTGAGAACTGCTAACCCATAACACACACACTTTCCCTTGGGTCAGGATAACATCAAGGGCCTCCTTCTGCTTTGCCAGGGAAAAGCTTTTACCATAGCTCACTTTATCTATTTTCTCACCTTGCTTTTTTCTCAGGTGAAGGATGAGAAGAACAATATTAGAAAATGGAAGAGATTTTAGAAATAGAATCATTGCATTGTTCTTGTTTGGTTGAAGGAGAATTATTCAGCACAGTTGTTATGTTAATATTTCCACAAAACCTGCTATGTATTAGAGGAGGGATACAATTATATAAGATAAATGTGTTATTGCTCTATTATTTCACTGGTTCTATGTTAAAGAAAATGAAAATCTCTCTCAAGAGCTTCCTAATGAAACCCAGTGATTCACCCTTTCTCAATTAAGAATAGACTCCATAACCAAATGAAGAAAAAGCAGTTCTTCAAAATGAACAACAGTACATTGCAATGAAGCAAAATCTACAATACGGAATACAAATAACCCGTTATAACGCTTGCCTGCCATTGGCAAAATGTAACTGTCATACTTGGGATGACTGAGAAGTGAAGTCAGCTCTGGATTTTCCACACTAATGGAGACGAATATATCTGACCTAGAAGGTCATCGATCTTCATCCATAAACTCAGGTGCATGAGAAATTGTTGTATTTGACTCAACCTAATTTCGACGTCAAACTCTGATGCTGCAGCAGGGGTTGAAGGTTGTGAAAATTCTATTCAATGAATTTAGGACTCTCCTATCTCACAACTCTACCCTGGAACTTGGCCACTTCCCTGGGTTTCTGCCAAAGCAGAGCTCGTGGACCTGCCTGTACCATGGAGGGAGAGAAGGAGGAGTACAAATGGAGGCCCGAGGGCTTCAGTTGGTCTCCCCTCCCAGCACCCCCATACCAGACACTCTTGCCAGCTTCCCTGGGATCCACCCAGGCCTGCAGCCCATACATCACATGGCTGTGCAGCCCATACATCACATCCTGCACATCCCAGGCCAGGGCAGGTGCAGGAAGCTTCTTGGGCCCAGCCACAGAAACCAAGAGAGATGCCCTAGCCAGGCCTTCAGGGGTTCAGAAGCCCTCTGTCTGGAGCCCACCCATATGTATTGCTATCACATCCTCTCTGTTTGCGTTTTCCCTTCCTTTACTATATATAGCTTGGAGAATCTTTTCCTCTCCAGAAAGAAAAAGCAACACTTATCCACGATATTTCACTCAAATAATTTGTCTATACCCAGAGACCCACCATCATCTTAAAGATGTGATCTTTTTGCCAGAAGTTTCCTGGATTTGTGGGGTTTTTTGGTTTCTCTGTTTTGTTTTTTGTTTTATTTTCTACTGTGTTCAACCTTTCCCTAAGATAGAGAGAGGAAAGCAACTTTGCAGTTTAAATGGCAGGGTGTGGGATTAATAAGAGGGAAAAATCTATTTACATTTCTAAAAATATTAGAAAGTCAAAATATTACATGTATTTATATTTTTATTTGATTATGAGTCTGTATTTGATAATGTCTGATATTTTGAACATTCAACTCAAACAGAATAATGGAACATATTACAAAGGTTTTCTCTCTTGAACACCTTCATGCATTTCATTTGAATTAAAAAGTACAGTGGTGCTGCTACTGTGTAAATAAAAATTGAAGAGCTTACATGAGATAAGTCATATATTATGTGGGTAATTCCAATAAGAGGATATAAAAATCCTAAGTCCTGAAGTCCCCTGGTATTTATACCTAGGGAAGACACAGACCTGCTGCAAAGTGAAAGTTTTAGACTCTAATTGCCTTTCTCAAGCTTCTAGGATTTCTCCTACAACAGGACAAATTCAGGTCATAGAGGGAGCTATTAAGACAGAGTTCCCATCTTCTGCCAGGTGTCTGCTATTTTCAAAATAAGGCAAAGATCCTGGGAATTCATTTACCCTGTTCCCTACACACCTAAGGTAAGATTTCTTCCAAGCGAATTTATCACTTAAGTTTCTTTGGTTACAAGCAACAAAAACCAATTCTAGCTAATTTAAGATTTAAAAGAAGGTATTGACTCGCATAGCTGAAAATTCCAGAGCTGGAATGGTTTCAGACAAACTTGATTAGGACCCCATCCTTAGTGGCCGCCTGATGGCTCTTGACACCCACAGCTGCTCACGTGAGGCAGCAGAGGAGACAGCCAGCTTCCTCAATAGCCCATACAAAGGTCTAGATGTGTAATCCTGGGTCTTATGTTAACCCACACACTGAATCATGGGACTACAATCATACACTGATAGTCTAGGGTAGGGGATAGCAAATGTTTTCTGTCAAGAGCCAGAGAGTAAATATTTTTGACTCAGCAGGTCATATGGTCTCTGTCACAACCACTCAACTCTGCCCTCGTCCATGCATAAATGAATGATCATGGCTGTGTTACCACACAACTTTATTTACAGACAGCGAAATGAGAATTTTATATAATTTTCACATATCTGGAGATACTATTCTTCTTTTGATTTTTGTTTTGCAACCATTTAGTGATGTAAAAACAATTCTTTGCTCACAGGTTTTTATAAAACAGGCAGCATGCAGAACTTGGCCCATGGGCAGTAGTTTGCCAACTTCTGCTCCGGGGAACCCACTTCACTTGAAGCGTGCAGACTGAGAATGAAAAACTGGGTCCCTCTGAGCAAATTAGAGTAATGAGTGTTGAGCAACAAACACAATATACCTTCACCAGAGCAGCATTATGTTTCACAATTTTAAGCCAGGAGAGCTTGAGAAGTTGTTGCCCAGTGAACTCTTAGAATTCATCCAAAAGCTGGAAGCGTAATGAATGGCCCACCTCCAGTTCCTCACTGCTGCTCCTAAACCCCCATCACTCACCACTAGAGTTGTCCAGGAAGCAGAGCCCATCTAATTGTCTATTTTCTGTGGCATCAGCAAAACAAGCAAGCCACCAATCAGGATAGCTCTGCACTTTCTGGATGTGGACCACGTGGTCAGTGCCCGGTTCTGACACCAGGAAATCATATGGTTTGGAGCTAATCCGTGTATCCTTTCATTTTATTCAACAAAGAGCTAGTTACTGATCGCCACCCATTGTTCTAGGTTCCGGGGATACACCAGAGAACAAAAGAGGAAAAATCCCTGCTTTCCTTGAGTTTATTAATTAATTAAAAGTAAATGGGGGAAAACAGAAAAATAAAGCAAGAAAAGGAGCTCGGGAATGTTGGGTGTCATTTTAAATAGGTGGCCAAGGAAAGCCTTACTGCAAAGACAACATTCAAGCAAAGAACCGAAGGAGAAGAGCTTCCCAAATATCTGGGGGCAGAGTATTTTAAGTAACAAGACTAGCAAGTGCAAAGGCCCTGGAGCAGGAATATGACTGGCGTTTAAGGAGGCAAGGATGGCGGGAGCAGAGTGAGTGAGGGGATAAGCAAGAGAAGATGAAGTCAGAGCAGTAGAAGGGGAGGGGCCACAAGTCGCAGAGAGCCTTGGAGGCCACTGTACCAACTTTGATTTTTACTCTGAGTAGAGGTGGCATGGAAGGATTTTGAGTAGAGAAGACATGAGCTGACTCACTCTCTTAAGAGATCATTTTGAGCGCTGTGTTGAGAGTATAGAGTTATGGGGGGAAGGGTTGGAAGCAGGGAGACCAGCTAGGAGACTACTGTAATAACCTAAGTGCCCCACTCTCAAGGAGAGAATATTCCACCAGTTGAACTACAAATCTGTCTTCGAAATAATAAGCCTCCATGTGCAACCTATAATAGACTAAGGCATAACATAGCTTTGAAGAACAGATGCAAGCACAGTTACCCAGATATCCACTACCCCAAGCTGGATCCCATGCGAGCAGACATTATCAGAGGAGCCCCACTTGACACCCCTGGCACTGCACACAAGGAGCTGAGAGAACAGTGCTAGAGAACCTGTTGTCTACTATTATCCTCAGCCTTTGCAAATCCACTCCTCTTTTCATTCTAGAATATGTCCACCTCACACTTTGGCTCGAATGTCTATGGCCAGCATTGTGTACACTCACTCAAGTCCCTCACTGAGCTGTGTTTCTCACTGCTGGGACTGAGCAAGGTTAACCAACCGGAATCATATTTGTGTCAAGAGGTAGCAGAGATGCCACCACTCATCTCATTACGGATGAGAGTCCACTTTCTTACCCAGCATGCATATGCTCTCTTTGAGCTTAAGGACTCTGCACAAATACCCCGACACTAACCTTAGGCTACTTCCCTCCCCTTGAAGAGCCCCTTACTCTGTGAAAAGGAGGAAATAGCGCCACTGCCTCTACCATTTCCAAACCACGACATGACAACCAGCTCAGCAGCACCACCTTGGGGCTGCCATAGGAAGTGCATATCTAAGGGCCTGAATGGGAAAGTTTTTTACGTCCAAAACACCCCCCCAAAACAGATTTGTTATCTTAGTGTGAGAGGGTTTCAAGATGATCAAAGATGTTTGGTGAATTCTAAGGCTCACAAGATAATGGCAGAAATTCGTCCCCCATATCCCCACAATATCTGCCCAAATAATAACTGCCTTCATCTAAAAGGGCAAAGGTTTGAATGATGCTTTACTTCCTCTGTGGCCTCATGGGCACTGAAGTTCACATTTACGGCTGACCAGCTGCTCATCTACCCTAACTCACTCTGACCCTAAGCCTGTGTTTTTATTTATTATTATTATTACTATTATTATTATTATTTTGCGATACACGGGCCTCTCACTGTTGTGGCCTCTCCCGTTGCGGAGCACAGGTTCCGGACACGCAGGCTCAGCGGCCATGGCTCACGGGCCCAGCCACTCCGCGGCATGTGGGATCCTCCCAGACCGGGGCACGAACCCGTGTCCGCTGCATTGGCAGGTGGACTCTCAACCACTGCGCCACCAGGGAAGACCTCCATCTGCTTCTTGACCAGCAGTCTCGTTGCCTTCACACTTGTAATTCCGTCTTCTCGGAATGCTCCCCTCTCTGCGCCTCACTTCACTCCACTCCCTTCTTCAGCTGCCTAACTTCTGCTCAAGGCAATAAACCTTTCCCAATGATGACAGACGGTCTCTTATTTGCTCCACAGCAGTCCCTGCTTCTTGTGATATAGTACTTAGCACACTGTGTTGGGCTGCTTTTCATCAAGTCTAAGACACCATCAATTATGAGATACACTATGATTTTAAGGAATGCTAAGGAACCAAAAAAACTGTCAATAAAATTACGACAATGTTTTCTTATAACTTAGAATTTTCATTTGGTACATATTGAAAGAATTCTTTTAGTGCAATTTTGAGATATATCAAATAGCCCGGGGTTTGTTAGTCTTTCTTATTTAACCAACTCATGGTCTCAGTTTTTCTTTAGTAGAATCACATGTCATAGAAAGTTAAACAGTTGCTGTTCAAACTGAGCAGGAAGCTTCTGATATTGGCGTTTGACCCCTGAATGATAGTCCTGCATGATGAATGAATTGATCACATCAACTCCTTGTTCTGAAATTTATTCCATCTCTTCAAATGGATTAGGCAATTCTTCCTGCCTTTAGTTGAAGGGCTTGGCATGTAATACCAGTATTTCTCAGAATTTAATGTGCATATGAATCACCTGGGAATCTTCTTAAAATGCAGTTTCTGATTTTGTAAGTCTGGGATGCAGCCTGAGATTCTGCATTTTTCTTAAGTTCCCTGGTAATGCTGATGCTCTTGGTGAGGTAGGAAGCTGATAGGCAATTCTTTGCACATATCTCATTCGCAACACCTTACACAACTAATTTAACTTGTATTTTCCAGTTTTAGGATCCATCAAGCATTTCATTAATTTGCAAGGAAATAAGAAATGGGGATCATCGCTCCAATGATAATTACCTCACTGGTATCAAATAGACATTCGCTGCATGGTTTCTAGCCTTTCTACACACACAATAACTTTTCGTTCCAATGCTGCATTATAATATAATCTTTTAAAGCACTTTAAATGGCAATTAGCTCAGTTCATGCAGTATCAACAAGGTACATATCAATGAAGGAAAGACAATGTGAACAGCTGTGACAAAGTTTTCTCTTGCCTCCTTTCTCCAACTATACTGTGAGCTACTTGAATGCAAGGACTAGGAAAACCTTTGTCCTAAGGCACAGAACTCAGTGCCAGGCAGGAGATAAGTGCATGAGGCATTCATGCAGTCCTAATACTCTCCTAACAATGTTTGTCTGGGCTAAGAGTCAGTGATTCGTACTTATTTGTAACACACATATTTGAAATCTTGTCTGGCTGTGCCTACCCAGGGCTTACTGTGAGTAAACTGGGACAATTAATGTGCCTTGTGAGCTAAGACTAGCCCAGGATGGTGGAGTAGATGGGAGTGGTATGTAAAAAGACTCACTGTGTGATTCTTTGAGATATTAGAACTATGATTTGCTTTTCTGTACATTATGACTGGTTCACTCTCACTCTCCTGCCTAGCCTGTGTTTCATCTATCCTTTTTTTCTAGGTGATGGCTCAAGTCAAATAGAAATTCATATCCCTGTATTATTATTTACTTGGAGACTTTTAGTTCATGAGCATCTTGATACAAGTATATGAGCTTTGCATATTCCAAAAGGAAATGAGGGAAGAATTTATGTTAAGCATATTACAAAAGCATTTCATGAAACAGTGTGTTCATTAACACAGAAGTTTGAAACATGCATTAAACAAAACCTGCCAAGGAAATCATTTAAAAAATCCCAGTAAGTGAAGAATTTCATGATCTGAATTGTAACTCCCAAGCCAGGTTGCGTAACAAGACAGCTATTCAAATAAGAAAAGCCCTTCACCCAAAGCAATCTCACTGAAATGGAAATGGACATATTATATTCCAAAATACGGAATTTAAATAGAGTCATTATATTTCCCAGCTGGAAAGGACCAGAGAAATCATCTTGTCTAAATCCCTTTATGTTCATAGGGTTGGGATCTTTACAGGTCCATTCATCCTTACAATTCTAATTTTCTTTATAATTTTAACACTCTTTATTCATTTGAAAACATGAGAGTGTTCAAACACTTGATTCACAACAATAAAACTTTTCTTTTCATATACATTTAAATCACATTACTTTAAGTTAAATATTCCCCATTAGAGAAGGGAACTGAAAAGATTGTTAGAGAGGGTTCTGCCTGTATCCCCAGCCTGGTATAATATAACACCTGTACAATATAACCCATTAAAAAATGCAACCAGTGGGCCTCCCTGGTGGCGCAGTGGTTGAGAGTCCGCCTGCCGATGCAGGGGACATGGGTTCATGCCCCAGTCCGGGAAGATCCCACATGCCGCAGAGAGGCTGGGCCCGTGAGCCATGGCTGCTGAGCCTGCGTGTCTGGAGCCTGTGCTCCGCAACGGGAGAGGCCACAACAGTTAGAGGCCCACGTACCAACAAAAGAAAAAAAAAAAAAAAAATGCAACCAGTGACCCTAGCTAGGAAGATATACAGCCAATAATGTTACTATTCGAAAGTCCTAAGACAAACATTATTTCTTCTAAGATCTGGGGAACGGGGAAATCAAAGAAAGATCTCGTTTTTATATTAGGGTTATATGCTTGTAAGGATGGGGGGAAATAGCCTCAAAAGTTAAGGTTACTTTTCTCTAAAACATAATTTTAAGTGTCTTTTTTTTTTTTTCCGGTACGCGGGCCTCTCACTGCTGTGACCCCTACCGTTGCGGAGCACAGGCTCCGGACGCGCAGGTCCAGCGGCCATGGCTCACGGGCCCACCCGCTCCGCGGGATGTGGGATCCTCCCGGACTGGGGCACGAACCCGCGTCCCCTGCATCGGCAGGCGGACTCTCAACCACTGCGCCATCAGGGAAGCCCTTAAGTGTCTTTTTTAATATTCATGTTTGCTATGAAGAAAATAGAGGTTGTTCCTAAAAGAACGCTTTGTTTTAAACCAATTTCTTTACGGGAATCTGACTGCTTGTCTAAAAATTCTCCCAAGAAGTAGTTAGATCTAGCAGCAACTTTCCATCACTGAGAGTAATTTTAGTATGTCTTTATTCAATCTTCCCCAAGCAAATATTTCTTGAGTTCAGGCTTCTGTTAGATCTCCGTTCTATCATTCTGGTATGAGCAAGAATCTGGAATGTCAACCCAGGGACTTTAAAAGGGTCTAATTTACGGTAAGGGAGCTTAGTTGTTGAGGTCAGAAGGCGCATGGTTGTGTTTCCCTTTCTTTTCATGTTAGTCCCTCCTGTGGATCTCCACACAATGGACAGCCCGTGCAATGGCAACAGCTGGCTACAAACCTCCGTTAGGTGCCTTGCCCCCGACCAAACCCTGCTTCTCAGTTACTTACCTTCATGTATAGCTGGAGCAGACTGGAAGATCTGCCTACTGAGTAGGCAGAAAGCCAGGAAACAAAATATTTTTCAATTCCTTTGCAGGAAAGACAAAAAGTAGAAAAAAAAATAAAATCACACTCCAAAAAAAACTGGAGCTTTGGTGACCTCTTGTGGGATAATTTATTAGTAGTCTATAATAAAACAGTTCCAGAATGGAATCTGAGACAAGTTTTCTCTGTAGGTCTAGTACACTGATGGGCCTGCTGAGACCCAGTGGGCCTGTTACAACCTAGAACTGCCTATACATACATAAAATTATCAATAAAGTGTTAATAATTGCATTAGGTTATATGTTCAAGAGAGCTTATCTGTATATACACATCGGGGGTGATTTTTTAAAAGTATTAAATGTATTAAGACATCTTTGAAACTTCTATCCATAGAATAGGAAGGAACCTTCCAACCACCTATAAAATATTTGACATTCTTCTGCAAGAGATCCAATCACAAGGGAGTTTGGGAAGAGATTATGAATAAATTAAAGCTAAACTATCAGGCATAGTATAAGTGCTCAATAAATGAATTCATAAAAAAATAAATAAAACGAATCAGCTTCATACTTAATAGTTAACATTAATATCATTAGGTCTACAATGAAAATGACTTGGGACATCTTCTGGCTAGATTCCTGATATATTTATGGTTGTTGCAAAGTAGAACAAATTATCCATTGGTATCATATATGAGGACAGGATTCTAGGCTCAATGAACCAGGGTCCTAACCAGAAACATAATCACTATGGTAATTCTTCTGCCTTTTGTGATTAGCAAATACATGCAAAATTTGAAGAATGAGTCAAATTTGGTTTTTCTTAATTTGGTTTTTCAAATTTGGTTTATTAATTCCAATTAATATTTAACCTATTTGTTAACTTTTTGAGGTTGGTAAGTTAGAAAAACAATTACTGTTAATAAAGAAATTGGTTTTCAGAATTTCAAAATTCTGCTTCTCTTCTGAGTTTATTTTTCAGTTTCCTATTATTAAAGTCTTTTTCTTGTTTTCATACTTAGAGATTTTAATGTAATATAACCACATGCTAGGAGCAAGAAGCATTATTGTTATTTTGTAGTCCTATTCTACATATTCTGCATCATTTGTATAGATTTACATGTTGTAATATGGTACCTGGTAAAAAATACAGAGAAATACATGGTAAATATTGACAGTATGAATTAATAATTTTATATTTTAAAAATTTAACTGGAATTGCACTAAGAGAAATTTGTCTCAATCTCAATTGGTCATTTTGGCAGAAAATATAGTTGTGGTGAAAAAAATGTGTCTTGATTGTTTGGTAAGAGTTTTTTAAATAAGAGAATTTGTACCCATATAAAGAGTGGACAGGAGAACAAGTAAGCTTGCTAAAAAATCTACAAATAGTAAGTAAGAAAAATAACTCCCTGTTTAGTACTGTAGCAGTAAAATGAAACATGTATATTATATCTCTTTTAGTACCTTTTGGTCCTTTCATTCCTCTTCATCACCTGTATGATAAATTACTTCATTCATAGAGACCATTGTCAGAAGCAAAAATAGATTTCTGTGGTTCATTGAAATTAGAGTTGGAAAATATTGATTACATCATCTGACCCAATCCCTACTAAAGTAAATCAGTATTCCTTCTATGTCAAGGGTATGACAATTTGTTATCTGATGATTCTGGACACCTCAAGTGTGACAACTGATGGAGAAGATTAAGTCATTGTCCTACACTTAGAAAAATATTAGAATATTACCTGAAAAGTAAAATAATTAAAAGTGAATTAAATTAAAATATCAAGCAACCAGATCTAGGGTTGTGATGGCTTAAGCAGGGCCACTTGGACTTTTATCACTGGCATTTCATCAGAATATCTCAATTTGCCATATACTCTGGAATATCACTTTTCAGATTTCTCTCTCAAGAGTGTTTCCTTAAGAATCAGATTCTTTTGTAAATTCTTGATTGAGAAATCTAAAATATACCTAAAGTATATTAACAAGTTTTCCTCTGTTTATACTTAATTCTAAAGCTGTTTGTTTAAGAGATTGTGCCTTGAACACAAGCCATTAGAAACTACCCATAAAATAATATTTTCTATTTAGAAAAAACTTATTTCAACCTTGGAAGTAAGGGTATGTTTATAATTTATAGCTAGATTTTATAATTAAGATGTAAGAAGAATAATTTAAGAAGTTAGTAATTGCTTTTCCTTTGCTTGGAGCACTTATCTTGGTTTACATAAGCATAATAATTTTGATATCCTAATATTAATATTCATAAACCATTTAAAATAATTTTAATTTTTAATGATCTAAACTTCCAAAATTAAAAAAATAATCAGCAGATTCCACCACCTAAATATAATTATCTTCATACTTGCATATTACCTTTTAGTTCTTATCCAAAGACTGTCCTCCTCCATACTTGCAATGCTAGCATAGACACATCCCACTTCAAATAATTTATTTTTATTTCCATATTTTCTACAGTCTTAAGTCTCACTGTAGAGACAAATAATATTTTATCATGTAGATATAACATCATTTATTACTCATTTGCTTTATGGTTATATAAGCTGCTTGTAATTTATTTTCTATTGAATACAAGGCTGCTATGAGCGTCTTTATAGTTTTTGGAGGGCTTTACTATTACCAATTGTTCGTGCTATATCTCTTCTGAAATTGTTTAGGAGCTGTCAGGGTCATAGCAAAAAGGTGATGGCATACTCCAAAGGTTTTTAATCAAGAGAGTTTAATGAAAGGACTATTTACCAGCGTGTGGGCAGGATTAAGTGTACCAACAAGAGACGGTGAAGTACATAGAAGCCAGCAAAAGCGAGACACCATTACAAACCCATTGAAACTGAAGTGCAAAGATAGGGAGTCTGGTAAGAGGTGGAACTGTAGACAAAGGGATGCCCAAAGACAGCTATGGAACACAGCCATTATTAGAACTGTGGTGAAGGTGGGAAAGGAGGGATAAACACTGCTCCCTCTCTCTCCTTCTGCTTTCCCACCTCCTGCCTTGCCACCTACCAGATGAACTCAACTAAAACCCAGGAAGGTGGGGGGGTTGGGAAGAGAGGGTGCCTGGTGATGCAGCCTATAGAGGTCAGCTTTCTGGGGCACAGAGAATGTATCTGCATGAGGAGGTGGGATGATAGACAGAAAACACTAGTACAGAAGACCTATATTTTATTAATTCAAAAATTGAATCAGAACAATATCTACATATTTAAAATTTCAAAAGTTTCTCAGCACCTTCTGCCCCTTTTTCTGCTTTATTTTACTCCATAGCACTTGTCATGCTTTAACATATTTTATAATGTATTACTTTTTTTTCTAACTCTCTACTCCATAGCACTTGTCATGCTTTAACATATTTTATAATGTATTACTTTTATTTTTCTAACTCTCTCATAAGAAAGTAAGCTCTTTGAAGGCAGAATTTTGTTTTTTCTCCACTGCTGTGACCTTAATATGTATTTGAATGAATGAGTATATTAAGGATGCCTAGTGAAGCGAAGAAGAAGTCTTCATATAGGATTCTTTAAAAATATAGATAACTGTAAAAGTAAAAGACTCACTCTGAATGTTTAAAAGTTATAATATGGTTTTTTCTAAGTAAATCCCTTGTATTTAAGCCCTTTTCAAATATTCTATAATATTCACAATAAATAAATGCACTCAAATTTAAAACAACATGTAAAAATATTTCTAACAATGCATATTTACTAATATGCATTAGTAAAATGAACAGAGTGCTTTCGTATTTAAAACTAATGCCATTAATATAATGTAATGCCAAAAAGAATTAATATTAAAATAAATAAATACTTTATGTGAGTTGATTGTCCTATAGAATGGCATATCTCTGAACTGAAAATTAGACACATGAATCACATTTTTAATGCTATTGCTTTTCTGTGTAAGCTTAGATCTTCTGTTTACCTGTGTTCTTCATTTAAGGTTAAAGTTTTGAGAGACTAATGGTCCCAGCGTAAAGCAGATGTTTAATGCATATCCAGTCCCTACTATGTGCCAAACACTGTAGCAGAAGCATCACATACAAATTGTGGCCGGCTGATATTAACTAATGTGTTTCGCATTTCACCCTCACCTCCACCTCAGCCCCAGAAACTAGAATTTAAGTTCCATAAAAACGGAGACCTTATCTTTCTTGTTCACCTTTGTATCACCAGCTGCTTCCATAGCACATGGCACACGGTTGGTGCTCAATAACTGTTTGTTTGATGAAAGTTTGCACTCCTTGGCAGCAAAACTATACCAGGGAATTTATAGGCCATTTTGTTTATATCAGAATAGCAAATGACTTTGTGATTAAATCAATAATAATATAGTCAGTCTAATATATTGAACAAAGTGAGAGCGTGGCATGGACATATATACACTACCAAACATAAAATAGATAGCTAGTGGGAAGCAGCTGCATAGCATAGGGAGATCAGCTAGGTGCTTTGTGACCACCAAAAGGGGTGGGATAGGGAGGGTGGGAGGGAGGGAGATGCAAGAGGGAAGAGATATGGGGACATCTGTATATGTATAACTGATTCACTTTGTTATAAAGCAGAAACTAACACACCATTGTAAAGCAATTATACTCTAATAAAGATGTTAAAAAAATAAATAAAATAAAATAAAATACATTAGTCAATAACCGAATGAACCAATCACATTGGTGACCCTGTTTAACCCTTAAAAAGTAAAAAAATAATAACTATTACTATATATGAGTATTATTCTCACTACATTTTTATTGACATTCCTTCTACCAAACATGTGTAGATCCCTACTGTGCCCAAGGCAAGTGATGAACATAAAGGTTTAACAAGAGATGGTCTTTCCCTTCAATGAGCTTATGAGTTAACAAAGATGAGACATACTTGTGTAAGAGAGACACAAGCAAGATGCTATTGGAACAGAGGAAGCTGAGTGAGATTACCCAGCTCAGGATCCCCAGCTCTCCACATGTGAGCTGTTTGTCCTTAGGCATGCTACTCTTCTTTGCAGCAACAGCTTCAGCAACATTGAAATAAGGATAACAATAGCACATACTTCATAGGGCTCTTGTGCGAATTAAATGAAATAAGGTATATAATGTGCTTTTTAGCAAAATACCAAACATATAGCAAGGACTCACTAAATGCCAATTGTTAGTGCTTCAGTTCCTACCAAAGTATTCTTTGACTTAATTAACTTTTATGAAGTTTATTTTATGTAAAGTTGATAAAACATTTGCTGGTATTACTTCTGATAATTGATAATTACAATGTATTCTTATTTAACTAATTACTTTGATTGGACCAAATGTAACCTGCATCTGAACTTCACGGTATGCCTCAACAAAGAAGAAAATTATTACTCATTAATTAACATTATTGAGTAAAAAGTGATTATGTGGGAATGGGTAGCTTTCTCAAGTAACTTCTCATCCACTGAATTATGGGGAAAGCAAGGCTTTTATTAAAAATGGAGAATTGTTCATAAAACTAGGAACCTTTGCTAGTCTGTGGAAATTATCTTTAACCATCAGATTTAGCTCACTAATCTGCATAAATGTCTATTTTGTAATACTATTTTCCATTTACTTGCTTCTGGTACTATTCAAGACCGAATGCCTTCCTCTGCAAGGTAACTATGCTTCGATCTATAAAATATTGTCTTTAACCATAAATGTCTAAGTCAGAAAGCCTTACAGAGAAAAATACTGTAGGAAATATGTTGGAATAGTGTAAGAATTATATAAGACTTGGATCATTTATTAGTACTTGAGCAAGATTTTTTTCCTGGAAAGTAACAGTCATGTAGGTTTTTATGTTCACAGATATAACATTTCAAGTACAAAATCAAAAGTTTGATATTTCTAATTCAGGTATTATCACATAGATATGTAAAATCATTAAAGAGACTTACCTGGTGCATCCCATATTTCAATCTGTTTTCCACTAATAAATATTTGAGAAACAAAAACCAAAAAGTCCTAATTATTCGAGCAATTAAATTCAACATTAGAGGCTTTCTGAAAGAAGTTTGATAGTGACATAATTAGCCTGTTTTTCATCCTATACGCACAGGAAAATTTTGTCTCTCCATTTATCTTTATTACAGCAAGAGTGTTAGAAAATGTAAATATGTGTTAAAACTCTGGAACGACATTTTTAATCTAAAAAGTCAGAGCTGATTTATCTGACATCATTTAACAGAAATGGTACATCAAAAAGAAGTAAAATATTATGAGATTTTTGTTGCAAGTAGGGCTCACATATACTTTTAAAGGAAAAGAATAGGAAAAGTGAGCATCTTTAAATGTCTTCAAGATTAATGGTAAGACACTCTGAATTGACCTTGTCACAAAATAGCAGAGGAATGTGTAACTCAATTACAGTCTTCACATACATATGCTATGGTTTTTAGAGACAGTTTTCACTTCAGCTATTTATTCAGATAGTAATATACTCCCTGAAATAAATGTTTTATTTCATCATCAGATTTAAGCACACAGCTGTAGCATGTTGAATTTTTAAGAAGCAAAATCAGTCCAGTTTCATGAGTTTGGGCTTCTCATTCCATATGTGAACTTATTTTTCCTGGGAAGGAAAAATAGTTATAGCAGTACCTGGTATGGTGCCATAAACATAGTGGAGGATTAATAAATATTTATCACTGTTGAAGTTAGAAGAAACACTGATCTGCACTCTGCTTGATTATGTTGGAATAGGACCATATTGCTTGCACAAAAGTATAAACAGTTGGTGCAGCATCTGAGTCTTAGACAATTGTTTTAAAATCATTATTTTGCAGGAGGCCTAATATGCTACAGAAAGGATAAAATGTTACTGATAACTATAATTAAGATGCAATAAAATACAAAGAACTGTTTAGAAAAGCAGACTCTACAGAATGCTGAGAATTCTTACTCTTTTGTGTTGTGATCTGATTGGCCTTAGCAGCAGATCCAGAAGAGAACCCCAGCTGTAGACCTGTAGGAGAGAGGGAAGTAAGCCAAGACTGTGGGACAGGGCCGGCCTGATGGATAGAAATCCCCCAATATCAGCTTCTAAGGGGACCCACCAAACTTCAGTCCAGTCCAGCTTAACGTTGATAGCCATCATCTCAAATGTGTCAGGTGGGAGCACGGCACCAGAAATTAGTTATGTGGGAAATGTTACTATCCGATGGATGACAGTTTTCTTTGTGGAGTGGAAGGGGATGTCTGGGTCGTAAGAGGGCCTCAGCCAGTGGGCTGCAGAGAGGAGAACATTGGGATATGATCCAGATCCCCCAGAGAGAAGGGGCTGGCAAGACTAGTGAGGTTCCTAGGCCCAGACAATTTGGCTGGGGTTCAGGGCTGTAATTCATTAGCAGCAAAAAATGAAGTGCAAATGCAGAACAGAGGCAAGAGTCTAGGTACACAGTAGGGCTGGAGTCAGGACCAAGGAGCTTAATATTGGTGGCCACAGAGATATTTACACAGGCTCACTCAACAGCAGGCTTAGGGCAATAGATGAGCTCCAGACACTGTTTACTGACAGGAATGGAACTCCTGACATCCTGCCAAGCTTGAGTCTCATTTGAGTAACAACTTGATGGTGTTGTGTCTATAGGTTGATTTCATGCAGTATCTGCTTGTTGGGCATAGCCATGCAAGGGCTGTCATTAATTTTTTTAGTTTGGAATGAACTTAAATAAATCCACAGCTATATTAAAATTGGCAACTCACTTATATACTAGAATGTCAGCTCCACAAGAGGTACCTTTGTCTTTTTGTTCACTAAAGGATGCCATGTGCCTAGATGGAACACGGTTAGCAATCAACAGGTATTTGTCAAGTTAAAGAATAAATTAGACAAATATTAAGTGCCACACAAATGACATGAAAGCTTCTAGGTGTGCCCTGAAGGCGACCCTTACCTCCTATAGCCACAGGGCTGAAATTGCTGAAAATCAAACTCAGAATTCCATTCTACAACTGGCTGAATTATGATGCAAGCTAAACTCCCAGCCTTGCAGGGTGTCTAATGTTTAAGAGGGGCATTGATTGGGAAGGGATGTGACCCTAAAAGTTGCAGTGAGGATACATGGGAAGACTCTGATGATGTTGGGGACACCGAGCTCCAAAATTCTGATGAGTCTTCTTTGCCAGTGGGAGAAACCTCTCCATTCCCAATGAATGGGAGAGAGGAACATATGCATAGGCCCAAAGAAGAGCAAACAGGAATCATTCTAGAAACTGAAAGTATTACCACTATATTCCCAACACTGGAACAGTGCCTGATAAACACTGAATGCTCAATCAATATTTGCTAAGCCGATGAATGAATGAATGAAGTAGTTGCACTCAGTTGACACATCAAGTATAGGGAAGGAAAGTGGTAAGATATGTTGTTGGAAAGGCACACAGGTGTCAGTTCATGAAGAGTCTTCCTAATATGTTAAGATAAAGATTTCGAAATTTATTCTGAAAGATACGGGAAATTTAAAAAATCTAAGCATGATGCCATGATCAGAGTTGCTGACAGTTATGCACAGAATAGATTTAGAGGCACAACTGAAGGCAAGGAGTCTAGTAAGGAGGCCATCACAGTAATCCAGGCAAGAAATAATGAGGGTTTGAGAAAAGAAAGCAGAAATGGGGAAATAATAAAGATCAATGAATTATGGAGATATTTATGAAGTACTATGAACAAGACTTGGGAAGAATCTTTTGGGTGTGGGTCCTTGGTGAGAGATGGACACCATTTGCTTTGAAAAATCTTAGGAATTTTATTGGCCATTTTGTGTCCACCATACAGTGTGAGTTAGTCAGTTGTCCTAGTTGAGACTGTCTCCGAAATGGAAACTTTCACAAGGTTATTATAATCCCCAATCGTACCATGTCTTCTCTGGTTTCCTACCAGTGGCAAGTCCTTCCATTTCCATGGTAACCCACGTAATCAAGGCAAAAGAAAGAAAAGTTTCTGGAGTTTATATTTTCAGGGCTCTTGCTTCATTCTTTGGTCCTTAGCACCAAATTTAACTTATTCTGAAGAAATAGCATGTTAACTAAATATTACCAACGGGGAAAATTTTTTTCTGTACCTTTCCCAATCTATATTCTCCTTCAAAGGAAGCTGGAGTTGGACCGAAACAGAGATACTTACAGACCTTAATAATGTCCCTAAGAATGGCAGGCTGGGATATACAAAAGCAACAAGAAGGGAGGCTGGACACCCAACGTTATGCCACCTTGAAGTGATGATCTCTGATAGCAAAGACAACTGGGGAAGGGAAAAATTAAAAGTTGTATTCTCTCCCAAGTTCACTTCAGTTGTTCTGTTCCAGTATTAGATCTCATGATCGATATCAGTCCTCTATAGCCAATTTCAGAAATCTGCAAACTTAATTTATTGATACTCCTACATAGGGCCATTGATCAATAAGTTCGGGATGGGGCCAGGAGACAGTGATTTTTTAAATGACATACTATGAGCTAGAAAAAAGTATCATCATTACTTTATTCATATAAATTACTGACTTTTCTCACAAACAGGTTCACATTAAAATGAATGGGGAAGGAGGAAGAATAAAGACTCTTCAACCTTAGTCCCAAGGCTAATCTTATATATGTTAATAGTTTCAATCCCATTTATTAAAAATTCATGTTAAGTGAGGTTGAAACATCGGGGGTATAAGGCATCAGGTGGCATCATCAAGCAGATGTAGGCCACATCCATTAAAAGCAGACAGATCTGTCCAGCAGCAGTAAATTGGACCAAGCACATGGCATTTCTTCCATATGCCCTATTTCCTAGTGCCTTATCTTTCTTGCTGATTCCTATTATTTGGATCTCATTTTGGGTTTCTAGTGTTTTTTCTATTTGACTCTTGGCATACCTCAATAACAGAATAATTGCCTCTGAATCTACCACACAGCCACTTTCTCCTTACATTAAATTTGAGGGCACCAGCAGATTGCCAGGACTGACTGCTGTGTGCCCAGGTCTGATGTTGCTATGGTCTGTGCAGTACACGATGTTAGGATCCATGAGTGAGCCATGGAAAATACTCACATCAAAACTTGGCATACGATCTAAAACTGGATTGTAGTGATGGTTACACAGTGTATAAATTTATTAAAAACCACTGAACCATATACTTAGAAGGGGTGAATCTTATGATTCATAAATTATACCTCAGTAAAGCTTAGAAGAAAAAGTTCGGCCAGATAATAGAAGTAGGTGGGACAAGATTGGACTGATACTGAATTCATCTGAAGAATAAGTCAATTTAGGGGGTGTCTATCATCATGACAAGAGCTGACCACACAGAAATCTAGCTCATTGGAGCAAAGCATGGGATGTGTTAGTTACATCAGTTCCCAGTCATGGGAAGGTTGGGAAACTATTAAAAACTCAATTATTTTTGGTGTTGCTCATTCAGTATAGTTGAAATTGGGATTCCAACACTAGGTCCCAGTTGCTGGGAAGAACATTGCAACAAGAATTTGCATCTGTCAGTTTGAGCTTTGGGATATAAACCAACTCTGTCTAGTTTAAGGACACAAAAAAATGATTTATTGCAAAGGTATGAAGTCACTCATAGAGTGGAATAAAAATCTGAACAATCAAGCACTGGGTAGAACACTACAGGAACCAGGACAATTCCAATAAACCAGTAGTCAGAATTAATGAATTGTCTCTTTGGAATGCAGCCATCAGACTAATCATCAGCAACTGTGTTACTTTATTCAAGATTTAATTTCCAGAGAGAGATCTGACTGTCCTTGCTTAGTTCAAGTGTCCATGTCTTGGCCTTAAAAGGGTAAGGTTCATTCATTGATATCTCCTCCAAGACCACATGCAATGGGAGAGGCATTATTTTCCATATGAAAATCAATGTATTTTCACCAAAACAAGAAGGAAGAGGTGCTGGGCAGAAAACACACACACAAACACAAACACACGCACGCGTGTATCCACTATGCTAAGATTTATGAACGCATGAAATTAGAAGTCTCTTTTCTAGATAGTCTGACCATTAAAGGCAGGGCCTTTGCAACTAGTATGAGATTAGAAAAATTGCTGTAGTTTCTCAGAAAAGAGGCTAGAAAGAACACAACAGGGACTCAATTCTGTAAATGTACCGGAGTTACTACAAGAAAAACTAGAGATTGGGGATAAAGCAGTTTAGCTTTATCAACAGGCTGAGGAAGATTCAGATGCAGGAGAAAAGAGAAAGGAGTAGCTTTCTCCCAAGAGAAAAGAAAGGAGTAGCTACGACTCAGAGAGCAAAGACAGAAGGTGGTGATCATTCCGGGGCAGCAAGAGCGCCCAGCTCACATTAGACCAGTAGTCAGCCTGGAGCCCCCTCATCTGTCCTCCCCTGTTACTCCCAGCCAAGTCCTCAGTGGGTTTCACTCAGTGTAATCAAGTCTTTCTTAGTTAGAATTAGCTCAGTAATTAGGGATCAGCATTTATTAGTAAATACAGTTGTGTTTTTTCCAAGATATTTTCAATGTGTTCAAGAAATTAAAGTTCTTGAATTTCCAAGAAGTACAGATTAAAATAAAAACTAGTGGGAAGGAGGTTTTGAGTTTTGTGAATTTTTACAGTCTTTGACGTTTTCTGAGTGATATGGAGAGAACGAAATTTAGTCAAGATAGAATTAGTGCCTGTTGTCTATAGAGCACTGCGATAGATACTGGAAATAGAAAGATGAACAGCCATCATCATTACCCTCAAGGTACTTGCTATAGACTGAATGTCTGTGTCCCCCTCCAAAATTCATGTGTTAAATCCTAATGCCCAAGGTGACAGTATTTGGAGGTTGGGCCTTTGAGAGGTGATTAGATCATGAGGGTGGCGCAGTGATGAACGGGTTAGTGCCCTTTTTATGGAGGCTCCAGAGAGCTCCCTTGCCCCCTCTGTCATATGTGGACACAACAGGAAGATGGCAACCAGGAAGTGGAACCTCACCAGACATCAAATCTGCCAGCACCTTGATCTTGGACTTTCCAGCCTCCAAAATTGTGAAACATAATTTTTTTTGTTTATAAACTGCTCAGTCTCTGGGTATTTTTGTTATAGCAGCCCAAACAGACTAATAAGACAGTAATTATGCAGTAAGGGTATAGAAATACCAGCACTCATTGTATATATAAATGTAATGTGGTATGAGTGCTCAAAGGCATTAGAGCATAGAATAAATACTCAAGTCTGCTCTGGGGAATTGGGGACCATGTCAAAGAAGAGTTGACAGGGAGATGTGAAAGAGAAACAGGACTTTTTTTACTGAGGTAAAATTGACATCTAACATTATATTAGTTTTAGGTGATAATGATTTGATATTTTTATACATATACATATTACATATATATTATACATATGCACATACACATATATATAACACATTTGATATATAATGATTAGATATTTATGTATATGCAAAATGATCACCACAATAAGTCTAGTTAACGTCTGTAACCATACGTAGTTACAAGAAAAAAAATTTTTTTTCTTGTGATGAGGACTTTTTAAGATCTACTCTCCTATGGTCACTTAATCTATGACATATAAGGCAAGAATATACAATGGAGAAAAGACAGCCTCTTCAATAAGTGGTGCTGGGAAAATTGGACCAGCATAAAATAATGAAATTAGAACACTTCCTAACACCATACACAAAAATAAACTCAAAATGGATTAAAGACCTAAATGTAAGGCCAGACACTATAAAACCTTTAGAGAAAAACATAGGCAGAACACACTTTGACATGAATTGCAGCAAGGTTTTTTTTGATCCACCTCCTAGAGTAATGAAAATAAAAACAAAAATAAACAAATGGGATCTAATTAAACTTAAAAGCTTTTGCACAGCAAAGGAAACCATAAACAAAACAAAAAGACAACCCTCAGAGTGGGAGAAAATAATTGCAAACGAAACAACTGACAAAGGATTAATCTCCAAACTATACAAACAGCTCATGAAGCTCAATATCAAAAAACAAATAACCCAATCAAAAAATGGGGGGGGAGGAAGATCTAAATAGACATTTCGCCACAGAAGGCATACAGATGGCCACCAAACACATGAAAAGATGCTCAACATCACTAATTATTAGAGAAATGCAAATCAAAACGACTACTACCTCATACTGGTCAGAATGGCCATCATCAAAAAAAATCTATAAACAATAAATGCTGGGGAAGGTGTAGAGAAAAGGGAACCCTCCTACACTGTTGGTGGGAATGTGAATTGGTACAGCCACTATGGAGAACAGTATGGAGGTTCCTTAAAAAACTAAAAATAGAGCTACCATATGACCCAGCAATCCCACTCGTAGAGAAAACCATAATTCGAAAGGATGTGTGCACTCCAGTATTCATTGCAGCACTCTTTACAATAGCCAGGACATGGAAGCAACCTAAGTGTCCATCTACAGGGGAATGGATAAAGAAGATGTGGGGGCTTCCCTGGTGGTGCAGTGGTTGAGAGTCCGCCTGCCGATGCAGGGGACATGGGTTCATGCCCTGCTCCAGGAAGATCCCACATGCTGCGGAGCGGCTGGGCCCGTGAGCCATGGCCGCTGAGCCTGTGCGTCTGGAGCCTGTGCTCCGCAATGGGAGAGGCCACAACAGTGAGAGGCCCGTGTACCACCCCCCCCAAAAAAAGATGTGGTACATATATACAATGGACTATTACTCAGCCATAAAGAGGAACGAAATAGTGCCATTTGCAGAGATGTGTATGGACCTAGATATTGTCATACAGAGTGAAATAAGTCAGAAAGAGAAAAACAAATATCATATAATATCGATTATATGTGGAATCTAGAAATATGTACAGATGAACTTACTGGCAAAGCAGGAATAGAGTCACAGATGTAGAGAACAAACTTATGGTTACCAAGGGGGGAAGGGGAGGTGGGACAAACTGGGAGATTGGGATTGACATATATATACTCCTATGTATAAAATAGGTAACTAATGAGAACCTACTGTTTAGCACAGGGAACCCTACTCAATGATCTGTGGTGACTGAAATGGGAAGGAAATCTAAAAAGGAGTGGATATATGTATATGTATAACTGATTCACTTTGCCGTACAGCAGAAACTAACACAACACTGTAAAGCAACTATACTACAATAAAAATTAATAAAAAGATCTACTCTCTTAGGAACTTTCAAATATGCAATATATTATTATTAACTATAGTCACTATGCTGTACATTACATCCCTGGGACTTACTTATTTTATAACTGGAATTTTGTACCTTTTGACTCCCTTTTGACAGATGGACAAGGTAGGTGATAGCATTCCAGCCAGAGAAAATAGTATGCAAAATTATGGAAGCATACTGTATGTTCCTCTTTTAAATATAAGAGAAACTGACATCATCCAGGAACTACATATAGTGTTTCTGGGAAGGGTATGAGAGAGAAATGTGGCTGGGAAGGCTCGTTGTAGGCATGCCACTGGAAAATTCTGAACAGGCAAGTGACACATTAAAGTGCCTTGGAGGGACTTCCCTGGTGGTCCAGTGGTTAAGACTCTGAGCTTCCACTGCAGGGGGCACGGGTTCAATCCCTGGTCAGAGAACTAAGATCCCGCATGCCGCACGGTGTGGCCAAAAGAAAAAAAAAAGTGCCTTGGAAAATCATAAGGAGGATGTTGATTAAAGAATGAGACCTTCTGCTCCCAGGGGCTTCTTACCATCCAGGTAAGACATAATGAGTAGATATAGAGAAAATGGAATAGATGTTTAGTAGGTAAAATGGACAGCAATTAATATAATAACACTTAATAACACTTAACATTTATAAAACTCTATTTGTTGGGCACTGACTCAGTGCAATTCCAGGTCCTGGAATCTGACTTCCTAAGTTCAAACATTCTCCATCCAGTATTTGCCACCATAGAAAATTGCTCAGCTTCCCTTCACCTTAGTTTCCTTATTTGTAAACTAGGACCTACTTCACAGGACCGTGAGGATTAACTGGTCACTATATGAAAGACATTTAGAATAGTGCCTTAAAAAGTTAGCAGTTATGGTTATCTCATTTTACAGATGAGTAAACTTTAATACACTTAGATTAAATCTATTCCCAAGGATAGATACTAAATATATTAAATGTTTTTCACACTCATGTTTGCTTAACTCTAGAGCATGAGCATGTAGCTTCTAGCATGACCCCAAGTCATCTAAAAGACTGTGCTCAGTGATAGAAGCTTGAGAGAAAGGAGAAAATATTTCAGATGATTGATGATCTGTATATGATTTAAAAGTTTTATTTACACTTTGGATTTCCTATAGTTTCAGGTTTGGGCCTTACATAATCTTTAATTGTAAGAATTTGTTAAGATACTGATTTTACCCTCCTACCACACTCTCTTCCAAGAGAAAGGTCCCTCTTCTCTAATAGTGTTTGCTGTCCCCAGTTACCACTAATTAAACTGGGGGTGGACAACAGACCTAGAGGCTGGGCTGGACCAGACAAATTCTCTTATTTGAATATTTGCACTGAGAAAGTGAGTAGATGACGAGATTGACAGTGGATAGAACAGACCATTCAGGGGAAGCAATATTCTGTTTGAGGTTAACAAGATTAAATCATAGGCAGACTATGGAAGGCTTTGAATTGGAGACTAAAAGCTCTGATTTTATATTAGCAAAGGAAAAGTCACCAAATATCCTGAGTAGGAAAGTCACACTGTGAACATAAATAAGGATATTGAATTTATGAGGTCGTAAGGTGAATTGAAGGCCAAAGAGGTCAAGTTTATTGGGAACATAAATTCCTGGATCAAAACAGTGATCTGATATGCAAAATAAGAGAGACAGCTGCAAAAGCCTTTCCAAGGGAGAATTTACAGGACTTGGTGATAGATAAAATATTAAAGATAATTTTAAAAAGGAACAGAGTAACTGAAAGATTTAAGTTTAGAATGCAAACTACTAGAAATACAGAATCTAAGAAGCAAACATGCTTTTAGGGCACTGGGTTTTTTGACAGGTTGAGTTTCCAGTAATGATAGAACAGTTAAGTGCAAATATCTAGTGGGGTGCTTGACATTAAAAGATTTCAGGGCTGGAAAGTATCTTAGAAATTATCATAGTCCAATTGCTTTATCACTCAAATGAGAAAACTGAGATCTAGAAGGATAATTTATCCGATACACCACAAGTAATTAATATAGAAGCAGAACTAGAACCCAAGCCTCTGACTCCCAATCCAGTGCTCCTCTGACTACATTGCACTGCCTTCTCTAGCTGATTGGTGAGAGCAGAAGGTATATCAAAATTATAACAGTGGGAGTGATCTACAGTGATAAATTATAAAAGTCATGAGATCTGTAGAGAGTTTAGAGCAGAGATGGCAAACAATTTTCAACTTACATGCCAGCTCCAATAAATAAGTAATGACTGCAGGAATACTTCATTGAAAACAATTCTGAATCTGTGTCCAGGCTTATTGAGAACAAATGATATGACTATTAGTGATCCTGGCCAACAGCAAAGTTGATGTGGGCAGCATATATGCCACCTATTGCTATCAGTAGTCAGAAAGAAAACTGCAGTCATAATCATGAGAAAGAACTGAAAATATTTAAAAAAAATAACAGCTAAGGACTTCCCTGGCGGTCCAGTGGTTAAGACTCTGTGCTTGCACTGCAGGCAGGCATGGGTTTGATCCCTGGTCGGGGAATTAGGATCCCATATGCCGCACAGCGTGCCCCACCCCCCAAAAAAACAGCTAGAAAAATATCTAGTTAATAATGATTAGCTTTGCATAAGGTAATAACATTTCCTTTTTATTATTTGGTTCCTATCTTAAATGGGAGGTGTTGGATAAACTGCTGAATGCTTATTGGAAACATGAAGGATTTGAATATTTGGGGAGTCATGATGGAAGAGGCTGAAAAAGATTGAGACAGAGAGAGAGAAACAAACTATTGATTGAACTTTTTTACATAAACAGGCTTATTTGTTCAGTATGTCCCAGACTTTAGCTTAATCTGATTTTATACAGAGAATACCTAATAAAATTTTTTCTGAAATAAATTATATATGCCAAACTCAACATTATGAACGGACCACACACATTTATCATCTCTTCTTCCTAATAATCCAGGACGTGGTAACAAAGAAAACACCCATACCACACAAACATGTATATTGATATGTACTATATATGAATATGTACACAAAATCAATAAAGAAGACAGAAAGTAGGTCATCAGCAGACAAGAAATGTCGTCAAATTTCTTAAAGA
Source organism: Hyperoodon ampullatus (assembly GCF_949752795.1). Taxonomy (NCBI): domain Eukaryota; kingdom Metazoa; phylum Chordata; class Mammalia; order Artiodactyla; family Ziphiidae; genus Hyperoodon; species Hyperoodon ampullatus. The sequence continues at coordinate 61,817,640 of NC_136925.1, read as the reverse complement.
GAGTACCAGGTAGAAGAGTGGTATAGTGAGTTGAACAGTGATCCCTCAAAAGATATGTCCATGTCCTAATCTCCAGAACTTGAGAATGTTACCTTATTTGGAATAGGGGTCTTTGAGATGTAATTAAGTTAATGATCTTGTGATGAGGAGATCGTCCTGGATGTTCTTGGTGGGCCCTAAATCCAAGGACAAGCATCCTTATAAGCATGCAGCAAAGGGAGATTACACAAACAGACAGAAGAAGGCCATGGGAAGACAGGAGCAGAGACTGCAGTGATGCGGCTACAAGCCAAGGAATGCCAACAGCCACCAGAAACTGCATAAGGCCAGGAACATATTCTCCTCAGAGTCTCTGAGGGAGTGGGGCCCTGCTGACACCTTGATTTTGGACTTCTGGCCTCCAGAAGTAAATAAAGGTCTGTTGTTTTAAACTACCAAGTTGGTGTTAATTTATCATGGCAGCCACAAGAAATCAGTGCAAGTGGTTTCTAAGGAAGCCGAGAAAACTGGCCTTGCAGAAATACAGAGAAGATTAGAAAACAGCAATTGGAAGCAAGGAGTGGAATGTGGAGTTAAAACGGGGGAATTAATATAAAGTGAGTATAAATTATAATTGTCCCTCCCACCACTCCTTCATTCCAACAGGGGGAATGCCCAGCAGCCAGGCATTCTTCTCTATAGAGATTGCACTGTCGAGAGAAGCAGGGCAGCTGATGGGGCCGTTCCCCAGCCAAACACCCTAAAGCAAGGTTGATCAGTTGGTAAGCCCAGCCCACAACCATAGAGCACTCACTGCCTTATTTTAACAGATAACAAAGAATGAATGTACCGTAGCCGTTTTTAAAGGTTCTGGAATTAAAGAGAGGCCAGAAATAAACATGGGAAAAAAGTCCACAAAGAAAGCTGAAATAATTCAAGGAACAGGAGAGAACGAAAAAAAGGAAGGCAGTCTGTTTATCGAATATATTCAGAGATAATTATGCCAGTTACTAATTTATCGCCTCTCACTCCAAACTCATCCTTCTTTTCCCTGCTTGTGATACTCAGAGTGGACTCTGCTGTCAACGTTTGGGCTTGGCTCGCTGCTAGATGTAGGCTCTGTCGATAGAGGGCTCTGTGAGGGCACTGTAAGGACGGAAGGGAAGGTGCTTTCTGTTCTGATGTTCTTTTTCTCTTAAGGTCCTGCAGGGGTCCTGCTGTGTGCCCTTGTGGCAACCACGCCCCCTCCTCAGAAGTTGAATCTCCACCTCTGGACCTCCTCCTCTGGAGGTTCAAGTTCCTTCCTTATTCACTATTCCCTCAACTTTGGGAGTAGTAGTGGCTCTCTGCAGGTACTACCTCTGTATACCTTCGAGTTCTCTTTTACCCATTTTAGTGGTGAATACAACTTTTACTTAGTTCACAATTTACTTACTTCACAATTAGTTTCTCAATTCAAATGACTGGTGTGGTAATTTTTGTCCCCTGACCAGACCCTAACTAACACAATAGTCAGTAAGGTTTTTAATATTTAAAATCAAATAAAAATAAACACTAGAGATCAGGTAAAACTCTCAGATTTTAGAGTAAAATTAGAGTAAAGTAAAATTTTCAATAGATGGTTAGAAAATAAAACTGAGTAAATGTCCCAGAAAACAGAACATCCAGTTAAAAGATGGAAAATATGGGAGGTGAGACTGAGGTGTGGAAGGGGGGAGGCGGTGAAAAGGAAGTGTAAGGCTGCCGGTATCTTCATCTTGAAAGATGTGGTAACGAGATACAATACACAGTTGATCAAAAATAAAGGGATATGGGGAATTCCCTGGAGGTCCAGGGGTTAGGACTCTGTGCTTTCACCCGGATTCGATCCCTGGTCAGGGAACTAAGATCCCACAAGCTGCGGCGTGACCAAAAAGGAATATGTATACTATTTAAATTTACAAAGATAACCAAAAAAGAAATTAAATATAATAACAGTAACACTTGCTTACTGCTTTAGATGTATTGATCCATTTATTCTCATAATAAATAGTTATTCTGAGGAATGGACTATTATTTTCCCCATTTTACAGAAGTGGAAAAAGGTGCAGAGAGATTGAGTAACTTGCCTAAGGTCACACAGCTGGTAAATGGCAGAAGTGGGATTCCAGAGTCTGTGCTCTTACCTATTATACTCTACTGTCTCCTTATATGACTTATTGGGAAGAGATGGTTAAGGAAGGTAGAAGGTGAAGCAAATGAGTTAAATTGTCTCTTAGCAGTAGATTAAGGTAATATTTAAAACTCACAAATTAAGAAATGGTGATGAGAGAGGTAATCACTGGAAGAAAAAAAATACAGAAAATGTTTAAAGCAGTTCACTCTCAAGGGCAGCACTTTGGGAAGGAAGTGGTGAACCAGGCGTTTGTCATTTTGCCTCACAAGTCTTTCTGTACTATTAACACATTAATAATAATTTGTTCTAAGCATTTTAAAAGACATATGTTGGGGAGGAAGAAATTTTCCTCTACCCTTCTAGGTTCTGCTGGCTGGTCCAAGAATTAAATTCACATAGATTGCCAGGATGAAATCAAACAAAAGTTTAATAACATGTATACACGGGAGAGACCCAGGAGAACTGAGTAACTTACCAAAATGGCTAAAGCCCTCACTTTAAATACCATCTTCTGCTTAAGACAAAACAGGATGTTGGGGATAGTGTCTTGGGACTTCAAAGGGGAGGAATGCAATTGACATGGAGATGGAAAAGCAAATGTTTGGCAAACATGGGACCCAGAGTGAACTCTGATCTCTAAGCCCAGCCTGAGTCTCCCTCACCACGCCTAGTCCACACTCTTGGCAGATGTGTCTGGTGAACGCTGGGACACGCCCTCCATCTAAATTTTTTTAGGCTGTTGGGGGAAAGTTAAGGGTTCCTCCTGAGTCTTTAGGGCCTTGATTATTTTCAGCTTGAAATAATCCCCAAGCCAAAAAGACATTTTGGGATGGCAAATTTTGCTCCCCTACACATAAAATTATAAATTATCTTAGATAAGGAGAGAAGAATAGGATCATGAAGCTAAATTATGTATTTAAAAATTTTACATACTAAGTATACCAAGATGATCTTACATCTGAAAACAAGGAAAGTCCCTTCTCACTTGTGGTAGAGATATCTGACCTGGGTCCCTCAGAGGAGGCCTGGTAATTAGTCATAGCAGGGCTTGGGAAGCCCCTCTTTTCACACTTCATAAGAGAAATGAAGCTAGTTTTCAATCTACTAAATAGATACCATTTGAACAATAAGATGAAATTTTAAGCATTAGCAATCACAAGAGGTCTTATAACTCAGGAAGAGGAATAAGTGTCCAAAAAGTGCCTTTTGTCCAAGCAGAGGGTCTCCAGTCATAGATGAAAGATAAGCTTAGAGAGTGATCTTTAATGACAGGAAAGAGCTCTGGACTTATGTAAGTGTTGATAAAAAGACTCTGGTAGTATAAGCACCATTCTCTACTGTATTCATTAATCTAGAGACTATATTTTCAGCCCTAGTGTTAAATGCATCTCACCAACTCTTACAAATTCAAACTAGTAGTAGATTAAATATTAGTAAATTAAGTGGTTTGGATAAGAAATGGGTGCCCAAGGCCTTACATATCTTTAAACTGGGATCTTTTAGGCACAAGTAATGATACATATTGATTTGTTGCCATCTAGTGCTCACCGCTGTAGAGACCTGGATTCAGTTTATGCTGAATTATTTTTTTTCTTTTTCTTTCCTTAGTCTCTGCAGCAGTTTGTTTTACATGGGCCCCCCTGAGACCCAAATCGAAACATTCTCCTAATAAACTGGTATTCATATGTAGACAACAAATCTATAAATAGCTTTATACACTGTGGGAAGCTCAGTGAATTCTGACCTAACCCATATCTACAGGTTCATCAAGTTTTCTTAGCACGCCACCCTACAGAAAGTTTATAAAGGAGGCTCAATTCCTTCAGCAAGTCATCGGCTAAGCTTGAATGACAATCACTATTACAAGGTAATTACTATTAACTCATAAAATTCCCTGCAACATGTATTAAGAGTTGAGAGAGAAGGAATTCCTTTTTACCCAATATGTCAAAGAGATATTCTGTGAAAAAAAAAAAACCTTCTGAAAATCAGCTAGAAATGCTGACTAAATTGCATCATTGAACTCATTGAAAAGCAAATGAAATTCTCAAGGGCCAAAGAGAAGAGAGAACTGAAACAAGTGTGGTAAGCAGGCACTGAAGATGTGTCTAACCTCGAGGCAGTTGCTGATACCCTGAATGTAGTCTGAGAATGTAATGGCCTCCCAAGACACAGGAGATGAGGCCTTGCTCAGCATATGCAAAATTTCATCTTTGCATAAAACTGGAATCCTCAAAAGACTACACTAGCAAAGGGAGACAAGGAGCCTTGAACGTCTAGGCTAAAATTTGGGTAGAGAAAAAAAAAAATCTCCCCTTTGAATTATAAATGTGGCCTTTCTTACATGGGATTCGGATTTAAATCTATACTAACCTGATAGGTTGCATATGGGTTATAAGAAAAGGAGAAAGGTCAAAGATTACTCCAAGGTGCTTGCTGTATGGCTTGAGTAACTGGAAAAAAATGGAGTTGCCATTATGTGAGATGGAGAAAGCTTCAAGTGGGGTTTGTCTGAGGAGGCAGAAGATTAGGAGTTCAGTGTCAGAAAAGATAAGTTTCAGATACTATTAGACATCTAAATAGCGATATCTAGCATGAATTTGGATAAATGAGTCTGAAGTTCAGGAGAGAAGCATGGGCTGGGGAGACATCTTTCGGAGTAGTCTGTATGACCATGGGGTTTTACAAACTAGAAGAAATCACCAAAGGAGAAAGTATAGAGAAGAGGTCCAAGAGGTTAGCTCTGGGATGTTCCAATATCAAGAGGTAAAGAAGATAAGCAAAAACTAGCAAAGGTAACTTAGGAGAAGGAAAAGCAGGAAACTGTGCAATCACCAGTCAGAAAATATACTAAGAGAATTTACTGAATTAAAAATAGCACTAAAATTATACAAAATACTGAGGAATAAACCTAATAGTAATGTGAAAGACTTAAATGAAAGTTCTCTTAATTTTAAAAACCCACCATATTTGGCACTTTTATTATAATTGATAAAGAAACTTTGGAGTCAAAATAACATAGTATGAATCATTAAAATGAATGAAATAGATGTATATTACTGACATAAAAAGCCCTCTGGAATAATAATTCATGACAAACACAAAAACGATGTGGCAGGACAAAATCTATAGTATGAAGTTGTCTTTATAGTTTAGTATATTTAGTATATATGTGAAAGAAAGTCTGGAAGAATGTATAAAAGACTATTGCCAGTGATTTACATATGGCAGACTTTCAGTTTCCACATTATAAACATCTGGATGATTGTTTGAATTTTTACTGTAAGCACATATGAACATTATTAACAAAGTTAGAATTTTAATGATGTTTATATGGCATGTATAATTGCATGGAAAGGTATAACATAATGTTAATTCAAGAAAGCAGAAACAAACAGCTTACATAAGATATGACCAAAATTAGAATATACATGGAAAACAGACTGAAAAAAAAAATCCAAAAAAGTTAACTGAGAGTCTCTTTGGGAATGGTACTGCTTATTTTTTCCTTTTTCCTTGATTCTATGTCTTTTAAACTCTCTGTAACGTGAGTTTTCTTACTTTTGTTTTCCTGTTTACTATGAAAATTTCCAAACACACAAAGAAAAAGTATAATAAAATACCAGGTACTTATCAGCCAGCTTCAACAGCTATCAAAATTTAGATAGATATGTGTCATCTTTCCCCCACCTGTTTGTTTTTTTTTTTTTTTTCCTGGAATATTTTAAAGCAAATCTCAAACATCTTGTCATTTTACTGTATAGACTTAAAATGATCACATTCTTATATTATCACAATACCATTTTTTCATCTAAAACAAAAATTCCTTAATATTGTATAATACTTAGCCCATACTGAAAAATCTGGGATTGCCTAAGACATGTCTTTGTAAAGTTAGTTGTGAATGAGAATCCAAACAAGGTCCCATCACTGCATTCTGTTAAGCTTCCAGAATCCTTCTCCAGCAGTGTTATGGGCTAAGTTAACCCTCCAAAATTCATATGTTAAAATCCCAACCTCTAGAACCTCAGAATGTGACTATTTTGGGAGATAAAGTCTTTAAAGAAATAAGTAAGTTAAAATTAGGTCATCAGGGTGGGCCCTAATCCAGTATGACTGATGTCCTAAGAAGAGGAGATTAGGACACACACAGGTACAGAGGGAAGACTATGTGAAGCCTCAGGGAGAAGGCAGCCATCTACACGCCAAGGAGAGAGGCCTCAGAAGAAACCAACACCTTGCTAACACCTTAATCTTGGACTTCTAACCTCCAGAACTGTGAGAAAATAAATTTCTGTTGTTTAAGCCACCCCGTTTGTGGTACTTTGCATGACAGCCCTAGCAAGCTAATACAAGCAGTAAGGCCAACATCTGTTCTGACTGGTTTAATGCAATCCTGTACTGGGGATAAATGTTTTGTATATCAACCATATTTTTGTTTTATTCAAAAACTTCACTATTTATATTTATTTAATGTTTTGAATACCCTAAATCTATTTTCATGAATAATTAGCCAATTTTATGACAATTACCACCACTACTATTCAATTGTTTGCCTCTCCTAGTACTAGTAGAGTGTCCTCAGTCTTGCACTCTTGGTTAATGGAAGTGAAAGCAGCATATTAGCTTTCTCCAGTGTGAATGGGGCTCATGAATATGTTAATTACATACTCAAATGCCTACTGGATATATCCTACTGAAAACAAACATCTTTTCCTCCATACCTGCTCTTCCTGCCTTTCATTGTTAATTAATTAGCCATTCTCCATCCAGGTACCTAAGCCAGAAACCTCAGTACATTAAAACCATTTTCTATAATTTTAAAATACTGTTAAACTTACAGAAAAAAAAGATTGCAAGAATAGTATAAAGAACACTTTTGCCCAAATTCTCCAATTGTTGATATATTACGTTTGCTTCATTGTTCTCTCTCTGTATGTATATTATTTATATTTTTATTTACTTATATTTTTATGTATGCTTTTTTTCTGAACCATTTAAGTAAACTGTAAACATGAAGCTTCATGACCTTTAAACTCTTCAGTGTGTATTTTCTAGAAATGAAGGTATCTCCTACATTACCAGAATATAGTCATCAAAATCAGGAAACTGATATTGTTAAATTACTACCATCTAGTCCACAGACCCCCACACAAACTTTGTCAACTGTCCCAGTAATATCCTTTATAGCAAAAAGATCTAATTCAGAATCATATGGTCCATTTAATTGTCATGTCTCTTTAGTCTGTTACAAACTGAAAATGTTCTTTAAACGTTCCTTTGTCTTTCATGACCTTGACACTTTTGAAGAGTACAGGTCTATGATTTTGTAGAATGTCCCTCAATTCGGGGTTGTCTTATCTTTCTTCATGATTAGATTCAGGCTATGCATTTTTTGGCAGGAATATCAGAAAAGTGTGTTCTAAGGTTTCTTACCATACACATATACATATATATGTGTGTGTATAATCTCTTAAAACTCTCACCCTCTAGTTTTAGCATACATTGGTGATTCTTGCCTGAATCAGTTTTTACTATAATGGTTGCCAAATGGTGATGTTTCTACCTATATCATTCTCTCTACATTTATTAGTTGGCAGTCTAAGGTAAGGGAGAGCTTTTCTTTATCCCCATTTTTTAAAATTCCTGTATTTATGTCAGCATGGACTCAAGTATTCTTATTTTCTTCAGCGGATCATAATTTATTAACATTATTATAGTGATGTCCAGATTGACCCAGATGTGGCTAATGGGGGCCCCTTCAAGCTGAATTCTTTGTCCCCTTGATATGTTCCATCATTCTGTGAGAGCTTCTTTAACTTCTGGTGCCAAAAGGTTTTCCAGGGTCATGTTATACTTGCCATACTCCTGCTCTGAATCAGCCATTTCTCCAGCATCTCTAGTCCCTTTCAGTGGAGAATGGTGTTTAGAAACCAAGATCTAGGTTCTGTGTGCTCACTGCTTCTAGGATATCATGCTCCTAGACCTTTTGAACACAGAGCGAGGGGAGAGATAGAAAAATAGATAGATAGATAGAGACACACATACACACAAGTATGCAAATAATTTTATCTACACTTATTTCTGTATGTGTTTATATATATATTGAAAACTGTGAGTTCACACTGACTTAACCAATTCCAATCCACTACTACCACAAAAGTCATTCTGGAATTCCTTTTTTTCCTATTTGTAACTCCCTTCTCTGTCAGAGACACCTGGCTCCCATTAGCCTCAATATATATACTTATTTCCTCACTCCCATTTCATGTAACCACTGTGGCCCTGACATGCTTGCCACCTCCTCACCTGGCAAGGGAAGAAGCTGTCTATCATTTTCTATTCTTTCCTATCACTCATTCCTCCATCCAATCAATCACCAAGTCCTAACATTTTCTACCTCCCCAAATCTCTTGAACTGATACACTTCTGTCCGTTCTGACCGCTCCTAGCCTTGCCCATACCACCATCATCTCTTACATGGTCTGGTCTAAAACAACAGCATCCTAACTGATATTCCTGGATCTATATTTGCTTTCTTCCCATCCATGTTTCTACGCTACAGTCAGAGTTATCTTTCTGAAATGAAAAGTTGACCATTTACTCCATGGTTAAAACCCTTCGATGGTACCCCATTGACCTCACAACATATTGTCTGGGTCTCTTCATAACTTGCTTATCTCTCTTGTCTTATTTCCTCCAAAAGCCCCCAGTCTCATTCTCAACATTTCAGTAAGCCATGCCGGTTCTTGGATTATGCCAAGCTTTCTTTTAGTGAGGATTATACTCCGTTTTTTTCTACCCAGAAACTCTTCCCAACCTGGACAACTCTACACATTGTTTAGGTCTTTACTTAAATGTCACTTCTGCTATGAAACATTCCCTGACCCCACACTCCCCCCCACACATATACACGCATACCTCTGTAAGCTATTGTAAGGTCCAGGCAAGAAATGATAGCAGGTGTACATCTCAGCCAGTCTGATAGACTAGGGAATGTGTTATTAAAATGCCTAATAACGAGCAGCTAGAGTTATAACCTCTCTTTGTAAAGTGGGTCCTTACATCACAGTTGTGAGGACAGATGAAAAGTACATAAAACACCTACAATGCAAAGCCAATATATGTCATCTATTATTCATTCAACAAATGTTTATGAAGTACCAACTACTTGATATGTACTGTGGTAGACACTGGGGCTTGGAAAGTTAAGGTATAATGCAAACAATTAAAATATAACTTATAGAATCAGTATCCAAAGCATAACAAGATATATAGCAGGAATGTTTGGTGAAATAAGTCAACCTGGTTAAGATTCAAAGGATGGACAATATTTGGGCTGAGACATGGAGAAGTAGGAGTTTACAAGGAAGGATTCTTCAGGGAGAGGGAACAATATGCAAGAACTGGGTCATGAAAGGGTATGGGTTGTTTTGCATGGTAAACGTAATTCAATATTGCTAAAGCATAAAATTGAAACAATGCAATGAGAGACGAAACTAGTCAGGGAGATGGAGTGTCTTGTATCCTAGGCAAAGTAACTCAACTTTCTCCTACAGATCATCTTTGAATAATTTTTAGGAGAGTGGTATTATCAGATTTACATTTTTAGTGAGGTCATTCTGGTAGCAGTGTGCAGAATGGAATTCAGTGATCAAAACTGGAGTCAAGAGACTGGTAAGGAGGCCATCTCACAATAATCCCTGTGAGAAGTGATGAAACTTGGCAGGAGGCAGTAGAGTTAAGATGGACAGACTATACCCTGGAGGGTGTTAAAAAGGTAGAATGGACCTGATTTGATGTTAAGAGGCATTTAGGTTGGTCTACAGGCATTTAACTAGAACACTGGGAGGATAAAACCAAGACAGACACCCAGAAAGAGAATTAGAGTTTAAGTGGAAAGATGAACATCCATTGGATTGGTAATATTTCTCACTGACTTGAGAAATTTCTCACAGGATTTGGAGAAACAAATGAGATATGCTTTGTAGGGTGTGGTGATGCTAATAGGAATGGAAAAGCAGGCCTCCAAAGAAATATGCATAATGCTCTTACCGTACAAACGAAGCAACAGGTTTTAGTGTGTGACTACAACTGCAGAAAATTCAAGAGTCCGGGAGTGACTTGACTAGTATTTTTCCATCCCTGGTGACTCAGAGCTAAAGATGGCGCTGTGGCAAAAATTAGAAGGTGGGAGGGGGCACTGGGTGTAGCAAAAGATGACTTTTGGGGGGTTGCTGTTCTGCTTTAAACACATAGTGAGATAACTCAGCACCAGATGAATCGTGGATAATTTTTTCCTTAAGATTTGGTGTGTAGTACAACTCTGCATTCTCCACGCTTAAAAGGAGGTTTCATTTCGTGGGCGCGATCGCCTGGGGGGTGACGAGAGTGTTTCTTTGCCTCATTCATATTTCCTAGCCTTGGCGGGTTCCATAACAGCCTCCATCTCGCTTTGCCACCTCCCGTTTTTCCCAGCGCTGGCTATAGTTCTGAGGAGCAGAGCACTTCTTCGGGGCGACAGTGGGGACACGAGCAGGCTCCGAGAAGCACCTGAGCATTTCCATGGTCCCTTCCCGCTCCAGAGGGAACGTATTCTTTCTCCTTGGAGGGCGGCGGCCTGGAGCTTCCCGCGCGGGCGCGAGAAGTCCCACGCTCGGCTCCTGAGCGCGGGCCCGGCCGCAGCCTGAGGGCGCGCGCGCGCGCGCGCGCGGCCTACGCTCCGCAGACGCCGCACTGCAGCGCCTCCAGGCCCAGGCTTAGGTGGCGCGGGGGCGGGGCCGTGGGAGGGGGCGGGGCCGCGGAGGGGCGCCGAGGCCCGGCAGAGGTCCAGGCGGTGAGTTGGCGCCACATCGGTTGTCATGGGAACGGCGGCGTAGGCAGGGGCTGACGTCAGCTGGCGGCGCGCTGCCCGCCCTGCGGCGCCCAGCGGGTGCTCAGAACCCGGGTGGCTGGCCGCTGGGGGGGAGCAGTGCGGCCGCGTAGCTTTCAGGCCACCCCGCACGGTCCCGGCGTCGGCTCCGGCGGGACCCTCTGTGGGCAGGTCTGCGCCCTCTTCTCCGTGAGTACCCTGCAGGCCTGCTGGTGGCGGGAGTCCGGGCTCGGGCGCTCGGCCTGCCCTGGCCCTCTTCGGGGACAGTGGTGTGGAGGGCTGCTCGAGTCCTAAGGCGCGGGGGCGGCGGGCCGGGGAGGCCGGGCGGGGGCTGCCCTGCACCACTGCAGTTTGACCCGCCCAGCGCGGCAGAGTGGAGGGTTGGGGTTTCGGAGAGTTACCTCTTCGTACTTACTTTTCATCTCCCATTCCTGGGCTCCTTTTCTCCGGAACGCTGAGCGTGGTATCGTGAAAGAGTGAATGCAATCTTTGCCTTTCCTATTCCTGGTTCTGGTTTAACAGCGTTTAAATCAGATGCGTACTAAGTACATACGTTTATTTCCTTTTAGGGTGTCAACCTGGTGCTGAATCTTGAACCCGTGAAATACCTTCTTAATTACATCTGAGAAAAGGTGATCGATGTGTTACGTTTCTAAGAGTATAGTTACATTAACAGGGTCGTTTCGATATGTATACAAATAGAAAAAAACGTATACTAGTTAGGGATCCCTGCCAAATGCTGTGCTACATTTCCGCATTACTGTGAAAACATCTACTGACTGGAGCATATGGCTTCTCCTTCTTTTGAGAAAAGGATGCTAACAGTTTTTCCACCTGTTGCGTTTACGATTGCTGTTACTGCTTGGGCGTTCCGGAAGAAGATTGCTTATTATGAGCACTCTGAGAAATTAAAAATATATACATTTGAAAGAAGTTCAAATACCAAAAGTTTTTTAAATCGTATTTAGAACCTTATATATTTATGGAGACTATTCTGATATATTAATTGAATTATGTATACGGGTTTTGTTTGTTTCCTTTTATCCCGTGCTGTAAAATTCGGTCAAGGAGCGAATCATCCAAGCCTCTGCTTTTTCTTCCCTTGATCTTTAGTCATTTATTGGCTGATAATCAGGCGTTTAGAGAAAACATAAAATGAGATGAAATGTAATGCAGTTAATTTCCCTATTTTGTATCTCTTAGCAGGTCCTGTAAAAGGGTTTGTGAGGGAGAAGCTTTTAAATATAATGACATATATGAGATTCACAGATGTCATTTTAAGTTTGACCTTAATTTTTGCTGATGATCTTACTTATCAAATATTAGTCATTCTATAATGTATTTGCTATAGTACACATTACCATTTAGAGATGACCATTTCTGTAATGTATTTGCTATGTTTATCATTAAATTAATATTAGTGTTTACTAATTGGATTGTACATTAGACTACTAAATAGTAGTAAATAATGTAAACACATAATTTATTTAATATTTTTTGTCTATCGCATGATTGTTTATTTTTAATACTATAATAATGGATGTAAAGTAATGGGCCAGCCACTGTGCTGATAACTTTGCTTTTCAGTATTTCCTTTTCTCCTTACAATAAAGTAGGTGCCATTTTAACTTCCCAGGCAAAAAAAAAAAAAAAAAAGAAAGCTTAAGCCTGACTCATTTTGACCCTAGAACCATTATTACTGCCCCCTCCCCCCTTTTAAAATGGGATACATAGATGAAGAGAGCACAGGCCTAGCCCTCCACAAGCTAGCAGTTTGGTGGGGGGCGGTCACAGAAGATTTTACCAGAGTGAAAATTCAAGGCCTAGGTGGGAGGTATGAAGATCAAGGCACTGTCGGAGCACAGAGGAGACATATTTAACGATTGCTGTTACTGCTTGGGCTTTCAGGAAGCAAATTGCTTGTTATGAGGACTCTGGGAAATTTTAAAAATATACATTTGAAAGAAATTCAAATACCAAAAGTTTTTAAAACCATCTTCAGAATCTTATTTATTTATGGAGACTGTCTCTAACCCCTCAAAGTTAGCGAGCTCCTTAGAGAAGATACTGATACTGACCTGGGTCCTTGGACTCTTTAATCAATAGAAATTGATACGAGGGCAGACAAGAAGTTTAGGCGAGGCTTTATTGGGACTTCTGTTGTTTCACGAGGGAGTGAAAACGGGAAACGGGGTGGTGGGTCGGGGTGTGGGGCAGAGCTCGTTCCTTAAAGGGGGAGAGGTTGGGGCCAGATTTGTGGGCGTGGCTGGAGGCGTGGCTTAGGTGTTCTGCCCGCCCCCTTGGTGGTGCTGTGGGCAGGGATCCTGCACAGTATGCTACTGCTTTTGTTCCCAGCACCTCAGAAGTTGGGTTTTGGCCCTTTTGTATCTTACTGTTCATGATTTTGCCCCAACTGTGCATGCATGCAGTTGTTTTTAGTCCCTTATAGTTTATGTTTGTCCGGGTGCAGACACTCCAGTAAAGGGACCCAGGTCCCAGGTCTTAGCCTGTCTCAATACTATTTGCGTTTAGTGTCAAAGGATAGTTAGGAGTTAGAGAGACAAGAGAGGAAGGGCATTTTTTAGGAGAGAGGGGTGTATGTGTAATGGTACAAAGGCAAGAAAGAGTTTGGCACATTTGAGGGCCTGCAAGTGGTTTCACAGGGCTGGAGCCCGCAGTGTGGAAGTGTGCCTAGAGAAGGGGAGGTGGAGAAAGGCAAGGGGTCATTTCACTAGTAGCTTTGGACCCCAATGGGAAGGACCTCATGTTTTCCAGTATTGGAAGCTACTGAAGAGTTCTAAACAAAGAAATGATTCCATCACATTTGTATTTTAGAAAATTCCTCTGGTGGTTTATTTTTTAAGGGTAGTGTGATGGAGGCATGGAAACAGTCTTAAAACAAACAGCAAAATCCTTCCCTAGTCTTTCTGTACCTCAAAGCTACTGCCTCATGTCACTGCCTGTGCAGGGTGGAGGGAGACGGTTGGAAGCAGAATTGTAGAAAGAATTATCCACACATTTCTTCTACAGGTCTTACCTTCCATTCATTCCTCCACCTGTGGCTGCCAGGTTTCTGTCCCTCCACAAAAAGCTTAGCACACGTGACTTCCTGACTGCAGATCCAGTGGACACTCTTCAAATCTTGCAAGAACTCTTGGTACCACACAGTGTAGACCACTTCTTTCTTGAAACCCTTTTTCCTTTGGTTACTTCTCCCAGTTTTTCATCTATCTCCCTGATGTCTTTTTAGTTTATTTTGTGGGCTCCCAGAATTCTGTGTTTGGCCCTTTTTTTTCTTGCAACCATCACAAATATAAATAAATGATGCCCAAATCTTCAGACTCTTACCTCCTTGCTGGATTACTATATCACCTACCAAACATAAACTGATTTTATATATATATATATATTTATATGAATCTCCATACACACACACACACACACTCTATATGTGCATACAGTAATAATAGCTATCATTTTTGAAGAGCTTGCCGTGCTCTAGGCATTGTGCCTAGTGTTTTACCTGCATATTCTTATTTCATCTTTACAAAAACCCTGTAAGTGATATACTGTTATCATTCTCTTTTGAAAGAGTAGGAAATTGAGATTAATCTCTTGACAGGTAGAACTGAGATTTGAATCCAGGAATCTGACAATAGAGCCAATGCTTATAGCTGCTTAATACGCCTCAGATATCCAGCTCAACATGCCCTGCTAAAGCTCACTGAGTGTCCCCATAAGAAGTATCTATTATAATTGTAGCTAATGTTATTGATGCTTGTTCTAAGGCACTGTTTTAACCTTTTAATCATTTAACTCTTACAACAGCCCTTTGAATAGTCACTGTTAGACTGATTTTACAGATGAGGAAACATTGCCCAGCCCATACAAGTAACCATGGGAGATTACAGTAATTCCAGGACTTGTGTTTTAAACTACTTCACTACACTTGTGCTGTACTGCACTATATTCCAATTAATGATACTACTGGTCTAATTATTTCCTTTTGAAAAACATGAGAATCATCCTTGTCTCTTTGTTCTATCTCTTCAGTAGTTTTTATTTAATCTGTCTAAAATGTCATACATTTTCTGCTCAAGATAAAACAAAAGAATATAAATAAACCTTTTCTTGATGACTCAGTCATAATATAGTTCAGCTATTTTCCTATATATTGAATCACCATGGAATACTATAAATATTAAATCCTTATTTGCTTTTTTTTTTTCTATTTATGTGCTGTCAGGTTTCAATTACTGATGCAGTTGGCTTTGCAGCCTCTCTTCTAATTTGGAGTAGATTGGAAAGATGATCAGGCTTTTTGGATCTATTATCTTCTAGAAAGAGTTAATGCTGTTTCCTATCAATAAAGAATAGGAGGTTTTACTCTGTGTGTTTAATGATGTCTATTTTGTCTGTATACCGGAGAGTTGTTACAGAAGTTAACTCACATACTTAGTGTATTTGTATAATCATTATTTGCTTTTTAGCATTTGTTATCAGACTTTTCTGTCCAAAGTACCCCTAATACTAAAGGAACACGAATGTGGATCCCCAGGGATCTGCAACCTTAACTGATAATTGTTGAGTCAAATCCATTTTTTTTAACAGTCTTCATTTTTATTCTTAAAAATATATGCATATTGTGTTCTAATGTGAGAATTAATGTCTGTTTTGGACACACACCCTCATCTTTTACAAAAACTGGAAATTTAAGAATATATATACTGAGTTTACCCATGGTTTTGATACACAATGAAACACACCCAGGTATTTATTTGAGAAGATGGAATGAATGCTTGTGCTTAACCTTCTCTTTTGCAGCATTTTCAGTGGCAGGTACAGAAATATTTAAATTCATTATCTGTGAATGTGCTACCCAGAAGCATACTTTACTAGTGTAATAGTGTATGTGCTTGGGAAAGTCAGTCCTGATATGGAGTTTGGTTTCTCAAAAGTACATAGAAGTGTTCATTTTTTTTTACTTAAAATACTTTAAAAGGTGTATTAATATACTAAGTTAGATGTTTATTGCCTTTCAAAAATTTTTAAAATTTTTTGTTTCAAATATATAAATATTTTACTCAATTATGATCCAGTTTGCTTTAAAGACTCTAAACTGATTCAGATGTATTTAAGTCATTTACATAAGGTTGGAATAAGAGAACTTAGTTTTATTGGTATAAACCTGATGAGGTAGTAGACAATCACACAATCTTGTATGAAGAGTATCTTATAATTTTTATTTGGAAATTCCATATTACAAATAAATCCTCTTTGTTTTAATAGGATCCTGATTGAATCAGTGCCTTACACTATAACTCAATGCTCTCCATGAAGCTGAGATATGCCCACTGGTAGGATTTCTATGAAATTTATATATGCAGTACATATTTATTTTAAAGTTTGGATTATTTTAAGGGGTTCTTCAATTAAGGAATGAAGTAGATGTCATCAACCAAAAATTACATTTAGAGATATTTCATAGTTTGATATTTAGCTTTCTATGTAATGTTGGTGATTAAGGTTAGTATGTATTCATTGGCTGGCAATTTGGGGCTCAGCTGGGCAAGGTAAATAATAACAACATATGGTTAGTTTTTATTTTTTATTGTCAAAATGGGTTTTTCACTTTAGAGTAGACTTTGGCAAACTTTTTCCTAAAAGGCAAGCTAGTAAATATTTTAGGTTTGGTCTCTGCTACAACTCCTCAGCTCTTCCATTGAGGCGCAAAAGCAGCCATAACACTTCTTAACAGAATGGGCATGGCTGTGTTTCAATAAAACTTTATTTAGTAAAACAGGTGACTGGCCTGCAGGTGGTATTTGCCAATACCTGCTCTTGGGCATTCATTCATTCAGCATTTATTTATTTGAAACATGTTTATTGAGTACTTACTCTGTGCTAGACCCCATGATAGTAGCTAGGGATGTAGTTATTAACTACCTCATATAGTGGGAGAGACACAGTATATTTATGTATATAGATATACAAATAATTACACAAATTCAAGCTGGGTTAAGTGCTGTGAAGGAAAAGAACAGTCTGCCTTGTGAGAAACAGAAATTTAGATGAGGTTGTCAGGAAATGTTCCGCTTTAGAGGCAACATTTAAACAGGTATCTTAACACCAGCCAGCTGTGAGGAGTTAGAGGAAGTTTGCACCAGGTGGAAGCAGCTTCACATGGGAGATTGCTTGTTCTGGCAGAAGAGCTGAAAACAGGGATGTCTGGCTATAATGTAGGGATCTAAGGGGATATTTGTTTTTTTGTTTTTTTTAAATAGATCTTTATTGGAGTATAGTTGCTTCATAATACTGTGTTAGTTTCTGTTGTACACCAAAGCGAATCAGCCATATGCATACATATGTCCCCATATCCCCTCCCTCTTGAGCCTCCCTCCCATCCTCCCTATAGGGATATTTGTTTTAATTGAAGCTGTAGAGGTAGACAGACCAGGAAGTAAGAACCATGTAGGGCATGTGAAGGACTTGCTTTACTTTGTCCCAAGTGAACTGGGAAACTTACAGGGTCTTAAGCAAGGTACTAGCATGATCTGATTTATGTTTTAAAGGGGAAAACAACTTTCAGCTTTTAATATTTGTTGAAGGCTGATTGTTGGCCAGGCAAGCACTAGTCATTTTTCATGAAAAAATGATCTTTGACATAGGATTATTCCGATTTTACACATAAGGAAAATGAAGTTTAGAGATGTTAAGTGACTTGTTTAAGGCCACGTAATAGTCGTAGGCGCTACTGTGCATCATAAGTAAAGAGTTAACTTAGCAAAGGAAACTTTTAGAGGAAGTAGCCCAAAAGGTAAGATGGATATAGGTGAGTGTGGTGTCACCAAAGCCAAAAGAAAAGTTTTTAAGAAAGAAGGACTAATCCTTTTAACTCATGCAGGTATTTACAAGGCTGTGGGGGGTTTATTTTTTAACATAATATGTGTGATAATAGAGTTGCATAGAAAATGACATGAGTCATTATCATTTGTAGTTGAGAGTGAAGCAAAGGTGAAGACCAAAGTTCGCTTTGAGGAATTGCTTAAGGCCCACAGTGATCTAATATGTGAAAGAAAAAAACTGAAGAAAAATACTGGCAAATCTGGAGAAAAAATCTCAGTGAGTAACTGATCATTTGGTAATGGTGACTTGTATATCTGCATAAAATTATGACTTTCATATGAAAACTCCAAGGAACTTTGGAAATTGAAAACAGTAAATCTGTGTTGTGGTCAATAACATGGTAAAGTAAAGCTTGCATTAGAATCAGCCTCACTCTTCACTCTTTGAGTATTGAGTTCTTGAGTGCTGACCTACAGAATAACAGACCAACTGCTTAAAGTGATTAGGGATAACAGGGAAACGCAAAACTAGCCATATTACACGTTCTTGAAGAAAACCAAGATTTTTAACCCAGAATTGTGAAGAACTTAGGAAATAATATCTTACTTCGGATATTTAATGGCTTATCTTTATTTAGACTTCATCTGATTCTACCCAGCAGAGCCAGGAGAAATCAGTGGAACCTTAAAGAAATAATTATCCTTTTGTACTTGAGGTATACTTTCAAATGATAGAATTTTTGGTAGCACCCTTGAAGGGACTGAAAATACAGAACTCAAAGCAATACTAAACAAATCAGCAATTAACTACAACCTGATTCCCAAGGTATTATAGAGTCTGTAATAGTATCCCAGTTAATGCACTATTCACTCTTCAAACCTACCTCGCTATTTCCATTGCACCTTTTACCTCTTTGACCATAATCTCCACACAAATAAATAACTTCATGCATGTTCTGGTAATTGGTACATGCATGTCCTGTTAATTGATACAAAGAATACATACATTTCTTTGGCAGGGGTTTTATGAGTTATATGCATCCTACATTTTACTTGTAGCATATTTTACCCTAGTCTGTATTTTGTCATGAGACCTATTCATTTTAACACTGTCTGGCAGCCATCAGTGTAATAGTTATATTCTCAAGTGAGGCAAAAAAAAAAAAAAAGTTATAGCATTGGCTAGAATGCAGCTGCATACATGCGAGGGGTTCATAGTATACCAGTGTACTACTGCATACTAATTCAGAACTGCTGACAGAATGGATCAGATTAGGTCTCCCATAGTGGATGCTGCTCTAAAATAGAATATGCCACTTCTGGTGTACCAGTGTGCAGCATGGTAGGGAAGAGTGGCATACGGACGGTGCAGCATTGCTTACTGGGATATGCCCTCCCCTTGAGTAAGGTGGTGTACATTTGGCAAAAGCAGAAAGAACCCTGGACACAACTGTCTGCAGACTATTTTTATGGACTCAGTCAAAGTAGAAACTCATACTTTCTCTCACTGTCAGAACTGGGCTTTGTGTGCATGAACAAGGTGCAGTTTAGGCCAAGAATGCTAAATTAAATGGATAACTAGAAAATAGGCAGAAGATATGTTCATTTATCCAAGGTCCAGTTTAGATGTTGCGGACACACAAGTGGGAGGTGATTAAATGTAATCTACTCAGTCTCTTTTAGCACACACGAGGCCATTCAAGGTCTCTCTTAATTCAGAGATAAGTATTCTTAAAAAAAATATTTAGGAAGAGATTTTTCAGCTCAACGGAAGCGGATTATTCTTGGAAAACAAACTATTTTTGAAATGATTTACTTTAGCAAACAGAGGAGGAATACCTGCTTTTATTTACTAGATAATGGTGCTCTCTATCTTTCAAGCACTCTTCTAAACATTTTATTTATATTCACTCATTTTCAATACAAACAATAAAATTATGAAGTCTTATATCCATTTATAGATGGGGAAACTAGATCACAGAGAGGTTGAATAACTTACCCAAAGTTAGTGGCATAGTTAGTAGAGCCAGGATTCAAACTCTGACAGTCTGACTGCAGAATCCACTCTCTTAACCACAACCCAATAGGACCCCTTTTAAGAAGGCATGAAGTGATGGGATCTCTTCAGTACAAGAACAAGGACTCCCATGTGCAGAACAGGCTGACACTGAAAAGGAAGCAGGCTGAAATAAGAAAATTAGGCAAAGAGAAAGACATAATAAAATTCGTAATAATGGCAGATTCATGTTACTGTTTTTCAACCTGCCTATCAGGCACTTTGATAAGAGTTTTACAAATATTATTTCTGATTTTTATGTTAATCATGAAAATAGATATTAGAGCTCTTATTTTGCATATGAGAAATTTTATGAACATCTGAACAGAAAACGACTTACCATCTTTGCCAGGGCTGTAGAGGCAGAAATAGAATAAGTAGGAGTTATTTTATATATATATATATATATATATATATATATATGTTTTTTTAACACATAACAAAGATTTTATTTAAATCATTAATTAATGAGGGAACCAGTAAGATGTTATAACCAGTTCAGATGGATTTAATTTACAGAGATTTATCTAACAGACAAAATTCAGTTGCATTGTATTAATATAAATCATTTACATAGCTATGGACAGGAAACATTTGTATTATTATCAGTTTTCTACATGTTAACCCTTTTTCTCTACTGAGTTGTAAAATAGTCAAAGACAGTGAAGCAGAAATAACCAGAATGGATGAGCTAATTTTCACCCATTAGATTTCAAAGACTTTCTTACACTGGAGTAAAATCAAAACAACCTGCAGTCCTTCTGTTCAGGTATAACCTACATATACAAATTT
This sequence comes from Hyperoodon ampullatus, assembly GCF_949752795.1. Classification (NCBI taxonomy): domain Eukaryota; kingdom Metazoa; phylum Chordata; class Mammalia; order Artiodactyla; family Ziphiidae; genus Hyperoodon; species Hyperoodon ampullatus. The sequence goes on along the minus strand of NC_136925.1, from coordinate 61,796,941 downwards.
TGTGCCATATTTTTTAATATCCTGTAAGAATTGTAGAATAAGGATTTAAAACCACAGTCTCCACATTCTCTCTTCATTGCTTCCTTAAAACTATATCTCAGGCCTAAGTAATAGAATTGATACCATGGAAAAATTTAATTAGTAATGTGGCAGACAAATATGAAGCATTGTTCATGAGAAGAAATGGCTGAAACTAAAATGAAAGCTATAAGAAATAACAAGGACATATAGAAATACTTGACCTACAAGTAAGTGTTCCCAGACAGCACTAGTGGAGCAGAAACAGTAAAAAGGGCACTAGGAGGAAACCTTCTGAGGTTAAAAAAACATCTAAGAAGAGATGAATCCATCTTGCATTTCAGATAAATTTTATGAGATGAGAACTATATCTGAAAACTGTAATAAAGAAAAAGATAAATTTTGCGAATATCTAAACAGAAGAAGAAACATCTAGTGCATTTCAGACTTCTCTCAAAAAACACTAAGGCCAAAGACAATGGAGCAATATCTCTACAATATTTAGGGGAAAATTGTGCTCCAAGGAATCTACTTGCCTAAATTGTCAGTCAGTTGTGAGGGCAACAGTGAGCATGTGAATTAGCAAAGAATTGCTGCTAGTGTTCCCTCCCTGAAAAAAACAAGAAAACTATTGAAGATGGATTAGTTGAATGTATAGTACCATTTCCAGAGACATGAATCAAAATGAAGGATTTAAGAATAGAGAATTTATGATCTGAAAAAATATATATCTGGTTGAGCCTTGAAACCAGTTAAATAAGTAGAAGTTTCTTATGCCAGGTGTTTCAAGAAGCTATGACACAAGAACTAGTAGTGATAGAGTTGCTTTAGCTTCTGGGGGAAGAGGTCAGTTACAGTCTCATTTTATCTCACATTAAATTACACTTCAGACATCTTAAAAAGGTAAATGTAAAAATCTAAATTAGTAGACAAATACCTAAATAAGAAAATAGAAATGGGCTGGTTCAGTTTTCCAGTGTAGAAAGATACTCTGATCTTAAAAGGAATGAGAGACATCCCAAGTAATGAGAATATTCTCTGTCTGCACACAGAAGACTCACTAAATATTTGTTGAATGAATAAATCTGATGTAGAAGATACTTTTTTGAGTCAGAAACAAATGCAACTAAAAGCCAATTCACTGAGGAAAATATGTGATTTTTTTAATAGCCACAGATCTAATACTCTTTTATATAGCCAATAATATATAATAATTGTTAACATTTATTGAACACCTATATTCTGGAATTAGAAGGATCTTTTCAGTGTTTTATAGTTATTACCCTATCAATCTTCAGAGCAACCTTATGAGTAAGTTCCATTCCATATTGTTAACATGTAAAGAAATACCACAAATAGATGCCATAAATAGTAAGATACTAAATCTCTAAGTGAGCAAAAGGCATGAAAAATAAAACTAATTACAAGACAAAATAACATTGACTAATAAAATATAGAAACACTTTAAAAGCTATTCAGATTGGAAACCAGAGATGGTGTTTTTGCTTACCAAATGAAAGTTTATTAGCAGGGTAGAGAGCAAAGCTTTTTAATATAAGGTTCATAGAAAGGTGAAGCAGTACAACAAATATAGACAACCTTTTCAGGAAGTTTGGCTGTAAAAAGGGATATTGTGAAGATGATATTGATTGCATTCAGGTATTTAAACACTGATAGCTGGAAGATAATGGAGAAATTGATGATATGGGAGAGGAAAGTTTTCTAGAACACAAGAAGACCCACCTCTTTATTTATTTTTATTTTTATTGGGGTATAGTTGATTTACAATGTTGTGTTAGTTTCAGGTGTACAGCAAAGTGAATCTGTTATACATATACATATATCCACTCATTTTTAGATTCTTTTCCCATATAGGCCATTACTATAGGCCATTATAGTTCCCTGTGCTATACAGTTGGTCCTTATTAGTTATCTATTTTATATATAGTCGTGTGTATATGTCAGTCCCTATCTTCCAATTTATCCTTCCCCCTTCCCCTTACCCCCTGGTAACCATAAGTTTATTTTCTACATCTGTAATTCTATTTCTGTTTTGTAGATACGTTCATTTGTAGCCTTTTTTTACATTCCACATATAAGCAATATCATGATATTTGTCTTTCTCTGTCTGACTTACTTCACTCACTGTGACAATCTCTAGGTCTATCCATGTTGCTGCAAGTGGCATTATTTCATTCGTTTTTATGGCTGAGTAATATTCCATTGTATATATGTATCACATCTTTATCCATTCCTCTGTTGATGGACATTTAGGTTGCTTCCATGTCCTGGCTATTGTAAATAGTGCTGCAATGAACATTGGAGCGCATTTATCTTTTCAAATTATGGTTTATATATCTGGAGAAAACCATAATTCAACCCACCTCTTTATAATGAGAAGGAAAAGAAAAAGGTCATTTGGGGTGCATGAAAATTTGTGGACTTGGTAGCAGAAAGTTGCTACCAAGCAGCTTCCCTTTTTTTAAAAAAAAAATATTATTTATTTATTTACTTTTTTTTTAATTTTTGGCTGTGTTGGGTCTTTGTTTCTGTGTGTGGGCTTTCTCTAGTTGTGGCAAGCGGGGGCCACTCTTCATCGCGATGCGCGGGCCTCTCACTATCGTGGCCTCTCTTGTTGTGGAGCACAGGCTCCAGACGCGCAGGCTCAGTAGTTGTGGCTCACGGGCCCAGTTGCTCTGCGGCATGTGGGATCTTCCCAGACCAGGGCTCGAAACCGTGGCCCCTGCATTAGCAGGCAGATTCTCAACCACTGCACCACCAGGGAAGCCCGCAGCTTCCCTTTTAATGGCTTTTATCTGTGAAAGTGAGTCAGGAAGTGACAGCACTGGACATCAGAGATGAGTGAAGAAAGTTTGAAATAGCCACAGAAGAGTGCATATGAACAGATTATGCAGCATAGAAGAATTGTCCATAGCTTTGAGGTCTCAGTTGAATTTGTAGACCAAATGTTTATAATAGTGCCAAGTTTTGAAGTGGCTCTTCCAGCAGTATTCAACAGCCTAGTTATAGTTATAGAGATGAAAGTCACTTAATTTGAATAGTACCTGGAGTTTTTCCAGACAGGTGTGATGGATGGAAAGTACATGATAATGGTGAGTGATGAATGAAGTGATGGATTATAGAATCAAAGCATCAGGAACTAAAGATGAGAGGCATGATGAATAAGGAGAATATATTGGGTTCAGAGCATAATGAATGATTTATTATTTTATACCACTAAGTCCGGAGTGGTTTGATACTCAGCAGTAATAGGTAGAACAAATACAGTAAGTTCCTGACATACGAACCTTCAAGTTGCAAACTTTCAGAGATGCAAATGTGCGTTCATGTCCAGTCACATTAGTTAATTCACGTGTCTGGCATACATTGTCACGTGTCATACATCGTCATACATCCTCTACAAATAGTTGTGCTTTTGTGTACTTTACAGTACTGTATAGGGTACAGTAGTACAGTGTCTTTATTTCAAGCCCAGGATGTCTAGAAGTAAGTGTAAAAGCAGTGGTATATAGCCGATTGTGTTAGTTGGGTACCTAGGCTAACTTTGTTGGACTTACATACAAATTGGACTTATGAACGCGCTCTCAGAATGGAACTCGTTCTTATGTAGGGGACTTACTGTAAATATAAATTGCTAAGTAGAGAATAAATACTCAAACTGTAGCTATTATTAATTTTGAAGATGCATCTGAATTTTTGCCTTTTAAAGGGGGAAATCTAAATCATGTTCTGTTTATTATCATTGTCAGTTTTATATCACCTTGATTTCATTCCTTTATTTTCTCCTATCTCATTTTATCCTAATAACTGGTATTTCATAGAGGCGATAACTTCTTTATGAATGACAGCTTGTGAAAATGTTTGTGTTAAATTAATTTTAAAGGGTGGAAAATATTGTAGATTCTCTAGCTGTTAATAACATCCTTTAGTTGATTTATGTATTCATTCACCTTTATCAAGCACAACATTCCAAGGGCTCAGAGCTCAGTTCCTAGGAGCCGGCCACGGGCTGGTTCTGAAAACAGGCCTGTTTTGGGATCTGAATGATTTGAGCAACCAGGGCTGCTGAGTTAACCCTTTTCTGCACAACCTTTAACCAGACTGATTAGAAAAAATAGGAAATGAGCACAAATTACCAATATTAGGAATATAAGAGGGGTTCACTGCAGATGTGTTAAAGAGCTTAAAAAGATAATAAGGGAGTAGTATGAAATAACTTCATTTCAATAAATTTAGCAGCTTAGATGAAATGCATAAATTACTTGAAGGACACAGACTACCAAAGCTCACTCAAAAAGAGACAGATAACTTGAATATTGTATATCTTTTAAAAAAATGTGTCTGTGGTTAAAAACCTGCCCACAAAGAAAACCAGGTGGCTAGTTTTCTCAGCTGGCTTCACTGATAAATTTTACCAAATTATTTAAGAAATCATAATAATTCTATATAAACTATTTCAGACTATGCAAAAAGAGTGACTACTTCTCCACTCTTTTTGGGGGCAATTATTAAGTACCCTAAAACAAAAACCAGATGAAGACATTACAGGAAACCGACCCCAGTATCCCTTTTGAATCTAGAGCAAATATCTTCCACAAAATGTTAGGAAATCAGTCTTACATTATATAAAAAGGATAATACGCTGTGACCAGTGGGGTTTATCTCAGGAATATATCACAACATTTGAAAAAAGTAGTCAGTGTAATTTGCCATATCATAAGATTAAATAAAACCATATGATCATCTCAACAAATGCAATAAAAAGATGACAAAATTCATCACCCATTCTGATAACTCTTAAACAAACAAAAAGAATAGAAGGAAACTTCCTCAACTTGATAAAGGACATCTACAAAAACCTACAGGTAAGATTGTACTTAAAAGTAAAAAACTGAAAGCTTTTGCCCTAAGCTTGAGCACATCACCATGCATATTCATAATTGCGCAGGTGACCCTAATGCAATAATGCAATATTTTTAAAAGAGCATAAAGATCATAAGTGAAGAAGTAAAAGAATCTCATTTGCAGCTGACAGACTCTCTAAAAAGTGCTGTTAGAACTATTAAATGAGTTTAGCAGAATATAAGGTCCAAGTATAAACCAATTGTATTTCTATACCAGTAATGATTAACTTAATTAAAATTTAAAATATCATTTATAGTAGTAACAAAAATATGTAGCAATCAAGGAAGAATTTATCAAAAAATATGTGAGACCTGTATACTGAAAATCCCCAAACTGCTGAAAGTAAAAACCAAATAAAGAGATATCCATATTCATGGATTGAAAGAATCATTATTGTCAAATAATTATTGACAGATTATTATTATCCATTCTCTGAAAGTTGATCTATTGACTCAATTCAAAATGCCAGCAGACTTTTAAGAATTGAAAATATAATTATAAAATTTATTTGAAAATTTAAACAACAGACCTAGAATAGCCAAAACAATTTTGCAAAGGAAGAACAAAGTCAAAGGAATTTTGTCATCTGATTCAAAACTCATTGTAAAGTTTTAGTAACCAAGACAACCTGGTATTGTCATAAAGGTGGATATGTAAGTCATAAAGGTGGATATGTAAGTCATAGATCAGAAGAGACTCTAGAAATCGACCCAAATGTGTATGGTCGATTGTTGACAAAATTGCCAAGGTACCTCAAAATAAGGAAAGGGACAATCTTTTCAACAAATGGTGCTGGGACAATCAGATATACATATACAATATTACAAACTGACTATATCATGTTCAGAAATTAAATAGAAATGGATCAACGACCTAAAAAACATAAGAGCTAAAACTATATAACTTATAGAAGAAACAGAATAAAACCTTGGTAACCTTGAGTTATAAATAGGTTTCCCAGGATACAAAAGCATGAACCAGAAAAGAAAAAAGGGATAAACTGGGTTCTGTGAAAATTCAAAACATTGCCAAGAAAATGAAAAAGTAAATTATAAATTGAGAGAAAATATTTGCAACACACTGTCTGATAAAGTGTATTTAGGACATTTTAAGAACTGTCAGAACTCAGTGATGTGAAACAACCTTACAAAAATGGGCAAAAGATTTGAACATTTAACTAAAGAAGAGATACAGATAGCAAATAAGCACATGTAAAGATTCTCAGTGTCATTAGTATTTAGGAAAATGCAATTTAAAAAAATGAGATACCATTATACACCTGTTACAACACAAAAAGATGAAAATTAACAATGTGGAGTGCTGACAAGGGTGTTAAGTAACTAGAACTCATACATTTGGGAGTGTGAACTGGTACAGCCACTTTAGGAAGCAGTTTGGTAGTTGTTTAAGAACTTAATGTGTACTGACCATATAGTATATCAGTTCCACTAGTGGGTATTCACTCAAGAGAAAGGAAGACATATAATATGCAAAACTGGAAATAACTCAAATGTCCATTAATTGGTATATGGAGAAATAAAATGTAGTATCTCTCCACACAATGGAATACTGCTCAGCAATGAAAGGGAATAAATTACTATAATCGCAACAACATGTATAAATCCCAAAGCTTTAGGCTGAGTGAAGGAAACCAGACACTAAAAGCTGTATACTATATGATTCCATTTATATGAAATTCCAGGCAAGACAAAATTACAGTGATAGAAAACAGATCAATGGTTGAGTGGGGCCAGGACATGGAGGGGTAGGAGTTGACTTTGTAAAAGAACATGTGGGGTGATGGATGTTTAACATCATGATTGTGGTGGTGTCACAGCTGTATACATTGCCAAAATTCATTTAAGTATACACGTAAAACTGGTGAATATTACTGTACTTCACATAATTTATTGTTATGTCTCAATAAAGCTGATTTAAAAAACAAACTAAAGCAAAAAACCTAAATGAGGCACGGATGGTAAAGATAAAAGGATGGGCAAAGATATAATAGAACATGAACAAACGTATTTCGGACACTTCAGAATTCAGTGATAATCCATGAATTATGAAATACCATGAAGTAGACCTTTTTAAATTATAGTATGACAAAACTAGAAATCAGTAACAAAAGTTTAAAATTTATAAACTACTCGAAAATGTAAACACTATCTCATGAAGTTGTTAGCGAGACAAAGGAAATCCAAACCACAAAAACAGGAATTTAAAAAGTAATGAAACTATCAATTCAGTGCAATGGAATTTTGGGATGCTACCACAGATGCTCTGGGAATTGTATTTAAAATGACGTTATTAGTACAAAGGTTGACAGATCAGTGGAAGAGAGTAAATAAATAAATAAACTGAGCCTCATCTATTTAGCTTCCCCAGGGTTTTGTTTTCAACATCCTTTCTTCTAGACCATAATTCTTTTTTCTATTTCTAATTCTTGGTTATTCCAGTTATTGGAGTGTCCTCACAGTTTTTATTGATTGCCACTACGTTTCTGGTTCTGAGAAAACAAAAATTTGCATTTGCCCCATTTTGACATAATGGAAATTCAAGGTTATTACGTATGACTATGTTCATAGAAAAACAACAAAAATAAGTTTCTGAAGAGATTAGCAATGACTCTCCTTGTGTGAGGCAACCCAGGATTGAACTTTGGGTCTTCTTTTTCTAAGTAATTTCTGAATTTTTTTTACTATTTTTAATTTTTTGTTTTCTTACTGTTTTAAGTTAAGCATATATTGCTTCTAGAAACAGAACATGTGAAAATAAACTTTTTTTAAGAGAGAAAATATTTTTATTAGATTTGATTAGGAAAGATTTTTTTTAGGATATGGATTCAGAATTTATCCTAGAAGAATAGATAGATTTGGAAATATATTTTAGGTAAGCAGAAGAGTCTTGGAGATGGTAAAATATTGGGTATATAATGGGTTACTAGTTCTTCTAGCATTTTCCCATCTTTTCACATATATTACATATTTTCTAACCACTTTTAAACATGAGGATTTTCGAAAATTGAACTTCAGTCTCACTGGTAAGCTCATCCATTTCTGGAAGACTTCTTCATTTTGGTATTGGCATCTTATAGCACTTCGGTTTTGCCCTTTCTGTTTTTGAACACATCTCTTAAGCTTTTATTTCTGTCATTCGAAATTTTAATTCTAACATCTACGTTTTTTTTTATCTCATGCTTTTGAATTTCTTCATTATATTAAGTTCACTTCTTTTAAATTATTTTATTTATGCTATTTATTTTTCTTCCTTAATTTTTCTGTTTTATTAGATTTGGTGGCTTTTCCTTCATTGTGCTGCTTTCCTTCAGTGTTTGTTAGTTTTTAGTTGTTAGTCATCTTTGTATTTGAGAATTTTTCTCCTGCCTGTTGGTTGTTTTCAACATAGTCTGCTTCTGCTGTTGGTGAGGGTTGTACCTACCTAAAACATGAAGCCATATCTCTGTATTCAGCTGCTTTGGTCTCTGGGTGAAAGTCACCATGTAACACGAATGGAGGAGGGAGACAGAGCTGTCCCTCCCAACTCCTCAACTGGTCATCCTCAGGCTTGTCCCTCCTTCTTGAATTACTTGATTTGGCTTCTCCAGAACCAACCTTTTCTCTGGAGAAGTCTTTTCCTATGTGCTGTGGTTTTCTCTGGTAGTTTACTAAATCTAATCCTGCCTGTTTTTTTTTATCCTTGGGAAAATTCTCAAAATGTTTATTTCATTACTAGTAACATTTGGTTTTGATTTCTAGCCTGATTGTCTATTAAAAATATCTCTCATTTTAAATAATTTTATTTGGAGAAAGAGGTACAAGTGTGTGCTTAGTCTGTCATTTGATCTAACTTGATAATATTTAATACTTAGCAGCATTTTCAGTGATACATTTGGACTAATTGCAGAGTAATCCTAGAGCTATAAACCTTTGGTTTTTTAATGTAATTATGAAGCAAGATAAATGACCCATGTGTGTTTTCTATTTGGAAACATGAAATGGTTTAACCATGGCTCTTTTAGCATTTTCACAAATATCTATTAGAGTATGGATCATTCTGCCAAAGAGGAAACTAGCATTTGAGATTTGAGCAGTTAATTCACTTCTGAAAAGTCATTAAGTACTTTTTCCTTTGTTAACTAGTTAATTCATTTGATCTGAAGTTACTCTCAAGATTGCTGATCTAATGCTGGGAGAATAACTAGGAAAACGCTCATCATATGCTGTAGAATGGTGTCACAGTGCTCAAGTAAAAAGTGACATAATCCTCCCAGTATTACACATTGTGGACACTTGTCATTATTTTATCTTCACGTAACTAAACTGTGCTTAGCTGAAACTTTGTTATTGTATCGTCTTCTCCTAGCTTGATGCAGTTAGAAGCAATCTTCAGAAAATCAGAGAAACTAAAAGTGATGATATAAGTGCTGCTAACACTAAGAACCCAGGGAAGAACATGCGAGTCACTAAAAACAAACCAAGAGATCCACAGCCAGCAAATGAAGATCCAGATAATGATGTTAATGTGGAGGACGACAAGCAAGAAAAGGCAAATAAAAAGGTTATAAAAACAGCACTCCAGGTGACAACACAAGAAGTGGAGCCGGAAACTCCTGAGAAGAAGGCAGATGCAACACCCCAGAAAGCACGGACCAAGCCACTGCCGGGTGTTACTCGTGAGAAAAGTGAGAAGGCCAAGGAAGGAGAAAATAGTTTAGATGAGGAAGAACTGATGCAAGTATACCAGCTCCAAGTAGCTGAAGAAATGGCAAAGGAGATTAAGAAGAAAATCCAAAAGAAACTCAAGGAGCAGTTGGCTTACTTTCCCTCAGAGACTTCCTTTCCTTCAGATACTTCATTGTATGATGATAAATTGAACAGTGAAAAAAGAAAAAAGAAAAAAAAGAAAGTTCCAATCCTGTCTAAATCTGAAACAAGGTATGTTACATTGATAAATATAAAATGTCCTCTTAAAAAAACACTATTATTTTCAGCTTTTGAGTGATACCTGTAGTTTTGTTACTGAGTCTAAGATCATACTGCTCGCCGCATGACAGGCCAATAATCGAGAGATGAGTTGCTGGGGGCAGGAATGACGGCTTTATTTGGAAAGCTGGCAAACCGAGAAGGTGGTGGCATCGTGCCCCCAAAGAACCATCTTGCCTGAGTTAGAATTCAGGCTCCTTTCATACTAGAAGGGGAAGGAGTAAAGTCAAACACTTCCTGGTTCCCATCAGCCTCCAGAGGGGATGTGTTAATTTCTTCCTCCCTGCAGTCATTCACAGGTGGGCCTGGTCAGGATGTTTCCTGTGAGCTAAACAAAGGTATTTTAGCTTAATGCTCATTACCTGGGAAGCAGGGCTCCCAGAGATGGGCCATTATGTATAATTTAAGCTTATAGGCAACATCCCTTTAGTGATTAACTTGTAATAGAATACAAAAGGTTCTTCCCTATTACATTTTCACAAAGAAAATGTTTAGTCCTCCTTTTGGACACATAGCCAGTACAATACTAACGGCTAACCTTTATGTGGCCCCTTCCTGTGTGCTTAATGCTTTACAAGGAATACATGCTTTTTCCCTTATAACAACCCTATAAGGAATAGTAATATTATCATCCTGTTTTGCAGGTGAGGAAACTGAAGGGTTTAAGTCACAGAACCAGTAAGAAGCTGAGCCAGAACCTTGGCAGTTTTGCCTTAAGAGTCTTTACCCTAACTATTCACATCTGCTTATTAAATAATTAAAACCTAAGTAGCCCCTTTATTGAGCTACAAATGCCTGTTTGGATATATGAAAATAACATTTTCCCCTTATTTTACAAGTAACATTTACTCATTGTAGAACACACAGGCACAGAGAGGAAAACAAAAGTAATCCAACCATACAAAGATAATCACTATTAGCAATTTTGTATTCTTTTAGTCTTTTTTTATATACAATACTTATACATATATGCTTACTTATACAATGTGAGCATCTGTGCGAATATTCATATTTATATGTCTCTCCTTGGGGAAAACAAGACAAAAGAATGTTTTAACTACTGTGATTAAATTTGTTTTTCATAATCTACATCTGGATAAACAACTTGAGGTGGGAACAGTCTGTATTTGACTATTCTCTGGCATTCAGGGTCAGTTTCCCTTAATGTCCTCATCTAAAAATAATTCCCTTCTTATCAAAAGCTAGACAATCAGTTGTAGCAAAGAGAGGGCAAATAGAGTTGCTAACAGGGACACGTTAGTATATGAATTAGTTATTGGTTGCTGCATTAAAAAGTTACCCCAGAATTTAACAGCTCAAAACAACAAACATATATTGTCTCACAGTTTCTGTGGCTCAGAAATCTGCGCATGGCTTAGCTGGGTGCCTCTGACTCAGGGTCTCTCACAGGCTACAGTCAGGATGTCAGCTGGGGCTGCAGTCATCTCAAGGCTTGGCTGGGGGAAGATCTGCCAAATGATGCAGCTATTGGAAGACTTGGATGATCCACTGCTAAACTCACTCATGTGGCCATTAGCAGGTCTCAGGTCCTGACTGGCTTTTGACCAGAGACATCAGGTCCTTGCCACATGGACCTTTTCATGTGGGCTACTCACAACAGGGCTACTTGCTTCCCCCAAGCAAGGGCTCTGAGAGGGAAAAAGCAAGACCAAAGTCACAGTCTTTTTGGAACCTAATCTTAGAAGTAGCACCAATTACTTTTCCTATATTCTGTCTATTAGAAGTAAGTCGCTGGGTCCAGCCCACAATCAAGGAAGGGGATTACACAAAGATATGAATATCAAGAGGCAGGGATCATTGGGGACCATCTTAAAGGCTGCTTACTACAGTATACCATAAATCCTATTTCTTCTCGTAACTACCATATCTATTATGAAGTGTAAGTCATACTCAGTAAGATCAGTTCATGAGTTTTAAATAAAACCATGCTTTACACGACAACAGTATACAAAGGGTAATTGTTCTCTTTAATAGTATTTGATGTTGTGATAAAATAACATGGCTTTCTGGAATGACTAGTTTGAAACATTTCTTTACTCTTTTTATTTCTCAACCTCTTTTTGAAATATGACTAAATATATTGCAAGTCAATTTTTGATTATTAAATGCAGATTTCTTTTTTACTTGATAAATCACAAACTTTAATAGGCTGGTTTCTCTTTACAACTCAGTATGCTTCTAAGCTGCCACCCCTTGCCATTTAGTATTTCATGTGATGCATGATTATTAATTTTAATAATAGCCTTCTGAAAATGTAGTGACACACCAAACATTGGAAAACACAAGAAATTAATTTTACATAGAAATCAAAAGTTGACTATCTGAAGCCTCTTGAAAACAGAACAAACAAAATTAGAACACTTTTTGCTTTTAAATAAAGTAATTTAGAAATTTGTTCATTATTTATTTACTTGGCAGTAGAGTGAGGATGATTTGACAACCCTATGTAAAAACAGATCCATCGATTATAAAATACAATTTCACTTTTCTCTGGAGTTTAGAGGTGAGTTTAATGTGGCTCATGGGGTATATAATGTATCACCAAGCGTAACTGAGTACACATAATACCTAGTTTGGCAGCCAACCATTTTAGTGTGTAAGAAAATATATGTATCTCCCAGCAGGAAATAATATTGATTTTAGGATTATCTTTGCCTCTACTCACTGTTTACTTTGCTGCACAGTAATAATAATAATGGTACATTTCCAATGGCTTGAACATGGATTATATTTTCAGTACATTGATCATCTCTGATGACCCAGTTGAAGGTGAACAAAAGAAGGAATCTCCAGTTGGAGCAGTTACTTCAGATTCTCATCAAGATGATGAAATAAGCTCAAAGGAACAAAATGTAGAAGACAATGTGCAAGATGACGCAAAATCCAAACCGAAAAAAAAGAAGAAGAAGGCTAAAACAGGTTTGTTATCCAAATTAAATGAAAAATGTGTGCCTTGGTAAGAATAACTTGATTCTAGGACCGTTAGTCCTTAAAACTAAAGAAAATCTATTTCCAAAGGATATAATTGAAAAAAATCCAATATAGAATATTTGGTACTTATTCTTGGATTCATCCAGATTATAACATTCATTTATTTATAACTGTGGACCTCTGTGATGAGTTAGTCTTACTTGAGTCACCTCTAATTAACGACTTGATTCACCTCTAGAATGACATTGACTTTGTTGCTATTGTGGCATAGAAGATTTCTTCTTTATGTTATTGCCCCTAAATAATTAAGACTTATAGCACTGAAAGCTATAAAATGGTCAACAGCCGATAAACATTTCAGATGTTAAATCTGCATGCCTCTCTCAAACATGGTATCTTCACAATTTCTCCTAATTCAGCTTCTCTCCTTCCTGCCCACTTTTCATTTTACCTCTTGCTTTCTACCTTCCTCTTTACTCATTTCATTTTTCTTATTTTTCTTTACTTATTCTTGCCTTTTTTCTGCTTGTTACATTTCTTTTTTTTTCTTTTCTTTTCAGTTTCCATTTAACTGGCCAAAAATGGGGACTAAAATAGGCAATTTTAGACTTTATGGTACTTATTCATTGGATGATGCAATTTATCGTGTTTTGTGGTTCCATAATTAATTTTTTAAGAAGTAAAATGTACATGTTACAAGTATACTACTTAGTGAATTTTCACAAACTGAGCGTGTCTGTAAAGTCATCATCCAAATTAAGAGCCAGAGCATCATTAGCACCCAGAAGCCCCCACAAGTTCCCTTCCTGTTCATTATCCTACAGGAGTAAACGCTGCCTTTTCATCTAACACATAGCCAATTTTTCCCGTATTTTTCTGCTTTAATATAAATAGAACAATAAATACTATGCTCTTTGTGTCTGGCTTTTTTTGCTCAAAATTATTTTTGTGAGATTTATACTGTTGTTGCATGCACTTGAGCTTATGCATCATCAGTCCTGTTTTTGTACTGTATAGATACCCATTGTGTGAATATACCACAATTAATTACCTATTCTGTTGATGGACATTTGAGGTGTTTCTAGTATTAAGCGATTATAACTAAAGCTATAATGAACATTCTGATCACATCTTTGGTGAGCACGGGTATACATTTTTCTTGGGCACATTCTTGGCATTCTTGCTATGCCATGGAGTATGTATATTTTTCACTTTAACAGGTACTTCTCCCTTTCCAAACTTGGGTTACCAATTGATACTAGCAGCATTTGAGAGCTTCCATTACTCTACATCTTCACCAATATTTATATTGTCAGTGTTTTAAAATTTTAGTGATTCTTAGGAGTGTTTAATGATTATTCCCTTTTGACTTTGATTTCCATGGTAACTAGTGAAGTTGAGCATCTTATTCATGTTAATTGACTACTTGGATTCCTTCATTGTAAATTTGTTCACATCTTCTGTGTATTTTTTTAAAGAAATGGAATTGTCTGCCTTTTTCTAATTAAGTTGTAAGAATATTTTATATAACTAGATAGCAGCCTTTTCTCAGATATAAATACATATATATATTGCAAATATTTTCCCACTCTGGGTTTTATAATTTTTCTCCTACTGGTATCTTTTGAAAAACAGAATTTAACAATTTTATATAGCTCAATGTATCCATTTTTCCCTTCAATGTTAAGTGCTTTCTGTGATTTAAGAGATCTTTCCCAAGTCCTGAAGATGTTTCTCTGTATATTATTTTCTAAAAGTTTTTTTGTTTCACTTTTCACATTTAGATTTCCAGTTTATCTGGTATTGATCTTTAATAGTGGTAGTGGTCCAGACCCATTTTTTTCTCGTATGAATATATAATTGACCTAGTACCATTTACTGAAGAGAGCTTTTCCTCTGCATTTCAGTGTCACTTTTATCATAAATAACATGACTGTGTAAGTGGGTCAGTTTCACTAATCTCTATCCTTAGATGGTTTGCACCAACACCACCACCATGTCTTAGTTCTATAGCTTTATAATAGGTCTTTCTGTTAATAATGATAGTTTTATTGTTTCTTTTTTAGTTCTTATGTCTTACTCCTTATTCTTACCCTGATAACACTGGCTAGGACTTTGATTACAGTGTTAAATAGAAGTGACAATAACAAGTATCCTTCTCTAGCTCTCAGCCTTGGGGAAAGCTTACATTATTTCACCACTGACTGTGATGTTTGCTATAGGTTTTTTTGTAAATACCTTTTATTGGATTAATTACTGGCTATTCCTAATTGGCTAATAGTTTTTTTTATTATTATTATGACTAGATACTGAATTTTATTAGGTGCTTTTTCTGCATCTATCAACATAATCATATTAATTTTCACCCTTTTTTCTATTACTGTGGTTAATCGTTATTTGATTATTAAGCCATCTTTATGTTTCTGGCAGAGGTGGGGGGCACCCACTTTGTTGTGGTGTATTAGCTCTCTTTTTTAAAATCTATTACTGGATTTGATTTGCAGATACTTTGTTAAGGATTTTTGTAACTGTAGTCATGAGAGAGATTGGTTTGTACTACTCTTTCTTAAAATACACAGAGTTTTTAATATCAAGGTTTTGGTGGTCTCAAAAGGAATTGGGAAATACTTCCCTTTTCAATTCTCTGTAAGTATTTGTATAAATTGGTGTTACGTCTTCCTTGAATGTTTGAAGAATTTACTAATAAAGCCTCTTAGGCCAAGGTTTTCTTTGTGGAAAGAATTTTAAATCAGATTTAGTTTCTTTCATAAATACCAGACTCTTCATATTTTATGTTTCTTTTATCAGCTTTGATAGACTGTATTTTTTGAGGAATTTGTCCATTTAATATGGATTTTCAAATTTTGTATGTCTATAGTATCTGAAAGCGTACCCCTTGATATTGGTAATTAGATTCTCTCTATTTCTTCATTAGTCTCAGGATTTTCAATTTATAAGTATTTTTAAAGGACCAACCTCTAGCTTTTATTTCTGTTATACATTTGTGTATGATTTTGGTGATTTCTTCTATCTATATTATTTCCTTTTTCCTACTTTCTTTGGGTTTGAGTTGCTGTTGATTTCTAGCTTTACAGGTAGATTTTTTAAGATTTCAGTCTTCCTTTCTTTGCATCTAACACATTAAGTTACCATCTAAGCACTACTTTATCTGCATCCCACAAATTTTTGATATGTTCTATATTCATTATCATTCCATAAAAATATTTCCTAATTTCCATTTAAATTTCTCCTTTGATCATTCATTATTTAGAAGCATATTGTTTAGTTTCAGGCAGCAGGTGATTTTCTACTTATGTTTTTTTTTTTTTTTTTTTATCTTCCATTGTTAAAGAACATATTGTGAATGATTTCAATCTTTTGAATTTATCACGGCTTTCTTTATGACCACCTTATGATCGATTTGGTAAATATGCCACGTGCACTTGAAAAGAACGTGAATTCTAATGTCATTGGGTGCGGTGGTGTCCTATGTATATCACATCAAGTTTATTGTGTTCTCATCTTACTGATTTTTTGTTTTTGTCTGCTTATTGTATTAGCTACTGAGACGAGTATTAAAATTCCCACTATTATTTTGCATTTCTGTTTTTATTTCTGTCATTTTTTTCTTTATATATTTTGGAACTATGTTATTGAATATATATATATGCTTAGGATTGTTATATCTTCCTGTCAAATAGACACTTTTATTACTGTCTTAGTTCATTCAGGCTGCTATAACAAAATACCATGACTGAATGGCTTAAACTGTAAACATTTATTATTCATGGTTCTGGAGGCTGTGAAATCCAAGATCAAGGTGCCTGCAGATTCAATGTGGAAGGGGCAAGAGAGCTCTCTGGGTTCTCTTTTATAAGGACACTAATCCCATTCATGAAGGCTCTACCCTCATGACCTAATCACCTTCTGAAGGCCCAACCTCTTAATACTATTTCATTGAAGGTTAGGATTTCAACATACGAATTTTGGGGAGTCACAGGCATTCAGTCTATAGCAATCATTATGCAGTGTCTTTCTTTATCTCTGGTAACCATTCTCCCTTAAAGTCTACTTATGGTTTGAGTTTGCATAGTACATTTTTTCCCTTCCTCATTTCTCCAGCATCATCCACAGTGTACCCCTAGGTGGTCCCAACCTGGTTGAGAAAAGACAGCCTTCAAACCTGTGCTTGGTTCATGGTCTCCAGGTCTAGGCAGGGCTTGCCAGTACTTCATTCCTCTACTAGCCCCTAGGTTCCCTGTGTGTGCCTGCTTTGTACCTCCTTTGTTTGGGCCACAGTATGTCTGTATTCCTTTCCTTTTTGCCTTCACCTCTTTTCTTCTCCTACTCCAGCACATGTGGGGTCTCAGCCCCCAGGCTGTGAACTCCTTGAGGACAGGTGCCCAATAAATGTGGATGCTCTTGTGCCTCCCCCAATATCCTCTTGTTTGTGACCTTTCTGTGTCCTTAGATTTATCACCTCACTGTTAGTTTTTCCATATGACCTAAGTGTTTTATGTTCCTTATTCTCCTTGCCTTCTTTTGAAAAAATTTTGTTCCCTCTGTTAACTTATTAACTTATTAATTACACATATTTCTACTGTCTTTTAGCTGATACCCTGAAGAACGTTAAGCTTATTCTTGACTTATTATAGTCTAGTACAAACTAACTCCCTAACAAAATACACTTCTCCAACACTGCTAAAACATGAGAATAGTTTGACTCCATTTGGATTTTGTCAGGTGCTTGCTTTCTCTGCATCTATCCCCCCATCCTGCCTTCTAGGTTCTTATCCTGTATTTTAGGCCTACATATATTTTAAACTTCACAGATGTTACAGTTACCATTTTGTACAGTTGATATTAATTTATATTCACCCCCAAATTTACTTTTTTCCTTTATTTCCATTTTTCCATTTTTCATCTGCTTGAAGAATTCAGTTTATTCTCTCTCTTAGTGCCGGCCTGCTAATTCAGTCAGATTTTGTTGTGTTAAAATGCCTTTACTTTACCTTCATTTTTGAAGCATATTTACTAATATATAATTTTAGGTTACAGGAAATCATACAGTTGTCTTCTGGCTTCCATCATTTTTGTTCCCAACTGCAGTCTTATTTCTGTCCCTTTGAGGGGACTGTTGTCTTTTTTTTCCCTCTGGCTGCTCTTTAGATTTTCCTTTTGTCTTTGGTTTCAACGTTTTATCATGCTGTGCCTAAATATAGCTTTGATGGAATTCACCCTGCTTAGAGTTTACTGATTGATATCATTTATCAGTTGTGGAAAATTCTTAGTCATTATTTCTTTAAATATGGCTTCTTCATCATCCTCTCCTGTTTTTCTAGATTATAATTTCACAAACTCTTTTGAGTTTGTCCACATGTTTCTTATGTTTTTTTCCCCCCGTATTCTTCTGTTTTTTTTCCATTATGCTTTGGTTTGGATATTTATATTGATTTTTCTTCTAGTTCACTAATAATGTCTTCCTTTGTGTCCAGTATGCTTTTAGACACATCCATTGAATTCTTAATTTCAGACATTATATTTTTCAGTTCCACAATGCCTGTTATTTTTATGAGTTTCAATTCTCCATAGAAAGTCTCTATTTTTTAAAATAATTTTGTCTGTCTTTCCTGTGCTAACTCCAGGCTGAATCATCTGTGGGTCTGCTTCTGTTTTCTGTGTTTTCTCTTGGTTATTGGTCATACAGTCTTGCATCTTTTTTTTTTTTTTTTTTTTTTTTTTTTTTTTTTTTTTTTGCGGTAGGCGGGCCTCTCACTGTTGTGGCCTCTCCCCTTGCGGAGCACAGGCTCCGGAGCACAGGCTCAGCGGCCACGGCTCACGGGCCCAGCCGCTCCGCGGCATGTGGGATCCTCCCAGACCGGGGCACGAACCCGCGTCCCCTGCATCGGCAGGCGGACTCTCAACCACTGCGCCACCAGGGAAGCCCCTACAGTCTTGCATCTTTTATGTCTAGTAACTTTTTTATTATATGCTAGACATCGTGTATAGAATCCCAGAGGCTCCAGATGATTTTATCTTCCACTAGAGAGGATTTCCTCTTTCCACTTTTAGGCAGACAGGGTGGGCAACTGATTTCACCTAATCTGAGCTAAGTCAGATCTGGGTTGCAGTTTTGGTAAGACTCTATCTCTGATTTGCCCTGTTCCTAGGATGTGCCCTTCCAGGTGTTTCAGATTGAGAGCCTGGCAGGTATTTGTCTTGTCTACCCTAAAAGACTTTGGGAGATTCAGTTTTGCCTTTCAGAGGTTTCAGCTTAGCCCTTTAGCCTTCTGCCCCATGCAACTTCAAATTTTGGCAGACGTCTTGAGGGAGAGACTGGCCATGTGTTTGAGGCCCCTCAAGTCTCCAATTTTGTCACTCCAGCCCCGCGTGAATGCCAAAATCTCTGCTGGTTTCTCTGTCCCCCAGTAGGGGCCTTCTGCCAGGGGGCACGCCTGGATTCTCAACCTCTAGATGTGCCAAGAATTGGTAAGTGACCCCAGGTGAAAAGTGGCTGTAGGCATAAAATGACCATGCCCTCCAGGGCTTCCTCCTTGCCTATTTTGTTTCAGGCCCCTCCCTCTGGTGGGCCATTGTTTCCTAGTACCACAAGACTGGGAGATTTTACTACCTCTTTAGGCTCTCACATTGGCCTTGTGTTTGAGGCTGATTTTATCACTTAACCCCATGCACCCACTAAAAATTTTGCTGGTTACTCTTTCTCCCAGTAGTGACCTACCTTCTTCTTGGGTCCTCTGCTCATATGCTAATCAGCAAATGTCCCCAGACACTGAAACAGTTGCCATTCCATCAGCTTACCCCTGATTGATTCTCTCTCTCTGGAATTTTAGTCGATCTACTATACATTGTTTCTGTACTTTTCTGATGCCTTTAAAAATAAGGTTTTCAAAATTTATTTGGCTTTTTCAAGTTGTTGTTACCAGAAACATTGACCTGCAACATCCTACTGCATCCTACCCAGAAGCAGAAATTTGAGTGATAACATATTCCACTTAGAAAATTTCTAAATGAAATTACTTTTTTGTCTTTGGCTCTCATTTTTTTCTTTCTGTGTTTTTAGTCCTTGTTAGGGAAAAAAAGAAAGATACCTCACCCTATTTTAGTGCATTAGTAAATGCAGTATTTACTCTCAGAGTGTAGTCTGCTATTATCTGGCTTTTTCTTTTTCCTTGAAGTGCCTTTGTTAACAAAGACAAATAATCATGGATCACTAGGATTAGCTAATCTGTAAATTCAATGTTTATTGTTGAGTATATTGTTATGGGAACAATTAATTATAACATTGATTTTCTTCCATGCATGTAGTTTCAGATGATAATGAAGACACTGATGGTGTTGGTGTTCATGAAATAACAAGCCGAGATAGTCCAGTTTATCCCAAATGTTTGCTTGATGATGACCTTGTCCTGGGAGTTTACATTCACCGAACTGATCGACTTAAGTCAGATTTTATGATTTCTCACCCGATGGTAAAAATTCATGTGGTTGATGAGAATACTGGTCAATATGTCAAGAAAGATGACAGGTAATTTTTTTAATTACACAGCCAACCCTTGAAATTGAAACTGTCTACCGTAGAAGTTTCTTTTCTGCCATTGACAGTCAATGGGAATAGAGCTATAGATTTGTATTAGAGAATGGTATACTAATTGTAGGTGTTCATCAACCATTGATATCGATCAGTATGTTTTATAGAAGAAATGGAGAACATGTGTTAATTCAGTAATTTATTTATTTATTTATTTATTTTTGCGGTACGCGGGCCTCTCACTGTTGTGGCCTCTCCTGTTGCGGAGCACAGGCTCCGGACGTGCAGGCTCAGTGGCCATGGCTCACGGGCCCAGCCACTCCGCGGCATGTGGGATCTTCCCGGACTGGGGCATGAACCCGTGTGCCCTTCATCGGCAGGCGGACTCTCAACCACTGCGCCACCAGGGAAGCCCCAGTAATTCATTTTAAGTGAAGGGGAGTTGAGAGAGTTTCTCCCAAGCTTAACTTTCATTGTATGGCATTTAACTTGCATTGTAAATCATCTTATGTGGCGCTGCTTTAATTGTCTCTAACCTCATTTTTTTCTTTTGAAGTTAATATGTTATCTGTGCCTCAGATAAGACAAATGTCTTGAATTTAATTTTTCCTAATATTAATTCTATAGCTAATACGTGTTTGAAGGCCCAAATTGAAAGTATAATATTGATAAAAGAAATGACAGTACTAGAATTCAAAAAAAAATTATTTGTTTGGAAAAATGGCATGCCTGGGAAACTTGAAAATTATCAGAAAGGTTATTCACTTATTCATTTGTCTTGGAGCATACAAAGAAAATATGACACACCTCAAACTACTTACAATACTGTTGTGATCATTTTGTTATTTAAATCTAATGTACTAATTTATCACAAACTCATTTAAGATTCTGAAGGTGTTACTTAATTCCAGCTTTGTATGCCAAAGGTGTAATCACACCTCTCACTTTATGTGTAAATAATAAAATAATTCTATGAAACTGACTGATAGTATGTAAATACAAGATGAAACTAAGATACTACTACTTTTATGTCACATAAAATTTGTAGTTTTCTAGATAGATATAATTTTTTTCCTTATGTATCATGGCTATTTATTATTTTTGGTCACCTCACCTTGAACACTCTATTTTTATTTTTTTCTTGCTTTAAAATTATAAAGAACTGTGTTAATGGAAGTATCTTTTTTGAACAGTGAACGGCCTGTTTCATCTTACTATGAAAAAGAGAATGTGGATTATATTCTTCCTATTATGACCCAGCCATATGACTTTAAACAGTTAAAATCAAGACTTCCAGAGTGGGAAGAACAAATTATATTTAATGAAAACTTTCCCTATTTGCTTCGAGATTTTGATGAGAGTCCTAAAGTCATCCTGTTCTTTGAGGTATGAATTGAATAGAGCAATTTAAACTAAATTTTAGTTAATATTTTAATAGCACAAATATAAGCTATTATTTTAGTAGATCAATAATACAACAAAGTAGTGTGAGAATTTGACCTCTAGGAATAAAGTATTTGTAATGTGCTATGGAGATACAAGTAATCGTGTCTTTGCTGAGCCTTTACTAGTACAAGTAGTTAGCCATTTGATTTACTCTGTATTATTTAATCCTACAACAATGCTATGACTATTCACTGAATTGATGAATCTAGTCTATGTCTAAGCGGTCTTCCATTTTTAACCCTTTTCACAAAGAGTAAACTCATTTAGCTGTATCAGACTTCCTAAGATTTTGTATACTACTAGGAGAAATAAAGAAGAAAATACACAGATTGCTTGACTAATACAATGTATTATATAACCAAAATGAAGTAGAACTTCTTAGATGTCAAGGGTTAGTGGAGGGTCATAGCAGTCAGGGAAAGCTTTATGGAGTACAGCGCCTGTGAGCTGACTTTTTTTGAAGAATTAAATTTATTTAAACTAAAAAAACCCAAAACCAGTTCATGTATTTCTCTTAACCCCCACCCCCACCCCCAGCAACCATAATCTATTCTTGTATTTATGATCTTGGTTAGTTTATTTGTTTGTTTAGATTCCACATATTAGAGAGATCATACAGTATTTGTCTTTCTCTGACGTATTTTACTCAGCATAATGCCCTTGGGATCCATCCATGTTGTCACAAATGGCAAAATATCATTATTTTTTATGGCTTAATAATATTCCATTTTGTGTGTTTGTGTGTGTGTGTGTGTGTATACCACAATTTCTTTATGCATTCATTCATCAGTGGACATGTAAGTTGTTTCCACATCTGTATTGTAAATAATGCTGCAATGAACAATTTTGCATTAGGGTTTTTGTGGGTTTTTTGGATAAATGCCTAGAAGTGAAATTGCTGGATCATGTGGTAGTTCTATTTTTGATTTTTTGAGGAACCTCCATATTGTTTTCCACAGTGGCCTCACCAGTTTACATGCCTACCAGCAGTGCATGAGGGTTCTCTTTTCTTCACATCCTTGCCAACACTCGTTCTAATCTTTTTGATGATAGCCATTCTAACAGGAGTGAGGTGACATCCCATTGTGGTTTTGACTTGCATCTTTCTGATGATGTTTGATGTAGAGCATCTTTTCACATACCTGTTGGCCAGATGTCTTCTTTAGAAAAAAGTCTCTTCATATCTTCAGCCCACTTTTTAATCCGATTATTTTTTTACTATTGAGTTGTAAGAGTTTTTTACATAGTTTGGATATTAGCTGACTTATTATTTCTAATTTTTTACTGCAAAGGAAATGAAGGCTTGAAGTATAAAGTGATTATCCCAGGGTTACTCCAGTTTTAGGTGAAGGTAATTAGTATTTAAAGATAATTTGAATCTAAAATACCACGTTTCTTTTCCCTTCTTCATGTTATCTCTCCATAAGCAAAGGAAAGGAGAGAAAGCCTCTCCTCCAGTTTAAGCAAGATGGGGAATTTTAGCATGGGAAAGGCAAGGCATGACCAGAGCCAATAACTTATTTTGTAGAGTCACTTGTTTTTATGATCCTTAACTTTCAGACGATCTAGTGTGTTTATGGTATGAATACTCCACCATTTACAATTGTGATTATGTTGTATGATTTGTACAAAGCCACGCTTTTTTTTTTTTTTTTTTGCGGTACGCGGGCCTGTCACTGTTGTGGCCTCTCCCGTTGCGGAGCACAGGCTCCGGATGCGCAGGCTCAGCGGCCATGGCTCACGGGCCCAGCCGCTCCGCAGCATATGGGATCCTCCCGGACCGGGGCACGAACCCGTATCCCCTGCATCGGCAGGCGGACTCTCAACCACTGCGCCACCAGGGAGGCCCCAAAGCCACGCTTTTTAAAAAAATGATATAATTTGTATATAAAGGTACTGTTTCTTTGTCATAGAAATTTGTCCTCTGTTATCGTAATATTCTTTTATACTCATTTTAATAATATGAGATTTAAGAAAGATAGGTTGTTGGATTATAAACACTTTTGGTTGACTCTTAAGGTTTGACATAAAATGTTATTGTCTACAAAACTAATTTTTGATTTCAACTTTTTAACGGTGTATTGAGGACAACTCAATAATATCTATCAGAAGTTCTTAAAGCTATTATTCCATTTTCAGGTATTTCACCTAAGGGAAAAATGACAAATGAACAAAGATGTGTGTGTAAGGATATTTATTTAAGCACTGTTTATAATAGCAGAAATTTTAAGGAAACATCTCCTCAGTTAGCAAGAGGTTTGGTTAAATAAATTATGGTTTTTATTAAATTTATGATATTTCTAATACAGAAGAATACTAGGCAGCCATTAACATGATGGTCTACATATGTATGTATTGACTCAAGCTATCCACTACATATTATGTGAAAATAGTTTGCAAATAGCATTGGAACACACAAAAAGGTTTAGATACCTATAAACTAGATGTTAATGTTGATCAGCTATGGGTCTGGATTATAAGTTTTTACTTTGTTATATATTTTTCTTATACTGTCATCATATTTTTCACTGAGAATGTATTACATTGAAGACAAGTTTAAGTATATAAAGAAGAGGAATAAATAGAGTGCATATTATTTTTTAAGCAGTCCTCTATAAAGATTTGTTATCTCAGCTGAGCTTTTGATAAGCACCAGTAAGTGGTAGTCTCTGACATGTACCTAGAATATATGTAGTCTCTGTGGCAGGTTGTTGCAAATCCATGAGCTTTAATATCCAGTCAGGATAGAGATATGAAAGAAGTTCTCTTGAGAAGCCTAATGACAGCATATATCCAAAGAGAAAATACCCAATTTCAGGAAGCTGATCCAAGGAAAAACCCACAGATTAAGGCCATGAGTTTTTTAAACAAACAATTCTTTGAAGTCTGCGCTCATACATTAAAAAAAGAGCAAAGCTTAAGAATTTTGTGCCTGGTATATTTTTGCCAGGACTATATTTGAGGTAATTAATGCTTTGTCTTGAATTTTAAATAAATCTTAAAGATTTATTGATAAAAGATAAAGTGGTAAAAAAATAGACCTTACTAACTGGATGAGTTAACTCAAAAGTGAGTGAGATGAGATAAAAATGTTTTTCTTCCCTCTAAGGGAGGATTTTTCAAATTTTAATAATATATTATTAGGAAATATTAAATTTTAGGTAGCCTAGTATACTGTGAAGTAATTTTTTATGCTTATTTACAGATTCTTGATTTCTTAAGCATGGAAGAAATTAAGAACAACTTTGAAATTCGACACCAAGAATGTGGCTTCCGGAAAATCGCCTGGGCATTTCTCAAGGTATGTTTTTCATCCATTTTAAACAATGTTTAAAATAATCTTCAAATCTGATGCGCTACTTTTTTCCAAGTCAGTTTGGTTTCATATAAGGAGTTATGATAAGGAGGTAAGATTGCCATGGTAAAGAGTTATTAATTCAAGCTCAGGTGATGCTCATTGAGATTCTTAAATATTTATTGAGTGCTTAGTGTGTGCCAGGTACACTATTTGGCTCTAAGGATCCAGCACAGAGAAAGACACACACAGCCCTGACCTCATTTATTCAACTCAACAAATTATTTATTATTTATGTGCCAGCCACTGTTCTAGTCAGTGAACAAAGAAGATAAACTCCTTGACCTCATGGCCTTCATATTTTAGCAAGAAAAACAGACATAAAACAATTGATTATACAACTTAGCATTTATTACAATTTTTATAAGTACTCTCAAGTTGGATGGGGTAGATGATGAAAACATCCTGCAGGGTCAGGAAAAGGTCTCCTATAGAAGAGACATTGAACCTGAGCATGAGCTGGATGGCAGTAGTGGGGAAGAGAGGGTTCTAGTTAGAGGCTATAGGCTATGCAAAGACCCTGATGTTGGAAGGAGCAAGGAATACCTAGATAACCACAAGAAGGCCACTAAGATTGGAGGACAGAGACTGAAGGGGAAATGGTGCCTGAAGAGCTTGCTGAGGTAGACAGGACCTTGATAATACAAGGTCTTTGAGCCATTATAGCAACAGGGCACCATTATAAACTTTAAAGAGTAATGGGAAGACATTTAAGGATTTTAAACAAAAGGATGAAACAATCTGATTTATTTGTTAGAAAGATTATTTTGCTGAGTGGAGAACGGATTAGAGAGGGTACAAATGTATGTACTGGAAATCAAGGTAGAAAATTCTTGCTGTAGTCTAGGCATAAAATGATGGTGTCTTGACTAGGATGTTTCAGCAGAGATGAAAGACGTGGATAGATTAATGTTTAAAAAGGGGGACACTTTACTTACATAATTCTTTTATTTCTGACTTTAAACCTAAATTTGAGTTTTAAAATGTCTTGAGTAATTAACCTGTTTTGTATTATCTTATAAAACTTTTCCATTTGTGCATCCATCCATTCAACAGATATTTACTATTTGAAATGTAAATGGTAAATAGTCTCTGAAAATAGTCTATGAAATGCCAGGCACTCTGCTAAATATAGGGCATTCATAGATAAATTAGACATTGTTATTGCCCTCCAGTTCAGTTTCTGTGTAAACGTATTACCTATATGATTATGTGCTATGGAGTAGATGCTGTGAAAACCCAAATGGGGCACTTAATCCACGTTGGGGGTTAGAGGCTTTAGGAGAGGTGCAGCCTGCTTGCTGAATGGCAGTCCGATAGGCTGAACAATCACTTAGTCCATTGTACCTTCTAAAATCTCCCTTCTATAACCTGTTATATCTTTTTCTAGACCCCCTCTCATACTAAATAAAAAAGAAAAAGGCAAAAATAAAAACAAACAAACAAAAAAAAAACGCAAAAAAGGTCACTTTCACATAGTAAACATTGCCATCTTGTGGTCTTATTAGAAACTTTTCATTCCTTTTATGCTATGGTTTGTGCATAACTGCAGTATTTACTGAAAACTGCACTTGGGAAACAACGTATTTCACAGCATTTTAACCTTTGTGTCATATTAATTTTTATTTATCCACTTTATGCCATTGATATAAATGGCAGTCAGGAATAAAGAGTACATTATTCTATGTGTATCCTCTATTAGAACACATATCCCTTTCATTAGACTGTAAGCTTTTCAAGTCACTGGTGATTCTTTTTGGCCAATTTGTTGGACATATTTTAGTCCTTATTTTACCAGATCTCTTTGCATTTAATATATCACTCTTCAAACTCTCTATTTTATAATATCATCACTCTCCGCATATTAATGGCACATAGAAGGTGCTCCGTGAATATCTATCGAGAAAGTGGCATGAATCAAATTAAAATGCGAATGTTTTAGAACCTATACCATTGGTTCCAGGACTGTCCTAGATAACTGTAAAGTTATCAGAGTGGTCCAAATGAACCCCAAAGGACCTTCGTCCAGATTTAAATGAGACTTTATCCTAATTCTCAGGTAGAGGCACTTTTGATTCTTTTAGCACATATATATGACTAATCTTTTAAACTAAAAAATAATAAAGCCTTATTTATTCAAGTTCCACTTTGTATGTTTTGTAATCATAATGGCAGGATCTTGGCTGAATCTTAGTGGTTTACTCATACTAAGCAGCATACTAGTATAAACTAAATTGCCTGGTGAATATGAATACAATATATGGAGAGTATGATTTAGAATCTGGGGAATAAATATCTTCTGAAAATGATATTATTCCCTTATGATAAGCTTCAGGCAGATAGTAGTACAGTTTATGAAGGGAATCTCGACTGCTTAATATTTAATGACTGAACATCTCAATTGCTCAGTTTGAAACTTGTTTTTTTACCCCTCTGTATCATAACATCACCTCTCAGCTTACAACCTCCACTGACTTTACATCTTCCCCTAAGAGGGGTAGGGAAAAGATGAGCTATATTTTTTGCCAACTCTCTTTCTTTATTGATGCCTCATTCCTGAACACACTGCAATCTGGCTTTTGTCTCAGCTACTAAAGCTTCTCCAAACATATCACTATGACTTCTATTTACCAAATTATTGAACATTTTCTAGTTCTTCTTTTATCACACCTATCTGCATGTTATCACTCTCTTGAAACTCTTGTTACCTTGGTTTTCTTGACACCATCCTTTCCTGATTTTCCTTATCCCATTCCTTCAGTTCCTTCAGTTTCCTTCCTGGTCTACCACCTATCTCTTTAATATCAATCCTACTCATGATTCCATCTTTAATCCACTTTTCTTAGACCCACTTTTCTTGTGTGTGCCTCAGAATTCAGACATTTCAACTTGGGTGACCCATAGATATCTGACTCCCCCAAACTGAACATCTTCCCTAGATCTCTTACCTTTTCCACATCTGCTGCTTCAGTTGGTAGCACCACCATCTGTCCAGTCTCCCAGATTTACAGCCTTAGAACTGCCCTATCTATTTTGGTAGCCACAGGTCATATGTGGCCATTTGAATTCAGATTAATTAGCTAAAATTAAATATAATTAAAAATTAATTTCCACAGTTGCACTAGCCACACTTCAAGTGCTCGATAGCCATGTGTGACTAATGGATACTGTTTTGCATGGCACAAATAGAGATCATGCCCATCACCACAGAAAGTTCTGTTGGATAGCACTACCTTAGAGTCTTTCTTGATTCTTCTCGTTTTTACTTTCCAAGTTGCTTGAGCCAGTAACAGTTATTAAATATTCCCTGTACTCGGTCCCTTCCTACTCTTGGAGTTTGTCAGCTCCACCTGCCTAAACTGCTGCAAAAGCTCCCAACTGTCTCTACTAATTTGTAAAGGACACAAAAGTTAGCAAAGGTATTTTCTACTTGAGTCATAGTCTAGTGAAAGAGGACCTATTTTGAGTTGGTGAGATTATTTTTCTCATAAGAATCTCCATATATGTAGCTGAAACATACGTTGTCTTGTTTAATAGTTTTTCTTAATTAAATAGACCTTTTTAAGAAGGTAGACTAAAATATTTTAAAAATGTAATAAGGGGCTCAAACAAGTTTAAGTATCTTAATTACTTTTTAAAAATAATTTTGACTTTTTAAAAATTTACACGTCATGAAACTTTACCACTAAAAATACTGATGCTGAACAAATGGGAAATTTGTTTCTGTGTTTAAATAATATGCATTTTAATCTTTATTACAAACAATATTATTACAAACAAATGTGTATTGATCACCTCCTTTGAACAAAGCAGCACCCAGCACAGTAATGTAAATGCTTTACCAACAGTCTGAAGTTGGATAGGGGAAAAGACAGCCTTTGGGAAGATATTTTAAGTCATTTGGGCTATCTTGTCAAAATGACCTGGAACTGTGCTTGACCAACTGTGTCAGTGTTCTTTCCTCTGCTTTACAAATCTAAAGAATTTCAGCATGCCATGTTAATCTTTATAAAATGAGTTTTTGACTATATACTATTGCTTTATTGGATGTATTTTCAATGAAGGTAACATTTTATTTGAATTCTTATTTTAAGCTTCTAGGAGCCAATGGAAATGTAAACATCAATTCAAAACTTCGCTTGCAGCTGTATTACCCACCCACAAAGCCTCGATCCCAATCAAATGTCATCGAGGTTTTTGAGTGGTGGTTAAAATGTCCAAGAAATCCTTATCCATCAACGTTGTATGTAACAGTAAGAGGATTAAAAGTTCCAGAAAGTGTAAGTTAATAGCACATGCAAAAAATATATCTTCCATTGTTGAGATTAAATGGTGACATGTTTCTATTTCTAAAAAAGTAAAGTCTTTAGAATTATTTTAATAGACTTCTGAAATAGAAAGGGACCTTCAGAGATTATATATTAAGCCTGTAATAGCTGATACTTACAAGATACTTAAATGAATTTTAAGTACTAAGTATAGATTTCAGTTTTAGGAAAAAATATATTTTTAAAATAATACTGATCCTTAAAAATTAAAGATAAGAGAATGATTTAAAGTGGGAGTTGACAAATATTTTCCATAAAGGACCAGACAGTAAATAGTTTAGGCTTTGCAGGCTATACACTCTCTGTTGCAGCCACTCAACCTTGCCTTTGTAACGTGAAAGTAGCTGCATAGACATTTGTGGGTGATAACTAAACAAATGGGTTTGGATGTGTTCAAATAAAACTTTATTTACAAAAACATCATCAGGCTACATTTGACCCAGACCATAGCTTGCAGACCCATGAATTACAGGCACATTTTTTTACAATATTATTTAAATAATCAATAAGTAATATTTCTACTTCTGTTTTATATAGGTTAAAATTATGAATATCTTAGCAAAGCATTTGTCCTAAAATGAGGTGAAACTTTTGCTTTTGTCTCATTGCTATAAGACATTTCAGGCCAGTTGCATATTCTGTAGTTGATTTTATAAAATGTGACCATAGGGTTGGTTTCATTGGTTTGAGTGTAGTTAAAACTATTTTAAGAAATGGAGGATTTAAAAAACTTTAGATCTTTATGTTATCAGTTTCGTGATCCTAAAGCCAGAGATACCATAGTACAATGTCACAGCCATAATGTAACATCTGGTAGGTACTGGTGAAGAGGTGGAAACAAAGGGACAGAGTTACTAAAACTATTTTATGTAACTATTGGAGTTCTGTTTTATTCCTTCCCACTTTAAGGCTTTGGGGTTTAGGACTGTAATTTCAAGCAAGCTTTATTTTATTTAGAATAGTGTACAAATAAAAGTAGAATTTTTTTCTGGATTACATTTTGAAAACATTTTCATATTATAATGTTTGTTTCAATATTTTAAAAACCATATTTGCTAGAAAAGATAAAAAGATTAACGTGACATATGCATTTTCTCATTTTCTATACATATTTAGATAAAGCCATCTTACCGTTCTATGATGGCTCTTCAGGAAGAAAAGGGTAAACCATTGTATTGTGAACAACACCATGAGGCACGTTCAGTAGACACAGAACCTGGATTAGAAGATTCAAAGGAAGTGGTGAAGTGGACACGACTGCCTGGGCAGGTGAAGTGGTCTCTGGCACTGGATTCATTTAGATATTTACTCATTTACCTTAAAAACGCCAGCAGCTCCTATGGTAACTGGCTTCCTACTTAAAACTCTCAGATTATCCTTGTTTTTAACCATGATCTTGTCTTTCTATTAATTCATTTGGTAAATAGTAATAGAGTGCCTATCATGTGCATAAAGGCACTATCTTAAGTTCTTTAGTGACCTGGGGAGTTTTATTAGTTTGTCAGAGCTGCCATAAAAATATGTCACAGACTGGGCCTCTTAAACAACAGAAATTTACTTTCTCATAATTCTGGAGGCTGGAAGTCCCAAGATTAAGTGTTGGCAGCATTGATTTACTCTGAGGCCTTTCTCATTGGCTGGCAGATAGCTGCCATCTTGCTGCTTCTTCATGGTCTTTTCTCTGTGTGTGTGCATCACTGGTGTCTCTTCTTCTTATTATCAGATTAGGGCTGTACCCTAGCAACCTGATTTTAACTTAATCAGCTCTTTATAGACCTTATATCCAAATACTGTTACATTCTGAGGTACTGGGGTTAGGGTTTCAACATATGAATTTGGAGGGACACAGTTCAGCCTGTAAATCCACAATTTATGGATTCGTGGACTTTTTTTCAGCTCCTGGCTTCTTCCTGAGTCACCTTTTGATAGAGATAGGTATATGTATATACCTTTACCACAAGTTGAGCTGTATTTAAGCTTTTTCTGAAGTTCTCTTACTTGGTTAGCATATTTTGTAGTGGCAAGAAGCATTACTGATAAAGTTTTGCAAATCTCTTGTTTCCATAAAGAGTGGAGTGGTTCATTTTATATACTCAGTATATACAAAGAATGACTATTTTCCTAGACCTTTTCACATTTTGTTTTGCATGATATCTGACTTTTTGAGGCTAATTTTACAGATACATCTTAAAATCAATTTTAAATACTTCAGACATAATAATATGGAGAGAATAATACTTAGACTGTGGCCTTGGGTACCTTTCACGTCAGTTGGGGACATGGGAAGTGGTTACAATGTTGTTCACTGTCAGGTATGCTGCAAAGAAGTCTTGAGGAAATAAAACTATAAAAATAATTGTTTAGATCAGCAGTTCTCAAAGTGTAATTTGGGGACTGCTGGGAGTCCTGAGATACTTTCAAGGGGTCTGTTGAAGTCGGTCTATTTTCATAATAAGATCATAATGATTCTAATGATTCCATAATGATTTAGTTTTTCTTTTTGACTTTCATTCTCTCACAAGTATACACTGGAGTTTTCCAGAGACTAAATGATACATGGTATCACAAGAGGGTGAATGCAGAAGCAGTTATGAAATTCCAGCTATCTTTTATTAAGCCAGATGTTAAAAAGATTTTCAAAAATACAGAACAATCCCATTTTATATAGTTATTTTTCATAAAAAGAAATTATTTATGTTAACATTTAATGGGTTTGTTCTGTTGTTTTTTAAATGATTAACAAATATTTTTTAAATTTCTCAATTTTAATTTCTAATATAATAAATATCTGTTTATATAACCACATAAACAAAAGCTTTTTGGAGTCCTCAAAATATTTTAAGACTGTAAAGCACCCTGAAACTAAAACAGTTTGAGAATTGCAGTTATGTAGAAGGTGAGCTGGAGTGGTGGAAGAAGGGTTCATTCAACAGGTTGGTGGAGCTTGAGATAGACTTTAAAGCATGGCCAAGTTAGGAGTGGGTGAAGAGGACAGGGAGGAATATTTCATATTGTGGCAATGTTGTAAATAAATGGGAATGCACCTGTTGTATTCCTCAGGCACTCAAAACTTGGCTGGCTGGAAACCCAAGTTTGTGTAAGAGGTAAAAGTGGTGTGATAGATTAGGCCCACATTGTGGAGCGGCTCAAATGGTAGGTAGCCTAATATTTGATTGTGTGGGATTGAGACATAATGGGAGGTTTCAGGTAGGGAGGAAGCATGATAACAATTGTATTTTAGGACAGGTTAACGCTGGCGATGGCAGGTAGATCTTGAGGTAGGATACATCAGAATGAGAGAAAGGTAGCCGTTGCAGTCATTGATGTGTGAGGTGAGAAGGGTCCAACCTTGGGGTATTGGTGGCAAAAGTGAGAAGTAAGAGGTAACTACAAAAGAAAAGACCTAGTGTGAGTTAGTGACTGACAAGGTAGTAAAGAAGGGGGGAAAAGAGTTGAAAATGTTGAGGATCTTTATTGCTGTTATTAAACGTTCATCAAGTGCCTCTTCTGAGTACAGTGTCAAACTCTGGGAATACAAAGAAAATGACGGTGTCGTTAGTATTTTGGCTTAAGTGATGAGGCACAGAGTTTTCCTTAACTACATCTCCTCCTCTAAGAGCAGCAGCAAGTGGTTATGAAACTTCCTAACTTTTCCTTCAATTTTTGTCCTCTTTTTATCCCCCTTTCCGTTTTCTGTATCATCCCAATAGAGAATGGAGGGAAAATGGTGTCTGGTACATTATTGGCACCTAATAAATGTCTGTTGGATTTTTCGCCTTTCTAGTAGCTGCTCATAATGTTGCCTCTTCATAATGCTGCTAAATCTTGATGCTACTTGTGAAAAACCTGGTACCAATCTAGAAAGCGGGCCGTTGAACCAATAGTCTTTGCCTAGGCCCGTTAAGCTGGGCTTAAACCTCTGAATAATCCTTATTAGCTATATATAGTAATAATAATTACAGGTTTACTGTGATGAATATATAAAAAGACATTTGTAATAAAGTGCCACATTCTTAGCATATAGTAAGGGGCCATTATATGTTCAGTTGAACTTTTTGAATACTAAGAAAGAAACACAGGAACTAAGGCTCACAAAAGTTTGAAAGAGAGAATTAGGACAAATAAAAGTAGTATTTCCTACAGCAGATAATAATGCACAGAAAGTTTTGGTTTCATCTGGTAATAAGGAATGAAACATAAATATTATGAAGGAATTTTAATAAAATTAGTGAATGAGAAATCAATAGGAGGTGATTGATTTACT
Source organism: Hyperoodon ampullatus (assembly GCF_949752795.1). Classification (NCBI taxonomy): domain Eukaryota; kingdom Metazoa; phylum Chordata; class Mammalia; order Artiodactyla; family Ziphiidae; genus Hyperoodon; species Hyperoodon ampullatus. The sequence continues at coordinate 61,763,118 of NC_136925.1, read as the reverse complement.
TTGAAAGTACATTTTGGAAGACAGTACAAATAATGGTTATTTTAAGAGAGAAAAAAAGAAAGAATGAATATTCATACATCATGGACTTCAGCTAGGCCTACATGGCATTTATAGACTCAGAACAAGTTTATGGTTCAGCAAAAATCACTTATTAGTTGCTGTCATGAAATAAGGGTGGTGTGACATACATTCATTTTTGTGGCTGTATAAAAATAACGTGGTAGTGACAGCTTTAGAGTATCAGATATTGAAGTTTTCTATTCATATTTTGGGTGAATAGTGCTAGTTAGGCATGGAGTATAAATTCACTTAATTTTCTGGAGAATTGAAACTGATTCTCTGCTTTGAAAGTAATTTACTATGGTTTTCCATCATTCTGCTTACTTGCTTTCTTCTTCCTCTGCATCACAGTAAAGGGACTTTTTAAAAAACCAGAAACTGCAACAGCTACAATAATTGAAGTTAACAGCTGGCTTTCATATTTTAATGTTTCTTCATCTATATTGGAAAAATGTATGTTTTTCAGGCTTTCCGTATCCCAAACAAGCACCTCTTCTCACTAAATGCAGGAGAGCGAGGATGTTTTTGTCTTGCTTTCTCCCACAATGGAAGAATATTAGCAGCAGCCTGTGCCAGCCGGGATGGGTATCCAATTATTTGTGAGTAATAATCCTTCTGTTTAAGCTGATTGTAGTCTATACGGAGGATGGTTTTTGGTTCTTAAAATTCATTGAAATCTTAATTTGAGTCATCCACCAGTACTACTAAATTAAAATAGATTTCCTCAAGTAAAGTAACGATTCTTTTATAATAATTTTGCACTTTGCTATACAATGTAGGTCCAGAAATAGAATGAAAATGATCAAATGAAGGAAGATAAATTTATTTTTTAAACTTTCAGGAGGTATTTTTTAAGCATTTTCTACTTTAAATATAGAAATTTTGCAACATGAAGGATTAATAAATCTCTTGACGAATTTTAATCCAATTTTAGTCAGTTGATAGTAGTGATAATTTGATTATGAAAGCCCTCAAATTTGTTATGTGCAACTAAGACCTGGCACAGCCAAATAAATAAATAAATACTTTTTAAAAAGAAAGAAAGAAAAACTTGGATTTAGATATACTTACTGCTTAAATCTCAAAAAACAAAAGAAGAATCTGTCGTTGTTTTTTGACTATGGTGTGTCTACTAGGAATTCATTTAGCTTATAGGATGTGCAGATTGATGTTTTTCACAAGTTTGGGAAGTTTTTCATCTTTATTTCTTCGAATGTTCTTTCTACCCCTTTCTATTTCTTCTCTTCTTCTGGGACTCCCATCATTTCTATATTGGTACACTTGATGGCGTCCTACAGGTCTCTGCACCTTTATTCATTTTCCTTCATTTTTTTTCTTTCTGCCCCTCTGACTGCATAATCTCAATTGACCTGTCTTCAAGTTTACTGATTATTCTGACAGTTCATATCTGCTGTTGAGCCCCTCTAGTGAATTGTTTATTTCAGTTACTGTACTTTTCAACTCTAGAATTTCTGCTTGGTCTTTTTTTATATTCTCTATTAAGTGGTAAGAAATAATTCTCACACCTTCGTTCTTTAGATGTGGTTTTCTTTATATCTTTGAACATATTTATACAAGTGAATTTAAAGTCTTTATCTAGGAAACCAGTGTCATAGACAGTTTCTGTTGACTGCTTTTTTTTCCTGTGTGTGGCCATACTTTACTATTTTGGGGTTTTTTTAGGGGTGTGTCTCCCTAGAAAATTAGAAATTTTAAATATTACAATGTAGCAACTCTGGAAATCACATTCCTCTCTTTACCCCCACTCCATGTGTCCACCTGGGATTTGTTGTTGTTGTTTGTTTAGTGATGTTCCTGGATAATTCTGTGGTCTTTATCCTTTGTCAGGTTTTACCCCTGGAGTCATTGCTTGGTTAGCTTAGTGGTCCACTAGTGGTTAGAGAGGGATTTTTAAATGCCTGAGTGAACAGGTCTCCCAGCCTATGCCGAAGTGCCGTGTGTGTGTGTGTGTGTGTGTGTGTGTGTGTGTGTGTGTGTGTATATGTTTTCAATTCTAAAGTAGGGAGTTTACAACTTTGCCTTAGCCTTTACTTGCACAGTCCTCAGGGCAGTCACAGTAAGAGATAGGGCCTTTCAGGTCTTTCTTGCACAAGTATGTACACAGCCTTTCATGTGTATGTGTCCTTCTAGATTCCCCAGAATATATTGGAGCTTTTCAAAGTCCCCTATGGACATCTCATTCCCAGTTTTTCCTTTTGAATTTTTTGGTCAGCCTCTTCTTAGGCCCACCTGGTATCAGTGTGTCAGATAGCCACACCACTGATTACTTCATGCACCCTAGAGTTACGGCTCTTCACACAGATCATGTTCAGAGCCAGGTCAGATAAAGCCAAGCCCTGAAAATGGAGCCTTTCCGGGAGCTGCCCAGCTGTCCAGCAGTGGTAAATCTTGGAGGTGGGGCTTTGGAGATCTTCAGGCCTCTTCTGCCCCATCCCGTAGCTGCTAGGCTGCTGGTTTTCTTCGTAGTTTCAAGGCTGTTGGTTTTTAAGTCTCCTTTGGAGCTTGGGAGAGGGGAATGGGAACAGGGCACGTTAAAACACCACAGAGCTCAGTGTTCTTACCAAGACTCAGCTGTTTTCTTTAATAAATGCTCCTCAGATTTATGCAAGCCTTTTTTTCCAGAGTTCTGAAAAAGTTAATTTTGACAGTTTTTGCCAGTGTTCTCGTTGCTTTTATGGGGAAGCAGATTTTCCGAGGTCTCTATTTTGCTATGACAGAAGTTCTTGTGTACTGCTTGATATTTTAAAGAGCAGTTGGTTTCACCACTAGGTGGAAGTAGAGACTTGGAAAGTATTTTCTGTGTTAAGTTGTTATCTTAGATTTCATTGTATATATACGTAACATAGCCATACCACAGTGCCTTGTTTAGTAGATTAAATCTCTGTTCATTCTCTCACAGTAGTGTCTATCATTTTTAGTATTAGAATTTTTTTCTCACCTAAGCACAGTTTAAATTTCTCATTGCTTCGAATAGTTAAATTTTGGTTGGAATTGGATTGATTTTCAGATAAAATAATACCTTATTCATGAAAGACCAAATTACAGAATCTTTGAAGTGAATTGCAATTTAAAAGTTATTTGAGGGACTTCCCTGGTGGTCCAGTGGGTAAGACTCCACACTCCGAATGCAGGGGCCCCGGGCTCGATCCCTGGTCGGGGAGCTAGATCCCGCATGCATGCCACAACTAAGAGTTCGCATGCCGCAGCTAAGACCCGGCGCAGCCTAAATAAATAAATATTTTTTAAAGTTATTTGATTAATAAATTGATTATCAAAGATTATTAGGATTGCTTTGAAGAGATAAGAATAATTGTTAATTGTAGCCCATTATAAAATTTTAGGTATGTAAATTCTTGTGTCTAAAGCAAGTGAAAACTTACTTTTAAGTCGATTTTGACATTTTTTAATACTGAAAATGTCTTTGGTGATAATATTCTTATAGACAGTGCTTACCTGGTATACAAATTATTATAAATTATGAATTTTTATGTTATTCGGTTAAGAATCCTCTGTCTGGATACAGACTAATTTTTGAATATTTTCATTAGTATATGAAATTCCTTCTGGACGTTTCCTGAGAGAATTGTGTGGCCACCTCAATATCATTTATGATCTTTGCTGGTCAAAAGATGATCGCTATATCCTTACTGCATCATCTGATGGCACTGCCAGGTTAGTATACTTGAGAAGTATGTATGCTGTGTATGCTGCTTGCCCTCAAAGAAAGCAGAGAGAATGAATATAAAGTGATATAACTACTCTTATGCTTCAGTTATATTTTGCTTATCAAGGAACCATCATAAACATGCATCATACAGACTCACTGATTAAATAAGAAGTAATGAAAACGTTTTTCCTAAAGACATTCTGTTAAATATATTTCGTTTATGTAATATATAATGTTTCTAGTCCTCACTGTCTTTAAATGATCATTTTGTACACTCTTTAATTAATATTTTGAGATGAAGTTCTTAAACAACAGAGATTTTTCCTGGAATATAAACTCTTGATGGCAGGGATTCCGTCTCCACTGTTAGCTGGATGCAGAGGCCAGGACATGGTGCTGCTCAATGCACAGTATAGGGTCAGTAAATGAATATGGACCTTATGTTTTAAGAGCTTAATAGATTGTCAACTATTTGCATTTTTCAAAATGTCAGTTTGAAAATAATTTAGCCCCTTCCAATTTAATAAGTATCACAATAAAATATTTTAAAAGTTACTTTTTTAATCTGTTACATTTATTTCCTATCTCTATTGTCTCTTTAGTATCTATCTCTATTGATTTTTTCCTCTCAGAAGTATGTTCAAATTTCCTTATCTTAAGGAAATCTTTTTCTAAAGTCCTCCTGCCTTTCAGGCTACCACATTATTTTTCTTTCTACACCATCAAGAAGCATTCTACACACACTGTCTTTACCTTCCCCCAGTTAGTCTGGCTTTCACTTCCACCGTGCTATATAAATTTTCTTTGAGAGATCTGCAGTTTCTTACTAATTTTCGGATCCACTGGCTAGTTTTAGTCATTACCCTGTTTGCCTTCACTGCAATAGTTCATTATTCACCAGTCTTGAAATATTTTCAAGTCATGGTTTTCATTGACAACCTCTTCTGTTTTCTTTTTATCACTCTGACCAATTCTCATTCTCTTGTTCCTTTTCTTCCGCCTGTTCTCTGTAAATGCTTATCCCCAAGATCCTTTATTCGATGTCTTCTGTGGTTTGGTGTGCTTATCCTGGTCTCTCTCATCTCCTTGGCCTTGAATCTCACATGCTAATGACTTGGAGCTCCTTCTCTTTTTCCAAATTCAACTTTGTAAACACTTCTGTCTGGATTGCCCAATGGCACCTCAAATCCATAACGGAAATCACCAAATTTTGTTTTCCTTTTGTAGCCCTCATATAGTTTTTAATGGCATCCTTATCCACCCTGTCTCCCAAGCTGGGAACTCAGAGTAGTACTCATGTTTCTTTTCTACATACAGGTAGTTCTAAAGTATATTAATTCTTCCTCCTAAAAGTCTCACATTCTGTCACATTCTATCCTCACTGCTGTTGCTTTATTTCAAGTCCTTGTTATCTTTTGCTTAAACTGTTGCTGCTAAGCTTTCCCAGTATTCACCCTCTAGCTCCTCCATCCCTGCTATGCTAGAATTCTTTCCAAAACCATCTTTCATAATGTCTTGACTTTAAAAATCTTTGTGCTTTGGAAAATATTCCAGTTCCTTAGCATGGCATGACAGGCATGACCCTCATTGACCTTCTGTCGTCCCTTGTGCACTTCCCATGTACCCTCCGCCTCATCCACACAATCTTTGGAAATACCTTTAGCATCTTATCTTCTTTGGCATCTCCATGTTACCTGTGGACTCTTCCTATGCTGACATGCCCTTCTTCTCCCCTTCCTGCCCAACTCATCCACTCAACACACATCTAAATGCCTTTTGTAAGCCAGGGTGGGCTCATAGTCATCATTTAAAACCCAGCTCAGATTTTACCATTTCTTGAAGTCAACTTGGGTTTCCTCGCACAGCATATATTGTAGTAAAGGATATTTTTTTCTTTATGTAGTTTGGAAGTTGATACTAATTTAGGACTCTTTACATCCTAAAAATAGTGTTGTGAAGGATTAACTGAGTGAAGAGAGAAACAGTGTGGCTAGAACGAAAAAGACAGTGGGGTTTTTGAAAGAGGTGAAGAATACTTACACTGAATGAGCTAAAGTCAAAAGGAAGAGAACCAGAGTTGCTAATGCTCAGAAGTGGCAGGAGGTCGGGTTTCTGCCCAGGTCTTCTGTTATCCCCTGGGGTCACTGTCACCTGTTATTGTTCGTGTCTCCTGAGTAACTGTTTTCCACTGGTTAGCTCTCTGCCAGATGGGCTTAACCTAAATCTCCGTCTTTAGTTATCTTCAGTATAATTTGAGAACACTACAGATCAGCAGCTCCTAATATAATCAGAAAGACTTGTCCATGTGTAATGGCTCCCAAATAGACCCATAAAGCCCCACTCTGCCCTCTCTTCACACATACTGTTTTAACTTTGGAATTTTTTTTTCTTTCCTAATTCTGATAATTTTTGTGTGTGTTCATCTGGTCTTTACAGATTTGTGTATCACTGTTCTTCTCTGTCTACGGTCAGTCTGATTTTTTTTCACAAACCCATTAATACATTTCTTTTGATCTTGGATTTTACCATTGCTTGGGTGATGAAAGCCATCATTCCCATTCCACTTTTATGTAAAAAGCTTCATTTTTATTTTAAGGTATTGTGTCTGTCCTAATTATATTGAGCTGTTTTTAAGGTACAGTTGCTTCATTTCTTCTTGTTGTATAGTATTTCAGATAATGCTGCTAAGATTTATTAGCAGGCCACTGAAGTTTTATCTTTTAGCATTCTCCTTAATATTCCCTCCAAATTAGTGATTTTGTTCTTTCTATAGGTACTATATTTCATGTTACATATGTTCATTGAAAATATTACTGTGGTAAAAATGTTTATGCAGTGACACACATGCTTTACTTTTACTTGAAAACATGTTCTTTCACTTCCTTCATTTATGAGTTTGGATTCTTAGTAATTAAAGATCATATCCTGTATTTTAAGCAGCTGCTGAGAAAACTTATAGAATGTTATTCTTGAATAGCAACTATTTTTTTATAGATAATTTTGAAAAAGACTTAATTTGCTTCAGTTCTTAGACAGTAATTAAAAGGATGAACTATAAATCCCCATATTAAAAAATTAATAAATTCTTCTAATTCTGATAAATTAAATTTTAAAAAATCAAGTGCTTCACACTCACAAAGCACCTGTTTGTTCCTAGATTTTGCCTGCATATTGACTTGCAGAGTATCTAACATGATAGTTTAACTCTTAGAGTTTACTCTTGTCAAGACTGTAGCAATAACAATATTAATTTCTTTTAAATCACCTATTATATAAAGGAAGAGATAACAAGAGTATTAAACATAAAGTGAGTGCTCGATGTTAGATAGCCTGTTTTCTATAAAATATTGTAATGATTTTAATGTTATTTTACTCAAGTATTTATATAGTAATTTCAACGTGCCTTCTAAGTCTTTGAGATCTTTATGTTCATTATCTATGCTTCGAAATTACAAATATAAAGTTAATAGAGTACCCTATTCTCTAAACCCTCAACTGTAAGCACTTTGGAAAAACAATATACACAGCCTAAATGGGAAATCATTGAAATTTCTCCCTCTGTTTTGTTTTTTACTTATATTGCATTAAATGCAGTATTTTACCAACTATCCATTGTGTTTACTCAATGCCAAAAATAGGTAGGTTTAAAAAGTACAGACATATACAAGTACATTTCACAGTATAGATTACAATTCGTTTGTCATTTTACAGTATAGATTACAATTAGTAGAGGAATAAAACATTATGCTTGAAACTAACTATAAGAAATAGCTTTGTCAAACTGAAAGAACTCTGGCTGTCAAATAATGTCATCACATTATTTTTATTGTTATAAAATTTACCATTGGTTGTTGTCACTTGCTTACTTTTATAAAGTCCATTGCCCATATTGGTTCTTAGAGAAATGTCTGCCTTTCAGAAGCAATACATAACTTTTTTATCCTTTTCCAGGATATGGAAAAATGAAATAAACAATACAAATACTTTCAGAGTTTTACCTCATCCTTCTTTTGTTTACACGGCTAAATTCCACCCAGCTGTAAAAGAGCTGGTGGTTACAGGATGCTATGATTCTGTGATACGTATATGGAAAGTTGATATGAGAGAGGATCCTGCCATATTAATCCGACAGTTTGACGCTCACAAGAGTTTCATCAACTCTCTCTGTTTTGATATTGAAGGTATGTCCAAGAATATATGCCAGTTGAAGGCTCGTTACATGAAGAATTTTGAAAAATTTTCTGTTTCACTAGGATAATAATTATTTAAGCTTGAGGGTGACTTTATGTATCAGATAAAATTAAATATGTTTGTGTATATTTAGATTTATGCATAGTTTGCAGATCATATGATAGACCTTGGCATAAATTTGGCACTGAGGGAATTGTTAGTTAATTTTGAAGTCAATAAATTTCTAAACATTTTGATTCAACTAATCTTTGCTGTAACAACCAGTCCTGTTCCAAATTGCAAAATATATTTCATTGGATTGGTGATTATTCCCTTAGTAGGTTTTTTAAAGGGCCGTTTTATGTAAAGGGTAAAAATGAGGAAGATGGGGGCGGAATCCCAGAGGAATATTGAAAATATATATTTTAAATGTAGCAACAGGATTTTTTTTTAGTACAGAAATATATAGAAGGGAGATTTGCAATTATTTAAAGGTTTAATCTTAGAATATGAGTATTATGGATAGTGTTTTAAGGACATAAAATGTAGATTATTTTGTCAGCTGGAAGAATAAAGAAATTCATTATTAAATAGTCACCTTTTCTATTATTTCAGACAATAGGTGTGTATAGCTGTAATAAATTAATATGGGATCCAGATCAAAATGATAATACTGCTAATGTACTCAGTTCAACCATAAGGATGTTTATAAGTAGGAACCCATTCAGGAAAGGTCAACCAAGGATAGAAAGGCATCTGAAAATTCTTTCATAATAGAAGTAGCTCAGATTATAAAAGAGAGATGAAGAATTTCTTCAAATATTTGGTTAAGATGTGGAAAAAAGAGAAGTCCTTCTACGTCGCTCTGTAGGTAGAAGTAGGGCCAAAGCTGCAAGGAACAGATTTTCTTTGCTCAGAATTAGAAAGAACATTCTAATATATAGAGCATTTCATCAGTTGAATAAGCTACTTTTGTGTAAAATATTACATTCACAGTTGCTGAACAACCATCTGTTCATAATGGTTTGTAAGATATTCCTGACGGGTTATGATGTTGAATCTGATGATCTCTGAGGTCCCATTCAACTGTAAGATGGTTTGACTCTAAGAAATGATGCTGAACTGAAGCACCTGTTATTTATTATTTTATTCATTCCCTGGTCATTTACTGAGTTCCAACCAGGTCTCAGGCATTATGCTAACAGTATATATTAGAGTATAGATGTTTTTCCAGGAATATAAAATAGATTATATAGGTTAATAAAGGTGAGCAATACAGATCATATTGGATATTTCAAATAATTTGTTTAGCTTTGGAATTCGAGCCACGTACACATAAACTGAGATGCTCATTTCTTTTTGTATTCAGATTCAGGTAGGTGACAAAGGGAAATAAATCATCAAAAATAATTCAAAAGGGTGAAGAATTCATTTAAAGATAGTTAGGATCTGATTGTTTGCCTTTTGGACTTTTTAAAAACTGTAATGCCTTTTACTAGCCCTTCAATTCTTTGTTTTATTGGGATGTGTTTTCCCAATTTCATAATATTTGTTTCAACCTCTGTGTGACATTTATACGTAAGTAATTTTATTTTTTTAAATAGGTCATCACATGTATTCAGGAGACTGCACAGGGGTGATTGTTGTTTGGAATACGTATGTCAAAGTTAATGATGTGCAACACTCAGTGCGTCACTGGAGTGTAAATAAGGTATAGAGCCATTTCATATTTGGGGATTTAATTAAAGAAATGCGGAAAAAGAAATTGAACCACATGACTTTAAGATGTCAGGACGGATTCACTTTGTTATAAAGCAGAAACTAACACACCATTGTAAAGCAATTATACTCCAATAAAGATGTTAAAAAAAAAAAAAGGATGTCAGGACATTCCGTTCATTCTTTTCAAAGAAATTAAGTTTTTCTCAGTCCCTGAGAAGTCAATTATCATGTCTTCCTGATGGCTAATTGATAATAGTGACGTAGTGAAATTTTCTTCATTTTGGCCAGGCTTTTGTTTTTTTTTTTTGAGCCCTAATTTGCCCTATGGTATTCAGGGATCCATTACAGAAATTTATGCAAAATGAGGTATATGTTATATCACCATCTATACATAATAACATTTTCTGCTATTCATATTCTTTTTTTCTTGGTCTAATAACATCACTAAAAACACTGTGCTCAAGGTTTTGTTAACAGTGCTATCCCTCAAAGTTATGTGATCAAGATTATATAAATATGAGAGGGCCTATCATTTAATCACAGTAATTGTTTCATTTGAAATATACTAAATTGGCAGAAACAAATGAATGATCTCATTTTTGAAGGAGAGTGTTTTAAAGATGGCTTGTATACCAAGCAAGTTTGTTGGTGCATATTTAGTATGTTTAAGTTAAAAATACAAAATGAATTATTAAACCTGAGTTGTTTTTATATGTATTGATATAGTTTTTGTCTTACATGCTATACCTGTGTTCTTCATAATAGATTATAATTGTCCCTGTTAAAAAAAAAGACATTCTACATGAAAAAGAATTTCCAGGAACTTTAGTTAAATCTGTTGAGTCTGTCAGATCTGTTTAAAAACCAGTCTATTCTATTTTTAGTCATTCTCATCTAGTCTGTCAGATTAATGAATGATGGCTTGGGATTCATGTTGTAGCCTAATTTCACAAACTTTGCAAAGGACTTTCTAATTACTTACATATTGATACCTAAAGGATTGGCAAGGCTCCAAAGGCACCATTTCTAATCATTTGAGTCTACAGTGCAGAGTGTATTATTTGTATTAAAAATCATGTGTTTCTTTACCTCAATATAGTAACCAAAAGGCAAATATACCTTGGAAATCTGCCTCCTGGTGGTTACTTGAGACAGTCGAAAATAGAAAGTTAGGAAATGAGCTGGGATGTCTTTTTAGTAGCTTATGTCCTAGGACAGATGGGAGACTGCGATTTCTTACTTGGTTCTCTTCAACCAGCAGTGGGGGGAAGGATGCTGGGTTATACACATCTGTCCCTTAAGATGAGGTGTCCATGTGCTGTTGCACACACTCCTTGGTATAGGGCGTGGTCTTTAGAACTAGGGCTTGAGCATGAATATGATAAAAATATGAAGGAACTCATTAACAGATACTACAAACACTGAATCTACCAGCAGCTTTCTCAAACCTGTACCTAACACTTAACTTGTTATGCAGCCTTGGTTTTGATTTTGCACATTTGCATCTGTGTAAGTGTTGCTCCAATTGCTCACACCTTCAGCAGTGCATCTCCACCTCCAAATCGTAGTTGGGCTCAGTAAAATCCCCCATCTGTGGTATCAGTATTTGACTTTATTCTGTAACTTGTAAAAAGCTGACAGCAGGTTTTAGCACCAAATAGCAGTAGGAGGGGCTCAGCTGCTGATACTAGGATTATAGCAGTTTGTACCCCACCTCAGCTGGTGCCAACCTACCTCTGAAGAGGAGACCCTCTAAGAGAAGCGGGCAAGAATAATAAGGGGTCCTCGAGGGAGAAGAAGGCTAATTCAGAATTCTGCCCACAGGTTAAAGCAGACCCTCTCTTGACTCTTTAGACTTTAGTTTAAGCAGTTTCGCATTTGCAGTTTTTTTCTTTCTCCTGGTAATCGAAACAAGAACCTTTGGAAATTGTCCTTATACACGGCTTGTTCAGGCAGATTCTCTTTCAGTGTTTGTGTCTTTCTTGACATCATTAATCAGGTCTACTTATAGTCTTCTTCTATAAGTAGAAGATTTAGCTGCCTTAAGTATCCAAAAAAAAATATTACAATCTAAACTAAATTATTTCAGAATAAGATGCTGATAATTTACCTTTTTCAGGACAAGTGGAAATAGATGTATGAAGAAATAATCTGAGACTGAAATAGAACTTGAGAGCTAATTCTATACTTAATTTTGAATTTATAAAAATTGGAAAGTTTCTTATCTGATGATAGACAGTGTAGTGTTAGAAGATGTGTTGGTAGAAAGTGCTTCTTGTTTGGGAATATACTACAAAAACACTAATTAAATATGGTGTTACATAACAACCAAAAAATAGATTTTAGCAGCTTTATTTTCATCCTTAACCTGAAGTTACTTGGAATAATTTTGCTAACAATTTTAAAACATCCTGTATTGTGCAACTGAAAATGACATCTTAAAATTAAATTTGTACACTTAAAAGGGCTTAACTTTAGACAAACTTTACAGTGGTAATATTTTATAATCTTTTTAAAAATCATTTTAGGAAATTAAAGAGAGTGAGTTTAAGGGGATTCCAATAAGTTACTTGGAGGTTCATCCCAATGGAAAACGTTTGTTAATTCATACCAAAGACAGTACTTTGAGAATTTTGGATCTCCGAATGTAAGTATATTTCAGTATTTGCAGGTTAAGTGCTCATAGATTAAGTAATGATTTAATTCATATTTATAAAGTGCAGCTGTGGTTCTCAACTAGAGAATTTTGTCCCTCAGGGGACCTCTGGCAGTGTCTAGAAACACTTTTGAATGTTTATTCCAGTATCTGGTGCATAGAGACCAGAGATATCACTAAGCATCCTGCAGTGCATGAGACAGGCCTCTGCAACAATTATCTGACCCAAAATGTGAATAGTTCTTAGGCTGAGATGTAGTCTATTGTTTTTTATTTTCACAATAAAAAAAAAGAAACTACTGCCATCAAATATCTTTTATCTCTATGATATTGGTTTAACATAGTATTATGATCTGCTATCATGCCTGAATGAGAGGGCTTTTGATTCATACATCCTTGTTTTTCCTTTTTGTTTTATTTCTAAAAGAGGCAAATGAAAAGAGATATTCTTAATGTAAAAGGCAGAAGCAGAGTTCTAGGAAAAGCAACATGGACTTCTGGTGTGCTTTGGTTTTGACGTTAAAAGTTCCTGTAAAACAAATGAGAGAAAGCTATTTTATTAAATTTCATTATTGTGTTTAGAAAGGCAAATGTGGTAATCCAGGTTCGTTTATTCTGCAATCATCACTTTAGGGCTAACCATTAAGCCCTTCAGCATTTATGTAGAACTGTTTGAGACACTGGCATGGGTGCTGTAGGAGAATGATAAGCAGAATTTGTTCATCAGGAATTTATAATCTAGTTGTACTACCTCCAAAATAACATACGAAACGCTTAGGCTACATTGTGAGATCTTCAAGGACTGGAATCTGCTTATTCTTTTTTTCTATACATCGTACCCACATCATACCTAACAGACAGCAAGTACTCAATAAGTATTTTTAATGAGTATAAATACATAATAAAAGGATTGTATTTTTCATGACAATGGTAAAGCTGATAGCTATAATATAGTCTTCTGTTAAAGGCTCTGTGGCAAGACTGGTCTTTGAGCTCAATCTTGAAGGATGGGTAGAATTTAGACAAGATGGCAGTGTCCTCACTGGGGTGGAAAACCTGAAAAGCCTGGAATAAAGTTTGGAGGTAGCATAATAGAAGCTGTATTCAGGGCAGAGTGAGTTTGTATGAGCATGGGTTTCTTGCTAAGGAATGCCGAGAGAGAATCCAATAGAAATTAGAGCCAGACTTCAGAAGACCAGGCCTGCAGAGTTTGGTTGTTCTCTTTTTAAGCAGTATAGTATTCAGCCTATGATCATGCTTGGGCTCTAGAAGAAAACTGCTTACAGTCAAAATACTGCCTGTTCCACCCCTTACTAGCTGATTAATCTCCCTGTGTCTCTCTTTCCTCATCACTCAAATGGAAGAAATAATATACCATCCTCATAAATGTTTTGTGAGGAATAAACTAGTTTATACATGTAACGTGCTTAAAACATTAACAAACATAGCAGAAGTGTTTGACCCAGTAACCTTAGGTTTAGTTATTAATGTTAAGAAAAGAATTATGAGGCAGTGCAAAAAATATGTATATACACAAGGTTGTTCACAGAAATCATATTCATGGTAGGGGAAAGCTGGAAACATCCTAAGTGTTATCCAACAATAGAAAATTTCTTAAGATACATTTAGACAATGATATAATATATGCCTATTAAAATGATAATGCGTAATCTTTATTTTCTGACTTGGTGGCCATTATTCATGACTCATTGTTGACTGAAAAAAGCAGATAACAGAGCAGTATATGTAATATCTTCTCTGTAAACCAGGGATGATAATAGTACCTACCTGGCGCATAATAAGCACTAAAACAGTGTTAGTTGTTATTATTCATAAGTTAAAAAGCCTGGAAGGTTATATACCATATTTAATAGATGATTCAATAATGTTTTGTCTGATACTTCTGCAATGATCAAGTATTCATTGTTTGATTTTAAAAATTTATCACATGGAGAAAATATAAGAATATAAAAATTCTGTTCATTTCTTAGTAACCAATACAAATGCTACTTCCAAAGTAGTCTTTTGCTCCATAGCTAGAAATCATCTCTCCTATCCAAATCTGAAAAGTACTCTTTCTGTTCTTCTTTTGTGGCACTTTCTACATCCACTTTCTATTTTACTTTAATGCATTTCTTCTCTCTCCTGCTAAATTATAAGCTCCCTGAGCTCTGGGACTATCTCTTCTTTATTCTGCATCCATCATAGAATGTATCCTGCATAACAGATTCTCACAAGTTGTTTGTTAAATGCAAATGAAGTATTTAAAAGTTTTCCTACCACCAGTCTTTTAAATGGGTAAGACAGGTTACATTTGTAAAATCTTTTTGGTTTCTAGATTAGCAGCAAGGAAATTTGTAGGTGCAGCAAATTATCGAGAGAAGATTCACAGTACTTTGACACCATGTGGGACTTTTCTCTTTGCTGGAAGTGAGGATGGTATAGTATATGTTTGGAACCCAGAAACAGGTAAATTATATTTCATTGAACTTAAAAATTTTTTTGTTTTGTTTTTGATGAAGTATAAAAACTACAATTTTTGGGGGCTTCCCTGGTGGCGCAGTGGTTGAGAGTCCACCTGCCGATGCAGGGGACGCGGGTTCGTGCCCCGGTCCGGGAGGATCCCACATGCCGCGGAGCGGCTGGGCCCGTGAGCCATGGCCGCTGAGCCTACGCGTCCGGAGCCTGTGCTCCGCAACGGGAGAGGCCACAAGAGTGAGAGGCCCGCGTACCGCAAAAAAAAAAAAAAAAAAAAAAAACCCTATAATTTTATGGAGTAATTTTCAAGGAAATTCTGATTTCAGGTTCTCAGTTATGTTTTTCAAAATTGGAAAGCTGATAATGGAATTCAGCTGCAGTCTAAATTTATATTAAATTCTGTTCTTTATGGTTTTGATATCTTCATGGATTTAGAATTTCACGTTGTAATTCAAGGTTTATTCTTTCCTTGCTGATAATGAGATACTGTTGAACTTAGAGAAGTATTTAATGAGGACTGTAATACAAAACACAGTATTATAAATTGAATTTAGAGTACAGCTAGGTATACAAATGGTTAACCATCTACATTTTTATTAGAAACAAACATACTCCTATCAATTTTGGATGTCTGAAACTTAATAGCAATTTTACTGTAATTCAGTTTTTTGTTGTTTTTGTTTTTGTTTTTTTTGCGGTACGCGGGCCTCTCACTGTTGTGGCCTCTCCCTTTGCGGAGCACAGGCTCCGGACACGCAGGCTTAGCGGCCATGGCTCACGGGCCCATCCGCTCCGTGGCATGTGGGATCCTCCTGGACCGGGGCACGAACCTGCGTCCCCTGCATGGGCAGGCGGACTCTCAACCACTGCGTCACCAGGGAAGCCCTGTAATTCAGTTTTTTTCAATAACATAAGCTATTATATTGGGCAGTTCATTTGTGCTTCACCTTGCTTTTTAAAAGAAAAGCCAAAACTACATAAACATTTTTTTTAGCAGTAGAAAGAATTTTATAGAAGTTACTTTAAAATTTCTTTAATGAGCAGTATTTGACTTCAGCTTTTTATTTTCTTCACCTTTCCCTTTAGGCATTTTTGACTAGTCAGTTCACTTATAGTTTTTTTTTTTTTCTTACTGTATTTTGATACTTCAGCATCAGTTCATAAGTGTTCATAAATCTCTTTTCCCTAATCCATGGAACTGGATTCTTTGCTTTTTGAGTTCTGATTTTCAAACTTAAACTTCTGCTGTGGGCCTCTTTTAGTCATTAATAATCATATGCATCTTTAAAGCAGATGGTACGTCAAACTGCCTCTGGAAGAAAAATAGAAAAAATTAATTCCTCACTAAACCTCTCCCAACCAGAGTTTCTTTAGTTTTAATCCTGACATTCCTCCCCTAGTTCTCCCTGGAGTTTTTTGTTAGTTGGCATTTGCTCAGCTCTGACAGATCTCAGAGTCAGGTCTCTCTACTTCCAAGCTCTTTGTCTTTATTTTGTGCCTTGAATACCTCCGTGAAGAGGTTGGACTGAGAAGTAGAAAAAGGAGGGCCAACAGAATGAAAAATAAAGATAATTATTTAATATAGTGGTACTCAAATATTTATAAGTTTTTAAGGTGTTCATGTACATAACGTGAGCTTTATCATTACTTACTATAAATCTTTTTAAATAAGCTACAGAATAATCTTCTAATGAGAAGTATCTGAGATGGTACAAATTATTGAATGTCTTTTCTTATTTAGGAGAACAAGTAGCAATGTATTCTGACCTGCCATTCAAGTCACCCATTCGAGATATTGCTTATCATCCACTTGAAAATATGGTGGCATTTTGTGCATTTGGGCAGAATGAGCCAATTCTTCTATATATTTATGATTTCCATGGTAAGTCTACCACTTGGTAAGAGGAGAATATTTAGAGTAACCTTTACATTTAGACTGAACCAGAAATTATGAGCTCTGTGAAAACTGTCATCCTTTGTATTAACAAAGCTCTCTTGAATATACTATGAAAGCCAAGTGACTTAAAAAGATCATATTATTATTATAACATTTTATTTTTCCATGAGCACTATTATTATGGAGTTTAAATATCATCAAAAGTACACATAATGGTTGTGCTCTTACGTTGTAATCACAGAAAGGTAGTCATCACTTCCTTTGTAAATCAATTTAAATAAATAAAATTCACCTAAAAATTATTTGGGAATATGTCTAAATTTAAAAGATAAATAACATTTAGGAAATATGGATCTGTAATGTATTTACTTGAATATTGAGTTAATTTCCTATTCTTTGTTTTTCTTTTTTACTAAAGCACATAGTTTAAATAAGTTGTAATTTTGAGAGTTTCTTAACATAAAAAGAAGGCAAAAAAATCAAGCGTCAATGAAAATGAGATCTGGAATTAGAAATCTAACGTCTTTTTCTACACTAAAATTACACTCTTCTATAATTTTGGAAAATAATAAGGAAATAAAGACTTCAGACACATTTTTCAGAAATAGTATGGCATTATTAGAATTATCTGGATTTATGCTATTTTTCATATATTTCTTTAATTTTTGTCCTGAAATTAGGATTTCATTGTTCTGCATGGTATTGATAGTGCTGACACTCTCAAAATTGCAGTTCCAGAATGCTTTTTATTTCTTTGCTTTGTTTAGGATATCATTCACTGTTTTTGCTAAGCTAAGATGGCTTCCACACAACATCATAAATGCATAAATATGCAAATATGTATACAGGTAACATTGCTGTGGAACTATCTAGACGGAGTGTTTTAAATTAATGAAATGCAAGTGGTTAAGCTTACTGCATTAATACAGTGTGAATTGGTTAATGTTTGTGATAAGTGCTAAGTGTTAGACAATTGAGTTAAGCTCTAAACCTGAAGTTCTTGATCATAGTATGGATTTTATTATGCCTTTACAGGTGAATTATATTAGAAAATGTGTAAAATTGAGATTTATCCTGTTTTAAAGAATTTTACAAAGAAGAAATAATAAATTTCTCTGACACATATTCAGACTTACAGAACAGTATTACTGATGGTGGAATTGTTAAACAACACAATACCACTTACTATTACAAACAAATTTAGCAAAAGTAAACACTGCCTGACTATGGGAAAAGACAAGTGGATTTCTCAAATCATCCAGTGCCCAAGTTTGTTGTCTAGTTCAAACATATGTCCTGAAACAGGTCTTTCTTTTATACGTTTTAAATCTTCACAGAAAGGAGAAGAGTTATACCTATTTACTTTGTAATGGGAACTGTTATATAGGAAATAGGCACTCAATTAATTTCCTCAAACTCTTCAAAAGTTTCACCACAGTTTTCATTGAATTTCTATTTTGCTTTTTAGGCTTTTGAAATTTTCACTACAAAATGCAATTTAAAGCTCCAGTCTCATCTTTTTTCTTTAGTTTATTTTTTTGTCTTTGATAGAAGTTCATCAGTAGCTTAGCCCAGTTAGGTTTGTCCATTTGGTTTTGTGACAATAGACATTTAGACTAAGAAGTCCATTCTAGAAGCATAAGTAGAAAGAGCCAAGTGCTTAGGAGTTCAAAAACATTTACTTTTAGGCTCAGTTCTGTTTCTTTAGTGGCCTTGCACAAGCCTCTTGCCTTCCTGAAGCTCCACTTCCCTATCTAGTAAATGGTCCTACAACTACTAATATCTGTCCTACCTAAGAGATTTTTTTGCGAGGGTGCTATGAGACAGGGACTGTGAAAGTACTTTGTAAGTTGATAAGCACTATACTAAAAACAAACAAAAAAGATAAAGTGGGTTGTTACCGTGCTCATCCAACCTGTATACACTTGACTCTATGGGAACGTATATTTTAATATGCTGATAAGCCTCTCTGTGTGGAATGAAATGGAAAAAAAGGTTTTTTTCCCTTTCTTTCACTCTTTCTGTTGGTCAGCCTTTTTCTTTTATTTTTTAGAGTGTGTACCTTTCTAGGTCAGTTGTATTAGAAAATAAATGCATAAAGTTAAGAACATTATGTCCACAGTATCTTAATGTAAATGAGGGATTTCCATGAGTGTTTTAGAAATTTAAATGTTCAGTTAATACACATATTAAATAAAAATATTTTGTGCAGTGTATTTAGAACACAATTTTTGATATACTAACACACCTTTACAAACAAAACTCAAAATGCTTCAATACATTTTCCCAAATCTTTGCTGCCTATTTTTAAAAAGAAGCAGTTTAGGAAAAAGTTAATGTGATCTCAAGCAATCCAGGATTTAGCACAGTTCTTGTGAATGGTATATAACCATGAAAAAATGGAAAGTTGTTTCAGACTCTAAGATATTTTGCTCATTAAATACAGGCCAGAATCATGAAGTCTTAAAATTTTTTCAATGAAAATTATAACATTTATTACTGACCTATTATACTTTGCCTTATATTTTATTTATCTTTTAACACAGGACTATTTTGCTCACACTTTCTTGTCTGAAAATAAAGTTTACGAGTAGTTTTACATAAATGTTTTAATGGTAAAAAATTTGAAAGATACAAAACAGTTACATGATTTTTTAGATAGTATTTATCAGAGCAGCTGATACATTTAGGCAATTTTTAAGGAAAATGGAGTAAGCTCATTTTTTTTTTTATCAGTTAAATAAGCTGTGAATGAGACCACAGTGGTAGCTAAATGTATCATCCATCTTTCAGTTCTAGCAAAATCTGTGAAGAGTCAGCAAGCATCTTTCCCTGTTAAGCATGTGTTCAGGTTGTGGTCTTTTGGGTCTTTCATTCTACTGACTTTTTGCTTTTTTTGGTAAGAAATATGATTTTTACTTTCAGAAGGCAGTTTTATTTGCCTGATGTTGAAAGGGTTAATCATCTAGTAATACAAAATTTAGTCACAGTGTACCACAAATAATGTACTTTTAGGATTCCCATAATAACAGAGTACTAGTCAGAGAAACGGCTTCTAATGAATTAAATTTATGAAGCTAGACTTCAGCAATTAATGTTCTGTTATTAATCAATACTTGTCTACCTCAATCTCTAGGATCCTGTTCTACATTTAATGATAATTATGTCTAATACTTACAAAGCATTTTCCATGTTCCTGGTGCTATTTTAAGCACTTTACCCATATTTTTTAAAGTTTTCACAATAATTTTATGAGATAGGTATTATAATTATTCCCATTATGGGAGCCAGGACTTGGATCCATACAGGCTGGACTTGGAGTCCATGCTCTCATTTGCTACACTAAACTGCCTTTTTAGCAGATTTCCTGAAATATTAGCTTTTGATTGTCTAATATGCAAACTTTTTTTTTCTACAAAACCATTTATTCTATGCCTCTCCGTGGAGTATGTGATTTCTTTATATTGTCTGTACTTTGTGGGAAGCAGAGTTGGAGGCTTATCTGTCTTTTTATTACTGGTACCTAGTCTGAATACTGGCACATATTGAATATACATGTAGTATTTTAAGCAGGATCAAGTCTTAATTTGGGAAGTTCTCAGCATTATACGGTAATCCCAGGTAATGAGCCTAATTTTTCACTAGGTGGCAGTATCTCCTGTGAATCAGTATTAACTCTGGAGTGCTTTTCAGTCATAGTGTTTCAGGTAAAACAAATCTTCATTGAGCATTTATTGTGTGCCAAGTTGAACAGCGCTGTGAAACCCAGGAATCAGAACCATGCTCTTTTCCAATCTTCTGTGCTTCCTAAGTAGTTAATTAAACCTCTGGGAGAATTTTAGTTAAACTGAAAAGCAGTCTACCATTGACACTAAACATGATTTTATTTATAGAACTCATATTTATTAATGATCACCTGCATCGTCATTGTTGATAGGTTTATTTTTCACATTGTGACATGTTTTACCAGAATTCAGGGCAATATATACCTTTACATTCCTATACAACTTGCTCAATAACAAAAAACCCATGGTGTTTACAAGGCCCTGTGTCTAACATCCTACCTGTTATAATACTGATGTGCAATAAATACTTGAAATAAGAATTTAAAATCCCATAGAATAGCATTTTCCCCTTACATTTTATAAAAATATAGAATGAAAGGCGTGATCAGTTAGTAAATTTGGGGCTAATAATGATAGTGGTAGTAGTAGTAACTAATATTTATCAAGTATTTATGCTATCAAGCATTTATTTATTTATTTAGTAAGTATCCCCTACTCTCATGAGCATTTTACATGCATTATCTCATACAGTTCTCCCAAATCCCCACAAGATAGTTGCCAATATTATCCCCATTTTGCAGATGAAACTGAGGCACAGGGAACATGAAGTAATTTGCCTGAGGTCACACAATTGGTAAAATGACAATTCTTGCCAGGCTGTCTGACTCCAGAGCCTATGCTCTTAAAACATTAAGCTATGTGCCACAGCTACTTATTTAGTCTTTGCATTTCCTATTTCATGAAGTAACTTAAGAAGGTAGCCAGATATGCCTGTGGTGAAATGTAGTGTTTGTTTTCAATTTTAATATTTAGGAAGACCCCTTAAGAGTAAAAGGAGCTTTGGTTGTCTAGTATCATTAATTGTTCACTCCTTTACAAATGTTGGCGGTAATTATAATGCATTAAGCCATTATATTCTCAATATAGTCCAAAATACGATTTTTCTTTATTGTGTAATGTCAAATTTTAATGTAACTACTTTTACAATATTTTTGCAATAAGGTAATGTCTAGTTGAAATAAATTTAACATCTGTAGTTGTATGTATAATTTAATGGTGTTCTTGAAGTACTAATTATGAATGATTCAAAAGCAAACTCAGATGTTGTAATCCTCATACTTGGATAAGACTAAGCAGTAACATATATAACTGATTGTAGGTTAGAGTTTTAGCTATCTATTATTAGCTTAGTAGGAGAAATTGAGATAGAAATGCCAAATTTTAAGACGTACTGAAGCTACTTATTTCTTGGTTATATCCTGAAGCATCTGTTTTAATATTCTACACATGAGGGATACTCTCATTGAAAGCTTATGTCATTCAAGGATTCAGGGCGTATGGAAAACATAGTCAACTTAATGGCTTTGAGCACAAACCAGAGCCCTGAATTCCTCATCCAGGCATTTTCTTATGCTTACATTGGTGCTTTCTAAAGTGCCTCCAGGGGACTTACCTGGTGGCACAGTGGTTGGGAATCCGCCTGCCAATGCAGGGGACACGGGTTCAAGCCCTGATCCGGGAGGATCCCACATGCAGTGGAGCAACTAAGCCCGTGCGCCACAACTACTGAGGCTGCTCTCTGAAGCCCATGAGCCACAACTGCTGAGCCTACGTGCCACAGCTGCTGAAGCCCACACACCTGGAGCCCGTGCACCGCAACACTGCAACTGGGGAAAGCCTGCACGCAGCAACAAAGACCCAACACAGCCCAAAATTAATTAATTAATTAATTAATTAAAAATAAATACACTGCCCCCCAAAAGAAAAAATGGTACAGTTCAAAATAGACAACAGTGTGGAGGGAAAGACTGAAGTAGGAATAAGAGCATTTTGGTCCTAGACAAAATGCCATCACCTTCTATTTGACCCTGGTCAAAAAATTTATCATTTCTGTATCTGTTTTTTCACCTGAAAAATTAAAATAATACCTGTTTTATTTTATCTCAGTGTTTTATCAAAGGATAAAATGAAACTAGAAAGCAAGGCGTGGAGCATAGATATATGAAGCAGGCTGCAGTAGGGAAATCCTAGCTATTTTCTGTAGCAGTATACATGTCCCACACTTTCAGTTGAATAGCGTGATGTGTGATGATTGATAATGGAATAGGAAATCAACAAAACTACAATGCATGTACTTCAGGGGATTTGGAGATAGTTTATTATATTTTTGATGTTCAACTAACAGATTTGCTGAATGATGGTAGACCATCTCCCATATGGTTGGCTATGAGACATGAGTCTTTTACACTTTCTTGTATAGCTTTTTGAAGTTTTATTAGTGACACTTTATAAGTTCTACATGACATACAAAATATTTCAAGAAATACAATATTATGAACAGGCCCTGAAATACACTCAGGCTACTAGAATTGAAGTATTACTCAGTAGAACTTCTTTGATCCATTGACGCAGTTTCTTAAGATTCGCTGAAGCAGGAACAAGTCAGGCCCAGTGAAATACAATAAAAAATTATAAGCCCTTGAACATTCTTGTCTTAGTCAATTTGGACTGCTATAACAGAATAGCAGAGACTAGATGGCTCATAAACAACAGAAATTTCTTTCTCACAGTTTTGAAGTCTGGGAAGTCCAAAATCAAAGCACTGACTCTTTGTCCAATGGAAACTCACTTTCTGGTTCATAACCAGCACCTTTAGCTGTACCCTCACATGGTACAGCTAAAGACATTATTGGGGTCTTTTTTATAAGAGCACTAATCGCTTTCATGAGGGCTCTGCTCTCATGACCTAATCATCTCCCAAAGGCCCCACCTCTTAATACCATCACCTTGGGGGTTAGGATTCCAACATAGGAATTTTAGGGGAACACAACATTCAGACCACAGAGGTTCTCTTCACACCGCAAGTGTGAGAGGAAGAGAAGGAGGATGCTGCATAACTGCTGAATGCCAGGAAACTAGAGCAGTAGACCTACCAGCTTACAGTAATCATATTATAATTAGAAATAGAAATATTGATAAGTAAATTAGGTATCCAGTAAGATGACTATACACAGTAACATGGGTATGTGTAATAGCAGATCTTGACCAAAGGTATTAAATGTTGAACCACAAAGAAATATTACTGTTAATATAGTGTAAGAAAAAGACCATGCTATTTTTTAGTTGTACTTTATTATAAAGTCAATAACATAAGTACACATAGGTTTTAATAATAACAAACCTTGTATTATTTTCAAATGCAAAGGGCACAGAATTGAAATATCTTATTTCCTCCATTCTTCCTCCTATAAAGATAAAGATCTCCTGAGGAAAACCACATTATTTTTTTATAATTGTTTAAGGCCAGAACATACAGAGAAGCACTGAACTTACTATATAAATCAAGAAAGAGGGTCAGTTATGAAAACATTTAAAGAATTTTTTAAATTGTGTAAAGTCTAGAATCCCAAATTACAGGTGATAGTAGGTAAATTTAGAAGTATTTTGATGGATATAGGAAGGAAAGGAAATTACATTTCCTTTAAGCAAATGTAGTTGCCACCTCTGTGTTCTCAGCACCATGTCTATTGCTGTGCTGTACCACTTAGCACATAGCAGTAATTTCTTATTGACCTCCAAAAATTCAGACCCCCAAGAGTGGGGCAGTGTTTTTGTATTCCCAGAGGCTGCTCTAGTGCACTCCTCTAAGAGTCATGAAAGGATAGGGATGAGACTTAAAATTGTGAGTTTTAAACGTATTAGTTAGGTTAGAGCTAAGTTTTAAACATACAAAGTTAAATTAGTACAAGGAAGAGAAAATGACTAAGTGAAGAAATACAGTTACCTAATTGCAACATCATTCTCTAACCATGGCCTCTATGAAAATGATTTAGAAAGCTTTGAACTGTTAGAAGCATAGAGCTTGAAGGAATTTCAGAAATCATCTATTATAACCTCTTTTACAGGGAAATAATCTGTATAGTCTTACACAAATAGGTATTTGTGGAGGGCTGGGGAGGGGAAAGAATGCAAGAACTGATCGCAGCTTGTTTGTAGTTTGTAGTATCTGAGAAACTAGGTCTTTATGAATATTTCTGCAGATTTTTTTTTATGGCTGTCTTCACAGAACTAGAGGTGCTAAAGATAAAGTAGGGTGTTAATTTGCCTCCTTGAAATTCAGTCAGATGGCTTTTGTATAGAAAATTCCCTTTAGACAACAGAAACAAGTATTCATTCTTGTTTGGGGTTTATTTTTGTCATCTGCATCCGTTTAGGCCATTTTAATCTTTTCTGAAAGGCATCCTTAATGCCTGGAAAAATAAACAGATAAATATTCAGGCAATTGCCTTTGGTTATTTTTTTACTAGTTAAATAAATTCCTTTTTTAAAAAAGGAAAATAATACATGTTATCATAGCATAATACTTAGAAAATACAGTTTGGCAAAAAGAGTAAGGTTAATACCCAAATCCTACTGTCCCTCGTAACTGTCGCTTATATCAGCCTCTGTGCTTCTAACGCATACTCACCCACTTAGGGCTTGAGGTGAAATTGTAGTTGTGTATCTGTCGAGTACAAAAACATAGGGAGTCAGAAAATGCCATTAAATAGTTAAACCCAGTTTCACTTTCCATTCATAGTAGCCAAAACCAATGAAATGTTAAGAGGACAATTTTGAAAAGCAAATCAGGCAAAGATCATGGAACGTGATTTGTACGTGTTGATTCATTCATCCCTGACCCATCTACTAAAGTTAAACCTCCAGTCCATTGAGCACTCTTCTTTTACAGGTTCAAAGTTTCTCTTTGTTCTTTAAACAATCTTTTATTTGAGGTAAGTAAATGTTCTGAGTGCTATGAAAAGAAGTCCAAACTATATACTGAAAAATAGTAGTCAAACCCACAAAAATCTAAGTGTAGACACGGCTACACTTCCATCTGAAAACAGTCATTGGTACTGAGAAACGTGTATCACTGCAAGGGTGGGCTGTAAGCAGGTCTTCTCCCTCAATTACGTCCCCTGGTTCTTACCACCATCAAGGTCTGCAGGTAGAGAGCCCCAGTTATCATTGAGCTGTTCTTCACTTAGAACACGTGAATGAAGTAGTACATGAATATAAAGGTCAGAGACCTAAATTTTTTAGTAGGTGCTATTTCAAATTCATGCTTCGTGAAACCAAGGTTGATAACTAAAAAAACCAGTTGATCATCCTTTTGTATATTCATTTTATTGCTTTATAAATGTTTTTCTTCCAATTAATAATATATTATGGACAATTTTCTATCATGATAATTATACATCTGTACATAATTTTAGTGGCTGAATTCCCTTTCTTTAAATGAATACACCATAATTTATTTAAACAACTATTGTTGCATAATTCCACTATTATATGTTTTTCAGTATTTTAAGGAACACTTCAGTACACACCTGGCTACCCTTACTCAGTTTGTTCCGTGGGAACAAATATCTTGAGGTACAGTGGGATAGTTAAACAAGCAATAAAAGAAACATCACTTTCTAATTTGCCTTTTTCCTCTTATTTCTTCCTTAATTAGTAGTGAAGTTGAATATATAGTTCTCCTTTTTGTGAATTTTCTGTAATGGTCATTTGCCCATTTTTCTGTTGGATTATTCATTTTTAATTGATTTTATGGGGACTCTTTGAATATTAACTCCTATCACTTTTTTGTGAGCAGTTTTATTGAGGTATAATTGACATATAATAAACTGCATATATTTTAAATGTACACCCTGATAAGTCAAGACATATTTATATACTTGTGAGACTATCACCTCAGTCAAGATAATGAACACATCCATCATCCCCCAGAGTTACTTTGTGCTCCTTGGTCATCTCTCCCTACCTCCCCCTCCTGCCAAACAAACACTGAATTAATTTGCATTTTCTAGAATTGTATATGAGTGCAACAGTATATACCACGTACTTTTTTTTGATCTGTCTTCTTTCACTCATAATTACTTTGAAGTTAATCTGTGTTTTTGAGTTTATAAATAGTTCCTTTTTATTTCTGAGTATTATTTTATTGTATTGATATATCACAGTTTGTTTTTCCATTCACCTGTTGATGTTTGGGTTTTATCCAGTTTTTAGCTATTACAAATAAAGATGCTGTGAATATTCGTTTACAAGTGTTTGTATAAACATATGCTTTTATTTCTCTTGAATAAATACCTAAAAATAGAAGAGCTGGATCCCAGCACAGACATATGTTTAAGAAGCTTCCAGACTGTTCTCTAAAGTGGCTGTGCTGCTTAACCTTCCCACCACTAGTCTGTATTTCAGTATCTCCGTATCCTTGCTAAATTTGAAATGGCCAATCTTTTAAATTTTAGCCCTTGTAATAGGTATGCTGTGCTGTTTCATTGTGGTTTTAATTTGCTTATC
The DNA here is from genome assembly GCF_949752795.1 of Hyperoodon ampullatus. Classification (NCBI taxonomy): domain Eukaryota; kingdom Metazoa; phylum Chordata; class Mammalia; order Artiodactyla; family Ziphiidae; genus Hyperoodon; species Hyperoodon ampullatus. The sequence continues at coordinate 61,736,314 of NC_136925.1, read as the reverse complement.
CTTAATGACGAATGATGTTAAGCACCTTTTCATGTGCTTATTTACCATCCATGTATCTTCTTCACTGAACCATCTGTTCAGATCTTTTGCCCATTTGTAAAACTGGCTTGTTTGCTTTCTGATTATTGAATTTTCAGAGTTAGGTTTCTTATATACAAGTGATGCTCTATCAGATATATGATCTGCAAATATTTCTCCCAGCCTTTGGCTTTTCTTCTAATTGTCTTAAGAGTTTGAAAGAACAGACGTTTGAAATTTTTATGAAGTCCAAAATTGTCAATTTTTTCTTTTATGGATTTTTAAATTATATAATTGTGTAATCAAGAAAATACTATTTTAAATGACTACTTTTTACTTTTTCTCCTTTGTACTTACAGGCATTTAAAAATTTTCAAATTCATTTATTTAAATGATCAAATGAGATAATGTATGTGAAAGCATCCTAAAAATCATAAAGTACAATACAGGTGCTAATACCCTTGTCGTCGTCGTCATCATCATCATCATCATCAAAAACATTCACCCTTTGAGCCATCTATTCCACTCTGGGATATTAACTCCAAAGAAAGGATTCTTTTAAAAGATAAATTATGAAAGTACCTATGCATAGCCTATAATGAGGGAAAACAGAAAATATTGTAAATATTTAGCAATGGGAGAATACATAAACTGTGGCGCTTCCTTAGATGAGACATTGTAAAGCATTTATGAATGGTAATTACATAGTTGTAGAAATAGGCAAAAACTTACATTTAAATTGAAAAACTGTTCAATTGTGTTTACACTATGATATTTTACATAAAATGTATATATGAATAAAGATAGAGGTATGAAGATATGAAAACAGTTGTTTTAAGGAAATGGGTTTGTGAATAATTATTTTGATTGTTTTTGTGTTTTCTTTAATTCTATTATATTATGCCTTTGATTTTTTATATTGTGTTTTCTGTATGCATCTCTTCAAAGTTAGAGTCCCCTTCCAATCTGTTATGTTTACCAGACCAAGATACTGCATGGCCTTCAAGGCTCAATTATACTACCTGACATGAAGTTACCTATGAAATTATTATATTTCCTTCTTTATGGTTTACAGTATTTAATAATTTCACATTTTGTTCATCATGTTGTATTATTATTACCCAGTATTTAAAATGTATTATGTACTTTCTGATCATTCCTTTAATGCTACAGTTTCATGGCTTAATTATTTCATTATGCTTTTGCTGTGACGATTTGAACTAATTATGGACTAATTTTTCCAGTTGCCCAGCAGGAGGCTGAAATGTTCAAACGCTACAATGGAACATTTCCATTACCTGGAATACACCAAAGTCAAGACGCTTTATGCACCTTCCCTAGACTTCCTCATCAGAGCTCTTTTCAGATTGATGAGTATGTCCTCACTGAAAATTCTTCAATGAAGATGCAGCAAGTGAAACAGAGGATTGATTCTGTCACAGTAAGTTTACTTATTTTATGCAGTTGAGAAGTTGGAAACTTTAAAACCATTTCAGTTCTGTTTTACATTGCCATGCCAATAAATATTCACTGAACGAAGTAGTTACTTAAAACTAGGCTTTCTTATACTTTTATAGCTCCTTTCTGGTACTTGTTCTAAAATCACTAACTGCAGTAAACAAACTGAACTTAAGATAATCTATTAGGCTTTCCTGACTTGATATCTCTGTAAAGATCAGCCCGGACTTGTTTCTCTATTTTAAAATATATGTGTGTATATGTGTGTATACGCATATATACAACATGCAGACACGCACACACAGCAAATACCAACCTGGGAAGATGTCTACATAAAATATATAAATGGAACAGCCTTCTTAATATGGAAGAACTAAATAATAAAGAAAATAGACTTCAACAAAGAAATGGATAAATGAAATAAACATGTACTTTCAAAAAGAGTAGGTACAAATGTCTCATAAATGCATTTTAAAGTTCTATCTCACTTCAGAGAAAAGTAGTGCCACAGAAACCAAATATTGCCTGTAAAACTGGAAAATAGATGATGAAAATCAGGAGGAGGATGCTTGGTTAAAAGTCGCGTGGTATTCTGTTGGTGGTAAATTACTATACAGTGTTTCTCAAAGATAAGTGGTAAAATGTATTGAGAAGCTTGAACATCCCTAAAAATACTTGGGCTCTTTGACCCTAATAGTTCTTTTAGTGAGAATTAGCCTGAGCTCCTTGAAGACAGGGACTTTGCGGGCTTGTTGTGTTCCCCCTTGTGGCACAGTGCCTGGCACTTAATAAATACCATCCTTTCCCCTCCTCCTTTGATAGGGATATTGACCAGTTTTAAACCCAACGTGGGAGGAACTACATTGAGACATCTTTTAGTTCTGACTGTACTTTCTTCCTCTCTCCTTTCCTTTCTTTAGAAAGTTAGAGACTGTGGGGTATACCAGAGTGCAGATTACTCAGACAATGGGTTCAGCTTTAGTTGGAATATGGGGGAAATTTTTTTATATTTATCAGTATAAATTTTAGAATAATATTACTATAAATTAATATTTCAGTGTTGTAAGACTTTATATTTTAACATTTTAAAATAATTGAATAGTGAATGTGTTCCATATTTTAAAAGGAAGTATGAATAGATAAATGGAGTTCTAAAAATTAGAGAAAAATATTTATTCACTAGGAAAAAAAAATGGCCCTTGTCTAAAATCTTGCATGGCAAAATGATTTCATCTACAGACTTAAGAGCGACTCACAGATAGATATATAAAAACCAGTTTCCTACAATCTGTCAGTCTTTACACTGTAAAACTTAACATCCTGGAATCACCTTGGGCTTGTAGCTTTTCTCCTGCATCATCTTTTATAGCTGTCATCCTCAGATAAATGAAAGTAGATGTAAAAGAAATATAAAATCAGAAAAATATTTTTTAAGATAAAGGCAAGGGGAAAGTAAATTGATAATTTATTATAAGAGAAAAACTAGTTTCTCATAGAATCATTGATTTATTTAGCTTTTACTAAACTTTTCCTTTTAAAAATTACGCTTTGGGATTGAGGTAGATTGAGGCTGCCTTTGGAAATGAAAGCTTTGTCTATTTGCTGTGGTTTTTGAAAAACCATATATTTCCTGTATTAAGAGAATTCTCTGAACTGTTTTTTCAAATGCTATCTGCGGTGTATTTTCTCTGAGAATGTATGTAGTATACATGGGAATCAAAACAAAATGTCATCTTTGTTCCCACGGAAGCTCCATTCTTTTTATGTTTTGCAAGCATTTAGGTTGACTGGATTCTCACCTTTTGTCACAATGCCTTTTCTCTTGTTTCCTGAGCTGTGTTTTGGTAGACCCTAAATTCCTTTTCCAGTTAGGTTTGTTACTTAGTCTAAAAGGCTCTGTCACTGGTCTTCTATGTAGAAGTCTAATAGAGACGACTATATTACTTCTATATTGTAGAAGACTGTATCCCTGGAGATACTCCTTTCTTTGTAACCACAAAAGGAATGTTTTTCTGATAAAATACAGTTCAAGTTTAGGGTGTGATTTGTGTGTGTGCGAATTGCATAATAAATTCAGTTCCTCAGGTATTTATCATAGGTGTTTACTCATGAACGAGAAAAGGATGCCAAAAATAGATAATTTTCTGTTCTTGGTAGCTTTATCATTTACTCATAATAAAACTCATTTAACTGTTTCATACTTAACAGAGCCGACTTTGTACTGCTGCTGCAGCAATACCTAAAAGGCTCTGCAATCCAGATAAGACCTCACAGGTAGACAGTATCTTGAGAGCAGTGACACATGTCTTTCTAAGGTTTCAAACCCAGAAATTTGGTCTTATTAGTGTATCCAGAGCTGCTCAGAATCTGGGGTACCTGGTAATAGTAAACAGTTCCACAAAAAGTTGATTTATAAACTTAAACATCTTATAATGGAAGGTATACCTCTCCAGCTGCTTGAGCACTCAAGACCACTCACCCTTTTAAAAATTAACCTGATATCTGGGTCAGTGATCACAGAGCTGATTGCTAAGCAGAGTCATAGGAATAGGGATTGAATGGGTTTTTAAATGTTTTATGCCAATTTTGAAAAAAAAAAGATTAATTTTCTCTACCCCACAGGAGATTTCACCATTTAATAATTGGTGATTATTAACATCTGTTTAATTATGAGTAGAAACTGACATAATGAATTCCTGGTACTGTGCTAAGTGTTTTACGTGTTCATTATATTTAATCCTCAAAACCATCCTATAATGTGAATGCTAGTATTATCCCCATTTTACAGAAGATGAGGTTGAGGCTTACAGAGATCAAGCAATATTGCCAAGGTCACACAGATGGAAACATTGGAGCTGAGATTCAGTGCAGGCAATCAGAATCTCATGCCCACAGTCAGTTTTACTGTCTCCTTTTAGTGATTGAAATTACTAATATCCTTTAGACGTAGTCTATGTCCCTTAGAAATTTCTGGATTAAAAACAAAAGGACACTCTTCTTTTTCAGTTCTTTTTTTCTAAACTCCACATTGATCGTTACCATTTTTTCCTAGTGCTGTACTAGGCTGATGATATATGCTGGTTAACCTTAATTGGACTAGAATATTATTTGTGTCTCCCTAGCAGCAAATTTACAAGTCATCTGTTTTGTGTTGCCTTTGACTAATTTCTTTTTCAAAAGTGACTTTTTCTTGGCCTTTTCCCATGAGTTGTAGGCAGTCCCCTTCTGTAGCTCCTCCAGTCATATCCTTTACTCCTCAAAAGTGTTTACTATTAGATTTCCTCTGAAGTAAATTATTAATTTGAGAATTATATGTATGGGTATTCTTATTTATAGAGATAATTATATACTGCAGTTCAGAGTGTGTCTTTTAGATATGTTAGTGTCCCAGTACAGAATTTTAGTGTTTATGCTAAGTTACTGAGGAGACAAATTTTTCTTGAGGCAGTTACATGTGGGCCCTCCAGAGTCTTGTTTGTCAGTGCGTTTTGCTTTGGCAAACCAAAATCATGTCATTGAGTCTCTTTAATTTATATTCTTTCCAGCTCATTGGAACAGTGCAGAGTGACACCTGCAGGTGTTAGATTAAAAAACACTCTCCCGGGCTTCCCTGGTGGTGCAGTGGTTGAGAGTCCGCCTGCCCATGCAGGGGACACGGATTCGTGCCCCGGTCCGGGAAGATCCCACATGCCGCGGAGCGGCTGGGCCCGTGAGCCATGGCCGCTGAGCCTGCGTGTCCGGAGCCTGTGCTCCGCAATGGGAGAGGCCACAGCAGTGAGAGGCCTGTGTACCGCAAAACAAAAAAACAAAAAAACAAAAAAAAACACTCTCCCAAATGTTGATTTTGGTTATTAAGAGATTAATATCTGAATGTGTTAAAAAAGAGTTGATATTTTATTAAATGAAATTATGAGTATTTCTTTACTTATTTTATCCTATTTCTTTTAGGAGGTGATACGAGCCTGTGCTGCAAAGGTGAGTGGTTTTTGTTGTTGTTGTTGTTTTTGAATTTTATTTTATTTTTTTTTTATACAGCAAGTTCTTATTAGTCATCCATTTAATTCATATTAGCGTATACATTTGAATCCCAATCTCCCAATTCATCCCACACCCCTCCCCCACTTTCCCCCTTGGTGTCCATACGTTTGTTCTCTACATCTGCGTCTCTATTTCTGTCCTGCAAACCCGTTCATCTGTACCATTTTTCTAGGTTCCACATATATGCATTAATATACGATTCTTGTTTTTCTCTTTCTGACTTACTTCACTGGGTATGACAGTCTCTAGAGTGAGTGGTTTTTACTACCAGGAAGATAACTTAAGTTTTCATTGTGATGCACCAAAGAATTGAAATGTGCCATTCATAGTTGTAATAGAACTTTTACAAAGTTCATCTGATACATATCTTCTGCATCTGAGCTCGGATTTATCAAGGAATCGTAATACTGGCACTTGAGAATTCAGCAAGTAGCTTCATATTTTTGAAGATTTAAAAATATTAAGTGATTGGCATATACTTTCAGTAAAGGGCCAGCAAGATCATTTCCTTCTCTGAGAAAAATATTATATGATACTTTATAGGTAAGAGACAGCAATACAGTTCCAATGGGTGAATGCTGAGTAAAGTGTATAAGCCTTGAAATGAATGTAAAGCCACACATAAACGGCAATGATATATTGTGCTGATAATGCTCTAGATCATTTATACTGTGTTTCATACTTCCTTTCCCATGGTCTGAAAAATGGAGGTATACAAAAAGGCCCTTGATTACTAATCAATTTCAACTAAATTGTATCTGGGATGTTATCAACACAACAGCTTTCTTCCTTCTACAAGCAAGGTTATTTTATGTACAGCCTTTAACTCAGTTGTCAAGAAAATAAGTTTTATTTAAAAGAGTTGGAATAACACCACATGTTCGTCCTTCCCTCTTATTTTCTTCTGTCTGTTCAGAATAATTAGACATCCGTATATTTATCAAATATGATTATATATGTCACAAAGCGAAAGGAGAGACCTCCAGAAGGGAAAGAATTAAAGTGGTATTAGTATATTCAAAGACTGCTTTATATAATGTCAGTGCAGTGGAAATACTGTTTTTACTCAGTAGACACCTCCTACCATGTGGCAGGTGCTTGGAATACAGAAGTAAGTAGCCTATTGTCTCGTTCCACATGGGGCATCTTATGGAGGAAATGTGTCAGAAAACACTGGGCTTATCCCATCACTGAGCTGTCCAGTATCAGTCAGGACCCATCACTTTTTTACCTAATTATCAGAAGTCAACAGGAAATAGAATATAGACAAGGGGAAGGAAGATGGGGAAAAAGGAGAACAAGCTATATTCTGACTTAGGCTGCAGATGTTCAGGAAACTTGTTCCTGATAGCAATGATTGGTGTAATGATTGTAGCTCTAAAATTACTAAATCTTCTTAAGTATGTATAGAATATAAAACTGGAGTCAAAAAAGTAGTTTATCCTCTTGATTAGCAGTTCAGAGCTATTTCTCTTTATTTTAACACATGTATTATGTACCCATCTTTTGTAATGCTGTCTGAATGTCCAAAGAGTAAAGTGTTCTGCACATATTTGGCAAAAGACTTTATGGAGAACGTCCTCTGCTATTCTGGAAACTTCCTGAGGGTGGAGGTTCATGTCATTCATCTTTGTATTCCTAGTACTTAACAAAAGTAGACTAGTCATTGAAAATATGACATTTTTGGAAATTAATCAAGGTCTAGAAAGATTAACCTACTAGTGTCTTTAGTTATTTTTTATGACAGTTTTATTGAGATATAATACACATACCATAAGATTCACCCTTTTAAAGTGTACAGTTTATTGGTTTTTATTATATACACAGAGTTGTGCAACCATCACTACTATCTGGAGTTCTTTCATTCCCTCCAAAAAGAAACCCCGTATCTCTTAGCAATCATTCTCCATTTCTGGGTAGGGACATGCACACACACACACACACACACACACACACACACCACTCAAACTCCTGCTAACCACTAATATACTCTCTGTCTCTATAGATTTGCCTATTCTGGACATTTTATATAAATGGAATCATAGAATATGTGATCATTTGTTACTGGCTTCTGTAGATTAGAATAATGTTTTCATGGGTCCTCCATTTGTAGCATGTATGAGTACTACTTTTTATTGTCAAATAAGATTCCATTGTATAAATATATTGCATTTTGTTTATCCATTCATCAGTTTACGGACATTTGTGTTGTTTATACCTTTTAGCAATTAAGAAGAATGCTACTATGAACATGTGTGTACAAGTTTTTTGTGTGGGCATATGTTTTTATTTCTCTGGGGTATATATCTAAGAGTGGAATTGTTGGGTCATATGGTAACTCTATGTAAAACATTTTGGGAAACTACCAAACTGTTTTCCAAAGTGGCTGCACCATTTTAGAATCCCACTAGCAATGGTTCCAGTTCCTCCTCATCCTTGTCAACACTTGCTATTTTCTGTCTTTTTTTTATAGCCATCCTAGTGGGTGGGAAGTGGCATCTCATTGTGATTTTGACTTGCATTTTCTTAATGACTAAAGGTGTTGAGTATTTTTGTTGTGCCGTTTTTATATCTTCCTTGGAGAAGTGTCTATTCAACTCCTTTACCTGTTCTTTAAAAAAAGAATTATTTATTTTTATTGTTCACTTTAAGAGTTCTTTATATATTCTGGATACAAGTCTCTTGTCACATAGATGATCTGCAAATGTTTTATCCCATTTTGTGGGTTGTCCTTTTAATTTCTTGACGGTATTCTTTAAAACAAAAGGCTTTAATTTTTATGAAATTAAGTTAATCTATTTTTTTCTTTTGTCACTTGTGCTTTTGATGTCATATATAAGAAACCATTGCCTAACCCAATGTTCCAGAGATTTACTTCTCTGTTTTCTAGGATCTTTATATTTTTAACTCATATTTAGGTCTGTGATTATTTTGAGTTAATTTTTTTTTAATGTGATGTGATGTAGAGGTCTAATTTTATTCCATTTGCATATGGCTGTCTAGTTGTCCCAGCACCATTTATTGAAAAGAGTATTCTTTCCCCATTGAATGGTCTTTACCATTGTCAAAAGACTTTACTCTTAAAAGCGGAATATATTTATGTCATTTCTCATCTGTTACGTCCAGGATAATAAATTTTTACCAGGTACCTAAGTTTTTTCTTCCCTAAATCCCATCTAGATTTTTATATTGTTGAAGATTTATTCCTTTTTTTTCCATTAACAGTCTTTAAACAAATATTTATTGAATGCATACCAAGTGTGTGTGCGTCTGTGCGTCTGTGTGTGAGAGAGAGAGAGACCATGTGCGCACATGGAGAATACAACAGTGAATAAGAACATCCTATTGTAGGGAGACAAATAACAAAAAAGGAAATAAGATGATTTCAGCAAGAAGTGATGTGAAGAAAATAAAATAAGCCCTTGGGACAAAGAATGAGTGGGGGAAGTTATACTCTAAAGGATGATCATGGAAGGCATCTCTGAGAGAAATACTTGACAAGGAGCTAGTCCTGTCCTGCAAAAGTCCTCATCTAGGAATAAAACTGGCATGCTGGAGGAGCAGAAAGAACACCACTAAGCTTAAGTGGGATAGTGAGCGAGCAAGGAGGAACAGTGTTTCCTGACAAGTTGGAGAGAAAATCAGGAGATCAGGCATGCCTTTTAAAGGGCCTTGCAAGCATGGTAATGTAGGGGAGGAAAAACTTTACCTTCCACCCTTCTAGTTTCTGTGGCTGGTCTAAGGATTAAATTGGCATAGACAGATTAACAGGAGAAAAGATACAATTTTAATTACATACATACATGAGCTCCACGAAGTTAAGATATTCCAAAGGCTGCCAGGTAACTGAGGCTTATATACCATCCTGAGCCTAGAAAAGGGATGGAGAGATCTGGGGCTTCAGAGGCAGAATGCAATTCAAGGGAAGGTGAGAGGAGGAACTGGTTAGTAGACAAGGTTACCCTGCCATGCAGATAAGTCTCTCAGGTGAAAAAGTTGTCCCTGATGATAGCTCTTTTCCTGGTATAGTCGATCCCCTTTCTAATGTATTGGGTTGGTCAAAAAGTTCGTTCAGATTTTTCCATAACATCTTAGGAAAAACCCGAACAGACTTTTCTTTTTTTGAGAAAGGCCAGTGAACCTTTTTTTTTTTTTTTTTTTTTAGCACAACTAACTGTATTTATTTTTGGCTGCGTTGGGTCTTTGTTGCTGTGCACAGGCTTTCTCTAGTTGCGTCGAGCGGGGGCTACTCTTTGTTGCGGTACGTGGACTTCTGTAGTGGCTTCTTTTCCTGCGGAGCACGGGCTCTAGGTGTGCGGGTTTTAGTAGTTGTGGCATTCGGGCTCAGTAGTTGTGGCTCGTGGGCTCTAGAGCACAGCCTCAGTAGCTGTGGCACATGGGCTTAGTTGCTCCGTGGCATGTGGGGGTCTTCCCAGACCAGGGCTCGAACCGGTGTCCCCTGCATTGCAGACGGATTCTTAACCACTGCGCCACCAGGGAAGTCCCCCGAACGAACTTTTTGGCCAACCCTATATGTTTCCCTTACAAAAGGGTAACTTCCACTCTGTTTTCAGAACTCCTGTGTCTGAAGTTTCTCAAAGTAATCCTTATGCCAAAGAGACATATTTTGGGGTGGTATATTCTGCTGTCCTTCTGTAAGGAGTTTAGGATGTTGATTTAATTAGAGAAATAAGTGATTAAGATGTTAAGCTAGAGAGAATGTGAGAACAGATTTTAAAAGGAGAGTAAGGGTCTCAGTTCAAGAAAGAGGAGATTGTGGCCTGGACTAGGACGGTATTAGAAGATAAACTGAGGCATATTAAACATTTTAAGAGGGTTTTTTGGAGCAAAAAATGATTCGAATTGGGCAGGGCCTAGCCAGAAATCATTAGAAGCATTTCACCAACAGGAGCTGGGGAAAGACTTCTATAGAGAAAAGGAAGAAGCAAAACAAGGAAATTATTGATAGGCTATAGTTTAAAGCCTAGTTGGCTGTTGTGATTAGTTGTCCTTAGGTTTCAATTTTGCAACCTTGAAGTATTTACAGGCTTAGATTTTGTGGTCATAGGCTACCCTGGCATTAGTGCCACCTCAGTCTAATGGTCCCCTAGATTAATTAGCTTAACAATGGTAATAATGGAAATGCAAGCAGTGGACAGATTTGGGATATATTTCGGAAGTAGATTCAACAAAACTTGGTGATGGATTAGATGTGGTGTAAGAGAAAGAAATTAGAAATAACTTCTATATTGCTGCTTTCAGCAGCTGTGTAGATGGTAGCAGTGCTTTTTAATGAGGTGAGGAATACTGGAGTGGAGTTTTCAATATGACTATAGCTGAGAAGTAAGCAATTGGATATATGAGTCTTAAGCTCAGGGGAGAAGTCAGGGCTAAAGTCCTTTTTGTTCTAAACTGTCAGATATGATAAGATCACCTGGGGAGAGATTATAGCTAAATACCTGAGGCCCTGGTCCAGGAGAGGGTATGTCAGAAAATCCCAGAGGAAGTATTTTAAGAAAGAGGAGTGATAAACAGTCACATGCTACTGAGAGAAAGAGTAAAATGAGGACAGAAAGTAGGCACGGTGGTGTCCTTTGGTTACCTAGATGAGTGCTGTTTCAGTAAGTGGCTGAGACAAAAGCACAATTGAAGTGAGTTGAAGACAGATTGGGAGAATATAAAGCAGAGAGTGTGTAGGCCATTCTTTTAAGACATTTTAACTGGGGAGCAGAGAAGCAGCAACTGGAGGGGAACATTAGATGGACAATATTAAAGCATATTTATTTGTTGATGGGAATAATTCAATGGTGATGGAGAAGTTGATAATGTCCCGTGGAGGTGGTAATTGCTGGACTCAAGTCCTAGAAAATGTGAAAGGGGATGTAATCCTGAATACCAGTGGAGAAACTAGCCTTAAGAGAAGGGCGTTTTCATCCTTTCTGATAGGCAAATAGGTAGAAAGTATGGGTAGATGCTCAGATACAGATTTGATGATGGGAAGGTAAAAGAGTTCTCTCATCTGATTACTTCTGAGATAGTAATTGGTATTAGACGTCTGTTACATTGCTCTGAATTGCAGTAGCCCTGGACGATTTACACATAAATTTATAATTTACAAATTTCCTTGCACTTTCCTTTGTTTAGGAGTGGACTGAAGCATACCAGAAATGGTATGAGTCTATTTCCGTTAAGCTTTGTATGATTCCTCACAAGTGGAATTAGTCTGTTTTTCTCATGTTCTCAGACATATTTATTCATACCTGGCATGTTATATAATTGGGCTTATTCTGCCTTAAATTGTAATAAATTTTGCCTGTCTTTTCCAGAATTAAATTATGACTTCCCTCAGGGAGGAACAACGCTTTTCTTTCTTCCCTCTCCCTCCCCCTCCTCCCCTCTCTCCCTTCCATCTTTCCTTCTTTTTAAATTTTACATGGTATTGCTTCCACCTCTAATCTTTGCACGTCTGAATTTCCACACGCCTCTGTAAGCTTCTGGGAGCCAGGGGACTTTATCTTTTTTTTTTTTTTTCAATTATTGATATCATCTACCCTAAATGAATATAAATGTAACCAAGCTAAAGTTTATTCAGGAATGCCGTAAAGGTGAAGTAATGATCTGTAGTATAGTTTAAACTATCTTGGAACATATTATTCACTGAAAAATAAAAAGTTTAAAAAAAAATAGAGACTCCAATGAAAATAAATTTTTAAAACTCCTTTTAAAAAAAGTATTTTGACAGTATTTGGAAGACTGGCTTGGCTGTAGGAGTGGTACAGGCTACAATAGGCCACGAAACGAAATTATGGACTTTTGTTACTGGATATCTTAGAAAACAGGAAGAACCCTTGTTTTAGGAAAACCCAGTTTTCCTCCTGTCTCCCTCACTCTCACACTCCGACATTGCTGACACCAGAGGCGGCGGGGTTTCCCTCATCAGGCAGTTCTGAGACACCAGCTGGGTGAACTGCAACTTAATGCTGACACTGTCTACCTGAAGATATAGCATCAGATCCTACAAATCAAAGGCTCAGTCGCACAAGCCTTTCCCCCTCACCCCCCTTCAGGCACCAGTTGCGAGTCCAGGTTACTTGTGCTTCTGACCAATCAACTAGACATCGAGATTGCACCCACCCCGCTCCTTGGGTTTGATTGATTTGCTGAAGCAGCTCACAGGACTCAAGAAAACAGTTTACTTGTTACCTATCAGGTTGTTATAAAATGATATGATAAAGGATGGACGTGCAGGTGGAAGAAATGCATAGAGCAAGGCATGTGGGAGGGGGCGTGGACCTTCCTTGCCCTCCTCTGGGTGTGACATTCTCCCAGCACGTCCCTGTGCTCATCATCCTGGAAGCTCTGCGAACCCCATATCATCGGGATTTTTACGGTGACTTCAGGTAGGCATGGTCAGTTATTAACTCCATTTCCAGCCCCTCTCTCCTCCCTGGAAAATGGAGAGTGGGCCTGAAAATTCTAAGCTTCTCATCATTTCTTCATCTCCAATCTAGAAGCCCACCAAGAGTCCCTTCCCTAGAACAAAAGACATTCCTATCACCTAGGAAATTCCAAGAGATTTTGGAGCTCAGCTTCAGGAACCAGAGTCAAAGATAAAATACGAGGACAAGAGATGCTCCCAGTGCTCTTACCACTTAGGAAACCACAAGGGTTTCAGGAGCTCTGTGCCAGGAACCAGGGGCAGAGACCTATATGTATATATTCTTTTCTATTATTTCACACTCCTGTTTCTAGAGTTAAATAGGAGTATTAAACCATGTAAATTAATGAGTTTCTTACTTTTAAGCCCATTATTCTGTAATTCTTACCATCAAAAAGTTACTTACGGGCTTCCCTGGTGGCGCAGTGGTTGAGAGTCCGCCTGCCAATGCAGGGGACACGGGTTCGTGCCCCGGTCCGGGAAGATCCCACATGCCGCACAGCGGCTGGGCCCGTGAGCTGTGCTCCGCAACGGGAGAGGCCACAACAGTGAGAGGCCCACGTACTGAAAAAAAAAAAAAAAAAAATTATATTTGAGAAGTCTTAAATACAAATACCACCTTAATTTTGGGTAAGGTTTTAAAACATGCACTGTTTTCATATGTATTAATGCATTTGACTTCTGTGTAGTTCTTATTAGTGCTATACCAGCCACTTACTAAAGAAAGGTAGACGAAACCTGTTCCTTACCCTCAAGAAGATTACAGTCTGATGGATGATAACTAACAGTATAAGTAATCGTACTAAAGTGTTACCAGTGCCATAGTACTAGAAGATGTGGGGATAGTGGAGAGACAAAGGAGGGGGAGGTAAGTTCTATTGGGAGAGTCTGAAAGGCTTTTCGTACATGATATAATACTTGAGCGAAAGCTTGGAGAAGGAGTTGGTATCCACAAGAAAGATGGAGCCAGGAAGGAAGCCCATTCCAGGAAACAGGAACAGCATGAACTAAGTCACAGAGACATGCAACAACCTGGCATGTCTGGGAAGCTGTATGCAATTTGTTGTAGCTGGAACATAGAAGATGGAGCAGTAAGGTGGGAAAGCTAGGTAGTTGTTATAATATAGAAAACTTTGTATGCCATACTAAAAAGTATGGATTTTATCCAGTGGAACAGTTGATGATGGGTTTTAAACAGAAGTGTTGCTCAATAAAATTAGCATTTTAGAAAAATCATCCTGGTAGCAGTATAGAAGAAGAATTAGAGAATAGACAAGAGATACAAAAACAAATCAGGAGACTATTGCAGCAGTAACACTAACTGTGGAGGAGGAGTGGGGTCAGATGCCAGAGCACCCGATTGACTTAATGAGTGACTCTGTGTGAAGCATGAGGAAGCAGTCCAAGGTGATGCCCATCTGTCTGGCTGGGGCAGCTGGGGGGATGGTGATATCTTTCCCTGAGGAAGTGAACAGCAGGGGAAAGGTTAGTTTGGTTTTGAACTTACCAATCAGAAGAGTTTTATTGGGTTGGCCAAAAGTTCGCGTTTTTGCAAAAGATCTTGTGGAAAACCCCGAACGAACTTTTTGGCCAACCCAATATATTGAAGAATCATCAGCATAAAAGGTAGATGAAGCAGTGAAAACAAACATTACTGCCCGGGATTACCGTGTGTTGTGAGGGAATAAGAGGGCCCAGTGGGTCTAGCAAACAACACTGATAGGCAGTGGCAGGATCACCAACAGAAAAATGGTTTCCCAGAAACAGGAGAGTTACTGACAATGTCAGCTATCTCAGAGGCCTAAATGAATCTGCTAAATTTGATCATTTGAAGTCCACGATGACTTTAACTTTGGTTTTAGTGTTCTGATGGATAAAAGCTTTGTTGTAGCTGCTTGAAAGTGAATGGTTGAGGTATATGGATAGCAGTTATGTGCTATTTTTCAAGAAATTTAACTTTCAGTGAAGCATAAGGAAATTATGGAATCACAGTGAGAATTTGTTTTCTTTTTATTTATTATTATTATTTTTTTACAACTTTATTGGAGTATAATTGCTTCACAATGGTGTGTTAGTTTCTGCTTTATAACAAAGTGAATCAGTTACACATATACATCTGTTCCCATATCCCTTCCCTCTTGCGTCTCCCTCCCTCCCACCCTCCCTATCCCACCCCTCCAGGTGGTCACAAAGCACCGAGCTGATCTCCCTGTGCTATGCGACTGCTTCCCACTAGCTATCTGTTTTACATTTGGTAGTGTATATATGTCCATGCCACTCTCTCGCTTTGTCACAGCTTACCCTTTCCCCTCCCCATATCCTCAAGTCCATTCTCTAGTAGGTCTGTGTCTTTATTCCTGTTTTACCCCTAGGTCCTTCATGACATTTTTTTTTTCTTAAATTCCATATATATGTGTTAGCATACGGTATTTGTCTTTCTCTTTCTGACTTACTTCACTCTGTATGACAGACTCTAGGTCTATCCACCTCATTACAAATAGCTCAATTTCATTTCTTTTTATGGCTGAGTAATATTCCATTGTATATATGTGCCACATCTTCTTTATCCATTCATCCGATGAGGAACACTTAGGTTGTTTCCATCTCTGGGCTATTGTAAATAGAGCTGCAATGAACATTTTCTATTTTTGTACTAAAGTAGAAAGATTTATGCTTATAGCCTTTAGACAAACAGCCAGTAGAGAATTTGGAAGTAGAATTTGGAAGAGTTTTAAGGATATCCCCAAGGGGACAGCTGGAGGGATTAATCTTGAATGGAAGGGTACCTCTTTCTCTGACATTAGGAGAAACAGAAAGGTAGGTGCAAGAGGTATGTTCTTAGAAGTGAGGATTTCGGGGGGTCCAGCACCAAATTTTCTCTCTGGAGTCAGGAAATACACTAAGAGAGAAAGGAGGTAAAGGTTTGCTACTGCAAGATGCATCGAGGTAAATTGGCTTTCCCTAAGGCATATTACTACTGGATAAGTGGTCTGAACCAGGACTAGATCTTAATTTTGAGCTTCTCACAGAGGAATATATCAGTAATCTTTGAACCACCAGTCCTTGGTATATGTATCAAGGGCTCAAAAAATCTTGATTAAATATTACAAAGTAAAACTTTGTTATGACTGATCCCAATTAGAATTCTAGTTTAGTTAATACAGCATTGGTGAGCTGATTTGGGGGAGATTTTCTAGCACGTTACCTCACTGTAAAAATTTCTCTTTAATTAACAGTGTTTCTTTCTAATCCCTCACTTCACTGTCCCAATTTGCAAGGAAAATATCTGGGGCCTAGAGATCATGTTGTATTTCTCTTTATGACACCATAGCCAACTCATTTCTTAGGTTTTACTAACGTAGATATCACAGAAATGTAAGCTGCTTTTAAAACTTATATTATGAGATATTAAGAGACCTACTTTAGATAACTTGAATCTCACTTTGGCTCAAGTTTTCTGTTTAACTTGTTTTGTAATATTGGGATTTTAATTTTTACAACACACATATAACTTGCAACAAAACATTTCCTACGTACTGCCTAGGTTTTTGAACTGTCTTCAAATTAAAGTATTATCTGCGTTGTTCAAATTTAATTCAAAAACTAGACAGTTGTCTGGAGGACGTGGGACAAATTTGTTAACATAAGCATATAGACAGTATTAATATCTTTTCTGTTATCATTTAAAACCATTTGGAGTGTCTTCACAAGTTGAAACGTTAAAAACAGTTCTTCAGGTGAATATAGCATATAAAGTCAGCTGAAATGATTAGACTTGTAAGTGTATACGGAAATCAGTGTTATATATCTCCCAGTGGTTTTACAATTTAGTCGCTAAAAGGTAAACTATTGCTGGCCTGTTTAGTTTTGTGCATTCAATTTTAGGTTAGAGCAATGACTTTTTTAACATGAAAATTAACCCCCTCCTAGAGAATTAGTATTTGCATATTTTACACAAAACTGTTTATACCCAGAAAGAGTAGGCAAAACAGTTTTGTGATTAACTTGGCAGTTCTAGGTGTTTTTTTTTTTTCTTTTTCTCTATTATGAATTTCATTAAATTTTTATGCTTTTCTTTTTACACAGTATGGAGGTATTAAACTGACTTTGGCCGACTGTGGTTTTTGCATGAAGCAAGCAGAAAAGTGTGTTGTAAAAAGGGGATAGATTGTTGTAGGGTAGACTATCTTAGCCAACCTTTCTGTTGTTGTAAAATTATTAAGCAATTCTTTTCCACAGCATACATTTCAAAAATAGATATTGCTTCACTGTATTTAATGGTTGTTATTATTTTTCTTCCTTTAAATGAAGTAGTGAATATGTGTAAGCTAGCTATGAAAATACTTGGAGTTCTAATTTCAAATCACTATAATAATTAACAATTACCCCAGCCTTAGAAACTGACTTATCTGCTCTGTTAGGTTGCCACTTATCCCTTCATGGACATTCGAAATAGTCTCTAAGAAATGTGTCCAGAAAGAGCAAATTATAAAAATGCTTAGGAAAAACATGTGATAGTAGATTATAGTTGGGTTTTTTTTAACAGCATTTTACTTAAAAAGAGTGACAAGTCTTTCTGTTTGAGTGGAGGCATTTAAGTATCCTCTTCTAGCTTTCTTGGTATCCATTTTTGTTTTAACACAAGTAAATTAAGGCAGATTGTGTGTGTATGTGTGGTGTGTGTGTGTGTGTGTGTGTGTGTGTGTGTGGTGTCCAGCATACACCTGTTCTTTTGCACCAGATTTCAAAATGCTTTGTTTGACACATAGGATAAAAAATTTTAAGAACACAGAAGTAAAACTGAAAAATGATTCTAAAAAGAGAAGTGGATTAAATAGTTAAGTGATAAATATGTCATTTTGTATAGAGTACTTCCATTTAAAAGCATAGCATTCTGAAAAATTTACTGCATCTTCTTACTGCATTACGTATTTTTAATTACCCTTACTTGTAGTGATTTTAATGATAACTAATATTTATATAGCACTTTATTTGTATAGCACTTTAGGTTCCCTTTACCAACGTACTTTGTTTAATCTATTTCATATTTAATATGTTATTTAGTGCCTTATGGTTAGCCTATGTGAATAGCACTTTATAATACCAGTTCATTGTTACTGCTCTTCAGGCACATTTCCTTTGAAGCATACGTACTATTTTTATTATCTCATTTAAAGATGGAAAATGAAGTTCGATGATGTTAGGTGATTGCATTGTTACTTTAGCTGTTGTATCAATATAGTCAACTTTAATTTTGGTCAGTGTTTAATAATGGCTCCTTACAGAATTTTTCTAGCTGGATAATTTTTCTTAGTATTGATGTAGTATTTGACCCCATCTAACTACTTTGAAAAATATTTTTATTTTTTTATAAGATGATACCACAACAGTTTAGGAACCTTAGAACTATATTATCATCTGGTCTTAATTGACTTTTTCACCAAATTATCTTTCCTTCAAGAGAAAAACTTAATCTAAGATATACCATTTACTATCACTGTTTGAAAGAAGGGAAGTATTTACAAACATTATGTAAATAATGAGTCAGATAAAGGGTATGTAACCACAACCCAGTACTATTGTATACAGAACACCAAAAGGGAATTTTTAAATACTAGTACAGTAGAAGTCCTCTGTGTAGTTTTGATTATTGCAAAAAAAGAGAAAGGAGCTATTTTCATCTACTAATATTTACATACCATAAACTATCATTTAACAGTTAATTCACAGATTACTTTTGAAACTGTTTCAAATTTTTTCAAAATTAGATCACATTTTATCGTGCTTTTTGAAAATGATAAAAAGAATAAGATAAATGAATGGTTTATTAATAATGAGTGACTAGATCACTGCTGAAATTGTTTGAGTTACAAAGTGAATTTATTAATTTACTAAACATTTAAAACTTTTTTGTGACATGTATTTTTCTACAGTAGCTGTAGTTATAATGTTGCACTTGTTATGCATTTCATTTCTGTGAAAGCATTGTACTCAGACAACTATAGTAGGATTTTTGTGTTGTAAAACATTGTGTTTACTTGCAGAAATTTTGCTTGTTCATTATTTTAGTTGTTCTTTGACATTGTCTTAAGAATGAGATTTTTTGATGCAGTGGAAACTATTTCACTTGGCAAGTTAGGTTGCAGCTGTGTTATCTATGTCACCATGATGTATATAAACATGAATATTACAGGTGTTTTCTGTGCAGTCTCTGAAAAGGAAGTACCTGCTATTTCAAAAATGCTAAAGAAATGTGGGTGTGAAACATTTTAACCTTTTCTTAATTGAAAGCAGTCAAGGAGTCAGTTTTATTTTTCACATTTTTTTTTTGCCATAACTTTTAAGACCACTCTGAGTTACTAATAAAGTCAATTCCATGATAAGCAAATGTGTTTTCAAAGTAAGGCAGATTGACTTTAATATAGTTACACTTTCACTACCACTGTATTCCTTCTTTGATAAAAGCTATTCTGTAAAAACTTTAAAGTTTTGTAAACTCTTAAAAACTAAGCGTATAAATCATTGCCACTCCTTTCAACACGTGTCCTGGTTTGCATTGTAAGGAACTATTTCTCATCCAGTTTTTGCATCAGTAACCCAGGAAATTACGCTTTCGTTTCTGATTTGCCTTTCCTATTACAGGTTAACAAAAATCTCTCATTTACTTCAGTATCAGCCTCCGCACAACAGTCGAAGTCAAAACAATCAAACATGCTGGACGCTCATCAGATTCTGCGTCAATTTGGTTTCACTCAAACTGGTGAGCCCCTTTCTTGCTTTAACTGTTCTTTCAATGTTCAGATTCTATTTTTTAATGGATATCATTTATTTCACTTCAGAAATCTATCTCGTAGCATTGTAATGGTCAGTTTTCACACATGATGAATTATATTCCAGCATTTTTTCTTTCTAAATTATTTCAAAAGCAAATTTGAATTTGGTAACTTTATTATTATTTTTTTACAACTTTATTGGAGTATAATTGCTTCACAATGGTGTGTTAGTTTCTGCTTTATAACAAAGTGAATCAGTTATACATATACATCTGTTCCCATATCCCTTCCCTCTTGCGTCTCCCTCCCTCCCACCCTCCCTATCCCACCCCTCCAGGCAGTCACAAAGCAGAATTTGGTAACTTTAATAGTAGACACTCCCAACCTCTATTCTATTGAGCAGATAATAACTTAAAGGTAGCAAAACGTGTGAGTTTTAAACATGTATAATATGAAATCTGATTCAATTTCCCTGGGGTAAAGGAACCATAGTTTATGGATAATCACATTTTGTAATTCATTTCAAGGAAAGCCCAGATAAAATGCATTTTGGCAGAAACAGAATACATCCTGCCAGTACTATCGTGTTTCTTCAAAATTAGAAAATTAAGAAAATATGCAAAGAAGCTAGTTATTAAAATGTATATCAATCACAGAGTTGAAATGAACTATACAATTGCAAATTTTTAGGCTAATGTTTTAAATTAATTTGTATAAGGTTTTCAGAGGATATCGAAGAAAAAGCATCTAGGTGAGAAATGTGTATTTTTGGTATTGAAAGATGACTATTTCTATTCATTAGCTTTAGGTTTTTTATGGTATTTTTTCTGCTATTGAAGTCTTTTAGAAAGATGAGACAGCTCAGAATAACAAAACAGTTGTCTTTGACAGAGAGTTATAAGAAGAGGAAGAAACTTGAGCTTGAAAAGATCAACATACTTTATTTAGAAATTTAGGAACAATATTACTTTTCTACTTTGAAGGTATTTGGAGTTTACATATGCAAGTTATTTTAATATTGCTACACTTTAATATCACTGAGTTACGTATTACAGTGGGAAAATACTTGGTTCAGGAACTCTTATGTTCAGTCTGGCTGTGCCTTTTATTATCCTTATTACCTGCAAATGTTAGAATCTTCATTTTAAAACTAGAAATGATGTTTGCATTATATATTGTTGAAGTTCAAATCACAAAGCATGTATGAAAGCACTCTATAAGCATAAGATACTATATGAGTGTAACATACTTATATTGTAAACAGGGTGAGTGTGTACATTAGCTTTGAAAATACTTTGAGTTCTAATTTTAAATCACTAAAATAATTAACAATTATCCCAAACCTTAGAAATTTTAGATTTCTAGTGTTGCAGATACCGCTAGAAGTTAGAGCAATAGCTTTGTTTGTTCTTGTGTACAGTGGGGGGCCCACCGTGGCTGCTCCTGTAGACACATTCTCTGCACCCTAACTCGATACTTGGTTTGCCTTCAGACCGATGACTAGGAGGGAGGGAACCTGTCTCCACCACTTGATCCCTATCTTTCTGCTGAGGTCTAAAATTCTTCCAGGAACAAATCTTTCCTTCCACATTTCAGGATTAAGGGGATAGAACATAAATGTCTGATTGATTTACCAGATTGATTAAAGTTCATTCAAGTAGTGTCTTAAGTTTATCAACCAACAAGGTGTAGATAATGGATATAAAATTGTTTTTCTGTAAATGGAAAGAGCAGAGAGGATAGATAGGAAGGCCTTTGAAATGGAAGCGAGATTACCACTGTGACAGATAAAGACTAAAGATAAAGAATAAAAGGAAAGCCCAATATGATAAAGGCAAGTCTTGCAAACTTCACAATTATACGTAGGATTGGCTCCATTTACCTTCAGCTTTCCATGGCCATATAGGCCTTGAGTGGGCCTTTTAAATCATGCATGTCCCTTGGTGTGTGCACTATCCCAGGAGCATTACCACTAAGCCATGTAATACATGGTAAGAATGCTTTGCTTGATTTTTAGTTATTAATATGCTTGACCTCATTTTAAGGCATATCCTTCCTATAAAATTTATTGAGATATTGCTGTATAGAAAAGTTATAAAAGCAGACTATGTAGTCCTTTGCAAAATGGCCAAATCCATCTTATTTATTAAGAAGCCAATCTTTGTGGAAAAAAATCCTGCAGTAGGAAACAGGTGAACTAGTTTCTACACCTGACTTCACTTCTGAATGACTATAGAATCTTTAGTAATTTCTTCAGGCCTCAGTTTTCTCATCCCTGCAGGTAAATGAGGGCTCTGGATTTGGTGAGTTTCTGTCTTAAAAATTCTGTGAGTCTATTCAATATTCAAACCAGTTTTAAAAAGGGAAAAATAGTTAAGTGTTCTTGACTGTACAACTAATCTATTAGAATCTGAAATGAAGGACTATGGAAACAATGTAGTAGGATGTTTAAAAGTAAAAATCTTACTGAAAAGCTATCAGCTTTTGGCTTTGTACAGTATAAAGAAAGACCATTTACACAGAACTAGTCAATATGGGCCCACTGGCCTTCATGCAAGAGGCTTAAGAGGAGGGGTTGATTTGATATATATTATATATAAGTGAGTTTATATGCTGGAAGACAAGACCCAGAAGTGCATTTACGGTCTGCTGTGACTTCTATTGACCTTATTCAAGGTGAGTTCTGGGTAATGGAGACTGCTAGAAAAGTAAGACTTTCTTTCTTCCTTGGTTTGTATTCTTCAGAGTTTCTAGAATACTATCTTTATTCATTCTTAAATCATTTTAAGTGGCTACTTTGTTTAAGTCCCTTTCTTAAGGATATGGACTAAATATGGCAGTCTCTGCCCTCAAGGAACTTACTGTCTGGTTGGGAAGACAAATGAGTATGCAACAAATTATGTCAGAGTGTGATAAATTCTAAAATCACAGTATAAACCAAGTGTCACTGAAATATAGAAGGATAAAGCAGCTGAGCGATTTCTCACACTTTACACGTCCACGCAGAACTCTTGCCCCCAAACAGTTCCTCCACTTCCACTCCCCCTGCCCCACACCAGGTCTTCCCACTCAGCACTCCGGCACATGTACCCAGTCATTTAGGTTGAACCAGAAGCCATTCGGGATCCCTCTTCTCCCTCCACTTCCCTGCTTTTACTCCTGTCCCTTAGCTTATTCTCCCCACAGCAGACAATGGGATTCTCTGAAAAATAAATTAGGTCCTGTTACTTCCCTGCTTAAAACTCTTAAATGGGTTTCTGTGGCGGTCAGAATGAGTTCCAGAGTCCTTATAATACCTTCCGAGGTCTCGCCTCTGTCTTTGTCATCGGCCTCATCAGCAGATGGGGCTGCAGGAGGGCACGCTGAGCCGAGAGACAGGCAATTAAACAAACAATTGGAAGCGAGCTTGACTTGGCTAGGCAGTGGTTTGAATCTTAGGTTAGCTGGAGGAAATGGTGAGATGGATGTGTTTAGGAAGAACTGAGTTGCAAAGTAGATTGGGGTCAAACTGTGCCCTACTGAGGAATGCACATTTTATTCTCTAGATAAAATAGAGCTATCCAAAGGTATGAGGATGAAAGAGAAATGATAAAGTATGTTTCTAAAAAATACAGCTCGTGTCTTAGTGAGAGATGGGTTAGAGAGGAAAAGAGCTGGGTACAACTTTTATTAGATACTTATTTTAGGAACTGTTCATTAGGCTTTTGCTCTAGGTTCTTAATGAACAAAATAATAAATCAGCTAAATTTATTAAAATTAAAACCATAAATCTTTTCTGAGTAATTTGTATAAGAAAGAAAGTTATAAAATTATATTTGTCAATTATACCTTTATAAAGCTGGGGAAAAAGGACATTTTAATTTTAACATTTTAGGTTAAATTGTAGGTTATAGTTCATAAATGTCTCACCATATGGTGAACATGTTGTACTGCATCTCAAAACTGTTTCCACACTTCCTTAGTATAATGAAGAAAATCTATAAAACAACAACAGTAACTCCTATTTGTATCAAAATTTATTTATATACATCTTCATTTGATCCTCAACAAAACCCTCTGAGAAGTAGGGTAAACATTAAAATCATAGAGTGTAAACTCTTTTGAGAGCTGCTAGGACCTTAAATCTTTGACTGTCAATCCCTTTACCGTGAAACTGAGAAGCAGAAGGGCTGACGTGTCAGAGTTCACATAGCTAGTGGCATTTTTATCTAGAGCAAGATCTCATCGCTCCTAGCTCAGTACTTCTCACCCTCACCATCCCACGCTGCCTCTGCCTTTGGCTGGAGGGGGGCACTAGTTCAGAAGTGAAGTGGACCCTCAGTGAGGCTATGCCTAGAGCCACTCCTTCATTCCTGGCCCGTTGTCCTCCCACTCTGCCCAGAGGTCCCTCTGGCCACAGGCGTGTACTTTTCTTACTAGCATTGGAGGTGTGTGATATATTGCAAAGTAATAACCTGGACAGTACTATTTGGAATAGGTGTAGTTGTTAAAACTGAGGTGTCACGAAGGTATTTTCTAAGAATTAATGAAGTTATCTTTTTATCTGACCTTTAAATATAATTCTGTGTTCACCAGTTATTAGATTTCTTAAAGCCTAGTTCCAGTGAAATTGTGGTATTTAGTCACCAGTCAAATCAAGAGATTCTCTGCAGAGAAATTTTGTTCTGAGATAGTTGGTCTGAATCCCAGATCCCATTCAACTATCTTGAGAGTCCTTATTATATCAATAGTAGTAAATTTTAACATGTGGATTATTCAGTAATAAAATCAATCACAGTTATGAGGGTGGAAGTTAGAGGAAGTGCTTATCATCTTTGCATGACTATATTTGAAGGACAGCATCGTTCATTTTTATGTACTTAGTATATCTTTTCACAGCATTGCACTGAATTTAATTCATATTAATAGGTAAGTAGAGGCGTGAAAAATAAAATGATTCATTTTTATTAATATGACTATTAATGTAATCTTTATATCCTCTTTTTAAATTTATTTATTTATTTATTTTTGTCTGCGTTGGGTCTTCATTGCTGTGCATGGGCTTTCTCTAGTTATGGCGAGCAAGGGCTACTCTTCGTTGCAATGCGCGGGCTTCTCATTGAGGTGGCTTCTGTTGTGGTGGAGCTCGGGCTTTAGGCACGTGGGCTCAGTACTTGTGGCACGTGGGCTCAGTAGTTGTGGCGTGCAGGGTCTAGAGTGCAGGCTCAGTAGTTGTGGCGGACAGACTTAGTTGCTCCGCGGCATGTGGGATCTTCCTGGACAAAACCGTGTCCCCTGCACTGGCAGGTGGATTCTTAACCACTGCGCCACCAGGGAAGTCCTATATCCTCTTTTTTAAATTGTAGACTTGGAGTTTGACGGGGTGGCAGAGTGTGACTTGGTTTTTAAAAATGATCAATAGCTTCCGTCTTCTCCATATTTTGTTTGCACTCTCCATTAGATCATGTAAACATATACTAATGTTTTTTCCATATCCTAAACAGTCAAGATATTTGACTTAAACAAAATCATAAAATAATTCAGATGACTTCAGTATTGGTTGAGAGGTCTGTCAAGTTAATTTTTGTGCTTCTACATGTTGGATAATATTTGAAAAACTGTATCTTTCCGTTTCTTTTGCATATCTTTGCCAAGTATACACTTATCCCTTGACCAGTTCTTAAAATTAGGAGCTATTTTTCCAGTCAAATTTTAGTTTTATTGTTTTTACAATGTCAGTATTTCTTAAGGTTTCAACCTTTTATGGAGAAGTGCAAAACTTTTTAAATAATGTAACTGAAATCTATTATTTATGTGTCATAATTTCACCAGAGATTCTGTGATATCCTTATATAAACCCATTGTAGAAGGTAGATTACATGTAAGCTGGAAATATGATGGTTCTTATATTTCAAAGGGAGAAAAAGAAAACATTTAGGCAAAAATTAGGTTAGAATAACTCAAACACAGGTGATGGTAAAAGGGGGTTTCCGTTTTAAGGAAGGCAAAATGAGTTCAAAGACTTTCTCATACTATCAGAATTGGCAGAGTTTTCTGTTAGTATTACTTAATGAACTTTAAACTATTAATTGAAAAAGAATGTTTCATTGAATTCTGATTTCAAACCTCCAGAATTACAAGACTTCAGTTCAGGTGTGGGATGAAAGGAATTAATTCACTACCAAAGATAATCTACAGAATTAACTGATTATCTGTAGACACATGTCCTTAAATGAGCTTAATGATGCTAACCAACCACTCTTCTGAATTCAGCACTTGTGTGTTTTGGTGAAAAAAGTCCTAAACCTGGGGTCAGAAGGCCAGAAGTGTTGGGGCTGAGCTCTAATTCTGCCACTTCCCAGCTGTTATCTTGGGTAGTTTCTCTCTGCCAGTACAGTGTCTCTACTTTCTACTTAAGATGAATTTTCTACTTCATAGAATTGTGAGGGTGAGATACTTTGAAATCCATAAATACTGTGAGAATAAACAACATGAAAATTTTTGGAGATTCTTTTTATATTATTTTTTTTTCAAGTTTGAAATCATGCAGTTTGCACTGTGGCCAAAGGAATGGAGGAAATCTTATTTTAAGACATGATTTAATAAATGTGTGAAGTGATGATGACAGAAAAAAGAACATGTCAGAGAGGCAAACATGGATTCTCAAAAGAGAATTTTGAGAAGCATGCCAAAAAAGACATTAAGATGAAGTAGTTAGAAGACAGGTTTTCAAACAAATATCTCAAATATAAATAATCCACCAGAACCCACTTAACGTTTGAAACTTTGGCTTTCCACATAAGTACTAGCCAACACAAAACCCCTGGAGGTGGGAATGTTTTAATATTTGGATTTTTCTGGACACTGAGAAAAAGACCTTAATCACATGGATTTTTTTCTTTAACACATCACTATTTTATATTCCCTTCCACAAAGAAGAGAGTTTATTTGTTAGATATTTTTTGTTATCAATCTCTAAAATTGTTGTTTGATTAGTACATTAAAGATATAAGGAGCTATTTTAGTAACCAATATCAGGATTTTACTAAGTAATTCTCCAGTGATCTGAGTTAATCTACTTGTTGACGGTTGAAATTTATCCTTAATTGTAATAAAAGTGCCTATATTTCCTGAATAATAAATGTCACTTGAATGAGTAAAGTGTTTCTAACCATGTCGATAACTTAAAGTATATTCTACATATTTATCATTTCCTAATTTAAACATCATTTTTATTAACTCTAGTAAATGTTAATATACTTAATGAATGGTCTTCATGCACAAGGGTATGCACTCGGTCCCCATTGAGATAAGAAATTTCTTATCATGGTCCCCATTGAGATAGGAAATTTCTCCTAACACCCTCTGAGGGGAGAATATAAATGCAAGCATTTCTCCTCATATGAATCTGATGATTTGAATAAACTTAAATTTGTGCACTATTTCCTAGCCATTTTTTTTGTAAGAAGCTATTTTATAGAATATTTATATGGTATATATGGTTCTAACCTTACAATTT
Source organism: Hyperoodon ampullatus (assembly GCF_949752795.1). Taxonomy (NCBI): domain Eukaryota; kingdom Metazoa; phylum Chordata; class Mammalia; order Artiodactyla; family Ziphiidae; genus Hyperoodon; species Hyperoodon ampullatus. The sequence continues at coordinate 61,709,091 of NC_136925.1, read as the reverse complement.
TAAACCTTTTCCCTCTATCTGTTAACAGTAAAAAACTTACTTTAAGTTTTTCTTTTTCAGTCACATTTCTGTGTGTGTTTTGTTTAAGAACCTACTAAATTTAGTTGTCAAATTATACTGTGACATTTGCCCAGTGTATTAATTTTTAAAGTAAAATAATTAACAGTGAAAAATAACAAGAAAGCAACTGAAAACCATAAACTATGAGAAATTAAAATGAGTCTTACTGATTTAATGAATATGAAAAATACATAATTTCATTCTAACATAGCCAGAATACATGCCAGATCACTGAATTTATATTTTACAGGTATTCTGATGTTTACCTTTTCCAAAGCTTTCCAACTGATGTAATAATAACTTCTTAATTTGTCTTTTTATATTTTAAAGATTTATAGAAGTTATTTGCATATGGCATCTTTTTTTAAAAGATCAAGTATGAAATTTCTGAGAGTTTAGGCAAAGTTAACCAGAGCTGTTGTAGTATATGTGGCTCTGAAATATGAAATCTAATCTCAGAAAAGATTTTCAGCCTCAAACTTGTGTAGCAAGGTATATAAGCTAACCACTTTTTGTCATGTATGTGACAGAAATGTAATCATTGCCATGCCATGAGTGAGGTTGAGTTTCCTGAAAGGAGTTTCTGAATTTTACTCTTGATGTTAGCATTACTGTTTTTCAGGTGGAAACTATGGACTCCTTCTCCTTTCCTTTTTCTAACTAGTCAGTTGCAGAGCCCTCTCATTCCTTTATTCTAAGTCTTTCTTAGTTCACCAATCATCCATTTGATCTTTATGGTTTCTTTCTTGTCCTCTTTGTTCCTTTTTCCTAGTATCAAAGTTCTGTGGATGCCATTATATCTTCCTAGATCTCTAAGTTCTCTTCTCTGAATTGATATTTCCTCTATGTTCAGTTTTTTCATCTGTTAATGTATCCTGTGTTTTTCTTTTATGCCAATGATTTTTCCTTTATATCTGATGAACATTGGTATCTGTTTTTTTTTTTTAAATGAATGACTGGATACAAATATGGTGTCCCTCCCTCTTCTGTTGTGTAAATAACTCTATAATCTAACTATTTTGTCACCTGAGCAGAAAGTCTATTGAGAACTTTGTATATATGGCTAAAACATATTAACTGGCAGGCTTATATTTAGGGTAGTAAACAGGTAAGATAAATGAGTCCACCTGTCAGGCTGTCGGTCTAATTTCCAGAAAGAGAATAAGCAGGACAGCAGTATCCACTCTAGAAGTCTTCACTCTGTCCAGATGGTTTGTTCAATATTATTTTTAGAGACAGTGCCACTGACTTTTTTTTTTTTTTTGCTTGTGGTTAATGCTCAGCAGCATCCATTTTATGTGGGATCTGCAGCCTATCTGGCCCAAGTGTTTTACATATGAACCTTCCATTATTTCTCCTGGATTATGTTTTGTTTTGCCCCCCACCAAATATGTTGATTCTGTGTTCACAGCTCCTCTGAGTTTCATTGTCAGATTTTGTATCTACAGCAGCCCACCATAATGTTTTCAGACAGATGTTTCTAATCACTTTTCATCTTCTGTAAATTTGTTGAAATTTCTAATCTGTTCTTTCAGGCTCACCAGTGACCTATACACATTGCTAATTCCAGTGGTCAATTCTTTGTCCTTATCTCGCTTGACCTATCAGCAGCATTTGACACATTCGATGGCTTCTTAATACATTGGTGTCTGGGGGGCCACCACATTCTTGGTTTTTTCTCTTATCTCATTAGCTACTGCTCTTCATTCTCCTTTGCTGATTCTTCCTCTTTTCTTCCATTTCTTTTTAGACTGTTCCACTGCAATCTGATCCTCTTTTATTCCCTATACTTCACTTCCTTGATGAACTCATGACTTTAAGTAAAGCCCACACACCAGTGATTCTCAAATGTCTATCTTCAGCCCAGACCTCTTTGCTGAATTCTAGACCAGCACAGTCCAATATGGGAACCTTCAGCCTCATGTGGCAGTTGAATACTTGAAATGTGTCTTGTGTGACTGAGGAACTAAATTTTTAATTTTACTTCATTTTAATTTAAATTTAAATAGCCACATGTGGCCAGTAGCTATCATATTGGACAGTACAGATCTACAAAATCTACTTCAATGTAAATCTTCATTATCTGACACCAGACAAATCGGGTGTTAGAATATAAAGAATGGATTACCCATTTTTTAAATTAAATACAAATAATGCCTTTAGTATTAAAACTTTCCTGAAAGTATTATCCTGAAGATTTCATGATATTTCATCATCACGATTGTGCATTGATTAACTTTAATAGAGACTCCAGAAGTTTCTTATTTTTCATATTTAAATTAGTACCACATATTCTGGTAGCACGTAGCCAAGAGGTCAGAGACACCTGAATTTAGATTCAGATTCTGTTTCTTATGCTGTGACCTGGAGCAAGTAATTTCATCTTAGTGACTTGTCATTTGAAAATAGAGGATAGGAAAGTGTTTACTGCAAGTGAAAGTTTTTAAATACCAACCTGTGTTTGACTTATAATGCAGTAAGAGTTATAGATAGTATCTTTATGACTATATCCAGAACTATTTTAATCATTGAACCTTTTGATTTTAAATTTACTTAACTTCCCACTAAATTTTAGAAAGAGAAATCACTATGCTCTTAGAAATAAATTTAGTGTATGTCTTACGTTAAAATCCATATTCTTTCAGTACATATTTTTTCAAAATACAACTTCTAGGCATACTGATTAAAACACTTCCAAGACAAAAGTAGTTTTCATTATATAATCCTGAAGTAGGAGACTTTGAAGGTTTCAGCTTCTTTATCCAGAACATAATTTATATCATGGTGAAAATAGTGAATGTTTTATAATTTACTGCTGTGCCTCCAGGGAAAATTGATAGTATAAAGTAACCAATCCACTCAAAGTGAGGATTAGAGGAAGAATTACAACAACTTTATATTGACTGCAACAGGCAAGGTGAGAGGACAGGTTATAAAATGGCAAAATTATTTCTTACCAGGCATAACTTTATTGTTTGTTTTTTATAGTTTGAGAAAGACTATGTTTAACATTGTTTAATATCAACCAGAAGACACATTTTACTATTTTATAACTTCAAACTGAAATGACAGTTTTTCCATTTTTAAGGCAGTTAGGCATACAAAAAGATGTTGTGGAATGTATTCCCAAATATGTACTTCTATGGTTTTCTGTAACTTTTTCTGATAATAAACTTAATGCCTGGTCTTAAAGAAAAGTATTCCATAATTTTGAAGCCTTTCTTCAATTGCTAGAGCTTACGAATATTTTTAGTTTTCCAGTATTATAGTGAACACATTGTATACCAAAATGTTGACCACATCTATGATAATGAAAAATAGTTTAATTCATGTTTAAAGTAGAATAAACTTTATTCCATATTATTAATCACATATACCCATTCCTTCCCTTTATATACCTACACATTAGCATTTTCACAGCTTTCACATCACAATCCATTTCAGTCTTTTTTTTTTTTTTTTACCATTTTTTTTTTTATTTTTTTTTATTTTACTAGTTTCTGCTTTATAACAAAGTGAATCAGTCATACATATACATCTGTTCCCACATCCCTTCCCTCATGCATCTCCCTCCCTCCCACCCTCCCCGTCCCACCCCTCCAGGCGGTCACAAAGCACCGAGCTGATCTCCCTGTGCTCTGCGGCTGCTTCCCACTATCTATCTACCTTACGTTTGGTAGTGTATATATGTCCATGCCTCTCTTTCGCTTTGTCACAGCTTACCCTTCCCCCTCCCCATGTCCTCAAGTCCATTCTCAAGTAGGTCTGTGTCTTTATTCCCGTTTTACCCCTAGGTTCTTCATGACATTTTTTTTTTTAATTCCATATATATATGTTAGCATACGGTATTTGTCTTTCTCTTTCTGACTTACTTCACTCTGTATGACAGACTCTGGGTCTATCCACCTCATTACCAATAGCTCAGTTTCGTTTCTTTTTATGGCTGAGTAATATTCCATTGTATATATGTGCCACATCTTCTTTATCCATTCATCCGATGATGGACACTTAGGTTGTTTCCAGCTCCGGGCTATTGTGAATAGAGCTGCAATGAACATTTTGGTACATGTCTCTTTTTGAATTATGGTTTTCTCAGGGTATATGCCCAGTAGTGGGATTGCTGGGTCATATGGTAGTTCTATTTGTAGTTTTTTAAGGAACCTCCATACTGTTCTCCATAGTGGCTGTACCAATTCACATTCCCACCAGCAGTGCAAGAGTGTTCCCTTTTCTCCACACCCTCTCCAGCATTTATTGTTTCTAGATTTCTTGATGATGGCCATTCTGACTTGTGTGAGATGATATCTCATTGTAGTTTTGATTTGCATTTCTCTAATGATTAATGATGTTGAGCATTCTTTCATGTGTTTGTTGGCAGTCTGTATATCTTCTGTGGAGAAATGCCTATTTAAGTCTTCTGCCCATTTTTGGATTGGGTTGTTTGTTTTTTTGCTATTGAGCTGCATGAGCTGTTTATAAATTTTGGAGATTAATCCTTTGTCAGTTGCTTCATTTGCAAATATTTTCTCCCATTCTGAGGGTTGTCTTTTGGTCTTGTTTATGGTTTCCTTTGCTGTGCAAAAGCTTTGAAGTTTCATTAGGTCCCATTTGTTTATCTTTGTCTTTATTTCCATTTCTCTAGGAGGTGGGTCCAAAAGGATCTTGCTGTGATTTATGTCATAGAGTGTTCTGCCTATGTTTTCCTCTAAGAGTTTGATAGTTTCTGGCCTTACATTTAGTTCTTTAATCCATTTTGAGCTTATTTTTGTGTATGGTGTTAGGGAATGATCTAATCTCAAACTTTTACATGTCCCTGTCCAGTTTTCCAGGCACCACTTATTGAAGAGGCTGTCCTTTCTCCACTGTACATTCCTGCCTCCTTTATCAAAGATAAGTTGGCCATATGTGCGTGGGTTTATCTCTGGGCTTTCTATCCTGATCCACTGATCTATCTTTCTGTTTTTATGCCAGTACCACACTGTCTTAATTACTGTAGCTTTGTAGTATAGTCTGAAGTCAGGGAGCCTGATTCCTCCAGCTCCGTTTTTCGTTCTCAAGATTGCTTTGGCTATTCGGGGTCTTTTGTTTTTCCAAACAAATTTTGAAATTTTTTGTTCTAGTTCTGTGAAAAATGCCAGTGGTAGTTTGATAGGGATTGCATTGAATCTGTAGATTGCTTTGGGTAGTAGAGTCATTTTCACAATATTGATTCTTCCAATCCAGGAGCATGGTATATCTCTCCATCTATTTGTATCATCTTTAATTTCTTTCATCAGTGTCTTATAATTTTCTGCAGGTCTCTTGTCTCCTTAGGTAGGTTTATTCCTAGATATTTTATTCTTTTTGTTGCAATGGTAAATGGGAGTGTTTTCTTGATTTCATTTTCAGATTTTTCATCATTAGTGTACAGGAATGCCAGAGATTTCTGTGCATTAATTTTGTATCCTGCTACTTTACCAAATTCATGGATTAGCTCTAGTAGTTTTTCGGTAGCATCTTTAGGATTCTCTGTGTATAGTATCATGTCATCTGCAAACAGTGACAGCTTTACTTCTTCTTTTCCAATTTGGATTCCTTTTATTTCCTTTTCTTCTCTGATTGCTGTGGCTAAAACTTCCAAAACTATGTTGAATAAGAGTGGTGAGAGTGGGCAGCCTTCTCTTGTTCCTGATCTTAGTGGAAATGGTTTCAGTTTTTCACCATTGAGGACGATGTTGGCTGTGGGTTTGTCATATATGGCCTTTATTATGTTGAGGAAAGTTCCCTCTATGCCTACTTTCTGCAGGGTTTTTATCATAAATGCGTGTTGAATTTTGTCGAAAGCTTTCTCTGCATCTATTGAGATGATCATATGGTTTTTCTCCTTCAACTTGTTAATATGGTGTATCACATTGATTGATTTGCGTATATTGAAGAATCCTTGCATTCCTGGAATAAACCCCACTTGATCATGGTGTATGATCCTTTTAATGTGCTGTTGGATTCTGTTTGCTAGTATTTTGTTGAGGATTTTTGCATCTATGTTCATCAGTGATATTGGCCTGTAGTTTTCTTTCTTTGTGACATCCTTGCCTGGTTTTGGTATCAAGGTGATGGTGGCCTCGTAGAATGAGTTTGGGAGTGTTCCTTCCTCTGATATTGTTTGGAAGAGTTTGAGAAGGATGGGTGTTAGCTTTTCTCTAAATGTTTGATTGAATTCGCCTGTGAAGCCATCTGGTCCTGGGCTTTTGTTTGATGGAAGATTTTTAATCACAGTTTCAATTTCAGTGCTTGTGATTGGTCTATTCATATTTTCTATTTCTTCCTGAGTCAGTCTTGGTAGGTTGTGCATTTCTAAGAATTTGTCCATTTCTTCCAGGTTGTCCATTTTATTGGCATAGAGTTGCTTATAGTAATCTCTCATGATCTTTTGTATTTCTGCAGTGTCAGTTGTTACTTCTCCTTTTTCATTTCTAATTCTATTGATTTGAGTCTTCTCCCTTCTTTTCTTGATGAGTCTGCCTAATGGTTTGTCAATTTTGTTTATCTTCTCAAAGAACCAGCTTTTAGTTTGGTTGATCTTTGCTATCGTTTCCTTCATTTCTTTTTCATTTATTTCTGATCTGATCTTTATGATTTCTTTCCTTCTGCTAACTTTGGTGGTTTTTTGTTCTTCTTTCTCTAATTGCTTTAGGTGCAGGGTCAGGTTGTTTACTCGAAATGTTTCCTGTTTCTTAAGGTGGGATTGTATTGCTATAAACTTCCCCCTTAGAACTGCTTTTGCTGCGTCCCATAGGTTTTGGGTCGTCGTGTCTCCATTGTCACTTGTTTCTAGGTATTTTTTAATTTCCTCTTTGATTTCTTCAGTGATCACTTCGTTATTGAGTAGTGTATTGTTTAGCCTCCATGTGTTTGTATTTTTTACAGCTCTTTTCCTGTAATTGATGTCTAGTCTCATAGCATTGTGGTCGGAAAAGATACTTGATACAATTTCAATTTTCTTAAATTTACCAAGGCTTGATTTGTGACCCAAGATATGATCTATCCTGGAGAATGTTCCATGAGCACTTGAGAAAAATGTGTATTCTGTTGTTTTTGGATGGAATGTCCTATAAATATCAACTAAGTCCATCTTGTTTAATGTATCATTTAAAGCTTGTGTTTCCTTATTTATTTTCATTTTGGATGATCTGTCCATTGGTGAAAGTGGGGTGTTAAAGTCCCCTACTATGATTGTGTTACTGTCGATTTCCCCTTTTATGGCTGTTAGTATTTGCCTTATGTATTGAGGTGCTCCTATGTTGGGTGCATAAATATTTACAATTGTTATATCTTCTTCTTGGATCGATCCCTTTATTGTTATGTAGTGTCCTTCTTTGTCTCTTCTAATAGTCTTTATTTTAAAGTCTATTTTGTCTGATATAAGAATTGCTACTCCAGCTTTCTTTTGATTTCCATTTGCATGGAATATCTTTTTCCATCCCCTTACTTTCAATCTGTATGTGTCTCTAGGTCTGAAGTGGGTCTCTTGTAGACAGCATATATATGGGTCTTGTTTTTGTATCCATTCAGCCACTCTGTGTCTTTTGGTGGGAGCAGTTAGTCCATTTACATTTAAGGTAATTATTGATATGTATGTTCCTATTCCCATTTCCTTAATTGCTTTGGGTTCGTTATTGTAGGTATATTCGTTCTGTTGTGTTTCTTGCCTAGAGAAGTTCCTTTAGCATTTGTTGTAAAGCTGGTTTGGTGGTGCTGAACTCTCTCAGCTTTTGCTTGTCTGTAAACGTTTTAATTTCTCCATCAAATCTGAATGAGATCCTTGCTGGGTAGAGTAATCTTGGTTGCAGGTTTCTCTCCTTCATCACTTTAATTATGTCCTGCCACTCCCTTCTGGCTTGTAGAGTTTCTGCTGAGAGATCAGCTGTTAACCTGATGGGGATTCCCTTGTGTGTTATTTGTTGTTTTTCCCTTGCTGCTTTTAATATGATTTCTTTGTGTTTAATTTTTGACAGTTTGATTAATATGTGTCTTGGCGTATTTCTCCTTGGATTTATTCTGTATGGGACTCTCTGTGCCTCCTGGACTTGATTAACTATTTCCTTTCCCATATTACGGAAGTTTTCAACTATAATCTCTTCAAATATTTTCTCAGTCCCTTTCTTTTTCTCTTCTTCTTCTGGAACCCCTATAATTCGAATGTTGGTGCGTTTAATGTTGTCCCAGAGGTCTGTGAGACTGTCCTCTGTTCTTTTCATTCTTTTTTCTTTATTTTGCTCTGCATCAGTTATTTCCACTATTTTATCTTCCACCTCACTTATCCGTTCTTCTGCCTCAGTTATTCTGCTATTGATCCCATCTAGAGTATTTTTCATTTCATTTATTGTGTTTTTAATCGATGCTTGATTCATCTTTAGTTCTTCTAGGTCCTTGTTAACTGTTTCTTGCATATTGTCTATTCTACTTCCAAGATTTTGGATCTTGGAAATAGAATCTTGGATCAGCTTTACTATCATTATTCTGAATTCTTTTTCAGGTAGACTGCCTATTACCTCTTCATTTGTTAGGTCTGGTAGGTTTTTATCTTGCTCCTTCACCTGCTGTGTGTTTCTCTGCTTTCTCATTTTGCTTATGTTACTGTGTTTGGGGTTTCCTTTTTGCAGGCTGCAGACTCGTAGTTCCCGTTGTTTTTGGTGTCTGTCCCCCGTGGCTAAGGTTGTTTCAGTAGGTTGTGTAGGCTTCCTGGTGGGGGGGACTAATGCCTGTGTTCTGGTGGTTGAGGCTCGATCTTGTCTTTCTGGTGGACAGGTCCACGTCTGGTGGTGTGTTTTGGGGTGCCTGTGGCCTTATTATGTTTTTAGGTAGCCTCTCTGCTAATGGGTGGGGTTGTGTTCCTGCCTTGCTAGTTGCTTGGCATAGGGTGACCAGCACTGTAGCTTGCTGGTCGTTGACTGAACCTGGGTGCTGGTGTTGAGATGGAGATCCCTGGGAGATTTTCGCTCCTTGATATTATGTGGAGCTGGGAGGTCTCTTGTGGACCCGTGTCCTGAAGTTGGCTCTCCCACTTCAGAGGCACAGCACTGACTCCTGGCTGCAGCACCAAGAGCCTTTCATCCCCCCGGCTCAGAATAACAGTGAGAAAAAGTAGAAAGAAAGAATTAGTAGAAGAAAGAAAGAGAGAGGGAAAGAAAGGAAGAAGGGAAGAAAGGAAGGAAGGAATGAAGAAAGAAAGGAGGGAGGGAGGGAGGAAGGATGGAAAGAAAGAAGGAAAGAAAGGAGGGAGGGAGGGAGGAATGAAAGCAAAAGGAAGAGTGAATGGAAGAAGGGACGGAGGGAGGAAGGAAAGAAAGAAAGAAAGACAGGAGGGAGGGAGGGAGGAAGGAAAGAAAAAGAAAGTGGAAAGAAGAAGGGTGGGAGGGAGGGAGGGAGGAAAGAAAAAGAAAGAAGGAAAGGAGGAGCGGAGGGAGGGAGGGAGGAAGGGAAGGGAGGAAAAAAAGAAAGAGCAGGTAAAGTAAAATAGAATAAAGTATGAAATATAGTAGCATTATTAAAATTAAATAGTAATTATTGAAAAAAAACACGGACCGATAGAACCCTGGGACATATGGTGGAAGCAAAGCTATACAGAGAGAATCTTACACAGAAGATTACACATACACATTCACAAAAAGAGAGCAGGGGGAAAAATCAAAAATCTTGCTCTCCAAGTCCACCTCCTCAATTTGGGATAATTCATTGTAAAAAGAGGAAAAGGGCGAGAAGTCTGAAATCTTGCTAAGTCCACCTTCTTAATTTGGGATAATTCGTTGTAAAAAGAGGAAAAAGGGGGGAAAGTATTAAATCTTGTCCTCAAAGTCCACCTCCTCAATTTGGGATGATTCGCTGTCCATTCATACACTCCACAGACGCAGGGCACATCAAATGGACCGTGGAGCTTTAATCCGCTGCCTCCGAGGCTGCACAGAGAGATTTCCCTGTCTCTGCTCTCACAACTCCCGGGTCTCAGCCTTGGACCTGGCCCCGCCTCTGCGCGTAGGTCGCCGGAGGGCGTCCGTTCTTCACTCAGACAGGACGGGTTTAAAGGAGCCGCTGATTCGGGGGCTCTGGCTCACTCAGGCAGAGGGGAGGGAGGGGCGCGCAGTGTGGGGCGGGCCTGCGGCGGCAGAGGCCGGCGTGACGTTGCAGCAGCCCGTGGCGCTCCGTGCGCCCTCCCGGGAAAGCCGTCCCCGGGTCCCGGGACCCCGGCAGTGGCGGGGTGCACAGGCCCCCCGGAAGGCGGGGCGGACAGTGACCCGCGCTCGCACACAGGCCCCGCGGCGGCGGCCGGCGGCGGCGGCGGCGGCGGCGGCAGCCCCAGCGTCCCACGCCCGTCTCCGAGGTCCGCGCCTTACCCGCGGCTCGCGCCTCTCTCCGGCGCCTCCCCAAGCAGCCCTCTTAATGCCCTCTCCTCGCGCACCAGGCAACAAAAGGGAAAAAAGTCTCTTGCCTCTCCGGTAGCTCCAGACCCTTTCCCCGGACTCCCTCCGGGCTAGCCGTGGTGCACTAACCCCTTCAGGCTCTCTTCCTGCCGCCAGCCCCAGTCCTCTCCCTGCGCTCCGACTGAAAGCCGATACCCGAGCCTCAGCTCCCAGCCCCGCCCGCCCCGGCGGCCGAGCAGACAAGCCTCTCGGGCTGGTGTGTGCCTGAGGGCACCGATCCTCTGTGCCAGAATCTCTCCGCTTTGCCCTCCGCACCCCTGTTGCTGTGCTCTCCTCTGCTACTCCGAAGCTTTCCCCCTCCGCCACCTGCAGTCTCCGCCCGCGAAGGGGCTTGTAGTGTGTAGAAACCTTCCCTCCTTCACGGCTCCCTCCCACTGGTGCAGGTCCCGTCCATATCCTATTGTCTCTGTTTATTCTTTTTTTTCTTTTGACCTACCCAGGTATGTGGGGAGTTTCTTGCCTTTTGGGGGGTCTGAGGTCTTCTGTCAGCGTTCAGTAGGTGTTCTGTTGGAGTTGTTCCACGTGTAGATGAATTTCTGATGTATCTGTGGGGAGGAAGGTGATCTCCGCGTCTTACTCTTCCGCCATCTTCCTCCGGCTCTCATTTCAGTCTTTATGTTCTATTATTCTTTGAAAAGTTATGAGTTTAAAAAATCAGTAATTATTTTTTATTTACTAATCTTGCTTAGGGTAGGCACTGCTTAGAACCAAGGAAGCAGCTCCTTATGTTTCCCCTCCCCTGGTCATGGGGAAAAAAATGAAATCCTATTTATATCCTAAAAATAATTTTTATTTCCTTTGTAAATTTCTGTGTCCCAAATTAACTTTTTTGTGAATTAAGTCTATGATAAGAAATACTTTAGTTTTTAAACATTTTGGTTTGTGTCTACTGAAGGCCCTGGAAATTCAGAGTAGGAGGGCTATCTAAATTAAGTTTTCATTTACTCTTACTCAGTTAGATTATACTTTTCTAATACTGTACTCAGAATAGCCCTAAGGTTTCGTGTAGAGTAGCTAACTGCATACTTTTTGCATTTTGTGGTTTAGTCAGTTTGGTCTAGATAGTGAAGAGACTATGATATCATAGAATTTACTGGTAATGTTTTCTGGAAATGAATATCCATCACTTATTGAAATGCCAACTAACAGTGGAAATTAGGTTGAGGAACCAGACCTTCTGGTAATGATAGAGATGTCTAGATAATGCTGATTTGTATTTTCCAGAATTTTAAACATGTATTTTCAGGAAAATTTTTCCTTAGTGAAAAGTGAATGAAAATGTAAAGAATAACTCCATGTTTTTCTGCAAGTCTTGAGAGCAAAGTTGATGACAAATATGGAAACTAAGAAATGACTAAGTGGAATGACTGGTCATTTTTTAAAAAATAATTTAAGTGGTTTTTGCAGTATAAATGTTTGATAAGTAAAAAGTAGAACATTATTTTAATGTTCTAATTTCAGTCAGTTTACTTTTTTCCTCAACTTTCTCTGAAAAAACATTCAACTATAATTTCATAAGGAGTAAAATTGAGAATGATTTTTGACTAGTGTCCATCTTTTTCTTTTTTATCAAACCAGAAATACTGTATTTTAGTAGAAGCACCCTACAAAACTGTTAGTTTAAAAAATAAAAACCTTTTTATACTTGATCAAAAATTAATTCATACAGGTTATCAACCAATGTTTATGGCGAGCTTACTATGCACTAGGGACTGTGCTAAGCCCTGGGGAAATGGAAGCTGAAAGACTGCCCTCAAAGTCCTCCCAGTCTAGTTGGGGAATCCAGCAGGCAAAGAAAGAGGTATAATATGTTGGGGATGAGTTCAACAGGAGATAAGCATAAAACACTAAGAGAGCTCAGAGAAAGGAATCTGTTCGATTAAATGTATTAATTCTGTGTTGTCTTTACAATATAGAACAATATTGTCCATTTAAGACTCCTCTAAATGGCAGTTTAGAACGAGGAATCTGGATTTTGTTGCTGGCCTTTTAGGAGACTAATATGTCTCAAGTCATGTGAGAGCCTTAATTACTATGTTACATCTTTCAAATGTGCCTCCCAGTGGTATTCTGGGAATAAGTGAGTTAATACATAAAAAGCACTCCAGTTTCCTTTATATTAATGTGTGTGAGTGACACTGTGTGTGTGTGTGTGTGTTGTGTGTTGTGTATACCTGCCCTTCTTTTGAAAGGAATCCAGTCTTTCACATCTCACAGCTATTAAATTTGTCTGAGCAAAGTAGGCAGTGAGCAGGTTTTTTATTTTGGCCAATACAGAGTCAACAAAGTTTGAGGTTTTTTGGGGAGAGGATAGTCTCATTTTCTTCTCTTTCTTCTTTTTTCTTTATTTTTGTAGGAATATTATGAGGCTTGATACTTAATGTCTCCTCAGTCTTTTCAATCTGTATATTTTCAAGCGAAGATTTAATAAACAGTTGAAAGCAAAACACTTTAAAAACTAATGTTAAAGGCAGTGTAAATGCAAAGTATAGCAGTTAGGCAAATTAATGTACTTAATATTCAGTGAACTTTAACAGGGAAAAAGTTGATATAGCATAATCATATTTTTAAAATGACTTCTCATTGCTTTGAGTTGTGGAAAACGTCTTCTAAATTATCATGCTTATTTTCAGAATTTAAATTTATTGTCTCTGTCTAGAATTTAAATTGGATCTTTTATGGGTGGACCCAGGAAAATGAATTCTCACTTTCTTATATTCTCAATACTGTACCACTGTAGTAGATGAAAATAGTTTTCCCTTATTCAATCCTTTCTCATGTTAACTTTCTTCTTTTTTTGTTTTTAATTCTAAAGGATGTTTAATTCCTGCATATACAGATTCTGGGAATGCAAGATTCATTCATACATTCAGTAAGTACCCAGTGAGTACTTACTTTGTCCCAGGCACTGTTATAAGTGTTATGTGAATGTATCAGTGAACAGAACAGATAATAATCCATGTCCTTGTTTAAGCTTACTTCCAGTGGAGAGATACAGACAATAAGCAAATAAATACAGAATAAATAACAAAACAAGGAAAGGGGATAGGGTGAACTGGGGAATGGGGTTAGGTTGCTATTTTTTTTTTTTTTTTTTTTTTTTTTTTTTGCATTACGTGGGCTTCTCACTGCTGTGGCCTCTCCCGTTGCGGAGCACAGGCTCTGGACATGCAGGCCCAGCAGCCATGGCTCACGGGCCTAGCCGCTCTGCGGCATGTGGGATCTTCCCAGACCGGGGCACGAACCCGTGTCCCCTGCATCGGCAGGCGGACTCTCAACCACTGCGCCACCAGGGAAGCCCAAGGTTGCTATTTTTAATGGGTGGTAAAGGAAAGCTTCACAAAGAAGGTGACACTTGAGCAAAATTTTGAAGAAGAAAGAAAGCCATGTTGTCAAGAAGAATAGCAAACCCAACCAAGATCCCAAGTCAGAAATTTGCTTAGTGTGCATTTTGCACAGCAAAAAGGCTAAAATGTCTGGTGTGGAGGAATGAGGGGGAGAGTAGAAGTCAGAGGGGTAGCGAGAGGCCAGATCATACAGAACCTTATATAAATGAGTGCAAAGCACCGCCCTATCCCCAACACTGGCATTATTCACTAGAGATGTATTTTTAAAAGGGGGAGGTGGATGGGATTGTACAGTTTAATACTTGCTGTAAATAAAAATATGAACAAAGTATACAGGAGAGCAGATACGACGTAATGACGAATAATTCCTTGTAGAGAAAGCAATATTTAAAGTAATTGTTGCAAGATGAGAAGACTGTCAATTATAAAAAGTATTAAGGCATCCCAGCTAGGAAGGCCAGTTAAAATATTATTTTAATAATTGAGGTGGGAGAACAGGACTGAAGTAAGAAACTAGAGATGTTAAGTTATTAAGGTATTAGAAATTTGGAATGTGAACGGTAAGAGATAGAGAAGTAGAATTTGAGGATAACTAAGGATTCTAATTTCGGTGAAGGAGTGGATGGCAATCCATTAACAAAAATAGGGGAATATAGGAATATTGGGAAAATGATAATGAATTGTATACAGTGTTTTGGATATATTGAGTTTGAGATGCCTGGCAGACATCTAGAGCAAGACATCAAATAACTTGCACATCTATTTGAAACTTATTTATTAAAGGTCCTACTATGAGTCAAGCCCTGTGCTAGGAACTAGACTACATACTTTGAAATACAGGCTTGGAGCATAAGTATAGATTAAGCCTGTATTTTCTTTTTTAGTATCTTTGTCTTATTTTGGTATCAGAGTAGTGATGACCTTATAGAATTAATTTGGGATGTTCCTCTCTCTTCAGTTTCTTGAAATAGTTTGAGAAAGATAATGCATATATTCTTTGTATGTTTGGTAGAATTCCCCTGTGAAGTCATCTGGTCCTGAACTTGTTTGCTGATTCAATTCACTACTGATTCAATTTCACTACTAGTTGTTAGATTATCTCTTTCTCCCTGATTCAGTTTTGGAAGATTGTATGTTTCTAGGAATGTATCCATTTCTTCTAGGTTGTCCAATTTATTGGCATATAACTGCTTGTAGTATTCTCTTATGATTTTTTTGTGTCTCCGTGATATTGGTTATAATTTCTCCTCTTTCATTTCTTATTTTGTTTATTTAGGTCCTCTCTTTTTATTCTTGATGGACCTGGCTAAAGGCTTACCAATTTTATCTTTTCAAAAAGCCAGCTTTTGTTTTCACTGATCTTTTCCATTGTTTTTTGGTCTCTATTTCATTTATTTGCTCTCTGATCTTTATTATTTCCTTCCTTGTGCTGAATTTGGACTTTGTTTTTGTTCTTTTCCTAATTCCTTTAGATAGTAGGTTTTGTTGTTTATTTGAAATTTTTCTTGGTTCTTGAGGTAGGCCTGTATTGTGGTAAACTTCTCTCTCAGACCTGCTTTGGCTGCATCCCATGGATTTTGGAAAGTTGTGTTTTTATTTTCATTTATATCAAAATACTTTCTGATTTCCTCTTTGATTGCTTTCTATGTCTCTTTCTATGTCTCTGTGAAATTAGGTGAAACAGTTAACTATTGTGGCCTTGAAGAGGTGTTCTTGTGTGGGAGCATCCTATGTAGTCTGCATGTGCTTTGTTAACCCATAGGTTTTTTAGTAATAAGTTGTTTAGTCTCCATGTTTTTATGTTTTTTCCATTTTTCTTTCTAATTTCTAGTTCCATGCCGTTGTGGTCAGAAAAAATACTTGATATAATTTCTATCCTCTTAAATTTATTGAGACTTGTTTTATGGTCTAGCATGTGATCTGTTCTGGAGAATGTTCCATGTGCACCTGAAAAGAATGTGTATTCATCTTTTTCGGTGGAATACCCTGAAGATATCTACTAAGTCCAACTGGTCTAAGTGGAGTTTAAGACCACTGTTCCCTTATTGATTTTCTGTGTGCATGACCTGTCCATTGATGTCATTAGGGTGTTGAAGCCCCTACTATTATTGTATTATTGTCAGTTTCTCCCTTTAAGTCTGTTAGTATTTGCTTTATATATTTAGATACTCCTATATTAGGTGCATATATATTAATGAATGTTATATTCTCTTCTTGTATTGATCCCTTTATCATTATATAATGCCCTTTTTTGTCTTTGTTTTAGACACTGTTTTAATGTCTATTTTGCCTGATATGACTATTGCCACCCCAGCTTTCTTTTTGTTTCATTTGCGTGATATATATTTTTTTCCATCCTCTCACTTTCAGTCTGTGTGTGTCTTTAGCTGTGAAGTGAGTCTCTTATAAGCAACATATAAATACACCTTTTTATATCCAGTCAGCCACCCTATGTCTTTTGATTGGAGCATTTAGTCCACTGATAATTTAAAGTGATTATTGGTAAGTATGTACTTATTGCCTTTTTGTTGTTTCCTGGTTGTTTTTGTAGTTCTCTCTTCTTTTCTTCTTTTAGTTTCTTCTCTTGTGGTTTGATGGTTTTCTTTAGTGTTATTCTTATGTTCCTTTCTGTCTGATTTTTGTGTATGTGTTGTAGGTTTTTGATTTGTGGTTACCATGGAGTTCATATATGTTGACCTATAACTATATCTACTTGTTTTAAAGTTCTAACACGTTCTACAAGATCTTCCTTTTTTACTCCCCTCCCCCATGTTCTGCGTTTTTGATATCATATTTTACATTTTCATGTCTATCTCTTAACTGTTTAATGTAGTTATAGTTGATTTTACAATTTTTGTCTTTTAATCTTCATACTAGCTTAAGTGGTTGATCCATACCATTTCTTATATATTTGCCTTTACTAGTGGGATTTTTCCTTTCCTATAAATTCTTACTTCTTTTCTTGTTGTAGCCTTTTCTTTTCCACTTAGAGAAGACCTTTTAACCCTTTTTGTAGGATCAGTTTAGTATTGATGAACTCTTTTAGTTTTTGCTTGTCTGAGAAGTTATTTCTCCTTCAATTCTGAGTGATAACCTTACTGGGTAGAGTATCCTAGACTGTAGGTCTTTCCCTTTCAGCACTTTAAATATATCATACCACTGCCTTCCAGCCTGCAAAGTTTCTGCAGAAAAGTCAGCTGAAAGCTTGATACCTTGTATATGACTGTTTTTCTCTTGCTGCCTTTAAAATTCTCTCTTTATCTTTAACTCTTGTCATTTTAATTATGATATGTCTTGGTGTTGGCCTCTTTGGGTTCATCTTGTTTGGGACTCTGTGCTTCCTGTACCTGGAAATCTGTTTCTTCAGCTTTGGGAAGTTTTCAGCTGTAATTTCATCAAATATATTTTTAACCCCTTTCTCTTTTCTCCTTCTGGGACCCCTACCATGTGCAGGTTAATATGCTTGATATTGTCCTGGAGGTCCCTTAACTGTCCTCATTTTCTAAAATTTGTTTTTCTTTTTGCTGTTCTGATTGGATGATTTCCATTGTTCTATCTTTTGGATCATTTATGCATTCTTCTGTATTACATAGTCTGCTGTTAATTCTTTCTAGTATGTTTTTCATTTCAATTATTGTAGTCCTTAGCTCTGACTGGTTCCTTTTTATGATTTCTAGTCCTTTGCTAAAATTCTCACCTGTTCATCTATTCTTTTCCCAAGTTCAGTTAGTATTCTTTTTTTTTTTTTTTTTTTTTCGGTACGCAGGCCTCTCACTGTTGTGGCCTCTCCCGTTGCAGAGCACAGGCTCCGGATGCGCAGGCTCAGCGCCCATGGCTCACGGGCTCAGCCGCTCCGCGGCATGTGGGATCCTCCCGGACCGGGGCACGAACCCGTGTCTCCTGCATCGGCAGGCGGACTCTCAACCACTGCGCCACCAGGGAAGCCCCAGTTAGTATTCTTATTACTAATACCTTGAACTCTTTATCTGGTAAATTATCTGTTTCATTGGTTGTTCTTTCAGGATTTTTTTTCTTCTTCTTTCATTTGAAACAAAAACTTCTGTCTTCTTATTTTGTTTAACTTTCTATGTCTCTATGAAATTAGGTGAAACAGTTAACTATTGTGTTCTTGAAGAGGTGTTCTTGTGTGGGAGCATCCTATGTAGTCTGCATGTGCCCAGTGGCTTTGATGTTAGAGCTGGATCTGAAATGAGCAAGGGTCATGCCTTCCCCGAGGGTGTGCTGGCAGCTATCACCTTGGTGGGAGGTGGGGCTAGAGATGGAGGGGCTAGAGATGGAGGGGCTAGAGCTAGAGCCAGGTGTGAGCCCGGACTTTTCCTGTGCTCATTAGGCATCACCACCATATCGGGGTGGGGGTGGGTCCCAAGGAGGTGGAACAGAAGCCCTGAGGGTCAGATCCGAGCTTATTCCATTCCCTTTAAGTATGTGTTCTCCCCACTCCTGGCAATGGCACCTCCTCCCCAGAGGAGAACAGTGCTGGAGCAAGAGGAGCCAGAGCAGACACCCAGCCTTGGGCACATGCTGGGATGGTCATGGCACACCAGTCAGAGTTGCAGACCACTCCTGATCTGCTGCCTCCATGAGTGTCAGCCATGGCTGCCCTCACCCTGTTCACATGCAGTGCCAGGTCCAAGCCGGCTCCAACCCCTACAAGAGCCCACTCTCCTCAGCATCAGCACCTCTGCCCTAGAAGGAGCTGCACCAGAGCAAGAGGGGCTGGAGCAGGCACCTGGTGCAGGATGGGTCATGCACTGAGCCAGTTGTGGGAAACTGGCCACAGCCCCGGGCAGTTTTAATCTACTTCCTCTGCCTTTTTCAGGGAGTACGCAAGCACGTGCACACTCTGCATGAGTGAAGTCTCGATTTCTTACAGTCCTCCTTTAGGTCCCACTGGTTTTCAAACCCACTAAGGGTACCCATCTTCCTTGTTTTGAACCTTAGGGCTGGGGTGCCCAAGATGTGGTTCAAACCCCTCACTCTTCAGGGAGGATCTTTGAGCCCCTGATATCCCCCTCCTCTTCTGTGTCCCCTCCTTGGAGCACAGGTCCCAACCTGATCACTTCCCCTCCCTTCCTACTCGACTCTGATCTTTCTTTACAAGCTTGGTTGTAGGAGAGTCTTTCTGCCAGTCTCCCGTTTGTTTTCAGTGAGAATTGCTCCACGTGTAGATGGTTTTTTTTTATGTGTTCATTGGCAGAGGTGAGCTCAGCATCCTTCTATTCTGCCATCTTGATCTCCTTCTGGATCAGATATTTTAAACATTAAAATCAAAATAAACATTCTGAATATATATCAATTATGTTCAGCGTTCAGTAGGCCAGGTATAATTTGAAGTATTTTTTATATTAATTAACTAATTTAACCCTCCCGTCAGCCAGTGAGATACATATTGCTTCCCCTGTACTGAATAAGGAAATGAAGGCATAGAGTGGATAAATAACTTGCCCAAGTCACATATCTAATAATTGCCAGAGTCAGTCTTTGACTACATTACAGAGTAGCTCCAGAGTCAGGATATATTATACAAATAAATTGTTCTTTGGAATGTATTTTTTCCCTGATTATAAAGGAACAAAGTCTAATAGTAGAGATTATAAACAACTCATATCTCTGAACAGGGTGGTAATTTTATTATTATATATAATAATATTAATATTATATATAATATAATTATTATTATAATTAAAATTATTGTTTTTAATAAACAGTAGATTTATTGAGTGGTGCTATCAGCATGTCAAATATAAATACATTCATGCATTAATTGTGGAGTTTTCTCTCATTTTTAGGAAGGTGTTCTAATCAATCCAGAGTGAGTGTTTTGATTTTCTGTTGGCTCTTTGTTTTAAATAATGCTGAGAAGTTTTTTCAGTGAGAATTTTAAACCTGTTTACTCTGCTTATATGGAAGATTTTTCAATTTTCAAAACCACTGAAAATTTGCTTGCCTACTATATGGTCACTAAAAGTCTATTAAGGGCCTACACTCCTTTCCCAAACTTTATTCTGAAATATTTTAAAACCACAAAAACGTTGAAAAAAGGAGGTAAAATGAAACTTCTAAATTCACAACATTTGCTTCTTAGCTTTTAAAATTTCACTCATATATCTGCCAACAAGAAGGGCATTGTCTTAAATAACCATAGTTCCATTATCACATCTAGGAAAACTAATGATACTATAATACCATTTAATAAACAGTTCATATTCAGGTTTTCCTAATTGTGCCTAAGATGTCTTAAGTAATTTTTTTATTTGCTTACCTATTTTGTACAGCATCCAGTCCAGATTAGCACTTATATTGGTCATTATGTCATTTTAATTTCATTTAATCTCAGTTAATCTCGAATCTTTTTTGTTTGTTTTTCATGACATTAACTTTTTTAAAGAGTCTGCCTGAGCCAGTTGTCCTGTAGAATATCCACTGTTTTGATTTTGTCTATTTTATCATGATTAGATCCAAGCCAGACTTTTTTTGGCAAGAATACAGTAAGTGATTTGTGCTTTTTTGCATCACATCAGGTGGTATATAATGTCAGGTTGCCCCGCTATTGGTGTTGCTATATTTAGTCCTGGATCTTTTTCTGAGCATTTTAATACATTCTGTTGATCTACATGTCTACTCATGTGTCATCCCCACATTGTTTTAATTACAGAGACTTTTTACAATATATATTGATACTTAGTATTTATTTTCAGTCATCACTCTTTTTTTCCCCAGGATTTTTCTAGCTATTCTTGCATAGTCTTCTATATGAATTTTAGAATCAACTTGTCTAGTGCTGGGGCAAAAACTATTTTATTGAAATCACATTAAATTCATATATTATCTCAGAGAATATTGGCCTTTATGTGCTGTTACATTGTCTTAGAACAAGGGATGTCTTTCCATTTGTTCAAGACTACTTTTAAGTCTTTCAGAAATATTTTTACATTTTCTTCATACTGTTTTATGTATTTTTTGTATTTATTCAAGTATTTTCTCTTTTATGATAATCTTATAAATGAGGTATGCTTTTTCATTATATCTTCTAACTGGTTGTTTGAATATGTAAAGGGTATTGATTTTTATATATTAAATTTTATATTATGCTGACTTTCTGATTTATTAGTTCTCTTATTGGTTGTGTTAGTTTTAGCATTGATTCTTTTGGACTTTCTGGGTATAAATTATATTATCTGAGTAACAGTTTTACTTCTTTTCCAATTCTTGAGAAGGGCTTGCAGTTTTCGTACAGACATCTTTATATTGAATTTGGAAGGAAAGATCTTTGCCTTCTAAAATTCTGTGTTTTACTGGAATATAATAAATTGTATTTCATTTGTCCTAGCTGTAGATAATCAAAGCATAATTCTCCCTGTGCCCCATATAGAGATTAATGGCAATTTCCAAAACTCAATTAGGATGCATAGTTATAGTATTGCCTAAAACAAATAACTCTTTAGAAAGTTTCATAGAAGGAAGGAGAGAGGTTCTCCTGTCCTTAGCACAATGCCTTGTGCTTTGTGAGTTGCCCATAATCATTTGGTGATGATACATAAGATTGCTGGATATATGTTCTGGCTTCAGAATTTGGCACTTTGTTTGGCCTGCTTTGTTTTTGCAATAAATCTGATCATCTTTTTTCTTTCTTTCCTTTGATCATGGTCCTGACTTGAAGGTTGGTAGAGTTTAAGGAAACTAAAAAATATATAATTCTGCTGTTCCAATCAGTCAGGTACAAGTGGGGTATAATGTCATGTTCTGATTTTCCACAAAGTAAAATACCCAAAGCATCTCCCAAGAAGCATAAAATTTCTTCATTATCTTCTCCAGAGTGTATTAATGTCTGGAAAATTAGGAAAATTTTAAAATAATACATTTCAATTTTATAGTAGGTTTAGAAACATTACCAAAGGAAGTAGTTAATTAATGTTTTTAAAAAGAGTCCTAGAACATTAATTCAAACATTCTGATGACTAATACACACAGTTAACACTGCATTGTAGAATATGAACCCGGTGGATATGGCATAGATTAATTCATTCAGTTAATATTTGAGTTAACTCTTGAGGACCTTCTGTGTTTCGAGCATTTGGACCAGGCACTATGGATACAAAAGTGAATTAAATCAGATCCTGACCACAGGGGCTAGACAAGCACACAAATGGGTCTGGAGGTTTGTGACTTAGATGCATGGGTTTCAGTAATGGTACTGCTGCTCCTTGGTTGTGTGACCCATCTTCTGACTTACTTTCTGAAAGCTGCTATTTCCTCCCTTTAAAGTGGTGTTATCTTTGTTGTTTATTAATTAGCTATCTTAAAATTCTTAATAGTTGTCAAGTTTTGTTTGTTTTGTTTTATTTTAATTTAAGAGATTCTCTAATTTTTCCATTGTTATCAGTGGCACTACCAGTCGTATAAGGTTATTTGCTGATCTTCAAGTTACTGAAACTCCTTACCAGAGTTTATTTTCTTCGCATGCTCATGGTTGTGGTCCCAACTATTCTGCTGGAGGTCCGAACTATAGCAAAAAAATGAAAACAAACCTGTGCAACTGTTACCCCTGTGCTAAGGCACAGGATTAAGCTTCTCCTCTCAAGTCTCATCAGTTGCAGTTTACAGCCATCTCCCAGTAACCAGTCCTGGAAGCAAACTCCTCCAGGTGGATGGGCGTATAGGCCTCTGTTTAAGGACCATTGTGGTCCATAGGATCTGCCAGGCCCTTGATGTACTACAAACATTAAACTGACAGATAATAGCCAGTTACCCAGAGGATTTATAGCTTCTGCTGGCTGAGAGCCCTCAGTGAGCTCTGGAAAACCCATTTTCTGCCCACACCTTGAGAAGAGGCCTGTTTTCCATGCACAGCTCCTTGCTCAGCACCAAGGAAGACACAGCCCTCCCATTCCCACACGTTGCCTGACACACTGCCTCTGAGATCCCAGGAAAAAAAAAAACTTCATCTTCTGAGATACTGTCCAGCGTTTGCCATCCCTCTTGCCTTAGTCTTCGTAGGCCTCTGGAAAGGAAATAAACATGATTTCAGATTTTAAAATCATTAGACAAAGTGAAAAAGAAGATACTCACCTAGAAGATTAAGTGGCATTATCAAAAGATAAAAATTATAAAGGTAAAAATAAAATGGGCTGCAGAATTAAACAAATAGCAGAATAAAACTTCCCTGAGCAGAAGAATGATAAGATTCTGCAGATTAAAGGGCTATCAAGTCCCAAGAAAGATTAATAATAACAAAGACACACTTGGACATACCCTGGTGAAAGCAGTCTGTTGGCACAATTCCCTCTTTCAGGGGAGGTCAGTCTTTTTTCAGGCCTTCATCTGGTTGGATGAAGCCCACTCACATTATGGAAGGCAATCTACTTTACTCAAGGTCTGCTAACTTAAATGTCAATCCCATCCAAGAAATAACTTTTCACAGAAACATCTGGAATGTTTGATCAGATACAAGGGAAATAAAATATAGATTTTTTTTGGTAAAATTTACTTAAAATAGCAAAATATTTGGGGATGCTTTTCCTTAAGTTTATTCCTTTCTGTATATTCTCTATTGAAAGCTTAAACAAACATGTATGATTGTATTTCTAAATGATATTATTTCAGTAGGCAATCTAAATTTAAAACTAAGCTTATATTGGGTTGGCCAAAAAAAGTTCGTTCAGGTTTTTCCATAAGATGTTATGGGAAAACCCAAACAAACTTTTTTTGGCCAACCCAATATCTTTAGAAAATTCATTTTAAAATTCTAGTTTTCACCACATTCTTATCCTGAAGTTGAAACTGTAAAACATGTAATTTTTTTCTTTGTACTTTCATAAGCTAAGAATGTAGATTTGGGGGTTTTTTAGTTTTTTTAATTTTCATCATTTTGAAATTACTTTCTAATTGGATAAGAATTTTAAAAACAGTAGTCAGCCTAGGCCTATTTTATGGCAGTCAGATTATAGTAGTGAGAACACATATGTAAGCTGTTGCTAATTCCTGAACCCCGTGGTATGACCACTCTCATTTTAAAGCCAGTGTGTCTGTCGTGCCAGACTATTCTTAGCGGTTGCAGCTAGAGAGGGTTGTGAGAGCATGAGGGCTGAGGAGGTGAGGATTTCACCATTAGTTCTGTATACTTTAGCGGTTGCAGCTAGAGAGGGTTGTGAGAGCATGAGGGCTGAGGAGGTGAGGATTTCACCATTAGTTCTGTATACTTCAGTGTAAAGTCTTAACAATAAGGATCAGCATTATTTGAATATTTTCAAATATGTGTTACTTGGGTTTTAAAAAAAACTTTTCAAGGCCAGTGTTATCTAAGAATAAAAATGTCTTTCCATCAAAATTACTTTAAAGACTTTGTTATTACATTTAAGACAGAACTGTTCATTTGGTGTATAGTATTTCTCCAAAAAAGGACATCTGTTTTACTAGACTCTTAAGGTCAGAAATCATAATTTATCCTTTATAATTTATCTTTTATCACTGAGTGCCAAATAGCCACTTACAACTAAATATTAGCTGATTGAATACAGGTAGTATAGTGCTTTACACTTCACTGGCTAACAATACATATGGAGAGTATTTTTAAATGAAACAAAAACTATTTTTTTAATCTTGTTTCACAGTACTTAGTTCATTTTGAATATACTCTTACAAAAGTGATAAAAAGTGATTGTGTTGTGTTGATCTCATTTATTATACTTTAAGAAAAAATGAGTTAAATGCCTATAAATGAGAGAAACTAGTGTTTTGTTTCAACTAGGAATTGTACTGTTTGCTCTTAACAGTGCATTGCAATTCTCACTTCTAACCACCCCTGCGTGGTTAGCTTTTAGCGTTATTTAACAAACTGTTAAACTACTCACATGTTAACTATTCACATGTTGGTCTGCTGATTGACAGAGATTGAAAAGTAAATGAGAGCCACACCTGTGTTCATTTTAAACTTGAGCTTGATTTTGAACCAGTATCTTTACAGATGAGGTGCAATGTGTTACATCCTCAGAAGCTGTTTATTACAAAGAAATGCAGTAGAGGACATGGGGATCAAAAAGATAAATCTATACATGATAAAATGATTTTTCTCAAGGTTAGCAGTCTATATTGTCATTTTAAACCAGAGAATCAAGGGAACTTTTTTTTCTTCAGTACTCTGTGGTGATTGAATAGATAGCCGATTGTATCATAGTAGGAAATCAGATGATCAAAGAGAAATTCAAATAGATTTATTTTTTGTTTTTGAGAAAATAAGGAAGCGATTCTTTTCATAGACTTTGTGATATTTCTTTATGAAAACTTGATGACCTCAAGACAGAAGCAAAACTTTCATTGAAGAAATGTAGCAGAGGGAGATAATGGTATAATTTTTGAGCTGAGAACAGAATAAGAGCACATCTTCTGCTATTGCTGGATGCCACTTGAATGAGGAAATTGGCTTAGCTCACCTTGAGTCAGGTCTCTTAGTTAGCCAAACTCTCCAACTGTTTCTGACCAAAGAATTCATGATACCACTTTAAAGGATTCTGCCATCCAAGTGAGGCTTTTCTCTTGTAGGCTGTAGGAGTCATGTCTTGCTGACATAAATGTTTTCAAAATAAAATGTATAGGTATAATAAGCAAATATTCACAATCTTTTCATTTCACAGGGATTATCAGTATAGAAAGAAAGCCTTGTAACCACCATGTAGATACAGCACCAACGGTAAGGCAATCTATTTCTACATTGTTAAAACTGTTAAGAAGGCACAATATAAGACTGGTTATAGTGACACAAAATGCCATTGTAGAAAACTCTTGTAACCTACCTTTTGCCAAGAGTTATATCCCTTTAAGAAAATTAACCTTATGTTTTCTAATTAATCAAGATAACCTATGAATTTTTACTAAGATATAGGAAAATAAGATGCTGTATCATTTTTACAGGTACTTGTTTATATTAATGTTACGAATAGAATGGTATTTAATTTTAAAATACTTTATACTTTTGATAAAGTACTGTAAATCTTTATGCAAATTGATTTACACCCTTGTAAAAATGAGTGTTATTTTCTGCACTAGCATCATTATTTACAGTGAATGTTTTGTAATAGTGAAAGTAGGCCATTATGCTTCATTTCTCTTGTAGATTACTATGCCTTATTATTATAAAAGTGAAATCTAATCTTTCACCCCACTACTATTACTACCAGACAACGAAAGGCATTTAATAATTATAGTATATATTTACTATATTAAATATAATTATAGAAAATAATATAGAATGAAGACAAATAAATTTCCCTTTTAATCTCTGTATATAGTATTTGTATGTATGAAATACACTTCAGTTGCTGGTTCCCACTTGAAAAATTCACAAGAAATAAACTAGAGTATATCTCTTCACTAAGCATATTCTTGTTTCTTATCCTTTCTATATAATAAATCTTTCAAGTACTCTGTACAATTCAGCATTTCCTATTGTGAGAAAGATTTAGTAATACCTTTTTTAAGAAAATAAAAAAGTATTAAACTATATTTGAATTTTATTGATAATTAATATTTTCCTCACGGACAAACTGACTCCATTTTTTCTATTTGTTATAAATCCATATAATTGATTCAGCGTGTTTTAACTTAATACCTGGGGCTTCAGAAATGACTGGTGTTTAAGGAATTAATCATTAGCATAGTCATAAAAAGGTACATGGACATAGTGTGTGTGTTCCAGTTATCCTTTAGTAAGTATGCTAAAAGAATGGCCGTAACATTATGTAAATTTTATTCATTAATATTAAAATGGAAGGCTAGCAATTATGGAAAATTAATTATTTAAAGGTATTTGAATAATCTACTCATTTGACTATTTTATATACTTTTGAAATTTATTTTATTCCTGTAGGCTTTCCTGCAGCGCCTTGTTTACATTCTGAGTGTTTTGTACATTTTGGAACTCAGAAAAGTGTAACCTGCCAGGTTTTTTTGTTTCACCCTGTAGGCTGATGTCAGATTCCCATGTGAATTAAATCATAAAATAATAGAACCAAATATTCATGAAATCATGAGAAATAATGGCATGAACAAAATTTACAGTAGAGCCCTGATCTCGAAATTACTCCTGTGAATTAGGGACAAAATTTAATGCATAATAGTTTAGGTGTTGTTGTTTTTTGGTTATGTTCTCCCAGTTGGATTATTAAATGGTGGCTCCTAATATATTAATAACATTTCTACTCTGTATAGTTGATAAGTTTTAAAATACTTGGTGTATACAGACACTGCCCTAACACTCATTAGATCCCCAGGTTTGACTTGAGCCAGTCTTCCTTTCTGATGTCTTTTTCTGAGCTCTTCTCCTTCTGTCTCTTTACTACGACTTAAGCATATTCAACAACCTTTCTCCTCTCCCCCATAGTTCCCCAGCTTGCTGACAGTTAACCTTGGCCCTTTCTCCGTAACCTCTAAATAGAATCACAAGTCTGTTCATTACCCAATCTCTGCTGGGCCCCAGGACAGATAAAGTCTGATTTTCACAGAAATATAATTTTACCTAATTTTCATCCTTTGTGTCAGTGTGCCCTTATTTTCCCTAAAGGGTTTAAGAGAAGAAAATATTTAGAGAGAAAAGAAATAAGAAAAAGTCTAAAAGTTTTACAAAGTGGGATATTTGTGAGTTCAAACTTTGTACTATACTGGCTAAAAAGGAGAGAGACTCTTTGGGCCTGAGAAAAAAAATAGAAGGGGAGTGGGCCAGGATTTCAGAATGGCTGAGGCTCTGAATGACTCTTGTCCTCATACTTAGCCACCAGTTTCCAGCCTACCTCTCTACAATTCCTTTGGCTCTAAGTGCTACCATGAATGGCTGGGGTCTAGGAGAGTGCTAGATGCTACTTACGACTATTCAGCAGGGGAGGGAAGCAAGACTTTCTTAGGCTTCTATGACAGGGAAAGATGTGTTTCTTGACGTTTCAGGTTGGAATGAACTTTTCTGTAAATATATGGTTACAGAGGATAGTTTGATCCTATAGCATTATAGTGGGATGCAGTAGTGTTATTTAAGTGAATATAGGTTAGCCTGAGAACAAAACCCCTTTTGTCCCTTGGTTCTGTGTTCTTTCCCACTCTCTTTTTAATTTACTTGTTTCCCTTTTTTGTCATTTATTACATGAATTTTAATTTTTTGTTTGGAATTTTTTTTCTTTTTGACATAAATAATACCATATCTTTGATTTTCCTTCAATAGAAAGCAAAACAGAATATCCCCACATGGCATGACCCCCTTCACCAAAAAGAATCAAACCTTCCTTTTAACTGGCTATAATCACTTTTTTTTTGCATTCAGAGCTCTTAATTTTGTTCATATCTAAGAGTATATTTTCAAGTTATTTTTTCAAGAAGTATAAATTGAGAATTATATTACCTGAATCTGCATATTTTAAAATATCTCTCATTTGTCTTTGCATAAAACAGCTTGCCAGGGCTTTTAATTATTTGAATATAACCTTTTCCCTTCAAAACATAGTGGAAATTGATCATCTTTTTGCCTTCTGTCATTGAGTATTTCAGGAGAGACATTCAAATCAGTCTGATAGTTATTCCTTTGTATAGGTAGCATTTTTTGCCTGTTCATGTATTACAGATTTTCTTTCATTTTCTTTATACCTAATGTCTTAGCTCAGATTTGATGCATAAATATGTGGCTTTCTTTTCACTGATTTTTGGGCTGAATGGTATTCACTCAGTCGTGTTACTATTATAGGAAAAGCAAATAAGACATTATACAATCATAATATTAGATTACATGAAGATAATTAGATCATGCCACTTTAAGAGCTGGTTGCTGCACCTGCTTATAACCTCCAGCAAGTTAAGGATAATATCAGACTCAGATTAATTGGAGGTCATTGTCTGAACCCTGAAAGGCAGGTGTAAAAGTAAGTTAATAGTTAAATCAGCATAGGCTTGAGTCCCATAGTTACTTTAAATGGAGGACTTATTTGCAAACCAAAGAGAAATAGCAACTAGCATAAGGAAGTCTTCCACCCACATGTCTGGTCTTTTCTTACTTTAGGTTATTACACGAAGGACTTAGTTAAAACATACCTGCCTTTTAATGTACAGTCATATGCACAGCAGTTCCCATAGCTTTTCCTATTTTCTGGTGGAATTAAAACATGGTAAGCCATGTTGAATATATAAAGTATTTTTAGTGATTTGAGGAGAACTGTTTTTGAATCTCTTCCAGTGAAAACTGGTACGATAAAATTCAAATAACATCAACATAGCCTATTGTAGTCAATCATTTTTGTAAAGCTTCTGCATTCCAAACCTGTAACCCTAACTAATACTATTTCTTTCTTCTTATTTTATTCAGTGATCCCACAACCCCCACTAGTGAGAACAAATTTTCTTTTAACAAAGAGATTTTTTGTCAGTTTATAAGATTATAGCTTATGTTTTCGTAGAGGTCTACACATCTACCACAGCAGGTTGAAACAAACTCCTGCCTGTCTCATCAGAATTATACCAGTTATGGAACACTTTTGCCATCTGTTAAAGTGTTGCATAAATTATTAAGAATTAAAATATCCTAGCTTGATTGGAAATTTAAATGTTGGTTCATTATTCTTCATTGTTATAAGACCAGTTTAACAAGCTGTTCATTCATTCTGCGGTTACACTCCTTCTAGGTTTTCTAAGGGCTTGATTGATAAATTTTTGTCACATGATTTTTCGTCAGTGGTAAACTTTACTGTGTTTTAGAGTGTTTTATTATTATGAAAATATATCTGAGATGTTTGGGGTATTGTTTGCCCTTAACAGTAAACATATTCATAAATGTACATACAAATTAAACTTTATTCTGAGCCTCTTTGGGATTATATGATTATGGATTATATGATATTCATTCTACAACATTTTGAGTTGTTTCTGTTGTTAGATTATTATCATTGTTTAGCCCACTCTAGGTTCACAAGATTGCTACATATTGCATTATTTCACATTAGTTTAATAAATTTATACATATGTTTACATAAAATATGTCTTTCACATTTTAACATACTGTTGGGGGACAGCCAATCTATAGAATTTTCCGGGAATTCATAGTATGTAAACTAGGGTGAATGTGCCCCTATAAAACTCATAAAATAGAACCTATGGCCAATCTCTTCCTGAAGGCAATTGCAGGGTGGAGAGGGAACTGATAAACTATAAGCTTTTATAACTTGTCATAAAAGAATCTGTTTTCACTTATCAATAAAGTAGCAATTCAGAGCAATTCTATTGAAATTCAAATGTAAATGCAAAATTGGTTCTTTTTTAAGACCACTTGTGAGTTATCCATAATATAACATTTTCTTAAGCATTTGCACATAATTTTTCTCCAGATACTGTAAATTATGAAGCTTATGTTGATTTTTCCCATTAGCATACTCTGCTGACATTTGTTTTTCTCAGACTTTTTTCCCCCAGTTCTCTTCTGACTTTGCTAAATTTCTCTACCTGAGAAAGTTTTAAAATTCTGAAAGTGTCATATTACTGGAGGACTATAACATAAGAGTGGCATAATAGGAATTTATTTTCTAAATTATCAGCAAACATTAGGTGTACGGTGCCCATAGGACAGTACAGTATCAAGTGCTGGGTAGGTGTGGGAGTGGTATGGGGGAAAGCAGAAATACAAAAAAGTATAAAACATGCTTTATGTCTTTGAGCAGCTCTTGGTCTAGTTAGAAAAGTGAACTGTAAATAGTTAAATCTCAATACATGAAATGGATAAAAGTTCAGAGCAATATAGTACAGATGTCATGTCAACAAGGCAGCTTGTAATCAAGTATAGGAATGTGGGATGGGCCGTGAGTGCTTTAGGAATTCCCAGGGCTGTAGTGATTTGGGAAGGCTGTTTAGAGTAGGAAGGTGCTAAACTGGATCATAAAGGACAGATGGGATTTTAAAAGGAATAGGATGTTCTAAACCAGAGTAACAGTGTGACCGAAGACCGTAGAAGGAAAGTACACAGAGTTTATAGATGGAGACAGTTTGCCTGAAGCAGAGCATTTCAGAACATGAGATAGATTAAGAAAAGGTAATTTGGGCATGATTTATAAAGATCATTGGATGTTAGGTAAAAAATTAAGACTTTATCAATATAAGCAACAGTAAGGCATTTGAGCATAAGAATAAGATGATCAAGGGGTAATGTTTTTAAAAAATTAAAATAAAAGCAGCTCATGGAATTGCAGGTAGGTGGAGATTAGAAGAAAGTAAATGACCTGTGAAGCTACTATAATCCACATTCAAGGTGCTAACGGTCTGAATAAGGAAGGGGCAATGGAAATGGAAATAGAGGTATGCTTATGAGAAAGATTTGGAAATTGGAACTGATGATAGAAACGCAAAAGAAAAAGAGGTAAATGATGGCTGGAGACATAGGTTACTGAGAGAATGATGACTCTGTTAACAGATTTTTAAAAAAATAGGGATGAAGGATGATTTTTAGAGAATAATAGATTCAATTTTAGACATGTTAAATTTCAGGTAACCAGAAGCCATGAACAAGTAGAAATGTTCAGTAGAGAACTGAGAATATAGGCTTGAACCTCAGAAAAGAGGATGAGTTTGAAGATCTAAATTTGTTGTGCTTGATAGAGCCACACTGAACAGCTCTGGTGTCCTGAAAGGAGATCCAGTGGTCAGAAGCCTCAGACCTCGGTTGTGGGAAGTCCTGTGTATCATTATAAGTGGAAGGCAAGCAGACTCTTCACAACAGGTGTCCAAAGGCCCCGTCCAGGAAGGGGGCAGATATCCAGTCTTTAGAAGAAGCTCAGTCAGGAGCCAGTCTCCTCCAACTCACCTCCCAAATTCGTTCTCCACAGAGTTATTTATCCAAGGCATAAATATGATCATATGTTAAAGGTCTTGTGGTGCACCCCATCTCCTACCAGTTGAAAGCTAAGCTATTTAGCATGTGGTCGGAAGCCTTCTGCTACCTTTGTAGACTTATTTCCAACTTTTCCCCAATACTCGAGGCTGGCCACTCTGAGCTACTTGTAGTTCCCTAAACATGTCTAGGTCTCTCGCATTGAGGAGTAATTTTAGAAGAGGGCTTAAGAACACTGAGTCCAGACCAGATGTCCTGGCTTCAAGTCCTGCTTTGGCCACTTTTACTCCATATGACTTCAGGCAGGATTCTTTACCTCTTTGTCTGCAAGTGAGAGTAATACCTACCTCAAGGATTGTTGTGAGGGATAAATGAGTTGAGACACATTCCACTCAATATTTTTCTGTATACCAGATATTGAATATTATTTCACCACAAGAGATGGCCAGATAATATGGACAAGAACATATCCCAAGCCTGAGGTCAAGAATCAAAGGGAGGACCCCAGGGTCCCAGCTAGGGCAAGGACACCAGGAACAAGGGAATCTGATGAAGGTTGCCACAATGACCTGTGTGCCTCTTGACCAACCTTCTTTCTTTTTCTCTTTTCATTTTGTTTTTTGTTTTTTTGTTTTTTTGTTTTGTTTTTGTTTTTTTGCGGTACACGGGCCTCTCACTGTTGTGGCCTCTGCCGTTGCGGAGCACAGGCTCCGGACGCGCAGGCTCAGTGGCCATGGCTCATGGGCCCAGCCGTTCCACGGCATGTGGGATCTTCCCGGACCGGGGCACGAACCCGTGTCCCCTGCATCGGCAGGCGGACTCTCAACCACTGCGCCACCAGGGAAGCCCCTCTCTTTTCATTTTTTAAAGTGTGTTTATGTATTTATTTATTGCATATTGTGACTGTCTCCTACTGTCGATGCAGAAATCCAGTTACACCAAGACAACAGGCATATAAACTGGGATTGTCTTGGGCAGTCCTAAATGTGTGATCCCTTTATTCATCGATTCTGTAAGTCATGGCAGGCAGAGTGATCTTTTTAAAATATAAGTCAGAATGGGTTATCCCTCTCCTCATTAACACTCTTCAATAACTTCTCCTTACTTGTAGAATAAAACCCAAACCCTTTCCTGGGGCCTACCAGGCCAGCCTTGCCTGATCTGGTCTCTGCCTACCTCTTCAGCATCACCTTATGATACTCTTTGCTCTGAGTTTCTGGAACACAGCCAGCCTTTCTCCTACTCACCTATCAGCTTTGAACATTTGGTCTCTCTGCCAGGAATATACACCCCCTTTTTCATAATGGGCTTTTTCTTTAGATCCCAGGGACTGTCAGCTTTTCGGATGATATTCCTTCACCATTCTATCTGAAGTAGATACTCCCCACTTAGTTTTTTTTTTTGCGGTACACGGGCCTCTCACTGTTGTGGCCTCTCCCGTTGCGGAGCACAGGCTCCGGACGCGCAGGCTCAGCATCCATGGCTCACGGGCCCAGCCGCTCCGCGGCATGTGGGATCCTCCCGGACCGGGGCACGAACCCGCGTCCCCTGCATCGGCAGGCGGACTCCCAACCACTGCGCCACCAGGGAAGCCCCCCACTTAGTCTTTTTATTGCACCTTTTTTTTCCTTCTTAATACTTAACCCAATTTGTAATTTTTTTTGTTCAGTTATTTTCATGTTTATCTCTTGTCTTCCTCGATAGAATGGATGTAAATTTCATGAAAGTAGGGACCATGTCTGCTTTAGTCACCATTGCTTATAGACTGTCAGTAGATACAGCTTAAATTAATCAGTGAATATAGGCTGAAACTCTAGAAAGAAATAAGCACAAAGAGCTAGACTGGACTTCAGGGATGTCCATATTCAGAAGGTTGGAAAAAGAGCCCTCACAGAAGACAGACAGAAAAGAGAGACATAGGAAGTCAGGAATAGTGTAGCATCTTGGAAGCCAAGGGAGTCTAACTGGAGGTTTTGTGCCATCATAGGTAGTCAGAAAAGTTTGGGAGAAAGGAAGCTAGATAGTAACATTAGGAGACATGATGAACTGGAAGCAATTCGGGAAACCTGTCATGAGAGGAGGATGGAAAATAGAATAGCAGTTAACTTAGCCTTGTGTGTATATTGCTGACTCATTTCACAAAAGAAAGTAATGTTTGGCCAAAAGGGCTGCCATGAAAGGACTCTATATAGAAAGTGAAGTAAATGTTTCTTTTTCCGTGCTCTTCAAAAGTGAAAAATTAAGCTTTAGTATTTATGCTACATTATTACTTTCAAAAAATTTCTCAGAAGGAAGGAGAAATTCAGGAACATAAATGGGGAGAAGGATGCACACCGTATTTTAGCATTAGACAAAGGAGTAGAGAAAGGCAGTTGTAGCAAGATTCCTTACTAAGTATTGAAAAAACTTTTCTAGTTGGTAAAATTAGGAAAGTTGAAGAAGTTGATCTTTTAGGTCTACTTTGGGTCTTTTTCATCTGCTCTTACTGTTCCAGGACAACATATTAAAGAAGAAAAACTAAGCAAATTTCTGGTAGTCATCGCTTGAATGCTCACTCATCATTTCTCTCATTCTTCCTATTCTCAGGATTCAGTTAGAATTCACCCATATATTATACACATGGCAGTTGTGTCCACCGGGTCGACTAACAAATGCCCATCACCACCATTGCTATTGGAAATTTCATGTTGCTTAATTAGTAGACATGGGTTAGTTGTCTTCAGTAGATCAAAAACTAAGTCCTTTCACTACAGACCAAATCTCTTCCACCTTCATAAGCCCAGGGCTTGGTGAAATGATGCCAAGCAGTAGGTTATGATGTTCAGATAACTGTGTAATTTAGCCAGCAGGGGTTAGAGAGCATGTGCAGTACAGTGGGGAAAAGGAAGGGCACTGGTCTGGCTGCCTAGGTTCTATTGAAAGAGCAACCAGTAATCTTTTTTGCCCATTTCAATCTCTTTCACTATCTTTCCCAACACAAATAAAGTCATGTTCAGTTACACAAACTGGTGGAACTTGAGGAATCGGCTAATCAAAACTATGAATCAAGAACAATTCAAAAGTGCATAAATATTCTAAAACAGTACATCTAAAGCATTAAAAAACTAAAGAAATTAAAATCATTCCATTTTAGACTCTAGCTGAAGTACTTCCTTAGTCAAGCTCTAGTGAAATGTATGAACATGTGGTTCCCATGAGACCTGACTCCAGAGGAATTATTTTGGTCATTTTTTCCCCTGAGAGCAGCAAAAAGAGCAAGTGCTGGAAGGGAGTCTGTTTCCTCAGGAACTTAAACTGGGAAGACAGGAGGCAGAAAGCAGGAGCTCTGTTAAGTGCCATAAGGGGAGGTGGTGATATGCCCCGCCCAAAACATTTACTTCACCCCCTAACCTGTTTCTTTGGAGTAGTACTTACTGTCATTGTAAGTACAGTCTGTGTTTCTGTAATGCAAATTAGCCAATGCGCAGTTAATAAATAGATGAATGATGTCAATAAGATTGCAGAAGGTTTATCTATGTATGTTACAAGTTTAAACCCATCAGAGGCAGGCTTTCCCATAATCAAATGGAAAGACTGAGTCATTTTAGAAAAAAGCTGAAATGCCTTTTGCTAATGTCTAATTTAGTAGCTTCAAGAACTGCTAATACAAATGAAGAATTGTTTTGTTTGATGAAATCTAAAACCTGATGGGGTTTTTAATTTTGATAAACTGGTCTCTATTGAAAGGAAATTCTTTCATGGACCTGACTTAACCATAATGCTGGGTACAGATGCCAGCAAAGATTTAATACCACATTAGTACTTTGATTAGGATTGTTAGTTACTTTCAGCACCCTAGTTACAAGTTCCATAGATTTTAAGTAGTCTGCAACAACTGCATTTTTTTTTCATAAGCCTCATTCTACAGAATGCAAGACTTTATAGCAGAAAGGCCTATAAAAAAGTATAGAATTTTGTCTCCCCTCGGAAAATGTAAACACCACTAAAAGAGGGGTTTTCCATGTTCTTGTTCAGCACTGCAGTCTGAGAACTGTCCAATACCTTACACATAATATTACTAGCTATTATATTACTAATATTCATAATGATCCTGAATTTCTAAGTTAATCATAATTATATCAAACTATTATTTAACTTGGTTGTGAGCATCAATGATACACATGTATTGAATACCTACCATGTTGCCAGTGTATCTTTATATCTACTTTCTTTTCATCTGTATAATCTTAGATAGGTATTATTATCCCCATTTTATAAATTATGAAACTGAGGCACTGAAAAGTGAAGAGTCTTCACTAGGGTCACACAGATGGTAAATATAGAGCCAGGAAATTCTTTTCTTTTTAATTAACATGTTACCTAAGAGCCTCTGGAGTTCTTGACATTTGCCAAGGACTACATTATCTGCTAATAATGGGATATTTTGATAAGCGTATTGAGACACTTCTAATCTCTACACATTTTTAGTCATTTAGCTTCAACATATGAGAAGGATGTGTCACTGGTTACAAAAAGAAGTCCCCTTGCTTGTGGATACGTTCTTTCCTGGAAAAGAAAAAACTACTTCTACCTTAGAAACACTGTGTTTTCATTAATTACTCAAGTTTTTTGCTTTACCTACAAATGATTAGTACCTTGGTTTTACTCTGCTTCTACATCATTATAGAACAAATCAATTCCTCTGCTATAAACACAGCTCTTGAGATGCTTGAGAGTGTCTGTTTCATCTTGACATTCTCTTTTTTAGACTAATTCTATCCATTTTCTTCTACTTAATCTATACTGATTCCGTCCAGTTTGTTCATATTCTTTGGAAAGGTGACATCCAGAACTAGATTTAATATTCTAATTGTGATATGAAAAATAGTGATATTATTGGTTTCTATAATCTGCATACTGTGTTTGATATTGAATTATGACCTACCATAACTTCTTGATATTTTAAAGATTTACTGTCAAGACCTGTCTTCCCATTATTTACCTACTTGTGCCTCAGTATCCCCATCTCTAGAATGGAGATAATAATAGTACCCACCTCATTAGTGCTGTTTCCAGTACTGAGTACAGTGTCTAGCACACAGTAATCTCTCAGCTTTCCACTATTACCGTTTAACCCTAAGTGCAGTGGTCCATTTATCCTTGTTGAATTTCATCAGTTTATTTTTGACTCATTTTTCTTTTGAATGCTGATTTTTTTCAGCCACGGTCACTCACTCATGAACTCTGTAACATGAACAAATTTTATAATGCCCCTTATTTATTGTCTTTATTCACAACATGAGGAAAATAGTGAACAATGAACAAAATCAAAAAGGTGACAATTTCTTTACATGTGGTCAATTTAAGTTTTTATTTATCAACAAAATGCCTTATAAATAAAAGTCATTTTTGGGGGGGATGTTAATGTTTAAAAGCAATTTCAACGTTACATTGCATTGTCCTTTAGCAAAGCATTTACTTACCTGTCTTTTAAAATAAGATTTAGTGATTCCTTGAAATTTTCCGCTTAATCAATATAAAATTTGATCCCTGTAAGGAAGCACTGAATATAGTACATAGCAGAAACCAAAACTTGAGTTGATCATGCCATAAAATGAAGCAATTATTTAGAAAAACTTTTCAGACTCATCATTTTATGGAATATTATTTTCCATTTTGGGAAAATTTAATCAAAAGTTATCAAACTAGTCCTCTGTTCTTCCTGCCTGGATGGGCATTTACCATCTGCCACTCCAGATGTTCCATAGATTCTTTTCTTACCTTGATAAATCTGCACGAGTTTACCAGGTCTCTTCTTCCTGTGATGCCCTTTATCCTGCCATCTTCTCAGCGTCCCCAGAGATCAGTCTTCGGCAGAGGTCGTAGTGCAGCAGCCAGTCATGCAGACACCTCTTGGTATAACCACACTATTGGGTCACAGATTAGTTTAATGCATAAAGAGTAAGTAAGATGAATCCCTAGAGGGAATGAAGCTCCTGTGTTTTTAATTAAACTTCATAAAGTTTTCTTGTCACCATATCTCTGCCTGGTAATATGGCAACATGAGCAGACTTTTCTGAGGGCACTTTATGGATTCAAAGCTTATCTTGCCAAACCTAGAAATAAATTTTCTTTTCAGAATGGAGTTGGAGTTAGGAGATCTATATTTTGTTTGGAAAATATGGTTACGTTTATAGTACTACAGAAATACTTTACTACAAAACGCCATTCCTCTTTGATAAAGAACATTAGGAGTTGAGTAATAACAATCATACCTCTAACATTTATTGGGCACTCACTATGTACCAGGCACTGTGCAAAGTGTTTTATGTAGGATATCTCATGAATGTCATAATTCTATATGATAAAAGTATCATCATCATTATTATCATCACCACCACCATCATCATCATCATTCGCCAGTAGGGAAACTGAAACATAAAAGGTCTTTAAGAGTCTTTTAGAAACATTTAAATTGTATGTGTTAATGCATTATGGTAGATGAGCCAAAAATATTAAGAGCAGAATAAGTTTACATGATTAAACCATTAAACGCAAATGTCACTCAGTGGCACAAGGCAGATTCTGTGGAAACTGGGAGCAGTTCAGATAATATTAACAGCAATTAACACTTAAAAAAACAATTTTTAGTTTTAAAAACCCTGCTTCATAGTGTGTATTATCTCATCTGATCTTTGTATCATCACTGTATCTTGTAATGGCATTAGGCAGGGGTGGTAATGAAGAGAGTA
Source organism: Hyperoodon ampullatus (assembly GCF_949752795.1). Classification (NCBI taxonomy): domain Eukaryota; kingdom Metazoa; phylum Chordata; class Mammalia; order Artiodactyla; family Ziphiidae; genus Hyperoodon; species Hyperoodon ampullatus. Next base: position 61,670,633 of record NC_136925.1, on the reverse strand, counting down.
GACAACTGAGCAATACTGGTAGGGCTGACCAGAATGACAGCCAAGAAGGGTCATGAAGACCTTGAGGGCAGGACAGCCAAATACAGATTCCTCCCTCTTCACCATCTACCATGGGTGTTATCTAAGAAAGCCAGTTGCAGAATTTTTTTCTTGGAAAACATCCCATCCACACACCAAGGAGTTTTAATCAGATATGGTTTGGGGTTAGTGGATAGAGTCTTAGATTTCCTCAGAATAGTGGCACTTCACTTCTCAAAGCTGTGGGGTGGGTTAAAGACACATAAGTAACAGAGAGTAATCTGGATGTGAGAAGGGGATCTTGGGGTTTGGTGGGAAGAAAGGGGCCCAGAAGCTGTGGTTTTTCTAGTGCACTGGCAGTCACCTGTGACCTTGAGAAAGGAAATTACAAGCACCTGTTACACTTCAAACTATGCTACCCACATGCCACAGACAGCTGTTTGAAGAACAGGACTAAAAAGAACAGGAATGAAAAGGTAATTGTATCACCCAAGAATGAGGTGATTGGGCTTTGTCCCTTCCTCCTTGAGACCTACTTGTAAAACTCATTGTACACACCCAAGTGTCAGCTGGTACCTAAGCATGAATGACTCCTCAGTTGATGTTTCTAATCTTAATTATTCTTTTATTTCTCCATTCTACTAGAAAAATCTTCATAATAAATACTTAGGCTGTTAACCACTTGGGAACTAAAGAACCTGAAAATGAGTACAGCTCAATAAAATTCCTGTCTTTCCTGGGACTTACATTGGGCCTTTCCACTTTAATCTTCTGTCACTGGTACTACCAACTGCTTAGTTCTTACTGACAAAACCTTGGTAATATATTAAGCTTATCTATTTCTCTTATGTACCACATGTATTGCTTTCCTCTTCTGTTATATTTCCACAGTCTCACCTCTTTTGTCCATTTCTATAGCCAGAATCAAGACTCCCCTCTCTGACATGAATCGTTATGGTCTCCAGCTCTGTGTTTTTGCTTGTATTTGTTCCTTTATTCTGACTAACTTCACCTTCCATAACCATAATTTCTATGATGTTCTTTTTTTATAACAGCTTTATTTGGATATAATTCACATAGCAAGTGTAGACTCTTTTAAAGTCTACAATTCATTGGGTTTTAGTATATTCATAGTTTTGTACACATCATCAGTGTCTAATTTTAAAACATATTCCTCACCCCAAAAAGAAATCCCATACTCAGTAGTAGCCACCCACCCGCCTACATTGCCTTCTCTCCCTAGCCCCTGGCAAATACTAATCTACTTCCTATCTCTGTGGATTTGCCTATTCTGGACATTTTATATAAATGCAGTCATATCATACGTGACCTTTTGTATCTGGCTTCTTTCACTTAGCATGCTTTCAAAGTTCATCCATGTCATAGCATGCATCAGAATTTCATTCCTCTTTATGGCTGGATAATAGTCTATTATATGGATATGCCACATTTTATTTATCCTTTAATTCATTGATGAGCATTTGAGTTGCTTCCATTTTTAGCTATTATGAATAATGCTGTGTGAACATTTACATACAGGTTTTTGTGTAGACATAGGTTTTCAATTCTCTTGGGTGTATATTTAGTAGTGAAATTGCTGTGTCACATAGTAACTCTGTATTTAACATTTTGAGGAACTGCCAAAACGTTCTCTAAAGTGCCTGAACCATTTTACAATCCCACCAGCCAAGTATGAGAGTTTCAATTTCTCCACATCCTCACCAACACTTGTTGCTGTCTTTTTTATTATAGCCAATTTATTGAGTGAAAAGTTGTATCTCCTGATTTTGATTTGCATTTCCTTAATGACTAATGATGTGAACATCTTTTGCAGTGCTATTTGTATATCTTCTTTGGATAATTTATTCAAATCCTTTGCCCATTTTCTAGTTGGGCAAATTATGTTTTACTATATAATTGTATAAATAGGATATATTTTAATGACTGTGTTATGTATTTATGTATGTATGTATATATGAGAATCAGATCTTATTATACTAAGGGTAGCAATACAGTTTTGTTTTTAGACATGGAGTTGAAGTTAGCACATCTACATTTAATTTGGAAAATAGGATCACATTTATAGTTGCGGGTGTCCTATAGAAATATTTTTATTTTAAAACACCATTCCTCTGTGATAACTCAAAGAACTCTAGGAGTTGAATAATAATAATTATACCTGACACATATTGTATACCTACCACGTGCCAGGAATATAGCATATAAATATATATTATATAAAATCAACTGTATAAATTAGGTAACTCATACATAAATATAGATATAATATAGATATATTCATATTATTTATATCTAATTGGGTTTGTCTTAGTATTGACTTGTAAGAGTTCTTTATATATTCTGGATACAAGTCTCTTATCAGATACGTGATTTGCAGATATTTTTCTCCTGTTCTGTAGATTGTCTTTTTCTCTTTCTTGATCATGGCCTTTGAAGCACAAAATTTTTTTTTAATTTTTATGAAGTTCAATTTCTCTACTCTTTTCTTTTGTTACTTGTGCTTTTGTTACCATATCTAAGAAACCATTGTCTGATCTAAGGTCACAAAGATTTACTTCTATGTGTTCTCAGAGAGCTTTATACATTTAGCTCTTACCTCTAGGTCTATAATCCATTTAGAGTTAATTTTTATATATGGTGTGAGTTAGGGATGTAACTTTATTTTTTTTGCATGTGTCTATCCAGTTTTCCCAGCACCATTTATTGAAAAGACTATTATTTCCCCATTTAATGGTCTTGGTACCCTTTTCAAAAATCAGTTGACCATGAATGTAAGGGCTTATATCTGGACTCTCAATTCTATTGCGTTGATTCATTTGCCTATCTTTATGTCAGTAATCCACTTTTTAATTGCTGTATCTTTGTAGTAAGTTTTAAAAGCAGAGCTTGTCCTCCAGCTTTATTGTCTTTCCAGATTATTTTTCTATTCTAGGTACCTTGCATTTCCATATGAATCTTAAAATCACCTTCTCAGTTTCTGCAAAATTTTTAATAGGGATTATGTTGAATCTGTAGATCAAAATGGAGGATTTTCATCTTAACAGTATATTAAGTCTTCCAATCTAGTAACATGGGTCTTTCAAATTATATAGGTCTACTTTAATTTCTTTCAATGACATTTTGTTTTTAGTATGTAAGTCTTAGACTTTTATTTCAAGTATTTTATTCTTTTTGATATTGTAAATGGAATTGGTTTTATATTCAGATTGTTCATTCCTCAGGTATAAAAATATAATTGATTTTTTTATATTCACCTGTATTCTGCAACCTTACTGAATTTGTTTACTACTTCTATAAGATGTTTTGGAGGATTTTTTGTAGATTCCTTCAGATTGTCTATACACAAGGTCATTTCATCTGTGAATATAGTTCTGCTTCTTTCTTTCCATCTTGATGCCTTTCTTTTTCTTGCCTAATTTACTTGCTGGAATCTCCAGTACAGTGTTGAAATAGCAAGGGTGAGTGTCTGTGTCTTCTCTTGCTCCTAATCTTAGGGGAAAAGCTATCAGTCTTTGACCATTATGTATGTTGTTAGCTGTGCGCTTTTGTGAATAACCTTTATCAGGTTGAAGCAGTTCCCTTATATTCTTACTTTGTTGAGAGTTTTTATCAGGAAAGGATGTTGGATTTTGTTAAATGCTTTTTCTGTATTTATTGAGATGATTATGTGGGGTTTATCCTTAATGCTATTAATATGGTCTATTAAATAGACTGATTGTCATATGTTAAACCACACTATCATTTCTGGGATAAATCCCACTTGTCATGGCGTATAATCCTTTTTATATGTTGTAGATTCTGTTTACTAATATTTTGTTGATGTTTTTACATCAGTATTCATAAGAAGTGTGTAGTTTTCTTGTCCAGCTTTGGGATCATGATAATACTGACTTCATAGAATGAGTTGGAAAGTGTTCATTTCTCTTTTATTTTTTGGAAGAGTTTTGTAAAAGATTGACATTATTTCTTCTTTAAACATTTGGTACAGTTTGCCAATGCTGCATTCTGTACCTGGGCTTTTCTTTGTGGAAATTTTTTAAATTGTTAATTCAGTCTCTTTACTCTTAAGGTCTATTCAGATGTTCATCTTCTTCTTCAGTCACATTTAAGTTGTCTCTTTCTAGGAATTTGTCCCTTTCATCTGGGCTATTTAATTTGTTAACATACAGTTGATAATAGCACTCCATTATAATCCTTTATGTTTCTCTAAGGCCAATAGTGATATCTTCTCTCTCATTCATGATTTTATTAATTTGGGTGTTACCTTCCACTCCACCACCCTTGGTCAGTCTAGCTAAAGTTTTGTTAATTTTCTTGATCTTTCAAAGAACCAATTATTGGTTTTGTTAATTTTCTCTATTCTTCTTCTATTTGTTATCTTTTATTCCCATCCTAATATTTATCATTTCCTTCCTTCTACTTGCTTTGGGTTTAGTTTTATTTTTCTAGTTTTAAAGTATAAGGTTAGCTTATTGATTTGACTGATTTTTCTCAGTTAAAGCATTTACAGCTATAAAATTTCCTCAGATCATTGCTTTTGCTGCTTCCCATACATTTTGGTATGTTGTGTTTATCTTTTCATTTATCTTTTTAAAATTTCCCTGGTATTCTCTTCTTTGACCCATTGGTATTTAGGAGTGTGTTGTTTAATTTCGACACAATTTCGCAGTTGTCTTTCTGTTACTGATTTCTATTTTCATTTCATTGTGGTTGGAGAACATACTTTCTGTCATTCAGGGGTTTTTTTTTTTTAAAGGCTTATTTTATAGCCTAGCGTATTGTCTATACTAGAGAATGTTCTACATGCACTTAAGAAGAATATGCATTCTGCTTTTATTAGGTGGAGTGTTCTATAGATGTCTATTAGATCTAGCTGGTTTTTAGTGTTGATCAAGTCTTCTGTTTCCATGTTGATCTGCCTAGTTCTAGTCATTATAAAAAGTGGAGTATTGAAGTCTCAACAACTATTGTTGAATCATCTATTTCATCTTTCAATTCTGTCCATTTTGCCTTATGTATCTTGAGGCTTCTTAGGTGCATATATATTCATACTTATTTATGGCTTCCTGATTGATTGACCCTTTTATCATTTAAAATGTCCTTCTTTATCTTTACTGACAGTTTTTGTCTTTAATTATATTTTACCTGGCATCAGAATAGCCTCTCCAGCTCTCTTTTGGTTTCTGTTTATATGGCATATCTTTTTCATCCTTTTCAACTTTATTGTGCCTTTAATCTAAAATGTTCCTCTTGTAGACAGCAGATGATTTGATCATGTCTTTTTTCCATTCTGATAATCTCTGCTTTCCATTTGGAGTGCTTAATCCATTTACATTTAATTTAATTACTGATAAGATAGAATTAAGTCTAGAGTTTTGTTTTGTTTTCTTTATGTCTGATGTATTTTTTTGCTGCTTTCCTCTTTCATTACTCACTTTTTTTGATTAAAGTAATATTTTTAATATACCAATTTAAATCCATTTTTCTTTTTGTGTATTTACTTGAGTTGTTTTCTTAGTAGTTACCCTGAGAATTACAATTAACATCTTAACTTAAAACAATATAGTTTGGATTAACACCAACTTAATTTTAATAGTATGTAAAAACTTTAATACAGTTATTTTCCCTTCTGCCTCCTTTGTGCTATTGTGGTTGTACAAATTACATCTTTTTTTTTTTACCATCTTTATTGGAGTATAATTGCTTTACAATGGTGTGTTAGTTTCTGCTTTATAACAAAGTGAATCAGCTGTACATATACATATATCCCCATATCTTCTCCCTCTTGCGTCTCCCTCCTACCCTCCCTATCCCACCCCTCTAGGTGGTCACAAAGCACCAAGCTGATCTCCCTGTGCTATGCAGCTGCTTCCCACTAGCTAGCTATTTTATATTTGGTAGTATACGTAAGTCCGTGACACTCTCTTATTTATACGTTGTAAGCCCATCAACACATTTTTATAATTCTTTACAAAGTTGTCTTTTAATTTACATGAGGAGTTTCCCAAAAAGTACATTTATGCTGTCCTTTGTATTTACTTATGTAATTACCTTTATCAGTGCTCTTTATTTCTTTATGTGAATTTGAGTTACTGTTAAGTGCCCTTTTGTTGCAGCCTGAAGGACTCCCATTAGTTTTTCTTGAAGGGCAGGTCTACTAGCAACAAACTCTCTGTTATCATTTATCTGGGAATGTATTAATTTCTTCTTTTTTACATGGTAGTTTTGCTGGATATTGAATCGTAGGTTGAGTCTTCTTTCCACACTTATTGTTGAAAGCATCATCTTACTAACTTCTGAACTCCAAGGTTTCTGATGAGAAATTTATTGTTAATCTTATTGAGAATCCTTCTATGGTGAGTTGTTTTTCTCTTGCTGCTTTCAAGATTCTTGGGCTTCAGTAGTTTGGCTATGATATGTCTAGGTGTGGATCTTTTTGAGTTTATCCTACGTGGTGTTTGTCTAGGCTCTTGGATGTGCAGATTAATATTTTTGATCAAATTTGGGAAGTTTGGGCCATTATTTCTTCAGCTATTCTTTCTTCCCTTCTTCTGTTTTTTCTCTTTTTGGGTCTCCCATTATTCATATTTTGGTACACTTGATATCAGCCCATAGGTGTCTGAGGCTCTGTCATTTTTCTTCATTCTTGTTTCTTTCTGTTCCTCAGACTAATCAGTGAAAAAGTTCACTGATTCTTTCCTCTGCCAGTTCAAATCTACTTTTGAGCCCCTCTAGTGAATATTGTACTTTTCAACTCTGGAATTTCTGTTTGTTTTTTCTTTCTTTTTATTGATGTTTTCAATTTGCTGAGATAGCATTCTCATTTTCTCTTAATTCTTTTTTTAAATTTTTGTTGGACTATAGTTGATTTACAATGTTTTGTTAGTTTCTGCTGTACAGCAAAGTGAATCAGTTATACATATACATATATCCAGTCTCTTAATTCTTTAGACATGGCTTCCCTTCGATCTTTGAACATATATATACCAATTTAAAGTTTTTGTCTAGTAATTCCAACATCTGGACTTTCTCAGGGACAATTTCTATTGACTTCTTTGACTCCTATGAGGGTTATACTTTACTCTTTCTTTACATGTCTTGTAATTGGATATTTGAGATAATATAATGTGGCAAACTTAAAAATCAGATTTTCTACCCCCACTTCCCTATGATTTGTCATTTTTGTTATTATTACTTTTACTATTTGTTTAATTAGGGACTTTCCTGGAGTAATTCTTTAAAGACTGTTCTTTTTGTGTTGTGCAACCAATAAAGTGTCTGCTTGGTTAGCTTAGTGGTCAGCTAATGATTGTATTAAGATTTTCTTAAATGCCGAGGACCTTTTCCAAAGGGCTCTATGTGTGTGTTAAGACATGTTTTTAGTGCTTCAACATGCAGTTCATAACTCTACCATACTTAGACTTCACTTTCTGCTTGCATTGACTGTTAAGGTCAGCAGAGATGAAAGATTTGAGCCTTCTCTGGTCTTTCCTGGGCATAGACAGAGTTTTGCACATACCCATGGCCTTCTAGATTTCTAGGAATCTGTTGATGCTTTTCAGCAAACCCTATAGATAGACATGTTATTTCCCAGTTTTTCCTTTTAATTTTTTGGTCAGTTCCTTACTTGTCATAACATGTATCACCACCTAAGTTGCCACTGATTTTTTTGACAAATGCTTGAGGGATATGGCTGTTCAACAGCTGACTCTGAGTCACATCAAATAAAGACAAGCCCTGAGAATGGAGCTTTTCAGGGCCTGCCACCTAGGTCATATAGTGGCACTTCTCTGGAGATGGGGATTTATAGGCACTCTGAACCTGTTCTGCCCTCTCCAGTGACTGCTGACCTGATAGTTTTCACAGTTAACCATGGTTGTCAGTCTGTTTTTAAAGCTACCATAGGGCTGGCAAGAGAGTAATGGGAATAGGGCAGGTTAAAATTCCATAAAACTTGATGTTTTTTACCAAGATCCAACTGTTTTTCTTGAATACATGATCTTTGGATTATTGCAGTCCTTCGGCTAATTTTTCAAGTTCTTAAAAGTTGATTTTGACAGTTTTGCCAGTTTTCTTGATTTTTTGGAAGAGCCAATTTTCATTACTCTCCCATTCCAGAAGTGCTTCCTCTCTACTCATTTGTTCTTAAGCTCAGTGTTTTCTAGTTGCTTCTTTAAAATTCTATTTGCTGGTTTCTCTTTTGCCATTTGAAATACTGTTTGGTAGGTTTTAGAGCCCCTTACTTGACCGTCTACATCTCTGTATGTGTCATAATTATATTTATATGCTAAAATAGAGACGTTTTCCATCAAGCTTCTTCATTATCCTTCTATTATATTCTTGTCTTCTTCCTCACTAAACCAAATACTCACATGTGTGTACATGAGCTTTTCCCAGAATATTTGGATTGACATTAGAATTAGAAATAGACAAGCCTCAGTGTTTAAATAAGATGAGCAGTTAATTTTTGATGTCCTACTCTTAGCAGCCTAAAAAGCTTTTCTCTTTCCATTTAAATTTATTACTCAAGATTCCTTCACAAAGCCTTTCCAAATTAACAATGCCTAGTCATTTCAGTATAAGTGTAAATATAAACTGTAGTGATCAGATGGACACACCTGTTAGTATACATACATCTGCCATCACTTTGGCCTTATTTCAGTTTACCATATAACTTCCCAGTTTGATGGCCTCAACAAATTGTGACTGAGAAGATAATATGAAGAAAAGTGCTTTGATGGTACTCTTCAGGTGCCTTCTGTAATAGAAATACCAAGTCTTAAAGATCCTTCTTTTAGCATAAATCTTAGCAAAAGTTATAAGCAGTGAACCAAGCAGACTTATGTTTAATTGGTTCCACGAAGGCCTCTAACTTCAAATTTAATTGTGTAGGTTTAGTGATTAAGAGCATAGATTTAAGAGAAAAGCAAACCTTCTAACATCTAGAATCTGCCAAACTGTGTGATTCAGACAAGTAATAATTCTTTTGGTTCATAATTAAAGAAACAAAGGCATGATAAATACTAAATAGGGTGTTTATGAACATATGTGTGAACATGTGTATGTACACAAATATATATATGTGTGTGTATATTTGTATGTATGTACACATGCACACATGCATACGTTTATAGTGTAAAATGCTTAGCGCATGCCTGACACATAACAAGCATTAAATAATTGGTAGATACATATATTTCTCGATACATCTAGAGAGATAAACACATATCTATAGCATAGCAGATTATTAAATAATAACAGTAGATATACGTTGCTGAGAAAAAAATAAACTGAGATTTATATACTTGTTTTAGAATGAGTGAATTAAACTTTCAGGATAAGAATTTTTAAGTATATAATATTTGAAATAGTATGTTTTTCTTAACTGTCTTAAGCAGCTTCAAGTCAAGAACTTTATGCTGCATTTCTTTATATTTCCCATACTATGTACAGTGCTATATATATAGCACACACTTCATTTATTATATAAATGAGTTACTAGTTAATTCATCTTTCAGAAATTGTTTATAAATTATGGGAATTCCCTGGCAGTCCAGTGGTAAGGACTCTGTGCTTTCACTGCCAAGGGTGCGTGTTCAATCCCTGTTCAGGGAACTAAGATCCCACAGGCTACATGGCTCATTGAGGAAAAAAAAAAGAAAGAAAATAAATTATTTATAAATTTAATGAATTCTGTTAATAAATGTCCTTAGGGGTGCTCTTAAGTAGTTCTCAAAAATATCAAGTACTGTAACTCTTTGCACTTATAGTTGGTGCCCAGGAAATCCTGAAGATGCCATTAAGCATTAAAATGATTTAATTTCATTCTCAAAAGATTTGTCCCCAGACCTTACGTTATTTTTGCGGTACGCAGGCCTCTTACTGTTGTGGCCTCTCCCGTTGCAGAGCACAGGCTCCAAACGCGTAGGCTCAGCGACCATGGCTCACGGGCCCAGCCGCTCCGCGGCATGTGGGATCCTCCCAGACCGGGGCACGAACCCGTGTCCCCTGCATCGGCAGGCGGACTCTCAACCACTGCGCCACCAGGGAAGCCCCAGACCTTACGTTATTTTTAAGTGATAAGTCTGTTATCTCTATTATGTGTATTTAAGCACAGAGAAATGCACCCATACCTCACTCTCAAAGAAAAATGGAAATGTAGCTCATACAGACATTTTTTAGTTCCTGTAGGTGCCTATTCAGTTTTAGAATAGGCTTTTCCAAACTAGTTTTGCAACAATACAAGTCTATTTGAAGACCCTTGTATAACTTACTTATCTATCTATATGTTTATTTTTTAAAATATATTTATTTATTTATTTTTGGCTGCATTGGGTCTTTGTTGCTGCGCATGGGCTTTCTCTAGTTGCAGCGAGCAGGGGCTACTCTTCATTGCAGTGTGCTGGCTTCTCATTGCAGTGGCTTCTTTTGTTGAGGAGCATGGGCTCTAGGCACGCGGGCTCAGTAGTTGTGGCTCACAGGCTTAGTTGCTCCGTGGCCTGTGGGATCTTCCCGGACCAGGGACCAAACCCGTGTCCCCTGTACTGGCAGGCAGATTCTTAACCACTGCACCACCAGGGAAGTCCCTATATGTTTATTTTTAAGTTTTTTATCATTTATATATTCATGTGTTTATGTCCTTAACAAACTTGAATCAATAATTTTTATTTTAGTATTTATAAATTTGTATGTTTATGTATTTTTTTAAAAATTTGTACTACCTCTCATAACAATATGGCAACAGAAAGGACCTGGCCAGGAAAGTAGCATCTAAGGAAAATAGAAACAAGTTATAAATGCAACAGGGTAAAAAAAAGAATATTCCATTTATCATAAGGGATACATTTCTGTATATAATCTCTATAAACCACTGCTTTGAACTGTGAAGTATAAAATTTATAATTACTAAAACTGTGTATAAACTAAATAATACGTTGTTTGCAGATACTTGAATTTATTTTTGTTTAAAAATATTATCTTCAACTGATTCTTTTTTTTTTTTTTTTTTTTTTACTGATTTTACATTTACTCATAGCTCATGGTTTGCTAAGAGAATTTAAAGAAATTTGTTATACTCTTCTGAAGTAATTCATAAATTATTATTTTAATATTCAATATCAGCATGCACCCTAGTACTCTTTATTGGCAACTTAAAAGTAGAGAAACAGCAGAGTAACTTGTACAAATACTAAAGGTATCCCGTTTTTAAAAAGGGCCACCATACCAAAAACAATGAAACATGAAACGGAATATCCCAAGGACAGGAACTGTGTTCACTTCTGTCTCCTCAGCCTATAAGAGTACCTCAGACACAATATGTATCTAATAATTATTGATAGATTTAGTCTTTCAATTTTTGCTTGTTTTTCTACTTTAAACATTTTGCTAATCCTTAAGAGATGGTAGGGGAACCTAAGAAATGTTTACTATGACTCCTAGTTGCAGTTTGAGCATGAGCTTGTTGAAAAAAACGGCGAAGTAGATGTTATATTACTCAAATCTGGACGTAGTCAGCATTTCAGTGCTACGAGAGAAACTAAGAAACATAAGTAAAATAGGAAAGGAGGAACAGGTTTACATTTTTAAGTTTTGCCCGTTAACAATTTGTTATAAGATTTGGTTTTATATTTTAAATTATGTTTCTTAACCATTCAGTCACATACTTGATATGTGCAGAAAATAAATGTACATGTTTTATAAAGTAGGTCATCGAAATAAAGTTAATTAAACCTTAAGGTACATCAGAATCACCTGGCAGCCTTGTTAAAACAGATTACTGGGTCCATCCCCAGAATATTTCAGTTGGTCTGGAATGGGGCCCAAGAATTTGCATTTCTAACCAGTTTCCAGGTAATGTTGCCACTGCTAATCTAGAGAACACACTTTAAGCACCCATGTCTAAACCAATGATTCATAATTCTCCTTTTGCTATCCCTCCCAAGAAAAATAATTAAAGTACACTATCATCTTTCTTCAGTAACAAAAAAACAAAACAAAACAAAAATCTGTAGTCCAGTCTATAAAGGTCTGCATCATTATCTTGGTTTTTTTTTTTTTTCAGGAAATAACCAATACAAAGATACATTTTAGAGCCTTTTTCAATGAAGCACTAATGATTCACTGTAACAAAGTATGTGAATTGTGATTTCCAGTAAGAAGAGGTTTAATTAATACCAATCATCATATAAAATGAGTAGCTTTATTTGTGAAGTCCAAAAGTTCAATCATTCCTATTCGTCAAAGAAGAAAGCAGTATTTCCAACCAGTAAATTCCAAAGAAATGCTTTATCACTATTCTTCTTTAATTATGACTAAGAGGCTTTTCCTGTGTAGTACTGCAGCAAACAAACAAGCTTTTCTAATTCATGTATGATCACAAATAATCAGGCACACTCTTATCCAACAAATTAATATTTTGAACTTATGTTAAAATTTGTGAATGCCATTCTTTTGGAATAGTTATTTGAATATCTGATATGCTAGAATTTTTAAGCTGGAAGGGATACCACCTAGCATCTGGTCCAAACCCCTTAGTTTACAGACATCCAGCTTGAGTGTTTTATGATATGTTTTAGCCTTGGAGACCCAGGCAGAACTGGAAACTCACTGTCTTGATACCTAGTTTCGTATTTTTTTCTATTACCCTTAGTAGTTACTTTACCAGAAGGTATTTGGAATTAAATATTTTCAAATATTTGTTTGATGAAGTGTTTAAGGTCATATATACTAGCATTATGTAGCAGGATAGAACAGATAGTTTGCCTGGTACAGAGACAATAAACTTTGTGCAATTATTTAGTTACTTTATCTCTGTTTTCTTAATCTATTATTATCCAGATAAGATCAGTTAAAAATAACAGGACCTTAGTTTCTTTTTTATGAATATCTTTAGAGTTGTCTTTCTTAGTGTTCATGGAAATAATCATAAGAGACTGTATATATTTCTACCACATGGTGCTAGAAGTAGGATTATATGTTTTTCCATTCTTCTTATGAAATAAAATATAGTCCCAGTGTCACTATTAGTAAAGGAGTCATTTGAATGTTTAGTAATGTACTTCTGTACAATTCAGGATTTGTTGTTAAATTTGATTTTCTACTACCTTTTTTATGTTTTTTTTCTATTTTAGTAATAAAGACCCAACATTGCGCGACATAATTGAGAAATGAGACTTTACTAAAGCTTATTTTATTTCACTTGTTAAATATTACTGGGAGACAGCAGGCAGGCACAGCCAGGGAAGGGACTGGTGGAGGTGGGCGGACCATGCCCAGCATAGCTCGTGGGCCAGTGCAGTGATGCTCAGGTACATGGTGGTTTGCAACTGGGAGGCGGGCAAGATGTGTCTGCCCATGAATTATGCCAACGACACCTTCCTGGAGGATTACATGCCTGCCATCTTCAACTGCTACACAGTCAGTGTCACCTTAGGGGACAACTAGTACCTCCGGGTTCTCTATGACACGGCCAAACAGAAAGACTAAGAGCAGACAAGAAGACTGTGATTATCTGAGGCTTTTGTCTTATCCGATGACTGATGTCCTCCCTGTGTGCTTCTCTGCGGTAAATGTAGCCTCGTTTCAAAATGTGAAAGAGGAGTGGGTAACAGAACTTAAGGAATACACACTAAATATACCTGTTGTATTAATAGGAACTCAGATCTCCGAGGTGACCCCAAAACTATAGCAAGACTGAAAGATATGAAAGAAGAACCTATGTCTGGAACAAGGGTGGAAACTAGCAAAAGAAATGAGAGCAAGGACTTCCCTGGTGGTGCAGTGGTTAAGAATCCACCTGCCAATGCAGGAGACGGGTTCAGGCCCTGGTCCGGGAAGACCCCACATGCCTCAGAGCAACTAAGCCCAAGCACCACAACTACTGGGCCTGCGCTCTACAGCCCGCGCGCCACAAGTACTGAGGCCACGTGCCACAACTACTGAAATCCACACACCTAGAGCCCATGCTCCACAGCAAGAGAAGCCACCACAATGAGAAGCCCGCTCACCACAACGAAGAGTAGCCCCCGCTCACCACAACTAGAGAAAACCTGCGCACAGCAATGAAGACCCAATACAGCCAAAAATAAATAAATAAATAAATAAATAAATAAATTTATTTATTTTTAAAAAAAGAAATGGGAGCATGCTACTATGTGGAATGTTCACCTTTAGTCCATCAGGGATTGAAGTGTTTGGTGAGGCTATCACAGCCATTTTAACTCCAAAGAAACACACAGTTAAAAAAAAAAATAGGATCAAGATGTATAAACTGTTGTTTGATTACATGGAAACATCTCCAGTGGCCAAGAAAACAGTCCATTTCTCTCAGAAAGCATATGAAATGCTACAGCTATACCCAGACCTCTTATAAATAATGAAGCAGTTTAAAACTTGAAAGAGATTTTTTAAAAACCCTGCCATCAATTCTATAAAATTCATTAAGGATGTTTCCCCAAGGTCGAAAAAGCAGCAAATGCATCTGAAGCCACAATCTATTCTAAATAACTTTATTTCAACTAGAAAGTACAATCTCTGTCGGGTTTCATAATTTTTAAAGCTACAATCACACCATGTTGTTAACTATGTGAAAAACAGTGCTATAAATATAACTGCCTGGCTTAGACCATCCATACTTCTGCATAGTCCTTATGGAATCTGCACAAAGAAGCATCTTCTCCCTTGGCTCCAATTAATTGTTCTTTTATGTAAGTTGCTTTATCTTTTAATATATCCAGAGTGTTGAAACAACAAGGCCAACCATATAACCAAAGGTCACTCCAAGCCCACAAGAGATGGGCCATCCCTGAGGGGAACATGTATAAGATCAAAAAAGAAAAGAAGCTTTATTATCACTTGAGCCAGAAGTTAAGTGTAACCTAAATATTTCTATATTAAAGCTTGATGTGCTTTCTTTAAGAATACCAGAAGTGTAATAAAGTCATAATTGCATTTATTATGAAAACTGAAAATGTATACCTTTTAGTTAATGTGCATTAAATACCTGTAACAAGAGTTCTCACAAAAAATAAAATAAAATAATTACTAAGACGTTTCTTTTTGTTTCACCTTATATTAATTGGTAATAATCCTGCCAATAACCATAAGAAGTACCCTTAATAACTCTTTGGCTGAGTACTGATCTGCACCTACATGGTGTTAAACTCCATAAGGAAAGAACCATCAGAAATTAGTAGCCTACACAACAGAATGGGAATAATTCACAGTCCTGCCAGCCAGAATGGAAAAACCTAATAATGTGGGGCATCAGGGGGAATTATCAGGAGAATCATATCTTAGTAGTGGAGTTTATTGAGTCCTAAAGTCTTCCTGAATCTGCTCTAACACGACTTAAAAGCAAACCTGGAAGGGGTCAAACTGATCTCAAGTAACTACATGGCAGAAAAACATCCAGTACTCTTTAAAGGAATACAAAAAATCTAGTACTCACGAAAGTAAACTTCATATGTATTAGTTTTCTGGGGCTGTCATATCAAATTACCACAAACATGGTGTGGCTTAAAACAACAGAAATGTATTCTTTCACTTTTCTGGAGGGCAGAATTCTGAAATCAAGTTAAGCAAGTAGGAAGCAGAGGGAAGGGGGTGGGATCCAGATGCTTCATTGGCTGCAGGCCGGCGCAAAGAAGTTCCCCGACAATTATGGAGCCAGCAGAAGCCGTGTTGGAGGAGAAAGTGCTCAAGTGCATGACTTATTCAGCACAGCTTGTTGAATGACTTGGGGTCATTACGAATATTGATTTTTGGATTGCATCACAGATAACATTGCAAGGAACATCTGCTGCTGAGCCGTACAGTGGTTAATGTTCCTTAGGTACAATAGTTTCAAGAACCACTGAGAATTCTAGAGAGACAACTGTAATAATGAAAAATCTCTCAGAAGATAATGCAAAAAGGAATTCCCCTAAATGTCTTATAACAGCCTGGCAGACTCTGCTTAAACCAAGAAATAGTATCTGGCAAGCAATGCTATGAAGACCGAAAACTATGTTAAAAAAAAAACAAAGCTTGCCAGTGGCACTTCCATTGTGAACGATTGTGCCCAAGCAACTCGGCAAGCTTTGACAAAAGGAAGGAACTCCGTTTCAAATATGTGAATAGTGATCAAATGTGACCAAGTGGATTTTGTGGAACATTTTATTTCCCAGACCTATCATTACCAACATGGGCACATGGGCACATAAACACATATTTTTAAACTTACGTCTAAAAAGAAAGATTACTGAAAGATTTCATAACCGCCCTGTCAGCTCAAGATCTGGATCATAGCACTGAGCATGTTATACCCACATGCCAGACCACCGTGTGCACAGAAGGGTACATTGTAGAAGATACTTCTCAAGAGAATGATCAAAACAGATTTTATGTGACAACACCTACCAAAATAAGGGGAAAATAGAGATGGTATTAATTCAAAACAAACCTCCGCATGGGACTGTGTCTTCCAACACTTGCAGAATAAAGCTCCCAATGGAGCTTTACTTTATCCTGAAACAGCGAGATGACAATGAAATCTAATTGGAGACAGGGAAGACGTGAGTTATGCAAAATCCACTACCAAAATAAAACAAGCAGAGTTTACTGTGTGTACTGTGATGCTCAGAAGAGAGTAATGGTCTTCAAATGATGAGAACATTTTGATAAAAACACACACTGGAATACCAGCAGATTCTCATGAGCTGTGTGGATTTTGTCATGTGCCTTCAGTATGATGAGAGAATGGTCACAGCTCCACTGCCGCCAACCTGTGGGCTCTTGGCACGTGAAACACGCCGACTGCTCATTGTGAAGCTGTTTTGTGCCTAAATGTCAGTAATGGTGTGATGGTGACAAAGCAAGACTGCTTTGGGGGGTGTAGTCTCCCTCCTAAGGATGGTAGTTGTGGAGTTTGGTGACAAGGACATTATTTCTACATCAGGAGATAGCATTAGGAGAGTGTAGAACACAGTACTGTAACCCGGGAAGGACCTAAGATGGATGCAAATGAGGCATTGCCCATTTGCAATACCATAAGAGGCTGGTAACACGTGATTCACCTGACACCATCAGGTTGTGAGGCTGTATTATGTATTGGTCTGACAGGTCTGCTGTAACACAATACCATAGACCGGGTGACTTAAAAACAGAAGTTTATTTGCTCACAGTTCTGGAGGCTGGAAGTCCAAGATCAAGTATCCGGCCAGGTTGGTTCCTTCTGAGGCCTCTCTCCTTGCCATGCAGACAGTCACCTTCCCGCTGTGTCCTCAAGCGGCCTTTTTCTCTGTGCACGTATGCTCCTGGTATCTCTTCCTCTTTTTATAGGGACACCAGGATGAAGAACAGTGGGAACAAATCCCCACGCAGGTTCTCGGACTGGGTTTCAGGTGTCGGGAAAGGGGCGCAGTGGGGCCTGCAGGTGACCCAGGGGAGCTAATCTTCTCAGCACAGCCAGCTGCCCGAGGTCTGCTGTCCAAAAATGTGTCTTATCTTTCATGAGTGATTAGGATCTCCCGTCCCTCCTCCCTTCCTCTCTGCTGCTTCTTTCCCATGTTTGATCCTAGGTAAAGATGGCCTATAAATGTATTTCATTAAAAAAAAAAAATGAAGGAAAAGAAACACGAGTTTCAATCCTGATTCTACCACTTAGTAGTTTACTTTAGAGGAGTTACTAGATTTCTCTGTGTATCATGTTTCTCATTTGTAAAATTGAAATAAGAATTTTTGCCCTCACAGGATTGTCACAAAGGTTGAGTAAGATAACTCACATAAGCAACTAGCCAGGGACCCAGAACATGGCAGGCACTCAGAACATTTTTATTGGCTTTCCTGTTCTGTGTTAGTGCCATGCAGGAGAATACAGGGGAAGAGGTTTGGAGAAGGAAGAATGCAGGGGGAGAGTTAAAAGTTCCACTTTTACATAAGTGAGTTGGCATCAATATACTGAGAGTTACAAAAGATTTGTAAATTTTAAACAACGTCCTGCATAGCATGTTGTAAACTAGGGACTGTGCTAAGCAGTGCAATAAGAATTGTATTTTTACCACTTAAATTATCATTACTGCCCTTACATTGTATAGTGACAGCAGTTAATTCCATATTTATCCATTAAAGTCTTCTGGTTAATGTGTTAATAAAGATTTTAAATTAATTTCAAGGCGCCACAAAGAGTTTTGAGAACTGTTATGGAATTCCTTGTTTCCCGTTACCCATATTCTGAGTCTGAACCTTTCAGCGTGTGTGATCTGGCTCCTACTGACTCTTGAAGCCTCAGCCTCTCCCACCTTCTATCTAGACTCTTACCTCTAATGCCAGGCTCCCACCATATTGAGCTATTTGGGATTTCTCTTCCCTGGACTCTCACACATGGGGTGCAGTCTGCCTGAGACACACTTTCCATCTCTTCAGCTGGCTATTTCCTGATTATCCTTCATTCACCTGCAAAGCCTAAGCAAGGTACCCCTTCTAGAAATTAGCCTGTTTATCACTGTATGTTCAGTCCCTAACACAGCACCAGGTACATTAGGATTTCAGTAAATACTTGTTAAGTGAATAAATCAGTACTCAGCCTAAATGCAGAGGTCTGCAATGATAATTTTCCATTACGTATGTAGTTGTATAACCTGTAAATTTTCAAATTCCATTTACATAGCAAAAAAAGTAGAAGTAGTTTATTCTTTAGTGTATGTATTATGTCCTACTTTATACACTGCATCACGTCTAAAATGGGTTGAGGTCTGCTTCCTTCTTGTAACTGCTGTAAGGGATTTGTAGATTCCTGTGCAGCCATTCATTTTGAATTTGGTTTTTCAAAAGAAGAAAAATATATAGTGACTACTGTAACAAAAGAGAGAAAGAGGATTCTCATAGAAGGGTTTTTCCTCTTCAATTTGTATAAGCTTATGAAGGTATTTTTAAAGGTAGGGGAAGATTTAGATTATTCATATAAAACACCCCAAAAATGGTATTTGTATAGAAATACATCTCAAAAAGAGACATTAACAATAAACCCAAGTGATCACAATGAAATTATGTGAACTGGTTGTTCCATTGAATTTTTCCTTTTTGTAAAAGTGTCGACGTTCTGGAGAATTTTTTTGTTTTTTCAGATGTGTCTGCTTCGCACAGGGCATGGGACCAAAGGTAGAATGAAACAATTTTAAGAAAGTGAATGATGTGTGAACTTTTTTTTTATTTGCCTCACAAGTAATTTACTTAAAAAAAAATTAACATCTGCTATTTTGAAGCTAATCTTAGTGTATTGAATGATCTTAACCATTTCTCAATCCCACAGTCTTTTATCTTGCTTCTCCTGCTGTGTTCCCACCACCCCTGATCCCATTAGCAAACCTTGAGACAGCCTGAGACTCACCAAAGTACTGCTTTGGTTTCAGCTGCTCTTCTGCAAGAGGAAGTGAATGTTGGGGGTTTTCTCTGTGGTACAGTTGTGATAAAGCTGTGGTGGTCTTATCTCTCTCTTAGGTAGTGGCCCTTTATGACTACACAGCGAATCGATCAGATGAACTAACCATCCATCGCGGAGACATTATCCGAGTGTTTTTCAAAGATAATGAAGACTGGTGGTATGGCAGCAGAGGAAAGGGACAGGAAGGTTATTTTCCAGCTAATCATGTGGCTAGTGAAAGTAAGTTTTATGCTCCCTTCCTGGTTTACTAATATGGTATAACTGATAGTCCAAGATTTTATCATCTTCTACGCTTTAACTTGCTGTCTTGTTACTTTTGCATACATTTACCGATGGGTATTGCTCTTCATTCTCATGTTGCAAAAACATAAAAGGGGAGGGGGGGCACTAGTACACTCAAAAGCTATTACATTCTGAGATTGGAATATCTGCTTCATGGACTTCCCATCCCAGGGGACCTGCCCATCTAGCTACCACCCTTCTTCAGCCCCTTTTCCCCGCCACCCGATGCTCACACACTGACGTCACCTCTCCTCTTGCCACAGAGACTCCTCAGTTGACAGGCACCTAAGAACCTCTAGCTCCCAACTCCCATTCTTTCTACCTTGTATCCCCAGGCCTAGCTGGTACCTGCTCAAAGAAAACTGCAATAGATTGTTCCATTCTCAAGTAAATTAAGCCCTCATTTGTGAAAGGAAAAAGAAAGGAGGTCGAGAAGAAATTCTAAATCTGAGTTTCTGAAAGCTGTAGATTTGCTTCCAGGCCTTGAGAGGAGAAAATAGAACGAACACAGAGGGTTTGAAAATAAAAGAGTTCAAAGACTGAAGAAAGGGGAGGAGTTCTTCCGAAGAACGCTTCCCATCAGCCGTTAACTTGGTGTGTGGTAAGAAAAGCACGATGCCCAGCCGTCAGGAGAACTGACTGCCAATCCTAGCTTGACAACTAATACTGATATGCCTCCGTTTCCTCCCATGGGACGAGGGAGCTGAGCTCCATCATCTCTAAGCTTTCTTCCAGAAACACTAAAATCGTATAGTTCCAATTTAAAAATATAGTAGAGGCAGCCTTGAGAACACACTACGTTTTGAATGTTTATTGTTACGTCTTTTGTTTCTGCAAAGTAATTGTTATAAGTAGTAATTGGTTTTCAGGCTAGTCTCTGACACCCCATTCAACCCAAACTATGGTTGAACAAAAATACGATTGGTTTCTAACCTAAGTTCTGAACTTTGAAGGGAAAAGAGATGAAGAAAAGGAGAAAGAATTTCTTCCATGAATCCTGGGTGCTGGGCCAGGCCCAGATAAAATTATTTCTCTTGGGCCACCTTCCAGGTCTGCACCCGGCCCTTCCCAGGGTTCCCTCCCCAAGAGCTCTAGATCTCACTGCAGCTCCTTCCCCAGAGTATCTGCCGCTTTCAGCAGACTCCTCCCCTCCAAAGCCCTAAGTGTCTCGAAAATTACCCACTTCTTTCTCTCTCATAACAGAATTCTTAATTTCCTCTGTGCCATGGTTTTATTCTTTGAGCAGTAAATGACTAATAGCTCTTAAACTCTATCTGAGGTATAGTTTTATGTTTAAAGGAGGGTGCAGACTGGAGAAAAGTTAAGGCAGTGCGGAAGGAAGGAATTTGGGGACAGGTTAATTCCCAGTCATGTCCCGTAAACTCAGCACTTCTCACTTCCAGGTCGCCTCAGATATCCAGGCTGCTTCCCTCCCCCCGCCAGTGACGGCTTCTCTCAGGACCAGCAGCTGGAGTTCTGCAGCGGTAGCTTCTGTTTTTAAATCAAGAGCTGCCTGCACAGTCTTAGTCACTCTGGAGTTTATCTGTCATTTTAACTAGATATTACAATCTGTTGTTTCTTTCAGATACAAGTGGAAACTTGACAGTATAAAAAGATTGTGTATTTCCAGGCAACATGGTGTTATGTGCTAACTTTAGAATCTAGTTAGTTTGCAGAAATTACCTCTTAGGCTTGCAAATATTGAGAGGCTGTAGATGTTTGATCCGCAGGGGATTAAAGATTCCATAAAATTTGGTTTTCTTCCATAAGAGCCAAAGTGGGACTTCTGAAGCATACTGCAGTGACCATCGTTGGTGGCTGAGTACAGAAATCAATTCCGTGTCTCAGGCGGTGGCCATCCTTCAGTTGCCGTAACTCCTTATTGTACCCCCGAATAATTGATGGTTTCTTTTGGCATCAGTCACTGCTTGTTGAAAAAGCTTTTGCAAAACAAACAAAAATTTTTCAGAAAACCTGAGAATACGATCGAATTCTCAGTTCATCAGGGTTTCTTTTCCTCTCCTTTTATCCTACTTTTTACCTGAATTTAACAAAAACTCACCTTCCCAGTTTTAACATTAGAGAAAAAAATGACTGTCAGCAGCACATTCCACTCTGAAAATGGTAGGAGAAATTGTCCTTTATCTTTATCTGAAGCCAGATATGCAAAGCAAATGATCTAAGGGACTGTGTGTGTGTATATGTGTGTGTATGTGTGTGTGTGTGTGTACACACTATACATACATACATACATAATCTCTATCAACTGTTCAGTTGAAAGCCATGTCCTTTAAGAGAATGACACAATAGAAGACATTGGTACCCTGTTATCACAAAGGATGTTCCCTTTGTATCTTAAGCCACTGGAAAGGAAAACTTGATCAATTTCCTTAATCACATCTAACATTTCCAGTAATAGGTAAAGAAACCCAATGATAAAATCTGCCCACACACAAAGCCCATTAATGTAGCTCATAATTTTAGAATTTTGATCAGGTGTATTTTATCACTTTCTCTTAATTCAGAGTTGCCTAAGTCATTTAACCAAAACAGATTTCCTTTTTAGCCCTTTAAAATTCCCACATAACTTTTTAGATTCAACACCAGTGTAGATTAAGTAGATTATACAGATTATAATCTCATAAGAATCTTAGATCCAACACTGAGTGGATCCTGTGTCATGTATAGTCCCAGCCCTGTGCTTACTTGTTTCATACCATCTTCACAAATTATCCTTTATCCACCCCTCCGCCTGGCAAAATCCTCCCTGTTTTTCAGTCTGACACACCTACCACTTTTTCCGTTAAGCATTTGCTATCCCCACATCAGAACTTGTCTTTGTTATTATCTCTCTTCAGAATAATGTCACAGTCTGTTTTATATTACAGTTAATTGTGAACATATCTGTCTCTGACCAGATTGTAAGCTCCTTGAGAGCAAAGACTGTCTTTGGTCATCTTCGAATCTCCTCCAGCGGTACCTAGCTGATGACCCTGCATATAGCAGGTTCTTGGTAAATGTGTATTAAGATAAAATAAGCATCTGCATGACCACATACATAGTAAGTGAAAATGACACTTTCTGCATTTCTGAAATCCTGCTGATCAAAACTTGCCAATCATAAGTTGTGTTCTTTGGATAAGGAATGTGTAAGACTACAAATCACCTTAACAATAAGCTCTGGGTAGCTTATTGTTACACCAAGGAAGTGTGAATATCAGTGTGTTTAGTTTTCTGTCTGCCCCCCATTGTTGTTTTGCCCCGTGGAACGGTGCTCCTCGATTTGATTGCATGAATTCTTTGTTCAATTCCAGCACTCTATCGAGAACAGCCTCCAGAGGTAAAGGAGCGATCCCCTCCTTTAACCCCTAAGGAAAAAGCCAAAATGGAAAAAGCTTTTTCAGCTCCACAAAAGGTAAATGTTTGCAAGACTATGTATTCCATGTACTTTGATTTTCACTCTCTCTGGATGAAATATTACTTTATTTTTCATGTTTATATCCTTCATTGTTTACATTATTATTTCTTCTAATATTGACACCAACACTTTGAAATATATAAGGCAAATATTATTATAGCCATTTTCCAGATAAGGAAACTGAGGAGGCTCAGAGAGATTAAAATAAACCCCAAGTCACAGCCCAAGTGATGGGACGAGAACCCGAAGTAGAACTTGTGACTTTAAGTGTGACGCTATTTCCACTCTCCACGTTTCTGTAACTCTGATACTGACACTGTCCTCAGCCCCACCTGAGGGGTCCACATTTATGCTAACAATGACTGGGGCTCATAGACTAAAGATGTCCTATCTTCCTGGATCATTCCTCTTGCTAGGAATTTTAAATGCTTTCAGGTTAAAATAAATACGGATCTATTATTAGCCAGAGAAATGTCATGTTTTTTCACCCTGTGCCATCAGCTCCCTCAAGGATATCAGGCAGAATTCTGATGTTGGTAGTGCTTTGGTAGTAAAGTTTATAAGCACTGTACCACCATATATATTACCTTATTTAACTTATTTTATTATGTGACATTAGCTCTTGCCTTAGACTGAATAACTTCAGTTCTTTTTGACTCCATGAACTAGCAGGTATATATATATATATATATATATATTTAACAAATTCAATGTCGTGATAGAGTTTTTTGACAGTTGAACCTGTCATGTATCATCCTGCTATTCATTCTATATTTGTTGAGTGCTTACTTCCATGCTAAGCACACTATTAGTCCTCACCGAAACAAGACTGAGTAGTCAATGCACCTGCCCTTGAGTAGCCTACAGGCTGGTAGGTGAGACTCCTACAAGCAGGTGATTCCAGCAGACTATGGTAGGAACTGTCATGAAGATCTGTGCATGATGCTTTGGACACACACAGGAAGAAACACTCTAAATCTTCACCGGGGAGTCCAGGAAGAGTTCCCAGAGGAGGTCAGACTTGAGCTGAGGCTTATAGGATGAAAAAGTACGTGTTAGGTAGATGATCATAGGAAAAAACATTCTAGCAAAGGGAATAACTTGAGTAAGGTGTGGTATAGGATGGTTGTGTTTGGGGACCATGGGGTCTGATGGAAAGAAGGATAAGAGAAATACAGGAGCCAGGCCTAGTGTGCTCTGCTCAGATGCTTAGACTGTAGCCTTCAGAGAGAGGGGATCCCCGGAGAAGGTAATCCGGGGAGTGACATGTACAGATTTACAGGATGAAAATACCATTCTAGTGGTAGCACGGTGGTTGAGTTAGAGGTAGCTGAGACCTGAGGCAGGGAAATTGGTTAGGAATCCATTGAAATAGAATACAAAAGCCTGAACTAGTGCAGATGTGGAGGATAGGGGTCATAAGGTAAAACGGACAGGATTTTGTGATTGATTGGGTGCGATTAGTGAAGCTGGAATCTAGGCTTGTGCTAAGGGCCCTGACTTTGTTATACAACTGCATGGATATGGTACCACAGAAATAATAAAAGAGCAAGGAAGATTTGGGGAGATAGAGACAGGGAATGGTGGGAGTAGGATGTGATGAGTTGTTTTAGATATCTTGATTTGTTAGTGGTGTCTGTAGGGCTCCCAGGTAGAAATATTCACTAGGGGGCCAGAAATTCAGGATTGGAATTTGAGAGAACATAGGGCTTCAGAATAAAATGGGAGGAGTTAACGTATCCATTGTATTATATCAGGAAAGTTGAAGCTTGTAATGAAGGAGATAGCACAGGAGAAAGAGTTCTGAGAGGAGGCGGCCAAGGACAGAATCCCAGTTGAACACTTACTGGTATTCAGTATCTAAGGGACACTCAGGTGAAGGGAAGAAGATTAAGAAAGAGTAATCAAAGGGGAGGGAAAGAAGTGGCCTGGAAGCCAGGGGAAAATAGAGGTTCACGGAGGGTACAGACAGGAGTGTCAGGAACAGGCAGTGAGTTAGGGTCTCGTCATGTGGACATCAGGAGGATCCTGATGACACCTTTGCGCTAGTGTCATGGATTCATACTAGTATGAGGAGGATCGAAGAGTAGAATGGGCCTCAGCAAGTGAACTCGTGGAAGTCATTCCCAGAGCCTCTTCACTTGAAGGGAAAAAAAAAAAAAAAAGTCAAGCAGTTGCTGGAGGGGGACCTGGTTCCAGGAATGACTTTTTAAATATTGGAATGACATAAAATGATACCCTAAGGAGTCAAAGCCAGTAGGACAGGTTCAGGTTGAAGGTAGATAAAGAAAGCACACATGGATCTTAGAGAAAGCAGGAGGTTTTTATTGGGAAGACAGGTTGATAGATTAGTCTTGGCTTAGAGCAGTGGTTCTCCACTGAGGGTGATTTTGTCACGCAGGAGACATTTGACAATGCCTGGAGAAATTTTTGCAAATATCTGCAAGGAGAGGGGTACTACTGGCATCTAATGGGTAGAGGTCACAGGTGTTGCTAAACATCCTAGAATGCCCAGGACAGCCCCCTCAGTGAAGGATTGGATTGTCTGGCTGTGTTGAGCATAGAGCATCACCCCCCCACACACACTGAGACAGGTAAATGTGGAAGAGGATGCAGTTAAGTTGATAGCGTGGAAGTCTCGAAATTGAGGATATCTTCATGTTCTCCAAAACTGAAAGGAAGGTCCACTTCAAATATCAGGGTCATAGGAGTGAGATAGGAAGAAGAGTAGTGACTGTTAGAATACCTGTAAGGACAGCAGGAGCAGGGGCTCATGGGGGACATATAAGGAGATTCCTTCGTCGTTCTGGGAGCTGCTATTTGGATGCCATAAAAATCCAGGTGACGTCATTCTGGAT
Source organism: Hyperoodon ampullatus (assembly GCF_949752795.1). Classification (NCBI taxonomy): domain Eukaryota; kingdom Metazoa; phylum Chordata; class Mammalia; order Artiodactyla; family Ziphiidae; genus Hyperoodon; species Hyperoodon ampullatus. The sequence continues at coordinate 61,644,616 of NC_136925.1, read as the reverse complement.
TGAATGTGCAGTTGAGTTTTTCCTCAGTAGCGCTTAGCATCTAGGGCCTAGCAGTGGAGAAGGCAGATTTAGTCGGATGCATAACTGGAGCTGTTGTGGGGGGGTGGGGGAAGAAGAGGATAAGAGGCTCAGTAACACTGGTCAGACAAGTCACTGGAGTGACACACCATGGAGGGTCACCCGGACCAGAAAGGACATGCAATTGGGAGAAGACTGGCAGACTTAGAAAGCAGGGTTCTCTGCAAGCTTGCAGCAAGCCACCCATGCCCCAGTGGCAGCAGGAAATTGTCAAACAGGAAAGCAGTTAACAAACTTCAGCTACGGCCTGTAAAGCCAGATAAAGCTAGACGGGCTTGAGCTCCTTAAGTCATACCATTAACTTAAACCTAATTGTTTGGAGGAGAGGAGCCATGATCACCTTCCCATCTATGGAGAAGATACCGATGTCCTGTGCAGATCAAGAAGGCAGGAATCCATTAAAGGACTTTGTAAGCCAACTTTTCACAATGGTGTGAACTGCTGCAATGGGGGCTCGCCTGTAATTCCAGGTTTTTCTCCCACTAGCTGAAAATAAAGTGGTTTATTTGCTTGGTTCCAAAAAAAAAAATTCTGTAAAGCCAGAAATTCTTTTGCTTATTTAATATTATGTATCAGATGTCAAGCAACCCAAAGTTATGGTCAATCCACAGAGTTGTGTCTAAGAGCTGGAGTGAAATCAAAGGACGTGTTATTAGAATTGAGCTGGTCAAGGAATTAGGACCCAGAGTATAGGGCAGGTTGCTCTCTTGGACATTAAAATTCGAGGATGGTTGCAAGAGTTGGGATGAAGAGGACACAGGTGAACCAGGAGCTGAAGTTCTTAATTCTTGTGTTAGAGCAGATGTGTCAACCTTGGCTTCACACTGAAGTCACATGAGAAATTTTTTAAAATAAATAAATAAATGCCTGTCTCCACACCCACAAATTGATTTAGGTGAGTTGGCATGGGACCTTGGCATGGGTAGATTGCAGAAGCTTTCCAGGTGATTGTAATGTACAGCCAGCATTGAGAACCATTGTGTTAGCGTGACCACAAGGTCCAAAGGTAACAGCTGCAAAGATAAATAGAGGGTGTTATAGCCAATGTCAAGGCACCCAAGGAGGAGCGCTCTTAAAATATAATGGCCTAAAATCAGCAGCAGAGAGCTAAGAGGAGGCCAGTATTAATTCCAGCCCCCGTGGTTCACGGTTGGGTTATGTGTGAATGAACAGCTTATGCTGCAAAGAACTGAAACAGAAACAATTCTTGGTAAAACTCCAGTTTCAAATCCAGCAAGGATTCATGGTGATGGTTGCCTATAACAGTATGGGACTACAAGGGATACACTTGAAAGGACTGGCATGAAATTTGGCTGTGGGCAAATGTCACGTGTGTATTAGTATCCATTGTTTGGAATTCACCAGATTTAAGAATTTAGGAAGATGCTAATATAAATGTAACCTAAAGACATATAATGCAATGAAAGCGTTTATAACATCCGCATAGAGCCATTGTGACCGCTAACAAGATTTGTAGTCTATGTCAGGAGCTGTGTGAGATGCTATGAAAGACACAACCTTTACTTGTAGAGGCTTACTGGTATTCCCAACTCAGCATCATGCTGACCTTTGAAATTAGGGTTACCTACCCCCCACCTTTGTACGTTCCTGTCCAACAGCCTTGAGCTCATTCTGCCTCAGCCAGAGGAGATATAAGAAACTCTGTCAGTGTCTTTCTGGCTGCCTCTTCCTGACACGCCTGTGTCCCTATGGATGGAAACCTCTTACCTGCTTCTAAGACTCCCCAGTTCTCACTGCCTGCGCCACTGCTCTACTTAGCAGAACTCACTGCGTCACAGTCTTAGTTTAGACTGTAATCGATTTTTTAATTCTCTGTACCTTTTCTTCTCACAGACTGATCTCCATGCTTGAAATAGACCTTCATATTCATATCCCAACAGACAATTCTTCAGATATCCAACTTGACCCTTGAGGTCTGCTTCAGGCTATCCCACTGCTGCCCAAACCCTAATTCTAATAGATCTCAAAGAACTTGTAGGTATGGAAGTAAAACATTTAAAAACATAAAATAGGTAAAGCAAGGAAGTTGCAGAGGATAAGAATACATTTAGGGAAGGAAGTAGAAAAGTTCTCATGGAGAAGATGGAGCTCGAATAAGGCTTTAAGTTTTAAGGTGCAAGGATTTCTTTTGTTGAAGAACATGATTTGATCTGCTTTATCTGAATCCATGTGTTAAAACAGAATCTTACATATATGTATTTAACTTTACATGTGGAATGTACCACATGTATAGTTAGACAGTGTTTTACTTCCCTGTGGGAGAAAGTGTAAAGAATGACCTACACGTACGTAAGAAGTCCTTGGGAAACGTTAATGGCATCCCAGGTAACCAAAATGCCTTGGGTACACTGAGTCATGACACAAACAGCCAGCCCTTGAGAAATGTGTAACTGGGCTTCCTTAGCACCTGGCATAGTTGTATTTCTTCAGTTTAGTTTCTTTATCAGAGTATGTTATGGTTTGATTTTTATCAAGATCCTGCCTTATAAACCTACCACAAATTCTATCAGATGTTTAATTTCATGTGCAAGTTTTATTTTTATTTTCATATATAAGTTTTTTTTTTTTTTAGAAAAGCAGGGCATGAAAAGTGATCTGTGATAAGTGACTAGAATTGGGGCGTGGGAGGGGTGGGTCCTAAGTTCGTAGAATTATAGAATTGATGACATGGAAGGAACCTTAGAGATCAACCCTGGTGATTCTAGTCAACTCCTTCACGTTGTAGATGAGGAAATCAGGGTAGATCCAGGAAGGTTATAAGGGGTTTGTTCAGAATGACCCTCCTGGTTGGAGCTCGGCCTCCATGCTTCAGGCCGGTGCCCTTTTTCCTCTACCACCTCGTCAGTAACACAGGTAGACAGCTGTTACCTGCACAGCCAGCCACGTTTTGCTTTTTTACGTCCCTGTTTTATGTTTGTTTCATTGTACCCTTTCTTCATGTGGAAGTTTTTAGAATTGTATTGTCTATACTTCTTAAGGAAAAAAGGAAAGAAACCTCCTCAAGTAGTTTTTTTTTCTTTTTAAAATTATTTCTATTCAAACTATAGAATAAGAAGTAAAATTATACCTTTTGGCAGCTGCTGAATCTTCTAAGTCCCTCCAAGTGGAACTCACCTGTTCTGTCGCTAAATGTACCAGGTACCTTCTAACATTTCGTCTGGGTCACTGAAGTGTTAGCGGGTGGTGGCAGCATTTGGCTTCTCCACTGCAAGATGAGGGGACGGGCCTTGTTCGTTACTCTCCACAATTGGCTAGAGAATGCCCAGACAAATGAACCTGTTCCACAGGGATATAGGAGAACGTTTTCCTCAAGCTCAATCCAGAACATTTTTATCACAGTGTGCTGTAAATTTGCATCTCATAAAAGGAAGAATATTGCTGCTATCAGGGCGGAAAGAAACTCAGAAGGTTTGGAAAAAAAGAAGTGCTGACAGTCTTAGTTTATTTGTGTTTGTATCATGGACCATTTCTTTTTTAGGCTCTTTATTTTTGATAGCCTAAGCATTAATCTGTAGCATTCATTTATTTGGGGAGGAAATTTGTCGTTAAAGTTCCTTGTATAAAAATTTTAATTAATTTGAGGATTTATACTATAAAAGTAATATACTTTTTTTTCCTTCATTGGAGTATAATTGCTTTACAATGGTGTGTTAGTTTCTGCTTTGTAACAAAATGAATCAGCTATACATATACACATATCCCCATATCTCCTCCCTCTTGCGTCTCCCTCCCTCCCACCCTCCCTATCCCACCCCTCTAGGTGGTCACAAAGCACCGAGCTGATCTCCCCATGTGATGCAGCTGCTTCCCACTAGCTATCTATTTTACGTTTGGTACTGTATATACGTCCATGCCACTCTCTCACTTCGTCCCAACTTACCCTTCTCCCTCCCCGTGTCCTCAAGTCCATTCTCTACATCTGCGTCTTTATTCCTGTCCTGCCCCTAGGTTCTTCAGAACCTTTTTTTTTTTTTTTTTAGATTCCATATATATGCATTAGCATACGGTATTTGTTTTTCTCTTTCTGACTTACTTCACTCTGTATGACAGTCTCTAGGTCCATCCACCTCACTACAAATCACTCAATTTCGTTTCTTTTTATGGCTGAGTAATATTCCATTGTATATATGTGCCACTTCTTTATCCATTCATCTGTTGATGGACACTTAGGTTGCTTCCATGTCCTGGCTATTGTAAATAGAGCTGCAATGAACGTTGTGGTACATGACTCTTTTTGAATTATGGTTTTCTCAGGGTATATGCCCAGGAGTGGGATTGCTGGGTCGTATGGTAGTTCTATTTTGAGTTTTTTAAGGAACCTCCATACTGTTCTCCATAGTGGCTTTATCAGTTTACATTCCCACCAACAGTGCAAGAGGGTTCCCTTTTCTCCACACCCTCTCCAGCATTTAGTGTTTGTAGATTTTTTGATGATGGCCATTCTGACCGGTGTGAGATGATATCTCATTGTAGTTTTGATTTGCATTTCTCTAATGATTAATGATGTTGAGCATTCTTTCATTTGTTTGTTGGCAGTCTGTATATCTTCTTTGGAGAAATGTGTATTTAGGTCTTCTGCCCATTTTTGGATTGGGTTGTTTGTTTTTTTGATATTGAGCTGCATGAGCTGCTTGTAAATTTTGAAGATTAATCCTTTGTCAGGGGCTTCATTTGCAAGTATTTTCTCCCATTCTGAGGGTTGTCTTTTCATCTTGTTTATGATGTCCTTTGCTGTGCAAAAGCTTTTAAGTTTCATTAGGTCCCATTTGTTTATTTTTGTTTTTATTTCCATTTCTCTAGGTAAAAGTAATATACTTTTATATTACTTTTATATATTATACTTTTTTATATTTTATATACTTTTATATATTTTAAAACTCATAGTTTTAAAAATCCAAACAATAAAGAATAGTGTAAATGAAAAATAAAACTCCTCTGTCCTGCTAATATTCATGTTTACTCTGTTTCTTGCATATCCTGTTAAAAATGTTGTCTGCATATGTATACATACATGTTTATTCATGTTTGTTTTGATGAAACTATGATCATACTTAATATTTTTATTTTGCCAATATATCTTGGACATCTTTTTTTAATCTTTTGAAGTATAGTTGACATACAATATTAGTTTCAGGTGTGCAACATAGTGATTCAGCATTTAAATACATTATGATCACCATAGTAAATCTAGTAACTATCTGTCACTATACAAAATTATTACAGTGTTATTGACTGTATTTCTTATGCTGTATATTACATCCCTGTAACTTATTTATTTCATAACTGGAAGTTTGTACCTCTTAATCCCCTTCACCTATTTCGCCCAATGCCTCATTCCCCTCCCCACTGGCAATCACCAGTTTGTTCTCTATCTATGAGTCTGTTTTTGGTTTGTTTTGTTTGTTCATTTGTTTTTTAGATTCCACATGTAAGTGAAATCATAGGATATTTCTCTTTCTCTGTCTGACTTATTTCACTTAGCATAATACCCTCTAGATCCATCCATGTTTTCACAAATGACAACATTTTCTTTTTATGGCTGGGTAATGGTCCATTGTATATATACCACATCATCTTTAACCATTCATCTATCAATGGACACTTAGCTTGCTTCATATCTTACCTATTGTAAATAATGCTGCAGTGAACATAGGGGTGCATACGTCTTTTCGAATTTGTGTTTTCTTCGGGTAAATACCCAAAAGTGGAATTGCTGCATTATATGGTAGTTCTATTTTTAATTTTTTAAGGAACCTCCATACTGGTTTTCCACAGTGGCTATACAAATTTACATTCCCACCAACAGTGCATAAAGGTTCCCTTTTTTCCACATCCTTGCCAATGCTTGTTATTTTTGGTCTTTTTGAGAATAGCCATTCTGACAGGTGTGAGGTGATATCTCATTATGATTTTGATTTGCATTTTCCTGATGATTACTGATGTTGAGTATCTTTTCATGTACCTGTTGGCCATCTGTATGTTTTCTTTGGAAATATGTCTGTTCAGATCCTCTGCCCATTTTTCAGTTGGATTGTTTGTTAGATATTAAGTTGCATACATTATTTTGAATATTAACCCCTGTCAGATATATCACTTGCAAATTATCTACTCCCTTTCAGTAGGTTGCCTTTTCATTTTGTTAATGGTTTCCTTCACTGTGCAAAAGCTTTTTAGTGAGATGTAGTACCATTTGTTAATTATTGTTTTTGTTGCCTGAGAAGACAGATCCAAAAAATATTGCTAAGACCCATGTCAAAGTGTTTACTGCCTGTGTTCTCTTCCAGGCGTTTTATGGTTTCAAGGCTTACCTTTAAGTCTTTAATTCATTATGAGTTTATTTTTGTATATGTTGGATATCTGTTCTTATTAGCACAGACAATTCTATTCTTTTCACAGTTTCAAGGTACCGAGATGCCCTGTTGTCTGTTTCTTAATACCTAAAATGCCCAGGGTTTTTTTAAATTTCTGATAATGCTTGGTTTTCTTCTTTTTTTAATTTCTAAAAAATGAAACCCAAGGTAGAAGAGTACTTTCTACCTTCAATAAAATTTTCAGTGTTAACACAACCAATTATGTTTTTGTATAAATGCCAGGTGTATAGTAATAATTACACACAAGAATGTTAGATTATTTCTGTGAATGTGAAGAAATTACCTGTGATGTTTTATTTGTCTTTCTCTAAAAACTCATTAAATGAATAATAGTTATTAGTTTCTCTATTCCAAGATAATTATTAAAATAGCCATTATAGCTCATCTCTTCATTTGAGAAAAGTGTTTTAGTTATTTTCAGTATTTTGCTTAGCATATAAAGTCAGTAAGAACAGGCTGGGTTAATTCAAAAGAGCTGGCTTCCTAACTAACTGCGTACTCCAGTTGTATTCAGAAACAGCTGTTTTCTTGTCTAGTCCAAAACAAGAACAGAGAACCCCAAAGCATCAGATAACTCCATTGTAGTTCCTCTTCCAGCCAAACACATGCACACAAAATTTTACATTGATAATTCTGTCAACCCATCAGGAAGACAGTAGGCAATGAATAAGTTGCCTTCAGTGTGCATGTGTCTGCCTTATTCTAAAAAACATCTAATTTTTATTTACCCTCTTCATCCCAAAAGTAGACACTTTATTGAAGCCTGGATTAATTGTGCTATATATCACTATTTTTAAAAATCGCTTCATATAGAAAAAAATTTTTCCCATTTACTTCTCCATGTACCAGGAGTGCATCTGAAGTATTCCTAACCATAGGAATTATATGATTTCATTACTGTGTTAAAGTCCAACAGCAAATTTATAATAGACAGTGGTAGCAGATTTTCCAACTACCTAAAAGTTCATGTGCACTAAATCATTGAATACAATCATAATTATTATTGCCTGCTTCCTAATGCTAAAGAATAAAATCAATTTATATATTTTTTACTTTAGTAATTCATTTATCAAAGAAAATACAGTTGATTTAATCTCTAGTTTGTTATATTAAATAGATAAAAATTAATATATGCTTGGATTCACTTTAAAATTCCAGGAATATGTGAAGTTTTCTCTCTTTTTCTGAAGAGAACTAAGGCAATATTTTAACTTACAAGGAAATTAAAGCTAAAGTGCTTATTGGTGTCCTTCAGTGCAGATGACACTGATACATATTTCTTTGTTCTTCATAATTTGGCTCAGTAATTTATAAATATTTTGAGGGAAAATGTTAATTTCAAAAAAAAAAACGTTATTTACGTTTGAAAACTATCTTTTAGTCTAGAGAGAGAGTGGGACCCCGATGATACGACAGCAAAGCCAGTGTGAGTCACCTCACATGCACAGATTCCACTCCCAACAATAAAGTCCCTAAACGTTCTACACAGAGGAACTCTAAAAGCCTCCAGAATCTCTCCTGCCCCGCAAGGAACCCATAAGGTTTTGACTCTATCAAAGGTCTGGTAACGAGTTTTACTATTCATTCTCCTCTTACACCATTGCCTCAGCCATTGTCCATGCCAAGTGTACCTCAGCCTGTGCTTTGTCTCTTCCCCTGCAGCTATGTTTCTTGCTACTTTGGGCAATGCCCCTCCATGTTTCCAGGACCCTCTCACCCTCAACAGAGTGAGACCCCACAAACTGCTTGTCTTCTCACTTTATCTCTCCTGGGAGCAGGACCTAGATCATTGCCAGTGGTTCTGAAATAAAGGGACTGTGAGATAATCCCCCCATAGTCTCTACCCCAAAACTAGGTTTGGGGTATGTTTCATTTTCTTGATGTCTTCCTAACTCGCATTACTTAAGATTTGTACAGAATAACATAAGGGCAAAGTTGTTTTCCAGTTTAGCAACCCACTGATTATTCAGCTGGTTTGAGTCTCTGAGCCCATCCTCCATCACATCTCATTTTCTTACACAAATCTTCCATGAAAACTCAGTTTAGAGAATAATATAAATTCTCAGTAGAGACTTGAGAATTGTTTCAATAAACCATTGATAAGTATTTGTAGGACTCCTTCATGACTCTGAGAAGGCAAGTTTGGATTCTAATCTTTGAACGATGAGATACGTGAAAGTATAAAATAAGTGATGCTGTACTGGGTCAAACCAATGTTCCCCTTGGCCCATACTCTCTCCAACAGTGACTTTAAGGGCTGTTTGATAGAATAATGCAGTGTTTGCTCTCCATGATGATATTTGCAAGTTAACCTAAATATCAGTAACATCCCTCTTATAATCTATTACAAATCTAAAATGTGAAACATGTTATTGGGAAAGCTTCCCACCAGTCATTCCTAGTCATAAATTGCCCTTTAGATAGTGGCAGAATTGATTGTTATCAGTCCCCCTGTCTTCTGACTTGACAATCAGCATGACCTTTTTTCATAAGTTCTCTGATACCCTAACTCTGCTGTCCTCTTGTTTTGTCAGGCACTCCAGGGTTTCTCAGCCTTGGCACTATTAACATTTGGGGCTTGATAATTCTTTGTTGAGGGGGAGTATGTTGTGTATTGTAGGATGTTTAGCAGCCTCCCAGGCCTCTACCCACTAGATGCCAGAAGCACTAACCCTCTCAAGTTGTGACAATCAAAAATGTCTTCCAGACATTGCCAAATTTCCCCTGGGGGTCAAAAGGACCCCACCCACACCCCACAGTTGAGAACTACTGCACTATTTTAATAGAAATATATATAATATATAATATTTTATACCCATATGAATATGTATGTTTTTCCTTAAATTACAATTCTTCTTATTTTAAGATCTTGTTAAGGAAACTTTGCTTTCATTTTCCCATTACTTGCACATATATAAGTAGTGATGTTGGAGCTACAGAATACCCTACCTAAAAACAACAGCTTCACATAAAGATGTATCCAGCTATGCGAGGCTCAGTGTGAATATGATTAAAATGTCTCTTAATCAGATTTAGATATCTCCTGACTACCATTTATTTCCTTTGCTTAAGAAACTTAACTGTATGCTAATCTTCACATAGACCATGGAAAATTAATGGTATGCTAACGTTATTATTATTATTACTTAGCAATCCCAATAATGTGGTCATAATGGTCCTGATTTTAACATGGTTCTCCATCAGTTGACATAAAAAAGGAAGAATCTTTTTTTATTTGAATGTCTCTTTTATCCTCATAAACCATGTGCACAATGCAAGATCTCTGAACATACTGGAACAGGTTTGTTTTTATCACTCTTTTACTAAACTTTTTTGTACTTGATGAGTCTTTTCTTTCTTTTACCCCTATTTCTGCTTCCCTGTTACTGTGTGTGTGTTTAAGCAGCAGCCTCTTACCCACTGCTGTATCTCACATGAAGGAGAGAGAATGTTTGATCAACCTCCAAAGGTTAGCCTCTCCCTTGTGAGACAATGTTTTGACCATGCCTGCCTGCTTGCAGAGTCACTGACTGGAAAAGCAATATCGTTCGCAAGATCACAGGAGAAAACATGCCTGGGCCAGGACCATGAAGGCTGCATACTGCCCTGTCCTTAAACTCACTGGCAGGCATAGGTCTAAATTACATTTCAAATTGAATTTTTCCATATGAACAATCTTAGTATATGGGTCACATTTTTTTTTGGTTGATTTAGTTTGATTTGTTTTTTTACTGTAGAGACATAAAACATGGAAGACTATATGACTTAAACTGGTCATGAAAGTAATTATATGCCCAAATATCTAAGTTATGAAATAAAATTTCATGTTTTATTGTATTTTGTTTGCTTTTCTTTTTTTTTAACATCTTTATTGGAGTATAATTGCTTTACAATGGTGTGTTAGTTTCTGCTTTATAACAAAGTGAATCAGTTATACATATACATATGTCCCAGTATCTCTTCCCTCTTGCATCTCCCTCCTGCTCACCCTCCCTATCCCACCCCTCTAGGTGGTCACAAAGCACCAAGCTGATCTCCCGGTGCTATGCAGCTGCTTCCCCCTAGCTAGCTATTTTACGTTTGGTAGTGTATATATGTCCATGCCACTCTCTCACTTTGTCCCAGCGTACCCTTCCCCCTACCCGTATCCTCAAGTCCATTCTCTAGTAGGTCTGCATCTTTATTCCCATCTTGCCCCTAGGTTCTTCATGACCTTTTTTTTTTTCTTTTAGATTCCATATATGTGTGTTAGCATACAGTATTTGTTTTTCTCATTCTGACTTACTTCACTCTGTATGACAGTCTCTAGGTCCATCTACCTCACTACAAATAACTCAGTTTCATTCCTTTTTATGGCTGAGTAATATTCCATTGTATATATGTGCCACATTTTCTTTATCCATTCATCTGTTGATGGACGCTTAGGTTGCTTCCATGTCCTAGCTATTGTAGATAGAACTGCAATGAACATTTTGGTACATGACTCTTTTTGAATTATGGTTTTCTCAGGGTATATGCCCAGGAGTGGGATTGCTGGGTCGTATGGTAGTTCTATTTTGAATTTTTTAAGGAACCTCCATACTGTTCTCCACAGTGGCTGTATCAATTTACATTCCCACCAACAGTGCAAGAGGGTTCCCTTTTCTTCACACCCTCTCCAGCATTTACTGTTTGTAGATTTTTTTGATGATGGCCATTCTGACTGGTGTGAGATGGTACCTCATTGTAGTTTTGATTTGCATTTCTCTAATGATTAATGCTGTTGAGCATTCTTTCATGGGTTTGCTGGCAGTCTGTATATCTTCTTTGGAGAAATGTCTATTTAGGTCTTCTGCCCATTTTTGGACTGGGTTCTTTGGTTTTTTGATATTGAGGTGCTTGTAAATTTTGGAGAGTAATCCTTTGTCAGTTGCTTCATTTGCAAATATTTTCTCCCATTCTGAGGGTTGTCTTTTGGTCTTGTTTATGATTTCCTTTGCTGTGCAAAAGCTTTTAAGTTTCCTTAGGTTCCATTGTTTATTTTTGTTTTTATTTTCATTTCTCTAGGAGATGGGTCAAAAAGGATATTGCTGTGATTTATGTCATAGAGTGTTCTGCGTATGTTTTCCTCTAAGAGTTTGATGGTGTCTGGCCTTACATTCTGTTTCGAGTTTATTTTTGTGTATGGTGTTAGGGAGTGTTCTAATTTCATTCTTTGACATGTAGCTGTCTAGTTTTCCCAGCATGACTTATTGAAGAGGCTGTTTTTTCTCCACTATATATTCTTGCTTCCTTTATCAATGATAAGGTGACCATATGTGCGTGGGTTTATCTCTGTGCTTTCTATCCTGTTCCATTGATCTATATTTCTGTTTTTGTTCCAGTACCATACTGTCTTGATTACTGTAGCTTTGTAGTATAGTCTGAAGTCAGGGAGCCTGATTCCTCCAGCTCCGTTTTTCTTTCTCAAGATTTCTTTGGCTATTCGGGGTCTTTTGTGTTTCCATACAAATTGTGAAATTTTTTGTTCTATTTCTGTGAAAAATGCCAGTGGTAGTTTGATAGGGATTGCATGAATCTGTAGATTGCTTTGGGTAGTATAGTCATTTTCACAATGTTGATTCTTCCAATTCAAGAACATGGTATATCTCTCCATCTATTTATATCATCTTTAATTTCTTTCATCGGTGTCTTATAATTTTCTGCATACAGGTCTTTTGTCTCCTTAGGTAGGTTTATTCCTAGATATTTTATTCTTATTGTTGCAATGGTAAATGGGAGTGTTTTCTTAATTTCACTTTCAGATTTTTCATCATTATTGTATAGGAATGCAAGAGATTTCTGTGCATTACTTCTGTATCCTGCTACTTTACCAAATTCATTGATTAGCTCTAGTAGTTTTCTGGTAGCATCTTTAGGATTCTCTACATATAGTATCATGCCATCTGTAAACAGTGACAGCTTTATTTCTTCTTTTCCAATTTGGATTCCTTTTATTTCCTTTTCTTCCCTGATTGCTGTGGCTAAAACTTCCAAAACTATGTTGAATTATAGTGGTGAGAGTGGGCAACCTTGTCTTCTTCCTGGTCTTAGTGGAAATGGTTTCAGTTTTTCACCATTGAGAATGATGTTGGCTGTGGGTTTGTCATATATGGCCTTTATTATGTTGAGGAAAGTTCCCTCTATGCCTACTTTCTGGAGGGTTTTTATCAGAAATGGGTGTTGAATTTTGTTAAAAGCTTTCTCTGCATCTATTGAGATAATCATATGTTTTTTCTCCAATTTGTTAATATGGTGTATCACGTTGATTGATTTGCATATATTGAAGAATTCTTGCATTCCTGGGATAAACCCCACTTGATCATAATGTATGATCCTTTTAATGTGCTGCTGGATTCTGTTTGCTAGTATTTTGTTGAGGATTTTTGTATCTATGTTCATCAGTGATATTGGTCTGTAGTTTTCTTTCTTTGTGACATCTTTGGTTTTGGTATCAGAGTGATGGTGGCCTCGTAGAATGAGTTTGGAAGTGTTCCTCTCTCTGCTTTATTTTGGAAGAGTTTGAAAAGGATAGGTGTTAGGTCTTTTCTAAATGTTTGATAGAATTTGCCTGTGAAGCCATCTGGTCCTGGGCTTTTGTTTGTTGGAAGATTTTTAATCACAGTTTCAATTTCAGTGCTTGTGATTTGTCTGTTCATATTTTCTATTTCTTCCTGGTTCAGTCTCAGAAGCTTTTTTTTTTGTGCATTTCTAAGAGTTTTTCCATTTCTTCCAGGTTGTCCATTTTATTGGCATATAGTTGCTTGTAGTAATCTCTCATGATCTTTTGTATTTCTGCAGTGTCAGTTGTTACTCCTCCTTTCTCACTTCTAATTCTGTTGATTTGACTCCTCTCCCTTTTTTTCTTGATGAGTCTGGCTAATGGCTTATCAATTTTGTTTATCTTCTCAAAGAACCAGCTTTTAGTTTTATTGATCTTTGCTATCGTTTCCTTCATTTCTTTTTCATTTATTTCTGATCTGATCTTTATGATTTCTTTCCTTCTGGTAACTTTGTGGGGTTTTTGTTCTTCTTTCTCTAATTGCTTTAGGTGTAAGGTTAGGTTGTTTATTTGAGATTTTTCTTGTTTCTTAAGGTAGGATTGTATTGCTATAAACTTCCTTCTTAGAACTGCTTTTGCTGCATCCCATAAGTTTTGGGTTGTTGTGTTTTCATTGTGTCTCTTCAAATATTTTCTCAGTCCCTTTCTTTTTCTCTTCTTCTTCTGGGACCCCTATAATTCAAATGTTGGCACGTTTAATGTTGTCCCAGAGGTCTCTGAGACTGTCCTGAATTCTTTTCATTCTTTTTTCTTTTTTCTGCTCTGCGGTAGTTATTTCCACTATTTTATCTACCTGGCCATTTATCCGTTCTTCTGCCTCAGTTATTCTGCTATGGATTCCTTCTAGAGAATTTTTAATTTCATTTTTTGTGTTGTTCATCATTGTTTATTTGCTCTTTAGTTCTTCTAGGTCCCTGTTAAACATTTCATGTATTTTCTCCATTCTATTTGCAAGATTTTAGATCATCTTTACTATCATTACTCTGAAATCTTTTTCCGGTGGACTGCCTATTTCCTCTTCATTTGTTTGGTTTGATGGGTTTTTACCTTGCTCCTTCACCTGCTGTGTATTTCTTTGTCTTCTCATTTTGCTTAACTTACTGTGTTTGGGGTCTCCTTTCTGCAGGCTGAATGTTCGTAGTTCCCGTTGTTTTTGGTGTCTGTTCCCAGTGGCTAAGGTTGGTTCAGCAGGTTGTGTAGGCTACCTGGTGGAGGGGACTAGTGCCTGTGTTCTGGTGGGTGAGGCTGGATCTTGTCTTTCTGGTGGGCAGGACCGTGTCCGGTGGTGTGTTTGGGGGTTGCTGTGACCTTATTATGATTTTAGGCAGCCTCTCTGCTAATGCATGGCATTGTGTTCCTGTCTTGCTAGTTGTTTGGCATAATGTGTCCAGCACTGTAGCTTGCTGGTCGTTGAGTGGAGCTGGGTGTTAGCATTGAGGTGGAGATCTCTGAGAGAGCTTTCGCCATGTGATATTATGTGGGGCCGGGTGGTCTCTGGTAGACCAATGTCCCGAGCTCGGCTCTCCTACCTCAGAGGTTCAGGCCTGACACCTGGCTGGAGCACCAAGACTCTGTCAGCCACATGGCCAGGCACGTTGGGAGTTTCTTGCCTTTTGGGAAGTCTGAGGTCTTCTGACAATGTTCAGTAGGTGTTCTGTAGGAGCTGTTCCACATGTAGATGTATTTTTAATGTATTTGTAGAGAGGAAGGTGATCTCCACGCCTTACTCCTCCGCCGTCTTGAACCTCTCCTATACATATATTTGCCCTCAATAAATTATGAGCCTGAGAGTTACTCTGTCTGTTTGATGTTGTTTGTTAGGAGGGAATTTGAAATCCTTGATGGATAGTGCTGGTAAGAATTGAGATTCAATCCAGAAGAAGGGGAGAAGGCAGGAATGGGAGGAGTTGACAGGGATCACACTAATCCATGCTTACCGGCTACTAAGCGAAGTCAGCTTCACACACACAGATCAGGAATCAGTCCTGAGCTCTCCAACCCCCACAGCTTATTGGCTTGTTATATGCCAGAGTAGGAGTTCTCAAACAGCTAGGCTACTAAGCGAAGTCAACTTCACACACACAGATCAGGAATCAGTCCTGAGCTCTCCAACCCCCACAGCTTATTGGTTTGTTATATGCCAGTGTAGGAGTTCTCAAACAACTAGGCCTTAGAATCACCTTGGGCACTTGTGTGAAAATATCAGTGCCCAGACTCTACCCTAAACGTGCTACTCTTTGGGAGATACTCCTTTATACTTATGAAAGCTCTTTTGTAGACACAGAGTTATGGAATTTTGCTAGAGAATGTTCTTCCAGCCTCATCAAAGGAATAACGTATCTACTTCAGGCCCTTTGATCTCAGGCTATAAACTTCCAATTGACCTGTCTAAATATGAGTCTATAAGCCATTACATACAGCCATGTGAAACCAACAAGAATCAACTTTCCAACATTCATATTCCCCCCAAAGTTCCCACCTTAGTACTGGACGTGTAGGATATTCTCTATGAATGATAACAATTTGATTGAGACAGAGCCCCCCAAAACTTCATAGATTTGTCAAGGAATAAGATTAGGAAAGGTAGCAAGTAAGAACAGTAAAATAGTAATTTGGTGGATGCACAGAAGCCATGCCTAAAAATACACAGTCAATCTTAGTCATTTACAGTAATTATGTTCTATAAATTCACCATGAACACTGAATTAGTGAATTCTAAACCAATGCTCCTAGAGGAAATGCAGGATTAGGTTCTTGAGAGCCTCTGGTCACAAGATTTTCATCAACCAATCAATATGTAACCTTGTTTTATGTGTATGTCTGTCTAAAGACACTTAATTTAATACAGTTGAGTCATTAAAATTGAACTCATGCACTGTCACTTGCACCTAAACAAAGCTTAACTAGTACACATACTTTATCTGTGGGGCACCTCAGCCCTCTTGTACTTAGTCACACTAGACAACACTGCAACACTATGCTTAGAGACCATTTTAAACAGTAAAATCACCAACAAAGAGCACAAAAATGTGAAAAACATGGCACTAAATAGATCATAAAAAGGACACTTGTTTACTGTATGAGAGCTGAGACAATAAGACAGAGCATGAGAAACATTGCAAGGCATCAGGAGGTGCTAGCGTTCCTCCCTCAGCTGGGAACGTGTGCATTGGGCAGCTCAGATGTGTCACCACTCTGCGCCAGTGCACGTATTCAACTGTGACAGCACCACACGCGTTGATTTGGGGGTTACAAGTAAATTTTAGTGAGTAGGCAAATTTGCAAATAGGAAATCCACAAATAATGAGGATTAGCTGTATTTTGAAACTGTATTAAAAGTACACAGTCATTTTATAAAACCTGTAAGTCTTTATAGTAAAGATGAACAAGGAAAAGGTCAGGCATAGGAAATTGGATCAAAAGTGTAACCTACTATTCCTAGCATGGCTCATGCATACGACTTTTTTCTTCAGTTCTTTTCTTTGTCTTTGGATGGAATAAAAGGGCCATAACTTCTTTAAGGCAGAGACTGTGTCTCATTTAAAATTGAATTCCCAGCATCTGGCATAAAGCAGGTATTCAGTACATGTTTATTGAATGAAGGAAGGATAAGGCAAACAGATAGGAGCAGCTGTACTGAGGATGTATTAACCTTCCAGATCAGTCCTGACCCTGTCGAGCGTCAGCAGTGATGGTGTTGCTCACGGGTAGATGGTCAGCAGTGCTCAGAGGGCTGCAGTGGGCTTGGTAACATTGCCACGTCTCCTTCAGTCTCTCCAGTTTCCTTCCCTTATCGCCCATCACTAGGGAATAGTCCAGTCCCAAAAGAGGCAGTGGGTGACCCAAATGTTTCTTAGTTTGCAGAAATTTTTTTTAAAAAGAGGGAGGGGTGGCCTTCTGACGTTTCCTGCCTTCTTGGTTACCTGCCATCAGTTTTCACTCTCCCCAAACCAGCTCACCTAGATCCCCAGGAAATAAATGCATGGAAGCAGCACTTGTTTAGCAATTTGCTGTCATATACATATGGCACTTGGTGTGACTTGGCATACAGGTCTGACCAGTCCCCAGGCCTGGGGGTAAACCAGTTGTCCATTTCTCTCACTTCTACTCTGGAATTTCATCATTGCTAAAGAAAAGCACAGAATTGTGGTGGTTGTCTCTGTGTCATACTTGTGGTTCCCAGCCTCAGTGAGACCCGTGGTCTTGATCATCTTTTTGTTCTTCCTGACTGACTCCCTACCCCATACTTTACAGTGCCTGGTCACAGTAAGGTCCACCTAACCTCTTACTCCAGGCTGACTTTGTCTCCCTGCTTCCTCTGCATTTCCGTTATTTCCCCTTCCTTCTCCAGCTGCTTTCAGATCATAGACAGAAGTGCCCTCCTCTCTATGGCCAACCTCCCCACTTGTATTTTTGGTCATTTTCCCCTCCCACATTCTTCTAGCCTCACTCAACCAATGATCTGCATCCTCACTCCTCCACCCCTTTGGTGTCTTTATAGTTTATTCATTTAACACATATATATGGAATGCCTGCTGTTTTTCCAGGCACTGTGGTCGAATGTTGTCTGGATGGTGTAATGGTGAATTAAACAGAAATAGTCTCTCTACTTACAGAACTTACAGCCTAATGAGTGAAAGTAACTGTAATTAATGAGTCCTAAAACTAAAACATAAGCAGTGAAAGGACAGGGAAGGGAAGCTGTGAGTCCTTGTGGTGAGAAGTGGATGGGTTAGATTTTGTAAGGGGGTGGGGGGGGCAGGAGGATACATTTGAGGCATTAGAAACAGCTTGTGCAGAAGCCCTCAAGTAGCTAGAAGTGCTCATCAGAGAAACTGAAAAACCAGCTGGTCACAGGGGAAGGGATAAGGGATAAAGCACACGATGGAGGGAGGGACTGTTTCCAGCAGTTTACAGACCAATGTTAAAAAATCCTCCATATGCCAGCTTTCTGGGTCATTAACACCTCTGCTTTTTTCTGTTTCCTTAATGTTTGTAACAGTGTGCTTACCTCTCCTGTTTCTCTCTCATTCTCTGGCTTTGCCTGCCACTGTAATACAAGCCTTCTACAAGCTACATGCTGTATGTCTTTTATTTTTCTCTAGCACTTTTTTTCTGGATTATCCTCTACCCCTATCATTTCAAATATTACTTTGATATTTCAGATGTATCAAATTCTACATCCGTAACTTCGGCTCCTGTTCTGAATTCCCCAAGTGTATTTCTAACCGCCTACTGGAAATTTCCACGTTCACGAAGGTGTCATTCTGGAATCTCTGGTCCAGTGTGCCCAAAACCAAATCAATTTTTAAAAACCCGATTTTTTTCTTTCTCTACTCCAGTGTGTTATGGAATCATCATCTACTTTCACCTTTAAGGAGTTCTCTCTTGAAAGAACAGTCAAATATCGGGGGTTTTACAGCATAAAAGTCTGTTTTGGTAGAGTTCTATATGAAATGCAGGGGGGCAAATAGAAGTGGCCCCTGACCCAAGCTTAATGAGGTCAGGAAAGGCTTTCCAGAGGGTTTGATTTCTAAATTGAGTTTTATGGGAGGAAGAGCATTCCAGGCAGACTGAACAAATATGAAGGCATGGCACACAGGCCACCACAAATATTTCATCATGGCTGGAGCCTGGGCTGCAAAGTTAAAAAGGGAGAAAGCTGAACCTGAACGAGGAGATGGGATCAAGAAGATCCTTGTGTGGCATGTTAAGGAGCTGGATTTGATCCTGAAGATACTGAGGAGCCATTGGAGGATTTAAAACATGGAGGATGGCATGATCAAATCAGTTGTTTCAAAAGCTCATTCTGTAAGCTCTGAGAAGGGGGTGGGGGGAAGCAGTGAAATAAGACCAGGAGAGGTGGTTGCAGCAATCCGAGCCAGCCATAATGAGAAAGTAGGGTTTGGTGAGGAAATCCATGTGAAGGAAAAGGAGCAACCTAGGTTTCTAATGTGACCATCAGTGTGTAAAAGCAGAAGGGCACTTCAGCGTAAGATGCGCTGTGTGTAGTGCCTGTGCGGCAGCCAGGGGGCTCGGGAGAGATTTGCTGAGAACTCAGGCTTGCGAGATAGTTCTGATGAAGATGGATGGTTCCAAGTGTATTTTCAGAAAAACTGCCGTATTTACAAGATTTGCTGAAAACTAACGATTGCCAAATCATTTTGAAGAAAACTGGAGATCCAGGTTCTGGGTATTGATTTGGAAGTCTTTAGCATAAACATACCTGTCGAATCCATGGGAACAGAGGAGAGTACAGAACTAAAGGGTAGAAGGCATTAAGGAGCGCCAGTTTTTTTAAAGAGTGCACTGAGAGGGAGGAGCCTGGGAAGGAGATTGCTGGAACCAGCCCCCCAGCCCCTACCTGTGGAGGTCTCCACACTCCCATTCTCCAGGCTTTACTGCACCGTTTACCTGCCTACCAGAGGTACCTTCCTAAAATAGAAATCAAGTCGTGATTTACCAGCTCAGACATCTTAGCTGATGCTGTATTTGTCTTTGAAGTCCAAATCTCTTAGGTTTTAATCTAGCTCTCATCCCTCAGAGATTGAACAGAAGTTCTGACCTACTTTTTCTCATCTCCCAAATCACCCCCCCAAGTAGGCTGCCCTGCAGAGGCGAAACCTCAAACCTCTGCTTACCCCGTTTTCTCCAGCTGTATAATTTTTGTGCTACGCCAACTATCAGAAATTCAGTTTATCCCTTAGGAGACAACTAAATGCTCCCTCTTCTGAGAATCCTTCTCAAAAGCCTCCAGTTGAAATACAAGACTTCTGTTCCTTTATATCTGCACATTTTTTTCCCCTTTATCATAATGTGGATCTCCCTCTGCCTTGTTGGTTGTCTCCATGCCTTCCCCTGTTAGAGTATAAGCTCTTGGAGCATACTTAGCTTTGTATCTCCAGGGCATGTAGCACGGTGCCTTACCCCTAGAGTGGCTTTCCGATAAGTATTTATTGTTGTTGTCATTTTTAATTGGCATAATTAGTATCCCAAACTACAAATCATGAATCAAGATGAAGGCCTTTACTTTTTGTTTTAATATACTTATAGAAACTGCATCTTAATGCAGAGGAATATTTTGTCCTTAAGGAAAAGCATAATTGGAGGATTTAGTGTCAAATACAACTCAAATAATCAACAATAAATTCTAAAATCAAAGAATCAACAGCAAACTTGTATGAATATTTAAAGTCATAAAATTATGCTCCCAGAAACATAATTTTAACAACAGAGAAAACCTGAAAGAGCTTATCTAGTCGAGTGGTTTGTAAACTCTCTCCTCTGTAGAGCCCTGTTCCTCAGGGCTCTGTGGGGTAGGTCTGGGGAGGCCAGGTTTGCCAGACCACCAAACCTAGCTTCACCTAGAGAAATTCTACTTTTCAGGTTTGTATGTGAGGCTTTCAAACAAAATTGTATTGAAAATGAGTTTTGCTTTTAAATCAGTTTGAAAAACAAGATTGTAGCCTTCAGGCTACTTCTGTAATCTTGGTGACTCTGGGCCTCCATTTCCTCATCTGTAAAATATAAGAATGGTGCTATGATAGTTCATGCTTTTATTCTGAGCACCTCCTGTACATTTTCAAATAAGAAAAAAAAGACATCAAGAGAAGTTAAGTGGCTTACTGAGGCCACATAGAGAGTTAATGACAGAACCAAGATTAGAATTTAACCAGCAGCCCTCGTTGTTGGGGTTTTTTTCTTTTCAATAAAAATTCCTACAAAGTAGGTATAAAAAAATTGCAGCTATTAATTCTTTGGAAAAGGTAGATATCAGGAGGTATATAAATAGCTTTTAAAAATAGAGCTCTACTATATCATAAATTTGCCTTATTTAAAGCTGGTGTGCTACTGCAACAAACATAGATTGAACATTTACTTAATTTTACATTCATTCTTCAAGCTTATAGAAATATTTGGGGAAGTTGTTTGCATGGCCCATTTCTCTTTCACAAAGTTATTTATGAGTTGTTTCTTCTTGGTAAATCTCCATGTAATCACTGGAGGCACTGAAAATCATTCCATTAATCATTCCTTTCATGTTTGTCTCACTGCATCTAAACTTAAAAGCATCACTACGAAGTTGTGAGGGTTTGGGAAGCAAGAGTCTCCAGATCCTGATCCTTTCATTCATCTCCTTTGCTTTACTCATCTTCCTCTCTTCATCCCCTCCTCTCCAAATCAAGGGTATCCATGAAGAGGAAATGAAGTCACAAAACAGCTGAGAGGTGTGTGTGGACAAGAGGGAAAGAAGGGCAATCATGCTCCTTGGCCTTGATGGGGGGTGAGGGTGCTTATGGGCTGATTGTCTCACAGCCTTGGGCCTTTTTTGTTTAAAGATAAAGTGAAACAAAACAGCTCACAGAGACACCTCCTTCTTCCCCCTCCTTCTGCCTCCATACCCATATGGCGCGCTGCTGCTGAGACCGAGGAATGAGTGAGTAAAGGTGTTGAGAAGTGAAGTATTGGTCCTAAAGAAATAAGTGTCCTCTTATAAATCAGTGTCAAGACTTTGTAATGTGGATCGCCTACTAATTTGTGATTCATAGCATTTGAACATAGGTTAAGCCAACCTTTGCATCATGAAAAAGGACTTGGATATGCCCGCTACAGTAATGCAGTAATACAGTAGGAAACAGGGCAGGAACCATGTTTAACCTGCTTAAGACAGACTTTCTGAGGACATCACAGCACCCATTTCATATGAAAAGACTATTAGAAGCAGGTTTGGTAAGACCTTCATGTAGTAATATGTTGTTACTCATTTGTCAGGGTCACAACAAGCAACGGAAAGTAACACTGACGTAACAGTGATGTATAATTCAGTCTGACTTCCCTTCCCTCAACCTCTGGAGTAGACTTATGTTCTGATTAGAGCCATTATGTTGGTTTTTTTTAATCTAGTAGTTTTACAACATTTCATATACAGTTGGCCTTCCTTATCCACGGGCTACACATCTAAAGAGTCAACCAAACATGGATCGAAATTATTTGGAAAAAAAATTCCAGAAAGTTTCAAAAAGCAAAACTTGAATTTGCCATGCTGGCAACTATTTACATAGCATTTACATTGTATTTACAACTATTAGCATAGCATTTACATCGTATTAGGTATTATACGTAATCTAGAGATGATTTAAAGTATACAGGAGGTTGTTAGGTTATATACAAATACTACACCATTATATGAGGCACTGTAGCATCTGCATATTTGGGTATCTGTGCAGGTGGGAGTGTCCTGGAACCAATCCCCCTTGGATACTGAGGGCCGACTGTATATACATGTATTTAAGGTAAGATGTTGCTCTTGCCTTGGGCAAAGAGAGAGAAGTAATACTTAGACCATGTAAAAGAAGCGTCTGACCTTTAATCTGATGGCTGTGTTTGGAATTTATTTCATAAGTCTGGGGAAAAAAACTGAAGAAATTCAGTTACAGTTGATGCTTTCTGAGAGGTTTTGATGGTTTTCTTCTGCTCTGTGGGCTTGAGGGCAGGTAGACTATTCTGCAGTCTGCATTAGTCCTTGAATTTAAATTTTCTATGTGTTTTTACTTTTTTCCCCAAACACATTTTAACTGAGTCAGATTATCTTCAAATAGTTGAGAAAAATCCAAGATTGGTTCTTTTGTTCTTTGAAATAGGCTCACTTACTACAACATTCAGGTTTTGCCACTAAGTCTCCTTGCCCTTTAACTCTTGTTTTCATTACATGCTTGATTTAAAGCTATATAGCCAGCAATAATATTACATAATTATGGTCCAGAAAAGTACAAAATCCTCTTGAAATCTTTATGATAAGAAAAGTAATACTTGTTTAAAGGGACTCAGTGCCAAATCTTGCTGAAATCTGATTGTGAAGGAGGAAATCCAAAAAGGCAAAACAAGTTTCAGTAGAGATAAGACTGGGAAAGCAGTAGTTACTCAAAGAAGTTAAGACTGAAAGAGACAGTTGTACTCCTTGTCTTTCATTTCATTTTGGCTTTTTGTTTTCTGGGGTTTTAAAATTTTAATTAGGTAGATATGGTATATCTCTTTCATTTGTATGTAATTCAAAACTTTAACATAGTAGTGATTTATATTTTCTATGTGAATTTTAAGTAGATCCTTTCCATAACATGTAATTATCTGTAAAAAAAAATTTGCAAGTCTGTCTTATAGCAAGATTAAGTTGATTTCTAAACTACTGTCTCATATCAACCACCATTTTCCACAGTATCCTTTCATTTGGGATTAATGTTCAAACTCTAGAGGAACCGTCTAACACTCAGAGTATAATCTGGCACCACTGAAAGTGCTTATTTGATTTTCTCATGGAGGTGCCATTAATAAAACAGATATACTAAGCAAATTTTGTAGAAGATTTAAAGAGCTTGCAGATTCAAAATTTTACACATAGTTCAGTGAGTAACACCATGAAAATACAGTGTACTGACAAGATTACAAAGGAAAGATGCAGTGTTGAAAGGTAAATTTAGAACTTAAGTAATATAATATAGTATTACTGATATAATTTAGGCTGACTCACAACTGACTCTTTTTGCCACACACCTGAAAGCTCACTTTATTTACGAAGAGTGCTTAACCAATCTGGAGAGCTGTTTCCTTGGTTTTCCATGGGAGTGAATACACACTTGTGATAGACATGCTGATAGACACTTGTGTTCAGAACAGGCATGCTCTTTCCTCATTCATCCAGTTGGTGGGTTTTCAGCATGTGAATATTGCCTGTGTTGTCTTCTGTGATTTGTGATTTACTCTTTGTTCTTCTTTTTTTTACAGCAGTCATTCAAGTCCCAGGATTTCAGACCAGGCTCGGAGTCTATGACACAGTAAGCAGCTTTTCCTCCTAAATAATTTGCAGTGATAAATAGTTGTTTTTTTCTTTTTTTTAAGGACAGTTTCTCCATTTCCCTCTTCATAATACCACACTAAAAAAACTATGAAATGCCTATTTCAAGGCATTAAAGAAAAAAAGCTAATACCCAGAACATTATCATTGTATATGTCTTAGAAATGCCTAAGGTAGATGAGCAATTTTTCAAGTATTTATTTTAAAAGATCTCTAGGAAGTTTTTATATTTTTTTGATACTTGCTATATTACTTAATAACATAAATAGAAAATCTCTCTTACCTCAAAAAAAAAAATACCGAAAACCTTTGCAAAGCACTTCTCAATTTTTATCATTGCAGATGATTTTGTACATAATCTGAAGCCCTGACTTCATATTCACACGTCACTAGCAAACTATCACATGAGTGTAACAACCTTGAACAGCTCAGATGTCTGCTGTGCCCTCCCATCCCACCGCCACTGTCCCCACATTGGGTGCATGCCTACACACATGTGCATACAGAGAAGCCCTGCTGAATGTCCTTCAGGAAAATATTGGGTTGGCCAAAAAGTTCGGGGGTTTCTATAACGTCTTACCCAAATGAATTTTTGGGCCAACCCAATATTTATTCGTTAACCCTGCTATGCACTTTGACATTTTGAAGAATATGTCTCTTCCAGTTCAGAAATTCTGATTTAAATGACACTCTAATATTCAGGAATTATCAGATAAAACCGTGCATTATTTTATAATATTTCATTCTACAGATGAAAGACAAACAGAATTTTTTAATGGTATTTAAGAGTCACAGAATCATGACCTAGAAGATCCCTTAGAATTCTACATTCCCTCTGTTTTATATTCAGGAAAACTAAGAGGAAAGACCTTGTGCAAATGTCACAAGGCACATTTATGTCAGCGCTTGAACCAAGCAAGACCTAAGTCTCCTGATTCTCAGGCTACTGGGGTGTGTGTGTGTTTGTTTTTTATACTATATTCAGTGTTATTAGGCTCCTTGGTAAGATGCCATTTTGTTGTAAGTTTAAAAAATCTTTCTTTTTTAGAGATAAAATTATATTGATGATTATATGATTATATATAGCCCTGTATTACATCAGAGCACACTCATTATCACATTTGAGTCTCCCCGTTTCCCTACAGACCATTGCTCTGACCACTGTCTTGCATGTGGAGAAACATGATCTGAGGGAGGTAGTAAGAGGCAGACCCAGTACCAGAACACAGATCCTGTGTTTCCCAATCTGCTGTTCTTTCCATGCTTTCTCTCTCCCTTTCACACGACACAAATACACATCCCAGGTCTTTCAGTTTTTTGTTTTTGTTATATCTGCCAGGTATGTTTTCAGTTCCAATCTCTGAACAATTGAAATTTTACATAATAGTTGATCACATAATAACTGGCTCTGAGGAGTATACTCAGTGACGGATCACCCACGTAAAAAATATGCTGGATCAGTGAGGACAAACTCTGTTTCAACAATCAAAAATGACCATATTTTAATACATTATGGGAACAGTCCTCTCTCTGAACATTTTTATAAAATTTTTTAGAACTTTTATCTAATATGTGAATGAAAGGTTCTGTAGTCACTTTGACTACTTTGGATACGTATTTTCAGGTGACAGAGAGATCCACACAATGCTCTCCAGATTAAAATTTTAAAAAGCCTCAAAAAACATCCCAGCTTGTTTCTAAGGCTGTCAGGGTAGCTTGGCCTCTCTTTTTGAACATAGAGCACTTAAGAAGCTTCTGAAAATAAATTTTCATGAGAAGTTCAGATATGTCTAAATGCTCAAGTTCATCTAAAGCCTTTGGGCTTTCCCTATACTCATAATTTCTTAGAAGTAAGGATGAATTAAGATACATTTCTCATGACTTAAGAACTGTAGGCAAGTTGAAGGTGGAAATACTATAGCCCAGTATGTCATTTCTTTATTTCTCTAATTTACTTAAATGAGTCCATTGTACCCAAGTAAATGGATAGAGGCTAATTTTTTTGTTTCTTTGCAGCCTTGCCATTCAGTTACTAACATCTGCTCATTAGTTGGTTGACCAAACTTTGTAAATGAGCCACATAGGACTGCCTCTCACCACTTTCCACTTGAATTTCTTGTCTCATTTATACTTTTTAATTTTTTTTCAGAAATGTCAATCACTTCTGTGCAAACAATTTTTACACATTTTAATAAAGCTACACTCTCTTATCTTAAAAAGATACCAAGAAGAAACTTTTATAGGTTAATTTAAAGGCATTTTCTTGAAAGTCTTAAACTTTTACCTTTTATATCTCATGCCCCTATGATGTTATGATCTGCTGCCCAAGTCAGAGTTTGTAATGAAGCTTCTACAAATATGTTATAATCCATAATTAGTATTAGTGTTCCCTAGTTACTAATATATTTTATCTAGAGTTTGTTGGGGTTTTTTTTAAACATAGAATGTTTTATTGCATTAGCAGGTTTGGTCAGAGAGAAGTTAATTCAGATGGTCAATAATATTAAAGGCCTTTATTTGTGAACACGCATATGTGAACTGAATGAATGAATGAATGCAATCTATTCTTAATGTAGTGCAGCCATAAGTGTTAACTTCAAGTATCCGATCTCTCCTCCACTATATATTTTTCCATCTTTATAATAATCCTATTCCAGACTTCTTCAATTTCTTCTTCTTTTCATGAGAAGAAATTAGTTTACCTTTTTCCCCTAAAATACCCTACTACTTGCAACTTTTTTTTAAATTTCTTCTTTTGATTATTCACTTTTCAGCCTTTTTCTCCTCCTCCCATTCCCCGCCCTTTCTGAAATCAAAATTATCCATTGTCAGGTGTGTGACATCACAGAGTTCCTTATATATTCTAAATATGTTCTTTATCAGATACATGATATGCGGATATTTTCTCCCGGTCTCTGTTATGCCTTTTCATTCTTTTAACAGTAGCTTTTGAAAAGCAAACTTTTTTTTATTTTGATGAAGTCCAATTTGTCAATTTTTTTCTTTTATATATCATGCTTTAGTATAGTATCTAAGAAACCTTTGCCAAAGTTACAAAGCTTTTCTCCTATGTTTTCTTGAAAAAGTTTTGTAATTCAAATTGGTTTCATATTTAAGTCTATGATCTGTTTTGTGTTAAGTTTTGTATATGATGTGAGGTTTGGATCAGAGGATTCTGTTTTGTTTTGTTGGCATTTGGATATCCAGTTGTTCTAGCATTGTTTCTTGAAAAAACAGCCATGCCTCAACTGAATGGTCTTTACACCTTCATTGAAAATCAATTGTCATTATAAGGGTAGGTCTGTTTCTGGACGTATTCTAATCCATTGATCTACTTCTGTCTTTACACCAGTAACACAGGGTCTTGATTACTGTAGTTTTATAATATGTCTTGGAATCAGGTATTATTGGTCCTCCAGCCTTGTCCTTTTTTAAAGTCGGTTTAACTACTCAGGGTCCTTTGTATGTCCTCATCAATTTAGAATAAGTTTTTCAGTTTCTACAACATAGGCTTCTGGAATCCCAACTTGTATTACCTTGAATCCAAAGGTAAGTTTGGGGAGAACTGACATGTCGACAGTATTCAGTCATCTGACTCATTAACATGAAATGTTTCTCCATTTATTTAGGCCTTCTTTAATTTCTCTCAACACTGATTGTTAGTTTTCAGCGTATAAGTCCTGCACATATTTGGCTCATTTATTCCTGCATATCTCATTGGTAAATGGTATTATTTTTCAATTTCAATTTGCAATTGTTTGTTGCTAATTTATGGGAATACTACTAATTGTTGTATGTTGATCTTGTATCATGCTACCTTACTAAACTATCTTGTTAGTTTTAATAACTTTTTGGTAGACTTCACCAGGTTTTCTATATAGACAGTCACACATATAAAAGCCAGTTTAGCTTCTTCTTTCCCAATCTGGATGCCTTTCCTCCCTCCCTCCTTATTGCACTGGCTAGAACCTCCAGTACAATGTTGAATAGAAATGATGAGAGTATATATTCTTATCTTCTTTTGTCCTGAAGGGAAGTGAGTGAGAAAGCATTCAGTCTTTCACCGCTAAGTACATCATCATAGGTTTTTAAATAAATGCCCTTTATTCCTTCATTTCCTAGTTTGCTGAGAGTTTGTATCAGGAATGGATGTTGGATTTTTGTCAAATGCTTTTTCTGCACCTACTAAGATAATCATATGATTTTTCTTTTTAAATGTGCTAATATGGTAAGTTACATTGGTTTTCAAATGTTAAACCAACTTTTCATTCTTTGAATAAACCCCACTTAGTCATGGTGTGTTATCCTTTTTATAAATTGGTGGACTTGATTTGCTAAAATTTTATTTAGAGTTGTTTGTATTTTGTTCAAGAGAAATATGGGTCTATAGTTTTATTTTCGTGTACTGTCTTAGTCTGGTTTTGCTATCAGAGTAAGCTGGCTTCATGGAATGCGTTAAGAAGAATTCCCTCCTCTTCAGTTTTCTGGAAGAGTCTGTGAGGATATGATATTAATTTTTCCTTTTGTAATTTCTATTTATTTATTGATATTATCTATTTGATGAGATGTTGTTCCCATACTTTCCGTTAGTTCTTTAAGTATGGTTTTCTTGCATTCTTTGAATGTATTTATAATAGTGGATTTCAAGTCGTTGTCTAGAAAGTCCGATGTCTGGGCTTCCTAAGGGACCATTTCAGTTGATTGCTTTTTCCCTTGTGTGGTGCATACTTTCTTGTTTCTTTGCATGCCTTGTAACCTTTTATTGAAAACTAGATATTTTGAATGATATAATGTGACAACTCTGGAAATTAGATTCTTCCCCCTCCCCAGGGTTTGTTATTGTTGCTACTTATTCTAGTTGTTTGTTGTTTGTTAACTTCTCTGAACAAATTCTTTAATTCTTTCATTGTAATGTGTTTGTCCACAGGAGTCTTTGCTCAGTTATATTAGTGATCAGCTAATAATTGGACACCGATTTCCTTAAACACCTGGAACCAGTAGGTCCCCCAGTCTTGCCAGGTAGGGGCTCTGTGTGTGCTGTGCACACCTTCAACACCCAGCCAGGCAGTTGACACCTCTGTCTTAGCCTTCACTTCCTGTTGGCATAGAGTCTTAAGGTCAGCCAGTGGTGAGGGCTTAAGGCCTTCTCAGGTCTTTCCTGTGCATGCACACAACCCTACACATGTGTAAGACCTTCTAGACTCCCAGGACTAAGTCTGAGCTTTTCAAAACCCTCATGGACAGCTTATTCCCCCAGCTTTTCCTTTAAAGCTTTTAGTTAGTCTGTTGTTTGCCTACTGTTATCCACCACTCAGGCAGCCCTGAAGTTAATTGTAATTGCCTCCCAGGGAAAAGGCAAGCTCTAAGATAAGTCAAATGCAGACAGCCTTACAAGTGGTATCTTCCAGGAAACCACCAAACAGGTCAGATAATGACAATTCCTTGGGAATGAGGCCTTGAAAGAGCTCCAGCCCTGTTCTGCTCCTTCCAGTGGCTGCCAGGTTGCTGGCTTTCACCATAAACGCAGGCTCTTCTTTTTCAAGGTACCCACAGAGCCAGACAGTGGGGATGGGATAAGGTAAGTTAAAATGCCACAAAGCTCACTGTTCTTACCAAGTGTCAACCATTCTTCTTGAATAAACATTCTCCGGGTTACTACAAGCTATTGGCTAATTTCTAGAATCTAAAAAAGTTGATTCTAACCCTGCTTGCCAGTTTTCTCATAGCTTATTTGGAGGAGAAAATTTTCAGAAGTCCTTACACCACCGTTTTCACTGATGTCACTCTATTTCTTCTTCAGATGTTGTGTAGACTCACCAGTAAAGCTCTCTGGGCCTGAAGTATTCTTTTATGGAAGATTTTTAACTACAAGTTCAATTTGTTTAATAGAAGTAGAGCTATTAAGTTTATCTATTTCTTCTTATATAGGCATTGATAATTTGTATCTTTCAAGGAACTTGTCCATTTCATCCAAGTGGTTGAATTCATTGACATAAGGTTGTTCATAATATTCCCTCATTATCTTTTTAATATTGAAAGAATCTGTAATAATGTTGCCTCTTTAATTCCTATTATTGATAATTTATTTCTTTACTCTGTTTTCCTCAGTCAGCCTGGCAAATGGTTTATCAATTTTATTGAAAAGAACAGCTTTGTTTCATTGATTTCTCTTTATTGTTTATTTATTTTGTTTCATTGATTTCCACTCTGATCTTTATTTCTGCTTCTTTGGGGTTTAATTTGTGCTTCTTTTTCTAGATTTGTTAGGTGGGACTGGAACTGTGTTTAGTCTAGGGCTAATTATTCCTCACTACTGACACAAATCCCTTTTGGGTATTCTACCCAATGCGTTCTGAGTTGTGCGGTTTTCCATCCTGGCTGATGGGAATAGGTACTGTCCCTGGCCTCGGGAGATTTCCTCCGCTGTATATTGTCACCTGTACTCTGCTGAATACTTGAAGAGAACCTTTGCAAGTCTCCAAGTTCTCTCACTATGAAGCTGTCTCCTCTCTGGTAGTCTGTGAACTATAGCCTACCTGGTCTCCTCAGACTCCTAGCACTCACTCAGGGAGCCCACCAGGCTCCACACAGTCTCCATCCCCCTGTGCTGTGGCCTGGAAGCTCTCAAGGCAGTAAGCTGGGGAGTCATAGGGCTCATCTCATTTATTTTCCATTTCTTCGGTATCACTATCCTTTGTTGCTTAGGATTCAGTGTCTTGAAAATTATTTCATATGTTTTGCCCAATTTTTTTGGTTGTTTTAGGTGAGCAGTAAATCTGGTCCCTGTTACTTCATCTTGGATGCAAGCAAAAGTCCAGATGTTGTATTTTTCAGGGTAGCTTTCTGTTGGATCATATGTACATTATGAGAAAGAAAAGGTGGAGAGGGTCACACGGTCTGATTTTCCCACAGTGATCAGGGAAAGCCAAAGATGTAAGATAGCATTTAAGTCTTAAAAACCATGTAGAGACAGGGTGAACAAAAAGAAAAGGACCTGAAGTCAGAAGGATGGCAGGAGCTAAGGCACAATTGCATGAAAGTGCCTGGAATACCCTGAGACTAGCAGGGTACTCTACAGGGTGGGGGAATGCACAGACCAAAAATATATATATATTTTTTTTTAAATTGGGCCTCCCAGCAAGATACAGTCCAGGTCCACTGTGTCTGTAATCTTACCAGTTGCCCAAATACAAAGATTTCACATAAATGTAGATTTCTTATTTCTTTTGAAGTTCTGGACCACAGTTCCACATTCTTTGCTGGCTTCCATCCACTGGAGCTGAGTTAGTGGTCGCCTCCCTAAGATGAGTCATCCACTCTCCAGTTTACCAGGGTCCCTGCCGTATTATTCCTGGCTTGCTTTCCTCGCTCTCCTTGTCACCCGGCATCCACAGACATTTGAATTTTTACTTTAATGCTAAGGTGTAGGTTCCCTGGAGATAGGCAGTAAGTTATCGATGCTTTTTGCTTCAGAACTCAACTTTTCTTTTCTCTCTCATCATTTTCCTCCTTTCTAGACGTACTTTATTTGTTCTTTCATCTTTGTGGCTTCTGACCCTTTTCCTTCTCAGTCATCTGACTTCATTTTACTTACTTAGACATCTCCATATTAGTCTTCTCGGGCTGCTGTAACAGTACCACCGACTGGGTGGCCTTAACAATGTAAATGTATTATTTTCATAGTTCTGGAGCCTGGAAATTCAAGATCAAGGTTCCAACAGGGCTGGTTTCTGGTGAGGCCTCTCTTCCTGCCTTGCAGGTGGCCAGCTTCTTGCTGTGTCCTCACATGGCCTTTCCTCTGTGCATGTGTGGAGAGAAAGAGCTCTCTGGTGTCTCTTCCTCTTCTTATAAGGCCACCAGTCCTGTGGCTTAGGGTCTCATCCTTATGACCTCCTTTAACTTTAATTACCGCCTTAAAGGCCCGATCTCCAGATATATTCACTTTAGGGGTTAGGGCTTCAACCTGTGAAAGAACACAGTTCAGTCCACAGCAGTCACTGTTCAGTCCTCCTTACTGCCTGATTTTGAAATTCTTGTACCTTTTTCAAGCTCTGTTGTGATGTCTCCCATTATTCCTAGACATCCTAGAAAGGGGACACTGCCTTCCATTCTTTGAATTTCCCTTTTTTCATTGTTTTTGTATTTTCTTTTTTCTAACATAACTTGAATTACTAAACACTCATCCACAAAATATTTGTTTTCTATGTTACTGTTCCTGTTGAACCATTTGAAAAGCTGCACTCCCCATCCCACAGGTCAGGATATCACTGTTTTCTTATGCATAAACTTCACCCCTTCTTTCACCCCTTCACTCCTTCTTTGTCAGTAAGGAATCTCCTGCTCTTTTACACACACACACACACACACACACACACACACACACACACACTTCTATTTAATTTGATAAAAACTTCCTGGTTTTTCCTAGGCAGCTAATATTTTTCTGAAAGAAGTAAAATTTATTTTATTCTTGTCCCTTCATACAGTAAAAAGGAGCCAAACCAGCTAAGGTTTATTCTCTCTACGTCAGAGAAATATCTCTGACTCCCCGCTGCCCACCCACATATATAATCGCTCATATCATCTGTCGAATATTTTTCTCTCAGATCCTCCCATTTATCTCCCCTTTTTATTCCCACTGCCACTTCCCTAAATCTGAGCCCCATCTGAGCTGTTGCAGCAGCTTTCTCACTGGCTCCTTGTCTCCAATCTTCCCCTCCTGCAGTTCTGAGGTGGGCAGAGAACAGAGCCTTGAGGACCGCAGACACATCATGGATATGCAGGGCAAGAAGAACGAGCAAATGGCCGGAAAGTCACCCTCATAGAGGTAAGAGGAAACCAGGAGACCGTCATGTCACAGAGTCAACAGGAAGGTTTAGGAAAGGCATGGTCAACAGGGACAAATATCAAAGACAGCAGAAGTCAAATAAGGGCTGAAAAATGCCTTGGGGATTTGCAACCAAGAGGCTGTTTGTGACCTGGGAGAAGATGGTTTTGAATGGAGGGTCCTGGAAGCATGAGTCAGATTGTCTCCAGCCCGCAGGGAGAAGGCCCGTCAGGAGAGGCTGCTTCTCCCAGAAGTTGGACTTCAAAGGAAAGAAAAAGTTCTGCAGAAACTAGTGGAAAACACAGGATGTAAGGAAGATCTTTATACAGGAGGGAATGACAAGAATATTTATAACCCCATAGCAAAGAGCCCCTTGAGAAGAGCCAGTCAAGGTACAGGATAAGGAGAATAATTAAAAGAGTAGTATTTGAAACAAGAAGGTGGGGCTACTTTTTCCACTGAGACAGGCAAGTGAGACAAAATGAGTTTGAATGATGATGTTTTCTGGTGAGAGATAAAGTATAAGAAGGACAGGAAAGGACTTCCTAAAGAAGGCGGCCTCTGTTTTCTCTATTACTAGAAGTGAAGTTTGTCTGATGAAAGTGAAAATGTTAAGCTCTACCACGTACACTTTTATGAAATTGATACTTAATGAGAATTAGATTCAAATTTTCCATAAGTATTTTTAGATTTTGATGGCAAAAAATAAAATCTCATTATACAGAAAGTTTATAAATCAATAGTTTTATAATCATGGGTGTTAAGGAATGACTTTTTATCATTGATACCAGAATCAGAAAACATATTTTGAAACAGGTTTTTAGCTCTAAATAATAGAAACTTTAAAATCATTTATGTCAGAGAGAAAAAAATGCCATAAGCAGAATCTAAAAACAACCAATAAGCTGGGATCAGGAAGAATTTCACAAAATATGTGACAGACGAAGCGTTAATACCCTTAACTTATAAAAAGCTCTAAAAAGTCAAAAGGGAAAAGAAGTATATCAGTAGGAGAACTGGCAAACGGGGTGCATAGGATATTCTTAAAGGGATATATATATATATATATATATATATATATATATATATATATATATATATATATATATATATATATGGCAGTGAACATACGAAAAATGTCCAATTACAGTGATCAAATTAATAGAAATTAAAACAATAAATGAGATGGTATTTTCCCCTCAGAAAATAGCAGCAAGCTTCAAACTGATACAACCTTGTGTTGATGAGAGTGTGGGGAAGTGGGTTTCCTCATATGCTGCCAGTAATAGTATATATTAAAACAATCCTTTGTGGAGTATAGCTTGGTAATACTTGTTTATTTTAAGTTTTCAAATTGTTGATGTCTTTTGACCTGAATATTCTACTTCCAGGAATTTACTGTAGGAAAATGTTTAAGTATACATGCAGAGATTCAGTTAAAAGGCTACTCCTTCAAGCAGTGTTTTAAAAATAGAAGGAAAAAAATTCAATTTCTATGAATAAAGGATTGATTAACTTATTATTTTTTTTAATTTATTTATTATCATTTTTTTTGGCTGCGTTAGGTCTTCGTTGCTGCGTGCAGACTTTCTCTAGTTGTGGCGAGCAGGGGCTACTGTCCATTGTGGTGCGTGGGCTTCTCATTGCGGTGGCTTCTCTTGTTGCGGAGCATGGGCTCTAGGCGTCCGGGCTTCGTTAGTTGTGGCATGAGGACTCAGTAGTTGTGGCTCACGGGCTCTAGAGCGCAGGCTCAGTAGTTGTGGCGCACGAGCTTAGTTGCTCCGCGGCATGTGGGATCTTCCTGAGCCAGGGCTCAAACCCATGTCCCGGGCATTGGCAGGCGGATTCTTAACCACTGTGTCACGAGGGAAGCTCAGAATTGATTAAATTATGAAACATTTATATAATAGAACACCATGTGACTATTTCAAATAGTGAAAATATTATAGGAGTATGTTCATAGATGTGGAAGGAATGATGAAAAATTTCTAAGTTAAAAGGATGATTATAAAATAGTTTTTATATAACATATGCATAAAATATGGAACAATATACATCAATAAATGTCAGTAGTTATCGCTAAGTGGTGGAATTGTAGTGATTTTTTTCCTTCATTTTACTGTGTGTATTTTCTAATTTTTCTACTCAGCATATATTGATATATATACACACTTGATCATTTCTTTTTTTTCTTTGCTTTTTGTTTTTTTGAATTTTATTTATTTTTAATACAGCATTCTTATTACTTATCTATTTTATACATATTAGTGTATATATGGCAATCCCAATCTCCCAATTCATCCCACCACTGCCCCCCACGTTCCCCCCTTTGTGTCCACACGTTTGTTCTCTACATATGTGTCTCTATTTCTGCCTTGCAAACCAGTTCATTGTACCATTTTTCTAGATTTCACATATATGCGTTAATATACGGTATTTGTTTTTCTCTTTCTAACTTCACTCTGTATGACAGTCTCTAGGTCCATCCACGTCTCTACAAATGACCCAATTTTGTTTCTTTTTATGGCTGAGTAATATTCCTTTGTATATATGTACCACATCTTCTTTATCTGTTCGTCTGTCGATGGGCATTTAGGTTGCTTTCATGACCTGGCTATCGTAGATAGTGCTGCAATGAACATTGGGGTGTGTGTGTCTTTTTGAATTATGGTTTTCTCTGGGTATATGCCCAGTAGTGGGATTGCTGGGTCCTATGGTAATTCTATTTTTAGTTTTTCAAGGAACCTGCATACTGTTCTCCATAGTGGCTGTATCAATTTACATTCCCATCAACAGTGCAAGAAGCTTCCCTTTTCTCCACACCCTCTCCAGCATTTGTTGTTTAAATTTTCTGATGATGCCCATGCTAACCGGTGTGAGGTGATACTTCATTGTAGTTTTGATTTGCATTTCTCTAATAATAAGCGATGTTCAGCAGCTTTTCATTTGCCTCTTGGCCATCTGTGTGTCTTCTTTGGAGAAATGTCTTAGGTCTTCTCTGTGTTTTTTGATTGAGTTGTTTGTTTTTTTAATATTGAGCTGCGTGAGCTGTTTATATATTTTGGAGATTAATCATTTGTTGATTCGTTTGCAAATATTTTCTCCCACTCTGAGGGTTGTCTTTTCGTCTTATTTATACTTTCCTTTGCTGTGTAAAAGCTTTTAAGTTTCATTAGGCCCCATTTGTTTCTTTTTGTTTTTATTTCCATTACTCTAGGAGGTGGGTCAAAAAAGATCTTGCTGTGACTTATGTCAAAGAGTGTTATTCCTGTATTTTCCTCTAAAAGTTTTATAGTGTCTGGTCTTACATTTAGGTCCTTAATCCATTTTCAGATTATTTTTGTATATACTGTTAGGGATTGTTCTAACTTCATTCTTTTACATGTAGCTGTCCAGTTTTCCCAGCACCACTTATTGAAGAGACTGTCTTTTCTCCATTGTATATCCTTGGCTCCTTTGTCATAGATTAGTTGACCATAGGTGTGTGGGTTTATCTCTGGGTTTTCTATCCTGTTCCATTGATGTATATTTCTACTTTTTTGCCAGTACCATACTATCTTGATTACTGTACCTTTGTAGTATAATCTGAAGTCAGGGAGTCTGATTTCTCCAGCTCCGTTTTTTTCCCTCAAGATTGCTTTGGCAATTAGGGGTCTTTTTTGTCTCCCTACAAATTTTAAGATTTTTTGTTCTAGTTCTGTAAAAAATGCTATTGGTAATTTGATACAGATTGCATTGAATCTGTAGATTGCTTTGGGTAGTATAGTCATTTTCACAATATTGATTCTTCCAATCCAAGAACATGGTATATCTCTCTGTTTACACTTGATCATTTCTTTTAAAACAAAAGTAATTTCAGAAATTTTTTAATACAGCCCATTCTTTATACATTTAAAGAAATCAAGGTCTGAGAGTCAGAGTAAAAAATGCCTGAACTAGGACTTGATCTTCTGGCTCCAAGTTCAGAGTTATTTCTGTTACAAATGCTTTGCCTTTTTCCCTTTTTTTTTTAACATCTTTATTGCAGTATGATTGCTTTACCATGGTGTGTTAGTCTCTGCTTTATAACAAAGTGAATCAGCTATACATGCACATATATCCCCATATCTCCTCCCTCTTGCTTCTCCCTCCCAGCCTCCCTATCCCACCCCTCTAGGTGGTCACACAGCACCAAGCTAATCTCCCTGTGCTATGTGGCTGCTTCCCACCAGCTGTCTGTTTTACATTTGGTAGTGTATATTTGTCCATGCCACTCTCTCTCACTTCATCCCAGCTTACCCTTCCCCCTCCCCATCTCCTCAAGTCCATTCTCTACATCTGCGTCTTTATCCTGTCCTGCCCCTAGATTTTTCAAAGCTCTTTTTCTTTTTTAGATTCCATATATATGTGTTAGCACACAGTATTTGTTTTTCTCTTTCTGACTTACTTCACTCTGTATGACAAACTCTAGGTCCACCCACCTCACTATAAATAACTGAATTTCATTTCTTTTTATGGCTGAGTAATATTCCGCTGTATATATGTGCCACATTATCTTTATCCATTCATCTGTCAATGGACACTTAGGTTGCTACCATGTCCTGGCTATTGTAAATAGAGCTGCAATGAACATTTTGGTATTATTTGAATTATGATCTTCTCAGGGTACATGCCCACTAGTGGGATTGCTGAGTCATATGGTAGTTCTATTTTGAGTTTTGTAAGGAGCCTCCATACTGTTCTCCATAGTGGCTGTATCAATTTACATTCCCACCAACAGTGCAAGAGAGTTCCCTTTTCTCCACACCCTCTCCAGCATTTATTGTTTGTAGATTTTTTGACGATGGCCATTCTGACTGGTGTAAACTGATACCCCACTGTAGTTTTGATTTGCATTTCTCTAATGATTAGTGATACTGAGCATCCTTTCATGTGTTTGTTGGCGATCTGTATATCTTCTTTGGAGAAATGTCTGTTTAGGTCTTCTGCCCATTTTTGGATTGGGTTGTTTGTTTTTTTGATATTGAGCTGTGTGAGATGCTTGTATATTTTGGAGATTAATCCTTTGTCAGTTTCTTCATTTGCAACTATTCTGAGGGGTGTCCTTTCGTCTTTTTTATAGTTTCCTTTGCTGTGCAAAAGCTTTTATGTTTTATTAATTCCCATTTGTTTATTTTTGTTTTTATTTCCATT
This sequence comes from Hyperoodon ampullatus, assembly GCF_949752795.1. Lineage (NCBI taxonomy): Eukaryota > Metazoa > Chordata > Mammalia > Artiodactyla > Ziphiidae > Hyperoodon > Hyperoodon ampullatus. The sequence continues at coordinate 61,606,718 of NC_136925.1, read as the reverse complement.
TCGCTAGGAGGTGGGTTAAAAAGGATCTTGCTGTGATTTATGTCATAGAGTGTTCTGCCTATGTTTTCCTCTAACAGTTTTATCGTGTCTGGCCTTACATTTAGGTCTTTAATCCATTTTGAGTTTACTTTTGTGTATGGTGTTAGGAAGTGTTCTAATTTCATTCTTCTACATGTAGCTGTCCAGTTTTCCCAGCACCACTTATTGAAGAGGCTATCTTTTCTCCACTGTATATTCTTGCCTCCTTTATCAAAGATAAGGTGACCATATGTGTGTGGCACTATCTCTGGGCTTTCTATTCTGTTCCACTGATCTATATTGCTGTTTTCGTGCCAGTACCATACTGTCTTGATTACTGTAACTTTGCAGTATAGTCTGAAGTCTGGGAGCCTGATTCCTCCAGCTCCATTTTTCTTTCTCAAGATGGCTTTTGCTCTTCAGGGTCTTTTGTGTTTCCATACAAATTGTGAAATTTTTTGTACTAGTTCTGTGAAAAATGCCATTGGCAGTTTGATAGAGATTGCATGAATATGTAGATTGCTTTGGGTAGTATACTCATTTTCACAGCATTGATTCTTCCAATCCAAGAACATGGTATATCTATCTGTTTGTATCATCTTTAATTTATTTCATCATTGTCTTATAGTTTTCTGCATACAGGTGTTTTGTCTCCTTAGGTAGGTTTATTCCTAGTTATTTTATTCTTTTTGCTGCAGTGGTAAATGGGACTGTTTCCTTATTTTCTCTTTCAGGTTTTTCATTATTAGTGTATAGGAATGCAAGAGATTTCTGTGCCTTAATGTTTTATCCTGTTACTTTACCAAATTCATTGATTAGCTCTAGTAGTTTTCTGGTAGCATCTTTAGGATTCTCTATATATAGTACCATGTCATCTGCAAACAGTGACAGTTTTACTTCATCTTTTTCTGACTTGGACTCCTGTTATTTCTTTTTCTTCTCTGATTGCTGTGGCTAAAACTTCCAAAACTATGTTGAATAATAGTGGTGGGAGTGGGCAACCTTGTCTTGTTCCTGATCTTAGTGGAAATGGTTTCAGTTTTTCACCATTGAGAACAATGTTGGCTGTGGGTTTGTCTTATATGGCCTTTATTATGTTGAGGTAAGTTCCCTCTGTGCCTACTTTCTGGAAGGTTTTTCTCATAAGTGGGTGTTGAATTTTGTCCAAAGCTTTTTCTTCATCTATTGAGATGATCATATAGTTTTTCTCCTTCAATATTTTAATATGGTGCATCATATTGATTGATTTGCATATATTGAAGAATTCTTGCATTCCTGGGATAAACCCCACTTGATCATGGTGTATGATCCTTTTAATGTGCTGTTGGATTCTGTTTGCTAGTACTATGTGGAGGATTTTTGTGTCTATGTTCATCAGTGATATTGGCCTGTAGTTTTCATTTTTTGTGACATCTTTGTCTGTTTTTGTATCAGGGTGATGGTGGCTTCATAGAAGGAGTTTGGGAGTGTTCCTCCCCTGCTATATTTTGGATGAGTTTGAGAAGGATGGGTGTTAGGTCTTCTCTAAATGTTTGATAGAATTCGCCTGTGAAGCCATCTGGTCCTGGGCTTTTGTTTGTTAGAAGTTTTTTAATCACAGTCTCAATTTCAGTGCTTGTGATTGGTCTGTTTATATTTTCTATTTCTTCCTGGTGCAGTCTGGGGAGGTTGTGCTTTTCTAAGAATTTCTGCATTTCTTCCAGGTTGTCCATTTTATTGGCATATAGTTGCTTGTAGTAATCTTTCATGATCCTTTGTATTTCTGCAGTGTCAGTTGTTACTTCTCCTGTTTTCAATTCTAAGTCTGTTGATTTGAATCTTCTCCTTTTTTTTTTCTTTTTTTTTTTTTTTTTTTTTGTGGTATGCGGGCTTCTCACTGTTGTGGCCTCTCCCGTTGCGGAGCACAGGCTCCGGATGCGCAGGCTCAGCAGCCATGGCTCACGGGCCCAGCCGCTCCGCGGCATATGGGATCCTCCCAGACCGGGGCACGAACCCGTATCCCCTGCATCGGCAGGCGGACTCTCAACCACTGCGCCACCAGGGAGGCCCTCCCTTTTTTTCTTGATGAATCTGGCTAATGGTTTATCAATTTTGTTTATCTTCTCAAAGAACCAGCTTTTAGTTTTATTGATCTTTGCTATTGTTTCCTTCATTTGTTTTTCATTTATTTCTGATCTGATTTTTATCATTTCTTTCCTTCTGCTAACTTTGGGGTTTTTTTCTTCTTCTTTCTCTAACTGCTTTAGGTGTAAGGTTATGTTGTTTATTTGAGATGTTTCTTGTTTCTTGAGGTAGGATTGTATTGCTATTAACGTCCCTCTTAGAACTGCTTTTGCTGCATCCCATGCGTTTTGGGTTGTCATGTTTTCATTGTCATTTGTTTCTAGGTATTTTTTGATTTCCTCTTTGATTTCTTCAGTGATTCTGGGTTATTCAGTAGGGTATTGTTTAGCCTCCATGTGTTTGTATTTTTTACAGATTTTTTCCTGTAATTGATATCCAGTCTCACAGCGTTGTGGTCAGAAAAGATACTTGGTACGATTTCAGTTTTCTTAAGTTTACCAAGGTTTGATTTGTGACCCAAAATATGATCTATCCTGGAAAATGTTCCATGAGCACTTGAGAAGAAAGTATATTCTGTTGTTTTTGCATGGAATGTCCTATAAATGTCAGTTAAGTCCACCTTGTTTAATGTATCATTTAAAGCTTGTGTTTCCTTATTTATTTTCATTTTGGATGATCTGTCCATTGGTGAAAGTGGGGTGTTAAAGTCCCCTACTATGAATGTGTTACTGTTGATTTCCCCTTTTATGGCTGTTAGTATTTGCCTTATGTATTGAGGTGCTCCTATGTTGGGTGCATAAATATTTACAATTGTTATATCTTCTTCTTGGATCGATCCCTTTATTGTTATGTAGTGTCCTTCTTTGTCTCTTCTAATAGTCTTTATTTTAAAGTCTATCTTGTCTGATATGAGAATTGCTACTCCACCTTTCTTTCGATTTCCATTTGCAAGGAATATCTTTGTCCATGCCCTCACTTTCAGTCTGTATTTGTCCCTAGGTCTTAAGTGGGTCTCTTGTAGACAACATATATATGGGTCTTGTTTTTGTATCCAATCAGCCAATCTGTGTCTTTTGGTTGGAGCATTTAAACCATTTACATTTAAGGTAATTATCGATATGTATGTTCCTATTACCATTTTCTTAATTGTTTTGGCTTTGTTATTGTAGATCTTTTCCTTCTCTTATGTTTCCTGCCTAGAGAAGTTCCTTTAGCATTTGTTGTAAAGCTGGTTTGGTGGTGCTGAATTCTCTTAGCTTTTGCTTGTCTGTAAAGGTTGTTTTTTTTTTTTTTCGGTGGTATGCGGGCCTCTCACTGTTGTGGCCTCTCCCGTTGCGGAGCACAGGCTCCGGATGCGCAGGCTCAGTGGCCATGGCTCACGGGCCCAGCCGCTCCGCGGCATATGGGATCCTCCCAGACCCGGGCACAAACCCGTATCCCCTGCATCGGCAGGCGGACTCTCAACCACTGCGCCACCAGGGAGGCCCTGTAAAGGTTTTAATTTCTCCGTCGAATCTGAATGAGATCCTTGCGGGGGAGAGTAATCTTGGTTATAAGTTTTTGCCTTTCATCACTTTAAATATGTCCTGCCACTCCCTTCTGGCTTGCAGAGTTTCTGGTCAAAGATCAGCTGTTAATCTTATGGGAGTTTCCTTCTATGTTATTTGTTGCTTTTCCCTTGCTGCTTTTAGTAGTTGTTCTTTGTATTTAATTTTTCATAGTTTGATTAATATGTGTCTTGGCATGTTTCTCCTTGGGTTTATCCTTTTGAGACTCTCCGCACTTCCTGGACTTGATTGACTATTTCCTTTCCCATATTAGGGAAGTTTACAACTCTAATCTCTTCAAATATTTTCTCAGTCCCTTTCTTTTTCTCTTCTTCTTCTGGGACACCTATAATTTCAATGTTGGTGCGTTTAATGTCCCAGAGGTCTCTGAGACTGTCCTCAGTTCTTTCCATTCTTTTTTCTCTATTCTGCTCTGCAGTAGTTATTTCCACTATTTTATCTTCCAGGTCACTTATCCGTTCTTCTGCCTCAGTTCTTCTGCTATTGATTCCTTCTAGAGAATTTTTAACTTCATTTATTATGTTGTTCATCATTGTTTGTTTGCTCTTTAGTTCTTCTAGGTCCTTGTTAAACGTTTCTTGTATTTTCTCCATTCTATTTTCAAGATTTTGGATCATCTTTACTATCATTACTCTGAATTCTTTTTCAGGTAGACTGCGTATTTCCTCTTCCTTTGTTTGGTCTGGTGGGTTTTTACCTTGCTCCTTCATCTGCTGTGTATTTCTCTGTCTTCTCATTTTTCTTAACTTACTGTGTTTGGGGTCTCCTTTCTGCATGCTGCAGGTTCATAATTCCCATTTTTTCTGGTGTCTGCTCCAGTGGCTAAGGTTGGTTCAGTGGGTTGTGTAGAATTCCTGGTGGAGGGTACTAATACCTGTGTTCTGGTGAATGAGGCTGGATCTTGTCTTTCTGGTGGGCAGGTCCACGTCTGGTGGTGTGTTTTGGGTTGTCTTTTGCCTTATTATGATTTTAGGCAGCCTCTCTGCTAATGGGTGGGGTTGTGTTCCTGTCTTGCTAGTTGTTTGGCGTAGGGTGTTCAGCACTGTAGCTTGCTGGTCATTGAACAGAGCTGGGTCTTAGCATTGAGATGGAGATCTCTGGGAGAGCTTTTGCCGTTTGATATTACGTGGAGCCGGGAGGTCTGTTGTGGACCAGTGTCCTGAACTCGGCTCTGCTACCTCAGAGCCTCAGGCCTGACTCCCAGCCAGAGCACCAAGACTCGGTCAGCCACACGGCTCAGAAGAAAAGGGAGCCCAAAAATGAAAGGAAGGAAGGGAGGGAGGAAGGGAGGAAGGAAGGAAGGAAGGGAAAGAAAGAAAGAAGAAAATAAAATAAAATAAAATAAATTTACTAAAATAAAAAATAAAAAAATAAAAATGTAATTTAAAAAAATGAAAGAAAGAGGGACTTCCCTGGTGGCGCAGTGGTTGAGAGTCCACCTGCCAATGCAGGGGACACGGGTTCGTGCCCCGGTCCTGGGCCCGTGAGTTATGGCCGCTGAGCCTGCGTGTCCAGAGCCTGTGCTCCGCAACGGGAGAGGCCACAACAGTGAGAGAGGCCCGCGTACCACAAAAAAAAAAAAAGAAAAGAAAAGAAAGAAAGAAGAGAGCCACCAAACCTAAATACAAATCCAGCAATGATAACAAGCGCCAAAAACTATACAAAAAAAAAAAGAAAAAAAAAAAACGGACAGACAGAACCGTAGGACAAATGGTAAAAGCAAAGCTGTACAGACAAAATCACACAAAGAAGCATACATATACACACTCACAAGAAGAGAAAAAGAAAAAAAAATATATGTCTATATATATAAAAAAAAGGAAGAGAGCTACCAAATCAATAAACATATCTACCAATGATAATAAGCTCTAAAAACTAAACTAATATAAACATAAAACCAGAAACAAGTTAGATGCAGAAAGCAAACCACAAGTCTACAGTTGCTCCCAAGGTCCACTGCCTCAATTTTGGGATGATTCATTGTCTATTCAGGTATTCCAGAGATGCAGGGTACATCAAGTTGATTGTGGAGATCTAATCTGCTGCTCCTGAGGCTGCTGGGAGAGATTTCCCTTTCTCGTCTTTGTTCGCACAGCTCCCGGGGTTCAGCCTTGGGTTTGGCTCCGCCTCTGCGTGTAGGTCGCCTGAGGGCGTCTGTTCTTTGCTCAGACAGGACGGGGTTAAAGGAGCAGCTGATTCAGGGGCTCTGGCTCACTCAGGCCGGGGGGAGGGAGAGGTACGGATGCGGGGTGAGCCTGCGGCGGTAGAGGCCAGTGTGACGTTGCACCAGCCTGAGGCACGCCGTGCGTTCTCCTGGGAAAGTTGTCCCTGGATCACGGGACCCTGGCAGTGGCGGGCTGCACAGGCTCCCAGGAGGGGAGATGTGGATAGTGACCTGCGCTCGCACACAGGCTTCTTGGTGGTGGCAGCAGCAGCCTTAGCATCTCATGCCGGTTTCTGGTGTCTGTGCTGATAGCCACAGCTTGTGCCCGTCTCTGGAGCTCATTTAGGTGGTTCTCTGAATCCCCTCTCCTCGCGCACCAGGAAACAATGGTCTCTTGCCCCTTAAGCAGGTCCAGACCTTTTCCCGGACTCCCTCCCGGCTAGCCGTGGTGCACTAACCCCCTCAGGCTGTGTTCACGCCGCCAACCCCAGTCCTCTCCCTGGGATCCGACCAAAGCCCGAGCCTCAGCTCCCAGCCCCGCCCGCCCCGGCGGGTGAGCCGACAAGCCTCTCGGCCTGGTGAGTGCTCATCGGCACCGATCCTCCGTGCGGGAACCTCTCTGCTTTGCCCTCCGCACCCCTGTTGCTGCGCTCTCCTCCGCGGCTCCGAAGCTTCCCCCTCCGCCACCCGTAGTCTCCGCCCGCGAAGGGGCTTCCTAGTGTGTGGAAACCTTTCCTCCTTCACGGCTCCCTCCCACTGGTGCGGGTCCCGTCCCTATCCTTTTGTCTCTGTTTATTCTTTTTTCTTTTGCCCTACCCAGGTACGTGGGGGAGTTTCTTGCCTTTTGGGAGGTCTGAGGTCTTCTGTCAGCGTTCAGTAGGTGTTCTGTAGGAGTTGTTCCATGTGTAGATGTATTTCTGATGTATCTGTGGGGAGGAAGGTGATCTCCGCGTCTTACTCTTCCGCCATCTTGAAGGTCCCTCATGCTTTGCCTTTTAACTCTGATTAAATGGTAAGTACTTGCCAGGCGGGGGCTATAGCATGCTCACATTTTCTCTCCCCAGTACTTAGCCTGGTGTCTGGCCACGTAGTAAAACTTCAGGGAATACTCATTGGATTGAATTTCTTGTGGAGTAGGACCCAATATTTTTAGGAATCTTATTTTTCACACATACCATACACACAAACACTAACCTGGTTTCATACTCATTTTCAAAATCCTGCTATGAGATTTTCCTTTCTCTTTTCATATGATCTGCCTTTATCGGCCCTCACTCTGTTACTCTCTCCCTCTGTTATGTTACAGGGATACTTTATGAGGAGATACTACAGAGAAAGCCTGGATTTGTTTTCATACTGGTGTCTTGGTTAGATGACATCTCTTCCCTTTTCAGCAAGTCTCTGCTGCCTCTTAGGTGTTCGGTCTCTGTGCTGTCAGCAGCCATCATCGTGCTGCTGTGTCCCTCTTGCTTGCTCCCTGTTGTCAGAAGGGGGCTGTTCCTTGTCCAAGGTGCGCACGTGGCAGTCTCTTCTCCTTTTCCTTTTATTGTGTCCCCTTTTTCCCTTTCATAGATAGTCTTTGTCATTCTGTACTCAGTGTTCCTTCCTCTTCTTAGTCTGAGTCATTTCCCTTAAATATGTTATCTTTACTGCCTACTTTAGCTTTTTCCAGTTAAGTTTCTCTTGAGGTTCCCTCTCTTGAGGGTCCTCCTGGCTCCTGTGTTTACTTCTCACAATGCAGCCTCAGTCTGATTGATTTAACTTGTCCTACTGTCTTGTGCAGGATCCATCTCACTCATTTCCAGCTGTTCTTCTCCTCCTCCCCCTCCCTTTTCTGTTTTTCTTCCTCGGTTTTGTCCTACCACTCTCATAAACTCCTCCTCTCACCCTGTTTGTCTCGTTACTCCTCTGAGGTCCTTTACCTTCCTCACTGTTCCTTGCAGACGTTTATAGGGTCTCTGGGTGACTTGTGCTCAGCATCCATTTGAGCCTTTTCTTCCCCACTTTTATCAGACCCTAATTTGAGGCAAGTTTTATATGCTGTACCTGTATACACACCAGGACAGTATGATGCCCTTTTTTGCCCCTGGTGAGATTGTACCTTGCCTCACCATAGCTATACCATTTTATAGTCCACCTCAGTTGCGTTTGTGAGCGTGTTCACTTGAAACATTTTGGGGCTTCTATATATTATATAATACTGGTTTAACAAATTTAAAATCAGAAAAAAAAGGACTGACAAAGGATTTTTTTTCCCTCGTATGGAAACGTAGTACAACCATTTATTTAAGATTGGGCCATAAACCATAGCAGAAAAGAATATGAAACAGAATGTGTGCGTGTATATATATATATCCATACACAATATATGTATAACTGAATCACTTCGCTGTACAGCAGAAATTAACACAACACTGTAAATCAAATATACTTCAGTAAAATAAATTTAAAAAGTAAAAGATTGGGCCTGTCCTTAAAGGCACAGATGTTCCCTAACCTTCCGGTTTAGGGTTAGGGAATGGTTATTAGCACATCCTTTTTTGCCATGATGCTCTAGCCTCTACTTTTCTCAGGAGTGATCAATGGAATTGACCACCACCTAATCAGATTGCCATTATCCTTAGGTTGAAATTTGTTTTCTAAGAGCAACCAAATGTTAAACCCTTTCTGTTCAGAAGAAAGACAACAACAGTTTTGTGTAAGTCCAGATACTCATCACTGATATGTAAATAATTGCATCAGAAAATTTCAGGCTCAACCCCTAGTTTATCACCCTCTAGTTTTGGTGTACTAACTGCATAGTCTCTAAAGAAGCAACATCTTGTTTCATCTGCCTATTGGTTCTTGATTTTTATTGATGGTATAATTTGTTTTATTTCAAAGCTGCATCTAGATACATAGTTAACCATCACTATCTTTGTCAATCAAAAATGCCACGTACCATTTTTTGGATTTATTTGAAAAGCTATAATAGTTTACTCACTTCTAAAAGAAGACACAACCCTAGACTAAATGAAAGAGTGCTGTTTAATAAAACGGCCTATAGGCTTTCCAGTCACTAACCCGGAAGCATCTTCCATGACAATTTTTTTTCCAGTGAATGAAGAATGTTATAAACTCCGATTGCCTGCACTTAATTTCTGGAAGTTACTGAGGGTTTGCAGTGCTTATTATCTGTATTTGAGAAATGTATTTCTTTTTTGCTTAAATTAACTAGCCAGTGCTGGATCAGGCCTTTAGCAACTGCTGATGACGCTAAAAGATGTTAATTTAACTGTATGTTCAAGAGGCAAGCTAGAACTTAATTCTAGAAGTTAAACTAGAAGTATGTTCAAGAAGACAAATTAGTATTTTGGTCGTGTGTATGTGTGTGTGTGTGTGTGTGTTGCATAGTGTGTTTTTTGGGGGGTTTTTTGTTTCTTTTTTTTGCGGTACGCGGGCCTCTCACTGTTGTGGCCTCTCTCGTTGCGGAGCACAGGCTCCGAATGCGCAGGCTCAGCGGCCATGGCTCACGGGCCCAGCCGCTCCACGGCATGTGGGATCTTCCCGGACCGGGACACGAACCCATGTGCCCTGCATCGGCAGGCGGATTCTCAACCACTGCACCACCAGGGAAGCCCGCATAGTGTGTTTTATTACTTGTGCTGTTGCCTGGGCATGCCAAGATTTGTTGTAACTAGAAGACATTGTTTAAGTTCATTTTAGTACATTTTGTGTCATTTTCTCCTAGTAAAAAGAGCTGAAGAAGAATGAAGAGGCAAGGAACCAAATATACAGAAATGAACTGACAAATTAAACCAAATGGAATTTCTCTTCAGAGTTCGGAAATTTCAGATGGCCAGGAAGAAAGGAAGGCTCTACTATTTCTTATCCTTATGAAAGAATCTAGAAAAATCAGAAGCAAGGTATGGGTGGAAAAATAAATGTGACCTTTTGAGCTTAATTGTTATAAACCATTGTGTTTACTGTTGATCAAAGTATTGGTACTTGTATTTATTAGTAACTGCATCAAAATTACATTACCATTCTTGGAAAAATCAATAAAGAAAAACCATAATTGCCATGCAGCAAATATGAGGAAAAAGTGTTTGCATTGTTAGGATGTCCGTAAAGTAATCACTTAATATTATATCTGTAATGTGGTTATATGTGTGATGATATACTCAGAATATGAAATATCTGCTATTTAAATTTAACTTTATTTAAAATAAAGATAAGCAGCTTCAGGATTTTGTGTATTCAAAATGGTCCAAGTAAGAAAGGTATTAAAAGGTAATAAATGTGTTTGTTTTGAATGAATCATATGTGTAAATTGATACACATAAACTGAAAGTGGTTTTTGGCTAGACTGGCAACAGTGTTCCAAATTTTTTTACTTTTAAAAAAAAGCATTTCATGTTGAAGCATATAAGTGATTTGTAGGCTTAACATTGTTTAATATTTATTTTAGTCTTAATACTTGTTTTTAAATTTTTACATTGAATTATTTATTTCTTTAGTTCCAGAGTAACAGTGTCATTACTATGTGACTATATATTTTGAAGTGAGATGTTATAAAATGGGAAAGTTCATCTCTTTGTTTTTCACTTGACTCTTCTTAAAACTCTGTGATTTTAAGTCTGTCAATAAAATATTTAACTTCAAGAAGGTCAAAACTAATATAAAATTAGAAAACTTATTTACCAAATTAGACAATTGATTCCATTAAAGTAAGAAGTGAGAAAAACAGTGTTGGGCATTGAGGTGTAAATTTTGCCCAGATGTATACCCGATGTGAAAAATCTTCTAGTAGAAATATATTTTACTCTTACCCCTGCACATGTTGTAGAGGCATGAAAATTGGTAAACTTGCCCCTGCTGTGTAGAACTTGGGGGGAGGGGGGCATTTTTGAAAGTGGTGAGTGGCATTGATGACTGCTGAAGCCCTCAGCCATTAGCACAGAAATGTGTTCTGATAGTACCAAGCTCCCCTGTTCTGGATGCACACGTCTGTGCTTCAGGTACAGCTGGACCCAGCCAGCTTGAGTCACCCTTGTACAAGCTTGTTTTTTCTGTCTTGTGAATGCACTTGATAATTAAAAAAATAAAAATATGTGGCTCTCTGCAGTTTCAGCTCATAGTTTTGAGATATGTGTAGATTCTCTGATTTTGGTTTTAATTACAAAGAATTTCAACAAGTTGCAACATGATTTTAAATCAAGACAATAATAAAATAATGTCAGAGGAGCTAAACATTTGCTGAAATCCCAATGTTCATATGAAAAATAAAGTAAAGGGTTATTTTTATATTGCAACTACTGAAGGCAAAAATAACAATTGAGGCAAACACCAGGAAAAGTTGTTTCTATGCAAAGCCCATTTCTTTTCTTTTTTGTCCTGTTGACAAAGCAAGACTTGGGTTATGTTCGTGAATAGATTAATTATTATTAATTAATAATCTTCACCACCTTCTAAGATGAGATCGCGTGGGGGAGATCATAAGAGTGCCCTCCAAGTAATAAGTCCAAATTATAATCAAGCAGAGAAATCAGACTATTTACTTAGTAATAAATTAACTTTGTTTTATTTTTATTCTAAAATTATTGAATTCTATCCCATTTTATAGTCTCTTTTCTCCAAACAAGTATCAATTTGACACTATCTTTTCTAGATAATAGATAATGTCATTCTTACAAATTAATTTCCAATTATTGATTCTACTCTGTCTTGAAGGTTCGAGTTTCTTCAGTATCAAAACTATACAATGAATAGAATTTGCAAAGCTAGAATAAAAAGCAAGTTTTAAAAAGATTTAAAACTTGAAATATTTTACACCATGAATGCAAATTCATGTTTAAAATGCACCTTTTAAATATGAAATCAGTGTTTTAAATGGTTAACACTTGATACTTTTGAAACTTTTCGTAAGGTTTCTTTCCAAAAAAAATGTATACTTGACATTAATTTTATTTTTCAGTTACAGAAAAGTTTTATTAAAGAAAGATATTTTCTCTTTAGGAAGTTCAGCAGGACCATCTGGGAAATAACTTACCATTTTATAACTTTATATGTCATGTTATTTTAGTCATATATTTAACTCACAACTATTTTTCAGAGGGTTAGAAAGTTCTAGAAACTATATAAAAAACTCATGACCTTATACTTTTATACATATTTCAGTGATTTCCATCTGAGGTCCATATCTGTTAAGTGGATTATGGGAACATTTTTCACTAGTCCAACTTTTGAAGCTCTATATTTGTTGATTTCTACCTCATTGGACTTGACTACAGAAGAGATTCCCCAAATCTTCACCTTATGTACATGACCTCATTTAGTCCTCACTTCAAACCCAGGAGGAAGATAAAATCTTCCCTGCCCTGCAAATAAGGAAACTGGGGCTTTGAAAGTTAAAGAACTTGTCCAAGTGCACATGGTCAGTCAGTGTGTTGCTTGCTGTCCATGGAGGTTTGTCAGACTCCACTGGGACATCTCAAAGGTCCCCACCCGCCTCAGGTGCTGGGTGGAGTGAGCCAGTAGCACCTAGGGTTGGCCTCCAGCCCACACAGGAGTAAGGAAGCAACCTGATGAATGTACAGCCACACTCAGAGACTAGAAACATCTCATATGTCTTCCATGCAGCCGTGACCTACATAAAATGAAATACCATATCTGAGTGAAATTTTTTTTTAAAAAACTGATAATGTCTTTACCCCATATTTGTTTTGCAAAGTCTTTACTCCATACTCTAATTCTTACATTTTTTTAAGGAATCGATTCTGTGGACTCAAACTAATACATGGACAGTAACATTTTATTCAAGAAACAGTATCCCAGTCACATAAGAGAAAATAAAAACATCAAGAGTCACATCAATCAAAAGGCTCTGTTGAGTGGCAAACTCAGTCTGTGGATGGACCCAATTATCTGCAGGCGAATTGAATGTCAGCATCATTTAGGGTTAACAATGGACCAGCTAGGCAAAAGCAGACAGCTACTCTCTGCAGAGACCCGGAAAGCAAACTTGGTAATGAGGTACTTCATTCATCATATCTTTCTGCTCTAATTATTAAAGTGAATAGGGAATACTTTAACTTAAGGCGGGAACTGGATAACATAAAAACATCTGTTTTGTAAACACAAAGAATGCTTTTTTTCTAATGATCTCTTCACATCTACATCAAGCATATGTTGTGAGCCCCGTTTTCAAAAGTTGCTGTTCTAACACCTCAAATTCATTCTGATTATGGATGGGTTATTTTGATTGTCTCAGAAAGTTAGGGAGGATAAAGCTGCTAAGAATCTACAATTTTACTATCTACTCACAATCTAAAGAGCGGGAGGCTGTCATAAGTAAGTACATATATAACCATGCATAACACACGTTCTATTACTTGTGTCAGAATGGTCCAACTACATATACTTCAATGTCATTCATCTCTAAAAGTACTAAACAACCTGATTTTTACTCATTCTAGTTCACTTTTTCTTAACTCATCACTTGGATCCTTGTGAAGAATTGTGAAAGAATTTGGTAGAGGAAAATGTAGGATTTTTTTTTATACAACAATTATATAAGTCAACATATATTGCCAATCCTTAAAGTTGCTTGGAATGAGCTGATTTACTGTTGAGAGGGAACAATTATAGTTAAGAAAAAAAAAGTACAAAAGGAGGAGAAAGCAGGAAGGCGAGGAAACTAGCTTGTTGCTAGAGCAAAAATGAACAACTGAAGCTTGTGAAAAAGCAGTCGCTAGACCAAAGGAAGAAGGTTCCCTGGAGAAAAACGTGGTCGCTACGGTTCAGTTTTTCAGTGACTTCAACTGAGGATCAGTAGTTAATTTTTTTTCTGTTTAATTTGTTCATGGGACCATTTTATATAAACACTCCACACAACTTTTTCCAGAGCTGCAGTTCTTCGATTTAAAGTAAGTGGAAGATGGCTAAGCGCAGTGATGTTTTTAACATCCCTGCCTGTTATACAGAAGAAGTTAATGTTCAGAAGTATCTGCACATGCTACTTTTAGCAACTAAATATTTCCATCGTGGTAAAGAAATGTCAGTGAAATCTATGCACTTTAAGAACATCAAATTCTTATACTTATCATGTGTGCAGGCAGAGTACATAATAAGCTAGTCTATAGCAGCTGTAAATTTCTGAGGATTTATCTAACCACAAATACATTGAAATGGGGAAACGGGGCTATATTAAACTATGCAAGATGCTGCTGGAGCTTTGCCATTTCTGCAACATCCTGTAATTAATTTCTCATGACAGGTCTGGCAAACTGAAACATCCAATACACTTGCGACAGACAAACTAGAGTTGCTGCAAATCCTACAGTCCCATGAAGTGAAGGTAGTTTTTTTCTTTCAAACATGAATATAGCTCTGTTTAGAGTGTCCTGTAGCCAAGGACAAACTTGTCACTTTTTAATTCCAAAATAAAGAAGGTCTAGAATATAGAAAAGATCCTGAGCTGAGTGTTTAATCTATTCTCTGTGTTGCCCAGTCTTTCCCTGAAGAGGGACTGCCCTGGGTAGGGGATGATATCGTTAGGTTGGCATGCTTGCCTGTTGTAGCTATGATGGGATTCTCTCCTGGGAGATTTGAGGTCAGTTCTCTCTCGAACACATCCTCTCCCTGTAAGCAAGACTCACAAGACCACCTTCTCCATCTGTGTGTCATTCTCTTCTGGAACCCATAATCCTGCCATCTTGCAAACTTAGAGCACAGATAAATACAGAAATGATCCCTGCTGCAACACAGAGAAAGAAAAGAAATGTAATTTTTTTTTTTTTGCCAAAATAGATTTTCCTGTATAACAGTGAGTTGTCAGTTCATATCGATGTGAAAGAATGATCCTCTCTTTACCTGATGTGTGTAATTTGGTACAGGTGTTAAGTGGTTGGTGTTAAGGATGGACCTTAGTAAGCAAGCCTCCTTCTTGCTGGGGGAGTGGAGATTCTGCCCCTAAAAATAAAATCAGCATATCAATGTCCACAGCCTCATGCATTTCCTTTGGAAGGTCGGAGTTCCTCGGACTACAAACAAGAGGACACAAGGGAGAGTGGGAACCTTGGATCTGGAAGTTTTCATGAGAAGGGGAAGGTTCCAGGTGGTAAAGAATAGGACGGGTCTTGCTCAGCAGAAACAGAGGTGAGAAGCCAGGCAGGCAAGGGGCAGTGGTTTCAGCCCAGTTGCCAAAGGCTAACTGTAAACACCTGATGTTCTTTGTATTTTCTCCAGTGATTGTCTTTCCCTTTATCCTTGCTATTGAAAATGTATTCTGTTCAGAGGACCAGAGAACGTTTTTGCCTGGGCTTAAGTTTTAGAGAAAAGCAGCCACAGAACCCCAAACTGAATAACCCAAGGGGAAAAGTGAGCAAGAGACCATGTAGGAATGCTTTTGTATCCTTCCACTCCTCTCCACTGGAAAAGCTCCCTTCAGAGCTCATCTATGTAAAACTCTGGAAATGGAAGAGAGAGATCAAAACATAAAAAGGAAGACCCTTCTTTTACATACTTGTCCAGGGTCACAGAATCCAGGGCCGGGACCCCACCTCCTATTCCTACTGCTGTTTACTAGGTAACATTCTCAGTTACCTTAAAGCTGAATTATTAAATCCTAATCCTTGAAAAATCCTGAACTTTTTCAACCTCCTACACAACTAAGAATAACATCCCGTATAGAGCGTAGTCTACATTCAGGTAAATTCCCCTTTAACACTAGGTTGTTATAAGTGGTGAATTTGAATGAGTGAG
Organism: Hyperoodon ampullatus; assembly: GCF_949752795.1. Taxonomy (NCBI): domain Eukaryota; kingdom Metazoa; phylum Chordata; class Mammalia; order Artiodactyla; family Ziphiidae; genus Hyperoodon; species Hyperoodon ampullatus. The sequence goes on along the minus strand of NC_136925.1, from coordinate 61,591,160 downwards.
AGTTGAAAGTAGGAAAAGTATGAGGTGATAGCAGAGAGTCCAGAGAGAGACATTTCAGTGCATGCACAAGAGGTCGTTTTCTTTGATTTTTGGTTTTTTACTATGTTGACAATTGGATACAGATAAGGACTGATTCTATTTACGTATCAATAGCTGGAGTTACTGACAGCTTGCCTAAATATATCCTTATAGTTAAAGATCATCAATAGCTTTAACACTTTTCATGTTTCTTCAAAGCGTGTGCGATCGCTTTCAATTTATTCAACAGCTGATTATTGAAAGCCTGTTTGTCAAGCAGTGGGCAGGAGCTGGGTGGACAGTTGAACCAGGAGCCTCAACTCTTCTACTCTGTGTTTCACCTTGAAATTGTCACATGTTTACTGCCACCATCACCCCACAGTGGTTTTCAGAGGACTTCCACACACATTACTAAACTTGAGCCTCATGACAATCTTTGTTAAACAGAGAAGTCCCCCATTTTTCAAACCAATCGCAAAGAGGTTGAGTGACTTGCCCAGTAACTGTTGATCAGCATCCAGCTGTCCTCCTCCCAGTGCTGTGTTCTTTCCAACCAGGAAAACTCATCACTGACATCTGAAAACTGTGGAAATAAGTTATATGGAAAGCCAATATATGTTCCCTGTACAAGAGGCAACATTATGTAATAACACTAATTTGGATGTGGGTCTTTTTGGATCAATTTATGATCTCTTCCTGTAGTCAGCTATAAAGTGTTTGTTTTTGCTGCCATCCTATATTTAAATATATTTTTAAATACAAGAACTTAAAATGTAAAGTTGTAACAGAGGCCAAATAAAAACATGTAAAAAAATTTTTTTATTGTATTTTTTAGACAGAGGAGGAAGGAGATGTGCAGAAAATGCCAGAGTCCCTTTCAAAACCTTTTCACAAATCAAGTAAAACAAAATCATATCATGCATTGTATATTGAAGCCAAATAGTTTTTATTCAAGTTACCAAATAAATTACATTTTCTATTAAAGGGCAATAAATTCCCATTTGACGTAAAACTTCATTATATCAACTAACTTGGAGGTACCACAGAACCTTTCATTAAATGCAAACCTGACCACGTCACACCCCGTTTAAAACTCTTCACTGGTGCTCCCATCCACTCTTATGAAATCCAGTGAGTTTTTCCTATTTGCTTAACAATTATTCCTATAAATTCAGTCCTGTGCTCTCTGATATCACAGGAAACTCTCAAATGAAATTCAGTCACCTTGGAAGTGACAGCAAAAGTAAGAAACTTGGTTGATATCTGAAAGTGCAAACCACTGAGCACAGCAAAGACCTCCCTGATCCGTCCCCTCTGTTCATCCGTGTCATGACTGCGTGTGGAGGTCCTCTGTTCACACTGCAGCGAGACCATACTACTGCCCTCCAGGGACCATTGCTGCTTCAAGCCCTTGACTTGTTCTCTTGACTTGAAGACACCCTTTTCCCAAAGCCTCTGCCAAATATATTTCCATTCAAGTTTCATCTCAAATAACACATGCACTAAGATTCCTTTCCTAATTACTAACGGTGGGTACTCTCACAGTGTCCTATACCTAATGTCTATAAAGACACTTACTTAGCACATGACGTTGAAACTGACAGTCCATTGATCAATGTATTATTTAACATTTCTTGTGTGCCTGAGATAACGCTTTTTTAAATTGAAGTATAGTTATATATATATATATAGTTGTTTTATATATATTCTTATATACTGTGCTGTGCTTGTGCTCAGTATCAAAGGAAGTTCTCAAATGGAATTTAATCTTTTTAAAAATCTTAAATGCCCAGTAAGACTAGGGAATTTAGGAAGGAATCTAAGAAAATGTCATTAGTCATTCTACCACACCTTCACAACTGTCTTTTGTCTTTTTTCATTCTCTTCTCTTTCTCACATGCTCCCCTTTTCTTCTTCTTTTCTGGCTCCCTTTTTCCTTCTTTCCTGCTTGACATCAGCAGTGGCATTCACTGAATTCAACATTAAACCATCACTGACACATCTCAGTCTGCTCCTGAAACTGGGAATCCAAGATGGAGGATCCATCCTGACAGTGACTTTGACTACCTCTATCCAAGCCCCCAGTGCACTCTGAGCAACACTTTATTTACATAAAAGCACAATCTTTAAATGTGGATGTAGTCTTCCTTTCATGTCTTTAACTGTTTTTATTGAGGCAAACTATCCAGAAGAGTAAGTCTGATTTGCGTAATATTTTGCATTCCCATTCATCTGAGGGTAAAAATCCTCCAAAAGCCTTCTGAAATTTGTATATCTAACCCCATTGCCTGTGAATCTGATACCTTTACCACTTTTTTCTTAAAATTTCAATAATTTTCTGGAGAAAAGATTCCTAGATTCATAAACAAATTCCATGCTATCACAATGCCTGAGTGTAAGCATCTCATTTTAAGAATTCACCACCTCATGCTATATATGTTTATGCCAGTAAATGAATCTAGTCATTTTCATCCCATATATATATATATATATATATTTTTTTTTTTTTTTTTTTTTTGCGGTACGCGGGCCTCTCACTGCCGTGGCCTCTCCCGTTGCGGAGCACAGGCTCCGGACGTGCAGGCTCAGCAGCCATGGCTCACGGGCCCAGCCGCTCTGCGGCATGTGGGATCCTCCAGGACCGGGGCACGAACCCGCGTCCCCTGCATCGGCAGGTGGACTCCCCACCACTGTGCCACCAGGGAAGCCCCCATCCCCTATATTTTTATCACCTAAAGAATATCTAAAAGCTTCCAACAATTCTTTGACCTTATTTGGTCTTAAGCAAGACCAATATCCAGCCCAGCAGTGTTTACATAGAAAGTTTCAGGAGCCCCCCAGAGCCCCCGAGGCAGAGGTGTACGAATCACACATAGACCTGGCTGCCTGGTGTAGAGGGATGAGGCTCGACAGTTCTCGGCTTGGGTTCTGCTGAGAGTCATGACACTTTGAACTCAGATTTCTATGGGACTGATGTTACAGATGTTATTGAACACCCTTAACTTTTGCTCATGTGCTTTCAACTTTGGATCTTCTATTTCTCCTTAGGATTAGTGCAACTACTCCTGAATATAAACGTTAGTCTGGTCAGCTTCTTGAGAAATGCAGGCCATTGTGGGTAACCCTGCTGTGACACTCATGCTATCTACACAGCCAGGGAAATGTGATTTTGACATTTATCCTCTTAAATAAATCATTCTTCAGCACTCTCAGATCATTCCCTCAAAAACTTATTTAACCTTTTTAGTAGGCTGTAGCCATTAAATTCACTCACAAAAAATGATCATTATTCCAATTCATTTTGTCCTATGCATAGTCATAATTTAGCAGGGAAAGGGAAAGTATTTATTATTATAATTATTCATGATTATAGACTAATTTTAATAATAGCTACCATTTGCTGAGCACAGGGTAGGTACTAGGCTCCTTGTCAGGGGCTTTATATGCATAATTATCTCATTAACTTTTCAAAATAAGCTTACAAGGTAGATACCATTATCATTACTCCCATTTAAAAACAAAGCAAAAACTCTGAAGTTCAGAAAGGTAACGCTGTGTGTCGGAGATCACACAGCTTGTAAGTCGGGATGTCAGGATTTATATCTCTGGTTTGTCTGACTCCAAAATTCCCCTCTTAATTACTAAATTACTGCCCTTGAGTTTGCCAAACTACAGACTGTATGTTCTTTTAAAATGAAATGGCTTCTTTTTAAAATGCTTCTTCCCCTCACAGTTGACAAAAAGTGACTTTCTGTTATTTTAGAAATGCATAAGAAAGTTAAATATTTAATATTTTCCAGATTTCTAATGTGTTTTGCAGAACAGTCTTCAACAAAATGGTTTGATCGAAAATTAATCTCATGCACCCCAATATTTATTGCAGCACTATTTACAATATCCAAGACATGGAGCAACCTAAATGTCCATTGACAGATGAATGGATAAAGAAGATGTGGTATATATACACAATGGAATATTAGTCAGCCATAATAAAGAATGAAATAATGCCATTTGCAACAACATGAATGGACCTAGAGATTATCATACTAAGTGAAGTAAGTCAGACAAAGACAAATATCATATGATATAACTTATTTGTAGAATCTTAAAAAATGATACAAATGAATTTACAAAACAGAAACAGACTCACAGACATAGAAAACAAACTTATGGTTACCAAACGGGAAAGGTGGGAGGAGGAATAAGGAGTTTGGGATTAACATACACAGACTACTATATATAAAATAGATAATCAACAAGGACCTACTGTATAGCACACAGAACTCTACTCAATATTCTGTAATAACCTATGGGAAAAGAATCTAAAAAAGAATGGATATATGTATATGTATAACTGATTCAGTTTGCTGTCCACCGGAAACTAACAACATTGTAAATCAACTGTACTCCAATATAAAACTAAAATTTTTTTTTGGGGGGGGGTACGCGGGCCTCTCACTGTTGTGGCCTCTCCTGCTGCGGAGCACAGGCTTCAGATGCACAGGCTCAGTGGCCATGGCTCACGGGCCCAGCCGCCCCATGGCATGTGGGATCTTCCCGGACCGGGGCACGAACCCATGTCCCCTGCATCGGCAGGCGGACTCTCAACCACTGCGCCACCAGGGAAGCCCTAAAATTTTTTTAAATAAAATTAAAAAAGGAAATGAATCTCAAAGGTTCATATTGAAATAGTCACACCAACCTTTAGCATTTAAGAAAAATGTTTTCTTTCCAATTTTTATGTGCTACAGAGACGTTACCCTGGTCTAAAAGAAATGAATAATAAAATACCTTCACCAATGCATTTCACATCCCTGTAAGAATTGTGTCTATTAGGGTTGCGTTTGGGGTGAAGAAGAGGGTTGTGTAAGGTCTTCCTTCTTGTGTTTCCTCTTTAGTCTCCGTTCACCACCCTCAGGAGCCATAGCTGGCCTTTATGTCATCATGGCCCGTGTACATCATCATGGCAACCATCTCATAAGTGTTAACTTGCCGTTTGCAGAGAGACAATATCTTTTCATCATTTATTCCCAATGTTACCTTTAGTGCCTGGTGCATAATAGGCACATTCAGTACTCAACAAGGCAGATCACAGGTCCAAAGGCTTTTCTGTATATCGATAAGTTGGGCGTGAAATGTAGGTAGGGTTATTAACAGATCATGGAAATTATGCAGCGGTATCACACCAATCCAAATTTCTGTGTATTTTTCTATTTCCTCTAGTAAATCTATTTCCTTACCCCTCTCACACCCTCCCCTCCACACCCATCCTGGCTTTTAAACTCTTACTTTCTCTCTATTTACAGCCAAAATTGTTTGCAGTGCCCCACACCTGACTTCCAGATGGTACTTGTATTCAGGCACAAACAAAAGCAAGACAAACACACACTGCATCTGTACCTTGAAACAGCCTCAATTCCAGGTGGTTGAAAGGACTCCCTGGGGCACCTGAAACTCAGGTGGGCCCATAGCAGTGTTTCAAGCCCAGCCCACCTGTAATTCCCCTTTCCTCAAGGATTCCAGGCAGGCGAGAGCTGGGTGTGCAGAGCTGGTGGCTCGAGTCCTATCAGGTGTCAGCCTCTGGCATGTGCAGTGGCAAGAGGCAGGCTGATCCTCCAAAACGTCTTCAGCCTGTGCTTCACTGAGGTCACAGCCCGAGGACCTCACGTGTCCCCATCCATTTCCCAAAGAGCATTTTCCTCCGGACTGAAGGGGAAAATCCAACTTCCTCTGGTTTTTCTCCTGAACTAGCATGCAGCAGGCGAGCTAGGGAGCCTGCCTTCTGGTGACCAGTGTGCTCAGCCATTCCAGGCTAAGTGTGGGTGCCTGGTGGGTCTCAGTTCTCCCTGTCACTGCTTCCCATTTCCTTGCAGTGCCAGTGGACCTCGAGGCATGTCTAAACTGCCATCACAAGCTTTCTTTGTCACTGATTAATAGCATCAATCCAAATAATCATCTGGCCTTCATCCTGGCAAGAAGAAAAAGATACACGGCGTGGTTAACAAGAAGGTAATGTGTGTGAGTATTTAGGTAGTAGCTAATTATTTTCTTACTGGAGAACCAGATAGACTGTGGCAAAGCTGTTTCGAACCCCACTGCTTTAACACTTTCCTAAGTGGACAAATGGATGTGAATCAGAAAGGAGGGTAAAGTGAGGTGGGCTTAAAAACTAAAGATATCTTCTTTTGATTTTTGCTTGAGTTCCTTTCTGCCAAGAAATGAAGAAAGCTTCAGAACACCTTACATAACATTTCCCGTTTTCTTAATTCTACCAAAATGCTTTTATTTAGAGTTCAGTTTTATAAATTGGTAAATCAAGTAAGAAGGAAGTCCATTTCCTTGGGGCACAGCTTAACAAGAGACCCAGGATGAAAACCTCTGCAGAATCTTCATTCCCAGGACTATGGAGGAAAAAATTTATAAGATTTATGCAAAACTTCAAAACAAGCCCCTCCCTACACACACCTCCCCCTTGCGTGGGTATTTCCTTCACCCCACTACCACCAGTGTTGGTTTTTATGTGAGCATAATTGTGCTTTTGTCTTGGAGTTGGCTCACCTCAATACACTCTAGTCTGAGATCCCTTGGCCTCAAGCCCAGGGTGGGGCTTTGCCCTCAGTACTGTAAATAATGGTAATTACCTTTACAAACTTAAAAAAAAATTTTTCTTTCCCAAGGCCAAGAATATCCAAAGTCTAGAGCATTCTATATAACCCCTTGTGCGTAAATCTGTTAGAATCTGTATGACAATGAGAAAGTTTCTCCCTCATGGAATGAATGTCCAAAGTGAGAAGACGATCACCAGCGCTCAGCTGCCCCGTGGATCGCTCTGGGCCTGTGTGGTCTCTGCTTCCAGATTATAGTGGTGACGTAAGTCCAAAAGAAAGGAGTAAATTATGAAGTAGAATTTAGCGTTTATTCTCACCGCTGACGCAGAAGTTTCTGTGAATTAGATTGAAACAGAAGCGTGTTCCATGTGCCCACTATCAACTCACAAGGAGAGGAGTTAGGCCGCCTGATTCTAGACTGGGCCATTTCCAAGGCATTACTTCCTACAGTATCTCTGTCTGCTTGACAGCACCTATTGTTCCGATTAAGTTGACATGCATCCAAGCTTTTGCCTCATTAGATTATCTCCATGGTGCTGAGGCTATAATTTCTGCATAATCTTGGTGTTTTATTTCATGCACAATCGCTAGCAGCTGTTATCCATGTCTAAGATCAAAACAATTAATGAAAATTCAAAAAATTTAAACTCAATAGCTTTTGGCCACATCGATATATCAAGACTCATGCAAAAGTTTTGATTTATGAATGAGATAGATTGGTTTCCCAGGCCCCAGAGTTCCTTTGATTATTTTACTTCCAGATTAACTGGTTTGAGTATGGAGACCTGAACATCTGGACAGATGCCCTTAACCTAACATTCACTCACTTCAAAGGTGAACGACACAGAGTGGGAAGCCTCTTGGGCATGGGTGATAACTGGAAATTTACCAAGACCCTCAAAGGAAGTGTCAGACTTGTCTGCATGTCATTTTTTCCATTCAGAACTCAAATTATTGCTCCATGGCTGTGAGAGTTATTGAGGACATGCTCTGTGTTCATGTTATCATGTGTTCCAGGCATTTAAATGATCAAGAATATTCATCTGTGAGGTTTCTTGTGCTAAGAGGAGGTGATTCATAATGCAGCTACCAGAACATGAATAGCTTTCCCTTGGCTCAGGACCCTGCTGAGGATCAAGAGGGGTCCACCACTGGGCTCTGGAGCCTTCCCCTGAAGTGCTAACTTATAATCAGCAGTAATAAACTTCTCTTCTCACTAGGAGGGCTCAATGTTTAGGAGGTAATTTCTCTTTTGCACTTGGCCTCATTCCAAATGTTCAGAACTTCTTGTGGAGGTTCTGAGAGCTATTCTTGCAGCCCTCCTGATGTTTGCTCATTTGTTTGTTAAAGACTCCCTTGTCCCCATGTGACCCCTCAATCCATCCACCATGCAAGTTCCAAAGACTGCCAGAGAGAGCACCATGCAGATGGCTGTCTGGACTCTACACAAATTCAACCCTTCTGGGGGACTCCCCAGATGGCTAATGTCCTTGTGCACAAGAATGAAAAGTAACTCCATGTGAGGTACAGTGCGAGTTATTATGGGGGAAACAGACACAACAGCACAGAACTGGTGAGGCGAGGCTGCCCTGTTCACCATCTTTGGAAATTTTAAAATTGGGCTGCGTCTCTGTATCTCTTCTCTCTGCTACACAGTCTCTAAAATAACTTGTTTGATGGTGATGGAAAAAAGCTGAGGGCAAACAGGAATTGGTTTCCTAGGTCAGGTACTTTAAGACTTACTGAACACCTAGAGAATCCAACACACGGTATTATCCGCATTCTAGAGGAGCGTCCACGGAGCGCCGTCTCTGAGGGTCTATCGATACAAAAGGAGTGTCTCAGCCTTGGCATCAAAGCTGGAAAGGCTTAGGGATAATTTTTCAAAACTTTTGTCTGAAACTGTTTCATTCTTTCACTGAGGTTAACATTAGTTCGAAGCACTATTGCCATTCATTTGCGTTGAACTTCTTTAGAACAGAGAGAGGGGTAGGGGCGGGAATTGTTTTCTAAACCATAAGGCTTGACTCTGGTTCATTCAGGAGAAAAAGGGGTTAAGTCCTCTGGGTAAAACATTGTCAATCACTAGTGACTGCCACCAAGATGAAAAACAAGCTGCACCTGTACATGGGCAATTTAAGAGATTCTGGTCAGCTATTTTTCTCTGGTGCTTTGTTCTGCCAGCTGCCTCTGCTTTGGATGCAGGTGGAAGCATGGACTTTGCTATCTATAAAAAAATTTAATGGTGAAGATCAACTTCCGCTTCACCTCCCCAGGGATCAAAGTTTTGGGGCTCTTTTTTTGTTTGTTTCCCTGAAAGACTAGTAGAGCAAAGCTCAGATCAGACAATGGACATGTTGTTGAGAAGCCCATTCTCCCCAGAGAAGTAGCAGGAGATCTTTGGTGGGTTATAGTTTTTTTCTTCCCAATTTGAAGAAACTAATAGAAGCAGAGAGATGCATGCCTCCACAGGGTGAGGTTAAGCATCTGCTGGGAGGAGGGCTGGGGAATGACAGCTGGGGAAGCCTCGTTACCGCCACTACGTTTACAGTCGGCCACCATCGTGAGCCTGACCGGGATCAGGCAAATGCGACATGGAAGTGACAGTCTCTGCGCCTGCCAGTGGGAGAGATGTGCTTCCGTGCAGCCTCATCTCTATGGAAGCGGGATGTCACAAATCTTATATGGGTTGGATTACTTTCCATTGCACAATCAATGACAAGCAAAATGTGTAGGTAGAAAAAAAGCTTAAAAATCGAATGCTCTGGACTAACGCATACAAGAAACTTAAGTGACGTGCCTCACCAAAGACATTCTCAAGGTTCTTGTATTAATTCAACAAACACCTGTTGCTACCATGTGCCAGGTTCTAAATTAGTTATTGGACATACAGTGGTTGTTATGAGCTGAATTGTGTCTCCCCAAAATTCATATGTTGAAGTCCTAACCCCCCAGCACTGTATTTGGAGGTAGAGCCTTTAAAGAGGTAATTAGATTAAAATGAGGCCATTAGGGTGGGCGTTAATACAATCTGACTGGTGTCTTCATAAGAAGAAGAAATTTGGACCCACAAGGAAACACCGAGGAAAGACCAGGTGAGGAGACAGAGAGAAGGCGGATGGCCATCTGCTTGCAAAGCAGGGAGACCTCAGAAGAAACCCAATCTGCCGACACCTTGATCTTGGACTTCCAGCCTCCCAGGACTCTGGGAAAACAAATTTCTGTTGCTTGAGCCACCCACTCTGTGGTGTTTCGTTATGGCAGCCGAGCAGATGATTACAGCAGTGAATAAAGCCAGGTCCAAGTCCTCACTGAACTTACAATCAGCTGAAGAACCGACAATGTCATGCCCATTAAGAAGAGGAGAAAGTGACTAGGGACACTTTTAGACATTGCCTAGCGAACCTGACTTAGTAAGAGAACCAGGACCAGGAATTCCAGCTAAGCTTTGGACATACTTCATTATGACACCTATGGTCATTACCCTTTATATTTGAATTAAGGGTTAAACAGAATTATCACTGTGCTTCAACATGAGAAAGCAACAAATCCTGCACTGATCACGTGACAGGGGAAGGGGAGAAATCTAACAAATATGACCTAAAAGGTTAAATGGAAAAGAAGCATGTGCCTAGATGAGCATCACATGCAGACACATCACAGATGTGTGGGCTTCAACATTACCAGTAGAAGGAAAGGAAATCTGTATATTTTTATAATCACTACACAGGTGCTTATTTTAGATTGTTTTCTTGAACGTTGTTAGTTTGTTGTTTTTTTTTAACCTCACTGCCCTATACTTGTTGCCTCAAAGGAAGCATAACATTAGATAAAAATACAGAAGCTGCTATCCGGAGTTCAACAGGTTAAAACAGAGCTAAAAATAGCTCCTAGGCATGTCATATGGTTGGCTGACTATTTAATCCTCTGATGTGTACGAGAAATGGAAGCGTTCTCGTCTGCATATCTGCCAACTGTCCATGAAGCTTTACTCTCCTTGGGATTTTGGGGGACATGGTCATTGGGAGACTGAGTTTACTAACCCAATGAAAAGTACAAAGTTCTCCTATGCTGACTAGACAAAACTGTGACAGAACGTATACTTTCTGTTGTGTGGCTGATATACTCATTGTATGTTCAGATATTGTGATTCTGTCCAGACAGGCAAAGACCCCTGTGTGTGTAGAATTGGAAGTAGGTAGGGTCTCAGATAAAGGGAGAACTCACTTACAGTTGTAAAAACACCACCACACCCCTGAGGGTGGTGTGGAGACCTCGGGCTGGAACCCAGAGTAAGGATCTAATGGAAAAAACTTATGCAAGTGACAGAGTTTAAAATCTCTTTCTCAGTCTTAAGTAGGTCTTATTTTCGCAGATAAAATAAGACCCTCCAGTCAAATCTGAATTTCACATGAACAACAAAAATCATTTTAATTGTAAGTATGTTTCATGCAATATTTGAAACATACTAAAAAAACGTTATTTCTCTGAAATTCAGATTTAACTGGGCGTATTTTACTTGCTAGATCTGGCAATGCTATCTTAATGGCAAATACTAGCTTCAGTGTGGAAGGAAAGTAAGATTCAGTCATCTCTGTTTGGGGAGCTGGGCCTAGAGCTGGGTTATGTTGTCTGTGAAACTGTGCCCATCTTTCGGGACTGGAACTGAGTAGCCTTTCTTCATAGTATGTGGCACCAGAGTCAGCAGGTCTAGAAAGATGAGAAAACTATGCATGATATTACTCCCAGAGCAGTTAATGAATCTTCAAGAATTCCCAGGCTGTGAATTCTCAGCTATGCCAAGGTGACAAACCTAAGGAAAGGATTTGGGACCATACTTTGGCAGGAGCATTAAAAACAAGTCCCCCAGGGGACAGCAAGGGCTGAAATCAAGGGGACAAAATTGCAGTCAACTGGCCAGTTAACTTCCCACCTGGGAGACTCTGGGACTTGTTTTATGGAGAGAGGCAAATACTGCTCCCAAGTGTGAAGATCTCTGGAAGAGGAACTTCCTTGGTGGTCCAGTGGTTAAGAATCTGCTTTCCAATGCAGGGGACACAGGTCGCAGGTTCCATCCCTGGTCGGGGAACAAAGATCCCACATGCCACTGGGCAACTAAGCCCATGAGATCTAGAGCCCACGCACCACAATTAGAGAGAAGCCCGCGTGCTGCAACGATCTTGCGTGCCACAACTAAGACGCAACGCAGCCAAATAAATAAATAAATATTAGAAAAAATAAAAAGGAAGAAATCTGGCAGAATGCTAAGGCTCCCTGGTTCTGCTGTAGTCACTCCCTCCCTCTTCAGCCAAAGGATTCCTTGATTCATCAACCAATATTTATAGAGCACCTACCATGTGCCAAGCACTGTGCTAGGTCTGGGAATACAACTACCCCCAGGCATCACCCTCACCCTAGGGAGCCCCTGGTCTCAAGGGGGATCCTCGTGCTGCTCTTCTTAGACTCATCCCTGGGCCCAGGCCTTGCCATCCAGCTGGCATCTCCATTACACAGGCTCATTCAGTTATGATCTACTCCTCTTCAGCATTGGGGAACCAAAGAGTGCATCACAGACACTTTTATTGTGGTTGGGGTCCCTGTAATAACTCATCACATGGGCCTGGAGCTCTTTTCTTTCATTCTGGCTTGGAGACGAACACAGCAGCTCAGCTCTTCCCTCACCCTAAGGCTGTCTGGCCCCTACGTTCAAAGGGTTCCAGGTGTATTCAAGTTAAATAACCACGTCCGGGGTAACCCCCGCTTCCTGTCACTCTCCAGCACATTGCCCTGTTCCATGGTCCTCACTGCATATATCACTATCTGGAATTGTTTCCTTTGTTCATTTGTGTATTTGTTTATCACCTCTTCCTAAATTAGAATGAATACATCATGAAAGAAGTAAACTCATCTCTCATTCACCATTGTACCTCCAAAGCTTAGAATAGTACCTGACACTAGTGGACACTTAAATATTTATTGAAGGAATAAGAAACAATGAATAAGTGATCAAATAACCAAATTACCTGTTCCAGGCCACCTGTGACATGCATGGGGTGGATCTCATGCACTGGAACATGGCTACATTTGGAAGATGTTAAACTGTGTCTTCTAAGGATGATGAGCATGTGCTCTGTTTTCTCATGGGGTTATCTGGTGCTGTATCTATCTTCCTTATCGTGGTCAGGGCCACCAGCTGGTCACCCACACTGGGAACCTGGAATCAACATAGTCTCCCCCTTCTCTCTTTCCCTCCCTCTACAGCGAAACTACAACTGAGTATTGTTTCTTCTACTTCAATAGTGGTAGAGCTAGTGAACCTGCTCTCTGCCTCCATCCCCACCTCCTCCAAGTATATTAGTCAAGGTTCTCAGAGAAACAGATCTAATAGGATCAACAGGATGTGTTGTATATATGTGTAAGAGTCTGCTTCTCTTGCCATTCTAGAAACATTTGAAAGAACCCACCTCCCTACACTATGTCCCTTTCTGGCTGAAATACCTAGAGAGATTGCTGTTGTGTGTGTGTGTATGTATATAAATATATTTTTATATTATGTTATAAATATATGAGAGATATTTATTTTAAGGAATTGGCTCACAAAATTGTAGAGGCAGAATTCCTTCCTCTTCTGGTGATCCCAGTCTTTTCTCTTAAAGCCTTCAACTGATTGGATGAGGCTACCTACATTATGGACGGTCATCTGCTTTAGTCAAAGATTTAAATGTTAGTCACATCTAAAAAATATCTCCACAGCAACATCAAGACTGGTTTTTGACCAAAAAATGGGCACCATAGCCTAGTCAAGTTGACACATAAAATGAATGGTCACAGATGACTCTCTGCCTCCATCCCAACCTACTCCGGGGTGCTTTCAGGACAGCAGAGGATGGAAAGCTAAAAATTATATTTCTAAGACTCCCTTGCAGCTAGGTAAGGCAGCTCAGGCACAATATTTAAGAGGGTATTGAAAAACTTAGTAATCAAGATAAATAATCTTAATGAAGTATTTTTTAAAATTAAAATATAATGCAATATTACTGTTTTCTTTTGCCTTTGTCCCCATTGTGGCTTGGCATGGTACTTGGTTCTTAATGTAATTAGGTTTCATCAGTGAGATGCACTCATGTGATACCTGGAAGGCAGAAATGAGGTGGAAGTTATCTTTCTATGCTAGTCTCTGCTGGCAAGTCTAATTGTGCTCCAGCATGCCATCTCTTGCTGTAATGAGGGTTACAAAGTATGCGCTGGGGCATGTACATTTTGCTGTTGCAGATGGAACGAGCACAGCAAAGCTCTAGAGCCACTACTTGCAGTGACAGCAGCTCCTGCCACAGGTAGGGGAAACTCTTCCTGAAATCTGAAGGTGTCCTCTTGATTCCCCACTTCTCTTATTGAGGCAGGTGTACAATTCCCAAATGGGTCATTCTGCAATTCTCTTCATTCCTAGAGATTGACCTAGAGTCTGCTTCTCTTGTCCTTCCAAAAAGTTTGGAAAGAACTAAATTCCCTATATTATGTTCCTTTCCAGTTGAAATACCTAGAAAGGTCACTGCTTCTTGCACCTGAACCCCGACCAGTGCCATCATCCTTCACATATTCATCCTATCCCTTCCAGCGCTACCATCCTGTTCTTAATTCAGGCCCCCTTTTTAATCTCTCCTCTGCCTTCTCTAGTATGGCTTTCAGATCACTGTCAACTCACCCTCCTTGTGCACTTATTTTTCTACATTCTTTATTCTTCACCCAGTTAGAATTATCCTCTTCCCTGTGAGCTCACACTTTACTGTATAGATTGACCCTGTTCCCAAAGATTTAGGTAACATTAGCACATCATCTGGGAAGTGTGATGTTAAAAATCCAATATTGAAAGTCAATAAAATTTCTTTAAATTCTCAAGGAGCTTACATTTACTTTCTACCTTCCATCTCTGCTGATTTCCTCACTTCTTGATTTCACACATTCTGCATATTCTCACAAGGCCTTTTTATGCATAGAAGAACTTACTGAACAGTTGAGTGTAAGCAACTTCTTTAAAAAAAATTACTGTATCTTCTCTGCCATTCTGCTCAGGTCTCCCTGATTTCATCCTTTCTTGTCTGTTCACTGCCCTGCTCTCTCTCAGAAAGAAAATTCTTCAATTTTCTAATGTACTTCATTTCTTCCACCCTCTCGTTATAGACCTTGTCTTATGTTTCCACATCCAGTTGACCAATCATGGTTTTCTTCCTATGAAATGGCATTACTTCCCAAAGAGGAGTTCTTCTACAGCTCAGTTTGGGTAGATGAGCAGGCAAAAAACTAAGTTACTCTAAATAATTGTATCAAGATTGTGGGAGTTCACAGGAGCAATCTGGGAGAAGAGGTGAGAAAGGCACCAGTGAGGAGAAGGACCAGGAAAATGACTGGAAGCCTGGATACTCCATGAGGTCATCTGGCCAATGAGAACTCCTAAGGAGGTAGGGGAAGGACATTCAAGAACAGAAATGTATGCTGTTAAAGCACTGTAGACAGAGCACATAGTGTTCAGGAACTCTGGCTGCGGGTTGCTGACTGTGTTCATAATTCAGCTCTACCACTAACTAGCTCTGCAACTGGCAAGGTCCTTAACCTCTTTTATCTTCAATTTTTTGAGTAAAATAGGATAATAATTGTTTTTTTAAAGCCTATATCCAATGACTACTGAAGGATTAAATAAGATAATATATGAAAAGTGTCTGACAAAACAAGCCAGTTGTCTGGAAATGTTGCTATGATGATGATGTTGACAACAATGCTGAACAGATGCTGTTACTGCTGCCATGTAAATCATCATTGCATCCCCAAATCTTCAATTAAAAGTCTATGAATTTGATATTAAAATATTTAAAATATTAATAACTGAATTTCCCATTCTGGTTGAAGTAATAATGAAAACAAGGGCAAGAAAATCCATAAACTGACCTAATGTAGCAGAAGCAATTGCTCTTGAACACAAGCATGCAAGCTCCTTGGGGAATAACCAGAATCTTGGAGTTTGACTTTCTTGACATTGGGGATAGAGGACTGAGTCAATTGTACCCACATCTTGAAAGGGCAGGAAGAACCCAGCTGATATTTGAATAACTATTTTTCAAGCATTCACTATGGAGATGGCCATTGCATGGCAGGCAGGCTGCCCTTCCCCACTTCTCTTGTTGCCACTGGCAGCACTGCTGTGTTGAGAAGGATTCTGAAGTCATGCCCAAGCTCAAGTTGAGCCGGCAGGGTCTTGACCGATTAAGGACCCCTGTCATGACCCAGAAATATTCTATGTCTGGGGTCATCAAACTATAGCCCAAGACCAAATCCAGCCTACCACCAGTTGTTTTATAACCCATGAGCTAAGAACGCTTTTTACATTTTGGAATGGTTGAAAAAATGTTTAAAGACAATACTATTTTATAGAGCATGAAAATGATATGAAATTCAAATTTCACTGTCCATAAATAGTTTGAATTTGGTCAACAAAGTTGTAGAACATTATTTTTCACTCTTGTCATAAAAATTCTGGTTTTTATCTTTTGGCCCAGAAAGTCTAAAATATTTACTATCTGGCCCTTTATAGAAAAAGACTGCCACCCCTATTTTACCTGATCCAGAGGAGTCAATGTATTGCCACAAAGTCTCTTCTCTTCCTCTCACCCTCAAGGCTGTGCTTATTTTTTTTTATTGGAGTATAGTTGATTTACAATATTATGTTAGTTACAGGTGTACAGCAAAGTGATTCCGTTATATATATATATATATGTATTCTTTTCAGATTATTTTCTATTGTAGGTTAGTATAAGATATTGAATATAGTTCTCTGTGCTACCCAGTAAATCCTGTTGCTTATCTATTTTATGTATAGTAGTTTGTATCTGTTAGTCCCATACTCCTAATTTATCCTTCTCCTCCTCCCTCTCCCCCCTCTCCCCTTTGGTAACTATAAGTTTGTTTTCTATGTCTGTAAGACTGTTTCTGTTTTGTATATAGATTCATTTGTATGTGCTTATTATTTTTAACTTGATTTTATCATATAAATATTGTGGGTGGGAGCCCAAGAGACCTGTGAATTTTCTTTCTTTTGGTAGAAAATTTCTTTTTAAAATTATTCCTTAATGACAAGTTTGGGATAAGTCAGTAATGCATGCTGATTGACCTTTTTTAAATCAAATACTAAAAATGAGTCGGTAGCTCTCATCATCCTCTGCGTTACAGGGCCACACCATTTTCATTATGAAACATTCTTGGTGTTTCTTCTACTTTCATGGTGAGTGATGGGTCTACTTTATCTAATTTTTATTTTAAAAAAAAAGCTTTCTTAGACTCTGCACACCACCACCTACTCCTCTCTGACAAATTGCAGACACCTGAAAAGTATTTTCTTTCTTAGTGAGAAGTAGAACTTGGATACAGTACCTGCTGGATGGGTACAGTGCTTTCACTACAGCCTTGACCCTGCACATTCCCCATTCCCAGAAGCCAGGCACCTTCCTCTTCCACCTGAGCTACCCGTTGCCCTTTCTCTAGAAAAACTGTGTGACCTTTGAATTTTTTCGAAGTAATAATTTTCCTGATAATTACATTATAATATCACTGGAGCTTATCTTTATTTCTGATTGATCTTCAGTTGGCACCAGCTCCTAAAACTTTCTCCTTCTAGGCCCCACCCCTGTGTCCCCCACTGCAGTTAATGATCTATTAACAAATGCGTAAGAGCTTTAATGGAGTTGCCATTTAAAAAAGAAGGCTGTGGAGATTCTTTCAGAGGAGAGGAAAATCCTTCAGGGAGAGAATAATAATACCCTAATTGTAGGTTCTGGGGATTTTGATTTCTTCTTCAGAATTTCTTATCCCTTCTTTTCTGAAAACATATTTCCTGAAGCCTATTTACTCACTTATCAACCATTTATTTTTCTTAATTGATTTTTACAAAAGCAACATCTGCTCTTTGTGACAAGTCAAACAATGGAGTTATTAAGAAAATCATCCTTCCCCTCCTTTCTCCAACCTCTCTTGCTCGGTTAACCAAGGATTGCACCTAGGATTTCTTTCATGCACTTCACTACATTCAGATAGACAAAAACAAATGCAAAGAGTTATTTGTTTTCTACCTTTTACAAATAATAGGGGTGTTCCATACATATCACTCTGAAATTATAATCAGTATGCATAAGTATAACTCATTCTTCTTAGTAGTTGTATATTATTTAATGGTAGAGCTCTTGATGTCTCTGTTGATAGACAGTCAATTCAACAAAGATTTACTTTGCACAAAATAAATGCTAGACACTTTGATAAATGCTGGGGAGAGATTAAACAAATGATTTCATGTGAACACAAAGTTCTACAATGAGGGGTGTACAGTTATACTGAGAAGAGACAGAGAACTAGAGGGAAATTTAGATTCATCTAAGGATGAAACTTGACAGACAAGGTGGGAAGGCACAGGCTTAGAGAACAGCATGTGCAAAGCCAAGGAAGTCTGATAGAACATGGCGCCCTCAGGAAACTGGCTAATGCACAGCGTAGAGCAGCTGGAAAAGGGCAGAATTGTAGGTTGGCACAGAAGTGAATGGACTTGTATACCAAGCTAAAGAATCTGAACACATCCAGTGGGCTGAGAGTAAAAGAAGGACATTACAAGGATTTTAGCAAGAGAACAAGGTCCTGGTTTTAAAAAGATATCTGGCAGATGAACTTGGGAGGAAAGACCAGATATAACAGGAGATGGGAAGAAGCCACTGACATAATCTAGTCAAGAGAGGATGAGGGACCGAGGCAGGGCAGTGGCCAAAGAAGGGAGGGTAGAGAATCAGATTCACTTTTTGAGTTTGACCCAGTAGGACTTGTGGGTAGACTGGAGAGTGGTGGTGCAGGAGAGCTTTTAGCTTGGGCAATCAGATGTACCCACTGAAGGAAACACAGGAGAGGTGATAACTTCTGTTTTGTACATGTTGAGTTTGAGGTGCCTGTGGAAACATCTTGGGCTCTTTGAACATTTTCCAAATATGTGGCAAAGATGGCCATTGTAAAGTACTCATTTGACTTTGTGATAGGTTTTCCCCCTTCACAGAGAAAAAGGAATGAAATGACTCAATGGGGTTGCAACCATGGACTCCAATCTCAGGAGGTGGGAGCCACACAGCCCCAGGGACTCTACTGCATGCTCAGTGCCCCTGAGTAAATTCACAAAGTGCCTCTTCTAGCTGACAACCTGCAAAAACATGATCTCTGTGTAGATTAATAAGTAAATGACATCCTTCCACTGGGCAGAAACACACATGGCAGAGGGTGTTGCTAGGAGAGTGGACTGTGGGTAAGATTCCATTGAGCCACCCCCACCAGTCAAGCACTTGTGTGCAGGTCCCAGTCTGCACAACCATAGGCAGAAGCCCACGGTCATCAGTGACCTCTTAATTGCCTAATCCAACTGATACTTATCAATCCACCTCTTACTTTATTCAGTAAACACACAATACTCCACTCTGTGACACCAAGAACACCATAATGAGCAAGACTTGCCCTCAAGTTGCTCTCAGATCAGTAGGCAAGTCTGAAGTGACAACCCCCAAACCCCACTATCACATGATGAATGATTTCAAACTGATAGGTGCAAAGTATAGCAGTGTGAGAAAAAAAAAAAAGCCACATTGGGCAGACTTACAGAAAGCTTCAGGGAGCAAAAGGCAGAGAGAGTCTTCTGGGGTTAGCAGGAATCCCCAGGATGGACAGGGTTCCCAGAAGGATCTTCCACAGAAGGGAAGGCCGTAGTTCCCAGACACGGTCAGGAGAATCATCTGGAGAGAGTTTTAAGGTATCAGCAAAGGAGATATTTGCAATGAAAAAAATCTGACAGTGTATGGAATATTACAGAATTTATCTGTGGAGAACACTGCTCTTTCTTTTTTGGGTGGACACACATTAATATTGTTTTTTAAACACAAGGCCCAGGAACTTTGCTGGAGGGGGAGACTGATGCAAAAAGGACTAACCTCCTCTGTGAACCAAAGGTGGGCCTCTCAGAGGCTGAGCAAGATGCCTCCAGTTCAGACATCTTCTGGATTGTTCCCAGAGGAAGACCCAGGATAGGAGATGATTTTGGAGAGTTGGAGAGGAGAGGCAGTGACTTATTAGCTTGGGCTGCTGTTAAAGAGTACTGTAGACTGGGTGGCTTAAACAACAAACATTTATTTCTCACAGCTCTGGAATCTGAGGAGTCTAAAATGAAGGTGCCAGTGGATTCAGTTCCTGGTGAGGGCCCTCTTCCTGGTTTGTAGACAGCCACCTCCTTGCTATGTTCTCACATGAGAGAGATAGAGAGAAACTCTGGTCTCTCCTCTTTTTATAAGGGCACTAATCCCATCGTGGGGCTCCATCCTCATGACCTCATCTAAACCTAAGCACCTCCCAAGGGTCCCACCTCCAAATAGATATGCATCACATTTGGAGGTTAGGGCTTCAACATGTGAATTTGGGGGGAATACAAGCATTCATTTGACAACAGGTAGGAACCTGATACTGGGGGAGGGGAGGAGAGAGAAGATGGGAAGAGGGCACTCTGGGGCAGGGAGCAGATAAGGTCAGGGCATAAAGACAGCGATAACCATCCTGTTACTCCTCTAATGGTGGGAAGGGTCAAGTCCTTCTAGGAGAAGTGGTGTCTGATATTGAATATTACCTTGTTTCCTATTCTGCCTTTAGTGTTTCCTGTGTCATTAGGTAAGCTTTATTATCCACTAATTAGTGTCAGCCTGGTGGTGGTGATACCCTGGGGAAAGTAGGGAGGTGGGGATCATTTGAAACAAAGACAGGACAGGGAGACTGTTACTGAGTCCAAGCTCACTCTGCTCCCGCATGACAGGTCAATACTTCGGGAAACACGTGTTGAGGCAAGGAATACAACTTTATTCAGAAAGCCAGCAGACTGAGAAGATGGCAGACTAATGTCTCCAAAAAAACCCCATCTTATGGGGGTTTGGATGCCAGTTTCTTTTATAGAACAGAGAGGGGCAGGAGATGAGGAAGTAAAGTAAAAAGGCCATACGTTTTGCAAATATCCCCTGGAATGGCCAGCCTTGGGGAGGGGATGTATTAATTTCTTCTTTCTTGCAGTCATCCACAGGTGGACAGGGTCAGGACGCTTCCCTGAACAAAGGCACTTTGGTTTAACATTCAGGCAGAGGGGCAGGGTTCCCCGAGGCAGGCCATTAGTATAGACAGTATCCTTTTAGTGAACATGAGCAGCAGAAAGCAAAGGTTAAAGTAAAAGAAACAGATCCAACATGTAGTCAGATTCGGCTCTTCCCTGTTACAAGACCACCAAACTGATCAAGGAAAAAGTAAAGGGCAGGAGCTGGGGTAGTAGGAAAAAGAAAACACAAGGAAAATCTCAGAATCTCTTTCCCTTTAACCCAGGAATCCTCAGAGGCATTTAGAAGGAAAATGAAATTCCCATGGAAATATATATCATGGAAGATTGAGTTCTTTCTGGTGGTTGTAATTATTTCTTTGATTCCGAAAGGCTGAAGGAAAAGTAAAATATAAATACAGATTTCCTTTCTGTGTCTGTCTGTCCCCGAGAATTCTGTTTCTGAAGGTTTGGGGTGGGGTCGTGCACAGATGGCTCTGATGGAGCACCAGGTTTGGGGACCACTGCCATAGACTATGGGGACCAGGAACGTTTCAAGGAAGTGTGGGTTTTTTTTGTAGAATGCTCAGTCTGGTGGCGCGGTGGTGATGGAGTGATGGGGCAGAGACTGGGTGGAAGGCCGGGTCATGAGACCTGGTGATGGCCCTCCTGAGGCTCCCTGTATGCGCTCCGCCATCCGCCCTGCCGGTTTGCATTCTCATCGTCTCCCTGGGAGTGAGCGTTCTCCCTGGCAGCAAGGTGTCCTCACTTGCATTCCCACTGTCTGCTGTCGAAGGAAGATAAAGAGCAGCGTGTTTGTCTTTCATCAGGACGCCATCTCTGAAAGACGGGGACAGAGTCAAGGCCACACGGACCTACTCCTGGCTTTGGGATCCTGCTAGCTTCTATATCTTATCAGAAATTCAGGAAATTGCTAAAGCAAATACCTGCTTTTTGCATTAGGCTGGGCACAGCTTGAGTTTCAAAAGAGGAACCTGGCTCCTCCCTTAATTAAAGGGTTTCTGTATTTCCCTACTTTTTAGTAAAATGCTGAAAAGAAATGCGGATGCTGCTGTTCTTACATAATGATATTTTAAATGTGTCCTTAATTAAAGCCGAGTCTTAAGGCAAACCCTTGTGGCGTTCCTTTTCCCCTTAGAAGTGCATCCTGTGCTCTAAATGTGAGGGACTGAACAATTACTGGGCATAATAAAAGGAATTATGTCTAAACGTACCCAGCCTCCACCCCCTGCACCTCCCTCCCTCTTTAATGTAAATGTGAGCAATACCAGGAAACAAGCCGGGCACAGTATTTGCTGTCCTCATATCTCCACTCGTCTATTTGGAGTCTTGGGTAAACACGCCCCCAGCCACGGAGCTCAGCCGTGTGTGAGCCCCGCAGCCTTCCACCGTCAGCCACCTCCCCTGTAAATTCTGATTAACATCTCTCAAATCCATGGCAATCTTTCGGAGTCAAAGAACAAAAGAGACTGTACCGGAACTTAAAACAGTACCTGCCTTACACAGGAAAAGCCTTCAATACTTGGTTCTTTTCCAAACATCAGGAGAAAACTTCTACTAGAAGAGTCATCTCACTCTGTTCATGGGTACTTTAACACATATGTCTCAAACATATACATATACATAAATATATATGGTTATATATATATATATATATGGAAGCTGTAGACAGTATAGTCATAAATGTGATATTATTAATGCTATGTAATCCTTCTGCTATAGGATGGAGTAATATATGCATCGCATATAAATACGTGCCTCATAATATGGACTGTTACACATCATGCTAAGATCCGTACTATTAATAACTGTATATCATTGCAAATGCTAATTGTCATTTTTCAGAATCCAAGCATTTGTTTTGCAAGAACAAGGCCACAGCTCACATTGTTCTAACAGTGTGGCCAGCTGCTGGCTTTACCACAATGAGACCCATTGTTGGGTAAATGGAGTCCCTCAGGTGAATGTAATTATGCAAATCCCTCCCTAACTACCAGCACTCCCTTGGCCCTCCCCGCCGCCGCCTCCCACCAGTGGGAACACTGTCACATTTCATTAGGGGAGGCTTCGCTTATTTGCTGGGAGTGTCCCTCTCCTCGTTCTCAGGCCTGATGGCCAGAACTGGCTATGCAGGCTCTGCCCCCATAGGCCTGCTGGGCCCACTAAGGAACTCCTAGAAGACCAAATCCTTTTCACCAGCCGAGAAATTTCTTCACAGTGTGTCAGACATTGGCAAACATATCCTTTAATTCCCTAACGTGTCTACCTCCTGATTCAAGGCAGTCCTGCACACAGATAATTCTAAGGTCAGAGGCCAGAGAGGTGGAATGAGGCTCCTTTGAGAAAGATGCTGGAAGTTATGTAGCCCCGTGGTTAAGTGTCACTCACACACACACACACACACACACACACACACACACACAGGCTACTCTTCTTAATTCACTCCAGAACAACCCTCTGTGGTGATTGAATATTAGCATCCCCCAATCCACAGACAGGAGAAAACTAAGCTACATTTGCTTATTTATTGACACAACTATAAACATACCTAGAAATAGGGAACCTGGACAAATAGGTCTCTTGAAAATCCCCACCTTTTAAAATTTACATGAGTCGCAGGGCTCATTTTTTCCACATTTTTGGTGATTTCCCACAGTCACCAAAATAGAACTCTGCCTACAGTGGGTCCTGCATAAATGTGAGGGAACACAAATTAACCCCTTTTTACTTTCTAGAACTAGCTCAATGAAATAAGAATATTCGTTTAATAATTTACTTCTCAACATTCTGTAAGTCCTCGCCCTACTCTCTGCTAAGTTTTAACTATTGAGAGAATTTGAATGTAAAGTCAGATGTAATGACAGTGAACCAAAGAATGCTTTTCTGGAGAAAATAAAACATCCAAAGGAGTTTAAAAACACAGAACTGCTAATTACAAAATTTAATTATGTTAAATCTAACTTAGCTTTGATATCAAGATGATCATCAAAGAATGAGATATTCTAAATGCCAGAGGCTCTGTAAAACTTGTAAATCATCAGTGAGGATATGAGACTAAGCTTTGGTTAGCAAAATGAGAGGGGAGGAAAGAGGTCAGACTTACAGGCAAAGAACTCTCATAATTCAGAGTCAAGACCAGGCATGAGGGAGATTATCAGGGAGGATGCTCCCTTATTCCTTTATTCACACGATAGCTGTATGACTATTGTGGGATGGAATTGGAAGAAATAGAATATATGTGGGAGTCAATGAATAGCTTTCTGTGTCTTTTTTTAAGCTTTCCCTGGATCCTGCAGTTCTAGTTTTAAAAAAGAAAAAGAGATCTGGGCTCTGGTAATAAAATAGATTTTTGCATCGTCTTTGTATTAATTCAAGGGCTCTTAGGTTTAGGTAGATGAAATAAAAATAAATTCATGTACTGGAACCTACTGCAAAAGAGTCAAGATTTCTATAATGGTATCTATCACATGTAGGAAATAAACATTTTCTCACTGAACTGGTTTAATCACAACCAGCTTATCATATTTTAAATTTTTCATTATTTTTATCTGTCATTGGTTTAGTCCTTTGCATTGGCCATAAACTGTGCCAGGTACTTTATTCATCGGAACCTCTTCATTCCTCAAAGCCATCACATGAAGAGTTATTATCTCCATTTTACAGAAGAGGAAACTGAGGCCCAGCTACATCAAGGGAAACACATAAACAAGAAAGGAAATAAATCCATCATGAAACAGGCCCTAACGTGTCAAGATCCAGGGGATTCCTGCCTTTTGTGGCCTCTTCTCTGCTGTTCCCTCAGGGAGAGCTTGGTGGAAGTGACTCCGGGCACAGGAGTTTGGAGCCAGGAAAGCCCACGTGTCAGCTGTCAGGGTCCCCAATGAAGATGAGACGGGCCAGCCCTTGCTGAAGAGGCCACCAGTAAAACCTGCCAAGATGTCACAGGGACATCCTGCGGTCAGTCCTAGGGAACTGAACTTTTTTCTAAAATTGCAACGATATTTATTAAGATTTCTTAAAACTGCTTTTAATTCTCTTTAGTGTCATGATTCCATTTGGAAATTTTTCTTGTTTCCTAGATGTACCTGGTATGTTGTGATATGTTTACAAATGGGATAAGGAAAAAAACCTAAAATAATGGGAAAAAAGCACTTGTATTAAAAAATGGCCTTGGTTAGGCAGGTAAGGAATTGCATCCAATATTCCATATATGAAACACAATTTTGCATCTTTTTGACCGGTTGTGTACATGGATTTTAATTGATCCTGGCCGCAGCACTGTATTAACAGCTGGGATTCTTGCCCTAAGTTTATTATCCATATCAGTTTCATTAAGGGAGTGAATAACCAAGAACCAAATCATATCAGCTCTGTAATATAGAAGAGCAAATGATCTGTCAGTCTTGGGTAAGAACTGCACTGAAAGTATATTTGAGGCCATAGGTAGTTATTTTTATGAAATTCTTACTGCAGTAACACCTTGCTAGCTAACAACCACCGCTTTCTCCAGGGCTCCTTTCTAGAATCGCCACCTCAGGGCTCAGTGGCATTCTGGGAGACCAGAGCTGGAGCTATGCTGTCGTCAGGAAGCTCAGTTGTACCTGGTCTTTCAAGATATTCGAAAACCAAGAATATGAGCACTTCAAAAAAACAAAAAAACCCACATCTTAACTTCAGAGATTTTAATAACCCGTCAGAAAGACAGTTTTGCCACTACAGGAGGAGGAGGCAGGAACTAGAAACCTCTTTCTTGTGTTGTAGTTTTGGACTTTGGTATTAAACGGAGATGGGCACTTGTAGTTTTCACAGTGGAGAAGGCAAAAGCAGGTGGGTTGTGACTCTGACATCTCTTCCACCTAAAGTTGTCAGCTTGGAAACACTGCTGCCTATCGATCCCAAGCCAGAGCAGTGGTTTCGGGGTTGTTCGAGGGGTTTTTTGGGGCTGCCAGGTTGACAACAATGGAAAGTGTAGAAATGTCAACCAAACAAGAAAAATTCCACCATGTTATTATTAATCTTTAAAAAGGAAAGCCTGTTCCCTGATACCAGTTGGAAAAACCTACAGCAGGGCAGTCAATCCCTTTGCTCCCTCCCCTCTGACCAAACTGGGGAACTAAAGCAATCAGACAAGTGTAAGATGGACGAGAGGTGGGACAAAGCCTATCCAAAAGGCCAGATTTTCCCATATTCTTAGAAAAAGTATCTTTGTAACTAGGGTAAAGTGCACAGTTATCAGATAAAGGCCAGTGAAGCAGCATGTACAATGGAATGACTAATAAATTATTTATTATAAACTATTATTTATAAAAATAAACTATTACAACACATTAACTATTTTTAAATCAACTATTATTTATAAAAATAAATAGTTTATTATTTGATGGTGATGATTAATACAGCAAAGTGCCAATAAGTGACTCAATACTCAATCCCTATTTGGAAGATTTTTTGAAGCTTGCATGGAAATGAGAACAATCATTTACCTGAATAATTTTGTCATGTGTATATAGAAAGTCGATGCATCTCCTGGCTTAAAAAATAAGTAAATAAATCAATCTATTAAAAAAAATTTTTTTTCCTATTTTTTTCTTTGTTATCCCTATTCCAGAAATTTCTAGGGTCCATTAAAAGCTGTTCTTTGAACAATGAAGAGTTGGTGATTGCATCAGCTTTCTCTTCAGCATTACCTATGCTTTATTACTTTTATTAAGGAAATACAAAGTAACAGTAAAGAAAATTTGGAAGATACAGCAAATCTCAACTACTTTCACTTTTTAAAATTCCCTTCTAATGCTAATGATACACATGCTCAGTTTTTGCATGATAGCTAGTTTAATATCTGCCGAAGAATATACCCTGCTTTCTTTTACTGAACATTGCATAGTAAGCATTTTACTTACTTTTTGTAGGTTACACAGTGCGTCATAAACTGAATTGTTCCACGATTTAATTAATGCCCTAGTGTTTTCTTCCTTTATTTCTTCCTTCTTTTATTCCTTCCAACTTAACTTCCTACCCTCTTTTCTTCTTTCCTTTCTTCCTCTCACAAGTCCCATTGTTTCTTATTTATTTTGTCTTTTTTATACCAAGTTTCCAGAAGTACGATTACTGTGTCAAGGCAAATTATGATTTTTATGCTTCTTTATATATGGTGCTAACTTGTTTTCCAAAATATTTGTAGCAATTCCCACTGCCAGCAGTGGTAGATGAGTGTACCAAATTCCATAAGCCTCCTCTGACAGTGTGTTTAAATTGTTCAAAAATCCTAATTGTTATTTTTGTGTATATTTTACGTTTTTAACAAGGTTCATAATTTTAAGTCTTTTTGTTTGCTAATTATGCTTCCTCTTGTTCAAATCATTCATTTATCTACTGGGTATTTTTTTTTTTTCTTACCGATTTGTATAAAGTCTTTCAGTCGTAAAGAATGTGCTGTATTTATCATATGTGCTCTACCCACCTTTTCACAGCCTTTTGTATGTCTGTCTACTCTTGTTGAGGAAGATGTTTTTTTTTTTTTTTTTTTTTTTTTTTTTTTTTTATTTTTTTATTTTTATTTTTATTTTTTGCTTTATCACAAATTTAATCAGTTATATGTATACATATGTTCCCATATCCCCTCCCTTTTGCGTCTCCCTCCCACCCTCCCTATCCCACCCCTCCAGGCGGTCACAAAGCACCGAGCTGATCTCCCTGTGCTATGCGGCTGCTTCCCACTAGCTATCTACCTTACGTTTGGTAGTGTATATATGTCCATGCCGCTCTTTCACTTTGTCACAGCTTACCCTTCCCCCTCCCCATATCCTCAAGTCCATTCTCTAGTAGGTCTGTGTCTTTATTCCTGTCTTACCCCTATGTTCTTCATGACCTTTTTTTTTTCTTAAATTCCATATATATGTGTCAGCATACAGTATTTGTCTTTCTCTTTCTGACTTACTTCACTCTGTATGACAGACTCTAGGTCCATCCACCTCATTACAAATAGTTCAATTTCATTTCCTTTTATGGCTGAGTAATATTCCATTGTATGTATGTGCCACATCTTCTTTACCCATTCATCCGATGATGGACACTTAGGTTGTTTCCATCTCCGGGCTATTGTAAATAGGGCTGCTATGAACATTTTGGTACATGTCTCTTTTTGAATTATGGTTTTCTCAGGGTATATGCCCAGTAGTGGGATTGCAGGGTCATATGGTAGTTCTATTTGTAGTTTTTTAAGGAATGAGGAAGATGTTTTTATGGAGATGTAAAGATTTGCAAGGTCTCTTTAGCTAAATCTATAGACTTCTAGCTTTTAGATTCTGTCTTTTACTTCTAAGGTAATCAAAAGCAATCCAGCATTTAGATATTTGATAAATATTAAACTCATTTTCTATAAATTAAAATATTTAGGTTTTTACTGTGTTACACAGTGTACGATTCAGATATACATGGATTTTCTGCTCCAGTCACTAATCACTAACCACTATCCCTTTCCTTCCTGGTCATTTTATGAGGCTTGCCTTATGATATATTAAATTCTTATCACTGTGAGGTTATCCCAGCCCAGCTCTACACATGTATTTATTGTGGCTAATATAAGGCAGTACTGGCTCCCCTTCCTCGTCTTTTTCTTTTGTAGAATATTCTTTGATATTTTTACCTATTCCTTCTTTGAAAGAAAATTTAAAATCATATTATCAAATGTAAAAACATCATGTTGGGATTTCTTTACACCTGAGAAATTCTTTATTGCAATCCTTGAGATAAGGCGGCATGTCATGACTGGGGTATTTTAGCAACAGATGACCTGAACCAAACTGGGTTAGGTGAATTTTTACTCAGAACAACCTGAAGAAGACATGAACTAAGAGGCCAATATAAAGTATACCTAAGGAGAGGATTCCAGATCCATATTTGAGGGAAATGTAAAGAATCAGGGCCACAGGGAGTGAGTTAGCCTTGAAAAGTAGAAAGGCCACTAGGATATCTGGAACCCAGGAGAGCAAGAATAAATCAGAAAACAGACTTAACATAACCATGGGAACCTAACCAAACTCTTGGTTTTTTCTTGGTACTTTTCTATAATTCCATTGAATTTCCCTTTGTGTTAGCAGTGTCATCCTGAGCCTGGCCATGCATTTTATAAACTAGAAAGAAGCTCTTATAATCTTGTGAAAACTGTCTCAATAAAATCCAAGCAACTGTCAGATTTCCATACTGTCTGATGTGTTCTGCAGGAATCTTACACAAACTCTCAATGAATCTTTCATTGCAGTTGCCTTAGTACAGATTTTTGAGTAAGCTGAGGGAACATTTACTTTGTGATATTCTGCAATATTTTGTTTTGAAATGTGTACTCTTTTGAAATCAACTGTAAGTCATAATATTTGTCTTTATTTTCCAACTTCAAAATTGCCTTTTTTAAAATCAGAAAGACATGTGATACCCTCTTAGCTATAAACATTGTTTTCTAGGAAATAAAATACTTTCAGCAACAAACTTCACGCATGTTCTATTTCCTGAAATGTAGATCAAGATAACGAAAATAATATGCCAGATCAGTTCTCCAGAAATCTATCTTTACTCAAACATTGTTATGAGTTCAAATACATTTTACTTATGAATGCTTTTTGACCTTTTCCAGAGCTTTTTCTTTCCATTAGAAACTCTTCATTTTAAATGACATCTCCATAAGTAAATATTACTTGAAGGAACAAGTATTATAAAGAACAGAATGTTGCATCCTTTATAATTCTGTATCCTTGTGTTAGACCTCAATACCAAAATTCTTCGAAGCTTCAAAGTTATCTGCAGAATTCTGGTAGAAAGTGGTTCACTCTTCGTAATCTTTGGGGAGTAACTATGGCAAAAGATTACATTTTATCTATCATATTCCTTTTGGGGGAACTTCTCCTTTCCCCATCTCTAATCATGAGATCTATATAGCAGCAGCCATCATTTATGTAACTTCATATACTTGGCCACCGTGACTGTGCAAGAGGGAAGTCCCTGAATCAAATGAAGATACATCAGATCCCAAGGCACTGACCGTAGCACTTGATCCTGAGAAAGCCGCATGTAACACTCTTGGTGTTTTGCACCGATCCCCTCTGGTACCTGTTTTTATGTACCTGTGTCCTGGCTTTGATGTACTTTGTATCTAAAGGTTTGTATCTGTGACTCTCTTCTGAGGCCTGTCTTGGGCTACTGGAGATGCTTTGCTTTCACACATTTGCAAGCAAGTGCAGAGAGTCAGAAGCATCTGGAATGGGGTGACCTTTAGCCAATGACCAGCTGGTCAGTATAAAAGTGCCACAAACTTGCCCTGTATCTGGACAAACTTTGAGCACCCTTTGCATTCCAGAGCTCCCCGCAGGATCAGGCTGAAGCTGGAATTTTGCTTGAAATCACACACTTGTTTGGTTTCTTTCCCCTTGCCTGTCCCTGCTCCCTCGTTCCTTTTCTCCTGAGAGCACTTTCACTGTAAATGACTTGAACACATAGCCCCTTCACAGGCTCTTCTCCTAGCAAACCTGACCCAAGCCAGCATTGACTCCTGCACGGTCCATGAGTTTCTCTCCCTGAGATTTTCACACCTGGCGTTGGGAGGTAGAAAGCTTGTCAGGATGAGTCTGAAGCTGACCCACAGAAAACTGGGGAGACAACCCTGAAATGCTACAGTCCCCACCTCCAGCTGTCCTTGAGGCATCTCAGGACACCCCCAAGGTGTGGCTGAGATAGAAGCTGTGGTTCAGGTAGTTAATTCCATCCCTGTCAACAGACGTTGGGGAACTTTTTGAGACCTGGGAAACTTTATTTCCCTCTGACTGTGTTATCTTCTGCTTTATGAAAAGCCATCTTGGGAGTGGGGGAAGGGTGAATGGGATGAAGGCAGCCAAAAGGTACAAACTTCCAGTTATAAGATAAATAAGTACTAGGGATGTAATATACAGCATGCTAAATATAACATGCCATATGTTATAGTTGAAAATTATTAAGAGAGTAAATCCTAAGAGTTCTTATCATAAGGAAAAAATATTTTTTTCTTCTTCTTTTCTTTTGTATCTATATGAGACAATGGATGTTCACTAAACTTATTGTGGTAACCATTTCATGATGTATGGAATTCAAATCACTATACTGTACACCTTAATCTTAGTGCTGTATTTCAATTATATCTCAATAAAACTGAAAGGATACAAAAGAAAAGCTATCTTTATAAAATGTAACTTTATATTTAGCTATCCCTTGATTTTACAAAAGAAAGAAAGACAAAAGGGAAAAAACAAGAAAGAGAAAAAGAAAAGAAAGTAAGCCAGACCCTACACTTGATAATGGTATCTGTCAGCGTCTTTCTGTTGAACTCATCATCTTCTCATTTTGACAAGCGCATGGCAAACGTTAACGCTGCCCTCACTTCTGTGCCTTAACTGAAACTTGGTTTTGCCTAATGACAGTTTTCCTTATGACCACTTCTCAAGAATAGACTACTCATATTCCCTCACCTCTTTAAACTTCACACCTTTAAACTGCAGAGTCATATGTTGCCGCATAACAAATTACCACAGGCTTAGCAACTTCAAGCAACCCCTAATTATTAGCTCACAGTTATGTGGTGAGCAATTTCGGAAGGTCTGGCTGGGTTCTCTGCTTAGGGCCTCACAGGCTGAAGTCAAGGTGCTGGCCGAACTCAGCTCTTATCTGGAGGTTCTGGGGAAGAGCCTGCTTCCAAGCACGTCCAGGCTGTTGGCAGAATTATCTTCCCTGTGGTCCTCATTTCCTTGTTGGCTGTCAGGTGGAGGCAACTCTTAGCTTCTAGAGACTTCTCTCTGGTCCTGGCCCAAGACCCCCTCTATCTTCAAAGCCAACAATGGGTGTGAATCCCCATGATGCTTTCTGACTTCCTCTTTTGCTACTTTCTGGAGAAAATTATCTGCTTTTAAAGGGCTTACCTGTCTGGGTCAAACCCACCAATGGAGTCTCTGACTTGGGGCTATAATTACATCTGCAAAATCCTTCCAGAGCAGCACCTAGATGAGCGTTTGATTGAATAACTAGGGCACAGGAATCTTGGGGGAGGGGTCATGTTTAGAATTTTGTCTACCATGGCTACCAACTTAGAAGCATTTTAGTACCCCTTGAGGGTCTTGGATTAATGTGGAAGCCTCCCCAATCCATAGCTGGGGTGAGTATTTTCTCCTAGGGTGACTTCAGCTTTAGGAATTATTGGCTGCTCACTGTTTGGATTTTGTCTGCTACTTCTTCATCATCTTATTTTTGTCTTCGTTGAGTTGGGTGGAGGGTTTAGATATTCCTTTTACTTTCTTGTGAGGCTAAAAAAAATTCTTTAGAAAGTATGTTTGTGGAAATTTGTATAGGATCTCGTTATGTTGTAATAGGAAGGCATTTTGGAGTATATAATCCCCTATAATGATGCATTCAATGCCCACAGATTCTTTAATTAAATGAGTGTGTGTGTGTGTGTGTGTGTCCTTATGAATGATACAGCATGGCTACTGAGCAATCAGAATGGACACCAGCCATGAATGCCCAGTACAACTAAAGAGCAGCCCTGCTAGCTCCAATATCAAAGAGGCACTTTATAAAGTGCTATGAGAGACACAAAGATGAACACAAAAAAGAAGATATGACAAACAAATCTTGGGAGGAAGAAGAATTATGTGTATAAAAGATAATGGAGAAAGTTTAAGTGTTGAAAGAGAGATAAAAATAAAACGCTTTGTGTAAGAGGGGAGAAAGATTACTTCCAGCTAAGGAATCCAGAATATTCTATGGAATACAGCCCCTGAGGTGAGGCCTGTGGAAAACAGGCATCCCAGGCCTT
This sequence comes from Hyperoodon ampullatus, assembly GCF_949752795.1. Taxonomy (NCBI): domain Eukaryota; kingdom Metazoa; phylum Chordata; class Mammalia; order Artiodactyla; family Ziphiidae; genus Hyperoodon; species Hyperoodon ampullatus. Next base: position 61,558,552 of record NC_136925.1, on the reverse strand, counting down.
TCACAATCTCACCTAGAGAAAAACCATTTTTCAAGATCATGCTGGAGTGCCCTCTGTACCATGCATGTTAATGTGGTAGTAAACTACTAAAGATACTTTTGTGTCGAATGCAGGTATAACTGTGTTTTCTGCGTTAGGTCTAATTTTGATTATTTAAAGATAAACCATGACATCAAGACATCAATTTCTTGACATCAAGAGACTCAGAGACTAGCCATCAGGTTATCAATTGCTTTTTATTCTCTGTCCAAAGTAATATTATAAAATATTCAGATATTATCGCCTTGGTTTTTTAAATTGAAGTATAGTTGACTTACAATATTATCTTAGTTTTAGGTGTACAACATAGTAATTTGATATTTTTATAGATTATACTCCATATAATGTTATGATAAAATAGTGGCTATATTCTCTGTGGTATACATTACATCCTTGTATCTTATTTATTTTATACATAGTAGCTGGTATCTCTTAATAACCTTCACCTATCCTACCCCTCCGCCTAGTCCTCTTCCCCCTGGTAACTGCTAGTTTTTTTTTTTTTTAACAGACATTTTTTTAATTTTATTTTTTTTCTGCTTTATAACAAATTTAATCAGTTATACATATACATATGTTCCCATATCCCCTCCCTTTTGCGTCTCCCTCCCACCCTCCCTATCCCACCCCTCCAGGCGGTCACAAAGCACCGAGCTGATCTCCCTGTGCTATGCGGCTGCTTCCCACTAGCTATCTACCTTACGTTTGGTAGTGTATATATGTCCATGCCTCTCTTTCGCTTTGTCACAGCTTACCCTTCCCCCTCCCCATATCCGCAAGTCCATTCTCTAGTAGGTCTGTGTCATTATTCCTGTCTTACCCCTATGTTCTTCATGACATTTTTTTCCTTAAATTCCATATATATGTATCAGCATACAGTATTTGTCTTTCTCTTTCTGACTTACTTCACTCTGTATGACAGACTCTAGGTCCATCCACCTCATTACAAATAGCTCAATTTCGTTTCTTTTTATGGCTGAGTAATATTCCATTGTATATATGTGCCACATCTTCTTTATCCATTCATCCGATGATGGACACTTAGGTTGTTTCCATCTCCGGGCTATTGTAAATAGGGCTGCTATGAACATTTTGGTGCATGACTCTTTTTGAATTATGGTTTTCTCAGGGTATATGCCCAGTAGTGGGATTGCTGGGTCATATGGTAGTTCTATTTGTAGTTTTTTAAGGAACCTCCATACCGTTTTCCATAGTGGCTGTACCAATTCACATTCCCACCAGCAGTGTAAGAGTGTTCCCTTTTCTCCACACCCTCTCCAGCATTTATTGTTTCTAGATTTCTTGATGATGGCCATTCTGACTGGTGTGAGATGATATCTCATTGTAGTTTTGATTTGCATTTCTCTAATGAGTAAAGATGTTGAGCATCCTTTCATGTGTTTGTTGGCAGCCTGTATATCTTCTGTGGAGAAATGTCTATTTAGGTCTTCTGCCCATTTTTGGATTGGGTTGTTTGTTTTGTTATTGAGCTGCATGAGCTGCTTATACATTTTGGAGATTAATCCTTTGTCAGTTGCTTCATTTGAAAATATTTTCTCCCATTCTGAGGGTTGTGTTTTGGTCTTGTTCATGGCTTCCTTAGCTGTGCAAAAGCTTTTAAGTTTCATTAGGTCCCATTTGTTTATTTTTGTTTTTATTTCCATTTCTCTAGGAGGTGGGTCAAAAAGGATCTTGCTGTAATTTATGTCATAGAGTGTTCTGCCTATGTTTTCCTCTGAGAGTTTGATAGTGTCTGGCCTTACATTTAGGTCTTTAATCCATTTTGAGCTTATTTTTGTGTATGGTGTTAGGGAGTGATCTAATCTCATACTTTTACATGTCCCTGTCCAGTTTTCCCAGCACCACTTATTGAAGAGACTGTCCTTTCTCCACTGTACATTCCTGCCTCCTTTATCAAAGATAAGGTGACCATATGTGCGTGGGTTTATCTCTGAGCTTTCTATCCTGTTCCATTGATCTATCTTTCTGTTTTTGTGCCAATACCATACTGTCTTGATTACTGTAGCTTTGTAGTATAGTCTGAAGTCAGGGAGCCTGATTCCTCCAGCTCCATTTTTCGTTCTCAAGATTGCTTTGGCTATTCGGGGGTCTTTTGTGTTTCCATACAAATTGTGAAATTTTTTGTTCTAGTTCTGTGAAAAATGCCAGTGGTAGTTTGATAGGGATTGCATTGAATCTGTAGATTGCTTTGGGTAGTAGAGTCATTTTCACAGCATTGATTCTTCCAATCCAAGAACATGGTACATCTCTCCACCTATTTGTATCATCTTTAATTTCTTTCATCAGTGTCTTATAATTTTCTGCATACAGGTCTTTTGTCTCCTTAGGTAGGTTTATTCCTAGATATTTTATTCTTTTTGTTGCAGTGGTAAATGGGAGTGTTTCCTTGATTTCATTTTCAGATTTTTCATCATTAGTATATAGGAATGCCAGAGATTTCTGTGCGTTAATTTTGTATCCTGCTACTTTACCAAATTCATTGATTAGCTCTAGTAGTTTTCTGGTAGCATCTTTAGGATTCTCTATGTATAGTATCATGTCATCTGCAAACAGTGACAGCTTTACTTCTTCTTTTCCGATTTGGATTCCTTTTATTTCCTTTTCTTCTCTGATTGCTGTGGCTAAAACTTCCAAAACTATGTTGAATAAGAGTGGTGAGAGTCGGCAACCTTGTCTTGTTCCTGATCTTAGTGGAAATGGTTTCAGTTTTTCACCATTGAGGATGATGCTGGTTGTGGGTTTGTCATATATGGCCTTTATTATGTTGAGGAAGGTTCCCTCTATGCCTACTTTCTGCAGGGTTTTTATCATAAATGGGTGTTGAATTTTTTGAAAGCTTTCTCTGCATCTATTGAGATTATCATATGGTTTTTCTCCTTCAATTTGTTAATATGGTGTATCACGTTGATTGATTTGCGTATATTGAAGAATCCTTGCATTCCTAGAATAAACCCCACTTGATCATGGTGTATGATCCTTTTAATGTGCTGTTGGATTCTGTTTGCTAGTATTTTGTTGAGGATTTTTGCATCTATGTTCATCAGTGGTATTGGCCTGTAGTTTTCTATCTTTGTGACATCCTTGTCTGGTTTTGGTATCAAGGTGATGGTGGCCTTGTAGAATGAGCTTGGGAGTGTTCCTCCCTCTGCTATATTTTGGAAGAGTTTGAGAAGGATAGGTGTTAGCTCTTCTCTAAATGCTTGATAGAATTCTCCTGTGAAGCCATCTGGTCCTGGGCTTTTGTTTGTTGGAAGATTTTTTATCACAGTTTCAATTTCAGTGCTTGTGATTGGTCTGTTCATATCTTCTATTTCTTCCTGATTCAGTCTTGGCAGGTTGTGCATTTCTAAGAATTTGTCCATTTCTTCCAGGTTGTCCATTTTATTGGCATAGAGTTGCTTGTAGTAACCTCTCATGATCTTTTGTATTTCTGCAGTGTCAGTTGTTACTTCTCCACTTTCATTTCTACTTCTACTGATTTGGAGTCCTCTCCCTTTTTTTCTTGATGAGTCTGGCTAATGGTTTGTCAATTTTGTTTATCTTCTCAAAGAACCAGCTTTTAGTTTTCTTGATCTTTGCTATCGTTTCCTTCATTTCTTTTTCATTTATTTCTGATCTGATTTTTATGATTTCTTTCCTTCTGCTAACTTTGGGATGTTTTTGTTCTTCTCTCTCTAATTGCTTTAGGTGCAAGGTTAGGATGTTTATTCGAGATGTTTCCTGTTTCTTAAGGTAGGATTGTATTGCTATAAACTTCCCTCTTAGAACTGCTTTTGCTGCATCTCATAGGTTTTGGGTCGTCGTGTCTCCATTGTCATTTGTTTCTAGGTATTTTTTAATTTCCTCTTTGATTTCTTCAGTGATCACTTCGTTATTAAGTAGTGTATTGTTTAGCCTCCATGTGTTTGTATTTTTTATAGATCTTTTCCTGTAATTGATATCTAGTCTCATAGCATTGTGGTTGGAAAAGATACTTGATACAATTTCAATTTTCTTAAATTTACCGAGGCTTGATTTGTGACCCAAGATATGATCTATCCTGGAGAATGTTCCATGAGCACTTGAGAAAAATGTGTATTCTGTTGTTTTTGGATGGAATGTCGTATAAATATCAATTAAGTCCATCTTGTTTAATGTATCATTTAAAGCTTGTGTTTCCTTATTTATTTTCATTTGGGATGATCTGTCCATTGGTGAAAATGGGGTGTTAAAGTCCCCTACTATGATTGTGTTACTGTCGATTTCTCCTTTTATGGCTGTTAGTATTTGCCTTATGCATTGAGGTGCTCCTATGTTGGGTGCATAAATATTTACAATTGTTATATCTTCTTCTTGGATCGATCCCTTGATCATTATGTAGTGTCCTTCTTTGTCTCTTCTAGTGGTCTTTATTTTAAAGTCTATTTTGTCTGATATGAGAATTGCTACTCCAGCTTTCTTTTGGTTTCCATTTGCATGGAATATCTTTTTCCATCCCCTTACTTTCAATCTGTATGTGTCTCTAGGTCTGAAGTGGGTCTCTTGTAGACAGCATATATATGGGTCTTGTTTTTGTATCCATTCAGCCAATCTGTGTCTTTTGGTGGGAGCATTTAATCCATTTACATTTAAGGTAATTATTGATATGTATGTTCCTATTCCCATTTTCTTAATTGTTTTGGGTTCATTATTGTAGGCCTTTTCCTTCTGCAGTGTTTCTTGCCTAGATAAGTTTCTTTAGCATTTGTTGTAAAGCTGGTTTGGTGGTGCTGAACTCTCTCAGCTTTTGCTTGTCTGTAAACGTTTTAATTTCTCCATCAAATCTGAATGAGATCCTTGCTGGGTAGAGTAATCTTGGTTGCAGGTTTTTCTCCTTCATCACTTTAATTATGTCCTGCCACTCCCTTCTGGCTTGTAGAGTTTCTGCTGAGAGATCAGCTGTTATCCTGATGGGGATTCCCTTGTGTGTTATTTGTTGTTTTTCCCTTGCTACTTTTAATATGATTTCTTTGTGTTTAATTTTTGACAGTTTGGTTAATATGTGTCTTGGCGTATTTCTCCTTGGATTTATTCTGTATGGGACTCTCTGTGCCTCCTGGACTTGGTTAAGTATTTCCTTTCCCATATTAGGGAAGTTTTCAACTATAATCTCTTCAAATATTTTCTCAGTCCCTTTCTTTTTCTCTTCTTCTTCTGGAACCCCTATAATTCGAATGGTGGTGCGTTTAATGTTGTCCCAGAGGTCTCTGAGACTGTCCTCTGTTCTTTTCATTCTTTTTTCTTTATTTTGCTCTGCATCAGTTATTTCCACTATTTTATCTTCCACCTCACTTATCCGTTCTTCTGCCTCAGTTATTCTGCTATTGATCCCATCTAGAGTATTTTTCATTTCATTTATTGTGTTTTTGATCGATGCTTGATTCATCTTTAGTTCTTCTAGGTCCTTGTTAACTGTTTCTTTCATTTTGTCTATTCTATTTCCAAGATTTTGGATCTTGGAAATAGAATCTTGGATCAACTTTACTATCATTATTCTGAATTCTTTTTCAGATAGACTGCCTAGTACCTCTTCATTTGTTAGGTCTGGTGGGTTTTTATCTTGCTCCTTCTCCTGCTGTGTGTTTTTCTGTCTTCTCATTTTGCTTATGTTACTGTGTTTGGGGTCTCCTTTTTGCAGGCTGCAGGTTCGTAGTTCCCGTTGTTTTTGGTGTCTGTCCCCAGTGGCTAAGCTTGGTTTAGTGGGTTGTGTAGGCATCCTGGTGGAGGGGACTAGTGCCTGTGTTCTGGTGGATGAGGCTGGATCTTATCTTTCTGGTGGGCAGGTCCACGCCTGGTGGTGTGTTTTGGGGTGTCTGCGGACTTTTTATGATTTTAGGCAGCCTCTCTGCTAATGGGTGGGGTTGTGTTCCTGTCTTGCTCGTTGTTTGGCATAGGGTGTCCAGCACTGTAGCTTGCTGGTCGTTGAGTGAAGCTGGGTGTTGTTGTTGAGATGGAGATCTCTGGAAGATTTTCGCCGTTTGATATTATGTGGAGCTGGGAGTTCTCTTGTGGACCAGTGTCCTGAAGTTGGCTCTCCCACCTCAGAGGCACAGCACTGACTCCTGGCTCCTCAATTTGGGATGATTTGTTGTCTATTCATGTATTCCACAGATGCAGGGTACCTCAAGTTGATTGTGGAGCTTTAATCCGCTGCTTCTGAGGCTGCTGGGAGAGATTTCTCTTTCTCTTCTTTGTTCTCACAGCTCCCGGGTCTCAGCTTTGGATTTGGCCCCGCCTCTGCGTGTAGGTCGCCGGAGGGCGTCTGTTCTTCGCTCAGACAGGACAGGGTTAAAGGAGCAGCCGCTTCGGGGATTCTGGCTCACTCAGGCCAGGGGGGAGGGAGGGGCACGGGGTGCGGGGCGAGCCTGCAACAGCAGAGGTCGGCGTGACGTTGCACCAGCCTGAGGCGCGCCGTGCGCTCTCCCAGGGAAGCCTTCCCTGGATCCCGGGACCCCGGCAATGACGGGCTGCACAGGCTCCCGGAAGGGCGGCGTGGACAGTGACCTGCGCTCGCACACAGGTCTCGTGGCGGCGGCAGCAGCAACCCCAGCGTCCCATGCCCGTCTCTGGGGTCCGCGCTTTTAGCCCGGCTCGCGCCCGTCTCTGGAGCTCCTTTAAGCAGCGCTCTTAATCCCCTCTCCTCGCGCACTAGGAAACAAAGAGGGAAGAAAAAGTCTCTTGCCTCTTCGGCTGCTCCAGAGTTTTCCCGGACTCCCTCCCGGCTAGCTGTGGCGCATTAGCCCCCTTCAGGCTGAGTTCTCGCCGCCAGCCCCAGTCCTCTCCCTGCGCTCTGACCGAAGCCCGAGCCTCAGCTTCCAGCGCCGCCCGCCCCAGCAGGCGAGCAGACAAGCCTCTCGGGCTCGTGAGTGCCGGTCGGCACCGATCCTCTGTGCGGGAATCTCTCCGCTTTGCCCTACCCAGGTACGTGGTGAGTTTCTTCCCTTTTGGGAGGTCTGAGGTCTTCTGCCAGCGTTCAGTAGGTGTTCTGTAGGAGTTGTTCCACGTGTAGCTGTATTTCTGGTCTATCTGTGGGGAGGAAGGTGATCTCCGCGTCTTACTCTTCCGCCATCTTCCCCGGAAGTCTGCTAGTTTATTCTCTGTATTTGTGTGTCTGTTTCTGTTTTGTTATGTTTGTTCATTTGTTTTATTTTTTTAGATTCTGCGTAGAAGTGAGAAAGATTCAGTATTTGTCTCTCTCTGTCTGACTTATTTTACTAAACGTAATACCCTCCAGGTCCATCCACGTTGTCGCAAATGGCAAAATTTCATTCTTTCTTATGGCTGAGTAAAATGCCATTGTATATGTACACCACATCTTCTCTATCCATTCATCTGTTCATGGACAGTTTGGTTGCTTCCATATCTTCGCTGTTGCAAGTAATGTTGTTGTGAATATTGGGGTTCATGTATCTTCAAATCAGTGTTTTCATTTTCTTGGGATTTATACCCAAGAGTGGAATTGTTGGATCATATGGTGGTTCTATTTTTAATTTTTTGAGGAACTTCCATACTGTTTTTTATAGTGACTTCACCAATTTACATTCCCACTAATAGTGCATGAGGGTTCTCTTTTCTCCACATTCTTGCCAACACTTCTTATTTCTTGTCTTTTTGACAATAGCCATTCTGGCAGGTGTAAGCACATTGGTTTTTCATAGCTCAGGCCTCTCACCTTTTGACGGTCAGTCCTGAAACAGAGGATTTGGTCCACGACTGCACAATTGCTTTAAAGAGGATGTGCTGACACTTTCAGCAGCATCTTTCTGGGTAACAGTGATGAATGTGGTGATTGCTTTGATAGACTGAAAACATGGCTACAATTATTTGGCTCCCTTTGCAAGGTGACTTCATAGCTCTTCCCATCAGGAGGTGGGGGGAGCCTATTTCTGCTCTCCTTGACTCTCAACTGACCTTGTGACTTGCTTTGACCAACAGAATGCAAAAGAGGTGACATCATGCCTGCTCTGCAGAGACTGTGCCTGCCGGCCTGCTCTTTTGGAACTCTCTGGAGCCACCAGGTAAACAAGCCCAGCACCCCATGCAGCCAAATCCAGAAGCAGAGCTGGATTTCAGGTACTTGAGGAAGCACAGCTGAGATAAGCAGAAGTGTAGGTTCCCAAGAAAAAGTTAATGGCTGTTATTTTAAGACACTAAGTTTGGGGTTGCTTTGTTATACTATCATAGTTCCATTTCTTTTCTGAGGGAGGTTAAAAGGGCAAGTCCCACCCTATTCTTTAGTAGCAACATTAAATAGGGACCTGGGACAAAGATTTCTCACAGGAACGTTGCAAGTATATTTCATTTGTTTCAATAATGGGCAAATTTTCTTTCTGTGATAGGTACACATAGATTTTGTGTAATTACTTAAGAACTACAGTTAAAAGACACAATATTTTATTTCCATCTATTTTTTTCTCTCTGAGTGAAAAAAACCCATTAAATGTGTTATGAGTTCCAGGTACTTCAGAAGAAAAAAGGTTAAGTTTAATTGAGAGTCTCCTGAACTTTTAAGCTTTCAAAGTGCTCCAGCAATGCTATTAGATAGCATTGGGCAGATTGGTGGGTGCGGCATGGGGTGGGATGGTCTGAAACATCTGAATAACATAAAAGTCTTTTTAGTCTTTGTAATTCTAATAGTTGATTTCTTTTTCTAAGTAACATTTATAACTCTTTAACTGTAAGACGTGGGCATCATCGCTCACTCCTGCCCTCCCAGCCTATTTTATTTTATTTTATTTATTTATTTATTTATTTTTGCGGTACGCGGGCCTCTCACTGTTGTGGCCTCTCCCGTTGCAGAGCACAGGCTCTGGACGCACAGGCTCAGCGGCCATGGCTCACGGGCCTAGCCGCTCCGCGGCCTGTAGGATCTTCCCAGACCGGGGCACAAACCCGTGTCCCCTGCATCGCCAGGCGGATTCTCAACCACTGCGCCACCAGGGAAGCCCCCCAGCCCATATTATATGCAAGAATACCAAGGCTCATAGAGATGGTCACTTGACTTAATGGTAGAGTCATGGCATTTTCCCATTACCAGCTGACACCAAAACCCATACTTTTTCTATGTGTTAATAAATGATCAGTTGTTTGAAATTTGATAGTATGTTTCATTTAAGTTCTTTAAAATGGTAATAACTTTTCTTCTTGCATAACATCCATGTCTTTAATTTGGAAAATACTGAGTAGGGAAATGATTAATTATAACAATATATTGTTTAATTAAAAAAAACACCTCTACAGTCCTACTTGCAGGCTCAGCTTTCAAGTATTTATTGTCTACTACTAACCTCACTGCTAGCTTTGTGCTCATCTCCCCACCTCCCCGGCAATATTTGATTTGTGAATATTTTAAACATCCAGAAAAGTTGAAACAATTTTAAAGCAATCACGCATCCACCCACTGCCTTGATTCTATAATTAACATTTTATAATACTTGCTGTGTCATATCACCTACTCATTTATCCTTTCCTATCCATCCACCAACCAATCTTTTTATATTCACCTTTAATCGGACAGCTCCATAGCCCAGGACAAAACACTGTTAAGAATATTGCTTTGTGAACAAAGGTTTGTCACCTCACCTTGGCACCAGGGTCTGCAGACAAAACCACTGATGATCTGAAAGTCAACTTCAAAAGAAGGATGCCAATAAAAGCTCCAGCTGCAATCAGTTTCAAAATGACTTACATGGTCTGAATGGAGGCATTGCCTGCCTGCTAATGGGAAGGGTTGGCAAGAATGCAACTCCTGCCCACTGGCCTAGAGGATGTCCCTTTACTGCAGTTCTAATTCTGAGTCATATGTTGGCCCTTTTCTCTTCCTTTGTTTCTTTTTGTCCTTCTTTTCTGTCTTTCTTTTTTCTTACCCTTGGGACTTGCTTCTCAATAGTGATATAAACAAAAATAAAAGACAGGGAAGGGAATCATGGGATATAGAAGGACAGGAGAACACCCTAAGACTCTGCCAAAGGGGCCAGGTGCCTGAGATTAAGGGTAAAGTTCACTGAACACAAAAAGCTAAAAAACATGTACAATGATGGAGAGAAGAGGCAAGGCAAATCCAGAAGAGTGACACAGCTAGATGTTAAGGAAAAGTGGTCAAGAGTGGTCAAAAGTGGTCAAAAGTGGTCAGACCCCTTCCTCCAGGGGTCTGGAGGAAGGGCCCTGGAAATATTCCATCCACTACTGTTTTAAAACCATAATGCCCACATAGCCTGATAACTGATTTTTTGTCCCTGGAACGTGCTACTTCATGCTTTATTCCATTCACTAAACACAAGTATTGAACCAAAGGGAACCAGTCTTACAAATGGATTTGAAATTTATGGCTTTGTATGCCCCAGAAATTCCAGTGTATGCCGAGAGTTTTTGTAAATCATGTGGGAAGTTCTGTGGCTGTGTGCCCTGGCTGCTGGGAATTTCTCCAGTAAGTGAAGCCCATTGAGTCCTCCCGCTACTAAAACCACAACCATCCTGTTCAGGGATATGCAGTTAAACAAAACGTCACTGCTTACCAGGAGAGCACTCAGAGGGGAGCATTTAGAGGAATAGAAAGAGGGAATTCTGGAGGAACTTAGACAACTGTCTTGCAGTATGAAGGGTAAGGAAAAAATCTACTTGACCTAAGTCTATTATTGATGTAGTACATTACTTATGGATTTCCCTATGCACAGATTACTTGGAACTTTGCTTGAAAAATGAGGGTTTCCGATAACAGTTTGCAAAAAAAAATTTAAAAATTAAGCCCAGGACAAAACCAATCACGTCATTTCATGGTTATGGAGATAACATGAGGCTATATCTGTTGTGAGAGAAATGGACCAGGACTTGGAGAGAGCACTCATGGTGGGAAGGGCTATAGAACCAGAGTGGCTGGGAGAGAACAGCAACTGACCCATGGGAATGGAAGATTAGTTGGGGCAATTGGGCCATCACAACTGCCTTGATATCCCAGACAACCATCTAGCTCTCTGCATCCCTGAGTCTGAGTATGTCTTTGGTCTTTATAGTCTTAAGCAGCTCAAATAACTGAAAATGATGACTTTCTCTCATTCTAAGGTGTGCCAGCATTCCAGAATCTCTATGCCTGTGAGAGAAGCAGAGAAATGAGCCATCTCATCTTTACTCACACCTCCATGTTTTTCCTCCTAGGAAGTATTAGGATCTCAGCTATATTAGAAACAATATAATTTTATAGTTGATTAAATATACCTATGTTTGTAGTCAGTGGTTACTATGGACTCAACCACTGACTAACAAAATATTGAGTGTCCACTCAAAATTTATATAAAATTCATATGTTCAAGCCCTAAGTCCCGATGTGACTGTATTTGAAGGTAGGGTTTTTAGGAGGTAATTAAGGTTAAATGGGGTCATACAGTGGGGTCCTAATCTGATGGGATTGGTGGCCTTTTAAGAAGAGGAAGAGAAAGAGAGATCTCTTGCTTTCTCCACACGTACACACTGAGGAAAGACCATAGAAGGATCCAGTGAGAAGGTGGCCATCTACAAGCTGGGAAGAGAAGCTTCACCAGAACCTGACCATGCTGGCACCCTGATCTCAGATTTTCAGCCTCCAGACTGTGACAAAATACATTTCTTTTAAGCCATACAGTCTGTGGTATTTTGTTACGGCAGCTTGAGCCGACTAATGCAGTGGTAACAAGACCGAAATAGGAACCTAGATCTGACTCCTGGTCAAATACATTTTTTGCTCTTTTTAAAATATATCAACCAGCTCTCATTCATGCTTGTTCTCTCTTTTCTCTCTTTCTCTGACTTTCTCTCTCACCCTCTCCATCCATTTTCCCAAGTGTTGTGTTCTTGGATTCTAGCTGACCTAGTGATGACAGAACTTGGCAACATGGAATTTAAAAGGGGCTTTTCAGAGGTCTAGGAACCATTAGGCAGGGGATTTCTATGTGCTGCTACAGTATTCCATGTTTCCCTTTTGTAGTATTCATATTCACCCTTAAAGTTTTGTATTTTTCCCTAGAGCATAAGCTCCATGCAGACAGAGGCTTTTTGTCTTGTTCATTGCTATATCTCCAGCACCTAGCACAGAGAAAATCACCAGCTGTAGCTTCTGTCACAATTCTCCCATTTATCTGGTTTAACAGCATTCACGAAAGACTTACTTTGAGCTAGGCACTGTGCCCATGGAAGATAGTAATGGTATAGTGGTTCTCAAAGTGTGGATCCTGAACCAAAAGCATCAACATCGCCTGGGACCTTGTTAGAAATACAAATTCTTGGGCTTGGCCCCAGACCTACAGAATCTAGAACTCTGGGGATAAGGCCCAGCATCTGTGTTTTCACAAGCCCTCCAGGTGATTTAACTCAGGTTTAGGTTTGCAGTAGTGATGACCTCAGTCGTTCATTACAATTGCCCTCATTCTTCTATCTCAGTGGAAGGAGTCCTTAACACGCATCACCTGGGTATTGCCAAAAGCTCAGCTCAGAACTGCTCGAGCCTGATTGCACAATGGAATCACCTGGGGTGTTTTCTAAAAATATCAAATGTGGGGCTCCTTTCCTGGAAGTTCTGCTTCAATCAGTTCTGGCTGTGGCCTGGGCATTAATGTTTTAAATGCTCTCCAGGTGATTCTAATACGTAGCCAAGACTGAGAACCACTGAGATAGTTGGAAGTCTACAAAGGGAAAGGGGAATTGAAACTGATCACACTGAAGGAGGCCGAAGTATTAGATTGAGTCACATGAAGTTACCATAGTTATAGGTCAAACTCTGTTGAATGTCGGCAATTATATATGGTTTAACATATCAGATGCTCTCAACTCCCAAACAAAAACGGTCATGGCATATAGCCAACAAAAGGGCCCAGAAATGAAGAAATTATAATAAACTCTATCTGTTTAACTGAAGCAAAATCCATTATCTTCACCACTAACAATGAAACTGCTGGGAATTCCCTGGCGGTCCAGTGGTTAGGACTGGGTGCTTCCACTGCCAGGGTCCTGGTTCGATCCCTGGTCTATGGAGCTAAAATTCCATAAGCTGTGTGGCACAACCAAAAATAACTGCTATTGTGATTTTTGATTACTTTTCCTCAAGGGCTGGGGTCACAAACTTTTCTGCAAAGGGCCTGATAATAAATATTTTAGGATATGCAGGCCACATGGTGTCTCTTGCCACTACTAAACTCTGCCATTTTAGTAGGAAACCAGCCAGAAACAATATGCAAATGAAAGGGCATGGCTGTATTCCAATAAAACTGTATTTACTAAAACAGGCAGATTTGACCAGGGACCATAATTTGCCAACCCCTGTTCTACATTATGAATTTTCCATAAGAGTGCTAGATATGAGTTGTCTAAGACTTTTGCATGATGAAACAGCTGCCAGTTGACTTAAGTAAAGTTATACAAATCAGCCATAAGACACAAAGAGAGCTGCCATATGTCAAATAGCTTTCAAGTGATATGATGTAGTATTGTTGAGTTCCTTGGAATAGAAGGACTTCCATGTAAGCAGCAATTGTGAGGCTTGGGGACAGAGATGGGAGGAGTCCCAAAGTGTGGAAACTCCTTTTCCCTTCTTACACAATTAATGTTGAGCAAATGTTATTATATTAGGCTGCTAGGGCTACCATAACGAAGTACCACAGACAGATTGTATTAAACAACAGAAATTTATTTTCTCACAATTCTGGAGGCTGGAAGTCTGAGATCCAGATGTTGGCAGGGTTGGTTCCTTCTAAGACCTTGACTTGTAGATGGCCATCTTCTGCCTGTGTCTTCACATGATTTCTGTGTGTGTGTCTGTGTCCTGATCTCTTCTTCTTGTAGGGACACCTGTCATATTGGACTAGGATCTACAGTTATGACCTCACTTAACATTAATTACCCCTTTAAAGGTCTTATTTCCAAATACAGACACATTCTGAGGTACTAGGAGTTAGGACTTCAACACATGCATGGGGGTGGGAGCATAAATTCAGCCCATAACAGTTATTAAATGCATTACCTTCATAAGCAATACACACGTCAAATAAGTCCTCTAAAATCACTGTAGTTTCCCATTTGCAACATCTTAATGAATGACCTCTCCTACTCAGAGATGGTTAGATCTGGAAGGAGTCTATAGCTGAGCTCATCCAAAGCTCATTTTGCTCATTTTGTAGCTGAGCAAACAGACCCAGAGAGATGAAGTGGTTGACCACAGTCATACTGATAGGGCAAGGGTAAGATGTTACAGGGATATTCATATTCTTTTATGGAGTTTCCAAGTATTTATTGAGCACCTACCACATGTTGGGAATTGGGTTAGATGCTAGAGATAAAAGGGGGTTCCTACTCTGGAGTGGTTTGGACATGTACCAACCCATGGGCCATAGTTAAGCATGTGGTGCTGATGTGCATGGGAAAAGTGGAAAAAGTTTGTAGGGATGCTGAATACCTGTTGTTTCATCACTAATAAAAGGCTGAGGAGGAGAGTGGTTCACGATGTGGAGTAGAAAGATGTGCTCTCACTCCCTCTTACAAGAACACCAGAATCACAAATAACTGTTGAACAGTCATCGACAGGAAAACACTGGAACTCACCAAAAACGATGACCCACATCCAAAGACAAAGGAGAAGCCACAATGAGATGGCAGAAGGGGCGCAATCACAATAAAATCAAGTTCCATAACTGCTGGGTGGGTGACTCACAAACTGGAAAACACATATACCACAGAAGTCCACCCACTGGAGTGAAGGTTCTGAGCCTCACGTCACACTTCCCAATCTGGGAGTCCGGCAATGGGAGGAGGAATTCCTAGAGAATCAGACTTTGAAGACTAGTGGGATTTGATTGCAGGACTTTGACAGGACTGGGGGAAACAGAGACTCCTCTCTTGGAGGGCACACACAAAGTAGTGTGCTCATCCGGACCCAGGGAAAGGAGCAGTGACCCCATAGGAGACTGAACCAGACCTACCTGTTAGTGTTGGAGGGTCTCCTGCAGAGGCGGGGGGTGGCTGTGTGTCACCGTGAAGACAAGGACACTGGCAGCAGAAGTTCTGGGAAGTACTCCTTGGCGTGAGCCTCCCAGAGTCTGCCACTAGCCCCACCAAAGAGCCCCACCAAAGAGCCCAGGTAGGCTCCAGTGGTGGGCCGCCTCAGGGCAAACAATCAACACGGAGGGAACCCAGCCCCACCCATCAGCAGACAAGTGGATTAAAGCTTTACTGAGCTCTGCCCACCAAAGCAACAGCCAGCTCTACCCACCACCAGTCCCTCCCATCAGGAAACTTGCACAAGCCTCTTAGATAGCCTCATCTATCAGAAGGCAGACAGCAGAAGCAAGAAGAGCTACAATCCTGCAGCCTGTGGAACAAAAACCACATTCACAGAAAGACAAGATGAAAAGGCAGAGGGCTATGTACCAGATGAAGGAACAAGACAAAACCCCAGAAAAACAACTAAATGAAGTGGAGATAGGCAACCTTCCAGAAAAAGAATTCAGAATAATGATAGTGAAGATGATCCAGGACCTCGGAAAAAGAATGGAGGGAAAGATCGAGAAGATGCAAGAAATGTTTAACAAAGATCTAGAAGAATTAAAAAACAAACAAACAGAGATGAAAAACACAATAACAGAAATGAAAACTACACTAGAAGGAATCAATAGCAGAATAACTGAGGCAGAAGAATGGATAAGTGACCTGGAAGACAGAATGGTGGAATTCACTGCCACAGAACAGAATAAAGAAAAAAGAATGAAAATAAATGAAGACAGCCTAAGAGACATCTGGGACAACATTAAACACAACAACGTTCCCATTATAGGGGTCCCAGAAGGAGAAGAGAGAGAGAAAGAACCCAAGAAAATTTTTGAAGACACTATAGTGGAAAACTTCCCTAACATGGGAAAGGAAATAGCCACCCAAGTCCAGGAAGTGCAGAGAGTCCCATACAGGATAAACCCAAGGAGAAACATGCCGAGACACATAGTAATCAAATTGGCAAAAAATTAAAGACAAAGAAAAATTATTGAAAGCAGCAAGGGAAAAATGACAAATAACATACAAGGGAATTCCCATAAGGTTAACTGCTGATTTCTCAGTAGAAACTCTACAAGCCAGAAGGGAGTGGCATGATTTACTTAAAGTGATGAAGGGGAAGAACCTACAACCAAGATTACTCTACCTGGCAAGGATCTCATTCAGATCCGATGGAGAAATCAAAAGCTTTACAGACAAGCAAAAGCTAAGAGAATTCAGCACCACCAAACCAGCTCTACAACAAATGCTAAAGGAACTTCTCTAAGTGGGAAACACAAGAGAAGAAAAGGACCTCCAAAAACAACCCGAAAACAATTAAGAAAATGGTAATAGGAATGTACATAGTGATAATTACCTTAAAAGTGAATGGATTAAATGCTCCAACCAAAAGACACAGGCTTGCTGAATGGATACAAAAACAAGACCCATATGTATGCTGTCTATAAGAGACCCACTTCAGACCTTGGGACACATTCAAACTGAAAATGAGGGGATGGAAAAAGATATTCCATGCAAATGGAAATCAAAAGAAAGCTGGAGTAGCAATACTCATATCAGGTAAAATGGACTTTAAAATAAAGAATGTTACAAGAGAAAAGGGAGGACACTACCTAATGATCAAGGGACCAATCCAAGAAGACGATAGAACAATTATAAATATATATGCACCCAACATAGGAGAACCTCAATACATAAGGCAACTGCTAAGAGCTCTAAAAGAGGAAATCGACAGTAACACAATAATAGTGGGGGACTTTAACACCTCACTTACACCAATGGACAGATCATCCAAACAGAAAATTAATAAGGAAACACAAGCTTTAAATGACACAATAGACCAGATAGATTTAATGGATATTTATAGGACATTCCATCCCAAAACAACAGATTACACTTTCTTCTCAAGTGCACACGAAACATTCTCCAGGATAGATGACATCTTGGGTCACAAATCAAGCCTCAGCAAATTTAAGAAAACTGAAATCA
The DNA here is from genome assembly GCF_949752795.1 of Hyperoodon ampullatus. Lineage (NCBI taxonomy): Eukaryota > Metazoa > Chordata > Mammalia > Artiodactyla > Ziphiidae > Hyperoodon > Hyperoodon ampullatus. The sequence continues at coordinate 61,541,482 of NC_136925.1, read as the reverse complement.
TATCAAGCATCTTTTGTGACCACAACACTATGAGATTAGAAATCAATTACAGGGAAAAAAACGTAAAAAGCACAAACACATGCAGGCTAAACACTACGTTACTAAATAACCAAGATATCACTGAAGAAATCAAAGAGGAAATCAGAAAATACCTAGAGACAAATGACAATGAAAACACGATGATCCAAAACCTATGGCACGCAGCAAAAGCAGTCCTAAGAGGGAAGTTTATAGCTATACAGACTACCTCAAGAAAAATGTCAAATAAACAATCTAACGTTACACCTAAAGGAACTAGAGAAAGAAGAACAAACAAAACCCAAGGTTAGCAGAAGGAAAGAAATCATAAATATCAGAGCAGAAATAAATAGAAACAAAGAAAACAGTAGGAGAGATCAATAAGACTAAAAGCTGGTTCTTTGAGAAGATAAACAAAACTGATAAACCACTAGCCAGACTCATCAAGAAAAAGAGGGAGAGGACTCAAATCAATAAAATTAGAACTGAAAAAGGAGAAGTTACAACAGATACTGCAGAAATACAAAGCATCATAAGAGACTATTACAAGCAACTCTATGCCAATAAAATGGACAACCTGGAAGAAATGGACAAATTCTTAGAAAGGTATAACCTTCCAAGACTGAACCAGGAAGAAATAGAAAATATGAACAGGCAAATCACATGTAATGAAATTGAAACTATGGTCAAAAATCTTTCAACAAATGTAAGTCCAGGACGAGATGGCTTCACAGGTGAATTCCATCAAACATTTAGAGAAGAGCTAACACCTATCCTTCTCAAACTCTTCCAAAGAATTGCAGAGGAGGGAACACTCCCAAACTCATTCTATAAGACCACTATCACCCTGATACCAAAACCAGACAAAGATACTACAAAAAAAGACAATTACAGACCAATATCACTGATGAATATAGATGCAAAAATCCTCAACAAAATACTAGCAAACAGGATCCAACAACACATTAAAAGGATCATACACCATAATCAAGTGGGATTTATCCCAGGCATGCAAGGATTATTCAATATATGCAAATCAATCAATGTGATACACCATATTAACAAATTGAAGAAAAAAAAACGTATGATCATCTCAATAGATGCAGAAAAAGCTTCTAACAAAATTCAACACCCGTTTATCATAAAAACTCTCCAGAAAGTGGGCATAGAGGGAACCTACCTCAACATAATAAAGGCCATATATGACAAACCCACAGCAAACATCATTCTCAATGTTGAAAAACTGAAACCATTTCCTCTAAGATCAGGAACAAAAAAAGGATGTCCACTCTCTCCACTATTATTCAACAAAGTTTTGGAAGTCATAGCCATGGCAATCAGAGAAGAAAAAGAAATAAAAGGAATACAAAATGGAAAAGAAGAAGTAAAACTGTCATTGTTTGCAGATGACATGATACTATACATACAGAATCCTAAAGATGCCACCAGAAAACTACTAGAGCTAATCAATGAATTTGGTAAAGTTGCAGGATACAAAATTAATGTACAGAAATCTCTTGCATTCCTATACATTAATGATGAAAAATCAGAAAGAGAAATTAAGGAAATACTCCCATTTACCACTGCAACAAAATGAATAAAATACCTAGGAATAAATCTACCTAGGAATAAATCTATGTGGAGCCTAGGAAAATCGTACAGATGAATCAGTTTGCAGGACAGAAATGGAGACACAGATGTAGAGAACAAATGTATGGACACCAAGGGGGGAAAGCAGCTGGGTGGTGGTGGTGGTGGTGTGATGAATTGGGAGATTGAGATTGACATGTATACACTGATATGTATAAAATGGATGACTAATAAGAACCTGATGTATAAAAAAAAGTAAAATAAAATTTTTTTAAAAAAGGAAAAAAGCTGAGGAGTTCTTTCTGAAATTCTTAATTTCCAAGAATCCCATGCTCTTCCTTTATTTTATGGTATCATCAATTTTATGGCTGTACAGATTTAATAGCAATTTTCAAAGAAAGAAAAAAATCAGACCATGTTAAAGACATATCCTGATATAAAATGTTAAAACACGAAAAAGGACATTTTAGGTTTAGAGAAATATGGTTATGGTTATGAAGATTTAGAGAAAAATGTGAAAAGGCCATTTTCTTTGTACTTTGGGGGTATCCAAGACCATATTGCTCTGCCAGTTATTTGAAAATTATGTATATCAAATTATGTATAGTTTTGAACTCTGCCTTGCATAAGAAGTGCTCAATAAATATTCAACAAATATTACATTTGTTGGATAAGTGACTTAGATTCTTGGCAAATATCTCTTACCTGTTGTTTTTTATTCTCTTTGACTTGTATATTTATGCCCCTTATTTGTCCCCTCATTGTCATTTGGTGGAGTTTCCTGATGGAGTGTCATTAATTCATGTCTTCCATACACTATGTTCAACCAGAATACATGTTTCTAATGTCTTTTCATTTTGGAAGATTTGAAATAGGGGAGTGAAATGGATTTGGGATGATCTGAGTAAAGCCAAGTGGCTATGACCTTACGCAAAACCATCTTTCCAGTGTGCTTCAGTCTGGTCGTTGGTCACTGCTTGCACTGACTCGGAAATTGACCAAGGAAGGGAAGGTGAAAGAGTCTTCCCATCATTAGGTAATTGGGACCAATAAAAAATAGGTGGGTGAATTTACATTCTTTAGGTGAATAAAAGAAAATTGTAGCTCTGTCCTTAACATCTGCTCCCAAACACAGGCTAAGGGTGATTTATTACTTTTCAAATTCAGTTCAGAGGATGTTTTCCATCAGGAAAACCTAACAATCTTAAGTACTCCAGTGTCTTTGGGTTACTAAAGCTTTCTTTGAATTTCATTTGTCTTTGATCTGAGGACCTCTGTGTGCTTTGTAACTATATACAGGATTAAATACTTCCTCCATTTAAATAGAAATCCCAAAGCACAGAGGTGTAAAGTGACTTGAACAAGGATTTTCAGTTAGTTGATTAGAGACTGGTTTAGAACCAGGGGCTTCTGGATTAAAATAGTGTTGTTGTTTTGTTGTGTTAATATGCTGAACTTCTTGAGCTATAAAATCCCTTTTGATAGATCATGTGCAATAGAATCATACTATTAAAGAGATTCAGATATACGGTGTATAAAATTATGCTTCCCCACATCTTGTAAAAATCAAACAAAAGGTGGATCTGAAGGCCAAGGTTAGCCTTAATTAACAATATCTGTCACATAGTAATTCTCTGGATTTAAGAAACTCTTGTTATAGTTATGGGCTTAATATTTTTCAAATATTCTATAGACCAGTGGGAATTTTAATGAAGAATTATGGGCTTCACTGGAATTGAATGCTATGGGGAGGGTTAGAATGAAAGCACAGGGTTGGGGGACTAGAAGGCTTTTCCTAAGGCCTTAGTGTGATCCCCTAAGACCACCTGCCTTAAAATCACCTGGAAGCTTGTTGAAATATTTCTAGGTCTACACCTGACTCATGAATCAGATCCCTGTGGGTGAGGTCAAGAATCTTCATTTTAAGTAAGTTCTCAGTGTGTTTCTGATGCCCCCAAAGTCTGAAAACCACTGGAATATAAGAATATGTTCTAGATTAAGGAGTGTAATAAAAGAAATGTTAAAGTAAGCTGAAGATACCCTCAAGAGCAATACTGGCAGGATTCCTTAATGGGCAAAACACCAGGCAAATCAAGGACTATGCCATATTTTAAAAAGTCAATTGAAGATTTGGTGTTTGAAAACAACAAGGAGGATTTTAGATAAATTATTGGTTGAAAATATTCTGCTCTTAAAGGGGAAAAGTGTTTTATGCAAACAATTCTTCCTTAACTAATTACTTTATAAAAGATAAAATATGAAAACAGCCTTGATATACTTCAGATCAAACGATAGTTTTCAATAAGACTTTCTGGGATTAAAGCATATTCTTTTGAAACTAAGAAGCAGTAGGAAATATACTGTGTAAAATCCAATTAACTGGGTATAAAATTCAGACTCTGCGATCATTTGGTCCTGCTAACATGAGGTTTAAGTTTATACTATGTATAAAAAAGGGATTTGAACAGAATTATTTCTATAAATCAGGGGTAAATTAATCATTTTATTTCCCTGAACTAAAATCATTCAATGACCCCCCCATATCTCTAAGGACTAAGTTCAAACGCTTGCAGAATATTTATACGACTTCCTTCTCCAGCCTCATGTCTTTCCCCCAGGTTTCCCTTTTGGTTTCTCCTGATTCTGACCTCTCAGATCTCACCAGTCTTCTTCTCTCTGCTGGGAACCTTCCTTCTTTCTCCTTTCTTCTCCAGCATGTAGTCAGCACTTAACACATATTGTATTATTGCTAATAATTTCATTACTGACAATGGAGAAAAGTGGACACATTAAGATATATTTTCAAGGTAGAGTAGTCAGGTCTTTCTGAGCCCTTGGGTGTAAGAGGGGTGAGACATCAAGGATGATACTTAAATTTTTGGCTTGAGAAATGAAGAAATTAATTTAAAAATTAGGCCTAATTACTGCAAATGAGAATAAAAGAAGCATTTAGTGATTGCAAGTTTTGTTTTGTTCATACTAAGTTTAAGATCCCTATGGGTTGGCTTCCCTGGTGGTGCAGTGGTTGAGAGTCCGCCTGCCGATGCAGGGGACACGGGTTCGTGCCCCGGGAAGACCCCACATGCAGCAGAGTGGCTGGGCCTGTGAGCCATGGCTGCTGAGCCTGTGCGTCCGGAGCCTGTGCTCTGCAGTGGGAGAGGCCACAACAGTGAGAGGCCCGCGTACCGCAAAAAAAAAAAAAAAAAAAAGATACCTATGGGTGAGGGAGAGATGTTAACATGGAATAAGATACAGGAGTCTGGACTTTCAGAACAGGGTTAGAGCTGAAGATAGAGATGGTACTTAAAGCAACAGCAGTCTTGAAATCCCTTGGAAAGAATGATGTAGAGAGAAGGTGGAAAGAGCCACTTCAAGGCCAAAGGGAGAAGGAGTAGCAAGCAGAGGAAACCAGTGAGGAAGGGAAAAAGACCAGAAGAGGGTACCCTGGAGCCAAGAGCGGAAAGTAGTTCAAGAAAGTGGGAGTGGGACTTCCCTGGTGGTCCAGTGTTTAAGACTCCGTGCTTCCAATGCAGGGGGCACAGGTTTGATCCCTGCTCGGGGAACTAAGATCCCACATGCCGTGGCGCTCGACCAAAACAAAAACAAAAACAAAAACAAACAAAAAAAATGTGGGAGTGAAGGCTGTTGAAGGCTGCCAATGAGTGAAGTAAATGAGGCTTAAGAAGTAACCACTGGATTGGGCAACATGGAGGCCATTGGTGACAATGACGAGGGTGAACATGATGGAGTAGGGGCGATGAAAGTTCATGTGGCATGGGCTGTGGGAGGATGCAACAAGAGGAAGTGGTGACCAAAACCATAGAAGATCCCTTAAGCAGTTTTGCTGAAAAGAGGAGCAGATAAATGGGGCTTTATAATGGTGATATGGGATAAAGAGAGTGTTACTTTTTACTGCTGGGAGATGTAGACCATGTTAATGTAATAAGAATGACTTGGGAGAGAGGAAGACACTAGCATATAGGAGAAAGATAGTATCTGCAGGATGAGGCCTGGAGGATATAAGGATTGCAGAGGCCAAATGGAAGGGCCAGCCCATGTTTGCAGCCAGGAGTGTTTGTCCATGCTAACAAGAGGGAAGGCAAGGATGTCAGTACATGTGCTGGTCTGTGGGTGGCTTTGGTGTGGGACGGTGAATATTTATATTTGTCATGGATGTGTACGAGTCAAGGTTATAAGTTGGGAATTGGATGGAGATGGGATGGAGAGGGCTGAGAGAAAGTGGTGTGAAATGGTTGCCCAGAGAGAGGGAAGAAAAATACACTAGAGAATATCTCCAGGCAGTACCATTGCCTAAGTGTCCATTTCAATTTGTCATCATGAATTTAAAGTAAGACAAGTCATTATATTTGGGTGTTTTTCTCCAGTAAACTTCAGATGCTACCCTCACCCTGCTGCCCCGCTCTTTAGCTTGGCTTTGTCTGTCAGTCCTGCTAGATTCTTCCATGGAAACTTGTGTGGCTCCCCCAACTCTAGATCTGGTCCTCTCCATTGGTTTCTGTTACCCCTATACGAACGTACCATAATTGTCCACTTATGCATCTGTCTCTCCCATCAGAACACAAGCTCACAGAAGGCAGGGAGGTTTTTTTTTAGATTTATTTATTATTTATTTATTTTTATTTTATTTTTAAATTTATTTTTGGCTGGGTCATGTTTTAGTTGCAGCTCGCGGGATCTTCATTGAGGCGCACGGTCTTCTCTCTAGTTGTAGTGCACGGGTTCCAGAGCTTAGTTGCCCTGGGCACGTGGGATCTTAGTTCCCTGACCAGGGTTCGAACCTACGTCCCCTGCGTTGTAAGGCAGATTCTTTACCATTGGACCACCAGGAAAGTCCTGGGATTTTTTAATCTATGTTGTTCTGAGTTCTAACCACAACTTCAAACACAGCACTTAGCACACAGTAGGTGCTGAACATATACTAGTTGAATAAGAGAAACATGGTCCATAAGGCAGATATCAGTCTCTCCAGTTTCCACATTAGCATCAAGAGCATTTGTGTCAAATGTTAATTAAAAAGAATTCTAACCTATTTATTGCCCAAACGCTAATTTCCCTAAGATTTATAGTTCAGCTTCCTCTTACTGTAATTCCCAAAGTTACTACGTATAATTGTATACAATTTCACTTCATTTCTTAAAAGAGGTTTTGCCTTTTAGCTGATTTCTTTCCTTTACCCTCTAAAAATGATGAATAAGGAAGACCTTATTTTATAATAGCAAGATTAAAGGAGAAAAATAAGCACGAAATTTGTAAGTATTTTAAGTGCAGTGTAACAGATCTGCCCGTCACATTTTATCTACTAGATAGTTTTCTTTTTTGAATTAGAAACCCATGCGTTTAAGGAAAATATACCCTGTATTTCCTACATACAGTTGTACAAGAAGGAGAAACATATAGTTAAATATGTTTAGGAATATTTTGAATGATTAGGAGTATTTTGAAAAGACATAATTTAGATTTAAAGTTAATTTTAATACAAAGAGTAGATTTAACACACAATCAAGGATGTGGGCCTCTGTGGTACTTACTTCTCCGTTGCTAGGTTACAGACCTGCTTTTTCTTTGACGATAGTCATTATAGTGACTTATGTCATCGATAAGCATGACAACATTTTACAAAGACGCAAGAATGCATTTACTATTTCATATAATCTTCACAATACCCCACAACCTGGAGATGTATTTTTATCTCCAATATAAGTAAAGTGAAGTTTAGGGAGATTAAGTAAAACTCTTACCAAGTCACAGAGCTGGTAAAGGGCAGAGTCTGAATTTAAAACAAGACTGTTTGGGCTCCAAAACTGATTTTCTTTCAATAAAGCAGCGTGGAGAACCTCTTATTGGAAGCCCCTCATGTTGTTAAAGGTCCCTTGCAGTTCTAATGTTGTATAATTTCTAAAGAGAAAAAGTTCTTCCTTGTACATTTTATTCACCTTGGATTATCAGCCCTATTAATGGCTGAGAGACAGTTTAGAATATTCTCTGTGTCTCTCCTGTTCTCCGCATGTGCACATGTGGACTCAAACTTTACACATAGTGACTCAAAAGGACAACCATTGTTTGGGTAGTAAGTAATGCTGTTTCCATTTATTTTAGTACTGGAATCTCTGCGGTAGAGAGCAGGAGGATTAAAAAAATGTCCAGGACAGATAAAGGTTTTAGAGACACTTGTGAAATGGGTGCTACATTAATGTATTTATACATAAAACCTGAATTTACACTTCTTTTCATTAGTTTAGGTGCTTAGTCTCTAGTTATTAGGTTATGTGCTTATTGCAAAAGTAAATATTTGGGTTCTACATAATGCTGAATTCACTCTTGCCATTAATTTATTTTAATAGCTATTCAATGACCCCTAAATTGAACTCTGCAATTGGCAATGCACATTATCGATGAGATGAACATTTGACACACCACACAGCATGCATCACTGAATTATGGAAAGCTTATGTAATAACGAACATTTGTATAGTGCATTATTTAACAAAAGTGCATTGTAGGAATGAACTCATTTTACAGATGGAGAAAAAAGGCTCAGAGAGGTTAATGACTTGTTCAAGTTCAAGCTCCTAGTAAGTGGCAGAATTAGCACCTGGAAAAGACTCTACCGGTGCATGGATGTAATAAGCTTCCTAACACTGAGATGATGTGTTATTATCTATTAGAAAGACAATCAAAGAATACTAAGCGGTCTTAAAGACTAATAATTAGGGACAACAACTTCTTGGCTCTAGGAACACCAAGTGCATCATGCATTATGAGAATTCAAAATCTGAGTTGGAAAGGAGTGACTAAGGGAAATTGTAAGGAAAGGATATTGTAGCACAGTGAGGAGAACACTGAGCTGAGAGACGGAAGCCATTGGAAGTTGGCCAGAATGGATGCCTCGGCTGGGTCGCCCTGTCCTTACCCCAATGGAAAAATGTCCTCTGGCTCTGCCCCAGGAGGCTGATCAGCTGCCTTGCATCCAGGTACTCCTGTACCTTCTAGCTTCTGGTTGATTCTGCCAATGAGGACCCTTGGCAGAGATAGGAGGAACAGGGAATATAAAGTTAGGGATTTATTACCCTTGGCTCTCTTTCTGTGAGAATTCCAAAGGTCGCTGCTCCCCTCAAGAGCTCCTGCTTTCCATGACTCTCCCCTTCCACGTGACAGTGTCCTTCAGGCCTGCATCCATGAGCATGCACTACCCTTTGTGGTCCTGCTACCCCCTGCCCACATCCGTGGTATCAGTACCCTTGTAAATGACCTCTCCTTGCATTATCCCAATTCAAATGCTGCTGGAATCCTGAATGATAGATTCTGGAAGATTCTTCCCAGCTGTCATTCTGCACATGATTATTTTGTGAACTATTGAACTTGGTTTGCTTGTCCTTCTTTCTCCAAAGTTATAATTTTTGGCTTCTTCAAGTGAAGTTCAGATGGTGTGCAAATTATTAACAGAGGAAAGTGCTCGGCTTTCACTCCATTTTCTTAAAATTATAACTGTTGTCCACAGTCGAAAGTAAGACAGAAGTCAAAAGTAAGTAAAATAAGGGCGCAGCTTTATTTCACTACAAGGCAGTAAGTACACTGTCATTTCAAAAGTTCAGTGCTGGCCATCTTGCAATAAATGTTCTTAAGGCAGGAACTGGCTATCACCCCCAACTGCAAACACAGGCTCTGTGTGGAAGTTCTGAGACTATACACTTAGAAACCATGGGGACTGCTGATTAAACACATAACCCCTGAATTAAACAACAGTCAGGCTGGACTCAAAACAAAACATAGGACATCAACAACACAGATCTCCCAAAAAAGAAGTGCAATGCATGCTCTTATAAACCGACAATAACAAAAGACAAAAAACAACCACAAATGCAAAATCTCCCAAACAAGTTTTCCAATGTATTACAAAAGGAAAAAAAGTATATATATATATAAAATAAAAAAGTTTGAAATACTAGTGCATAGTCAATTACCTAACACCAAGTTTCTTTTCTCTCCGTCCCAAGCTCTACTGCCCCTCTGATACTAGCAGCATGTCTACAGGCTAAGACCATAGCAGCAAAACACATTTTTTTTTCATTTGGCATGTACAAAATTAAATTACTGAATAAAAATATAATTTTTTATAAAACTATTTCATACAGTAATAATTTTTAAAGCAAGCTAACAAAAAACCCTCATAAAATGGTTTAGTACAGTAAATGTACCTCCAATGTTATTAACCATAAATGAGCATTTACAATATTGATTACTTATTCCATGGTGGTAAGCCAACACTTATAGTAATGCATTGTGTTTAGTGATTGAAAAAAGTGAAATATTGGAGTACCTTTTTGTGTAAAATTTCAAAAACCCCATCACAGAAAAAATACTGGTCCTCTTAAAATACAGATAAATCATTTTATGTTTTTTTTAAAAAAAAATATCTGCAGTAAGATACTAACAACTGACTACAATTCATGACCTAATAATTTAGGTAAGACTGTTATTTATTAATTTTTTAAAAAAAATTCGTTTAGTTGGGTGAAATCTGATACGATTTCATCCACCTAAATGCACTTGGTGCTGCTCTCAACTGTTGTACCACAACAAAAATAGGCTCTTCTCCCATTCATGAAAACTTTCATGTAGAGGAATGCTATATCCCAAATGAAATTGAAGTGTTCTGAAAACCATAATGCTTGTCTGCAAACGTCTCACATGACCAGAGTCCGGGTTGAGAAGGCATTCACGTATTTACGAGCCTGACCGGAAGCCGTCATCTGATCGTCTGTCTTCCCACAGGATGCAGTTTCCCAGGCACCGCTACAAGGCTAACGGGGAGAGAGAAGGCAACGGCAAGGTCAGACCGGGAAGCACACACTTTAGCCCACAAATGGATTCCCAGTCCCAGCAGGGCCAGCAGAAAAAAATGTTGACCTCCAGACAGCAAGTAGTAGACACCAGGGAGCCTTTGTCAGATAAAATCTTCCCTCTGACAACCAGGAATCCAGCATTCTTAAGTGATATTAATTATCAGAAATTGTTTATCGCGAGGAGAGAAAACCCACTCCAAGCAGTATGATAAGATACAGCTGTTTCTTCACACTTGAGTGCCTTTTGTCTATTAGGAGATTTTACAGAGTTGGAGACAGGAATGAGTCTAATCCCACAGATACCTAAGGTGAGCTGTGGGCATTTACTCATTAAGCAAACTGGTGAGTACTTGATCCACCCAGCAAAGAAGCTCCTGTAGGTGCTGGAATGGATCAACACCTACTAAACATAGTATATCTTTTTAAACAATTAAATTGATTAAGATGAGTTATGAAAATTTAAATTTATCAATTAAAATGGATATTTATCAATTAAATACCAATTAATTAAGAAATATCGGTTTACTTGGATGGCTTACTTTTTAAAGATACATTGGAAGATACAGGATGGAACTAATATCTCATGGGCAGCATCTGGATCCTTCACACACATGATCTCATTTATGCAGCACAACTACCCTGAGTGGGAGGTTCATTCTCTCTTAAACTGGGCAGGAAATGGAGACTCAAAAAGTAAGGATAACTTGCCCAAGGCCACTCTATGGGTAACTAGTGTAATGGTTTTGAACCTGTGTCTGTCTTCTGCGAGCCCTGGCTCCTGCCTTCCCCCATGTTGCTTCAAACCAAAATATGTACTATTTGTGCCCCACTTAGTTCCCAAAAGGATTTAAGATGCTTACAAAATAAATATAAGCAAAGAGAGTTTAAAAAGTGGACAAGGCAGGGTCACAGAGAAATGTGGAAAAAATAAATAATATGAAGATGAGGTGAGATTTGTATTCAAAACACTTGCCATGAACTATAATGTACCAGCAAGATGTAAACTCCAAACATGACTCTGAGCTCTCTAGCAGTCAATGCAAAGAAGGAAACTGAAACACAGGCAGATATAAGATTTGCTGTCTGTAAGCTCAAAACTAAATCAGTGGTTTTAAAAAGCACAACTATTCCTAGTACTGATATCTAAGAGGGATGTTTTTCATGGACAAAAGAAGAATAAGAAAAAAAAGGCCTCTGCTGTCCTTTAAGAGAAAAAATGAACACATGTGAAACCGGTGGAGTGATGACAGGCAGATGAAAGGTTTGTGGTCCCACAGCCAGATGAGGAGGAGACGGGACACCAACGAGCAGCCAGGGCAATGCTCTAGGCAAAGGGCATGAATAGGCAGGGTTTAGATAGACAAGTGGTAAAGAGGGTAACCCAGGTGGGAAAATAACATGAAAGAGTCAGGAAGCTGCAGTTTGTACATTGCTTGTGGGAGGGACTGGGAGACAGAGAGGAAGGGACACAGTGGATTAAATGACAACATTTAACAAGTGCTTACTACGCACCACTCACGCTTCTAAGTATTTTACATGTATCATCTCATTTAATTCTCACACAAAACACCAGTGGCATAAGTATGGCTCATTACACCTGTTTTACAGAGCAGGCAATTTTAAAGGAAGAGAGAGCTGAGGCAACATCCTTGAAGTCACCCAGCTAAGAAGTGATGAAGTAGAAATGTGGATCCAGGCTCTAACTCGCTGCTTCCATTAGAGTTCTTATCAGTGGGAAATTGTAGGATCTGGTCAGCAGGGCCTTGGAATGCAGGAAGAAGTGCTTAGATGAGGTGTCAAAGTCATCAGACTTAGCAAATAGGTAAGATAATTCCGAATGAACGTGGTATTTGTATGGTGATGGGGCTTCCTTGCCTAGGGTCTGGAATAAATTTTCAGTGACATAAGGTTTACAGTGCCATGTTTCTAACTTGTAAACTTTCACAGGACACTAAGTAGATTACCCAGTTTCTGCCCAATCTGTCATGCCATCTCACTGCCAATGTAAAGGCACCATCCAAGTTTACACATATTTACTCTCAAGGCTCAGAGGCTCAATACATAACTTGAAATACTACATAGGCAAGACTGATTATCATAATATTTTCCTGGAACTGTGAATCACAAAAGCGACAGGACAAAGATGACAAGGCGTTCTGGGCTGACTTCTGCCATTGAGTCACATTTAATGTTTTCCTAAGTAAAATCACCAGAGTAGTTTAAGCATTCTTTGATACAGTTCTGAATAAATGATGTTTCTCTAGTTTGAAGGAAGTGGATTACATATACATATTTCTTTGGTGTGTTTTCTGCCCATCCAAATCTCATATTTTAGTTTAGTTGACTGCTTACATGTTGTTGCTAACATTTTTCAGTGCAGCACTGAAACACCTAACTGACACAAGGAATCCAATTAACAAAATAAAATTTAATGTTATCATTGTAATTTTGAGCTTGTATTTGTAGTGACACTCATAGAACGTATATGACAGTGTGACATATAATAACACTGTGACATCTTAACATATGACAATGTGACATACAATAACAATATGACATATACTAACTACCATTTGAGAGTGAAAAGTTAAAGATGATGGCTGTCCATCATGAGTACTATGCAGGGCTTAGAATCAGTGATGTACACAGAACAAAGTACATGGATCTTAAAAGCTAGTGACTAAAGAAGATGCAGAGGGCTTCCCTGGTGGCGCAGTGGTTGAGGGTCCGCCTGCCGATGCAGGGGACACGGGTTTGTGCCCCGGTCCGGGAAAATCCCACATGCCGCGGAGCGGCTGGGCCCGTGAGCCATGGCCGCTGAGCCTGCGCATCCAGAGCCTGTGCTCTGCAACGGGAGAGGCCGCAGCAGTGAGACGCCCGCATACCGCAAAAAAAAAAAAAAAAAAAAGAAGATACAGAATAAAAAATCTTAATATGCTAATATCTTATATGTAAGCAAAAAATAACATAAAGATACACACAAAACCCAAAAATACATATTTCGAAAGAATACATACAAACAAATGAAGGGGAAGGGAGACTGTAGGTGAAAATGGAGATAAAAGTGAGGAGCAAGGAAGAGAGGAAGGGACACAGTGGATTAAATGACAACATTTAACAAGTGCTTACTACGCACCACTCACGCTTGGTAAAATTCAAGTCCTGATCCTTGACAACATAGTACTTAATTTAGGATTCCCAATGTCTGTTCAAGAGAATCTAACACAGTTATCGGCTTAGTATATTTTCACCTTGGACTTTGACTGTGTTCTTGTTGGATCTCCCAGATGGCTCATCACTTTATTCATGTTTGGCTCTTCCTCCAGGACCAGATATTTAAAACAAGATCAATATAAAGAAGGTACCATATATTTTTAGTTAGTACTTTGAAAACACCTTTCAAACAGTCAGCTTTCCCCAAGTCAAGATGAAATTTATGAAGAAAGAAATCAAATTGACTGAACTATCCGAATTTCAGAAAGCAGAGCATTTCAGGGGCACCTAAGCCCTGAAGCTCAGAGTTGAGGGAGGGCAAGACGACTTGGAGCACCTGAACCTCCCAGTGTAGACAGACACCAAGACAACAGTAGCCACTGTGTGCAAGAACCACTGAGCGCAGAACAAAAAGGCGAACGTGAGTGGGCAGCTCCTTTTCCACACCATGAGAGTACAAAGCAAGCACTTCTTACAACCATGAATGGAAATACTGGTCAGAGCAGACACATACCTACTTTGTGAAGGTAAAGGAAGAGCAGAAGGTCGAATACTGGGGTAAGAAAGGAAATGCTGAAGTCCACCAGCCAAAAGGGCAGCCACCTCCTCCTGCTATTTCTTTCTCCCTCCTTACCTTGAAGCCCTGGGGCCCTGGGGCAACTTTTCAAGCTGATGGAATAGTTCTGACAAAGGAGGATTCAATGTCTTCATGCTAGAAGGATGTTTTTTAATACTGTCATATAGATCCTTGTGCATCCTCCTCATTCCCTCTCCTTAAATGTTAGTTTCATTTACACTAAAGAATTAGTAAGAATTACAGATTTCTGCACATGAACTCTTGTTAACTGACTAACCCATGGTGCTGTTGCAGACATGTCACTCTACCCTAATTCATTACAACATTAATAATCCTACTGCACATCCTCCTCCTCTTGCCCGCGAGTTATCTTACTTATCCCATAATTTACCTTTAATTGCCCCTGGGCAGAAGTGAACTGAAAACGGACTGTCAGAGGTCTAACTGGGATATCCTGCTGAAGCACTTTAAATAAATACTCAGATCCTTTATATAAAACAGAAGAAAAAAAATGAGACACGACCATGTCCACAGGTGGTTTTCTGTCAGAATTAAATTATCTCCACATTTTCACTTAGAATATGAATGGTTTTTTCATCATGCTGAACAAGAACTGCCATTGTTGTTATATTCATAGAGCAGCTTCATACAGTAGCTGCTACTGTCAATAGCCTTGGCAGGGTATGTGCTTTACAGTTCACAGACCTCATAAGAAACTTGCGTTAAGTCATAAAAAAATGATTTTGCAAAACCAAAACAACTTATAAGATGGTATTACGTTTTTCTGTTTCATTTTTAAAAATAATAGGCAGATATAAATGGTGTCCAAAATCCTAAGAATTATTTGATAATTCCATTTAACCTATCTGAAGAAAAGAATTACTCTGGACTAAAATTCTAAAAGTCAGAATTCCTTCCCAGTGGGGCATCTTTTAAAATGTATTAGTTATCTAAGAGATAATGTTGAAATCTTTAGTTGTATCTTGCAAGTCAAGAATAAACCTGAGATGAAGTGTGGCTAAGGTAAGGTTAATTGTTATCAAACTTTTTCCACGCATAAATGCTTCCTTATGTCTGCACAAAACAATTAAATGCTCCCAACTTCAGAGTTGCTAACTTTTCATAGAAAAGAGACCTAAAAGTTAGCGAGTCAAAGATCCAGGTGGTGATGGAGGGTGTGCCATCCACCAGTGCCTCCACATCCCACCCACGTCTAAGTTAACAATCGCTAATAGGGATGGACTTTTCCCAAATTTGGAGTTTGTCCCCAGTGTCTCTAGGGTTCTTTTCATCTTACATGTTGATAGACTTCCCAACAGTTGTAATCACATAGCCTCAGATGTCACAACTTTTTGGAAGAATAGCTCTTTCCTTAGTCACATATTGGTTTTCAACTACTGAGATTAAGATAAGTGCCAAATTGCTCTAAAGCAATTCTATCTTTGTTGGCCCAGGGAAGATTCAATATCACAGTGTTTACCAAACCCAACCAAACAAAAAAAAATCCAGGTCATGTACTCTCTGGGGTAGAGGACTCTGAGTTTGAGCCCAACTTGCCTTCCCCACTCATTTAGCCTTTCTCAGTTCACCCCAAAAACGGTACATGGTAAACTTGCTTATTATATAAGATATATTGAAAGCAGGTCACTGAAATATTACTGACAGCTATGTGAAATCTTGCCAGGGCAAGTGGAAAAAAGTGACCCAAGGGAGAACCAAATGGATACAGAGGTATCCAGGGGAGTAGGTCAACAACAGCACACTAACACTAAGAAATGCCTGGAAAGATCTATGTCACACAGAGACGGACTGTTTCTATGTCAGTTGACATGCCAACACAAGCAGCAGAAAAATAAAGAAGACCAGTAAATCAGTTGTTTCATCTCCATAACACCAAAGAGATCTGACTACCTTTATTTCAGGAATCAGTTGAATCAGCAATCTCTTTTGGTGACCCACTGACACAGTTCTGCCAGAGTGGAACAGGAATGAGAAAGAACATGTGAGAGGAAATAATACACCAGAGTGCAAATGGACCTGCCTGTTGGTGAGGCCTCCTTGCCTATGTTTCTAAGGACAGGGACAGTTCATACCCTTTGCCCGAAAATAGGTACCACCAATGTACATTGGCAAGTGTGCTGCCATTTTTTTTTTTTTTTTTGCGGTACGTGGGCCTCTCACTGCTGTGGCCTCTCCCAGTGTGGAGCACAGGCTCCGGACGCGCAGGCTCAGCGGCCACGGCTCACGGGCCTAGCCGCTCCGCGGCATGTGGGATCTTCCCGGACCGTGGCACGAACCCGTGTCCCCTGCATCGGCAGGCGGACTCTCAACCACTGCGCCACCAGGGAAGCCCTGTGCTGCTGTTTTGAAAGTAATATTATATCCATTTGATCTTCATAGAAACCTTGCATGATAAGTGGAGGAAATACTATAGTCCCCAATTAAAAATGAAAGCATTTTCATCTGAAGAAGTTAATGAATTAAAAACATGCAGTTAGAAACTGGTGATGTCTAGACTAGAACCCAGGTGCCTGTTGCCTGCATGCTAGCTCATTACACTCCTTAGCAATGCCGATCATGCAAAAAGCAATCCAAAGCACATGGAACTGAAGAAGTGAGCTTCAACTGCTTTGCAATAATATCGTGAGATTCTTTGATGCTGTGCAAATGTGTTTAAGTATTAATGGCTTGAGAAATTTACTTAAATTAAACTCACTGTTTTTAAAAAGTAAGGCTAGGACAAGCCAAGTCAGGAAATTAAAATTTAAGGCTGTCATTCTGTGGTTACAAAAAAGAGGAAAGTGAGTGAGTAAAAAGCATATGAACACATCTTTTACATTTGGGTTTTAAACAGGAATAAAAGGAAATTATAATTTAAGAGAAAAATACAGAAGTTCAGAGGCTTATAACTTAAGTACAGTTTCAGATCTACCAATGAAAATGTCTACCTTAGGAAATGTTTATTGGCATAATGTATTTATTTCAAAATGTAAAGCAAATTGAAAGCACATTGAGAAAAACAGGCAGTTCTTTTCTCCTTGCTGAGGGAGCTGTGTGTGTGTCTGCCTTGGGCTATTTCAGGGTAACTTTCGAACAGCAGAATCCAGTAGTGTTCCACAGTGAATCTGCCTTTCCTGCCCCAAACTGCAAGCTTTCTAGGCTGAATGTCTATTTCCTCATTTGTGTATAAGCTTCTAGACTCCATTCTCTACTACCATACAGCGTGAGGAAAACAGCACAATGGTCTGAAAATCTCACATATTCTGAGCTATATGAAAGACACAAATATCAAAAATGTCTCAGAACATTTTTATTATAAGAGATCCTGTTTGTTTTTACAATTAAAGTTAAGGCAACTAAAAAGAAGAAGAAGAAATCCAACTATTATACTATTATGCAGTTGCTGCAAATTCCTTTTAAAAAAGATCAAGTATAAATAATTTCAAAACCAAATATAACATTGTGCATAATGATTTATAATAGCCTCTAAACATTATAGCTTATGGACTAGGGGTTATATGGAAAGCTCTGAGTTATTAAAATTCTTTGCTTCTCAATGACAACCCGCATAAAAAATGGGCATACTTAGCACCCTGAGTTTGGTCTCCACATACCATTTCCCACTAAAAGGATCACAGCACCTTAGGGAAATGGCTGGTTCCAAGAAGAGAGGAAGGAAATGTAACTATTACACGTATTCGTGTATAAGCACATGCATTTATATGTGCATTAGAAGCTGAACTATAAAGCTGCAATATTTGGGGCCTCAAAACAATAACTACTCTGTCTAAAGTGTTACAGCTATAATTAAGCCAAGGATCATTACCACTGAAATGACAGAACACAGAATTGCACGGTTAGTGTAGTCTTCAATAAACTTTTCTTGTACCTAAGTAAATTTATTTAGTCAACTAGATGGATAGACAATCAACTGCACTATACAAATGACATTTTACATTTTAGAAGTATTGGAAATTTAAAATATTTTAGGAGTCATATTTAGTTGTTTTAATTAAATGCACTCTAACAAAAATGTCTAGATTGTTTGGTTAAAATCCCATTTAACATTTCATTTATTATAAGTACAAATGACAAAATTTCTAGGTTATATAAAGTACTCAAGTTGAATAGCCAGATCATTTAACAAATGCACAATATGTTCAACAATACTGTTCATGAGAAATCTGCCTAATTAGGTCAAATTGAATTATCAATGGAAATATGATAAAGCATAATGGTTTTAATAAAAAATTACCAAATTGCTTAAAAACCTACATAACTATTGTTGAGTCAGGGTTATATGAAATATAGGCAACCTATGCTTAAATATTTAGAATCACCTGATGCGTTTTCTGATATTTATCACAAAAGTTTGAAACATTTTAGAAATCACATATTTCCATGGTACGAGAAGCTAGGTTTCCATGACACAAAATGAAGGAGATACATGGTGCATGCCATTCACTCATTCATTCTTAAAATGAATTAGTTATCTATTATAGCAGGTTATTAAAATATATTTGAGTGGTGTAAATCACTAAAACCATATAATGTAGATAGAAGCATTGACTCCACAATCAACTTATAGGTCTCAATTATTTAGTTTAGTGGAGCCGACAAATGTTACCTTCACCATGTGATGTACGTAGGTGGCTTAATCTCAATATACAGTACCAGAATCTGTAGAGTGCCACATACGACTCACCGATATACTAGAAAATACTGATTAATAAAAACAGAGCTACTAGACTTCCCTGGTGGTGCAGTGGTTAAGAATCTGCCTGCCAATGCAGGGGACACGGGTTCAAGCCCTGGTCTGGGAAGATCCCACATGCCGCGGAGCAACTAGGCCCTTGTGCCACAACTACTGAGCCTGTGCTCTAGAGCCCGCGAGCCACAACAAGTGAGCTCGCATGGCACAACTACTGAAGCCCGTGGGCCTAGAGCCCATGCTCCACAACGAGAGAAGCCACCACAATGAGAAGCCCGTGCACCGCAACAAAGAGTAGCCCCCGTTCACCGCAACTAGAGAAAGCCTGCGCGCAGCAACGAAGACCCAGTGCAGCCAAAAATAAATAAATTAAAAAAAAATAGAGCTACTCCTTAATACTGAGTTTCAAAGATAAGTAATATTTCCATCAAATAAAATATAAATATGCTGATAATAAAGTTCCATACTGATTATTTTTTTAATTAGTATTAAAATCTTCAAGGTAAAAATTAGACAACCTATTTTTTAGAAATCTGACACTCTTGCCAAATTTTATGTAATATATATATTTTATATCTGTACCATGTTTAGCTGGATATATTTTATTTATATCTGCATAAAGGTTTAGACTTAGGCTTTGCTAAACACGATTTGGTTTGGCCAAAATCTTTAGGATTTAGTTTTAGGGAAAGAACCAGGGGTTTTCAACCTACATAATGATAACTGTCCCTAAATATATATATATGTTGCACTTTGCCACTTAGAATGCACTTTTTTTATACTATTATAAATATCGGTCAGATCCTAGCCTAGGTTACAAAATATACATAAAACTCAACCTAGTTTAATTAATGCACTAATAGCACTGGTCAAATTCTATGCTCTGGAAACCTAGGGCCAAATAATTCAAGGAGGAAGAAGGAAAGAAAAACCAAAAAAAAAACATTTTCGTTCTGGATCTAGGATCAGCTCTAGGTAAAATTTTGAAGTGGCTGACCTTTGCCTTAACATCCTTCTAACCCCCTTTCTCTGTCCCCCGTATGTCCCCCTTCTGTTCTTTTCCTCATCTTCCAGTTCTTTGCCATATTCTGAGTCTTCTTCACATGGCTACCCAAGCCTGATTGACTCAGGAAGGACTCCAGATTCCCCGCAAGGACAGAATTTCCCTAGCCCACACTCCAGTCAACAGTCACCTTTCATCAAAGCAGTTGGATCAGATAGAAGCCACAAGGAGAGCAATCTGATGGAATTAAGACACAAAGTGTGCCTACAGCCCTTCCAGCTGTATTTGTATTTCTTAAAAATAATGCTAAGTATCACAAATGCTTTAAAGGGGGTAGTCTTAAGAGTCTCACAATTTGGAGAGAGAAGGCCTACTGCAGTGACGGGAAAGGCCTTCCAGGAACAGGACACTCTTTCAAATCACGGTGCCTTTCCCTCACAGGACAACTGTGACTTTCCACTTCCTAATCCATGTTCTCTGCATGCTGCAGGGGCTATGGCTTTTCCCTCGGTGTAGCACAGAAGGATGGAGGGGAGGGCTCAGCAGGTGGCTGGGTATTGGGCTATTGAATGTTGGGAACTGCTTTAAATAATTTAAGGGAACAAATTTGCATCCTTATTTACATTTGGCTCGGGATTAATTTGGAATTTGTTGTATTTCATCAACATACACTTCCTTCAAAAAAGGGAAATCTCTTTTGATATTAAAACCCGGGAGCAGATGTTCAACTACAGATTAGCCACATAACACTGACAGTTGAGTTTGTCATTCTGATAGTCAAATATGTTGTAATTGTTTTCTAGCTATCTAATTTCAAACTTCATTGAAAATCTAAACAGGGTCTGAGTTTTGATGGCTTAGTGAGGGAGCAGAAAACATAAAAAATTTTGAAACTAAAATTATACCAATTTTTTATAAAACCTTTAAAAGTAGAAGAAGGAGGTATTGACACATGTGTAATTAACAATCTTAGTCTCAGTCACAGTAAGAAATGTTTCACTTCATCAGGCTTTGGGAGCCTGTTCTAATAAAAAATTTCCAGTGAGTCTCATATGAGCGGCAACAAGGAATTTTAGGAGTTTTTTAGACATTGGGAGTTGTTTAAAAGCATCACTCCTCTATGTCTAAAATGTTCTTCTTTTTTTTTTTTTAAAAAGTTTTTTAGTGAATGACTTTTTAGATACCAATGTTGGAATAATAATTACCTGCAAGGGACTCGCCAGGGACCTGTTTTTAGGTACTGTAAATGCTTTGAGAACATTGTCTTCATCTTCCGATACTGGTGTCATTAAAATGGAACTTGTAAGAATATTCTAAAGGGAAAGAGAATAATTTGAAATTTAAATGAGGTTGGATAATAGGAGAGCCGACACAATTCTAACACTTTAGAGAGTAGATTGCTGAGTTGACACACACTGGCAGGAAAAAAAATGCAGGTATCTGGCAGAAATTCTCTCCCCAATGAGCTAAACTGAGAACTCAGCTATGTACTAACCCTAATCCCACTGCGGCAAACATCACTAAAGCAAAAAGCTTCAGGGTCCCACACAGTTCTAGGCATGAGGCAGGCACTCAAAATACATCTGCTAAATGGATTAATAAATTTGTGCTTTTAAAAATTTACTAAACTCTGATGAGAGAACTGTTTATTTCATATATTGGTAAAGAAATATTTTTGACTTACAGATTAATGGCAGTATAGTATAATGGTGAAAATTATGGAATTTAGAACTAAACTAAAGTTCTAACCCAGAACTGCCACTTAGAAGCTATACAATCTTGAGTAAGTGACTAAACCTCCCTGTGCCTCAGTTTCCCCCCTGGTGTAATGGAAATGATAATGTTGCCAACCTTGTGAGGATTAGGCGAGTTAATGTATCTAAAGCTCTTAGACTATTACTCACCACTTAGTACACACTGAATAAATATTAGCAATTGCTATTAGCTTTGATTCTTCATAAGAGGAAAGGGCAATCATTCACAAGTTACAAACTTTAAGATCTATGGTTAACCAAGGGCAAAACAAAACAAAACAAAACTACCAAGCCACGAAAAGACACAGAAGAAATTTAAGAGCATGTTACTAAGTGAAAGAAGCTAGCTGGAAAAAGCTACACACTGTATGATTCCAACTATATAATATTCCGGAAGAGGCAAAACTAGAGACAGTAAAAAGATCAGTGGTTGCCAGAAGTTGGAGGGATGGATAGTAGCAGAACACAGAGGACTTTTAGGGCACTGAAACTACTCTGCACGATACTATAATGGTGGATAAATGTCAGTACAAATTTGTCCAAATCCATGGAAGGAATAACACCAAGAGTGAGCCCTAACATAAACTCTGGGCTTAGGGTGATGATGTATCAATGTAGGCTCACTAGTTGTAACAAATATACCCCTCTGGTGGGGTATGTTGATGATCGGGAGGCTGTGCGTATGTGAGGCCAGGGGATATATGGGAAATCTCTGTACCTTTTGCTCAACTTTGCTGTTAACCTAAGACTGCTCTGAAAAATAGTCTATTAAAAAAATGGTGGTAACCAAAGCAATGCAATATCGGGTACAATAAAGGGAATTTACTATAGACACTATGACTCGCACTAAGCTAGATGCTACATAAAACCAAACAGGAGACAACTTAGCAAGGAGGAAATACAGGCTTCCTCTGCTATTCAACAGTTCACTTCACACCACTTTGCTTTTACAAAAGTCCTACGTTAGTACCTAATATTTTTGCTAACTGCTAACCAAAAGAAATCTGAAGAGAATTTTTGCTTTTCTTTTGCAGCCAACTGTTACAGAGGCAGCACACACCCTGAGCAGTCAGAGTGGCACCACCAAGCTCCTTCCCCAGGCACTACACTCAGCATCTCAGCATCAAGCCCCATAGTTTTGAATTGTGTGAGTATCTGTGCTTTATCTCAATTTCATTATTTTTATTCACTTTTTATTGAAGTATAGTTGACTTAAAATATTATATTAGTTTCAGGTGTACACCATGGTGAGTTGATATTTTTATAGATTACACATCATACACAGTTATTAAAAAATACTATCTTATCTGTGCCATACATTACATCCCTGTGACATTTACTTTATAACTGGAGTCCGTACCTCTTAATCCGGTTCACCTATTTCGTCCCTCTCCCCACCCCTCTCCCCTCTGGCAGCAACTAGTTTGTTCTCTGTATCTGTGAGTCTGCTTCTATTTGTTATATTTGTTTCTTTTTTTAAATTTTATTTATTTATTGCACCTGTTAGCAAGATATGTCCGAAGGTAAACGGCTTCTTTGCTTTATGTCATTTTGGCCTACTAAAGGTATCATAGGAATGCTCTAGTTTCAGATAGAAGGGGAAACCTATACTACATTTAGAAGACAAATAAGTAAGTTAAAAGAAGATGTAAAACTTAATATTCTGTTTTCATGGAAATGTGTATATACATGCAGCAGATTTTTTAAGTGGCAAGGACTCTCAGATCACAAGAAAATAAACAAGTCTGCAATGGAACACAGTCTATTTCCAACACATGTAGAAAATCTCACTTTATATTCAACATTAATAATCATAAGAAAATAAGCATGTGAGAGAATATTTAGAAGTATGATGCACTAAATGCCAAAACCACAGTGGTCCCACATGCCACACACAGAATTCTGTGAGCCACCAACATCTCATAACATGGGCGTGTACTTACTGGCACATCTGCCACAGGCGATGCCTGTGTGAACAGCTGAGTGTTCAGACTCTCCCCTTCCCAGTGGTCTGAGCAGAAGAAGTTTCCTGCTTTATCAGTTGGAGATTCCACCTAAAAGCAAACAGGAACTGCTTTGTTGTTTCTAGAGCTAGAACTTCCCATGAAACTGTTAAACTCAAGAGTAAACTTCTGTAAGATGAATAAGGTCTGGGGATCTAATGTATAATACGGTGGCTATAGTTGATAACACTGTATTGTATAACTGAAATTTGCTAAAAGAGTAGAACTTAAATGTTCTCACTGGAAAAAAAGGTAAATATGTGAGGAGATGGATGTGTTAATTAACTCAATGGGGGAGAATCCTTTCATAAGGTACACATATATCAAAACATCACATTGTACACTTTAAAAACTTTATAATTTTATTTGTCAATTATATCTGAGTAAGACTGAAGAAAAAGTAAATCTATGGCCAATCTCTCAACCACTTATCCTTATATGAAAATAAATTCAAGAGGCACTGTATCGAACCTGTTGGAAATGCTTCTTGACACCAATGTAAAACAGTTAGCTAGTGGGAAGCAACATCACAGCACAGGGAGATTATCTCAGTGCTTTGACATGACCTAGAGGGGTGGGATAGGGAGTGTGGAAGGGAGGCTCAAGAGGGAGGGGACGTGGGGACATACATATGCATATGGCTGATTCACTTTGCTGTACAACAGAAACTAACACAGTATTGTGAAGCAATTATACTCCAATAAAGATCTATTAAAAAAAAAAACTACAATGAGATACAATGTCACACTCATTAGAATGAATAAAATCAAAAAGACTTACCAAAAAATAGATACTATTAATTTAATTAGTTTCAATTTTCCATGATGTCCAAAAATTAAATATCTATGTATCAACCAGTCATCCATCCATCTATATATCAGTGATTTTAAAAAGTACAATACAAAACTGCTTCCTTCTCTTTCCTTTATACTCTCTCACATGTTTTCTGTTCAAACAGGAAGGAAATAGAAGTGGCTCGGCTTCCCAAATGCAGTTGCATGCCTACAGCTTGGCAGTACCTCGTAACTGCATCTTATATGAAAATCTTTTATGAAAAGTGGTGTTGTTACACAGTGCCTCCCCCCCTCCCCCAGACACATCAAGCTGCCCATAAGGGACAAAAACAGCAAGGTTGTTCCTTCCAAAGGATCTCATGTTTACCTCTTGTTTGATCTTCTTCAGTAAAGGTGGTCCATTTTCTTGAAACTCAGCAACAATTCCAGATTCATCAGATTCCTGTTTAATCACATCTTGTAGGTCTTCTCCTAGATGAGATGGTGTCTGAGGCTGAAGGGATGATTGGGTACATTTGCATCAGAGGAAAACTTCTGTCTGTGCTACAAAACCAACTAAACCCCAAGAACTTTGTGAGAACTTACTAGCATCTTCAGGGGACCATATTTAATTTCTTGAGCTGCCAGTGCATGTTTGAATGGTGTAGGAGTTCTCGGAGAGCTTTCTAGGATTGACCTTTTGATAGCTGGAGTCCTGAAACTTTAAAAGGAAAACAAGTTTTGGTTAAATATAAAAGAACATATGTCGCTTACATTTCTCTACCTATTAAATTCAATATTTTTCTACTGAATACAGTAAACTCATTGATATGGAATAGGGTATGCTGATGAGTATTGTTAGGGAAAAGATAATATGTACATCACATATTTCAAAATACCATACCCCAAAACTAAGAGCATTAAAATATTTCTCATCTTTCTTTAATCATTCTGAAAACACATGTAAGTACCCCTAAGCCTTTATAATGACCATAAGTATTGTCAAGATCTGATGTCATTTAAAAATCAATTTTATCTATTCATTATCTCTTATCTACCCACAACAGAAAACATATGTTAACCTTTTAAAGTGTATTTTATATTGGAAACAATAAGATTGCTTTTGTAAAAAGTTTCTTATAATTCTTATTGATGTTCTCTCCCATTTCTTTGAATTGGTTAAGGCTTTATTGACTATAAATGACTACTTAATCACTCCTTGGCTTCTAATCATATAATTTTCCTGGGGATGGCAAATTTATCTATAGATAAATTTCAGAAAGAAAAAAATAAGATTAAAAAAATATGAACTAAGTAAAGAACCATACTCATTCTTATTCTGAAGTTTATAATCAAAGAGGAAAGGAGGCTGAAAAAGCTTGTTT
The DNA here is from genome assembly GCF_949752795.1 of Hyperoodon ampullatus. Taxonomy (NCBI): domain Eukaryota; kingdom Metazoa; phylum Chordata; class Mammalia; order Artiodactyla; family Ziphiidae; genus Hyperoodon; species Hyperoodon ampullatus. The sequence continues at coordinate 61,515,591 of NC_136925.1, read as the reverse complement.
TTGGTGAAGAAGAAAAGGACTTATTGAACAAACAGAAAAACTGAATGGAAAAGTTATTTTAAAATTACCTTTGCATATATAGGAAATTTTGAAATGAACTACAAAAGGTAATTTAGTTTATTCTCCCACCTTCTACCTCTAGGCAGTTCTAACATGCCCAGGACAGACATATTCAACGTGGAAATACACATGACTATGTATATACAAGTGGATCAGTAAAATTACATACATAGAAATAGATCAGACATTCGGGCACTATATTCTATTAATTAAATATAGGTAAATAAAATAAATAATTTTTTTCTTGAAACAAAGACTTACATAGTATTTTCCTTTTGGGTTTTCACAGTCTGGTCTCTATGAAATGGTGTTGTAACAGTCAATTTGTGACCATTGAGAGGGGTGGAAGTTAAAGAAGGCATTTCCAAGTCTAAGTTTTCATGGTTATTGGAAGTGTTTAAGAACTAAATATGGGAAGAAAGAAAAAATACTTAAACAGTGATTCTTTACTCAGCCCAATTTAAAAATCACATGTTGTTAACAAGTAGGTATGTTTTACTGACCCATTATATGAGATAACAATGATGCTAACAAGAACATAGTGTTTTATTTCAATTCAGCACCCGGGATTTGGAGTATGATTCCCAAGAAATAAAATCTAGAGTCAATGCTGAAAAACTTGCAAAAGCCTAAGAAAACATTCTCAATAAGTGACACTTGTCATTAAAGAGAATGAGATGCGCTTCTTATTAACATTAAAGGTGTTAAAGTGATTTTTTTTGGAAAGTAATCATTTTTTTCTTTCATACTTTGTTTTTTCTCTTTAATGATCTATGAACCATTATTATATAAAGTTGACATTATGTGGAAAATTCTTGAATAATTTAAGCTGTATCTCTCAGAACACTGATGTTCTGGGAAAGTAATAGGTGTTCCTCAAATGGTTCCAAGGTAGAACAAATTTGGGAAACACACATATTGTAATCTCCTCCTGGAAGTTCACAATGCACATCTGTATATTAAAAACTCTGAGAGGTCCTGCAGTAAAGAAGCCATTTTAATTTTGTTTGATTCAGTGTTTCCCAAACTTATATACCTGTATAGTTAGATGTTTTTCTGGAACATCATTAAAGTCTTGTGGAACTAATATACTTCAGAACAGGGTTTGGAAAATAAAAGCAAATAAATAAGATCTTTTTTTAGTGGGCATATCATTTGCTCATACCTAAGTTGTTCTTAAAACAGACTCAACAGGCATAATTGGAAAAATGTTTTAAAGTGCCAAATTATCCTTTAGCTTCAATTATTTTCATAATTAAGGAACACAAGTCTTTGATAAAAATTATAATTTCCATGCCTTAAGAAAGCTGTAGGAAATAAGAACATTCATTGGCAAAAACTGCCAATAAAATATTATGGCACGACTCAGAAAAGCCAATGTTGAGAAATTGAAATTAAAACATACGTTATTTTTCTTAAGCATTTGTTCCTCATTTTCTCCCAAAACTTTTTCATTCAAAGATGGACTGGAACCTTTCAATTTTCTAGTTGCAGCTCAAATGTTATCTAAACATAATGTGGTTCCCTCCTCCCCTGGGTCAGTGAATCACATAACAATAACTGAACAAAGAGACAGAAAATCTGTTAAAGTTTTTAAAGGGATGGGAGAAGAGGAAGAAATAGAAATGTTAAACTCTAGTGTTGAAGGAAATAAAAGCACATCCCAGGCAACTAACTCTCTTTAGAATCACCAAAAAGTCAGGGAGAGAATTATGACAAAATCATCAGTCAGTCTACAGACAGCCTACACTCTGGGAGGCGGTATGACTTAGCAACAGCCAGAGGCAACAACGGAATGAAATCAGTGAAGACAACAGTAATGAGTCATTTGTTCCAAAGGATTAGTTTCTAGATCATTAAGGTTCAGGTGTCTGTTGAAAATTAGTCACAGCTGTGCAGAAATTGTGCTCTACCTGCGAGGGGGAGAAAGGTAGGCTTTTGACAAGGGAACGCTTGGGAGTTGAACTGCTGACGTCAGCAAATATCAAGGAACTAGAGTGTCCAGTGGCTATGGGGCTGGCCTGGCCCCGCTTTTTTCGAAGGATGACCCGTGGAATTGTGCTGAACCTCGCAGGAGGGAAGGGCTTAGGCAGGTCAAGTGAACCCTCACTCAACTTGCGTTTGTTCACCCTTGTGCTAGGCTCTCCTGCAGGTCTATTCGCATTGCCCTCTCTTTGCTGAAGCTGGAGGGCTTTGCCTGCGTGGTGTTGGCTAGGTGAAAAAGCTGCTTCTTCAAAGAATTCAAAACTGCTGAGATCACCCCGCGATGAAGGATCCTGAAACAATGTGGGAGGCACAGAACTTTGAGACAGTGTGTGCATGATGTGTGCCATCACCTGAAACACAGCACTGAGAGCGAGATGCTGAATGCAAAGAAAACACCTGGCCTGCTTGCTTGACCTCCTTAGAAATAGCTTCGGGATGAACAGTTGTTCTGGTACACTGCATGGTGCGTCTCCCATGCTGCCTCAAGGCTGGCCCTACCCTGGTGCTGCAGGGACCTCCTGGCACTCTATCACTTGCATGCAGTTCAAAGCAAAAAGAAGACCTTTTTGATAGCACATTTTGGCAATGTTCATCTTCTGTCTGATGGGAGATGCAGCAAATGCTTTTTAACCAACTGGGAAACAAAGGAAATGAATTGAGTGTCTGCTTTTGTGATACTGAATTCAAGTTTGTTTCACCAGAGATGGTTTGTCTCAGTGAACCAGTTGGGACTGGTAATCAACATTTTGTGGAGAAAGCCATGTGCCAACAAATGAACATATTACCACTTCAAATATATTGAAAGATGGCTTTAAGCTCCGAGCGAACATAATTCTTAATGTGCTATCCAAAAGCAAAGCACAATTTTAGGGAAACACAAAGGAGTAAACAAAGTACAAAAAAAAAGTTTAAAATAATCCAAATATCATTCCTATTACCCAAGCTCTACTTATAGGTTATTAACTTTACTATTTTAAAAAATATGCATTTTGAAGGAAATATGTGAAAAGCTACCTTTTTATCTGGGTAGCCTAAGAAATCAGATATTGAAAAAATATACACACAGAAACTAAAGTCATACGTTTACATTAACATATGCTAGTAACATGATATTCGCCATAGAATATGGCAACAGTTTGAGGCGTTTCCTAATTCCCCTTCCAAAAACATTAACTTGCCTTAAAAATTCTACTTACAGAATCTATAAATTGAAGTGTTTCTGCAAATTCTAAGAGGTTCTTAACATTGTCCAGAATGGTGCCTTGGTGGACGATCATGCACCTGGCTGGAGAGGCGCTTTCTTCAGGTAGGGAACCAGGATCCACCGGCAGAGATGGAGTGGAGTGGTGGTCTTCCAAACAGGAAACAGGTGCACTGTCTCCATGAGGTCTGGTGTGGTCAGCAATGGTGGTGCTGTGCCACCCAGGGTAGCTGCATGTGTGGTTCTGTGTCTAAGGAGGGGGTGGGGGAATAAAGAAAAAGCAGGGAGGAAAAAGGGAGAAGGAACTTAGCAATGAAGTTGCACAAGGTATCAGATGCTGTTAGAGGAAAGATAAAAGTCGTTGCATCATCCAAAACTTGCGCCTATGAAACAGTTGTCAAGATGTTTCCTTCTATCAATGCAAGACCCTGCTTTTTAATAATGGTATAGCCTGTCATCTATAGGATTACCTTCACTGTCATCATTTTGTTAAAACTACATAGAGAGGGATTATGTTACAAAGTACAACTTTCACATGGAATGTCTTAAAAATCTACTTTAACATAATTTCCAATAGGATCATAAATGTTTGCTGCAAATTAAGAAGTGGGCTATTCTCATTCTAACCTACAAAAAGGCTGGAGGATTCAAGAGTTAGAGTTGCTTTTATTTTCATATACTCTTGTGGCTTCTACTCCTTTTTTAATGCTACAGATTGCACTGATGCAGTGAAGGGCTGCCAAATCAACGTGGTTAGGAAAGCAGAAGAGCAAATTAACAGAACTCTCCTTTCAGCATGACCACGCAACAGGAGAAATTGCAAAACATTAACTAAGGTTAAAAAGTGGTCGAACTATCATATGCACATAATCATTTTATTATTTAACCAAAAAGAAATCTACTCCTCAGAATACCTACTGGGTATCACATCTTTTATTCTCTTTGTTGGTTAATTACATACGTTACAAAGTGCAAGCTGCTTTCCCAGTTTGCTGCCCAATCACTAGAAAAGATGTCAAAATTCGGTAATGGTCCACACAGCTTTTGTGCGTGCAAACAAAAGAGAGTCATTTATGTTGCTTATGGAGAGATTTAATATATATCTTTTTTACATGTATATACTGGACATACATCAAATCATGTTTGAAATGATAAAGTATGAAAATCTAGCTTAAAAGAATAATAGAAAAAGAAAAAATCGACTGAATAGGCACCCGACAGATACACAGATTTGTAAAAAAAAAAAAAAAAAAAGCAAATTTTCATTTTTTCTCTGCTAGTCTTTGAATTGATTACAGTCCTTCTGAAGAAAAAAAAATCAAGAATGAGAATCACAAATGGTATTGAGTTTCTATGGCAACACAAAAGGACTACTTCCAACTTAGTCAACACACATCGTGATACCAACTGCATTTTATTACAAGCAACCCCTAGTGTTTAAACATTATTAGTGGATATACAGAGTCTTGATTAGTGTGATATTTAGAAGATAAGGGAAAGCGTTATCCCCCGCCCAGATCAAGTAGGCGGCGACATCTTACTGGGAGTGCCTGCTGTCCTTTGAGTTCATTCTCAGTCGACATTAGAAGCAACTCTAGCTCCTTTATTCGCTTTTCTTTCTCAGGGTCTTCATCGTTATAGTGTCTCTGAAATTAAAAGTTAAGGGAGAAAAAAAGACAAAGATCTGGTGGGAAAGTGTAAATACAATGATCGTGGCCCGAGGTTCACGAGGGACCACACAGAACCCAAACAGCCCTGGCGTGGAATAAACGCCAACGGAATCTGGCCACTGTAGAAATCTCTGAATGTTATCCCAGACATAAGGGAGGGATGTTAAACTTGAGGCTAGAGGAGATGCTGACGGAGGGATTGTTGCAACTTCTAACATCAGAGAACCTGAGAATTCTGGCACTAATTCACTCCGGAAGTGTAGCTTGCTGGCCAGAACTCTGCCCACCTCCCCACAGCCCCCTTTTCTTTTAACTTCAGTGGATCAGGTGCAAATAAGCGTTTGGATGAAAGAAACAGAACTGTGCCTTGAGTAGCTAATGAGTTTCTTCACGAAATGATATTCAAATGGGCTTACCTGAATGGCTGCAGCAGCTGGCTGAGGGACATTGACTATATTTACATGTAACGCTACAGGATATGGGACGTGACTGGAGACCTATATCAAAAAGGCAAAAACACATATACACTAATATGTATAAAATAGATAACTAATAAGAGCCTGCTGTATTAAAAAATAAATTAAATTAAATTTTTAAAAAAGGCAAAACAAAGGCTGAGTCATTCGTGGTTACACGTGCTTCAGGGGACTTGTTGGCTTCCTGAAGATTTGCTCTAGGACTAAGGAAAACAAACAAACAAACACTTTTCTGATAAAGTTCACAAAGCAAAATAAAACCCAACTCCAATTTGAAATTTTAGCCAAGCCTTTAATAATGGTTAAAGAGCTAAAGCAACAGAGTGAAAGAAATTTAAGGTGCTCATCGATCCTGATAGGAAGTATTCCTTAGAGTAAAACAGAAAGAAAATTATAATTTAAAATACATTCACGAGTGTATGAAAGAAGTTTTGATGGTAAAAACGGATGGCACTGGCTGTTTATAAATAAAAAGATTTTTCTGTGAATTATTATGAGCTTTAGGAAAGAGTATAGCACCTCTTAAGATAGTTCATTCATCTGAGACCAGTCAGGAGGGTCTGTAGTCAAATATATGTAACAGACAGAGAAGAGTAAAAACTACTAATATGTTTTGCATAGAACTTGATTATGAGCTCTGAATTCTTGGATAAGTTTCACCATTTATTACTGTTGATTTTAAGATTCAAGTTTCTTGATTTTTTTCTCTTTATTCTTCTTTTCCCACCCATTTTGAAGATTTTTTCCCATAAATATAAATATCAAGAAATGAAGAAAGAATCACACCGATTCAAAGGAAGATAAAAGATGTCAGATGTCAGTCACAAAACTGCCCCTGATTCACAGTAAGAAGGTAAACACTTACTGAATGAATAAATTAAGATACTTCAGCTAGATCACTACCAGAATTGAACTTACAATCATCTGTTAAATTTCAGTGTCAAACTATTTCCTCTTTAAATGTAATATTACATTCACTTTTCATTTGGGCAAAGTATTAGATACGACTGCACCTCCATACTCCCATTCTTCTTCAGCACTATCTTGTTAAGTAAATTTACATTCAAAAGCTAACTTCCCAAATTAGATTCCAAGCAGCAAGATAGAATCAAACAACTTGGATTTTAGTCTGTACTATCTCTATGAGCTGTGTAACCCTGGACAAATCACTTAACATCCTCATTTCTGGATCCGTATCAGGGATAACAACACCTACCCCTCTCGATTGATCGTGATCATGGTCATGTTCATGAAAGCTGAGAAGTATGCACCTGAAAGGTATCATTATTACCTGGAGCTAAAATAACATCTCTCTCATTCAACTAAATTCTGAGGAATGGCTTACGTTTTGTGCTTCAGAAACGTGGTAATAGGAATAGTCATTGTTAACTGAGGGCTGGCCAGTTGGAGGCAGTTGAGCTGAAGGTAGAGCATGGGCAAAACCCATCAAATGGCTGTTCTTCTGAAAACTTGTGGCCACTGGTGGCTGGCTGGCTTTAGAAGACTCCTGCAGATAACCTTCCTGCTCGACCTTGCGACGCATGGTAGAATTCCAGTGGTTCTTGATAGCATTATCAGTTCTGCACAGAAATATATCACATACACATTTTACAAACAAAAATTTCAATTCAGATTACAGATAATTGACAGAAAACTGTTTCTAACAGAGACCCTTTCTTTTGGTCCACTACGAGTGTTTTTTTCCTTTTAATTGTTTCTGTCTTCTCTGCCTCCTAAAAATCATGCTTCCACTATCGCCTAATTAAAAATTGATAGGTTTCTCTAAATTACATAATAGGGAACTTACATAGTTTTCTATAAATGCTGAAATCTTTTAGCCATTTTGTTTCCTTGTTAAGAATATTTCCAATACAACACCCTTCATGTTTATACTGATTGTGATACAAGACTCTAATACAACTTAAAGTTCTGGCTATTCTAGAGAATTACTCCTTTGAGTGTGGCTTAGCAGGGCCTACACATCACAACAGGCACTCAGTAAAGTTTGGTGAGCAATAATGATGTTGCTGCTGTCTCAGCGTCTACTCTTTATCTAGAATAGCACTAGCCAGAGATTTTGAGTAAAAAAAATTCCCACCTTTTGAAAACTACCTCAAATTGTTCCATAACCAGGCAAATGGAACCATAACCAGAGGCGAAAATGCAAAATGGGATCCAGAAGGAAAAGAGGCTAACTCCCCAATATATTTTCAAACTGCAAAACACTTTTACTAAAGTTTTTCAATTCTCAGGAAAACAGTTTCTCAATTCAAAAAAACCGTTTTAAGCCTCCCTTTTACTATTTCGATGGGGGTGGGGGAATGTATGCTAAAGAAAGAGGAAGTTCAATTGCCCCTTAAATTTTTGGAAGAATCAACAGCATATCCTTTCAGACCATATGGGAGAAAAGGCCTCCTTTTATCAACCTCTTGAATTCTCTAAGCTTATACTGAACCAGGAGGGAGGAAATGTTTTAGAACATCACAAGAGAACACTGCATATACCATGAGAGCCATAGCCTTCTTTGAAATGACCCTTTCTCCACTTTGGGGTTATGAAGCTTAAGAATAAAAATATTTAAAATATTTCCTATCTTACAATATTTTTATGTAAGATTTATAATTAGTATCTCTCAAACTAAATGACATCCGTTATAAACTGTTTAAATGGGGAAAGTGGGACAAAAATGAGCTTCCATAGATATCCCTCATAATGAGGTCATTTCATGCTTTATTCATTAAAAAGAAAGCTTAACAACGACATTATTTAAAAACCTGGAAGCAGTATGATAATTCTAGAAATACAATCTTTCTTTATTCAAAGGAAAAAAATTAAGCCAAGTGGTATAATGAAATGAACATGGTATCAGGAAAATGGTAGCCAAATTCCTTCTGGTCACTTAACCAGCTGTGTGAACTCAGACCAAAGACAAACTGTCTATCCTTGGTTTCCTTCTATGTGTTTAGAGTTTCGTAGTTTACAAAGTGCTCTGACATTTCTTTAACTTGATACTAGCATTGGCCCTACGAAGTAGGTTATACCCCGTTTTGCAAATGGGGCAACTGAGGCTGAGGAAAGTTGGCCCAAGCTCACTGTTGGGTGGATTCTGGAAGTCCTCAACCAGGTAAACCCTAAGATCTCTTCCAGCTGTAAAAGCTATGGATCTAGTTTATCTTGTGAAACATTTACCATCGATAAAATGTAATTCACTCACCATACATTTTAAAGCAGAATGTGCAATACCCACTCCCTCATTCTTCCCAATCAATATATTTTTTGACATATTATTACCGTCCAGGCAGTAGCTTTGCGATTTCTGCCCATCTGTTCCCCAGTCTCTTGTGTGCCTGGTAAATAATTCTGTCTTCCTCTTCTGTCCAGGAGGTTTTCTTAACTTCTGGATTCAAGTGGTTATGCCACCTCTCCCTACATTGTTTTCCAATTCTCCCCTTTAAGTGCTTGGCAATAACAGACCAACGTTTCGGACCGTATTTCTGTACAAGCTCTATCACCTTCAGATAAACACACAAAAATAACCTATGTTTTAATGTTATGTAATGAGTCAGTGTAATCATTCTTCATGTTACAAGATCTTTAGAAAATTTCTAAAAATCCTCTTTCATTCATGGGAAATATGGGAATGGAGTCCTCTGCTTCCTGTTTGCACACTTTACCTGTTTCTTCAAGTTGGGAAACAGTCAACAATGTTGGGGAATATTCATAATTGTGATTCACACACCAACGGAGAAAGAACTTACTCTCTGATCTTCTTCTTTGGTCCAAGGACCCTTGATAAGCTCAGGGTTTAGTACTTTCTGCCATCGGTGCTGGCACTGCACATCTGTTCGATTCTAGGCAAATAAGATAAAGTATGCACTGTCATACAGATACGATGTGATAAGCACATGAAGACTGTTGTAATATAAATCACACATGGACAATATGCAGTGAAAACATTCAAGAACATATTTTAGGGCATATATGGAGAGCCCATTACTTACAGCTAAAGAACATACAAAGAATATATCAAAATTGCATCTAAAATTAGAAGCTCGGCATCCTGAGGGAAATAGTCCTGCCATGTGAACTAAAGGATCATCGTACTGCATACCTGGTTGTCAATTTAACTTAACCTTAACCTCAGTGTATTGCATTTGGAAGTACCCACATGGATTAGGACTTCTTAGAGATTCCATACTGATGTTGGACTTTTATGGAAACCCACTCTAAATGACTCAAGTTTGATTCCCATTCAAACTAAGAGATGTGCTTCAATTTAGGACCACAAGTGTTAATATTGCACAATGAACAAAGATGAATAAAGAAAGGCCCTGTTTTATAAGAGTTTATAGTCTTGTAAGAAGTAAAAGACAAATATGTAATTAACTAATAGAGGGCAGAATTTGATTCATATGCAAGAAGAGACCAAAGTAAAATGATATTGGGGTGGAAAAAGGAGCATCTTCTGAGGAGGAAAAATTATGTTTCCTTAGAAGGAGTACAGAAAAGCTCTTGGCATGGACTTTGAAGGATGGCTAGAACATTTTAGGAGGTGGCATCACCAGGGCCAAAAGCCCTCAGGAGGGAAAGCAGAAATGAATTCAACGAAACCTGCTTACAGAGGGGAAGTAGGAAACAGAACTGGGGCTGTAAGTTGAGGCATATGGGAAGGCCCTCATGTGCCAGGCAGTTTACCTGATGTGTGAGACTCGAAGTTACTGTTGCTAGTTTTTTTTTTTTTTTTTTTTTTTTTTGCGGTACACGGGCCTCTCACTGCTGTGGCCTCTCCCCTTGTGGAGCACAGGCTCCGGACGCGCAGGCCCAGCGGCCATGGCTCACGGGCCCAGCCGCTCCGCGGCATGTGGGATCCTCCCGGACCGGGGCACGAACCCGCGTCCCCCGCATCGGCAGGCAGACTCCCAACCACTGCGCCACCAGGGAAGCCCCTGTTGCTAGTTTTGAAAAGTAAAGTACAGCTGCATTTTATGAAGCTCCATCTGTCAGTGGTGTCTGGAATGTACGGGAAAGTAGAAAGCTACAAGTAGGAAAGCCAGTTATGAAGGCAATGCAGTCGGCCAGAGAAGAGGGAAAGGGGCCGAACAAACGGAACAGTGAGAAGAATAAACAAAGGAATCCCAGATTCCTTAATCCTTGCTTGGTTGTAGGGGATGGGGGAGTATGCTAAGTCTAAAAGAACGCCAAAATTTTTAAACCAGGGTACCAAAATTATGGCTATTGAAAAAATAGGAAATTTAAAAGAAGCTGACTTGGGGGAAATACCATGAGTTTAGTCATCTACCATACAACAAATCATCAAAATGCTAATTTATAGTATCTTAAAAAATTAAAAGATAAAATAAGAAGCAAACATTTAAAATACATTGTAAAAATCCTTTAAAAATATATTTAGAAATTTTAATTATATGCATTACAATAGAAATATAAGTTATAGATAAGGCATTTCTCCCTTACTTCTTATATACAAGCAAATATGTAATGTCTTAATATCATCTCCTACAATATCTTATTTAAATCTTTGGGAGAAGATTTCCTTTTACAGAAATAAAAAATTACTAACTTACCGGGAGATAATTGGCAATAACTTTCCAGTCATCTGTTCCATTCTGTTCCACCAGCTTCTTTAGTTTTTCATCCTAAGACATTTAAAGGTAATCCTGGGATATCAGTCATTTACTGTACAACTCTATTCAAGTTAGAGTTAAAGGGGAACCAACCCCCCCCCAAAAAAATCTCTCAAAAATAACCAAATTCAACAAATATTAAGGTGATATACTGGTTTACAGCATAGATTTATTTAGAGTCAGACAGACCAATGTTTGAATCTTAACTCAGCTACTGATTAGTTGTATAAACTTGGGTATATCATTTTGCTTTTCTGGACATTAGTATTGTCATCTGTACAATGGAAATGATGATGTCAACAGGGTTATTTGGGGATTATATGAGTTAATTATGCAAAACATTTAGCATAATGCCTGGCACATTGAATGTTAACATATGGTAACTTTTAAAATTTTACTTTGTGGGAAAAAAGTAATGAACTCCAGTGTTTGACTTAAGAGACATTGAACTATGGCAATAGACAGACTCTCAGTAAGAAATAGTTCAAGCTCTAGTGTAACGTTTAGTAAGTTCAACCTCTTTCATATAAAAAAATGTAAGATCACTTTTCTTAATTACACTCAAAGGCATGTATGATGTAAGAAAATCATTTAGCTTTTGTATCAATGTGTTGACAATTTAAATGAGACCAAACTTATTAGAACACAGAAGACGTTAAACGTCAGAGTGAAATCTTTCAGTTCACAAGTGTCTTTCTAAACATGTTCAAGCAAAAGAGAATCCTCATGTTTCTGCAAAGGTAACTTTCACACACAATGTGGGTCCCCGCTATGACACAGTCACAGGAATTAGGAAACCAGTGTTACAAACAGAACTTCTAAATCGCTGAGAATCACCCAAGTGCACAAATTCCATAGGTAAATTATGGATTTCCTATGGACCTCACTGGAAATCCCGTCTGCCTGTCAATGAGAGCTCTGGTTTAAGTGAAGGAGGACTTAAGTGAAGGAGGACAGGATGAAAACGAAGAAGAGTCAATACCATTTATTCTAACATGAAATCTTCTACAATTGGTAGCAAATTTTTTTAAAGAACTTTGAAGAAACAAGCAACTTTTCTCTTGCATTAATAATTTTGCCTCCTAAGCATTTTTCCATTCCCATAGAGATCAAGATGTGATAAGCTAGCAGAAAAAGAGAGGTGAGAAGGAGACACATCTCCATCCATTTTTTAATGCTTTCAGAACAGACATCCACATATATTTCTCTGTGTAATATTATATACCAAGAATGTTAAATGAACCCATTATAAAAGGACAAGTTCTGTGAGTGTTTTGCTTTATTCTTTTGTTTTGTTTTTGGAAATAGCAATTCATTCATTTGTTCAGGGAACATCTGTTAATATCCCACTTTGTGGCAATCGATTCTGGTTTCAGGGAACACAAAAATGAATAGATGTTTAGCTCTGCCCTCAGCAGACTTACAGTCTACTGAGCGGGGGGGCATATACATTACGGCAACAATAAATAAGAACATGTATCTATTGGTTGGAGGACGAATCCAACCTGTCTGGGGAAGCCAAGGATGGCTTCACAGAAGAAGTGATGTCTTCACAAGTGATGAAGAAGTAGTAAGAATTTGTGGGGCAAAGGGACAAGAACAGAATAGGCAGAAGGAAACACAGATAAAGCAAAGTGAGGAGGGGACCTTCAAACAACTGCAAAAAGTTTGGAAAAGGGTGGTATCGTGTCCATGTGGGGGAGTGGTGAGGCAGGCTAGGATAAGAGTCAAAGAGCCCGCTAATGAGTTTGAGCATCTGTAGTTTAGCTGAAATTTTGTTTTTTATAAATGGATGCACTCTAGGTTTTTCCCCATGTTTTGATTATGTGATTGGTTACCTCTTCCCTGGTCCACCTAGTTTTCCCCAAGTGACGCTTTCCAGACTTGGGAAGCAGCCCATCGTAATCATGGTCACACATCTCAATGTCTTCATCATCCTCGTCACTACTGTAGATGCTGCAGAAATAAAAATGGGCAGATGTGGACTGAAACAAGAGTATTCAAACTACTGGATTACAAAACTTACACCAAAACTCCTCAACAATCTTTTCAAAGGTTATGAAGATAAAACTTTGAAAACTTGCATAACGAGACTGTTTTTGGCACTCTGTTGCTCTAGGATTGTAAACTGGTTCTGCTGTTATTGGTATCCACAGATACGGCAAAGGACCTGGCACTTTCTATTGCTCTGCATGTTTAAACCTGCTGTTAATGTTAGACCAGTGACAAGTTACACAATTGGCAACCTTCCAACCAATGAAGGTTTAAGTTTAAAACTTAATGTTAAGGACAATAAAAGGAACGAGAGCCCCTGTCCTTTACATAAGTACACTCGCAAAACCTTTGGTATAAGTCCCATCATTTAAGTAATATTTCCCAAATACAATTAAAAAAACCTCAATTATGTTATCCTAATGGGACTGGTGTTTTATTAAGAGAAAAAAATTCAAGAAGTAATGCACCCAACAATATAATTGTAGTCATCCCTTAAAGATTAGAAGATTAAGAGAATCTAAAAGGAAAGGATTTAAAAACCTGAGAAAGGATAAATGATCAAGTGATCAAACTGCTTTGTAAATAACATTAATACCAAACAGTCCAAAACTCCAGACCAGGTTGATCCAACTTGAGGCCACATTTACAATCCTCAGTTTCCAGAGTAACCAAGTGAATAATTAGGCCACATGATAGTCAGAATCTTACTCATGTTTTTTCTACCTCTGACTGAATGGTATTTGAAAGATCTTAAAATGTACCTAATTCAAAACTGAGGGATTCCCCCAGGTGGGTTTAAAAGGAACCCATTACTGTTTTCAAAAGAGCTTTTTCTTTTACCTACTTGACCAAAACTATAAATTTTGATGACTTTTGAAGTAACTCTATACTTAATATTTATTAATCATATAATGGATAGGTGAGAGTCATTTTACAGCCAGTTTACTTTTAGTTATAATTTTACTTATAAAACTTAAGATATGAGGAAATATTATACTATCTTTAAAAATTTACTAAAATTTATCATTGTAATATTGAGAATTCCATCAAACTAAGAACAATAAAAATAATGATATAAAGCAATACCATAATGCAGATCATTATTCTAAAAGGAATAATGTATGTTCATATCAGGTTTTGTCTTCCAAAAGTAACTTACAAGTATATATTACCCATCCCTTACAAGCAAGCAAAAATACTTACTAAAAATCCTGAATTTGAGGTTCTTATAATTTAAAACTATTATTTTGGGAAACAATCTGAAGGTCCAGGATGCATAGTGACAAGTAGGATGTGATCCAAACTTAAAATGCTACCACATAAAAGACCACTAAACAGTGTTTATAATCTATAACCATCTTTCATTTAGTGTCTATCCTTTTAAACAAGAGCCTGATCCTGTTTCACATTGTCAACAAGGGGCTCTAAACCAACTTCGGATTAAAAATGACAGTAGTTTCCCTTTAATAAAAAGCACAAGCATCATAAGGTGAAAAAAAAAGTTATAATCCTAGAGCTTTTGAAAGGTTCATAGGGAACTCCTTGGAAAGCCCCCCAAATGAGGTGGCACCCTTGTGAAATATCAGGGATACCAAGAAAACCAGAGTAATCTGAAAGTGGAGTCATAGATTCAACTGAATTTAACTTTGGGGGTTTGGGTGGATCTGGAGACCATGTTTTCAGAACTGAGGACTATATTTTTTTTTCAGGTTTTTATTAGTTATCTATTTTATACATACTAGTGTATATATGTCAGTCTCAATCTCCCAATTCAACCCGCCACTACCTCCCCCTTTTCCCCCCCTTGGTGTGAGGACTATGTTTTCCAAATCAGTAATTGGACACCACTGCCTGGGCAACAGATCAACACTCAGGAATAAGCAACAAATTCAGCCGCCCATAGGGGGCAGCCTACACCAGGTGAGAGAGAATAGACATCCAACAGGACTAGGGTTCTGGAGGCAAAGGTGCTAGTTCTGCCTCCACCTAGCTGCGTGACTTGGACAAATCACTTCCTCTCTCTCACGACCTCAGTTCCTCGCCTATACAGAGGGCTTGGATTTTACTTCTAAGGTATTTTCCAGGGCTAATAAGGGATAATTCCACATCTTCCATGACTCTTAAAAATGAAGCAGAGGGCTTCCCTGGTGGCACAGTGGTTGAGAGTCCGCCTGCCGATGCAGGGGACGCGGGTTCGTGCCCCGGTCTGGGAGGATCCCACATGCCGCGGAGCGGCTGGGCCCGTGAGCCATGGCCGCTGAGCCTGTGCGTCCGGAGCCTGTGCTCCGCAACGGGAGAGGCCACAACAGTGAGAGGCCCACATAACGCAAAAAAAAAAAAAAAAAAAAAAAAAAAAAAAAAAAAAAAAAATGAAGCAGAAATGTGCAAAATCAGAGATGTGCAAAAGCAAAGTCTTGGAGAAAACTTGGTGTGTAACTTCCGCAGGTCCTGAAGAGGCCATGAGGGGAGCAGGGCGAGCCCAGGGCTGCTCACACTGTCAGCTCCTGGGTCCATCAGCAGGTTAGGCGCGGGGCTCGCCTTTGAGCTTTGCATGAGATTTCCTCGTTCTAAATGGTCCGGGTCGTCTAAGTAGCATGATTAATTTCTACTAAGGACCTGAAATAACTTTTCCTTTATCTGCTCTGAGAAGATCTCAGACCCAACAGTCAGAAGACTCTCAAAGGCTGATTTCAAGCTTGATGCACCCGACTCCCCACCTGCTAGACCTGGTGTGGTTACAAGAGTACGACTATGAATATTACATTCTGTCAAGGAAACAAACCGTGCAAAGAAACGAAAAAGAAAAGAAGTGTTGGGGGTTGGGAAAAGGGAGGGGAGCGGGAGGAAGTGCCTTGTGGCCGCTACTGTGATTCTAGAAACAGGGTTCAGACTCATTTCGCTGACCTGGTTAATAATCCCTGCCGAGTTGACGTTCGCCTTGCAAGAAACGGCTTCAAGCCCGCAGCCGGGTTTCTCTTCCCCCTGAAGCAGGTTCAAGGCTCCCGCCCCTCCTGGCCGCCTCCCCTCTCCGCTACCTGGGAGCCACAGGGAACCTGCGCGGCCCCGCCCCGCGGGGACAGTCGAGATCTCGGGGCGCGGAGCCTCCCCCGCGCCTCCTCCCAGCACCCCTTCCCAGCTCCCTCCTTCTCCTCTTCCTCCTAATTTCCGCTCTCGAAAAAAGAGGTGACCTCCGCTGCTCTACTGTTAAGTCCCAAGGGCGAAGGTGAAACCACTTAAGGGGCAGCACCCCTGCCCCGCGCGGCCGGGCCCTGGACGAGGCTTAGGGAGCCAGCGGCCCCCCAAGTCGCCTCCCTTTTTCTCCGGCACCCGGCCTTGCCTTGGCGCCGCTTCCCGCCCGGCCAGGCCCGGCCAAGGGTGCTGCAGCGGGGCCCACACCCACGCTCTTTGCAACTTCCTAGCTCTGCAAGAGGACCCGTAATCGCTGATTCGAAAACAAATAAGTACAAGAAAATCAAAAAACCCGAGGAAAAGAGGGTGGGTTTACTTTGCCTCCAGGGACTTTTTCCCAGAACCTCCTGGCGAGGGTCCGTCCCGTCTCCCCTCCTCCGACAGGGCGACCTGAGGCTACAGAGCTGGGCGCGGGGAGGAACGGCGACCTCGGCCGGGTCCACGTGCGCGCGCCGCGCCGGGACCTCTTGCACAGGGGAAGAGCTCCGGGGGATTGCGTCCCGGTTGCGCGGCAGCGGCCTTGGGTGCTGCCCGCCTCAGTCCCTTTCCGTTGAGTGGCAACCTTGACGGCCGCCGAGCGAGCCCCTACACCCGGCCACCCGCAGGGAGCTCCGGCGCGTCCAGTCCGGGAAGTCCAGAGACTGGTGGAAGCGGGAGCTTCAGCAAGTGACAGTTCGGACCAGTCTTTTCCTCCTCCGCTCCCTATTCCCCTCCTTCCGGCCGAAATGTAAGGGCACTTCATTCAAGATACCCGGCGAGCCTCCCCAAGTGCGGTTGACATGTGCGTCGCGGGTGCGTGGGAGTGGGTGTGTGCAATGTTTGCTTCAGAACTAAAAGCCTCGCAGAGAATAATGATGAGAACCTTCAAAACCAGGGCTTAAAACAATTTGCAAATGTAGAGATCCTTTCCTCCCCTACAATCTTCTTTCCAGCCGCCTGTCAGCTGACACTCTTCTTCGCCTCCATAAAGAATGAATGAAATTTACATGAACTACCTGCAGCTACTACACAATCCGGCATTTTCCCTATATCTGCCATATGCTCTGCACTTCCAAGTCCAAACATATCGCAATGCATCCAGCAATTACGCTGCGACTCCCTCGCCGACACCCGCGGCATCAAGCCAGGGACCTAGTGGGCTCCCCGGGAATGGTGGGCACCGCTCTGCCCCCGGCTGGAACGTGCTGCTTTTTTCCCCCTAGAGAGAACGTACCCCCGTGCAACTTGCAAAATGAGCCGCAGGGCGTGCTTCCCAACGTCCTAATGCATTTCTCGCATCGGCTCTTCCATTCATCAGTCCCTCGAGCGGCTTCTGCTGCCAAGGCAGGGGCTCTAGGTCCTCGCAGGATCTGACAGCCCCGCAGAAGATCCGGGAACAATTTCCCACCTGCTCTCCCGGCGCCTGGCTCCCAGCGCGCCCCCGCCCGCGGCCGCCCGCCCGGGATCCCCGTTACCTGTGCCGGGGTCTCCGGGCCATGGCGCGGCGGGCGCGGGGCTCCGCTGGGAGCCGCGGGAACCGCACTGGGCTGCCGCCTCCCGCTGCCCGCCGCCTGCCTGCGTCCCTCCCCGGCTGCGCAGTGGCGCTCCGCACCGCCGGGGCGAAGTTTCTCAGGAGAAAGAGGAGGAGGAGGAGGAGGAGGTCGCGGAGGAGGAGAAGGAGGAGGAGGAAACAGGTTGATATTAAAGTGTAAACTCTGTAAACAGAGATGCCATCAAACAAAGAGCTTTGGACACTCCCCCTCCCGCCAAATCTGGCGCCCCTGCAGTGCGCACGCGCCCTGTCCACCGCCTCCGCGGTAGCCTTGTCTGCCGCCCGCCGGGCTGCCCGGCCGGCGGGGCCGCCGCTCCCCTTCGGATCTCGCGCCGCCGCGCTGCTCCTGGCGCGCTGCGAGGCCCAGGCGGCGCGCGGGCGGATAGCCCGGGGCCAGGGAGGGGCGGCCGGGGGCCGCGGCGGCGTCCTTTCCTGAGCAAACCCCGCTCCGCGGCATGGGCCGCGCGGGGCCGCGCCACGTCCCACCGATGCCTCCTCCCCTCCTTTTCGGTGGCCGCACCGCCGTCGCCCCACTCGGCTTGCTCCTGGGCACCCGAACCGAGCTCGCCGGGCTCTGCCTCACTGTCGCAGGGGTGGCAAGGGGGGCGGGGGGGTGTGGGGGGGACTCCGGCATTTGAGATTGGATTTTCTGCAGGGTTTAAAACTCAGCTCCCTGGCGATGGGGTAATGTTGGGTTGGGGGATAGGTAGTAGGGGATGGGAGCATACGTTTGCATAGGATGTTTGGCTATGTTTTTGTATTTGTTTTTTTAAATAAAGATCATGTCTAATTTAACTTGATGACCAAAGACACCTAAGTACGAATGGGGCTGGAGCTATCGCCGCTCACACATGGCGCACCCCGGCGGAGCTTTCACTCTCCACCCAGATCCTGGAGCCAACACGCCACCTTCGCATTGTCACATGCCTTCATTCTCACCGGGGCACACGCCCGGCCCCACCCACCCTGCCCGGCCCAGGCGGCGCCCACCACACACCTCTGCCCATGCAGAATGCAGCGCGCGCCCTGGATTACACACCTGCAAAATCCACAGGGTTCCAAATAGCCCGCCCCCAGCAGAACTCAGGAAACCCCACGTGTGTTTGCATGTTTTTAAAAGTTCAACAGTTTGTGATACGGAGGTCGGTATCCACGTTGAGCATAGTTTACGACTCTTTGTTTTACGAGATAAAAATCACGAAGACCTTCGTGTTCATATAAGTAGGGGCTCCCGAAGAAGTAAAGGGAGAATATAAGTGCTGAATTTATAAGGATTGATGATTGGGGGATTTTAGGGGAGTTTTAGTTTTACTTCCGTTTATACACTTGTACCATTGGGGATTTTTTTTTTTTTCATTCTCTGTACACACTAATTTATTTTTCCTTTAATCTTATAGGAGTTTGAGACTTCTGCTGACGGGGTTTGTGAGTGTCCCATGTGCCCCGGCAGTTCAAACTTAGCTCAGAAAGCATTTTTCTTACTAAAAAAGCATTTTCTTACTGAAATGAGTCACAATTTTATTAAATGGTGAAGCATGCTTGGTTTCAAGATTTTATCTGGTGTTTTAAACTTTGTTTCTTAACACTGTAGTATAGTTTAAATCCTTATCAAAAAGTGTTAGTTTCTAGTTAGGTTTTAATATTCCTTTCTTCCTGAGGAAAAAAAATAACACTGAAACAAAATTATTGTGAGATAATTCAGTTCACAGTCTTGAAAGACAAGTCGCTTGCAAGTTAATATATTTTAAAAGCCAATGTTTATTTCTAGTTTCTATAATAAAGTTTCTTTCTCCATATCAAAAATAAACAAATTTAAAAAAATACCTAGAACAAACATCTAGAACCCACCCTTAAAGTAACTGCATCTGTCTTTGGGATTATTATGAATCTAACTGGCATGATTCCCAAATGCTGAGCCTCTTTGGCACAGTAAGAGTGTTTGAACCCTTCCCAAAGTGAATTCACCTCCTCTTTCCCAGGATTTTTAGGAGATGGAAGTGGTCTATGATTCTTAAACTCCTTTTAAGTAGAAAATACCAAATTCAATTTTATTTCCTTTATTCCCTTAGTGCATCATTTTCATACATGTTGTTTTGAGAATTTATAATATTGTCATTCCCCAGACATGTTGGAGTTTAGGTTTACATTTTTCCCTCATATGTGTGACAAAAATATGGATGGGGACAAATATAGTCTGATAAAGAGTATGCATGCAATGATTTTACTAGGCTAATTTGGGATATATTGCCACCTGATAAGTACGTAGAAGGATAGAATCAAATGGAATTATAAATTCTTGTATGGATGAAAATGTATTTTCAGAGACATTGCAGAATATTAACTGTAACCATATTTATACATTTCCTTCCTCTACTTATAATTATTGCAAATGCGTTTTTAGATGACATTATATATTTCATTAGTATCAAAATCTTTTTTTTTTTTTTTAAAGATCTGCTGCATCAGTTATTTTAGTGTGGCAGGCCTGGGTTAGATCTAAATTCAGATACAGCCTTTTATTTGCAATGTGCTAGATAGGGGTCAGCAAACTTTTCTGTAAAGGGCCAGATAACAAATGTTTTAGACTTTTTGGGCTGTGTTGCATATTCTTCTACTTTTCTTTTTCTTTTCTTTACAACCCTTTAAAAATGTAAAAACCATTTTAGCTTGAAGGCCGTATCCAGCCTGCAGGCCATAGTTGGACAACATTAAACCAGCAATCCTCAGTCTTTAGAATAAGAATCATTAAGTGTATCCATGAAAAATGCACAGTCCCAGGCCATCCCCCTAGAGACTAGATGATTCTGTAGGTTTGAGGCAGGGCCCAGGAAACTCTGCATTTTTAACAAGTATCCAAACAGTTTTCATGAAAGCTGTCTCTGGATCAGTCATTGACTATCTCGGTATTAGAGTGAAGTCAGGCTGCTTCAAAACACTTTTCCCTCTGCCTGTTGCCTCTCACCACCTTCCCCTACCTCATTCTCTTTCACCTCTCCTGGACTAAGGAATCAGGCTCTCAAAAACCCAAGACAACTTAGGTCCGTGGGAAAGCTGGTGCCAGTGGCCGCTGGGCTGTGGCATCCTATTTCTTCTTCTTTTACTACTAAACTTCAGCTTCATATTTGAAACTTGAAAGAAAAGGAATCACTTAATCACATGCTGGTCATCATTATGATCATCTCCTCCTCCAGAAAGTAAGCACTTAAAGCATTTTATTTTACTCTAAACACTGAGGGGAAGGGCTGACAGAAGAAAGATGTATATTCCAGCTTTTTTGCTTCTGACTGCTGAGAAATTCTGGGCACATGGTGGATCTTTAATACCTGTGAGCAGTGTCCCAAAGATGAATGAGGATTATCAATGGTGGTGACAGACCAGGCCCCAGGGGCCCCATGTCTCTAACCACCCACCTTTTCCCACCCCCTCAACCCAATTTGGCTCAGAGCATTAAGAGGGAAATAATTACAGTAAACACCAAATGGTTAAAGTACAGACAATTCTTGATCATTTCAGTTAATGAATGACAGCTGTAGCATGTATAATTGAAATCCATAGGTTTGAGATAAACCTCATGTTGGCTCACAGCAAACCTTTTAGTAATAACAATGGGGAAGTGCTTAGTGCAATATGTTTCACAGAGCCTCCATACAGGATAGTGACCAAAAAAGTTTTATCCTTAAAGGATTACTCGGTTTGGCATTTCCTGTTTGTTTTCAACCTCCAGACCTTCATAAACTTACATATGTATTCCTGTGACAACCAAACTGCATATTTTCATTGCCATTTGAACTTTGCCTTAAATAAAAGGTATGAGGGGTTTTTTTGTGTGTGATGTGGGAAGGACATTCCAGAGGAAGGGAAAAGTGTGAGCAAAAAGCACATGATCGGGAACCACAAGGTGTATTCCAAGCACAGGGAATAAGGAGGTGGCCACATTTCCTGGAACAAGGAGAGTTTTGAAGGCCAGGTCAGAGTGTATGTGCTTTGAATGGAAGATCTACATTATCAGAGCGGTGCATTTGGAAGGTTAATCTAACAGTATCACAAATAGATTGGAGTGAGAAAAAGGGGTAGGAGAAGAGATCCGTCAGTTAATTGGGCTGGACTGGGACAGTAACCCTATTTAGAATGGAAAGGAGGGGGCAGATCCTGAGAACACTGCAGAGGCAGAACCTTCAAGACTTTACCAATGGCTATTTGGAGGCACCATTAATAGAAATAGGGAAGTCAAGAGGGGAAGAGAAGTGAGTGCTAAGGAGATTCAAAGAGGAAAGTGAGTTTAGATTTCGGTATGTTAACTTTGTGGTTTCTTCTGGAAGAGATCCGGGTAGAGCTGTTGAGCAGGTGGTAGAGAGTGTGGGATCAGAGCCTGTGGGAGAGGTCGAGCTGGGACAGCCGTGTCCTGGGGCAAAGCTTTGGGAGCCAGTCCTTAGACACGGACATTATTAAATGCTAAATTACATAAACCTACAATTAAATAGATTTTAAAAGGTAATAAATATTGAAAACTCATCATTTCCTAATTATTTTACTACATGTCACTGTTAAATCTGCTTTTGAGTTTATCTCTATTACATCTGCGTGATGGAAATAGTATGTAATGTACGCGAATGTGCATTTCTTTCCAATTTTGTGTTCAGTGAAGTCGTGTGAGTAGCTTGAAATTGGCTCTGGTTAGAGTATTTGCCCCATAAAAAGTGGCAAATGCTACAATAGTTAAGAGTTATCTGCATGAAGGCAGTAATTGTGCTATAGCCTGGCTTTGCTAATAGGCATTGTATAGAGAAATGGCCAAGGGAAAGGCTTTGGAGAATTTTTTTTTTTTTTTTTTTTTTGCGGTATGCGGGCCTCTCACTGTTGTGGCCTCTCCCATTGCGGAGCACAGGCTCTGGATGCGCAGGCTCAGCGGCCATGGCTCACGGGCCCAGCCGCTCCGCTGCATGTGGGATCCTCCCGGACCGGGGCACGAACCCGTGTCCCCTGCATCGGCAGGCGGACTCTCAACCACTGCGCCACCAGGGAAGCCCTGGAGAATATTTAAGAGGTTGAAAGACGAGGTTGAGACTGAGTGTATGAGCTAGGTGGAGAGACATGTTGGGAAGTAAAGAAAGTTTCTAGATATATATAAATAAATGTTATTATCTTTTCTTCTTTTGATAGGATTTTGTATTTTATCAACTGACTTTGAAGGGTTTTCCTTTATTTTTTTTAAAGAATGCTTTTTAAAAAAATATTTATTATATGTATGTATGTATGTATGTATGTATGTATTTATTTTGGCTGTGCCAGGTCTTAGTTACGGCACTTGGGATCTTTGTTGCATCATGCAGACTTCTTAGTTGTGGTGTGCATGCAGGATCTAGTTCCCCAACCAGGGATCGAACCCGGGTCCCCTGAATTGGGAGCGTGGAGTCTTACCCACTGGACCACCAGGGAAGTCCCGGTTTTCCTTTACTTTGAAAAAAAGTATTTATTAGGCAGTGGCTTTCAAACATTTTGGATCATGACTCACATTATTCTACTCCATTCCATTCCAACCCATTCCATTCTATTGTTAATACATCCTGGTTAGGACCCCTATGTTGTTTCTGTACCCTGCTTACAGGTAGTGAAGGACAGTTTGAGAATCGCTTCTGAGAGGATGAAGGCCTTACCTCTTTCTGCTTTAGACAGTAACTTTTCCCCAAGTGGCAGTTCTGTCTTTTCAAAGCTTTGGGAGAAAGTCCTCAAAACCAGTTTACAGAAGTAATTTTTCTCCCCTCTCTTCTCACAACTGTTCGTGGCCAATTCCTCCTGCCTCTCCATACTTCCTCCACATGTGTAGTAAATGTAAACTAGCAGCTTTCAGAGTCAGTAACCAAATTAACGAGCTTTTTTTTTAAATTTTTTTTTGGCATTTTAAATCTTTTTTTTCATTAATTTATTTTATTTTTGGCTGCATTGGGTCTTCGTTGCTGCAAGCGGGCTTTTCTCTGGTTGTGGCAAGCAGGGGCTACTCTTTGTTGTGGTGTGCGGGCTTCTCATTGCGGTGGTTTCTCTTGTTGGGAGCATGGGCTCTAGGCGCTCAGTAGTTGTGGCTCGCGGGCTCTAGAGCTCAGGTTCAGTAGTTGTGGCACACAGGCTTAGTTGCTCTGTGGCATGTGGGATCTTCCCAGACCAGGGCTCGAACCAGTGTCCCCTGCATTGGCAGGTGAATTCCTAACCACTGTGCCACCAGGGAAGCCCAAGAGCTTTTATTAATAGAAATTGTAATAGAAACAACAAAAGTCACACTTAGGGGCTTATCGGAGTAACAAAATGACAAGGTGGGCAAGGCAGGTCATCAAACATACAGCAGATGGCAATTTCTCTGAGCCTCATATTCCAAACCTTCAAAATGTGGAGATTGCAGGAGGGAGCTTGAAAGGTGCTTCCAGTCTTTAATATTCTGTTTTCCCCCAAAATACCTAGGTCTCCCATTTTACCTCTATATACCTGACGATGTTTCCATAGTTTTTGTGTGTGTGTGTGTGATACGCGGGCCTCTCACTGTCGTGGCCTCTCCCCTTGCGGACCACAGGCTCTGGACACACAGGCCCAGCGGCCATGGCTCATGGGCCCAGCCGCTCCACAGCATGTGGGATCCTCCCGGACCGGGGCACGAACCTGTGTCCCCTGCACCGGCAGGCGGACTCTCAACCACTGCGCCACCAGGGAAGCCCCCACAGTTTGTTTTTATTGCACTGTGTGAAGCACGAGCTTGCAGAAGGAACGGGGCATTTTGCTAGACGATTCTTGCTCATTCAAGGCCTCTGTTCCACTCCTATCGTCACCACCTTCTCCTAGATTATCATTACTTCACCATGAACTATCAAAACAGCCCCCCATCAACGAATTTCCCCTCTATGAGCTCTTTCTCCCCCATCCATTCTCAACTCACCGCAAGCGAGTCAATCTCACTCTAACCACTTTTGGCAGTCCAGTCATATGTTAAAATCCCATAACTGACTCCCTAATGTTGAGAAGGTAAGACCTGAACTCCTCCACTTGGCATTCCCTGTCTTGAGCTTGCTCTGGCATCTGTGCCTACTCGGCCTACCCCCGGGGGGTTATGGCATTTAATAACTGGGATGGCTCATGTACCGACCAATCAGAAGGCCTGGCTAAGCACAACCTGTATAGCTCCAGTTGGGCGCACTGGCTGAGTGTCGTTCTGCTTTACAACACACCTCCCTTCTAACCTTATCTCCTGCCACGCTCTGTTCACTCTGCTTCCTCCCCAAAAAACCATTGGCAATCTCAGGGCCTTTGCTTACACCATGCCTCCTGCCTGCAATGCTTTCCTTCCTCCTCTCTGCTTACATAAGTGCCCACCCCATCCCTCAGGCCCCGCTGAAGCCCAACCTTTCTTCTGAAATCCTCTTAGACTTCCCTAATCCACAATCAGCGTGCCCACTGGTGAGTTGTGTTCATGCCTCTATCCCTTGCCTTTTATTGAGCATATGGCCTGCATTACCTTCCTTTGATATTTACTTAATTATCTCTTTTCTCTGTCTTTATTTTTTATAATGTGCCTTATCTCATGTTGAGTTTTGATTATAAACTAGAGGAGAGGGGTATATCTTCTGACTTTCTATATACTCAGTTCCTGGAGCAGGATCTTGAGCACAGGTATGCACATAAATGTTTGTGGTGCTGTTGACAATTAATGAGGAATTAGCTGGAGCTGTCATGTGCGTGTGTTGCTTTTTTAAAAAATGCATTAAATGGGGACTTCCCTGGTGGTCCAGTGGTTAAGAATCCACCTTCCAATGCAGGGGACGCGAGTTCGATCTCTGGTCGGGGAACAAAGATCCCATGTGCCGCGGGACAACTAAGCCCAAGTGCCACAACTAGAGAGCCGTGCACCGCAACTACTGATCCTGCACACTTTGGAGCCTGCGCTTTGGAGCCCATGCCACAACTAGAGAGAAGCCCTTGTGCCTGCTGCAACAAAATATCCCTCATGCCACAACTAAGACCCGACACAGCCAAAAATAAATAAATAAATATTTAAAAAATACATTTAATGCCTGGTATTTGGGTGTTAGAGTTTACAACAGGCTTTGTCATACATTATCTTTAATCCCAGTAACAGTTCTTATCTTTCTGCCTATGGTCTTTCCCCTCTTATATATTTCCCTAGTTTTGGGTGGGGGTAACTGAGGTTGAGAGAGGTGAAGTGATTTGCCCAGGGTCACACAGGTAATAAATTGAAGAGCTGAGATTGTTTAAACCCAGGTTTTTTATTCCAAACCCTGAGTTCACTACTCTATGGTAGCCTCCAACTTTTTTTGGGGGGGGGGGGTACGCGGGTCTCTCACCGTTGTGGCCTCTCCCGTTGCGGAGCACAGGCTCCGGACATGCAGGCTCAGCGGCCATGGCTCACGGGCCCAGCCGCTCCGCGCCGCATCCCCTGCATTGGCAGGCGGACTCTCAACCACTGCGCCACCAGGGAAGCCCGAAAGAAGATACTTTTTAGCTTCAGTCTATTACTTTTTAAAATTCACAATTTGCTATATATCCATATATGAAGTTGGTGTTACTAATGTTTAAAAGTTTTAAAATATCTCACTGCAGGGCTTCCCTGGTGGCGCAGTGGCTGAGAGTCCGCCTGCCGGTGCAGGCAACACGGGTTCATGCCCCTGTCCGGGAAGATCCCACATGCCGCGGAACGGCTGGACCCGTGAGCCATGGCTGCTGAGCCTGCGTGTCTGGAGCCTGTGCTCCGCAACAGGAGAGGCCACAACAGTGAGAGGCCCGGGTACAGCAAAAAAAAAAAAAAAAAAAAAAAAAAATCTCACTGCAATGTATTTAAAGATAGCTTTCAGTATGTAAATATCAGAATTTTCATGATGATAATGTTGTTTCAAATCCTAAAAGCATTTCACAGTAAATAGGTTTCTTTGAAAATGTAACGTGGGAACAGATTTTATCAATGCAAAACCTGATGTGTTTCCAGCAGTAGTGGTATACAATCTTGTGCCACGTTATGGATTTATTGGTTTCTTTTGAAGACTGTCAACAGGTTTTGCATAGAATGACTCATTCCAAAGAACAGGCCAAGCAAAGTTTTGAAATCAGAATAGGCTGAGTTGTTGGTGTTCTCTCTCAGTGAAAGGCATCACCTCCCTTTCAGTTAGTCAAACCAGGCACTTGGAAGTCACCCTAGACTCTCTCTGCCCCAACCTTCAATCAAGCACAAATTCCTGCTAAACTTATTTCTTTAACATTTATCCAGTTTCCCTCCTTTTTATCCCTTCTACCACCACTTCAGTTTAGACACTTGTCAGCCCCCTGATGCTGTGCTAGCATCCTTAAAAGCCATTTAAGGATGGCTTAAATCTCATTTAGTTTCATTTGCTTAAAATCCTGCTTATAGCAGTGGCTCTGGACCAGAATATCAGGGTCATCTGGAAACTGTTTTCAGACTACACATGCCTCCCCTACCACCTCCACCAATGTCCCCTTCACCCTAAAAACCAACCTACCTACAGGGTAGAGATCAAAATCCTTAGCATTACATCTAAGACTCTTAATAGCCTCATATCATTCTTATGCCCTCATAACAGTCCACTGCTCATATGTCACCACAGGGCACACTGTGAATCAATGCCTCTAGCAGAGTGCTTACTTTAGTTTAACCTTTGTTTCATTCTGTCTGGTCCTCTGGAACAGTGGGTCTCATTTTTAGTGACATAAGAATTACCATTCAATATGCAAGATTCCTAAGTAACCATGTCTGTTCAATAGATCCTAGATTCAATAGAGTCAATAGACTCCAATTCAATAAACCTCCCCAGGGCTTCCCTGGTGGCGCAGTGGTTGAGAGTCCGCCTGCCGATGCAGGGGACGCGGGTTCGTGCGCTGGTCCGGGAGGATCCCACATGCCGCGCGGAGCGGCTGGACCCGTGAGCCATGGCCACTGAGCCTGCACGTCTGGAGCCTGTGCTCCGCAACGGGAGAGGCCGCAACGGTGAGAGGCCCGCGTACCGCAAAAAAAAGTAAATAAATAAAAATAAAAATAAAAAAATAAAAAAAATAAGCCTCCCTGGAATCGAGGAATCTGTGTTTTTAGTAGGCAGAATTCGGTGATGCTGATTTGATGGTTTATGATAAGTACCTCAGAGACCAGCATTTTGGGTTCTATTAACCTGCAGGTAACAAGTCACTTTCACTTTGTAGATATTTCATAAATACTTGAGGCACTGAATTAGACTGAACATAGCTTTTAATTCAAGAGTTATGTCCACTTCAGGATTTTTTTAGGTCTTTCGCCTGTCTCTCCATTCCTACCACTCACTCACACACACACACACACACACACACACACACACACAAACCCCAAAACCAAACTAACAAAAAACAAACAAAAAAACCCACATTCTTGGCTTCTGTCTGGCTGTCTCAGAGAAAGTAGCATCCCTGAAAGATCTTAGTAATGAAGAATCTGAGACTCAGTCTGGTCAAAAATTAAAATTTATCAATAAAATGAAAAGTGATATTATCTGTAATTTTCCCCAGATACATAGATAATTGAGTTTTCTGTAGACTAGTGCTGACAAATAAAATTTAACGCCAGCCACATATATCTACCTCAAAAATTTTTTGTGACTGCGTTTTAAAAAAGTAAGAAGAAACCGACAACCCTAATTGTAACAATATTTTTATTTAACCTAATATATCTAAAATATTATCACTTCAATGCGCCATCAGTATTAAAAATTATTAAGAAAATACTCTGCATTCTTTTTTTGGTACTTACAGCGCATCTCAACTCACATGCTAAATTTTTATCAGAAATATTTGATCTGTTATGAGAATTCACAAAATGTACAGTTGAAAAAGTAAATTTACAGGACCAGAGTGTTTCAAACATACTTAAAAGTTTTCTAGTAACTGAAGCAAGTGTCAGGTTTTAAATATAATATTAATTTAAAAATAACTAAAATTTAAAATTCAGTTCCTGAGTCACGCAAGCCACAGTTCAACTAATCAATGGTCATATGTACCTAGTGGCTACTATATTAGACAGTGTAGCTATAAAACATGGAATTATTCAAGATCAGATACTTATTAATAAACTATCTTCCTAGAAACCTTATAACTATCCCCCCTAAAAAACGGTAAAATTCCTCAATTTCTTTTTGGTTACTGGAGTAAGATAATCTAATTATGATTTTTGGAAATAATGAGTGAGCTGAGAATATCACTCATTTTGAGAGCGATTGTGGAATTCTAGGCCTAGAAGAGGGTTAACCCATTGCAGCAAGTAGAATGGAGAATAACTCCACAGAGATTTTTGAATAAGGATTTACTCCACATAATTTCCCAAAGGAGTATGTCACCTTCTGAGGTCAGTAATTGTTTTGCATTTCTGGCTTTGAGTCATGCCTGGAGCCATGGAAGTAGTTGTCAATGATTAGGCATATCCTCTTTAAAGAAAACAACTGGGCTTCAGTAGAGTTGCGATCAGGTTTCATGTACATCTAAGAGCTTTCCTTTTATGGAATATATGACTTGATGTTCAGAGAAGAAAGGGAATCAACCACAAATACTCAAACCATCAGAAGTAACCAATGCTGAAGTCAGCTACTTCCAAAAGTCAAAAAGGCAGGGCTTGAATTATACTTACTTATTTAGATATCCTCTTGATCCCCCATTTGTACCAAAAAGGATGTAAAAGAGCTCCAGCAAAGTGGCTTACAAAATTTATGTTGCTTTGGTATAGTAAGAAAGATTTGTATTTGTCTTTTATTTCTGCTTCTGGGATTTAGAAAATAATTTCCAGGATTCACAGCAGTGTCATGTTGGCCGTATTTACATAAGTAGAGCATCTTATCACTTCTTTGGAGGCCAGCAAACATTCCATCAGGGTTCACACTGTGATCACCACAGTCGACTGGTATACCCCATCCATCTCCCCCTCAGAAGAGAGGCTCTCCGCTGCCGTGGTCACTAGCCCCATCTCCTGGGTGCTGGGCAGACCACGGCCCGCTTCAGTGTGTTCCCCAGGCAGCCCAGAGGGCAGCTCTGATGGAAGGCCTTGAGCACGTTCCTCAGGGTCAGCAGGAACAGGGTCAGCAGCAGAGTGACAAAGCTGCAGGCCAGCACAGCCGCCAGCAAGTCCTTCCGCGCTGCGGACAAAGATGAACACGGCAAGTCCCTACCTTGAAGGAGCTCAGTGTAGGGAGACTAGCATGTGGTAATTATCGTACAAGGTGCATAAAGTTCTGTGGGAGAGAGCTTAGGTTGTCCATAATTATCCACCAACCAGAGTAGATGTTGGTGAGGACTTGGCCTGTATTACCTAGTCTAATGTGTTCTCAGTAGACTGTCCTGTCCAAAGATACTTTCCCTGTCTACCTGACACTTAGTCACCCTAGGGTGAGATCGGATTCCTGTTCAAACGATTGTTTTGAATTGAAAGACCATATGGATCCATTTATAACTATTACCTCTAAGGGTACATTCATTTTTGAGTTGGGGGTTTGGTCGAGAATAGGCCCAGATTAGATACTGGAGTGAAAAACCTCATTCAGTAGGAGATAAATCCTAGTGAGAGTACCCCATTTGGTGGACTTGAGAAGCAGCCTAGAATTAACCTGGGTTTTTTAGTTTTGTCTAATTCTTCCTCTGCCTCTAATAAATACAGTACCCCTAATGTGCACATTCTAGTCAACGTTTTAAAAAACATTTTCTTCAAAGACATGGTCTTTAAGATTACATATTAGTTTCTTATTTTCCTTTTTTTTTTTTTTTTAACAACCCTTATTTAAATCCATTCGTACTTGTATTTGAAACTTTTTTTTTTTTTTTTTTTTTTTTTGCGGTACGCCGGCCCCTCACTGTTGTGGCCTCTCCCGTTGCGGAGCACAGGCTCAGACGCGCAGGCTCAGCGGCCATGGCTCACGGGCCCAGCCGCTCCGCGGCATGTGGGACCCTCCCGGATCGGGGCATGAACCCGCGTCCCCTGAATCGGCAGGCGGACTCTCAACCACTGCGCCACCAGGGAAGCCCTGAAACTTTTTTTAAAAATTAATTTATTTCTTTTTGGCTGCATTGGGTCTTCATTGCTGCAGGACGGCTTTCTCTAGCTGCGGTGAGCGTGGGCTGCTCTTCGTTGTGGTGCACGTGTTTCTCAGTGCAGTGGCTTCTCTTCTTGCGGAGCACGGGCTCTAGGCGCGCAGGCTCAGGAGTTGTGACTTGTGGGCTCTACAGCGCAGGCTCAGTAGCTGTGGCGCATGGGCTTAGTTGCTCCAAAGCATGGGGGATCTTCCCGGACCAGGGCTTGAGTCCGTGTCCCCTGCATTAGCAGGTAGATTCTTAACCACTGCGCCACCCGGGAAGTCCCAGATTCTTATTTTCCTTAAGTAAACGGTCATGCTGAGGCCACTTGAACTACTGTGTGAGAACAACTACCTACCTAAGTGAGGTGAGTTAATCCACTGATGGTATCAGAGACTCCATTTGTTGTCCAATATTCTAGGATAAACTCTGTGGCCAAGCATGTGATCCTAAAGTCTTATTTACTGTGGTTGATCAAGAGATTAGCTCCTGCAATTACTTGGCAGAAGACATAAAACTTCAGGTCAGTGTGAAAAATGCAGTTTTCAGATCGCTTTTCCATCTCACGATAGATCTAAAAGAACCTTGATTTGGAAGGTAGCATTGCACAGCTTAACTAAGGGCTTTCAAATGAGATCACGGCTTGGCTGTCACCAAGTAGAAGAGAAGCAGCAGGTAATTTCCAGGAGACTCAAATGCCTTCTCTGAGGCTGGTGCAATATCTTGTACCCAGATGCTCTGTTTATTGAGTTACAACTTTGGGGATGACGCTCCTAGGGATTCAGAAAATGAGTAAGGGGCTTCCCTGGTGGCGCAGTGGTTGAGGGTCCGCCTGCCGATGCAGGGGACGCGGGTTCGTGCTCCGGTCCAGGAAGATCCGACATGTTGCGGAGCGGCTGGGCCCGTGAGCCATGGCCGCTGAGCCTGCGCGTCCGGAGCCTGTGCTCCGCAGCGGGAGAGGCCACAACAGTGAGAGGCCCGCGTACCGCAAAAACAAACAAACAAACAAACAAAACCAGAAAATGAGTAAGATCGCTCCCATTTTGTTTTCTCCTCACAGGCAGGCCCTCCAGCCTTTACTGGGTTTATTTGGAAAGGAACCTGTCTTCAGAGACACGCTTCGCCTTGAGAAGACCAGATTGCTCTTAAGGTAGGTGAATCTTGATGTGAATACAGAAGCCGACAACCTGGAGCCTATGGAGAGATCTCCTGAGGCTGCCTCACTCGGGGCGGGGTGGCGAGTGGGGGGAGATATGACAACACTGATAGATCAGAGAGACAATGTTACCTCAGGAGTATGTTGAAAAATAGTTTATATATATAAACTCTTCTGAGCCTTATGAAAATTCATTGAAAGAAGGAAGGATGGGGGAGTGGAACAAGCAGTATTTGTAGTATTTGTGTACTAAAAGTTGGTCTGATTTCCTGACCAGTGTTTACACTGAAATATTGCCAGTATTCTGTATTACACATTATTATCAGCCATGATTTTCTCTCATTAAAGAATTTTGGTTAAAAAAAAAAACAACAAGAAACTTTCAGTTGATTTTTCACTTCAGTCCAGAGGTCCTAACAGAGAACAGTCACAATCCGATAAATACTAAAAATTCAAAGTGTATTTTGTGGGTTCTCAACCTGGGTCCATGAGTAGACTTTAGAGGACACTTTAAATTGCATGTAAATTGTAATAAATATATTCATTTCATTTTTAAAGGGGAGAATTTTGTAGTAATCATTAGATTCATGGTGGACCTGAAAAGTGAGGTATGTTATTATGTGTCATTTTGTAGCATGAGTTTAATTCTGCCTCAGGAAATGAAGTTGAAAGAAGGCAGAAATCATAATAATTCAAATCTAGTTTTTAAATATCTGGTTAGTCCATAAATGTGAATTTGATGGAAACTTAGTCAAGTATGTTATCTGCTGCATACAAAGATTAGAGACAAATGGAGGTATTGTATTTTATAATTATTGAAGATAAAATCATGTGCTTTCTTCCAAAACTTAGACATTTCTACTTCAAAGAATTAGAACTTTTAGAATGTAGATGTTTGTTTCCAAAAAACATGAAAACTTTTGTAAGATTTTGATATAAGAACAAAGTTAACCTTTTCCTCTCCCCAGAAATAAACATTAAACTAAAGAGAATCAGAATTCTAGTCATAAGCTCTTATTTTTTGCACTTGAAGAACTGAAAGCTTTCTCTGTTTGTTATTTTCTGAGGGAGGGGGTTTCCTGTGTGTCTTTCTGAAGCTCTGGGGATCCCCTCATCTTTTTAGTCCTAGTTACCTCTTCCTATATAGCAAGCATCATTGGAACCAATAAGGGCTTTTGAGGCCATCATTTGCCATCCCCAGGCTGAGCTGTCTGCATTTTCTCTTGACTGAATCAAGATACTATTTCCTGGAATAAGGCTTGAAGTACCTCCAGGCAGTAAGGCCTGCCTCAGGGGAAGGCAGAAGCTGTCTGATTTGAAAGGATAAGAGACTGGATTCTTAGCCTCACAAATCATGCTCACAATGTCTGAAATTCTATCTTTAGAAATGTAGTACTTTGAGATTTTCACTCTTCTGATGTTTGTATCCTTTAAAATGCAGCCTTTCCTAGGAATCCTACTTTTTTTTTTTTTTTTTTTTTGCGTTACGGGGGCCTCTCACTGTTGTGGCCTCTCCCATTGTGGAGCACAGGCTCCGGACGCACAGGCTCAGCGGCCATGGCTCACGGGCCCAGCCGCTCCGCGGCATGTGGGATCTTCCCAGACCGGGGCACGAACCCACGTCCCCTGCATCGGCAGGCGGACTCGCAACAACTGCGCCACCAGGGAAGCCCCAGGAATCCTACTTATTAATCCAATATTTTGGCTAGGGCCATTGGGACAGCTACACATAAACGCTGAGAAAAGAGGTTAATGGTTAGGTACATGAGAAAACAGGAGTGAACAGTGGGGGCCCGTCCAGCCTGGGAGGCAGACATGTCCTCCTGGATGGGCCTTGGCTGTGTCTTTACCAGGGGAAGAGCTCAGAGCTTAGGCCCTGCCCACTTTCTCTGCAATTCCAGGAATGACCGCTAGGTAATTGGGCCCACTTGTCAATTTGCCTTCTACCCAAGTTTGTAATAAAGGAAGTCTAAAACCTGATCAGTTTTTCAAACCATTATGGGTATGAAAGATAAAATTTTCTTTTATGCCTGGGATCTTGACCTCTAAAAATCACAAGTGGTGTTTTAAATGGATTATTAGAGCACAGCGCTTTATTGTAATTCAATAAAAAATTCTGTGTCTCCATTACACAGACTAATGACACCTCCAGACATAGTTACAGTAATTTTCCCAGCTGATATAATTTAATTAATGATATAAGGACATAATTACATGTTTCAGTGATCTCTTGCATATTTACAGGAACTGCTGTAACTAGTTTAATTAGAGTAATTATGTAAATAGCTGATAATGCACAACAAATTACAGAAAAAAAAAATCTCCTAGTCTAGTATGTTTAGTTTCTAAGCAAGCTTATAAAAGGAAAACATTTACATCTGAGGATTAAAGTTAAGACTCTATGACCTCTACATTTTGTTGTTCCTAAACCAGGCAGAACATAACTGTTGGAGGTTTAACAGTTAACTTTCTTCCTTTTGTAGTTCTGTTGAAGACCTCATGTCCGTTGTTGTTCTATGAAATTGCTCATTCTGCTTTGCCACT
Source organism: Hyperoodon ampullatus (assembly GCF_949752795.1). Taxonomy (NCBI): domain Eukaryota; kingdom Metazoa; phylum Chordata; class Mammalia; order Artiodactyla; family Ziphiidae; genus Hyperoodon; species Hyperoodon ampullatus. The sequence goes on along the minus strand of NC_136925.1, from coordinate 61,481,055 downwards.
GGCTCCAGTTTCGCGATGAGTTTTCTGTCATATTGGGTAGTCTATTGCACTCACTGAGAATTGGAGAGGGTGATTAGGGAAACAAACCTCACACCTCTCTGTCATTTCCTTTCTTGGCCTTTCTTTAACTGATGTAGTCTGTTTCCATCACATGCACAAAGATGTTTCTTTGGATCAGGCTCCAAGTCCTCTTTCTGTAGTTAAACACACATTTCTAGAGTCTATAACTGAAGTTCTCCTGTGAAGTTCTAACTCTGGTTTGCCCATCACTCAGTTCCTTTTGATGTTGCCTTTCCTATTGAAGTGATCAGTCTCAGAGTCCCTAGGAGGAAGCAAGAGCCTCCTTTTAAAGTGAAATAATGTCCCTCCTTAATCAGCTGGTGTGTTTCTGATGACTGATGTCAGGCACACCCTCTCTCTTCCTTTACTTTCGAAGACGGCTGGATCCATGTCATCATGCTTCTTATGTAAGAAGACCTCAGGAAATTCAATAGAGCCCGAAGAAATATCAACCTTAAGGAGAGTAGAAGGGGACTTCCCTGGTGGTGCAGTGGTTAAGGATTCTCCTGCCAATGCAGGGGACCTGGGTTCTACTCCTGGTCCGGGAAGATTCCCACATGCCGTGGAGCAACTAAGCCTGCACGCCACAACGAAGAGTGGCCCCGCTCACCGCAACTGGAGAAAGCCTGCGTGCAGCAACAAAGGCTCAACGCGGCCAAAAATAAATAAATAAAATAAATAGATTTTTAAAAAAGTAGAGTAGAGGGTCAAATTTAAATTATAATTTGCTCAAATTAATGACTTTTGCAGGCTTTGCACCATCCTCCTCTGCCTAGATTTTCAGTCTTTCCGCTGCCCTGCCTTACTTCCCATTGTCCCACAACAGGAAGCCTTGTCTCTTGACCGTCCTGTGAACACATTCCAGAACCTATGTGTTCATTTCCTTTTCATAGTCTCCTTTCCTACTGGATTTTACCCATTTTTACTCCCTTCTCAAGTTCATCTCCTGCACGAAGGTTTTCATTACAATGTTTTTTCTCCTCTTCCAAGACGCAGTCTCCATTAATTAAATCAGTGAATTCTGTACTGTCGTGCATTGTGCTCTTGGTGGAAAGAGGACTGTGTCTGATACTTCTTTATTCCCCACCAGCGCCTATCATGGTGTTGGTTTCACAGTAGGCATTCAGCAAATTCTCACTCATGGATTCAAGTGTATTTAATCAGGACTTCTGTAGGTGGCTGTACAGGCTGTGTATGCAGAACTCTAGGGGGTGCCTTCCAAGATCAACTTTGCAATGCTATTTACTGTTACAAGATGTCAGCCCCTTTCTTCTTGGTGCCACTCACTACAGTCACCTCTGTCTTTAGCTCCAAGCCCTTACCAGTTAGTCTCACTCTGTTGAAATCTGGAATCAGTCCCTTCACCTCCACAAGAAGATCCAGTGTCCTCCCTTAAGAAATTCACAGGCTAACAGGGAACACAGACATAGAAATACATAATTGCTAAATCTTTTGATATATGTAAGGATAAAAGTATGCAGGAATTATAGAAGTGGTATAGGGGAGGAAGTCATATTTAACTGTAGAATTAACAAGACTAACTGATATCGAGTTGAGAAAGAGGTCAATAAAGCAGTTTAGGTCACTCCTAGGTTTCTGGCTCTAGAGACTTCATAAATAATGACGCATCTTGTAGGAAATGTAATTCTGGGTAAGGAGGAGAGGGTTTGAAGAGAAAATAATAGTTTGGACATGTGTGACCTTTGAGATGCCTATGAGAGATGGAAGATGCCCAGTGAAGTATTATTTTTGTTGGATTAATACGGAGAAATGGAAAAATGAGGAGCATCAACTTCATCAGTATATGGTTGGTGGTTGTGTGGGGTGTTGGAACTCCCAAAGAGAGAGTTAGGATGAGAAAGGGAATGGCCCAAGAAGAGAGTTCCCAGGAGTTCCTGATGGGGAGGAAAATCTAGCCAAGAGCAGAGTCAGGGCAGAAAAGCTCCAGGAGCTCAAGGTGTCATATGCCAAGTTATGATAACTGAGGATCCTGCTTTAATCAATCTGTAGGAATGATTCCTAATAAACACATTCAAATGTCAATATTTTCTTTGCACATGAAGCAAATGGATAAACGTTTCCTTTCTAAATTTTTTTTTTACATTATTTATTTGTATAGTAAGTCCTTTAGTGAGCTGTTATCTGTTCAAAAGAAAAATTAAGTTAGAATTAAACAATGAAGTAGGTGTCCCTCAAATGAGTATGGAGGGTAGGTTGAGGTGTAAGAGCTGACAGTAAGATGAGATCATCAAGGCCCATTGGTGTGCAAGGAGGCAGAATTGCTCATCTTTGTTCACAGCCCTGCCCCCATGGCCAATTTCCTGTTACAGTGAGCTGTGCTTGGTGCCCTTGACCTTGAAGCCCCTTGCAGCAAACTATTGTAACCCATCCCCTTCCATTTCCTGTTCTTTTTCTCTGCTGTCTTCTACTCTGCTTGTTCCAAGTTTGTTTTAGGTGTTTATCCCATTGTTGCTTTAGAGTTTGTTACAAATGGTTTTAAATACCTTCTATGTACTCCTATATACCTCTGATTTTGAAATGTTTTCTCCAGTTTGGATCTGTCTCTTGATATTCAGATGCATGTAGCAAAGTGCCTGGTTCTCATCTTTGGATCCTTCCAAATCCTTCCTTCCTCAGTAAAGGGCAACTTCATTCTTCCATTTATAAAACTTGGAGATTATCCATCAAGAAATCTTGTTGACTTTACCTTTAAAAAATATCCAGAGTATGACCACATCTCACCACCTCCATTGCTACCACCCTGTGAGTAGCTGCCTTCATCTCTCACCTACAAATTATACTTTTCTAACGGACTGCCTTCAGTCTACTCTCAACACAGTAGCCAGACCCTTTCAGAAGATGAATCAGGCCATGTCACTTTTCTGCTCAAAACCTGATGGTTTTCCAATTTAGAGTAAAAAACTAAGTCCCAGTGATGATATATGTGTGATTCACCACTGCTTTGCCTCCTGCACTGACTTTGTACCTTGTATCATCCTACTGTTCTTGCTCAGGCCACTCCAGTCACCGTGACCTCTTAGCTGGTCCTGGAACATGATAGGCGTGCTCCTACTTCAGGGCCTGCTTTTCTTCTGCCTGGATGTTCTTCTTCTGTCCACATGACTTGTTTCCTCTCTTGCTTTAGGTCTTCACTCAAATTTCCCTTTTCAGGGAGATCTTCTGATGTATTCTATCTAATATTTCTGCTCCCCATCCCCAAATTCCCAATACCCCTTTCTTGCTGAATTTTTCTCTCTAGCACTTAACCACTTTCTGATGTACAGTATATTTGGACTCACCCTTGTAATTGTCTTTTCCTCCACTAGAATATAAGTTCAAGAAGGAAAGAGGCCTTGTTTCTTCACAGCTGTATCTCCTTTGCCTATAAGAGTGCCCAGCATACATTGGGCACTCAGTAAATATTTCATGAATGAATGAGGGAATTAAAAAAAAAAGGACATCGTTACTTTGACACAGCCTGTCAATGAACCCCACTTTCTTCCCTACATTTCCTGGACTGAGTGGAGAATTCCTGAATTCTGTCTAGGATAAAGGGCCTGGGTAGGGAATAACCAAAAACCATTCTCTTCTCTTTTTCCTATCATCATCATATCATCTTTTCTGTCAGTATCATTTATTGATCATGTTTTCATGTTCCAGGGACTAGACCAACAGCTTGACATACATTATCCCGTTGAATCTTTACAGCAACACTAGAATTTAAGTGTTGTCCTCCTTTTTTGTGTGTGTGGTACGTGGGCCTCACTGTTGTGGCCTCTCCCGTTGCGGAGCACAGGCTCCCGATGCACAGGCTCAGCGGCCATGGCTCACGGGCCCAGCCACTCCACGGCATGTGGGATCTTCCCGGACCAGGGCACGAACCTGTGTCCCCTGCATCGGCAGGCGGACTCTCAACCACTGCGCCACCAGGGAAGCCCTGTCCTTCTTTTTGAGATGAAGAGACTAAGAGTTAAATCTTCCCAAGGTCACACAGCTAGTAAGTGGCAAAGTCAAAAGGTCTCAGACTGCTCCCCACCCCAATTTCCCTAGATTCATATTTGCATATTTGATATATACATGTAAAAACAGGGCTTGTGGCAAATGGCTTGGACTGCATGTTAACAGGCAAAGTCCTGAGCCCAAACACAAAATAAAGCTACAACAACAAAACAAAGCATTCTTTTAAAAGTATATGCTCAGTTAAGTAAGTTGAATTATGGTAGGCACTGCTATATTTGGGAGGTCATTTAGTTCAGTGGAAAATGATAGACAAGAGCTCATGCTGACTAATTTATTTAAAAAGAGATAATGAACTTTGTATTCCGAAAAGTCAAAGGTTAATTTCTCCTATGGTAAAGAACAGAAACAGAAGAAAATAAGACTGTAACTAGTGTCATTTTGTCTTAAATATCCTGGTGAAATTTTAGTCAGTTTTCCAAAGGAAGCAATTTAGCTTCCTAGGATCACGAAAATAGATTCAAGAAACCAGTTTTTAAAATATATTTATAGGCTGTGAAGCCTATACATTTTGCTATTCATTCAAGTAAAATAAAACATTTAATTCTAAAAACTGGTGACAGGAAAGGATTTGATCATGATAATAGATGTTTTAGAATGATAATGTGGAGACTTACTTTCTTCCCCTCAGAATAAGCCATTTCAGTTCTTCCTCTTAACATATCTACCTCTTATTTGTTTATAGAGCAAAAGTTTAAGGGGCACGGGATTGAGAACGAATGTTCTGATGCCAGGGATCTTCTAACGGCATAAACTGAAGTCAGAGATATTGAACACAGTGCTTAAAGAGGCTGTTATTTCATCATGAGTTTTGTAACTTCATAGAAGATACTTGACGAAATTAGTATCTTATACTTAGATGTGTATGTTTTATTTCTTCAACAGGATTTTGTAAGAGAGAGAACACTTAAAAAAAAAATAAGAGCACACCATTAACTTGACGTTATACAAGAAAAATATGAGGGTTCCTTGAAGTCATTGAAAATAACACTCCCACATAAACTTGTCACCTTACAAACACTACATTTCTTTTCTTTCATTTAAAAACTTGGCAATTTGTCTTTCTAAGTCAATTACTACATGTGCCTTCTTTTTAAGCAGCTAATGGGAAAGAAGTAGGAGTAAATTAATAGTAGGTAATAAAAAAGATAAATTTAAATGTATGCAAGCACACATTTGTCAGAGTACTTTAGTTAGAAGCTTTAAAGGAAGTGATCTAGAATTATACAAGAGAATGTGTGTACCCCTTAGAGTGATAAAGAAGAATCCATTACACAAACCAGACTCTTGTTGTTTATTAGCGCAGACTATTAGTTTTGTTGTTGTGATGTGTGCAATCATTTTTACTTTTCATATACCTCATTCAGTAAACAACTGTTCAACTGTTTTCCCATATTTTTATTGTTTACTGGACTTAATTTAAGATGCAAGCATAAAAGGTCTAAAGACCATGTAGTGGTAAATGTTGCTTTGGAAATATACAGCTGAGCTCTGGTCTACCTACCAGTCAAACCTTAAGATGTTAATGAATTCAGTAATTTCCTCCCCTTCTCCTTCCTTCTTTAGTGAAAGGTTCAGAAAAATGAGAGTTACTTTCTTCTTATTTTTGTTTTTTCTCCCACAACACACATTTGGGCGTTTGAACCTCTTACCTCTATAATGTAGAAGAATAGTTTTATAAACAACTCCAGAAATTGGCCTTCCTTAATTGTAAGAGCAATACGTTTACATTTGAAAATGTTCTCAGCTGGAAGCTATAAATATTAATACAAATACTTTTGTATCCATATGTTTTCTTCACAGTTTTCCTCATGTGTACTTATTTTTTACCTATCTGCAGGGTATGTACAATTATGTGTCCTATTTTCTGAATTTGTTCTTAAGCGAAAATTCTGCTTATATTCTTAACTTTCTTACTACCCTACTTTTTCGCCCCACTTTCAACCACTGTTCACACATCCAATGCCCGTCTCAGAAAAAACCCACTCCTCCTTCAATGTTGTGGGAATTAGTTCACCCTTTTCTATATTATATCATGACTCTCTTGGAAATGTATCCATTCACTGGCACCTGTGCTAAATATTGGCAACGAAGAAGTAAATAGATCCAGATTCTTGAATTTGAGGGAACAGGTAGTCAGGGGGTTAATGCTTATAATGAACTCTAATATATTATATTATTATGATAACAATATATGTAAGGGATCACAGATGAAACAGACAAATGAAGGACTTCACAGTGGAGGAGATGTTGAATTGGGACTGGTAGAGGTCTACCAGAAAGAAACTCAGAAAAGCATTTCCCAAAGAGGAGCAAGTATGAGGGAATAATATGGAATTGAAAGGTGCGTGGCCCTATAGGGGACAGGCAGATAAAGAAAATGAATGACTAGGCTAGGAATGATGCAATGGAAAGGGGTGGGGATTGTGGAGAATTTGAGACTGCAGGCCACATCTAAAGCAGAAAGTCACTTTTTAGCTTTGGCTGGTTGCCATATAGGAATGTAGGCCCAATGCTGACAAATTTTCTATTTTTCACAAGAAGATAGAAGTCCTGTGAAATGTTCAAACAAAAATCTTTTTAAACACTGTAAGACCTGAACAAAGCATGTCTGTAGGATGATTGGGTCCACAGACCTCTAGCTGGCAATTTTGGCCAATAACACACTCCAAAAATGGTTAGTTCTGGGTCAAAACAGGGCATATGCTCTGGGGGATGGGAGAGGTGGTAAAGAGTGGCAAGAGATAAAGATGGAGAGATGGGTTGGAGATAGTGTTTCAAAGACTTCTATTCCTTATCTTGGCAGTTTGGGTTTCATTCTAGAGGTAATAGAGAACAATAAAATAATCTTATGTAGAAAAATGCCAGGATAATTGGATTTATTGTAACTTCCTGAAAATGTTCACAATAATTTACATTAAAAAATTTGTTAAACAAATTTGGAAAGTAGGTTTACATGGTCTGTTCACAGAGTTAGTGTGCATAGTAGTAGATCCAGTACTTGTATGTAGTTCCAACTGGGATTAATCAAGTACTCAGGAATTAAATGAACCATAGGACAACTCTATTACCACCAACACCACTTCTGTTTGCAGATGCAATTGTGGAAACTGGGTGCTTGGCTGGAACTTTCTGCACTGTTAAAAAGGGTTGTCAGCACCCTCCCATTCTGAACATTAAATAGGAATCCATCTCGCTAAAAATAACTTGACATGCACAGGTAGAATAAACAGGTAGACATTTACTTATTTGTATGCAGAGCTGGGCCAAGGTTTGGGTTATTCATGCCAGAGGATGTGGTTAAGCTGTATTCCACTGTTCACCTGCCCTCATGGCCGTGGCTACTGGCGTTGCTTTAGCCACAGCTGTCTACCCTAGGCCGCCTCCACGACTCCCCTCTCTTTGCTCACTGAGGCCTGTTAATGAATGGGCTTGAAGGAAAGACATCTGTGTTTTCTAGCAGAGCTTCAGGGCAAGGTGAATGCATTGCCATTCCTGAACACACTGCCAGACTGTAGGTCTAACTTAAAGCTCAGTACTTTTTTAGGCATACTGAAACGGGTCTCTGATGATGTAGTCACATGTATGGAGAAATCTGACTGTGACTGTGAGTTAGTGTTCTTGACATCTAGTCCTGGGTTGGGTTATAAGCACTGTGGGAAAGATGTGTTCTCTTGGCTGCCCCCCTACAGCTCTAAGTAGGGTCTCTGGGTTTACATGGGTCCAGAGTGAGTGTGGGCTCACAAGCGGAAACTAATGGCTAAAGTTGGGCTCTGAGCTCTTAGTCATGATAGGCCCTAGAACTAGGACACTAGTGTCCTTAACAGTGAAAATGTAACCTCAAACCTCTATCAACCCAGAGGTAATTAAGTGAGAAAAGTCATTTAAGAGTAGAACTCTGGATTGGGAGTGATGAGATTAGTCCCATTTGGAGGTCTGTGTCAAATCATTGTTTTCTCCATTTCTCAGTTGGTCCAGTTGTAAAATAGAAATAATATTGGTCCTACTTGATGGAAATGAGTATCCCTTGAGTATGTATTGAGATGTGCAAAAGTTCTTGAAAGAATATATTATTTTTTTTAGTTAAAAATTACACTTGTATAAAAAAAGAAAAGACAATTCCCTTACACTCTATCTTAATGGTGACAACTACTTCATATTAGAAGACTTACCATATAGAGGTTAGTCTTACCATATAGAGGTTAGTAAAAGAAAGACTTTTACTTTCATTAATTTCTAACAAGTGGTATCATTACTTCGTGTCTCTGAAGTACAGTATAATTGGCAAAAGTGAAAATGAAAACAATTTTAAGAACAGATGATGCAAGAGAAAATTCCTGGCCTTTTGGGCCCTTCTGTATGGTATGTATTGACAGTCAGGGGAAAGACAGACCAAGTTTCCTCACAGATGTTGTCCATATAAAACCCAAATCTTCCCTTCTCACTTTCACTGAAAAAGGGGAAAAAAAGATATCCATGATTAGAGGGAACTTTGGGACTCACTTTTATGGTTTGTCAACTTCCTTGTTCAAACTTTCACTACTTTCATTATCAGTTTCAAAGACAGTATATACTCTGGAATCACTTTTTGCTCATTTCCATTCCTAGTATTTTTGTGTGTGTGTGACTCTTTTAACCTAGTCTTCAATTATTCTAGGAAAGACTCTGAATTCTTATTTTCCCCAACACTTTTTTTATATTCTTACCTACCCCCTACCTCAAGCTAATTTACAAGGAGAGTTTTGGTTCTTCCATTCAGTATCCAGTGCTGGTTCTTGGATCTTTCTGAGAGAAGTGAGCCATCTACTGTTGCCTTTTGGTATGACTTTTGAAACTAGAAAATTCTAGTGGCAGAGCTTAGATAATCTTATAAACAACAATTATAAGCAGTCACATAAATTTACAAATTAGGCCTATTAACAAAAAATTTTTTAAACATTGACATTTTTTGCCATTACCTTAGTTATACAATAACCATTTTTTTCACCTGCATGGTCAGGGTGGAGTGGGTAGAGAAGGCAGATGATGGGCTTAGGAAGTATTTAAAAATCACCAAGGCCCAGGCTCCATCCCTAAGAAATTCTGATTTAATTGGCCTGGGATGGGGCCCAAATATCAGTATTTTTTTCAAAACTTCCCAGATAATTTGAATATGTCAGAGTTAAAAACTACTGCTATGATTTTGTTGCTTCTTATTTCTTGGAGCTGGGTTTTTTTCCAGTGAGCAAAGTGACTGTGTGACAAAACGTCAGGCTTCTTACAAAGCAGAAGCTCCCTCATGGAATATGTTTCTGAAAAGTTTCCAAAAAGAAGCTCATGCATTGACATGGCCAAATGATCAAATCCTATGAATTGCCAGTCAGAGTTTTCAAGTGAAAATTTCCTCTTTAACATTTTGTATTTTTTGACAGTATGTGTAGAGTGAATAAGATAGAATTTTGTTGAAAATTCTGCTCTGTCTTTCACTGAATGTATCAACTTGAGCTAATTACTTCACTTTTCTAACTCTAAGATGAGGATAGTAATAGTAGGTAGATCACAGGGGTGTGTAAAGATTAAATGAAATAATGCATGGTCTACCCTAACACTGAGCCTAGTGCCTGGCACATAGAAACCTCTCAGTGAAAGTTAGAATTATTGGTAAAGGGAATTGTACTGAGAAGCAACTTGTAGTGAACGATGTATCTTGTTCTCTAAAAGTGTCTTTTAAATTTTTGCTTAAGTCTGGCTTTAGACCCTAATGGATTCTTTACAGAAAGTAATATTAAACTGCATATAGGCAACTCTTGACTTCTGATGCATAGCTAAGCAGTTCAACTAAATTTATCTATGATTTTACTGCCAAAATATGTTCCTACTACAATGACTAGGCAAGGGCACAGCTCATATGGCTGTAGAGGAATAAACTGAAGTCTACTTTTCCTCTTAGAATCCTTAGCAAGACGCCAATGACAGTGTGTGGGTATGCTCTATAGGTCAAAAGATGTAAGTAGGGTTTTTAGCCTTTAAAAAAATGCTTTACAACTATCTTAAATGAAGTTTTAAAAGTAAAAAAAGTCTACCTCTTACCTTATCCCCTTATTACCCCAGCATGGGTGTTTAAATGTCTTACCTTCTTCCAATTCTATTTACATGTCTGCACCTATATCATGTCTTCCTTGACTGAAGGTTACTCTATCACTTTTGCACTTGATCTTTTCCCCACAGGCCACAGAGCTTAGTCATTAGAAGTATGGGCTCCAGTGTCAGAGTCCTTACCTTCCCAGTCTCCACCACTGGCTGTATGACATTGAGCACTTGAAGGTCTCTGAGTCTCAGAGAGTTGCTATGAGGAGTTAGCACACAGCTACTCCATACATTTCAACTGTTATTTAATAGTTTTTTTGTAAAACCTTTCAACTTGCTAACTATTTCCATTATTTAAATACCAATGTCATTTTTCACTGATGAAATGTTAGTATTTTGAGGAGTGGAAATTACATATACCCTTAAACATTCCAGTTTCTCCTTACTATTTTCCACATTAAATTTATTTTAACTGGATATATCCAAGTGTATTGAGCAAGTATGTATAGATAGAAAAGAACAAAAAAATATGGTTATTTGTTGAAGGTTCTATCAGGCAACCACATAAGACATTGTTGTGTAGCTCCAGATTACACAAAATGATTTCTAAACCTCTGCTGGTTTGCCGTGTGGTTCCTCAGAGATGAAGAAGTCAGTGTAGATGCATGCTCAAGTGAGTCTGATCTAGTGAGGTCTTCTTGGTCTGAAGCAACTCCAGGTATGGTGCTGATAAGATGAGAGATGACCTCTTTGTGCTCTACACTTTCCACCTTCAAATGAAAAGTGACCAGCTGCTGACTTAGTAAGATTGGGGGATGATGTGTGATGCTCAGTCATTCGACAAATTGCCATCGCACACCTGTTACTCACTAGGCCATGCAATGTGAACAAAAGCAGATGAGGCCTGACTCCTGGAGTTTACCATCAAGGAGGGGGGATAAATATAAATCAAATAATCAATTGAACAAATATAAAGTTATACCTGTGGGACTTCCCTGGCGGTCCAGTGGTTAAGACTCCACGCTTCCAATGCAGGGGGCACGGGTTCGATCCCTGGCCGGGGAACTAAGATCCCACATGCTGGGTGGTGCAGCCAAAAAAAAAAAAAATTATACCTGTAATATATTTTAGGCAGGAAAGGTGCATGGCACAATGAGAGTCTAAACTTAAGATACTTGACCTGGCAGGGAGGTCAGAGAAAGTTTGCCTGAAGAAGTCACAGTTGTGCTGAGAACAGATGGATGAGTAAACATTGACTAGGTGAAAAGGAAGGAAAGTGCATCCTAGGCAGAGGAACAGAAAGCACAGAAGTCCTGAGGCAGGAGGAAGCAGAGCAAGTAAAGGGAATTGAAAGAAGGCCAGGTGGCTGGTCCTGTGACAGAGTGGAATGAATTGCTGTCACACGGATGGAGCTATCAGTGTGCTAGAGCTCATTTACACCAGCAAATGTGAGCTGATTCCACACACCTCTTCCCAACTTCACATTCAGTGACGTAAAGTTTGTAGCTTGAAATTGGCCATGGTGGGTGTATCTACACATAAAAACTGCCAACTCTTTTTTGCCCCCAGAGAGCTGGGTTACCAGCACACCACTAGATTGAATCATGTGGAGCTATGCCCAGATTCAGAATCCAACCATTCCAGATGGTTCTTAATCTGAGAACCGAAGCAGCCAAGAGACATGTCTTGGGAAAGAGAAAGAGATTGTGACTTCCAATGATTATCACGCCTCATGCAGCAAAAGCAGACTAATTGGTACAAGGAATGTCCTCTAGCATTCTGGCTTTAACTTTTCCTTTCCTTGTTCTTTTCTTTTCTTTTTTCTCTTCTGTTCTGTTCTTTCTGAGTGTACAAATAAAATGGCTCAAACATCCATGCCAAATACTGAGGAAAGCCTAGTACTCTCCCTGAGATTCTTAAGGATTCCCAGGATGGGTGCCTTCTTCCTTCCAGCCACCTCTCACCTTGACCTCTTGCAGGGTTCCCTATATGCTCTCTTCATCCTGCTGCCTCTGTCTGCTAGTGGCTCTCAGGACTGCTTTACTTTCACAAAGTCATCACTCATCACAAGGCCATCACCCATCTTCTTTCATTGCCCAGAGTAGCACCAACACAAGATGCAAACAAGAAATCCCCTTGAACTTCAGGATTAGATCTTCCTGCCCTAAAGTGCCTGCCTTGAGTGGCCTCCCCCTGGGCTCCCAAAGCTCTACTGTATCTCCTTCACTCCTCACTCCCCCACTCCCACCGCCTCCTTCTTGTAATATTATTTGGAAAATTTTAATTTGCAATCTCTATCCCAGACTAGGCTCAATATCTTTACATATCCAGAAAGCTCATCATACTCTTTGCTACACCAAAGAACAATCAACCAGACTCACCCTCAGTACAAGAAAGAGCTAACAATACGTGCGAAACGATTTTTTTTCTTTCCGTTTAAGCAGAGTTCACTTCTTCACCAATCAAGGGTCTTGGGTTTTTATTCTTCATTTTACAGGAACATTAGTTTTCCTTTACCTTCGAAAATTTGTTAGAGCTGGAAACACCGTGTCCTCTTTGAATCTTAGTAGCCCCAATTCACTTTAGACTGCAATGAAAAATCTTCCCGGGGCTTCCCTGGTGCCGCAGTGGTTGAGAGTCCGCCTGCCGATGCAGGGGACACGGGTTCGTGCCCCGGTCCGGGAAGATCCCACATGCCGCGGAGCAGCTGGGCCCGTGAGCCATGGCCGCTGAGCCTGCGCGTCCGGAGCCTGTGCTCCGCAACGGGAGAGGCCACAGCAGTGAGAGGCCCGCGTACCGCAAAAAACCAACCAAACAAACAAACAAAAAAACAATCTTCCCGTGTTATTGAGGTTTGATGTGATTTTCAGTTCAGACCCTGGCATGATTAGAATGAAATGGTCTGCACTCCTCCTCTTCTTCCCTCAGTCTGGAGCCCTGGACGCCGGCTTGCTGCTGCAGGTCCTCAAGGCCACCTCAGGCAGCCTGCCTGCTCTCAGCAGCCGCCCTCCTGGGCGCAGAGGGGGGCGTGACCCTCAGGGTCTGTCTCCTCCGCTTCCTCACCTTCTTACTCTCCTAACACAGAATTCCTAGGTAGACTTTAAAGAAAAGATTCTATGTGTCATTTCAGCCCGAGAAGAAAGAAGCTGTCACAGGAGAATAGAATGGAACCTGCATTATTATTAAGAAAATACCTGGCCAGGAAAAATTGAGCAAATTTTGTCCCTCAGGAATAAAGATACAGACATAGAGAACGGACTTGAGGACACGGGGAGGGGGAAGGGTAAGCGGGGACAAGGTGAGAGAGTGCCATGGACATATATACACTACCAAACGTAAAATAGATAGCTAGTGGGAGGCAGCCGCATAGCACAGGGAGATCAGCTCGGGGCTTTGTGACCACCTAGAGGGGTGGGATAGGGAGGGTGGGAGGGAGGGAGACGCAAGAGGGAGGGGATATGGGGATATATGTATATGTACAGCTGATTCACTTGGTTATAAAGCAGAAACTAACACACCATTGTAAAGCAATTATACTCCAACAAGGATGTTAAAAAACAAAAACCAGAGGTTTGTCCCTTCTCCTCAGACTTCCTTTAAGTTTTCCTTTCCAGGCCTTTCCCACACACATAGAATCTGTCCAATTCCTTCACACTAAGGTATAAATGACTGATAAGACTTGATATGTTATTGCTTTTAGAGTTATTTGCATTTCATCAGGAGAAAAACGTGTAGCCAAAGGAAAAACACTGTTCACAGGATGGAGAAAACTTTTGCTAAAAGGCACCTTTGTGACACCTTCAAAATTATTTGTTCCAGTTTAAGAGTTATTCCTTGAGACCAACGTGAGGAGAAATAGAAAGTTTATGTTTTTTGGATGGGGAGGTCCTGTCATAATCAATTCAGCACTGATATGTGAAGTTAGTCCTCCCTTTTTAGAATTAGATTGAATAGGTCTTTTTTTTTTTTTTGAGGCAAAAATCTTGGGGAGATTGAGAGAAAGGAGTTAGTAGCTTCTATTTAATCTCTTATAAGTGCATATTGCCCGTCAACACTGGCCCCAATGCTCATCTCAGTAAACTGTAGAATAGGTCTAGAAAGGAAAGAAAACATTTAAAGCTTATGTCAGCCTTACTCTGAGAATAAGGGGTCTTCTCTGTGCTTTTAACTCTTGTCTTTCAGCAGATCTAAATCAAACAAGAAATATTATAAAAGCTGAAACCTTTTTCAATGCCAGGTCCTTGCTCACACTGGTAATGTACATTTTAAGGCTTTGACAGCATATTGAGGCAAAGTCAAATGAACGTCACGAGGTCATGACTGGGTTGGATTTGGCAATTTGATCTACTAATTCCAGAAATGAAGACTAGAGGTCTGTGCAGATGGAAATGAAGGACAATTAGACATATTAACATGTAGATTCACAAATAAGATAGCACAGCATTTTACTCTGAGTCTTTGCCAGTAGAGTTTAATAAATTAAAATGAAATGCAGTCAAGTTGAGACATCAGAAAACGAGGTCAGGCAATATTATGCAAACATCTCAAGACTTGGTTAATGGATCCTGGCACTTTGGGAAGATGAATTCCTTAAAGCTGACCAGTGGGTTCTTTCGTGGTTTGAGTGCCTTATCCACTTTCTGATGGAAAGGACCTGCACAACGAACTGGAGAGAAGACAGTACTTTTGGTTCAGGCAAATATGAAAACCAGGAATTCATATAAAGTTTTAGAGTTGCCCAAAGTTTTTTAAGTTACTAATATTTAGGAACAGTTGTTTCCCTTTATTTTTGCATAAGGTCTCCTACCACGAGGTCTGCTTGTAACGGCACTGCCTAGCTGCTATGAAAGGAAAACTAAAGAGTTAAATAAAAATTATATTTTGTGGATAGAGAGAGTAAGGGATTAGAAAATAGACATATGGATCGTAATTCCTGGATTATATTTTTAAGCACCGCCTTTGCTCCTCTTAAGATTTTGTTTTCATAAAGCTTTAGGCTCTTATAGTGCAAATTGCACCTTGCTTAAGGGCAGCAAGATTTACTTAATGACTATCTGCAAATCATTTAGAATCTTAAGGGAGGAATGTTATTAGAGTGGAGAACAGTAAATGCTCTCTGTGCAGGGGAAAGCTTCCCTAGCTCATGGCAACAGGCTTTGATCTCATCAGTCCCCATAATGAATTTCTGCCTTGAGTTTTTACAAGGACTTTCTTCTAAGGAGGGCAAAGCTCTGTGCAGACATTATCTAATTCTTCCTCGTTACATTCATGTAAGTTTGGGTAGGGCAGGTGTTATTGTTACCCAACCCATTCTGCAGATGGAGAAATAAAACAGAAAGTTAAGTGACCTTCCCAAGGTCAAAGAGAAGTTGAACAAGAGCCAGGAAGATTCCATTTGGGGTTTCCCAATTGTCGGCCCAGAGCTTTCACCTGCTGACTCTGGGACCACCAGGTAGCTGTTGGGGGAACTGGCAGGTCATGCAGGGCTATGACAAGAGTGCAGTGGATAAGGATTCTGAATCAGAGGCCCCGAGTCTGCCCCTTTCTACACTAAATGTGAGATGTTGGACAAGTTATTGGTCTTTCTGGAATTAGTTTTTCTTCTTTAAAACAGGGTTATATTAGAAGTGTGTTCCCCACAAGTCTGCTGGATTAGATGAAATAATGCATTTTCAAGTTATGGCATATGATGAAATAGTCTAATCAAATTAATATCCTAAAGTGTAAAGACTATAACCATGAGGTTGAAATTCATAAATACAAATGCAAAAGTTGATAAATCAATCAACTTTATTATCTAGATTCATTTCAAAATATGCAATCAAAATAGTCCACCATTATATTTACAGTAGATTTTATATGATTTTAACGCAGCAAATTTGTGTCTTTGATTCTTCCATCCATTATTTCATGATCCTCCCTCAGACAGACTCAACTGTGCTCCTAGTAAAGCAAATCCTACTAGTGACTACGGAACTGTCTTTTTCTTCCTTTCCAAGCTTTTCTCCTCACCTCTCTGTGTCCCCCTACCTCCTGATAGTGCCCACGAGAAGTCATTGCCACAAAGCCCAGGCAACATGCATTGGGCATGGCCACCACTGCAGTCGGTGCTCTGGGTTCCTCATGGAGCCTGAGGGGTACTGAGTCCTCTGGAATTTTCAAACTGCCACAGCCAAGCTGTGCCCTGCACAAGAGTGGGGGGCTCTGTCCACCTTGGCTGGGTTATACCTTTCCCCATGGCTTTCCCTCCTGTGTCCTTTTAGAATAACAGCTTCCAGAAGAATACAGCACTTGGGGTCTGGATCAGGGTAATCTGGATCAGGGTAAAATTGAAGGACAGTTACTGTTCTGTACTTAGAATCCCTTTTCCTCTGACCACTAAGGTTTCATTTTCTCAAACTGGATCGTAACTACCACGCTTGTCTGAATCTCTCTGTCTGTCTGTCTGTCTGTCTCTCTTTTTTAAGGAAGGGTTTCTCCTAGGAGGACCTCCAATTTCATGTAAATGATTTGTGGCAGGCAAACAATCTAGAATAACAGACATGTCTAAATAGTTGGTTGAACACAGACCTCATTCTCTTTTTCCCACAGAGATATAACTGTGAAGTAAATATATATGTAAAGTTATAGTTAATAAATATAAACATAATTTTAAGGGTAGCTGTTTACTCAATATTTTTTATAAATCCTATGAACCCTTGGGCTTAATTGACTTTATTTAGTATATGAATGGTCTTCAAACTTATAGTAGCTAATTCTTACCCTTCAAACAAATGAGAATGAAAATAAAAAAGAAATATTCACTGACCACACATACTTAAAGTTTCAGAGATTATAGCATTTATTAGGCCAAATAATGTCCCTATTCATAGCTGAGAAGTCTGTTTTCCAATGATTTATACTGTCCTCTTTTTCTGAGGGGGTAAATTATCCTAAATATTTTGTTCCTTTGCCTTCTTCATCCACTCCGTTTGTTCTATATCTAATCCCACATCTGGAGACATAAAATTTATAAGTTCTAAAATGAGATTAACTGACAATTTGTTGTTCTTGTTTTTAGAGCATGAAGAAATTTTCCCCTGGCTGGGGGGGATGACTAATGACAGTATTCAAAACTGAACTGGTCAATTTCTGCCAGGTATTTGACATCTGAAAAATGATATCACTTTTTTTTTTTTTAGTTTGGAATATCTACAGGATTTCCTACTTACTATACAGGTATTATTGTTTTGGGGGTTTTGTTAAATTGTATCTGAGACTGAACAGAGCAGAACTTTCATGGCACTTGAACACATGAGGGAACACACACCACTGCCCTCACCCTCTGGAAGCGTGGAAGCTTGGCTCAAATATAAATTCCTCTGTGTCCACATCAGAAGTATGAAGAATTAGACTTTATATCTAGACTAGGCTTTTAAACATATCCTCATTAGAGTATTAAGATTTATGATGTTGTTTTTTTGTAACATTCTGTTTCAAGACACTAAAAGTACTGGAACAAAAGCATTGAAATTTTGTGTCCCAGGGTTTTTCGAGGACTATATTTCTATGACTGGAGCAGGGGAACAAATCTAAAAGTTTACAACTAAATCAATGCTTGTGAAATTTCCAGTTTGTTCTCCTTGGACGAATAATGTTAGACTAAATATTAGAATGTTACACTGAATTGAATTTGGAGGTTTTCTTGAACCCTGAAAAATGTATGTGTGTGTGTGTGTGTGTGTGTGTGTGTGTGTGTGCTGTGTGTGTAAAATCGCATACTGGTGATTACCTAAGGAAATCATTACATTGACTAAACTCCTAATTGAAGACATAATAGCTAAAGAGACCAAAGGTCTTTTATTTTATTGTTTTTTTTTGTGCTATGGGTTTTTGACTAGCAAACCTTTATAATATGTATACACAGGAACCATAATAGAAATTTTACTGCTTAACTCATTTTGAAGGATCATTAGGAAGTACTTTCCCCCCAACCGTTATTTATTATGAGAGGAGAGTTTATCTCTTTGGTGATTTCAAGACTTGTATTAGTTACATGGCATAGAAATAAAGGGGTTAAGAAGAAAAGCCAAAGGACTTCAGAATGACTGCAGGCTACAGGAGTAATAAGAAAGTACTAACAATGTGACATATTTATAAAAATTGGCAAATCCCAGACTGAGGCTGGGGATGGAAAGGAGAGTTGCCTTCTCTTCGTTTGTTCCAGTGCAAAAGCAGTTAAATCAAGTTACAGCCTGACCTGCTGGGAAAGTACGGTGAGCAGTCTCACAATTATCACTGTTGTTCAGCTGTAAAAGGAAGAAGGGTTTTTTGTTGTTGTTATATTTTGTTTTGATTTGAAGAAGTGTTTCAGCAAGTTTAGGAAGAGGAAGTTAAGTCCATGCCAAGGTATCTCTGATTTTTGTGGGTATTCCCTTCTGCTCTCCTCCAGAGCTGGGAATTTCCCTCGCTTTCTCCATGTGTGTTCCCACCCCCAGCTCATCAGTGGAGCAGCTTGCAAATAGGCCTTTTCTGCCCCCTTTTAGGGAATCCAGGCCTAAACAGAAAGGTTTTTGATCTATTTGAATACAGTACAACAATTCAGGTAGAGTTTTATCCTTCAAAGAGCCTTTTTTTTCCCACCCCAGAAGACAATTCTTCATAGGCACCATAGGCACAGAAGAACATTTTCCCACTTGATTATCTCAAAGTTAGCACGTGTAAAGGGATATAATTTTGTAATTTTCAGTTAGGAGTTTCTGGTTTTGTAAATGTAAATTAGTTTTGTAATTTGAAAGTTTAAATGATTGCATATTAACTATTATCATTCATTATAATTGAATAGAATAAAAATATAAAGATAATAAACTAGCGCTTATAATCTATTTTCAATTTCCTCACTTATGGCACATTACTGAATAGTTATTGAACATTGGCATTTTCTGTCACCTGCAATCATATTTCTTATTTAACTCTAAGATTTAAAAAAAAGTTCAATAAGAAAACAGTGGGTTTTTTTCCCATTTTCAAAGATAGGAATAATTAAAAATAATTTTAATTCTAAATAATATTATTTAAGGTCCCTAAGTTGGCTGTAGGAGAGTGCAATACTGGGCAAGATTTGTTATTGTTCATCTTAGTCCTTGTATAAAACATTCAAGTGTGTGTATTAGTTAGGTCTGTACACTGAAGTTATTAAAAAAGAGCCCTGGGGCTTCCCTGGTGGCGCAGTGGTTGAGAGTCCGCCTGCCGATGCAGGGGACACGGGTTCGTGCCCCGGTCCGGGAAGATCCCACATATTGCGGAGCAGCTGGGCCTGTGAGCCATGGCTGCTGAGCCTGCGCGTCTGGAGCCTGTGCTCCACAACGGGAGAGACCACAACAGTGAGAGGCCCGCGTACCGCGGAAAAAAAAAAAAAAAAAAAAAAAAAAAAGAGTCCTGATTCTACTCTGGGGTTGAGTATGGCCCTGAGGGCCAAAGAAATGAACATATACACCTTGAATAATTTATCCTTCTCTACAGGACTGGACTGGGGAAAAGGATCAGTATTACTGATTATGTCTTTTGCCTCAGGCTCTAACATGGCTTGGTAGGGCTCTGGTACTGATCTTGTTTTCATTTAAAATTTTGATATTTTGTTCATCATGACATTTTTTACCTTAATTAAAATTTAAAAAATTATTTCATTAAAACATGATTTCTCTAGATTACTAAGTTTTGGGGGCCTCTTTAAATTTTGCACACAAGGCAAATGCCTCACCGCCCCTTATTCTGGTCTGCACCCAGCTTTTCTGTTTTGGCTTCGTTTTCCCCAGTCTCTAGAGTATCGAGGTCATCTCTGATTATGTGGGTTGCTTAGTACCTGGAACAGTGCTCCCACAGAATAGATGTCTGGTAAGTGGTTAATGATATTGTTGATGAAGACTAGCTAATCGGTCAAGCCTCGTCTTCTCCAGTACAACGAATCCAGTGATGTGGGCCCCAGGCATCACTTGTGAGAGTAGCAGCCTCCTTCTCTACATGAGCCATTGCAGATCCATCTCGAATGTCCCTTGAATGTGACCTGCATCTACATGACAGTAGAACACAGGGGTTGTAGAGCCAGATCAGCTCAGCTGGTCCACTCACCAGCTTCATGACTCTGGGCAAATTACATAACTTCTGCAATCAGTTTTTTAAAATCTATATTGTGGGGATATTAATAGTACCTGACTCATGAGATTTCTGTGAGGATTAAATGAATTAATATATGCATCTTAGACTACATCCTCTAGGAAACTGCCTGAGGCAAAAGCTTCAGGATTAACTCTATTAGGAAGTGAAACCCCAGGAAAGAGGGGTGAGAGGAAAAGGAATTTAGTAAAAGGCAGGAAAATAGGGAGAGAAATACAAGTGTTCTAGTGGGCGGGCCAGAGTTTACAGGTACCATGGTCTCACAGGACCTCTCCAAGAGCTGTAGGAAAGCATCTAGAAACAGGATCTCAGAGAGAGGGACGAGCAAGCAATTTATCTGCTGGCCCCTTCCTATCTCCTGTCTTTCATTGGTCAATGTCTACCAGTGGGGTTGTAACTCCACCTCATGTCTGAATTATATTAGCTGGCCCTCCAGGCAGCTGTTAGGAAGGCAAGAATCTCCATGGGTCCCCTCCAGTCAGTGTTCTGGTCCAGTGGGCTCTCTGTGTCACTCAGAACCTAACATGGTGGCTCTTTCATCTTTAGTGGCCACTCTGGCTATCGCTTTATAGCCGGGACAATAAGAGCCATATTATTGGAATCTGGATTCTTCCCAATGTTCCCAACCCTGGAAATTAGCTGCTGCTCCCTCAGCAATCTAATTTTTTGTATGTTTGAGGCAAGCCCTTGTTTTTTGCATGGACTGGTCCCTGTGCCTCATAAGTGGTTCTTGCGGTCTTCAAATATCAGGATTCTTTCGGTCATTTAGAGTTCAACTCAAATGTTACCTCCACAGAAAGGCCTTCAGTTGACCAGCACAGCTTTCCACAATCTCAGATGAAGAGATACATGGATGCCCTTCTTCTTTTAGACTTTTATTTCTATTTGTAAAACAGGATGTACTTTTGCCCTACAGATGAAGGACATTTTATGTCATAAAAGGAAAGGGCGTGAATCTGGGCCCTCAGCTTGCTCTCACACCCTGTAGCTTGGCAGTTCACACAGCCAAACCACAAATGGAACTAATGTCTCATTATTGGCTTCCCATCACATCTGACCTAATATGATTCAGTCCCCTTTCCCTGTCAATAGCAAAATTGGCTTGTTCAGGATGTGAAAAGATGTCATTTCTCTTCCTGTTTCTTTTTCATTCTCTTTAGAGCAATTAATTTTGACTTTGAACTCTTGGCTTGTAGTAAATTTAAGACTGGCAACGGAAATTTGGAAAGAAAAGTCAGTGAAACACAAATATAAAAGATACTTTTTTACCTTGTTTCCTTCCCTTCCACCTCTTTGCTTCTCTCTCCCCATGGAACATGTGTCTGATACACCCCCTGCTACCACATCCTAGTTCTTTATTCCAGATACTTGTGTCACTCATGGTTTCTTACCATCTTTGGTCCACACAATGCTAAATTCTCAAGTCTTGAGAATTCATCTTGTAGCAAAGATAATGCATCATTAAAAAATTAGAATAAAATGTTCTAACATTTCCTCTCTAATTATAGTTTAATTTAGGGTCCTTCAAGGAAAAACAGTTAATTGACCAGTTACTGTCCCTGTTTCAGAATTAACAGGAGTCATTCTAGTCTCTGCTTTCTTGTTTATCCCACTGCCAAGTAACTTCTATATAAAAGATAATAGTCAAAACTGGCATCTTTATCTAACAAATCCAGAATTGCTCATCAGCAATTGAAACTCTCTGCTTCCATGCAGACAACCATCTGTTTGTTGAATGCTCATTTCTGTGACATCTTTTTTTTTTTTTTTTTAATTTAAAGAACATAGTACTTTATTTCCCCTCAAAATACCATGTTTACTCTCTAGGATATTATTCCTCCCTCTTTATTTCATTTAGATAGAATACAAGACAATGTATCGAGATAGATGTTATTTGCTTACAGTTAAAGGTACTTGACTATTAATAGTTGGTAAGCTGACAAAGGTGCAGGTGGTGTCAGATTTTTAATCGATTTGATTGCTGGAAGACTTGGGATAGGACTGGGAAACCCACTGGTTAAAAAAAAAATCAGCTGCAATTAACAGTGACAGAGCATTGGAGATTCTTTGTTTACAGAACATCAACATTTCAATATTATTTACCCAAATTGTATTTTCAATAACGTTTAGCAGCCTCTTTAATACAGAAGCAGGAATAGATCATCATGGCAGTATACAGTGTAGGAAACGAAATGTTTTCATGATAACTGTCCTTTAAGAGCCAAAAGCATTTATCAAGAGTTTTTAGGTAAAAAAAAAGATTAACAATTTTTTTTTGGTAGTAGAAGGCACTAGGAATATCTTCAAATAACTAGATAGAGTGAAGGTTAAAATCATTAAGTAATATCTGACTGAAATGTTTGGTATTTACTTTAAAAGCTTATATGTTTGCATAAATATGGGGCAAATGCTCAAGAGCCACTTTAAAAAAACATATCTAGATTCAGTGTTCTACATGCCTTTTTTTGGGATAACTGAAGTCATATTGCTAATTTTTTTCATGTCTTAGTTTATCATAAATAAATTTATTAGTAGTTTTACTTTTCCATACATTTCTTGAAATTTTATTTTAGAATATGGTATGCATTATAGGATCTTAGTAAACTATAATGTTAATTGTAAATCTGACCATGTCTTGAGAACATTACTTCCTTTAAAACCAGTGAGCTGAGAGCTTGGTATAACTCGCTTTGCTTAGCATTTTGATACAGAAGTATAAATGTAGCTCACAGAATGTCTGCATCTGTGGCTAAGTGTTAGATACAGAGTATGTGAGAGGTGCAGAGTAGAAAAGAAAATATTCTTTTCAAATTTATTTTTGTAAAATAACACTAGTTAATTTGTCTACTAATAATGAAAGGAAGGGTTGTAATCTAGAATATCATTGACCTTCTTCCTCACGTATGAACAGGCTAGTCCCAGATTAAAAATATGGAACTCTTCACGAATTTGCGTGTCATCCTTGTGTAGGGGCCATGCTAGTCTTCTCTGTATTGTTCCAATTTTTGTATATGTGCTGTCGAAGCAAGCACTCTGTGACATCTTACCGCGGTCACCCAGGATCTGGTTGGAACCCACCAATGATGGGAATGTACAACCATATGAGACAAGTCTTTTCATTTCAGAGAAGCTGTAATCCTTAGGAAGGTCTTTTTTGTGTATTGAGCTGCAATCTGTCTTCTTGTGATATTGGCCCACTGATTCTTGTTCACCCTACAAAGCAGTGTTTCACAAAGTGTGCTCTGTAGACCACCTGCATCAGAGTCACCTGTGGTTCTTCTGGAAATGTAGTTCCTTGATTCTCCTCCACCCAGGGCCATTTGAATGGCAGCTGGTGGCTATGAAGCTCTGATCCCTGCTTTCCTATGCTTTCATAAGCTCCCCCTGCACATGTAAGTTTGAAGATCAGTGCTCTGAAGCTGAAGAAAATAGCAAGGTCAGTGTCTTTTATGCACCTAGCCTTTCAGATAGTTGGAAAGAGGTATTATTATCTCTGTTTCTCCATGTCATCTGTTCTCCAGACCAAGCCTCCGAGTTTTTTCAATTATCTCTCATATGAAATGGTTCCAAGTCTCATTCTCTTTGAAGTGTGCTTCATTTTAATGGAGTTTGTCCTAAAATGTGAAGCTCAAAACTGAATATAATGCTCCAGGTGTGCCCTGCAGTGGTGGGAGGTAGGGCAGAATAAAGGGACCAGTTCCTTAGCACAGAAGCTGTATTCTTGTAAGAGAAAACATTAATGAAATTAAATACATTTATTAGGTTCAAGAAGATCAGTTAGCCTTTGAAATTTTGATCTAGAAAGAAATAGCTTAAATATAGCTGGATTTTCAAAGAGAAGAATATTCTTATGATAGCTTGAGCACTATGTATGGTAAAAGCTCATTATTCTGGACTGCCAATTTGGAATTTTTGGTAGTTGACACGGGGTTAAGATAAAGATGTCTTCGACCTATTTATGTTAAGTGGATTCAGTAAGCAAAAAATAGTATAAAAGATTGCAAGGATATAATGAACCTACTTGAGAGAACACATTTTTCAAGCATGTAGTCTGATATCATTTATTTAAGTATTCTTTATATATTACTAAAGTAATTTTTCTTATTTATGAAAGCAAGACTGTAAAAGTATCTACTTGCCAATGCTCTTTTTGGCCTACGAGAATCTCATCATATAGATATGAAAGAACAAAATTGCATTTATTTGAAGAATATAATTCATAGTTTTCACTAGTTTAGACTGGTCTCCTCCCCCACTTGTTTGAGTTGAATAAAAGTTGACTGCTTGGTAAACCAGCTAAGGGTTGATCATTTTCTTGATATAACTGAAGATGTTTACATCTTTGTCCTTCATATTGTGACTTGGTAGTTATTTCTAAATAACCTGGTAGAGCAGGTACTTCTGAAAATAAAACAAATGCAGGACAATTTGTAAATCTTTCCCACAAAGTCATTTAATATTTAATGACAGTAGACCCTGGTTTTTCTGCTGCCTCTCTTACAAATTCTTAGTCTCCTTCCCATGGTTCCCCTTCCCCCTACCACTCTCTGAACTGGCGCTTGAGCTTTCGCTGACTAGCTCTCTTTCTTCTGGCGCATTCATTCACCCTCATGGCTTTTTCTCTGATTATCCTCTGCCAGTGACTTCCTGATCCCTATCTCTAGCTCCATCTTCAGGGCCA
Organism: Hyperoodon ampullatus; assembly: GCF_949752795.1. NCBI lineage: Eukaryota > Metazoa > Chordata > Mammalia > Artiodactyla > Ziphiidae > Hyperoodon > Hyperoodon ampullatus. Next base: position 61,456,079 of record NC_136925.1, on the reverse strand, counting down.
ATTGCTGCCATTTGATTTCAAAAACAAAGTAAATGTTTATCAAGCATCTACTCTGTGGTCCTTTCCTAATAGTTATTTTATTTTCATAAAAATATTGTGAGGTAGGTTCGGTTACTCCTGTTCAAATATAGGGATACTGAGGCTTAGAAAGTTATGTTCAACATTACTTTAAACTCAACATTAGTTTGTGAGGATCGTTTGGTTATTGTCTGTCACCATGATGTCTACATGATGTTTGGAGACTGTCTACTTTTTGCTCAACAATAGTTTGTATAGAGTAAGCACGAAATAAACATTTGAGAATGAGTGAGTGAATAGTCAGATATGCATTTTACAATTAGTTTGATCTGAGGAGTTCAAAAGCAGCAGGGAGACTAGGAAGCAATTGCAATATAGCCCAGATAAGAGATGATATAGTTTGGTGGGGTGATGGGGTACATGGTGATGGGGACATGGGGGGCCATGCTCCTAATTTACAGAAGAGAGGGCACTTCCTTCCGTGTAGAAAGCGCCTTGCAAAGATCTTTAGGCTCTCACACTCACAGGATTTGAACATTGACTGGACTCCCAGTATTCTGGCCGGGTACCCAGGTACATGATATTGCCACTGACTCAGTCTGGGAATATGGGAGAAAAATCTTCAGGTCTTTGAACATTGTATTCTTCAAACACCATTCTCATCATGTTATTCTCATTATCAAGAATCCATAATGACCTTCTACTGCACCCTTGGAACAGATACTGATTTCTTATTTTAGTACCCAAATAATTTGTTTTGGTATTCAATAATTTTTTACCTTCTCCTTCCTGATCCCAATTGGACTATAATCCCCTTAAGGGCTGGGAGAATATCACATAGTTTTTGTTGTTGTTGCTGTTACTGTTACAGTACAGTTCCTAGCATAGTGCCTAGTAGTATGTGTGTGATACTAATTTGCTTAAAGGATTTGAAAAATGATGCCTTTGAAAGTCATGATTATAAGTATGGGGTGATTTAGAAAAACAATAATGTCACTCGTCTACGTTACAATTCATAATTACAGCAAAAACTTACATAGTATATTTTATATGATAGACATTAATTCTAAGTGCTTTCATTCTATTGCCTCATTTAATCCTTATAACAACCCTGTAAAATAGATACCAGTATTATCCCCATTTTATAGGTGAGGACACTGTGAAGATTAGAATATTGTTTAGGGTTGCACAGCTAGTAAATGTAGAGTTTCGATTAGAACCCAGGCAAGTCTGGCTTAAATGTATGCTTAACTACCATGTACACAGCACCTTAGAGATAACTCAGGATCCATTGATTAACATAGTTATAAGTAGTTATCCCATTTTTCAAAGATGAACACATGATTAAATGTTAAAGAAAGGTGATCAAAATCTATAATACTCTTGTAAATGTCCTTCTATTTCTTCCATCATCTAATATGCTCATGCTTAGCATTGTTAAAAGTAATAAAGATTTGAGTAATACTTTTGCATCTATAACTCATTTGATTGTTACAACAAATCATATACTGGATTGTAAACATTACTATCCTCCATTTTTAAGAGGAAGATGACACAGCCAATTCTGGAAGAGTAGAGATGAAGATCAGGGCTCCTGTTCCTAGTCCAGTATTTCCATAGCACTAGTGATTGGGTGTCTGACCCAAAGTCTTTCAACAAGAGCATGCATCTTAGGGAACAAGCTAGAGAATCCAGTGTTACCATGCATATAACAAATATTGAATTTCCGGTTGAGATTTCCTAGGTCTGATGTATAAGTGTAAACCATTGAAATTCTATAATAATACTTGCTAAAATGTCTCAAAGTAATCCTATACTGTGTTTTGAATTTCTGAAACAATTAACTGTTTATGTCCTGATCTCCAGGAGTGATCTTTCTTTAACAGTTAGAGGAAAGTTTTGTAACTTAGTAACCGTAATTTTTAAAATTAATTAATTAATTTTTGGTTGCCTTGGGTCTTCGTTGCTGCGCGCAGGCTTTCTCTAGTTGTGGCGAGCAGGGGCTACTCTTTGTTGCGGTGCATGGGCTTCTCATTGCTGTGGGACTTCTGTTGTTGCAGAGCACGGGTTCTAGACATGTGGGCTCAGTGGTTGTGGCTCACGGGCTCTAAAGTGCAGGCTCAACAGTTGTGGCGCACGGGCTTAGTTGCTCCGCGGCATGTGGGATCTTCCTGGACCAGGGCTTGAACCTGTGTCCCCTGCATTGGGAGGCGGATTCTTAACCACTGTGCCACCAGGGAAGTCCAACCATAACTTTTTACCACCTTGTTGAATTGCTGTTATTATTGCTATCAATTTTTGTGATTTGGTGACTTGAATTTAAATAATTAATTCACCAGTAATCAGTCTTGGCTCATCAATTCACCAAAATAAGGGAAAATAATAATAAGTATCTAGCACTTAACGTTGTTCTCAGGATTGACTATATTAATTTGTGAAATGCTTAGAATGGCTCCTGGTCCACAGCAATATTCAGTAAATGTAAACTATTACTATTACCATTGTTATTATTAACATAAATGTTAATAGCCCTTAACAATGATCTTCTCTGGACAGTATGGCATTTTAGATAGTGGCACCAAGGAGAAAAAGGTTATCTATGTAGCCAGCTACCTTTGAGAACTCATTTGGAATCTTTCATCCCTTATTTTCTCTTAAATCTTTGTTGACCCCATTTATGTTATTACAGTCCCCTTTTAGAGCTGATAATGTCCCTGATTTTACTCTCTGTTATACAAATGTAGAAATTTTTCCCCCAGGTGTATGTTTTGGGTGACATCTGGAACCTAAGTACCATAAGTTCAAATGTAGAGCAAATAAGGATCTAGTTGTAGTTTAAAAAACATTTTATTGCTCTTGACTACCAGTTAACAATTTATTAATTAGAGAAGATAAAAATTTTAGTTGTCTTTATCAAGTGTACCTTACAGGATTGATGCCTCTGTGTTAACCTTATTTTGTGGTGATAGCTTCAACTACTTTTCCATTTGTTATGTTACTTGACATTAATATTATTTAACAAATCAAGAAATAGAATATTCAAAACAAAGAAGTGTACAAGAAAAAGGCTTTGACTCATGAAAGGGGTACCCCTAACTTTCCTTGCTGGGTAGAATGAATCATTACTGGGTAATGAACTCAGGACAAAGTTTTTCAAACAAAGTGTAATATTTTCATTTTCCTTTTTCTCTGAATTTCACTCTTATGGATTTGTGGTTATAATGAAACATCCCTCATATTTAATTCAGAGCTGTCTTCTGCGACTGGAGCCATTTCTATGCCAAAGCTACAGACTTCAAAGATGCCTGGCTGTGTACACTGGGAAGTTGGTGTGAATAACTGAGCCAATGGACTGTGGTGTTCTCTAAGACCAGTGGAGCAATAGTCAAGATTCCTCCCAATCCTTGGGAATTTCTTTCCTTCTCACTTCCTGCCCTTGTCTCCTTCCTCCATTTTTACCTCCCTTGTCTATTTCCTTTTCCTTCGATATTGTCAATTTCTTTACTCTCTTCTTCTTTTTTTTTTTTTTTTTTGCGGTATGCGGGGCTCTCACTGTTGTGGCCTCTCCCATTGTGGAGCACAGGCTCTGGATGTGCAGGCTCAGCGGCCATGGCTTATGGGCCCAGCTGTTCCGCGGCATGTGGGATCTTCCTGGGCCGGGGCACGAACCCGTGTCCCCTGCATCGGCAGGCGGACTCTCAACCGCTGCACCACCAGGGAAGCCCTACTCTCTTCTTCTTGGCTTCTATCATCTCTCCATTTTTCCCTTCCCTTCACCCTTCCATCCTGTCTTCTTCTCTCCATTATTTATTTCCATGTAGGCAATTCTGTGGCAGTTTGTAAATCCAAAAGACAAACTGCTACTTAAAAGACTAAGGGACTGGGCTTCCCTGGTGGTGCAGTGGTTGAGAATCTGCCTGCCAATGCAGGGGACATGGGTTCAAGCCCTGGTCTGGGAAGATCCCACATGCCGTGGAGCAACTAGGCCTGTGAGTCACAACTACTGAGCCTGCGCGTCTGGAGCCTGTGCTCCGGCAACAAGAGAGGCCGCGATAGTGAGAGGTCCATGCACCACGATGAAGAGTGGCCCCCGCTTGCTGCAACTAGAGAAAGCCCTTGCACAGAAACGAAGACCCAACACAGCCAGAAATAAATAAATAAATATTAAAAAAAAAAAAAAAAAGACTAAGGGACTAAGGCTAAAACATTTATTCAGGTAATCTTTCTGTCCTTTCTTGCTTGTCCTATTTCCATAAGGATTCAGTTATAGCATAGCTTTTAGCTGTTGGTTTACTCTTGCATTTACAATCCTGTTCCTGGCCCTACCCATTTATACTCTGCATCTTTATGTGATCTCACTCTTATTTACTAGTAAACTGCTGAGTTCTGCTCTGTATCACCTTCTGTGTCATGCATCAACCTAGCTGTGAGCCCTTCACTGGGCCTGCCCAACCTACTTCAAGGGGGGCACAGCCATCTCCCAAGCTCACTCCTTCCCTGATCTTTGCTAAGGAAGCCTTATTCATTCATTCAACAAGTATTTACTGAGCGCTATACATAATAATAACGCGACAGGCCTAAAAAGAGCAACAGGTCTTTGCTCTTTTTACCTACTGAGTGTTTTTTTTTTGTTTTTTTTTTAGTTTCCCACTATAAATTCTATTGGATCTAAGAAAGCAAATATTGTTATACATTTCATCTGGCCTCCTTCAAATAATACTGAATAATTGATTTCTACACAAAATTTAACCCAACAGACATTTTCAAGTATAATCCACGTGGCACCAAACACTTAACTCATCTCGTTTATTGTCTCTAAATATGATGTCCTTATAAAATTAAAGAAACAAACAAAATTCCTGAAAGATTGACAGAGTTCTTCATTTTTGGTTCAGACATTTTGGTTTTGCTTAGAGCCTAAGCCTTAGATAGATGCAATAAGAATTCAGTAATATGTACATTTTCCCCAATTATTATTTGGTGGTTGTGTGTGTTTATCAAAATGTGGAAAAACTACATGAAAGATATTAAGTCCACAAGGAATCTGCCTTATCTCAAAGTGCACACATTTGCAGAAAAATAAGTTTTCCAAAGCTGTGTGTGTTGAAGTAATGGAAGAGAAATCACCCTGGCTCTAGTAAAATGAACATTTTGGAATATGCAACCCAAATGAAAAAATAGTAGACTTCTTTGAGTCTGGTGTCATTTGTACCTCAATGCAAAAACACCACATTGCTTAGGACATTAAACAGGGAAGTTATATGAAAAGGCTGAAAATAAGCAGTCTTCTAGTTTCCCACTGAACCATCCTGGTTTATGCCTAAGATTAAGATGCAGTATCTTCTTTTAATGAACCTCTTGATGGTAAAGACTTAATACGAACAGAGTCTCTGTGACATGCATTATTTCATCTATTCCTTTTTCATTTTGATGTAGATATTAGTGTTTCCATTGCACTGGTGAGAGCTCCAAAAGGGTAGCTCCTTGTTGTTCAAGGTCACCATGGCAGAGATGCTGTTTATACCTAGCTTTGTTTGACTCCCAAATCCATGCTTTTTCCCACTATACATTACTTTTTTTTCTCCTGTTTGTGTTTAAGTTGAAGGAATAAAGTCACTCTGTCATCCATATTTGCTGCAAAGTGTTGCTCACTGGCAGGGCCTGAGGACAGCCTTACAACCTCCCTTCTTGAGGAGTTCCTAAAACCCTACTGTAGTCCAAAGAACAAAAGGTGCAGGATTAGGAATAGAAAGCCTCCCCAGGCACAGGAATGATGGAAGGGGATATCAGAGACCCATTTAGAACACTGTTGTAAAACAGGTGCAGTGGGAAGCTGGTAGAAAAGTCCCATCAGGAAGGTCAAGAAAAGAGGCAGATGAAGAACTGATGGGGCTGGAGGGCGGGCGGGTAGAATAAAGAAAGAGCATGTGGCTCAAAGGTGAAGAGAGGAAATGGTTAGAGAAGGGAGAATGAATGAAGATTATCAGGAAGACACAAGTAGGGCTTTGTGGTGAGAGGAGAGGGTGGAGGGCAAGGCAGAGATGAGAGGGGGAAGAAAATTTGCCTAGAGAACAAAGAAAAGAATAAGCACAGTTTTATCTCCATTAGAAAAAATGGAAATTTGTCTTCGGTGACAGGTTGTTCCAACCCATTGTGTTGTGCTAAGATATTGAATTATCTCAACTGTTTGCCATTAGAAAAGTGTAGATTCCCGGGGCCACTTTATAGCCAATGCTTAATAACGTGCCTAAGCTTGTGGTATATACTGTATGCAGTGAGGAGATGAAAATAGCATGTGATGGTAGCCACCTAATTTCTCATCAATTAGCCAGAATCTTTCTTATTTAAAAGAGTATGCAGAGAGGAAAAATAATAATTTTGCAAAGCATAAAATAACTCATCTCTTGGGGCCAATTATATGTGATTCATAGATTTCTTAGAGGTGAATTATAGCTTAAAATATAACATGTAGATTCTTCACCAGGTTTTAACAGTCCTGTTTAAGTTTGTTGGAAACTTTGGTAAACTTCCTTAGATATCCAAAGGTCATACTAGGTTCACAGCCCATTTTACGGAGGTTTGCAAATCTTTCAGCAATGATGAATTGGCTTTCAGTTGAATTGCATGCAAACTTGGGCCAAGTTTTAAGGGAACACTGTTTAGTTCTTTCAGGTAGAAGCCAGGTGAAACTCAAAGGGTCCAAAGTGGGTTTTGCTTTGAGTTTCTTTGGGGTTCTGCTTGAACTTGACACTCAAAGTGAAACTCAGGAGATCTGAACCTCTTGCAAACTCAGGCTCAAAGGGAGGTTTTTGGAAGCAAACTTGCATGTTGAAAATGCTGAGCTAACAGTGCTAATTGGTGCTTTAGTTTGCTTTGCCCAACCCTCTGAATAGAGTTTCATCTGGAAAAAAAAATTTCTCTTAGCAGGCCTAGAGTTTAGTAAAGATTTGCAAGAGGACTTTGGTCTTGCTGACAGATTATATGCAACAGGAGAATGCACAAATTGCCATAATGCTAGATTAAAAAGAACAGTCGAATGGATCAGACAAGTCCTAATATCACATCCCTGAATTGGGACTAAAAGCATTTGGGAACAATTCCATTTATCTGGGCAATTCAAGTGAAAATCTGAGTGTATTACAAGCATTACCTAAATAGTTGCTACACTATAGATTTGACCACAGTGACATGAAAATATTCTCTTACTTATGAGAATGAATAACTGGAAAGAAAATCCTGCTCACTGCCCCCCACCCCAATTAAACAGATCCACAAAGAGCAATCTATGACAGTTCTTTAATATAAAGTCACAATAAGCCTATAGGTGAGCCAGTTGCCAAGACATTTTATAAGATATGCTTCTGATCTGATAAGTGGTTGGTGCTAGAGCAGAGGGGATTTAATTTAGTTTTGGCAAATATATCTGAATATTAAACTTAACAGAAATGAGGGGGGTTTTTTTGAGAAAGGAAACAAGTTGGCAGAATTTTGGCATATCAACAAAAGGAAATCACACAAAGAAAAGGATTAGTCAAAATAAAGATCAAATGAAGATCAAAAATAAATTGGCTTCCATCCAGGAAACATTTGCTGCATTTTACAAGCAGGTCTTTCCTTCCCAAGTGTGAAGAACAGAGGAACCACCTGATCTTCCCCTAAAGGTCATCAAGCATACCACATGCAGGGGAGAAATGCTCCCGAGCCCCTGAGAAAGCCTAGCATAGGTGGTGTATTGAAAGTCACACCTCATAGTCATCAAACTATAAACAACATGGAGACAATGAATGGTGGTAAGCCGATTCTAAGAAGTGATGTACCAGCTATTCCTACTTCAGAAATACACAGTAGGTGCTTTAACAAATTGAATAAACAATATCCATCTTATCTGTTTGTCTGTCTGTCTGTCTCTCTCTGTTTATCATCTTTCTATAAAGTAGACATTCTGGAAGATAGTGTACTTTTTCAGGCTTCAAAGGATCCTGTTTGATGCGTCATTATAACCAACACCACATAATCTGTGGGACTCAGTACAAAATGAAAATGCAGAAAACTTGTTCAAAATTCAGGAAGAAATGCTGTTAAAGGTATTATATATTAGGCTCTCTCATTCTTTTGGGGTCTCTGTCTCCACTTACTGTGTTTTTAAATTTCCTACTTAATATCACTTTAAGTAAAGAAAAATTAAAAATTGAAATTATTTGCATGAATCTTTTATTTTTATTAAAAAAACATTTTTTTGGCTGCGTTGAGTCTTTGTTGCTGCACACAGGCTTTCTCTAGTTGTGGTGAGCAGGTGCAACTCTTCATTGCGGTGCACGGGCTTCTCATTGTGGTGACTTCTCTTGTTGCGGAGCACAGGCTCTAGGGTGCATGGGCTTCAGTAGTTGTGGCTCAAGGGCTCTAGAACGCAGGTTCAGTAGTTGTGGCACCCGGGCTTAGTTGCTCCGTGGTGTGTGGGATCTTCCCAGGCCAGGGCTCAATCCTGTGTCCCCTGCATTGGCAGGCGGATTCTTTTTTTTTTTTTTTTTTTTTTTTGCGGTACGCGGGCCTCTCACTGTTGTGGCTTCTCCCGTTGCGGAGCACAGGCTCCAGACGCGCAGGCCCAGCGGCCATGGCTCACGGGCCCAGCCGCTCCACTGCATGTGGGATCCTCCCGGACCGGGGCACGAACCCGTGTCCCCTGCATTGGCAGGCAGACTCTCAACCACTGCGCCACCAGGGAAGCCCGGCAGGCGGATTCTTAATCACTGGGCCACTGGAGAAGTCCTATTAGCATGAATCTTATTGCTCATCTTCATTTTGTTCATGGCCAATCTTAAATGCAAATTTAAGAGCGTTGACTGTGTATGCATAACTACTGAAATTGCATAGCTCGTATTTTGTAGCTCATCTGTATGCTTTTCATTCTTACCAGAACAGTGGAAATGTTTCACAGAATTAACTCAACTGTTTTTATTTCACATCTTGATATGCACACATTCTACCAGCACTCTCTACCTTCAGTTTACTGATGAGTAAGGAAGGGCTTAAAAAAAACCTAGAGGATTTACAGATGGCTTACTGGAGAAGGTGACGTCCAAAGATAGTAGGAGTAAACTATAGATGCGAGAGTTTCAGGATAATATCATTCTGGTTAAAGAGGCAGGATTACTGTATGAGATTAAATAAGCTTTAGCACATTTGATGATTTTATTTTTGTCTTATATTTTCTTGTTCTTGAGTCTTTTGGATTCTCTGTAATCAAATGACACATTTTGTAAATGAGGTGTTCATATTCATCCTGGAAATTCAATCACCCTCAGCAAACTTCAGAGTCATTCAGAAACTTCCATCGTTTGGTCACAGATTATAAACTGAATCTTGACTAAACTATTCAGACAAACATTCAAGATGTGTTGGCAGTTTGAATACTTTTTCTAGAACCATACCTAAAAAGAAATTCTACAAAGAACACTAAATCCTAGACTCCACAAAGGAGCTAAAAAATAGAAGGATTCTGGAAATTGAAACATTATTTCAATCTGATAAGTGACCTTTGGTGAAATCAATTCTTAGGTCTTTGCAATAATATAATCATTCTACTTGTGTAAGAAACTAATTGAGGCTACCATTTTAGGAAACCATTAGCTTTGGTGTTTATTGCACTTATTAATTTTTTAGATGAAGAAATACAAATAAGATTTTATTTTTTTAATACAATAACCTATTAAATTTTATTTATTTATTTATTTATTTTGGCTGCATTGGGTCTTCATTGCTGCACGTGGGCTTTTTCTCTAGTTGTGGCGAGTGGGAGCTACTCTTCGTTGTGGTGTGCGGGCTTCTCATTGCGGTAGCTTCTCTTGTGGTGGAGCACAGGCTCTAGGCGTGCGGGCTTCAGTAGTTGTGGCATGCAGGCTCAGTAGTTGTGGCTTGCGGGCTCTAGAGCGCAGGCTTAGTAGTTGTGGTGCACGGGCTTAGTTTCTTCACATCATGTGGGGTCTTCCTGGACCAGAGCTTGAACCCATGTCCCCTGCATTGGCAGGCGGATTCTTAACCACTGCACCACTAGGGAAGTCCCAAATAAGATTTTAATATTCCCTTAAAAAGTGTTATATATGAATTTCTGAGTTTGAAATACATTTACTCTTCAAGTTGTTTCACTATATTGCAGGGCTTCCCTGGTGGCGCAGTGGTTGAGAGTCCGCCTGCCGATGCAGGAGACACGGGTTCGTGCCCCATCCGGGAAGATCCCACATGCCGCGGAGCGGCTGGGCCCGTGAGCCATGGCCGCTGAGCCTGCGCATCCGGAGCCTGTGCTCCGCAATGGGAGAGGCCACAACAGTGAGAGGCCCGCGTACCGCAAAAAAAAAAAAAAGAAAGAAAAACACTATATTGCAGATAAACATACTCAGAACCTAAATTACTTACACACACATGCACTCATCTTACTGGTATATGCAAGTAAATAGATATATCTACTTAAGGAACTATTATACAAGGATGGATAGGTTAGATGAATGTGAAAAGGAAGGGGAAAACATTCTCAGGGCACATACAGCAGTATCTCTTTAATTTTGAAGCCTCAGATATCTGGGCCATGCAGGTAGCTGATAAATTGGCCCAACATGAAGTGATGAAGCTTGGAGCTAACCCTTGGGGAAAAAGTCTGCACAGAATCTGAAGAACTTATGGCCTATACATTTTTATTGAAGGTGTAAGTCCAAGAGCTAGAGTAGAAATCACAGTTTTGCTTAACCACACCATTAGAGTTGAATAGATCATCTTTAAAAATCAAAATGAAAAAGAAAAGAGGAAAATGGAGGCTGGACAGCCAGTTATGTGAGAGCATGTTTATAATGAGGGCATAGGTCCAGTCACCACTATGCACTCCATGGCCACATATATTCCCCTAAATCATAACCTCAGAGCTATGCTTCATAGTCATATGGGGAATCACAGAAGAAAATGTGGGTTAGTTTGTACAGATGAAACACTACTCCAGGAAGAAGCAGCCCAAAGTGTGTTCTCTGGAGGCCATGGTTCAGAAACATTTTACACAAGGGAGAAACGTAAACAGCAAATGCCATATGTTTTTGAATTATTTTAATAGAGTAGATAGCTTTCCACTCTCATTCAGTTTCCCTTGTGACCAAGCATCTGGTCCCCAGCTACATACAGCAATGACCACAAACCCTGTATTTAGTAGGTCTATACTTACTTGTTAAACAGAAATAAATTGTCCATTTAAATTTTTATTTATTATGACCTAGAACTTACCTCAATTATCTGCCTTACGTTTTGACCTTACAAGTCTGATGAGGAAAGAAGAGTGTAATATTGACAGACATTTTTGGACTTGACTTCTGGGAATATTTATTTTGTGATCCTCTTTTTTGCATGTGTATAAGTTTCTTTGTGGAAAGGACGGCCTTAAGAAGCAAGTGGTCTGCTTTAGTGGTCTGTTTCTGTAGTCTTGCCAGGCAGTGTCTGTTCATTTCTTCATAGCCAGACCTAAATGCCATTGATAATGGCACAGGCATATGTGACAGAGTAAGAAAAATGTCAATCAGATTAATCTGAATCAGTAAGTCCAAGCCTGCTTTTATTCCTGGAGTTTTCACTAATGTGTTTTTATAAATTTTAGAAAGTAGCAAAAATTGAGCAAATAAATGCTTAGTATTATTATGAAAATAGTTTGATCTTGTGGACCCTCAAAAGGATCTTGTGGTCCCCAGATAATACTTTGAGAATCATTGCTTTGACAGTGATTATCTCCTTAGTTGATTAATAGCATTATGGGTAGCATACTATGCACTTCATCTTTACCTTGCTTGTTTTTCACTTAACAATGTGTTCTAAACATCTATCACCAAAGATCTATCCACATCAATGCAAGGAAAGCTTCTTAACTTGCTTTTGTAACAGCCTACTATTCCATTGTCTGGGTTTACCATAATTTATTTTAGTAGTTCTCCTTTGATAGACACTTGGGTTCCCTTTGCCCCATTTAAAAATTTTCCTATAATAAACAATAACAATGAATTACCTCATAAATAACAGCATTTTATGTAGAAGCAGGTATAATTGTAGGGGAAAATTGTAGAAATGGAATGCAAATTGCAGTTTGTCAAGTCTGGCCACACTGCCCTTCATGGAGTTTGCTCTGCTTTGCATGCCTGCCCAAGGTACATGAACAGACTTTCTTCCCAAAAGTATTGCTGGGAGCTTTGCTAATCTGGTAGATGAGCAGTATTATCGTAGAGTAGTTTAAATGTGCATTTCTCTTGTTATGAGTAAGGTTGAACATCTCTTCATATGTGAGGACCCTTTGTATTTCCTTTTCTGTGAACTGTAGTTTTTCTTTTAGATTGTTGATCTTTTTCTTCTCAATTTCTGGGGTTTTTTAGAGGATTAGAGAAAGTACATAGGGGCCTTTAAAGTATTGTTCCTGCTGTGAATTTCAAATGCTTTATCTCAATTTGCCCTTTGATTTTAGATGTGCTCCTGGTGTCTTTTGCCATGTAGAACTTTTCCACTTTTATGTAGTCTGCTTTATCAACCTTTTTCTTATCCTGGTTTTTGCATTTTGAGAATTGGTTTAGAAAGGCTTTTTCTATCCCATAGTTGTAAAGGAATGCACTGAAATTTTCTTCTTGTACTATTACCTTCTTATACCATGGTTTACATTTAATCATTGACACGTTTGTAGAGTACCTTTGTGTACAGTGTAAAAGATTAATCCAATTTAATATTTTTCTATATCCTACCCACTTTTCACAACACCATATATTGGAAAAGCCCATCTTTTCCACACTGAATTGAGAAGTAACCTTTATCATGTAATAAATTCTTGAATATATTTGGTTCCAGTAGTATATGAAAAAAAATTAAAATCTCATAAACCAGTAGGATGTGTTCCAGCAATGCAGGAATCACTTAATATTAGACAATGTATTTATGTAACTTATTAGATTAGGAGATGTTCCACCCACCATGGTGATAAATGTCAATAGTAAGATCAAATTGACTGAGGAACCAGACAGAGACACCTCCTGATAAATCAAGAAAATTTAGTTATCTGGAAGCTACAGAAGGAAGTCATTGCAATCAGTATACACAGCAAAGAGGCCAGCAGCATTCTCCAATAACAGACAGAGGACACTGGCAGATGTACAATTGCAGATAGTAAGTCCAAAAGAGTTAGAGCCCCATGAGAACTCCTAGAAGTTCAACTGACACCCTCCATGTCAAGCCTCATATTCCTGTGGCTACAACAATTTTCCTGCAGACCAGAGTGGATATTTGTGAAGAACCGTGTCATCAGCATCGGGTATATCATCAGTCTTGGTGGAACCTAATACATACCAGACTACCTGGCACAGTATAAGACAGTGTGCTTTATTCAGTATATTTATCTACCTCGGCCTCTTCAAGATACACATCCTATTCCAATTATTTTTCTAAACTTAGAGCTGCGGAAAAGAAAAAGCATCAGTTATAAATTTCTTTGGTAGTAATGTTAACAGCCTCTTAGCTGTAAGACCTAACCTATAAAGAGAAAACAAATATAATTATCTCAACAGATGTAAAAAACAATTTGCTGGTAAAGAAAAACTCACAAGAATAGAAATATTAATAAACTAGGACTTTACCAAGAACTTAGAGCCAACATTCTTATGGTGAAATATTAGGAGAATTCTTACAAAGACAAGAATTTCTGCTAAACTACTACCATTTAGTATGTATTGAAGGCCCTTAAAAATACACCAAGAAAAAGAAATTGAATATATAAATATAAAAAGGGAAAAGGTAAAATTGCCACTTATGGGAAATATGATACCTATACAGGAAATTAAAAAAGAAGCAATAGATAAACTGTAATATCTAATATGAGTCCATTAAGGTGTCCAGATACAAAATTAAGATACAAAAATAGTATTCTATATAATAACAATAACTGATAAAATAATGTAAAAGGAAAAAAAGTCTTACAATATCAACAATAATAAAAAATTGTTAAGATAATAATAATAACAATAATAATAACAATAATAATAATAGATGAGTGAGATCCATATGAAGAATGCAATCAAACTTTTCTTAAGGTTGTCAAAGAAGACTTGAAAAAAATGGAGAGATAAGCCTTGTTCTTCAATGGGAAAACAATATTATAAAAAATCCCTTTAATTCTAAACCAATTAATTTGTAAGTTTAATGCAATCCCAAATACAATATTACCAGAATTTTAGATGAAGTTTAATTTTTAAATTTCTCTGGAAGATAATTCTAAAATTCAAAGAGAAAAATATGCAAAAATGTTTAATAAAAGATTAGGGGAAAATCACAGTCACTGGAACTTCTATTACTATATATGAAAACCTAAAGCTTTACTAATGAAAATAGTATGATATTAGTGTTAAAGTGGACATAAAGATCAATAGAACAGAATAAATAGCCCAGAAGTCAACTCTATTTGTATATAGATATTATGTGGTAATTTGAATCTAAAGGGGAAGGTTAATAAACATTATTGGAAAATTTAGCAAATGATTCGGAAAAAATAAGGCTAGACACCCTACCTCAATTCATATTCAAAAACATATTCAAATTTCAGATGGAAGAGGAGCTATACATAAACAAAAACTAGGAAGTAGAATTTAGATGATTTCCACCTTGCCTACTTAATAAATTAAAATGGGATATATTAAGAACTGGGCACATAATAGGCCCTCAATAAATAGAGACTCTTTACCTTCTTCTTCTTGTAATGCCCAGCACGTGGTAATATTGTCTATATAAATATGTTCAGAAAAGATGATACCCTTTGCTCATCACTTAAGTCATCTTTTACTGTCTCTAGCCTTCGGTCTAAGCAGGAGCATCTTCTTATGGTAGGTTCTCTAATACATTGTTTGTCTTGTAAAATATGGCTATCGCTTAGAGTCACAGCACATCATGGATCAAGAATGCTCCTTTAGGATCTAATTCCTCGGATATACTTTGATTTTTTGTGCATTCTCGTATAGCTAGAGTGCCCATGGCTAGCACACAAATGGTCTGCTCCATTTCCAAACAGCTTGAGTGTTTTCTGAGAAACAGAGATGAGTAAATGTTTGTTGTAGTTAAACCAATAGTCAGTCCCAGACTGCTCTCCTACTGGGACATTAAAATATTCAGAATGATTGTCTGTCTTATTCAGAGTAAAGATAAAATGGACTAACCATTGGGAGAAGATAGGCATAATAAAAATAAAGCATTCATTTGACTAAATGCTACAGGCTCTTTCCCATAGCCCACATAATTTTAGCAGTTTTGTGTCGTATATTAAGTATATTTTTTTGATGATAAAGTTTCAATGCAAAGAGCTTTCAATGGCTAAGTCTTGAAATTTTTCACAATTCAGTCCGTATGCACCAACTCCCATAAACTAGTACACGTTCTGTATCAATGTGTGCTTATTTACTCCATATTTGCTTATTGTTGTTTGTAAATCTAATAGACATTTATTGAGAACATAAAAGGGGTTTTCTTTTCATATTTTTGGTATCTGACCCTCCAAAGCAAGGAGTGTTGCCTAAGGATGCTGAAGTTGTCAAAACCTAGTATATTCTCTATGGACACCTGCTCCCCTTAAATCAGCATAAAGCTACATCACATCAACATTTTTGGTGGTACGTTTCTTAATCACTATGTGGATGTTGTAAATATCTAATAGGATAAATCAAATACAATGCATGTTGATTATGAAGTGAAATTGGAAATCATACGATAAAGTAAATAAAATCAGTGAAAGCAATGATGGAAAACTTTTGATTTATAGACAAAGCTATTGACAAATGAGGACCTGGTAGAATTGGATCAATTAATAACCAAAGAAGAAATAATTGACAAGAATGATAACATAATAGGCATTTCAAAGAAACTTATTTGAATATCAATGTACTAAGAGAGCATTTTGGGAAATTAAAACTCTCGAATAATTTTCAATGACTCTTACTATGATCTTTTTGCAAATATGCCAGATTGTACACCTTGTTAGCCTGCATCTTTGTCAGAAAAATTACCTTAAAAAGAATCAACTCAATTCATTCTTTGTTCTAATAATTACTGCACAGCTACAATTTTAACATGTATACTGCTAAATAGAGATGAAATAGTTTTATAAGTTTGGGTTTTATTTTTCAAAATAGGATAACTAAATCTTTCATTTACTCTAGACAAAATGACATTTTATTTCCTATTTTATGTAGATTCACTTTAAATGAGCTTTTTCCAGGACAAATTATCCCGTGATAATGAAGACTTGCTATCTGGTAAACCATTAACTCTACCCTGGAAGAAACTATAGAGAACAAATTGAATAGGACAGGATCACTATGCTAAAGATGCATACAATTGAGTCAATATATATAACATTTCCTAGTTTTCTTATTCTTTCAGGTCATGCACACTATTTTTTTTAAAGAATCTTTTTTAAAAAAATTTATTTATTTTTGGCTGCGTTGGGTCTTTGTTCCTGCACGCGGACTTTCTCTAGTTGCGAGGAGCGGGGGCTACTCTTCGTTGCGGTGCGTGGGCTTCTTATTGCAGTGGCTTCTCTTATTGTGGAGCATGGGCTCTAAGGGCGCAGGCTTCAGTAGTTGTGGCACCCGGGCTCAGTAGTTGTGGTTCACGGGCTTAGTTACTCCGCGACATGTGGGATCCTCCCGGACCAGGGCGCGAACCTGTGTCCCCTGCATTGGCAGGCGGATTCCCAACCACTGCGCCACCAGGGAAGTCCCAGTGCACACTATTTTGAGGGGGGAATCAGTGATTTTTTCCCCCTAATCCCTTTTCCTTATTCCCAGTAAAACTAGTAGTTCCAAGATGGTGAAAACAATGATCAAAATGACTACAAATTCAAGGTAAATGTTCAGCCCTTTATTAAACAAATGCTGCTTAGGTTTTCTTGTTTGCATTTGTATAAAGATCTTATTTATTGTTCCTGCTATTTGATGGAAGGAAAATATTTTATAGCTATCTGAGATCCTTTACAAATAATGATATAAACTCAGAGGGAAGTTGGCTTTCATGAGGAAGTTTTATTATGTTTGAATATGAAGAGTGCATTTGAAGATTTTCCCCTCTATGTTTCTTTGTTGAGTTCCTGTTTTTACTTTAGAACTTGATGGGAGAAAGAAACAGAGGACTTTATTAAAGCATTAAAATAATTTAGCTTTTCATCCATAACAATGAAAATAAAAGGGAAAATTCTAAACGTCTATGATATAAATGAGTTGTTATTTATACACACAGCTTAGCCAGGGCAGTTTCAGAAATGATCTTCCTATATTAAATGATGATCAGTACCATTTTAAAATGTATTGCTAACCAGGATTTTATTGTTACTAGTAGAAATTCTACTCTCTACAAAGGTTGTCAAAGCAATATTTATTTTATTTCTCTCTCCACTTCTACCTCCACCTTAATATCTAAGAAAATAGAGGTAGATAGTTGTGTAGGTAAAGAATATTCATAATCTCTGTGTGCTATAACTGCAATTTCTAAATAAGAAATTGTGCTTGCAGTCTTGCTCAAAGAATGATCTTGATCTTCAATTAGGATCTCAATCTGAGGACTAGATATGCAGGACTGCTTTCTGTAGAGCAAAGTTTGCTAAAGTCAGTGAAACCAGATAGATTACAACCCAGGAAAAATGCACCAAGTGTGCAGTTTCTGAATGAGACTAAGAAAAATAAATTTAAAAAAAAAGAGAAGACGGGCTTCCCTGGTGGCACAGTGGTTGAGAGTCTGCCTGCCGATGCAGGGGACACGGGTTCATGCCCCGGCCCGGGAAGATCCCATATGCCATGGAGAGGCTGGGCCTGTGAGCCATGGCTGCTGAGCCTGTGCGTCCGGAGCCTGTGCTCCGCAACAGGAGAGGCCACAACAGTGAAAGGCCCGCATACCGCAAAAAAAAAAAAAAAAAAAAAAAAATTAAAAAAATAAATAATAAATAAAAAAAGAGAAGTTTCTATTGATTAAATATTTTTTCATGACAAGGCTGTGTCTTTGCACCTTTTAGTGGTGAAAGAAGATTCTAGGGAGGTTCAAAGGGAGCTTCACTGCTCCTTCTGTTAATTTGGTGACAAGTTGGGTCCTAAATTCAAAAGAATTGTTCTCTTTCCTGGCTTTTGAGGCTTGATATTCACTTCAATTGTGACTCCTTAGTTATTCTGGGCAGAGGGCAATCTTCTCTAAAGCCCACATTTTGCAGGCTACTTGGGGAGAGTGCTATCCCCCAAATAGCTCCCTCTGTGAATCCTAAACAATCAACAGCCAAGGTCTCCTTCTCTCTCACTGCTGTTGTCCTGGCTGTTCAAGTGTCCACGTTGCTCCCTTCAACCTAAGTTTTGACAGGGAACCTGAGGTCCTCCAGTCCTGTTTCCAGACCCCAGCCATGGCAGCTGCCCAGCATCGTAGACACGGTGCTGCCACGAAGCTCTCTGGAGCATCTCCTTTCTTCTTTGCCAAAAGTGCAGCCCTCAATGCCCATCTTTACTATGGACAAAACTGCCCTTTGTTACTGCCACAATGGATGATTTCCTTCGGTGACGTAGAGAGGACTCTTCTGCTTTTCTGCCTTTACTAGAATGATAAAGAAAAGGAAAAAAATCTGTCTCAAGGGCACACACTTTAAACTTATCTGCTGTCTTCTCACAGATAAAACAGAGGACTGGAGTCAGTTTTTCCATCTCTTCCATTCTGTCCCATGGAAATCCGAACTTGCCAGGATGTGGATATTTAGCTTGCCAGGATGTGGATCTTCTGGCCCAGGTGCTTCTTGTTCTTTCTGATCTACTGCTTGTTCAGTTGGAAGGAACAACAGGAGGAGCCTCCATTCTCTCTCCTGATTCCCCACCATCATTTTCAACAATCACAGAAGACTAAAGGATAAATCAACTTACTCACTGTGGTGACCCGGGCCTCTGGTCTCAGCCTCCCAGGGTGCAAGCAAATCCCTTGTGTGATTTTTGGGCCAACTTGTACTTATGCTAATGTGCGTTTAATGTAATTACTGCTTCCACCCCCCTCCCCCATATTAACGTCGATTTTTGTAATCCATCAGTGTTTGTTGAATATTTCTATGTGTCAGGAACTGTGGTGTGTTATATTGGCGCGCTTTATGGTAGATATTCAAAGAAAAGATAAGGAAAAGGAAAGAAAAGAAAAAGGGGAAAAAAGGAAAAGAAAAATGGAAAGCAGCAGCGATGAGGTTGGAAAACATCTTTGTCTTTCTCATTTTGCCTTATGTTCCTTCATACGTGCTCTCTCCCGGTTGCCACGCCTTGGCAGCAGCTTGTCCCAGATGGCAGGGGGGCCGGGGAGTAAGAGCTACTCAAGTCTGAAATGCTTCCTCAGTGTATGGATGAATGGATGGGTGACCATGTGCTTACTTTACTATTTTTAGTGTTGTGTTTCTGAAGTTAGATTATAGGTAGCCAAGAACCTAGCTTTTTTTTCCCGCCCTCTCCGCACCGCCGTTACCACCCTCAGTCCTATTCCTTTCCCTAAAATTTGCTTTTCTTCTCAGGCTCAGGACAGTTCTTTCCATGGTGTGTTCTCTCTACCTCCAGTACAGTGATATAGTCTGTCTTATTCCCTCCTTGGCTGTGTCTATTCTCCAGGGACGATTCATTCTAAAGAGTGTTTTATGCTTTATGTTCAGCCTTCCTGTGCTCTTTAAGGTATGTCTTGTGTGTGTGTGTACACATATACATATGTGTGTATTTCTATATCTATTAACTTGATCATTAATTGGTATATTTAGTCCACTTACATTTAACATAATTATTTGTATATTTGGGTTTTTAGCTACCATCTATTTGTTATGTATGTTATATTCTCCCAAGAATCTAGCCAGCAACATTGGTCTCCTTGCTCTTTCCTGGACATGCTGTTATATGCTTATCTCAGAGTCTTTCTACTTACGCTTCCTGCTGCCTGGATCTCCCTTCTCCTAGATACCCACTAGGCTTTCTCCTTCACTCACTAAGATCTCTGCTCAGACATCACTTTACAGAGAGACTTTCCCCAACCATCCTTTCTAAACTAGTTCCCCTTTCCTACTCCCATAACCAGTTTTATTTATTTTTTTATAGCACTTACCATCTTTTGTTATATGGTTGCTTATGGGTCTGTGTCCCCAGTTCAAGTACAAACTTCATGAGCTTGGAGTTTGTTTATGGCCCATATTCTTAGCACTTAGAATGGTACCTGGGACAAAGTAGGCATTCAAACCAAAGAGACACCACCATCACTGCTCCTTCTTTGGATTGTACCATTTGAGTGTGCTCTGGCCAAATTCCAGCTGCCAATATCTGCATCTCCAAACTTGAGGATGCTTTCCAGAAACTAGGCCATTTCGTCCACCTATGCATCTGACTTGAGGATTTATAACTCCCTCCCCTCCACTGCCAAAGAGCCACCTTCAATTTATGATTTTCAACATTTGCTGCATAAATACTACAGCTCTCTTGTCCTTGAGTGGAGGGGAGTAAGGAGATGGGGGAAGTACTTCTGAGACTGAGGTCACTGTCTTAACAATACCCTGTTCAGCTACCATCCCTTCCCTTCCCAGTGTCAATTCTCTGGTCCCCTACCAAGTTGCACCTCTCAAGTAAAGATTTTGCCTCAAATTCTCATCTCAGCATCTGTTTGGGGCAACCCAAACCAAGATAATAAATACTTGCTTTCATTGAAGGAACTACTCAGTTCAGTGGATTCTGGATACATGTTTAGAAAAAAGGCTGAAGAGGAGACAAGGCAGCATAGTTTCATGGAAGGTGGAAAGTTAGTTCAGCAACAAAGAGAAGGGGCTTCCACATCCGAGGGAGGAGACAAGATGGTTACAATATGAAAAAAATGAATATGAACCCTTGGCAGCAACTGAGAATCAGTATCTGGAATTGAGTCCTCAGAAATCTATAAGGCTGAACACAGAAACAGGGACACATAACACTGACTTCTCATGTGAAACCTGGGCAGTTGCACAGAACCCCATGCTCAGAATGACCCTGGACTTGGCTTAATGCTCTGCTGTTGCCGTCTTGAAATTCTTAACGTATCTTTTTTATCAAGGAGTCTTGCATTTTCATTTTGTACTGGGTCCCACAAATAATGTAGCCAACCCAAGACATGTCATCATTTCTCATTACAGTTGAGGAAAATGAATAGAATATCAAGGATTTGGAACAAAAGAAATAGATTATATAGAGCTAGATGGTAGGTCACTAAAAAATCCTTATGTTCTTCCTATAGTCTACTTCAATGAAGAGTGCTTGTTTCTTTTTTATTTTTGTTTTTATTTTATACATCTCTATTAGAGTATAACTGCTTTACAGTGTTGTGTTAGTTTCTGCTGTACAACAAAGTGAATCACTTATATGTATACATATACCCCCATATCCCCTCCCTCTTGAGCCTCGGTCCCACCCTCCCTATCCCATCCCTCTAGGTGGACACAAAGCACCGAGCTGATCTCCCTGTGCTATGTGGCTGCTTCCCACTAGCTATCTATTTTACATTTGGTAATGTATATATGTCAATGCTACTCTCTTACTTCGTCCCAGCTTGCCCTTCCCCCACTGTGTCCTCAAGTCCATTCTCTACATCTGCGTCTTTATTCCTGCCCTGCCACTAGGTTCATCAGTACCATTTTTCTAGACTCCATATGTATGCGTTACAGTATGGTATTTTTTCTCTTTCTGACTTACTTCAGAGTGCTTGTTTCTTATTTCAGATAGTTATACTTGTTTTAGAAGCAGAAATAAGTGATATAGCAATATTTCATGACATTAATTACTTGGTATAAGTCATTAAGACACTTTTGGACAGATGTGATATGTATTCTTAGTTTATAGTTTGATTTGTTCAGAGAAAATAATACATTTGACACTAACTAGAAAAACTATGATGGAATACTTACAAAAAAGGCACACTTGTCATCTTCATTAACCTGTAATAGTCTGTTCTTGCGGCATGTGCCCTATTTGCTGCTGGTGCCTTTTTAATTAATCATTCATTTAACTTTCCAGTTCTGCCAGAATTTTTTATATTTCCAGTCTGACAACTGGCATGTAAGATGCTATTTTTAAAAATATACCATTTTGTTTGCAAGGCAGAATAGAGACACAGATGTAGAGAACAAACATATGGGCACCAAGGGAGGAAAGTGGGTGGGGGAACAGTGGTGGTGGGATGAATTGGGAGATTGGGATTGACATATATACACTAATATGTATAAAATAGATAACTAATAAGAACCTCCTGTATAAAAAATAAATAAATAAAATTAAATAAAATTTTAAAATATATACCATTTTGTTTATTTCCATTTAAAATAGTGGAGATTTTAAATGGTACATTTAAATACTAAAAATGTCTTTTGATATGAAAAAGAAAAAAAATTGAGAAAAAAACAATTATCCTTTATAGGAAATTTTGGTTTGTGGATTTTCAAGCAGGGTGGCAAGAAGTAATATATTGCAGCATTTTCCACTAACTAAAAACAGATGTCATGTGATGATGGGTGTTACATTTGCAGCTGACACCCACTTCAAAGAACAGGTGCCTCTAGATGTTTCAAAAAGAAAAAGCAGCTCTTGTACCAGTCTATAGCAGCCTTCAGGAAGTGATGAGTGGGAGCAATGGGAAGACTAGCTCAGCGGCAGCTCTGGGTCACTATGTTAGGAAGGTACATCAGGGCACTTGGGTTCTCATTGTACTTTCTCCTGAGTGAGCTTTCAAAGTCAGAAGCTAAATTGCTGGATGATAACATTTATTAAAAAGTAATGACCTTTGCACTTTTTTAAAAGTGCAAAATAATGAAGTTGAACTCTTACCTTACATTGTACACAAAAACTAGCTCAAAATAGATGAAAGACCTAAACGTAAGAGATAAAACTATAAAACTCTTAGAAGAGAATGAGGAAAAACTTCATGACATCGGCCTTGGCAATGATTCTTAGATAAGACACCAAAAACATAGGCTACAAAGGAAAAAATAAATAAATTGGACTTCATCAAAATTGAAAAGTTTTATCCATCAAAGGACACAACAGAGTGAAAAGGCAACCCACCAATTAGAGAAAGCATTTGCAAACTACATATCTGATAAGGGATTAATAACCAAAATATATAAAGAACTCCTCCAACTCAACAGCAACAACAACAACAAAAACTCAAAAAAAATGGGCAAAGGACTTGAACAGATATTTCTCCAAAGAAGATGTATAAATGGCCAATAAACACATGGAAAGGTAGTCAAAATAATGATCATTAGGGAAATGCAAGTCAAAACCACAAGAAGATCTCCCTTCATACCCACTGGGATGGCTGTTATCAAAAAGCCAAAAAATAACATGTGTTGGCAAGGGACGGGACAAATTGGAATGGTTGTGTATTCTTGGTGGCAATGTAACATGGTGTAGCCAACTGTGGAAAACATTATGGCGGTTCCTCAAAAAATTATCATGTAATCCAGCAATTCTACTTCTGAGGATATGCTCAGAAGAATTGAAAACAGGGACTCTAACAGATATTTGTACACCAATGTTCATATATATATACATATGTACAGTGGAGTATTATATTCAGCCTTAAAAAGGAATGAAGCTGACATATGCTACACATGGATGAACTTTTAAAAAAAATTTGTTTATTTTTTATTTATTTGTTTTAGGCTGCCTTGGGTCTTCGTTGCTCCGCATAGGCTTTCTCTAGTTGTGGTGAGGGCGGCTCCTCTTCAATGCGGTGTGTGGGCTTCTCATTACGGTGGCTTCTCTTGTTGGGGAGTATGGGCTCTAGGTACACAGGCTTCAATAGTTGTGGCACACGGGCTCAGTAGTTGTGGTTCGCAGGCTCTAGAGCTCAGGCTCAGTAGTTGTGGCGCATGCTTCTCTGTAGCATGTGGGATCTTCCCGGGCCAGGGCTTGAATCTGTGTCCCGTGCACTGGCAGGCAGATTCTTAACCACTGCGCCACCAGGGAAGTCCCCACATGGATGAACTTTAAAAATATTATGCTAACCGAAATAAGCCAGATATAAAAGGACAAATACTGTATGATTCCCCTTAAAGAAAGGACCTAGAATGGGCAAATTCATAGAGACAGAAAGGAAAATAGTGGTTACTATGGGCTGGAGGAGTGGGGAATGGGGAGTTATTGTTTAACGGGCACAAAGTTTCCATTTGGAATGATGAAAAAATTCTGGGGTTGGATAATATTGATGGTTGCACAACATTGTGAATATACTTAATGCCACAAAGCTGTACACTTAAGCATGGTTAAAATGGTGAATTTTGTGTTATGTATATTTTACCACACTTAAAAAAAAAAGAAAAGAAACCATTTAAGCAGAAAAAGGTAATGACTTTATTAGGCTTTTAAAAAATGATAAGATAGGCATATGAATTTTAGGCAAAAGAGAAAAGTACCAAGTGTAAAGCAACGAGTCACATAATTGCTTCACATCATGGTGAACATCATTTTAGACATGTCTCTGCATTTATTTAAGATGTTTGAATGCATGGATAAATGGATTGGCAGTTGTTTGGACTAAAATGTAGAACATAAATAAATAATTTAATAAGAATGATATCATACTATACACACTACTTTTTTTTTTTTTTTTTTTGCGGTACACGGGCCTCTCACTGTTGTGGCCTCTCCCATTGTGGAGCACAGGCTCCAGATGTGCAGGCTCAGCAGCCATGGCTCACGGGCCTAGCCGCTCTGTGGCATGTGGGATCTTCCCGGACTGGGGCACGAACCCACGTCCCCTGCATCGGCAGGCAGACTCTCAACCACTGCGCCACCAGGGAGGCCCTGCATACTACTTTTAAAATAGAAATGTTATATTTAATTTGACCTAAATATAACACAAGAAAAAAATGAAAATGAAACTGAAGGAATTATTGAAATTCAGAGAAATATTTCTCTTTACCACAATAAGACACACTGGTAAAGAAAAGAGGTTGGAATTTTTTTTTTAAAGCTACATGTTTCAATTTTGGATAATGTATAGATTGACTTCACGCGGTGAAAGAAAGGTGATCAGTACTCTTACACTTTCATCTCTGTTCCAGTCTCGCAATTTTTTGTTGCTTATAATATTTTCACTTTGTTAGAATGTATAGTATTTATATACTATTCCAAAAAGACAGTCTCCCAAATTTTTTAGTCTTAATTTTGTTTAACTGGATTTAATGATCATCGGTCTTTTCTCCTACAGTCTCTTTTATTGAGTCTTTAGTTTTGATTCACCTCTAAGTTGGTTAGCTTTCATTGTTAAACATAAGTTTTTTCAAGAAGAGCTTTATGCCCTGAATGCTTTCACATTGAAGAATGCCTGTACCTGTATATTTGAACGTAAAATTGGCAGGGAACAATATTCTTTTTTTTTTTTTTTTTTTGCGGTACGTGGGCCTCTCACTGCTGTGGTCTCTCCCGTTGCGGAGCACAGGCTCCGGACGCGCAGGCTTAGCGGCCATGGCTCACGGGCCCAGCCGCTCCGCAGCATGTGGGATCTTCCCGGACCGGGGCACGAACCCGTATCCCCTGCATTGGCAGGCGGACTCTCAACCACTGCGCCACCAGGGAAGCCCAGGGAACAATATTCTTGAGTCATATTTTCTCTCCTTCAAAGCATTGTAAACATTGCTCTACTGTCTTATGGTATTGAACATTGCTATGAAGATATGTGAGGCCTCACTGATACACCCCTACCCCCTCACCTGTAGATAACTTCACTTTTCTGTCTGCCTGGATTTCAGAAGAATTCTTTCTTTGACCTTGAAGCTCAATAACTTGACCAGTATATGTCCAATGTTGGCAATCAATATCAATCTTTCCTAGTAGACAGTGTGTCCATTTGACCTGTTGAATCAGTTTTCCATTTCAGAAAAATTTTGTTGAATTACACCTTTCTTTCTTTCTTTCTCTTTTTTTCTTTCTTTCTATTACATCTTTAACTTTTTCACTAAGTTTGTTGAGATGCTATTTCAAGGACCAAATTTTTAATATGTTGGATAAATTATCTCTATCTTCTAATTATCTAATTATCTTTGTCCTCTATTTCCATAGTTTTTAAAATATCTTTATCTTTGGATTCACAATGGATATTTCAAGCTTTTTTTCATTGAATATCAGACAGTTCAGTGTTCATATGTGCATACATATATACATATATACATTCAGATCCTTGTGACCTATAGATATTAAAATCTATAATAGTATAATTTTGTGTCTCAATTTTTTTCATTGCTCACTGAGAGCAGGGGTCAGCATGCTTTTTTTTGTAAAGGGTCAGAGAGTAAATATGTTAGGCTTTGCCAGCCATATTATGGTCTCTGTCATATATTTGTCTTTTGTTTTTGTGTTCTACAATCCTTTAAAAATGTAAAAGCCAATATTTAGTTGCAGTCACAGATCGTACAAAAAAAAGCTGTAGTGTGTGTACGCCTCCTTTAGAATCACTTTATCATCTCATTCTGTTGTTTATCAGCTTGACTTTCTGTACTTTTTATTAAATCTATACACATATTAGATTATTTTATATAGAAAATACTATGGAGAAATCTGCTTCTGTTTCTTCATTTTTTTCTTTCGAACAAGGTTCTTCACCTAATTTTGCTGCTAAAATATTTTCCTCCCTCCCGCTCTCCCCACCTCTTTCTCCTTTCTCTCCTTTTACCCTTTTTCTCTCTTCCTCCCTCTCTTCTTTCCCCTCTTTCTTTTCTTTTCTTTTTTCCTTCCTCTCTTCCTTCTTTCCTTCCTTCCTTCCTTCCTTCCTCTTCCTCGCTCCCTCCCTCCCTCTCTCCCTCCCTCTTTCTCTTCCTCCTTTCCTCTTTCTTTCTTTCTTTATCTCTCTTTCTTTCTTTCTTTCTTTCTTTCTTCTCTAGTGTGTTTGTCTAGTTGCTGTGACGTTTCTTTTCCTCTTATCCAGGTTTACTTAGACAGCTTAGTTCAAACACTCTGTCTTCTATAATAAAGTGTGGGTATGTTCTCTCTAATTCTCTTCCCACTTATCTCTCAGACCTATTTGTTCTTTGCCTTCTGGGCTAATGTTTGAGGGTAGTTTTATTCTTTCAATTTGCTTTTTCTGTAACCTAACAACAGAAAGGAAGGAAGAGAAAGAGAGTGAGCTTAACTTGGGCTGGTACAGTCCATGCTGGGAAATCTTATTTTGCAGAGTCTTCCTGGGGTGTTACATGTCCTGTCCCATGGCCCACTCCAGTTAGCCAGAAGTATATCTCATCTATGGGCTTTGGCTTACCCCAAGATACCTCTGCACCTATAAGATGGTAAGTACTGCTAGCCTTCTGCTTCAGACAAGCTTCTAAGTTAATTTTAGGTGATTCTACTCTTTAAGAATTTCTCTTGACTTTTCCCACCACTAACAATAGGCTCCTTGAGCCTACTCTACAAAATGTTTAGCTCATCTTTTTTACTCCTTACTGATTATATCTGGGGAAAGAATTGGAAACTATACAATGTCAAATTGTGCCCCATCAAAAATTTTTCCCTCCTATTCACCCCTTTTCTAATTTTATAGTCCAAGTTTATTTACTTTTCCTGGTATGCTTGGAAGGGCGATTCTGTGATCCTGCTTTATTCTACAATTTTTCCCCAGAAATTTTTAGGAAAAATATATCTCCAAAATAAAGATTCTTATATGATCTACACCAACATAATGCCAATCAGTGTTATTAATTTTGAAAGCTATGATATTTTAAATCAAATAAGTGTTATAATACTTAAATACTGGTGTGAAACTATAATAAAGTTATGATTATGATTGAATAGGTAGCATAATCTTGGGGAAATTAAAAAAAAAAGCATGGATCACAGGATTGGAAATGACCCATGAAGAACACATTTTGACTGTGTACTCTCTCTGGAGCATGGGGCTAATGGCGTGTAGAGCAATATGCTGTAGAGAGACTGGATACATATAACACAGACACACATATGGAAACAAGAGTGTAACATGTGAACAAAGCGGCATTTCAAATCAATGGGGAAAAACAAAGTTATTCAATAAATGGTATTATAAAAAATGGCTAATCATTTGAGGGAAAAATATAAATATATAGTATACATATATTTTTATGCAGGAGTCTCTAATGTATATGTGTATTCCTACCTCAAGTAATGTCCAAAAAAAGATGCCAGAGATACTGTGTTCTTAAATGTTAAAACCAAAAAAAAAAAAAAAAAGTTAAAACCCAAATCTTTAACTTCCAGAGAATAACTGTTGATATTTTTACAATCTCTGGGTAGAGTGAAAATTTCCAAGTTTGATGCCAAAGGTAACAGACTAAATTACATAAAAGTGAAAACCTTGAGTTTTTTTGATAACAACATCAAAGATTAAAAATCAAAAGGAAAGAGACTGATGAAAGTATTGCTACATATATAATAAAGGATTACTGCATAAAGAGTTCACAGAAATAAATAATAAAAATACCCAATATGAAAATGACAAAGAACATGAATAAGCATTTCACAAAAGAAGAATATAAAGGAGAGATAAATATATTTTTTAAATTGGGTATTATTAGTAACCAAAGAAATACAGGGGTTTAAAAACCTAGCAAGGTATCATTTAAAGAAAAATAACAACAGATAGACAAAGATTATTTTTAGTGATAATATTTGTTGTTGGCAAGTTTTATTCACTTCTGGAAGTACTTTGGTGAGAATTCAATATATTTAAAATTTTGACCCACTTCCAGAATTTTATCCTAATAATTGAACTATATCTGTGTATAGGAATCTTCATAGCAATAGTGCTTATAGTAGTGAAAAAATTGTAAACAACTGTATGTTCAGTTAACTAAATTATTGTGTATCCATGCAATAGAATCCCACATAGCCTTTTAAGGTGATGCTGTACAGGAATATTTAATGACATGAAAAAATATCTACTGTAGAAGTAAAATGCAAATTATAAACATTGCATACAGTTCAGAACAGTTCCCTACCCCACCATACCACACACACACACACACACACACACACACACACACACACAGGCCTGTGCTTTTCTCAGAGATGGCATTTCTGGACATTTTTATTTTACTCTTCTTTTTTCCTTTGTACTTTCTAAATTTTCTACCATAAACTCTTATAAAGAGAAAAATGTTAAATTTTTTGATAGTAAGTGTCAGAAGTTTTTGCCAGTAAGTGTCTTCTGAGGGAACCGCCCTGATAACATTTTGTGGTTTTGATATTGTAACATCTGCTTTCTAGAGTGAATTTAATCCTGATGTAGTGTCAGTAGAACTCCTTAATCAGAAAGACCAAATTGCTTTGTTCTCCTGCAATGTCGCAAAATTATTTTCACAATCAGCCTTAAAACAGAACTTAAAAATGGTGTGCACTGAAACCATGGTGGTGGTGTTAGGTGAATGTAAAAGTTATTTAATTTGACCCTAATAACGATAGAGGAGAAGAATAACAGAAGTGTCTGGGCAGGCTGGATTAGAAATCTGAAGACCCAGCTTCTAGTTCCATTTGGTCCATCAGCTAAAAGAGTGCTTTGCAGCTAATGAGAAAAATAATAATAATTACAGGCATTATTATTATTAACCTCTTGATTACTATATATTACTTTCTACAGCACTTTATTATATTATCACTAATTCTCACAAACTCTTTCTCAGGATATTAAGTATCCCAATTTTACTGCTGAAGAAATTGAGGTTTAGAAAGCTTGCTGACTGTTAGCTACCTTCCTAGCTTCAGAAAAAGGTGTGACAATATTTCCAGTTTGTTTCGTTCACTAAAGCCCTGATTGCCCCAATAAACACCTATTAAAGGCAGTAGCTTTAGTTTACTTTAGCTGCAGTGGCTTACAAAGAAAGGCTCAGTAAATTATCCTGACCGAAAAACTTTCACTACTGTCATAATTCTATTCAACAAATACTTAATAAATGCTTCTAAATACAATGTACTGCATTCATTATGGCAGGAGCACATGATTGTTGAAAATGATCCTTGCTCTGTAGAAGTTTAAAATGCAGAGTGCTGGGTTTGGATCCCAGATCCTTCACTTACTAGCTATGTGGACCTTTGACTTCTCTGTGTCCCAGTTCTTTATCCATAAAGTGAGAATAATAATAATACCTACCTGAAACCTATTTAGGAGGATTAAAAGAGTTATATATAATGTGTTTAGAATAGTGTTTGGTACTTATTAAGGTGCTAATATGTATTTATTGTGGTGAATTTTCTAATATTGATAGTGTTCATTGATAGAACTACTGGTCTACTTCTTTGAATTTGTAATTCCTTCAAGCCACATCCACATTTCTCTTGAGCAATGGCCCTGTGTGTGTGTATATATCTACGCATTGAACTAATTTATGCCTTTTTACTACGTGGTCCTCTGCTTGAGTATAGTATCTGAAAAATAGAATCAGTAATATTACTAAATTCACCAGTCCATTGGCTAGGTTAAATAATACAAGATATTTGAAAAAAATTATATTCAAAATGTGTATTTATTATTGGTATGTATCAGTCAGTTGTCTTCTCAGCAGCTTTTTTTAAATACAGAGGTTTAAGAGAAGATAAAATTTCACTAAAAATCGTAATTAGGGCCAAATCTAGAATGAACTCTCACAACAAGGTAGTTCCTAAGTGTTTGAGGTATTGCTTCTTTTAAATTTGTTCCAGACATGCCAGAGATTGTGAATAGACGTTTTTCTAAAATTTCACAGGATTCTGTGAGTAGGTATCAGGTGTAAGTCTTGTTTTAATACTTTAATAGGCTTGAACACTAGTCTTTTAATGAGTTTGTGATATCATACAAAGTTCTGAGTATGCATCCTCGCCAAGGTTGGCAAGTACCAAGAATATAATATTCATACATTGATAAAGTCAGAAAAGACAGTCTTATTTCATAAATAATAAGAGAATTATTTGAACAGACATGAAGAAACAGGGGAGTAAGTGACTTGGTTAAGCACATGATTTAAATTAGTAGCAGTGCTGATTAGCTAAATAATGAAACGCTTGGCAAGGAACAGTTTT
The DNA here is from genome assembly GCF_949752795.1 of Hyperoodon ampullatus. Taxonomy (NCBI): domain Eukaryota; kingdom Metazoa; phylum Chordata; class Mammalia; order Artiodactyla; family Ziphiidae; genus Hyperoodon; species Hyperoodon ampullatus. The sequence continues at coordinate 61,425,000 of NC_136925.1, read as the reverse complement.
CTGTCCACTAAGTCAGATGAGACTGTTAAACTATATATACAGAAATGCACACTTTCTTTCTTAATCTGGTTTATTTTTCTATGACTTCATTGCAATTCAAAGAATAAGAAAGAACAAGGACTGACCACACTCAGGAGATGATCCAGTCTTTGGAAAATATGCTTTTGCTATTCTTTAGAGTATTTAAGGTTATGTCCTTATTCATGAATTATCATGCATTAAGAAAAAAAACTCAATTACTAAATAGAGAGTTCAACTGCGACCAATCTACCTATCAGATGAACTCACTCACTAACGAACAAATGGAGTAGTGAGAATATCTGAAGTGGTTAGTATCTCAGAAGATTCTCAGCCTCGGGCCAGGCCATTTTCACTTAAAATATAACCATAGTCATGCACATGTCAAAACTCATTTACTATGAAACTGATATTGGTTTTGAAATAGGTTAACACTTGTTTAAGTATAGCCAGTGAAATATCTCATAGACATTTCCCTACTGACCTCTCTGTCTTCCTTTGCTTATCTTGAAATGCTCACTGTTTGAAATACATTGAAATAACATCTTATAATATAGCTTTAAAAATTCTACTTTATAGCTAACTTGCAATTTGAAAAATCTTTTTATTTTTTCAAAAAAATTCTCTAGAATAGAAACTCAAAATACATCCTGTATTACAAAAGTATAACCAAGTCTCATGTTAGACTTGAAAGGCTCAGAGTATTTAATCTTATTTACATTAAACAATGCAATAAAAATCCAACAAATCTTCAAGTGTTTAAAAAATTGTTTTTGGAAATAAGAAAAGCTTAATTTAAGCAGTAAAGATAATTATCATGCTTAAAAAAGAATAAATAGCAGTGAATCACCAAGGACCACTTTACTATGAGTCATAATGATACGTGATCAGAGTTTTTAGTGGGTAGACCTTTTTTTTTTTTTAAAGAATACCCTTTGGTGGTTTTCTCCTGCCTCCGGATTTTTCATAATTTGACATTGCTTTCTGGGGTTGAGAGTTTTCATCTCTAGAAGATTCACTACACTATAAATACAGTGCTTGTGGTTCACATGGTACAACAGAGTTGATCATACAGATGAGTCCCCTTCAGTGTCACCTGCTCAGGTTTTTTCTCCACCCCACTCTGTCTCATGTGCAGACAAGTAAAATGTTCAGTTGATAAACAGGATGGTTTAAGGTGAGAGGTGAGAAGAGAAAAAGGATAATGTGAAGTTTTTTGAGGGTAGATATATTACATCTTTGTATTCGCTCCTTGTGACTAGCACGGTTACTCCGCCCGTAATAGGACATCAGTAAATATTTGTTGACAAAGAAAATGAATGGATAAATGAGTAATCATTGAGAATTGTTCGTAGCCTCTTTTAAAAATTTTTTTTATTTTTTAAATTTTATTGAAGTATAGTTGATTTACAATGTTGTGTTTAATTTCTGCTGTACAGCAAAGTGACTCAGTTATACATATATATTCTTTTTCATATTCTTTTCCATTATGGTTTATCACAGGGTATTGAATACAGTTCCCTGTGCTATACAGTAAAACCTTGCTGTTTATTCATCCTATATATAATAGTTTGCATTTTGTAGCCTCTTTTATTGTGTTCCGGAAAGCAATTTGGATAAAACAAAATTGTGAATAAGGACATTGGAATAATAATGTATGTTAATAGTGCTTTATAGTACATGTAAAACACTTTCACATAATTTATCTCATTTGAACCTCACAAAACTCTTGTAAAGGAGGCAAGTGTTATTTTAGGTGGATAATATAAGGTTCAGGATCAAAAGATGACAGTGTTTTTCTTCAATATCTCACTAACAAAGCACCGACCTCCGGGAGTGTCTATCTTCTGGATAGCATATCATTAGTTGTGGTCATTGTGGTGAGCAACAAACCATCCCAAAGATTAGAGTTACACCAGTTTAGGGATGAAATAATTAGTCTAATGAGTAGCTTTATGTATATGTGGACAGAGTGACAGGGAATGGAATGGAGAAGCTTATAAATTAATATTATGCAGACAATAAACATCTAATGAGGGTTTACTATGTGCCAGGCACTTTGATAGGTCCCTTCTCATACATTTTCTCCATTTTACAAATGAGGAAATTGAGGTTTTTAGAGATTGAGTGACTTTCACGAGGCCACACAGCAAATACATGGCAGGGGTAGAATTTTAACATCCAGAAAGAGTGATAAAGGTTTCTGTCTTAAAGAGCTTGAAATTGGGTTGGAGGAAAAACCATGAGTTACATGCATCAACTGAATAAGTAGAGATACAGCGCAGAACAAACTCAGTTGTTCAAATAGTGCATATGGCATGAGCTAGAAGGATGAAGTTCTTAGGAGAGGTGGAAAACTTGAGTTGACCCTTGATAGGTGGACAGGATTTAGTTACCTGTAAGGGAAAGGTGTTTCAGACAAAGTGAAATGCATCAGTAAATTGTCAATACAGGGATGAACATAACAGAGTCAAAGGACAATAAAAAACCTGGGAGGAGTTTCATGACCATTAACAGCTATCATCTTACATGATTTAGGGCATGATGCTGGATATGTCAGAAAATTCAGAGGCATTTGACATGTGATATGAGAGATCAGAGAGGGCAGTCAAGGCCTGGGTTAGTTGAGAAAGGCTTCATGGCAGAGCTGGATCTTCAGCTCAATTCTCGTAAAATCTTAGAATTTAGATATGCATAGAGGAGGAAAGAGAGACCAGGAGAATGCTCTCAGTAAAGACATGCTGGGCTTATGGTATGTTTTGGTGGAGAGCAACATTGCTATGGGCCTTGGAGTCCATGCTAAGGGGTTTGTGCTTTTTCAGTCAAAATTTCAAACCATTGAAAGTTTACAATTGCCTGTCAAGAAAGACAGACAGAGATAAGACTTTGTTTTTGTAAAGCCGACTAAAGGAAAAAAGAAACAGCAGCTCGAGTTAGAACTATTAGGAGGCCATTAAAATAATTAAGCATTCACATGTGGAATGGGCAGTGGAAAAGGAAAAAATAGATGGAAAGACCTCAGGACCTATTGGACATGAATTGAGGAGAAGGCAAAGAGGAAAATGAAGGAGTCTGGTCTGGTGACAATAAGACTGAGAGCATCTTGGTCATCTGCATGCTATTCGGTAATATCCACCGTTCTTCACATTTGTGATGTTATTTCACCCTTCACCCTTATGATGAACCTATGGAGTGGATATCATTTTTCCTGTCTACAAAAGAGGAAACTGAGAAGTTAAACCAGGGTCCCTAGGCCCCAGGCAAGTAATGCCTCTGAGCACAGGGAGTTGGCGGTCGAAAGCATGATCCCTATCTTCCATATTGTAGAGATTCTATTTGTTTACCTTTCAACATTTTTGAAATTGGGATGCATCTTACAATGATATAGTCTTTGTCAATGGGGTGGCAGTTGTAATGTAGTTGTCCTTGCCTGAGCATGCATGAACTTGTCATAGCTGTTTATGGTCTAGTTGATTCAATTTAATTACATGCATGTTGATCCTACATGTATTGAGTTTAATTGTCATATAAGATGTCTTTTAAAAGAGTATACTATTATTTGGCATTGAAATTAAAAGTGACTGTTTCCAAAAAAAAGGCATTTAAACAAGGCAGTGGGGCCTACCTTTGATATTTGCTGTATTAGTTTTCTACTACTTCCGTAACAAGTTTACACAAATTTAGTGGCCTAAAACAACAAATGTTTATTATCTTATGGTTCTATAAGTTATGGTTCATAAGTCTGACACAGGTTTCACCAGGCTGAAATTAAGATGTTGGTTGTGCTGCATTCCTTTCTGGAGACTCTAGGGGAGAAACTGTTTCCAGCTTCCTGGGGCCGCTCCCATTCCTTGGCTCCTGGGCCTCTTCCTCCATCTTCAATGCCAGCCGCAGTGGGTTGATTCCCCAAATCACATCTCTCTAACCTTCTCTATTCACATCTCCCTCTGAGCCTGACCTTGGCTGGGAAATGTTCTCTGCTTTTAAAGACTCATGTGAGTAGGTTGGGTCTACCTACATAGGCTGGGATAATCTCCTCATCTCAAGATCCTTAACCTTAATCTTTTCACTTTTACTTCTTAATCTTTACATCTGTAAAGTCCCCTTTGTTTCCATGTAATCTAACATAGTCATAGCTTCCAGGAATTAAGACTTGGATGTCCATGAAAATTATTATTCTGCTTACCACACTGGGGAAAGCAAAAATTTGTCTTTTGAGAAATGACCACAGCTCCATATTTCTTGCAAAGCAACAACAAATAATTTATAGCACCCCCAAAAGGAAGTTATCACAAAGCAGGTGCAACTATATTATGTTTTATTATTGGGATGTATGCAGGAGATTTTATCATGAGCCAAGCAATGCAACTAGGTGAAGGGGAAATTGTCCAGTCTGCCAGAATGGATATAAGATATTTCAATGCTGAGAGCATTTCCTGATAGAGATTTAGAATATCAGAAGGATAGGGGCTTCCCTGGTGGCGCAGGGGTTGAGAGTCTGCCTGCTAATGCAGGGGACATGGGTTCGAGCCCTGGTCTGGGAGGATCCCGCGTGCCGCAGAGCGACTAGGCTCCTGAGCCACAATTACTGAGCCTGCCCATCTGGAGCCTGTGCTCCGCAACGAGAGAGGCCGCGATAGTGAGAGGCCCACACACCACGAAGAGTGGCCCCTGCTTGCCAGAACTAGAGAAAGCCCTCGCACAGAAACGAAGACCCAACACAGGAAAAATAAATAAATTAATTAATTAAAAAAATAAGGAATGATATTTAGAATATCAGAAGGATAATGATTTTCTAGACTGTGTAAAACCTGAGCCACATGGGACTTCCCTGGTGGTCCAGTGGTAAAGAATTCACCTTACAATGCAGGGGACTTGGGTTCGATCCCTGGTCAGGAAACTAAGATTCCACATGCCGTGGGGCAATTAAGCCCAAGCACCACACTACTGAACTTGTGTGCCTCAACTAGAGAGCTTGAGTGCCACAAACTACAGAGCCCGCGCGCCCTGGAGCCTGCGCTCCACAACTAGAGAGAGAAAACTCCGCACGCCACAATAAGAGAGAAGCCCACATACTGCAACGGAGAGCCCGTGTGACACAACGAAAGATCTTGCATGCCTCAGTGAAGATCTGGGGTGCCACACTAAGGCCTGATGCAGCCAAAAATAAATAAATAAATAAATAAATAAATAAATACTTTTAAAAAAATTCAGCATTAAGAAAAAACATCTGAGCCACATAACTTCCCACTTTTTTAGTGTCTAACTTAGCTCAGCATTTTTTGCCCAGTTAAGTTCCAAATGTATATAAAACTGGCTTTGTTAGAACTATAAATTGTCCTCTCTTTGCTTCTTGACCTATTTCTATATAAGAGTAAAAGAACAAGACTAGCTTTATAAGTTGGAGTACATGTTATTCCTGGGCAAGAGTACGTTAGTGACAATTTCCAGTGTGGGTGGATTTGAGCTTCTGAAAGATGAATATTTTCCAGTTTGACTTTCTATCAACATCAAAGACTCTATTGTCATATCTGCCCCCATTTATGGCCTCAATCTTGTGCCTCTTATAAAATATGTTCTCAACCTTAAGATCTTTTACAGAGGTCTTGTTTCACATATTTGTTTATAGTTAATTAAATGGAGGCTTTCTGAGTACCTACCTGGGCCAAAACTGTGCTAGAGGCTTCAACATGTGTCAGCATATCACATTTAATCCTCAGAGTGTGTCCAGGAGGCATATAGCCCATTACTGGGAGCTGGGCCTTGTTTGTTTCCAACAGTGTTCTCCATGTTACCACTCACCAACATATAGCCTGGACTTGGCTCCATATGTTATTGTCGACAGTAATCATTCCTCCTCCAGTATCAAAGATTTGCGAAGGTGGAGGCTATTGAAAGCTCCAGAGGCTCTGGTAGATTTTAGAAATATTACAATACATAGGCAAGACAGCTGCTTTTAAGAAAATAATAGTTCTTTAGATAATTGGTTTCTACTACTTTTATTTAGCAAAAATCAGTGTTAATTTTCAGTCCTATACGTGTGAGGGTTGCAGGTGGTTAAAACTAACAACCTTTTGGATCTAAAGCCCTAGCTCCTATAGATTTTCTCAACACACGTGATCACTCAATAAATGTTAGCTTAAATACGTGACTTAAAAGTAAAATATTAAGCACTACCAAAACCTAAAGAGAAGTAGCTGGCTAGAGAGCGCATAAATAAATAAGAAATGTGAAACAGACAACCTGTTTATGTAAATTTTCAATTCCCCTTTCAATACTTCCATCGATTGCTCCCATCTATTGAGGCCCATAGAACCTGTTTATAGAGTAAACATTATTTTCCTAGTATCAAATTAGCAACATTCTAAAATGAGAATCCGTGTTTCCAAGTCACTATTTCCCCAGAGTGCAAATGTGAATCTATGTCCCATCCCACAGCATCCTAACTATATTTTCAATCCTACGCAGATTAAAAAATTAACATGCCATTCCTAATGGTGTTGGCTTTTCCTGGTGAATCATTTGCATGTGACTGTATTTCATGAGCTCTCTAATTACATGTTACCAGAGGACAAAAGTTATTGTAGGTTGCTCTTTTGTCTATAGATATGATAAACCATAGCAACAATGCAATATTTAAGAATATCAAGAGTATCCCTGGGGCTTCCCTGGTGGCGCAGTGGTTGAGAGTCCGCTTGCCGATGCAGGGGACACGGATTCATGTCCCGGTCTGGGAAGATCCCACATGCCGCGGAGCGGCTGGGCCCGTGAGCCATGGCCGCTGAGCCTGCGTGTCCCGAGCCTGTGCTCCATAATGGGAGAGGCCACAACAGTGAGAGGCCCGCATACTGCAAAAAAACCCCAAAAACAAACAAACAAACAAACAAACAAAAAAAGAGTATCCCTGGGTGTGAGGCAGCAGTAGGCTAGTGCTGGTTCAGACTGGCTCCTGAGAACTGATTGTGTACATTTCTTCCCAACTTAGCTTCAATGACTTCCTGATGGTAACCTGAAATTGGATATGGTAGGAGTCTTTATACCATGGAAAATGACAAACAATGCAAATCAGGTTCATTTGTTTGTTTGTTTATATATTTGTTTATTTACTGGGAACTGGCCTACCAGCTCACCACTGGTGTGGGTGATTTCTGGCTCCCAGAGAAAGAAATACACACTGTCTCAATATTTACTCACTTTATCCCAGCTGACCCCATGCCAGGTCAGCTGAGCTATTACTTAAGAGTATGCAAGACTGCAGGGAACAAAAAGATCCGCAATTGTTAACAAATTTATATTGAGTGCCTGTTACACACTGTGGATATACATGGAGGTGACCAAAGTCAGGGACGGTCCCTTGCTCCCAAGGTACTTACAACTGGTGGAGGAGACTGATGTTAATCCAAGAAGAATATAAGTGTAAAACTCAGCTGTAGTAAGAGCTGTGAAGGAGAGATAAGTAATATTTCCAGCGTGTATAAAAGGAGGATTTGAACTCTTCAGGGAAGGAAGGAAAGTCCGTACTAAATGATGATTCCTTGAGATTTAAAGAAACAGCTGGATTTAAACAGACAAAGATGGGGAGGTGCAGTACAAAGAAGGTGCTCAATAAAGATAAATGGTAGGTAAATTGCCTGCTTGTGTACTGGAATCTCTGTTCAACCTTGATAGCAATTTCTCAGGAAACCTGGGTTTCTTTCGATTTCAAAAGCATATCACTCTGAGACAACAGCTGGAGGTGTCTTTCTGACCCCTCTTTGGTCTCTTAAAAACTGGCTTTCAGGGACCGTTGACACCTGCTCACTGGATGCACTCCAGCTCTGTGTGAGATCAGATGATAGGAAAGCCATGGCCTTTAGGTACACACCAACCACACAGGTAGCTGTGGTTTGCCTAGTTACAAAAAATTTATTCTACTTTAGAAGCCCAGAAACTGCCAGCTTCTTGAGTTGTTGTGACGCCGCCTGTCTTCCTGTCTGGCTGTTTGTTCCCATGTGCACTGTGACTCATGTTCTGTCTTGTCCCTTTGCCGTATGGTTTATAGGGTAAGATTCCCTCAAGGAAACACACACACACACACACACACACACACACACACACACACTATCATTATTAAAGTAGCGGAACTTAGGTTTGGAATGCAATTGTATGTGGAATGTCAGAATATTTTGCTGAAAGAAAGAAAACATAATCATAATATATATTTTTTGGTGGTGGAAGGGCTAGGAAGTGTGGAAGGTAGGCAGGACACAAGTATTATTTGGTGAGAGTCATTGGTAGATATGCCAACTGGGACCTGTGGGGGGAGATCTTAGTTGCCTCATGCGGGAAGGTACAAAGCTCACACAGTAGTCTAAGATTTGTGGGCTGGGAAGGGGAAGAAGATAGGTGTGCTCAACCATCAGGCACTGCATTAACTTAACCATCGCTGTCCTGACACTTAGCCCTCAACACTCCCAGCTCTTTCTTTCTCATTGAGTCTCATAAAAGGTTTAGAAAGTTCTGTCTTAATTCCTATATCCATGACATCACCACGGAACACAGTCTTTCCACATGATCATTATAAATACCCTGATCCAGCTCTTAACCACTGTCTATACCATGAGCAGAAAGAGCCCCTCCTACTACTAACAGCATCCATATATTGAGTGTATACTGAGTGCCAATTATTAGAGTTCACCTATCATGCTGTCATCCTCACAGCAATGCCATGGAGGAGGTATCATCTCCATTCCATAGATAAGGAAACTGAAGCGTAATGATATTAAATAGCGTCACAAAATGCACTTATGCAGGGATTTGTGTCTATGTGTGGCTCTAAAGCCTACACTCTTTCTACTATGTTAAAACAGTATTTTTGTTTCTCTCTTTTTGTTTCCCATACTCTAGTCATTATGGGTAAGAATTTGGAATAAATTATTTAGTTGCTCTTTCTAAATCTCAGACTAATTTTTCCTAGTTTTAACAATGAAGTAACCATACTATTCAAGTGATGGGGTCCAGCGTAAATTTCCTTATCTTCTTTCAAATGCTGATGAAGTTAAGTAAAAATAGGTGTTTTTTTTTTAAACACATCTTTTAAATATAAAGATCTTTAAGGGTTTCTGAGAGCCTGGGGTGTTCAAGGGAAGGTTATCTGTGCTGAGTTCCTGCTGATGGAATATTTTAAACAGAGCCACTGATGTTGACTTACCGTGATTATCTTTGAGACTTTAAAGTCCAGAGTGTAGAACCACAACAGTAGTAACAGACACAAGGTGTGTAATATAGAAACACAAAGTTCAGAAACTTTGCCAAAATCATAATAAATTTAGAACCCAGCCAACCCAGAGTAAATTATTACATAAACAAAAAGAGAAAATGCATTAAGAGAACTACCTCTGTGAAAGCAAAGTGAAAGCAGGTGAATTTGTCTCTCTACCGTATAATTGCATATGCAAAACACATTAAAACATCAGCCTGAATTAGGTGATCTTTATCAGGCCATCCTTAGAGTCAATCCACAGCAGCATTTTTGTCTGTCTGTAGACGTGGATGTGCCAGGGATGTCAAATCAGCATGCTCCACTCCAGACACCTCTCTGCTGAGGGGCTCCCCTACAGGCCCCAAGGTAGTGTAAAGCAAATCTTCTGAAATTAAGCCCCAGCCCTAAGCCGACAGCTTAACTGGAGGTAATTTTACAGCCTACCTTATCTATTTGTAGGGGAAGAGGAGTCCCAGGTTTGACTCAAAGATGTATACCAACGTCACTGTTTTAAAAAAATGGGTTGTGGGCTTCCCTGGTGGTGCAGTGGTTAAGAATCCACCTGCCAATGCAGGGAACCCGGGTTCGAGCCCTGGCCCAGGTACATCCCACATGCCACGGAGCAACTAAGCCTGTGCGCCACAACTACTGAAGACTGCGTGCCTAGAGCCCATGCTCTGCAACAAGAGAAGCCACCGCAATGAGAAGCCCGCGCACCACAACGAAGAGTAGTCCCTGCTCGCCACAACTAGAGAAAGGCTGCGCAGCAACAAAGACCCAACACAGCCAAAACTAAATTTAGTAAAATAAATAAATTTATTTTTAAAAATGGATTGTAATCATCATCCTCCACCTCTTATTTATCATGGATAATTTTTGCTTTGACAACCCAAAGTCTATCACATAGATTCTTCTTCTTTCTTAGGATTTTCTTGATGAAATATTTCCTACATATAATTTTTAGTAAAAGGCAGCTCTAAGTTACGGTGATTTTACTGCTACTTATTTTGATGATTGCAGCATCTCCACCAAGTTTACAAGATTTTTCATTAATTTTGATTTTTTTTTTTTTTTGGTCCATGCTTTAAATTTGCAGCATGAATTCAATTCTCAGCAGGTTGGTTAGAGTGAAGATTGAATTTCAGAAACTACTATCTGTCTGTCTGTCTATCTATCCATCCAGTTATTTATTCATTCATTTATTTTTGTCACTCTTCATAAAATTATGGTTTCCTATATTTGACTCATACTATAAACACTACTTCTAATTAGGACGTTTTCATGGCTATTACATCACAGTTAAAATGTATTGATTTTCAGTAAATATTTATTTGGCATCTTCCCTCTGAATAGATGAAGGGTTGAGCAACTGTAAATAAAACCTGCAAAAGATTGAAGGAAATATTCATTCTAAGCCATTATACTTATTGAAATTAGCTGGCTATGCTAATCAAATGAATGAAAATACTCAATAAAGTTATTACTGTAGGGCTTCCCTGGCGGCGCAGTGGTTGAAAGTCCACCTGCCGATGCAGGGGACACGGGTTTGTGCCCCGGTCTGGGAAGATCCCATATGCCGCGGAGCGGCTGGGCCCATGAGCCATGGCGGCTGAGCCTGCGCATCCAGAGCCTGTGCTCCACAATGTGAGAGGCCACAACAGTGAGAGGCCCGCGTACTGCAAAAAAAAAAAATTACTGTATATTTCCTTCAGAGCAGGAACCAAGCTAATATTTCTGTTGATTAGACTGGAGGGTTTCCTTAACTATTAGACCAATAGTTAGTTCCAAGAATTTTGAGCTCTTATAAGACTATGCTGTAGTCTGGGATTGCTGATGAGGTTATTTATCTCAAAAGAATGTACTTAGCATTATTTTTCAGTTTATTCTTATGTGAACTCTTTGGTTCATGGCAAAAGATGAGGAAATATAATATTTCTGAGAACTGAGTTTAACTGTAGAAATTCAGGGCACTACAGCAGAATAAGGACATTTTAGGCAAGGGGATGTTAGGTAAAGAAAAAAGTAAAAAGAGATTTTGTTGTAATTATCGTTCTTTAAGACACAGAAAAAGAAATAAATAATCAGCCTGTTTTCCCCAGTCCGTTCTGTGTGACCCTCTGTAAGCCCCTTTTGAAACATTTGTCACTGCTTCTGGCTTCCTCTCTTCATCAGATGTTTCAAATAATTTCTTCATAAGAGCACAAAGCGTATTCTCTGCAGTTAATGACTATGCAAAAGAGGCTTATTTTTGAGTTTATTTATGTCTTTGTATTTCACTTTCTCTGCTAAGTCGTCCAGATAGTAGTTGTTCCAAGAATCTGCTATAAATCAGTCCTCTCATATGTCAAGCCTTGGGAAGATAACCATGGTCTGCTGTTGATGCTCTTGCATAAGATCTGACCATAACACCTCTTTACTTCTTTACTTTTACTTTTATTAGAAAAGTATTTGTGTTTTTCTTCAAAGAGCAATAAAATCTATAGAGCAATAAAAATCAGCACTTAATATGGTACATAGTGATATAATGAATGATTTCAGATTGCAAATGAACACTAAAAGTGTGCATGAAGGAGGTATGTGGAAATCATGGTCATCTCATCATTTGTCAGAATAAAGTTTTCCTTGGTTTGTTTGTTTTTCTTTTTAAGTAATTAATGATGGAGGAGTGATAAATACCTGAGTTTAAAAAAAAGTTAGTCGTAGGGTAAATAAACATATTTCTGTATTTGAGTAACTTCTATTGAATAAGTTATGAATATCCACTGTCAATTGAATAAAAAATTGCAAGTTCAGTATGCAAATTCAAAAGGAATAAACACTTGTGGATACCTCTTCTCACAGCAAGACAATGCTTCATAAAGAATAAAAAAGATTTCACTGAATAGTATTAGATCTTTAAAATAGTTTTCAGCAAATACATAATGGGATGTGGAAATGAAATATTATTGGTGTACTATACAGTCCTTTGCTGAAACAGGTTTTTCCCATTAGTCTGAGAAACCCATTTAAGCTAGCTTAAAAAAAAAGGGTGGATATACCACTACTTAACCACTCACCTATTGGTTATATCCACTTAATTTCCTGTCATTACAAATGAGAGCTGCAATCAACATCTTTGTATATATATCCTTATACAGGTTATGAAATAGATTCCTGGCAGTAAGATTGCTGAGCTAAAAATATATGTATATTTTAATTTAAATTTTAATAGATGCTATCAAAATGTTTTCCAAAAAGCTGTTAATATTTGCTTTTTCAAATACCAGTTTCCGGTATCCCTACCAGTAGCAAGCATTAATATCAATAATTTAAAATTTTAGCCTTATAACAGGGTAAAATGAATCTATAAAAAATTACTAGAGCTAATAAGTGAGTTTATCAAGGTTGCAGAATACAAGGTCAATATACAAAAATCAATTCTACAATAGCAGTAAACAAGTTGAAAACATACAGATTACAATAGCATAAAAAGCACGAAATACTTAGGGGTAAGTTTAACAATATATATTGCAAGGCCTGTACAATGAAAACTTACAAAACAATTTTCCTCAGATTGATCTATAGAACCAACACAATCCCAAGCAAAATATTTACTTGGTGGTAGTGGCCATATTTAAATCATTAAAAGTAATTTTTCATAACCAGATTACCAGAATGTTAAAACATAGTGCCCAATTTGCCCTAGGAGTTAGTAGCCAAAACAATTTTGATACAGTATAGTTAAACTGATTGTTCAAAATACCTAAACATTTCTCTTAAAAGTAGGGAAGTAGGGTGATCTTACATACTGGTTAACCAGAGACATTTCCTATTTATGCCTTTTGTCCTGACATAATTATTAATAATGTCCTGTGTTCCTCTCAAAATTGCTTTGATTTCCATGACAAATTTTATGCTCATCTTGACAAATAAGAACTCAGTGGTTTAATTTTACCACATTAAGCCAAAGAGTTGAATGAAATTTGATAATAATCACCTGCCTTTATGTTAAATTGGTATAGTCTTGTGTTAAGATTTTAATTCCCTAGGTCTATCCACCTCATTACAAATAGCTCAGTTTTGTTTCTTTTTATGGCTGAGTAATATTCCATTGTATATATGTGCCACATGTCATACAGAGTGAAGTAAGTCAGAAAGAGAAAGACAAATACCGTATGCTAACACATATATATGGAATTAAAAAAAAAATGTCATGAAGAACCTAGGGGTAAAACGGGAATAAAGACACAGACCTACTTGAGAATGGACTTGAGGACATGGGGAGGGGGAAGGGTAAGCTGTGACAAAGCGAAAGAGAGGCATGGACATATATACACTACCAAACGTAAGGTAGATAGATAGTGGGAAGCAGCCGCAGAGCACAGGGAGATCAGCTCGGTGCTTTGTGACTGCCTGGAGGGGTGGGATGGGGAGGGTGGGAGGGAGGGAGATGCATGAGGGAAGGGATGTGGGAACAGATGTATATGTATGACTGATTCACTTTGTTATAAAGCAGAAACTAATAAAAAAAATAATAAAATAAAAAAATAAAAAAATAAAGATTTTAATTCCCTTTTTGTGTATATATACATACATATATATAAATATTTGTTATTTCTTTAGTGGTTTCCTTGGCATTATTGTTAACATGTAAGTTTTAAGACCATCTATTTGTATTGAGTGACAATTTCAATAGTATGCAAACATTTTGCTCCAGTATTGCTCTGCTTCCTCCCTCTCCATTGTGTTAGTGTTGTCATACTAATTACATCTTTATAAATTATAAGCCCATCAATACAGTCATATGATTGTTGTTTATACAGTTGTCTTTTAAATCAAATAGGAGAAGAAAAGAATTACCAAAAAAAATGGATGTATGTAGTCTTTTATATTGACCTGTATATTTTTCATTACTGGTGTTTTTACTGCTTCATGTGGATTCAAATTATTATCTAGAGTTCTTTCATTTCAGCTTGAAGGCCTACGTTTAATATTTTTTGTATTTTGTTTATTTTTTAATGTCTTAATTTCCTCTTCATTTAAAAAATTTTTGTTTATTTATTTACTTATTTTGGCTGTGCTGGGTCTTAGGTGCAGCACATGGGATCTTTGTTGAGGCATGCAGGATCTTTTAGTTGTGGCATGCAGGATCTTTTAGTAGTGGCATGCAGGCTCTTATTTGTGGCATGTGAACTCTTAGTTGCCGCATGCACGCAGGATCTAGTTTCCTGACCAGGGATTGAACCAGGCCCCCTGTATTGGGACCATGGAGTCATACCCACTGGACCACCAGGGAAGTTCCCCCTCTTCATTTCTGGCTGGGCATAAAATTCTTGGTTGACTATCTTTTTCTTTCAGTGTTTGAATATGTTATCACACTGCCTTCTGACCTTATTAGATTCTGATTAGAGGTCAGAATCTTATAGTTACTGAGGATCCTTTGTACATGTTGAGTCACATTTCTCTTGGTTTTCCAAGATTCTTTATCTTTGCTTTTCTACAGTTTGACAATGATTTGTCTAGGTCTTAATCTCTTTGAGTTTATCACATTTGGGATCTACTGAGTTTTTTGAATGTGCAGATTAATGTTTTTCATCAAATTTGGAAAGTTTTCAACAATTATTTGTTCAAATATTCCTCCTTCTTTCTCTGTCTCCTTTCCTTCTGGGGCTTCCACTATATTTATCTTGGTACAATTGACATTGTCACACAGGTCTCTAAGTTTCTGTTTATTTTTTTTCATTCTCTCAACTTCTCTGCTCTTTAGGCTGGATAATCTCAATCTGTTTATCTTCAATTTCATTGATTCTTTCTTCTGTCAGTTCTAATTTGATATTGAGCCCTTCTTGTGAAATTTTTATTTCAGTTATTGTAATTATCAACTCCAGAACTTTTATTTGGTTTATATATTATAATTTCTACTTCTTTGTTGATATTCTTTATTTGATGAAACATCATTCTCATACTTTTCTGTAATTCTTTAGTATGGGTCCCTTTAGTTCTTTAAACATGTAGGTAATAGCAGATCTAAGTCTTTGTCTAGGCAATCCGAAATCTGTGTTTCTTCAGGACAGTTTTTATTTACTACCTTTTTCCTGTAATAGCCATACTTTCCTGTTTCTTTGTGTGTATTGTAATTTTTATGTTGAAAGTTGGACATTTAAAATAATATAACAAGGCCACTCTGGAAATCTAGAAATCCAAGGATTTGTTGTTTTTGCTATTGCTGTCTGTTTATTTAGTGACTTTCCAAAGTAATTCTATAAGGTCTATATGTTTTGTTGGGTGTGGCCACTAAAGTCTCTGCTCAGGTAGCTTAGTGATCAGTTAGGAATTAGTCAGAGATTTCCTTAAATGCCTTTAACTAGTAAATCTTTTGACCTTTGCTGAGGGGCTGTATGTGTGTGTGTGTGTGTGTGCGTGTGCATGTGTGTATGCCTATGGGTTGAGGTATACTTTCAACCTCAGGCAGAAAGTTTTTATTATGTAAAAAATGAATTACTTTTTATACTATACATCTTCTGTGTCTTAAGTTAAAAGCAATGTAAAAATTCCTAAAACATTTTTAAACAGCAAAAATCAGCACTGCTTCTTTCTAGTCTATACATTGCCTTTGTTTTCTAATTTAAAAAAATGACTTTCTTACTGTACTCAGACATCCCTAGAACCATGTGGCAATGCTTACAAACACCTTTTTTCTATAGCAAAATACTTGCTGTTCACAGAAATAAATGTGTCAGGCTTACAATAGACTTAGAGTGTAAATAATTGGGCAAGGAGAAGTCTTGAACAGATTGTCTGCTTAAATACCATTGTTAGTATAAAAAGTGTTACCACGATCCCAAAAATTCACTGTAATTCTGCAGTATGCCCTCCAGCATATGGAATGGTGATGTTTCAGAATGTTTTAAAATGTTCTGTTGCATTTGATATCTTTTTGTGTATACCCTAAAGCATGATTAGACATTTAATGTTCTTTAAATTAATAAAAAATCTGAAGAAGACACTATGAAAAGCATCTGTAAAGGCTTGCTTCATCTAATTTAAGATTAAAGGCTTCTAAAGGAAATTCATGGTTAGAATTTGGTGACACAGCTTCCATGTTCCTTTTCAAACATCTTAGCACACTACTTTTCATAGTAAAACATATGCTTAATGCACAGAAGCTGCTGACTTTTGGGGTTCTTTATATGAGAGACTAAGTGAGAGAAAGGCCCCCCAAAATAAAGCATATCATAAATACAAGCATGATATTAACTTAGCCTAAATATTTGTGATTTGTGTTTCCCATGTTTCACATAATTAGTAATGTCTAATTTAATTGGCACATTTTAACTGCATCAAAATTTCACAACAGGGATATGTATTATCAATGGGAACCTACAAACGTTTCTGAATCTCATACAAGAGTTTGTGCTTTAAACTGAAAATATCAATAGCTATTTAATGAATGCCTCGCTGAGATATCAAAACGTTACTTCAAAAGCTGTTTGTACAGTAGAGAATAATGAGGGAAGAATCTAAGATTTGTGGAAGAACTTCTCTTCTGAGTTACATCTTTAGCTCTGTTCCCTATTAGACACATGCGTTTTCTGATTTTCGGTATTGCAGTGGTACCACTGTGTGCTGAACACCACCGTATGTAATTTAGCTCTTATCACGCCAGTGTGGCCCTGTGTTTCTGCCAGAAACTGGGGTGCAGATCACTCATTCCCTGCAGTTTGTGATACACGTTGTCATGTGGAAGTCTAAGAGGTATCCCTAGTGCCTTGTGTTTTATGAAGACTTCATGGATATGATCTCTTACGCCTGTTTGCATTTTCTCTCTCTCTCCTTATAGGATTCCAACTTTGTCAAAGAGACCCAGCTGGGACTTGAATGCCATGCATACTCTTTATTCTCCAATCTCTCTCCATAGGCACTTGATCATTAAAATCTATTTCCTCCTCCTTGAGCCAAAACAAAGAACTAGACAAAGAAGCAAACTAACAAATATATCAACTGATATAAATTAACTTCTCTCAGGCAAATCTCAAAAGCTCAGTAAAGATACTTAGATATCCCTGAATCACAATAGTGGACATAGTCTAGGCTCAAACTGCGTTTTTTTCTTCTACATGTTGTACCAGCCAGGCAGCACCTCCAACTTCAGGGCTAAGTCCCAGTTCCATTAACCTCTTCCTCTGAGTTCCTGGGGTTTCAGTACCAACAAGCCATGGCTCCTCCTCAGAGGCTCTGCTGGGTCCTTCCTCTAGGCTTCCAGGTTCTTTATTTTCTTTTAAATATTTTGGCAGCACCACAAGACATGTGGGATCTTAGTTGCCGGAGCAGGGATTGAACCTGTGCCCCCTGCGTTGGAAGCACGGAGTCTTAACCACTGGACCACCAGGGATGTCCGAGGCTTCCAGATTCTGATAACTCCTCCTTCTTTCTTTTAGCCTTTGGGTGGCAGCTGCTCCCTGGGATTGCTTATCTGTTTTACCTCAGTGTCCCCCTTTCGCTTTTTCAGTTTTCTAATACGTATTTGATCTTTCATTTCATTAACTTGGTGTTGTTTTTGTTTTCCTGACTGGGCCCTGGTTGTACCAGTGTGGGACACCACGAGGCTGACAGGAGATGAATCATTGCCTCTGCCAGGATGAGAGACCTTTGCTGAGACAACACCAATGAAACAGGAAGCCGACAGGAGGGGGCAAGTCCTTTCTTCAGCCCCAGCCTTTCTGCCTTCCTCTAACATCTTCTGTTGGTTGAGCCCAGCAGGGAGCCAGATGGCAAAGGAGGAATGTACTTTGCAGAGTCTCAGCCCCAGTAACACAAACCTAAGTATAAAGGGTGGGTTTGGGGCTGAAACCCTTTATAATCGGCTCACACAGTTTAGATCATTGCTCTTGAATATTAGTGACCTCAGCTGGACTTCTGACAGCGTTAGAAGTCAATGTATTATGTTAGGCACCAGGAAAAGAGGCATTCCACAGCATTAAAAAAACACTAATTTTTCTTTGGTCTTCAATACGTATACAGAGATGTATATTTTTATTTCATTACTAAGCATTTTCATTTAGCAAAAAAAAAGTGAATATATGCGCATAGTTTCCAAGATAATTTGATGGTTCTATAATCTAGAACTAGAAATCAGAAGGTAATAAAGATGGAGTTGTAGAGCTTAGTGTAACATTCTGTTGAAAGACTTGAAAGTGCATATGGACTCTGAACAACAGAAGGTTATAGTGCTGAAGTCACAGTACTATCATGTTTTAATCTTTTTTTTTTTAAATAGAAAGATTTTTATTTCTTTTTTATTTTTGGCTGTGTTGGGTCTTTGTTGCTGCGTGCTGGCTTTCTCTAGTTGCGGCGAGCGGGGGCTACTCTTCGTTTTGGTGCGCAGGCTTCTTATTGTGGTGGCTTCTTTTGCTGAGGAGCATGGGCTCTAGGCATGCGGGCTTCAGTAGTTGTGGCACTCGGGCTCAGTAGTTGTGGTGCATGGGCTTAGTTCCTCCACGGCACGTGGGATCTTCATGGGCCAGGGCTTGAACCCGTGTCCCCTGTATTGGCAGCCGGATTCTTAAACACTGAGCCACAACAGAAGCCCCTATCATGTTTTAATCTTTGCTTTAAAAAATATTTTTTTATTTTACTCAACTTATTTGTTAAATGAATACTTTTTTTCTTTATAAATGTTGAACTGCATCTTTTCATTCATTTGTTCATTTAAAAGTATTTACTGAGCACTTACCATGAGCCTGGAAATGTGCAGGGTATTAAGGATATAGTAGCAAAAAAAAAAAAAATCAGGATGTTTCCTGCTTTAAATGTCCAAAGATAGACATCAAGCAAGTGGTATAATAAAATTGTTGGGTTTTATTTTAAGGAAAAATTGTTAGTTTATACCCCATGTATCTATGTTTATGGAGTTGGAGAAGGACTTCCTTGTGTTCAAGGAGCAAGGTTTAAGTTGAAACCCTGAAAGAGGAATAGGAATTGAACAAGGGATGTAAAGTGGGATGGAATGAAGGAGGAATGTGGAGCAGGTGAGAAGGAGTCAAGAGAAAGGGGAATGGAGAAAGAGGATTCCAGGTCGAGAAAAGTTCATATTCAATGACAATATTACTTTCTCTAGATTGGACTCTCCTACAGTTTTATATTATCTTTTCTTTTTCAGTTTGTATCTCTGGTTTCTAATGAAAGGCTTATCATATAGTAGGTGTTCAATAAATGAATGAAAAATGTCTGAGTGAATGTGTTTTCCCTTTTCCCAATATTGAACCTCACTGATTTTTCTGGTGACCAAGATTCCAACGACTAGGCACTTATAGTTTCAGGTTTAGGCATGCTGGTTTTAGGAAGCCCAGTTTAAAGTACAAAGTTCTCAACCCCTAAAAAGAAATAATACATTGACGCATATTCAGTCAATAGTAGAAAAATTTGAGACAATACTAGCATTTGAGGGTTCATGAAAGTACTAGAGGTTCAGGACCTCAAAGAGGAAATCAGATGCTGTCATGCTTTGGCTTTACCTAAAACACTCAAATGTAAAATATCATCATTATTTGCTCAGTTCTCTAAAATGGAATTAAAAAACCCTTGCATCTAATTCACTTAATAATTTTTATGTTTGCACTTTAAATGGACATAGGAATAGAAAGCTATTTATTTGTATGTGAATTTTTCTAATAAAATTCTTAAAGATGTGAGAGGTGAGATGCTATTCTATAAAGATAAAAATAAAAATAACATGAGTTTTTCCACAGGTCTATTTAATCAAATTTCTAATTAGACAAAAGAAATAGGGACTTCCCTCGTGGTCCAGTGGTAAAGAATCCACCTTCCAATGCAGGGGATGTGGGTTTGATTCCTGGTCGGAGAACTAAGATCCCACATGCCGCAACTGAGCCCATGTGCCACAATTATTGAGCTCGCGTGCTTCAACTAGAGAGCCCGTGTGCCACAAACTACAGAGCCCATGGGCTCTGGAGCCTGTGTGCCACAACTAGAGAAGAGAAAAACCCACACGCCACAACTAGAAAGAAGCCTGTGTGTTGCAACAAAAGATTCCACATGCTGCAATGAAGATCCCGTGTGCTGCAACTAAGACCTGACACAGGCAAAAAAAAAAAAAAAAAAAAAGACTCAGTCAAAAAAGAAAATAAAAAGATAAAAGACATAAGCACAAACACACAATAACCAACCAAACAAAAAATATTAAAAAGTGAAAAAAAACAAGTGCTTTAGTTAAATTCCTAAGCTCTTAACTAGAGGAAGGAAGAAATGAAGGAAGGAAGGAAACAAGGAAGGGAGGGAGGGAGGAGGTGAGGAAGAGGGGCAAGGAAGGAAGGATAATTTTTATTCCTGCTACCTTATATCATAGTAAAATGGTAAAATGAAGTCAAATAGATGTGAAAAAGTCAGGTGAAGAGCAATTAATTATCCATTCACGAAGTAAGGATAGAGATCCTAATTTACTATAATTAAAAAAAAAAGCTTTAGGGACTTCCCTAGCGGTCCAGTGGTTAAGATTCCGTGCTTCCAAAGCAGTGGGCACAGGTTCAATCCCTGGTAGGGGAACTAAGATTCCACATGCCCTGTGGCGCAGCCAAAAAAAAAAGTTTTTAAAAAATCCCTGAGAATAGTACAGAAACCTGACCAATACGTCCAATAATAATACTCTTGTTTGACTATGTATGCATAGCTCTTGTTTCTGAGGTAGGGAGGGGCTGGCTGAAATAATTAGGAAAATGTGGCTTTTTAGGGCTGGACTTTGTGAACTTTTAAAAATGTTCCTATCTTGGATTTGTTTAATTAGATTTTAGAGGAACAGCTTTGAGACCGTGTACCACAGATTGGGACTTGAACCTGTGGTCTTTTAATTAGAATCACTCACCTGGTGACTACACTTACTGAGGCTCAGGTTCTTTGTGTCTCAGCGCAGAAGGAATTCATCGAGAGGCAAAGTGATAAGCAAGTAGATTTATTAATACAGGATGCTTGTGAGAGATGCAAGCGGGCAGGCGAGGAGGCTCTGCCCCGAGGATGAAGTGGGCTAAAATTTTCTAATCAAAGGAAAGTGGGGGATGGGAAAAGACCACCTTCTCTGAGTAGACGTCAGACTTACATCACTAGCTCCTCCTTCATATTGGGCAGGAGAGTGTCTGACCCTATGATGTCAGACTGTCATAGCGCTTATTCAAATCAGTAGAAGAGTGGTAACATTTTTCTTTCACCTAATGACCTGGAGCATACCTCATGCTTTTATTTATGTCTTCATAGTTAAGCAAGCCTGCTTCGTTCCACAACGTTCCGATAGCTTTCTTGAGCGATCTTCATCTTACAGTGGTCTCCCGAAGTTTCCTGGGTTTCCCTATCTATAATCACCTACTGAGATTTCTACAACTACCTGCATAACTATCCTATTCTATCCCTATCAGTTTCTCATTTGAAATTTGACACAGGTAAAGTGCCCTATTAAAGTATTAATGAATATATAGAAAACCACCCTCATTTTCAGTTATTGGCTATTGGACTTGGCCAACGGTTGCTACAAATAAAATTAACTATAGTATATTTACAACTAACTAAATAAAGACTCTGGGGCAAGAAAATAGGGGAAACTGGGAAATAGAGGGGAGATAGAGCACATTTTCTACAAGAGAGCTCTCCCGGACTTCGCTGGTGGTGCCGTGGTTAAGAATCCGTCTGCTAATGCAGGGGACACGCGTTCGAGCCCTGGTCTGGGAAGATCTCACATGCTGCGGAGCAGCTAAGCCTTGCACCACAACTACTGAGCCTGCGCTCTAAAGCCTGTGAGCCACAACTAGTGAGCCTGTGTGCGTGCCTAGAGCCCATGCTCTGCAACAAGAGAAGCCACCGCAATAAGAAGCCCGCGTACTGCAACGAAGAGAAGCCCCCGCTCGCCACAATTAGAGAAAGCCTGCGCACAGCAATGAAGACCCAACGCAGCCAAATTAATTAATTAATTAATTTTTAAAAAAGAGAGCTCTTCCTCCTTACTAGTATGCAAAATGGACTACAATGTTTGAAGCAAAGAAGAATTATAGTCCCAATTTCAAGCATAACATTTGAGAATGAGTCAGGGCAATATGTTTAATCTCAATTTTAAAATAAAGATAATAGCCAAAGTAAATAAAACCTTTCTAAAGATTTACTAATTTCTCAGGCAAAATGACAGTTTGTCTCTTTGTACTCATGTAATAAAGTCTGAAAAAACTTATGAGACAATTTTTTGCCTGGAACTTAAATAAATGTTTCTTCTTTTCATCTTGTGGCTAATGTTTTCCTATTATCAAGACTTTGCATGCTTCTAACACCCACCCAGCCCCATCACATAATTTTTTGGGGGGGGCGAGTTCTGAGTGACAAGTACATGGATACAACTGAATCATCCTTCTGCAGGCATGTTTTTGTTATCAGATTGGTTTTCAAGTAAATTTATACATTTTAAAAGTGCATCCGTTGAACAAGATTAGTCTTTGCAAGATATGACATTTATCCTAGCAATGGGTGATAGAATTTTACACTTTAGACATGTGAAGCAAACTAGATAGTAAGCTGACATATTGTTAAGTAGTTCCTTTATTTCTGGTTATCAGATTAATCTTTCATTAACCAAAATGAAGCTGAAAGAGTATCATGAAAGTTTATTGGATTAGGGCCAAGTTTCCACCCTCCTATGATGCTAGGATTTTCCAATAACCAAGCCAAGTTAGGTCTTGCCTTAATGTAAAAGAGAACGCAGAAAGGCTGACAACTGAGAGGTGGAGTGAAGAAGCAAGCAGAAGTTGATATTTTCTTGGATTTCTATGGAGAACCATGCAAAATATAAGAAAAGTTGGAAGTTGCTTCCTATCATGTAATTTTAGGAAAGATGCCACCTTGCTATATAAAAATAATCATATTAAATTATATTCCTAACCATGATGTTCTGTAAACATATATTGCTAACATAATAAAGACATATATTACTAAATAAAGATCCAAAATGTTACTGTTGGGAAAAATATTAACAACCTAAATTTAAAGCATCTTTTTTGAGAGATATAAAGAATCTGTGGATTTTTAGAAATCTGCGAATCACATTCTACCACATAGTATAATGGTGTGAACAACTCCAGACACGTTTTATTAGCTTTTAAGGAAGTGAAGCATGACTTCCCTCAAATAAGCAGCAGAGGGTTTAGGTAGAGAAAATGAAATTATTTGACTTGGAATTTGACCAGGATGTGGAGATATTAGCACACCTTCCTCTTGAAGTAGTGTGTAATCTTTAACAAATACAAGGGTGTAAATGGCTTAGATTTTACTTATTTTCCAGAAAATAATTCTCTTTGCTTTACGGATAAATAAAACCATTATGTGTAAGTTCTGCAGGCCTTTTGGAAAGTTCTCTCCCTCACCTTCACACAAATTTCTCTCATCTCCTTTTCCATCCATTTCTCCCAACTTCTCACCTTCCTCCCTCCTTCCCCTCATGTAACTCTTTGGTATGTATTATGCAAAAATATATGGTCAAGGGTTTAGCCCACGTCCTGGGCTTTTCCCACCTAAACTGCTATATTTTCAAAGTCACTGAGTGCCTGACCTATCTTTGGCACTGGGTCTTAACAGTCATCAACTCCTCTAAAGCATCACATTGACTTTCTGATTCATTCCCATTCTATTCTGGTTAATCTGTCAACTTCTGGTTGCATTTTTGGTTCAAGATCCCAACCATCATTCTGAAGTTAGAATGCTTTATTATGTCTGTCTAAATTTCTTTACTGATCTTGTCTTTTCCTATTCCATTCTCTTTTTTTCTGCTAATTCCCCGTTTATACCTCTGTTACTTCCCCAATGCTTTTCTTTCAGTCTATTATTTGCTTAAAATAATTTCTTGCCTTAGCTTACTATTTGATTAAAAATTGAATCACAGACCAGAGATGCATGAGCTTTTGAAAGGACAACTAGTGCAATCTCTAGCCAAATGAAGAAATAATCCTAGAATTTTCTCAGTAGGATGTTCTCCATAATGGGAAATTAACTATCTCTTAAGACATTCCATTCCTTTGCTGAAAAACTTTGTTTAAATTGTCCTCGTAGTCAACTGAAATTTTGTCCTTGTAAAGCCCACCCTTCTAGGGCAACACAAAATCAATTGATTCCATTACCCATAGGGAAGTTCTTAATATATTTCATAATAGCAGTTGTAGCTTCCTTTGGTCTTCTCTTCTCTAGACTAATTAGTTCCAAGCTATTCAATCATTTTTTTCTAGAGTGTGGTATTCATTTTCTTACATTAGCCCTGGGTCCAGGGCTGAGAAGAAGAAAGAGGGGCCAATATAAAGGCCAGTCAGTTTGGCTCTTCCTGTTGGACTTGTTGGCCAAATTGTGATTTTTTAAAAAAAATCCTAATTTCCAATATCATTTTCCTCTTAAACTTTTTATTGTTTTCTCTTTTTTTTCTCATTGACTGTCAGTGGTTATGACTTACCTATACTTACCAGCACATTAAAACAAATGTATGTACATTAATATGCTCTGAGTGTGGGAAAAGCATTGTCTCACTTTTTTCCAGGTCTAAAACGCCTGACTGGACTTCCCTGGTGGTGCAGTGGCTGGGAATCCGCCTGCCAATGCAGGGGACATGGGTTCAAGCCCTGGCCCAGGAGGATCCCACATGCCATGGAGCAACTAAGCCCGTGTGCCACAACTACTGAGCCTGAGCTCTAGAGCCCATGAGCCACAACTACTGAGCCCATGTGCTACAACCACTGAAGCCCACGCACCTAGAGCCCATGCTCTGCAACAAGAGAAGCCACCGCAATGAGAAGCCTGTGCACCGCAACAAAGAGCAGCCTCCACTCGCCGCAACTAGAGAAAGCCCAAACAACAACGAAGACCCAATGCAGCCAAAAATAAATAAATAAATAAAATAAATTTAAAATAAAATGCCTGCTAGGGAACAATTAATTCTTAAGCATTTTACTAAAGTTTTAAAAACATTCTTATAGAGAATGTTGTGTATTTATTGAAATTGATTAAGACTAGTTTAGTGACATGGGTAGTGGTAACTTGCTTAATTTCTTGCTCTCTTTCTCTTTCACTACTCAAAAAATGACTTAAGGAATAAAAAGTCTTTGAGATAAGTTTGAATCAATTATCAGCATAATTAAAATGTAATAACATTGTAATAATATTTTTTAAAAAATCATAAATGACCCATATTAAATCACTTGGGAAGGGGGCATTTTATCAAACGTTTCTTTGTTGAGTTGTGGTTTTTAAAAAAAGTATAAACCTTTGAATAAAATATTTGTTCCTTAATACTTTTCAGGAAATGAATGTGTTGGGTAACATGTTAAAGAGTAGAGACTACAGAATTTCATAACATAAATTTTTAAATTAGAAAATCAAGTCCTTGTTACACTAAGCTTCCTGAGTTATCTTAGTATAAAATATCAATGGAGTAGAATAAAAAGATCTTTTGTGATTATTCATGGAATACCTAGGAGGCAGTTTTCAGAATTGTGGCTAGTAACCAAAAAAAAACACCCCACCACAATACCAAAACCTCACTTAAAACAGACTGTTTAAACTTTTATTCTTTGTCATACAAATGATCATAATCAATAGTGTTGAACATTAACTTTAACTATCGTTAATATTTTTATGAATTATCAGTCTGTAGGTATGTGAAGTCTTTATTAAAACATGGCAGTATTTATTACTATCTCCCCTTGAAATATTTTTGGGTTGATAATTATTCTGGTTATCTGTTGCTACATATCAAATCACCCCAAAACTTATTGGTTTAAAACAACAAAGACAACATTTATTTTTGCTCATAAATCTGCAATATGAGTAGGATTGGTGAGGACAGGTTTTCTCTATTCCACTCAGCATCAGCTGAGGCATCTAGAAGGCTGGGGACTGGGATCATCTGAAGCCTCATGGTTGTGGATGCTGGCTGTCATCTGGGACCTCAGCTAAGGCTGATGCTGAAACACTGACACATGGTCTTCCCATGTGGCTATTTGGTGTCTTTACAATACTAAGTGGCTAAGTTCCAAGAATGAGCATCCCAAGAGGATTAGGTGGAAGCTGCATCATCTCTGATGGCAGTGTAGAAGACGCATAACATTGCTTCCACTGTAGGCACTGGTCTACCCAGTTTTAAGTGGGGATATATAGCCCCCTATCTCTCAATGGAAGAGTGCCAGCATTACACGGTAAGGAAAATATGTTGGATGGAATATACTGGTGCAAACATTTTAGGAAAGTATAATCTACCACAATTGTGATGGGAAACCATTAGGAGTAATTGCTCAATGTTCTACTTGAAAAGGATTAATGTCTATTCAATTATTTATCTAAATGCAAACATGACTATAAACCTTCTAGTCATATCAATGTGATTATGTACATTTCAACCATAGTCAAAAAAATCTTGCTTATGTAAATCATACCCCTAGAATCACAAATCAGTATAAGAAAACTAAGGAGAAAATGACTAATCATATTGAAAATTTTCCTAGTTCAAGTAAAAATTAGGAGCAAAGCTCCTAAATTACCTTTGGTCAAATTACATAAAAAGTTAATCAGTATCAAGTGGCCTCTTCTCAGTGTGATTTTTTCCAAAACTGCTAACAGATTTTATGGGATAGTGTGCAAAATCAGTGGTCTAATATATAGGCAACATTGTTGTGTGACTGTCGCATACCCCAATTTGCCAAGATGACTAACACCTTCAGACTTACACACATATTGAGATGAGAAAGAAAAAAATGCTTCCCTTCTGCTTTTCCCATTTTCCAACTTGCCCCTCTTAAGAAATTCTAAGAACTATCCCAAGTGGCTTAAATGGGTTTGATTTAAATTATTTTACTCTTGTCTTCTCAGAGCTTTTCCAGATTTAGGTTATTAGACAACCCATTGACACCATACCTCATCTTCTGCCTTTTCAAAGAAAACAGAGCATGACAAGGCAAGGAAAGGAAATTCCTCAAACAGTTCACTGTTCTAAATGACTTCTAATGAAACTCTATTTTACCTTTTCAAACCCTACCTTTTATGTTTATGCTTTTTTTCTCCTTTAAGTTTAATTTGCAAATTTTCTTTGCTTTGAATTTTCCCTTGGAACTTAAAAGTGCTTTGCCCTTTGATTTGTTTTTAATATTCTGTTGGTGCCTTGCAGCATTTTGTACCATGGATACACCTCTTTCCCATGGCTAAGGTGCCTTATACGTCCCTAAACTAAACATAACACAGGCAGCATTGAAAAAGCAAGAGAGTGGCATGGACATATACACACTACCAAACGTAAAATAGATATCTAGTGGGAAGCAGCCGCATAGCACAGGGAGATCAGCTCGGTGCTTTGTGACCACGTAGAGGGTTGGGATAGGGAGGGTGGGAGGGAGGGAGATGCAAGAGGGAAGAGATATGGGAACATATGTATATGTATAACTGATTCACTTTGTTATAAAGCAGAAACTAACACATCATTGTAAAGCAATTATACTCCAATAAAGATGTAAAAAAAAAAAAAAGAGGACACAAAGAAATGGACAGGTTGTAGATCCAAGAAGTTATGTGTGCACTAACAAGGTATTTCCAGCAAGCCTGAATTGAGACCAGAATGGACAAATAAGTATTTCATCTTCTCACTGAAGTATTTCCACCCAAATATCTTTCTTATCCAACGTTCTTCAAATTTCCAGTCAGAACTAATACATTTCCCTTGCTCATGCTTTTTCAGACAATGCAACAATCAGACCACATGATCCTTCTTTTCTTATTTGGTATCTTCCCCACTGCTCTACATTATCCCTTGTCTAAGAAACTGTAGACTTTTAAGGTGCAACTGCTGATCGATGCTTGAAGGAGAGGAGTAAAATGGAGGAAGTTAGCCTGTTAATTCAGCTTATTTATCCTTGACTTTGCTTATCAAAGTAGATTCAGGTTTCGTGGGGTTTGTAGCTTATTCAGTTTTGGAGTTCTTCTTTAGGAAGAGAAACGTGAAATAATTATAAAATTATTTTGAAAAGTAGGTATGTATTTAGATTGAAAAAAAGAATCTCAAAAGGTTATAAATTTATTTTAAAAGCTGACAAATACCACCAATATCATAAAATCCTTAAAAACAACAATACAGCTATGAATTGCCTATCACACTTCTATAATACTTTTTCCTATATCTCTATTTGCATATAATTTGATTACCTCTTCCCATGACAATAATTTTGTAATATTTTCAGTAGAGAGAATAGAAAGATAATTCAATCTTTCTATTTGTATAAAATTTTCAACAAATATTTTAAAAAATCTATTATGTGCTTGGCATCATGAAATACAAATATGAGTTTATAGTTTGGTGAGTTCAGATTTCTTGATGACTTACTTTAAATTATGATTTGCTGGCATTTTCAACATTCTTTCAACACGCATCTTTCAAATGCATTTATGTTTCATGGTAGAATTCTACAGGTATAATTCAAAGCATCATTCTGTCATAAAGCAACAAAGTACACATATTAACCATCAAATATAAGTACAAAATAATTTCATATAAAATATGTTTTAGTACTAAGGGAATGATCACTGTGGAATAAACTTATATTAAAAAAATGTTTTGAAGTTGTCTTGCTACAGCACAGAGCTGAGAAAACATTTGAGAATGATCAGCCCTGCCAAGGGGCAAGAAAGTACTAAACATTCTGATGGACCAAGAGGCTTGAAGTAAAGTTGTGAAGGCCTCTTGGGGGCATTACCACTGGAGGTAGTGGTAAAGTTCAAGGGTGTCAGTGTGATGGATGTCAGCACCAAGGCACGAAACCAGACCAATCCCATCTCAGTGGGGACTGACATAACATTCAAAGACAAGATGGGCTTCGTCCACTGCAATGGAAGTCAATGGGGCCTAAGGAGAATTGTTGGAATGCTTTCTATATAACAGGAGATGTTTCAGGTAGTTTCTTGAATTAGGACATTTAAATCCTCACTGTCCTTTAAGGCTGTTCAGTTTTTATCCACCGTCTTACAGCATGGTAAATAAGGCATCAGAGGACAAGCAATTGACCCAAGATTGCATAGTTGGTAAATGGAAGAACAAGGCTTTTCACTCAGGTAGCTCTTAACTACTGTGCTAGATATTTCTCCTTCTCTGCTGAGAATTTGCAGAAGCTTCTCACTGCACCCATGTTTCTCAATTTCAAGGATGAAATTTTGATCTTCAAATTGACTAAATATTTATCTGAAAGAGATTGAATTTCACTGAGACTCTTCAAAAAAATCCAGCTTTATTGATATACAATTAACATATCATACATTTCATCCATTTAAAGTGTACAACTTTTAAAGTGTTTTTTATGTATATTTTCAGAGATGTGTAGCCATCACCACAGTCAATTTTAGAACAAGTCCATTACTCCCAAAAGAAACACTCTGCCCATTAGCAGTCACTCCCCATTTGCCCCTAACTTCCCTAGCCCTATGTAGTCATTAACCTATTTTCTTTCTTTACAAATTTGCCTTTGCTGGACATTTCCTGTAAATGCAATCATGCAATATATGTTTTCTTACTGACTTCTTTCACTTAATGTAATGTTTTCAAGATTCATCCATGTTGTAGCATATTATCAGTATTTCATTCCTTTTTATTGTCAGATAATATTCTACTGTGTGGTATTACCACTTCAAAAAATAATCCATTCATCAATTAATGGATATTTCATTTGATCCTGCCTTTTGACTATCAAGGATAATGTTGCAGTGAACATTTGTCTGCAACATTTTGTGTGAACATGTGTTTTGTTTCTTTTGGGTATATATAAACGAGACTTGCAATCTAGAAATTTCTACTCACAGCCTATATTTCCGTATTGTCCACTCTCTCATTCTCATTCCTTGCAAAAAGTTTCTTTTTCCAGAATCCTATTGATATTGATGTCTCCAAAGTTATGAAATTCTTCTACCTTACAAATATTTATTTTATGTTATAAATTTACTCAACAATCATTCAACAAAATGTATTTTATTTATTCTGGTTTTGTACTAGTCACTATATTGAATGCCGGTGATACAAAATAAGCTAAAGGATGTCCTGCTTTTAAGGAATTTATATCTAGCTGGGGAGATGAATAGATACAAACATAGACAATTAGAATATTATTAATATGTGTTATAACAGAGACAACCAGTGGGTACTTTGAGTGTCCAGAGTAGGGGTGCTTATTATGTGAGAGTCAAGGAAGCCATCACAGAATGTGTGATGCTACTGGGGTTCTCCTGAGTAATATAAGAAGGCATGGAGATTGAAGGGCATTCTAGGCAGAAAGAGTAGCATCTGCAAATGTCCTGGGGCAGGAAGAGCATGAAACACTAAAAACAAGAACTATGGTGTAGATTGACTCAGGTAGGGTGGAGGAGTGATGGCAGATGATGTGTGAAACCCGGCAGCAGTAAAATTACAAAGGATGCCAATGCCTTTCTAAGGATTTAGACTTATTTTGTAAGTAATGTGGCTCCACTGAAAGATTTTAAACTGGAGGAGTAGTTATTTTTAGAACACTTAGAAAAACACGGACTTGAAAAAGTGCATCTTATAAAGAATTCCTGAACCATATTTACTATCATATTTTATGACAGAGTGCTTGACAGTTAGACAGCCCAGGATTGGTGATTGAAAGAACTTATCTGTGTAGGGAGGTTTTGCCCAGGCATTATTGTTTTGCTGGTATTCCCCAATGAGTGTAGTTCACATCTAAATGTAGAACACTTGGACTTCTATTTTGTTCTTGTAGGGAATCATTCTGCCTTATGAAGTTCAGAACCCCACCATTGCCTTTTCAAAGTTTTGATATGTTCTGCATTAAGCTCTATAATACCACACAGAAATTTTAAAATCACCCACTGAATTTCTTTGAAGATCTGTTTCAGCTTCCCTGAACACTTTCTTGTTTGTTTAGTTATGCTGTCAATGCTTCTGTCAAACAAGGAATCCCTGGATGGCCTCAAGCCCTTTGGGGGAAAAGCTTTATCTTGATGTAGCACCTATTCACTGGATCTTGCCAGTTTTCACTCATCTATGTGCATGTTTAAAAAAAGAGAGAGAGAGGAAGAAAGAAAGAAAGAAAAAAATGAAAGAAAAAAGGAAAGAAAAGAAAAAAATGAATGATACACGAAGATAGAGGAAGTTCCATAGAGAAGGGTAAGAATATCATTAGGTGAGACAGAGGGTTACGTAACTAATTTAGAAGGTCAGTAGGAAAATTAAGTCACCTGTTTATAGTTTTACAGATACTTGGTAATAATAAAGATGAATAGATGTACATTATTAATGTATAATCATAATCACAGAACTGCAAAGGACCTCAAAAGGATCCTTTACTTACATATGTCATTTTACATTTTGGACTATAGGCCATACTTTCCTAGGCATTTAATTAGAAAACTCTAGACTTTTCTCACACGCTGTGTCTACTGTCACAATTAAAATGATTCTCCCTCTCTTCCAACTCTTCCTTTCTTAATGAGTAAGAGCAATTCCTTTATTTCTTTTTAAGAAGTGTGGAGTACAGAAGTCACCATAATGTATTTTCCAAAATTCCTATGAGTATTTAAGTAGCTGCCAAAGTAGTGTTGTTTCAGCAACAATAGAAAATTCTAAATTTCAGTCTAAATTGATTGGTTTAGAATAGAAAACAGAAAACAAACTGCACTCCGGGAAATATTGATATATTACCAAATGAATTCTAACCCAGATATATCAAAGTTCTTAGTTTTTATATATATGTTTAAAATTGGACACTTAGAGGGTATAAAGAAAACATTTGAAAACTGTATGGTATATATAGTCTCTTATTCTATGTCAAAGATAGGCTTGAATATACCAAGGATTTTCCCCCCATTTTTCTTTTTATTTAGTTTTTTATAGAGGTATAACTTATGTACTGAAAGGTGCAGATATCTTAAATATACAGCACAATAAAATTTTACATATGTATAAAACCTCCCTTGCTGTTTTTCAGTGCTGTGTATTTTCCTACTAAATGGATATGCCACATTTCATTAATCTAGTCTACTGTTGAAAAACATTTGGTTTGTTTACATTTTGGGGCTATTATGAATAAAATTGATATAAACATTCTTGTAAACAAGCACTGATTTTTGTGGAGTCTGTACTTAGATGTGGCATTTCTGGGTCACAAGGCATACAAATGTTTAGTATTTGGCAATGCTGACGAAAGTTTTCAAAGTGGTTATACCAATTTGCACATGCACTAGCTATGAGACTTCCGACTGCTCCACATCCTCGCCAACCCTTACTATTGTCAGTGCTTTTAATTTTAGTCATTCTGGTAGGGGTACACCCATTATGATTTTATTTACATTTTTTGATGATGGATGACGTTGAGGATGCTCAATGCCCATTACAGATATTATTTTTTTGTGAAGTGCCTCTTTGGGACTTCTACTCATTTTTAAATTGTTGGGGTTTTGGGGGGGTGCATAGGTTTCTTTGTGTATTATAGATATGAGTTCTTTGTGAGATATATTTGCTGCAAGTATTTTCTCCTAGGCTGAAACTTGCCTTTTTACTTTCTGAATGTTGTCTTTTGATGAACAGAAGTTCTTAATTTTAATAAAGTTCACTTTATGAATCTTTTCTTTTATGGTTAGTGCTTTCTGTGCCCTGATTAAAAATCTTTGCCCCCCTTCATGCTCTAAAGATATTCTCTTATGTTTTTTTTTTTTTTTCTACAGTTGTGGTGAAACAACTTATTGACAAGACTATCCTCTTCCTTTCTAAACTGCAGTGGTATCTCAGTTGTAAATTGGATGATCACACATGTGATTTCTTTCTTCACAGTGTTTCAATAGTATATTTGTCTATCCTTTTGTCAGTATCACACTGTTGTACTTACTATAGCATTAAAGCAAGTCTTAGTGATAGTGTAAGTCCTCCAACTTGATTCTTTTCTGAGATTGTCTTGGCTATTCTAGGATCTTTGCAGCTCCATTTTTATTACGGAATCTGTCAATTTCCATCAAGAAACTTGTAGGATTTGACTAGGATAATATCAAATATAGATTAACTTGGGAGGAATTGACATGTCTTCCATTTAACATAATAATAGTGACTCTTCCAATCCATGGACACTGTATATTTCTCCATTTAATGTTATTTTCTTTATTTTTCTCAGCAATGTTTTCTAGTTTCAGTATAGGGCTTACGCATTTTTCCTATATTCATCCTAGGTATTTGATATTTTTATGCTAATATAGCTAATTTATTTTTAAATTTTATTTCCCTACTGTTTGTTCTTATTATATATAAGTGCAGTTTTGTGGGTATTGATGGTGCTAAACAACTTATTAATTTTAATAGTTTAATTATATATATTTACCTTGATATTAAAAAATATATTATTCACAATAGAATAAAAATATTATGGAACAATTAGAATTAAACCTTCAAAAGTTGTGCAAACAAGTCACTGAAAACTAGAAAGCGTTATTGAAAGAAATTAGACATATGATGTGCATGTGTTGAAAGACTGCATGTTTAAAATGTCAATTTTCCCCAAATTTATCTATAGATTCAACAAAATATTAGAGTCCCAGCCAGAATATTTGTAGTAATTGATAACCTCATTTTAAAATTCATATGGAAATGCCAGGGACCTAAAATAGCTAAGAGAATTTTGAAAAAGAAGATGAAATTTGGAGGATTAACAATACCTGATTTTAAGATTTTTGAAGCTACAATAATCATGACAGCATGGTATTGGTGTCAAGCTAGATCAAAAGATCAGCAGATCAGTGGAACATAATGGAGAGTCCAGAAATAGACCACACATATATGAACAACAGATTTTTGATAAATATGCAGATGTAATGCAGTGGAGAAAGGACCTTCTTTTCAACAATGGTGCTGGAACGATTGAAAATACATACCAAAAAACAATCTTTGATCCAAATCTTACATTATATACAAAAATCAACTGAAAACAGATCATAAATCTAAATGTAGAACCTAACACTATAACACTTATTTAAAAATAGGAGAAACTTTTTGTAACCTCGGGTTAAGCAAAGGTTTCTTATGTATGAAATCAATAGCACAATCCATTATTAAAAAATTGATAAATTGAACTTCATCAAAACTAACTTCTCCTATTTGAAAGACACTATTAAGAGAATGAAAAGGCCAGTTACAAATTGAAAGAGGTATGTCCAAATTATATATCAAAGAAATTGTATCAGAATATAAAAAGAACTCTCCAAAGTAAAATTAAAATTGACATTAAAAATTGAAAAAAGATTCAAACAGACACTTTATCAAAGAGGATACAGAAATGTCAAACACACATAACGTCTTTAGACCATACCAATTGCTGGCAAGGTTGTGAAGAAAATGGAACTATGTTGCTGGTAGGAATGTAAAATATTGCAACCACTTCGGAAAACAGTTTGGCAGTTTCTCAAAAAACTAAAAACTA
The DNA here is from genome assembly GCF_949752795.1 of Hyperoodon ampullatus. Classification (NCBI taxonomy): domain Eukaryota; kingdom Metazoa; phylum Chordata; class Mammalia; order Artiodactyla; family Ziphiidae; genus Hyperoodon; species Hyperoodon ampullatus. The sequence goes on along the minus strand of NC_136925.1, from coordinate 61,390,269 downwards.
AAGATAACATCATATTGATAATCCAACCATTCTGCTCCTAGGTATTGACCCAGGATAAATAAGTTTATGTCCATACAAAGAGTTGTACATGATTCAAGCACCTACATGGATGAATCTCAAAATTACTATGCTGAGTGAATGAAGCCAGAGAAGAAAAAATACATATTATATGACATCCTCTACATAAAATTTTATAAAATACAATCTATATCTATAGTGACAGAAAGGTGATCAGTTTTTGCCTAAGGCCAGGGTGAGGAGGTAGCAAGGTGCAGGAGGGAGAGATAATAAAGATACTTGAGGGAATTTTGCAAATCTGGATAAGTTCATTATCTCGGTTGGGTTGATGGTTTCGCTGGTGAATATATATGTCAAAGCTCATCAAATTGTATACTTTAAATATGTGCAGTTTATTCCTTGTCAATGATTCTTCAATAAGGTGTTAAAGGTGTTAAAAACTTTATAAGGTAGTTACGCTACTTTCACTTATAATTTTTTTTAAAAATTGATATTAAAACGAATTAGTTGTATAGTTGTTTGTGGTGTTTGTTAAATATCTCATAGCAAGATATTATATCTATTATATATTTTATCTATCTTTTCAAATTCATTAATTTATTTAGCAAACATTCAAAGTGCCAGACATTAGGGTGCTAGAGAAATAAACATAAAGCTTTCCAATTAGTGGGGTAGAGAACTAGAATTTACTGAGTACTTAAGGAGTTCAGAGCATGTCACCCTAAAATATGCTTTGGTATATTGATTATTTTGAATTGAAGTAACTTGAGAAACATCAAGAAGGGCTCTCAGGCCTTTTCCTTTCCACCTAAAAGCAGGTCATAAAATTTCTTGTGAGAAAACTGTCCTTCCTATACCAGAAGACAGGTAAGATACCATCCTTATCAACAGAAACTAGGAATTGACGCTGAAATGGGTTTGTACAAACCTCCTGAAACATCCCTTATCTTCCACTAGTTTTGCTGCCCCCCCGTCCCCAGAATACTTTTCCTAGTCACAATTTACAACCCATAGCCCAAACCTTTGTCTTGTCTGTGTGAAATCCTTCTACAAGGATAATTATTCACAACTCTGTACGTTACATACTATTACTATCTCCATTTTACGAAGAAACAGGCTACAACATAAACATTACCTAAAAGTGTAAAGTAAACACTTAAGCCATATAAAATTAGCAACTATTTTTCTGTAAAATTTTGTCTTGGAGTTACATTGAACAGCAATGATAGTTAAAAACAAACATTTGGTGGTTAGACACATTCAAACGCATGTGTAAGTTACCATTCAAGCCACTTACAAATATGAGTTGAATTTGTATCATTATTTTTTTCCATTATGGATAATAAAAAGCTAAGTAAGCTTTTATTTCCAGAATTTGATGTATCACCACTTCAAAAATATAAAACTAAAACTAAAGTGTAGTTTCTTCAGTAAAATAAGGAGGTTGATTTTTTACATAGCATCATTCACTTTGTGACCTAAGAAATGACGCTTAATAATAGGTTATAGATTTATTCATTTACAACATTCATCACCATTTAAGGCCAGTATCTAAGAAGCTATATTTAGTAATCTTAGCATGTTACTGTGTTGAATGAATGTTCACTGAATCCTCTATGATCTGATGATAATCATTACATGGCTAAGGGCAGACAGGTGTTTACTAGAGGTATTAATGCAGGATGGAGCGCATACATGAAACCACGAGTTGCATACACAAATGCATGGTGACCTATTGTAGCCAGGTTCTCAATGAAAATATACCCGTTTATGAAGAGTCTTTTTTTCGCCTTAAAACTTGGACTAATTCTTATACCAAACGTATACAAGTTTGTTAATGCCTATTAGCGTGTAAGTAGGCCGCAAAGATGAAAGCTGGATAAAACAAGGTTCGTGCTCTTATTGAGCACACAGTCAGCTTTTTCACTAGATTATCAGAAACCAAATTTGGAAAATAATCTGGAACGCCGGCGTAGGTCAAGGATACCGACTCGAAATATTAAGTCCAAATTAACAAATTATAAGCGGTGTAATTCGTCTCCTTCGAAAGCCCCGTCAGTCAATTTATCTGTAGGCGCGGCCTTGCCGAAACGAACCCCTCCCGTGAGCATGAGTGCGCATGCGTCCTCAGAGAGGCGAATGACCCTGAGAGGTTGCCGTACTCAGATAAGACGTTGTGCGTGCGCAGGCGCTCAGCGCTGAGGCCTGCCGGAAGCCAAGATGGCGTATAGGTGTTCGCCAGGCCGCAGCTGGCGTCTTGTCAGTATCTGAGCTGGTAGTTTGTAAGCGGCTGTGGCGAACGCCCTCTCCTCCGTCATGGCCAGGCATCGGAATGTCCGAGGCTATAACTACGATGAAGGTAGGTGGCAGGGTTATGCCGGGACGTCATTTTCATAGTTCCAGCCGGGATCGCAGCCGGTTGGCACTCACTTCCATATGTTAGTTTCTCGTCAGTGGTGCCAGGCTGGCGTTCAGAGGAGGCTCATTTGGAGAAAATTACAGGACGCCTAAGCTCCACCGAATGGCGTTGTTTTAAGTAGTGATTTTTTCCTTCTGGGATTGGTTTTATTTAGGGTAGGGGAGATGCTGCAGGGCCTCATATGGGAAGGACTTTTGAAAAGGTTGGGATCCGGTGATAGTTACCCACGTAAGCATTATTACCTCTCCCATTGTTTCCCCCCAGGTCGGCTACACACTTTCCTACTTCGAGCTTCTCTCCCCGACCCCCCTTTCAAACAGGCCCATGAAACTTTCTTATTTGTAAAACAAGGATTGACTTAATGCTTACATTCAGCTGTTCTGCTGTAACTGTTAGATTTACAGGGTAAATCTTTTGTGTTTGTTCCTACACACTGATGTTAAGTATTGCCTGTGGACCACTGTTACCTGAGAAATGACTTTAGCCTGGGAGATATTTTTGCAAATATGCTGTAAAAGACACGAATAGGTCTAATTACTACTTACGCATTTCTTTAATAGATATTTATCATGTCCTCAGTCAACATTGAGTGCTTGGAGTACTGTTTGAGCTTTGGGGACCAACAGCAAAATGTTTGAGGGAGTTTAAAGAGGGAGATACACAAGTAACAGAGGATTGTGAAGTGCTGTGGGAGCTACTTAAGTGAGAACAGCTGTTCAGACTGAGTCGGAGGGCTTTAAGTAGAACTCGTATGTGAAGGAAGGCATCCTGGAGGAGGGGTGCTTGGCTTGAGGGAGTGAGTGCTAAGTATCTTCTCACCTTAGCCACCCCACATCAGGTTTTCAGATTTCTTTGGAACAGTTGATGACATCATAACCAAGCTGTTCCTATAGCATCGGAGGTCCATCCCCTTTTCTTGCTTGTGAAAGTTCTACTTATTTTAAGTGTCCAGTTTTTCTCTCTTCTCAGTTAAGCTTCCCCTTCTCTCAGATAATAATTTAAAAATTCTCAAAAGTAATATAACTTCATTACAGGGAATTTTTTTTCATTACAGAGATTTTTGTGCTCCAAAATCTATTGGTTCCTCTCCTTAACTCTCATTGTGTTCTTCTCTGTAATATGGGTAGTACTTTACAAGACTGCCTCACCTACTAATTAATAAAAGTCCCAGGAAGGCAAAGCCCATACTTTATTTTTATATTTGCTCCATTAGCCAGTACAATGCTTTATGTGCAGTAAATACTCCAAAATATTGTTGAGGAAAAGAACCACTTTACAAAAATCCCAGGAAAGAATTCTCTTTATCTTCTGATACTGTAACACTTTTAGGGTTCATTTCAGTACTGAAAAACTGACCCAGTGTAAAAAGATTCTTGTTGTCTTTAATATCCAAATATATTTTTTTGTGAATGGCTTCTCATTTATTTGCTAATAATTTTTTATTAAGTCGGGATTGTGATCTAATAATTTATTGACTGTGTAAAAATTTACACATTTTCATCCAATAGTAGCATTTATGTAATTTTTCTTTGCCATAAATATTTGGTCTCAGCCTTTGAACATGCTGTTCCTGCTGCTGCTACATGAATACCCTCAGAAATTAGCTAACTATCCTTTGGAATTGGTTTAAAATATGACATTCCTGGGGATCTTTCTCTAGCCACCCCACTCCCAATTCTGCTTTTGTTGTTCCTGTGTGTGTTCCTAGATCATTCTGTATTCTTATGTCTCAAACACTCGTAATATCGTTTTGTAATTGCTCATTTTCTCCTGTGTCTTCCCTTGTTAGATTTTAGGTTTGTAGAGATCTGGGAATGTGCCTGCCACTCAGTCTTGTACCCCAAATGTCTCTGATCGCCCCTGGCATAGTGTTAGTATTTGTTGAATGAATAAATACACTTATGTAAACATGTTTATGTGCTTTGTGGGTTTTTATAGATTGATTCATTAATTTATAATAAAACAAGTATTAATTTATGCCAAGCATGTGTCAAGTAGTTGTCTAGACAGTCTTGCCCTGAAGGAGCTTATAGTCCATGGAGTGAACCAGGTATGGTGCTTTGAAGACATTCAGTTAGAGGAGTGTGCTAGAGAATAAAAGTGGCAGGCAGGGCTTGCTGCTTTACCCGGAGTGGTCAGGGAACACTTCTGAAATAGATGACATTTGAGCTGGAACCTTAACTAGGAGAAGGAAACAGCCGTAGGAAAATCTGGGCAAAGAGCATATTGTAGTCAGTTTGAAAAAAGGCCAATTAGCTAGAGCAGAGGGGAGTTTAGGATAAGCTGGGTTTTGTGCATTACCTAGCTTTACATGAAGAAAAACTGCCTTCATGGTCTGATTGTGTACCCTGCGCTAGTCAGTTGTATGGAAAATAAATGTTTTGGTTAGAGCAGGCATCTGGTGAAAAAATGGATGGAAGGCTTATTTCAGATTTTTGTTAATACTGGAAGGACAATTCAAGTACATGGTGTATGGGATTATTCTTTGATCACACGAAGTGAAAACTTGGAAAAACTTCTTAAAACTCAATTAGCTTAAAAATCTAAAAACATGTATGTCTTTATAAATATAGAAAGTCGGTAAATACCTACTTTGGGTGGAATTTTTAGAATTTTTTTGAAAAGTGGACATTCTAAGTTCCTTTAATTTAGATGAACAATTTAATTAATTTAATTTTATTTATTTTGGAGAGAATTCAGATGTTTCCTCATTAATAACTAAGAATATAAAAAGAACTTGTAAGTGAATTTATCTCTTGTATTTTTATTTTAGATTTTGAAGATGATGATCTCTATGGCCAGTCTGTAGAGGATGATTATTGTATTTCACCATCAACAGGTGAATTTTAAAAAATAATTTGATTTTCATTATTTGGGTATTTAAAAATGTTAAGTAAATGTTATTGTCATTCTAGGACAAGCATGTTCCAGGAGACTGTAATATTATGTACCATTTAGAAAGATAATTGTATGTGAACTTTAAAGGTATATAAAATAATTTCTTTACTTACAAATGGAATTTAAAATTTTGATTCCATCATTTGACTTTAAACAATTTGAAGAAAACTCTGAAAACTATGGTTTTCCAATATTCTTTGCAGCATGCAATTAATCTGAATTGACTAAAATGGTAATTTAGTCAATAATGAAAATCTAAAACTTCTGAAGGCAGACAGCAATTAATTTTATATTCCCAGGAAAATCTTGAATATTAGAAACACTGAAGTGTTATGCATAGACTTCCCTTCATAGAGTACTTTATCTACTGTAAATAAACCAAATACATGTAATTCAAACTTCTGATGGAACTGCAAAGTGATTTAGAGTTCAAATTCCTGTAGGATTCCACGTAAGAGCTGCATCTTCTGTCTCATTTGCTGAAAATTTTCTTCTTTGTGACCATATAACAAAAACATTTCCTATGTTCTTTACAGCAGAGACAGTGTCTTTATATATATATATATTTTTTTTTAATGTCTTTATTGGAGTATAATTGCTTTACAGTGGTGTGTTAGTTTCTGCTTTACAACATAGTGAATCAGCTAGACATATACATATATCCCCATATTTCCTCCCTCTTGTGTGTCTCCCTCCTACCCTCCCTGTCCCACCCCTCTAGGTGGTCACAAAGCACCAAGCTGATCTCCCTGTGCTATGTGGCTGCTTCCCACTAGCTATCTGTTTTACATTTGGTAGTGTATATATGTCCATGCCACTCTCTGACTTTGCCCCAGCTTACCCTTCTCCTTCACCGTGTCCTCAAGTCCATTCTCTATGTCTGCATCTTTATTCCTGTCCTGCCCCTAGGTTCTTCAGAACCATTTTTTTTTTAGATGCCATATATATGTGTTAGCATACGGTATTTGTTTTTCTCTTCCTGACTTACTTCACTCTGTATGACAGACTCTGGGTCCATCCACCTCACTACAAATAACTCAGTTTCATTTCTTTTTATGGCTGAGTAATATTCCATTGTATATATGTGCCACATCTTCTTTATCCATTCATCTGTTGATGGACAGTTAGGTTGCTTCCATGTCCTGGCGATTGTAAATAGTGCTGCAATGAACGTTGTGGTACATGAGAGACAGTGTCTTTGATCCAGACCTTTTTCTCACTAATTTCCCTAACAATGCGTTTGTTTTCAAATTTTAGCCTACTCTATAAACAGTTGGTTAAAATGCCTTGATAAATTTTACTATGCCATAAAAGCGGGTACAATTACGTATAGTTATGTACAGCATAAATATAATTCATAAAACTCATTTTCCACAAGTTGAAAGGTTTAATATAGTAATTAAAATTTCTATCAGTGTGCCTTGTCTTTAATAACTTATCGTCTCCTGAGCTGTTTTGTGAACCTGCTTTATGCCTCCTCTTAGTCTCTGAAGACCAAGTATGTCCCTTCTGACTTTTTAGAATTTCTTTTTCTTTATAAAGGCATAGGTGCTCTAGAAGTTGTCATAGCACCTCTACTCTTCCTGTCATCTTTTTTCCTGTTACTTATTACTCTGTAATGCATCTAGCTCTTTATGTGTACTTTAATCATTTAGCCTAACTAATCAGAGCCTTTCTTCTCTTCTTTAATGTTACACTGTTATCAGTCACGATTTTATTAGGAGACAGAAATTGCACCAGTTGTTTTGCCAGAGAGATTCTAATGTAAAAAGTTGTTAACTAGGTATTAGAGACAAAAAATGCAAACCAAAATATCAAGGAGGTAGTAACTTTAGGAAGCATTTATCATCTCTAGTTCCTAGGGGAACCAATGGACAGGGTTGAAGCCAACCTTTAGAACCTGGTGGGGGGCTCCTTTGAGCTGGGACCTAGATGCGTAGCAAGAGGGTTCTGCTTTGTTGCTTTGCCATTGAAGTTCAGAGGAGGGACTGTAGAGCTGGGACTGAGACCTGAGGAGGGGCTGCTCTGTGGCTGGTGTCTGAAGGGACACTGTGAAGCTGGGCTTCAGCCTTTTGAAGAGGGAATTCTAGCGGGCTGTCTGGTCATGGTTGAAGCTGGTTCTGGGAGTTTTGGAAAAACTGCAAACTGATATAAATTGCAGTTACTGGAACAAATGATTTCTGCAAGATGAAGTGTTGCTGGGGTGATGGTGACCAGATAAGAAACAAAAAGGAAAGGAGCATGTGTGTTCCTCTTCCAGCCTTCCAGTCTCCCTTTAGCATCTCCCTGTTGGCTCATCCTAAAAGGGAGCCAGCTGTCATAGAAGAAATGTGCTTTGCAGACTTCAACCCCAGCGTCACAGAGCAGAGTAAAGAGACTGGGTTAGAAGCTGAGAGGCGGCTTAATCAGCATTCCTTTAAAGCTTCTTATTCAGTGATTCAAAAAGACCATATTTTGTAGGGATTAGGGATAAAAAAAATTTCAGTTTTTCCAAGGAACCTCCCAGGCACTTGTCATTTGCAGTGTGTTAAATAAAACTCTATGGGTTAACCTTTTGGGGTGCCTGCAGTTCATTATCATCAGTTGACTATGTGACAAAGTAATGTCTGGTAGCACTAACTAGTATTACAAGTGAAGTAAAGATCATGGCATGTTCATGAAACTGAGAAGGTGATGTGGGTGTGATAATTAGATTTGAGTTTTTAAAAAAAATCTCATATAATAGAGACTGGATTGAAGGTGGTACATAAGTGGTTGTAGATAGAGTAGTTAGGAGACTATTATACTAATCTAGAGGAGATGAGGATATTTCAGGACTGTGTTCTCAAAATGTGGTCCATGTATCATTTGCATTACTTGAGGATTTGTTCGAAAAGTAATTCTGGGCCCCACCCCATAGTCAGAAACTCTGAGGGTGGGATACAGCTACTGCTTTGAGAACCATTTGTTTAGGACAGGGGTGACAGCAGGGGATTTGCAGATAGATTCAAGAGATAATTGCAGGAGCTAAGGTTTACTTGGAAGTTGGTTGACTATGGCTTGCACAAGGAAACCTTCATAGGGAGAGGAACTACTGAAAGACATCTTAATATTGCAGATTAATGCATTCATTTATCTAGGCTTGTCTAAATAAATCATGCTTAACCTTGAGGAATGAGCTAACACTACACAGGGTCAGGCATTCTGAAGGTGTTTTTCTGAGATTTGCTTTTATGGCCTACCTTTCTTGAGGTCATAGTTTATCCCTTGTCTCTCACAGCCCTTGATATGTGTCTTGTCTGTGGTTCATATTCAGGACAGCCTGACTCTTTGAGAGTTACCTTTGTATACTCCAGGAAGTCAACCGACTTCATCAAAGCAGGAGATAGTTAAATGGTTCTGACTTTCTTCTGTGACAAACTGGTATTTTTAACAAAACCATGTAGTTTTGGATTTTTAAATTTTCCAGAACATCTATAAAGTAGTAGTAATATCAGATCAGACACTTTTCCTCTTTAGTGGTATATTTTTCCAAGCAATTTTAAATTAAAAAATGAATAGTTTTAGAAGGATACTTTCTGTTCTTAAAGAAGCAGCTAATGTCATTGAAGAGATGATTGAATTCATGGTCTAATGAATTCTGGTAATTGAATGACTTTATCAATTAATAGGAGTTTCTCTAAATTTTATTATGTATTTTTTAAACTCTACTAAACACAGTTTTCTCAATGGAAAGGTGATTTCTAAATGTTATAGCTTTTTTTTTTTCTTTAGAAAGATTGACTTTGATGCTGAATATTGAACATACATTAGGGAGCTGGAGCCTATAAATAAAACTTTGAACAGTTATAAATCTTGTTTCAAGTAATATAATTAGAAGCGGTAAAAGATAAACTGAAGCATATTAACATTTTTAAGAGTTTATTTGAGCAGATATCAGTTTGAATCAGGTAGCTCCAAACTGGAAGTGGTTAGGAGCACTCCACCAGCAGGAGCTGGGGCAAGGTTTTTATAGAGAAGACATGAAGCAAAGCAAGGGAATTATTTGGTTGGCTACAGCTTAACGCACTACATTATTTGGGGGAGAGTAGTTGGTTTTCTGTGATTGGTTGTTCTTAATCCTGAGGCCTTTGCAGGAATTGACTCTGGATTGGTTTTCCCTTTGCAACCAAGGCATTAGAGCCACTTCAGTCTCATGGTCTCCTTGTATGATTAATTTAACAGTAGTTAACCGTATTCAGTCCATTCGATGTTAATTTATTGAGCATCAGTTAACATGTAAGGAAGCTTGTTTAAAAGTTCCCTTTAAATGACAGTATGGTGGGTAAAGAAGTAGTCCTGCCTGAAGGAGTCTGGAAAGGCTTCTGGAAGGAGGTGGGATTGGGACTGGTAAATTTGGGAGTAAGAATGGCATCCTAGAGAGGAAAGAACAGTGCTTGAGCAGTGGCCTCTAAGTGAGGCGTGTTTGGGAAGACTCACATGATTAGTGCAGTTGCAGCACAAAGAGGGCTCAGAAAGGAAATAGCCAAATTGTGGAAGACGGTTTTTAATTTTAGGTGTGTAGTTTTAGCTTATTGAAGGTTTTTGAGTTAAGGGGGTCATGTTTAGGAAAGTAACTGATGACAGTATACAAAGTGGACTACATCTGGGACAGATGAAAGGGGAGACTTGTAGGCTCTTTCCTACCTTCCCTGATGATACCAATCAGCTGGGAGTAATTGTAAAAATAGAGATTCCCTGCCCCATTCCAACACCACTTAACCAGAATCTCCAGGGGAAGAAGCCTAGAAAGCTGTATCTTTAATGAGTGCCTCACATGATTTTTATTTTAAGATGTTTAGGAAGCAATATTAGGCAATTGCAGGAGTTAGGTTTTGAATTTTCTGAATTTTTATGTTTATCAAAATGCTTTAAATTGTAAAAGTCACTATGGGTGTCCAATTTTTCAGAAAGCATTTCTGTCAAAGTTTGTGATTAAATTTTTAGAAAAGAAGAGCATTTTATATTTATCCTTTTCTCTCCATTGCTTTTCTCTCACTCTTTTTTTTAATCATATTTGTTGCCTTTTGGCTCTCATTTCAACTTCAGAGATCTGGATGCTTCTTTTTTCCCCAGCAGCTACTTTCCCTGGGGAATTTTCCTACCCACCATCCCTCTGCACTCCCGGGCAAATCCAACCATCATTTACTTCTAAAACAATGGCCACAGTTTCTGAGTTGGATTTGTGTGTGGGAGGGGGTAGGAAAAGCCCCCAGGAAGAATAATACCTCCTTGGGGGTAGAGTAGAAGCCTGGATTTTGATAACTTCCTTTTTCCCTGTCAATATTTCCTAAGTGAAAATTGTTCACGGACGTATCTGATTTCTTCTCTCACTTAATTTTTGATTTGTCTTAGGTTTTTCCTCACAGTTCAGAGCTATGAGAGAAAGTTGGGGAAAGTATATTTGTTACTTTTAGGCTAAACTGAATAGTTAATTACAGCCACGAAAGTAGTTTGAAAATCATCAGGCACAAAATGACCTGGTTTACATTTTTTAACGCTACCACATTTTATTGTATCTAAAATGCCATGGATTGTAAGACATATTGTTATTTTACGTACCACTTAAAAAAAATCAGCTGTCAGTCAAAGTATTACATAATACTAAGATGCCATTTGATTGTAAGACATCCCTCATTCTGAGATTTTTAACATATGAAAAAAATGGTCGTCTTAGAAAATCTGTGAAACAGGGTATTTTTCCTGCTGTTTAACTATGTTTCCTTTATAAATGGCAGTATTGTATTTTACTTGCACAAGAGGGAGGGAAAATAGTGATATATATATATAGCATAATATGTACATTTTTGAAAAACCTTGTGGTCTTTAAAATTGTATACTAAAAAATAGCAAAACCTCTGGGAAAAAATAGGATCATGACAGACCACTCAGCCCGTAAAGTATCAATACTAATAAAACCAATAATCATCTAATAAAAATGCTTGCACATTTGGAAAGTTACATTAACTTCCTAATAAAGATATATTCCAATATATATGGGACTTTACATTTAACAAAAAGGTGAAAGCTTGATAGAGGTGTAAGGAAGAGTTGAAACTAATGACTGATGTTGCGAAGGCAAAATACTCACAGGTCTTAGAGAGCCAAGCGGTAAGCATGCACAAAACAGGACACATGGCCAAATGGAGCCAAGAGGAAGAATGTGGGGCTATCTGGCATTAAAGTACAATTCCAATTACAGTATAATGTTCTATGATTGGTGTTACTGAACTTTGTATTTGCATTGGAAAGTGTTGGGGGGAAAATCTCATAAACCAAAGCAACTTGAATGTTACCGTCATCATTCCCCTGTTGACCATTTGGTATAAACTAGTTTGTGTTAAGGAAACATGCGTTATAGCAGAATAGATTGAATTCTCTCAACTGCTCTTTATTTCTCTTATTCTGTTCTCCTTGTTCAGGTTGTCTTCCACCTCTTCTTCAGTTTTTCTGATGTTCTTGCCTTCTTTATTATAACTGCTCTAGTCTTCAGTGATTACTTAATCTTCTGTGCTTCTGTAGCACTTGTCATCTGTACTACTCATTTGGCTTTTAAAATACGTCATTACCTTTTCTTTTTTTGCCTTTCCTGCTAATCTGTAAGGCCATCATTGATTTATACTATAAATAAATAGCACTTACGCCATGACCTTCTGAGTATAGGTGTTACCCTTAAGTCATAGTATTTTCTATTGTCTATATATGTGTTATCTATATATTTTGAATGCAGTTAGAGATTCCCTTTCATGGATAGTGCCTTCCTGAAAACATGCACATAAGTCAAATGTGGGAACTCTGAGCAATAGACATACATGTTATGTGCGCTTCCAGAAAGCTAAATAATATAAAATCCTTGATAACACCTTGCCTTTAGAATACTGTATTGATGTTTTTATCCTTCTTAAACTTATTCTTTAATTTTATTCCTTGGCAATTGAACACATTCTCCAGGACTTGAGTTCAGTGGACATCCAGTTGACGTGGAAGAGTGAACACTTAGGGCATTCATGAATATTCTCTCCTTTGCTCACATGTATTTCATGTATGATACTCAAGCATATGTTGGCACTTTGATATTTTGTCTTTCTACCTATTAATGAAAAATATAATGCCCAGTTATATATTGAGTAATGACACTGCCAATATTGCAGAGTAGCACAGACTTCTGTCTGAAAGTCAAAGTTAGGTATATGACACTAATATACAGTCTCAGTGTATGATTGAAGTATAAACTGTTTGAAAGTTAAGGCCTATGGGGACTTCCTGGGCGGTCCAGTGGTTAAGACTTCGCCTTCCAATGCAGGGGGATGTAGGTTCGATTCCTGGTTGGGGAGCTAAGATCCCCACATGCACTGTGGCCAAAAAACCAAAACATAAAACAGAAGCAATGTTGTAACAGATTCACTAAAGACTTTAAAAATGGTCCACATCAAAAAAAAATCTTTAAAGAAAAAAAAAGTTAAGGCCTATGATTTTGGTCAACTCTTGGGTTCAGGCAAAATTAGTAGTTCTTGGAAAGTGAAAATCTAGTCTGTTTTTGGTATTTTCTTAATTATGCAAATGAACAAATTTGATATGAGGTTTAAAGTATTTGTATCAAAGAAACAATTTCAGGGAAGATGGAGTAGTAGGCAAGGATGAGATATTAGGAAAGATAATTTTCGAAAACTGTGGAGAAAGTAAGCTCAGTGTTTATGAGATAGAAGGAAAGAAGGGAGATAATTATAAGAGGCTAGTGAATGGTTAGTAAGGACATTTGAGCAGAATTTGGGTGCGATATGTTTTGTCTTTGTTTTGTTTTCATCCATTATTATAAATGTGGGCAAATGACTGTAGGTGGTAGGTCAGAATCTTTGATTTTTATTTTAACTGTTGTTAAAGAAAATTAATGGGAAATGGCTATAGTACAGCATTCTTTAATCATTGTATATTCTAGCTGCTCAGTTTATTTACTCACGACGTGACAAACCTTCAGTTGTTGAACCTGTAGAAGAATATGATTATGAAGATTTGAAGGAATCCTCCAGTTCTCTTTTGAACCATCAGCTAAGCGGAATTGATCAAGGTATAGTAAAAAGTAGTCTATCTATGTTTCTTATCTGAAAATGATTAATAATCAGTTTACCGGAAATTATCAATTTTATTGTTCATAATAATGATCATGGGTAGTAATGGTATGAACTACCATTATATCTTATATCTTCAAGGAATTGTGAGGACTAGATGGTTAACTGTATGGTTGAAAAATTGTGTGGCTGTTATGTAATAACTGGAATTTTTGATTGAAACCTCCTTAGGACAGAAACTTAAATGATTTGTTTTCTTTTAGCAATATTTATTGTTTCATAAGCTCTATGTAGAGCTTATGGTTAGATTACAGAAGCTCATTTCCTTGCAAAATGTTAGGTTCCAAAAGTCTGGTTTTTATTAAAAAAAAAATTTTAAGTCTGAAGTAATACTATACAGTGTCCTGATTGGTCACAGTCATGTAAATTAAGTTTCAAGGTAGAATTTGTAAATGGTATGGCATTGGTTCTGAGTTTGCTTCTTTTTAGTTCTCTTAAACATTTTAACAAAGATATTTTATATTTTGGTTTTTGCCTTTTATAAATAAATTTCAAATATGACATTATTTCAAACATACTACTCAAGCTATAGATTTATGAACAATGTAGTAGACCTAAAATCACCAGGTATAACAGTAATGCCATCCGTTGGTAGTGAGCAGGGCTGAGCTGATTTGCTCTTTCTGTGGAGTGTGGCTTTGTTCTAGAAATGTTTTTAAATTGAAAATTTATAACAACTTAAAAACAGGAAAGGGGGAGTATATGAATCTGAGAGCTGATCTTTGACTAAATTGGTAAAATATATGTCAGCTGCTACCCAAATCAAGAAAAATGGAGAAAGCACAAATATACAAAATTAGAAAGCGGAAAGGGAAACAACAGAGAATAAAAAAATTCATCAACTCGGCAAATACATTTGTCAATCTGGATAAAAGTTTGTAGAGGAGCTGCTGTATAAATTCCTTGATAGTTTCGATTATATTTTTAAAGAATGTGTTATAGTTGTCATTGTTGGGGGAGAGGGTAGGAATAAAGTTGAAGTCTTATACTTTCTCTGCTGTGCCTCAGAATGATTAAGGAGGTATGAAATTCAGAGTTACGTTTGAGAATGAAAGTTAATCATTCCCACCTGACATATGTGAGTAATTGCATGATAACAATAATAATGATTGTAGCTAACCTCTACTAACTGCTTTCCGGGTATTCTTCTAAGTGCTGTTCAGGTAATTGCATATTTAGTCTTCATTAACAACCTTATGAGGTAGGCCAGGTATTGTCTTCATTTTACAGGGGAAGAAAATGAGACACAAAGTTACTTGGCTGAAGTTGCACCAGCTAGTAAGTGGCATTAGGATATGAACCAAGACAGCCTGACTCTTTATGTCTACTCTTTGTGTATGTATAGACAACAGTTGCTATAATTAATTAGAAGAGGCCCTGATGCTAGCTATATACTAAGTATTCTGTTCCAGTTTTAGTAATTCATGTATTTATGAAATAGGTATAATTTTTCAAGTTTAGCTTATTAGCCTATACTTAATTTTGGTCTCAAGCAAAGCAGAATTAGCCAAATATTTGAGAATTTATTTTTAATAATTAAAAAAGGGAGCAGTGGGAAAAGTATTAAATACTTCTGTTTTTTAAAAGAAAGGATATTGGGGCTTCCCTGGTGGCACAGTTGTTGAGAGTCCGCCTGCCTGTGCAGGGGACACGGGTTCGTGCCCCGGTCTGGGAAGATCCCACATGCCGCGGAGCGGCTGGGCCCGTGAGCCATGGCCGCTGAGCCTGCTCATCCGGAGTCTGTGCTCTGCAATGGGAGAGACCACAACAGTGAGAGGCCTGCGTACTGCAAAAAAAAAAATAAATAAATAAAAATAAATAAAGGATATTGCTAGTAGATTCCTTGTTCAGTATGTAAGCATGTAAAAATGTAATGTACAGTGCATTCTGTGAACTGGTTTCCCTGGATTAAGGAGTCTGAAAACTTGAGTTATGTTTTGATTACTGCTAAACTTAGTAGTGCCATGATTTTCAGTCCTCTTATCTTTATGACTTAGAATTTGATATATCTAAGTCATAGAGTTACTGTGAGGATTACAAAGGATATATATACATATGTGTATATGTATAATGCATATATATATATTAATATTTTGAAAATTGTCAACTGCTATACAAATATAAATTAATATATTCATGCATTTTTATTTGGTGGCCCTTAGGTACCAGGTACTATTTTAGGATCTAGGGATATAAAGCCTTTGCTCTCATGGAATTTACGTCATTATTGAATGTTATTAGTGATTACTTTTTATAATAACATAGTCATCAGAAAATAAAAATCCTTAAAGATTTTAGACATCCAGATTCAAATTTTTGTGTTTAAAATGAATGTCCAGGGACTTCCCTGGCAGTCCAGTGGCTGGAAATCTATGCTTCCACTGTAGGGGGCGCGGGTTTGATCCCTGGTTGGGGAACTAAGATCCCACATGCTGTGTGGTGTGGCCAAAAAAAAAAAAAAAAAAAAAGAAATGTCCATTCTTTCCTTAATCTATTGGATTTCCTAATATTTATGGCATTTTTATGCCAAGTTATCTTGCCCATTTTTAAAGCATTGTTAAGGATGATTTTAGTTGGCTGAGTAGAACTGAAGTTAGCCTGAAATAGAAAGTACTTAATAATAGTTAAGGTAGTAATGCAAGAAATTTAAGAAATATACTTAGTGATTAACTGGGTTCACTAACTAGTTAGAAATATTTTCATAATTAACCCTCCCTTTCTACACACGTAAAAAATCATCAGTATAGACCTCATCATCCTCATTGACTGAAATAGATTTTAGTGTATACAATTTACGCTTTTTTCAAGGATTAGTCAATATTACTTTGGAGACATTTATTGTAGTGATTTCTTAATTATTGAAATTGTTCCTCTGGTAAGGGAAGCTAGGTATATTGTTGATAAAAATATAATCACTGTAATTTTTGCCAAGGAAAAATGAGTTGAACATCCTACTATAGTTTCAAATCCTTTTTTCAGTTTTGAAGATTGAGGGTTCTTTCATGACACCACTTAGTATAGCTTTTAATTATTGTTGTCTGTTCTAGCTCGTCTTTTTTCATGCCTTGATCACATGAGGGAGGTACTTGGAGATGCTGTGCCAGATGACATATTGATTGAAGCAGTTCTGAAGAACAAGTTTGATGTGCAAAAGGCTTTGTCAGTGGTTCTGGAGCAAGATAAAATGCAGAATTTGAAGGTCAAGAGTGAGGGAGCAATATCTACAGGAAAGATAGCAAAAGGTATGCTTTTACTTGTTCTCTTTTAGTTTTACAGTTAATGCTTTGAAAGAGGCTTTGATTTGATTGAGCTGTTAAGAAAAATGGGCAGAAAATTTTGCATGTTACAATAATTCTTAATTATTATCAATTGATTTTCCAGTTTGTGAATTTTTAAGCTCAATGACTGCTTTCCCTTCACTCTGTTAAAGCCTGTTTTTTTTATTTCCCTGCTTGTTCTTGTACCTAACAGAATATAAGGGAAATAAAATTAGATAACAGCAAGACAGAACACTTTTTGCTTTTTATTATTGGGGTTTTTTTTTTTAACTTTAGTGGGTCAGGAGATAGAAATTAATAGCCAGACAATGTCAAAAAAATCCCTTTATGGTTATAACATTTTATGAATATAATTTACTTTTATATAAATATCCTAAGTATTATAATTCTACCACTCTTTAATTTCATAGCCAGATCTTTAATTTTAAATTTTAGTATTTGGGGTTAAATTTAGAACTTAGTCCACAAGAGAAGGGAACCAATTATATGAATTGGTATGATGCCTCTCAGTAGGAGCATGGTGATTTGTTAACTGGGTTGATATTTCTCATAACCTAAAGACTAGACTTTTGCCATAGCGAAATTGTATACAGTCTGTTACTATGAAATAAGGGTCATTTTTATGTAAATTAAAAGTTTTTTTATTTTGGTGGGGGGTGGGATGCACTTCTAACTGTCCAGTAATATGAGAATGAGTCTGTAATGTGTCATCTATATTAATAGTTTATCCCAGATCACAGTAGAAATTATAGGGTATTATTTGTTTGCATGTTTTTAATACATTAAAAATACAGAAGATGAACCTAGTTCTTGCCATTGGTTTTTTAAATGTTTTGAGTTTGAGACAATCCTGACTATAATTTAAGTATCTTAAAACCTCACATTTATAAAATTTGTGAAAATTAGAACATTGACTAACTTGGTAATTACCTTTGTATATATCAGTGAACAAAGTATGAAGGTCACTTAAGATGGTTAAAGGAAGGTAAAATCCTTTTTTTTTTTTTTTAGAATGTTCGCTTTTTATTAAATAATGATCAAGTGTCACTTTATTCATGCCATAGTCAAAAGAAACATTTAGTAATTAAATGCCTCATTTCATGTTTCCTTTTGGTTGCTGTGACTGTCTTCTGCATATGTGAACCTATTCATCTGAAAATTAATGGCTCTTGTAAGGTAAGGAGTCTTATTATCTTCCTCTGAAGTTTCAGCTGATAATGTTCAAAGCTCTTGTCTTCAATCTGCAAACCATTTGGATTGCAGTAGCAAACCCTTTGATTTTTCTGGCCCCGTAGCAAAATATGGATTATATCATAATTCTTCGGTTGTACCAAGTCACTATTTACTCCATAAAAAAAAGAAACTTGACAGACCTAAAAGTGAAAAGAAACTAGAATCATGTAAGTTAACAAAAGAGCTGTCGCTAGCTGACCTAATTGATGATATGCCAAGAGATTCTTGTAAAAGTCAGCCATCAGTCAGATTATCATCCACAGATAGTCTGGAGAGTCTACTTTCAAAGAGTCTAGATGCTGATTTGTTAAGACCTCATGCATCTGAATGTATTTCCAAAGATGATTCTGTGTTCAAAGGAATACCAGATTTAAAATCCTTGATGATAAAGAGCACAACACCTAATAACGCTTTATTTATTCAAAATAATTCAGTACCTGATTTGCAAAACATTCCAGTACAAAACAGTTTAGAAAGTTTAAATAATCCTTTGCTCTTAACTAGCTCATTGGAAAATATGGCTGTTGGTAATTTAAATGCTAGTAAAATGACTGAAGTTGGAAGTGTTTCTTCAGTTGAACAAAGCACCAAGAATTGCATATTAAAAAATGACAACTTGCAGTTTTCCCAATGTGAAAGTCCATCCTTAGCTGAACTGTTTCAGGAGCACAAAGAGAACAATCCAAGCCAATGCTTTACTTTATCTGATCTTTGTAACCAACCATCTGCCAGTTTCACAGATCTAAGTTTGGGATCCTTTCCCTTGTCACAACTAGCAAATCGGTATCAGTCTTCGACTGGAATATCAGAATTAACAGGATCTCTGTCATCTTTGGCATTTTGTAAAGCTTCTCCAACAAGAGACCTTGAGAATTTGTCACTTTCTGATTTGATTGCAGAAACAATTGATATAGACAACTCTCAGATTAAGAAAGATTCCTGTATGCTCAGTTTATGTGAAATGAGGTCACCTGGAATAGATTCTAATATCGATCTTAGTGTCCTCATAAAAGCCCCAGATTTTGTTCCAAAACCTGTAGTAGACCAATCTGTTGCTCCAATACCAGGAACTAAAGTTCTAAGTTCAAAATTAGGGAAAAGTTCCAATTCTTCTGAGGATAATAAGAAAAACAGTAAAGGCTCTCTGACTAGGAAACCACCTTTTTCTGTCTCTTGGACCAAGGCCCTTGCTGCCAGACCTTCAGCTTTTGCTGCAACACTGTGTCTTCGTTACCCATTGAAAAGCTGCAAGCGACGCACTCTTAACCTCTATAAGACTTTTCTTTATAGTAGACAAGTTCGAGACGTAAAGGACAAAGAAATAAGTCCTCTTATAACAATAACACCATTTGACTTCAAATCAGCATCTCCTGATGACACTGTGAAAGCTAATCAAAAGAGAGCTTTTACTAGAGAATAGTAACAAAAGGAAAACTTAATAACTGTTGTAGAGCTTTTTCTTTTAAATTAGTCTTTATAGGATTACTTTATATTATGGGATTTAAGTTGTGATTTTTGTATTAAAATTGTCTTAAGTCAGTTGATAACGTCAGTTGATATGTACTTTTGCACTGAAATATTTTTTTTATACTCTGTCTTCTTTTAGTGATAATTGGCTTTAAGTTGATAGCCTACAATGGGTGTATGTTTACAAAGTGCTTATGGAAACTTGATATTGTGAAATCAAACCACAGCTATTTTTGTTTAAAGCATTCAGCTTTATAAGTTTTTACGATGAGACATTTTCTTTTATAAAATAATTTTGTGCTTTGTTCTTAAATGAAAATGCCACCACTTGGGATTATTAGGCTTAGTGATGAAGATTTTTCTTATATGTGGCATAGCATAGCTGAGACCGTATTATATTTTAAAATATTAGTGAAATCATTCCCAGTTTCATTATTTTTCTGCAGGTGAGTACTAAAACTTTTCTATTAGAAAATCTTAAAATTTCTGACTTTTAATAATACTGTGGAGGTTGTTGAAATACATTTTTCATGATAATGAAATGAAAATCCTTTTAAGGGACCATGTACATATTAAAGATGGATTAATACATAAATTATTTTTATACATTTTCAAAACCATTTGTGCTAAATGAACACTTTAAAATAAATATATATAAAGTCTTTTCAAGTATGGTTGCATGTTCTTTGAATAGATAATCTTATCAGATTTCTTTCACTTTTTTTTTTTTTACTATAAGTAATGAAATGTGGAGTTTTCCTCTTTGCTATTGACAGCTTTATGTGCTATAATGACAAAATTTCAGCAATGGCAGGCCAAATAAGAGCTCTTCTAGTCAGTAGAACAAGTACGTAATTCATCCCTTAAAGCAGTCATCCTCAACTAGCGGTCAGAATCACTGGGGGAGTGTTTTTCAAAACACAGGTACTGTGGTTTCACTCCAGATATGGTGAAATCAATCTCTGAGTGATGACACTTGGGAAGGTGTATTTTCAAAATGGTCCCCAGTTGATTATGATGGGTTACTTCTACTTGAGAACCGCTGCCTTAAAGAAATCAGTAGAATGAAAGAAATTACTAATGCTAAGGATAACGCTGGCCAACTTGAATTTTTAATTTGTATTTTCCAGTAATTAGGAATACCGAGGAATATTGCTAATTAGGAATTTAGGGTCTTTTGCCTAAGAAGATGCTGTTTTTATATTATTAGTTATTTCTTGCAGGAAAAAATATATAAAATGTTATTTCTTAATGAGAATAAAGTAGCTATATTTTCCCAGTAAAGAAATATTTTTCTCTCACAGCTACTTTACTATGCATTTGATAGTTTTTTTTGTCTCTTGTTTATTTTCAGAATGACATTCCAATCTTTTTAGTTGTGTATGATGTTTTTATATCCAGTGTTTTGGTGGGAAAGCTTAAGCCAGCCTGTGTCTTCATTGTTCTTGACCAAACACTTTCTTGTGATGTCTTCAGTTTTTGTTTTTAATTGCAGATTTCAGTGCGTATCATACTGATGCTTAGATAATATAAATCACAAGTTATATTTTATGCTTGATTCTAAAGTTTGAATTACTCCAACTGCTGATTTTGTTTTTCTAGTGTTGAACCTTAATCAAACATTTTAGTAATTTTGAACTATTAGTCTATGACTCATCAACTAGGTTTATATAGTGTAGGCAGTCTCCAGTTTAGAAGTGAATTGTATTCTAAGTGTTTGTTTGGAACTGACAATAATTCCTGATAGATTAAATGCTACACAAGTGGTCCCTTTGCTCATGAATCCACAAATACTTGTTTAATCCATATTGAAGTTGAACAGTGTTACTGTTATATTACCTTCTTTTATAACAAACTAATTTTCAAGTGGAAATATACTTTTTAAGCCATATAGCAGATCTTGTAGAGTGAACTAGATCTCCCTTTGTTGGCTGATCAGGATTGTAACTACTATTTATGAGATTTTTTTTTTTTAGGGGAAAAAGTTTCTGTATTACAGGGTGATAGGGAAGGTAACAATTGTTAAATGTCTCCCTATTTCCGTTTTCACGGCTACTGGTCTGTCAGGCATGTATCTGACATGCTCTTGTCCTGTTGACTGAGATCTCTGAGATTCAGAGACTGGAACCAAGAAGACCCACTGTCCCTCTACCCTTGGCCATTGGCCCTTGGTAGACAAGTGCCTGCTTGTTCACGGATACATTCCTAGTGACAGCAGTTGTTTGCACTAAGTGCATATTCTGCACCAGCTGCTGTTTATTGACTGACTGCTGTCTTGGTAGCTCAGGTATGCTAAGTTTTTTTGGTTCATTTTCTGGTTCAAATACCAGTTTTGAAGTGCAAAGCCATTTTTACTTGCATTATGATTAAGAGCATTGATAGATTAGGAATAGAAATAATGTAATTATCTTCTAAATGATACATAACCTTATTTTATGTATGTTTAAAGACACTTTATTTAATATATATTATTTATATATTAGTGATTAATTGACATTGAACTCACAGCCAGTAGCACTATAACTTAATGCCTAAACAAAGTGTTATCTAACATGAATCTTTTATTTGTAAGGCATATTGCAGCTGCCTTGTGCTTAGGAACACTAAACAGTGCTTCAGACTACTCTTGGGGACCATTTTAAACAGCAAAATTACCAACTAACAGGTCAATGTGAAAAACATGGCAATAAAGAGGTCATGAAAAGGGCACTTGCTTATAGTATGAGAGCTGAAACAAGAAGGCAGAATGTCACCTTGTTTGACCTCAGCTGGGAACGTGCCTGCTGGGCTACTCAAATTTTGTCCTGCTCTGCACTTGTCCACAAGAGACTGCAAAATTGTCGAAAGTAATTATTTTTAGTGAGCAGTTGAATTCATGAATATGGAATCCTAAAATGAGGATTGATTGTACATTTTTTGACCCACTACTCTTTGGTCTTATTGCTACTTTTCCTCTTAAAGGCTATTAGCTTTGGGCAGAATTACTAAAATATTTAACTGGCTTCTTTACTTCTCAGTTAATTTGCTCCAAAACAATTTCTGCAATACAGCCAGAGTAACTTTTCTAAAATGTAGCTCTAATTTTCTGTTCCCCTATATAAACCCTTTATTTTATAAAACCTTTTATCAACTGGTTTCGCTTTGTGTAACCCACTACCCAAATCCACCCAAGAACACCTACCTGAGTTTCCTTTGCTTCTACAGTACTTTGCCCTTCCCCCTCCATTTCTCCTCCTGAGGTTGTAGTTTATATTCACTTTACTCCTAATCCTGAGATAGGGGAACCTTCATATGTACCCATAATTCACTGTATTCCTTTTTATTACCACCCCATATAAAATCATAACCCCCCCCACACACATATAGTTCCTTTCCTTTGTAACCCTGCTTTATTGTTCCTCACAACCCTTACATCATCTGACATTGTGTGTGTTTACACAGTTTTTATCTGTCTCCCTACTGCTCCCCAGTCTCCCCCCACCCTCCCACGCAATTCCTACGAATGTAGAGTTTTTATGTGTTTATTGCTATATTCCCAGCTTAGAATACGTCTGGCACATAAATGTAGGAAAGGATTTAAAGTAAAAGGTAAGTCCCACTCTTAAATAGTGTCCCACATCTTGTTCCCTAGAGGAAGCTGTAAAACAAATCTGAAAAAAAACCTCTTTTATATTCTTCTAGAAACTATTTGCATGTTACACATATCAAATGTATATATATCATTACATAAATGGGAAGATACTAAACACTTCAGTGTCTATATCACTTGACAAAGTATACTGCAGATCTTTCCTTACCAGTGTATAGAGATCAATCTCACTCTTTTTAAAAGCTGTGTAGAATTCCATAATATGTTTGTACATTAAACAGCCTCTGTTGATAAACATTTTAACTTGCTATCACTAAATGATCCCAAAATGAACATCCTATGTTTCTAGAAATTGAATTTCTATGCCAATAAGTATATACTTTAAAATTTTTGATAAATACTGCCTAATCGTCCTTAATAGCGGCTGTGCTAATTTCCTTCCCACAATTTTACGAGTATTTTTGTTCAGATGCTCACAGATAGGATTATTACTCTTTTTGGTGTTATTTTCCTGATAATTGGAAACTATTTTTTTCATTTATTTATATGTCTTTAATGAGTGAGGCTGGCTGCTTTCTCACATATTTAAATCTATTTGTATTTCTCCTCCTTAGAACTACCTATTCCTAATCCTCACCCATTTTTCTGCTAGCTATCTTTCATAATGACTTATAGGAATATATATGTGTATGTGTGTATTTAATATATTCAATTTTTATATTTAAATTCTAAGAAAATTCTTTTGTTATATGCATGGCGTATACTTTTTCTTACTTTCAGTTTGTCATCTTTTAGATCATTATTTATAAGACAAATTGTTGACTTTATTATATTCAAATTTACTAATCTTTTATGGGCCTTTGTTTGAAAGTTCTACTTTACTACAAGATAATTTTAAAAAGTTATTTGTTTCTTATATGTTTGACAGTTTCTCTCTCTTTTTTAATTTATTTTTTTAAACATTTGCGTGTTTAGTCTAGCTGCTATTAGGGGATAAGGTAGAAATAGAGTTTTCCTGCCAAAGTCTTTTCTTTTTTGATGGCTGGATTTGTCATAGTTACCTTTTGTTGTATTATACATCCTTTTTCTTTTTTAACCTGCTTAGAAATGCCATCTTTGACATATGCTAAATTCTTCTCTCTCCATCTGTCTTGTCTGTTTTGGGACTCTGTACTATTCCATTTCTTTGTCTTGTTCTATGCCAGTATCAAATTTTTAATTACTGTAGCTTTTTATTACTATTAGTTTTTAAATATTTTATAGGCTGTCTTATTTTTTTTCTCCTTTTTCATAGTTTTCCTGAATTACCTCACGTGGCTGTTTTTCCCACATGAGCTTTAGAAACAACTTATCAAATTACTGAAAAAAATCTAGTTCTAATTTTTATTGGGCTGTTTAATGTTATCAAAAGATTTTTGGAGAAAAAAATAAACCATTTTCATAGATGTAAAAGGCTTTAGCATTACACTATTAGACAGTAAACATTACATTATTTACATAGGTTTTCTAGTATTGGTCTACACTGGAACATTCCTAATTGGTCATGGTGGATTATTATTTTAATGGGATGGATTTTATTTGAAAATATTTTATTTAAAATTGTTCTATCCATAAAATTAATTTACAGTTGTGTGTGTGTGTGTGTGTGTGTTGTCAGGTTTTGGTTTCTCGTGGTTTTATAGAGAGCTTAGAAAGTTTTCCTGTATCCTTAAATAATGTGAAGAGCATTGAAATTATTTGTTTTATGATAGGAATTATCTTTCTCAGTATTCTAAGGTCAGTTTTGGAAGCTTTTCTGAGAAAACTTTTCTGAAAAATTTTCTGAGAAAACTATCCATTTCATCCAGGTTGACAAATGTATTTGTTTAGCATTGTAACAAACATTGTCTTACTATTATTTTAGATTCTTCTATACTATGGTTAAATCTCCATTTTTATTTTAAATATTGTTTTCTTTCCTCTACTTTCCCCCTCTGCCCGCTTTTTTTCCTCTTGAGTTTTACCTTGTAATTTAATTTTCTTCCCGAAAGATGGGCTCCTAAATTGGTAATTAGTTCTACTGGTTTTAATTCATTAGTTTGTGAGTTTATGACCTAATCTCTTCTATTTTTTATTTTCTACCTTTCTGAGTAGAACATTTAATGTAAATACATTAAACTTTTTTACCTTAAAAATTAATATTAATTTTTGAAATTTCAAACACAGATGATAATATAACAAACACTCATGAACCCACCATTTAGTTTCAACAGAAGGTAACATTTGCTGCACATACTTCTGGTCTCTCTCTCTCTCTCTCTCTCTCTGTTCTAAGAAATAAATTGTTAAAATCCAAGTTCTACCCTCTCCTTGTTCCTCCCCACTCCCTTGAAGTTGATATGCGTTGTTCCTATTTTCTCTTGCTTAACTTTTGTCTCTGTAGTTATTGTTTTTCTTCTGAGTACTGTGTTTGCTGTGGCATATGGGTTCTTTTAGAGTTACTGTTATTTTCTGGATAATCCACAATTTAATTTTGATTTCCTTTTTAAGCCAAGAACCTAATTATTCTTTTATTTTTTAAAATTTTTATTGGGGTATCATTGTTTTGGAATGTTGTGTTTCTACTGTACAGCGAAGCAGAGTTCCCTGTGCTGTACAGCAGGTTCTCATTAGTTATCTATTTTATACATATTAGTGTATATATGTCAATCCCAATCTCCCAATTCATCCCACCACCCCCTCCCCCGCCCCCGCTTTCCCCCCTGGTGTCCATACGTTTGTTCTCTACATCTGTGTCTCTATTTCTGCCTTGCAAACTGGTTCATCTGTACCATTTTTCTAGATTCCGCATATATGCGTTAATATACGACATTTGTTTTTCTCTTTCTGACTTACTTCACTCTGTATGATAGTCTCTAGGTCCATCCACGTCTCTACAAATGATCCAATTTTGTTCCCTTTTATGGCTGAGTAATATTCCATTGTATATATGTACCATATCTTCTTTATCCATTCGTCTGTTGATGGACATTTAGGTTGCTTACTGTATTTGCTGTAGCATATGGGTTCTTTTAGAGTTAACTGTTATTTTCTGGATAATCCACAATTTAATTTTGATTTTCTTTTTAAGCCAAGAATCTTTTTTTTTTTTTTTAATCCCTGGTTGTGGTGGGATTTTTGTTTGCTATTTTTGTCATGATTACTGGTTTCATTGTGCTATTATCAGAGAATGTGGTCTGTACCTTTTACTCTTTGAAGTTTATTGAGTTTTTCTTTGTGGTCCAATGTAGTTTTATAATGATTTCATAGGCCTCTGTCAAGTATATGAATTCTGTCTTAAGAAACCAAGATATGATATATTTCTGTTACTTTTCAAATTTTTGTAGAGTTCAGTATTCTTACTTAAATTCTGTTTCCTTGATTGGCTATAGGCAGAGAGGTAAGTTAAAATATATCTTATTGCATAAACATTTCACCCTGTACATTTTGATATAAGATACCTGATCTTTCCGTGGATTATGAAATTTTCATTAATATAAAGGTCCTGGTTTGTTTGTTTTATGCCTTTTGCCTTAAATTCAGCTTGTTTAACATTCATATCATGTTTGCTGCTTTCTCTAAGTTTTATTTGTCCATTCTTCTGCTTTCAGTGTTTTGAGTCACTTTGGTTTAGCTGCGTTTTCTGTATTTGTGTGTAATTTGGTTTGTCAGAGACAGATAGTTTTTTCCCATTTATGGCATTGATAGGATAGATGTAATACCTTCTGTCACTTAAAAAGTATGTTGTTGGGCTTCCCTGGTGGCACAGTGGTTGAGAGTCCGCCTGCCGATGCAGAGGACACGGGTTTGTGCCCCGGTCCGGGAAGATCCCACATGCCATGGAGCGGCTGGGCCCGTGAGCCATGGCTGCTGAGCCTGCGCGTCCAGAGCCTGTGCTCCGCAACGGGAGAGGCCACAACAGCGAGAGGCCCACGTACCGCAAAAAAAAAAAAAAAAAAAAAATGTTGTTGTCTTTTATATTTATGTATTTTAATATATGGTCTGTGTTTGTTTTGACTTTGTATATACCCTTTGATAACCTGGAAATATTGTAGTTTATCCTTTTGTTTGTTTGTTTTTTTTTTTTTTTTTTTTTTTTTTTTTTTTTTTTGCGGTACGCGGGCCTCTCACTGCCGTGGCCTCTCCCATTGCGGAGCACAGGCTCCGGACGCACAGGCCCAGCGGCCATGGCTCACGGGCCCAGCCGCTCCGCGGCATGCGGGACCCTCCCGGACCGGGGCACGATCCCACGTCCCCTGCATCGGCAGGCGGACTCTCAACCACTGCGCCACCAGGGAAGCCCTGTTTGTTTTTTAATTACTTTTTTTGGCTGCGTTGGGTCTTCATTGCCGCACGCAGGATTTCTCTAGTTGTGGCGAGCGGGGGCTACTCTTCATTGTGGTGTGCGGGCTTAGTTGCTCCACGGCCTGTGGGATCTTCCTGGACCAGGACTTGAACCAGTGTCCCCTGCATTGGCCACTGTGCTACCAGGGAAGTCCCTATCTTTATAATATAATAACATGTTACCATTTAAAATTTTTCCCAACTTTAAACAGTATGTATGTGTTGATCTCTCATGAAAGATGAAGAAATTAACACACTTATACTTCACCTCCTCTTTATTTCTCATAATTTTTGTTGATCTTTTAAGTTCTTAGAGTAAGTATTTACCTTTACACCTTTTATAATATATTTAAACTCTTATTAACTGAATTAACTTTAAACAGTTTTTTAATGAATCCTGGCTTTAAAAGTTGAGCTCATCAGTTATACTTTTTCATACTTGACCTCTTCTCTCCCTTTATCTCCTAATAGTTTTAGTCATTATATATGTAGTGCCAAGATTTATAGCATTTTCTTAGATTCTGTACTCAAAATTTCCTTAGTTTTAAACCAACCATAGTTATCTTAAAATTGATTGGTTTCTTATGATTAGGCCTCTGTTTATCACTTGTTCGACTTTGACATCTTTTCCACCTCTCACCTTCCCCTACCCCCAAAATATACACATTTGAAATATTTCCCAAATCATTGAGTGTGTGAAAATGATTCTGTGACCTGTATCTGCATTATAAATAATAGTTCTTGGTTCCTCTTTCTTTCTTGGAAGGCTTTGCAGACATTGCCGTATCATTTTCTATTATTATATGTTGCTAGCTAGCCCATTCCACTGCTTCTAGTATGGCTTTTTTTATTTCTCTAAGTAGTTTTTTTTTTTTAATCTGTATTTCTTGTGAGCTCTGCTGGCTTACTTTTCAACTTTTTCTTCTGTTGTTTTTATCATCTTTTCTTTTATCATGTGTGTGTGATATGTTTTTTGGGAAAAGTGGGATAGAAACATCTTCACTTTGTCTCTTTAACTGGATATATCTTTCCAGCAGCACTTGATTAGATTAAATGCCCCTATCAACTGTGAAACTAGATTAATTTGAGAGGCTTGTGAATAATTTCTTTCTGGGTGTGTGATATGACAGACCTTGTTCCAAAGGTTTAGATGCTTAGGTATAATAATTCTACTGTCCATATCAACATGACTTTAAAATGACATACCACTGAACAGTCTAGGAGAAAGTTTCTTTTACTATACTTACTTGGAAAAATTTTCAATATTTTTAGAATTTTGATTGAGAACTTAATATCTGTACGAAAATTAACCTTTTATCTTATAATAAGTTGGAACTCTTTAATTTCTAAAATGATGTATTAAATGTTTATGTGTCTCCTTGGATAATGTTTTAGTTCATTTTATTAACATATATAATATTGAAAGTAACCATTATAGCAAATACAAATAACCTTAGAATGGGTTATCATATAACTTTGTTATACATTCATATGGGTGAACTGCTAAAAGAGTGTATATTTAGGGGGTAAAATCATGGGACAGTCTGTTTTCTGTTGGTATTTTCCTTGCCACCTTAAACCTACCAAGGGCAGGGGGATTCATTGCCAAAACTGTAAAACTAAGTAACATAGACTCTTGGGTTTTTTTCCACAAAAAATCCAGCAGTTGAGATACACATAGTATTATTGTTTGAAAGGAAAATTCTGGGCAGAAAAATCTTACTATTTATGGTTTAAAATTTTATGATTAGAAGAGAAACTTAGAAGAGAAATAGTTTTCGACAAAATGGATATTACTGTGTGAAATGAGGTTTAACTCTTTCGATTGCTGTTGAGTCTTTTTCTAATGTTGGGTTTATTTTGATTCTTTTAGAAAAATAGTTGATCTAAATAAAAGTAAACATTAAAGAAAAAATAGTTGGTTCACAAATATGGAAAAGGAATCATGTGTAATTTAACATTTTGGGGACTTCCGTGGTTGTCCAGTGGGTAAGACTGCGCTTCCACTGCAGGGGGCATGGGTTTGATTCCTGGGGGTTCGATCCCTGGTCACGGAACTAAGATCTCACATGCTGCTCGGTGTGACCAAAAAATAATAATAATAATAACATTTTATATGGTTCTTAAAGTTGATACTTCCATTTCCCTCACAAATAAAGTAGCCAATAAATGTTTATATTAATCATATCATTAAGAAAATTCATTGTTTAAAAGAGTTGGAGGCTCTGGAGAAATATACTTTAATACTGGACAATTCACATACTATTTTTTAAAATTAATTAATTAATTTTTGGCTGCATTGAGTCTTCATTGCTGCGCACTAGCTTTCTCTAGTTGTGGCGAGCGGGGACTACTGTTAGTTGCGCTGCGCGGGCTTCTCATTGTGGTGGCTTCTCTTGTTGTGGAGCACAGGCTCTGGGCGTGCGGGCTTCAGTAGTTGTGACATGCGGGCTCAGTAGTTGTGGTGCAGGGGCTCCAGAGCACAGGCTCAGTAGAAAAGGAATAGTTGAAAAGCCTGTGGTGTGCGGGCTTCTCATTGTGGTGGCTTCTCTTGTTGTGGAGAAAGGGCTTAGTTGCTCCGCGGTGTGGGGGACCTTCCCGGACCAGGGCTTGAACCCATGTCCCTTGCATTGGCAGGCAGATTCTTAACCACTGTGCCACCAGGGAAGTCCTCAGGTACTATTTTTGCTAAGATTTGTCTTGAGTAGTATTGGTTTACTCATACTGTTTAGAAACCTATTATGCATCATTTTCCTTTCCCTTTGAATTTCATCATTTTTCCTTCAAACAAAGTTTTTTCATTTACAAAAAATAAAGCCTAATTTTACATAATGAGGATATAGTTATTTGCTAGCATTGTTTTGCTAGTTTTGTAGTATTAATGGTCTATTAAACAAACGTCATACAGTTTATCTGCATAGTACTATTTGAATATCTGTAAAGTATTATTTGTAACTATACTCAGCTGATGATTATCATATTCTTGCATCTCAATGGCAGATTGTTCCCTAGAGAAGGTACAAGAAATTAAAGATAAAGCAGAGTTGTAAACACTTGGAACAAGGTCATTTTTTTTAGCTTGATTATTGTGCTGTATTTGTCTCTTCAACATTACCTGAGTAACTAAATAGGAGTGATAGTGATGTTAGATCTTTAAGAAGAGATGTAACCTCTTTTTTCTCCCTTCTCCGGTCAAATATATTATGAGATTTTTATCCTTATCCTGGAAATAAAGACTATGATTAATTTGAAAAGTCTGCGTTACAAAGAAAAATGATTACTATAGGATGTTATGAACACTTCTGAATCTATTATGTATGAACTTTTCAGTAATGTACTTAAAATATATTATTTTGCTTTAATACTTTTTAATATAGAGTTTAAAATAGCTATATTTAACTGAAGTTTTTCCGATGTCCCCTTTTAAATATATTTTTCCTTGAAAAATATTTTCATTAATTTTTCTGTCACTGAGTAATTTTATTAAAGCAGTTAGAAGAATTTTATACTTGTACAGAAAACTTTAGAATTGGCTTTCTGCTTTAAAATTCTGTGGGCTTTTGAAAGGAAGTGGTTTATTTCAGTGAAAAAAAAGTAGTTCAGAATGTTCTCAGATATGTCTTAAGATTCTCTTTGTGTATACACCTACACTGGAAAAACTGAAGCATTAATTGCTTAATTTAAAAATAATTTGCTTTAGACTCTCAAAACAGCTTATCTTCTTCGAATAGCTAGTACCATATAAGAATTGCATGAATGTTAAATGCAGTTTTCTTTTAATCCTAATTACCTTGCTTTTTTTTAAACCATAGAAATTATAATCAGATTACATATATTTGTATATACTTTCTTGTTTCATTCCCAGGCAATTATATATACTTCTTAATATTTTTTGAGTGCTTGGCATGTGCTAAAGAATTGCTAAGTATTCAGCAAGGGGTTAGGATTAGAATGGGAGCCGATAAATACAATTCAGTTTAGCCAACATGTACTGCATGTTCGCTTTTTATCAGAAAAATGTGGTAGCCATTGAGGACATAGATTTAAGCCCCAGACTCTTTCTTAGAACTTTATAGTAGCCCCTCAGGGGCTAAGTCTGGTTTAATAGAAGCACCAAATATAGCCAGGATGTTTTCCCTCTGAACAAGTTGCCTGTTTCTTTTTATTGGCTATGTGTAAAAGTATTCTGTTCTGGGAGCTGATACTTCTCAAGGGAAGATAGGGAAGTGAATTAATACATTGAATGTAAACTTTGTGTCAGGCTTTGTGTATATTTTATTTGATTATTATGAGAATTTGTGAGGTAGGTGGAAGAAACTGAGGCTCATATGAAATAAATAATTTGTTATTTCGCACAGCTATTAGAGGCACATTGTAGCTCAAACTGAGTTCTTTTGAACTTAAACACCGCTTTTAAAAATTTTTTTAAATTTAATTTTTTTAATTGAAGTATAGTTGATTTACAATATTGTGTTAGTTCATCACCCTTTTCATTGTTGTATATTACTTGCAACAAGTTTTTATACTATAATAACTCAATCTTATTTTGTATTTGTCGGTAAGTATCTTACGGATAAAATTAAATCCCTTGTTAGGAAAACCAGCTTTATCATTAGTTAGGTACTTAAAAATTGCTTTCAACTATTTTTTCTACTGGTATTACTTACAGACTTTGGCATTCCTATATAGAGAATTGATGTCACTTTCTAAATCCTTGCAAATTAGTGGTCCTAAGAAATGAAGTCCTTTTCTAGTTCATTTAATCTTAAATCACTATGTTGTCTTCTATTCCTTACTTAAGCAAACAATTCTGTTTGATTTAAAATTCTGAAGAATTTAATTTTTTAATAGTTGCTAGCTTGGTGCCATCTTTAAGCACATGCTTTAATAATAAGTAACAGTGTTTATTGAGTAAAGCTAGAAAGTCCAAATGAGCCAATGGATACCTAATCCCATTATTCAGAATTCAGAACTGTTAGCATTTTGATGCATTTAAGCAATAATAGTAGGCAATATTAATGAACACTTACTACACACCAAATATTGTACTAAACTCTTTATATCTGCTATTTTATTTAATGTTAACAATAATCACAGAGGGATTTTTATTTTTTATTCTAATGTCACCAGGAGGCTCTGAGGCTGAAAAATGGCTAAACACCTTGCCCAAGGCCACAAAACTAGTAAATGGTGGAGCCAACATTCAGAATAAGATGCTTTTGAAGTTCTATCTTTTATAATTTGTGTATGTGTTTCTACATATAGAGAATATTAGTTTTTTTTTTTAATGGAGCCACTCCACTTTTTAACCCATTTAACTTAATCATATGCTGCAGACTTAGAAGCTTTTTTTAACTCTGTTAAATTTTATTTTTAATTGTGGTAAAATACAGATAGCATAAAATTTACTGGGTTAACCATTTTTAAGCATATAGTTCAGTAGTGTTAAGTATATTCACATTGTTATGCAACCAATCTCCAGAACTTTTTCATCCTGTAAAACTGAAACTCAATACTCATTCAACAGCTATCCATTTTCCCCTTTCTTAGTCCCTAGCGACCACTCACAGACTTTTTGGTATGCCAATAATTTAGGCTTCATAGTATTGTTATTTTATCTAACCAAATACCTATTATAGGAACTTAAGTTTTTCAATGTATTTTTACCAAAAATGCTTCAGTAAACATTTTTGTACTTTTTGTGCATTTTTTTCAATTATTTTATAAAAGATTTTTCTGGAGTAGTATTGCTGGATAAAAAGGTACAGGCATTTTTAATGCTTTTAGTACACATTGTGAAGTTACCTTTGGGAAGACTGTACTAATTTACTTCTTGTATTTAACTGTGAATCGTAATAGCATTGATAGCATTAGTTTATAAAGGATAATTATATTCCATGAAAGGATTTTATATTCATATTGATGTTTTCATTCATTAACAGAGTAGCTAAGAGTCAGAGATCGATTATGCCTTTTGGGTGGGGGAGCTTGTTGTGATGACAGTCACCTTTGTGTCCCTGAAAATTGTATCCATGGTGCATTGTGCATGCTGTTACAGGTTGGCAGTGTTAAAATACCATTTATTCACGATAAAGCAGTACCTAACTTATAAGTCTCTGTAAGTAAAATAACCCATGTAATGCAATTGGCACAGTGTCTGGCACATAGAGAATGCTCAACAAGTGATAGCTGAACTTAGTTCAAAGAAATAAAGTGTTCTTTTACTACCATCTAAGGAACAAGTGACATAAAAAGTGATTATATTAAAGTCTAATGCATTGAGGGGTTTATATTACTTCCACTCACTTTTTTTTTTAAGTCATTCATGATGTTTTTATGTAAGCCCTTTTGAGGGGATTACCTGTCTTCTCAGCCATTTTTAACAGCCTGATATAGACTCTTCCATGTATTTCTTTATTTTCACATAATATATAAAAATAGACACATATACACAGAGGGATTTTTCATTACTATTGTAAAAAAAAGGATGTACTATAATTTTCATTTTCCTTATAATACAGTGTCAACTGGAGTATTTTCCAATGTATTCTTTTTGGTAATTACATAATATTCCATGGTATGGCTGTGCTACAATTTATTCAAGATTTCCCATATTGAAGGATATTCATTTTATTTCCAATTTTTGCTTCTATGAACTATTCTGTTTATAGAACATCTGTGTACATATCCTTAAAAACTAGGGCTTTAGATTCTACCAGATAGATCCCCTGTGGTGGGATTGCTATTTTAAAGGTATACTGTTTGCTTTAAATAGATATGGCCTTTGCTTTATGAGAGGTGTTATGTTTCATTTTGGA
Organism: Hyperoodon ampullatus; assembly: GCF_949752795.1. Taxonomy (NCBI): domain Eukaryota; kingdom Metazoa; phylum Chordata; class Mammalia; order Artiodactyla; family Ziphiidae; genus Hyperoodon; species Hyperoodon ampullatus. Next base: position 61,356,043 of record NC_136925.1, on the reverse strand, counting down.
CAATCTGACAGGTAAGAAATTAATGTCTCATTGCTGCTTTAATTTTCATTTCCATGACCATTAACAAAGTTGAGTATGTTTTCATATATTCACTTGCCATTTGAATTTGTTTTGTGAATTGCTAATTATATCCTTTGCCCATTTTTTAATTGGGTTGTCTTTTTCTTATTAATTGAAGTCTTGGTATTATAGATATTAATCTTTTATTAGTATATGCATTGTAAATAATTTTCCCAATCTTTTCATTTTCTTTATTTATGGTATCTTTCCAGAAAAATTTAAAATTTGAATGCCATTATATCTGTCTTTTTTAACTTACCAGGTTGCAGTCTTGGATTAAAAAAAAAACAAAAGAACCTTAACCTCTAGGTTATAAATATTCTCAGTTTTCTTTTGAGAGAACTATTATGTGAGTTTTTTACATTTAAGACATTTAATTCCTCTAAAATTTATTTCTGTGTAAAGTGTAAAAAGTGGTCGAACTTTATTTTCTTTCAGAGTTTCATTAGAATTTAAAAGATGCATCAGATTTATGCTCTGACCAGTGGCATGTGGTATAGTAGAAAAGGATGATAGCTCTCAGATGATTGTTTTGTAATCTAGCTCTTTCATTTGCTATCTGTAAACGTACTGGATTTCTCTGAGACTTGGTTTTTTTCTTTAAAATGGCAAAAATATTATCTATCTCAAAGTATTATGATTTATCCTTAACCCAGCTTGTACCATATATTAAAACAATATTAGTTTCCCTTTCCTTCCCTTTACTAATTGCTTTAAAGTTCATTGCATTTGTTATTATGGAGTTATTTCTGGATATTGGATAATATTGGATATTACCAAGTTTTCTTAAGTTATTTAGGAATGACTCTTTGCCCCAGTTATGAATTCAAGATGAAGTGTGGAGATGGCTGTGACCTACTGTATATCTTTTTTTTTAATTCTTTTTTTTTTAAATTGAAGTATAGTTGATTTACAATGTGTTGGTTTCAGGTGTATGGCAAAGAGATTCAGTTATATGTATCTATTCCTTTTCAGATTCTTTTCCCTTATAGATTATTATAAGATATTGAGTATAGTTCCCTGTGCTGTACAGTAGGTCCTTGTTGGTTATCTATTTTATATATAGTAGTATCTATTTTATATATAGTAGTGTGTATATGTTAATCCCAGACTCCTAATTTATCCCTCCCCCTTCCCCCTTTGTGTAGATCTTTTTAAAACTTAAATTTGTTTAGGATTATTCAAATACAGCAGCCTCTCCCTTTTTACAATCATGTTCTTGAAAATCTCAAAGATAGAATTTAGGAAAGAAATTGAAGACAAAGTTGAAATAAGGATTAAGTTGAATCTGTATAGGCCCATGTATGTGTGCACATGCGTGTATTTTACAGTCACTAAAATAAAATGGTGTAAATGACACCTAAATAATGAGAATATTAATGAAAATTCATGTCTTTAATTTGATTATTTTTTTTTTTTTTTTTTTTTTTTTTTTTGTGGTACGCGGGCCTCTCACTGTTGTGGCCTCTCCCGTTGCGGAGCACAGGCTCCGGATGCGCAGGCTCAGCAGCCATGGCTCACGGGCCCAGCCGCTCCGCGGCATATGGGATCCTCCCAGACCGGGGCACGAACCCGTATCCCCTGCATCGGCAGGCGGACTCTCAACCACTGCGCCACCAGGGAGGCCCTAATTTGATTATTAATGCCAGTTTAATTATCATTTATCATCTCTTGCTAGTTGGACTCCTTTCTTGAAATTTTCAGCAAGGTTCTTATTAACTCTTTTCCTTATTTCAGCTCATATGCATACTATGAGCCTTTTATTTCTACTGTGCCTTTTCCTCTACCTAAATGTTTAGCGTTTTTCTGATTTTATGACTAGAAGTCGTCGATTCTCACTGCTAGTTTCCACAGTAATTTGGAAGAGCACAGCTGCTTGTGTAGACTGTTTGGATTTACATTCTAGTGGAACCACCTATCTGTTAGCTGTGTGCCTTTAGCAAATTACTTAACACCCTGTGTCACAGTTTTCTCATTTGCAAAATTAGGATAAAAATAATTCTTATTTTTTAGGGTAGTTTTGATGTAAATAAAGTCTTAAATGAAGCCATTATAGCATTTCTTGGCAGACAGTAGGAGCTCATTATATTTAGATTATTCTGTGTTGTTGAGGAAGCATTTCTCAAATATACATTCTTAGCTTTGCCCGTAATAACATCATGCCGAAGCTTAAGACATGAAGAATTAACAGGACTTGTTAGGGAGATGCTTAAGGATAGATAATTCCAGCGATGGTGATATGGATGAGATCTCTCAGGAACAGTTTAGAATAAGTTAAAACAGAAGGCCTAGGGAAGAATGGTGAGGAACACTGCTACATTTGACTAGTTTTTTAAAAAACGGTTTTGGTATATACAGTTTCATTCTGTAAAATAAAAAGGCTTTGTTTTATAGGCTGTCCTATTTCTGGTCTAACAAAATTTTTATTATAGCAATATTTAAAAATGAAATATAGATGGCTTTTTTAAAGGAAAGTTATTAGTATCATAGTATTGCCTTTATTTCTTAACTCTTGAAGTAGCAAGAACTCTTATTGGTCCTAATATAATTTAAATTAATTACATGGAGTATAAAATTTTGTGGATACTACTTCAAGGCATATAATCCAGCCCAATATAAGGTTGAAATCTATTCATCAAAAGTTTTTTAATTTTTAAGATTGCCGGCTCAATGATATTTATAGAAAATTGAAATCTGATCCCAGTGAATATTTTTTTAGGATACAACATTTTTGTCTTCTGTGTCATAGGAGATGGGTACTGCATAATGGATTTGATGAGGCAGTTTATGCTATATGAAGGATGTTTTAAAATGAAAGCATAATTCATACTAAAGAAATCACAGTGTGGTTGTAATATTGAAGGAAGTGGTTTATTCTCTGTAGCCTAGTTGGTGTGCTTTCTGAATGTACATCTGGTAACTAGAATTTAAACATGTAGTCAGATTCAGTGAAATGATTTTCTATTTGAAATAGTTTTTCATTGAAAATTTAACACTCATTTCTTTGAAATTTTGAAAATCTTTTTTTGGTGTGTATCCCCATATTGAAACATTTATAGGAACTATAATGACTGATGGCAAAAAGTATATTTACCTGGAAAACCTCAGTTTAAAAAAAAAAGAACCTTAAATGTTTTTTAAACTCAAGGTGTTTTGATTTGAATGATTTTAAGTTGTAAACTTGTCTTCTATCTTAACCATATAAATACAAAAAGAATTTCTTCCTTTTGAAGTCTTTCAAATCACCTATTAACTTACTGTTTTCCTAAATATCAAAGTAATATATTTTTAATGTAGAAAAAGGGGAAAAAACACTCATGATTTTCTTTCTTTTTTTCTTTTTTTGTCATTTATTTATTTATTTATTTGCTGCGTTGGGTCTTCAGTGCTGCGTGCGGGCTTTCTCTAGTTGTGGTGAGCGGGGGCTACTCTTCGTTGTGGTGCACGGGCTTCTCACTGCGGTGGCTTCTCTTGTTGTAGAGCACAGGCTCTAGGCGCATGGGCTTCAGTAGTTGTGGCACACGGGCTCAGTAGTTGTGGCTTGCAGGCTCTAGAGCGCAGGCTTAGTAGTTGTGGTGCACGGGCTTAGTTGCTTCGCGGCATGTGAGATCTTCCCAGACGAGGGCTTAAACCCATGTCCCTGCATTGGCAGGTGGATTCTTAACCACTGCACCACCAGGGAAGTCCCACTCATGATTTTCTTACCCCAAAATCTTGTGTTTTGCCACATTTCCTTTCAGTTTTTTTTCCTATGCATTTTTATTCTTTATGTTATTAAGGTTTGTACATACAGTTATACATACAATTTTGTATCCTGTGTTTTCCCTTTTTTCATTTTCTAACTGCAGCACACATTTTTAAACGTGGAGTCAATTTTTACATCCCAGTTTGATCCACAGACTACTTTAAAAATATTGATTAAAAAATTATAAAAGGCATTTTAAATTTAAAACAAAAACTACTGTTCTGAACTAGTGTTTTCACATCTTTATAGGTCCTATTCAAATTCGAAATTACTTAATGCCATCAGGTAAACAAGCTTATTTTTTTAAATGTCCCTTGTAATCCTCTCATGTTTAGTTATGGATTTTATATGAAACAAACCAAAAAACAAACCTTGGTTGTTTTTAATTGGATTTAAGAATGTTATTTCCTAGAGAACAGTTTTCATTAACTAATACCCTATTTGATGTGGCTAATAGTATTAAAATGTTCAAACATTTTACAGTTGATGTCATTTAGAGATTTAATGATATATATGTGGGGGAGAGTTTCTCACTGAATAGGCTAAGTAGTTATTTTTTAAAAATAGGAGTATGAGGGCAGGAACCTTAAAAGGTCATCTGAACTAATTTCCTGACTTGAGACAGACCTTCAAACATCTTTTTAGTTATGAACCTCAAACCAGGCAACAAGATATAATTTGCAAAGAATGTTAAACTGGACAAATTGTTTAACTTACATGAACCTCACTTCTTCATCTATAAAATTAGTTTTATGCCAGATAAGTCATTCTCAATATTTTTTTCTGTCCCAGGACACCTGAGATATACCACTTTCCTGTCAGCATCAGATCTGTCAGTGACAGTGATTTTCAGAGGGGGCAGGGGCAAGGCTGTGCTTGTTTTCTTGATCTACCTTCTCCTCCCAAGCTGAGAATCCCTGGCTCAGAGAATATATTACTTTTTTCCATATATAAGATTATGTAATCTTAGTAAATATTTGAGTGTCTAGTATGTACTAGGCCACTGGACTGGATCTTGTGGAAAAAAATTTAAAAATACACTTGGAGCTCAGAGGTTAGTTGGAAAGGTAAGGCACATACTTATATTGATATTTTACAATACAGATGAAAACAGTATATGCTCCATGAAAATATACAATAAAGGTTTTTTATTTCAAGTCACATCATTTTGGTCTGGACTTATCATTTTCAAGAATTTGGGATTATCACGTGTGACCTAAAATTGATAGTATTATGCTATAATGTATGCTTTAGACCCTAAATGTCACATTCTCCACCTAAAATGAGCATAAGCAAAAGGTTAAGAAGATAGTATCTAGATGTTTGTTATTAGAGGAAGACTAGCCTACCCTTGTAATTTCCCACTGGAAATTAAAATTGTACTAAATAGAAACTTCTTTGTTAAGCTGAGAGTGATTTAACTGCTAGGCTCTAACTATATTCTTAGGAGATTTTGAAATGCAAACGTTAAATGAAGTCAGCATTACTGATTTTAACATTATTATCAGAAGTATCTGAGTAGGTACTAAAAATCAGAAAATCATGATTTGGACAAAGCATTAACATTTTATAGAGGTACTTGACTGAGCAAGTTTCGTATACTTTTAACTTCAAAATAAACCTGGTTTGGTTATCTTGGGAAATCCACTTCCGTGAGGTCCTGAGGAAGTGCAACCAGAAACACGGTAGAAAGGAGAGGGTGCCTTGGAAACAGCCTGGAGAAAAAGACTCCATTTATCAGGCACGTGATCTTTAGAAATCTACTTAAATTTTCTTCTGTAAAATGGTGGACTGCACCAAATGACCTTTAATAATACAACCTGCAAATTTGCATGATTGCATGAACCTCAATTCCATGTAAGGACTGTACAAGGAATGTGAATGCTTATTTTCTGCCTGCCTCTGTTAGTGAGCATTCCTTCATTGGACATTTGCTACCTTCTCACCTTTCATTTTCTGTAAGTTATTTCATCCATTTCCAGGTCTCAGGTTACTTCTTGTGTTTTAATGGTGCCCTCATTTCTTCTGTTCTGCAGACTCAATTATCCAGGTTTCTATCCAATTTCTATTTGTCTTGAGAGAATCTCAGATCCAATGTGTTGTATATTCATATCTAATTTAGAGTCCTAGGGATTTAGATCTCTATTTTTTTGCCTCCCTAACATTTAATTCATCACCATATTCTGTTGCTATATTGTCTCTCATGCTTGTCCCCTCTTATTTATTTCCTATGCTCTGGTACTTGCTCAGCTGTAGTCATAGCACTTGTGGTCTCATGCAAAATTCTCTTAATTTCTTTGTTTATATTTTCTTTCAGTCTTGTCATTCTACATGTCCATCACATCTAGAATGAAAGCTACCTGATAACAGAGAGTATTAGTCATCTTGTGTCCCCTGTGCCAAGTAAATGTTATAATTTAACTTGAAAAACTCTATAAAGACCCAAGATAGCGTCTAAGCAGTGTTTAAAAAAACACAAAATATTTGGTGGCAATATCCATCTATTTAGGAGGAAGCAGTTCCTCTATGGACTGCTCTAATTTTGCACTTGAATAAAAGACTATCCAAGAGAAGCAATATCCTGACCAGCAGACTTCTCTTAGTTCTCTGGAATGTATTCTCTATTGGGTAATGACATAGGCATCCACTTTTCCTCGCTAGAAAATTTGGGAACTGTTCTTTCACTTTCCTACATACATTCAGGCAGCAAACGTTCCTAATTTTACCTTGTAGTATCTTTTAAATAACCCTTTCTCCATCTCCATCGTTCTTATCTTAGGTCAGTTCATAGAGTTTCTTACACATATCAGTACAACAATCTTCTATGTGCTTTCTCTCAGTCTTGTCTCCACAGTTCATTTTAAAGCACAATATGGTATGTCATACCAATGCTTAAATTCTTTTAGTGGCTCTTATGTTTCAAAATCAAGTTAAGTACCTAAATGTTATATGTGGCCCTAAATGAGTTGCCAGTGTTTCTGTCCTTAAGTCTCACACAATTAATCTCTTTCCCTATATCGCAGCCATGCCGATCTGCTGTCAGTTGTATGCATTGTGTCACGTTCCCTGAGCCCCCTTTCCTTATTTTTCCCTCCAAGATTCATTAGGAATCTTTTGAAGGAAACCTTGCCTAATTCTTCCAGTATGGTGGGTTAGTACCTTTCCTATGCACTGTCACTGTACCTGCATTATAGCAGTTCACACTGTAATAATGTTTGTGTGGTATCTCTATTAGACTTAAGGTTTCTTGAGGATAGGAATCATGTCTTATTCTTTGATCTGTCTATTCCAATACCTAGCACAGTGTCATACAGCTGGTATTTCCCTCCTCCCCATCATGAATTAATATGTGATTGTCAGAGAGTAATTTGTGTCTATAGATTCAATGTGGTGTGAATCATTCAGTACTTAATATATGCCAGGCATTACTCTAAACACTTTACATGTGTTAACTCATTAAATTCACTTAACATACCTATTAGGTAGGTTCTAATATTGTTATCATTTTACAGATGAGGAAAGTAGGCACTGAGGGAAGTGAAGTGACTTACTTGAAGTCACATAACTAAAGTGGCAGGGCCTGTATTCAACCCAGGCTATCTGGCAGCAGAGTCTATGTCTTACCTACTTTACCAGACTCTCAAGTGAGAGTTGAATTGGAGGATTTTGACATGGAATGGTTATTGGGTGTATAATATGTATTTAATTCTTTTGTTAATAACTATTTAGAGCAGTATTCATCTGGGGGTGATTTTGCCCCACAAAGGACATTTGGCTCTGTCTGTAGACATTTTGGGGATGCTGTTAAGCATCCTGCAATACCTGGGACACCCCTTTGCCTCCATCAGAGAAATATCCTCCCCAAAATGTCAGTAGTCCTGAGGTTGAGAAATCCTGCTTTAGAAAATCTGAGAAGTGCAGGATAGATTTTACCATGTTTTTTTTTCCCCGTAAGAGATAACATGTTCAAAGACATCACATTTATAATTCCCTTTAGTTTTCACCTTCATTCCTTTAGGAATTTATTAGAGCATTGAAAGAGCTATTAGGAAATGATTTTGTTTATTCAATTCAGCATTCAGCAAACATGTATAAATGATGTGCCATGTATCACGTACTTTGGTTGCGGAAATAGAAAAATCCAGAAGATTCAGTCCTTGCTCTCAAGAAGCCTCAGAACCTAACAAGGGGTTACTTAAAAGACAAAACTGTTTAGAGCATTACTTTCAGCCTTACTAGAGCATTCTGAATATAAAGTTGTCATTGAATGATTGATTGGATGAAGTTTGTACCTTTGTTTCAAAACATGAAATAAGAAAAAATCAAGAGCATCTCTGAAGAATAGTATAGAAATAAGTTTTTAATGTTTTGAAATGTTTTAATATATATGCTTCTCACTTAAAGGTTTTTAATTATAAAAATTATACATAGTCATTGTAACATAGAAGTATGTAAATTTTGATATGAAAAGTCACTTCCTCTCTTTCCTAATATCACTCTCTAGAAGTAATAACTTTTTTTAAAACTTTTAATTTTATATTGGAGTAAAGCTGATTAACAATGTTGTGATAGTTTCAGGTGCACAGCAAAGAGACTCAGCGATACATACACATGTATCCATTCTCCCTCAAACTCTCCTCCCATCCAGGCTGCCACATAACATTCAGCAGAGTACCCTGTGCTGTACAGTAGGTCCTTGTTGGTTATCCATTTTAAATATAGCAGTGTGTACATGTCATTCCCAAACTCCCTAACTATCCCTTCTCCCCACCCTTCCCCGCTGGTAAGCATAAGTTTGTTCTCTAAGTCTGTGAGTCTCTGTTTCTGTTTTGTAAATAAGTTCATTTGTATCATTTCTTTTTAGATTCCGCATATAAGGGATGTCATACGATATTTCTCTGTCTGTAGAAGTAATCTCTTTTAAAAGTTCACTTACAGTCTTGTAGACTTTTTAATGCCAATAACATAATAATATAGCATCTTTGCTGTATAATATTGCAATTGCTTTTCCCATTTAATGTGTTATTTTCTTTTCATGCATGTAGGTTTACTATTTTATCTGAAGCAAATTATTTCATTGTTTGGATACATCATAATTTGTTTAACCATTCCCTTATTGAGGTACATCTACAGTTTTTTCACCATTACAGACAGCCTCACGGTAAACAATGTTGTTCATATATTGTTGCACAGTAGCATTAGTATTTCTGTAGAATGCATTCCCAGAAATATAGTGTATATAGTAAAGTTTTTTATTTTATCAAATTTCTCCCTGCCAAAGGTTGTACCAGGCTGTACTCTTGCCAACGGTGTCAGATAGTGCGCTTTTCCCCATTTCTCTTTGCAATGCTGGATGCTAATAAAAAAAAGTAGAAATCCTTCTACTTATTCCTCTGCGCCGTTTATCCATTTGTCCCCCCTCTTCCACCATCTCCTCTTTTCAGTCCTCCCCTCGCTCCTCCTGCTTATCCCTCCCCACCCCCCCACCCCCGTTTCCTCTGCCACACTTTTCTTTGACTTGTGTATTTTGAACTGGTCTATTTATTGGTTTGTAGGAGCTCTTTATACACACACACACACACACACACACACACACACACACACACACACGTATTAACCCCTTGTATGTATTTCCTCACATACTTTTATGTTTGCTTGTGGTATCTTTAATCGGAAAATTTTTAATTTTATGTAAAATTTGTCAGTCTTCCTTACCTGAAAATTAAATATATTTTATATTATTCTTCATATCTTTAATCAACAAGGAATTTATATATGAAACACCATGAACGTATGATAGAGTCTTTTTCTCAAATGGATAGCCAGTATTCCCAATACAATATTGAATATAACCCATTCTCTTCCCACTGATTTGAAACATCTCTTTGCATATGTTGAATTCCTACTTAAAACTGTGTAACCTATATATTCCTATAAGAACATTCAGTTCTTATTTTTATGTATAGCAAACATAAATAAACTATTAATTGGTTCATTTACAGATGCTCTATTCTAATTCATCAAGCTATTTTTGTGCCATTACCACATTTTAACTTCGGCTTTATGATATTTCATATCTTGGTAGTTCTAGTCCCCTGTCATTATCCTTAACTTAAAAATTTTATTGGTCATTCTCTCACATTTACTTTTCCAGATGAACATCAGCTTAGCATGTTCTTCTCTTTTTTTGTATGTACTCTTGAAACTTAACTGTATGACACTTAAGCAAATTAAAAAAACCACTGGGTTCAAGCCAAGGTGAGGTATACTTTTTGTGTTACTGTTTATCTGTGACTAGGTGCATGTTTATTCTAGCACTTTTTGATCCTATAAATGCCTAAAATCATTTAAAAAATAAAGGCGGTTAATGGGTGCAACAACATCCAGTCAAACTAAAGATACTTACAGTAAATATGTATTGACCACAAACTTCAGTAATTATTTTTGATTTATGAGTTTTCTGGCAAAGATATTCTATGAACAATGATGAGATAATTCCATAGAATAAAGTCTCTTTTGTTGTTGTTGAGAATATTTTAAAATAGCTGGTGTGCTTTTACAAGTATAATATTTATCACAAAATCTTTGTCAGGTAGATGGTATTGGTGGTGATATCCTTATTTTGCACATGGGATAAACTCGGTCTCTGGAGTATTTGATGACTAGGTCAAGGCTCAAGTTCGTGAATGTTTTGGTGGCAGAGCCTTAGATTTCTAGCCATGCTGATATTAGAACTGATTACTGCAGGGTGGAAGATATCCGTAGAGTTTAAAGCACCCTAGGACTGAAGAGTGGGGGATGCCTCATTAATGGCTAGGGAGAAGTTAGGGAATTATAGACTCATGAGACATGGCAGCATATTTTATGGAGAAATCATTATTACATATAAGTTTCTATGGTTTTTCTCTTACCTCTTCTTAATTTAGCCTTTCCCATTTCTAAATAGTCTCAGTTATTATCTTCCCTAATTTCGAATATTTAATATTGTTTTACTTTCTACTTATTGAATGAGAAAATAGTCCTTGGAAATAAATCTATAAAAGATCTTTTTTGTTTTAAAGAGTTCTTTCCTTCAAAGCTTCAGTTATATAGTCTTTAAAAATTTATTGATCACTGCCCAGTCTTTTTCAGAATATTTGCCCCATTAACCCTTACAAATGACTTTTCCATGTTATTTTCTCCTCCTTTTTGTTTATTTTTCAGGGTCAGATCAAATCTCATTTCATTTGTTAAGTTGTTCCTAATTACTCAGGTGCATACTTAGAATACTCTTGCTTATTCTTTCTACAACTTAATCTCCACAGTGTTCATAATTGTCTCAGAACAGTGTATAAACTCTTTGAGGGACTTCCCTGGCAGTCCAGTGGTTAAGACTTCACCTTCCAATGCAAGGGGTGGGAGTTCGATCCCTGGTCAGGGAGCTAAGATCCCACAGGCCTAGGGGCCAAAAAAACAAAACATAAAACAGAAGCAATATTGTAACAAATTCAATAAAGACTTAAAAAAATGGTCCACATCAAAGAAAAAAATGTGATTCATATCTTTTTTTTTTAATATAGCTCTGTCACTGCCCAAGGCTGCATAATCTTTGGCAAATCAACTGTTTTGAACTTTAGTTTCTCTAAAGTAAAGTAGGAATAGTTATACCTGTTCTGCGTGGTTGCTGTGAAGGTAAAAAAAAGAGCATATAAAAACCTCCTGGCAGGAAAGCGTGCAAGAGTGCCCATAGGAAGTGCCAGGTGGGCTTTCTAGAACCCAGCGCTCTAAACACTAGGAGGTGGCTGGCATTTTATTTATTTATTTATTCATTCATTCATTCACTTATTTATTTATTTATGGCTGCGTTGGGTCTTCGTTGCTGCACGCGGGCTTTCTCTAGTTGCCGCGAGCGGGGGCTGCTCTTCGTTGAGGTGCGCGGGCTTCTTACTGCAGTGGCTTCTCTTGTGGAGCATGGGCTCTAAGGGTGCAGGCTTCAGTAGTTGCGACACCCAGGCTCAGTAGTTGTGGCTTGCGGGCTCTAGAGCGCAGGCTCAGTAGTTGTGGTGCACAGGCTTAGTTGCTCCGTGGCATGTGGGATCTTCCTGGACCAGAGATAGAACCCGTGTCCCCTGCATTGACAGGCAGATTCTTAACCCCTGCACCACCAGGGAAGTCCAAGGTGGCTGATAATAAGTGCAGGAAGTAGGTAGAGAGTAAACTGAGGTTATTGCCTTAAGAAGAGAACTAAGATAACTTGCAAAAACAATAGAGATCAACTCATGGTTTCAAAACTTAAACCCTTAGGGGTTGCTCATTAAACTCTGTTTCTTGAATGCTTGTTGTGAGCAGAGCACTGTGCTGTGTGCTGTGTACTATGTGGACAGGTGTATGAGGCACTTCTTACCCTCAAAGAGCTGGTAGTCTAATATTGATTGTGTTGTAAAGACCAAAGGAAGTAGTCAAGAGAGGGTAAATCTTGTGGATATGTAAGCAGGAAGTTTCATTAAATTCAGCAAGTCTATTACAATCGTGTGGTGCTAGGGGAATTTGGCTTTGAATCCTTTACAAAGGAATATACATTGAAAAATGTCTTCAGGAAAGGGACCTAGATAATTTCATGTTCAAGGGACAGAGCCAAGTAGATTTTGCTGCTTAGATCTTAGCCCCAGGAAGGAAACAGTAGAACTCTGGAGGAAGTAGCCCAGCAAGGGGTAACCACTAGGGACAGAAGAAGCGTTGCTTTAGAGACAACTGGAGTATGAGAAAGGAGAAGTGGACAGGTAGGTGAGCTGATTAATTAAGTACATGCCCTGCTGCTAAGGTGAAGTCACTTCTTTGTTCCTTGGTTTTGTTGTTGTTGTTGTTTTTTGTCTACAAAACAAGCAGATTGGACTTGATTAACTGGGTAGCTGTTATTTTCATCCAAATGAAAAATCTAAAAGATGATCAATTCTTCATCCTACTAGAGACTGAACACTAATCACTAATATATTAATCACTAATATATGAATCTTCAGAACATGTTTCTTTCTGGTGACCATGATCTGGTGGGTGGGTTTTACATGACTTGGGGGAGGACATTGGTACTTTTCTTTGGAATGGCACATTTTAACCTCCTAGTAGGCTATTTGATTTAAAGGACATCTTAATGGTTTGGGAGTCACAGACACATACATCCACAGAACTAGAAACCATTTGATTTACTTCATTATGTAGATGAGAAAACTGAAGCTAGTGAAATTAAATGAACTGTTTAAGCTGTAAGGTAGGTAACAGTTAATTAGTAGCAGAGCAGGAATCAGAATCCAAGCTCCTTATTTCCATCCAGTACTCATTCCATGCTGCCATTGTTTTGGGACTTTCAGTGCTCAATTTCTTGAGGTTGTTATACAGAAAATGAATTTGTTATTTGGTTGGGGAAGATGAGGGAATACAGTAAACATTTTACACTTTTATGTGATGGATATATGTACCTCTTACTGATCCATGACTGATTATTTTAGTTATTAGTTCATTTCTGACCTGTCAGTAGATTTTGCCTGTCATCAGCATGATGTTAGTTATGAGGGGGACTGTGTAATGCGGTTGGATAAGTCAAAGTATGTCACATTGCTGTGAATAACAGCTTACTGGAAAATTTACTAAATGTATGTTTTCATTGACTATGGAGAATGTCAAATTGAATTAACATATTTCCAAAATAACCTGAATCAAGGTTATCTCTCAAGTGGAGGCTTCTAGGATTGGAATTATTGAACCCCTTGAAATAGCATGCAAAATTTTGTGTGTGGTGTATTTTTCTGCCAAGAGTGTCCCATTGTTTTCATTAGCTATTTCAAAGGGGTATCTGACCTAAATAAAAAGGTTTATGAACCATTGCTTTAATGGGTGATATTCAGATCTGTAGTACTTTTTCCTCTAAAAAACACTTTCCTTTACATAACCAAATTTTTGAAGTACTACATCTTAGGTTTGAGGTTTGATATCCTCTAGATAGGATCGCCAGAAATGAAAAATAATATATTTACTGCATCCTCAGAAATATTACAGGTTCATTTTGTGACTTTTCTCTGCTTAAAGACCCACCTACTTTTTTAAAAAAGTCAACATTAACAGTATTTCAATGTACTAAATGTATAAGTGAGTCAAGGGATTTTTTACACACAAAATAGAAGGTATTAAAATTAATCTTAATAGGAAGTGGGGATTAGCCCTGTATAGCCTGGACTGAGACGTTTTTATGCTTTATGGGTTTTTTTCCCTGTATTGACAGAGGCCAAAGTCTGCCATGCCTCTATCAGTCAGGGTGTTCTCCCCACCTACACACACCACTGCCCCGCCTCCTCCTCCCCATCACCATCACCATCACCATCACCATCACCATCACCATCACCATCACCATCACCATCACCATCACCATCACCATCACGCTCTCAGTTTCCTCCTTCCTTATCACTCACTCACCTCTCACTCTTTTTTACCTTTGCTAGAACTTTGGAACTGCTTTTATCATGGAAATCAAACCCCTCCACAATTCTCAATCTGTTTTCCTAGTGTTTTTTTCTACTTCCTTGCCTTACTTCATGTATCCTCTCAAACCCCAGGGTCTGGAATGTCAACTTTATTTTCTTTTCTGCCTTTTCCAACAATTATTCCTTCACCCCCACTCCTTCCTTTTTTCCCCTTCAATCTCTGCTCCTTTGAAGTTTCTGTCTTTTGCCCGAACCAACCTTTTATTACTCTTCACTGCTCTCCTCTCCTGAACAATCTCATGGTTACTTTTCCTTATTCATTAAGACTTTGGCAGCTGGCTGACAGTGTTCTTCTACACCCTAAGCTCTTCGTGATCGTAGCTTGTGCATCAATGTGGAGAAACAAGTCCAGCGGCCTGGGCTTGCAGTTCCTTGACCACCTCATTTCCAGTGACCTTCCCCTCTCGTCAGCAATTCACTGTAACTCCCTCTTCCAAAATCATGAAACCACTTGTCCCATTCTGACAACAGCCACCTAGTTGTACTTCTTACATTGTTACCTTTTCTTGACCTTTGGACCCCTCAACTTTCTTTCGGTACATCAGTGCTCTTCCTTTGTCATTTTATTTGTTTAATTCAGCTTAGAGCTCATTATTTATCATTTCAATAACTTTCCCCCCTTTTGTGGCCAGTACCTTCAACCACCTTGTTACTCTGCCCTTTTTTTTGTACCTGTTGGGTAGAAACTTCACTCTGAATGAAGCAGCCAGTGTCTTTTCTGTGCCTGTTCCTGAATGGCTGAACCTTGCTGGAAAAAGCCACATGGATAGGCAGATGGATTCCACTGCAGATTCGTTATCGTAGATCTTAAATAGGCCCTCAGTACTATCCAACGATTCCCCTATTTTTGTGTGTATTCAACTCGTTCTTTGTGCAAAGATTATTGAAAACTTTATTTGCTTCACCAGTCTTTTTACTTTTCTTATTCACCCTCAGTCTCACCAGGTAACTTGTTGCTATGTTATGGAGAGAATAGAAGCTAACTGTCAGGGGTTTTCATCTTCTAGCTTCTCAACATTGTATGAGAATGTTGAGATTTGGCTTCTGTTACAGTAAAAGTGCCTTTCTCCTATTTTAGTTCAATTTCTACCTGTGCTTTATGTCCCATCCCTCTCTACATTCTCAGAAATTCTAAAATATCTGACATGATCTTTTTTCTTCCTGATATTTTCAGCCAGCCCTTTCAGTTTTACGTTCTCCATCAGATGATGCCATGTTTCCCTCTTGCTACCATTCTACCACATTCCTCCCTTTCCAACCAGATTTTTTTGAGAGAGTCATTAGTCCATATCTACAATTGCTTATCTAAAGCCCTTGGGACCAGATTTGACTCAGAAATCAGATTTTTTGGATTGAGAAAAGCATTAACATCTCTGGTATGATAATCCCAGTGGACTTTGGGGCAGCACCCTTTAATCATCACATTGTTATTTCTGCACTGAAATGTATGGCTTTCCACTTGAAGTGGGATAAATAAGGGCTACGAAAAGCTTCACTTTAGTCCAGGTCAGGTTTTGCTTCCGAATGAGTTAAAACAAAAAAACCTTAATTTTTCAGAGCTTTTGGATTTTGAAATTACGCATAAGAGATAGTGGACGTGTACTTGCTGCCTGTTTTCTCACCTTCATTTTTTTAATCCATTCTGGCTTTTCCTTCCCCCACTTCTCTCAGATGGTTCTTGCTAACTCTACCAATGACCTTTATCTAAAGGAATCGTGTCACTAGTGAATGTTTTCAGTCGTCTCACTTGACTGAACAGCAACTTCAGACTCTGGTGATGCCACTTCCCTTAGCTTCCTGGGCACCATCCTCCCCGGCCCTCCTCTGTCACCTTTTTGCAGGCTCATTGTCCTCTTTCTTGCTGTCCTCTATCTTGTGATTAAAGGTTGAATTTCTTCCAAGGCTTTGTCCTGAGACCACTCCTTTTCTTACTCAGTATTCTCTCCCTTGGTGATCTCACTTATGTCAGTGCCTTCAACAACTAATTGTGTGCTGATGAATCATAAATATATGCTCCAGCCCAGACTTCTCCTTTGAGTTTGACCCTTTGTTTTATCTTCTCCTCTCTTTCCCTTCCCCCCACTTTCTTACATCATTTTGTTGCTTCCAATTGTGTTAGAAAGAACATTAGGATCTTTGCTGTGGCTTAAAGATCCTGCATTGCCTGGCCATTGCCACCCTCTTCAGCTCCATTTAACTATGTTCCCTCTCCCCTCTGCTTTTACTCCATCTGAAGGCCATGCTGCCTCCAACAGCAGGGCCCTCATACAGCTACTCTCTGTTTGGAATGCTCTTCCTTTCTGGGTAGTTTATTCCTACTTATTTTTTGTGTCTTCACTTAACTCTCATTTTCCTATGGAAGCACTCTAATTCATGTGCCCTGTCACCAAATCTGATAGTACCATATACAGATTATAACACTTATAACAGTTGTAATTTTACTTTTATTTTTTGTGATCAGTTTTCTCCACTAGACTGTAAGCTCTCTCAGTATAAGGATTATGTCTGCTTTTGTTCACCACTATATTTCCAGTGTAGTGCTTGGCATATAGTAAGCAAATAGCAAACATTTTGAATGAATTATGTACATTAATTTATCTTTTCTAATTTTTAAAAGTAATTTCTGTGTATATATTTACCAATGTAGCAATGCAGTTTCCATAGTTTTATGTGGACCCAATCCTGATGGTACTCTTACTGAAAATAATAAAGATACATTCTGAAGGATTTCATGAATTACATATATATATATTTTAAAGGATCAAATGCATAAAAGTCTTACTTTGATCTAGCTCGTAATTTATCCTCCTTCATGTTCTTAATTTACTTTTTCTATATTGACTTCTTCCCCCATATTCTATGGAGATATCAAATATCTTACTAAGTCTAGTATTGTGAGCAAGTAAAATATATGCAGTATCTAGCACAATTCAGCAGACTCTCAACTTGCTCATCAGTTTATAGGTATCACGATTAAAAATAGTTTAGCCATCTGCTAACTGAACGGACAATTTTAGTATTGTGAAAGGGTGTGGTAGGAGAGGGAGATACAGGGTCTAGGTATAATGTCAGAATGAGGCTCAATGCAGAAACCACCTTGTGACCTCTTAATACTGAAACTTAAGAGTCAGTTCAAAATTAGGAAGAGATTTGGTGGAGGTTAAGCACAGCAGAGTCCTGACAATGGGGGATTTCCCAGAATAGGGTGACAGAAGAATTTCTTTCAGCATTTTAAAATTTCGCTGAATATTTTTTAGAGAAAAAATACATATAAAGATGTGATTCTGTGAAAATTACCATAATATGTATTTAATATGTAATAAATGTTTCTAGGAATCAATTTGAATTAACTAGCCTTTTATATTTTACTCTTTCATTAGGAAAATCAATAGATTCCCAGTCATCTCGAAGTGAATCTGAAATTGTGCCAAAAGTTACTAAAATGACTGTATCTGGAAAGAAGCAAACTATGGGATTTGAAGTGCCTGGGTAAGGTTTTTTAACCCCTCCCCCCTTTTTTGAAATTAGTATTGTCTCCTTGTTAGACTGTAAGAAAGAGAATCTATTTCAATTTTGCATAATATAATCATTGAAGTATAATGGGTCCTCAGTATGGCATAGTACAAAGAAAAGAGGATGAGAAATTAAGCTTGATTCTAGACTTACCTATGTATATTAACCTACCTCACTGTCAGTTTCCTTATACAGATTAAATATAGCTACTTTAACGTTAAAAACCTATGATTTTGTGAAATCTAGCATTGTGAGGTAGGGAATCCTTTGCCACTAGATGGCATAAGTAAGCAGTGTTTGGGAATTAAATGTAGTTGGTGAATCAAGGAATCATTAATTAAATTTTTTTACTATTATCTTTAAACTCAGATTTTCATACTGAATAAAATGGATCAGTATAACAAAGACAAAATATAAAATAAAACTTATCTAAAATTGCAAATATCTAGTGAGAAATGATAATAAGTCATACTTTAGTAGCACTCTTATTCTTTCTTTTCACAGTCTTTAGGATTCTCTCAGGAGTTTTTATAGACAAGGGAAGTGGGTTGCTTGAGACGTAACAGCACAGTTTAAAGACATTAACTTTACTTTTTTTTTTTTTTTTTTGGCCACACCGTGCAGCATGTGGGATCTTAGTTCCCCTAAAGACATTAACTTTAAACTTCTTTAAAAGTTTTCAGGCTTTTCAATCATTTCCTAAATCTATTATTTATAAATTATATATATTTTGTCTATCAGACACGAAACACTATTATCAAATATAAACAATAGAGGATTCCCCCCCCCCCCAATTTCAGGAAATACAAACTCAGCAGCCATTTTTTTCTCCCTTACAACATTCTTTTATGTAAATTAATAGAAGTATCCATAAGTCTTGGTTGGGAAGAATGTTAATGATTACCTAGTTCATTTTTTTATTTTATTTTATAGAAGCAAGACTTTATTCATTAGATTTCAAATTTAGTGAGGGAAAGAAGTCCATATCTAGGACATAGTAGGCATTCAGTATATGTTAGTTAAATGGATGAATGAAAAAGTTAATTTTTAATTTGAGTAACTTTAGCCCGTTAAAATAATTCTGAATCCTGATTCAGTAACAAAAAGCTCAATGTATGTCTTTTCTCTCTGAATGAAGGTTGGTTTGTAAGAATCATAAGTACCTTTGTTATTCTCATGTCTTGAGTGCCATTTAATCCTATTATGGAATTATTTTCATTGAGAGAGAAAAAGTAAATAGAATACACAATTCCTTGTTCTAAGGATTTTATAATCTTATGCAGAAGGTTTCAGAGGCTTAGAAAGCAACATGCAGATGAGCATAGTACAAAGAAAAGGGAATGAGAAAATAGGCTTGATTCTAGACTTGTCTATGTATATTAATCTATCTGTATATTAGAAGTAAATGCATAGTTATCTATGTGAATATTTATAAAAATAATGGGTAATAAATGATCAAGAAAAAAATAAATAGTAAATATAAGTAAATAATTCTTAGAAACCCAGCTCTATGCTTTACAAGTATAATGCAAGCCTTTCAGAGTCTTACAAGACTATATGCTTCATGAGGACAGGGACCATTAATGTTCATCATCATATTCCTTTCATAGAACAGTTATTTAAATATTTATTGATCAGAGTCCTTGGAGAAATACATTTTATTTTAAAAATAAACCTGGAAATAGTATAAAGGTAAAAAGCAGCCTGTGAGCCAATATTTTGATGTGGCCCTGTGGGAGAAGTCATCAGAATGTGAAAGGTCTGCAAGTACAAATGGAGATACTCAGAATGCATATTGTTGCTCAAGGACCAAGCGATATTTACTTCAAATAATTTTATAGGATTTTTGGGGGATATTTATAATAGGGATAATACTTAGGCTGTTTTGATTTGGTCTCAAGAAAGCACAGAGAAACATAATTAAACACTTTTGAGTCAAGATTTCAGCATCATAGATTTCTACATAGTGTGATTCCCAGTGGCAGCTTATAAAAAAAGGATAATGCATTTCTTAGAAGAAACTGAAACAGCAAACTTTTTCTTCACTAATAGTAAAGGTAGTAAATATCTCTCTAGAAAGTGCAGTAAGTAAAAATCGTTAGAACCTTGCATAGAGAACAAATAACTCTGTGCTTAACCTCTTCAATCTAAAATATTAGCTTTCCAGTATCATTTAAATAACTCACAAAGAAAGATTAAGCCTCTAGATTCATGTAGAAATATTCCCACTCTTGGAAAGATGGTTTAAAAAAAAAACAGACCGGTCACTTTAAAATAGTAGATAAGGTTACAAAATTATACCAGAAAGCACCTGAAAAAATATTCAACCAACCTATACTTTCTTTTGTACCCGTCAGTAATTATAATCCTGAACCCAGAATGGTCATTTTTAGACCTCATCTTTGAGATTTTTCAAAATCTTAAAACATTAACTTTTACTACATATTATGCAGAAGTTTCTACTAAGTACAGACTTTCGTCGATGCTTTTCTAATTACTTTGACCCTTTTCTCTAACATTGTACAGTTTAGTGAACTAATTTGCAGTTTGCCTAAAATTTACTTGAAGGGAATGTTATTATGAAAGTGAAAGAAAAGCAAACCTTTCATGTTACTGAATTGTAAATGAAATAATCGAGTCAGGCCATGTTTTGTGATGCTCTTCCTATCCTGAGCAGGGCTGCCTGGATTGGTGGGTGAGCTGAGTTTCAGGCCTCAACCCACGGTGTCAGCCATAGCTGTTCTACTTTATCTGTTTTCCATGTTGGAGTTAGCGTGAGCTTTCCTTTGAAGAAAAGCCTCTGTCACTGAAAACAGAAAGATTTGCAGCCAGAGATTGTGATTTCTCTCAGGTCTGATCAGAAGCAGATTCTGTGACGTGACTAGTCATTCTGGTTGAATACTTTCATTGTAATTTGTAGGGGTTTTTTTTTTTTACTCCCCTAAATGCAGAGTTGTCATGTTTTTGTTTTAGAGAACTAGCTGTGGTCATTCAAATAAATGTTTGCAAATTATAGTTTAAATTTGATTTACTTAACTTAGTCGGTTGGACTCTTTTAAAAAAAAGAATGGGAACATTTTCCACATACTTATATTTTTTCCCTGTAGTTTGAGATGAAGCTAATCTGTTTAAGCAGTGTTAAAAAGTGAACACCAAAGTTGGTTAGTGGAGATTTGCAAAACCAAAATAAAATGGGAATGAATATGAGACTTTTAATGAAGTTGCAAATATAACGAATGTGATTCTTTCCTGAGGCATAGGAGGAAGGGTCAATGTTGAGCATGTAAAAACACCCTGAAGGGGAACAATGAATCTGTTTTTGTTATTGTGGGCAAGAAGAAAATATTGACAGATTTACTGTTCGTACACATTTCCATTACGCTGCAATCCTTAAGTTATTTTTGTAAACTGCTTTCTGTATGTAATTCTTCTCTGCCAGATCCACATTGTCACATATAATTGGTTTCATTCTTAATAACTTGCAATTTAACCTGTTCTTTGTCCTAACTCTGTGTCATTGAAGAAAAGGTAAGACACATCATAGTCTTGTTGATTAGATTACATCCTTTATAGCTATCCGTGGCATAGCACTGGTATAGTTTCTATGGAGGATAGTCCAAGAACTATTGAAGAACTAAGATCAGTGTTTACTTTTGGAGGCATTGTCATTGTCAAGGAGGAAATAAGTTAAGCTAGATGGTATTGCTTCTACTTTACATATCTGAGCTCCTCAATAGATTGTAAGCTTTTGGGATCAGTTGATAACTTTTTCATTTCTTTATCTTTTCTTCTCAACATCAGTGCTAGTATATGTTAATATAGTTTTTAGTGAATCCAGTGTTTGTTGAATTAATGAATTAAACCTCTTTTGCCAAAAGTAATAAGAAAATGTACACATTTAGTGATATATCCCTTAAGGATAGTGTTTGAGCAAAAAAAATTGTAAGTCTCTGTCCGGTTGGAGAAATGAGTTAGGGATAAAACTGATAAAGCTATTTTTTTAGTACTGATTTATCTCCAGGAGCACAGTGCCAATTTTTACAAAATATCTCCTTTATGCCATCTGTTTTGATAGGATTGTATGGCTAAGCTATGGGCTAACACATTGAATTTCAGTTATTCTATGGGATATTTTCTTCTTATCTTAGTTTTTGGTCGTCTGTTTTTCTCCTGGGATCTTCCATGTATGTATTTGTGTGGTTTGGGTCTAGCTACTTATCATTTCCACCTTAACAGACTCTAGCCACTTAGTGAAGATCATTTTTTGGTCTGCAAGTGTAAGGAATATGAAGAGACAACTTCTCTGCCTTTCTGACATTATAGGATGTCAGTCGAATTGTTCTAAGCACTTTATTCCTACCTATGCTTTCTGTAGAGTAACTGCTGAAGAAAATGGTCATATTTTCCACACACCTCAAAAAGGACATTCTAGTGAAGATACCAGCCTTGTTTCTTCTGATGTACTTGAGACCGCTTCTAAATCAGCTCTTCCATCCCACACCATTCAAGCATCAGAAGAGCAGAGTTCAACACCAACACCAGTGAAAAAGTCTAGCAAGCTGAGGCAACAAATAGATATCAAAGCGGAGCTGGAAAAGCGGCAAGGAGGGAAGCAACTCCTCAACCTAGTGGTCATTGGTAATGCCCTTTGTTCCTCCGGATTGTCAGTCAACTGCTCAAGCCCAACTTGCTAGTGGCAGCATGGAAACTCGGTCCCCTCTGCATTTCTGTGTGGGTGTAAATAGACATGAAGCAAGGAGCCATTGCATCATAATGTCAAGTTTCCAAGGTCACTCTGGGTGAAATAATGCCAAGTCACTAAAGAGGTCATTAGACTTGGTTGTGGCATTTTCATTTTGTGAACATTTGAAAATTGCCTGTCTTGTTGACAATCTTAATTTCCAGAAATCAAGGAACTTTTCCCCCCTTTAAAGAGACATGATTTTTCCCCTCTATTTAGACGTCTTAACTCTTATTTGATAAAAATTGGTATTTATTACTCTAAACACTGACATGAACTATTGAATTACATATTCACGCAACACCTCAATGTGAACAACATCTAGAAAATGTACCTAATATTAATCCTCAATCAATTTTCCTTAGGTCATGTTGATGCTGGGAAAAGTACTCTGATGGGCCATTTGCTTTATCTTCTGGGTAATGTAAACAAAAGAACTATGCATAAGTATGAACAAGAGTCTAAAAAGGCTGGCAAAGCTTCGTTTGCATATGCATGGGTCTTGGATGAGACTGGCGAAGAAAGGGAAAGGTAGTCACTATATTTCAAAATTTTCATTCTGAAATGGTATATAGTCTTTTAAATAAGTATGTAATATGTGTTGAATATGCATGAAACAAAGCATGAAATATTTTAGAGACCATTTTTAGAAAAAAGTTTTCAAATTATCAGGGAAATGTTTTTATTGTAGTTTTCATTGTAGTCTACATACATTTTTTACTCTTCCAAATTCTATGAAAATAGTTTAAAAAATGTTTATTAAAAGTTAAAAAAAAAAGAGAGAAAAAGGCAGTAAAAACCCTTAGCTAATTATTCTGTGGGAGAAGTTTCGGTTGTCACTTCCCTGAGTATATGTCAAATTGTCTTGATTTTGAATTATGAGTATTATGAGTAAGACTCTTAATTTAAAATTAATATATATAATGTTAATATACATAAGATTATTATATCAGGTTATAAAGGAAAGGTAACTTTTTGTAGTAAACTGTCTTCTATCTAGAATCAAAATGACCAGTAAATTCAAATTACCAGGCTTAATTCATCTTTATACTTTCTGTACTATGCTTTTATGAGACAGAGTCAACAAACAAGTAATTAAACCTGTCTCCTACCAGGTAGATCTAATCCATTCGATTACTCCTGTTTGTGTTACTGTGTTCAATGCTAACTTTGGTGAGATTTTAGGAGAATATAGATATTCATATACTTCTGGCCAAAGTATTTCTCTTGAAGTCTTTTTGGATATTTCATGTTAGAACTGGTAGGGATGGGGAAGCCAATGGCACCTTTGTCAGGAAAGAAAGAGGACACTTATAATTAAGTGAAATGGCAAATATACCTACTGTCTCAAAATAATAGACTGAAGCCCTCTGAAAGTCCTGAATCAACAAAGAAGTTACTCTGTTCTCTGATGTCTTCATTCTGAATATGATTAGAGAACATATTTGGATTTTCATACTTTTTAAAAGTATGTATGTTTATTTTCTTGGAGTATTGATATAAGATAATTCTCAATAAAGCAGGTCACAATATTCCTTAGCTCTTCTGGTAAATAGAATTTTATATCATAGTGGTTTGAGTTTTGTTTTGTTTTTTTCTTGTAGGTGTCTTTCTTATTCTTCATAGTATCACAAGCTTGTTTTACAACCTAGTAAGAAAAAATAGTTGGACAGTTACACATTTTTGGAAAACAAATATTGGAAAACAGAATTTTGTATGATGTCAGTATTAGAAGACTAAAATTCCACCTATCAGCTTATTAAGCAGATTATTGATATATGGCTTTTTAGTTTTCTTTGTACCATCTATTAAGTAGGTAAAGAGATTGAGGACAGTATAATTAAGTTAGAATGGCTTTGTTTGAATTTACTTCATGTGTGAGTTGAGCAGGCAAGTAAGCTAATAATCTATCTCTTTCCTAGAATAATTAATAATTTTAGTGTTTTTTAATAATAAATCTGCTAGTTGGCTGTCATACTTTTGCTGCTGGTAGTTTTCTATTGCTCAGCATGCTACAATTTTTAGAATATTCCTTTATTCTGTGGGTAGCAGAAGCTTCCATATACATAATGGGAGTTTTAATTCACCGCTATATATTCCTTAGTAGCATTTCAAAAATACAGTGAATTGCTTATCCCACCATGTTAAGTATTTATAAATCCTCTGTTCTGCTCAGGTGTTGGACAGAAATTAGTAGCCTAAGTGACATTTTCATATCCTCTCAGTTACAAATGCAGAGCAGAGCTGGGTCAAAAGAGTATGGTTAAAGCAGTCCAGGGAGGAGCTCAGACTTAGTCTTGGTTCATCACTATTCTCAGGCAGTTATTTGGGGATTATTAAAGAGAATTAAGTATCATTTTTGCAAACTCAAATGGCCCATGGTTTCGGATTAAACTAGAATAACTTGACTAAGGAGACCCACAGTTACCTGACTGCTAGGGTGGACACATAATTTACCATTATAATTGTTGGGACACTTTGGCAGTAGAAGGGAGTGCTCATTCCTTACTATGGACTATCCTGGGCAAACCAGGATGAATAATTACCTAGTTTATTGCCCACATGATTTCCCTTTTTAAATTCCTAAAGTCTAGAAAGACTTGCTACTTTTGTAGACCCTCCTGGGCTTTCTTATATCTGAATCTGTGTTTTTGTGGCTAAGGAGAGGCACTGTGTTGGACTCCAAGAGGATGACATGGGATGCAAAACCACTACTGTCCCTGTCTCTCAACTGTTAAAAAATTGTGCATCTCCTTTGATATTTCCTGTTTGCTAAATGTGTAACATACTGACCAACCTTACAAATGAAAGTTTTATAAGTTTATTTCTATAATTAGTGAAGCATAAATGTAAGAAAATGAGGAAAGGTACATTCTGATAGTGGTCATTCTTCATTTTTATCTTTTCTTATGTGCAATATTTATTGTTTCCCACTCCAGATATGTCCCTATATATCTTTTTTTGTTCACAATCTGTATGGCTTCTTACTGAAAAAAAAAAAGGAAATGGGAAGCATCAATCATTTTGATTAAGCTCTTGTTGTATCCAAACCTTGTTTTAAAGCCATATCAGTGTAATTCTGTTACAGCAGAATTTCCAGATAGCCTACTTATTCAAAATAATAGACTATATAATAGAATTCCCATTATTACTTTCTAGACTGTCATTTCACCTATATTAGTAAATAATTTAATCCATAACACTGATTATTTCTATAGTGCATTCTAACCATTTTATGTTTTCTTTAAGGGGAGTAACAATGGATGTTGGTATGACAAAGTTTGAGACCAAAACCAAAGTTATTATATTAATGGATGCTCCAGGCCATAAGGATTTCATTCCAAATATGATTACAGGAGCAGCCCAGGTACCAGATATTTTCTTAACCAAAGTACACTGATTGTACATAAAATTTCCTGATGCTGAGGTTATAATGCTAGGATTATAACTTTTAAAATATTAAAATTTTAACTTTTTAAAAAATTTGAAAAAAAATAGAGAAATGTATTTTTCATGATCTCTATTGGTACTTTATAAAACCTTTTCTAATTTATTACAACAAAGCAAATGTATAAAAGCTATGAATTTCTTTGTAGTAAAAATAATGGTAAGGGCTCAATGAGGTATAGCTTTATAATTCATTTATTACTAAGTTGGAGTGAATATTTCAACATCTGCCTTTTTACTATATTTATATTCAAGTCGTATATCTTTTTAAAGAGTTAATTTATGCAGAAATAGTGAAGCTTGGGAGTCTTCCCCCTGTGGTTTATTTGCTTTCTTAAGATTAAAAAGCCATTGCAATTTGTAAGCTTACATGATTCTTAATGAGGATACTGAAAAAACCAAAGATAATAACTTTAAATAATTAAAACAATGCAAATAGAACTACACATATAGGACATTGATTTCTTCTATAATAGATGACTATTGGAAAATATGGAGAGTTCAAAAGTTTGTGTCACTTGGCAAAAGTGTTCAGTGATTGACCATTTTCTGAGTTCTTCCACCCATTTAAAGGGAATGTTTATCAACAAGTGTTATGAGCATGTCAACCTAAAAAGGATGTTATATGAATAAATTAGAATATATTTGAAGATAAATAAGGAAGTATTTGATTCTATTTAAGGAAGTTGACATATAGTTTCAGAATATTAATTTACAGTCTATGGACTGAATGAGATAAGGAAGATTGAAAAGTAATAATTATCACATTGATTGAGTACTGAATACAGGCCAGACTCTACTAGGTATTTTGCATGCATTTAGTTTAATCTAATCCTTGTAACAATTCTGTGAAATACATATTAGCCCCATTTTAAATTGATATACTTCTCACTGCATTTACCAAAGGAGATATTTTTCTCTTTGTTTCCTTATGTGTATGTGTGTGTATGTGTATGTATGTGTATGTGTGTATGTGTGTGTGTGTGTGTGTGTCTGTATGTATGTTTTCATTCAGTGAAAACTTACTGAATGCCTGCTATGTGCCAAGCACAATGGTAGGCAGTGTGGAGATATGATGGACTATAAAGCACATTTTGATAGTTTAATGGGAGAGGCAAACACCAGAACACACAATGACACTGAAATGTTTTTTAATCCTAGAATCTTAGAGTCCAGAGTAGTCGTAAAGAACATTTATTCCAAACTCCTGATGGAGTTAAGGTAGGAAAGGATTTTAGAGATTATTTAATTGAATTCCATTATAAGACAAATGAAGAAATAGGCTCAAAGATATTAAGTAACGTACCCAGTGTATGAGGTACTGTGGTAGGCTTTTCTGGATACAGAGATGCATATAGTACATGTAGCCTCTCCTCAAGGAAATCACAGTGTAGAAAGGTAAGACATGTAACAATGAAAGGCTAACACAGATGTACTACAAGAAGAATATACACAGTATACATGATGGATGAGGAGAGATCGCTTTTTACCACTTAAAAGGCTTCCTTGAAAATGTATAGGCATTTGCGCTCCCAAAGACAAGCTGTTGCTTAGAAAGAATAGAGAAATTGCCCAGTAATTTTTTTTGAGATGTTAATAGGAAAGAGGATCAGGAAGAATACTTACTGACTTAGGTATCTTAATACCAGTTCAATGACTTTCAATTTTTAATCTAAAAAAGTAAATATAATTTGACAGTTATTAGCAAAACCTGATGAGAAGGAGATTTACAGTCATTGAGCCTAGGATTTGGAAGGTCAGGGCTTTAAGTAAACTACATTTGTCCCCAAGTGTTTCTGTGAGGTGGGATAGCTGTCTATTTGCCTGAGGTGTGAGACCTGCTAGTGACTACACATGAGTGAAAGAGCCAGTTTTCAAATTGATTGCTTTAGTTTGTGCTCTTAACTAAGAATCCTTGATCAAAAGAACTGGATCTCATTGAAGAAATTAGGAGTTTAACATTAGAAGTCATGAAGGATTGGGTATGAATGATGCACTTAAGAGTAGATATAAAGCAGAAGGAATATTTGGGTAAGAATTAAAGGAAAAAGAATAGAAATAAGAGTGTAAATTGCCCCCACCAAAGTATGTACATGATACTTATGATTTAAATTATAAACTTCTGTTGTATTCCGAACAAAGTATCTGATAAATTCTTTACTTACTTTATGACCATTTCATTTCCCATTATGGTGTGGATTATATGATGACATGTGAAAATCTTTAAAAACTGATAGCAGAAACATGAAGTGTCATTGAGGAAACAACAAAGAGAAAAGCTGTTCTGGACTCTGTTCTGATCAAAAGGCCAGAGCACTTGATGTGAATCGAATATAAGAGGACCCCTGAGAAAAAGTGATTGTTTTGTAACAGTCTGAGATAGCTGAAGAGGGGAGTGCCAAATTTAGCCATTATATCCTGAATTACAGAAAAGCAGATTTCTATAAGAACAGGTATGCATACAAGGCAAAAACTGTGAAAGGGGTAAATGAAAGATGGAGTGTTCATTTAAGAAATGTCCTGATGATGCACTGACAGAAATCATTGATGAGAATGAGAATGGAGGAACATCTATGGTTGCACAAACTGTTTTCTGCAAATTTTCAAACACTGCATTCATATGGTGCAAGTGGAGTCACATAAAGAAGCATCAACAACACAAAGGAATAGTGGGAACCTATGCTATTTTTTGAAAATTCATTTATTGACAACTTTTTATCATTATAAACAGTACTCTGACAAATTTCTTTGTAGATCCATAATTACTTCTCTAGGATAAATTCCTAGATACAGAGTTGATGGGAAACAAAATAAGCATAATTTTAAGGCTATTGATACTTACTGTGAAAATGCCCTCCAGGGGGCTTCCCTGGTGGCGCAGTAGTTGAGAGTCCGCCTGCTGATGCAGGGGACACAGGTTCCTGCCCTGGTCCAGGAAGATCCCACATGCCACGGAGCGGCTGGGCCCGTGAGCCATGGCTGCTGAGCCTGTGCATCCGGAGCCTGTGCTCCGCAACAGGAGAGGCCACAACAGTGAGAGGCCCGCATACCGCAAAAAAAAAAAAAAGAAAACCCTCCAGGAAGGTGGTGGACTTACTGTCCCCCAGGCAATGTATATGAATGCCCGTCTCCCTGCACCCTTGCCTGTGTAATAATTTTGTCTTTTAAATCTTTGACATTGCGATTTGTAAAGTTGGAGAAGGGAGGAATATGTTGATGTGGGTTTTTTTTGTTTTTTTGCGGTACGTGGGCCTCTCACTGTTGTGGCCTCTCCCGTTGCGGAGCACAGGCTCCGGACGCGCAGGCTCAGCGGCCATGGCTCATGGGCCCAGCCGCTCCGCGACATGTGGGATCCTCCTGGACCGGGGCACGAACCCGTGTCCCCTGCATCGGCAGATGGACTCTCAATCACTGCGCCACCAGGGAAGTCCTGTTGATGTGTTTTTAATGTCCTTTTTTTTTGGTTTCTAATAAATTTGAATTTTCTTAATGTTTATTGACTATTTATATTTCTTCTTTAGCAAGTTGCTTGTATCCTTTAACTAGTTTTATATGGAGCTGTACTTTTTTTTCTTCTTTGATAAAGACTTGATATTAAGATTATAACTTTTACCTTAAATGTTATAAATATTTGTCCCTGTTTAAGTATGTTTTAATTTTATGTTTTTCCTCCTTTGCCTGGTTATCATAATTATTATGTAATCAAATATGGGAATTTTTTATTCATGTCATTATTTTTTTGTCACATGCTAGTACTTTCTTCTATTTAAAATTTTAATCCATCTGTGTAATTCCTTTGATTTGCTTTGTATTTGGTGTCAGGTTAGAGTCTGCCTTTAAAATCTCACCAACACAATTAATTTAATAATCTGTCCTTTGAATTAAAATGGCTGTGACATTATTTCTAGTTTTGATTGTTTTTTTTTTTCTTTTTTAGGCAGATGTAGCAGTTTTAGTTGTAGATGCCAGCAGGGGAGAGTTTGAAGCTGGATTTGAGACTGGGGGACAAACACGAGAACATGGCCTCTTGGTTCGTTCTCTGGGAGTGACCCAGCTCGCAGTTGCAGTCAATAAAATGGATCAGGTATTTAAAGGCTTCTTGAGAATTCGTTTTCGATGGTAGTTAAGATGATGTTCTGCCATATTGATGACCTCAGGTGTGACTAGTATACATTTTCTTAGTCCAGTTGTCATATTTAAAAAAATAAATTCATGATGCTAATATTAAATAAATGAGATATTAGTAATTTTTAAGCAAGAAGATAAATTCTCACTTTCAGAATTAATTTATAAATCTTAAAGTCATTTTAAGTTATAAAAATGCATATTTATTTTAGTATAAAGAAAACCTGAAATAACCTATATTTCTAACTCCCCCGCCCAATTTTTAACTTTTCATTTTGTACTTCCATCCATTTTATTTTTACACGTAAAAATCTTTTTTTAATAATATTGGGTTCTAGTCTGTTTCATTATCTACTTTTTTAAAAAATTGACAATATTCTTGTTCATGTTTCCAAGTAATTAATAATTTTTATGCAAAGAGGCAAAGAGGCCGGTTTTATAGCTTTATTCTAGTGTATTTTAAAGATACACTAACATTTATTCGGACAATCCCCTACTTTTGAATATTTCCAGTTTTGTGTATGTGTGTGTGTGTGTTTAGAAATAGTCTATTCTATGGAAATTCTGGGCCTAAGGATATACATATATATATATTTTTTTAAGACTTGCTGTACATGATGAAAATACCTTTGAGAAAAGTTCTAGTTATTTACTTCTGTATGGTGTGTTCACTTCCCCAAATTCTTATCAACACTGCTGTTATTAAAAGATTGTATTCCAATTTGATATATAAAACATGATTTTTCTTCTTTAAACTTACTCTTCTATGAATGGTCATAATATTTAAATATACTTTGTATATTATCATTTGTATTTTTTCTTTTGGAATTTATATAGTTTGCTCATTTTTGAAACTTTAAAAAAATCAATTTGTAAGCTTAATTTAAAGATATTACTATTTCCTTTTGATTTCTTTCATTATGCTTAGGTATTTTCTTACCCTGAGATCAAATTCATATTCACCTAAGTTTTTCTACATAGCTCTTTTATAGTGTCATTATTACATATACCTTTTATTTTTTCCCAGTATTTTAGTATGTAAATTTTCAGACATAAAGAAAAGTTGAAAGGATTTTACAGTAACACCCATATTATACCTGCTACATAATATTCTACCACTTGCTTTATCTCATTTTTGTCTATCTACCCCTGTATCCATCCATTAATCTATCTTATTTTGACATGAATTTCCGTGTAAGTTACAAGTTACAGACATTGTTACATTTACTCCTAAATACTATAGCATGGGAATGGTTATCTAGAGTTCATATTACATATACATATACTAAGATGTCTGTTTGACTTGGGGGGGGTGTCAGTAATTTTATTTTATTTCAGCAGTTGGTCCAGGCACAATTTAATAAGTTATTCGCTTTTTCTCCCCACATTTGAAGTCTCTTTTAGCATATCCAAAAAATTCTATAAACATTGGAGTTTGTTTCCAGCCTTTCTGTCGTAAGAAAATTTACTTTTAGATCATATTAATAGTAAGAACTGACATTGTGAGCTTTAATTTTAATAGATTTCATATTTAATAGATTTTATAATTATATTTTATAGTCTTGACTTTATATTTTATTGCAAAAATTTAAATTTTTATATATAGCATGGTCTGAAGCATAGTTTTAAAAATAAATTGGATCTTTATCAGGTTAATTGGCAACAAGAAAGGTTTCAAGAGATTACTGGAAAACTTGGGCACTTTCTTAAGCAAGCAGGTTTTAAGGTAAGATAATTTTAAATTTATTTGGGTACTTTCCTTAAGTCTCATCTTACTGATATGAGAGAAAAAACTACTTTGCTATTCTTGTTCAGTATTTTAATTCTTTTTGTTTTTATTTCTCCCTGGTATTATGTATATCTTACATTCTTTGGATTACTTCATTTTATTTGTTTGTTTGTTTGTTTGACTGACCGTTTATTGCCATGCCACGCGTGGCATGCAGGATCTTAGTTCTCCAACCAGGGATCCCTGCAGTGGGAGTGCAGAGCCCTAATCGCTGGACTCCTGGGAATTCCCTGGATTACTTCATTTTAGAAAATTGCATACAATTTATAAATTGGCTTGGATCTAGTATAAGTAGAAGACTTTTTCTCCACCTATTAAATTAGATGTATAGGTTTAGTGAGGTCACAGAGGAATGTGGAAACTAGTAGAGAGAAATTTCTCCAGTAAAAATGTGAAATATGCCTATGTTACTAGGTAAAAATGCTTGAGTGTTTTGGAAACACTCAATGCTTAATGCTTGTAAGTTTCCCTCCCACAAAATCAAGAAGGTTGAAAACTGTTGTATCAGATAACTTCAGGGCAGTAGTTCTCTGATTTCTATTACTTTTTAAAAAGTACAGTATTGCTTTTGCAAACTTGGTACAGTTATGCTAATAGTGAACCTTTTAACTTTTTAAAAACAATGTTGTATTGAGTTTCATATGTTCAATCTTTTTTATAGGAAAGTGATGTAGCTTTTATCCCTACAAGTGGTCTCAGTGGTGATAATCTAATCACAAGATCTCAGTCAAGTGAACTTACAAAATGGTACAAAGGACTCTGTTTATTAGAACAAATTGGTAAGGATACTGCCATATTAATTTTAATGCATTATGAACTTGATATTAATTATTATTTAGAGTTCTTTATGGGGGACCATGATATGTGTGAAAAAGCATAGGATTTGTAGTCAGAGGAGCTAGGTCACCAATTTTGAAATTATATGCAATATTTAAACTGATGCTAAATTTTTCTTGTTTAATTAATGCCTGCTCTATCTACCTCACAGACTGTTGTGACATTAATGAGAAAACACATGTGAAAACATTTTATAAACTAGAGTATTATATGAATCACAGTCAATTTGCTGTTAGTATTTATTAAAAAATTATTTTCTGAGAGACATGGGAGTATAGTGGACTCATTGGACATGAGTCAAAAATTACTTGAAAATTAAACCTTGCCATTTTTCCATTTTTTTCCAGATTCCTTCAAGCCTCCTCGAAGATCCGTTGACAAGCCTTTTAGATTATGTGTATCTGATGTTTTTAAAGGTAAGTGCTACCTCTATTGGCCTTCTTCAGTATGGTCCCTGCCTTTCCATTCTCTCCTGACCTCTTTTGTTGGACAAAGTTATTATGTTGTCTTCAGATTCTTCCTTCTTTATGCCAGTGGTATACAATTCTAGTTACTTAACACCCCTGCCCAGAAGAATCTTCAGTTTACTTACCATTTTCCCATCTCATACTCACCTTCCAAGTATAAAAAAACCCTGATCCTTTATCTGTCTAGCCTCATAGTTTTTTTCTCCCATTAGATTCCTTTAGTTTCTGAATCCTTCAGCTGAACTGGATCATTCAGTATTTCCTAATCACATAGGGTTTTTATTGCCACTATGTCTACCCATGTTGTGCTCTTCTCTCTCTTTACTTGTCCATTTCCTACCCATATATAGCAGTCTGGGTCAGGAAATAGATACCACACATATGTAAAATGGGAAGTTTAATATAAAGGATTATTAATATATTAAAAAGAATGACTGTAAGATACAAGGGCACTATATGGTACCCTAGGGCTGAGGAAGAGAACCCAAGGAAGGACAAACTCAGAAGAGGTGTTGGAGGAGGTGTTGTATTAAATACCTAAGAATACATCCAGTTTAAGGTGTACAAGGCCCCACACAGAAAAATATAAAATGGAAATGGAATAAAAGTTCTTAATAAATAAAAGGATGTAACTTATTATTCCAATATATAACTTATATATTGGAATAATCAGTATGGTAAAGATGTCAGCTGCTCCCCAGATCTCCATTATCACAGAGCAGGAAGTAGAGAGTAGATCTGGAACTGAGCAGCAATAAAGTGATAATTCTGGGGTGATAATTGAGGTCACCCACACACATACCCTAAGGTGTCGCTCTGTTCTCTGTATCCTCTGTCACTGCATTTTTCATGCAGTTTTATAATTGTTGCTGTGCTGTTTATTTCACTTAGATTGTGAACTCCTTGAGGGCAAGTACTATCACTTCTATATCCATATTTGCAAGACCTAGCTCAGTGCCTGGCACATAACACACACTTAATAAATGTTGTTTAATAAATGAATAAATGAAGGTGCTTCGCAAAAATCATTCAATGAAATTGAAATTTATTATTATCATTTTCCAGCATTCTAGTAGAAGAGGAGGTACGGTAATTCTTTTCAAAATGCCTATTATCTATTTAAAATATAAGAGGTGCTTAATTTTCTTTTTGATTAATAGGGTTTGCTGACTCTACTTGTTTACCTCTTCTCTCTTCAGGCAGCTTCCTGGCTTCTGCCTGCATTGCTTGCCTCAATCTCAGTTCCCACTGAGATTATCAAATGACCTCTTGGTTGCCAACGTCAGTACACATTTTTCAGTTCTATCTTACTTCCATCTTACTTGAATTTGGCATTACTTCTGAGGCTCGTAGCCACATCCACCTTGAAACTTTTCCCCCTTGGTTTCCGTGACCGACTTTCTCCTGCTCTTCTGTTCCTTTCACCTCTCTGTATCTTCTCTGTGGGCTCCTCTTTCTCTGTCCCTTGACTCGTGTTCTGTCACTTCAGTCCTCTTCTTATTCTACATGCTCCCTTTGGACCGACATCCATGATTTCATCTATCTCCTGCGTCTTGATGCCTCACAAATCTCCAACCCAAACCTGTTGTCACTCTGCAGATACATCTGCTAACTGCTGCTGGGCATCGCCACAGGGAGTGTGCTCCCAGGGTACCATTCTCATGGGTTTGGTGTGATTGGTGCCCCCTTGAATGCCTCTTCTCCATCTGTATGTCTTGCAGATACTTCAAATTCACCAAGGCTAAAATGGATCTTGTTCTTTAATTTCCTATCTCACTGTTAATGCACATCTCAGATTTTTCTGTTTTTGCCATTATCCCCCATTTACCTTATCACCCTAAATCTGTCATACCTTATTCTCAAATTCTTGAGTTTCTTCCCTTTCTGTAGTCCATGTATGCATTTCAGTCAACCTCCCCATCTCTCTGACACAGAAACACCATCATGTCACTTTTCCATTCACAATTCTTTTCTGGTTTCCCATTACTTAACTGAGGATGAAATTCAAGCCCTAAGTGTGATTTATGAGGCCCCGTTATTATTTGTCCCATGTCTATCTCTTTTGCCTCCTGTCTTGCCCTTTCCCTCATTATTCCAAATGGTCCCCATATAAGTTCCATATAAATGACGCATGGGCCTTAGCACGTCCCACATTTGGTTATGACTGTGCCTTTGCACATGCACACAAACGATCTGGTAAACTCCTGTTCCTTCTTCTAAGTGCCTCGCTAAAGTGTAGTCGTTCCCCATCATCATGGATTCTTTGATGAGCCTTGTTTTGTTTCCATTGCACATTATAAATAACATTTGTCTCAGGACAATGTAATTGTTTTTGCCTTTCTCTTCACTAGTGTAAACTCCTTGTAGGTAGGGGCTTATATTTTCATCTTTTATTCCCAGAGTTTAGCACTGTGCCTGGTACTTAGAAAGTATTCAATAAATTTCATTTCAATAAAATTGAAAAAGGAATGAATTCCCACTTTTTCTAACATAAATATTTTTATATATAAGAAAATCAAGAGTAGAATGTGGTGTGTCATATTTAGTAGATATATTAAAAATTCTGAAATGATCATTGCTTAATGTTCATTGAACTAGTTTTATATAACTACTAGGGAACTTAGTATAGCTAGCAGTATTAAACATAGATGATATTGTTATGTGAATCATTATAAAATTTTGGCATGTTCTGCAGATCAAGGATCTGGATTTTGTGTAACTGGTAAAATTGAAGCTGGTTTTATCCAAACTGGTGACCGACTACTAGCGATGCCTCCTAATGAAACTTGTACTGCAAAAGGTATTCTTCTGCAAGATTCTTTTGTTAAATAACCCTTAAGTTGAGACGGCAGATTTTTAAAAGTAGTTTAGTTATTAACTCCAGAGTAACTAACCTCTTACTGAAATTGTAACTGACTGTCAAAATGATACTAACTGTTGAAGTTAAAAATGTGAAAACATTAAACGATTTTTTTCTGTTGTGACTGTGTGTGTATAAATGTACATATAACATTCTAACTGTGGTAGCATTTTTTTTTTTGACATTGATTCTAGAAGCCTGGCTAGGATTGAACCAGATGTATAGACACCTGTCAGATACATTTAAAATAGTATTCAGTAGCAGAAATTAAGTCTGGCATCCTGGCACTAAATAGTCAATGGCAAAGCAGAGTGCTATAGTCTGTTGTTTTGAAATGTGTATTTCAGAATTACTATAAGTTAACAACCTAGATCATGTTTATACCAAAAGAAATTTTTTACAGGAAGACTTAAGAAAATAAGATGCAAATGGAGAGAATCCTAATGTTGAAAAGAGAAATTGAGCTAGTTTTAAGTGCCGCAATTATTGCTTTTGCATGTATATG
This sequence comes from Hyperoodon ampullatus, assembly GCF_949752795.1. Taxonomy (NCBI): domain Eukaryota; kingdom Metazoa; phylum Chordata; class Mammalia; order Artiodactyla; family Ziphiidae; genus Hyperoodon; species Hyperoodon ampullatus. The sequence continues at coordinate 61,319,443 of NC_136925.1, read as the reverse complement.
ACCTTTCATAATAGCTTATAACTGTTTCTATCTTCTGATCATTTGACCTTACATGTATACATGTTCTTCTTTTTTGAATTCTGCTTAAAAGTTTATAATTCTGCACTTACCTTATTCTAGCTTCCAACTAAACTTCTGACTTCAACATAAAACTGAAGATCTGTTTTATACTATAAAGTAAACTTGCAAACAAAAGGTCTGTGGAAAATGATTCTTTTTAAAAAAGTGTATATTATTTTTATCAAACAAAATTTTCTTGATCTCTAAGCAAGTAGAAAGAAAAAGGTTAAATGGAAATAACTTTGGCTTTCATTCCCTTCTTCATCTTTAAATTTAGGTTAAATTATCTCTGCTGTTGTTTCTTAAAGTGATCAAGAGCTGCAATACTATTGAAATACGAATTTCTTTATATGTTAAAGACCTTTTTGAGAATAAGAAATTTTTTTTAATATAATCAGACATGAATTAAAACCATGACCCTAAACCATGGTCATAGACCTTACAGATTGGCTCCTTTGTGAGCTCCAAAATCATAATTTGGTCACCTCTGAAAGTTCTGTGTTCTTTCCCTCTTTCTTTCCTGTCCCTACCCTACCAGAAAAACTCCAACCACTTATCTTTAACCCAGTGGTTCTTAAAGGGAAGCCATATGAGAAGCACTGCTTCACTCCTTGAGAGCCACCCTTCTAACCCAACTTGGAGATTCTCAGTCCTCAATTTCTAACCCTAATGCTTTTGATTGATTTACTTGATTGTTTAATGCATGCTTCCATCTGAACACTTTAGGTGCTTCTGTGGCTCACTAACCAGTAGTGTCCTAAAAAAGAGAACTGACTAAATCTGCTACCAACAAGTGGAAATTCTAAATTACATTTTCACTTGATTAACATATAAGTTCATAGAGTGTTAAAAAAGAACTTCTTTCTCCAATGAAGAAAGTGCTTAAGAAGATAAATATCACATGTAGGACAGTGTAACATGTTTGGGGGAAGGAAGTCAGATTATATATTATCTTCAGAAAATTTTATATTGTTAATTGAACTTCTAGTATGAAAGCTCTTAAATCCTAAGCTAAAGGCAATCTCTAGTCTATGTAAGTAGCTAGCTCCTGACTTCAATTCCGCATTTCATACCAAAACTCAGATATGGTCATTTTAAATTTACATGTAAAAACTAAATTTAATTAGTTGAAAATTTGACAAACATTTTTAAATATCATAATTGTTAACGTTTTTAGAGTCAGGAACCTCTTTGATACCTTCATGAAAGTATGGCCCCTCTTCTCAGATTAACTCAGATGTGCACCTACATGAAACTTTGAATAAAACTTTAGGTTGTCTCAGAGCCCTTAAAGTTCTCCTTGAACTCCCAAAGAGTCTCAAAGAAACTCACTTAAGAGTATGCTACATGGAAAAAATAAGTATTTTCAGGAAGAGATGGGTGAATTGTAATTTACTAAAAACATGTCAATCAAGAACTGTTCCCCAGTTGTTGGTCTACATACTGTCTTCATCATAAGACTCAAGTTCCTATAGAAAGGAACTTGCCCCACAGAATCAGAAAATATGAGAAACCTTTTAAAAGCCTTTATTCAAATACCTGAGTTTTATTGCCCTTTGCAATTATACTCTAGGATTTTCCCTAGGTAATAAAGGTAGCAATAGCTGGGATCATTTTTAAATTAAATTTTCTTACACTATTAATCTCCTCCTTTTCATAAAACTATTTATCATTGTGCATCTGTCTCTCTGGGAAGCAGTTCTTTTTTTTTTTTTTTGTGGTATGCGGGCCTCTCACTGTTGTGGCCTCTCCCGCTGCGGAGCACAGGCTCCGGACGCGCCCGCTCAGCGGCCATGGCTCACGGGCCCAGCCGCTCCGTGGCATGTGGGATCCTCCCAGACCGGGGCATGAACCCGTGTCCCCTGCATCAGCAGGCGGACTCTCAACCACTGCGCCACCAGGGAAGCCCCGGAAGCAGTTCTTTTGAGTCAGGAATAATGAAGGGGCTTGCCGAGGGTACCATCTGACTGAGTACCGATGCCCTGTGGGTTACTCAGAGATTGTTTACGTGGTTGTCTAATTAGAGCGAAGCTTAAATACTACTAGACATCTTCCCCAGTCTCATCTATTATGTCTTGAAAATAACTGGGACTGTACTATTATGCCTATATCCATTAATATAAGAGAAATATTAGAATGGGGCCTATTTAATGAATATACGACTCGTGTACATGAGTTTAAAAAATCTTGATTAAATAAGTAGAAATCAGCCTTTTATGGACAAATACAAGTCACTTTATGTTTAGGGTGGTGGTCCAGAAGAGTCAAGTCTAGAGGAAGTGTGTTTTCCTCAATGCTTACAGTTAACACTTCTCAATCTCAATCCATTCATATTGAAAATGATGAGTAGTGACTGATGAGGCACAAATCAGCCAAACTCCCTTGGTTGTTATGGTTTGATATTGAGGTGTTTCACTGTATGCTTTGGTTCTTACTCATTTCCAGGAATCACTCTGCATGATGAACCTGTCGACTGGGCGGCAGCGGGCGATCATGTTAGTCTTACGTTGGTTGGGATGGATGTCATCAAAATCAAGTGAGTGAGAAAATGAGTTTAAGCGACCATTGTTTTGGATGTAGGACCTCAAAACGCGTAAATTTGCAATTCACCAGCTCAAATGAGAGAATGAGTGTTAATTCTGAATCTCATTTGGCCAAAAATAGGCACTTGTGGAAGTGTAAGAATGATAAGCAGAACCTACTAAAATTTAAATTAATATGCGTCAACGTGTGTACCTGACATGTTCTTTGAGGGAAAACTGTAATGTATGAAAATGACATAAGGTTAATAATGGTGTAAAGCCATGCTTTAACCCAAAAGGGACTATTTAGAAAAAGTCCCTAATTTACTGGATTGTTTTACCTTGTTAATGGTTTTAAAGGTTTCCTATTGGATGTGTATTTAATTATCCCCCCAACTACCTGCTCTCCTTTTTTGTTTTTGTTTTGTTGTTGTTACAGTGTTGGCTGCATATTTTGTGGCCCCAAAGAACCCATTAAGGTTTGCACTCGTTTCAGAGCCCGAATCCTCATCTTTAATATTGAAATTCCTATCACTAAAGGATTTCCTGTAAGTTTCAAAATGTTTGTTACTATTTTTATAAATTGAATATAACTTTATCCTAAAAAGTAGTAACTCTCTTTATAAGTGATGATGCTATGGTTATTTTCAACTAACATTTGTATTACTCTCATTCAGAAAAACATGAAATTGGAATTTGAAAATCATCTTTATTTTGATCCTTAAGTCTGGGGATGTTTTTTTCAAAAAGGCATTGAGAAGAAATTTCATAATCAATAGGATACAAACTGATGATAATAAAAAAATCATTTAGGGAAAATGGTAGATACTTTTTTGCTGAGTTCCAAATGTTACTTCTTAGATTGGGTCTTTCTGTTTTTTTTTTTCTATAATAAGCTTATTTGTAGTTTTTCTGATTATAAAAGTAATACATTGTTATGGAAAATTTTGGAAAACACACAAAAAATAAAAATGATAAGAAAATTCTGTGACTTCCCTGGGACGCAGCAGTTAAGAATCCGCCTGCCAATGCAGGGGACACGGGTTCGAGCCCTGGTCCGGGAAGATCCCACATGCCACAGAGCAACTAAGTCTGTGTGCCACAACTACTGAGCCTGCGCTCTAGAGCCCTCGAGCCACAACTGCTGAAGCCCGTGCACCCAAGAGCCCGTGCTCCGCAACAAGAGAGGCCACCACAATGAGAAGCCTGTGCACTGCAACGAAGAGTAGCCCCCATTCTCCACAAGTAGAGAAAGCACACGCACACCAAAAGACCCGACACAGCCAAAAATAAATAAATTAATTAAAAAAATCATATTTAACATCTTATTAAAAAAATCTTCTATAATTGTGTAACCTATAATTATCTATTCTTTACATTTCAGAGTATTTTATTGTGTACATTGGTATCTATGGGTATATTTTGGGGATGCTTGACCTAGGTAAACTTTAATTACGCTGAAGCTGTGAGGTTGGTTTGCAGGTTATCATTGACTAGCACCATTTGAACATACACATTTATGGGAAGAGGGGGATTTTATACTATACTGTTACTTATCCAGAAAAGATACTACTGTGAATAGCATGAATTCTTTGTTTTATGTGTAAATTTTTTTTCAGCTATTTGGGGCCATACTCTGTTTATAGTTTGGAACCTTGCTTTTGCCATTTAACTAATGGACATTTTCCCCATTAGACTTATTTTTCTTTTCTTGATCAGCTTATTACATAGTACAGGTTCTGCATGAGAATCAAAAATGTTTCTCGGTGGAATTAAATGGCTTGCCTTTAAAAATATAAACAGATCATTTTCTCCATTTGATGCATCTTTGAAATAAGAGTAAGGCAGTAATAGTAATAGACCTTTAAACTTTATTTAAATTAGTGATAGTATTTTAAAGATTGGGAATAAATTTATTTAGCTCATTTAAATTTATTTTATACCTCTGCACCTTTATTTGAGATAATCATGTGCTTTGCTTATAATTCTTTATAATTATTTCTATGTAAACTTGATCCTATAAAATTATATTTATAAAATAGTGTTTAAGTATTTTAGTTTTATAATTATATTCCATTTCTCCCATATGCTAAAAAAGGGGAGGGGCAAAAGCTTCTGTCCAAAGAAACAGTTATTGTTGCAAATACTTCTTTTAAATTTTAAAATTCATGTGTTGATAAGCAAGAAATTGCTATGAACGAATGGCACTCATTCTTAGAAAGCAGTATGTCCAATGGCGAGAAACTGAAGAGGTTGGTTACTGTGTTTTTACTCATGCGGCAATAATTTTTGCCAATGGAGAGGTGGAGAGGTCAGGAGGTTGGTAGTTACTTTGAATAGTAATACTGTCTTCCTGTGTACTGTAGTTTCTTTTATGAATTAAAAGTTTTTCAGTGCTGCTTTATGAGATTCTACTTGCTTATGTTGATTCACGAATACCAGGATGAAATTTGTTTCAGAAAAAAACGATCACGTTTTGTCATTTAGTCCACTCTCTGTGGGAAGAAACTTTCACAATTTTAAAAAATTTAACCAAGGAGAGGCTTCCTAAGCAATTAAATTTCACTATTTAGGGACTAGTTCCTTAATACATAAATATTTTTGTTTCCCTTAGTTTATATGGTTAACTGTCTATATATTTAAGAAGAAAAAAAAGAAGAATGGGTTAGACTTTAACTAAATTCATGTTTTGATTTTGATTTATTGTGATAAACTATTTGTAACAGAAAATTTACCATTTTACCCATTTTTAAGTGTACAGTTCAGTGGCCTTAAGTACATTCACCTTGTGCAACCATCACCACCTCCCACCTCCAGAACTTTTTCCTTATCCCAAACTCTGTACCCATTAAACAATAACTCCCCCTATCACGCTTTCCCCCTATCCTCTGGTAACCACAGTTCTACTTTGTTTCTCTATGAATTTGCTTATTCTCCGTCCCTCATATAAGTGAATCATGCAATATTTGTCCTTTTGTGTCTGACTTATTTCACTTAACATAATGTTTTTGAGGTTCATCCATGTTATAACATGTATCAGAATTTCATTTCTTTTTAAAACTGAATAATATTCCATTGTAAGTATTTACCACATTTTATTTATCCATTCATCCGTTGATGGATGTTTGGGTTGTTTCTGTCTTTCGGCAGATGTAAATGATGCTTCTGTGAACACTGGCATACAAGTATCTGTTTGAACCCCTGCTTTCAATTCTTCCGGGTATATATCTCAGAGTAGAATTGCTTGATTGTATGGAAATTCTGTGTTTAACTTTTGAGGAACCACTAAACTGTTTTCCACAGAAGCTGCACCATTTTTACATTCCCACCAGCAGTACACAAGGGTTCGAATTTCTCCTCTTCCTTGTTATTTTCCTTTCTTGTGTGTGTGGGTGTTGGGGGGGTGATTTTTTGTTTCTTTGTTTATAACAGGCATACTGATGAATGTGAAGGGGTGTATCATTGTGGTTTGTTTTTTTTTTTTTTGCGCTACGCGGGCCTCTCACTGCTGTGGCCTCTCCCGTTGCGGAGCACAGGCTCCGGACGCGCAGGCTCAGCGGCCATGGCTCACGGGCCCAGCCGCTCCGCGGCATGTGGGATCTTCCTGGACCGGGGCACAAACCCATGTCCCCTGCATCGGCAGGCAGACTCTCAACCACTGCGCCACCAGGGAAGCCCCATCATTGTGGTTTTGATTTGCATTTCCCTAAGGACTAGTGATGTTGAGCATCTTTTCATTTCTTTATGTATTTTGGGTTTTAATTCCTTATCAGTGTATGATTTGCAAATATCTTCTTCCATGCTGTGGGTTGTCTTTTTACTCTTAAGTGTCCTTTGATGTACAAAAGATTTACATTTTGATGAAGTCCAGTTTATCTACATTTTCTTTTGTTGCCTTTACTTTCGGTGTCATATCCAAGAAGTCATTGCCAGATTCAACATTAAGAAGATTTCCCACTCTGTTTTCTTCTAAGAGTTTCATAGTTTTAGTCCTTTTGTTTAGGTCTTTGATCCATTTTGAGTTAATTTTTGTATATGGTGTAAGATTCTTTTGCATGTAGATATCTAATTTTCCCAGCACCGTTTGTTGAAAAGACTGTTCTCTCCCTATTGAGTGGTCTTGGCACCCTTATTGCTGCTTAACCTATTTGATGTGCATTTCCTTACATATAAAACGTGAACAGTAATAGTTAATATATAAGGCCATCAGTTAACTTCATTCAGGTTTACCATGTGTTAGGCACCACTTTAAAATAACATTATCTGGTTTTCCTCATTTAGTGACGAGAGACCTGATGCTGGGGATATTGGGGGAAAAACGGTAATTACAGGATTTGCCCCAGATCACACAACTAGAATGTGTAAAGTTAGGATTTGAACTCAGGTCTGCCTGACTTCAAAGCCTGTCTAAACTCCCATATAATATTTTACTCTCATTATCCAGCAATGAATACAGTTCATTACTGCTGAATATCATGCGATTCCCCTTCCCTCATTTTTATGGTGAAACAATTCACATTTGTTGAACATCTGCGGTACCAGACACTGTCTCTGCTGTTTAGTTCTCATCATAATCCTGTAAGGAAGGTTATGTAATTTACTCAAGTTTACACAGGTGGTGGAGGAGAAATTGGAACTGCTTCCCATGACCTTTTCCCCTAGTGAGTTAAGGGACAACCTGATTGGAGTGGTGGGACTTAGGGGAAGCAGCTGGAGATCCTGCAACTCCAGGCAGTAGTGCTGAGGCTAACGTGATTCAGTGTGAGTGCCAGAGATGCTGCAGCGAACGGCTTTGTAGTGTTACAATTTTTTGTTTTAGGTGCTGTTGCACTACCAAACCATCAGTGAACCTGCTGTTGTTAAACGACTGATTAGCGTCTTGAACAAAAGCACTGGTGAAGTCACAAAGAAAAAGCCTAAGTAAGTGTTTTAATGCTTAAATAATAAACACAATTTAAGCACATTCCTTACAGATTAATTCATTTGTATAATATTTCTCTTTGTGATAAGTGAAGTCTGGTTTTACTTGTTCCAGAAATCATTTTTTTAAAGGACTAGATGAAAACACAAAAATATTTAAGCTCCTGTTTAGGTAGGAATGCTAGATATAATTTCAGTTATATATGATGGCGATGGGTGTGAATTGTAAATAAAAATGTAAATATAAGTTTATATGTAAGTATCAAGCCCTAGATACTGATGATGTAAAAATGAAGGCATTTAAAAAAATCAGTCCTACATTTTTGAAGATGAATTTGATTTATGCCTAGCCACTTGTCCCAAATTCCAGTTGATTGTGCGTCTTAACTTTCTTGTCACCTCCTCATGGGAATCATGCCCTATGCTAAGAATACCTCAGGAAGAGAGTGAACTAAACACTTTTTTCCCACCTGGAAAGTACTTTTGTTTTCTGCTTGAAGTCCACCTGGTGCCTAGGCTGAGGTGGTCACCACATGTTGGTCCCCTCTGCTTACCATTAACATCTAGGTCTAGGTGTGGACAGTTCCCCCTTGGCTGGGATAGGCACGGGATTTTTCAGAGGAGGTGCTTCCTGAGAATCTTGAGTTTCTTACTCTAATTCAACTAAAGGTTGACCACAGTTTGGTTTGGCTGCTTCAGCTTTGGGGTTTTCCTCACTTCAGCCCTGTGGGGAATCCCACCCAAAATCCCCTTTTTTTTCAGTCCTGGGGTGTTCCTCCTCATTTGCACCTGTGTAAGAGGCCAAGGTGGTTAGAGGGTTAATTTAGGATTGGCTGCACGTAGAAGAAAGAATCTTCACACTGTTCTAAACCCATGCCTGTTTCTCCGTTAGTTAGAAAAAAGAGGCTACTTCACCTCTCTTTTAAAGATAGTTCTTTATTTTTAACCTGAGTCTTTAGCTTCTAGCATGAGTGTCTGCCATAATGTACTGAGAAGTGTGATAGAACTAATGGCTGATGTTTCTTGAGGACCACTATTTTCTAGGCTCTGTCATAAGTGCTTTCACATGGTTTCCATTCTCAGCAACCATATGAAGCAGGTACTATTATGTTTCCCATGTTTCAAATGAGGAAGCTGAGGCTTAGAGAGATTGTATAACATGTTTGAGATCACAAAGCTAGCAAGTGGCAGGCCCAGGATTCTAATCTAGTTAGCTGGGTCACATAAATTCTTTTGGCAGATACACTGCCGGGCGTGGGGTGGATGGATGGTGGGGGGTGGCCGCGTGGCACGGGGGGATCGGCTCGGTGCTTTGTGGCCGCCTGGAGGGGTGGGATGGGGAGGGTGGGAGGGAGGGAGACGCAGGAGGGAGGGGATGTGGGAACAGATGTATATGTATGACTGATTCACTTTGTTGTAAAACAGAGACTAATATAAAAAAAAATAGGTTTGTGGTTATGTTTATAGAAAGATTCCTTGTCCTTTAGAGATACATATTGCAGTATTTTCAGATGAAAAAAAATGTTTTCCTTAAAAAAAAAAAAAATTCTTTTGGCAGGAGCCAGGCTCTTTGACTTGGAAAATTCTTAATGTGACATTGGCTCATCAGATGTAATCCTGAATTTTACCCTCCCTGCTCCTGCTGCAGATTCTAGCTCAATGATGCTAATTCTAGGTTTTAATATATTCTCATGCTAGTTTTTCCTGTCACCGTATTTGTAGCTTTGTCCTTTTATTTTGCACCAACACCATTTGGCCTTTCCCCTTTGTTTCCATTCCTGGCACATTGTAGACTCGATTGCTTTTTATGGGATAGAATCAAACTTTCTAGAACCAAACTTAATACAAATTATGAGTATATTAGATGTTCTCCTTCCTAAGGAATGGGACCTTAAGCTGAAATTGCCCAAAACCAATATTTAGAATTTGGGGAATACTTTTTTTTAGAACCCTTGGCTTATTCTATCTGTCTGTCCCTGAATTAATCTTTCAGAAGGGGAGTTTATGAATGCTGTTCTCTATCCTTCTAGAACACATCAAAATTGAATTAGAGAACATTTCAGAATGTCCCCTTTGGGTTCTCCCTCTTTCAGTAAGTCTGGTGGGGCCCGTGCACAAGGATTCTTGGTTGTTTTGCTTATTTGTGTGAAGCTGTTTGCAATCAGGCCTGTGCCTCATCTCCCTTCATTTCCTATAAACATCATACTGTGGAAGAATCTTACATGATTTTATCCTGAACGTCTGTTAAAGAACCACTCTTCCTATGTGAGAAAAGAGAGAGGAGGAAGGGAGAGAGAGATCTAGGGTAGTGTGTTGGCACTAGGAGATTATCCTCTTTAAAGATAACTTTTTAACACATAGTCTACCAATTAGGATTTTACTATGGAAGACATAGGACATTGCATTCCTTTCTTAAAATGCAACCGCATCACTTTCTTTCATTTCATGAGGGAATGAAAGGGAAGACTTTGGTGGAGGGGTCTTGAGTATTTTAGATTATAGTGTCCTTCAAAGGATAGAGTTCAATTTGGAGGATTGTTTAAAAAATACACACACACACACACACACACACACACACACACACACACACACACACTCATACACACACGAACTAGCTAATATTTCTTAAATCTAGAATTACTCCTCTCATTTCTTTCAACTACCCCCCCAAATTCAAAGGCATATATTTTCATTTTAAGAAAATCCCTTTTTACTTTTTAAGTTTTTGAAACACTTAAGTTGATGTGTAGTTGGAATGTGAAATATTTTTCAGGTTTTAATTACATTTCTTTACCTTTATTAGATTTCCATTTTATTTTTCGTGATAGATTGTTGACCAAAGGCCAGAATGCATTGGTGGAGCTACAGACACAAAGACCAGTGGCTCTTGAGCTGTACAAAGACTTTAAAGAGCTGGGGAGATTCATGCTGCGCTACAGTGGTTCTACCATAGCTGCTGGTGTAGTCACCGAGGTATTTTAAAGTGACTGATTATGTGTCCGTGGTTATTATGTCTTTTTCTACTTTCTTGTTAAAATTTTACTTATTTATTTTATTTTTTGGCTGCGTTGGGTCTTTGTTGCTGCGCACGGGCTTTCTCTAGTTGTGGCGAGCGGGGGCTGGCTACTCTTCGTTGCGGTGCGTGGGCTTCTCATCGCAGTGGCTTCTCTTGTTGCGGAGCACAGGCTGTATGTGCATGGGCTTCAGTAGTTGTGGCTCGCGGACTCTAGAGTTCAGGCTCAGTAGTTGTGGCACACGGGCTTAGTTGCTCCGCGGCATGTGCGATCTTCCTGGACCAGGGATCGAACCCGTGTCCCCTGCATTGGTAGGCGGATTCTTAACCACTGTGCCACCAGGGAAGCCCTCTTTTTCTACTTTTTAAGAATGATTACTGAGATTTTATGGCTTAACGGGAGTGCAGTTATATTAGAACAACATTTTAAAATTTTATTAAAGATTAAAAGAATGATGGGAAGAAAATGTTTCATCTTAGATCTTCTCATAACGAGACTTCCAAACTGTCTTCTCCACCAGTAATATTGCTCAAAATTAAAGGAAATCCATTGAAAAGTACATCTGTATGCAGTTCAGATCATCTGTATGCAGTCCAAATCATGAGAATAGACTTTAATAGGAGTCAAATGAATTGGGGGTAGTGGTTTTGTTTAACAAAGTGCCCTCATTACATTTTCTTTTTTTAAATAACTGGTTCTCAGTTCATTCCTTCAGAAAGTTCAGTTAATATATCAGTAATGTTTCTGAAACATTAATATATAATGTAAGGTACAGTTGAGTTTTGGAGAAAATAGCCAGAAATGAACCAGAATTTCAGTGATTTAAATTTTCTTCCACACTATCATGATTAATATAGATCTTATGAATACATGCATGCCTTATTTGATTGCACTTCACAGATACTGCGTTCTACAAAATGAAGGTTTGTGGCAACCTTGCATTGAGCAAGTCTCTAGGCACCATTTTCCCAACAGCATTTGCTCACTTCATGTCTCTGTTTCACACTTTGGTAATTCTTGCAGTATTTCAGACTTTTACATTATTATTATATTTGTTATGGCAATCTGTGATCAGTAATCTTTGATGTTACTCCTACAAAAAGGTTATGACTCACTGAAGGCTCAGATGATGGTTAGCCTTTTTTAGCAATAAAGTATTTTTAAGTTAAGGTATGTACACTGTTTTCTTAGACATAATGCTATTGCACTCTTAATAGACTATAGTATAGTGTAAACATAACTTTTCTATCCACTGGAAAACCAAAAAATTCCTATGACTTGCTTTATTGCGATTCTCACTTTATCGAGGTGGCCTGGAACGGAACCCACAATATCTCCGAGGTATGCATGTATTTTTAAAAGGGGCTTCATTACTTCATATGCTTGTTTTCTGCATAAAAATTACTCAGTTCATTTAACTGGATGGATACTTTGGACATAGGGCTTTAGGTTGCCTCAAAATTCAGTTATACGTGTACCATGTAAAAGGCTCTGGAGTTAAACTTAAGTCTAAGTCTGAGTTACTGCTCCACTAATTCCTAGCTGCAGAAGAACAACATTTGTCCTGTAATTTATCCATCTATGAAAATGGAGTAATAGAATCTACCTTCTGGAGTTGTGAAATGAAATGGTCTGCATAAAGCACTTGGCACAGTGATTGCATTTAGAAAGCATTCAGTAAATGTTACCTAATATCAGCAGCGGCAGCATCACATTTAACTATCAAAACATTCTTTATAAAAGAGCATTCTAAAAATAAGATGCAGTCTCTTGTGGAAAATAATGGAGAGATTATAGAAAATCTCAAATAACAAGACTAGGGAAGGAAAAAAGTTGCAGGAAAAACAAAAAAGTTTCACCTGATGTAATGATTACTCCACTGCCATTTTTTCCTTTTGTTGTTGTTGTTCATATAATGTGATTGGTTAAATTATAGCAAATGCTTTTTTTTTTTCTTTTACAGATAAAAGGCTGATGGGTCAGAATTTCTACTATGTTTCTAAACACAATGAGATAGTTAACCTCCGTGTTTTGAAAGAATCCAGTTATTCAGTTAAAGCAACAATGTGCAATTGATATTTTTTTAAATGAGAGAGAAAATTCAAGCTATAATCAGCTGCAAAGAAGTATCATTCACCACTCCTACAAAAATTTTAAGTTGCCAACTGGCAAAGAAAGGCAAATATTGCACTTTCATTAAAAAAAAATAGCTTTTCCTTTGAAATGTTACTAATGGGTTTACCTTGCTTAGACTTACAGAAGTTATCAGAAATATGTGTTAGAAGACATTGAATCATCATGACGTGAACTCTACTTCCAGCCAAATCACAAAACCTTTACAGTTTTCTCTTTTCATTTCAACTTACAACACACATTTTTAAGGAAGAATAACTAAAATGGGTTATTGAGGTAGTTAATATTTGACCTGAGCAGTTTTTTAGTTAACTGTAGGAAAAGATTTGTTGAAGGTTAATAAAGGTATTTTGTGTTGAGCAGTGAGTGTTCTTCCTTCAACAAACAACCATTTGGAACTGCTTAGTTTGCAGTTGTTGGAAATTGTTCCTTTGGTAACCAAGATATTATTTAAGGTGTAAAGCCAGCTAATAAAATGCCTTAGTGTGAGCATAACAACAAAATGTGTTGTGTTTCTTCGATGTTTATGAGATTCTAAGTAGGACCTGGGTTTTATGGGATCTTTTTCACCTGAGGGTTTCCCCACTCTTTCACGTGAGTTCTTGCTTTTTATCCTAATAGCAGATCAAATTTAATCTCATCCATTTCTAACCATAACTTAATTTTATTTTTCCCATTCTCACTTTTATAATTACATGTATGATGACTTTATCTCATATTCCTTGTAGACTGTAAGTCCCCTATGAGTAAGAGTCATGTTTTTCTTTAAAGTTTCAAGGAACTCCAAGGTATATTTAGGTAACAGGTATTTGTTGAGCTCCCTCCTGGGTACCATTGCTTTCGAGTGGATTTTGTCCTCAGCCGAGGCTGGGACTGTGTTCTGATGGACCATATGATACAATTTTTTTTTAATTAATTAATTTATTTATTTATTTTTGGCTGTGTTGGGTCTTCGTTTCTGTGCGAGGGCTTTCTCTAGTTGCGGCAAGTGGGGGCCACTCTTCATCGCGGTGCGCGGGCCTCTCACTATTGCGGCCTCTCTTGTTGCGGAGCAGGGGCTCCAGATGCGCAGGCTCTGTAGTTGTGGCTCACGGGCCCAGTTGCTCCGCGGCATGTGGTATCTTCCCAGACCAGGGCTCAAACCTGTGTCCCCTGCAATGGCAGGCAGATTCTCAACCACTGCACCACCAGGGAAGCCCTGATACAATTTTTTTATATTGGGAAATGGTGTGATTTATATATTGATGGCTTACCATATTCAACAGCATTTCTTCTTAATTGAAGAATAACATCCATATGGTAAAGTGTACAGAACATGAATGTGCTGCTTGGTGGACGATCACAAGGTGAACACATTTCTTTACTAAAAAGTATATGTGTAGCTGTTATTTGAGAGTAAACTTGCTAAGGCAAAAAAGTGTTTTATTTATATTAGTCAGAAATTTAACAGATACAGCTGACAGAAACCTAATTTAAAATGACTTAAGCAAAAAAGAAAGACCTGCAGTAGCCCTGACTTCAGCTGGTCTTGCTCGAGTCACAGTGTCAGGCAAGGACTAATCTGTACTCTGCCTTCTCCAGTGTTGGTTTTGCCCTCAGACTCCATACGGAACCCCCTGCGATTCCACACATAGATCCTCAGACCCTCCATCAAGGGCAAGGACAGGCTAAAAGAACATGTCTTTTCCAGAAGTCCTAGAAACATCTCACCATGGACTATAACTGAGTTTAATTTCTTTCCTTGGGGCATCCTTTAGTTGTGATGTGAATATCACCCGAAGTGCGTAGCTGAGAATTATGGAAGGGTTGGAAGGAAATTCAGGATGCTATGAAGAAGGGGAAATGGATTGGGGCTGGGGGGAGGGGGGTGGGATGCAAAAACAAGAAACATCCACTCTGTATAGCATACAAGGTCATGATAGCATTAAGAATTTTAAATACAAATTTAGCGTAAAACAAATAGTAGCAGCAGTAGTAAAAATGAGTTTATTTCTTCCTTCCTAAATTGTGATAGAGTGATCTTTTTATTTACATTATGTTTACAATTGATTGTTGTTGAGGGGTGGTAATATTAAGAGAACCCACTGTGGGAGGTTGGGGTTAAGTGACAAGGTGTCCGGCGAGCACGCCCAAGCTTGGGTTTGGTCTGAAATCCTCCCCCTGACACTTACCATACTAAATAGTACATCCATTTTGGGTCACTGTGATTCAGGTACTTCTTGTCTCTGCTTCGTCCTATTTATGGTCACGCTGTTTCTTTACACAAGTGGCTTTGTCCTCTTACGGTGACTCTTCATGGGTCTCCACTGGATCAATTGCCTCTATGGTAACCTGCCTTAAAAAAATTTCAGGTCCATGTTTGGACTTGTTAATGTTTTTCCACACGTTCGTTATTTATGACAATATTTGAATTTTAGAAACTCAAATATTGGTTTAGAAAACAATTTCTGGACATAGTTTTTTTTCTCCCATAAATATGCAGATCAGTAATAATTTTAACTATTGTTAAAATGTAATCATTCCCTCTAGAAAATCTGGAAAATACAGAAAAGTAAAGAATAAAACTCACCCATAGTAATATTGCCTAAATATCAATATTACTGCTGCTAACATATTGGTGTATTTCTTTTCTGTCTCTAGGGCATATTTTTTCTTGGAGTTGTGATCATTAGTCAAGCTCTTTTCATTTTATAATGTAATCAAGATTTTTTGATAGAAATATTAGTAGCTTTTTAAAAATGATGTAAAAATATAAAATTAGAAACCTAGATATATTGGAATTAGGATTATACAGCTAATTTTTAAAATGCTTCTAGATAAGAAGGCTCAATAAAAACTCCTGGGTCATTATTTTCCAACTTCCCTCTAAAATAGTCACAGAAATATGTAAATAGGAAAACATTCCTTCCTTCATCCCTAATGCGAGTCTGCCATATCCATGCACAGAGGGAGCTCTGGAGCACCCGTCGTCATGGGGCTGACAGTTCAGCCAGGCACCGTTCTCAGCACTACAAACTACAAATGAGAATTAACAGTGTGAAAGCATTCAGGAGGAATGCACCCTAAAGACAACATTAGAAGGGGGCTAGGTGAGGAGGGGGGACCATTAATACTGAAGTAAAATTGTAATACTTCTATAAAAGAGTCTCTTGAGTTAAACTAATTCAACCCGTAAGCCACAATCTCCTACCAATTCAGAATTAGTGGAGGCAGGGGGCGCAGGTTTTGCCTTGGCAAAATCATCCAACAGGGCAGCTTTTAGCCTTCAAAGTAGCAGCATCAAGATCCCACCAACAGTAAAAACCATTCTTTAGAACCTACCCACCTCCAGTAAGAAGAAGCACGTCAGTGAGAATCTTAACAGTGGGGCACAAGCCAGCAGAACCCCACATTGACGTGAGGTATGGGTACAAGTGCCAAGATGAGGAGAGCCCAGCAATAATCCTAGTTGAAGACACCTAAAGTCCTTCTTAGCTTTAGAATCTTGCCAGCAGAGCAAAAGTAGAACGGATCAAGTGATTTACAACCTGGTTCTTTGAAAATGCCAAAGATATTCAAGATTTTTAAAAGGAAAAAAATATGAACACACTAGGGGTGAGATGAACCATGTAACTATGTGATAATGATTCATTAGAACACTGTGGAACACTGGGTTCTACTCCTGTGTACCAGCTCATTGCTGTTTTCTCAGGGAACCCCCGGCCTCTGACTAGTGTAAAGAAAATGGGTTACTATGTGCTTTAGTGGGACCTTGTCTCTCTCCTTGGAATATTTTCGTGGGTGCAATTTTATATTGACTTGTATGATTAATTTATGTTCTCCTTCTGCTGAAATGTAAGTCCCAAGAGGGAAGAGACCTCTTCTGTTTTGCTTCTGATTCTTTTTCAGCAGTTGGTGTAGTCCTTCACACATGCAGTTGTTAGTGAAAGAATTAACACTGGTGGTGGCATGGAGGATTTTCATTTCTTTACATCTGTATTGTCAGAAAATTACAAGCTTTTATTTCTATAAAAAATTATAATGCTGTGTGTGAAGGGGCTGTTTTTTTGGGGGGGGCTGTTTTTTAAAGTGAAGGAAAGGGAAAACTTGTTAGAAGCAAACTTTAAAACTGCTTCTGTCTGTCCTCTTGTCTGGTGAACCTCAGCTCTAATTTGGAGTCTTTCTTGAGCTGGGGTGACCCTCTTGATCCTGGAAGATTCAAATGTGCCTGCATTTCAGAAAGGGAACCAGCAATCAGCTGGCTGCTAGGGATTCTCCTAGCTCTCAGGTGGACTATGAGATGGTGGGAGTAATTGACACATTAGTACTTTCCAATACTGGGCTTGGGTATATTTCTTTTTATTTAAAGATGGTTAAGAAATAAGAGGCTTGTGGCAAAATCGGTAGTACCTGAGCACATGCAGGCAAAAAGCTTTCTTTCAGGTGTATTGCAGGAAACAAAAATTTTCTTTCAATAACTGCTGCATGGTGTCTGTGAGATGTAAGGGGGATATTGCTGAGCTGAGAAAAGAATCAGAACAGATTAGAAGAGACTGCCTGGAAGCCTAAATCATAATAGCAAAATTTAAACATTCAGTGAAGCCTGTAAAATAGATAACAATTGCAGAAGAGTTGATGATATAGAGGTTGTCCTTGGAAACCACTCCTAGAATGCAGATAGGTGAAAATGATGAACAGGAAGACCCCAAGATTGCACCATATTTTATGTAAAACATCACAAGGGAATTTCAACGAGATTAAGCCAATCTTGGAAACAAAACAAAACCCCCAAAACTCATCTTCAAAGAAACAAAAAATTAGCTTTAGTCTTTTCTGCAGCACTAAATTCCAAAAGACAAAGGGACACAGGAACTAAATATATAAAACTCAAAGTTAGAGGGACTGTAACTCACAAATTCATCACTCATATGACATCATTTATAGGCAGGGTAAGAGTCTCAAAAGATGTCCTTCTGGGAGAGGGTGAAGGGATTGGGGAGGCAGGATTTAAAATGTCCAGATCATGAAGAGGTGGTTGAACACTTTAAGGTTGGGGACATCATGGTAGAAAATTCTTTAGCAAGCGTATGTTGATGCCCATCGTTTGTTGATGTCATCAGTCAAAGACCACCAGGACACAACCGTAGTCAAAATTATTTTTTTTGATGCTTTTTGCAGGCAGAGAGACCGCCATGGAGTCTAGGTGCTTCTCATAAGAAGGTGTGAGGAATTGAGCACATGTAGGTAATGAGGAGGGAGGGCTCAGGTGAGCAGGGGTTTCTTCTGGACTGGGCACTGTCAGAAAGTGGGAGTAATTCTGCAGTTGGGTATCAATTTTCATATAGGAGGTAGGAGAAATGGAACGCAGTAGAGCAGCAGCAGTCATGCATATTGACCACAAGAGGGCGATGTTAAGTCATTTTCATGGTTTACACGGTGCCTTTTGGTCTGTGCTCAGGTGTGACGACACTATCTCACTGCATCAGGAGCACAGAATAACCTTGTCTGATGTCAGGTTTAGGAATTGTCAGTGTTCAGTAGGAGAACACCATGGCCCAGCTGTGAGTGCCAGGCCAGCTTTTAGCTTTCAGAAGATCCCTTTTCTCTCTCACGTTGAAACCACTTAAATATGTATTAGTAAATTAATGATGAAATAAATGTGGCAGCACTATTTACAATAGCCAAGACATGGAAACAACCTAAATGTCCATTCATAGATGAATGGATAAAGAAGATGTGGTACGTATACACAATGGAATATTACTTAGCCACAAAAAGAATGAAATAATGCCATTTGCAGCAACAGGGATGGACCTAGAGATTATCATACTGAGTGAAGTAAGTCAGACAAAGTCAAGTATCATATGATATCGCTTATATGTGGAATCTAAAAAAAATGATATAAGTGAACTTATTTACAAAACAGAAACAGACTCACAGAGAAACTTATGGTAACCAAAGGGGAAGGGGAGAGGGATAAATTGGGAATTTGAATTAACAGATACACACTACTATATATAAAATAGATAAGCAACAAGGTCCTACTGTATAGCACAGGGAACTCTACTCAATATCTTGTAATAACCTATAAGGGAAGAGAATCTGAAAAAGTGTGTGTGTATATATATATATATATATATATATATATATATATATATATATGTATATATACATACATATAATTTTGCTGTACACCTGAAACTAACACAAAATTGTAAATCAACTTACCTCAATTAAAAAAAAAAAACCTTTTCCAGTCTTCTTTGTCTCTCACATTCCCTGATTAACTGTGACGCAGAGCATCCTTTCACGCACTCATTAGCCCACTGTGTTCCCTTTGCTATGAGTTGCTTTTCCATATCCTTTGCTTACCTTTCTATGAGGTTGTTCATTTCTCCTACCAATTTGTTTAACTTCTTATATACATCATGGACATGAGTCCTGGGTGTGTTACATACATTGTATATAGTTTGGGCTGATACCGTCATCTTCATGGCACATCTGGGAAGATGTGGGCTGCGGTGGCAGCCCTGGTTTTAGGATGGACAGTTCAGCGACAAGGCAGAGAGAAACTGGTGGGTGGTGGAAAGAGAAAGTCTGCCTTCAGCCACCTCTGAGGGTGAGGGCAGTGATGCACTGAGGAAAAAGCACATGATTTGGAGACAAAAGGACCCTTACCAACTATGCAATTTTGGACAAATTCACCCCTCCGAGGACAAAAGAGGGGAAGTAATGACCTTTACTTTCTATAGGATTGTTGTGTGGAATAAATGAGTAAATTCATGTAAAGACCTGCCTCAGGGCCTGGCACTTAATCAATGTTCGAGCAGTGAATATAGTGTGAATCCCATAAAATGATACACACAGATGCCTTTTGACCATTTTAAAGGGCCATGAACACATAAGCTGATGTTACTTTAACATATCATTATCCATTTCTCACAACGTACTGGACGGCTGTGAAATATTTGGGAACTCTCTTCATTCGGAGTTTAGAGACTGAAATACTCTCGGAGAATGTCAGGTCACCTCCCACTTTCACTGATTGGCAGATGGGGTCACTGGGTCTGGAAGTGAGGAGGAGACTAAGTCAGGAGTCGGGAGAGTGGGGGGATAACCTCCCTGAGGAACGCCAAGGGGAAGGGCAGGCATGTCCTTGGCTATGGCTGGAACAAGGGCCCTTTTGACGCTGGAAAATTTCATAGATGGGAAATTTTTACCTTGTAGCTCATACCTAGATTCCTACGATCCCTCTACGGGGGAAGTGTACTGCCGAGTTCCAGACAGTGGAAAAGAAGAGGTGAGTATATTCACTCAGAGAAGACTGAAATCGACTTTGCCTGTTGGTGATTTATGGTAACTTAATTTTCTAGGAGCAAAGGGGGTTGAGAAAAGGTGTAGGATTGTTAAACATTAGCAGAAGGAAGGTTTTTAGTTCTAGGAAGGTTTATTTTGTAATTGGGTATATATGATACACGGCACCAATCTCAGGTTACCATATGCAGAAACAAATAATAATCCAGGGAGCCTAACACAAAGCCACAACTCACAGACATTCCCTGATGGGTGCCTAGTAAAAAGCATTATTTGTAAGAATGATCAGTATTACTAAGTGATCCTTTTTCTCCACCAAGTGTTGCCTAAATTTGCCATTATATTCATGGATTCCCAAAAAATGCATTACTTCACAAAAATTAACAAAATCTTAAAACCCAGGGATTTATTTTATATTATCCTGTAATAATTCTTCATGTCTTCAAAATATCTAGTAAAGTAAAACCAATCATTTGAATGATGAAATGCAGAATCAAATTCCTGCATATTTTTGAAGTTAAATTTAACACTACTTTTTCTTACTCAAAGTACTTAATGGTGCACACATTAAAACTTTTTTTTCAGTGATGTAGAATTAATATTATTGAAGAGTTTTGTAAAATATTTGTGATATATTTGATTAGTTATTGCACTGAGAGGATAAATATATTTGGGGTGATAAATGTGGCTGATGAATGTATACTCATCTAAATGGATTTATGCTCAAATTAAATGGATTTTAATTTATTTTTTTAAGGCACAAAGAACTAGATTATTTAAAAGATAATTGTAGCCTTCATATGTAAATGAGTATTATGTGCAACGTTTTTCTTAAAAAAAAAAGAACTAAGCTATTCTTTCTCTACTGTTAATAATATTCTAAATCTGTCTTGCATTAAAAAAAACCTTTAGACTTTTGGATTAAAGTTTGCAAATATTGGCTAATTTGTTGGTTAATCTGTAACCTGAAATTTTGTTTGCTTCAAATGACCTGGGATAGACATGGGAAATCCAGCTTTTCCAGCCCTCATTGTCTCAGAGTCCTTTCCAAAGTAAAGTTAAAATTGACAAGTATGCCAAATTCAGGTGAAATATTTTCTGCAGCTAATGGCTCAGCCCTTGCAGAAGAGAGAATGAGGGATGGATACACCTGCTCGCAGAGGAATAGATATTTTGGATTTCCCAGCAATCCAGCTTGCAAACATTCCATCTGATACCATAAAAGGTTTTTCTGGCTTGAAAAATATGGTTACCATGCAAGCCACATGCCCAATTTCCCCAAGTCACTCACAGTGCTGCCAGTCTGTCAACAGGACTCCCATTCATTCAGCGTTTGCTCTGTGCTGTGCATTCACTAAGCCATTGAACACAAATTGTCCCAAATCTGAGTCATAACCTATAAATAAGACTCTATCATCATCCTTATTTTACAGGTCACAGCATGCTTAGATTAGTGGTCACACACACGCAGTAACATTTGCACCGTAGCATTGGGGTCCGACTGCCTGGCTTCAGAGATCAGCTGCACTGCTTAATACCTATGTTCTTGACCTACAGCTGAACCTCCCTGTGCCTCAGTCTCCTCATCTATAAAATGGGGATAATAATAATACCTACTTCAGAGTGTTGTTCTGGAGATTAAACAGACTGACATATGTAGAGCCCTTTGCATCTGGCATATAGTAAATGCTTTATAAGTATTATCCTTTGCTAATATTATTGTATGTAGTACATTATATGTGTTCTACATTAAATGGATGTAGGACATGTGACATAGGACAACTTAGAAAATATGACTGGACTTGAGTTTTCTGCTTTTCTAAAAGATCAGAGTTTTGCATCGACAACTGTAGGAAGATTCGATTTGACGTTGACTGCTGTAGGTAGGAACCCTCCTCTTGTTGGCTGGCAGCAGGGCATCAACCACCAACTTTCCAAACATTTGTAATTAAGACAAGAATCCTTTTATACCTATTTTAGCTCAGCCGAAGGCGACTTTGTTTA
Source organism: Hyperoodon ampullatus (assembly GCF_949752795.1). Lineage (NCBI taxonomy): Eukaryota > Metazoa > Chordata > Mammalia > Artiodactyla > Ziphiidae > Hyperoodon > Hyperoodon ampullatus. The sequence continues at coordinate 61,297,497 of NC_136925.1, read as the reverse complement.
CATAAAGAAAACGAGAAGGCATGTAGATCCGATTTGGGGTGATAGGGCAGCTGAATTGTCAGATCATGTAATACAAGAAAGATGCCGGAAGCTTGTGGAAAAAGATTCTGAGCCAGCCTGGGTCCAGTGGTGGAAGAAAGCTGTGAGTGATTATAAATGTCATGCCTGTGAGAGAGGAGAAGGGAGAGACACAGGCTCTGGATTTGCCATCTCTGGAAAAGGCATTGCTTAGACGTTTGCCTAAGAGAGGAGAAAGACAGCAGAAGCCCTGATAATTCATTCTGCCTCCATGAACTGGCTTTGCTGATACCTTCCTATACATTGTTTCCTTTTGGATTTAGCTCTAAAACCAGGTCCCCAAGCTATCTGTTCAACCACAGATGCCCTCTTCTCCAACAGAGGACCTTTCCATTGGGCGGAGCCAGGCAGGGGACTGGGACTGTGGTTATGCCATAGCAGGCCAGCTGTGGTCTTGGGAGCCACAGAGATCTGAGTTTGCATCCTGATTCTGCCACTTATTAGCTGTGTGACCTCTGGCAAATTACTTGAGCTCTCTGTGTTTCAGTTTCCTTATCTGTAAAACGGGCTTAGCAACACTCATGTTACAGAATTTTAAAAGGGATTTAATGAAATAATTTGTGTAAAGCATTTAGCACATTCCGTTATATATAAAAATTAGTCAATAAATAACTAATATGATTAGTCATTCCAAGTGAAAATGACAGTCTGGGATGTGATTTCAAAGAAACTTTTAGACCTTATCAAGTGTGTCAAAACTGCATTAAGAGTTTAGAGATTCCATACATCTTAATTAAGTTTCCTCTCTCATATGATATTCAGAAATTTTCTGTATTTTGAAATTATTGAAAACGTATACCTGCTACTCAAATAGATTCTATTATCGCCACATTCTGGATACCTTGGTCAAAATGGAGCATTTTTCTTTTTTTGTGGTGCCTCGACTTTGCTGGTCATGTAAACACCACTTTGTGGGCGACTCAGTACTGGGAGTGTTGAATACTTGCAATTAGGCAGAAAAACGTTAGCCATGTACGGACCTGTGGATTCTGGATTCATCCAACCCTCGGGAGCAACAGTCTAAGGCGACCCTCTTCCGTTTGCTCCTCCGAGGTCGAAGCCGCAGTGGAGGCCGCCAGAGCAGCTTTTCCGGGCTGGTCCTCCCGGAGCCCCCAGGAGCGCTCGCAGGTGCTGCAGCGGCTGGCGGATTTGCTGGAACAGTCCCTGGAGGAGCTGGCTCAGGCTGAATCCAGGGACCAAGGTGAGAGGCATCTGTGCCGGCCTCTTCCCTCTTTCCCACGCTCGCTCTCTCTAGCGGAGCCGGGGTTTAGCGCCACTGTCCCTTCTTCATGGGAAGTGCACGCACTATCTTCCTGGCGGTTCACACGCTCCTTCCAGGTTGTCAGTTGCTCTCTTGCCTCTTAACCGTGTGGATGGAACTCAGGACACTTTCTTCATGTTACCCCCACCCCCTTGGACCCATCAGCTAGCCCACCCACGTGCTTCTCACGGCAGTGGTAGAGGATGGAAAGCCAAACCAGCCAAGGCCTCTGAAGGCCGAGGCTTGCAACTGGCCCACTTCTGCTTCATTCTGATAGCCAAAGCATGTCAAGGCCCAGCGCAAGTTCAAGAGGCACGGAAATAAATACACTGTATGTTTGGTGGAAGGAACTGCAAAGATGTATGGCAAAGGGCATGGACATAGGGAGAGAGGAAGAAGGAGGGCTGAGGGTGCAACCCTCCACTAGTTCTAAGTAGAGAGTTTCAAAGCAAATTTGTTTCTTTTCACTACGTGATTCATTTATTATTTTAAAATTTTAATTAATTAATTAATTAATTAATTATTTTTGGCTGCATTGAGTCTTCCTTGCTGCGTGCGGGCTTTCTCTAGCTGCGGTGAGCAGGGGCTACTCTTCGTTGCGGCGCGCAAGCTTCTCATTGCGGTGGCTTCTCTTGTTGCAGAGCACAGGCTCTAGGTGCATGGGCTTCAGTAGTTGTGGCATGATATTTATTTTTTAATTGAAGTATAGTTGATTTACAACGTGTTAGTTTCAGGTGTACAGCACAGTGATTCAGAAAGATATATAGATATATATATATATACATATACATATACATGTGACAGCTCTTCAAATTGTCTTATATATGTATATATGTATGTATATATCATATATATGTTCTTTTTCAGATTCTTATTCCTTATAGGTTATTACAAGATATTGAATATAGTTCCTGTGCTCTACAGTAAGTCCTTGTTGGTTATCTATTTTATATATAGTAGTGTGTATATGTTAATCCCAACCTCCTAATTTATCCCTCCCCCTCCTTTCCCCTTTGGTAAACATAAGTTTGTTTCCTAAAAGCAAAGATAACTTGAAGAACAGTCACATGGTTTTTTAGAAAGATTTCCGATATGTTGGTCACTGTTCCACTCCCAACACAATTTCCCAATTTTTTTAACTGCTTCCCAGAAGTCAGGGTAATGGAGTAAATGTCTGTAAATCTTTGTAATGATATCTATTAGGAAAGGCCAAGATCTTTTTTTGTGTGTGTGTGTGGTACGCGGGCCTCTCACTGTTGCGGCCTCTCCCGTTGTGGAGCACAGGCTCCGGACGCGCAGGCTCAGCGGCCATGGCTTACAGGCCTAGCCGCTCTGCGGCATGTGGGATCTTCCCGGACCAGGGCACGAACCCGTGTCCCCTGCATTGGCAGGCGGACTCTCAACCACTGCCAAGATCTTTTTAATTTATATGCGTGCTGTAAAGCAACCTAAAGTTAAGAAGCAGCCTGACTCCAAACCTTAAGAAGAAAATGCTTCCTGACACTGCAGAGTCTCCCTGTATCACTAAAGACAACTAAGGAACAATCCAGGTAAGCATATATCTAGGATGTGCATGGGGCACATGATGGGTAGGCAAGGGCCACACAGCATCCTGTGCCAGGTTCCCATCAGTGGTTCTGCCATGTGTCCATCTTAGTGACTCCACTGTGTGTTGAGGGGACAGTTAATATCATCACATGCTTTTTTGATGATGTGCAAATACAGCTGTCTTAACACCCATTATTCCAACCCCTCTGTAGCATGTCCAAAGCTTGGTGATTTTGAATTGAAAGAGCTGGTGTGGGTGAAGTGATAGCATCTGGCGAATTCCTGATGACAGCTATGAATTGTTCAGTCCACAAAACAAAGATTATTTGACTCAACTCTAACCCCCTCTACTTCATCTTATAACCTCACGTCTAATTGTTTCATAGTTTTATCAAACTATGATCAACGCTCTGTAACCAAGGAACGCCCATCCCAGGCTAGAAGAAACAGGCTACTTCAGTGTGAACTAGGATACGTGTGTGGTATTGCTTCCTCCCAGTCCGAGGTGAAGAACACTGACAGTGCCTTCTGTTGTTGACTTTTTACAGGGAAAACCCTAACCCTGGCGAGAACCATGGACATTCCCCGGTCTGTACAGAACTTCCGGTTCTTCGCTTCCTCCATCCTGCACCACACATCCGAGTGCACACAGATGGACCACCTGGGCTGTCTCCACTACACGGTGCGGACCCCCGTGGGCATCGGTAGGTGCTGCAGTGAAAGCCTGGACCACAGCTGCATGTAGAGATGCTCAGCCCTGTAGAATTGATCTAAAGGAACAGACTTTAAAAAAAGGAAAGTAGAAATTTCTTCTACTTTATCTGAAATTTAATTGGCCTTAAAAATCCAATTCTAGTTTATTTTCTTTGTGTCAAATTCCCTAGTTATTCCTGGAACATCGGAGGAATCACAGAAAAAAAGAATGATGCTGATTGTAAATTCACAATTCAGGACTTTTTGTCCCTTGTAATTAAAAAAAACAGTTTATTTCCAGAGAGCGTTGTGATTAAGATCATAGATTTTAGGTTATGTGTGGGGTAAGTGATTTAACTTTTGTGTGCTTCAGTATCCTGATCTGGAAGCTGGGAGGATGGTTTAATTTTATCTTTCTATATCTTTGTGTGAATTATGTAAATTAGTAAGTGTACAGCACTTAGAACAGTGCCAGGTACATGGTAAATAAGCCTTGACTGGATTATCTACTTCCCTCTTTCATTTCCTGCTTCTTGCCCTTTAGAGGACATATAAATATCTGCAATAACTAAAAATTTCCACTAGATGTCACTATTTCCTCAGAAAAAAACCAACCACTGTCCATATTTTACTAGTTATATTTTATTAATTAATTTATTTATTTTGCTGTGTTGGGTCTTCGTTTCTGTGCGAGGGCTTTCTCTAGTTGTGGCAAGCGGGGGCCACTCTTCATTGCTGTGTGAGGGCCTCTCACTATCGCGGCCTCTCTTGTTGCGGAGCACAGGCTCCAGACGCGCAGGCTCAGTAGTTGTGACTCACGGGCCTAGTTGCTCCGCGGCATGTGGGATCCTCCCAGACCAGGGCTCGAACCCGTGTCCCCTGCATTAGCAGGCAGATTCTCAACCACTGTGCCACCAGGGAAGCCCTACTAGTTATATATTATGATAGAATAAAAGAAGATATTTTAAAGGGGAAGAAAATGGAACATTTTACCTGAGCCCTTCGGAAACGGTATTTTCAAGGCATTATAAAAGCTCAAACCTCCTCCTAAGAAGTATGCTCGTACATTATGCTGCAAAAATATTGTTATTCCATAAAAAGCAGATTTTTCAGTGGGAAATTTAATAATGTAAACTAATAATAATGTAAACAGGCTTGAGGGCAGTGTATAAAATAAGGTGAATCCATTTACTTATTCATAATGTAGGTTTTATTTTTCACGTTTTATGGTCAGAAGCCTAGGTGGTTTCAGAATGTTACATGGAGACCCACTGTAGATGTTGGTTCTGTTACTTACCCAGCAAACCTATCTAGTCAGGATACAGGTGAGAACCTGGAAAGATTTTTTTTTTTAATTAAAAAATACTCTGGGTGAGCTAAAATGGATTTCACAGTCTCAGAACCTATTGCTCTTATTTTACAAATAATTCTGAACAGCTTGAGATTTTATGTCTCAATCCACAAGAGATTAGAAACAGAGATGGAGGAATTTAGAAGAAATAGTAACTGGCCTGTTTGATAATGAGGAGGGAGAAGTTTAAACAGTGCAGAGATCAGTCTACAAATCTCAAAACTGGTCACATTCTGAGAATGTTTAGGGACAGGTGACAGTCTTTTAGCCCCAGAACTTATATTGCTGTTGTTCATAAATATAATTGTAAGTCATCAAGAAACGAGTAAACTGTACTGATTATAGTTTTTAAAGGTACAGCTGCTTGTAATACAGTTTAGAATTAGTTCCCTGAAGTTGGCTACAAAAGTTTGGGATTTTGGAAGAGTAAGCTGAAGTTTGGTGTAGCATGAAGGAGTTTTCATTCATAAAGCCTGTCTGGCCCATCTGCTTTGAGGGGCATATCATTGCTGACAATGCTTCTGTTATCCTCTGTTAGCTGGTCTGATCAGTCCCTGGAATCTGCCCCTCTACTTGCTGACCTGGAAGCTGGCCCCAGCGATCGCCGCTGGCAACACTGTGATAGCCAAGCCCAGCGAGCTGACTTCTGTGACCGCGTGGATGATGTGCAAACTCCTGGAGAAAGCAGGTAATTGGGAGATGGGGTTTAAGGGGGGGCACGCGGTTGGCTTTGGAGATGTACGTTTTGTAGGCTTCGGCCACCGTAGGGTCACTGACATTTGAAAAGTTCTTATGGATAGAAATCTGCTTAGCACCGAAACAGATCCCAGGGACATCTCTGATTTTTCATTTCCCTGATCCTCTTCTGAGAAATCCCCTTCATCCACGGGGTTCGTGCCCACTGCTTCCTTTCTTCATCCCCAGAACGTGCTACTGCAGGACAGCTCCTCCTTGCACGGGCTCCACAGGCAGAGTCCCCTGAGCACAGGATAGCAGTACAGCAAACGGCTTAAAGAACTTGATGAACTCAGACACCAGCCTGCCCCAGACCGTGTCTCCAATAGTCAGTTTAAATACTACATTTGAAACACAAGTGGATTTTGATGCAAAAAAGAATATTGCTAGGTACCTCTCTGGTTTGCACAGCTATAGAATGCCCAAGAGAAACAGCCCATTTTCAAGAGAATTGAATACACACCCCTCAGTTTTCCCTGCATTTGGAACCACTGCTGAGATGCTGCTATACTACAGTTCCTTGTCCCCCTTTTGCCGATGGTTTAAAATGTGGAGGGTGTGTTCCTGGTTTCGCCTGGAGTGTTCAGCCGACACTGCACCGGGATTGGAAGGTCACAGGCAGGAGGCTCTAGCTTGTAACCCACAGGAAGCCCCTCACTGTGAGGCTCTCAGCTCATGTCTCTGCCCAGCCTGGATGGGAATGATGGGCAGGTGGCGGGGAACAGGCTCTGTCAGTCTCTGCTGTGCTCGTTTCCTTCAAGCCCACAGGGAAGGTGTTGCTGGGCTCACTTAGATGCATAGAGGGGTGGTTGGTAAGAGCCAATCTCTCTCCTGGATGCCTTTTCTCTCAAAGCAAAAACATACACACTGGCTTCCAGGAAAGTTGAGCCAGTTCCTACTCCAGGGTTTAGATGACAGGTTAAATTGTGCCCATTGAGGGAAGAGCACTGGGCCTCAGGACCCTAGTTTAGCTGCTCATTTCCCTCGTATCCTATGGAGGAATGAGGCCACCCAGCCTAGGTCTTTGGGATGATGTCGATGGCTGCCCTAGGCCTCTGGAAGGTGCATGATATGAACATCCCTACCTCCCTCCTGTCCCAGAACGTGCCATCCCTCCCTTACAAAAGAGACTGCATTCTACCCCTTTCCTTGCAAAATTGAAACTCTAGTATCTGCAAAGGTCCAAGGTGTTTCTTCCCTGCCTCTTGACTGCCGGTTCCCTGGTGTGAGATAGAAGTGGGGCCTCCACTCTGCTTTGATCCTGTGTTGGATACACAGGGAGCTGGGGAGGGTGCCACAGAGCCGTGTTCCAGAGACCACTCACTCCTAAAATCAGCTACATCTTGATCTATGATGATTTCTCTTTTCTAATCACCCTCCTCTTTCATATAACCCAGAACCTGGTCTGCATGAAAGTTTTATGTTTCCATTTATTTACCCAGCATTGCTCCTATTCTTGTGAATGAATAAACCTATTGTACCGAGACAGTCCTTCCCTCCCTCCCATCCTCCCTCCCTCCCTGGGCTGGCTTTGCCAAACTTTCCTCCTCCAACAAACACTGAGAGTATGTTGGTCCAATTGCACCTGACATGAGCCCTCAGTTTCTCCACTGGGATTGGGAAGGGGTGTGAATTACATCACTTAATTCTGCTTTAGAGCACTCTAAGAGAAACTTGCAATAGTGTAAAAAAAGAAAGCTAAAACAACCTGCTAAGGCATTCTGGATATTTCAACAGCTAGCTCCTCTAGTCCGGGGCATTCAAACAGACTTGGTAAATGAACTTTCTTTGAAATAAAATCATCGAATATTTATATAGATACACCATGAATACCTCTTTGGGAGCCCTAGAATATTTGGTTTTTTCCCTTGGGGGCACCAAACGTTTGCTCTCATTCCTGAAGTGTCCACTGATGGCAGATTTCTGGCCCTTCCTATTAATTTTGGTTCTGCTCTGTTTAAGCTTAAAATTTTCCTTGTCGTGACCCAGGCACATCCTGGCACTGGAGGGACTTCCTTCCCTTTGCTGTCTCTTAGCCGCCTACTCTGAGTTTTACTGAATTGTTATTTGCCAATTAAACTGCCTTCTTTCTCTTATAACCAGAATCTTTCAAGGGTAGAAGGCAGATTTATCTAGAAAAATTTCATTAGTATCTGGATCAAATGGCAAGATGGTTCTGAGAAGTACTGGCCAGTAGATAGCTCTTAACTTATTAACATCGGAGCTCAAAGAAACGTAATCAAGCAATGTATTAATACGACGAACCTCACAGAGCTGTTGGGAGATCTATAGGGTGTAGTCCACTTACAACAATGACCAACCCACAGGAAGTACACAATAAATGTGAGCGTTTACTGGTACTCTTTAAATTTTTTATTTTTATATTTTATTCTCATTAAAATTATTTTAATAGCATACATATGTAGCATTATATCTTCTTTTTCATTAATTTATTTAATTAATTTATTTATTAATAGATCTTTATTGGAGTATAATTGCTTCACAATACTGCATTAGCTTCTGTTGTACACCAAAGTGAATCAGCCATATGCATACGTATGTCCCCATATACCCTCCCTCTTGAGCCTCCCTCCCACCCTCCCTATCCCACCCCTCTAGGTCATCGCAAAGCACTGAGATGATCTCTCTGTGCTATGCTGCTGCTTCCCACTACCTATCTATTTTACGTTTGGTAGTGTATGTATGTCGATGCTACTCTCACTTCGCCCCAGCTTTCCCCTCCCACCCTGTGTCCTCAAGTCCATCCTCTATGTCTACATCTTTATTCCTGCCCTGCAACTAGGTTCATCAGTACCTTTTTTTTTTTTTTAGGTTCCATATATATGCGTTAGCATACAGTATTTGTTTTTCTCTTTCTGACTTACTTCAGTATGACAGACTCTAGGTCCATCCACCTCACTACAAATAACTCAGTTTCGTTTCTTTTTATGGCTGAGTAATATTCCATTGTATATATGTGCCACATCTTCTTTATCCATTCATCTGTTGATGGACACTTAGGTTGCTTCCATGTCCTGGCTATTGTAAATAGTGCTGCAATGAGCATTGTGATACATGACTCTTTTTGAATTATGGTTTTCTCAGGGTATATACCCAGTAGTGGGATTGCTGGGTCATATGGTAATTCTGTTTTTAGTTTTTAAGGAACGTCCATACTGTTCTCCATAGTGGCTGTACCAATTTACATTCCCACCAACAGTGCAGGAGGGCTCCCTTTTCACCACACCCTTTCTAGCATTTATTGTTTCCAGATTTTTTGATAATGGCTATCATTAATTTATTTTAAATGTGATGTGTTAAAAAAAATTTTTTTAATGGGTATTCATTCTATATGGCAAAGTAGGGCATGGCACAGTGGATACAATGAAAGGCAAAACACAGACCCCATGTCTGCCCTTGCCTGGAGTACCTTCTAGTGGTCGATATGTAATGAACAGGAAAATCCATAAAACACATAAATGAATACATGCAGATATAGAGCAGTAGAGTTTCGTGATAGAAAAGATTGGGGCACCTACTTGGGGGTGTTCTTGGTCAGTCAGTCTTAGAGGATGATGGTGCATCCATATCATGGGGAGCCGGACCTTCAACTCAAGACTCACCTTCCTGGGGGAGCCCTCCCTCACTCCCCTGGGCCGAGGTAGTCAGTCTCTTCTCTGGCTTCTTTAGTGCATGAATGCTCCCTCTACTTCACATTTGCCCACTGAACTGTGAGTCGTGGATGCCAGCTTGGAGCAGGGCTTTCCTCCCTCCTGGGGCCCAACCTGCCTGAGGATGTATTTGTATCTTCAGCCCCTGAGGCCCAGTCAATACTATGGAATGAATTATATAGAATGTTCAACCCTGCATTTTTTTAGGACAAAGCCCCCTGAGAAATCCCACCTGGGGTATAGCATAGGCAGAGGTGATGCTGTAGTCTTTGTTTTGCTATTGAACCAGAGACAGCCGTTAACATTCCCACCCAACCCCATTCACGCCGTTAAACTTTGAAGGAGAATCTCCATGTAACCTGAAGTCCTCGACATACTGAGAAGAATCACTGAAACCGATACTGCTTCCCATCCAGGTGTTCCACCAGGTGTGGTAAATATTGTGTTTGGAATGGGACCCAGGGTAGGCGAGGCGCTGGTGTCCCACCCAGCGGTGCCCCTCATCTCCTTCACTGGGAGCCAGCCCACAGCCGAGCGGATCACACAGCTGAGTGCTCCCCACTGCAAGAAGCTCTCGCTGGAGCTGGGGGGCAAGAATCCTGCCATCATCTTTGAAGATGCCAACCTGGAGGAGTGTGTTCCGACCACAGTCAGGTCCAGCTTTGCCAACCAGGTATGTCCTCTGGGTTTTTTCTTCCCCTTTGTTTATTTGCTTGTTTTTAACTCAGTAGCCCTGTCAAGCTGGATCTGTTGCATCACAGTGCAAAACTGGGGTGAGTAAGTCAATCCAGGACTATTTCAGTGAAAGGAGAATGGTTACATTGTGTTACTCCATTGACTATCTGTTCAATCATAATGTCACTCAGAAGCCTTGTGGCGTCTCCTGTGCAGCAAACTCCTCTTCTTGAGTTACACGGCTTTTATCGGGCGATGACTTCTTTTTTTGCTTCTCCAAGCTTCCTCATTCCTTTATTTATAGTTTTCCCAGTCTTTTCTTGCTGTCCAGGTGTCCTAGCTCCTGGAAACCTTATTATCCCTCCCCAGAGCATCCCAAGTGCATTCACACACTTAGAAATAAGTACCTGAACAAGTCTCAAGCAAGTTTCTTAACTTAACGTCATGGAGGAGCCTTGGGCAACTTTGTTTCTCCTGATTGTTAGATGGGTTGTTGTGAAGATGAAATATCAATGTGATGAAAATATTTATTTATGCATATATGTACAATCATACATACACAATACTGACAAGTCCAGAATGTGGTTTGTAAACTATTACATGTTATGTTCAAATGACAATAAGGATGATTTTTCACTCAGAAATCTGTTAGCGCCTCTCCCTGGAACACTCAGTACCTCTATTTGGACGTCCGGTAGCATCTGAAACTTAACCTGTGCAGAGAAGAACTCTTGATTCCCCTCCCTCTCCTTTCCCTGTGGTACCTCTGCTCTCTCCGCCTTGTGTTTGACTCTCCAGGGAAGAGACTACCAGCCACTCTGAGTCTCAGGCCCCAAATCTGGGACTCATCCTTGTTCTTACTTTTTCTTTTCCTTATACCTCACTAATCCACCAACAGGTCCTGTTAGTTCTATCTTTAAAATCTATCCTGAATCCTATCACTTCTCCAGAGCATCTATGCCAGTTTCCTTACACTTTTGGGGTCCCATGCCCCTTTAAGAATTTGTTAACCTCAGTGGACTCCTATCACTTTTCTCATCTCCATTGATCCTGCCTGATCCAAGCTACCTCCACTTATCTGAATGTCTGAAAAGCTCTCTTAACACTCCCCTGTTTCCACTCTCCTTCTCTCCAATTCTATTCTCCACACAGCTGCCAGAATGATCATTTTAAAATGTAAATCCGATCCCATCATCTTGCTGCTTAAAGCCTTCCATTGTCCTTTCATGATACTGTGGATAAAATGCAAGCTCTGTGTGAGTCTATGAGCCTTTAAGACCCTGTGTGATGTTGCCTCGCTCCTCACCCCCTGCCTTTGTCTTCTACACCTCTCTGACCCCTGTCCCTGCCTCCATCCCCACCCTCAGCCCCACTCACCTTCCTCCCTTTCCTCACACACTCCAAGCTCATTCCTGTGGCAGGTCCTTTGCATTTACTGCTGAGAATTCTCTTCCTTCAGATCTTCATCCATCCAGCTCCTTCACGTCAATCAAGGGTCAGTTCAAATATCCCCTGTTCACCAGTGCCTTCTAGGACTCCCTTTAATAAAAGGGAGTAAAAGCTGCCCCCCCCCATTATTTTCTATTCTCATTCTCTGCTTAGTTTTCTTGTATTGTTTTGGTCACAACCTGAAGTTATATTTTTCATTGAGCTTTACTTGTGCTGTTGCCTGTCTTCCCTAGAAGACAGTGCATTCCACATGGCGAAACTTCATCTTGTTTACCACTGTCTCCCATTGTCCAGACCAGTGCCTGATATGTGACAGGCACTCAGAAGTGCAGGGTGATCTATCCATGAAGGAGTGGGCCCTCCTGTTTTGTCACTGTCCTCATGTGTCATTCTTGGCAGGGTGAAATTTGCCTCTGCACCAGCAGGATCTTTGTCCAGAAGAGCATCTATAGTGAATTTTTAAAGAGGTTTGTAAAAGCTACCAGAATGTGGAAAGTTGGCATTCCCTCTGACCCATCAGCTGACATGGGAGCTCTGATCAGTAAAGCTCATTTGGAGAAAGTAAGTAAATCCCTGTGTGTAAGTCACAGAAAGATTTCTTATTTTGAGAGGAGCTCAGTGCGAGGTGTAATACCATCTGTGCTTTGAAATACTGTTAATTACTACCCTATTTTTTAATAATTATGATGTGTGGGAAATTGTCTCTGGATACAGAGTCTGAAAATGTTAGAGATGAATACACAAATGTAGTCCAGGTTAAAGCAGCATCTACATGAAATAAATGAACTTGAGAAGTCAGTAAAGAGATGCCACCAGTAGAGTGAGGAAGGCAAATTGCAGAGCATAAAGGTCAGGTGACGAGAATGATGTGGGCTGAGAGTGGCAGGGATTTCCACCGGTAAATGTTCCCAGTCAGTCCCCAGGCAGTAAGGTTCTGCCTCTGGCTTACAGCAAACGGGAGTCCAGAAGTGTGAATCCAATCCAAATGATGCTGTCCTTAGTTGGTGGGGTGACTTGTGGGAGCCTCCATGGGAGAAGCCATTGATGTTCTCTGGGCGGCTTATGGAATTTGGGTCTTCAAGGTCATTTTAATTCATTACCTGATGGGAATCCCAAAATAAGTCATAGAATTTCAGAGCTAAAAAGACCTCATTTTCAGCTGTAGTAACTCAGGCCAACCAAAGGTAATGGTGATACACCCCTATCAGTTAACCAGTGAGGGACAGAGCCTTTACTTAAGTTTGAAGAACTCTCTGACACTGCACAGATCTGGTAGACTTACTACATTTTAACTTTTACCTTCACTTTAGTGTGGAGCACAGATGCCCGTAGGTGGGAAGGTGTAGCCTCAGTCTTGCTGGTCTCTTCTTATTTGTTTTCTCAGTAAAATGGGAAGCAGGGTGAGACGGGGAGATGGTGTTGAAGGTTTCAAGAAGGAGGAAAAAGTGTGAGATAGTCTTGCAGGAGATCAGGAGAGAGAATGGGCTTCGAAGTGACCGTGTTGTTGCCGGGGCAGCTCCAAGGGCTCACCTGGAGCTGTGATCATTTATGATCACATTAAATAAATATGTGGTCATTTATTTAAAGTGAGACCGGCCAGCATGACTGTGTTTTCCTCCAGTCAAATTCACCTACAAGATTGCAGGCACATGGGCAGCTGTCCCCAGAGTGCCTGTGGTGGACCCACAGTTGTGGATGTTCCCACCCTCGTGGAGTGAGGCATCACCACGTGCAAGAGGCTCCCTTGTCCTCCCTTATCTGGCTGTTCTAGACACAGGGATCCATGCTACCTGCCCACACATGCAAATAAGTGGTGGAAAATAACCTCCTGCATGTTCCCGAATGCTTTCTGTGGCACAGAATTAACTTCCCAGAAGCATCTTCCAGTAGACTCAGGCCATGGTGTCATCTAAGGTCCCCTTTGCAATTCACCATTCACCTGAGACTCCAAGTTCTCTTTATCAACTCAGCAGAGAAACTGTTCTTCCATCGTAGGCACTGTTATAATAACTATTTAAGTTCCCCAATGAGGGGAGGTGTATCAGTGAAACAAATCAAAGTATTTGACTTTCCTGTAGCAGTTGAAAGATTTGTAGACCCCTGTCTTTTGTATGTGAGAGAAACTGATGCCATTCATTGACTCCTATTGGTAGTTAGGGCTTTTCTCTGTTGTACTCTGAGTATTTGTCTCTTTTTCCCCGCCTAGTGAACTTGGGTCAAATACAGGCTCACCAGGTTTCAATGTATTGTAACGCCTGTGGGCTTTAATACAATATTTGTGATGGTCAGTGTATCTCTGCTGGCCCAAAGGGGCCCTCGCTTTAGCCTGCCCCCCCAATGCCCTCCTGAGCTCCACCACAGGCCCTCCCCGAAGCATTTCTGCTCTCTGACAGCAAAGCAGCCTCAGGCCATGTGAGTTGTTCTGCCCCACACAGCCAACAGGACCTCTGTCTACTGAGTCCTGGTTCCTTTCAGTGGAGAATGGTAATCAAGGTCCTGTGGGTGCCCCTTAGATGATGCCCCATGATAACAAGACAGCCAAGAGGATATGACTTAAAACCTGGTTGTGCTGAGCTCATACGCTGCCCTTTTAAGAAGTCCAGCTCGTAAAGATGGTAGCTCATCTCAGAAAGCTCCATGGTTCTATTGCTTCTAAGGGGGAAGATTTTGCACAGTGTTAAAAATAGTTTTTCATAGTTAAAAACTTAAAAATAGTGTTTATCATAAGCCATTTATTTTTATTTTTTAAGGAAGAACAATAAAGATGGTATTTCCATTATCCCACCACACATAAAACTTCGGGTAGCTCTGGGTTCCCCTTGTTTTGTGGTCCTGTAGATGGACCCCTCCTCTCAGCTGTGCTCAGAGTCCCCACCCCTCCCCAGTATAAAGTCTCAGAACCATCCTGCTGTGGCTCAGAGGGTCCCTGGACACCTTTCATCCCTACTACTCTGCCCAGAATATGTGCACCTGGATGCAAGAAGTCACAGCTTTACCCTCTGGTCTCTCACCAAGTGGGCCCCTGATGGGGGGCTTTCAGCTCAGGTCTTGTGAGGAAGCCCTAGGTGTTTCTGCCCTTTGAGAGGGAGCCAATGGAAGCAGCTTGGGAAGTGTATGTGTGTCTTTTTCAGGCTGTGACTCTTTTCAGTTCAGTGTGCCAAACCTTGATCTGGGATCAAGGAGGCAGCAGGCACACTCCACTGGCAGTTGTCTTTCCTCGCCTTTCGCCAGGAAGCTTTGGGGTCTGCGAGCCAAGGAAGGGCTGGCTGCCACCTTTGCATTCCACCCCTCCTCTTCTGCAGTAGGTCTCTGTCTTCTCCAAATCAAATTAAGGGACTTCCCTGGCAGTCCAGTGGTTAAGACTCCGTGCTTCCACTGCAGGCGGGCGCAGGTTTGATCCCTGGTCGCCTGGTCGGGAACTAAGATCCTGCATGCCGTGTACGGCCAAAAATAAATGCATGAATGAATAAATAAATAAATAAAATCAGCCACGGGATCTTTGTTTCCATCCTGTGGGATTGTCACAACAGATGGTGAAGCAGTGACAGAAGAATCCAGCTATAGGCTGTGACAGTTGTTTTGTAATGGCCAAGGGCTCCTAAGTGCAAGTGTGACTTTGTAGGTTCCCAGGATGGCAGCGCAGACCCACAGGAAATGGCAGGTGATTCTATCCTCAGGGAATGCAGAAAAATCTCCCTTGCCTATTTCACAGCGTTGCTTTTTGTTTTCATTTTTGTTTTTCTTTTGACTCTCCAGAATCCTTCCCTGCTTGACTGTCTGGAGAATCTGGCTCTAGGCCAGCCTTCCAAAGATGCAAATAACCAGAGAAAGAGAA
The DNA here is from genome assembly GCF_949752795.1 of Hyperoodon ampullatus. NCBI lineage: Eukaryota > Metazoa > Chordata > Mammalia > Artiodactyla > Ziphiidae > Hyperoodon > Hyperoodon ampullatus. Next base: position 61,282,201 of record NC_136925.1, on the reverse strand, counting down.
CCCTTGAGTGTTCACAGTGAGGCGGGGGGAAGCACAGAGGAAGTTCACGGGTATATCCCCCAATAAGGCCAGGCTTCAGGTCTAACTAAGGTCCACTCTTGTGGTTTCCTGTCCTCCTCTGTCAGTTAACCCCGCACCCCGACGTACACAGTGGGGAGCATCCCTGAAGTCTCTTAGCTCGTGAGTGTCAGACCGTGCATTATATCATCATCATCATCACCATCACCAGCAACATCAACACAAACAACAGCAGCTGACTTTCAAAAGACTTACTGTGTGTCAGGTATCACACTAAGTATTTTACGTATATTATTTTATTTAGTCCTCTCAGGAACCCTGTGAATAAGTGGTACAGTCAATCCCAGTTTTCCAGTGAGGAAACTGAGGCATAGAGCTTTTTTTTTTTTAATTTATTTTTGGCTGCATTGGGTCTTCATTGCTGCGTGCGGTCTTTTCTCTAGTTGTGGCGAGTGGGAGCTACTCTTCGTTGCGGTGCGCGGGCTTCTCATTGAGGTGGCTTCTCTTTGTTGCGGAGCATGGGCTCTAGGCGTGCGGGCTTCAGTAGTTGTGGCTCGCGGGCTCAGTAGTTGTGGCTCGTGGGCTCTAGAGCGCAGACTCAGTAGTTGTGGCACGTGGGCTTAGTTGCTCTGCGGCATGTGGGATCTTCCCAGACCAGGACTCGAAGCCGTGTCCCCTACGCTGGCAGATGGATTCTTAACCACTGCGCCACCAGGGAAGTCCAGGCTTAGAGCATTTAAAATCCCTCAGCTGATAAGTGGAGGAACTGGGATTTGAGCACTGCTGTGCTCCCAAGCCCACTCTTCTAACTTCTATGCTTTGATTTTATGGCCAAAACTATTCAATATTAAGTGCTAACTACTCTCTGCTCTCTCCTCTCAAGAAAAGGTTTTATAAGAATATTTCATTGCATTTTATAGCACATTAACAGTTACAAAGTTGTTTTCCTGAGCTGCAAATGTAGATATCATTGTGTCATCCAGCGATACTTTCTCTAGAAAAGAAATTCAGTTTAGTGTGTAACTTACACGTTAAATAATTTGATAAGTTCACAACTTGAAGACTGACACTTCTCTTGGTATTTTATTATCCCAAGAGCTTCAAAGAGAGAATCATGTAATTTTGTTTAGACATAATCATCTCAAACCAGAATGCTCCTTGAACTGTTTGAATCACTGATAAAGGTTTTGGCTCTGCATCCAGCAGGGGCCCCTGGAGACTCACCTGCACTCGCCTTGTTCACAGAGGACGCTGCCTCTGGCATCTTTTAATTAATGTGACCGGGTTGCTTCAAAAGAGCAAGAGAGTCAGGGAAGGAAAAGTCCAGATCTATTGTGGACTCTACCCACGAACTCAACGAGACCTTTTCTGGGAAAGCTTTGAGATCATTGTTCATGTTGGGGAGGAAGAATAGTGGGGAATATAAAGCTCTACCAAATGCTCTATTTTTCAAACGTCTTTGACTTCATGGCTTATTAAGTGTTCTATAAACTGAAGCAAAATTAATAATGAGACAACATTATCTTTTTATTTTTACATGGCAAACATATAGCTCTACAATGAATATAGTTCTACAATGGAGTACTAATCTAATATTGGGGCAGAATGCTCAGATAGATAAATGATAATCCGTAGGATTCCAAAATATCATTCCAAACTTTACCCGGCCTTTGATGTACTAGTTGACTGTTGTTTTAGACTTTTACTTTGGGGGATTACTTTTCTACTTCTTCTATGCTTATAACTCCCCTCAAGGGTAGAAGAGTGTATCATTGTGACTTCAACAACATTTTCAAATATAAATAGATATACCATTATTATAATGAGTCATTTCTATAACCAATATTAAAAAACATCTGTCATTATCTCCGAGTCACTGGATCAACTTATTACATAATTTATTTCCCATTATTGTGAGCTTTACTCTATTACCTAGATATATTTTCACAATATAATCAGTACTGAGATGAGACATTAGCAATTATTTGTTCTGGAAGCTCAGCTATTGAAGGGCACCCTGGCTTTTAATTAAGTCTTATACACCATTCAACTTCCCATTTTCTGCAATGGACATAGTCTCCCCAAAAGTAAGAAAATATTAGTCTGTGTATTTAACTACTGAATATACCTGAGTGTGAGTTCTAGCTTTACTGTCTATTATCCGTTTGAACCCTCTACCCTTTCTGAGGCTCAATTCTGAGGCTCAATTATATAATCAGCAAATAGGAGATAATAATATGTAGTTAATAGTTTTGAGAGAATTACCTGAGAATGTGAGAAAAGCATTTATCTGCATGCCTAGCACTTAGACATTAAATTTAAAAACTCTCCTCCTCTTACCTATGAGGGCTGAATGCCCAGATAATAGTTAGAGCACTTCTGCACTCAGGCGTATTTAGCAGCTGAGTGAAAATATAATCAACCTTAGATTTTGGGGGGGAATGACCTTATACATCTTGATGCTTCAAAAATATTGAATTTTCTCTGCTTTGCGTGAAGACAAACGATAAGTTGTTAGTATGTTTTTTACCTCTCCAGGTCAGAAGTTACATCAAGAAAGCTCGCATGGAAGGGGCCCAAATTCTGTGTGGTGAGGGAGTGGATAAGTTAAACCTCCCCCCCAGGAATCAAGCAGGGTACTTCATGCTTCCCACGGTGATAACAGACATTAAGGACGAGTCCTGCTGCATGAAGGAAGAGATATTTGGTCCAGTGACGTGTGTCGTCCCCTTTGATAGTGAAGAGGAAGTGATTCAAAGAGCCAACAGCGTTAAATATGGACTGGCCGCCACGGTGTGGTCAGGCAACGTGGGGCGTGTCCACCGGGTGGCCAAGAAGTTACAGTCAGGCTTGGTCTGGACCAACTGCTGGCTCATCAGAGAGCTGAACCTGCCTTTCGGGGGGATGAAGAGTTCTGGTGTGGGTAGAGAAGGAGCCAAGGACTCTTATGAATTCTTCACTGAAATCAAAACCATCACCATTAAACACTGACCTTGGCCATTGGAGAAGCTGTTACAGTTGATGCCTGGCTGCAGAGAGAATCAGTCGTCCAGTGTGGTGAACGGAATTCCTGGCATAAATTTCAACCATGTCTTGACTCAGCAGAAGGTTATCTCTATAGCTTATCCTCTGTACTTAGTATTTTTACCCTCTGGTGAAGAGATGCTCTCTCTTTTCAACGAAGAGTTGAAGAATAGGAAGGCACAAAAAGGAAGCCAGACAATGATCAGGCTCCTCTTAACTTGTGTCTTCATAGTATTTTTTCATCATTTTGATAAAATTCTTGGAAATTCAGAGATAACCAGATTTATTTTTTTCATTTGCAAGTATACAGTAAAAAAAAAAAAAAATCTACAAAGCCAAGAGAAACAAATCACCATAATTTCTACCTTTGGGGAGATTGTAGAGATTGTCTCCCCATCCAGCAGACACGGGCATGGCTCACTGGTAATTGACTGTACCTCATTATGCAAGGGGGCCGTGAATGTTGATGATGTACTTTACATGGGGTTTGTCAGAGCAGGCATATATGGTAGGTCTCACTAAATATATCTGTATAAGGACAAAGAAGAATAAAATAACTACTACTTTTGGAGGAAACTTAGAACAAGGAGTGTTTGATCCATTCCTACTATGGAGTCTAATCAATTCCAATTCTTAGCGTATGTATCTCAGGAGACTTAAAATTTACTAATCCTAAAGGAAGCAATAAATGTTAAGCAATTTTAGTAAGCAGTATGGCATACACCTTGTTTATGAATTGTCTTTTATTCATCCTTAGCCTCATCCTCTTAGAAGCATGGACTTTTTACTAAGTAATAGTGGTATATCTAGCACTTGTTTCCTGAATCCCCCAATAATCAGAGGAGAAATCTGAGGTTTACAGAGATTAAGTAGAATGTTCAAGGTCACACAAATGGTGTGGGGAAGAGGAAGGATTTGAACCCGGGGCTCTCAGATTCCATACCCTATGATCTCTGGCCATTTCGTGCTTACCTTGGGTTGTGCTTCAGAAGCAGCGAAGTCCTTATGGTTCATGGAACACATCGTGTTGGGTGTCCCCTCTGTGTCTCCCTCCTGCTTTGCCTCTCCTCCCCCCCCCACCCCTTTTCTCCTACGTCACTCCACTCAGTCATGCAACCCAATCCATGAAGCCAGGAATTTCTCCAGTACAGCCCTTTCCATGCTGACTGAAACGATCTGTTTGCATGTCTCATTTCCTGATGGGACAGGAGTTGCTGAAGGTCAAGGCAGATGTTATTCCCCTTTGAAGTCTCGGTTCACAGCCCAGTGCCTGGCACATAGAAGGTGCTCAGAGTGAGTTATGGGATGGAACGAGGTCTTCCTGGGGCACTGGGGTATTTTTTTGTGTGGCGATTGGGGGTTGGGTCAGGGGGTGCAGAATAATCTTTATACTTCTGTGTAGGACTTGGCATATGTTGGCTTGTTTACAAATGCTGAAAAATATAAGTCCCTTTGAGGTCAAGTGGTGGTGTTGGATCATACCTGGTTCTTAGCTTCTGCCTCCTCTCTCCTCTCCTTTCCTTGCTTTCCCTCTTCCCCAGCTGAGGTTCCTTGACCTTGATCAGATAAGTCTAGGACCAGTTCTGAGTGTCAGCAGGAAGAAATTCAGTAGCTCCAGTGTCTAAGAATTTGCATCTTCACTCTTGTAGTTGGTCTGATCCAAGCTCATCCTTATTTCTAAGACCTAAGCCCTATTTTGATTCCAAATTCTGGCAACTGAACCTCTTAGCTCCCAGTGCCTGAATACCCATCTCCCACCACACTGGTTTTCTGTCCAGGAGAGTATTCTCTTTAGGATTTGAAGTCAGCCCTGCTCTTGTCACTTCTTGCCTGGGCTCTGGATTCCGCCTTGTGGAGGGGCCGGCTTCCTACTGACACATTCTGGATGCCATTTCCCTGTATCTGTGTCTCTTTGGGTCTCTAGAAGCTCCTCTGGGCTCACGTGTCAGTCTCATGGATGCAGATTTGACCAAATGCTGTTCTCCCTCAACTCACCACTGCCTTAGTTCTCAGTTCAAACCATTGGCTACAGTGTCTCAGCACCCCAGTTAGATTTTTCCTCATCTGTTCTATCCCAACCAAGTGGGTGAGTTTAGTCCTAAGACCTTACCCGCCCCTGGCCATCTCATACTGTCTCAGGCCCCACATCAGCTAAGGGTGCCATTTGGGTCTGTGCCTACCCCACTACAGAGTCCCACCAGAGTGGTACCTCTGTGGCCATGGGGCTGTGCTCAGAACTGAAGTAAAGAGAATCAGGAGCGATGGTCACAAGGGTTTCAACTATATTTGTAACATTTTATTTCTAAGCTGGATGATGGGCACTTGGGCATTTACTATACTATTTCCTAAGTAGGAAATACTTATATACCAAAGGGAGAGTGGCTGATGTGAAAGACAACCTGGAGCATGCCCAGGAGAGTGCTGAGCAGAGGCGGAGCCACGCCAGCCTCCGAGGGCCTGGGCTCAGGCAGCAGGGATGGAGAGCAGGAGCTGAAGGGGCAGCAACAAGGACCTTGCGGAGCAGCACTTCTCAGATTTTGATGCGCTTCTGATTCACCGAGGACTCTTGTTAAAATGCAGACTCAGATTCAGTTGGTCTGCAGTGGGACCTGATTACACTTTCAGCATGGATGGACTTAGAAGACACTTTGTGAAACATGGGTGCAGGTGTCTCCCCACTCCCCAGGTCCCTGGAGCAGCTGGCTGCAGCATCTGCCCCTCCTAGACACAAAGGAAGTGCTCAAAAACCAGAGTGGAAGAGCTTCCTGGGGAAGGCCTCCTGTATGGCTGTTGGCACAAAGCGGGAGATAACTCGGGCCCTTCGCATGCAACTCGGAGGAGGCGGAAGGAAAGGTAACTCCACCTAAGGGTGAGATCCACCGAAGAGTGTCACCATCTGTGATAAAGTCCGCCTCACTTCGAAAGTTATGAGGATACAAGCTCAACTGTCTGAATACCCTAAAAAGAAGCCTGTCTCTGACCCTCTCACACATGGAACTGTACAGTTAGTCCCCCACTCAGTGATGGGTCTTATGGGTAAACTGCTTTTCCAAACTGCAAAGAATAACTTTGGCAACTACCTATAATAACCAACCAACATGCTTTCTTATTAAAAAAATATTACTGACCAATCAAGGATCATCAAATATTTGGTAAAAGAGAAATGTCAAGATGTGTGAAAGAGCGACTGACCACAGGAGAAACAGATAAAGAAGACAAGAAAAAGTGAACTAGCATCTTCAGAGAGGTTTGAGGCAATAGTGGGTTCCCACAAAAGAAGAGGCTACTATGAAAAAGGAGCAGGCAGGGAACATGAAAGAAGCCATGACAAATTAAAAATTCCCAAATTTTAAAAACCAGGAGAATTGAACCATTGGTATGGCTGAAAACTAAATCAGTAATCTGGAAGATAAAGTTGAGAAAATAGCTCAGAATGTAGAGAATGACAGAAAAGGAAAGTATCCAAAAGTTGGGATGGAGGATAGATCTAGAAGTCTATTCATATGAAACTAATCCAAGATCAGAGGACAAAAATGAATAATCAAATAAATTAGAAAAGATAACTTTCTTGACCTAAAAAAAGACTTTCAGATGGAAAATATCCACCATGTGCAAGGAACTATTCTGTTGAAATTTTGAAATTCCTAGTATAAAGCTTTCAGAGAGAATTACCAGGATACCTACAAAAAAACAAAAAAACAAAAAACTCCAGAAGATTAATAATATTGATGCTAGAAGACAGTGGAGCAAGACTTCAAAATTCTCAGGGAAAATTATTTTGAACTTCTGCTGGCAATTATAGCCAGCAAACTGTTACTCAAGAATTAAGACAAAATAAGATATCCAATGACTCAGAAAGTTTGTCCTATGTACTCTTCCTGGAATGACTTGGGGATGTAGTGCAGGAAAAGGAAAACTGAATCCAACTAACAGAACTGTCTGAGGAATAAAATGAAAAGATGTTTCCAGTTACCAGCTGTTAATCAGGCCTAGAAGACAATTGACCCAAATTAGAACAAGGAAGACAGGAGGTCGTGATTGAAGAACATGTTTAATAATCTGGAAGATCTTAGATATGTAAGAAGGTACATGTATGGCTGTTCTATCCATTAGAATAAAGGAAATAAAAACTATTCAGATATCATGATAAGACAAAGCAAACTGAAATGTGACAAGCCTTGGAAAAATAGAAGGGGTGTATGTAGAAAGAATCAATTTTTCCAGCATTTTTTTGGTGGGTGGATATTTTTGATAGCATAAAATCACATTCCCATCTTTATGGGCCTTACATACTACTTGATGCTGCAGTTAATATTTATATATTTTGAATATCTGAATACCTGTTACTGGTTTTCAGTTTTTAAAGTCAAACTATTTTGGAAACTTACCTAAATTAACCTTGGAAGATGTCCTCCAGCGCCCTGAGTGCTGCAGGTCTGCCCAGCAGGAGGCTCTAGAGAAGCAGACCCAGGAGACCCCTCCTCCCACCTCACCTGTTCTTTCCCTCCTGCCCACGCAGGGAGGATGAGAGGACCTTCTGGCCATCTGTAACGGATATTCCCCTAAGCCTGAGCCCAGACTTTTAAAAGAAATCTTCAAAACCTGTGGTCCTTCTTTGCTTTGGATTTGCTTAGCTCCTGGCAATTGCTGGTGTCCTTTTCTTGGAGCTGCTTGCAGCTTCCTGTCACCGCCATTAACAGTGGGTAGAACCACCCCAAGCTGTCCCAGCGATGAGCCCCTCACTTCAGGCTTTTCAGATGAGCGTTTCCAGGTGTACTTTTAGAAAGACATTTTGTTCATGCGTATCTAAAGCAAGCCTTCTGGAATATGTCCCAGTGTTCATTAGTCTAACGGTCCCAAGCGTTCACGTTGTCAGTCTCTGTTGCCACACTTGTCAGCTCTGCAGTCAGTACTGACTCACCCAGGGCCTGGGCAAACCATTGGCCTCACTACTCTGAGGCTTCTGCCAAACAAATGCTAGGTAGCTCTTCTGGGAAGAGTCATACTTCTGATTGCAGCCGGCCATTCATCAAGCGTCTGGAATTTGCCTAATCTTGTCTGTTGGCCCAGGATATGCCCTCTTCATGCTCTGATTAAGCTTTTGCATCCCACACCTCATTGCATTTCGCATCCACATTCCTTAGTCCAGTCTTTATTTCAGGAGATATCATTACACTCCAATCTCAGATAATTGCCATTCCAGTGTGACTCAAGAGTTTCTAACAAAACCTTGAAAAATACTCCTTGGAATAGTAAGGACTGGTGGAGTCACTGAATCATAACCAGGTAGAGTCTCCAGGGATCTTGAGATCACCCTGTACAGCTCTCTCCCACTCCTAGATGGACAGCTGAGGCACAAAGGGATTAACTCACTTGCCAAAGGTCTTACAGAAAGTAGGGCCTCTCATTGGAACTGGACGTACAGAAATACACAAGTATCAAAGAGGTAGAGGTATTCTGAGGACAATGGAAATAATTGCAAATTCTGGGAAATATTTTGGTATTCCTCCCACAGATAGTAAGCAGCTGGCCTCTGTCTCCACTGAGGATAAGATATGGTGGGGGGGGGGAAGGTTCTTAATTACAGTTTGAGTTTTTATGTAAAAGAAGTACTTCATTTGAATGTTTCAATCTCAGAAATAATGAATGGTGAAGGAGGGTGGGAGCCCCTTTCTGGACTCTAAGCACGGCTGGTGCCCCTGTCAGGGGCAGATGAGCTGCAGGGGTGAGGGTGGGGAGTAACTTCTGTGACAGCACGAGCTCACCCGGTGCCGGTTGCCAGTGTGGAAGCGGATTCCTGCACAGCCATCAAACGCTCTCTCCGTAGCATGCAGCATCTCATCAAGGGGTCCACATATCAGATCACAAGGTCTCCCTCTGGGAAATAAGCAGCAGGGGCGCACAAATTTCTAAATAGGAGAAATCTGATTTTCATGCAACATCCTTGAGAAATCAGAGCGTGTAAGAATCATCAAGATGGGTAAAAGCTTGAAGATCAGCAGATTTCTCTCTTCAGGGGGATTTTTGAACTATTTCTCTGACATTTAAAGTTGAGCAGAATACCTGCTTCTGGAGTCCTTTTTGCATTCAGTTCAGGTATCTTGGGTGAAATGCACTCTCCTACTAAGTAGTAATAAATCACCAGAAAGCAGTTCCAAGGGGTTATTTATAACTCCCTGGGATTCCATGGCCCCTGGCTGGGACTTGGGCTGAGTTAGTGGTCTGTGGTCAGACTGTGTTCCATCATCAGGATGGATATTGCCCTGTTCCCTGTGGCAGTGACATAAAGCGCTTATGAAGCACTTGCTCTGAGCTGTGACCACCCTCTCCTCTCCTCTCCTGCCCTTCCTCTGTTAGCCTAAATAAAGGGAGAGAGTTCACAGCTCCTGGACAGTGGTCACAAGGAATGTACTGCACCCTTTCCTCAGGATGTTCTTAGTGCATCCTAATCTTGAGAAAGACTAACTCCCTGAACTTTAAGGTTAGAAATAATTAGACAAGAAAATCCCTTCCCTTGATTTCTTGTAACTGTCAAAAATGATGAGTACTGAAAACATTGCTCCAGGCCAGACTTCTCACTCTCCGTGAACCTTTGCACTATATTGTTTATAGAAAGAATATGACATCCTGTGGCATGATAACATGAGCTTTGCTATTTCTGCCTTTTGACTGTTCATTTTGCTTTGCTATCTATCACAAGAACCCAGATAGCTCCAGAAACCTAAATAAATGCTGTAATTACTTCAGACTGTTCAACACACTCTCCCTGTCATTCACCTCTCCTTCATCATAGAAGAAATCACCTTCTGTCTTCACCAACCCCTTTTGGAAAAATGATTTAAACCATGGCATCAATAGATAGATTTGTATATCCTATTTTGATTGCTTTGGAGGTCAACCATACAGAAAGTGACATTTAATTTTCAAGCTCTGAAGGATCTGAAGGTGGCCCAGTCCTGTTTTCCCTTTTGTCATCATTTGTATATTATGAAACATACAAAAGTGTCATCTCTATGCTTCCCACGCAGTGCTCTGAAGATGAATTTCAACACTCTTCTATTCTCCACAGACTGCAAACTCCCAGAAGGCAGGGATTATTTTTTATATTAGATGTATGCCAGGATTTTTTTTTTTTTTTTTTTTTTTTTTGCTGTGGTGCGGGGCATGCGGGATCTTAGTTCCCAGACCCCTGCAGTGGAAGCACGGAGTCTTAACCACTGGACTGCCAGGGAAGTCCCTGGTGCCTTTGACAGAGTGGAGACTGAATACAAGTTTCCTGTACTAAATTTAATAAAAATAAATATCACTATATGACTGTATGAACTGTCTTGTGTTCTGGAGAAATAACATACTATTTACAATGAGACTGAAACCAAGTCATAATAATTAGGCTAGTCTTTACTTATTTCTGGGTAGTTGCATTCATCCCACAAACAAGAATACAGAAGCCAGGCGTCCTGGCCCATCAGACAGTCTGATGCCAGGTGCTTGTTCTTGGCAAAAGGTTGGTGGCCCAAGTGGTAGGGAGTGGAGCCAGAGCCCTCAGACCACTCAGGAGGTGTGGCCTGGCCCAGGCCTTGTTCAAGTGCATTGTATTCAGAGAGTTCATTAAAAGTGACCCCTTGACCACCACTCTTCAAGGGCCTTGGTTCCACTGTGTAGCTGAAAGGCAGTGGTTGTGTCACCAGTGCCTTAGGTCTCCCAGAATGACTCATAGAATTTCTGTAATGCTCTCAAAAGTGTATGTCTGGGATCTGAAGGAGGAAGAAACATCTTGTACTCGAAAACTTAAGGGAGAGAGTAGGTACTAACAAATCAATCTAATAACAAAATGTCAAATTGGCAGCATGAACTAACATTTTTGTGGGAATTTAAAATCAGATATGTATTGACTTAAGTGTTTCAGATTAAACTCACTAAAGCAATGAATTCATTCCTTATAAAATGAAGCCTTCTAGTGGGATGATCTGGCCATTTAATGAGGAGGTGACATCATGGGCCAGAAAAGTCCCTGGGGCCAGAGCTTGGACGTGTCATTCACAACTTCTACTTTCAGTGTCTAAAACCCTGAAAACATTTTCTTCTCTTTTCCCTTCTTTATTCCTGTGATAGTTCTGTTATCATGGAATATGTAAAGTTCTGAATGACATCCATGCCCGAGAAACAAAAATATTCATCTTATTGCTGTAGTGTAGAAAAAACTTTTCCTCTATCTTCTTAGGTTTGTCCCTGGGGCCTGTAAATTAAACTAACAAAAGACAGATTAACAAGAAAAAAGGTAACAAGTTTACTTTTAATTTTATGTGTATGGGGGCTCCAGAGAAAAGAAATAAAGCCCCACCCCAAAAGCAGTTATACCTGGGGGGAAGGGCTTATATACCATTTTAACAAAGGGCAATAAATTGTGGAGAAGGGACTAAGTGAAGGAAAGAGGGTTAGGGCTTCTAGGGATGGTAAATTGTGGGAAGGTAAGTATATGGGGGAAACTAATGCTAGATAAGGGTTATTTAGTAAGATTTGTTTATGCAGACTCACCTAGGTGATGCCTCCGTCTCTGGTGATAAATGTTGTTCTCTTTCTGGTGTGGGAGAGGGTGGGGGACACCTGCACAAGGGGAATTTATGCCGTTTTTTGGGTAGATATTTTGCTTTCAGTTCAAAATAATCCTTATACCATAATGGTATACTTTGGGGTGGCATATACTGATCCCCTTTATTTTATATATTTCCCATCTCTTAAAGAAAACAATGCCCATTACAGTCTAAGTGAAACAATATTTAGATGTTACACTTGGATGAGAATATTCTGGGAGAAAAACGTGCCCAGTTGGAGGGCAAGTGATGTGGATGCTGTGAGCAATTGGGATTTTTAAACATAGGGTTTTCAAGGCCCTGTGTACTCAGAGAGCTTCATATGAAAAAGGAGAAAATGCAAGGGCTAGTACGGATTCTGTATTTCTGGGTTCCAGGCTTATTCGATGACAGAAATGAAAAAAGGTGAGTTCTGGTGGGTAGAATCATCATTTTAAGAAGCTCTATGAAAAAAGGAGTTGAGGGCTTCCCTGGTGGCGCAGTGGTTGAGAGTCCGCCTGCTGATGCAGGGGACACGGGTTCGTGCCCCGGTCTGGGAAGATCCCACATGCCGCGGAGCGACTAGGCCCGTGAGCCATGGCCGCTGAGCCTGTGCTCCGGAGCCTGTGCTCTGCAAGGGGAGAGGCCACAACAGTGAGAGGCCCGCCTACCGCAAAAAAAAAAAAAAAAAAAAAAAAAAAAAAAAAAAAAGGAGTTGAGCTAACCTACAAGGACTTTACCAAGTCTAACTACTAGTCTGTTGTGGTAAAGTGGACAGGAAGTCCATGTCATGAGTGTGAAATGGAAGTGGACATTTTTCATAGTTTTCTCAAGATTTTGTATATGAAACGAATCTTTTCAGTAATAACATAGAACAGAGATTTCATCAAGGGTTTGATTTTTAGTATGTTATATTTTCAATATTCAATAAGAATATTTTGAATGCCCTTTGTATTTGTAGGGTCATACAATGAAACACAAAAAGAAGACCAGATTCTGAGTCTTTTGCTTCACAGAGCTTTTAAGTGAGGGAGAATGAAAAAAGATGACTAAAGAATAAAAACAAAATTAAATAACACAAACTCATATAAGTAAATAAAATACAAAGCAAGGTGGAAATTATCACAAGGTGGTATTTTCCTCATAGGAAATGGTCAGGAAAGTCTGGAAAAGCACAGGGTTTAGTTAACGGGTGGGATACTGAAATGCTAGAAAAGGAAATGCATTTATGAGCATGGAGACAGTTTTAGTAAAACATTATTGTGATCATGTTACTCTTTTCTAGAGGATGATTCCATTCTTCAGGAACTGGTGAATTTAGTGGCTCTTGCAAAAGAGGAGTGTTTCTAAACAGACGTCTCTTTTATCCCTTTGCCCAGGCTGAGGTAACTGTGCGTGAATTGTGTTCAGTGTGAGTTTCCTTAAAAGAAGCCAGGTCCTCTGAGGTAGGTTAACTGAAACAATGCATTCTGGTCCTGGGAGTCTCTGTTTAATTTGGGGACACTCACTGTCTTCTGGGGAGCTATTTGGTTCACAGTGATTTTTCACATCCTCATTTGCTTTCCTCCAGGAATTTCTGATCTCCCGTTAAACTTTGCTTGGCCTGTTTGATGTTTATTTTATGGTGCGGAATTTTCCTCATTTGGATATTTATTCTTGACCTGATTTTTTTTTAACTGAATGGAGATTTCCTGAATTAAATAATCGCATCCCTAAAAACGCATGTTTTGTAAGAAAAACTTTCTTTCTTTTAACAACTTCTCAAATCCTTTGAAGCCTAAGTTTGCAAACTGTTACATTTCTCTAGCAGGGTTTACCTTAAAGATGTTAGCACGGGATTTTAAAATGCAAATATTTCTATACCCACCTCCCTCTGTTGGAGCTGTGGAATGATGTACATATTGGACCTGGCCAGATTTAAGGGCACACCGTGCCTCAATCCTATTTGACCTTATTCATTCATTGAGTCCCACTTGGCTTGCTGTGCCTTACGATGGATGGAAAATACTGAGAGGCTGCCTGACCCATGGCGGGCTCAGAGGGGGTTCATTTACCAAGGTCTGGGCAGTGCTGAAGTGACTGGCAAATGACTTCAAGGTAATGGGAAAAATAGAATCTGGAGTTGAACTAGTTATCCCCAACCTCAAATCCTCCTCAGTGGGAATGACATTAATGAATTGCATTTCATAACTGTGGTGGGAGACCTGGGACCACAGCACTCAGCTTCATTTGCTTTCAGAGCTTCACTGTGTTGGAACATAATTTATTTGGGAGTTCCCTGGTGGCCTAGAGGTTAGGATTCCCGCCTTTCACTGCCGTGGCCCGGGTTCAATCCTTGGTTGAGGAACTGAGATCCTGCAAGCCGGGCAGCCAACAAAAACAACAGAATAATAATTGTTTGTTTTCCCATCCTGGTGACATAAGCTCACCAAAGCTGAGGAGGTTGGGATGACTCCTTTTACAAACGTTATTAAACCTTCTCTGTAGAACCAGACAGAGGGCCTGCAGTAGCAACTGCCTCGGTGTGTGTGATGCCTGTGTGGGCACCTCACCTGGGAGTGGGGATGTGGAACACCTCATTCTTTTCATTTTTTATTTTTGGTATGTTTCATAGAGTAATTTTATTTGTGTGCTGGTCTCTGCAATTTTTTTTTTAATATCTGCCTCATCAAACATTCTCCACCCTTAGGTATTTCTCAGATACGGTCAGAACAGCCTGTGCTCAGAGCTTGTATCACGGGCTCCCCTGCAACCTGTACACGCATTTCTGTCACTGAGTATTGCTAAGTACGATGAAGCGTTGAGATTATGGGGATTTGTATTAGGTTACAGATTCTTGAGACAGCATGTGAGGTTGCATGACAACTAATGTTCCCTGGTGCAGTTTTTGAGAGTAGCCTCTCTGCAACCTGTGCAGTTTTTAAGGAAATGGCTGAGTGGTTTTGTTTTGGTCCGTGGCAGAGAATGAGGACAGATGAGGAGACACTTGTCTTAGCTTCAAATTGTGCCAAAGAGCAGGAACAGAAAAAAAGTCCAGCCTGGCTAGTCGTCCTTGGCACTGACCTGGCGCATGAGCTGATGTGCACTGAAGTACCCTCCTGGTACAGGGATGGAAGGTGGCTGGGGAAAATATGGGCTCCTTTGGGGCTGGCTGTTTCCCTGCACAGAGCTGCTCTGTATTGGGAAGAGTTGATGCTTTTCATTTCTCTGCTGTCTTGAGGGCCCTGGGGTGGGAGAGCCCTGGTGTGGGAGAGCTAGGTGACCCCTGCAGCCACGTGTAGCCTTTCCCCACAAGAACTCTGGAGGACCTCTGGGAGGGGAAGTGAGTGAGATTTCGTCAGATCTATTTGTATACCCTGATCTAAGCATCATGGATCCTGGCCACTTGGTTTATGGCTCATGGTCTCTGTCAGTCTGTAGACAGTGTGAGTTTCATTGGGCTGAAAATGGCTTCATTATGAATGTTTCTTGACCAGCCGAGGAAGTACATGCCGAGGACAATGGTGCTCCTCAGGTAATGAAAAGAAAATGCCTCTCTGATCATGAATTATTTTTTACATCTGAATTGGAGTTCACAAATCCCAGTTAACATAGTTTTATTTACTGGTTACAGGACTTGAACGGAGTGAGAAGAGCTTGGACTAGTAAGGTAAGAACAAGTGGTTTTGCTGTATTGTTCAGCGCAGGGTCTGGTATGGCTGGGGCACGGCCTGGTTAGTTGTAGAAGTCTAGAAAGAGCTAGGACCCTGCACTGGATGTCCCCAATGAAGTGGGGGACAGGTGCTGGAGGGCCCGCCCAGCAGAGCTGGGGCAGGAAGCGAGAGTACCATTGAGGCAATGACCACTAGGGAGCAGTCACTGCAAACAGCTGGAAGCAGAAGGACAGACATTACAATAGAAAGGAAGAGCAGCAGAGGTTCCCAAACTCTGGCAAGCAGGGCTGGTCTCAGGAGATGTGGTTGTAGACAGAAGGCTCTGCTGGAATTCAGGGGTGGGGTTCTGATTCCCAGAAGGGAGGGAGGAAAAAGCAAGACAGAACTCCAGTGCTAGACAGTAACGCCAGCAACAGGACAGTTACCCAGGGGGGAGCTGTCACTAGTCTTACAGGTAAAATAGTCTCATCTTAGGGACTTGGTTATGAGAACTAAGGTGCAAGGTCAGGGTTAGACCAGACTTCATATTGACTTGAGCTTGGAGCTCCTTTGATCCCTTGTTTCCCAGCCCAGGGGATGCTCAGTCTGGCAGGGCTGATGAGTCTGTGTATGAAGTTCAAGTGGATGGTGTGTGTGGAAGATGGGAGGAGGTGGAGTGAGAAACAGCTGCAGAACCTGTGACCGAGCCCAAACCGGATCCTTCTCGGTCTAACAGAGCTATTGTGAGCTCAACATTAGATACAGTATATTATAGCACTTACAAAAGAAAATCCACTTGAAAACTATTAGGTGAAATAAGAATGGAAGGATTGAAATTTCATGAGACAGAGGTGCCAGGCCGTCTTCAACCATAGAACAGTTGCCTGTGCTGTCTGTTCTTCTGTCAAACCCTTCCCTCCTCAGGCTCCCACCATCCACTTCAGTCACTCCTACCTATTCTACTTAGCTTTTAAAACTCATTTCAATTACCGTTTCTCAGGGAAGCCTTTTCTGCATCCCTGGCTGGGCAACATCTTCCTTCCAAGTTGAGTTAGAATTTTACATAGTTTGCCTGATTATTTAATTACCTTGGGTCTCTCCCACTAGAAAACAACTTCATGAGGACAGAGAGCATGTCCGTCCTGTTGGCTAATGGGTCCCTAGAACCTAGACTCGTTCCTGGTATATTTCAGGTGTTTACTAAGTATTTGTTGAATGCATGAGTATTTTGAGAGAAATGGGACTTATTTTTGTAGGTGAAAACAGGAGCATGACTGTTGGTATCCGGTACTGTAGACAGCTTATGAAAGTAGGTTATTCTGTAAACACATTTCAAAGACTCGCAATGAATTTGGGGAGACCAGATTGGAGGAAGTTATAAAGACTCTGAGGGCTTCCCTGGTGGCGCAGTGGTTGAGAGTCCGCCTGCCGATGCAGGGGACACGGGTTCGTGCCCCGGTCTGGGAAGATCCCACGTGCCGCGGAGCGGCTGGGCCCGTGAGCCATGGCCGCTGGGCCTGTGCGTCCGGAGCCTGTGCTCCGCAACGGGAGAGGCCACAACAGTGAGAGGCCCACATAACGCAAAAAAAAAAAAAAAAAAAAAAAAAAAAAAAAAAAAAAAAAAAAAAAAAAGACTCTGAGTACTGACAATTAAGTAAGTCCTTATATATTAGGCCCAGGTTTGACCTAAAAATAAGCAAAAGTGAAGATAAGTAGTTTCTTTAAGGAAATTCAAGTTCACTTATAGGGCAAATAGATGCCAACAAACTTTTATTTTTCCTTCTCCCTACCCCCTGCACTCTGTATCCTGTCCACCCATATGTATATAGATAAATAATATAAAAATAAACATTGAATACATTCTTTAAGATGACCATAGGTCGTGCCCATAAATAGAATGGAGGCTGTGGAAGTGAGGTACCCCTCATTCGGTTTTGATGAATGTTAGAGTTCTTTGGTTTCCAGCAACAGAATTTACTATTGGCTGTGGTGTAATTCACATAATCGAAGGGAAGGCTAGAAGACCAGGCTTGGGAATTAATAAAAACTGGCACATCTCTATGTAGCCAAAACTACTACTCAGTCTTACCTGGTTATGGCTGTTTTTAGGCCTATTCCATTTTTATTCTTTTTATCATGTTGCTTGGGTTTCAAATTCTAGGAGAGAGCAGCTTCTTGGGTTGCTTTCAGCCCAGAACATCGTAGTCAATACTTCCACCAGACGTTATCCAATGGGCAGAGCTAATTTCTTAAAAAATAATGGAAGTGTTCTTCCCAAAGAAGGAGATGAGAGTTCAGGGCACCTTCAACAGACAAGTAAATAAACAAAATGTGGTGTATACATACAATGCAATATTATTGAGCATTAAAAATGATGAAATTCTGATCGTTGCTACTGTATGGATGAACCTTGAAAACATGATGCAAATTGAAATAAGCCAATGCAAAAGGGCACATAGTGTAGGCTTTCACTTATATGAGGTACCTAGAGTAATCAAATTCATAGAGACAGAAAGTAGAACAGTAGTGGGACTGCCCTGGTGGTCCAGCGGTTAAGGCTCCACGCTTCCGTTGCAGGGGGCACGGGTTTGATCCCTGGTCGGGGAACTAAGATCCCACATGCCGCATGGCGAGGCCAAACAGAAAAAGACAGAAAGTAGAACAGTGGTTACCAGGAATTGGGGAGGTATTGTTTAATGGGTATGGAGTTTCCGTTTGGGATGAAAAAAGTTCTGGAGGTAGATGGTACTGATGTTTGCGCAAAAAAGCAAATGTACTTAATATCACTACACTGTACCCTTAAAAATGGATAAAATGGTAAATTTTATGTCATGTATATTTTACCACAATAAGAAAAAAAAGTATGGGATAGCTAAAGTCAATGTGTCAAGAGAGGGATAATAGAAGGTCATGGTCATTGGAAGGAAAAGCCACCTGGGCACTGGTGTGGTGAACCAGAAACCTGAACCCAAGCCCAGCTCGTCAGTGAGCAAGTCACCAAACCTCCTTGACCTCTTTTTCTCATTTGTGGTTAGAACCCAGGACCCCATGTTCTATCTCAGAGGAACTGGGTTATCCTGTGAAAGTATTTTGTAAACTTATAAAATTCTACACACATGTAGGCATTACTACCCGAGGGCATGGAAAAGCCTGGTGTAAATTCATATTTCAGTGACCTGGATGGTAAGTGGTGACCACCACTTCCTTAGGTTAGTATTTGGAAGGTGACCCTCCCAGGCGGATGGAAAGGGTTAGAATCAAAATAAGAGCAGGACAGGAGACAGCTGTTCATAGGCATGCTGCCAAATCGACATGGGCCTGAATCACCCTACCATGCTGCTACTCCATTAAGACTTACAGCCTCCATGGGAGGCCAGATACATCCACAGCTTCAGTGGAGCAGCCCGTCTTTCCAGCTGAGTGTCTCTAGATGGCTTGCCAACAATGAAGCTGTTAATTAACATCCATAAAACCCAGTAACGGGTGCCTGTTGGATACAACTGACTTATGTCTGGTACAGGATCTGGGCAAATAAAAGAATGATTGATTCCAGGCATTCCAAAGATTTGGCTTTAGATATCAATGGCCTATTTCTGTGATAACTGCTTATTTTCTGACACGAGATGCAAAATACAGAATTAAAGTAGGTTTCACTGCAAGATTCTTCTGGTTCTGTCATTTGCATAGATTAAAACTTTCAGGGAGGGTCCATTATTAGAGTTATGGTTTGATCAGCCCCAAAGGTGATTGGAATGCTACCAGCTTTATAACTTTGGGGTAGAATTTTCTGGTCACTCATTCAGGGATGGCACTTGGCTTTTTTTTTTTTTTTTTTTTTTTTTTTTTTTTTTTTTTTGCGGTACGCGGGCCTCTCACTGTTGTGGCCTCTCCCATTGCGGAGCACAGGCTCCGGACGCGCAGGCTCAGCGGCCATGGCTCACGGGCCCAGCCGCTCCGCGGCATGTGGGATCCTCCCAGACCGGGGCACGAACCCGTGTCCCCTGCATCGGCAGGCGGACTCTCAACCACTGCGCCACCAGGGAAGCCCGGCACTTGGCTTTTTCACTCTTGGCTTTACTCAGTTCCAACCACCTGCTGAATAGGGGCTTGAGGTTAAAACTCTAGAGCAACAGTTCTGAGACACA
Organism: Hyperoodon ampullatus; assembly: GCF_949752795.1. Classification (NCBI taxonomy): domain Eukaryota; kingdom Metazoa; phylum Chordata; class Mammalia; order Artiodactyla; family Ziphiidae; genus Hyperoodon; species Hyperoodon ampullatus. The sequence goes on along the minus strand of NC_136925.1, from coordinate 61,262,812 downwards.
TAGCTCCTTCCAAAACACATGAGGGCTACCGGGCTCAAACACCTTCTCACAGCTTTGTCCTTAGATGTCTTATCCTCAAGATTTTATTTCTTTCTTTTGAATCTGGCTGTATTATACAGCATATAGGTATGTTATAGAGCAAATTATATATGTGTATATATATATATATATATGTATATGTATGTATATATGGATACATATGTCTTATCCAGTATTTCTACCTGTTCTATATGGTGGGAGTAGAAGGGGTAGTTCCTATGTATGTCCAGTTTACCATCTCAGTTAAGAAATGGAGCAAGGAATCCATATTATTAACTTTTGAAGATTTTGATGCTTGGCCATCCAGGAAATCGGGGAACCAAGATGGTGTTGCCTTTCTGGCACTTGGTGTGTTCTCTTTGGGCTGGTGATCCCTGATTCCATGGTGGCCAGTCCATGACCATTTGTACTCACTGCAGCCTTTTTGGAGGAAAAAATAGACCCCACTTATTACCATAAAACTCTCCTTTTTAAGGCATTGAAATTATTGACTTATATTGCTTGAAAGTGACTTCATTTCTATGTATCCAGTAATAGATCAGGGTTGGAGTAGAGAATTTGGGGGAAGAGACATGGTAAAGGGGGAAAATGTAAAAAGAAGGAGAAAGAGGAACAGAGAAGGAAGAATAAGAATGAAGACAAAGAAAAGGGAAGGAGGGGAAATTGGACGGCCCAAGACAGAGAAAAGAGTAAGAGAGAAAAAGAGATGGGGTCAGGGAGAGGGGCATCCTCTCTGCCTTCCTCTCTCTTGCTCTCTGGAAGATTCACTCTCTGCTCTATAGCTGACAGCTTCCAGCAACAGCTGAGTCTTGGTCTGTGATTCCCTCTGGAGGTGGAAGCTGGCAGGTGAATGCACCCACAGCCTGCTCCTCTGTAGACCCCACCCTTCATTTGTCAGACACACTCCAAGTTCAGCTCAGCCCCGGGAGCCTGCCTTGGTTTGGCCTGAGGGAAGCCCTGTTTCAGAGAACACCTCACCCAGGAGAGCCATCAGTTGCTACTTTTCACAATTTCCAGATACTGAGATTAGGGCAAGGCTGCTGTCACCACGTTTGTTTTCCTTTTTGAGCTGGAGTGGGACGTGTTGGGGAAAATTTTTAATCAACCCAATTGCTGGGTCGCAGGGAACATCAGTGAAAATCCCACATGCATGAAAGGCTTTTGACAGACCTCTTGAACGTTCTTGAAGATCTGAAGACTCAATCTGATTGACCGACCTGCATTCAAATGATCTGCCATACAAGTTTCACTCCAATGCACAAAATTAATGTGAGACTGAATTGTGAGATTGATGAATTCCAATGAGTTCTCTCTTATAAATAGCAGTGTTTGGTGTGTGGTGCTATTTAGAAACTTCTAGCACCCCCATTCTATTTATAAACTGTTTTTATAAAGCATAGGGTTTAAAGGCTGAAAGAGACCTTAGAAATGCTGTAATGAAAAGAGCACTTTCCAGTTTCAGCCCTGAACCCCAATTGTTTGTGACCTTGAGTAAACCACTGAACTTTTCTGGGTCTGATTTTCCTCCTCTGTAAAATAAACTGCTTTTACTGACTGTGAGGTTACTTCCGTTCTCACTCTCCTTTATGTATCGTCCCACTGTGGTTTCTCACTGTGAATGGGGTTCTGAGAGTTAAGCATCCCGGCCAGGGCTGCCCTCTAGTCAGGGACAGGCCACGCCACTCCCCACCTCCCGCCCTTCCCGCAGTGAGTTTCACACATGCCTGCATCACACAAGGGGTGGGGGGTGGGGCGGAGGGAGCCAGAGCAGACCCATGTCAGCTCTAGAGTTATCAGCTCAAGATGGGGATCCTTGGTGGGTGGGAAATAAATCTAGTTCTCAGACCTCACCAGATTGGTTCTGGGTATAAATCTGCCAAGAAACTAATGTTTCTATCACAGAGCAGAGTGTGTCAATTTGAGAGAATGAAGGCTTTCCAGTTTGAATATGGACACTTTTCAAACGAAGTTGACATCTCCCAAGGCATCACCTGTACCTCCAGGTACTTTTTGATCTGCTTAGCTTCACCTTCTAAACACTGACTGGACATATCCAGATAGGTGTCAGGCACCGAACTCATTACTCGTGCCCTGCCCCAACTCAACTGCCCCTCTTGTGTATCTTCTATATCCATTATTACAGTTCATGGCACTGTGACTGGAAAACTGGGTTCACCTTTTGGTGGGTTTCGAGCCAAAAGACACAGCCAAACCAAAGATCGGGAGAAGGAAGGATTTATTACTTGCAACAAGTAAGAACACTGGGATCTTTCCCAAAGCTGTGTTTCCCCAAACGGCAAACTTGGGGAAGTTTTAAGCTAAGGGTACATGTTTATTCATGAAGGGGCTTGGGTGGTGTATGCATATTCATGATGGGGTTTGAGCAGAGGAGAATTCAACATAGAATTGGAGCAAAGGTCGACAGAGTCCACGCTTTAGTTGATTGATGTCACTGAGGGTCAGAAAAGGTCAACATCATCATCCCTTAGGTTCCAGTTGATCTGGTGGTTGAGCGCTTCAGGCTAATCTTTACCGTTGAAATGGACCTGGGAGTCTTTAGGATGATATATTATCTTTGCTATTGTTACTTCTCTTGCCTGAGAACAGTCATTTGTTCCTGCATTCTTTTGTTCTCTTAAGGTCATTAATTACTGAGACCTGTTCAAGGACACGCATTTTGGCCAGGCTTAGATCACAAAATGGCTTAGGTCAAAAATGGCTTCTCTTATGTCAAGAAAGCCATGCCTGGTTTTCTCTCTCGGGGGATCCCCTACCTATCTGCTTATAGCATTAGCATCTACCCAGCGGCCCATGCCAGGCATATCTAGGTCATCTTTGATTCCTCCCTCTTCTTGACCACACATCAATTGGCCTCAGTATTAGTTTTCCAAGCCTGCCCTAACAAAGCATCACAAATGAGGTGGCTTAAAACAACAGAGATTTATTCTCTCATAGTTCTGGAGGCTAGAAGTCCAAAATCAAGGTGTCAGCAGGGAATGCTCTCTGTGAAGGCTCTAGGGAAGAATCTATTCCATGCCTTTCTCTTAGTTTCTGGTCATCTTGACATTCTTTGGCTTGCAGATGTATCACTCCAATCTCTGCCACTGTTACCATGTGGCATTCTCCTATGGGGGGAGAGGTAACCTCCTCTTTCCCATCTTTGTTCTTTCCTGGCAATTAAAATGACATAAGGCAGATTACTAGGAAAGAATTGAATTGATTATGTGTGCACGAGGAATTCACATACATAGGAAGAATTCCAAAGACAGCAAGGTAAGGTGAAGTACATATTCTGAATGAAGGAGAAGGAGGTGGAGGTCTGAGGCTTTAAGAGGAAGTAAGGTCATTCACAGGAAGATAAGCAGAGTTAATGTTTGGTAAACTGAAACAGGAAGGAAGGGGGCAGGGCATAGCCTTTAAAAGAATGATGGAGCCACAGGACATGGCAAAGACTGGTTAGAACCAACTGGGTCCAAGATGGTGGAAAATTCAACTTCCAGTAGACCCTGAGCCTCCTTATGTGCTCATTATAATACACTAACATGCTAAATGACACACTCACCAGCACCATGACAGTTCTGAGGCCAACCATAAAAGGTCAAAAAGTGGGCAGTGGCCCAATTCCCTGCCCTTCCCCTGAAATAATTGGAACAATCCTCCCACTCATTAGCCTATGAAATTACCCAGCCCATAGAAACTAACCACGCCATATTTTGAGGCTTTCTCACCTTCTGAGGTTGTCTGTAGCGTGTTTCTCTCTAAATAAATCCACTTCTTACCTATAGCTTTGTCTCTCACTGAATTTTTTCTGTGATGAGACATCAAGAACCTCAAATTCACAGGAAACAAAACAAATGTTTGCTGGGCCATCCAAAGACAATGGGACACAGAGAGGACTTGGATCAAATGGGCTCTGCTAGGTTCCTCCCTGTTCACCACACCTAATCTTTACTGTAGTTATGCAAGGTGATAGCTCCTTCCTGGGACAGGCCTCCTGTCTTACATTCTTGTAGGCAGTTAGAGGGAAGTTCAAAGGTTCTTCCTGAGTCTTTTGTGTCTCTATTGTTTTCAGCTTGAAATGCACATGCCAGAGTCACACCTCTTGGGGTGACCTGCCCTGAACCCCATCACTCCCCTGCATTTCTGTGTCTTTTCTCCTCATAAGAACACCAGTCATACTGGATTAAGGACCCACCCTAATTGGGTATAACCTTCTCCACTACCTGGATGACACCTTTTCTCTTTCCATGAGACTGACCTTCTGCTTCTGGAGGATGGATGGGGCAGTGGGGTGAGAGTCAGGGATCACTTTGGCCAACCTTTATAAGGCTGAAGGGAGTTGGGACAGCTCCTTGGCACTGTGTTTACAACATGAAGCTATGTTGAGACTACCGGCCTCAGCTTTGCAACGTTAGCCAAAATTTCAAGACTAAGGGAGACGACTCATGCAGCATTTTGCTACTTATATATTACAAATGTGCATGGACATGGGAAAATGTCCACAAGGGCACATTCACACTGTTATTCTGGGGAGTGAAACATCTGTGGCTTCTTTTCGGTGGTATTATGCGTGCACGGGGCCACTTTTACTATTTGCTTTACACAATTTTATATTGCTTAACTTTTAAAAATAACATTTGCTACTTTCATCTATACAAAAGTTTAAACATGAATAGCTCACCTTTGGGAATCTTCCTTTTACTAGGCTGTAGTAAGCAAAGGTGTCAAAACAGTGAAAGATATTTCCTTTCAAAAAAACAAAAAAAACAAAAAAAACCCCTAATTTGAAAATTATTTTCTGAATGTGTGTCCTATGCATACCTTTGGAACCCAGTCTATTACTTACTTTCTTTGTTCTGAAATTCCAAAGACCTTGTACAGGTATTTCCAAATAGGAGGAGATAAAGGCAGGCAGGCAGGAAGGAAAGGAATTACTAATCAATGACAATGGGACCCTGAGGACTGTGCAGAGGTGAGCTGGGCTCTCATTCTCTTTAACTTTACACTAAAGAGTTTATTGTTCTTTAAATTTATTTTGCAAAGATTCTATTGCAAGCCTGATTCTTAGTTCAATAGGGCTGTACTGATCTGATTACATCCTCCAAGACCTCTGAGCTTATCTGTCTCCTCAGAGGTAGCACAGAGAACTCCTCGAAGTTTTTTGATTAAATTATGTGTCCAAGGGCAATAACCAAGAAATCTATTATGCTTCAAGAGTTGGTCAAGTGCTTGAAAGTGATGGAGAGCGATCCAGAACTGCAGGCTCCTGGCCTGAAATTCAACGCTGGAGTCGGTTTTGCCGGCTGGTACTTGGGTTCATAGTTTGCTTTGAGCCTTAACCACCGGGAAAGCTGAAGATGAGCTAAAGCTTTCTTCTCAAAGAGTTTAACTGAACTGTGAATTTAAACACCAAGAGCTAATGAGAGCAGAACACCATGGCTAATAAAGATAGAAAAATCATCCAACTGCATGAATATTTATAGATATGCAAATTTAAACAAGGAATACAATTTGCTACCCATCAGACTAATGGAGATTTTAAGAAAGGACAATAGCCAATGACTAAGGAATCAAGCACTCTCATATACTGCTAAGGGTTAATTGGAACAAAATTTTTAGAGTGTAATTTTTCAATCTGTATACATATGTGCACAAATTTCAACCAGCATTAACACTTTTAGGAGTTTATTTCAGAAAATATCTTAAATATGCACAGTGATTTAGCTACATGCTGCTTCCTCCAGCCTTATTTAAAAGGGTGAAAACCTGCACATAAACTATATGTCCTACAAAGGAAATATGTTTGAAAAGCATCCTATGCTTTTCAAGCATCTTTTGTTGAAAAGCAAAGTGTTTTTAACACACTGTGTCTACATTTTTGGTGGCCTGATGGTTTGGGGTTTTCCTCCCCAGTTTTCCCTTCCTGAAGCTTTTCTGTCTCCCAAGCGAGGCAGGGCACATACAAAGCATAACGGAATGGAGTCCTTATAATAGAACTCAAAGTGGGAAAAGAGAGGAAATGAAAGAGAGAGAGAGAGAGAGACTTTCAAGCACACTAACAAATAGCAAGAGTTATGCTAAGAAGTAATCACAGTGGACAGAGTAAAAGATCTGTTTTTACTGTCTTTTATTTTGTTATTTCTTTTTGCTTTTTTGTGGTTTTTGGGGGGACACCTTGAGTCAATATTAGTTAGAACTGTGTGTCTCTCATTCTCTTGGGACCCACAGCATTAACTAGCAAATCTACCACAGAATCCAGTTGGTGTGTTCATGGGAAGGTCTGTGGTCAGGGAGGGCACAGAGACCCAGAGAGCATTTTATGTGGGTCTAGTGGAGACAATGTCTGTATAGTTTTGCTAATGTTGGCGCTGGAAATTTCAATCTAGGTATGGTGGAGAGTCCATTTGAAGATTTATCTGTGGGATAATGTGCTTCTCAAATGCAGCTATGCTCTCTGCATTTAAAACCTGCCCTGCCAATGGCAGAAGTTCATGTTTACTTGAACTTCATGCAGAAAGGTGCTCCTCCTTGTTAAGGCTGAAAAACTTCCAGAGACCTAAATTGACTTAAAATACATGATCAGGGCTTATTTTGCACAGCATATAGTTTACCCCTTTCAGGTGATTTTTTTAAAGTAAATTTACCAAGTTGTGCAACCATCAGCAAAAATCTGCTTTTAGAACATTTTCATCATTTTTCTAACATACACATTTACTGCTCATCTCCATTCCCCCTTTTCCCCCCAGCAACCAGGAATCTACTTTTTGTCTTTATATCTTTGCCTTTTCTAGATATTTCATACAAATAGAATCACATAACATGTGGTCTCTTGTTCCTGGCTTTTTAAATTGAGCATAATGATTTTGCCATTCATCCATGCCACAGTATATTTCTGTAGTTTGTTCTTTTTTTTAAACTGCTAAATCCTATTCGATTGTATGGATATACAGGTAAATTGACTCTTAAGTACTCACTACAAGTATTGTTTCAATAAAGGATATACACAAGAAGAAAATCAACCTGCTGAAATTTTAGTTGCACCAAAAATGTATTTCCAAGATAAATTTTCTAATGGAAATAGAACGTTCATTTTATAATACTCTGTCTAATCCATCACTAACCTACACTTTCATTTTTAAAATAAATATTCATTGAGCTCATGCCAACTGCTGTGCTAGGTTTTGGTGAACCGGGCATGGATAAGACATGATCACTGCCCTACACTAACTTGTATTTTTATGGGGAGTCAGATCTAGAACATAAAAGGAAGCAATGAAAACGCTTGGGTGTTGGTGGGATGTCAAAGTAGACAGACTTAAAATCCTAAATTGGAACACTTATACATTTTAAGGTTCCTTTAAATTCCTGTTCCAGATTCATGATAGAAAATAAATGACCCCATTGGGCATAAAAACAAGTCATTTTCAGGGTCTACAATTAAATTCTAGACTAATAGCATGACTTTCATGACTTTGATGACCTTGGAAAAAGTCGTACAAACACTTGCTCATCTGAATATACATGGTGGAAGGCATGAGTGACAGACACTTCTCTTTGTTGACCCAGTATCCATACCCCTCCTTCTCTATTAACAAAACCCAAATTTGTTTGGGTAGTAGTAGAAGTTCTTTGATTTCAGAAAGGATAGGGCCTACTCTTAATCCCTTGGAATGAACTGTGATTATTCTAAACCAATTATTCCTCTTGGTCCAGGGATGACTGTGTGATCCAGTTTTGGCCAATAAGATGCAAAGGGAAGTCTGCAAGATGACGCTTCTGGGAAACTTTTGCTTTCCCTTGTTCTTGCCTAGAATGTGGATGTGATGTCTGTAGGTGCAAAAGGCATTGGAGAGCAAGAGACAAACAGCATGAGGAGGAAAACAAATAAGCTGAGGAAGATAGGTCTGGAAAGATGGAAGGAAACATGGTCCCCGATGATGTCACTGAACAGCAGCATGAGTCCAGACTGCCCACTTCCAGATTTCTCATTACACAAGAAAAAAAAAAAAAAGAAAATAAACTTATTTGTTTACATTTTTCTGTGCATGAATTTTTCTGTTACTTGCTGCCAAAAGCATTCCTAGCTGGTAGAATAAGCTTGTCAGATTCTTAGATGTTTGGAAATTGAGATGAAGGGTAAATATATTTGCTGACAGAATTTAAATTTTAAAAGTTTATTCACTTACCTATTCATGCACTAAATATTTATGAAATATTTACCAGGTACTAGGTCCAGTGCTAGGTGGGGGGCTGAAATGCTATTAAAAAGGTAAAAGCCTCTAGGGAGTAATGTAAAAAATATGCCATACTGAGGTCCAACACAGCCAAGTGCACAGACAGGATGGAAGTGACCTTGCTCACTTGAGTATCTAATGAAGAGTCTCGGCCACAAGTCCGGCCCAGACCCAAGCTGAATACAACCACAGACTCTGTTCTACGAACTGAAGCAGGAAGACACTATCTCCCATTCACTGCTCTGATTGGTAGGGCCCTTCTAGAGCAATGTGCTTACAGTGCTGGTCCCTCGTTTTCAGGACATTGACAAAATAGACAATCCGGAATGATTGTGCTGATCCAGCCTTAGGGAAAAGAATGGGTGTTGGGAGGTATGAGAGTGAGATCCAATGCCTGCCTCTGGGTGGGCACAGACCTCCAGATGGTCCACCTGGCACAGCAGAGCTCATGTCATTGGACACGACACTGATATTGGAAAGCTAATTATACGGATGTGGCTCAAATGCATTGTGAGGGAGGTGATGTCTGTTTCCTTCCTGCCCAAGCCTCTATAATAAAAGCATATTAAACAATTAACCAATCAGCTCTTTCATTATTTATGTATGGTCTAGAATGTGGAGGCAATGTCTAAAGAATTCTGTTCTTAATTCTTATTAATCTAGAAGTCTCTGGGGTCTTAACACTCTTATTGCCTCCCTGAGGCTTTGGGTCAGGATCACTTTCTTCCCTCTACAGCAGCTTCTTTTTGGCAGTGGTGGAGGGGGTACTTTTTTTTTTTTCTTCCTGTAGAGTGGGCCTCCCCTTGGTTTAATATTCAGAATTATTTTATTATATATTCATTGATTCAGAAAAGCATTGCAGAGTCAGATTCCTCTTCTGCTTTTGTGTACACTTTTGTGATCTTAAAAAACCCTTCTTTTTCACTTCTGTGTCTTTTACACATTCAGGGCATTTTTTCACATCTTAGAGTCATTTCATCCTGTATCTATCTCGTTGTCAGGTAAATCATCTTAAAACCCAGTTCTGATCATGTTCTTTCCCAGAAATCTTCAGTGCTTTCCAATGGCTTACAGGAACAAGCTCAAACTCCTTATTCTTGCATTTATGAAATCATCTAATCATGTCTCAACTTCCCTTTCCTGCCTTATCTCACACTATTCTCCTAAAAAGTCTTACTCAGGTTAAGTTGATCTTCCTGGTGTTTATCAAACGCCTTGCGTTTCATTTTTTTTTTAATAAAAAACTTTTAACATGTTTTCTGCCTCCATTTTTTGTGTTGCTCTATTTTTTCCAACATCCCTGACTGTTATCCGAATCCTAGTAATTTTTCCAGATGCAACTCAAGAAACCCTTTCTCCATAAAACCCTTTCTGGCCCACTGCCTGAAGCCCTGGTTCTCAAAGCAGTGAGGGCCATTCCACTCTGGGACACACTTTATTTGTTGATTAGCCTGATTATTTACTTTTCACAGTTGCTACTTATGTTTGTATATTTTCATGCTAATTCTCCACAATGAGAGACCAGGAATGCATCGTACACTGTATGTTTCCCTCAATATAGAAAGTGCCCTGTGTGTAATAGAACTCTCCATGTGGCTGAATTCTAGAGCTGGAGGGAGATTTGGAGAGCTGACGAGTTGGTTGATAGATTAATGGACTCTGAACTAAAGAACACTTTAGACCTTTCAACCTAGCTATATACTCAAAATAACTGATTTTGACTAAGTGGCTTTTATTAGTACGTATTATTGAGGCTGATTTATAAAGAAAGATGTATAGCATGGATGAACAGTTTGATACAAAAGTAAATCTAAGACATGGCTAAAATTAACCTGTAGAGAAATCTTTGCACAGTCTGATGGTCTTGTCAAAGTTTAAAGTTTCATCTTCTGATTAAGACTAATGCTCCTGATTCTGTATTCAGTGAAACCCCAGACTGACGATTCCTCGTGGTTTATACTTACCACATGCAGCATCATAGAATGCCAGCAGGTGGCGCTGCTTCTCTGCAGAAATTTTTTGTGATCCGCTCAACAGCCCCCCTCTCATTCGCATTGCTGCTGCAAAGGCCTGACCCCGAAAAACAATTTGAATATTTTACATTAGTGGAAATAAGAATTGCTTACATTTATCATATATTCCCTGATAAACAAGGGTTTCAAAAAGTCAGATTTTTAAAAATTGCTTTCATTTTAACATTTCTGACCTTGAAAGACCAGGTTCCTCATTATTATCCCTGAACACTTCAGATCTTATAATCAGTTGAGGACATTGAGAGAACTTGAGAAGGCATCTAGGATCTTACAGCCCAGATCCCTGGGCAAGGTCATTCAGAGTCAAAGGCAGAGCCCGGAGTCAAACACAGATCTTCTATCAGTTGCCTTTGCTGTCCCATCCTGTCTCGGCCATTAGCATGCACCAGGTATGCCTCACCACTAAGTGCAATGTGACAAAAGCCAACCTCCATCTCATTCTGAGGAGCTGCCGGGTTCATCACCAAATAGGTGTGTGTGTGTGTGTGTGTGTGTGTGTGTGTGTGTGTGTATGTGAAGAAAAGGGGTTCTGTACAATGATCTGTCTCATTCTTCTTTGCAGCATCTGACCCGGGATAAGCCCTCAGCAAGTATTTTTTAATGAATGAAGGATGGTAGGAAATGAAAGAAAGGAAGGAAAGCAGGAGGAGAGGGAAGGATGGGAGGAAAGGAAGAAGAGAAGGGAAAGAAGGAAGGGAAAGAAAACAGAAAGGGAGGAGGAGAGGGCGGGAGGGAGGGAGCCCAGAGGCTTACAGCATAGGTAACCACCTCTGACATCTGGTAGATGCTGGGATGATTCACCTTGGTTTAGAGCACTTGGAAGAAATAAGATGGAGAACAATTTCTGGCCAACTGGGTTATTTTATTCTTATTTCATTCTATTTTGCCACAGGCAATAAATTAAAAGGTGAATTCAGTGGTGTACATCTCTGTGAGGATAAATCTCCACCTGCCACTTGTGTCACATCTGGCAGCTGTGAGCAGGCATCAGGCAGCTCCCCATGTCCCCTCTGCCAGCCTCATGGGAACTGCCCATTCATGAGGGCAGATGGGGCGTGGAAGTTTTTGGGAACAAGTCCATATTCAGAGTCAGAGAAATTTCAGGAAATCCAAACACATGGTTTTATCAGATACATGTCTAGAATGAGAATTATCACTCTAAGTGGAAGCAGAGCATAGAAGCTGTGGCCCAAGACAGGAAGTAAGGCCTCTCCTATTTCTGACTCAAAGTACTGGTTTTTCTTTCTTGTGATTTATCTCACTCTAGAGGCAAAGCCTAAATGCCGAGTTTTATTTCTATGATTTTCCTTTAGACCCAGTCCCCTCCACAGGGATTTTATGTGTTATGCCATGGTTCTCACTTGACCTAGTCAGCCATCAAAAGTCAGCTATCCTACGTCCCATTCTTAACCCTGATAGTTGACTAAATAAATTAATCTGAAGTGGTAATTCTTATCTTAGAGGACACATGTGATTTTTAAAAATTTTTTATTGAAATACAGGTGATTTACAATGTTGTGTTAGTTTCATGTGTACAGCAAAGTGATTCAGTTATATATACTTTTTAAGATTCTTTTCCATTATAGGTTCTTACAAGAGAATTGAATATAGCTTCCTGTGCTTTATAGTAGGTCCTTGTTGGTTGTCTACTCCGTATATAGTTGTGTGGATATTTTAATATCAAACTCCTAATTTATCCCTCCTCCTTGTTTCTCCTATGGTAACTATAAGTTTGTTTTCTATTTCTTTGAGTCTATTTCTGTTTTATAAATAAGTTCATTTGTATCATTTTTTAAGATTCCACATAAAAGCGATATCATATGATATTTGTCTTTCTCTGTCTGACTTACTTTACTTAATATGATGATCTCTAGGTCCATTCATGTTGCTGCAAATGGCATTATTTCATTCTTTTTTATGACTAATATTCCATTATGTATATATACCACATCTTCTTTATCCATTCATCTGTTGATGGACATTTAGGTTGCCTCCATGTCTTGGTTATTGTAAATAGTGCTGCTATGAACATTGGGGTGCATGTATCTTTTCAAATTATAGTTTTCTCCAGATATATGCCCAGGAGTGGGATTGCTGGATTCCACACTATATGGCATGCAGGGATCTTAGTTCCCCGACCAGGGATCCAACCCGTGCCCTCTGGAATGGAAATGCAGAGTCTTAACGACTGGACCACCAGGGAAGTCCCTATTTTTAGGTTTTTAAGGAAACTGCATACTGTTCTGCATAGTGGCTGCACCCATTTACATTCCCACCAACAGTGCAAGAGGATTCCCTTTTCTCCACACCCTCTCCAGCTTTTACTGTTGGTAGACTTTTTGATGATGGCCATTCTGACCGGTGTGAGGTGATAGCTCATTGTAGTTTTGATTTGCGGGACATATTTGATTTTTTTAAAAAATACATTTATTTATTTATTCATTCATTTTTGGCTGCATTAGGTCTTCGTTGCTGCGCGCGGGCTTTTCTCTAGTTGCAGCGAGTGGGGGCTACTCTTCATTGTGCTGCGTAAGCTTCTCATTGCGGTGGCTTCTCATGTTGTGGAGTGTGGGCTCTAGGTGCACAGGCTTCAGTAGTTGTGGCTCACAGGCTTAGTTGCTCTGCGGCATGTGGGATCTTCTTGGACCAGGGCTCGAATCCATGTCCCCTACATTGGCAGGAGGGTTCTTAACCACTGTGCCACCAGGGAAGTCCCATATTTGATTTTTAATACAGGCCTCCTGGAACCAAAATGCTTATCTCAGGAGTTAAATCTATTCTGCCAGTGGAGATTTCTGGCATTATATCATGTCATGAAGGAGGTGGGTTTGAATCACTCTTGTATTCCATTTGGATGCCTGCCAGTCATACCACCTGGGCAGCCATATGTTCTTGAATGCATGAAGAGGTTGTATAAAAGAAATCATTCATTTGGCAAACATGATTTGCCAGGCGCTATGTTGTCAGGGACTGAGGCACAAAGACCATGGGAAGGTGTGTCTGTGCCTTTAGAGAAGAGAGGGGCAAGGGGTCTGATGATGACATGCAGAGGGCTGAGTGTGGGAAGAGAGCTGCAGTAGGTGGCAGGGGAGGGGATGGTGTTCAGTGTTGGTAGAAAGATAGACTGCAGCAGGTGGTAGCTGCCCAAGGCTGATGGACAGAGAGAGGAAAGTATCAAGAGTGACTTCTAGTTTTATCTTAGAAACCCAGTAGGTAGAATGAAGTGTACTAGGGTGTGGAGTCATAGGAGGAACCACAGTTACACAAAAGTGTGTATGTATGAGAAAACTGAGTGTGTTGAGGGATGAGGATGGTATATTTTCAGTTTAGGGGATGAAGGACTTTGAGCCTAAAGACAGGCAAGCCTCAGGTGACCTCACTGTTACCAAGGAATACAGAACATGTTACAAGTTTTTTTTTTTGGCACATGTAGGGTTTATTTTAAATGTCTTAAGGATAGCATTACAACATAAATATAAAAATTACTTACAGAATTAACAGACATATATTGTTTATACTTCTAAATGCAGAGAACAGGGAACCATATACACATTGTCTAAAATTAAAATTAAAAACAAATTCAACTTAGTAACCAAGAGATCACTGAAGAAATCAAAAAGGAAATCAAAAAATACATGGAAACAAATGACAATGAAAACACGACAACCCAAAACCTACAGGATGCAGCAAAAGCAGTTCTAAGAGGGAAGAGTATAGCAATACAATCCTACCTTAAGAAACAAGAAACAGGGCTTACCTGGTGGTACAGTGGTTGAGAGTCTGCCTGCCAATGTACGGGACACAGGTTCGTGCCCCAGTCCGGGAGGATCCCACATGCAGCGGAGCGGCTGGGCGCATAAGCCATGGCTGCTGAGCCTGCACATCCGGAGCCTGTGCTCCACAACGGGAGAGGCCACAACAGTAAGAGGCCTATGTACCACAAAAAAAGAAAAAAAAAAAAAGAAAAAAGAAACATCTCAAATAAACAACCTAAGCTTACACCTAAAGCAGTTAGAGAAAGAACAACAAAAAAACTCCCAAAATTAGCAGAAGGAAAGAAATCATAAAGATCAGATCAGAAATAAATTAAAAAGAAATGAAGGAAACAATAGCAAAGATCGATAAAACTAAAAATAAAAGCTGGTTCTTTGAGAAGATAAACAAAACTGATAAACCATTGGCCAGACTCATCAAGAAAAAAAGGGAGAAGACTCAAATCAATAGAATTAGAAATGAAAAAGGAGAAGTAACAACTGACACTGCAGAAATACAAAGGATCATGAGAGATTACTACAAGCAACTGTATGCCAATAAAATGGACAACCTGGAAGAAATGGACAAATTCTTAGAAAAGCACAACCTGCCAAGACTGAATCAGGAAGAAATAGAAAATATGAATAGACCAATCACAAGCACTGAAGTTGAAACTGTGATAAAAAATCTTCCAACAAACAAAAGCCCAGGACCAGATGGCTTCACAGGCGAATTCTATCAAGCCTTTAGAGAAGAGCTAACACCTATCCTTCTCAAACTCTTCCAAAATATAGCAGAGGGAGGAACACTCCCAAACTCATTCTACGAGGCCACCATCACCTTGATACCAAAACCAGACAAGGATGTCACAAAAAAAGAAAACTACAGGCCAATATCACTGATGAACATAGGTGCCAAAATCCTCAACAAAATACTAGCAAACAGAATCCAACAGCACATTAAAAGGATCATACACCATGATCAAGTGGGGTTTATCTCAGGAATGCAGGGATTCTTCAATATAGGCAAAGCAATCAATGTGATACATCATATTAATAAATTGAAGGAGAAAAACCATATGATCATCTCAATAGATGCAGAGAAAGCTTTCGACAAAATTCAACACCCACTTATGATAAAAACCCTCCAGAAAGTAGGCATAGAGGGAACTTTCCTCAACATAATAAAGGCCATATATGACAAACCCATAACCAACATCGTCCTCAATGGTGAAAAACTGAAACCATTTCCACTAAGATCAGGAACAAGATAAGGCTCCCCACTCTCACCACTGTTATTCAACATAGTTTTGGAAGTTTTAGCCACAGCCATCAGAGAAGAAAAAGAAATAAAAGGAACCCAAATTGGAAAAGACGAAATAAAGCTGTCACTGTTTGCAGATGACATGGTACTATACATAGAGAATCCTAAAGATGCTACGAGAAAACTACTAGAGCTAATCAATGAATTGGTAAAGTAGCAGAACACAAAATTAATGCACAGAAATCTCTGGCATTCCTATACACTAATAATGAAAAACCTGAAAGTGAAATTAAGAAAACACTCCAATTTACCATTGTAACAAAAAGAATAAAATATCTAGGAATAAACCTACCTAAGGAGACAAAAGACCTGTATGCAGAAAATTATAAGACACTGATGAAAGAAATTAAAGATGATACAAATAGATGGAGAGGTATACCATGTTCTTGGATTGGAAGAATCAACATTGTGAAAATGACTCTACTACCCAAAGCAATCTACAGATTCAGTGCAATCCCTATCAAATTACCACTGCCATTTTTCACAGAATCAGAACAAAAAAAATTCACAATTTGTATAGAAACACAGAAGACCCCAAATAGCCAAAGCAATCTTGAGAAAGAAAAATGGAGCTGGAAGAATCAGGCCCCCTGACTTCAGACTATACTACAAAGCTACAGTAATCAAGACAGTATGGGGCTTCCCTGGTGGCGTAGTGGTTGAGAGTCCGCCTGCCGATGCAGGGGACGCGGGTTCGTGCCCCGGTCTGGGAGGATCCCACATGCCGCGGAGCGGCTAGGCCCGTGAGCCATGGCTACTGGGCCTGCGCGTCCAGAGCCTGTGCTCCGCAACGGGAGAGGCCACAGCAGTGAGAAGCCCACGTAATGCAAAAAAAAAAAAAAAAAAAAAAAAAAAAAAAAAAGACAGTATGGTACTGGCACAAAAACAGAAATATAGATCAATGGAACAGGACAGAAAGCCCAGAGATAAACCCATGCACATATGGTCACCTTATCTTTGATAAAGGAGGCAAGAATATATAGTGGAGAAAAGACAGCCTCTTCAATAAGTGGTGCTGGGAAAACTGGACAGCTACATGTAAAAGAATGAAATTAGAACACTCCCTAACACCATACACAAAAATAAACTCAAAATGGATTAAAGACCTAAATGTAAGGCCAGACACTATCAAACTCTTAGAGGAAAACATAGGCAGAACACTCTATGACATAAATCACAGCAAGATCTTTTTTGACCCACCTCCTAGAGAAATGGAAATAAAATATTTTTTGGTTTATTTACAAATAATTGTAAATAAACAAATGGGGGGCTTCCCTGGTGGCGCAGTGGTTGAGAGTCCGCTGGCTGATGCAGGGGACACGGGTTCATGACCCGGTCTGGGAAGATCCCACATGCCATGGAGCGGCTGGGCCCGTGAGCCATGGCCACTGAGCCTGCGCGTCCGGAGCCTGTGCTCCGCAACGGGAGAGGCCACAACAGTGAGAGGCCCGCGTACCACAAAAAGAAAACAACAACAAAAAAAACCAAATGGGACCTAATGAAACTTAAAAGCTTTTGCACAGCAAAGGAAACCATAAAGAAGATGAAAAGACAACCCTCAGAATGGGAGAAAATATTTGCAAATCAAGCAACTGACAAAGGAGTAATCTCCAAAATTTACAAGCAGCTCATGCAGCTCAATATCAAAAAAACAAACAACCCAATCAAAAAATGGGCAGAAGACCTAAACAGACATTTCTCCAAAGAAGATATACAGATTGCCAACAAACACATGAAAGAATGCTCAACATCATTAATCATTAGAGAAATGCAAATCAAAACTACAGTGAGATATCATCTCACACCGGTCAGAATGGCCATCATCAAAAAATCTACAAACAATAAATGATGGAGAGGGTGTGGAGAAAAGGGAACCCTCTTGCACTGTTGGTGGGAATGTAAATTGATACAGCCACTATGGAGAATAGTATGGAGGTTCCTTAAAAAACTAAAAATAGAACTACCATGTGACCCAGCAATCCCACTACTGGGCGTATTCCCTGAGAAAACTATAATTCAAAAAGAGTCATGTACCAAAATGGTCATTGCAGCTCTATTTACAATAGCCAGGATATGGAAGCAACCTAAGTGTCCATCAACAGATGAATGGATAAAGAAGATGTGGCACATATATACAATGGAATATTACTCAGCCATAAAAAGAAACGACATTGAGTTATTTGTAGTGAGGTGGATGGACCTAGAATCTGTCATACAGAGTGAAGTAAGCCAGAAAGAGAAAAACAAATACCGTATGCTAACACATATATATGGAATCAAAAAAAAAAAAAGAAAGAAAAAAAAATGGTCATGAAGAACCTAGGGGCAAGACCGGAATAAAGACACAGACCTACTAGAGAATGGACTTGAGGACACGGGGAGGGGGAAGGGTAAGCTGGGACAAAGTGAGAGAGTGGCATGGGCATATATATACACTACCAAATGTAAAACAGATAGCTAGTGGGAAGCAGCCGCATAGCACGGTGCTTTGTGACCACCTAGAGGGGAGTGACAGGGAGGGTGCTAGGGAGGGAGACACAAGAGTGAAGAGATATGGGGACATATGTATATGTATAACTGATTCACTTTGTTAGAAAGCAGAAACTAACACACCACTGTAAAGCAATTATACTCCAATAAAGATGTTAAAGAAAAAAAACAAACAAAAAAAACAAATTCAAGCTGGAAAGGTGAGGTTATTTGCCTAATTTTAAAGTGCAAACACAAAGACCTGTTGAACCATACACATTCTTTCAAACTGCACTCATGATGGAAAACACAAAAAGGGCAGTATTTCCAAAAAGCCACAGGCATATTGGCCATAATAATTTTCTGTTATAATAATTGTTCCTGTCTTTGGAGAACTTTCATTTTTTTTTAAAAGACAAGTAGCTTAAGAATGTTTTCAGGTGCTACAATTTGTGACAATCAAAACAGTCTTCTAATGGGTCCACAGCATTCAGAGATTCAAGCTCAAGGCTCTTTGGGGTTTGGCATGTAAAATAGTAATAGAAATGAAGTCTGGTTTAGAAGCAACTGTAATTATTTTCAGAATTTGCAGTCCCTTCAAATATTGCATGACATATACAACTGGGAAACCACCTTCTGTTGGCACTGTACTTGCTTCACCAGTGCATTTTTATCCTACAACCACTAAAACAGCACAGTAGGCAAATATACAGAAAACTGAAAACAAAGAAAAACAAAAACACAAAAAACACCTAAGTATCTTTAACATGCAACTTTAGTTAGTTACATTGAACATTCTAGAATAATATGCAAAAAAGGATGGTCTGCTTTTAAGGTTTTCCTTTGAAGATTTTTGGGCACCAGATATCACACACAGGCACGCATACACACGACACAATAATACTATAGCAGGTCAATGAGAAAGGCCGATACATTTTATACAGAGATTCATGTCATGTTAAGTCCCACGATGATAACGTTGGAAATTCACGTTGGATTCCTAGAACAAGGAACCAACATTCAGATACCAGGAAAAGGCAAGCCATGCACAGAGAGTTGAAACACGAGCCTAAACGAAGCCTCAAATACTCGGATGGGGGGCAGAGTTAGTCACCGTGTCAGGAAGTGTGGTTTAATCCACTGAAAGAATAAAGGATGGGATAAAATGGAAAAACAACGACCCCCCTTCCCCTTCCTTTACCCTAAAGGCAATAAATGGAACAAAGGTTAAAATAATGATGATAATGAGCACATGCCACATTTGTCTAGAGATTGGCAGGTCATGTGGTATTAAAGTTGCTAAAGGTACTTGCAGAAAAACCACAGTGCAAGTCATTAAGTGATGCTAGAAATGTTCCAACTGACCCAACCTTCTGGATACTTCCAGAGAACTTTATTTTTCATCCCGAAGTCACTGTATGGTGTTTTCCTAGTGCACGCAGAACACACACGTGTCTGCTTGGGCTTGGGGAGCCAGGCTCAGCCTTGAGATTCACATGCAGGGACTCTTACAAGAGCAACCAGGAAAACAGGTGACAGATGTGCAGCATGACCTTGTTCAAGCCGGGGAGGAGCGTCTCAGACCTGGGTACTCACTTCCTGGAGAAGCTCAGCCCTGGCAGAACCTCCGGAGGCTCTGGGCACACTGCAGAAAATGGAGGGCTGTATTTATGGGGTGTGAGGGGTTACCAGCCAACAGCTCAAGGCACAGCCTCCCTGAAGGTGGAAATGGGCATCACACAAACCACTCACAGCCAGGCCTTGTAACTACAGAATCTCTAACATTAAGTACAGGCACGATGGAGGTTGCGGGGACCTCTGGCGTTTGATTGACAGCGTAGGCATTTAACCTTCCACCCAAATTTCAGGTCAGATTTCCAGTCTCCACAAGAGACTGGTTCCACATACCGCCTTTCTCCTAGCTTTCAAAACGCAGGGGCTCATCCAAAACAAAGTGATAGATGGCCATTTCGCTGCTACACCAACCACTTTTGCAGTTCTATTTTGGTTAAAACAACCTTGCAGGGATAAACCACAAAAGGAGTCTGTAGCTGGGGGCTGCTATCAATCACATTCACAAGCCAACGCAGGTGACTGACCCTGACGTGGCAGGGTCCACTCAGTGGAACAAATCCACGTCAACAGCACACTGGCCGCAAGAAGATGCAGCACCACAAAAGGTGTCAGGGGATTTCAGCTGTTGTTTGTCCAGACATTATTTGTGGGAAAAGCCAGGGAGAAAAAGCCTTCTGACCATAATCATACTATCAGTAAAATCGGAATAAAAATAAAAGTGTCCCAGAGGACTTGTTAGAAAGCAACAAAGCCATTCTTAAACTTACATTTCTAATTTTTTTTTTTTTTTTTTTTGCCGTATGCGGGCCTCTCACTGCTGTGGCCTCTCCCGTTGCGGAGCACAGGCTTCGGATGCGCAGACTCAGCGGCCATGGCTCACGGGCCCAGCCTCTCCGCGGCATGTGGGATCTTCCCAGACCGGGGCACGAACCCGTGTCCCCTGCATCGGCAGGCAGACTCTCAACCACTGCGCCACCAGGGAAGCCCTACATTTCTAATATTTATGTTCTCCCAGGAACTTACTACATACACACAAACCACTGATATACTGTTGCCTTTTAAATCGTGTACTAAAATCCAAATTACTGGTGTGTACAAATAATGGACCAAAAGTACTGCCCAAAACACACCTGCCTTACACTATGTGGACCAAGTACCTGGGCTTTGACCAAAAAAAAAAGTATTTATGATAAAAATTGCAAACAAAAATTTTACAAAGCTTAGAATCAAAGTCAACATTTTGCCCAGATTTCTAACTGTTTGGTAAAATTCTAACATGGGTCATTAACGGTTCATGAGTGATTCTTGTTTGGACTTTCCGACTGAAAAGGTGCTTTGCACTTCTGACTTTCAAAACAAGCTGAATGTCCCGATGTGCTTTCTGTGCCCAAATTTAATTTTCGACAAACAGCAGTAATATTCCAAATATGATTGACTTGGGTCAGCACTCCTGCTGAACTGGAGAAAATTATTTAACCCCCGTCCCAATCCACAAAGAAAGGACTGCCAATGAAGTGTGTGTGTGTGTGTGTGTGTATATATATAGATCTGTGTGTGCATATATATAATACATGTATACACACAGATATAGATAGGTGTATGTGTGTGTGTGTGTGTGTATATATATATATATATATATATATATATATATATATATATATATCCAAAAAGGCAGAAACAAAAATATCAAACTAGGCTTGCATTGTGACAGCAGAATAAGAGAATGTTAAGAGTGAAGGGGAAGATTGATAAACTCTATTACAGTTTTAAATGACTCTGATACTAGCTTAACTTTTTTTTTGCCAAACTTGCCTGTAACTCCCCTCCAAACAGACTCCTTTTAAGAGGGAGGATTTCCTTACACAAAATGTTTTGTGTTCACATATACCTCTACTCTTCAGAACAAAACCAGTTCTGCTGGCAAACTGTGGGTTCGCAGCGACATTTAAGCACTCATTAAAATGGAAAGCAATCAAATCTTTAAGTCTACAAACTGCACATTTAATATATTTCCATAAATTTGGCAAAGTTCGTGATGACATCTAGAATGCTTTTGCCAAATCATAGACGTAAATATGGAAATCACCATCAAATTTGATGAAACAGACAGACGGTTTGGTCTCTACTTGATAGATGACCATGCCAGTCCTTTTAGAGCCATCTTCTTTGGTATGTTCCATTTGTTTGCCTACCAGGCTGTCCAGGACTTCTCGTGGTTGCCTTTCTGCTGGAGATGAATCAATTGAATCAGGAATAATGTGAAGGTCACCTTCTTTATAATCATCTAAGAGCTGGTACATGTACAAGACAGGATCTTCCACATAGGTGATGTAAAACCATGTGTTCATGATGGGCACACGTGCTAGGACCATTCCCCTCCACGCCTTTTTAGAGCCATTCTCCATCTCAAACATGTGGTCCACTGCTTTGCCAATCATTGTGTCGGCTAGGTGTGCATCACTGATTTGAGATGTTGCAACTCTTTCAGGGAGGATTTCAAGTGCACAAATTCTTTCATCTTTATTAAGTTCTAGTCCATAAACACAGTCAAATCCATCATATTTTATAAGATACAAAGAAGGATTTACAGGCACCTGGTCCAGAACGGTTCCTTCCCACTGGGTGATAGGGCTGTTCCCCTCTTTCCACCCATGCCGAATCCTGCAGCCTATGATGCTCCGCGGGGGCTGGGAAACAGGTGTGCTGGGCCCTACACTGCTCTGATGTTTTTTGTGGGACGTCCTTTTCTTCCTCTTGCTTGCAGATACACCAGCATGGCCTGCATCAGCTCTGGACCCCTGACCAGCTGTCTTCCCGAATGGAGTGTTCATTCATCTGTATTTACGTGACCAGCAGAGCTGCTGGAACGGGATGAACGTTCAGGATTCTCCAATTTGAAACTTTTCACGGAATTTCAATGTTCTTATTAATCCATCATCCAAGTGCCTCTTTTACAAGTTCAGCAAACATTTGAAATCATAAGGACTTTGCGGCAAGGCCACGAAGGCCAACGTCTGCGGGGCCGCGGAGGCCAACGTCCAGCGGCGCGCTCCCGCCCGGGCTACCCGCCCACTCTGGGCCCCGCCCACTCTGGGCTCCTCGGCGGCCGCCCCGCCCCCCGGCCCCACGGCGGACGCGCGCTGCGTCCCTTTATTACGCTGGCCTCTGCTGACTGGACGCCGAAATCTTTATCGTTGTCGCAAAATTTCATTTATTAAAGGGGCATGCTTGGTTTTCTCTTCACCCTATAAGAGGTCAAATATGCACAGTTCTTGCATTGCAAGCCCTTACGATGAAGGAAAACTGTACAGATGAGGATCATGAAACACATGAGCACACGCGGAGCCCAAACACTGAGTAACAGGAAACAGGAGAGGTCGATGGGGGAGCTTTCCTCTGCCCTCGACACAGCCGCCACTGGTCCCGGGATCAAAATGATGTCACTTGCTTTGTCCTCGACAGACATTTGCAAACAAAACTTTTTAGCAGACACTTAAGGTCCTTTGGGAGGTCAGAGAACTGTACTTGAAGATGTTTGCAGTACCGTCAACACTTCCTTCTGGCTCGATTCGACCTTCTCCGTGCCCTGTATGTAGAAGCCATAAACTTCTTGATAGTCTACTAGTATTATGCCTCAAAAAAAAAAAAAAAAAAAAAAAAAGCAGGAAAGTTGAGTACTTGCTGTGCCCCAAATGACTGTCTCTTTGGCTTTGGGCGCCGGAGAAGTGAGAGTTTTTTAGCTGTTCTGTAATACTCATGATATGAAGCACGTTAAACATGAGTCAGAGTGATAAGAATCTTCAAGGGTCTTTCCAGAAACTCGTTCTGAGACTTCTTAACGATGATAGAGAAGCCACAGTAAGATGCCCAGGGTCCTGCTCCATTTTCAGAGTCCATAACTTTGAAGAAAGAATAACATATTTCTTGGAAGGAACTTATAATAACCATGAGTGTTTATAGTTGAATCACGTTTAGGAACATGCCATGCCTTTCAAGCTACTCCACGAAAAGAGCTCAGTGACTTCATAAGTTTGGGAAACCAACCCTCAATACTTTCTTTTCCTTATGGAGCATCATTGACATCTGAAGGGTTCTGAGAACTTCTGCAGTAAAGAACTCCTGGAAGACTTAAGGCTAAGCAAACAAACAAAAAAATGTCTAATGGTGAGTATTTCAGTTATCTGCCGTGTGTGTGCACTTTATAATCTTTCTATCTCCTCTACAAAACGTTTAGTAAAACTTTGAGGTGAAGAGGGTGAGTTCATGTTTTGGGTGAATGTGAAGAGTTGCTGGGGGTATGGCAAAAAGAAAGACTGGCTTTGGGGGACAGCTGACATATGGGTTTCATGGACAATGCAGAGTGAAAAGTGGGGTAAATCGAGGTGCTGTGGGATTTCGGAGGAGGGTGTGCAAGGCAGGTATGAGGAGGTCAGAGAAGGCTTCCTAGATATGATGGCTGAATTGAAACTTGAAGGGTGAATGGGAGTGATCCAAGTGTTCCAGTTATCATTGCTATGTAACAAATTACCTCCAAACTTAAAGTCTTAAAACAACCATTTCATTTTGCTCACCACTGGGAGGGTCAGGAAATAGGGAGAGTCGTGGTTGGGCATTTCTCACTTGGAGTCTCACATGTGTTAACAGCCAGATGACGACTGGGCTGCAGTCATCTGAGGGCTAGTGCATTAGTTTTCTAGGGCTGCTGTAACAAAGTGTCACAAACTGGGTGCTTTAAAACAACAGAGATGTATTTCTCACAGATGTGGAGGCTAGAGGTCCAAAATCAAGGTATCAGCAGGGCCATGCTCTTTCTGAAGACTCTAAGGGTGGATCATTCCTTGCTTCTTCCTAGTTTCTGGTGGTTGCCAGCAATCTTTGCCTTATAGATAGATCCGCTCAGTCTCTGCCATCATTGTCACATGGCCTTCTCCCTGTCTCTTCGCAGGGTCATCTTCCCCTTGTGTGTGTCACTGTGTCCATATTTACCTCTTCTAGTAAAGACACCAGTCATCAGGTTAGGGACCACTCTAGTCCCTTCGTTTGAACTTGGCTATGTCTGCAAAGACCATCTTTCCAAAGAAGGTCACATTCACAAGCTCTAAAGGTTAGGACTTGACATTCCTTTTTGGGGGACACAGTTCAACCCATAATAGCTAGTTGCGGGGGGTGTGTGAATGTCTAAGATGCCTCACTTACATGGCTGGCTGTTGAGGCTGGTTGTCAGCTAGGAGCTTCATGACCTATTCTGGCCTTGCCTCAGAAATCGTATACCACCACTTCTGTCATACTCTGTTGGTTGAAACAGTCACAAGCTGTGGACCACACCTCCCAAGGGAAGGACTGTGAAAGAATTTTCAGGTGTGTTTGACACTTGCCACACCAAGCAGAAGGGAATGGTGACAGAGCTACTGCTGGTGAGAAACAAAACTGAAGGTCTATGAAAAGGCCAGGTCAAGGACACTTTGCAATTTGTGTGCGATTGTTTCCAAAGTGTTTGCTCAAAGGCTAATTTCTATGAAACTTTAAAGAGAATACACAGAAAATGAGATGGGTGTGCAATTTTCTGTAAAGATATAATTAAACTCAGGAAAAATAACTCCTCCCTCCCTCTTCTCTCTTTATTCTTTTTTCCCTCCCTTCCACCTTTCTTTTTCTTTTACTTCCCCAAGCATGTAGTAGAAGCATTAACATTTACATTTCATAATACAGAATTAAGATTAGGTACTACATATGTATGCAGCCATGATCCCTTACTTACAATACAAATTGTATCTTAATTCATGAAGTAATAAATTGATATTCTCTAATATGTATTATAGCACCAAACAAACATGCATATTTTAGAGTTAGGCCAATCTAATCTTGGACTAGTTGTGTTGCTTCAGTTAAATAACAAAGCTATATAGAAAAGTCTAAGAAGGATATATATATCAAATATTAAAAGTAATAAGCTGAAGGTGATAGTGTTCTGGAGTGCTTTTTATTTACTTCTTTATACTCTTCTATAGTTTCCAAAATCACCTCAATAGACACATATCACTTTTGGAAAATAAACTATTGAAATGTAGTGACTCTAATTTTGCTTAAGTTTTTTGCTTCAAAATTAGAGGCAATATATTCTTTAAAAAAATTTTTATTGGCTGATTCTTTGGTAGTTTTCCATTGCATCTTTTTTTTAATTAATTAATTAATTTTGGCTGTACTGGGTCTTCGTTGCTGTGCGCAGTCTTTCTCTAGTTGTGGTGAGCGGGGGCTACTCTTCATTGCAGCACGCGGGCTTCTCATTGCAGTGGCTTCTCTTGTTGCGGAGCACGGGCTGTAGGCACGTGGGCTTCAGTAGTTGTGGCACATGGGCTCAGTAGTTGTGGCTCACAGGCTCTAGAGCGCAGGCTCAGTAGTTGTGGCGCACGGGCTTAGTTGCTCCGCGGCATGTGGAATCTTCCCAGATCAGGGAGCAAACCCGTGTTCCCTGCATTGGCGGGTGGATTCTTAACCACTGTACCACCAGGGAAGTCCCAAGAGACAATATATTCTTTTTCAACAACTTAAAAGTTAAAACTTTCTTTAATGCCTTGGTATAAATGGAGGTAAATTATTTAATTTCAAATAGAACATGGAAGGTGGTCTGGGCAGTTACTTTATAGCATCTTCAGGGAAAGCCTCTTGGAAGAAATGACATTTTTGCTGAGTCCTAAAGAAAAAGAAGCCAGTCAACGAAGAGCTGAGCCAGAGCATTCCAAGCAGAGGAAACAGCAAGTTCAAAGGCCCTAGGGTTTCAAATTGTGCCCAGCTTGTGTGAAGAACAGTTTCTGTGGCCAAAAGCGTAGTCAGTGTTGGGAGAGCATCTGAGATAAGGATGGAAAGTAGAAGGTGAAAGATGACCTAGATTCTCTAAGGCAGGGGTTGGCAAACGACTTCTGTGAAGGGCCACTTGAAAGTACAAAGTATGGACTGAAAGAAAGGAACTGAGGAATGATGCATTTTGAGTGCATTCTGAGTAAGGGAAGACTAGAGCAAAATGTCCTTCCTTGAGGAAACTATGGCGTGGGTGATACCAGGGAAAAGAAATAAATATTCACTGTTATGAGCTGAATTGTGTCCCTGCCCCTCCCAAATTCATATGTTGAAGTCCTAACCCTCTCAGAATGTGACTGTATTGGAGATAGGGTCTTTAAAGAGGTAGTTAAGTTAAAATTCGTTCATTAGGGTGGGCCCTAATCCAGTATGACTGGTGTGTTTGTAAGAGGGTGATTAGGACACAGACAGGTACAAAGGGAAGACCACATGAAGACACAGGGAGAAGAGCCTTTTACAAGCCATGGAAAGAGGCCTCAGAAGAGACCAACTCTGCCGACACCTTAATTTTAGACTTCTAGCCTTCAGAACTGTCAGGAAAAAAAAATTCCTATTAAACTCATACAGTGTGTAGTATTTTGTTACATTGGTCCTAACAAACAAATACCCTGACCAAAGGCACGAGTGGAAGCGTTGCTTCCTATGTAGAGATTTTTTGGGCCGCCATCGGTTGTTGCTATAATTTTACTGAGTGTTATTAGGGCTAGGACATTGTAAGAACTTTTCTGACTTTAAAGTGCGTTTTCTTTATCCCCAGGCCTGTAGGGAGAAGGTGAAAGCTGGAGTGTCTGTTCAATAAGTGCTGTGGAATGCTGAACTCAAGAAACTATCCTGAACTCGTTCACGCTGAGCGATTCAATCGTCTGGCTTAATTGTCCATTTGTCAGGCTCTGCAGAATTGCTGGAGTGACACTGCTGTTCTGTGTCAAAAGCAGGGTATGTCTTAGCTTCATTTCACCGTTAAAGTTGATGCCAGAGTACATTTACACAATCCTTTTATTCTGCACTTTTAAGGCTCTTCTAAGTAAACTATGAAAAATGCTTTACAATTTGAATTCTGTTGGAAATTATAGCTGCAGCAGGCTAACCTCCTCCAAATCCCTTCTTTCTCTCTCAAAGCCCTTCTTTTCATAGGATTAAAAACCAATCTTTTCATTTTTTTCAAAGCATGTGACTGCAGAGCTAAGTGATTCAGTTCCCTGCTTGTTCTTGGGGCTGCGTGGAGGTAGCAGAAGGAATGCAGAACGAGGGAAAGGAGAGCCGAGAAGCCTGGGTGGGTCATTCACCTATGCCTCTGTTCCCCAGCTCCGTCCTCTGCCCTACATTGTTCCCTGGGAGCTGACCTCGATGAACTATATCCCCTAAGCTCTTGCCCTCTGCTTTCTGGTCGGTCTGGCCAATGGGAGGCACTAGCAGGGAGGGAGGGAAGCAGAGAGAGAGGTCTGGGTATTTATCCACCCCGCCTCTGCATGCCTTGTTATAGTTCTGGAAGTTTCTCTGCCTGTAGCTAGAGCTCCTGTTGATTGGCTCCAGGAAGAGCATTTCCTCCCATTTTCCCTTCAGACCTAGGAGTAGTAATGGCTCCCATCTCTTCGGTTGCTAGTCCCCGGGTGCTTCACCATTCCTTGTTACTTTCTTCAACTCTGCCCACCCCTCTGCAAATGGTTGTTTCATTACATTGTTCTCAGTTAAGCCTTTAAGTATGCCAGTGCTAAGACCCTGACTGATACAGACTCATGGATCAGAGGACATTTGCTTTCTTATATTAGATATTTAAAGCAGTATCGTTTATGCTGGCAAACTTTGGTATCCTTTTTTCTTCTGCACACTTTATTGAGGGGGAATAGGTCCCCCTTGAAGTGAACTCTTGTTCCTTTTTAGTCATTCATGTATGTGCATTCTTGTGGTTTTCACCAGGCCAGACTAGGAAGCAATGGGGATGAAGTTCCCTGTGTTAAGAAATAACAGACGTATATATACCTAGTAGTGTGTTGGTAAACACTTAAAACCCAGCTCTATTGGTGGGGGGGACCCTGATGCCTGGATTTGTGGCATTTGCCATTTTCTGTGTAAATGTTTCCTCCAGGGCCAATTTCAAACCACCAGTGTGACATCGTTGAACATAAATTGGGAGGAGATGCCACCTAACTTTCAGCTCTTGCAAGCTGGTAGAAGCCAGCTCCAGCACTTCACTGTTTATATCCAGCTATAGGCAGATTGGGATGAACACATTTATATTACAGCCGGAATTTAATAGGTTAAAACATTACATTAAAGTAGTTTGTTGGGAAAGTCATTGTGAGTCAAAATGGGGGTGTTTATTAGTTAGCAGGTGAACAGAAGTTGGAAGCACAGGTGTGTTTGTGTTTTCAGTGGAGGGTACAAATGCCATTCAAGCGTTCCAGGTTTCAAATATAAATTGAAGACAGCCTCTTGATTCTAGGATCCTGTTACATTGTCACGGTCTCTAAACTATTGAATGTGCTGGCTTATTATTGCAAATCAAGCTTCAGTTATAGCTGGAGGGTTTACTTTTCTCCTTTCTCAAATCAGTTTTATGTTTAATTAGCAACGTGAGGTGGGAGGGTGAAAAAATATCTGAAGATGATAGAACAACCAACATGGTTTCATTTGATGTTCTCTGAATATATACTGGAAATGTAACCAACGTTATATAACCAAATCTTGGAATCCAGAGCCCAGGAGACGGCCCTTAAAGCTTAAAAGAACATCTTTAAAGAGAGCAATAGATAGAAGTAGAAAATAGCAGGTATTAAAGTGACAGTGCTTATAAGCCCCTAACATGGGCCATGATGAAAATATAAATAGGTTCCAAAAGCATTCAGAAAAATTCTGGAATGAAAGGAGTACCAAAAGTTATTATAGAAAACTAATTACATTTCAAGTTAAGACCAAACCTCTTGAAGTGAAATAAGTGCCAGCCATGATCCCCTGTATGTTATAACATTAAGTGAAACTATCAAAAATCCAGTGAAGGTCTGGATCGAACATTGGGAATTTATTCTGATGTGTGTATGCAAATTGAGTTTCTGCAGTTACATGCTATTTTCAATCCTTTATTAAGGATCTAAAATAGCATGTAACTGCATGCTATTTTAGATCCTTAATAAAGGATCTAAAATAGCATGTCCTGAGGGTGGGACGCTAGGAATAGCCAGCCCTCTGTGTAGCAGTACGGAAGTGCATTGGGTATAGAGAAGTGACTAAGGTTAGTCTACTTTTTATCACCACCATGTGCTAGTAATTCTAAACGATGTCAGTGATGAATCTCAAAAAAATCCGTTTTTGGTTTAAGTTCCAATTTTTGTAGTTACTACTAAGTTTTAATAATATATACATATTAGCTCCAAATTTGCATGTATTGTCACTTGTCCTTTAAGAGACATTGTATTCTACAAAGAAGTCAGTGTGGAGAATTCCCAGCTATCTTGTTGGCTCTAACACATGTGAATTTAGCTACAAATGCTTGTTTCTAGGGTAAGTTCATAACAGTTTGGAGTTGTTTTAGCTGGCTTCTGACAAAGTTCAAGCCCCCAGTTCCTAGCACACTACATACTCCTGCATTTAAGCAGTAGATTTGATATAAACAATGATAGTATAGAGATTATAAAGAGGAAAGAACAGAATGAGTTATTTCAATTCCTCTTTCTCATTTTGTTTTCATTTGTGTTTAAATTAGAAACAGTGAAGCAACACCAGCTACAGGGTGTAATATTTTTGTTTGATTAGTACAAATTTAATTCCTGCAGGATAGAGTTTTCTGAATTTGCCTAATATCTTTAAAATTGAATTTTATTCTTTTAAAAAATTGTTAATTCTTTTAAAACTAAAAGAAGAAAATGAAGGAAAGAAAGCATTACATTAATGATATGATTTAGAAGTCAACTAAATTTTAACTTTTGTGGATGTTTCAGCTTTATTAAAATCGCTTATTAATTTTATTGGCGTGATATATAAAATTCAATAAGAGAATATGTTAACTATCTGCATTTACTTTCTATTATTATTATTTATTTCATTTCATATTTGTACTAAAGGTAGTTTTATCTCCAAAAAGGAGGAGAGTGAAAAATGCTATGTTCCATATGTTAAATACACTAGGTATGTACGCTAGGTAAATATGAGACTTGTATAAGTGATATAATTGTCCTCTATGATGCCTGCCTTGTTACTGTAATGTTTTACACATTCTTTTTTTTTTTTTTAAGATGTTGGCGGTAGGAGTTTATTAATTAATTAATTTATTTTGGCTGTGTTGGGTCTTCGTTTCTGTGCAAGGGCTTTCTCTAGTTGCGGCAAGTGGGGGCCACTCTTCATCGCGGTGTGCGGGCCTCTCACTATCGTGGCCTCTCTTGTTGTGGAGCACAGGCTCTGGACGCGCAGGCTCAGCAGCCATGGGTCACGGGCCCAGCCGCTCCGCGGCATGTGGGATCTTCCCGGACCGGGGCTCGAACCCGTGTCACCTACATCGGCAGGAGGACTCTCAACCACTGCGCCACCAGGGAAGCCCTTACACATTCTTTTAAAGGAAATCATCCATAGTAAACAATAAGATCCTATTCTAAAGGAAGCCAAGTATAATAGATTCCAGTGACACAGGCATAGAGACGATATCTGTTCCCAGGAGTCTGTGAAAGAGGAGCCCCAAGCGCGTTGCTCCCTCACACGGTGGTCACCGCAGACTCAGAGGCTGAATGTCCCTGGAAAATTGTAAACCCAATGCTGTGTAGTCAGAGGCTAAGAGAAAAAAGAAGCAGATGAAAATGTCTTTGTAGGCCAGCTGCTGTGTGCATGAGTGTACACATGCATACACACATGCACACACACAATCATACTTTGGTAAGACAGCATCTTTTCCTCCTTTGACAGTACTGTCATCCAATGTGACCTCAGTCCATCTGTAATTCACAAATGAGTGATATCAGGAATCAAAATGTCTCATCACCAGAACTGCTGATTAAACTGAAATCCCTTGTTTCCTGCAAAATATCATACCTGGAGATGGAATTCATCCTCGGAATTTCTTACCAGAAACCAATAAAACCATTGCACTATCACATTTTAAATGTGCCTACTCAATCTGCTATCTTATATTTTTTAATGAAAATCACCTTTCATGTTCTAGGTGAGGGCAGGCAGCTGTGCAACTGTGTTCAGTTACTGGAAAATTGCTAGTTGTGCTAAAAAGCATCTTTCATAACAAAAAATTGCATATTCAGAGAAGTTTATGATCAAGACTTTTGTTTAAAAAAAATTTTTTTTTGGCTGCACCGCAGTTTATGGGACTTTAGTTCCCCAACCAGGGATGGAATCCGGAGCCCCAGCTGTGAGATAGCCTAGTCCTAACCATTGGACCGCCAGGGAATTCCCTAAATTTTTTAATTTGTCCTTTCTTTTGAAGGACCTTTGTTTCTAGGACAGTATGTTGAATTCCTGATGCTAGTTGAGGCAGGTTCTCCTGAGTCCCTAACTTAACATGCTTAATTTAATCACACATGTAATCTATGCTATTTCTTCGTAAAAATTAAACCTGTCAGAGGTTGGCAACATCTCTTGCATCATGGAGCTTATGAAAAAAATGAACTCCTTGGTGTGTAAGATTATTTTTTAAAGCAGGGGGTGGGAGACAGGAGCATTTCTCACAAGTTTCAGGGAATACAATCTCCGTTTCCCTGGTTTCTTTCTTAAGCAATCTCTGAATGTAAACTTGGAAGTTCAGGACTAAGCTAAGTAATTTTTTAAAAAGTATAGTATAAAAAGAAGTATCCAACGTCAAAACACTTGGTCACAAGTACGTTTGTCATGTTGATCTGATCAAATATGCACTCCTGGTTCCAAGTTAGTTCCTTTATGTCTTTTATAGCTACTGATGGTAATGGGGTAGGAAATTGCTCAGGTATTGGAACGACCTGATATACTGGTTCAAGTAAGACTGATCACTGATCTGACTGTTTTGAGTAGGTTGGTGCCTGTGGTGGGATAATAAACTTGAGAATCAACCTGGATATTCTTTGCTTCTTCTTTCGACCATACCCCAGCTGGGCTGGGAGACTTGGGGAATTTGTCAGGACTGTACTTGAGAACAAAGACAGCAAGTTCTTAATCTTCTAAACTTAAATGCTACAGGTCCAAGTGCAAGATATAGAAAGATATCTGAAGTAGACTGTTGTGTTGACTTTTCAGAGTTGTTTCTTTTCCCCGGTCTACTCAGACAGTAGAAATGCGTCCTAAGCTGGGGTGGGAGTGAGAAGAGAGTTTGGAATTGAAAAGGTGGGGTGGGAATTGGCATACTATGGAATACTCTTTTCTATTGGGGTTCTGAAAATCGAGCAGATCTGTTCTGGTTAAATCCTGGGCACTGCAGACCTTCTGGGGGACTCCCCCCCTGCCCTCACAAAGCGGCTGCCATCCATAGAGCTGGTGGCAGGGTGATTCTAAGCTGGAGAAGCTACCAGGTTTCCTGGAGACCCAGAGTGGGTGGGAAGACATTTGGAAGTTTCTGGGTAGCTCCATAGACGTGAACGAAAGCACAGTTCCAACCCAAGTTCTTGATCCTTGTATTTTAAAGTTGACATAATAAGTGATAGAACTGTGATCAAACTTCTGTCTTCTGCTTCATTCTCCAGGGCTTATCAGTACATGTGAACTTTTAGTGCCTCTCTGAGAGGATTTACCAGCACAAATGATGGAGAAATAGAAAATAGAAAAATAGAATATGTTTATTTTTGACTCATTGAGCACACAGTGTCAGGAGATTGCTATCTATTTATCATAGATATGTCATTGTTACCTGAAGACCTTGTGGAAAGT
This sequence comes from Hyperoodon ampullatus, assembly GCF_949752795.1. Classification (NCBI taxonomy): domain Eukaryota; kingdom Metazoa; phylum Chordata; class Mammalia; order Artiodactyla; family Ziphiidae; genus Hyperoodon; species Hyperoodon ampullatus. Next base: position 61,229,700 of record NC_136925.1, on the reverse strand, counting down.
TCATAGTGTTTTGGGGCTGTTACCATACAATATTGCCAATGTGTAAAAAATGACAAGTTTAAAACTCTCCTTTTCAAGTTGTATAAGAGTAAAACCTAAAATATTCTATGTAATTTATAGCTTTTTTTTTTTTTTTTTTTTTTTTGGGTGTATTGGGTCTTCATTTCTGTGCGAGGGCTTTCTCTAGTTGCGGCGAGCGGGGGCCACTCTTCATCGCAGTGCGCGGGCCTTTCACTGCCGCGGCCTCTCCTGTTGCGGACCACGGGCTCCAGACACGCAGGCTCAGTAGTTGTGGCTCATGGGCCTAGTTGCTCCGCGGCATGTGGGATCCTCCCAGACCAGGGCTTGAACCCGTGTCCCCTGCATTGGCAGGCAGACTCTCAACTGCTGCACCACCAGGGAAGCCCTATAGCTTTAACAATTCCAGATGGGAAGTTTTTTCCCTTTTGTGATTTTTCCTCATTGTTTTCCACACATATAACGATCTAAATCAGCACTGTCCAATGGAGCTTTCTGCATTGATGGAAGTGTTCTATAGCTACACTGTCCAGTTTAGTAACTACTAGCCACATGTCACTATTAAGCACTTGAAATGTGTCTAGTGAGACTGAATTTTTAATTTAATTAAATTTTAATTTAAATAGCCACATGTGGCTAGCGTCTACCACAGTTGGACAGTGCAGGTCTAAACTCTTTATTTTTCCTCCAAAGTCTATGTAGAAAATAATTCATGAAATATCTGTAACAGGAATAAAATCTGCATTTTTTTTTTTTTTTTTTTGCGGTATGCGGGCCTCTCACTGTTGTGGCCTCTCCCATTGCGGAGCACAGGCTCCAGACGCACAGGCTCAGTGGCCATGGCTCACGGGCCCAGCCGCTCCGTGGCATGTGGGATCTTCCCGGACCAGGGCACGAACCCGTGTCCCCTGCATCGGCAGGCGGACTCTCAACCACTGCGCCACCAGGGAAGCCCTGCATAACTTTTATATAACATGTACTGTCTCCATCACTAGTAAACACTGGCTTTCTCCTGGCTTTATTGGTTATCATTTTATATACAAATGCTCTGACTTCCCAACAATCTATGCATTCCTTGAGGGAAGCTATTGTGAATTATATTTTTTGTACTCTTTAAGTGTGCATATGTGTATGTGTAGCCAATAGTAGGCATTGATAAATATTGTTTGAATCATAATCTAACTATAAAGTAATGACACCGATTTTATAAATACACACACACATATACTTAATCCTCGTTATTTGCAGATTCTGTATTTACAAACTCACCCACTCGCTAAAGTTTATTTGTAGCCCCCAAACCCACACTCCCAGTGCTTTCACTGTCATTTACGGACATGGATAGAATGGTGATGAATTTGAGTTGCCCATCGTGCACGTTGGGAGTGAACAAGCCTAAACCTGCCTTCTAGTTTCAGCTCTCAGGCTACATACAAGGGTCTTTTGCTTGGTGTATTTAGTGCTGTGTTTTTCACGTTTTCGTGCTTTTTGTTGGTGATTTCACTGTTTAAAACAGCCCCCAAGCTTAGTGCTGAAGTGTTTAGCCCTCAGTGTTTTAAAGTGCAAGAAGGCTGATGTGCCTTACAGAGAAAATACATGCATCAGATAAACTTTGTGCAGTTGTAAGTTATAGTGCTGTTGGCTGTGAGTTCAGTGTTAATGAGTCAACATAAAGATGCCTGTTTAAAGGCATCTTTAAATAGATGCACACATAAAACAAGGTTATATATTGATTGGTTAATGAAAATGTGACTTGAGGCTTGTAGGAACCCAACCCTGTATACTCTGTATTTCTCTTTAGGAGCAATGCTTCGGTATTCGCTAATTCAGTGCTCGTGATGACTTCATAGAATCTAACTACCGTGAGTAATGAGAATCGATGGCATACTCTTGCATATATGTGTGTATATATATACGTATGTGTGTGTGTATAAAATCTGTGTGTGTGCGTATACAAAATCTGGGGGCTGCACGGAGCAAGTTCATCACTTTACAAGTCCACCATGCACATGATTCTGAGGCAGGGGAAAGACTGATTTTAGTAGGTGATTTGTAATGACACTGTTGTGAGGGGAGATTCTAATGGAAGATACGGCACCCTTTTCTACTGGCCTTGTGATCACTGCTATAAATTTCATTTCTATCTTCCCTCTTTCCTTCCTGTTCCTGGGACTCTAGCTCTGCACACTAGTTCTTTTCCTTAGGCTCTCTGATAGTGAACGAGTTGAAAGTACTCCTGGTAATGCTTACTAAATACAGAAGCATGGCCAGCCTTCCATAGTTTAGGTTGATCCCAGTGAGATTTATAACAAAGCTAAACACATCACTCCTCTATGGTATTGACTTTCCCAACAGAGCGCCGCCATTTTTACCTTCCCTGGGGAGAAGGTAGGACTTGCCTGCTCTTCCTTCGGTAGTTGTGGTTGTACTGGTTGAGAGCAGGTGAGCCGAGGACCCGGTAGTCTTCAGTTCTATGCTGGCTCAGCAGCCAGGACAGGAAACCAGATACCTCAGAATAAGCCAGGCTGTCATTTCTATCTGTCCCAGAGGACCGCATCTTTGAAAGGAATAAAGCCAAGAGCCATGACTGGCTCTGGCAGTTGTGAATTTTTCATTCATACATTAAGATTCTGAGGATTGAAATGAAGAAATGGAGTCTATAATCACATAATGTATCTGACTGTAGCAGAGAACAAAACAGCTATTTCCCCATCACGCCATTAAGTAACCTGTGTTAAGTTAGAAAGAAATTTGGGTGGAAGCTTGGGGCTTCTTGAAGAGGTATGGTCAGTTTTCACCAAAATTAACTCCCAGTGTAAAACTGTCTTTCATTTGTATAAACATGAAATTTATTAGCCCTGAAGACTTTCTAGAAAGCCAACTCATTCTCTTCATTGCAAGAATTAAAAACAAACAAAAAAACTAGCACTCTTTACCCCCACTTCCCCGTAGCTTGCATTTATCAACAGGCAGTGAGCATGAATGGCTCTGCTTGCTTTGAGCAACTCTGAAGTGAGCCAATTTTAGTGTCCTTGTCTCAGATTTGAGATGCTCTCACTCCGTGTACCCTCAGTACCCTCAGTATTCATTTGACTGCACATTGACCCAGTGCCAGGATTGTAAGCAGCTGACATTTCATTTGTATCTCCCGACCATATTTTATTTACTGAGGGAATTTTTTTTCTTTGTAAAAATACGTGTATCGTTTTTACTTGTGACTTGTTTTTATTTTAGAAGGGCACCTGCTACTTTATTTAAATCTGGAAATAATTTCAAAAGTTAGTTGTCAAATTTAACAGCAGCCCTCTTTCTCCCTTCTGTTTTTCTTTCTTCCTCAACACTTTTGAAGCTGGGTAAGCCCTGAACCAGAATCTTCAGATGGAGGATGATTCTGAATCATTCTGCTAAATTTTCCGGTGCAGATGTGGGTTTACGGTGAAGTGAATGAAGCGTACACTTGAGGGTCCATCACTTAGATGGATTCTTCCCAAGGCCATTAGATGTTCACATGTTCACCTGAATTTATATATTTCTGAAAAATTTCTAATTTCATGTTCTTTTTCTTAAAAAGCATCCTTCCCTCCCTCCTCCCCAACATGCACAATGGTCTAAATTTCAAGTACCACAAAACTCGAGTCTGTCTCTGTCTCTGTGGCTAAATGGGTGACCCTAGACCTGTGTGTCATTTTCCTCCTGTAACGCTGGCAGCCTCTCCTGACCTAGGAAGCTGAGGCCAGTCACGCATTCTGTTTCTGTTGCTGCTTTCTCAGGAGCTGGGTTAGGTTGCTCCTTTCTCAGGAGCTGGGTTAGACCTTTCATGCTCAGATAGAGCCCTGTAATAGTTATTAACAGTTCTTTAGTTTCCTCTGTATGTCACTCAGTGTTCTTCAGAAAAATAGACCAATAGGAAATTGATTGATTGATTAGAAAGAATTGGCTTACATCATCATGGAGGCTAGCAAGTCCAAAATCTGCAGAGCTGATGACCCTGTTTAAAAGCCGTCAGACAGGATAATTCTCTCTTACTTGGAGAATGGTATGACTTTTGTTCCATTTAGGCCTTCACCTGATTGGATGAGGCCCACCACACTCTGGAGGGCAATCAGCTTTACTCAGTACAATGATTTAAATGTTAATCTCATCACAAAACATCCTCCCAGAAATCCCCAGCATAATGTTTGGCCAAATATCTGGGCACCCTGTGGCTTAGTCAAGTTGACACATGAAATTAACCAAATTCTGTCAGCTGACTGAGCTGTTACTTCCATGACTGGACTGTTTATACCTGGGTTCTTAATAGTTCATTTTCTTTTAAACTGTATATACAATTCCATTTTAGCACATGTTATTGGAAAGCTATTGTATGCCCTATGGACAAAAGGTAGGGAATAGAGGGAAGGAGAAAAATAGGGACTTGTCTTTGAAGAATTTGTCATTTAGGTGTAACCCTGTGATTAACCTACTCATTGAAACAACTCCAGGAGAATTCAAAGGCCAGGCAATGATTGAGCTCAACGCAGAGATTCCAAGGAGTCTTAAAGGCAGGCAGAGGTCTTTCCAGAAAGAAATCCTTAGGAAAGACTTCAGGTAAATTTTGAAGCTAAATTAAAAAACAAAACAACAAAGCAGTTAACTTGATGGAGACCAGGAGGTGGGACTTCCTGTTAAACAGGAACATCCAAAGCAGTGTGGTGGCCTGATTGTTTGAAGACGTGGGGCTGTGTTGAGGCCAGAGAAGCTACCAAATAACAGGTTGGTGGGTTGCGGATTGGCAGGATAGGAATTCAGCGTAGTTCTTGTGAGGTTTTGAATTGAGGGACGGCTTCTCACAACAGAGAACTGATATTTAATGAGGGCTTCTAATTAAATACGTGGACTAAGAGCTTTGTACAATAAACAGAATTTTCACTGCAGCGTTGTTTGCTTGTTTAAGACCTTAAGAGAATTGTTCTTCCTTTATAATGTTAACCTATGTCTGTCTTTGGAAACTACTAATGTTTTTCCTGAGGCTAATTGAGAATTTGCCACATGTAAAGGTAGTTCATAACCTTACAATGCGTATGAACCTTACCTATATCATTATGCCTCACATTGTCTATAATAACTAAGAATTTACAATTTAATTTTCTTCGCTAGGTCAGTGGTTTAAACTCTACTTCAAGAATAGCTCCAGAGGGAGAGGAAGGGAGGTGTCTTGTTTCGCAAGTTCAGTTTCTGTCTAAAAATTGTTGGAAGAAAGCTGGTTGTTTTTTAATAAAGAAAATTACGGCTATAGGTTAAAATTAATAGTTACAGAGAAAATCGTAACTAGATTAATAAAGCTCAGAATATGTGTGTGCATGTGTTTTGGGGGTGGGGGGAGAGGGAAGGAGAGAGATTTGCTGAAATATTTGCTTACAGAATGTTATCTATTGTATTTATAATACACAAAACGAAACACAGTTGTATACGTAGTATAGATACTCAGAAAGTCACAAACTAGCCATCAACTTTGTGGGCTTAGCAGAAACCTAAGAAATTAATGTTTTAATTTTTCTCATTTCTATCAGTAGTATATTCTAAGACACCAAAAGCAAAAATTGGACCAGCTTGACTATTTAGTCTAGAATTTAGTTTTTATTATTATTTAGTTGATCATTTAGTCTAGAAAACACTGTATCTTCTAAAGAGTAAGTATAATTTATTTCACTCTTTCAGGTAAGTCGATTGCTTCTTCAGGAGCTTGCCAAACAAGACTGTGATGTGTTAACAGAGGCTAGAGAAAACGCCTAGCTTTCTATACAAACCCCATTATCCTTTTGTTTGTATACTTTAGAATGTTACTTTGATTGCTAGAAATCCACTTCAGATCCTTTATCAGACTTAATCACCATACCATCCCCCCTCCCACACCAAAAAAAACCAACAAAGGAAACTCCCAATTTTTTTCATCTAAATCAGTCAGTTGTGGTCAACCAGGGGTGTTTGTCCCCCCAGGGGTTATTTGGCAATGGTCAGGAGACATTTCTGTTTGTTACAGTTGTGGGAGTGCTCCTGGCGTCTAGGGGAGAGAAAGCAATGCTGCTAAATAGACTACAGTGCACATGGAGCTCCTTTCACAAAGAATTGTCTGACCCCAAATGACAACAGTTCCGAGGTTGAGAAACCCTGTTCTAAATAGATCTATCCCGTCTCATTTTGTATTCGACATCTGTTGGGCTGTCCATCTTTCAATGCATTCTTTGCTTTAAAAAACGAAAGGCAGCACCCGTGACCTCAGCAGAGAAACATGCATGCAAGTGTTTAGCTTTGTTTCGAATGATAAATGCTACCCCTCTCGAAAGTACTCCAGTACTTGCAAGTAACATTTCCCAAGAGGGAAAAATACTGATTAAGGAATTTCTAAGCAGTGAGAATGGCAGAGTCATAACACCACAATGAAAGGCAGTTTGGGGGCTTCACACTTTTCCTCTATTGACCTTTACTGTGGGACTGTTGACAGTTATCATCTGATACACAGTGAAAAATGGGGGACTTCCCTGGGGGTCCAGTGGTAAAAACTTCACCTTCCAGTGCAGGGGGTGCAGGTTCCATCCCTGGTGGCAGAGCTAAGATCCCTCATGCCTCGTGGCCAAAACAACCAGAAACATAAAAAAACAGAAGCAATACTGTAACAAATTCAATAAAGACTTTAAAAATGGTCCACATCAAAAAAAAAAAAAAAAAATCACCCTGATTCTTTGAAAAGCAGAGACCAGTTTACATGAAATTCCACCACCTGCTCCAGTGCAAACAATAACACCCCCCGACAAGCCAAATCCTTTGGGGGTTCAAGGAGAACCTTTGTGCTGTGTTTTTCCAGCAGTGGCGGCAGCAGCCTCCCTGCAAATGGCAAATAGGGTGTCATGTAGTGGGTGATCTATAAATATTGTTGAGGGACTGCCTTCAGGCCTGGGGTGACTTTTTTTCCCTGACTCTCTAATTTCTTACTCTGTGATTAATGTTTTCTCCCAGTCCACCTGGGCTGCTCCAATAGTGAGAAGCTTACAAACATAAGCAAAGAAACTGAAACATTCAGTTTTGAGCATTGGCAGGGAGAGGATACTTAGAAAATTAAAAACCGTGTTTCTTAAACTTAGCCAGAAGGGATGTTCAAAACAGGAGAAATATGTGTTTAACTTGGAAGTTTGCTTGACCTTGTTTCCACATCACGAGGACCCGCTTATCTGCCTCATGATGAGAATTTTTTGTCAGCTCCTGCAAAATGTTTTGACTACAATGAAAGCTGATCTATCCCGTTTGGCTCAAATGGATTGGGAAACAAAACCATGTGAAAATCTTGGGGCTAGGAAAGAGGTCCAAATGGCTTAGGATTTGCTTTTAATTCATGAGTTCTGTTGATAAAGGTCAAACTGGAAATGCAAGCTGCCTTAATTCCAGAAGGTGGTTTTAGCATGTGTGTGATTTGCAAATCTGTTCCTGAATTTTTAGAGTGTTCCTGAGTCTCAGTTCTAGAGAAGTTATAAAACAGGGCAACTCCCAGCCACAGAAGTAGGTACAGTATGTACAGTAGACCTCTTACCTCTGTTCAGACTGGCCAGAGTGTAATGTGATCTCACTGCATTGATAGCTTTGGTACCTTAAAGGAATGAATGTCCAGAGATCATCACTGGGTCCTTTGATAAAAAAGACTGATCTAGACGAAAGAAATCCCAGCCAGCCTGAGGAATCACGTAATTAGAGAAACCACATGGGCACTGGCACTCTTAGCCGCTGGCACAGAAGGCAAGTCCACTCGGGTGACAAAGCAGCCTTTCCCAGGTCATCCAATAGGGAAGGGCAGTGAGTGACCCGTAACGATGGGGCCCAACATTGGGTTCATTATATAATTAGCTCTCTGTTATTCAGGGGCTAATTCCCCAGCCAATGCTCTGTGCTCTTTCCTGCTGCTTGACTGTTAGCCAGCTTGGAGCTTAAGCCCTTCAGAAGGATGTTGGTTTTTCTAAAGAGATGTTAGAACATTTTAGCAAACCACAATTAAAAAGTAAGAGTGATAAGTACACCTGTGTTCTTCATTCCCATGGTGACATTTAAAAAATACTTTCCTCTTTAATCATATCTTCGCTTGACTGAAGACCAGTGGTGTTCTAGAATTTTTATTCAGTTCTCAAACCCCTACTTATGAGCAGAAAGGTGCTCAGTGGGCCAAAAGTGACCACTTACATTTCCCTCCTTGAACTCGGTCTGACTATGCGAAAGCACTTAGTCCTGAGAGCCATGCTGGTGGTGTCCGTGCTTCATTCTCACATTAATGGATTAGTGAGAGAAACTTTGGCAGTAGAGCTGGAGGGGTCTTGGGGTCATCCCTGCTTTACAGTTGAAGGAGTCCAGGACAAAGAAACAGGAGTAGTTGGTTGTCTAAGGTCACGAGGGTATTGAATGAAGGAGTCAAGATTTGCAGTTTAAAATATGTTAAGAGGATAGATCTTATATTAAGTGTTCTTACCACACAAAAAACCCAACCCAAACAAAACCACACACAGAAGGACACAAGGACATTTTTGGAGGTGATGGAGACAATTAGAACCTTGAAAGTTATCAGGGGTGTATGTATATGTACAAACTCATCAAGATGTGTACATTGAATGCGTGCAAATTTTGCACACCAATTACACTTCAATAAAGCCTTTTTGTCCCTTCTCCAAACAATGCTTCCGTTTTTTAAAAACCTTTTATCCTCCAGCTGTATTGAGATATATTTGACATATGACATTGTGAATGAATAAAATGCACCTTTGTTTTCTTCTCAGACTGGGAAGGCATCCTCTATTCTGCGTTATTTGTGTCTCTCCAGAGCAGTGTCGGGGTTTTCTCAGGTCAAAGGATGACCTCAGTATATTTTAAAGCAGGAGCCATTGCCAGTGTGATTTAAGCCCAGGCGGTTTCTTAGCCTGGGGCTTCTGTGAGCTTAAGGAAGAGTTTGCATCTTATGAAACTTTGTCATCTGTCTCCTCCTATAGGTCGAGTCTGGAGGGGTGCATCTCCTGCCAGGGGAGATAATTGGTGGGTAATGAGACTTAGTCATGGTGGGGGGCGGGGCTCTGCTGATCTTTGTAGACAAACCAGGGAAGAAGGAGGATGGAACGAAAGGCCCACTTCACTGCTTCTGTGTTGTGTGATGTGGGATAGAGAGCAAACATCAGAGCTTAAACCATTTCAAAAGCCCAAATCCAGCTGAGCCTCCTCCTGGCAGCCCACTGAGAGGCTGTTATGGGAAGCAAGTGCGCTGACACTTTATTAGTTTGCGGGGGGAGGACGGTGGGATCCTGTTATTTTGCTTCTGAAGTGTAAAGGCTTCTTTTATAGTGTATCATCTTCACAAAAGGCCATGTATTTTAACATTCCATTTATAGGAAATAGCCTGAAACGGCAAATCCACAGAGACAGAAGGTGGATTTGTGGGTGTGTGGGGATGGGGAAAGGGGCTTAAGGAGGAACTGCTCTTGGGTAGGGTTTCTTTTTGGGGTGATAAGAAACATCCTGGATTAGATAGTGGTGATGATGGCACAACACAGCAAATAATACCACAAACGCTGAATTGTATACTTTGAAAGAGTGAATTTTATGTTATGTGAATTATATCTCAATTAAAAAATATATAGTGTGTCATCTTAAGATGAGGACTGGTAGAAGGTGACATTGGGGGTGGGAGGTCCTGCTATGCTCTGAGTGACAACAGCATCTCATGCTCATTGTGTACTATCCACTGTTCTAACGCCTCGACACATGCTCATCCTGTAACCCTCACAAAAGCCCCCTGAGATGGTGCTATCAATACCCACACTTAACTGAAGGGGGAATTGAGGCCCAGGGAGGACAGGTGACTTACTCAAGGTCACACAGCTGAGACATGACAGAGCCAGGCTCCCTACCAGGCTCCCTATCCAGAGTCTGGATCCTAGTGCTGTGTTCCTGCTTGCATTCTAGCGAGGTCACTGCAGGGTACTGAAAAACAAACAATTGGAGAGGCCATGTGTGTGCAGGAGCTCTGGGTGGCCCAGTGTGAATGTTGGCACAAGATGGGCCTCCAGCAAAGGTTATTTGCACAAACAGATTAGTCCACCTGGCTGTCATGCCAACCCTGTGACTGACGTCAGCCCACTCTGGCCCCTAAAGGACACAGGCGTCACTTGCTGTAGATTGGTCTGTGCAGACACACCTCATCCTCTCCCAGATACCTCCCAACGGGCGGGATGGAGGAAGCTTGGCGCTCACTTCTCATGCAATACTGGCAGCCGTCTCAATGCATGTGACCTTGAGGGTTAATGTGTGCACACAGTACCATTCACTTCAGGTCTTTGGTAAGAAATAACCTTGAAAGCAATTCTGCATACTGTTTTATGCTTTTTTCTTTCTTTCTTTTTTTTGGCTGCACTGTGCGTCATGCAGGATCTTAGTTCCCTAACCAGGGACAAACCTGTGCCCCCTTCAGTGGAAGCTCAGAGTCTTAACCAACGGACTGCCAGGGAAGTCCCTACTGTTTCATGCTTTTAAAATCAGTCATACTAGAATGAAAAAAAAAAATGAGTCACTTTGGATACCTTAAAATGACCCTCATTTTAAGTTAATAATATATTAGAAATAAGGATTTTTTCCATTTTGTTGAATACTTAAAATTATAAGTTTATTGTTCTAATTTATCTTTAGAAGTAGTCTTTTTTTTTTTTTCCTAATAAGTGAAACATAGGTAGACATTTGGCACCTGGAGCTCTAAGCCACGTGGACTTGGGTAAGAACCCGTGTCTGGGTTGAAGCCTTGCCTGGCCATGTAGTAGCCATGTGCCCAGGTATATTTAGCATCTCTGTACTTCTGCTTCCTGAGTGTAAAATGGGACAATCATAACACCTACTCCATAATGGTGGTGTGAGTTTCCAGTGGCCTAACCAGTGCAAAGTGCTGAGAGAGGAGGTAACGCAAGGCAAGTGCTATGCCTGCTATTTATATTAAATCTGGCTACTTCAATCTGACACATTAATAATTAAGATGGCAACAGGAAGTCATATATTTGTACCAATCCTCGCAGGTTTCAGAGCCTGCTTCCTTCACTGTCTCATTAGATTCTAATACGGTCCCCGTTTGATACATAGGGAAATGCAAACTGTCTGTTCATGATCCCACAAGGAATTAATGTCTTAACTGGGTCCAGAACTCAATTTTCCTTATTCTTAAACCAGTTTTATTTGTTTTTGAAAATCATCTCTCTACATATCATTGCTTTTTTAGTGAGACATTTTCAAAAATGAAGATGTGTTTAAAGATTCAAAAATATTTAAAGATCAAATAACAAAGGTGCATTATTTAAGGGAAAGAAGCTGAGACCAGAACCCAGCTTCTAGTTAGTTCCACAGCTTCCAGCCCCTGTTCTGTTGCGTTTGTTCACGGTTTATACATTGTTCGTGGTAATGGGGATATTAAGGTTCATCAGCATTAACCTTTCATGTTACGGATTAGGAAACATTTCCAAAGAGCTGGTATGACTTTTATTAATTCTGCTGAAGAAGTGAATCTGAAACCTAAGAATCCAATATATTGGTCCAGTTCCAAGTCTGGTCACCTTTCTATTTAAACACATTCTGCTTCATGGGTAAAGACTTAACTTTGAGTGCTCCCGGGACTTTATCAGAACCAGGCAATACCTATTCCTCTCCCTGCTCCTTAAGTGCCCCACTGGAAGGGCCTCTCCAGGTGGAGGGTCGGTGGGAAGCCGGGGGCCCGCCTGCGATGCTTTATAAAGCTGGAGGTTCGGGCTTCCCTGGTGGCGCAGTGGTTGAGGGTCTGCCTGCCGATGCAGGGGACGCGGGTTCGTGCCCTGGTCCGGGAAGATCCCACATGCTGCGGAGCGACTGGGCCCATGAGCCATGGCCGCTGAGCCTGCGCGTCCAGAGCCTGTGCTCCGCAGCGGGAGAGGCCACAACAGTGAGAGGTCCGCGTACTGCAAAAAAAAAAAAAAAAAAAAAAAAAGCTGGAGGTTCATATACATGTAGCCAGTGCACAAATAGCCCTCCTCTCCAGAATTACAGCGAAGCCCTCTCTCTGCCTTATTCAGGTCTTTTGCTGCATCTTTTCTGCCATCTACTAGCAGATTGGGCAAACCCAGATTATACTCATCCAGAATGCTAAAAAGGGTTGTATAGGCCTCCTGTTGAAAAGAAGCATCCCCACGTGGACACTGAGAGGCCTCCAGGAACCGGGGCAGGGTAGGTTCTGTTTCTCTTTGCCACACCCTTCAGTGAGCTGTGCTCTGAATGGGGAGAGTGTAAGGCATATGCTCTTCTCAGGAGGGATGGTTCAAACTTTGCTGAATTTTCCACATTCACTTGCCCAGCCGCTGTATCAGCAGCAGTACACAATTATTTAGCATTCAGGGCTCAGCACGGTCAGCAGGACTTTCACACTCTTGAATGGTTCTCTTGCTTGACTATGTTTCCCACAAACTGTAGGCCCGGTGTCAATAGAGATTTTCTTGTTCACTTTTGCATCTGTAACTCCTAGCACAGTGCTCAGCACACAGTAGGTGCTCAGTAAATGCTTTTAAAATAAATCACCGCTGAGACAAACTTCAAAGCAAGGGAGGTATCCATGAACATGAAGCAAAGGATGAACCTTATTAAGATTTCCAGACTTAGAAGGCAGGGTTTGGCATGACCTGGCCCCCTGTCCAATCTTGCATTGCACTCCTCTTTGGCCTCTGGATGACAATGACCCTGCTGTCCTTTCATTTCCCGTGCTCATCAGGTCCATTCCCGCCACTTAGGGCACACGGTATGGTTTGCAGTACACAAGGCCAGTCCACCAAAGGCTGTGCCAATGCTTCCAGTAAGAATGTCACGCAAGCCAGAGACCTGAGTCACACATGGAATTTTACATTTTCTTGTAGCTACCTTAAAAATAAAAATAAAGATAAGCAAGCGAAATTAATATGATATTTTATTCAACACAATAGGTCTAAATAGTGCCATTTCAACATGTAATCAATAAAAAACAATTGAGGTACTCTCTATAAATATTTTCACACTGACTCTTGAAAACCCAGTGTGTTTTATATTTAGAGTACATTTTTTTTTTTTTTCGGTACGCAGACCTTTCACTGTTGTGGCCTCTCCCATTGCGGAGCACAGGCTCCGGACGCGGAGGCTCAGCGGCCATGGCTCATGGGCCCAGCCGCTCCGCTGCATGTGGGATCTTCCCAGACCGGGGCACGAACCCGCGTCCCCTGCATCGGCAGGCGGACTCTCAACCACTGCGCCACCAGGGAAGCCCTAGAGTACATCTTGACATAGACTAGTCACACTTTAAGTGCTCAGTAGCCAAATGTGACTAGTTACTATAATATTGGGGGTTGTGCCATTGACATTCCAGATAACGTAGAATTGTATAAACAAGTTTTTTGGAGGTTGACCAATAAAAAGTCTCGTTCTAACAAAATCAGTGAATTATAACAAGTTTCCAGAAGCAAAGGGTCTTGAGGAAGTGGTGCCTTTTTTCTAATTTGCACAAAGATGCTTCTCGGCCAGTGGAGGCCTTGCTGTCGTGAGGCTTTTGCACATGCTGTTCCTTCTGCCTAGAAGTCCATTGCCCTTTGACTGATTGATATCTGTTCATGTTTCTATTAAGGTGTCAATTCTTCTATGAGACCTTTGTTCCATTTTCTCACAAAGCCCTGCCTCTTTGCCTCATAACACTTATTCGGATTTGTCATTCATGTGTGAGATCATTTAATTCAGTTTCTGACTCCAACATAAAACGGTGATGCTAGAAGGGAACGTTCTTGTCTGTTTTTGTTCACCATGGAATTCCCAACTCTGAGCATAGTGCTGAGTGCATAGAAGGGGATCTGGAAAGATGCATTGAGGGGCTGCCTGGCTGACTGCATGCGTCAGTGTCAACAGTCCCAGCAGTTTGTGACACTTACATTCGTTTGGTCCCAGATACATCTTAGTTTCAGCCAGCAGGTTCAGGCAGAGGCTAGAATGTCGTTCAAGGTCTCTCCCGGGAAACAAGCTGACTGTCTCCTCTCTCACCACTCAAATGTGTTTTCTGTTCCAAGTATGTGAATTCATCTGACCACTTTACCCTGAACCTGTTCCTGGGTGCAGCTGCCTTCTGTCTCTGTAGAGCTGAGTGACTCTGAGTTTTATCTTGGATCATTCAGGAGGTTTAATCTTTAGTGGCCACTTGAAAACAAACACATGTAAAAAGTAGGTTCATTACTAATGTGAAGAGCCAGCAACTCAGGAGATAAAACACTCTGCATTTTGAAGCATACAGGATTGTTCAAGTTCTTATTGGAAATCCAGGACTGGAGGCTGGGAAATTTATGTAATTACTTCGTATGCTGTCTTCTCCCTTCCATCATCCTAGTATTCCCACTAATAAATAAAATCCACACAGGGCCAGTTAGGAATAAGAGATATAGAAGGAATTATGAGCACAAGGCAAAATGACTGCTAACCAACTAGCATTAATGATGCTACACATAGTATTAAGTGTAATGGTTAAGATTTGCAAGTCTGATGTCATCAGACTGTTGGGTTCAGATCCTGCCCTTGCCATTTACTAGCTGTGTGACCTTGGGCAAGTTATTTAACTTCTCTGAGCCTCAGTTTCCTCATCTGTAAAGTGAAGGATTAAAAACAAGAACCTAAAGAACCTACCTCATAAGTGTGTTGTGACACTTGAGAGCTGTTTACCATATGGTGCCTGTATGACATTATCTCAGAACTTAGGTTTATTTTTTTCTGAAGGAGTTTGCACCTCTAGGACATGAAAGATCTGGTTAAGAACGGACATGTCAGGCAATTACTGTGCAGACACAACCCTCACTTGAGAAGAAACAAGCAAGGTCCAATACCCACTAATATATTGATTGTTCCTTGAGTCTTCTTTGATTAGGCCTTACTGAAAAAAATGTTTCAACGAAACAAGACCTTCCATGACTAAAGTAAAAGCAGAACTGATGGCTTTACTGTGTTGCGCTGGATCTCATGGGGGCCTCATCCTGTCTCTGAAATTTTAGAAATCTGTATCTTGTGGTGAATGGAAAAAAATAGTTAAGAGGTATAAAAGGCAATAGAAGTACAGGCATACCTCATGTTATTGTACTTTGCTTTATTGTGCTTCGCAGATATTGCATTTTTTTTAAATAAATTGAAAGTTTGTGGCAACCCTGTGTCCAGCAAACCTATCGGCACCATTTTCCCAACAGCATTTGCTCACTTCATGCCTCTGTGTCAGATTTTGGTAATTCTTGCAGTATTTCAAATGTTTTCATTATTACTATATTTGGCATGGTGATTTGTAATCAGTGGTCTCTGATGTTACTGCTACAATTTGCTGAAGGGTCTGATGGTGATGAGCATATTTTAGCAATAAAGTTTTTTTTTTTTTTTTTTTTTGTGGCACGCGGGCCTCTCACTCTGTGGCCTCTCCCGTTGTGGAGCACAGGCTCCGGACGCGCAGGCTCAGCGGCCATGGCTCACTGGCCCAGCCGCTCTGCAGCATGTGGGATCTTCCCAGACCGGGGCACGAACCCGTGTCCCCTGCATCGGCAGGTGGACTCTCAACCACTGTGCCACCAGGGAAACCCGGCAATAAAGTATTTTTTAATTAAGGTCTGTGCATTGTTGTTTTAGACATAATGCTATTGCACACTTAGTAGACTAACTACAGTATAGTGTAAACTTAACTTTTATATACACTGGGAAACCAACATTCTCCTCTCTTCAGGCTTTTTACTTGTTTTTTCAGATGGATAAGTCTATTTCTGTAGCTCCAAGTAACAATAAATAATATGCTATTGCTTCTCACATCTGTAAGTCCAGCCAGAACCAGATTCATCTAGCAATAGCCTATCGTGCAGCTCTGCTTGGATCTTCCGTATCCTGGCAGACTTGACATCTAAAATGAAACTCCTATTTCCCCTCGAATTGGTTCTGATTCCTGTGTTTCCTTTCTTGGCTAATGGCTCTCCCACTTCATTCATTTCAGCCAGAAATCTAAGGGTCATTTTCTTTCTTTTTTTTTTTTTTAATCTCACAGTATTTCTAAGGGTCATTTTCAACCCTACATCCTTCTTTTTTCCCCCATCAACTGTCTGTGACCAGGTCTGGCTCTACTTTAACATCTCCATGGTCTGTCCTCTCCTCACCATCCCCCCAAACTGTTGTCTCCGTCCAGCCCTCATGGATCATCTTGTGCTACTTTTCATTTCATCCTTCATACAGCTGCCTAAGAGATCTTAAAGTGCAAATCTGTTAATGAAGCACTTTATTACTTAATATTCTTCCATGGTTTTCTGTCAGCTACTACAGATTAAAGTCCAAACTCCATGGCATGTTGTAGATGACCCTACTCCAGTTGGGCCCTGCCTAGCTGTTCAGACTCATCTTGCACCGTGTTGTAGCACCAAAAATCATCATCATTGTCATCAAGCTCCACATACTGTGCCAGCTATTTCACCTACTTTTTGCTTGATTTGACTTAATGTTCACAGCTCTCCTACCAAGTAGGTACTATTACTACTTCACCTGACAGCAGGTGGAGTGTTCCCAAGTCCACACAGGTGGCAAATTGAAATTTCCATACAGGGCTGCCTTCTAGAGCCTGGGTTTGCCTTAGAGTCTGTCCATTTCACTTAATTACAACACACTCTTTCACCTCCCTGGCATCTGCACCAACTCTCTTCCTTGTTTGCCTATGCCTTCCTCTGCCTTGCCCTCAGGCTCGCCTCTCAGGACACTTCCCAGGAAGCACTTCCACGAGGAGGGCTGCCCCAGTCAGACACACCAGGAGCTTCTTCAACTTCCATCCTGCCCCACTTTTCTATTGTGGCTCCTACGGCTCTTGTTGGCACTTACGTTTTACACATCTGATGCCCCCTCTGGGCTATACATTTTTTGAGAGCAGGGAGTATATTTTATTATTTGTGACCTACAGTGCCTTGTCCAGTACCTGAACCATGGCAGGCATTCAACCAATGTTTGTTAAATCAATGAATGAATACACCAGTGAACAAATTAAGTGTGGGAACAGAGTCAGGGCTGAACTGACCCATCAGCTTCACGAAATTGAGTTGATATAAGTCTTTACCTTTTATCTCGTAAACTTCTTCCTCGGATTTCCCAGCACATGTATTCATTCATTCTTTAACCATGCCTTGACTGCTACTAAGTCCCAGCTAAATTCTGCAGATGCAAAGGTGAATAAAAGTAATTCTTAATCCTTGAAGAATTCACAATATAGGAGAATAACAAGTACTTGTCAGTAGACGATTATAATACAATGAGATATATTCTATCAAAGGGTTTTATGTAATAGAGTAAGGCAGCATAGAGAAAGGAGTTTCTATGCCATTTAAGGATACCAGGGAGGATTTACAAGAGGACATAGGGTCTGAGTCTTGAAGGAAGAGTAGAAGCCAAGCAGAAAAGGTAGGATGGGGAATGACTTCAGGGTTGTAGAAATGTTTAGAATGAAAGGCATTTGAAGCAGCAAGCACATAAGTGAAAAAGCACAGAGGCATAAGGGTACATGGAGTGCTGGGAAGGGTTCCCCTTGGGGGAGAACTGGAGAGGCAGCCTGTCCAGGTCCAGACAGATTTTGGGTACTCCAAAAAGAAGTGTGGATTTGACTCCATAAACACTGGGCCAGTAGAGGATTTGAGCAGGTGAGTGAAGTCATCAATATTGTTGGCTTTTAGCACAATCACTTTAGGATCCAGGCGGAGAGTTGATAAGGGTCTGAGTTAAGACAGCTGCTAGGTGAATGGAGAAGACGGGATGGATCTGATAGATGCTCAAGGATAGAACAAACAGAACTTGATAATTGAATAAATGCAGGGCAAGCACTGAACAGAGATGTGGAAGAAGAGAAGTGAAGGTTGGTGTCATTGACTGAGCTTGGAGTATATAGTTCTACTTCTTTTGGAGAAATAATGATCCAGATACAATAGTAGGCTAAAGGAATTTTCTTTTGAAGTACTCATTGAATTGAATAAAGTCATTCCCTTAAACAACTTCATTTTAATTTTTTTGCATATGTTGCCTTTTAAATATTTAAACACTTTGGTGTCAGAGATATGTTTCAGTAATCCTTTTTTTTTTTTTTTTTGCGGTATGCGGGCCTCTCACTGTTGTGGCCTCTCCCATTGCGGAGCACAGGCTCTGGACGCGCAGGCTCAGCGGCCATGGCTCACGGGCCTAGCCGCTCCGTGGCATGTGGGATCTTCCCAGACCGGGGCACGAACCCGCATCCCCTGCATCGGCAGGCGGACTCTCAACCACTGCGCCACCAGGGAAGCCCTCAGTAATCCTTTTGATGGAGTCAATCTTGTCAAGCTTCTCTCTCTTTGACCCAGGTTCTTCAGAATCTTATGGCCCGAGGCTTCCCCTGGGAACAAGAAAGGGCTGAGCTGGTGGAGCTGCAGCCACCTCTCTGCTGCACCCACTGCAGCAGCAACCTTATTTGTTCTAACACTGGGCTTCCACTGGGGAAAGAGCTCTGGAGCTTTACTATCTCTGAAATCGCTAGTCTAAATATCAGTAACTCATGCAATTGTGTTTTCTTAAACGTAAGTGCTTGGCTGCAGTTCTGTGTTATAAGGTGTTTCTTTGGTCTGTTTTGTTCTTGTTTATTTCTATCTTGGAAAATGGAGATCATGTCAGGGGACCCATATTCATAAATCTAGTATATTGTGCCTGATTGTTTTTAATTGCAGATAGGATTGTTTTAATTGCCACATATTTCTGTTTCGCAATAAACATACATGGCACCCACAATGGTCCATGTTTCTCTTAACAATGGAATTAGAATAAAACATCTGCAGCCAGAGCTGCACGGGGCCCGGGTTGCTCTTTTGCCATCAGTCTCAATGAGGTGAAAAGTGAACGCTAGCCACAAATCAGCTGAGAATTAACACAAGCTGTTGTTTTTGAGTTTTCCAAATATTTTCCAACTCCCATTGTGTGTTTTTGTGTTTTGTACTCAAAAATCCCTGCCAAAACCTCCCCCATTGACATTCCTTCCTGGGTTCCTAACATGTGGACAGCAAACAAAACTTCTCATAGGTCATTAATCTCAAGGAGATATGTTTGTTAAATACAAGGAGATGAATAGAATACATATTTTTACCAATTCTGGGATCACAAATTCATCTAAAAAAAGCAAGACATTGCTAACTGAACTTGTAGCCTAGTTCTGATTTGCATCTTTAGAATAGTATTCAGATACTCAAAATATATCTAAAATGAAAATCACAGTCCTGTGGAATTAGTAGGTATAGAGGTTGAGGAAAGGATGGATAGAACAGGACAGAAAGTTGGGCAAATAGATGGTACACACATATACACATTGCTGTTTTTCTGACTGCTATATTTATTGTCCATGGACAGACTATTCATGAAAAAAAAAAGTCTTCTGCTTATATCCATTTTGTTGAATACCGTGTATTTTCAGTATGCCTTTTCCCCCACGTAATGATCATTAAATTCTCTAGATAATAGCAAGACAGTTTTCCTTCTTCCTCCCTACATTTATGGGTACTGGATTAAAGTTGATTACAATAAATCATGTGTGTTAGTACTCATTTTCCTTTCTTTTATTCCTGTGACCAGTGTAATGGCATAGATACGGATGCCTTTGTGCCCTGGGGAAACAGGAAGCAGAGGTTGTCCATCTTTGCCAAGGAGATTGATGTCTTGGTCAATATCACTGTGGGACACATGGGAAAAGCTGCCTCTCTCTCCTGTCCAACAACTCCTTCCTAATTACCAGCTCACCAGTGGTTGTGATCGCGTTCCTTTTATTATTATAGCAAGGAAATGTTAAGCTTTCTTAACTCCTTATTCAAAATGCCCTTGAAGAAAGACAGGGAGGGGTCAGAAAATAATAGATTCTCATTATAGTTCTTCCACAAACCTTTTAAATGTCGTTGGAAAATGTTACTGTGTTGTCTCAGTTTCCCTTTTGCTTGGGGAGAGTAGGTGTTATGGACATCTAAGGTGTCTTTGATGCCTCAGTCAACACAATAGTAAGATATTTTCTATAATGTCCCTTTTGCATTTCATATTGTCTCACTGAATTTCAAAACGTGGAATAAAACCCACTAACACCATGATTTAATTATTAGCTCTCTAGCTTTCAACAAGCCAGTTCCATCCTGCAGTAAAAAAAAAAAAGGGGAGGGAGGAGGTGTTCTCAATGTTAGTTTATTTCTTATTAGTTAAACTCTATGTTCCAGTTTTTCTTTGTTGATTTTTAAACTTGAAATCTGTTTTGTGGTAAAGAATATGAAAAGATTTGGAAGGAAAAAGAAAACCATCTCTGAATACACTACTTCAAATATTTTAAACCCCTTTGGTATGCACAGATAAAATCTATTGCAGTTTGTGTGTGGGATCTTGATTCTGTAGTTATGAATTATTTAACCAAAGTTTATGTAACATAAAGAACAATTGTCTAAAAATATGAATAATCGTTTTCTTCCTTTGGTGCTGTGAATTCAGTGGTGCCGTAGATATCTTGAAGGAATCGTTTACTCTCTTTAAGCCTAGCTTCCTGCCTTGCTTTTTGGTTAGAATTTTGGCTGAGCTTGACAGAGTCAATTAGTGAGTTTCCCCAGGTTCAACCTATTGTTCATGGAAACAGTGTCATGTGTGACAAAACAGTGACCCATATGCCACATACAGCCTCTATGACGTTTGGCCTGACTCTTGTTTCAATAAATGTTTGAAATTATAGCATCTGATTGATAACTTTTCCAACAAGGGAAGCAGTATAGGAGAGTAGCCCCTGAAAGCTGTTGACCCTTTCTCTTTGTTTTGGCTTTTTTTATATTTTAGAGTCCAGCTCAGCTCTGTGCTAATACCACCTTTTTTTTTTTGCTTTTTCCTTCTAAAATAACTCATTACGTCTAGTGAGCTAACTAACAGGTCTTTTGAATTTCTTCACTGTCCATAGAAAAGATTTGTGGGGTGGAATGAATGCAGAGTAATCTCTGTCTCTGTTTCTCTGTCTTTGCCTTTCCGTGGACAAATTCTAAGCTTGTGTTTAAAAGAGTAACTTAAAAAATATACAATGGGGCAGGTTTGATTTGATGCGTTTAATAGGGAAAAAAGGTCCTTCTGGGCTCGTGGTGGGTTACAGGTCACATGTGAGTGAGCTGTCGGGGGCGCTATCGACCTGCAGAGGTGGTCTCGAGGTGCACCTAGAAAAGTGTCCTAAGGTCATGGGGGCAATCATTGTGGCATCTTCAGACTTTCTTACAACTGTCTTTGTTTCCAGTCCCACATTTCAAATGGGATTTACCCCAAACTTAGAAAGCCCAGTGAAGAATGAGCGGGATGATTGGATCTTGAAAGAGTGACACCTGAGGGCTGAGCAAGGAGGTGGGGAGGATGCAGTTTGGGATGGTGCATAATGACTCTTCCAGATGTTTGCTGGCTACCAGGAGAAGAAGGGGATACATGTCTCTCCCATGGCTTCAGATAGCAGAGTTCTGGCCAGCGGGTGGAATTATAGAAAAGTATATTTCACTTGAAGGAAAGGAAGCCTTCCAATGGTCCAGGCTCTCTGAAGTGGGAGGGGAGGGCTACAGGGTTTGGTGAGTCCCTGCCGCTGGGGTGAGCAGAGAGAAGGGTGGCTGCTCCCGCTGGGGAGATGTGGTAGGGATTGGACTGGACCGTCTCTGTGGAGTCTTTCAACATCAAGATCCTCTGATTCTCGTAGTAAACACAAAACAATTCTCTATACCCCTAATTATGCCAAGATTCACTTATAATGGGCTCTCTACAAAAACAAAGTGGAGATGCACGTGAGGGAGGCACTTGGAATAATTCTGGGGTTCTGGAACTAGGCTGGCTGGGTTTCCTATTTATGAGACAATATACTTAACTTCTCAATTTTCATATGTGTAGAGTGTAGTAGAACGCATCTCGTAGGGTTGGTGCAAGGATTAAACAAGGTAATATATGTACAGACATTGGACCAGGGCCTGACAGAAGTAAGCCCTCTAGGTTGGTTAGCTGTTATTATCCTCACCTGGTTGTACAGTCATCCCTTGGTATCTGCACAGGATTGGTTCCAGGACACTGCATGGATACCAATATCCACAGATGCTCATGTCCTTTGTATAAAATGGTGCACTACAGCCCGTCTTTCGTATCCACGGGTTCCACATCCTCAGATACAGAGGGCCAACGGTGCTAAGTTAACAGCATCTTAACTGAATTCAAGTAACCATATATTCATACTGTGGAGTCCTGATGAATCAGAGTCTACTGGGAAGGCTGGTCCAAGTTAATCCCTAGCTGTTTGTGACTGAATACAGAACACCTAACTAGAGAATATTTTGGACCATTAGTTGATGCTGATTTTTCTGACTAAACAAATACAAAAAGGCATGATGCTTTTACTCAAATAATTGCTTTCACATGAGCTCATAGACAGTTTAGTTAACATTTCTAGGTCTCAACTAAAATGTCGAGTTTTCCAGTTTACTCATGCTGGCTAAACTCTCACTCTTATTCTAGTTACAGAACTGGGGCCAGTTCAGGAAATCAATGTGAAATGACTCTGTGAATTTTAACATAAACAAATAGTGCCTGATTTTAGAGCTAAATGAATTAGAGTATGTTTAGTGCAAGTGTGTACTGCAAGCATGAAATAGCACAGGGAAAAAGGGACATTTTGGATCAAGGGGAAAACAATAGCATGGGTAATAGGTTATTAACTCTGTGCCATTTGTTCACTCCTTCAGTAATGTTTAACAAGTCTTTATTGATCACGATAGCTTTGATTTGTACATGGGAACAGATGATTACATTGTGGGTACCAGACCAATCCTTGTATACAGCATCTACAAGCCAAGGACTTCATTAATAATTGATTTTATGGGGGTTGTACAAGTCCATATGGGCCTGTCTTTTGCCAGCATGCTTTATCACAATATACTGTTTGATTTATGAATAATTGTAAGGTATTGTTTTGGAAGTAACCACAGATTGGAAGTTGGAGGACCTCATCAGTGGCACAGCCAGAGTCAGGTGTTCTGACTCCTTTGGCAAAGCCTTTTATACTAAACATATGTGGAATCTTTCATCAACAGAATCTGAACAGAATCATGCTTGGATACAGATGTGAAAATCTGACAGGTCAATAATGGAAAACATTTCTCCAAGCAGCTCACTACAAGTGACCTTCAGATATTCTTGGCTGCATCTTCTCTGGAGTTTCTGCACGAGGCTGAATCTCTAGGTCAGAGCCCATGAAGATTGGATTCAGAAATTGTTCAGTGAGACACGCACAGCCCCTGGTAAGCAGAGAAGGGTCTCAGGCAGCCCAGTACACAGTCCAGATCTCTATCCAACGTTACGTAACATACTCACCTGGAAACAATGGTTTCACTACTCACTAACACCCAGGAGGTCAGGTAGGGTTAGCAGAACATGACTCGCCCAGTATCCGGCTTGCTCTGCTCCTACAGCCTGCCCGCTCACCTACCGAGAAGGCCACGGGTGGTAACTGCAGCCCCAGGGCTCTCTCCCAGCTCTGCCCTCTAGCACCCTTCTATCCCCTCTGCTTTCTAACCTCTAGCCTTGGATATTTAAGGGTCACATTTCCTTCTTGTTTATTTCAGCTGCCATTTCACATGGACCGTCTGCTGAGTGTTCCTTTTGGCCCTGGTATCCTCAGCTCCCCAATTTGTGGGCCAGCACCAAATCACTGCTAGCCCTACCTGGCCTGTGTCTGGTAACCCAGATCCTCATTTGTCTTGGAAGACCTTCAATCCCTGAATTGCCAGTTGTGTGAATTTATCATAACTTACTGCCTGTGTTTTGGCTGTGGCTGGCATGTTGTCCCTGGGCTACTATGGCTTTCCTTGCCTGGGGTCCACCTTCAACCTTGGTTGATTCCTCACATGGCTGGGTACTCTAAGCTCGAGGGAAAACAAGGGGCATGATTCCCACTGTCCTGTTCTCACAGCAGCCACTGCCAGCAGGAAATGAGGGTGGAACTCATGCTGTCAGGGGCTTACTAGCGCCTTCAGTTACAGGACAGCCAACTCCTCCCTAGGGCCACAAAATGCCATGGCTCAACCCAGCAAGAGAAGGCCAATAATATCATCCACAGGCTCCATCAGGGTCTGCATGGATGCACCACCATGGCATCAAGCACTGAAGTAAGAATAGAAGGCAAGCTGGGATGACAGGGAAAGCCCTGGGAAGACCTCCTGAAAATTTGGAAAGTGTGGTCAAGCACCGTGAACTTCTCAGCCTTTCCAAAGCTCACATTTTGTGAATAGAAGTCCTACTTGATCCCCTTTATTCATCCTCTACAGACATGGCGATTCCCTGCTCTTTCTCCTCTTACAAGGGGATTTTCTTGCTGGCTCTAAGTGTCCGCAGCTTTCTAACACCCAGAGTAGGGACCTGTCACCATGATGGGTGGCCAGCCTTGGCCCGGTAAGGAGTCCTTTTTTCATTGCTTAGCCCTTGGAACCCACCCCATTGCCTCCTGCCCTGATCATACCCTAGTTCTTAGCCTCAGAAAGCAGTGTGTCCCATTGCACTGAAGTATGAGACTTGGGTGGTGTCATTAACCAAGGCCTGGTCAATCAGACTGCTTTCTACCTCTTGGTCGGCATGGACCCCATTCCCTCCTCCTTGAGGAAACCAGTGGTCTGTGGGAAGACTATTTCACAGGGTTCTGTCATGAAGCTGCCCATGCTTCTCTCTGATCCCTCTGATGACCCAGCTATATTATCATACCCTCACCTTCTGTAATCAATGGTGCCTCTGTATCCAGGCTGCTACCATCAGCCATCGTGCCAGGGATTCCAGTTAAGCGTGTCCCTCATAGGAAATCATTTCCCGTTGTAGAGGAAGAGAAATTGATCCATTGTCCAGAGTGCTGTTGTGAAATCACATTGGTGCTATGGGCTGTATTTCTGCTAAGTGGAATATACCCTTCTGAGTCTGATATTGATGACCTCCACAAATATGTGGGTGCCAGCACATGGAAGGGGGTTCATCAGGCTCTCCATCTCTTAGAGCCAACCTGCGACTCTGTGAGCTGGCTTGTCCTTGGCTGTCTTAAGCTTTGCGTTTGGCGTGTGAGCTCCCAGTCTGAAGGGCAATGGTCTACTTGGAGATCCCTGACTACTATTTCACAAATTTGGTTCACAAAGTGTCAATCAGCCATTGCAGGCATTGCCAAACTTTTTCTGTAAAAAGCCAGATAGTGAATATTTTGGGATTTATGGGAGATAGTGACTATTTTGGACTTTATGGGCCATACTTTCATTTTTTAAAAATTAATTAATTTATTTATTTTTGGCTGTGTTGGGTCTTTGTTGCTGCGCACGGGGGCTACTCTTTTTCGCAGTGTGCAGGCTTCTCACTGTCGTGGCTTCTCTTGTTGTGGAGCACGGGCTCTCGGCATGCAGTCTTCAGTAGCTGTGGCACGCGGGCTCAGTAGTTGTGGCTTGCGGGCCCTAGAGCTCAGGCTCAGTAGTGGTGGCGCACGGGCTTAGTTGCTCCGTGGCATGTGGGATCTTCCCAGGCCAGGGCTCGAACCCGTGTCCTTTGCATTGGCAGGCGGATTCTTAACCACTGCGCCACCAGGGAAGCCCATACTTTCTTGCAACTATTCTGCTCTGTTGCTGGAGAGCAAAAGCAGCCATTGAGAGTATGTAAATGGGTGGGCGTGGCTGTGCTCCCATAAAACTTATTTACAAACTCAGGTGGTAAGCCAGAGTTTACAGATACCAGAGACATTACAATACCCCTTCTAGGCTGCCCCTGAGAAATGTGCTAGTCAGACTTGAGTAGAGTCTTGGGGCTGTATTTGTAAAGTTAAGCAGGCCATATAATAGCAGAAAGACAAAATGTCAGCTGTTCTAGAAGGGCAGTCCTGCTCGGTCAATCAAAGACATCCAATAATTTCTGAAATTTATCCCTTTGTTTCTATGCCTTAAGGACCCTGGTTTCCTCTACCCCTTTCTCTTATTCTCTGATTAAACGTCAGTTCTTCTGGGAGGCCCCTACTGATTGGGATCGAAGAGCAGACCAGCCCTCTTTGCTCTGTGTCACCTGTAAGTTCCAGAAGAGAAGGGACGAAGATCATTCCGTAGCCCAGTGCTGGATTCATGGTCGGTGGCTGTTTATGTTTTGATTTTTTTTTTTTACAGCTGTTCAGTTGAACTCATTCCCTACACATGCTTCTCACAAAAGGTGGTCCCACTGAATGTGAACCCTTCTCCTCAGAAATGGCACCCACCTTGTCATAGCCCCCCTTGAGGTCTGGAGGCTCTGCCTTGTAGTGTGCTGGCGCCTGGGACTGGGGCTCTCCAGACACAGACTCTCAATCTCCTCAGTCCTGCCCTCTTTTTGGAATGCTTAGAGTTTTCATTTCTTACTTGTTAGGCAGTGATAACCACAAAGCAGACATCCTCTTTCGGAAGGCTAGGTATGGAGAAGAAATTCTCCAGCTGAGGCATCGGTGGTCGTATGGCTCTGTTTGCAACTAACAGAGGTGAGCCAGCAGGGCCGCAGGCTGACAGCTCCATAATCCGGCTTCGGAAAGCCCCAGGCCTCGGAGGCAGCTCCTAGCAGAGCAGAGTGCCAAGGGAGCTGGCTGTATGAGAGTGGGAAGCCGAGGGGCAGCCCGGCCCTGGGTTGTTCCCACCCACTGTGGTCTGCCTGCTACCGCTTTTCTGAGAGGGGAATTTAGAAATGACACACCTGGATCCACGAGCTGACTGTGGAGCTGGGCCAAGGAGAAGCTGCATAAGTCCAGTTACTCTTTGTGGTCTGGCACCTTCAGAAGCATGGCTGTCCATTTTGTTCTCCATCCCATTGGTTGTTCACGTGGTGAATGGAATGTCAGCCGTGACATAAAATACTATGGTAACAGCATTGGCCAAAGCACTGTATCATATGATTTTGGCTTTTGGCTCTATGTGAAATGTCTGGCATTCATTTGGAGAGACATAACAGCTCAGATACTTATCTTGTATTATCTATGGCAAAGACATAGGTAAAGGAGTGGAGCTTTGTAAGACCTGATCCTTGAACGAACGTAGTTAAAAACAGAAATAATAGCAGGAATGGCAGGGTTGTCTTTGGAAGCAAGATTTTGGTAGGTAGATTCTCTACTTGTATCAGCAAAGCAGAAATAGAAAACACTGGCCCAAGTTCAGAAACAGAAAATTCTTGAAAAGAAACATTGGCCTCTAGCTTACCAAGTTAGAATTGGTTGCCAAGATTGTCTTTTAATGACACCTGCTAGTATATTATCTTTAACACCAATGGGAATGATGTCTTCATAAAGCCAACAGACTTTTCTAGAAATCTTTACACAACTGTGCTTTTCCAGTGCTTCAGGTGACCCTTCTTGCTCCTTTACTCTTCGGCCCATAGTGGTTTACATGTGCCTTATTCTCTTTTATCACATCTTTTAGTCTGAAAAACTTCTGCCTATTTCTTCTATTAGTGCTTTTAAATAGAATGCCTATTAAGTTTTTTTCCCATTTATAAAGCAGGCCCATGTTGAATGCGAATGAGATGGTTAGAAAGTATGATTGTGAATATTTAAATGTACTTTCAGAAAATGTATACAGGAACAAAATTAGAAGAAAACCCAGAAAGTTTCTAATTTAACACTATTTTATCCTCTGATAAATATTTCATGATCTTAGCTGTCTTTATTACAAAGAAATGGATTGGGAGCCAACAGGTTTGAGTTCTTGCCCCAACACTGGCAAATGATTCATGTACACGGCCTCCGTTCCACCAGCTGTTCAATGAGGGTGCTTTTTATTTTCTATGAAGGAAACGGCTTCAAAATGCTTGGAATGAATAAAGTACTTTATTTCCTAGAGACCTCCAAACAGTCTTTTACCGTAGCGGGTACTCTGATGGTATCTTATTGCGTATAAAATTCAAGTTCTTCAGGATGGCATCTAAGCATCTTCGTATTCTAATCCTAAACTACCTTTCTGCATCACTTCCAATTGGTCTTCTTGGACCCTGTTTGTTTGGTGAATACAGTAGATTTTTGCTGATCCTTTATCATCCCATGTACTGTCTTCATTCTGGGCCCTTGTTCTTTCTGTCCCCCCTGCCTAGCATGCCATTGCCACCTCTCTTTCTTCACAAACCAAAGGCCTACCTACCTTCAAAACTCAGGTCCAATGTTTTCTCTTTTGTGCAGCTTTTTAAAAATTAATTTTTATTGGAGTATAGTTGCTTTACAATGTTGTGTTAGTTTCTTGCTGTACAACAAAGTGAATCAGTCATACATATGCATGTATCCCCTCTTTTTCAGATTTCCTTCCCATTTAGGTCATCCTTGAGCACTGAGTAGAGTTCCCTGTGCTATACAGTAGGTTCTCATTAGTTATCTATTTTATACATAGTAGTGTATATATGTCAGTCCCAATCTCCCAATTCATCCCACCCCCTCCTTCCCCCCTTGGTAACCACAAGTTTGTTCTCTACATCTGTGACTCTATTTCTGCTTTGCAAATAGGTTCATCTCTACCATTTTTCTAGATTCCACATACAAGGGATATTAGACGATATTTGTTTTTCTCTTTCTGACTTACTTCACTCTGTATGACAGTCTCCAGGTCCATCCACGTCCCTGTGCAGCTTTTTCTAACCTCAGCAGAATGGCTTTTTCCCCTTCCCTTTGAGCTTACTTGTAATAGAGCATTTATCATATAAGAAAAGTATTTGTTGATGTATTTTGTTTTCTAACTCCAAAATTAGGGTCCTGAGGGCACGGGAACATAGTAAGAGATTGGTAAATATTTGAGAACATTAAAGATGAATGAATAGATGTGCTCGTCTGAAATTAGCCCACACGCTTGTTCACAGAATTGTCCTGGGCAACACCTAGAATTAATTCAAAGGCAACAGAAGTGTCCTGATTTGTTGGGAGGAGGGGAAATGCAAGTGTTATATTAGCATGGCTGAATGAAAAGCATAATCTGGATCTTTATAAGAAAAGACAACATTTCTTTGATTAAACACATCAGTTGGCAGAAGCCCTGAAATCATGGTTAAGAGCATTATTTTGCTGAAAACTCAAATCAAGAAACACTCAAAGGACAACAGCCATGATGGCTGTGGTCCTTGAGGTGGATGATTCCTGATGGCTGTGTTGAGAGTTTGGCTCGAGAAGAGACTGAAAAATGCCAGTGGGCAAAGGGATTATGGGAGAGTGTCCCACTGGGAAATGCTTGGGCTTCGGAAAACTTAGAGAAGGGAAAACGATCCAGAAATATTGTCCTGGGCCATCAGGGACAGCAGAGATGAGAGAGGGAGATTTTTTCATCCCCTTGTATATGAGCTGAAGCACAGCTCACCTAGAAAACTTTGATAAATATCCACTAGATGATGCTGTTTCCTCATTAGGCAAATGGGACTTGTCACGCGGGTGGTCCCCACATCACAGAGGTAAGAGTGCTGGCCTCAGAGCCTGGGATCTGCTTCCAGCTCTGCCGCCCAGGAGAAGGAGGCCTGGAAGGAACAGACCTCTCTGAATCTGGCCAGGATGTCTCATTTGTAAAACAAAAAAATCCTGGACTGGGTGATTTCTGAAGTCTCTCCAACTACTTTTTAAAGTTTTTATTTTTAAAATTCAAATGATGCCTTTTACGTAAACATACTCTTTGTACAAACGTATCAGTTTTTATTTAACTAAATAAACTGTAAAAGATATGGGGCAGGAATCCAATATGGGGCAGGAATCTACACACCTGTGTAGATTGGTATCCTTCCTGGGCCTACACAACATTTCTCATGTTAAATCTTATTTCTGTACTCAAAGAATTGTGGAGCTAGAAAGAATCTTAGAGGGTGTACCTTTCTATCCTTTACTTTTCATCTCTAATATCTAAGCATAAGCTTCCCAGGGGGAGAGGGGTGTGGAATCATAATCTTTCCCATTATCACTCCTTTTTAGGGGCTGTAGCTCTGGAACTATGTACTTGTGCTCCAGATTGGCCCTGTATTGTGTTCTCTTATGCAGGCAATTTGATCACACATGGGTTTTGAAACGCTGTTAAAACTTACTGGATCACTGAATAAAATGAATGACATAGAACACCTAGCTATTGTGTTCAAGCTACTTTTCTTGCCTACTCTTGGAACAGGGTTCTATAAAGCAGTGCTTTGCTCTGTGTTTGCTTCGGAGGTGTTCAGTTAGGTGGGAGTTAAACTTCAAGGCAAGAAGATGGTGGTGGATCAAATGCTGTAACTGTGTCCATCCCTTCCCCCAACCCAGAGGAAGTACCCAGCTCCATGGCTCTGCCTTGTGTTTACCATAAGTGGAGCCCAGATCATTTTAACGCACAGAAGGGCTCACTACTTTTCCTGGCGAGTCCTCAGGGTCATTGGTCTGCTGTTTCCTACAGCAATTATAACAACAATTTATCCCTTGTAAACAAAATAGCATACCCTTAACCTACATACCACAGTTAAAACATTATCCCAGTAGGACAAGAGAGTTGCTAACTGTGAAAGAGAACTGGCAAAATAGGGCAAAAAGAAACAAGGTTTGAAAACTCAGATGTTTTAGTCTATATCTTATAAATGCCGGTGATACATATTTCTACCTGAAAAAGATGGTGGACTTCAAATTTATGCTTCATTTTCTTTATATATCTTAATGAAGACATTTTTAGTAAATATTTAAGGAAAAAAATGCGAATGGCAATGACCCCTGACCTCCCAGTGACCCAGCAAGTCCTCTCACTAGATCAGTTCAGGCCCGTGTTCATAGTTAACAAGGTTTCATTAGGGCAGAAAAAAAATTTGCCTTTGCTTCCGAACTCGGGTTGAGCTCTGATAGGGCCCCAGCAGGAAACAGATTTCTCTTTTTTATCTTTTTGCTTCCCTGGTGTGTAATCTTGTCTTTTGAAATAGTTGCAATCAGAACAAATTGCCTGAAGAGTGGGGAGTGAAAAGATTTCCCAGTCATTGTGGGTATTTTTTAGTTTTCTTTAACAATTGTGTACCTTCCCTTAGTAATTGAAAATGATCCAAGAAATCTGTATGCACTTGGCAATGTTTTTCTAAGTGTGTGAACTAGAGAGGGCTCTTAAGGTGACAGAGATTGCTTCAGCCAGTGCTCAGCAGCTCTGGAAAACCAGCCACCTGCCTTGTTTCCCAGTTCCCTGCCTCAACAGGGACCACAGGGAGTTTTGGGGACAGTTGCTGCTGTGGCTGGGGGAGAGTCCGAGCCCAGAAGGGGAGAGGATTTAGTGGCTGGTCTTCCGCTTACATCCCGGATGCAGAGTTTAGTGTGGTTAGTGTGTCCCTCACAATCCTGAGAAGAAGATAAAGCATGGTGCACCTCAGAATCTGCCCTTGGTTTTTTGTTGGTGCTCCAGTCCCACTAGGATTGTGGTCATTGTCCGGAAGGCAGCCTCACCACATCTCTGAAATGCAGGGGGCACTCTCCACACCCTGTTCATTTCATGGGTATTGGAAAATGTGTGTCTGCTTCCTGAGGTTCAGGGAAATGAAGAACATGCCTGAGTTCACTAGGATTAAGCAGACATTTGAACCTTTGAGAGGAGAGATTTCAGGGAAGGGTGGGTGTTTATGACATTCCTGGGGGATGCTTGGACGGGACACCTGCCACTTCAGGTGTCATTTCTTGAGCTTATACTTGATGAGTTAGAAATATCCGAAACAGGAACAGCCAACTATTTGAAAGGTCACCTTCTAGACAAAGTGGCACTGCCCAGGCCTCACTCAGAAGGCTACAAAAGGAAAGGTCCACGGGAAAGAGGCCTTGGCTGATGGAAAGTCAGGTGGAGAACAGCTCACATCTAGTGCCTTGAACATATTACCATTAATTGAATGAATAAATGAGCAGAGATTAGAAGGGCCCTTACGAGGACCTAGTACTTTCTGAGCTTCCTGTTATCCAAGATTAGGGTGTTGGTGGAATCGGCCATATCTGCAAAGTCCAGGGAGACTTCAAGTGGTGATAAAGGCTCAGCTGTGTGTGGTACGGATTTAAACAAGAAGAAAATTTGGACAGCAATTCAAGAGAGTGGATACCAGATCCATACTTTCTAATAGGTAAAGACACATGTACCTTGAGCAAAGCAGATATAACAGTCCCAAATCAAGGTATGTCTAAGGGGGAATCAGTACAGGTCATCTCTGCAGATGTAGTTAATCTAAAGGAGGCACAGAGGCTGGGAGAGTGTAGGATTTGAGATACAACCCCCAGTCTTGCAGCAGCAAGCTGAAACTGTTTCTGCCAGCAAGATCACCCATTAGGAGACTGAGTGCAGGGTGCAAAGCCGCTGGTGACTGTGCACTCCAAGGTCAGAGCAGAACGAATTTTATCAAGGTTACCAGACCAAGTTCAAGATAAGGCCAAAAGACCTCTCTTCTCTCTTGGAACAATGCAGAAAGCCTATTTACTCCCTGGGTTACTTTAATGCTGGATGACTCAAATATTCATTTCTGTCTTCCTTTAGTCAAGCCAAATTTTTCATGTGCTTGGCCAAAAGCTATTGAAAAACCAGGATGGTAGCCAGGTTCAGAGTAATTCTAAAGTACAAGGCAAAGTCTAAAAATTATTAGATTGCTCCTTGAACATAAAAACAAGTACCAGTGTAAGTTCAAACCCAGCAGCATAAAAAAGAAGTATAATTATAAATTTTAATAGTTGCAACTGAACTACATTTTGCATGGATTTGTAAAGCAGCCTGTACAAAAAAGAGATCGAGTCATGAGCATGTCTGTATCAGATTCTGAGTAGCACATCAATTTCTAAAATTGATCTTGAATATGTTCATGTCAGATTCATCTTAAGATGCTTCTGATATAAGCCTCGTGCTAAAAAGAGTGGGATTATTTTGGAGATGTTCTAACTAGGGAGTCCTCTTGAGTGGGTCACTGAAAAATCCTCTGCCATTCGCCATGATGATGGCAGTACAGTTCATCCTGCTTCACAAAAAGCAGGTAATCTCTGGTTGGGTCAGAGAAGTGCTAGGGGTGGAGAGGAGGAAGGATGGTGAGGAGACTGGGGCAACTCTGCTGAACAACTTGAATTTGACCTCTATTACGCCCGCCTCCAATTTCTTCAGGGGAAAGAATAACATCAGAATATTCACAATTATTGAAGCTTGATGGTAGATACCGGGGGTTCATTACACTATCTTTACTTTTGTTTAAAATTGTCTATTATAAAATACTTCTCCAAAGTAGTTCCTAAGAAATATTTTTTTAATAAAAAGAAAGAAATGTAAGGGATTCTTGTATTCTTATTGGTTTTCTTAATTGAAAACCAACTTTATTTAATTTATTATTATTATTATTGTTTTTCTGGCCACACTCTGCAACTTGTGGGATTTTAGTTCCCCGACCAGGGATGGAACCCGGGCCCTCGGCAGTGAGAGCGTGGAGCCCTAACCACTGGACCACCAGGGAATTCCCCAAAACCAACTTTAAAAGGAGAAATATACATATTTAGTTATATAGGCCTAATATTTGCCTACTTTGCAGATTTGTATATGTTTTTCTCTAGCGCATAAGAGAGGAAAAGTGAACGAGCGGGTGTTTTCCCTAAAGAGACTATATATTTTTTCTTACCACACTAATGCTTATAGTCTGAAAAATTCCATTAAGATATGGCAAGTAGACAACTAGAGTCCACTTTCCACTTCATGGGATAGGCTTAGGAAATGACTCTTAATTGAATCCACACACACAAAAGTACACACACTTGCCTTTCATTATCTCGGCGATCTTTTATGCAGGAAAACTCCAGTGAGCATTGAATCTAGCCCTGCGGTGCACTCTGAAATGTTCAGTGCAGGAAGATTTCCCGATAACTCATGTTCGAGAGGGAATAGCCCTTAGTCTAGCCACATACACATCATCTTCATTTTCATAATTGGGTATAGCTTGAAGTTACAAACCACAACCTGATGTGTCTAGTTATATATTTTAAAGCTCTGTGTGAAAACTCATTAAGTCTGGTTTTGTGTGTGTGTGTGTGTGTGTGTGTGTGTTTCTGTGTGTATTTGTTAGTGTTCTCTTTTGGTGCAGGAAATATAAGTATTTGGGGGGAACCAAGTTGGTTATATTTTACAGAATATTAAATAAAACTTTAGAATTTAAGAAGTTCTTTCAATGAAGAAATATTTATGGAGTACTTTTATGAGTCAGGTGCTGTGGTTGGTGCCGTGAATACAATAAAGAGCAAAGCCGTGTGGTGGTCTCTGTCTTCATGGGCCTTTCAGACTTAAATGGGAGGAAACATTAATCTAAATGACCAGGCATGTGACTACATAATTACGGATGCTGTAAGTGCTATGAGAAAAAGATTGGGTACTTTGAGAGTATGTAGTAAGTCATCCCTACGTAGCTTAGGTCAGGGAAGGCATCCAGAGGAGATGATATAAGAACTCATATCTGAAGGGTAGGAAGAGTACCAGATGGAGGGAAAGAGAAGAGACTGATTTCAGGGAGAAACATGGCACTCTGGAAGTACTGGGAGGCCATGGTAGTTGAAGTGTGAGGGGTAAAGGGAGACTGCTGAGCAATGAAGGTAGACAGGTTAAGTCCAAGCTGAGTCCTGCAGGGCCGTGGACGCCATGGAAATAATTTGGTCTTTATCTTAAGAGCAGTTGGAAAGTCTATTAAAGGTTTTAAGTGAGGGATAATATGATTTGATTTATGCTTTTAAGAAAATCACTTTGACTGGAGTCTGGTAAATGGATTAGGTTGGGTAAGAGTGTCTGCTGCCCCTGGATAGGCAGTGATTAGGCTCTTAGGATCCAGCCTCTCAGTTGTAAATTGGGAACATGGAGGTGAGTAGAATATTATCCTGTCTCTTCAAGATCACATGCTATGGGGAGTCAGACTTGTAAACAGATAATGATACAATGTGATGAGCTTCACGTGAAAGGTGAGTAAAACACATTTCGGGAACACAGTAGATAAAGCAATTAATCTTGACTTGGAGGATCTGGGGAAGCTGTATGAGCAGTGACCTTCACCTGGGAGTCAGGTACCTGGATCCTTCTGTCCTGAGGCTCTGCCTTCAGAGCTTCAGAGTCTTCTGCATCCAGCAGGAACCAGAAGAAGAAGAAGAAATGGAGAAGGCACACCAGGTTCTTAAAAATCCTGTCCTGGGAGTGACAGACATCAGTTCTGCTCACATGACAGTGGCAAGAGTTAGTCACATGGATATGGCTGGGTGAAAGGGAGGCCAGGAAATGTAGTCACTGCCTGGCTCACTGCCAGTGACAACTCAACTCTGGAAATGTTGCTGGACAGAAGGCCATCTCTGCCACACATACTATACATTTATTTGTCTAGTGTCAGTGTTCCTTTGTCAGAATGTAAACTCCGTAGAAAAGTGATTTTTTTCTGTTTCTATCCCTCTTGTAATTCCAGGACCAAGAACAGCTTTTGGCTCCTGGTAGATGTCCAATGAGTGTTTTTCTTTATTTTTGGAAGATCATAGATTGGAGGAGGGAAGGGGTTATTGTCAGTGTGGCAGTGTGGGCTGAAAAGATAGAGTCAGATCATGAAAGACCATGGCTGTGTATACTTGTAGCCAGAATGAGCATGGGCTTCCCTAAAGCACCAATTTGCCCAGATCTCAGGCAAATTGGACTAGAACCAAAGCATTTGGCCACATTTTTTTTTTCCATGAAACCATCTGGACAATAGTTGCACAACAGGAATTTCTCTATTGCCATCCTGTGGCTTTGTAGATAAGCAGCCGTGAATCAGCCAAAACCCCAAAATGCGATTCTGTTTGATTTAACTGCAGTTGTATACACATGGCCTATGCTCCTCCATGGGAAAGTTTTATTTCGTCCAGTGGACTTCATGTTAGATGTGTGGCATAATTCCAGATTATTTCTTTGGTTTTTTCCTCTACATGTTCTGCTAATTTAGGCTCGATCTGTTATTACACAGGTAAGTGTAGAGCATGAAATACCATCAATGCACTTTGGGTTAAGGGACTTTAGTGCGGGGTGACTTCAGATTTTAAACCAAGCTCTCAGGCTTCTACGTAGCCTCTCCCGGGGTCACCATTTCAGACCAAATGCTGACTTGCATGGGCTGTGTTTTTGATTTAGTAACTCATGTTGGGTTCCTTTGAATTATATAGCATGACCATGATATGTCAAACTAAGAGAAGATACACATGTATTTGGTCAACATGTGACCAGATATTCAGATACTTGAAAATATTACATAATTGACTGAACACTAGTTATGCTGACATAATCTTTGTACTCTTGTAGATATTTTTAACTGGCCACATACCTTATCTTTACATCATAAAAGTCACCCATGAGGTGTGCCCTTTAAAACAGGTTATGCAATATGAATGATCAAAATATGTATACACTGCTGGTTTTACAAAGCTTTTATTCAAAACTGGAAAGTGTGCTTATTATTTGCAGAAGAATCAGTCCAAAGGACTTAACCAAAACAATGGATGTGTGGTTGCAAGGATGCCATACAGAGCTATCTGAGATAGAGAGAACTTGGCAAATACCTGACAAAGCCTTCTAGCTCTTACTCTGGAGTATTTTTGTTTGAAAGACCAAGACAGGTTAGGTTCAATTTATTTCATTAAATAATTTGCATCTTGGGGCAAAATTCTTTCTGAAACATCTGTGTGGACTTTGGGACCTCATATGATGTTTACCACATAATTGAAGAGTAACTACTTCTACACTCCAGAGGAGGGGATGGAAGCAATGTGAAGCCCCTTATCCCAGAATCCTGGGAGTGTGAGGACATAACATTTGTGGGTAAGTGGAATGAAGCTTTGGTTCATGATTATCTATGTTATACAACTGCCTTGATCACAATTAGAGACATACAAATTAGTGTTTTTCCACTAAATAGAAGGGAGAAAAAGCCTAAGGGTAAGATGTGTGAGGATGTTTTTTATCCATTTTATTATTTTTATTGCTATTTTATTGTATTTTTCTTCTTCAAAAACCAAAAAAACAAAACAACAACAACAACACAACATATAGACTAAGTAAGCTACGTCTCTGAGTTAATTTGTTACAGAGATACTTGTACCTCCTAAGAGCTATCACTATCACAACTGCCTT
Organism: Hyperoodon ampullatus; assembly: GCF_949752795.1. Classification (NCBI taxonomy): domain Eukaryota; kingdom Metazoa; phylum Chordata; class Mammalia; order Artiodactyla; family Ziphiidae; genus Hyperoodon; species Hyperoodon ampullatus. The sequence continues at coordinate 61,192,519 of NC_136925.1, read as the reverse complement.
TCAGAAACCTATTGATAACAAATTGATTTTTTTTCTCTCTAATGGAAACACTAACGTGTAATCTGATCATCAGGTGGGAGGTGTTTCCTATTTCTTAGTTTGCTAGGGCGGCCATAACAAAGTACCACAAACTGGCCGGTGTTTAAACAACAGAAATTTATTGTCTCCTAGTTCTGGAGGTCAGAAGTCTGAGATCAAGGTGTCGGCAGAGTCGGTTCCTTCTGAAAGCAGTGAGGGAGACTTTGTTCCATGCCACTCTCCTTGTTTCTGGTGGTTTGCTGGCAATCTTTGGCATTTCCTTGGTTTTGGGGATCACCCCAATCTCTGCCTTCATCCTCATATGGTATTTTCTGTACATGCGTGTGTGTCCAAATTTCTCCTTCTTGTAAGAACACTAGTCATATTCGATTAGGGGTCCACCCTACTCCAGTGTGACTTCATCTTAACTAATGACATCTGCAACAGCCTATTTCCAACTAAGGTCGCATTCTGAAGTGCTGGGGTTAGGACATCAGCGTATGAGTTTTGTGAGGAGACAGTCCATCGCCTAACACTCCCCAAACAGTGATCCTGGGGAAAGGGGAGAAGGGAGGGACATCTAGTAAGTGGAATTTATATTCTTGATGCTGCATATCCATACCCAGTTTTGTTTTCCTAGGTGGTCCATGTTTTACCTAAGAAGGTGGAAGAAGCTCCTTCAAGTTTCCCTCCCTCATCGAACTTGGTTTCTGCTTGCATCTAAAAAGGGTAAAATATATATACCCCACATCCTGCCCAGCAAGTGTACGTGGGGATGAGATGAAACAAAGGCTGTTGCTATACTTTGAAAAAACTGATGCATTGTGTTTCCAAGTGGTAGTGTTTTTTTTTTCTTTTTTGTCACTACTATCATAAGAGTCAATAGTTCCCTAATTGGCTGATTATAAAAATTGCCTTGATACCTTGGTATTTATGGAGACTACTGACTCTGCAGTAGGGCCTAGGAAATTTTTTTTTTAATGTTCTCCAGGTGATTAGCCAGATTTGGAACTACTGGTCTTGAAAAATTTCTCCTTTAAGAGTGACCCCTGTCAATAATGTATATTTAACTTTATTATTCACATGAAAGGGAAAATATTAATTGATGGTTCCAATAATGGCACCATCTATTGATTTTAGGAAGGCAGTGTGTGTTTAGTGGGTGTTCCTGGATTCGAATTCTGATTCTATATACAACTTTTAATGCTTATATATCCATTTAGTAGATGTAAATTGGGGCAAGTAACCTTTCTGAGCTTCAATTTCATTATCTGTAAAAAGAGGATAATAATGCCTTCCTTGCAGGGTTGTTGGGAGAATTAAATTGGATAACTTATGAAAAACTGCTGGAATTCGACAAGTCTTCATTAAAAGGTCATTTCTTTCTTAGTCTTCTAATACTTTAATTTATTTTGAGTCACTATCGTTAAATTTTTGTAAATGGGAAACAGTTAAAATTGATTAACTAGAACTATACACAATGTTTCCCTTTGCTCTGACTTTTATCTTTTTTTTTTTTTTTTTTTTTTTTTTTTTTTTTTTTTTGCGGTATGGACCCAGCTGCTCTGTGGCATGTGGGACCCTCCCGGACCGGGGCACGAACCCATGTCCCCTGCACTGGCAGGTGGACTCTCAACCACTGCGCCACCAGGGAAGGCCCTGACTTTTATCTTTTTGATTAATATTTCTTGGATTCAAAGGTTTGAATGTGGAATTAAGATTGCTGGATGTTTTCAGGGTACACCAGGTCCTAATAGTGCTATATTAATTTTGTGGAAGAGTGAGAATGTTGGCAGTAAATCCTGAATTCTAAGCAAATGGGTGAGCTAAGAAAAATCCAGTGTGATGAATGACCCATTAACTTGTGAAGCTTGGGTACATGCTGCAGGGCAGGACAGAGCTGAAGGCACTGGACCATAATATGGTTAAGTATTAAGCTTCTAGTAGCATGTAGAAGAGATCTCCATTGCATTCCTGTGGAATGTTTTAAGTAAGCATCTGGCTTTTAAAGAGTCACTGTTATTAATGAATGGGCTATATTTCCTCCTTAGACTCTTCATGGTGTTGGTCTTCCAATAATGCCACTGGTGTCTTAAGAGTTCTCAAAGTTGGAAAGAAAATAGTAGAAAACAAGAGGGGGAAGTGCAACATTTATTTGCAATTGGCTGGGTCTTAGAGACAGAGCACCAGCCTTTTAATTGCTGAATCTAGTCTTTTTCCAAATTAGTTCAGGCACACTTTGAGGTACCCAATCTGAAATTCTAAGAAAAATCTATTTGATTTCAGTTTCCTTCTAAGCACATTAATGGCAGATGTTAACATCTGTTTTTAGAAGATTTCTCTGCCTCTTGAGGTCTTCTACACTCTTGCATAAAACCACACAAAACAAGAAGAAAACTTATCCAGAACATGAACTAGCAAACGATTTCATTATTGATTGTGATTAATTATAATTTGGCTGGAAAACGTCAAATACTGTAGACACTTCCATTTTTATTGGTTGGTTCTAAACATGTGTTTCAGAAGCTGCTCCATCTTCTTATGTGTGATCCATAATAATGGATGTGGCAGCACTATGTTGATGGATATCAAAAGTGTCATCAGGTTTTCTTCAGCTAGAGACAGACTGTGATGGCCTTTCATTTCCACTGACAGATAAGAGCAAAGGGAGAAGTTTTGTAAAAAAAGAAATGGGGGGAAAAACCCACACAGAAAGGAGCAGATAATCTTTGGAAGAAGACTCTTGAACTGAAGCAATTTTTTCCCTCTCTAAATCCATCGGGACTAGATAAGTAGCACCTTTAGAAATGCTGAAAAGAGTCAAGCAGGTATCAGACCCAGGTACTGACAATGCTGAACATTGGAATTGTCAGACCAGAAGAAGGTAACAATGTGAGACAAGTCCTGGAATGAAATGGATCAATGTATGATATCTATGTATTTCAGCCAGAATATCTGGGGAGTCACCAACAGGAAACAGAAGGTTGATCACTGAAGACTTTGACCCTATGGTGTCCAAGGTAGGGCTCTTTGGTTGACCAGATGGCCTGATGTTTGTTTTTAGGTGGAAAGGGACCAAAGGCATTGTTTCTCAGAGAGGGTACAAAAGAGAACGCCTGAGGGAGCCTGAGCCCATCATAGGGTAATATAAAATAAATATATGCTGAGCTGAACCATAGACCTGGCCAGTAGCCAGAATATCAGAAGCAGAGAACTTCTCAGGGTCAGACTGAGTCACACAAAAATGGGGAAGCTGGGACCCTTGCAACTTATCCACATCCCAAAGGTTGACAGCATGGCTCGGAGATGAAAGGAAATTACACCTAAGAACAGGTCCTAGAGTTTTGCTTTTAGATACTCACTAGCTTAGAAAAGTCAGGGCCTAGTTTTCTTGATTTCAGAAAAACAGAATTACTGATTAAACAAGACCATGGTTGTCCTACCACTTGAAGTGAGCAAACACTGGAAATGCTGCAAAGGCAACTCTTTGCAATGCAAATTGGTGCCATGGGAGACTTTTGCTCAGATGTCTGCTAAAATGCCTGTGAATGTCTGCACAATTGTACTATGGCTGTGGCGGGGAGAAGTTTTCCATAACTTCCAAGCTTTATGGGTGGAAATGATAACTCAGATTAAGCATCATCTGAAAAATAATTTTTTATCATTCTCAAGAGAAATAGGTTTTCTGCTACAGCAGCTCAATGCTTCACTATTGAACTGTTTCATTCATTCATTCATTCAACATTTAATCTGGGCACTCAGTGTCCAGCAGGCATGGTGCCTTCATGTACTTGCAGATTGCATTTGCACTGATTGTTTCCCTGTGACTACACATTTAATACCATCTAGACAAGGACAGAATGTATATATGGCGGGAAGTTGTAGGGAATCTTTTCTTCTTAGGATGAAGGACTTTAGAAACATAATAACATCAGTTATTTCTATGAAAAGCCATGACATAAAAAGCTGTCTTCCAACAACGTGATTTGAAGAAAGAGATTTATTTATAGTTTACCAGATCTCATGATCCAGCTGGACAATTCATCTCTTCACAAAGAAGTTTCAGAAGAATCTGTCTCAATTCGAGTTTCTCCACATCCACAGAAGGAGGAGCCATCAAACTTCATATTTACTTTGTAAAAGTCTCTCAATCATACATAGCTTTTCTAGAGCATAAACCTCAAAACACCTTCCATGCCTCCCATGTAACATTAAACTAAAAACTTGAAAGCAGTGTCAAGGAAAAATAAAAAATTGTTTAAATTCTCCTTTTTTTTTTTTTGGAAAGCAGCAAACTTTACTAGCTGAGATCAGAGCTTGTCTTGCCTGGTGTCACAACAGCCAGTGTTTACTGTGGCTTACGAAGGTGCTAAGTGCTTCACACATATTAAATCATTTAATCCTGGTAACAACCGTGAGAGATTGACACTGTTTCTTTCCCTGTTTTACAGATGAGGACCTAGAAGTGTGGATGCCAGGTAGTGACCAAGGTCTCAATGCTAGAAAGTGCAATTTTGGGGTATGAACTTGGACAACGTGGCTCCAGAATTGGTCTTCTTGACCACTACCCTAGGTTAGGAGAAGCAACAAGGCCAAAGTGGGTGGTTATGTGCCAGTTGCCTTCCACATCTCAGGTCTTGATTTATTTCCAGTCACTATCTCAGCCTTGTTGTAAATGAGAAGCAAGTTACAGCTAAAATGTAAGAACTGAAATGACACACAGCGTTCTAATTACTCTTTGGTCAAGGGCTCTGGTGTGCAAGTGTGTTGGGGGCTGAAGGCGGGGGAGAGAGTAGAGGCAGAAAACAGGAAGCTATTTAAGCCAATGGCAGCCCCAGATTATGATAATAGAAATGTGGGCCCTCTCAACTTAGTAAATAACAGACCTGGTTCCTAGCTCAATGACTTATCCCTGACTTACTTCAAAGTTCACCCAGGTGGTGGTAGTGGTGGTGGTGGTGAGGGATGCAACGAGAGAAAGAGAGAGAGAGAGGGAGACTTGATAACTGGTATCAGATACCAGGATGAATTCAGATCAGATACCTTCAGGAATAGAGATGTGGGGAATCTAGGTGGAATGGCAGAACTAAAGAACATCTTTTTTTTAGATTTAAGGAAGTTGGAACTAATCATTGGTGCGACTTGAGATAATCCTCATTTCCTCAGGAATAGAAATGTGTGAGAGGAGCCCTAGGTCAGGGTGAATGTCTTTGGTGTTGGAAAGGAGAGAGACTGGGCGATTGGCATTTACCTGGAGCCAGGCTTGCAGCAGCAACCTGCTAACGGCCAAAAGGGCCATAGCTAGAAAGGCTTCTCCCAATAGAAGGCTTTTTGAATTTTGCTGTGTGAAGAAGGGAAGAGAGCTGAGAGAGAAAAGCACCTCGCCAAAATGAGGCTTTCAAGTGTCTTCCAGAAATATCCAGGCCAGTCAGCGGATATGTGAGCCTTGTGCGCACCCCACCTTACATGAATCCTCTTGAAAGCACAGCTGGTACCCTCAGAAGGCTTCCTTGCCTTGCCTGGCTGCAGGAATGTTCATTTCCATCCTGGTCTCTGAGTGCAAAGTAAAGCGTTCAATGTGTTTCTTTTTGTTACCTGCACAGCAAACAGACTTCCAGTGGCAAGGACTTGTCTACATCTGTGTGTCCTGCACACCTGCTTCTCACTTTCACTCACGTCAAAAGGAAATTTTCTTCACTTGCAAAGGCTTTCATTTGACCTGCAAATGTTGGCCTCCAATCTGGTAAGCAGGCTTCCAAACAAGCTTAATATCATTGAGTAACAGCAACAACAAAAAGTCAAATATTTGTTTTATTTCTTCATTAATATCTACAAGGTTTGCCCTTTGCCATTCAGGTTTTAAATAAATATATTTAGTGGTGGACATTTACTTTGGTCACTTTATGTTCTTCTCAGAGGATTTCAAGCCTCTGAAGGAGGCCAGAATGAAAGTTGACTATTTTATGAAGGTCTTTTTTCTCTATCTCTGATACTCCCTGATCTCCTGAGATTTGCTATGATTTGAAAAGCCAGCTCCCAGTAAGCCAGGTACGCCTCATTTTAAGAGAAAGATGTTACAATATTTACAAAAGATTTTGCTTTAAAGGTACTCATGACAATTCTGCTCCAAATAAAGCTTCTCTTTTGCTTTTGGAAACCAGTTGTATGCCCTTTTCCAGGAACAAGTTTACTTGAATGCTAGAACTTGTCCTGAGGAGAGAGAGAAAATATTCAGGACCTCTCAGGTTATTGGAAGGATGCTCCTTTGGGGAGTCTTGTTGCTTAGTGATAAAATCCCCACGGGCCAGCACTGTCATCCCTTCCTTTCTGGCCAGACATTTCCATCCTGATGGGGCTAGAACAGGTAAAGAGGTGAGGTACAGCCAGAGGCCTGGTGTGGCACAAGGAACCAGCCCAGCCTCAGGCTTTGAGTGTTCAGAGGACCCAGCCCACATCCACCACTGACTGGATTTGGGAGCTTGAGTAACTGCTTTAATCCCTGTGAGGCTTGGTTATCTTCCTGGGAAAGTAGAGCCAGTCACACATACTTCACAGGATTATGGCCAAAACTAAACTCTCCCCTACCCTCCTGATCCTCAGTTTTGCTTGGATAATTCCTGCCCAGACTTCAGTTCCCAGCTGAGATGTTAAGTCTTCAAGAAGTGTTCCCTGACCTTGTCTGGATAGCAGTCCTCCTATGGGCCCCAACTTCACCCTTTTCTCGTATCATAGCTCTTTTCATACCATATCACATGTCTCTTGCCCATTAAACTGCAAGTTCTGTGAGGACAGGAAACAGATATGTTTTGTTTATCTGGCATGTACCATAGCACCTGGCCCATTGTCAGCTCTTGATATTTGTGGAATGGAATCAAATTAATGCGTTTAAAATACCTAGTGAATGTGTTGCCTATGATGGTGGCTCCTTTTCTGTCCTTGCTCTTTCTTGAATATCTTACAACTGTAGGTGGACTATTAATAATCTAATAGCCATTTACTCTCACTGTTGGATTTCTCTTCTACCCAAATTGATGCCTAAAGCTAGAACTTCTTGATTTCTCTGTCTCCGTAAGCACATTTCTGCATAAAATTGCTCCCGGTTTGCATCAAACAGCCTTGTTTTGGAGATTTCCTGAAACTATTAAAAACTATTGGATGTAGCCCTGTGAGACTCATCCTCTGAGGAATCAAGGAGATTCTGGCAGTTAGGTGATTAGACCCTGGATAAACACGTCTCAGTGGTGGGGAGAAGAGAAGACGAGGAGTTTGGGAGCGAGAGAAGCTGGATTAGATTTGCGGTGGGGGGAAGACCAACTAGGAAGAGGGGAAGAGATTTGACACAAGGGATGCTGACCCGGCACACAGCCTACATAGTTAGCAAACTAAAATACTGAAGGTAAGATGATGTGTAACGGTTCATCACTGATGTTTTCTTCTGAAAAAAAAAAGGGTGAGGAAGAGGAACAGGTAAGATAGAGGAATGGTAGCAAAGAGGAAATAAGAGCTGCTGCCGTACTAGCATTTGGCCTTGAGACCCAATGGGACCCCTTTTGGAGTAATGGTGGTGCTGATTTTTCCCACATTGCTTGGCCCATCATTAGCTCCTTGTGGCCTCACCTGGGTCTGCCCATTTCCTGTCACCTGCTGCCCAACGGAAAGCTTTTTCTGATTGCTGTAAAACTTGGCTGGGTTTGAAGTGTTAAGATGCTTTTGAGAAAAAGTTCAGTTCTATTGTCAATTCTAAGTGATAGTGAGCTTCTTTAATAGTAACGATTAACTTCATGGCTAAAGGTCACTGAGAAATGAAAGCTGAAGTAATTCTCAGGCTATTTAAAGTAACTCCTACTTCTTTTTGTGGATTACTGGGAAACTTCACTGAGGAAAGGTAAAGGGGAAAAGGAAGATAAGTCTACATGCCCTCAGAGGATGGAACACTAAGTAGTTTCTCTGTAGCTTAGGTTAATAAACAGTTCAGACCATCTACATTAAGATCCAGGTTTTCAGAAAAGGCATACATGGAGAGAAATTTAAGGTTTTAGTGACCTAAAAGGGAGCAGTGGTTTAAGGGAGCAGTGGTTGAAGGGTCAAGTGATAGAGTGTGAACAACGTGTATTCATCCAGTGACTCTCTGACCGAAAGTGTAGGGAATGCCACCAACCAAAACAGCTCTCCTTTGCTTGCTTCCGTGATGTTTTCCAAATGCTTGTTTCTAATTTTTTTATTTTTTATTTTTGGTCTCACCAGTTTTATATGTATTACCAAGTAAACTGACCTTCTTATACGTATTTGTGTATTCTGAGAACTGAAGGTCCCCAACCCAATTGGCACCATTGTTAGCCTTTAATATTCTTCCACCTTCACTGACTCAGTGCACCTTCCTGCCCTGTGCTCCTTTGCTTCTCTAATACAAATACTTCCAGGGACCAACTCCTTTAATTTTTATCAGTTTATCACCACTGTAAATATGCTGGCTGGCTATCCCAGATCTGGGTGCAGAGAGACTGGATGGGGGTGAATGGGACAGGGAAGGTAATTTGGGAATCTGGGATTCTTCACATGAAAGTGCAGAGCAAAGTAGGCAGAAGGTGCTGTTATCATCATAAGAACTGGGTGCCAGATGCACCCTGGAGCTTGACCAAAGAGCACTGAGAGGGGAAACCCTTTCTGGGCCAACCAGAAAGGAATGACCCTGCCTCACAATTCGCCCCGAGGGCTACCCTTCTCCTTTAGATTAGGGGTGGTTGAATGAGCAGTGCTTGCCTGACTACCTTGCTGGATTGTTTGTTCCCCTAGAGTGAAAAAAAATGTTCTAATGCCTTTGGCAACCTAATCATTATATATATATATATGTATTACTTAAAAGATTGAAGACCGGGGGGATTCTAATTTAATCTATCCTGGAAAAAAACAATCTAAAGGAGAAAAATGTCAAGGTTCCCTGTCAAGCGATTAAGGTAGGAAACAGATTAAATACAATCTTTTCATTCTAATGCATAGCCCTGAGCCCTCCCCAGCTTTGGGTGTAGGAGGTGATAGAGAGAAGAATTAGGAGATAAGAGAAAAAGATCGGAGATTCTATGTCGACGTGTATGGCATCCTCCAGGCTGGGCAAAGTCTCAGAGTGAACGGCGATTCTCCCAGGAGTGGATGTAATTTGGTTGTGAGGCCTATGGTCTCATAAAGGCCCTCAGCTCCTCTCAGTCCTTGTGTCCTATACAACTTCCTTGTCACTGTTCATTAGCTCTGTGCCATGTTGTGCACTCCTGAGTATTATGCAGTGACTTGTTCATATATGTTGTTTACCAAATAAAGGTAAACACACTAAATGCCTATCAATCGAAACATACTTTTCAAACTAAAATAGTCTAACTAAAATATTATATAAAATATAACTAGAAAAGTTTAAAGTATAAATGAGAATCAGAACCAAATCTCTTTTTCTCTCTACTGTTTGGATTCAGGGTGAGGCAGACATAATGAAACTTGTTAGTCTCTTCCCAGCTTCCATTTTCACTTATTCAGTCAACAATCTTCGGGTGTTGGGGAAGGGCCTGGCACAGGACAGGGTACAAAGTGGTGCAAAGTAAGCACTCTGCCCACCCTTTGGGCACCTATGTTCTGTTGGAAGAATGGACATGAATTAAATAATCACACCAGCCTGTGATTACAAACTGTGATCTGTGCAATGGAGTGGGAGTGCTGTCCACTCCAGATTCCCCTGCAGAGGATGGAAACCTGGTGCTGAGTTCATAGCAATGTCGGGCCCTAGATTGAAGAGGCTGGGCACCATGGAGACCTACATCTCAAGGTTATTCTTTCTTCTGTGAAGTTGAAAAGAAGAGAATGAGGATGAACTCAGTTGCTGAAGACTTGATTGGACAGTGAGAATTTTATTAGACTCAGGACGATATTCCTTTGCCTAATAAGCTTCTAGTAATCCATTTCTTGGGTCACTGAGCGTTCAAGTTAAACTGACATGACTTTGGCTCCAAATCTATGAGGTCGAGGCATTTTTAAGATCCATCTTTGGAGAAAAATTAGCTTTACAAAGGCTCCACCAAATTTCAGATGATGTTAAACTGCTTTTCTTCCATTAGGAATGACATTTAATACATTAAAATGAGCACTAGTAGCAAAAAATTTAATTAAAGTAGTAACACATAACGGCTAAAATTAAAAAAAAAAACTAAAATAAAAGTGACTATAAACACATATTTTAACCCTTTGTGGGACTTTAAAAATGTCCAATAAATTCTTAGGGAATTAGAGTTCCAATTTTATGGCAAAATGATAAATTCTTAATACATATAAGTGACGATGTTTTGTTTAAATTCTGAAGTTTATACATTAACTTTACTATAAATTGAAGTGGCCATAGAGAATTTTTCATACCTAAAACAGATATGAGAAAGTTGATTTGAACACTGAAATCTCTTACTTCCTTCATGATCATATTCTCATAGAATTTTAGAACTTGAAGTGCATAGAGTTTACATTTATAAGTAATTGTTTTCCCATTTCTTCACCCTGTAAAAATTTCTATTTCTCTTTCTCCTGATATCAGACCCCCCATGCCCACTGTCTCTTTACTCCTTTCCTGTCCCTTGGTTACTTCACACACTAATCTATATAATTTGATTTCAAAGGTCTTCAAACTATTACTGCAATAAAAGGATTTGTAATTTATTTTAGTGATAGACCCTTTATTGATAGTTCCCTCTTGATCTCCATGATACTGCCTCTGTAAGGGACATTTGTTTAGTGCTCAACTAGGGCTTGAGCCATAGCTTCACATGTTACAGTGAGCTCATTTGGTCATGTCTCCTGGTTCTGTTTTAATAACTTCTTTAGCGTTAGTAGCTTGACACTGGCTAGGCTGACATTTTATTTAGAGCTGAATCATTTACATTAATCCAGAAGGTCTGGACATTCTCAGGAGGCCACCAGTCACTGTAGTCACTAGTGTAAGTTCAGCAAATGCCTGCAATCTTTTGCATCATCCAACTTCCACTCTGGGTATAAAGAAAGGCATGACTTGCTTTCTAAGAGATGGGGAAGATGAAAGTGGTTTCTAGCCATAACAGTAGTAACAGGCTATAAGAACTTGGTCTTCATATGGGAGCCTGTTCCTTTCATCAGAGACCATGCAACCATGCCTATGAATTCTTTCTTTGTTGCAGCTTGACACAGTGCCAGATAACCAATCAACAGGAGACATTGTTTCCTCAAAGAGCTTGTATGATGCTTGTCAGCAAGTCCTATGTGTCCGCCTGCACTCTACCCCTACCAATTAGCAAGCCCAGCTGTGAGAACACGTGTACATATACTAATCCAATATGGAATTGAATCCGAGGAATGAAATGACAGGGAATACAGACATATTAGTTCTATTTCATATTTTCAAGTGTGCTTTTGCCTTTTGCAGAAAGGAACCATAAAAATTAGCCAAAGAAGACTGTTATGACAACCTCCCCACTGCTCCCCTGCTAATATTACCGAGGACATTGTCCATCATAATTCTCAGCATCCAGGTGAGTAATTTCTTTTGGTTTTAAGTACTGAAAATGTTTTGCTGTCTCTGGGAAACTGGTGTTTTCTCCTAATGAAGGATGTGTGAAAACAATGAAACTGACAGTGTTCCCATTTTTACTTTGGGTGGCAAGAAACTCAGAAATGATTTGCAAACCAACCATTGTTACTTTGTTGGACCTTTTGGCCCATAAAGTGGGTCCTACTTTTTCCTCTGGTTCTAACAGTGTAAGCTGATTTATATCTTTCTTGGTGTTTATTTTCATTGTGCTCTTATATGGCATATATTCCTTTTAAGTCACCTCAGAACCTTTGTGATTTAAGGAAGATTATCAATCAATTAATAAAAAAAGCTAGGATAGGAGTTTCCAATGATTCTCGTACACCCAGTTTTCTTACACCATCTCTGACAATGGTCAGGCTCTGTGTGGTTTGGATCAGCCTGTCAGGAGGAGGAGCCTGGGAGGGAAAGGTCAGGTTTCCTTGACGCTGGCTTTTTTTTGGATACCTCTCACTGTTTAAAAGGCCAGCTTATTTGTCTCATTTGAGCCAAGCTGCCAGGGATTCTCAGAGTGAAGCCTCCTTCTCTCGGAGGTAAAGGGATTCAGGTTTGAAAGAGGCAATTTCTCCTCATAGGGAAGCAAAAAGACCTACTTTTGTGGTATAAAATCTTGGAAATTTTAGAACTACTGTGTATGTAGAGTTCTTCTGTATGTAGAATTCCAGGTTTTACAACATCAAGAACAATAACAGGGAATAATTCCCTGGTGGTCCAGTGGTTAGGACTCCATGCTCTCACCGCCAAAGGCACGGGTTCAATCACTGGTCAGGGAACTAAGATCTCTCACACACACACACAAAAGTACACTGGATGAAGTGGTGCATTCACACGTGTAGAACTCCAGGGTAGCCCCTCTACCCTTGCCTGTGAAGGTCTGCGCTCAACCCTGAATATCGTTCCGCACTCCCCACCTCCTCTCCCCATCCCGTGAGCAAGGAGTGTACCATTAAACAGCAAAGACAAAACACTATGACAGGTTGAAGAGAGACCACAGAAAAAGGGAAGAAGTTTTATATTTTAAAACCCTTGAAGGTACTTTTTCTCTGCTTTTTAAACAAGGGACCCTGCATTTTCATCTTGCATTCGTCCTCACCAAATTAAACCGCTGGCCAGGCCGGGGAGCTTATAAGAAAACAGGTTCTCCAGCCCCATCCCAGATCTACTAAATCAGAATGTGCATTTCTAAGATTTCTAGGTAATTCAACTACATGTCGAGCTTTGAGAAGCAGTCATCTAGATGTGTTCTATCCAATATGGTAGCCACTAGGCTGCATGTGGCTATTGAGAGCTTGAAATGTAGCTGGTCCAAATTGAGATGTGCTGTAAGTATAAAAAACACACCAGATTTTGAAGACTTAGTATGAAAACAATGTAAAATATTTCATCAATAATTTCTTTATTGATTAATGTTGAAGTGATGACATCTTAGATATATTGGGTTAAATAAATATTATTCAATGTAATTTTGTTTCTTTTTATTTTTTAATAATAAAAAATAAAAGCTAGAAAATGTGACATTACAAAGGGGCTCGAATTTGTGGCTCATATTTGTGCCTCACATTATATTTGTATTGGACAGCACTGGTTACAGCTCCAATTCTACTTCTTTTTCCATCTAAGCTTTCTTATTCTCTGTCCTATTTTTTCAGGAAAAGGTTAACTAAAAGTACTCGAGTCAGTGTAATGATTTAACATGTTACTATTTCCAGATAACACTGAATTTTAACTGGGATCTTTTTTTTTTTTTTTTTTTTGCGGTACATGGTCCTCTCACTGTTGTGGCCTCTCCCGTTGCGGAGCACAGGCTCCGGACGCGCAGGCTCAGCAGCCATGGCTCACGGGCCCAGCCGCTCCGTGGCATGTGGGATCTTCCCGGACCAGGGCACGAACCCGTGTCCCCTGCATCGGCAGGCGGACTCTCAACCACTGCGCCACCAGGGAAGCCCTAACTGGGATCTTTAATACCTTATTCCATTGTAATATTCTATAAGTTTAGCTTACATCAGTATCACCTGGAGGGCTTGTTAAAATGCGAATCGTATTGCTGGATCTTGTCCCCAAAGCGTGTGACTCAGTCCATCTGAGGTGGGCCCCAGGAATTTCATTTCTAACAAGTTAGTTCCCAGATGATGCAAAAAGTGTGGGACTGTTCTCACGGCTTTCAATATTGGCTACACATCAGAATCACTGGGGTAACAAAAAAATTACCAGTGAGTGCCTAAACCCCACCTCCAGAGATGGTAATTTAGTTGGTTTGGGATTGGGCTTGGACAATGATATTTTAAAAAGCTCTCCAGGTGACCCTATCACGCAGCAGGGTTGAGAATGAATGCCTTAAATCAAAAGCAGTAGTAAGTGGGAATTACAGGTATTGCTGGCCCAGGGCCAGAGTAGAGATGCTTTCCTTTATTCATTTTCCTTTGGGGGTATAGAGAGCAAACCACACGTTTAAGCTCCACCCTAACCTGATGTGACACGTAGGCTAATTGGCATCATTTAAATTTCATCAGCGATGAGCTGGGATTCAGGGAAATACAGTGATCTGCCCACACTGCACAGGAAGATAATGGGAACTCAGTGCCCACTCTTCCTTACTTTAAACATCCTTTATAAGCCCCTGATGTGCTAGAAGGTCGAGACCTGGCATTTCAGGTTCTCTCTCCTGTGTTGCCCTGTGTGTTGGCACCTCTCAGTGGCTTTTGATACAGAGGGCTCAGTCTGGGCTGTGCAGAGAGATTTGATTTACTTCGGAGAAGTTTGGCATCAAACGAAGTTACCAGCTTCACTTGCAATTCTGCTGTGTTTGTCAAGAAGATGCATTTTAAAAATAATTTAATCTCTTGTGTTTGCCTTCAAGCGACAGGAAAAAATGTGAATATGAATTCAGTTTAATGATGAATCACCGGTTTAGCATAGCCTCTGATTTGACTGACTCACTTGGTGTATGAGTCATGTGTTGTTGGATTTATATTGTTTGAAGACGGCTTGCTATGACCCCTGGAGATGTTGTGTTTTCTTCTTAATTTTTGAAAACCATTGTTTGCAGTGTATAAAAAATAAAAAGAAAATACAAATAGTTAACACATAAATATTACTATAGATACACATGTATATATACACTAAGACTTTATCAGGGAGAGAGACTACTTCTTAGGTTATGACTGTAAGGTAAAGTCGGTTATTTGTTTGACCAGATCAATAAAAAATATATTTTGTTTCTTGACAGTATGATTGATGTGCATGAACAACCATCCCCACGATATGTATTTTGAGTTGCTTCTCGATAGTTTGGATGAGTTCAAATGATAGTTTATTTGTCTCTGCTATTTTGGTCCCAGTAACCAGTGGTAAAGATTCATGAAGTGATCGTGACCATAACGAATGTAAGCATTTTTTAGTTCAAATTCCTTAGGTTTATTTCTTGTGTTTTGGCTTAGACTACAGGGGTTATACCAATTCTCAGTACCTAAGGACATGTTTTCTATTTCCTTTTCTTTCTTAGATATATACAAATCAATTTCATGTTTTCTGGGTTCTAGATTTAATATCACACTACTCCATTGCCTTCCATTCTTTCTAGAAGAGGTGAGACACTTGTTGCAGATGTGGGTCTGCCCATGGCTTTGCTCTTTGGAAGAGTTACTGTCTTTTACCTTGATGATTATTCATAACTCATGGAGAAGATATCTCTTCACAAACCAAATGGTAGGTTATTACATGGCAGAAATCAATCTTTTAAATCAAAGCCTTCAAAGTCATATGCTGATAATTTTAACAACATCTCTTAAAATGACCAGAAATAAGTATTCTTTTCTTGGGACAACCCATGACATAAAAGATGTTTTAAAATACCTGACCTTTCCAAATACTAGTAATGCGAAGGAAGCTACATTGATTTGGGATACTGAAATAAGCACCCTAGATGAAGTTTACAATTTTGCCATCTCTGATATGATGAGTAAATAATGTCTCTAAATAATACAGAAAACTCATTTTAACTCATAATATTTTCTCTTGACACACTGTTTCACAAAGTTAATAAAAACTGTGGAAATGGTTGATTTGAATTTTATCCCCTTTTCCTTCCCCAAACTTCTGTTGATGAAGATGCTATGATCAGTAAAATGTTTAAAATGACTCTAGTAGGTGTGCAGAGAGCCTATGTATTTTTTTAAAATGAATAATTTAGAGTTTATCTGAAAGAATTGACTGTGAAAGACTTGGCAGACATCATTAAACCAACTCAATGTAAATAATTAGTAAATACAGGAAGTTTGCTAAAACAATCTGGAAAATCTTTGAAATCTGTCTGATGAAGACCTATATAGGTATAAACACAGGCAGATATCTTTAATTTTCCCCTAATATTTTTTTGGTATATTTGTCTTCTGGTCTAGAGTACACAGAGACTTTTAGTTCCAAATAACAGAAACACAATACAAACTCTTTAAAGCAGAAACAGAAATGTTATGAATCAAGGGGCCCAAGTTTGTTTTCAGAGCTCTGTCTCTCTCCATCCTGCGTCTCTTGACTGCACTTCCATATTGTCCTCATATCTATTATCTAAAAAAGATGGCTTACTGTTCATGGTTAGGAAAAATGACTGTAGGCAACCCCAGATTTCATTTTTCTTTCAACTTGCCACTCTAGAGAGGGGGAAACGCTTGTATTACTTCTACATATGAAATCTCAGCAAAGACACAGGCTGATCCTGGTTGGGTCATAGGTCCATTCCTGAGCAAGTCATAATGGCCAGGGGAAGGCTTACTCCTGCCTTTCCCATAGGAGACTGGGAATGGATAGAGTCAGCCTCATTAACACTACATAAACTGTATTTTTTTTTTTTAAAGGAAAGATATGTACTGTTACCAAAAGAAAAGAGAAAGGGGGACTGGATGGACAAAATACAACAGACGGCTACTATTTGACTCTTTCATTGGTGTTTTGGTTTTTATAAGCTATAAATTTAGTGGCAAATTTGTCTTGTCTAGTGATTTCTACATAGGTTTTCGAGAGTATGAGTGTGTATGTGTGCACACATTTTTGTTTTGCTTCAAATATATGGTTATATTTTTTAAAGGAACATTCAGTTTTTACTGGGAAAATATATTCACCCATGTCCTGAACTCATCATGTCCCCGGAGTTTGTCCTCAGCATTGCTTTGGAAGTTCTGACCTAGAAATTATCTGGTTAATAACCACATGGAGAAGACAGATGTGAAAATATAGTGTGGAAAGGAGAAATAAATTCTTCATTAGTTCTACAATACTACTTAAAAAAATTTAAATGTGGGCAAACTGTTTTTCTCCACTACTGCAAGAGCACCATAGATTGGTTTGCCTATTTTCTCGGCATATGTAAATGAAATCATATAGTGTATACGCTTTTGTGTCTAGCTTACTTCACTCAATGTTATATTTGTGAAATTCCTCTATGTTGTTAAATGTTTGTCCTTTTATTACTCTTTGGTATTCCATTGTATGAATATGCCACATTTTACTTAACCATTTCCATTCTGTGGTTGGTAGATATTTGTATTGTTTCCAATTTCAAGCTACTATGAAGTGTTGTTATGTACATTTTTAGTTATGTACTATGTTGTTTGAGAAGCATATGTATACATTTTTCTTGTTTATATACTTAGGAGAGAAATCACTGTATCATAGTACAGTTGCCCCTCCACGTGGGCAGAGTCAATCAACTGCAGACCAAAATTATTTGGGGAAGAAAGTTCTAGAAAGTTCCAAAAAAGAAAAACATGGATTTGACATATGCCAGTAACTATTTACATAGTGTTTACATTGTATTAGGTATTATGAATAATCTATAGGTGACTTAAAGTATATGGGATTGACATGTACATATATTTAATGGATAACCACCAAGGACCTACTGTATAGCACGAGGAACTCTGCTCAGTATTATGTAACAACCTAAATGGGAAAAGAATTTGAAAAAGAATAAATATATATGTAGATGTAGATGTATAAATATAAATACATATGTGTTTAGTAGATGTGCCAATTTTATTTTTTGAAGTGGTTGTACCAGTTTATAGTCTTACCAACAATTAATGTGAATTCTAGTTGTTTTCACATCCTTACTAATAGTTGATATTGTCAGAGTTTTAAATTTTAGCTGTGTTAGAGGGTGTACATATGTTTTCTTATTGTGGTTTTAATTTGCATTTCCCCATGACTAATGTGTTTGAGTATTTTTTCATGTGTTAACAGGTCATTTGTTTATTTTATTCTGCGGAGTGCTTGTACCAGTCTTTCGCCCATTTTTCTACTGGGTTGTCTTTCTTTGTCTTATGGATTTAGAAGAATTCTTTACATATTCTGGACACAAAACTACACAACCCCCTCCCCCCTCCCACACACACACACATTTGTGGCTTGGTTTTTCAGTCTTAACTGTATCATTAGATGAAGAATTCTTATTTTATTGTATTTCAGTCTATCACTCTTTACTTTTACCCTTAGTGCTTTTTACATCTTCTTCAAGATTCTCTTCAGTATTCTTGGCCCTTTGCATCCCCATGTACATTTTACAATCAGCTTGTCAATTTCCATGACAAGACTGCTAGTGTTGGGATTGCTTTGAATCAGAATTTTAGGAAGATCTCTCTTAGAAAGTCACATTTAAGGTGAGCCATAAAGGATTAGAAGGAGCCAGTTACATAAGGTGGGTGTGGAGGGGGGCAGAATTTTCTAGGGCAAAGGGAACATAATGTGCAAAAGCCCATAGTATAAAAAAATTTAGCTGCAAGGTGAAATGTGTGGCAGAAGGAAAGGGACTGAGGTGAAGCTGGCATGTGGATCAAAACCCAGATCCTACAGTTTTGAAGGCCGTGGTAAGGGGTTTGGATTATCAAGGGATCAGCAGAGACTTAGAAATCGTTGCTTTGTTTGCCTGCTGTTGAAATGTGTTTGTTAAGAAAAGACTTTACTTTGGCATTTATTCAACTTTTAAAAAATATGTGATTTAACTTGAAAAGCCCCTCAGAAATTCACAAAGCTCTAATTTGATTCTCTTTGACACGTTTATAATACGAGTTTTATTGGATTCTTTGATTCAGATTT
This sequence comes from Hyperoodon ampullatus, assembly GCF_949752795.1. NCBI lineage: Eukaryota > Metazoa > Chordata > Mammalia > Artiodactyla > Ziphiidae > Hyperoodon > Hyperoodon ampullatus. Next base: position 61,173,825 of record NC_136925.1, on the reverse strand, counting down.
GGGCTGAATAATACCCATGGGTACTTTCTGAACTCATTTAACTCCCACAATTCCCTGTACTTGAACTCAGTGCACTAAACCATTTCTTTGAAAACTAGGCAAAAATGTCCCCCACACCACGACTCAGTATATGTTCACTTCATGTCTATTTCATTCTTCTTTGTTCACTGGGAAGAGTCACAAAAGAGATGAGTCAACCGTAAATGCAGGAGTGTGAATCTGTGCCCATTATCCTCAAGCACCCATGGAAACACTTGTAGCTTAGAACTCTTATCAAAATGCCTTTTGTTATTTCAAGGTCAGCGCTAACATACACAATGACTATATGTTTTTGATTGCTTCAAAGAATCTTTGCTATTCTCTAGGAAGAATGCAGCTGCCTTAGCAATTGCAACACCACTCCGCGTATAAAATGCTCTTCAAGTGAGTCCAAGCTGTTATATTGATGTCAAAATGGGCAACCTTTACAGTGGTACTTTATATCAGAGTGATTATACATGGCTCTAGAAAGTAAATCCTTGTAACTTGGTCTTAATATGGTAAAAAAAAACCAATGCAGTTCAGTACATAGTTGAGTAACTTTATGGACAAGCTACAGTGTTAGACTCTTCTGAGGATAATACAAAGATGACCAAGGCTAAAAAAACTAATACTTAGGGCCTTATCTATTCCAGAGCACAGGGGAGTAGGGTTCTCTTATGGAAAATAATGTGGGTCAAGTGAGAGGAAGTGGAAGAATAAGACATGAGTAAGGGAGAATTTAATAAGCATAGGTGAGTTATAAATAAAGCAGTGGTGTAATCCTTGCTTTCCCAGCTCTATGTGGCCTTGGTAGTCCTGGTCTCACCAACATGTATGATCTGGAAAAGTCTTGTCACCTGAAATCACGTACTGAGTAAGTTGAGGTCAGTCTCTTCAGACCATATAGTTAATCCTGGATCTGAGCTCCACTCTGAACTCCTGAGCCCTTATTATGGTACAGCCTCTTCTCTGAGGGCATGACCATGCTCCCCAAATACTCAGCTACTGTCTGGGCTGTGTGACAAATGAGAAAGCCCCCTGGGGCTCCCATGTTTTCCCCTGCTCAGTTTGTGAACATGCGTCTGCCAAAAGGTACTCCTCCTGTAGCCCATCTGCCTGGCCTAGGGTCCCTTGGGCAGTGGTGCTGGCATTTCCTGCATGGGTTGCCGAACTTCCTTGGACACTGCTGTGGATGGTAGGCTTACTTTCTTGCAGTGGGGTCAGCCTGGCAGCTTAGTTTGCCCTTTAGCTCTAGACCCACCAGGTTCTAATTTTCTTCCCATTTCTTAATCAGCCTTGTTGAGAACTCCTTCGATTTATCCTCACTACAGTAGATAATTATTTGGGATATAGTTTGCCTTTATGGCCTTTTAGGTTTCTGCTATAGATTTATGAAATGACTTCTACATATTCTTGGTGTCCTGTACAACATTGCTTTTGATCTAGGAACTCACTTTATAGAAAAAGATACAAGGTTGATCCTTAAGGTTCATAGGTTTTATGTACCCATCTCTCAGAAGTACCTGGCCTTAGGGACTTCGCTCGTGGTCCAGTGGTAAAGAATCGCCTTCTAAAGCAGGGGACGTGGGTTTGATCCCTGGTCAGGGATCCCACATGATGCGGGACAACTAAGCTTGTGTGCCTCAATGAGAGAGCATGCATGCCACAAACTACAGAGCTAACATGACCTGGAGCCTGTGCACCACAACTAGAGAGAGAAAAACCCACACACCACAACTAAAGAGAAGCCCACATGCCGCAACTAAGACCTGATGTGGCCAAATAAATAACTAAATAAATATTTTTTTAAAAAAGAAGTACATGGCCTTAGAGAACAATGGAAAAGCCTACTGAAAACTTTGTAAACACAAGCTGGAAGATACTATCTTGCCAAATCAGTGTTTGTCCTGCCTGATGCAACATATACTAAGAATCAGCCAGTGGTACATGGTGCTATTCTAGAACCAGAAGACATGGGTGTGTGTATAAGGGACGTAAATTGAAGTGGTTCTTTACATGAAACTCTTAATGATACACCATTTACAAAAGTCTTTCATCTAATCTCTGCAACTCTGGTCTCAGCTGATTTAGAGATATCATATTCCAAGGGAGATATGTGTCCACTGAAATGAAAGCTGAGCTTCTCACCTGCCTATCTAGGCTCTTTAAAAAATTTGTTTCCCCATTTTATTGAGAGAAAATTGACATATAACATTGTGTAAGTTGAAGCTGTACATTGTGATGATTTGATATACATATATATTACAAAATGAATAGCACAATAAGGTTAACAGTCATCACCTCACATAGCTACCATTGTTATTTTATTTTTTTAGTTTTTATGTGGTGAGAACTTTTAAAATTTACTTTTTTAGCCACTTTCAAGTATACAATACAGTATTGTCAACCCTAGTCACCATGCTGTACATTAGATCCCTGGAACTTACTCATCTTACATCTGAAAGTTGTTACTCTTTGATCACCTTTACTTATTTCCCTCACAACCTCACCCCTGGCAGCCACCAGTCTACACTCTGTTTCTATGAGTTCAGTTTTTTTTTTTAATAGTTCACATATAAGTGAGATCATACAGTATTTTTCTTTCTTTGTCTGACTGATTTCACTTAGCATAATGCCCTCAGAGTTCATCCATGTTCTCCAAATGGTAGGATTTCCTTCTTTTTTATGGCCTAATAATGTTCCATTGTATGTATATGCCACATTTTCTTTACCCATTTGTTTGTTGATGGAGACTTGTGTAGTTTCTGTGTTTTGACTATTGTAAATAATGTTGCAGTAAACATGGGGTGCAGATATCTTTTCAAAATAGTCAATTTTTTCCTTCAGATTTATATCCAGAATTGGGATTGCTAGATAATATGATAGCTCTATTTTTAATTTTTTGAATTAAATACTGCATACTGTTTTCCATAGTGGTTGTACCAATTTACATTTCCACCAACAGGGACCAAAAGAACCAAAGGGTTCCTTTTTCTCCACATCCTCATCAGCACTTGTTATCTCTTGTCTTTTTGATAATAGCATTCTAATAGGTGTGAAGTGATGTCTCACTGTGGTTTTGATTTGCATTTTCCTGATGATTAGTGATGCTGATTATTTTTGCATGTACCTGTTGGCCATTTGCATATTTTTGGAAAAATATCTATTCATGTCCTTTCCTTGTTTTTAAATCAGATTATTATTATTATTATTATTATTTGCTATTGAGTTATATGAGTTTCTTATATATTTTGGGTATAAATCCTTTATCAGATATATGATTTGTAAATATTTTTTCCCATTTGTAGGTTGCCTTTTCATTTTGTTGATTGTTTTCTTGCTGTGTAGAAGCTTCTTAGTTTGATGCAGTCCTACTTATTTATTTTTGCTTTTGTTGCTTGTGCTTTTGGTGTCATATCCAAAAAGTGCTTGCTAAGACCAATGTTGAGGAGCACTTTTCCTGGTTACTTCTAGGAGTTTTATGGATTCAGGTCTGAAAATATTTTAGTCTTTAATCCATTTCAAGTTAACATTTTCTCACATAAGGTAAGGGTCCAGTTTCATTCTTTTGCATGTGGATATCCATTTTTCCCAACACCATTTACTTAAAAGACCATCTTTTCTGCCATTGAGTATTCTTGGCTCCCTTTTCAAATATTAGTTGACCATATATGCATGGGTTTATTTCTGGGCTCTTGATCCTCTTCCATTGGTCTATGTGTCTGTTTTTATGCTAGTACCATACTGTGTTGATTATTATAGCTTTGTATTATAGTTTGAAATCAGGAAGTGTGATGATCCCAGCTTATTGTCTTCTTTCTCAAGATTGCTTTGGTTATTTGGGATCTTCTGTGCTTCCATATGAATTTTAGAATTTTTTTTCTTTTTCTGTAAAAAATGTCACTGGAATTTTGGTAGAGATTGCATTGAATCTATAGATAGCTTTGGATAGTAGGGACATATTAACAATACTAATTCTTCCAATCCAAGATCATGGGATATATTTCCATTTATTTATGTCTTTTTCCATTTCTTTCATCAATGTCTTATAGTTTTTGGTGTTCAGATCTTTCACTTCCTTGGTTAAATTTATTCCTAAGTATTTTATTATTTTTGATGCTATTATGAATGGCACTGCTTTCTTTTTTCCTTTTCAGATACTTCATTGTTAGTGTATAGAAATGCAACTGATTTTTGTATTAATTTTGTATCCTGCCACTTTACTGATGCAGAACAGTGGATATATTAAGTGAAACATTTATTATTTACTTATTATTTTTGAAGGAATGGTTTAGGAATGAAAGCGTATAAAGATGTTGGGGAGCCAAAGGTGAGAGAGTGATGTGATCATTTCTTGTGTTTTTGGTTGCCTAGTCATGGAGTACCCTCTCCATTTCGGAGAGGTTTTACACTGGATTAATCTTGGTAAGAGCAGTGACCTGCTTCTTATTAAGGAGGCTGAGGGACCTGTCTCATGAAGGCTGGTGTGCAAGACTATAACCTGGCTCAACCAATCAGAAGCTCACATCTAGGCATGGAATCCTGAGTGATTGTGGCAAAGATGAGATGGTGGCTAGAATTCATTTGCATCGGGCTGCCCCATATTTTAGATATTTTCAAGAATGTGGAACAATGGAAGTAATCTAGAAACCTACTTGAAAGCTCATTAAGATTATCCCATAGATGTTACATGTTAAGAGTATTTTTGCTTGTCCTGCTTTTAAAAAATATTTATCACCCCCTCCCCTCAAATTGACAGCATGGTGCAACCAAAATAATTGTAGAATATTACTGACATATGTGCTGTGTTTCCTTCCTACTTATTCCCAGCTCCTAATCTGATACATTGTAAGTACTTGACAAATGTTTGTATGAATCGATTTCAGGAGAAAGAAAATATGGTAATTATCAATTAAAAGACCTAGTCTGTTGCATTCTTTGAAGAAATTTCTAGTAATAGGAAACATTGACCATTTTATTTAAATTTTGTATATTTATTAGCAGTATTATCATGTTTATTATCACTCTTTGCTTGTTTCTACAACTAATACTTTTTATTTGTTAGATTTCCTAGTACTTTACCTTTTTGATCTGCCTGGTAAGTCTAACAAAAAATGGATTAAAGACCTAAATGTAAGACCGGACACTATAAAACTCTTAGAGAAAAAACATAGGAAGAACAAACTTTGACATAAATCGCAGCAAGGTCTTTTTTGATCCACCTCCTAGAGTAATGGAAATAAAAACAAAAATAAACAAATGGGACCTAATGAAACTTCAAAGCTTTTGTACAGCCAAGGAAACATAAACAAGATGAAAAGACAACCCTCAGAATGGGAGAAAATATTTGCAAATGAATCAACAGACAAAGGATTAATCTCCAAAATATATAAACAATTCATGCAGTTCAATATCAAAAAAACAAACAGCCCAATCAAAAAATGGGCAGAAGACCTAAATAGACATTTCTCCAAAGAAGACATATGGATGGCCGAGAAGCACATGAAAAGCTGCTCAACATCACTAATTATTAGAGAAATGCAAATAAAAACTACGATGAGGTATCACCTCACACCAGTTAGAATGGGCATTATCAGAAAATCTACAAACAACAAATGCTGGAGAGGGTGTGGAGAAAAAGGAACCCTCTTGCACCGTTGGTGGGAATGTAAATTGATACAGCCACTATGGAGAACAGTATGGAGGTTCCTTAAAAAACTAAAAATAGAATTACCATATGACCCAGCAATCCCACTACTGGGCATATACCCAGAGAACACCATAATTCAAAAAGACATATGCACCCCATGTTCATTGCAGCACTATTTACAATAGCCAGGTCATGGAAGCAACCTAAATGCCCATCGACAGATGAATGGATAAAGAAGATGTGGTACATATATACAATGGAATGTTACTCAGCCATAAAAAGGAACGAAATTGGGTCATTTGTTGAGACGTGAATGGATCTAGAGACTGTCATACAGAGTGAAGTAAGTCAGAAAGAGAAAAACGAATATTGTATATTAACGCATATATGTGGAACCTAGAAAAATGGTACAGTTGAACCGGTTTGCAGGGCAGAAATTGAGACACAGATGTAGAGAACAAACGTCTGGACACCAAGGGGGGAAAGCGGCGGGGGTGTGGGGATGGTGGTGTGATGAATTGGGCGATTGGGATTGACATGTATACACTGATGTGTAGAAAATTGATGACTAATAAGAACCTGCTGTATAAAAAAATAAATAAAATTCAAAAAAATAATTTTTCTTCAGTTTAGAGATTAAACTGATGAAATTTATTGCCAGAATACTTCGAAATATGGATGACCCAGTGATGCTACATATTGATGAAATCATATGTAAATATTGGAAATCACTGATGTGCCATTTTGGCTCATATCATCAAGGGCATTGAAATTCACCGTTCATTGTCCTCAAATTTTCATAGAATAATATTGCAAAAACACTCTGATGAAAATGTCTGAGAGCTATCAGACTGAATACCTCCATCACCTCCCTGAGAACTAGCTTTTTTAGAAGTATAGTAGTAGTCTATGTACAACTATATTGTATCAATGAGAGAAGGCAAAATGGAAAGAAGCAGGAGTTGAAGTAGGTATTCCACTCATTTATAGAGTTTAAATACTTTCCTTTTGGAAGAAGGGCCAGGATGCTAATTGTAGAAGTGGCTTTCCATAGCAGTTGAATCTAGTCAGTATCTTCTGGGGCTATAGGAATATTTGTTAATACGGGATCATCTTGCCCATGGTAAATACTTAAAATATGATTTCTAAAGTTAGTCAATATATCTGAAAATGACATATATACACCAATATGTATAAAATAGATAACTAATGAGAACCTGCTATATAGCACAGGGAAATCTACTTCATTTCACTGTACAGTAGAAACTAACATAACATTGTAAAACAACTATATTCCAATAAAAAAGAAGTCAAACTGCAAAATGGGAGAAAATATTTACAAATATTATGACTGACAAAGGGTTAATATCCAAAATATATAAACGGTTCATACAACTCAGTATAAAAAAACAAACAAAAAAATGCAGTTGGTAGTGGGTAGTAGTTGTGAATAGAAATCTTTCCAAAGAAGAGATATAGATGGCTAATAGGCATATGAAAAGATGCTCAACATCTCTAATTATTAAAGAAGCTCAATTCAAAACAGTAATGAGGTATCAACCTCACACCTGTCAAAATAGCTATCATCAAAATGTCTACAAATAACAAATTTTGGAGATGATGTGGAGAAAAGTGCCCTTTACACTGTTGATAGGATTGTAATTTATTGCAGCCATTATGGAAAACAGTATGGAGGTTCCTCAAAAAGCTAAAAATAGAACTAACATATGATCTATCAATCACTCTCCTGGGTACATAACCAGAAAAAAAAAAGAAAACACTAATTCAAAAAGACACATAAAACCCAATGCTCATAGCAGCACTGTTGACAATGGCCAATATATGAAAGCAATGTAAATACCCCTAAACAGACAAATGGATAAAGAAGATATGTTACATATATACAGTGGAATATTACACAGACTTAAAAAGAATGAAATTCTGCTATTTGAAGCAACATGGATGGACCTAGAGAGTATTATGCATAACGAAGTAAGTCAGAGAAAGACAAATACTGTGTGATATCGTTTATATGTGGAATCTAAAAATAATATAAATGAATGGATATGCAAAACAGAAATAGACTCACAGGTATATAAACAAACTAGTGGTCACCAGTGGGGAGATGTAAGGGGGAGGGGCAAATTAAGGGTATAGGATTAAGAGGTACAAACTAGTATGTAAAAAATATATAAGCAACAAAGATATATTGTATAGGATAGGGACTCACAGCCATTAGCTTGTAATAACTTTTAATCAAGTATAACCTGTAAAAAATACTGGATCACTATGCTGTACACGAGAAACCAATATAATATTGCAAATAAATTGTACTTTAATTAAAAAAATAAAATCTGAAAATGGATATGTGATTGAACAAGAAGCTTACAAAGTTTTTTTTTCTTCTCTCTCGATGATACTTAATGAGATTTTACAGACTTTTTTCATACAGAAAAATTGCTAATAATTTCAATGTTAAACTCTGGATTGAATAAAAACCAGCACGTTTTCTCTCTAATTCCTACCTCATTCTAGCACACATTCTACAAAGTACCTAAGGGTTGAAGAGATTGGTAAAAATCCAATAAACTGCATAATTTGAATACACTTTGCCCAACAAAAGAAGTAATTGTAGTGAAGTCAAAGCAATTTAATTCCAATCTTGGAATTTGTTATTGAGCTGTTCCCTGATAACAGGTGGCAACCTTTGTTACAGGATTGGAAGGAAAGGAGCCAGTAGAAACCACCCCTGGCACCTTAGGACCATCTGCAGTTACTCTTAGATTCCTATTAAATTACAGAATCTGACCTACAAAATTGTTTTTGTTTTTTTGTTTTTTTTTTTAAGTGAGTGAGAGGAAGAAGAAACCAGTTAGAGGGAAAACGAGGGCTCATGTGAAATCAGCCTTAGAATCGGAGTGACACAGAGAAGCCGTAGAAGGATTAAAGATGACCTTCTTTGAGGACACGCTCCTCTTCTCCTCGACGTCTCTCACACTACCCCAGCTGATGCAGAAGCAAGTCACAAGACTGAGGTCATGTGAGTGCTGGGATGTAGGGCTGCTGGCTCAGCGCTCCTATGGAAGCCGCACTGAAGCCCTACACGTGGGCTGTCCTGCAACTGGGCTGCAATGAAGGGCGGCTCTGCCTTAGCTAAGAAACTACTGGGGATGGCCTAACGCTTAGATGTACTTTATTCTAATTTTAGCTCTGTCTCTCTAGCTAGCTGCATACACAGTTTACTTAATCTGAGTCTCAGTTTCCTAGAAGAGTTGTCGTGAGGATGATGCATAAAGTATCCAGCATTATGCCTGGAGTTAGCAAAGTTTTGATAAATGGTAGTGATGATGATGATGATGATGATGATGACGACGGTGGTGGTGAGGGAGAGGAGGAGGAGGAGGAGGTTAAAGACGAGGAAGATGATTCAAAGAACCAAGCATTGGCTAATGGTGGCTTTTACCTAAACTTTGGATGAACCCGGCTCACTACCCAGATTAAATATTTTCTTCATGGCACTGAATTTGACCAGGCATTACAATGCACCTTCCTGTTTTTGTAAGATTTCTCACACACACACACACACACAAACACACTTGCTGTCATTTCTAATCTCATATTAAAATTCATAAAAACAAAGAATGGCAGTCTTCAAACAAAACTGAATTATGATACAACACATTTGGATGAAACAATTTTAATTTTAAATTAGATTTCTTTTATTTATTTATTTTAAGGAGAGAGAGTTTGCCATATGTAGGAAATTTCAAACATTCAAAAAGAATAGGAAAACGTGTGACAAAATTAGCAGACGATCTTGACTTTTGACTATTTCCTACATCAAAAAATAAAATCAATAAATATTTTTGCTTAAGATTACAAAAATATTTAGCCATGTATGTCACTCGAGATAATTTCTGGTAGTAGCTTTTTCTGAGACATCCTCAGATGACGGTACTACCTTCATGGAGTTGGGTAGAGAAATTGAGGATCAGAGAGAGTATAGAACAAACCTATAGCTTTCATTTGGGAATCCTTCTGGGTGAGGATGGAGTGGGAGTGATATATATATATATATGTATATGTATACACACACACACTAAGATTGTATTGCAGGTTCAACTGAATTTTGTTCTAGTCATACTGCTGCTCATATATCCATTAGTGCTTACTTAATAGCATCATAATTAACTGTTTTCTCTTCTACTGGATTGCAAATTCTTTGCAGAATGGTGCATCAGTGTGGGATGGGGTGGAGGGCCTGGGTGGCAAAATTGTAGTTAATTCAGTATTGTGTTGCCTGGGCTGAGTCTGGTTTGGTACGTAGTGGGTACTCAATGAATGTTTGAATAAATAATTGAATAGATGATTGAATGAGAGATATTTTGAGTGACTTGAAAATACCTTTTTTTTTTGTTTTTTGTTTTGGCTGTGCTGCGTGGCACATGGGATCTTAATTCCCAGACCAGGGATGGAACCCGCACACCCTGCAGTGGAAGCTCGGAGTCTTAACCACTGGACTGCCAGGGAAGTCCCGAAAATACCTTGTTCTTGAAATGAATAAAAAACAGCATGCTTTCTGTTTTCGTTTTCCCTCAATAGGTAATTGGTCTATGGTTGGCTTAGGTAAGGTTGGTAGCAGCCCACTGCATGCCAGGACTGGGCCGTCTTGTAACCAACTTGCTTCTGAAAGTGGTCTGAAGTGGGTGGTAAACACTATAAGACCAAATACCAACAGTGCTGTAAGCCAACGGGTACCATTAAGAAGGGAGGGGGTAGAAAGCTTTGAGGAAATTTAATAATAAAATTCAAGATTGCCATCAACTTTATTGACTCGAAACTCAAGATGTTTATAATTTTCAAAAAAGCTTTTCTTGGCCAATTGTATCCTGACAGTTGAGCACATAGCAGTAAAATGGATAATTAAGATTACTGGGAGAATAAAAGTCGCATGTAGGGTTATTACCTTAGAACTTCTTGAATGAGTAATGTACTCACAGAGATAAGCTTTATTGCAGAAAACTGATTAACAAGTTTATCGTCTGTATAGTAGATGTTCTTGTTGAACGCTGAGGCTACTGGAAAATAAGATGGAAAGGACATTCAAAATGTGGTCTCGTTCACATTCCTTGATTAAATCGTGTTTGTCTCAAATCCTTATATGTGGATAAGAAATGTCTGGTAACTTCCCCTTCTATATCTTGAGATGCAAGCATTTTCTCCTCACGGGCTTAGTCAGTATCATTTTGGAGTACTGTATAACTTATTTTGAATAAGTTTATCTTCTTCAGCTGTAAACTATTAGCTCTAAATCGTTGCAGATCACATTTTGGGACAAAAGAAAAAAGAATGAAGAAATGAAACAAATGTAGGATGTAGATAATCTCTCACAAGTATCATTCTTTCAAGTCAGGCATTTTTAATGGGTTTGTCAGTGAAAATTAATTCTTAAGACATTTCTATATTTCCAAATCCCCCCTATCCAGTGGGTATCAGATTTGGGCCGTCTCCAAGAACAGCCAAAATGTCTATGATGGTATGCTTCAATGAAGAGTTGAGTAGAAAGCTGTGACTATTCCCTCTCAGAGCATAGGACTAAAGGTATGGCTGGTAGTCCATACTCTTGGGAGAAGTACCTACAGCTTAACTTCCTCTGCTGAACTTTTTCATACCATCAGATTTGCTACACAGTGTTTGTTGATTGTCTCCCAGTGGCACAGGAAAAATGTGAGTAGTGGTGACAAGAAGCCCAATTAATTGTGTTAAGCCTCATCTTATATACAATATGTGACAATGAGCTATGGAGTAGTGGAAAGAACACCATCCTTGAAGAAGATCAGGGTTCTGACCCTACCTCTGCCACCTGGAAATCTTTGTAAGTCCGTTGGACACTCTGAGACTCAGTTTCTCCACCTGTTCTACCAACCATAGGACTATTAGGAACATTAAATGAGATAGCCTATATACAGTTGCCTTGTGAAATGTAAAAAGTTGTGTAAGTATAAGGTATTATTTTTCCAAGTTATACTGAGTCTTAAAAGGCTACATAAGAATTTTTTACTAAATTAAAAACATCCTAAATTTCCTCTTTTTTATTTTTTTGCGGTACACGGGCCTCTCACTGTCGTGGCCTCTCCCGTTGCAGAGCACAGGCTCTGGACGCGCAGGCTCAGCTGCCATGGCTCACGGGCCCAGCCGCTCCGCGGTATGTGGGATCCTCCCGGACCGGGGCATGAACCCGCGTCCCCTCCATTGGCAGGCGGACTCTCAACCACTGCGCCACCAGGGAAGCCCCTAAATTTCCTCTTTTTGACACATCTATTTTACCTTAAAGAAGATTCCTTGGTTATCTGGTTAGAAAATTTTCAACGTAGAATGAGAATATTTTTATTTCTCTCGGGTTTTACAATCATCGTGTGAGAAATGTCTCCCTGGGCCCTTTTCACAACCCAATAGAACTGGACAAGGAACCAGAGGACCTGGGTCTGTGACCAAATCCATCATTAACTGTATGACTTTGGCAGGTCCTATCACCTCTCTGAGCTTGTTTCCCAAACAATAAAACAATAGGAATAGTGCTACTTGACTTGCTTATCTCACAGAATTATTGTGGAAAGCAAATGAGAAAATGGTTGTAGACCACTTAGTAAGTGCTAATAAAATTCTGCTCAAACACAGCATTCTACATTATTCCTCTGACATTACTAATAATAGTTTGCTATAATATAAATGGACTTGACTATAATAAGAATGGCTTTTCATTTTGGGAGTATGTTTTCCAAATGTACAGTTAAATGAAACTATTATATCTATGTTTGCATGCAAGGCCAGCAAGAAATGGCACTAAAATAAATAACATCTTAGCTTTAGAGAAGTAGTTATTCAAATGGAAGTGGAATGCATTATGGCAAAATATTAGAAGATGGACCATTAGCTGCTTGGTTATTATTGCTAAAAATAGTTTTTTTCTGTAAATAAAATTATCTCAGTATTATAAGCAATCATTTTCAAACTTTAGAGCAACTTGGTGTAGTTTACTTTGTTTGATACAACCTAAGATGAAATGAAAGAGAATAAATTCCCCAGAAAAATCCAAACAACTAATACAAATAAGTTAGCACCATACTCCACCTATTGAAGCTTATGACATCTCTTTAATTTCCTGAGTAACTGACTCAAATCACCATTCGAAAGGCTCTTCAGGGCCTTGGATTATCCAGTAAATCAGATAATTCGTAAGTAAATATCTAATTTTCTTTGTGCTATGCTGATATGGCTTCTCAGGTGAAATTAGTTTCAGAACAAAGAAAGATTCACACAGAAGGAACAGCACATAAGGAAAATGATTTTTTCCCCACATAATCTGGGCCTTTGACATTTTCATTTTAAGAAGACAAACCATTTAGTAAATCAAAATTACATATTCATCATCTCTCTCCCCTGTGTGCCTCTAAAACAGTTTACTGCCAAAGTGTCTTTAGGTAATAGGCTGATATGTTCTGTGTAAATATATATCATTAGCAAAAAAAGCTATGCATCATATGCTATTGGACACACTGCCATTGAATAGGTTTCATTGGACTCTGTAGGAAAGAGCCATAAGCAATATCAGAATGTTCTGAACACTTAACAGGGAACCAAGTGGAAGGTTAAGTAAAAGGAATGGCTCATTTGGAATGTGCCAGTTTATACCAGTTCAGTTCTGGAACAAGAGTGAGTTATTTTCCTTCTTATCAACTAAGCACTCTTTCCAATCTCTCTCTCTTTAATAGGCAGCACTAGGTGTGAAGACTTCATCCATCCATCACCTTGTGCCATCAGTGGTCATGAAGAAAGATCAGCTGACAGCTCACAAGTAGTACAGACTTCAAGAAAGAGAGTAGAGCCGTGCTGTTGGCAAAGCAGGGATTCTTTCACTGAGCCCTAAGAGGAGTTATGAAAACAACCCTGGCAACCTGAGGTTGAAAGTTTCAAACTCAGGGCAGATTGTGGCCATGAGGTAACAGCCTTTTGCCGGCAATAACTTACCGTTGGCATTTGAGGGAGATACAAATAAACGTGGTTAGACAAAATAGACAAAAAAACATGGATATGTACGTGTGTATGGCTGATTCACTTTGCTGTGCACCTGAAACTAGCACAGCATTATGAATCAACTGTACTCCAATAAAAATTTTAAAAAATACTCTTTGGTTATGATTATACAAATGTGAAAGCCATAGAACTGATTGAACCTCTGACCACTCTGTGGGAGAGAAAATTAAATATAACATTTAGGTTACCAAAGACTTGAGTAAATAACTGGGACTCACTTGTATTTGGCAAAATCTGTCAACAAGCACTAAACTTGCCATCAAGAGAGTTCTCAGCCTGTATTTCCGACTCTAAACTGCCTATAAGATAAAGATGACATAGTATAGATTCAATGAAGCCAGAAGTAGGCCAAAGAACTCTCCATGTGATAGACCCTGCACAGGATTTGTCATTTAGATTCCATTTGATGGTGATTCTCAGTTCTTGAAATGCTTGACCCCAAGGACTCCTAAGCGAAGAAATGCAATCATATTCTGTTACTTTCTTCCTTGTCTTTGCTCAGTCTTTATCTTGGCAAGGGCTCACTAAAAGTAGTCCAGGAATTTAGCTAATTCATTTAATTTGAGACAATTGAAACTATAGCTTTAGTTTAAAGTCCCAAATATTTGTTAAAATCCTATGGTATCTACGTCAAGTGAAGCTTTACTATGAAATACTGAAGATGGTCTTTGGCCCCTCTGGTCACCTCGCTTAAGGTTCTGTTGGGGAAATTCCTTTGCTCTGTCTTGAAATTTCTGTGTCAGCACTTCTGTTTAGCAATGCTTCTCAGACTTTCATGTGCATACAAATCACCTGAGGACTTTGTTAAAACATAGATTGCAAGTAAGTAAGATAAGTAAGGATGGGGCCTGAGCTTTTACATTTCCAAGAAGCTTCCAGAGGACCATGTTGGCCCAAGGATAGACTTTGAGTAGAAAGGCACTAAACTTTGGCCTTTTCTACACCACTTACTCCACCCATGGGAGGAAGCCTGATTTATCTAACTGGTGAGATAGCAGGAATCTGCCATCTACTCACCAGTGATCCTCCCATAAAGGGGCAGAGGCCCCTTGCTGCATATGGCAGCCTCTTTTGTCTCCTTCCTTTGCAACTGCCCTGCCAAGGAATGGAAGTTTTCTTCTCCATTTGGCAAAGCTCCTGGGCAGTTCCTGCCTGTGGGGGGCCGGAAATGAACACCTGGGCCTGTTGCAGATGGTTCTGGAAAGTCAGGGGGCCTGGTAAGGCTGCATTTTAGGAAGTCCCTTTGACATTGGTCCAAATATTATTCTAAATCCAGCTCCATCAGCAATAAAATTGACATTCTGATCTTTCATTTCAATCCTCTGTGTGTTTCTCAGTTTGTTCTAAACCTAGTAGGGAAGGGAGGGTAATTAATTGGTCCTTTAAATTCTAGCAAATGCTATAGAAACCCTGGCCTCCTGATACAGGAGCTCATCATGGCTTCTAGGATATCAGAGGGTAGTTATCTTTTGCATGGGATCTTCGGCTTCTTTTCCCCTAAATGTCAAGGGGAAGACAAGGATGAGGGTTGTTTTGAATAAGGTTTTAAAAATGAGGTCACCTGTCCTGCTGTTGCTGGGCTTCTTACATATTCAGAACCTGTTGAGCAGGTTTAGGTCCCCTTAGAATGCTGGAATTCAGATGAAAGGAGAAGCCTGTTTTACCTATGGACTCCCTGGGAAAGCCCTAGTGCTCAGAGCAGCACAGGTGTCAGGCTTCTTCCTAAGAGAACAGGATGCCATTTTAAGGAGGTTAGAGACTCCAAGAGCTAAACTGTAACAACAATGGCTCAAGTTTTGTTTAATTCTATTCCACTGAGTCTCCCATTTGGACACCTTGTAGTACCCAATTACTCCTCCACCAGCTTGAAAATTTGCCTGTCACTCAGCCTCACATGGTGACATTGCCTTTAACCCTTGTCTGACATGAAGTCTAGACCCTCAGGCTACCACTGAAAAATCATCCAGTTCTGTGTTCTCTTTTATGGGAACTGGATTTGTGGCATATTTGAAAGTACGATGGCTACAGTGACAGACCCAAGATTCAAATATCATCCCTGTCTATTATTAGCTGGATGCTTTAGAGTCTAGGGCTTGTTTAACCTCTCTGAGCTCTAATTTATTCATCTAAGAAGTGAGAAAAAATATTTACAGTTAAATGGGATAGCATAATAAAGTATCTGGCCTAGAGTAGACACCCAATAAATGGTGGCTACTACTATTAATATTGTAACATTTTTACTCAACCTTGCCTTGTGCTGTTCTCCAAGCTCTGGGAGAGCTTGACGTCCAACATCCACTTCCTGCCATAATCCATAGGAAAACATGTATACACACATGCATTGCCTGAATTCAATTGCTTACTATTTTTTTATTTTTTATTTTTTTATTATTATTTTTTTTGCTGTATGCAGGCCTCTCACTGTTGTGGCCTCTCCCGTTGCGGAGCACAGGCTCCGGACGCGCAGGCTCAGCGGCCATGGCTCACGGACCCAGCTGCTCCGCGGCATGTGGGATCCTCCTGGACCGGGGCACGAACCCGTATCCCCTGCATCGGCAGGCGGACTCTCAACCACTGCACCAGCAGGGAAACCCCAATTGCTTACTATTCTTAACATCAACCTATAAAAAATAAAGTCAAGTAGTAATGTGCCTCAAAATAATACGTACATGTCAGGGAGGAAGAAATTTTCCTCTACTCTTCTAGATTCTTTTGTCTGGGGTAAGACTTAAATTGACATGAGACAGATTAACAGGAGAACATCAAACAAAAATTTAATAACATGTATACATGGGAGAGACCCAGGAAAACTGAGTAATTTGCCAAAATGGCTGAAATCCTCACCTTTTGTCTTCAGCTAAGGACAAAAGAGGATGTTGGGGGTAGTGGTTTGGGACTTTAAGGGGGAGGAAGGCTATTCACATGAAGATAGAAAAGGAAATGTTTGGGAAACAAATGTTTGCTTCACCACACAGAGACAATGGGACACAGAGTGGACTCTGATCTCTGGGCCCTGCTGAGTTTCCCCACCACACCTGGCCCATATTCTTTGCAGACATCTCTGGTGATGGCTCTATTCTGGAACAGGCTCTCTATCTAAATTTTTTTTGGGCAGGTAGGGAGAATGTCAAATTTTCTTCTTGAGTCCTTTGGGCCTTAATTTTTTTTTTTTTTTTCGGTACGCGGGCCTCTCACTGTTGTGGCCTCTCCCGTTGAGGAGCACAGGCTCCAGACGCGCAGGCTCAGCGGCCATGGCTCACGGGCCCAGCCGCTCCGCGGCATGTGGGATCTTCTCAGACTGGGGCACGAACCCGTGTCCCCTGCATCGGCAGGTGGACTCTCAACCACTGCGCCACCAGGGAAGCCCTGGGCCTTAATTTTTTTCAGCTCAAAGTAGTCTGCATGCCAAAGAGATATTTTGGCGTGGCAAGTTTTGCTCGCCTATGTACACAATTTAGGATTATCTGTTATGTTAATGGTTCTACTGATCTGTTTCATTTTCTTGATATTTTAAGTAGAGTAAATATATGGCAAGGTGTCTCTGAAGACTTAACATTTGAGGTTAAGAGGAATTCTCTGAGGAACGTCCCTGGCGGCCCAGTGGTTAAGACTCCATGCTTCCACTGCAGGGGGCAATGGTTCGATCCCTGGTGCAGGAGCTAAGATCCCACGTGCCGCAGAGCATGGCCAAAAAAATAAAAATAAAAATGACAGATAAGGGAATTCACCTACCAGATTATTTAAATTCTTCCATACTGAGAGATAGCAGATACTCAAGCTTTGTAACAGCATGCTACCTCTTATGATTGAAAACATGAGGAAGTTATTAAGAGCATTAAAATGTGACCTGACAGGTTTGATAGTACTATGCAAAGTAGTGTGTTACAGTGAGAAACATCCTCCTTTTCCTTCTTTAAATGACCATAATGAAGGCACATAACCAGTTTCTCAAACTCCTTACTTGTCTAAAGTTCTTTGACAACATTTTGCTGCTGTCCCATCTTCATGGAAAAGAACACCCATGGGAACCAATGATAGCACTCACTTTTAAAGACTTTCTGGTCAGCAAATATAAATCGTTATAACCACGCAGAGCCAAAGCTCTGATTTCATAGAAAATCAAGAGGTACATATATTTAGCAAGTTTTCTTTTTGGAGATGGGGATGGTGAGGGTGATGCCATTTGATAAAGATCATACTGACTATAAAAATTTGAACTGTTGAAGAAATCCTTTTTTAAAAATTATTTGATCAAGAAAATGATTTTTCAATGTTTATTTATTTTATTTATTCATTTGGCTGTGCCAGGTCTTAGGTGTGGTACTCGGGAGCTTTTAGTTACAGCATGTGGGATCTAGTTCCCTGACCAGGGATCAAACCTGGGCCCCCTGCATTGAGAGTGCAAAGTCTTAACTGCTGGACCACTAGGGAAGTCCCAAGAAAACAATTTTTTTAAAAAGAGGAATTGATTTAAGATAATTTGGCAATTGACAGAAATGTATATTCCTTCAAGGCAGGACTCTTTATTTGTTTTGTTCTCTATATATGCCAAATGCCTAGAACAGTACCTGACAATTAGCAGGGTTTAATAGATATTTGCTGAATGAACTCAAGTACCAATTTTTTTTATATGTGACCAGTCATGCTATTAAGTCATCAAAGGGAGAAATTATTATTGATTAATCATCTTAGGACAAAGAGCATTTACTGTTTCTTCACTTGCCAAATTGATGGCTTTTTTTTCTTACCTTTTTCTTAAAAAGCAAAAAGAAAAGAGGAAATTTCCATTTTCACCAGTGTGACCATTCATTCCTTTAAATGAAGAGAAATATGAGAACACACTCAAATAAGTTCAAACCTAATTGCAACTCAACTCTGTCCTTCTCTTGGAATAGGATAAGTCAAGAAAGTCAGCTCATAGCCTCTGCTCCAACAGTGATTCAGGCATCTAGGCAGCTTTCACTTTGAAACTGTCATTTTTGAGGGCTTTACTTCTAGCCACATGGATAGCAGAGAGGAGTGTGGACATCTCACAAACACTTTAATTACCTTGGACCAGCAGGGACCTACCCCTTCAACTCATACCCCCATTGGTGGGGACTCAGCCATATCATTTTCTCCTCACTGCAAAGGTGGCTGGGAAAAGTAATGAATACTTTCTCTTCCATGGTATCAATAACTTAGCAGTGCAGATTTGATGTTGCTCTGTAATTTAAAATATGAATTGTTACATTTTAGAGGGGGAATCTGATAGTGGGCAAGGAGAGAGTCTATCATTTGCATATACTGGTATATTCTATTTTTTCAGCCAACTGAAAAATGATTCCAAGATTTTTATTCTCAACAGATTGGCATTTCTTTTGGTCCTGTTTAAATGTATCCCTTCCAATGGGCTAGTGGTTTATTATCAGCTTCCATTGTTTTTCCTGTTTTTCCTCTACTTTTATTAACAGAGTAAGTGCTTTGATTTCCTTGACCCTGGTTTCAACCAGCCATACTGGCATGTGGTCTGGACAAATGTGTCATTAATTTTCTTTAACTGATCCTGGAACTTGGCTAATTATATTTTTATAGTAGATGTATTTTTACCTCCAGAATATGGAATGAGAAACTGAAAACGTTTTACTCAGCAATTCAAGAGAACATTCAAAAGTTAATAAACAAAAAATGACAGCAAGAACAGCAACAAGAGCAAACAACTCTTTGTCCTTGAAGGCATGAGATCAGAGCACACCTTTCCTGGTGCTCAACTGTCTGTTTTTCTTGGTATAGATTTCAGAGAATTGTTTGAGTGGCTTTGTAACTTGTATCTGTCCAAGTCTTGAACTATGGTTTTATAGGTTGCTTTGTCTTTTTATCAACCAGAAAACATTTTTATGTATTAATGGAGCTGATTTGCAACAGTGATTAAATATATTTCCTCATCCTAGGCGAAAATTCTGATCAAAACCCTATGTGATTATCACCCTTTCACCATATGTATAGTCTCAGAGATTGTGTAAAGAAGCATTTGGAGCCTGTTGGATAATCCCTAAGATCTAGAGAATCTGATTCACACAGGAAACTTTCCATAAGTTATCTGGAAATAATCAATGGCCCAAAATATAAGGGTAAACTGCCAGATTCTCTTCTTACCTCTCAGCAGATGGCATCAAGATTTCTCTCATTTTCATGATATTATTTTGGCATTCCAAGTCCAAGGGCAATTTTTGATATAAGAATTCTGGCTTTAAATTTCCTGGATATTTTCTTGTTTTAGAAAATTTAGAGCCTTGGATATTTAGTGCTATCTCTTTGGGTTATATTTTGAATATCTCCTAGATGACTTTGTACAAGTATTTTGAGTTAGATGCATGTCTACATGTAAGAAACTTGCTGACTTTCACATTTCCTCACTTTTTTTTTTAAAGTCAGCACAGTATCTACTTCTAGAGATTTCCTTAATATAGTCTGTGTATTCTCTGTACTGAGCTTTCCTGTATTTTAGACTATGTATCACAAGCTATTGAAAAGACAAAGGAATAATTGTGGATCCTACAATCTGGAATCTCCAGGGACCTAACAATTGGGAACATTTACTTCTCTCACCCTCAGAATAGTGATGGTAGAAAGAACAGAAACTGAGAAACAATGTGACAAATTTAACATAGAAATGTGTTATGAAGATCTGATAAAAATGAGTAGAAAAAATTGAGAGTTGTTAACTTGAAATATGTTAAATAACAAGGCATACGAATCTATCTGGAAAGTTTTCGCCTCAGTGGGAATAGATTTTTGGTGTGCTAAACACAATTTTCTTTTTAGGCAGAGGACAGGAGATGGAAGGGAGGCCAGTGAGTGCAAGGGGAAGGAAGGTTAGACCTGATTAATTTCTAAGCAATATAAAGATTGTTGTCTTGTTGTCAGCCTGTTTCTCTTAATCTAATTTCAGCTGTCACCAAACAACATATATATTATATGTTTCATTGTGTGTTAGTCAAGCCTAATTTACTTTATTGACTAGGAGGCAAGTGGTAAACATGCTGGTTCCCTACACCAAGTCTATTTTATCTATCTTCTGCAGTAAAAGAATTCCATGCTTTTGCTTGGAGCGGCAATGTGCCCAGAATTCCTTGCAACTAGTGGTGGTCATATGACCCACTTTTGGCCAATGGAATGTTAGAGAAGTCTACCAGTGGAGCTTCCAGGAAATAAAACCTTACTTTTTCTAATAAAAGGGGAAATGTGTCTATTGTCCTTTGCCCTTTCCCCTTCCTCCTGCCTGGAATGAGAACTTTATACCTGAAGGTGCAGTAGCCATTCTGTGATCATAAAGACAAAGGTCACATGCTAAGGGTGACAAAGTATGGTATAGAAGGAGCTTGTTTCCCTGAACAATTTCTTAGCCCTGGACTGTCCATCTTTAGTGTCCTTGTAAAATGAGATCTATAGCCTTCTGTTTGTTTAAGCTCTGGTTGGTTTCTCTTTCTTGCAGCCAAATGCAATCCTAAATGACTCAGCTTAATTTGACAGTGTTTTTGTAAGTTCTGCAATAGGATCCTTTCTGCTACTTCCATGGGGAGACTAGAGGCCAACTGTTCTATTGTCTGCCTTTATCTGTGCATAGAATTGGCATTACCAATACACAAAGGCTAAAGTTATCAAGAGGGGTATCTCCTCTCTGATAGCTGAAACAGTTGACAGGAAGAAATGAAAATGAAATGTTTTTTGTTTGATCATCTTTCCTGCCCTCAATCCCCCTTAATTGCTATTTTGGAAACTGTTTTGGAATGTACTCCTTCCCTGTTCTTTATATCCATCATTGCCATCCTTGACACCCTCTCCCACCCTGCTGCCTTTCATTCTGGGTTATTACAAATGCATAGTTCTCTGGACACATTTTACAATCTATTTTAGAGCCAAAAGGACCTTAGAGATGATCTATTTCAATTCTATTATTGGAATGAAAAGGAAATGTGGAGAAAAAAGAGTAAGATAATTGCCCAGATGAAAACTCCAAATGAAACAAGGCTTATTGGCAGTCATTTGTGTGTGACAAGCACTAACTACAACGGCAAACACTTATGGTGTTTTTACTATATGCCCCGCCCAGTGCCAAGCAACCTTCATGCTTTATCGATATTTCATCCTCCCAACAACACCACAAGGAAAGGTTTATAAGCATCTTCATTTTACAGATGAGGAAACTCTGGCATGGAAAGGAGAAATAACTTCTCAATGTCATATACCTAGTCATGTTTTACTCCAGGAGAGTCTGGGAAATGGAACCCAGAGCTGCTCATCCTCACCATAACATGTCAAGCAAATCAACCTACAACATCTGCCAGAGTGGAGATTGAAAATACTATATGATTAGTCTGTCACAGATTAATAAAAACCTTAAAAATTGCCCTGTCACACAGTAATCACTTATAAGTAGTTTGAGGATAATAAGATTTCCATTCATTCACTCAATAAATGGGAGGTTATGATATTTCAGGCTTCAAGCCAGACCTTGGGGATATAATATGGTACAAGTTCCAGTTCTTGCCCTCAAGAGACTTAACAGTCTATGGGGGAGACTGAGACGTAAAAAGACAAGTAAGTGCTGTATGCTCTATGCAGGCAGGAGAGGGAGGCATTCAACCAGTGACAGGATGAGGAGGCATCACAGGCATGGACAATATCATACGCTGAGGACAGAAAGAAAGAGCACGATGTACTGTGGGATGTCAGGCGGGCAGTATGACTGGACTATTAACTCAAGGGGTCATATATCCATAAGTATGCTGGGAGTTTGGTAGATAAGAGAAGTGAGAAGTCATCAAATGGCTTCCCTTGGAGAGTGATATGATCAGATTTATACTATAGAAAAATCAACCTGGCTCTTCGATAGGGGCAATATCAAAATGAGGTTTTTATTCTGTCTTTAAAAGACTTTACTTCTTTGTTTTTCACATTCTTTTTTTTTAACATCTTTATTGGAGTATAATTGCTTTACAATGGTGTGTTCGTTTCTGCTTTATAAAAAAGTGAATCAGATATATCCCCATATCCCCTCCCTTTGCATCTCCCTCCTACCCTCCTTATCCCACCCATCTAGGTGGTCACAAAGCACCAAGCTGATCTCCCTGTGCTATGTGGCTGCTTTCCCACTAGCTATCATGTTTCTCACATTCTTTGTTTTCATACCATGCATGATAAATACTCACCAGAAAAAGAGAAAAGGAAAAAACAGATTCCTTGCTTTATTACAAATACATCAGGATGCTGAGATCAGGTAGGAATTGGGTTTTCGTGTATGTTTGGACAATTTGGTACAAGTTGTTTCAGGTGAATATGAACTACTCTTATTATGGATTTGAGACAGAACAATATTGAGTTTAATGCATTCATGTACATTTGCCTGTGTTTGTTCAAAACCTTCTATGGCTGGATGAGAAGTCCAATAGAGTTGGTGTTGACAAATAATGCACTCTCTTTTTTCAGACATACATTAAAAAATGAAAAACTTTTCTTGCTCTTTCTAAAAGGTCAAGTGCTTTATCCTGAAAGGCATCTCTTTAAGCCACATTCCAAGGCATCCTTACCACAGTTGAAGATATTTTTCTAAAATAACAAAAACATTCCAGTGACTGCTCTGTGTCATGTCAAAGTTGTGAGACAAAAAATGATGTAGGTAATTATGCAGATGAAACCTACTCCAGCTGTGCTAATTATTAATGATAGTCCTTTGTTCCATGATTCATTATTGTGCTCAGATGCATTCATGTCTGTGACTACCCTTTCTGAGCCAATATGGAAGAAAACACAGCCCCATTTTCAGCATCATATCCAGTGATGATGAATGTCTGCAATAAAGTCCATAATATGACACAAGGTACTTGTACAATAAATACTGAAAAATAAGGAAGCATGCTGAAAAGATGTGACTGTTTCACTTGTTAATGCCATTTTTTAATCTGCAGCAAATAGAGAAAATATAACTTGATCAGATTCTAAAACTACACTTCCTGAGTCTGGTTGTGATGTGTGCTTGACCTCTCCAGATGATGGATTTATTAATTAGAGTATTAAAAGGTCCATGACTTGGTGCTAATTCTGTTTAAAAAAATAGTGTTAGTGTCTCACTGAGAGGAAAAAGGAGTCTCGTATGATTAACTCCATACTGGGTACAAAGTTATTAAATTTTTCTTAAGGTTTATAACAGGTAAGTGAAAATAGTCTATATAATTCTTAGTGCTTTCTTCACTTTGATATTTTCACAAACATTAATGATTAATTATTTTGGGTACTTTTCATCATCTCCTCTAAGATCTGTCTGTGCTATTTATCAGCAATGTGACTTTGAGCAACTTAATCTAAGATCTCAGTTTCTACACTTAGATTCTATGAAATGTATACAAGTAATATAACCACAGGGGTTGTTATGAGGATCAAATAAAATAAGTGAAAATGTCTAACACACTGTCTAGCACATATTAAACTCTTGCTGGAATCTGAGCAAAGACACTGCTTTTTAGAAAGTGGAGGTCACATCTCAAAGTTAAATGAAGGTGAGGATGACAGACACAGACAGGTAAGTTCTTTTCATGATATTTTTGCTCCTTTCTTCCAAATTCAAAGTGAGAAATGTCAACAAAATTCTTTATAACTGTCCTTAGACAATTTTAGGAAGGTTAATGGGAATTTGAAAGAATTTTGAATTAGTAAAATGAGCTGTTGCTATACGTAATATGATTATGCTATATTTTTTCTGGTACAGCTGATAATGAATTTTCTTCTCAACTTTCAATGGTTAGAGATGTCACATTGCTCTACTTCAAAAATATAAAATTAAATCTGACTCTGAGCCTCTAGTCTCTAAGGTGCCAGGGTTTGGATCCCTAGGATCA
The DNA here is from genome assembly GCF_949752795.1 of Hyperoodon ampullatus. Classification (NCBI taxonomy): domain Eukaryota; kingdom Metazoa; phylum Chordata; class Mammalia; order Artiodactyla; family Ziphiidae; genus Hyperoodon; species Hyperoodon ampullatus. The sequence continues at coordinate 61,149,186 of NC_136925.1, read as the reverse complement.
TTTAAAGATGTGTATGAACCATGAGATGAAAGCACAGTTGTAGTTGTCTTTACCATCACTGTTTTCAGGCTCAGGACTCCACTCCGTGGGAACACAACCCTCTATGACTTTTCCAGTTCTCCCAATCACCTCCTCCTTCACCTTGCTTGGCTGGTACTCCACCTGAACCTTGTTGCCCCTCTATCTCAGGCTTGGTTGATATCCCTTCTGGCAGGATGTGGGATATGATTTCCCAAGTGCCACCAAGGGACTGGTGGAGGAGAAACTCAGAAGTTCAGGGAGTTTCCTCCCTAGGAGGTGAATCTTGACCATTGAGAAATGGGAGATGAGAGGAACCCGTCTTTTTTGGTCCTTGTGGACTGTTATAAGGTGCAGTTCCTCCTTGCACAGTCGCCTGGAGGAGACCTTCATGCCAAGTGAGCATGACTTCTGAGCAGCCTGCAATGTCTTCATGCTTTCTGAAGTGGTATCCAGTTCATAATTCATTGCATCACATTGCTTCTCATTTTTCCATGCCTCCTCTCCCTGTTTTCCTTACCCTCACTGCCCTGGGCTTGCATCTCCTAAGTAAAATTTTATGATCTTGATCTTTGCCCTGGGCTCTTCCTTATAGAAAACTTGGCTAAGACATCCCACAGCCATTCCCCATCATGTGCTGCATGGAAGTGGAGTGTGAATCTTTGCTGTAGGAGGGAATGCGCCTCCCATGTTGATCTCTTCCCAGTCTTAGGATACTCATCCTCTCCATGGCAGGTCCTTTCTTCTATTCAAACTTCAACATCAGCCTTTCCTAGTGAGTTCATATTTCCAAACAAAACCTGGATGAAGAATTGCCTTCAGGTGGCTTCACATCTTCTGTTTCACACCAAAGTCACAAATTACTTTCTGTGTTAGGGAGTACCAGACTTGAATCTCAAGCTTGGCTATTAAGATGGGGATGGGAAAAAAATACTTTTCTCTGAAAATACAACAGAAAATAAATTCTCATTTGATTATCTTGCTACACTAGCATCTCTCTGTTTCAGCATTCCACACATCCAAGCAATTGAAAAACAAAGGAGATTCATTAAAATCCCATGGAATACTTCAAAAGGACCAGAGGTTTTCTCTAACTTCCTGGAACTTTAAGATTTGTACTTTCTCTGTAGAAACATGAAGTTTAAATTTAATCTAACAAAACTGTTTTGGGTAACAATTTAGGTAAACCTGCTACCTAAAACCTGCTACATGCAAAGTCTACAAAAATAAAATTTTAAAATTCTACTGAAAACATAAAACAAATGAATAAGTAGAAAGGCATAGCTTACTCTTGAATAGAAAATTCCATATCATAAAGCTATTAATTCTTGTTAAGTTTTTAGATCTATTCAAGCTGATTCTAAATTTCATATGAGTTAATAAACATGCAAGAATTGCCAGGACAATTCAGAATGAAAAGGAATAAGGAAAGAAAACTTGCCCTAGAGAATATAAAGCCAACCATAACGTTATAGTAATTTAATAGTGTGGTACTTGCCAATGGAATAGGCTAAATTCCAGAAGTAGAGCCAGATACAGGAAAGGGGAATCAGGCCCTCTTAAGGGTAGTCGGTCCTGGTGTAAAAACCTGTTTGAAGGACATTTTTTAACAATATCTAGCTAACTTAAAAATGCACAGACTCTGCTTTTGCAGTTCTATTTTTAGCAATTAATCATACAGACATACTCAGAAACATGCAAGTATGTACAGACATATTTTTTACCATTTCTGTGACAGCAAAAGCAAAAATAAAAGCCAATAAAATCTAAATTTTCAAAAGCAATCAGTTAAGTAAACTATGAAATAGCCGTAGAATGGACTATCAAGCAGCAATCTAAAAAAATTATGAAGCAGTTTTATATGCATTGATACAGCTTGACCTCCAATAAAGTTTAACTGAAAAAACCAAAGAGCACATATACACATATGTATTGATATATACATGTATACACACACATACATATAAACACACACATACATATAAATAAACACACACATATGTCTGTGTGTGTGTGTTTAAGAGAACTAGTCAGTCAGATTCTCATGTTCTAAGATACCATGGAGCAAGTTTAGAAATTCCTAGTAATTTGCTTTTGATAACAACAGCAAAAATTCACAGCCAGGCATTCTTTTTCAGTGTCCACACTCCAATCTCACACTATTGTTGTGGTAACTAAATATATAAGCATATTTATATTTCAGAGATGAAACAAATTTCCCTAATTAAAATTTAACAATACATACCTATTTAAGGTAATAATGCTTACATAAGGGCTTATCTATCTCAGTTTGCAAAATATATTAAATAACAGAAAAGTTCTGAAAAATATTCAGGTCTGCATTTCTGAAAATATTTCTTTGTTAAGAGGATTGAAACATTTTCCAGTTCTTTGCAAGAGAATAATTTATTATCATTTAAAGTTTGTTTTTTTATTCATATTTCCTTTTGTAGATTTTCAAGTTTTCAAAAGTACATTACATAGCATGTTCATGGGCCTCTTGTTTTTTTAATCTCAGGGATAGCCTTTTCCCCATATTGTTATATTAAAAAAAATAAGCCCAAAAGACTGATATTCGAGACATCAGTGACTATTTAAAGGAAGTGAGAATCTTGATACAAGAGCTAATGAAGAAGCAGCTATTATTGGGGATAGTATAATGATCACATTCCCATTTATAACCTTTTATCAACTACATAATTTTTCTGAAGCTACATATAAGTTAATCTCCTTGGCAGTTTTCTCCCATGTTCTTTTACATTGCAAATGTTTACTGAATCATGTTCAGTATTTTCCAGAAATTACTTTCTGTTTTTGGAAGCATTGACTTTATAGGGATGATGGTTTATTGGTCAATTATTAGATCAAAGTTTAGTTGCTTTATATCATTTCCCATTTGTTTAGATCAGTTTTGCTAACATTGTCTGTTTGATCCTTTAGTGCTATTGTTACCCAAATAAATGGTAGAACCTAAAATAATGGAATGGAAAGAAATGTCAATAATTATTTTCTTAAAGCCTCACATTGAATAGAAATCATGCAATATGGTAACTGTCTAGTCTAGCATTTATCAAATGGAGACATGTCCCATGAGATATTAATAATGTCCATAATAAAAGAGTTTGAGGGTGAAATTGCTTCTTGGAGATCTGTAACACACAATAGCACACTAAAGGCTCTGAAAAACCCTGCACAAAGAAATCAGTCTTTGTTTAACCCAGTTTTTCTCAACTTTTCTGTGTCAGGAACCTTTGAAATGCTGGTGTGGTCTCATTAAATACACATATCTACAGCCTTCCTTACACTTCACTGCCATTTCTATTTATCATGTGTATGACTTGACTATTGATCTAATCTGACATTTGTCACGTCCAGCTGGCCTCTCTCACCCCCGCTCCATCACTACTGCTAGAATGACATCCCTGCTGGTCATTGACATCTCATTTCAAATATCATCAGCAGTCTTCTTGGCTTGTAAAAAAAATGGAGAAATATGGGATATGACTAAAACTATGGCTCCCATCTGCTTTTGCTGTCACACTGTCACCTCAGACTGTTTGTCACTAAGAATGTGATGAGCATGATGCCTGGGATATAGAAGGGCCTGATCCTGCACTGTCTACCTATGGGCCATCTGGGGCAGGCAGCGGAGGTGAACCAAAGATTACAATCCCGAGAGGTAGAATTTGCCAGTGATTAGATCTCTTGGCAATACATCCACAACAACTCTGATTTGTATTTCATGTTTTATATGCTGTCTGCTGACCTCGCTTTACAATGGAGCCAAAGTATGTGTGGGTGTAATGTGAAACTAAGTTTAGGTCTTGCAGCCCGTCTTAAACCATGGCACAGGGAAGAGGTGGGGTAGAAGTTGAACTTGTACTGAACTTGTCTGCTTCCTGTTCAGTTGGTATGAATGTGTTATTGAGCAGAAAAAAAAAACAACCTTTCCATTGAGACTTAAATGGCTTCACTGAAACCTAACCTGGTCTTGCTGCCGCCACGACTTCCACGCATCACTGTTTCTGTGTATCCCTGAGTGGCCTCAGCTAGCTGTTGGCAGGCCAGGCTGTGTTAGGGAAGTGGCCAGAAACCAAGGATAAAGGGGTGTTGGACAGGGAGGCTCTAACAGTGAGGACCTGTGTAATCCACTGAGTTTCCCTGGTCGCCTCCCTTGTCTGACCTCTGAAAGTCCTTTCCATCATTCTGTCAGGAGTAAACTTCGGACAGATACCCCCTCTCCTGTTGTCCAGTGCTTTCCTGGAACACCCCACTATAAGTGTCATCTTGATGTCTCTGCCAGCACATAGCTATGATCCACAGATCACAGACCTTATAAATCATGAGTCTATGTATCCTTCAAGTGATACTTAAAGGTGTCCTGTATCACGGACCTCTCATAACTCCCTTGGATGGAACCTAGCTAGGAAGTATTCATCTGAGAGTGTCTTCTTTTTTAATTTTTTCTCCCATAGTAAGAAAATTATTTTAAGCATCAGTTTTAAGAACCAAATAAACTAGAGGAGGAATAAAAATAGCATTGACATATTTAAAATTTAGGAGGAAAGTGGAAAATGTCAAAAATTAGAAATTGTGGGGCTTCCCTGGTGGCGCAGTGGTTGAGAATCTGCCTGCCAATGCAGGGGACATGGGTTCAAGCCCTGGTCTGGGAAGATCCCACATGCTGCAGAGCAACTAGGCCCGTGAGCCACAACTGCTGAGCCTGCGCGTCTGGGCCTGTGCTCCGCAACAAGAGAGGGCGCGATAGTGAGAGGCCCGCGCACTGCGATGAAGAGTGGCTCCTGCTTGCCACAACTAGAGAAAGCCCTCGCACAGAAACGAATACCCAATACAGCAAAAATAAATAAATTAATTAATAAAAACTGCTACCCCCAACATCTTAAAAAAAAAAAAATTAGAAATTGTGCAAATAATTTGGTAATCTCTGGGTATTACAAAATTTAGCTGTGGTCTGTAGACAATGCTGAAGGTTGTAGTATCTACTTGAAATTGAGCTTGGAATGTCAGCCAGCCTCAGTGTTTGCTGTTTTAGAAATACCACCTGCAAAACTGGTCTTGGTGGGAAGTTCAACCACAGTAATAAAAAGCCTGATGACCCTCTTTTATCCTTATACAAATTCAGAGATGCCCAGGCACTTCCTGACAGTATCTTCTTTCCCCTCTGTTGTGAAATGAAAAGAAAGCCAATGGAAAGAAGCTTTCTTAAGTCCGCAAGCATTCCTGGCACTCTATGTAACACAACCCAATGGAACATGGAACTTGATCTGGGATTTCCCATTCTAGCACTTACTCAACCAGATACCGTGAGACAGCCTTGCTGTAATTCATCCCTAGTCTTCTCTTTGGCTCTTCTTTCAGTGCTATCAGGTTATTAGCTGCTTTATGTTTTGCTGCTCCAGTTTCCTTCTTCATAGCTAGTGGTCATGAAATCAGGTACTTGGTCAATTTCCTAGAAATTTGGCAGTGAGTACAATGATGACTCTTCATTCTTCGATGTTATGGTATTGAAACCCTTTCCTACTTAACACACATCTTTAGGGCTTTCTGAACATTTGCTGACCCATGCAATAGTATGTTAGAATGCAGATGAAATAGGTCCACTTATCTGAGTGGAGGAAGAGGTCTGAAGCCTAGAGAAAATTCTTTAGTCAATGACATGTTGTCGGCTTTACTCAATTCCTATGAAGAGAATGGAGTATGGCAGGAGGTCACAAAGTCCAAATGCTGTTAAGAAATCCTCCAGGTTGCATGAGTATACTTCTTCTTAAGAAGTATTTGCAATACAATCTCAAACGTGGACAGGAACGATGGGAATGAGTGAGCACCCGATTCTCACCATGGGTTGTAGTACTTGCTTCACTTTCCTGCATTTTTTTTTTTTTTTTTGCGGTACGAGGGCCTCTCACTGTTGGGGCCTCTCCCGTTGCAGAGCACAGGCTCCGGACGCACAGGCTCAGCGGCCATGGCTCACGGGCCCAGCCGCTCCGCGGCATGTGGGATCCTCCCGGACCGGGGCACGAACCCGTATCCCCTGCATCGGCAGGCAGACTCTCAACCACTGCGCTACCAGGGAAGCCCTTTCCTGCATTTTTGAAGAGAATTGTCCCTATTATCAACTCCATAGCTAAGAAGAGAATATGCCTTAAGGCAAAGTTTAAGATTGGGCAGGATAGTGAAACAGAGATAGGAACCTGGTTTCTTCTGTGAGCCCAGGGAGAAACATTTAAGGCATCATTCTAGAAACTGATGTTGGAGAAACCCAAGGACTCAGTTTTCTAGCAGCATGGGAAAAGCGCTGGGCTGATGGTTGGGAAGCTAACATTGGATCTAGTACTGGATCTAGTACTAGATCTAACATTCTAGTACTGTATCACTGGGTAACCATAAGCCCGTTTCTTGTTTGTGAGACTAAAGGAGGTCCAATGAAAATGGTCTTTAAGATTTCTGTTACCTTTGTTCTTCAGCATAACCATGTAACTCTGTGCTAAATAGTGTAACAGATTTTTCAGATTTCTTTTCTCAGTGATGAATCTATATTTTTCTTCTGACAAATAAATTGGCACATTTTAGTAAAGTATTAATATTTTCAAGACAAAATAAAACAGATCACCGTTTCCTCAGAGATTGGAATTGTGTATATAATATTTATGTTGCCATACTTTCTCATTTCTGATGGGACTGAGACCATGAATACTCAAAGGCAAATGGCTCTAAATCTTAATGGAAAGTTTCATGTTAAAAACATTATGGAATTTTGGGGGCTGATGAGAATTTAAGTCAGAAAGAGGGATCCAATAGATATTGATAAGATAAATAACATACAGATTTATAACTATTGAGCCACAAATGTAAATTTGAGAGTACTTAACTAAAGTGAAACAAACATCCATTTTTAAGAAACATTTGATCTTTACTTATCTCTTGAAATAATATTCTCTTCTGATACTTTTGCCCCCCCCTTTAGTTTGCTGTGTATAGAAACCAGCCCACAAAAATCTTTCCGGAATTGCAAATCTGCCTTACTTAAAATATAAGTATAATGAAATATACTCTATATACCTTTTCAGGAACCAAGAGAATTTTGGTTCCAAAATATATTAATTGCACAGGATGAAAATCAATCCTATGAGAACTGAAACACATTTTTTTACTGGCTTTTCTTCCCTTGACTTTAGACCTCTGTGAAGTTGACTCTGTCTTTCCAACTATTTCTAGGAGTCCCCAAGAAGAATTGGATATGTCGTATTCAGTTTCCATGAAGCTTCTTTGATTTTTATCCTCTCTTTCCATTCCAACATCTTCTTCCTGTGTATCTCTATATCCACCAAAGGCCACTAAGCAGGATATTGCAGGACTACTGGAGAGCATAAGTCCTGCAGGGGTTGGTATTCTGTTGTGATGTGACGTGTCAGGAGTACTTTTCTTCCCTTTTGCTGTTACTCTCTGTTGAATAGGCAGAAAATCATTGCTGTTTGTGCCCCAACAGAACTCTTGGGAAAACAGATTTTTAGTTTCTCATCTTGAGTGTTACCATTCACCTTAAGACTTAAGACAAGTCTAGAGGGAGTTAGGCTGGGAGTAACCACCATGTTAGAGTCAAACTGTCTCTTCCCTCTGACAACTAAATCATTGTCATACCTCACTCTTCTCTTAGAATGGAAGTCTTCTTGGGTCCTCATGCACATAGATGTCAGGCAGACCTTCTCACCAGTTCACAGACATGCAACCATATGTCTGAAACTCACTGGAGCATACAACTCACATGCAGTTTGAAGCCCCCTTCCTATACAAGGATAAACAAGGAAATAAAAAAGATGCTGGGAACTGTAAAGTGTGGTAAAGCACGTGGCAGAGAAAGAAAGGTTTTGCAATATTGTTTTGTGAAAGATCAGGAGATTATTGCAATACTAATCTTAAAACATTACCGTAGGGCCATTTGAATGGGAGAGAGGGAGTGTTTGAGAGGAACCAGTTGAAGCAGAGTGAAAGGAAGGGAATGGGAGGGAGGATGCATTGAAGTTAATAATTCCTGGGCCTTGCGCTTACAAAAGCATTGATGATACACCATTTTCCACTCACCAATTGACAAGGATTCCAGAAGTAACAATACTCAGTTTGGGAAAGGGTATGGTAAGATAAATTCTCTCTTTCACAGCTAATTTATTGCTTTGCTTTGAAATCCTTTTTTTTTTTTCTTTCAATTTTCACTGATAATGATTTTCTATACAGCATAGAAATTGAGAAGTACAATATCCTCTATATGGTTTTCCAGTCATACATTTAGGTCAGAATTGTACAAAAGCAGAGACTTTTGTTTTGACCTTTTCACATATTTTGTAGTGCTTTATGAATGATGACACATCTGTGGCTGGGAGACATTAACTGCTTTTCACAGGCCATGGATGGCCCTGGTGTGTGCTTCTCCCACTTCTCTGTAGAAGGCACTGTAAGCCTGCTAGACTCAATTTCTTGAAGACATTTAGACTCCCAGGAACACATTTCTCTTTAAGTTTTTGGCTTTAACAGAATAGACAGAGATATGCAGTGGCCTACATTAAGTTGTCCGTGATTAAATAAATGAATTCACAAGTACCATTTGCCAATTACTAAGAAAATTGCTTAAATAATTTACCTTCAGATATAATACAGAGAGAAACATGTGCCATTGTGTTGGAATAGAAAAAGTTCTGGTGTTAATATAATGGTATCAAAGGGTTTCTCTTATGCCTTTAAAAACAATTTTGCAGATTTGTTTAGTTCATTAACTGATTTCCAAATACAGCTTTTGAGTGAGAAAAAAAATCAGAAATGCATTATGTATTAATGGATGGATGAGGAAGGGAAGGACTCCAAGAATAAATTGTAATGTGAGTTCTCTAAATTTATCAAGTAAGAACATTCATTCTTTTACAAATAGAACCTTTAACTTTATTTTCTTGGCAATGACTAGACATAGGAAGGAAATAATACTATCTGAAATAAATGAGCTCATATATATCATCACAGAATATGCTTAGTATCATATTGTTCCCATGTTAATTCAAGAAAGGAAAGGAAAAATTGTCTGGTGTGTTGTATCAAGCAGCTGAGAAGCAAGTAAGCATCTTAGGTTCTTTCTGAGATTTTTATTATATATCCAAAATATTTGTGAACTATTTTAAAAATGGCATACATGATAAATTATTTCTTTCGTTTAACTAAGAAAAATTTGAAAGTTACTTGCAGTCCCACAATAGTAATGCAACTATTGTCATTTTCACGTGTTTCCTCCATCTTCCACATGTGTGCACATGGGTTAGCTAGAATTTTATGAGCACGATCCACAGGTTCCACCCGCATAGATTTATTGTAATTCTTTTGGTTTAAGCCTCTGCCCAGAAACCTGGGGAGGAATCATGACGGACAAATGGCTTGCTACTTTTAAATCTGCTTGGTCAAAGTACAAAGGCCCTTAATAGTGACAACTGCAAAGCACCACATGGCACCTTGCCAACAGGAGGACAGTCACTTCTCTTTCGGGAAACTCCAAGGGGGCACTCGGACCACTGCTGATATTTTTGCTTCTCCAAGGCATGTAAAGATTATAGTCACTGTCTTCACTTCCTTAATTCTTCAGCCCACTCAAGTCTGTCTTTGGGCTTTTGCTTTACAAAGATCATCACATGGCCTCTCCATTGCCAAATACCCCAGTCTCTTTAATCTTGACCTATTTGCAGCACATGATCACATACTTATTGAAACCCTCTCCTTCTTCAGGTTCCACAGACCGAGTCTCTGGTTTATTTTTTCTTCCCGTTCTACTCCTCTAATTCTCCTTCAGGTCCATTTTTTGTATTTGCTGTCCACAGATCCTCACAACTCTAAGTGTGGTCCAAGTCAAGCAGCATCAACAACTTCTGGGCTCTGACTAGAAATGCAGAAATCAGGCCTCACCCCAGACCTACTGAGTCAGAATCTGCATTCTGACAAGGCCCCCTGCTGGCACTTCAAGTCTGAGAAGCCCTGCTCTAAACAATGGTGTTCCCTAAGGTCTGACCTGTGTTCTTTTTTCTCTTTTCCTGGATAACCACATCAGTGCCAGACTTTAACTTTTATATCCTTATGACTTTCAAAGTGACTCCAGCTAGATGTATCTTTGGAGTGCCAGGCATTCATTTCAATTTGCTTAACTACGTGCATATCCCATAGGCACAATGAACTAAATATGTCTCATATTGAACTCATTTTCATATACTCCTCTCTCTGCCCAAGCACCCAAGCCAGAAACCCATTATTCTTGATTCTTCCTTCTCCCAGCAGCGGTTGGATAGACTGATGGAGAAGCAACCGCTATAGAGAATACCCTGGGAAAATTTTAAATTAAATGCTTCTATTCTATAAGTCAATTCTCCCCCTCCTTCTCACCTAAAAAGAGGGGAAAAAAATTCTGTCAAGGTCAGCTGTCAGACCTGGTTTGCTTGTGGCTTCCTGAAAGAGCATGAAGTGTTTTCCACTGGAAAACCTTGCAAGTTTGGCTTAGCCTGGCTCTTTTCATTTGTTTTTAATAGTTTGAAATCAGAGTAGAGGGAAAATTGAATCCTAAACAAGTCTGTTAAGAGTGGAAGTGGAGGTCCTTTCCTAATGCAAGAGATGGTGAAAATATATACATCCTGGTTTGCCTTCGGACTGCTATTAAAAGGAAACATCTATAATGCTTTGGAAATTCACCAGATGTTGATGTTTCTTTATTCTTAAAGCTCTGTGCTTCCAGGAGGGAAAGTTTATGTTAACTATTCTTATTCAGGATTTTAGTTGCCCTTTGAATAACATCTAGAGTTGAGTTAGTCTGTTTGTAATTAGTTGAAATGACACGTGAGGGGCCAGAGACTGCTGGTTGCCTACAAATAACCGGCATCCCCTCCTCCTCATTGACAGACTCCTAACTTGATTTGAGGTAGACTCTACCCTGCAGTCATTAGCGTGATGAGCAAGCAGCCTGCCTGATGAACAGCCACACGCAGAAGCATCTCTGCCTCCACCACCCTCTTCCTGCCACGCTCTGGAGTGAGCATCACTGCTATGGGAGCTGCTACCCTCTGGACAAGCTGTGACTTCTCATCACCTAGTTCAGAATCCCCAGAGGAGCATGCTGACTCCATCTTCCAAGCTCTCCCTGGGGCCCCAGAGCACTGGCCCAGGGAGTGAGCTGAGCCTCTATACCAGTTTCCTGGAACAGTACACCCTTAGCATCTCTCAGCAGGCTTAGCATCTCTAAGGCTCTTCAGTATTGTCATTCACCTGTACGGTGTATACGCAAGCATTTGCTGTCTGGACTGGATAACTAACCACCATCTGTAACACGATTTGTATGGGGAAAATGTGTTTGGCGCTCCAAACATCTAATTTACTAAGCAACATTTGCAGCATGGCCTGTGTGTGTATGTGGATGCCTGCCAGGGTATGTGGACTGAGATGAATCAGGAATCAAGAGCCTCAAAATGAAAAATGGACTCAATTCCTAAATAAGGCTGTGACTATGCATAGGAACAGATTTAGAGAAGCAAAACCCATAGATGGTTGAATTCAATGAAAAAAAAAAAACAACAAAAAAACCCCAGCCAGCTAGCAATTTGATGTAATTCAACTATTTCCTCACCCACCCATTTGGCTGAAACCAAAGTAGTTTGTGCTGTCTTTTATCTAATGCTCCAAGATGTCCTCAGATGGAAATATTAATCAGGCTGCCACTATGTCACAAATGCATCCCCAGAAATGCCCCTGCACCGTGAATAAGGAGATATCAGCTCCACGCTCCTCCTATTTTCAAATAGAAATTTCCATAAGACTGGCAGAGACAATGTCTCAGTTTGGCATAACATTAAATCCTTTAAACCAGTTTATAGTGTTAGACCTTTATTAGTAGTAGTAGAACAAATAACTTGAAGTATACATGTTACATGGACCCCATCTGGAGTTTATTTATTTGTAACTTGCCAATTTCTTGTAACCAGCCAAATCCTTGAAAGGGGATTAGAAATATAATAAAAACAGTACAGGAGAAATAGCAATTTTCTATAGTTTCCCCAAAGGGATTGAGAAGTAAAAGCTGATTAAATAAGTGCAAGTCAAAGTGGCTCAAACCAAAAGGGGAACCAAAGAAAATGTGACTTGAGTAGGTGATAGAGTTGTGGAGTGGCCCGAAGCCATGTCACTGGGGCCACCAGGCCTGAGTGCAAAGGCGGCCTGTGGCACTTACTGGCTGTTCAGGTTTGGAGAGCACATTGAACTTGTTTAGGCCTCGGTTTCTTTCACTATTAATGATATTTGCGGCTCTTGTTGTTGGGGCCAAAATAATCCTCCTAGGCTTGAAATTGTGCTGATGAAGATACATGTGTTTTAGAACATGATTGTGATTTTTATTTATTTATTTACTTTTTTGGTGTTGGTGGACCAACCAATTTGAAGTAAATTCCACATTTGCTTTTCAGACCTGGCAGAAAAATCATTTTTAGAGAAGAAGGAGACACTTTGTTTTTTAAAATATGCTATTCTCTTCATAACACCTTTCAGATTCTCCTACCCTAAAAAAAAAAAAAAAAAGGAAGATAATTGGAGCAGAATCTCTCAACACTATTTTAGGAGGCAATTTCATGTAGCACTGCTTCACTGTAGGCCACTCCTTCACCTTAGGTTTTACCAGAAAACTTGAGATGAAAGTTGGCTTGATACACTGCCATTACAAATCATCTTGACCTGTGGTCGTCCAAGTTTTCTCTAAGTCAGGGTCACGTCACAGGCTCTAAGTTCCATTAAGGTGCTAAGGTGGTGTCATTTACTGAAATGAGGAACACTGAGGTTGGGGAGGAGAGCAGAATATAGACATATATTTATCTGTAAACATGTAAGTTTGAGGCACAAATTTGACATCCAAGGGTGGATATCATATCGTCAGTTGGATGTGTGAATCTAGATTTAGGGATATGGTTGAGGCTAGGGGTATACATTTAGGACTCTTTAGGACATGCGTGGTGTCTAGAACCATGAGGCTATGTATGGTCACCTAAGAAACAGGCAGAGCCAAATAGAGGAGAGGTAGGAGAAAAGGGAGGTTCTATGACATGACATCTGCTACATAGGTGGCTTTCCTAAACCAAAGTAGACTCCTTTTAGAAGTTGCATCCAGAGAGATTATAAGGTACTCTAACTTGAAGTGAGCTCTTCAAGACTTGTTTCACTCAAGGTTCCATAAGACATGGCAGTCAGAGGCAGTATGACTTGGTTCCATCCTAACAGGAGTAACATAAGAAAGGATGTACAGGTGATACCTAGCTGATATGTTTGCAGAGCTGGGCTGCAAGGATGATTCCACTGGGGTGGTGTCCACCAGAGGGGAAAGCAGTGCCCAGATGAGGCTGCAGAAGTGAAAGGAGGGTTGAGTGGATAGTGCTTTAAGTAATGGGAGGGGCCAGGAGAAGAGATAATGGCTGATGACTTTTGAGAGCTAGCCGAAAAGGGCACTTAGGAAGCACCTGAGGAAGTGTAGCAATACCTTAGAGGAGGCAGTGGGGGACGCAGAGGAAGTTTTTCTTCATAGTTTATTTTTTATTGAAGTATAGTTGATTTAAAATGTTGTGTTAGTTTCTGGTATACAGCAAAGTGATTCCGTTATATATATATTCTTTATCATATATTATTCCATTATGGTTTATTACAGAATATTGAATATAGTTCCCTGTTCTATACAGTAGGAACTTGTTGTTTATCATTCTATATCTAATAGCTTGCATCTATTAATCCCAAACTCCTAATTTATCTCCCCTCCCCATCCCCTTGGGTAATCATAACTTTTTTTTTTTTATAAAGCATGTTCTTATTAGTCATCCTTTAATACATATCAGTGTATACATGTCAATCCCAATCTCCCAATTCATCTGACCCCCACCCCCACCCCCACCCCTGCTTTCCCCCCTTGGTGTCCATACGTTTGTTCTCTACATCTGTGTCTCTATTTTTGCTTTGCAAACAGGTGCATCTGTACCATTTTTCTAGATTCCACATATATGTGTTAATATATTTGTTTTTCTCTTTCTGACTTACTTCACTCTGTATGACAGTCTCTAGGTCCATCCACGTCTCTACAAATGACCCAATTTCATTCCTTTTTATGGCTGAGTAACATTCCATTGTATATATGTACCACATCTTCTTTATGCATTCGTCTGTTGACAGGCATTTAGGTTGCTTCCATGACCTGGCTATTGTAAATAGTGCTGCAATGAATATTGGGGTGCATGTGTCTTTTGAATTATGGTTTTCTCTGGGTATATGCTCAGTAGTGGGATTGCTGGGTCATATGGTAATTCTATTTTTAGATTTTTAAGGAACCTCCATACTCTTCTCCATAGTGGCTGTATCAATTTACATTCCCACCAACGGTGCAAGAGGGTTCCCTTTTCTCCACACCCTCTCCAGCATTTGTTGTTTGTAGATTTTCTGATGATGCCCATTCTAATCGGTGTGAGGTGATACCTCACACTGTAGTTTTAATTTGCATTTCTCTAATAATTAGTGATGTTGAGCAGCTTTTCATGTTTCTCTTGGCCATCTGTATGTCTTCTTTGGAGAAATGTCTATTTAGGTCTTCTGCCCATTTTTGATTGCGTTGTTTGTTTTTTTAATATTGAGCTGCATGATCTGTTTATATATTTTGGAGATTAATCCTTTGTCCGTTGATTTGTTTGCAAATATTTTCTCCCATTCTGAGGGTTGTCTTTTTGTCTTGTTTATGGTTTCCTTGGCTGTACAAAAGCTTTTAAGTTTCATTAGGTCCCACTTTTTAATTTTTGTTTCCATTACTTTAGGAGGTGGGTCAAAAAGGATCTTGCTGTGATTTATGTCAAAGAATGTTCTCCCTATGTTTTCCTCTAAGAGTTTTATAGTGTCCAGTTTTACATTTAGGTCTTTAATCCATTTTGAGTTTATTTTTGTGTATGGTGTTAAGGAGTGTTCTAATTTCATTCTTTTACATGTAGCTGTCCAGTTTTCCCAGCACCACTTATTAAAGAGACTGTCTTTTCTTCATTGTATATCCTTGCCTCCTTTGTCATAGATTAGTTGACCATATGTGCGTGGGTTTATCTCTGGGCTTTCTATCCTGTTCCATTGATCTATATTTCTGTTTTTGTGACAGTACCATATTGTCTTGATTACTGTAGTTTTGTAGTATAGTGTGAGGTTAGGGAGTCTGATTCCTCCAGCTCCGTTTTTTTCCCTCAAGATTGCTGTAGCTGTTTGGGGTCTTTTTTTTCTCCATACAAATTTTAAGATTTTTTTTGTTCTAGTTTTGTAAAAAATGCCATTGGTAATTTGATAGGGATTGCATTGAATCTGTAGATTGCTTTGGGTAGTATAGTCATTTCCACAATATTGATTCTTCCAATCCAAGAACATGATATATTTCTCCATCTGTTTGTGTCATCTTTGATTTCTTTCATCAGTGTCTTATAGTTTTCTGAGCACAAGTCTTTTACCTCCTTAGGT
This sequence comes from Hyperoodon ampullatus, assembly GCF_949752795.1. Taxonomy (NCBI): domain Eukaryota; kingdom Metazoa; phylum Chordata; class Mammalia; order Artiodactyla; family Ziphiidae; genus Hyperoodon; species Hyperoodon ampullatus. Next base: position 61,133,628 of record NC_136925.1, on the reverse strand, counting down.
AGGTTTATTCCTAGGTATTTTATTCTTTTTGTTGCAGTGGTGAATGGGATTGTTTCCTTAATTTCTCTTTCTGATCTTTCGTTGTTAGTGTATAGGAATGAAAGAGATTTCTGTGCATTAATTTTGTATCCTGCAACTTTACCAAATTCATTGATTAGCTCTAGTAAATTTCTGGTAATTTTCTGGTGGCATCTTTAGGTCTCTCTATGTATAGTATCATGTCATCTGCAAACGGTGACAGTTTTACTTCTTTTCCAATTTGTATTCCTTTTACTTCTTTTTCTTCTCTGATTGCCATGTCTAGGACTTCCAAAACTATATTGAATAATAGTGGTGAGAGTGGAGATCCTTGTCTTGTTCCTGATCTTAGAGGAAATGCTTTCAGTTTTTCACCATTGAGAATGATGTTTGCTGTGGGTTTGTCGTATATGGCCTTTATTATGTTGCGGTAGGTTCCCTCTCCGCCCACTTTCTGGAGAGTTTGTATCATAATTTGTTGTTGAATTTTGTCAAAAGCTTTTTCTGCATCTATTGAGATGATCACATGGTTTTTATTCTTCAGTTTGTTAATATGGTTTATCACATTGATTGATTTGCATATACTGAAGAATCCTTGCATCCCTGGGATAAATCCCACTTGATCATGTTGTTTGATCCTTTTAATGTGTTGTTGGATTCTGTTTGCTTGTGTTTTGTTGAGGATTTTTGCATCTATCGTCCTCAGTGATATTGGTCTATAATTTTCTTTTTTTGTAGTATGTTTATCTGGTTTTGGAATCAGGGTGATGGTGGCCTCGTAGAATGAGTTTGGGAGTGTTCCTTCCTCTGCAATTTTTGGGAAGAGTTTGAGAAGGGTGGATGTTAGCTCTTCTCCCAGTGTTTGATAGAATTCACCTGTGAAGCTATCTGGTCCTGGACATTTGTTTGTTCGAAGATTTTTAATCACAGTTTCAATTTCATTACTTGTGATTAGTCTGTTCATATTTTCTATTTTTTCCTGGTTCAGTCTTGGAAGGTTATACCTTTCTAAGAATTTGTCCATTTCTTCCAGGTTGTCCATTTTATTGGCATAGAGTTGCTTGTAATAGTCTCTTATGATGCTTTGTATTTCTGCGGTATCTGTTGTAACTTCTCCTTTTTCAGTTCTAATTTTATTGATTTGAGTCCTCTCCCTCTTTTTCTTGATGAGTCTGGGTAAAGGTTTCTCAATTTTGTTTATCTTCTCAAAGAACCAGCTTTTAGTTTTATTCATCTTTGCTATTGTTTTCTTTGTTTCTATTTCATTTATTTCTGCTCTGATCTTTATGATTTCTTTCCTTCTACTAACTTTGGGTTTTATTTGTACTTCTTTCTCTAGTTCCTTTAGGTGTAAGGTTAGATTGTTTATTTGGGATTTTTCTTGTTTCTTGAGGTAGGATTGTATTGCTATAAACTTCCCTCTTAGAACTGCTTTTGCTGCATCCCATAGATTTTGGATCGTTGTATTTTTGTTGTCATTTGTCTCTAGGTATTTTTTGATTTCCTCTTTGATTTCTTCAGCAATCTTAGTTATTTAGTAACATGCTGTTTAGCCTCCATGTGTTTGTGTTTTTTTTTTATTTTATTTTTTTTTATTTTTTTTTACGTGGGCCTCTCACTGTTGTGGCCTCTCCCATTGCGGAGCACAGGCTCCGGACGCACAGGCCCAGCGGCCATGGCTCACGGGCCCAGCCGCTCCGCGGCATGTGGGATCCTCCCAGACCGGGGCACGAACCCGCATCCCCTGCATCGGCAGGCGGACTCTTAACCACTGCGCCACCAGGGAAGCCCGTGTTTGTGTTTTTTACGTTTTTTTCCCTGTAATTGATTTCTAATCTCATAGCATTGTGGTTGGAAAAGATGCTTGATGTGATTTCAATTTTCTTAAATTTACTGAGGCTTGATTTTTGACCCAAGGTGTGATGTATTTTGGAGAATGTTCTGTGTGCAATTGAGAAGAAAGTGTAATGTGCTGTTTTCAGATGGAATGTCCTATAAATATCAATTAAATCTATCTGCTCTATTGTGTCATTTAAAGCTTGTGTTTCCTTATTAATTTTCTGTCTGGTTGATTTGTCCATTGGTGTAAGTGAGGTGTTAAAATCCCCCACTATTATTGCGTTATTGTCAGTTTCCTCTTTTACAGCTGTTGGCATTTGCCTTATGTATTGAGGTGCTCCTATGTTGGGTGCATATATATTTAAAATTGTTATATCTGTTTCTTGGATTGATCCCTTGATCTTTATGTAGTGTCCTTCATTATCTCTTGTAACATTCTTTATTTTAAAGTCTCTTTTATCTGATATGAGTATTGCTACTCCAACTTTCTTTTGATTTCCATTTGCATGGAATATCTTTTTCCATCCCCTCACTTTCAGTCTGTATGTGTCCCTAGGTCTGAAGTGGGTCTCTTGTAGACAGCATATATATGGGTCTTGTTTTTGTATCCATTCAGCAAGCCTGTGTCTTTTGGTTGGAGCATTTAATCCATTCACATTTAAGGTAATTATTGATATGTATGTTCCTATTACCATTTTCTTAATTGTTTTGGGATTGTTTTTGGAGGTCCTTTTTTTCTCTTGTGTTTCCCACTTAGAGAAGATCCTTTAGCATTTGTTGTAGAGCTGGTTTGGTGGTGCTAAATTCTTTTAGCTTTTGCTTGTCTCTAAAGCTTTTGATTTCTCCATTGAATCTGAATGAGATCCTTGCCAGGTAGAGTAATCTTTGTTGTAGCTTCTTCCCATTCATCACTTTAAATATGTCCTGCCATTCACTTCTGGCTTGCAGAGTTTCTGCTGAGAAATCAGCTGTTAACTTTATGGGAGTTCCCTTGTATGTTATTTGTCATTTTTCCCTTGCTGCTTTTAATAATTTTTCTTTGTCTTTAATTTTTGTCAGTTTGATTACTATGTGTCTCGGCTTGTTTCTCCTTGGGTTCATCCTGCCTGGAACTCTCTGCATTTCCTGGACTTGGGTGGTTATTTCCTTTCCCATGTTAGGGGAGTTTTTGACTATAATCTCTACAAATATTTTCTCAGGTCCTTTCTCTCTCTTCTCCTTCTGGGACCCCTATAATGCGAATGTTTGTGCGTTTAATGTTGTCCCAGATGTCTCTTAGGCCGTCTTCATTTCTTTTCATTCTTTTCTCTTTATTCTGTTCCATGGCAGTGAATTCCACCATTCTGTCTTCCAGGTCACTTATCCATTCTTCTGCCTCAGATATTCTATTGATTCCTTCTAGTACATTTTTCATTTCAGTTATTGTATTGTTCCTCTCTGTTTTTGTTATTTAATTCTTCTAGGTGTTTGTTCTTCAATTCTTCTAGGTCTTTTTAAAATATTTCTTACTTCTTCTTGGTCTTTGCCTCCATTCTTTTTCCAAGGTCCTGGATCATCTTCACTATCATTATTCTGAATTCTTTTTCCAGAAGGTTGCCTATCTCCACTTCATTTAATTGTTTTTCTGGGGTTTATCTTGTTCCTTCATCTGGTACGTAGTCCTCTATCTTTTCATTTTGTCTACCTTTCTGTGAATGTGGTTTTCATTCCACAGCCTGTAGGACTGTAGTTCTTCTTCCTTCTGCTGTCTGCCCTCTGGTGAATGAGGCTATCTAAGAGGTTTGTGCAAGCTTCCTGATGGGAGGGACTGGTGGTGGTTAGAGCTGAGTGGTGCTCTGGTGGGCAGAGCTCAGAAAAAGTTTAATCCACTTGTCTGCTGATTGGTGTGGCTGAGTTCCCTCCCTGTTGGTTGTTTGGCCTGAGGCAAGCCAGCACTGGAGGCTACAGGCCCTTTGGTGGGGCTAATGGCGTACTCCGGGAGGGTTCATGCCAAGGAATACTTCTCAGAACTTCTGCTGTCAGTGTCCTTGTCCCTGTGGTGAGCCATAGCCTCCCCCCACTTCTGCAGGAGACCCTCCAACACTAGCAGGTAGGTCTGGTTCATTCTCGTATGGGGTCACTGATAATTCCCCCTTGGTCCTGTTGTGCACACTACTTTGTGTGTGCCCTCCAAGAGTGGAGTCTCTGTTTCCCCCAGTCTTATCAAAGTCCTGCAGTCAAATCCCTCTAGGCTTCAAAGTCTGATTCTCTGGGAATTCCTCCTCCTGTTGCTGGACCCCCAGGTTGGGAAGCCTGATGTGAGGTTCAGAACCTTCACTCCAGAGGGTGGACTTCTGTGGTATAATTGTTCTCAGTTTGTTAGTCACCCACCCAGTGGTTATGATATTTGATTTTATTGTGATTGCACCCCTCCTACCATCTCACTGCGGCTTCTCTTTTATCTTTGGATGTGGGGTATCTTTTCTTGTCAGTTCCAGTGTCTTCCTGTTGGTGATCGTTCAGCTGTTAGCTGTGATTCCAGTGCTCTTGCACGGAGTGAGCGCATGTTCTTCTACTCCGCCATCTTGCCAGAACCCTTGTTAAGCATAACTTTTTGTTTCTATGTCTGTGAGTCTGTTTCTGTTTTGTAAATAAGTTCATTTGTATCATTTTTTCAGGTTCCACATAAAAGTGATATCATATGATATTTGTCTTTCTCTGTCTGACTTACTTCACTTAATATGATAATCTAGATCCATCCATGTTGCTGCAAATGGCATTATTTTATTCTTTTTTGTGGCTGAGTAATATTCCATTGTATAAATATACCACATCTTCTTTATCCATTCATTTGTTGATGGGCTTTTGCATTGCTTCTATGTCTTGTAAATAGTGCTGCTGTGAATGTTGAGGTGCAGGTATCTTTTTGAATTAGAGTTTTCTCCGGATGTATACCCAGGAGTAGGATTGCTGGGTCATATGGTAGCTCTATTTTTATTTTTTTAAGGAGCCTCCATACTGTTTTTTCTAGTGGCTCCACCATGGGAGGAATTTTTGAAGGCAGATGAGCTGAGCACTAGCCGGTAATGAGCCTCTGCCATGTATGTTCTCTTCACATGCCAAGGATCTAAGTTCACCTCTCTCCTGTCTCAATTTCTGCCAGTTCACAAGTTTCAATCACTGACAGGCAGTAGCCAAGAGCTGTGGAGGTGATTTAGCAGAGCAGCTGTTTAGAATCATGTTCTTTGAAGTTCTAGAAATTTCTCAGAGATCTTCAAGGACACAGAGGTGGGGTGGGAAGTGTGACTATGGGTCTCCCCAGGTCCACCCCACTTCAATGATAGCACTCTTTCTTTATTCTCTTTCACATCACAGCTCGCATGAAGTTTCATTTGAAAGAAAAAGAGCTTAAATTTTTTTTAAAAACCTCACTGAACTACAGAAAGGATAAAGAGGTGACCGAATATATAAAATCCTATGCAGATGTGATTTGTTTGAGAAACACAGGGGTGTATTGTTTGACTGATCGTCTAAACCAATTAATCTCTGAAATGGAGCACAGAGGGAGAAAAAGGAACAAAACTGTCATACAACTGCAGTTAGTTGTGAGGTTATTTTATTGGCCTGATTCACTGAAAGACTCTCCTATTCAACTGAATAATCTTCAAACACACTGTATGCATCTCCCCAGCTGATGTCAACAGAGAGCTTTTCATGTTGTTGTTGTTTTTTTTAATTCTATGTGTCATGAATTTAGTACAATCTTAGAACACAGGCATTATTTTACTCCTGTAGTGTGTTTCCAGGACTTGGCTTAACAATGGACTGGACATCGTTTCTTTCTTCAAAACAGAAGGAGGGCTTCCCTGGTGGCGCAGTGGTTGGGAGCCCACCTGCTGATGCAGGGGACACGGGTTTGTGCCCTGGTCCAGGAGGATCCCACATGCCGTGGAGCGGCTGGGCCCGTGAACCATGGCCGCTGAGCCTGCGCGTCCGGAGCCTGTGTTCCGTAACGGGAGAGGCCACAACAGTGAGAGGCCCACATACCGCAAAAAAAAAAAAAAACCAAAAAACAAAGCAAAACAAAAAAACACAGAAGGAGCATGTGAAAAGTTAAAATGTATTAGGTGCCTTTCTTCTTCCAAATTATTTACCTTCAAGAAAGTATGGGGTAAAATGCTAACAGATGAAACTGTTGAACCAAGAGAAGAATGAAACTTTTGGGTCCCTAAGTCATGAAGCAGTATGGAATGTTATCCCATTGCCCGTGTGCCTGACTTCCACATCTTCTAATTCTGTTCTCTCAAAGTAAAGCTTGTTTCTCACCTTCTTGACAATTTTCAAGAGTGGTCTGGCACCTCTCTGCCGGTGTGCACACATAGCCTTGATCATGTGATTCTGTTCCATTCCCTAGAGGTCTTCCTATCCCATTTGAACACTTTGAATACTAAGACCTATCTTACATTTCTTTTATTCTTCAAGTGGCATGTACTACATGCTTAAAGAAAACATTGCCAATGCTTTCCTGGCAGAGACCACCAAGAATCCACCTGTAGGTAAACAAGATCTGTTTATGGCTCATTGTCGTGAAAGAGAACACACCTAATGGGGAACTGTGGAAGGTGGCAGAAATGAGTAATGATAGAATTTGGGGCTTGTGTTAGGTGATTTGGGTGAAGGTTTGAGGAAGTGGGGCTTTGCTCTGAATTGGACACTGTCAGGAAGTGGAGGTAATTCTGTGATTGGTATCATCATAGATCTAATCTAGAAGGAAGGGAGACTAGACTGAGCCTATAGCTGTAATCAGTAAATCCACAGCTGGAACTCATATTAGTCAGGACAGGTGGATTTGGTTCATTTTTGTTGTTTGGACAATGTTCAAGGTGTTGTGTTGAAACGTCGTGGTCTCGTGTCTGTCCTCATCCATCATGGCTACAGAGTGGCCTTGCCTAGTGTAGGTGTTTTGTTTTTGTTTTTTGCAGTACGCGGGCCTCTCACTGCTGTGGCCTCTCCCATTGCGGAGCACAGGCTCCAGACGCACAGGCTCAGTGGCCATGGTTCACGGGCCCAGCCGCTCCGTGGCATGTGGGATCTTCCCGGACCGGGGCATGAACCCATGTCCCCTGCATCGGCAGGTGGACTCTCAACCACTGTGCCACCAGGGAAGCCCGTGCAAGTGTTCTTTGAAATCCTTTCCATCCAATAGGGGAACACCAGAGCCTATCTGTCAGCACCAGGCCAGCTCCTGCTGTCGGGGACTGCTCTGCTCTTTCTCAACGTGAAATTGAATTGATTTTCAGCAGCATCACATCTTTATCAAAGATCCCTGGGTGGGTGAAGGCATCCCAAGAGATAGGACCTCTGAGCTTTAATCTCTGATCTCCCCTTTCTTTCTTACACTGAAGGTATTATATAACTTCTTTTCAAGGCTGTCTTTTGATCTATGGAGGAAGTTGCACTGAACTTCAAGGGAATCTCCCAGTTCTCTCCTTTCACTGGAACCTCACAGTAAGGATCGAAACCTAATTTCTTCTTTATGCTCACAAGGTTCTGGAGGCTAACACTTCATGTGCTTGTCCTATTCTTAAAGAGACCAGGTTACAGTGAGGCTCTGCCAAAGGAGGACAATGAATCCGAGGACACAATGTGGTCTTCTGTGCCTGAGGACTGCTTTCTGTACCCAACAAGTACGGCCATTTCATGCCAATCTGTTTGGAAGGTTTGGGTGAAAATTAGCAGGAATCTATTTGATCCAATCCTATGTAAAACATTTCTTTGGTCATTTGTCATGGATACTGAATTTTGAGCAGTTGTTCATAATCTTGGCTGCACAACAAAATCAAAGGGGAGCTTTAAAAAAAAGAAACTAACTTAATTGATTGGTGTGGGGCTCAAATATCTATCTATCTAATTATCTATCTCTATCTATCTATCTACCTGTATCTATCTAACTACTTATCTATCTATCTACCTACCTATATCTATCTAACTACTCATCTATCTACTTGTCTATCTATCTATCTCTCTATCTACCTATATCTATCTAACTACTTATCTGTCTATCTATCTACCTACCTATATCTATCTAACTACTTATCTATCTACCTATATCTATCTAACTACTTATCTATCTGTCTATCTATCTATCTATCTATATCTAACTACTTATCTATCTATCTATCTATCTACCTACCTATATCTATCTAACTACTTATCTATCTACTTTTCTATCTATCTATTTATCTACCTATACCTATCTAACTACTTATCTGTTTATCTATCTACCTACCTATATCTGTCTAACTACTTATCTAACTATCTATCTATCTATCATCTATCTATCTATCTACCTACTTATCTATCTCAATCTATCTACCTATATGTATCTAACTAGTTATCTATCTATCTATCTATCTACCTATATCTCTCTAACTACTTATTTATCTAACTATATCTAACTACTTATCTATTTATCTATCTATCTATCTATCTATCTACCTATTTTTTAAAAATTCCCAGGGCAATTCTAACAAGACTCATTCTTAAAAATAAAGGGATCCTTTGCCCTGAGTTGATAGTGTAAATTATCCTTTGAGAAAGTCAAGGAAGATTGCGACTATAGGTATTTAGTTTTGATATAATTTGCCTTAAATTATTTGCCTTTGTTTGCTCAGGCCAATGAACTTTATGTGACTGACTCTTGGAAAAGCAATATTAAGCTAAAGCCCCAAATGACAAATGAATCGTCTTAAAACAAAACAAAACTGGCTAGTTTCTCCAGGGTTTTGATGAGTTAAAATAATTCTGCATCCGTGGTCACCCTCGCTGCTCTATAAACAGGATGAGGGGGCAGTGGCAGTAAAAACGGGAGCGCCAGTGACTGGCGCTGGGTTGACAAGCAGACGTATAAACAGAGTCTTGGGAGGAAGTTGTGTTTATAGCAACTGAAAGGGAAGCCCTAACCTCAGAAGTGACTGAGGGACTTTGGTGCCTATAAATAGCTAGTCAGGTTATTTCCAACATTTGATTATAACTATTCATCAATAAATATCTTCCAATATGTGTTGGAAATTAATCATTGGTTCAACACTCATTCAGATGTCTGTGGTACTTTGGGTTTCTGCAAAATCATTATAGACTAAGCCACATAACTTCCTGGTATATAGGCAGCACTGTGTTTCAAACTGACTTACAGCACTGAAAACTCTAAAGGCGAAGGTGGCTGAGGTATAAATTTCAACTCATATAACTTTGTATCCTCTGTGAAAGCCAGCAGGAAGGGTCGTGAACATGCTTCTGTGTAACTGATGCTTGTGATTACTCTAGAGAAAAGTATTTATTATGAAGAAAAGCATAGACTGAGCAATGTCCTCTGTCATATAGGCTGTATATGTATGTATATCTCTATATAGGTATAGATGACATATTTGCTGAAAATAAACACTTGTGGATTGACTGAAGTGATGTATGCACAGAAATATATTGGAACCACAGCTCATTAAATTCGTAAGTTGATTTCCTGGGATACATTATTACCTTTAATTATATTCTAAAGTGAGGTACTGAGAATTTTATTATAGTGGAAGTATGCTATGTGATATCCTAAATTTTAAAGACATTAGCTTTTATTTTGGGAAAAATAAAAGGTAATATAATTGAGTGCTTAAGATGGAGGACTCTGGGGCCAGACTTCTTGGGTTTAAATACTTGCTCCATTATGTACTATGTGTGATCTTGGGCAAGTTATTTAATGTCTCTGAACTTCATCCTCATCTGTAAAATGGGACAACAATAACACTCATAGGACTGATCCCAGAGAATTAAATTATTTAATGTAATAAAACACCTGGAACAGTGCCTGGAACAGAGTAAGATCTTTATTATAAATACCAGGTGCTTAGATTTTTGGTCTCTCAGAGAGTTGAGTAGTGTGAAATGGATTTTGATTGAGCAAGGAAACTTGCTGAAACAGTCTCTGTCTATTGAAAATTATTTTTCTGAAATAACACCTGGTTCAGTGTCAGAAAAACTTAATGCTAAGCACCTGGTCTAAGGAATGCAGCTTAGGAAACTCCTGGGACTAGGACTGTCAGGTTACCTTGTACTTCCTATGACTTCTGAAGGGGAACAATAATTTCTTTGAACAGAAATCTCTGTTTCCATCCCAAGATGGAAAAAAAAAAACCCAAATCTAATTAAAATAATTTCAAAAGATTTTTGTTTATAGTGTGAATAATATTTAAGTATCTGTCGTAGAAAATGCTTTCATAAGCCCAGAGGACACTGAAGGACAGAGAGGATGTCTGTAGTCCTTTGTCAACACTTCCTTTCATCTTCAGGGGCTTTATAGGGTTGACTTCTTAAACTTTCTACACAAAGTGCTGAGGCAAGGCTCCCTCACAGATCTCTCTGGAAAGCAGGCCCTACTAGGAACTCTTCAGGGCCGCTGTGAATGCCTGCTGCCTGGCCGAATACTCTCTGGTTCACAGTTACTAAGCTCCCTCTTAAATGGAACAGGAAATCAGTACCAAGACACCATCCATAGGCCCCGGAAAACTGTGGGGAGTTTCCACACTAGGGAGGTGTTCTGTCGTTTCTTTCTTTCTTTCTTTCTTTCTTTCTTTCTTTCTTTCTTTTTTTGCCATGTCCTGTGGCATGCTGCATCTTATTTCCCTCACCAGGGATCGAACTTATGTCCCCTGCAGTGGAACCAGGGAGTCTTAACCACTGGACCGCCAGGGAAATCCCTGTCATTTCTTAATAAAAAAATTAAGCTGATTTACGATAACACAGGAGCTCAGATGCTAGAGAGTAAATGGAAAAGATTTAAAAGATATTTGTGTGTTCTTTTTTGAGCAGGCAGGAGAATTAGCTTTATTTTGATGAAACTTTTAAGTAACATGGCACTGGCGTTGAAACTGAAGGTCCCATTGTTTAGCAACCATTATCTAAATAACAATGACAGCAAGAACAAAAATGAGCATTTCCTGTGCATGTATCACATCTTGGCATGGTTCTATGCAGAATATATTAGGCATTACTTGTTTAATCTTCACAACAACCCTGTAAAAATCACTATCATCTCGGGGTCCCAGAGTGTGGATGGGAGGATATTGTACATTAGAAATCACGTGGCAGAGCAAGTGATGCTGGGATTGACTCCAAGGCATAAGATGATTTCGAGATCACAAAAGCTGGATCAAATCCAGGTGTTCTTGGATTTGATCCCAGTGGTTAAGAATCCACCTGCCAATGCAGGGAACACAGGTTTGAGCCCTATTCCAGGAAGATCCCACATGCTGCAGAGCAACTAAGCCCGTGCACCACAACTACTGAGCCTGTGCTCTAGAGTCCGTGAGCCACAACTACTGAAGCCCACGTGCCTAGAGCCCATGCTCTGCACACAAGGAGAAGCCACTGCAATGAGAAGCCCTTGCACCGCAGCGAAGAGTAGCCCCCACTCGCCGCAACTAGAGAAAGCCCGCATGCAGCAATGAAGACCCAACGCAGCCAAAAATAAATAAATAAAATAAATTTATTAAAAAAAAAAATCCAGGTGTTCTGACCCCCGTGTCTCATGATCTGGCATTTCTCCAACTAAAGAGTTTCAAAATGAGAGAAATGAATGACTGCTGAATATGGAAGTACTTTTATGTAAGGCTAATCCTGTTCTTCTATTTATTTAGTGCCCTTCACTGAAACAACTTTTTTCTATCAGTTATAAATGCACACAATATAATTCAAAGATGTTAAAAAACAAGACAAAAATTTAGCTTGTTACATGGCTGTGTGCTGATCCTTGAAATTGTGGGGGGCTTTTCTCTTCACAGGAACATACTCTGTGAAGAAAAGATTTACATAATCTCTAATACTGCCCTGAAGTCCTGAGTGAATTACATTTTTCCATTATAGTCCTTGCTTCCCCACAATCTCCCCCTGACCCTGAAAAAAAAAAAAGCCTAATTTTCTATCAGGGAAAGAAAAGGAGGCCATTAGTTTGTGTCTGGAAACAGTGGAGGAATTACTGAGCTATTTACAAGCTCTGCACATGTGGAATCAATCTGATATTCCATGAGATGGTTCAAAAATGTATTCAAATTATGTAGTTTTCAAATGTTAAACTTTGGAATTTGTTTCTTTTTTTTGGAGTTTTTTTCTTAATAGGAAGCTTTTTAGGATAGTTTGCCTGATGAATATCCCCTTTTGTGAATTTGAATAACAAATTGTTTATAATAATATATAAGTCATCTTAATTTATGTTTTATTCCTGTTTCCTGAAGGTTGGTGCAAGTCTGGTGATATGTATTTCTGCTCCTTTCCTAACAGGGAGGTGATGACTGCAGCAAATTGAAAGAAAATCAGGGCAAGGAGAAATCCCTCTATTTCATTAGGCTCCTGTTTTTGATAGTTGCCCGTGAATTTGCAGTCATACTTAATTAGCCATAATATGATTTCTATGCAAGTTTGTCCTTAAAGAATGTGACAGTGTTTAAGTACAGGTGGATTTTTAAATGAGACCTTTGAAGCAATAAACTAAAAGTAAATGAATTATTCACGTAGAATTGGATATCTGTTAGAACTTCTGAGATACAACACTTCAAAATCTAGCTGAACTGGGTTAAAATATGTAAATTCATTAAAGTCAATGAAATGCAAAATGATATTTCAGTTATGTGCCAAATAAGATCCATATTCCTGGCCCAGTATAGACTTTTCCCATGTGTTTGTAATAACAAAGCTGGAGGTATAGAAGAGATATAAACATTGTTGCATAGAATTGCTATTGGAATGATGCTCTACATTTCTGTGTAATGCTCTCACATATGTAATTTCTTTTGATCTTCGTAGCAGTTTCACAAAGTTAGATACTATTATCCCCATTTTACAAATTCAAGAACTTAAGTATATAGAGAATAATAGAAATAGTGTATGGAAGACAGCATGAAACAGTGGAAAGAGAACGGACTTTGGGATCAGACAGATTCAGAATCCCACCTTCACCCCTTAGTGCATTGATGAACTATGAATATACTGTTTAGGCTCTTTAAGTCTTATTTTCATCATCTGTAAAATGGGATAATTCTACTGACCTCAATAAACTGCTGTGAGAGCCAGAGGCAATAAGGTATGTGGAAGGTCTCACTTGTCTCAGCTTAGCTTTTTCTGGAAGATATGGGTCATAACTCTAGGAGACTCCAAACCCAGTGCTTCTTGGGTATTTGGTTGAGATCTCTTTTCTGCCATTTAAGACATTGGGACACACTTTCCTGGGCCCGGTTGCTGAAGCCAAGGGAGCCCCTAATGAGAGAGGAGCAAAGCGACCTCTGCCCCAGATAAAAATCATCACCTTCCTGACGCCTTGTTATCCACATCTGGATTTAGCCGTCATTCTCCCCAAGCGGTAAAGAGCTACAGATGTGTGTGTACAGTAAGAATTACACGGTCCTGCTGCTTATATTTTCTATGCTTCACTTTTAGCTACTTTGTGGGTACACATGTTCACCAGCTGTAAGAAACTGCTCTATCCATGTGCAGGATTCTTATCACCCACAACATATGTCTCCTGAGGTCCCCTATATGCACATGTTTTGGCTATCGGTTTGTGACATGCAGGGTATCCATGGCTTTATGACATTACTTGTCTCTAACAGCTGCAAAGGAAGAAGATGACTGGCACTTGGTTAAGTTCACTGCCAAAACGGAGAAGTGGAGGAGCAGAGAGAAACATTATGTGTACAGCATTTCACAGAGAGTCCATGACCAAGCGGAACGGATGTTACCGACCTCTTGTCCAATTCCCTGTACCCCAGAGGGAACAACGCTCCTTCGACTCCTGAGCATGCCCTCACACCTTCCCTCTTTTGCACCCTCACAAGTGTATTTTCCACACCACAGCGGCGGGGGTCTCCACCCACTCCCACACAACTTATATTTAGCTCTGAAGACAAGGGTTCGCTTGACCTCAACAGAAATCAAAGGGGAGGCCAGACTGCCAAGGCCTGGAAAAAAGGAGGAGGAAACTAAAAGAAGTTTCTCTGTAGAAACTGCAGGAAAATCTCTGACCTTGAGGTCCTCGGAGAGAAGGCGTTCTAGCCCCAATGATGACAGAGTTGAATTAAAATACAAATGCTTCCAAATATCTGTTGCCAGGAAGCAGATGACATGCTAAATTACTTTGCGGATTGACTACTTAATTCAGCGATTTCCTGAGTCAGGAATTGCCAGGAGAGCCATTTTGTCCTTTCTGGCAAAAAAGCCACTGGGATGGCTGTCTCCAGTCCCCTTTCCTGTGCTTCCTGCGTAGGAAGGCCTGTTTCCTGCAGAGAGATGCCTGATTAGACAGCACTATTTTGGTAGGCTGGGGACGAGGTAGCAAGGGAGGCCTTTCATTTGATATTGATTTGGGAACAGTGTGGATATCATATACATCATAGAAATATAAATCCTTTAGAAAACATAAAAATCGTGAATCCAAAGCAAATTAGACGCAGTAGAGGTCCAAAAAAATCATATTGCAACATTTTCATCTGTTTGATTTTAAATGTTTTGAGATGCCTGTTTTATTTTTTGTGTAAAGAACTCTGCTTCAGTCTTAATGCAGCTTTTTGAAGCTGAATTTTGAGCGTTGGGATTAATATTTGCCAAGCGAATATGATGCTGCTAAGGAGTCTGATGTTGGTGAGGGATGACTTTGGGAAGATAGCCTAGCAGTAGGCTGGACTTTAAGATTTGACCCTGAGCCAGTGTGGGGATTTTATAGGAACCCGGTGGATGAGCTGTTTGTAACTGTTCTTCCGTTGTTACAATTGATTCCTTCAGCAGTGTCTTTACCTTGCCCTAAAAGAAGTAAAGTGGCTGAATCAGAGGCATATAATTCAGCAAAGCTAAATAAACACAAAGGTCAGAACATTCAGGCAAAAGGGAATTAAGGGTAGGAAGTAAATTGGAACCACAAATGAATTTGTTCACAAAACATAGAGAGTGAAAGATTTATTTCTTCTAATACTTGTTTGGTGTTGATTCCGTGCGACCTCGTGTTGCTGTGTGAGGCTTGTGTGTGCCCTGACCACTCAATTAGATTGTTAGCTTCTCAAGGGAAGGCTTCTGTCTTGGGCTTTGAATTCCGACAGTTGTTCAGAGCCTTACTTGCCATCTGTTTGCTAGTATTGATGGTGATGGCTGAGTTTCTTCTCATCCACAAGCTTCTACTGTGGAGCAACAAATATTGCAACACTAAATATGTTAGTAATTATTTTGAGAGTTGTTATTTGGGATCACAGAGCATCCCAAGTTAATTGCCTTTAAACACATTTGGATTTATTTCTTTGAGTAGTTTCTAATTTCTATTTTTAGGTTTTTATTTCAACGTCCTGGGGTTGGTCAGAGAGCTGTCACTGAGAGTAAGTTCGTGCAAAACAAAATCATCCATTGGCCACGGGGTGTTATAGAGCGATTCCTTCCCTAGTGGAGGGGGTGATTAGTTGACTCTAGTAGCTGATTCTATTCATTTTATAATTTCTTATTTTATTATAGCAGTGATTTTGCAATCGAAGCTCTATAGCTTATTCTCATGTTTCGTATTTCTTTAATCCTAAAGAAAAGAATGTAAAATAAATACTTGACAGATGGCTTTAAAATTTCTGCTCTTGATTTCTCGGGCATTGCTTTCCAATAGGAGGATTATGCAGGCCTGAGGGGTCTCTGGATGTATCATCAGCCAGTTTGGGGATTTGTTGTCACATCTGCCAAAGAAGGTCAAAAAACAACAACAAAAATGAAACAAAAGAGAAAATCTGAAGCTTTCCCTTTGGCTTTTTTCTAACAGCACTGGTAGAGAGTTTAAGTGGAAAGAAGTCAAAGATATTAACTAAAATGAAAATTTGGTAATATTTTTATTAAGGCATACTATTCAACTGTACTATTGTGGGTAATAAATGACTAATTCTAGTATATATCCATAATTAATAATTAATTTAGTGTATATCCCAATAAAGGATAATAAAGCCTAAAAATTATTAGCTCAGCTTGTAAATATGGCGTGAATATAAACTTATCCTGTCTTAATATGCTTTTTGAGTCTCTTATTTGCATCTCCTATCCACCAGAGGACCAATTTAAAGTAGAGAACAGATATCATCTAGAAGAATAAATGGGAAAAAATGGAATAAAACCCTTTGAAAAAAAGAAAATAGTTGGAGGGGGTGAAGGGGGACTTTCTACATATTGAATTGTATTCTAGAGCTATAATATTTAAAACCACGTGGTGCTGATAGAGGTAGAGACTTCCCAGTGAATCAAGGTAGTCTAGAAATAAATCATAAAAGATCACCTAGTATATATAACAATAATATCACAAATTAGTTTGAAGAGAGAACATTCAATAACGGATGTCAGGACAATTGCTTAATTATTTGAATAAAACATCTTACTAGTTTCTCATTTAGTACCACACACCAAAATAGATCAAAGTGGATAAAATAGTTATACACTGAAATGAAGCCATTAAGCAACTGAAAGAAAATATAGGTTTTTAAAAAATCTTATTATGGAAATAAACTTTCTAAGGCAAAAAAACAAAGAAAACTTAAACAGAAGATTGTTATATCTGACAACATAAAGAACCTTTAGAAATGTTGTATGTCTATAAAGAATTTAAATTTATTCTTAGTAGCAAAACGTTATTGAATAATATTGCAGCATATACAACAGACTATTACCATCATTATATAAAAGGCTCTTATAAATCAACAACAAAAATAGGAAGATGCCAGGGCTTCCCTGGTGGTGCAGTGGTTGAGAGTCCACCTGCCGATGCAGCGGATGCGGGTTCGTGCCCCGGTCCGGGAAGATCCCACATGCCGCAGAGCGGCTGGGCCCGTGAGCCATGGCCACTGAGCCTGCGCGTCCGGAGCCTGTGCTCCACAACGGGAGAGGCCACAACAGTGAGAGGCCCGCGTACCGCAAAAAAAAAAAAAAAAAAAAGGAAGATGCCAAAGTATTGAATAAAGATATCGAAGTTAATTAACAAATGAAAATGTGCAAATAGCTAATAAATATCACGAGTTTAGTCTCTAATTATCAAAGAAATGCAAATAAAGTCGATGTGATATTATTTTTCTCCCATCAAATTATCCGAAATTTAAAAATCATAATGTTCTGTGTTGAGAGGCACTCTATTCACTGCTGATAGAGATATAAATAGATGCAACTTTCTGGAGGACAATTTGGAATATATATTTTAAAAGCCTTAAAAATTTGCCCCTTGATACAAAATTCTACTTTTAAGAATTTTCCCGAAGGGGATAAGAGATGTACACAGCGACTTTTGTGCAAGTATGTTCATGTGGCATCGTATCTTATGATACAATATTGGTAAAACAACAAATGTTCAACAACAGGGAAATAATTAAATAAAATTTGAGAGATCCATATCATGGCCTATTACGCAATCTTTAGAAGTTGTGTTTCTAAGAATGACAAAATGAAACGCTAATAATATATATATATAGTTTTAAAATTTTTATTTATTTATTTATTTATTTTTGCCTGTGTTGGGTCTTCATTTCTGTGCGAGGGCTTTTTCTAGTTGTGGCGAGCAGGGGCCACTCTTCATCACGGTGTGTGGGTTTCTCACTGTCGCAGAGCCTCTCTTGTTGCAGAGCACAAGCTCCAGACGTGCAGGCTCAGTAGTTGTGGCTCACGGGCCCAGTTGCTTGGCGGCATGTGGGATCCTCCCAGACCAGGGCTTGAACCTGTGTCCCCTGCACTGGCAGGCAGACTCTCAACCACTGTGCCACCAGGGAAGCCCTAATAATATATTCTTAAAGAAAAATCAGAATGCAAAACCATGTGATCTGAATATTGGGGGAGGTGAAGGAGGCAGGAAAACAAGACAAAGAAAGTGTCTGTATATAAATTATGGAAAACAGAAATAACAACAGGAGGGAAAGAAATCAGCAGTTATCTGTATTTCTTTTCTTTTTTCTATGTTGGGGGACAATAGATATTTTTAATATTTTAACTTTATACTTTTCTGAATATTTTCAACTGTTATTTTTATAGGTGGAAAAGAATCTTACAACAAATACTACATTTTTTTTTTGGTTTGTTTTTGTTAAGAGCACATGGAAACAATTTTTGGGTGCTGTGGGTGATAAGCTTCCCCAGAGCAGTGTATTGCTATCCTATGCTGAACAGGGCTTATCTCTTCTGCCCAGTCAGGACACCAGGAGAGTGACTGTAAAGTTGGTGGGGCTCTTTCTGTTCAAGTGACTCTACTAAACAATACATTTCACTTGGCAGTTTATAAGGTAAATAAAAGGTTTGGTTAAAAATGAACTACATGAAAAATGAAACATGGTCGGTGACATAGAATGACTCGTCCACGATGGGTCTATGGGTCTTTTGTTTTGTAGACCTGGTCCTCTGTTACTCTGTCTGGCTCCTATGCCCTTCACAGCAGGGTCATGAGGTGAGCGAGGTGTACTCTGGCTTTCACACCTTCTGAGCCTGTAGACAGGTGGGTCAATTTCCATGATAGTTAAGGACAGAAATCTCCTGATGGAGAGCTCATCCAACAGGAATTGCTGCCCGGCACAGTGAGCTTGGCTAGTGTCCTGAGTGTGTGTTAATTATTAATCAGATAGGTCTTTCATTCCAGCTCCACCGTGTCTACTCTTCCCATGGAGTTGCAATTCCCTTCTGTGTTAATGAGGCATGGCCAGTGGCTATACTTGCTGCTCTCTTGTCGGCATCCATATGCATTGTCTTACAAGTACTGCTTGTGGTTCAAGTTGTAACAGGTGTCTGAGCTTCCTGCTACTGGATTTGTTTCTGTAACACTTTGGACAATAGCTGTGGATACTAGCACCTGGAATTATAAAGAATAATGAGTAGGGTACAACTAAATATCCCCAGGTTTTAAGCCAGCATTTGTATGCACTGATAATTTCCTGTCAAATGAAAGGCTGCTTATGACATCCTTATAAAGGCAAATGTCTTTCCCCACTTGTCAGCCTTTGCAAGCAGACCTTTGAATCAGGCACCATGCCTTTGATCTGTGAAATATTTAGCAGTCATTGTTTCTGGCCACTAGAAATTCATGTGCTTTGGAGAAATTCGGTCCTAAAAACTATGGATTCTTTGCATATCATCTAACTATGTAAAAAGATCCTCTGAATGTGGTTATAAAATATAATCAAACGATTTTTAGCAAAAAGACAGCAGAAAAAACTTCAAGGCAGTTAAGTCAATCCCTAAGCAGTTATTAGGTGCTGTGATCAAATGGGGTTACTATCCTATTTCTATTAGATCTAGAATTAACTCTAAAGTTACCAAAACTAAGGCTAAAATGAAGGCAATTTCTCCAGCAAAGATTTGGCCCGTGAGTCAGGTATTTCACAGAAGAAGAAAATATTCAGCCAGTACACAAATGAAGAGATGTTCAACATTGATAGTGGCCAGGGAGAAGCAAGTCCACACCACAACAAGTACAGTTTTACACTTAGTTGATTGGGGAAAAATTTAAAGTCTGATATCATCAGGTATTGGAAATGGTGAAGATCACCAGGATCTCAGTGTTGTTGGTGGGAGTGTACCCTGGTGCAATCTCTCTGGAAAGTAGTTTGACATTATCTCCTAGAGTTGAACATCATGTATCCTTTACCCCAGCAGTTCTGCTCCTGGATATATACCCAAGAGAAACTTGATACCAATAACAGGAGACACATTTAAAAATGTATAACTGCATTGTTCATCATACTGAAAAAGAAAAGCCAAAAACAAAACAAAAAACAGGACAGAGCCCAAATGCCCATCGCCAGGATTGTGGAATAATGAGTATTCCCGTCATGGATGTGGTACATCAATTAAAGATAGTGAACTACAGAGGTGTGAAGTAACATAGATGAATCAAAGTTAAAAACAACCAAAGGAAAACTACATACTTTGTAAGGAATGCATGTAGATGCACTAATACTGCTTTAAAAGAAATTGAGGGGGTTATGATAATAGGATTTAGGATAAGATTCACCTCAGATCAGTTGAGTTTGGGTACTGGGATGCTGAAGACCCGAGTTAGATGGAGATTGGAGTCAAGGTTCTGGCTTTTTGTTTTGGGAAATACATTTGTGGATATTTATTGCATTTATTAGAAATAACTAACTGAAAAAATAATAAAAGCAGGCTATGCATTATTACTAATAAGTGTGATTGTGGTTGATTCCTTTCTGTCCACCTGAGGTCTGTTGTCCAAAATGAAAACCTTTTTACTTCTGTAGTAAACTATACAAGAATTTTGTAAAGAATTTTGTAAAGGATAGAAAGCACAGGGTCATGACATGTTTGAATTCAGACACTGTCCTTTACTAGCTGTACGATCTTGAGCAAGTTACCTAACCTCTTCATGTTTCAGGTTTTTCATCTGTAAAATAGGGATTATATTTGTGCTTTCCTGATAGTGTCATAATGAATGAAAATATTAGGATCACACTTGTAAAATGTAATGAATTTAGCTTAGTGGCTGAGACAGGTTAAGTATTCAAAAATGATTGGCTGGGGACTTCCCTGGTGGCACAGTGGTTAAGAATCCTCCTGCTAATGCAGGGGACACGGGTTCGATCCCTGGTCCTGGAAGATCCCACATGCCACGGAGCAACTAAGCCTATGCACCACAACCACTGAGCCTGTGCTGTAGAACCCGCGAGCCAGAGCTACTGAGCCCGTGTACCACAACTACTGAAGCCCACGTGCCTAGAGCCCGTGCTCCACAATAAGAAAAGCCACTGCAATGAGAAGGCTGTGCTCTTCAATGAAGAGTAGTTCCCCACTCTCCACAACTAGAGAGAGCCTGCATGCAGCAACAAAGACAACACAGCCAAAAATAAATAAATTTAAAAAATGATTGGCTGATAATATTATTAATACTAGTTATAGTAGTTTCATATTACTTGGACTGATTAGGCTAAAAATACAACTTCCTCTTTATTTAGTTCTGTTCTAATGCATGTCTTTCCCAGTTATTTTAATCACTGTACCCTATTTTCATTTTTCAATCCTAGGTTAGGCTTGAGGGCTCACCCCATATCAACTTTGGAGAAGAAAGATTCTTCCCTATTTGAACGGCAGATTTCTTCCTTTGGCTTCTTGCTACCATTCAATCAGCTACATATGAATGGAATTAGCTGAGAAGTCTTTGACTACATAAGGTGCTGGCAGATGCCCGCAATTTCTTATTTAGGCAACTTGGGCAATCAGAGAAATGAGAAGATGTGAAGGATAATATGGTTTTGGCAATGTAAGTGTGGAAAATAAAAGTTTGCTGGCTGAAATGATTCTTTTCTGTAGGTATACTTTAAAAATTTTTGAAATGGCTCATATATGGAAAAAAATATATCTATCATATTTTCTCTATGCCAATCAGAAGCAATGCTAAGTAGAGACTTGATTTTTCCTCTAGTGATATAGCTTTGATCTAAAGGGCTCAGTATATTCTCTTTTTTTCTGATAATAGTTAAAATATAGATTAAAAAACAATTCACTAATGAGTTATATAATTATAGCAATATGATTATATAAAATTATAAATAAGACTTCTGTACTGAATTCTAACCCATGTACAAAATGGGATACTAATTACCCTTTGTAATACTTTGAGATTCCCAAATGAGGAAAAAAACCCATGTGACAAATATGAAAAGGAATAAAAATTTTGTGTATATATATATATATATGTATGTATATATATGTATAAAATCACTGTTTTTGTAGTTACTGGAAATTTTTTGTTGCACACACAAAAAATTGTGCATTAAGCTAAAGGGTAACAGTTTGCCCTTCCTGAAAAATGTGAATAAAGGAACTTATAAACTGTAGTAAAAAAAAATAAGCCCGGTATCATAGCAATTTTCCATTTATTTGTAAAAATCCAGTTAAGCTACTTCAAAAGAAATTTCAGATGACCTCTGCCCTTGGCTCTCTTCAATTTCAATTGAAAATCACTGTCAGTGCTGGTTGAAGAATTGTGGAGCACAAAAAATGTGCCCTGAGGCTGGATGGGAAAGGGAAGATGTCCCAGTTTTCTGAAAGGGGAAGAAGTTTAGACTCTTCAGACCACAAAATGGAACATTTGATATTGATACTGAAAAAACTTTGGAATGGATTGTCATTATGAGCTCCTAGAAAGGGGAGAGGTACTCATTTAAGTCAGAGTGTGATGAATAAGGACTCCTCTTAGAGACCTCACTTCTGTTTGGTTGGGCCATGGAGCTGTCAGAGTAAGCAACTCAGGGTCCCTTGGTGACTCTGTAGCTGGGTGGGAGGGCAAGCATGTTGGAACCCAAAATAGCTTGACAGGATGGAACAATGGGCCAAATTGAACAAGATATGAAGTAAAAGGGAGAGATATAAAGGCTGCCCTTAGTTTCAGAAAATTAGCAACACAAAACAGGAGGAGTGGGCAGATTGCAAGGCCAAGTCCAAGGTTTAAGCAGACTGTATCCTGCACACAGGTGCCTGGCTGAGGATTGTGTGTGAGTAGGGACTGTGTCCATCCAGACAGAGCACCTCTTCCTTATTTGCAAAAAGGCACCGTAAAGCAGAAGGATGAATGCTTGGAAGAATACAAGTTAGGGGTTTTGATGAACTATGGACTCAGCCAATTACTACTATAGTGTGATCACCATGAATTGGGGAGGTTATTCCTTGACATGCCATGTCCGGAACAAGGGTGGTCAGTGTCCAAGCTGAGTTGGATATATTGATAGTGGAAAGAAGGACAGTGGTGAATTGGAGCACAACTAAAGAGAAAGGCGAAAACTCTGGAAACTGATTTTTGAGCAATAGTGAAAAGGAGAATGTTTAGTCTGAAGAAGGGAAGATTTAGAAGGGCCATGAGAGATTCCGAGCAAATTACACATGAGCATAGGACACCACAAAGCAGGGCATCAAATCCTGAAATGATATTAAAATTTTTTTTTGAAATGAATTTTACATTTGAGATTTAAAACAACACATCAGGAGGGTGGGGGAGGGAAGGATCGGGAATTTGGGATTAGCAGATGCAAACCAGTGTATATAGGATGAATAAACATCAAGGTCCTATTGTATAGCACAGGGAATTATATTCAATTTCCTGTGATAAACCATAATGAAAAAGAATATGAAAAAGAATATATAAATGTATAACTGAATTACATTGCTCTACAGCAGAAATTAACACAACATTGTAAATCAACTATACTTCGATGAAATATTTTTAAAAAATAAAGCAACAATCAAAGTTTTCATTATGAGGACATTTAGAAAAAAATTTTATTCCCTTACTTTATAATTCAGTATTTTAAAATTTTGAATTACATATTGCTTGAAAGGCAGGGAACATCATAATCTTTTTAATGCTTAGCGTTTCTAAAGTCTTAACCAAGGTCATAAAAGATCTAGAACTTTCCATCAAGTTGACATGTCCAAAAATGGAACAGACAGTGCTGTCTGCTTCTAGGGTGGCTAAGGCTGAGAGCAGGCACCGCTTGCTTCCTGGGTGTGATGATGAGGCAATTTGTGCATTGGATAAAGTGTGGGGCTAGATGACATTTGAGGTCTCTTCTCATGCTGAGATTCTAGGATTCTGGGAAAAAGCACTTTCTCTTAAGAAAGAGGAAAATGGAGATCACCAGTATGATTGTCTGTTCCTTCACAGAGAACTCCAGAACTGAAGAGAGAAGTGTAAGACTAATGTAAGAATCTGGGGCGTGCTCAATTTTTCTTTCTCCCTTTTGAGTAATTTACTAGGGTCACTTCATGAATCCTCTTTTTAGGCCTGGAGTGTTAAACAGTTGAGGTTTGGGACATTATACTGTAAGGTCTTGGGTTTGACCTTGGTGAGGGCTAGTTAGCTTTTAAAGGTTTGATTTCAAAGCAAGCAAATCACCTTACAGCAAATTTATGTCTCTAAACTTTACTGAAAACTGCAACCGTCTTTGCCAAGTATGCTCATAGTAGCAAGTGGGCAACAAAGGATAGGTAGATAAGTTAATATTTACTTTCCTGCTAGAGAAGCAGGAAAATATATGTGTCTATATATGTATGTCGAGTGGCTGCAACATCTTGTGTTTATCCTCTGTCACAATAAGTCTATCATACAGAGGTGACTACCCTTTACTACCCCTTTGATTGGCGCTTGAGCTTATTTTGCAAAAATATCAAATACACATTTCCTGACCCTATATATGTTTATATACTGTATTAAGCTAAAGGATGACAATTTGCCCTTCCTGAAAGAGGAAGTAGATACATATATACTCGCACAAAATTATCCACATGTAATGAATTGTCTACTAGAGAAGAATTTGATGTTCCTTGGTTATGTCCTTATTTTATTTATTCTCAGGGAGACTAGAGTATAGCTGATGAGATAGCAATTAAAAAATAAAAAAAAACCAAAACAGGCAGGGCTTCCCTAATGGCGCAGTGGTTAAGAATCCACCTGCCAATGCAGGGAACATGGGTTTGAGCCCTGGTCTGGGAAGATCCCACATGCCGCAGAGCAACTAAGCCCATGCGCCACAACTACTGAAGCCTGCGCGCCTAGAGCCTGAGCTCCGTAACAAGAGAAGCCACTGCAATGAGAAGCCTGCGCACCTCAACAAAGAGTAGCCCCCGCTCCCTGCAACTAGAGAAAGCCCACGCACAGCAATGAAGACCCAACACAGCCGAAAATAAATAAATAAAATAAATAAATTTATATGAATAAAAACCAGAAAAAGACACCCAGAGTTAACCATACCCCAAATATACTCCTCCCTCTATTAGCTACTTGACTCTTAGTCTTATTGTGGGCTTATGCTGGGGATGTGTGGGGAAGGGCTTTGAGGCAAACTTATGTGGAACACCCATATCCTAGTGAAATGGGATGACATATACAGCAAAAGCAGCCTTGAAGGAGAAGAAAAAATCACAGAGGGCAGTCTGAAGATGCACACAGATGAAGAAAGGGGCTTTCAGGTAGACTTATTTTTGATCATTTACATTTCATTTCTCTACATGTTAAGAAGTGGCCTTCTTAACACGTGGAGGCAGGGCAATGGTGGGTTTGCATCGAGGAATACTGTTCTGAGTTTACATGAGTTACGATCATTCTCAACAAACAGGCTGAACTCCTTGCTGTTGACTAAAGATCAGGGAGACCAGACCTTCCCAGCAGGGTTGACCTGGGATAAACAGGTCCTTGGCACTTGCTGCCATCAGTGGAGCAAAGTCAAAGTTGGGGGCACTTTGAGATGACATATTTCTCCAAAGTCAGGGTGTATTGTATATCAGAGAAGCAGGAGAAGGTGGTGGTGTTTTTTAGGCACAGCATTCTCCACTGTTGATTGGTTACACTCTTAGAATTAGCCATGTTCTATGCCAGTTTCTGCCAAGCATATACGATATCACCGTGGAAGTGAAGTGAGTCACTAGTATTTTGTACCTAAGGGACATATAGTTAAGTAATGGGAACCTTGAACCTCATCCCTTGATCTAAGTAGAGCTTCAGTAATAGAAGTCTGCCTCTAGACGCACAGTTATATAACTTTGCTGCTTGAACCTCTTTGTGTGTGATTGTTTTGTTAATCCAAGACATCACCATGGTTACCTCCTCAACTTGGACGTTACATAGAGCTCTGTACGGCAAAGGTGCTATATTACATGTCTTAAACTCTGGGTTCCAGCACTGATTGAATTTTTAGGAAAAATAAAACTGAAAGTTTATATCTCTGCTAAATTTTTATGTTGAAACCTAACCCCCAATGTGACAGTGTTTGGAGATGGGGATGGGGGCCTTTGGGAGGTGATTAGGTCATGAGGGTGGAGTCCTCGTGAATGGGATTAGTGTCCTTATAAAAGAGACCCCAGCAAGTTCCCTTGTCCCTTCCATCATTGAGGAAACTGCAAAAAGACAGCCATCTATGAACCAGGAAGCAGGCTGTCTCTCACCAGACACCTAATCTGCTGGCATCTTGATCTTGGACTTCCAGCCTCTGGAACTGTGAGAAATAAATTTCTCTTTTTTATGAAAAAAATAAAAAAGAAAACTTGAGGAAGCATCTGAGACAGAGAGGAGAGAGAGAGAGAGAGAGAGAGAGAGAGAGAGAGAGAGAGAGAGAGGACAAGCAATGGCAACAACAAAAGAAAGTAGAGTAAGAATTAGCACCAGGTAGTTCTCAGTTTATAGACTGAATAGATCCAATCAGACAACTCAATGGAGCCAAGTCACTTAGAGATTTAGGAACATTCCAGGGTTTCTTTATCAATTGGGCCAAACATACAAATTCTTTCCACTTAAGTAAACTGTGCTTATCCCAAGGCTCTGAAAGGCAAGTCAGATTTCTTCCACTTAAGAAGATATACCTCATATTTGGTATATTTCTCTAGTTACATAAATGTTTACTGAAATTCCTTCCAGGATTATAGGTTGAAAACTTGGAGAGACCCTTTATTATGTGACAAGTTGCTCCTCCAAAGATAGAAAACTTTACTTGAGATTTAAATTCCTGACCAAAAATGCCTGCAAGAGATAAGGATAGATATATACATTGAAACCACAAATACTAGAGCTACGGTAGGTGGTTTGGGGGAAAGGGTATGGACTGGGAAGAAATGTTTGAGATAGTAGAAAATACACTGTAATGCATTAACTTCCAGCCCCAACTTTTATTCAGTCTTTCTTGGTATATAAACATAATAAAGTGTGGTAGGCTTTAAATGATCCCATTTTGTATTCATTCTTGGTTGAGAAGGCCCTGAGGTTGAGGAAGGGAAAGGAGAAACTCCAAATCCTCTTTCTATGAAACTTGGAGTGGGAGAGAACAACGGGAGTGATCCTGTTCCACATTTCAGACAAAGTCACAGCCTCACAGTTTAGCTCTCTCTTAGGCAGAGGGAGGGATACTCTCCGAGCAGAGTGAAGGGTAAACGAAGGGATGAGGGAGATTGGATAAGGTGAAGAGGGGACAGTTTTCACGGAGCATCACTCTGTCTCCTCCATATTGGGCATCGTGATTACTATGAATTCCTTCACTATTACCAGTCACATCCAGGACGTGGTCAGATGACCGAATACTTGAGTGTGGACCAAAGCAAAGATAGGGTGCCTCGGTCTAAAGACTCACCTATTAGTATATAACTCAACATATAACTCTCAAATCTCCGTGTGAAATATAGAAAAACAATAAATAAATTGCTGTGGGTGTGTTTTAAATGAAATAGTACAGAGTGATACAAGGCACTCCTTTTTAATGATTGGCAAGCCAAAGTGATAAGTAGTGGCCACCACCAAGAAATGGACTAAGATGAGACTCATTGATCAATGTGCTTAGAGAGTCTGGGGTCATTACTCACATACCTTGACAAAACCCCTGAATTTTCTAAGTGTATTAGAAAAGGGCTCCAATTCTAATAACAAGGCATTTCTGGATCCCATGTCATAGAGTCGGCCATACTTACCACAGGGAACATATTATAATCAGAGATTACTTTTCTTTAAAAAACTTTGTAATCAAATTGTGCCTATTTCTACTAGGCTTTACTAAAACTGAAAATGTAACAGTTTTAAACTTCTATAATCACTTAAAATATTGAAATGACTTTGGAGGCTCTATTAAGTGTTTGCTAGTAAACCATTCATTCTGATGGTACAAAAGGCTCTGATCTGCTGGAGAGAGAACATGAGACACACCACGGGTATGGTTTTACTTCACCATAAATCAGTGTAAAGCAAATGTGCTGGCTCTAACAAGGCAGGTTAATTATTAAATTCACAAGTTTTTTTTTTTTAAAGACTTGGTTGTTCCAAATACATTTTAAAATTTTTTCAGAGGCCTGTGAATTAATATCCTCTTCCCCTCCATCCATGTTCACTCTGGTCATCAAAAACATCCAAAAGCATTCCCCTGACCTTAAAACTGGACTTTTCAAATAGCCTTTAGTCCCCCTCTCAGGGTGAATCAATGAATGAGTGAATAAAAATACCGAAATTTCAAATGTAGTTCTATTTTGAGCAAAGTCAAAAGAACAGCTGAGAAACAGATTCTGCCTCTAAAGGCATAATCCTTCGTTTTCTTGTTGCCATCTTGTCATCCCTATAGCTGAGTTGGAGCTAGAGCTGGAGGCCTGCTCTGGTCATCTAGTCCTTGGAAGATTCAATGGGAAAATACACTTTTTTTTTTTTTTTTTTTTTTTTTTTGCTGTACGCGGGTCTCTCACTGTTGTGGCCCCTCCCGTTGTGGAGCACAGGCTCCGGACGCGCAGGCTCAGCGGCCATGGCTCACGGGTCCAGCTGCTCCGCGGCACGTGGGATCTTCCCGGACCAGGGCACGAACCCGTATCCCCTGCATCGGCAGGCGGACTCTAAACCACTGCGCCACCAGGGAAGCCCGGGAAAATACACTTTATAAGGACAAGATTTCAGAAATCCTGATGTATTAACCTGTATTTAGGGTGTGATTTTGTTATAAGGAGCAGGAGTATTTTCTAAGAGATGCAATTTCTGCCCACTAGGCCTTGATGATTTAGTCTTTTAAAATGAAATATGTCAAATACACAAAACATATAATGATTAACAAAATTAATTGTCTTCCAAAGCCTTAAGAGCCATTTATAATTTTATTGAGGTTGCAAAATAACAAAGCAACTTTTAATTATCTCTGCCCATGGGAAATATCAATAGCTATCTTTCAATTTCTTTTTAGACAATGATGTAAACTTGACAATATAAATACTAATAAGCAGAGAAATACAAAAGAATGATAACCATAGGGGGAAGACAGAGGAAGAAGGGTCACTAGTGGATTCTCTACAAACTGAGCAGTGAGCCCTAGCACTCATTTCCATTCGGCAAGAGTGTTTTTTTGTTAAATCCTTGACCATATATATATAGTCATATATATAGGCTCATATTCTTTGGAGGGTTAGCATGGATGCAAAGTGGCTTTTCCAAAATACAGTCTAGCTAGAGCAAAAGAGCCACCCGGTTTACTCAGCTTTTCTGATTAAGATATTATGATGGGGGCTTCCCTGGTGGCACAGTGGTTAAGAATCCGTCTGCCAATGCAGGGGACACGGGTTCGAGCCCTGGTCCGGGAAGATCCCACATGCTGTGGAGCAACTAAGCCTGTGTGCCACAACTACTGAGCCTGCGCTCTAGAGCCCGCGAGCCACAACTACTGAAGCCCGTGTGCCACAACTACTGAAGCCCGCGCGCCTAGAGCCTGTGCTCTGCAAAAAGAGAAGCCACCACAATGAGAAGCCTGCACCCCACAACAAAGAGTAGCCCCCGCTCACTGCAACTAGAGAAAGCTCGCGTGCAGCAGCGAAGACCCAATGCAGCCAAAAATTAAATAAATGAATAAATAAATAAATTTATTTTAAAAAAAAGATATTATGATGAACAGCATTCAGCACTTTGGTTACCCACACTGTCCACGTCCCAGGCAGCATATCTTATCTCTGGCTTGCATTCTTTGTTTGCATCCTTGTCCTGTTATAGAAGAACTGATCCTTATATTTCCTTGGTTATTAAGTAACTCATTATTTTTAATGGTTTCAACAAATTGAGACAAATATGTCAGTGGACCCTGTGTCCTCTGTACTTTGATGCTGTACTATGCTGGTCATTTGAATATGCAAGACAGCAGGAGGTTGCCTCTTGGCATCCATCTCTGTGACAATCATTTCTTCTACTCCAAAGTATTGTCTAAAAGAGAGTTGGTAACACGTGGACGTTTAAGGATGTGGTCTCATTGTACAAAACTGAACAATATCTTCAACTTCCAATGCTTTATAAACAATATATGTGTAGAAAGCTGACCTTGCAAGAAGTGATTTCTCAGCGAGCTTTATTTTGATTTTATTTCACATGCAGGATAGGACACATCCTGATTCGTACCTTAGGAAGACATGTTTCAGGGGCGGCAGAAAATACCGGTAAATGTTTCCTCTCAGAACAGATTGCTGTGCTGGTATCTGTAGATGCCCAAGGCTGAAGCTCCCTTTGTAATTATTTTTAAACTGCTTCAAATCCCCAACCTCCCATCATCCCCATATATGGCAAGTTCTTAATGGTGCTGTTTCACAAGAAATCCATGATTGTGATGCCGTGTGTATTTGTGAGCATGTTAGGAAAGGAAAGGAATATATAAAGACAAGAGAAACAACTTATCTTAAAAGATCTTTATTTGTTCTGAAACTATATTTGGATATAAATAGAAGTAATACATCAATCTATTTTTCTTCCAGTCAAAATGAATCCTTCTTCCCTGTTGTTTATCGTACTTTGTTAAACCTCTGTTATCCTTACTCTCTTAGTTGGATTTGAAATAATGTTGTGTGTGTGTCTTTCTTTCCAGCTCACTGAACAGTGATTCCTTGGGAAGTAGGGACCAGATTTCGTGTTTCCCCCTCTGCACCTGTGGGCTACTAACCGTGTACACATGGAGAAACCCAGCTGCTCGGTAAGACCATTTCATTTTGTTTCTCTATGAAGGGCTGCACTCAGGAGACTGAGATCAGAGCCACAGTGGGAAACTGTGTGTTTTGAGACATTTTTGTGTTCACAATGTAAATGAAACAACATTGTTGCAGCGGTCCTTTCACTCTCTGAGGACACATCAGAGAGGCATTTGATTTCTCTTCTAAACCCATGGTGACCACGCTCATCTCACAGGCACACCAGATGCCGCCGTCAGCAGGTGGACCCTGCAATGGCCACGGCCCCAGAATGGATTGCACAGGCCGAGGTTGTGGATGGAGGTGGAGGTGGGAGTGGAGAGGTAGAAACAGTTAAGGAGGAGGGCAGCCAAGGTGTTAGTGTTCCTAATACTAACTCTTTCATTGGTGTGTCGAGTGGGGCTGCTGGGAATTGTTCCATAAGTTCTAGTTTGTGAAATGGCTGGATGCAATGCTATATGGTAAACAAACACATCTCATATGCTGAAGAGTCTTTAAGAAGTAATGTCTGGGGAATTCAACTACTCTCTTTAGAAGAGGGTCAACAGTGATTTGAAGTGTGGGGATATTTTCAAATCTGCACACCGTAGCCAGGCATCAAGAGTCTGTGCTATAAGCTGTGACAAAAGCAAACCCCATCTGGAGATCGTATTGGTCATCCCTTTTGAGTGGAGCCCAGAGGCGGGAAAGCTTCTGAGCCAAACTTTCTCTGGAGTCGGCTCAGAACTCCCTGTGGAGTGCTTTGGGGTTTCACTTCCTCACATGGGTAGTGCTACGGGTCATCCTGATTCTTCGCCCCCTCCCCCCAAATGATAGCTCCCTGGAGCCATTAAGCAAAGCAGGTAAAGTCCACAGTGCAGTCAATCCAGGCTGCACTAGCATCCCGCGGGGAGCTTAAAAGCCTGCACTCTGATGCGTGAGTTCTACCCCCAAGAGTTCTGATGAACTGGTCTGGAGTGGGGCCTGGACATCTGTAGTTTGTAAAAGCAATGCAGGTGATTCTAACAGAGCTAAGGGGTCCAAGGTTGAGAAGCTCTATGTCAGAGGATTAAGAAGAACAGCACAAGCTCCAGTGCGTCGGTACAGCCGAGTGGGGCAGTGCAGACAGCAGTGCTGGGGCATCTGTAGCACCACCACAGTCACCCCAACAGCAACAGAGGCAAAAACAGAGGAGCCACGCTGGGCTGGGAGAATGCCAGAAAAGGAAGAGACCGCGCTCATATCTTAGCTCCGCCAGGCACTGAAGCATGGAATCACGCCAGCAGTGCACGCCACGCTCCTGGCAACAGGTCTGGGGACTGTGCACACGGAGTGAACAAGACTCAGTCTGTGCCCTTGAGCAGGACAGACGGACATTACAGGTGCATGACGGAGTACCCAGGGGACGCAAAGTTGGGAGTCTCATTCCACCTGGGGTGGGAGCTGTGTGACAGGAAGGCGAAGCATTATCCTCGAGTCCATCAGGTGGCTTGGGCGATCGGGTGTAGGGTGTGCCAAGGTGATGATGGTGGTGGCCCGGGGGGTTGGCCTGGAGGCAGGAAGAACAGCTTGGTGTGTCGACTGAACTGCAAGCACTTAGCTTAATGCGGCTGGAGGGGTGTCAGGGCCAGGTGAGAAAGGGCCTGAGTGTCCCCTTAAGGAGCACCAGCTTTCCCAGTGTGCAGAGGGGCCACAGAAAAGGAATTCAGCAAGAGAGTCACGTGGTCAGGGTTTCCTTCTGGAGAAATCATTCCGGTAGATCATTCTGGCAGCCAGATGACACTGGGGGGACCGTGATGGGAAGTCGGGGAGCAGCTGCCGTTGTCCGAATGAGAGAAAGCTAGTGTCTGAATAAAAGCAGGAACTGAAGGTCACAGAGGAGGGAGATGGTCAGAGACAAGATACCGAGCCCTTCCCTTTCCTAAGTGGCTCATCAATGCCTCACATTGCCCTAATGGCCAAGGTGCCTGTAAGTACACTTAACCCAATAAGCAAGGAACGGCGAAATGTTCTTCCTCCTTGTTTAATGGTCTTAACGTTCCTGAGTTAATCACTAAAAATGTACATAGAGCACAATCCCTACCCTCCACCAGTTATATCCCAGGATATTAGCATAGGCCACACCCCTAAATACCCAGTCACCCAGACAAAAGAATGCTATCCCCTCTCTCTGAAAAACAAGCATTGATTGGGTCAGATACAATATGGGGTCAGTTAGGATTAGCTATTTCCTGCAAAAACCCACACAGGATATATAGAGTGCTGGATTAATTTCACTACTCTACCCACTAAGTATATGGAGTGGGGAAGCAGTGGGGGAGGGTGGGAAGGAGGGGACTAGATGGCGGGGCTTGGGGGCAGGTGGAAGATAAGGACTTTGCCAGATACCCACTCTTAGGTGTCTTCACTCTCTGGGTCCCTCCAGGTGCTCTGGTTCCTGGGCTTCCTCATCTCAGTCCCAGCAGGCCTGTGTGCTGGCTCACAGAGGGCAGGCTCCCTGCAGGGGCATCTACCACTACCCAGAGGGCAGCGCCCACAGCGTGAGCTGTCCAGGCTCCAGCTGCCATGGTCTGGTTATTAGCAAAACCTCAGCTCCTTTCCAGAACCCCAATGCTCCCCTCCCCATGCCAGGTCTAGGCATAGTGTAACTGTAACCACCCTTTAAGAACATCCTTGGGATCTGAAACATTGTCAGGTATAAAGAAAATTATGGCTTGATTCTCTGAGTTGTTGTTTCCTCTCCAGGGGAAGGAGCAGTCAAGGTTGTATCAGCAGGATATCATTTCAGGAAAATCTTTCAATTTCGCAGGAGAAAAGGTGTAGAAAAAAAAATGCTAGAAGGTATATAGGCTACCTCTCATTTAGCAAGATAAAAGCCAGCCTGCTAAATGGAAAATAACACATTCTGAGGACTGCAAGGGACAGCACTGGATTTGGGCGATGGCTGTGAAAGGATGCGGTATCCTGGTGATGTTGTTCATGGCAGGAGAAGTGGCAATGACTGGGTATTGAGCACAGACCTGGGAACCTGAGATGGGCGACTCTTACTGGACAAATGATTCATTCCATTAGACCACAATCTCGGTTTCTCTGCTTGTAAAAGTTATGTGGCACTTGCTTAGGAATAAACTTATGGACTATAGAATTAGAAATGAAAAATATTTTAATCAAGTTTCTCCCAACCCCTTAACTTTTAGGGATCTACTGTTCCCTCTGAAAACCAGAAATGGTGGAATGAAGAAGTGCTGTGATTTTAATAGTACTTGTCTTTACCAACAATGTTAATTTCTCTCTAAGGAGCTGGGCAGTTTACATTGTATATATGTTTCCTGACTACAGTCTCTAAATGGACCATTCAAACTGTTAGACTAAATTCATTACATTGTTGGAAATTTCCAACCAGTCCATCATTCAGTAACCTTAGCTGGGTGGGTTCTTAATTTCCTGATCTTACACCACACCCTGAATACAGATCTAATGAGGGAATGAATGTAGCAATTCTTTTATTTGATTTAAAGCTTTTGTTTTGGTTTCCCTTGCAAGAGAAAATATTTTATCATACAGTGGAAACAAGTGATAACAATTTTGAGAGGGACAAGCTTAACACACAGAATATAGACTTCCTGTGTTCATGCAGGGGAGATAAGTGTAGCTGAAGGTATGATTTCTAATGATAACCTGGTTTGATTTGTGATCTGACTGCCTCAGTGGCAGTTCAAAGAGTGGTTTCCAGCACTTTGCATCAATACAGTAACTCTGGGATCTTGAAAAACTCACATTTGCCATCTAAGACAGGAATAGTCGAAGAATATGGGTACCCCTAAGCTAAGTACATTCATTGTAAAAAATGAGTTGGCTCGTTGCAGTGTTGTTTGCAATAAGGAAAATTGGAAACAAAATATTTTAAATAGTTAAACAATGGTGTATTCATTCAATCTAATGTTATTCAGTATTTAAAAACTGAGGAATTTTGAGGTATTGACTTAGAAAAATGTCCATGTTGTAGGGAGTGGAAATAACTACAGAATGATATGCAAATCATAATTTTACCTTGGTAAAAACAAATAACTCGATCTACGTATATACTCTATGTTAGTATACGTACACAGACATATATATGTCTACAAGGTGTGGCATTGTGGTATGTGCATGTGTGTAAGGATGAGTAACTGTGGAAGTGGAACGTGGGAAGACAGGCATTGCATGTTTTTCTTTATTAACTTTAAAATTTTTTTACACAATTTTATTTTTTATTGAACTATATTATAGTTAACATAAAATATTATGTTAGTTACACGTGTACCACAAGTGATTTGACGTTACATACACAAAAAAATGATCTCTACAATGTCTAACAACCATCTGTCCCCATCAAAATTATTACAGTATTATTGATGATATTCCTTATGCTGTATAATACAGCCCATGACATTTACCTTCTAACATGTTTTCTTTTCCTTCTTATATCACTGAAGAAATATATACATATATATATTAAACAATAAACATCTAATGAAAACACTACCAACCCAATAGATAGGTTTCATCAAATTAATGTGTTATATTTTAAAGCCACCATCAAGTTAAGGCATTTTATTTAAGGCCACTATGAAAACATAACGTGTTTCTGAGTCAGGTCAGAGAGCCTGGCAATGATGACTTGCTGTTTTTAAGATCTTTGTGCTTGTAACTCCAGTTATTTTTAATCATTTAAAGGAATATACCTCAGCATTCTATCTGGGTGGTCTAGAGATTGAAGTTATGTATTGTAGCAGTCCGGAATAACTGTTATCAGGCAATCAGGATTTTGCAGACTATTACATTCTAAGCATGTTTTCATTGCCCTGTGTAAATATTTTGATGATTTCCTATGTGCACTAATAAGATTTTGCATAACAAAGAATAGCAGGTGCAGTGGAAAGGGAATCAAGTTCGAGGATGCATCTTTAATTTATCGTGTGTGTTTTGACTTTTCTAAATGTATAATAATAATAATAGCAGCTTTCGTGGTGTAATTAGTTGCTATGGATAACCTATGACAATGAAAACCTTCTTTTGGGGACTTCCCTGGTGGTACAGTGGTTAAGACTCTGTTCTTCCACTGCAGGGGGCATGGGTTCCATCCCTGATGATCCCTGGTCAGGGAACTAAGATCATGCATACTGTGCTGCATGGCTAAAAAATTTTTTTTAAAAAGAAGAAGAAAAAAAGAAACCTTCTTTTGGAGTAAAGTAAGAAAGAGGGAAGAGATATGGGAACATATGTATATGTATAACTGATTCACTTTGTTATATAGCAGAAACTAACACAACATTGTAAAGCAATTATACTCCAATAAAGATGTAAAAAATAAAAAAATAAATAAATAATAAAAACCTCATAAAAAAAAAAAAAAGAAAGAAATCTCCCCAGATGAGTTCAGAAGATCATGGAGAGGCACTCTGATCAAAACCTCTGCTTCCCAGGGGTGCAGCCCTCTTACGGCCTGGGGTGATCATTCCCTGGGCTTTGTTGAGCCTGCGTGATTAATGGGCAGGAAGAAGTAAGGACAGTGTCAGGAAAACACAAACTCAGGTTTGTCCATCCAATGATCAGAGGCAGTGATGACAAGCACTGAGTCTGCCACCACCCACGCAGATGGAAGAGATGTGAACACTGGCTAATTTAGAAAGGATGAATAACGCCTGCCATCAGCCTGGGCCAGAGGACGAGGCAAACTCTTTGTGGGAGGTAGAATTTGTTTCCTTTTAATGGGTATATTTGGAAATCTAGTTTAATGTGCACTTGTGGTTAGAAGAAAAACCGTCAAACGGCTTTCCTACCGTGGTAAAGTTTTTTGGAATTCAAGGAAGGTGAATTCCCCCTCCCTCCAGAATTGTCCGACTACAATTTCCTATAAGATATGTAAACTAAACCCATATATTTCATGCTATTCTCATCATGTGAAGTCAGCCTGAAAATAGAATTTAAAGAAAAATCAAGACTAATATAAAAAGGTACAATCCAAAGTCCTTTTCAGCTGTCTTGACATAAAAATCATGGGCAGAAAGCAGCGTCTCTGTTGTAAAATGGAATAAAAATTGCTGGAAAATTAATACAATAATACTTCTGTGAATATCTACAGAAAAAAGAATCCAAATTCATTCATCCAACATAAATTAAATACATTGGTTCTCCCTCCCCCAACTTTTGAGGTTACTTTTGGGGATGTTCATTTTACATAGTTTTATGAACATGAGATTAATGTAGCTTTCTGATGAGATGCAGGCTTATGGTTCTCTCTCTGTCTCCATCTCTCCCTCTCTGTTTCTCTCGCTCTTTCTCTCTCTCTTCCTTGGTATAAATCACTTCATCTCAGTTACCCTAAATAAGAACTTTTTAATCTTCTCAAACACTAATTTTTAAATCCTAGTCTGAAACCAAGTGAAAAGCTGGCACTTTAAAAATACCTACCAATCTAATCTCTCTCCCTATATGATTCTAGTTCATCTATACTGGAGAGTGCAAGGCAAGTTATTAAACACTAGTATTTCATTCATTCACTGAATCCTCTCTTATAATAGACATGAATGTTCTATTTCATGGCTTTCATTACTAGGTTCATAGGCTCTTATAATTGTTTAATAAAATTTTAAAGTGTAACACAGTTTGCTGTAAAAAAAATACCCCATATTTCTCCTGGCTCTTGGGTTATGGATCTTTAGCTCTATTTAGACCACTCTCGCCCTTCAACATTCCTGTATTATTGGTGAAACAAGAGTAATGAAAACTCCAACAAGATAAAATGGAAAACAGCATATCAGTGGCTGACTGAGAACACAGCACTACACATAGATTAAGAGTTCATTACATATTGAATTAATGGGGACAAGTATTCAGGGTTTTTGGATTTCGGTTCTATGGAGTGTGCGCTCAGTTACACCAGGTTTAGTGAGGCTGAAAGAGAAGTCAGTTTCAGGGGAACTAACTCATCTCTGTAATAAAGAGAACAGTAGTATGTACCCATTTGGCAGGGAAGGTTACTATTAATACATTTCATCGATTTAAGAGAAATCTATTAATAAAACACTATGTTTCAGGCAAGGGAGGGCTTACAAAGTGAGTATGACATAAGCATTTTCCCCAAGCTGTTAACATCAAAAGAGGGAGACAGACTTCTGAATATCTTATCATAACACAACATAATCTGTGCTACAATCAAGGTCAAATTGAGGGATGGAGCGAGAAAATAATTCATCTTAAATTTATAAAAATTTTCCATTTTCAAAAACAAGATTCCTTCCTAGTTCAGCATATGTTAAATTTTTGGATAAAGTTTATTTTTTAAAATGTTACTTTAATGCAATTTTTACTGGTAAGAAAATATGGGAATTCCTTGAAGGCCAGTAAAACATCTACAGGGGTATAGAAGCTGACTTTTGTGGGGTTATTGGCATGAAACTTACAGTTTTTAAACACACATGGGACATTTTTGGGAGTCAACTGGATACATTTGGCCTTAAAGGTCTCAATTTTTTTTGAAAGATTAGTAGTATACCTATCACATTTTCTTACTATAATGCAATAAAAAGATCACCGAAAATGTTCTATACACTCAGAAAGTTTAAAACACACTTCTAAACCAGTCAAGGAAGAATTAATTAATAGAAATTAGGCAATTCTTAGAAATGAATAATAAATAAAATACTATATGTCAAAACCTGTGGGATGTAGTAAGATTTGCTGAAAGATAAATTTGTAGCCCTAAATGCTTATTTTAACAAAGAAGAAATGCAAAAAAAAAAAAAAAAAAAATTGAGCTAAGCATCCAATTTAAGAAATCAGAGGGAAGAACAAACTCACTTAATAACCCAAAGAAAGTTGAAGAGACAGAAATAAATGAAACAGAAATCAAAGATACAAATGAGAATATCAAAAAAGTCTGCTTTTAAAAGAATAATAAAAATGGCAACTACTGTCAGGCTTTGTCAAGGAAAAAAAAGAGAGAGAAAAGAACGTTACTATACACATAACATTACACAATTAGATAAGTGAGAGAAGACAAGTTTATGCCCCCAAATTTAAAAACTTATAAGAAATAGATGTGTTCCTAGGAAAATAAAAATGATCAGAACTGACTCAAATAAAATAAAACCTGACATGTGTTATCACCATGAAAGGAATTGAATAAAAATTTAAAATCTTTCTGTGAGCAAAATCCTAGGCCCAGAGTATTTTCATTGATGAGTTCAAGGTGTTAGTAATTCCAAACTTAAACTCTTTCAGAGAAGAGAAAAAGATGAAGCACTCCTCAACTCATTTTTTAAGTCCATTACGACCTTGATACCCAAACCAGACAAGAATGGTATGAGAAAAGAAACTTAAAAAAAGAAATTATTAAACATAGAGGCAATATTCTGAAACAAAATACCAGCAACCAAAATTTAGCCATCGATTAGAAAAGAATCACAGCCAAGCTAACAAATCTAGGGCCAACTTAGTTAGCAGGTTAAGGGGGTGTGTGAGGGGAGAGAGGAATATGGTTACTTTTATAGTCGTAGAACAAACATTTGATAAAATTACACACCTAATCATGATTTAACAAGTAAGCAAATGCAGCTTCTGGCAATAGGAAGATCATCACTACCTTAACTGGAAGAAGTGAATTAAAAAATTGTATTTATTTTTCAGAGATCTGTGGAAGGTAACTAAAAATGAGCTTTCTCCCTCTATAGAAAGACGAGGAAAGGCTGTTAATATTTAAACCATTTTTTTTTGCCCCATTACATATATAAACATGTGTGTGTGCTTGTACACATATAAATATACACAATCACACAGAGATTTATTGCATAGTAGTTAAGAAGGTGAGCTCTGGAGGAAAATTGCTAAGTTAAAATCCTAGGATTGTATGTTTGGGGGCCAATTTTCTAACCTCCCTCTGCCTCAGTTTTCTCATCTGTAAAATGGGTGAGGAAACACCTCATTGGTTTGTTGTGAGAGTTAAATAAATAAATACATGTGAAGCATATAGGAAAATGCCTGACAGATTGTAAGCACTCAGTATAAGTATTAGTGGCTATGGTGATTTTCTTTTTTGGTACTAAAATGTTTCCTTTATATTTTTTCTGTATTTTCCAAATTTTCTACAATATTTTACTTTTGTAAAAAGAGCTATTTTAAACACACACACAGACACACACACCTATACTGCTCACATACACCCCCTGCAAAAGCCCTTTGATCTGAGTTGCCTCATACGCTTCCCTGGAAGGTTGAGTTGTGGCTAAACATCACTTCTGAGAGCTCTGCCCTCACTCGTCAGGGCACCTTTATGTTCACTGTTTCTCCTAAGGCAGGATGGTTGAAGCATTGCTCTGACCACGTGTTATCAACCCCGTGACAGTCCACTGTGAGCCCTGGTGACTCCAGAGGCAAATGAAAGGCTGTTTCTGATCATGCTGAGACAAAGATGCAGCAGAATCACCCATGGGACTTCCTAATCAAGGATGTTCACACTCTGCCCCTGAAGGCTGTGATTTGGCAGGTCAGAGGGTACTTGCAGATTTATGACGCTGATGGGCACCTGGGTTGTGATCAGCTGCTTTATCCTGTTTTCACTCAACCTTTCTCCACATCCTGACACAGGCAACCCTGGGCTGGTGGGTTTGAATGGTATGCAGCACTTCACAATGAATTTTAATTAATTTTCAGAATTGTTCAGGAAACATTCTAGATTAGAAAAAGGGGATGTGAAGGAGAAACTAACAACATTCCTCATTCTCAGAAGTTTAAATTTTCATATAGGAAGACAGAAGTAAACATATAGGATAATTACAGAGCATAATAAGAGGTCTTAAAGGAGAAAATAAATGGGGTGATATGGCAGAGTGATGGGAGAGGGAGTTTGAGGCAGGTGCCCAGGGACGGCTGTGCCGATCAGGTGATGTTATAGTGGAGAGGTTGAGATGAGAGGGAGCAGGTTATGCTCAGAAGAGCAGTGAATGTTTTCTAGGCAGAGGCAGTGGCTACTGCAACAGGAAAGAACTCTGCCTGCTCTAGTTTGGTGTCTGGAATATCATGTGTAAGAGGAGATGCTGGGGAGGTCAGGGCATGGAGACTTGTTCAGGCCAAGGACTTTAGGTTTTATTCTAAGTGCAGTAGAAGAGCACAGGCTCTTCAAAGGAGTGTGGTGGATGTGACGTAAGAAATCGATGTTTTCAAAGATTACACTGGTTTATATATGGAGATAGATTGGTGGAAAATAATAGCAGAATCAAGGAAGCTTTCGGGAGACTATTGCAATAACCTGGGTGAGAGATGATGACAGCTTGGATTTGGGGGGTAGCAGAGGGATGGCGAGGGGTGAATCAAGTTGGGGTCTCTTTGGAGGTAGATGGCAGCTAGGGTATTTGTGGCAGATTCATGGTTCCGATTGGCTATATGACAGCTGGAGATCAGGCCATTGGGTCAAAAGCCACTGCAGGGCCTCCTTCCCATGAAGGTAAATGGAGAGAACGCTGACTGGTCTCACAGGTTCAAAATCCAAGTTGCCATTTGTGCTTTTGGACCATTAGAATAGTTACACTGTGGATATTGTAAATGCCTTACTGTGTCAAAAGGGTGAGATGCTGTTTTTGCTGAGGGATCAGTTTTCAGCTGCAGAACTCCATATTCTGGGCAACATTTGGAGCTCACTCAATTATCCTCTCCTACGTCAGAGGTAGAATAAGTCTAGGCTTCAATCCTAAGAGTACCAAGATGTAGGGCAGGCCCCAGGCATCTAGTTCCATGCTGCACCGAGGAGTTCCAACCTTGTCTGAACCTTTGGGACCTACCTCTTGAGAGGATCAGAGCTAACCTGCTTCTCGGAGGCTGATTCTGAGCTGGAGCCAGTCCAAGTGCAGGACAGCGTCCTCCCATCCTCTACACTCTTACTCAACGTGACTGTGGTCTCTGTGAGTTCACCCCAGCCCTGCTCAGCCCCTGGGCCTGCTCCAGAGAGTCTAAGTCTGCTCACGAATTGGAGGATGGGATGGGAAGGAAAGTGTTACTTGCTAGCCATTGTGGGCAAAAGCAGAAATGGAGTTAGCAAATGCCTTACTTCCCCATTTCCTATCATGAGAAAATGGTGAGATGTTGCAAAACCCACAATTCTCAGATGGGTTATGTACGTGTGACATGGTGGAACATTCCCAAATACACAGCTTAAAGAAAATATAAATAAACCAGTGTGTAAGTCAAATGACACACAGATTGCCCTCAGCACGAGGCAAGATTTTTGTGTGCATATTAGCTACAGGTTACAAGGGTGCTCCCAAGAGTATGATCCAAATTCTTTATCT
Source organism: Hyperoodon ampullatus (assembly GCF_949752795.1). Classification (NCBI taxonomy): domain Eukaryota; kingdom Metazoa; phylum Chordata; class Mammalia; order Artiodactyla; family Ziphiidae; genus Hyperoodon; species Hyperoodon ampullatus. The sequence goes on along the minus strand of NC_136925.1, from coordinate 61,092,010 downwards.
CATCCCCAAACAAATTTTATAAAGGACTTGGACCCTTATGCTTACAGCACTGTGTGAGGGGTCAGGAGTAAATTTAGAAGGAATTTGAAGACATGAGAGCTATAACCATATTTTTTACAGCTTAAAAATAGCGAACAGTAATATGGATATAAATGCAGTAAGAGTGGTAAATATTGTGTCAAGAAATTATTTAGGTTCTCTTGAAAAACAAGTTTCAAAACAATACATCGAACATGAACCGTTTAATTGAAAACTGAAAAATTGTGTGTTTCATTGAATCTATGAAGCTATCAAATGTAAGCCAGCTCAATTTCAGAAATGTTAATATGTGGGCACATACACATTTTAAAGTCAATTAAGGTTGTTATAAGTGCTTTTTAGAATTGTTTTTAAATAAATGTTTTTAAAGGCAGAAAGAGTGTCAGAACAATATATTCGAAAATGTTAATGGAGAAATATTATACTTTAAAATGTTCAAAATATACCTCTGGGGGAGGGGACGGGGATGGGATAAAGGACCCTATATATTATTCTATACACTTTTACATTAGTTGAACGCTTTATAATGAGTATGTATTGAGAGAATGTGTGTGTGTGTATAAATGACACTGATTCATATGGGTAAAGCTACATGTAAATTTGCCAGTCAAAAAATTTTGTGTGTGGAGCAAATAAGCTAATAGATCCTGATTTTATTAAGTATGGCAAATGCTCACAGAATTCAGGGAAGGTCAAAGAAATTTTCTGTTTGTGCTGCAACTGCACATTCCTACCTGCTGTGAAATAAACCCAGCCTTCCTGCCAGGGTCTGTTGATTCAGCTTTGCCGTCTGGAGCAGTCTAGCATTCACAGTCTGAATGGAATAATGCTGCTTTGGTCAGAGGCTCTGCCGGGAGCAGAGTTTGCGGTAGGTGGTGTTAATTACATTCTTTCCATAAAATAGCAGGGCTCTAAGCATGGAGCTAGGTAGAAACTGTGGAGCACATGTGGCAGCCGAGATTTAGGATATAGGCAAAGGTTTGTGGGTGAGAACAGCAGGCAGGCAAGGCCATAAAGTCAGGGAAGTGGCTGCCTCATTATTCATGAGTCCTGTTGCTTCTGAGAACATTCTGTACCATGTGCACTGTAGGCTTAGGGCACATTCCAAAACCATTTTTTATTATCGTTTAGAATCTCATTTTCAGAGTAGGTAGATAAATAAGCTGATAGTTAAACATTTGTAAAGCAATACATTCCAACAGAATCTACCCGTTGACCATGGGGCCAAAGGACATCACAGTGCTTTAGAGTCAGTGCAGAAAGCAACCTTCTCAGGTCTACTGGAAAAGAATATTCATTCATTTCTTCATTCATTCATTCATTCATTCATTCATTCAAGAAATGACTTATTGAGTGCCTTCCATGTGCTGGAAATACACACTGATGAAAACGGAGAAGCTCTTGCCCTTGTAGTGTTTACATTCCGGTGAAGGTGACAGATAACGAACAGACAAGACAGAAATAATTACAGACAGAGGTGACAGTGCTATGAGGAGCATGAACAGAGTGACATGACAGAGAGTAAGTGGCAGTGAGAATGGGTGAGGGGTTCTTCACACGGTTTAGGGTGCAAAGGAGGCCCTGCTGGGAGGCATCACTGGAACGTATTGCTGAAGGCTGCAAAGGCAGCAGTAGAAGCTTCAAGAAGAATCCCTCCCTGAGCATCAGGAGACCTGAGTCTAGGTGGGCAATGTATTCCTCCAGGAGCCGCCTGGCAGTGAATCTAAATAAACACAAGTCTGTTAACTGAAGAAGAATAATTTTTATGTGAAAATACTTTATAAACTGTAAAGACTTTTATAACATTACTTCCATTCAATGTTCATAAGAGCTTTTCTAAGTAGGTCAGATAAAGATTAAAATTAGTTGGCTGCTGGCAAGTCCAGCTACATAATTTGCAGTGCCCTGTGCAAAATAAAAAAGCAGGACCTCTTGTTCAAAAATGATTAAGAATTTCAGGGCGGCAACAGCAGAGCTTTAAACCATGAAACTTCTGAGCACAGGGCCCTGTGTGACTGAACAGGTTGCCTGCTAGTGAAGGGTTGCCCTGGACACTTTGCTATCATCAGATTTGGTGGTGAAGGGGAGGGGAGGGTAGGGGGTAATTGTTTGCTACATTTATATCCAGGGTACATATGTTTGCAAAATACTCAATTGTCAATGACTAGTTTTTATTAATGTAACTGTACCATGGAGCTTATTCCAAGAAATCTGGTCTGTTTCTTCATTTGATATTTTCTACCCTTTTCTTTCAATAATTTAAATATCTGAGAGAATGCTTAGAGGGCCAATATCTTTTCCAAAAATCTGTAGCAGTTGAGTTGTTTAGATGTATGTTCTCTTGAGAAAAACGACTTTTGTGCCGTAAAGAGATCTTGGTTTGCAACGAGAATTCCTGACTGTGAGTCCTGCTTCTGCCCTTTAATGTTTATGTGATCCTGAGTAAACTGCCTAGTCTCACTGAACTTTAGTTTCTTCTGCAAAATGGAAGAAATTTCCCTTTACAAATGACTCCAAATTGTTGGTAAGGAGTCAGTGAGATCATGCTTGCTGACCTGCAATGCGTGGCTCATAGAAAATGATCCTTCAGTGGTTTTCTGCTTGAAGGCCAAGAAGTGCTGACAGTCAGCTGGCTTGCACTAATTGTTAATGGGACGTGTCATTTTTTTTTTTTTTTTTTTTTTTGCGATCTGTGGGCCTCTCACTGTTGTGGCCTCTCCCGTTGCGGAGCACAGGCTCCGGACGCGCAGGCTCAGCGGCCATGGCTCACGGGCCCAGCCGCTCCGCGGCATGCGGGATCTTCCCGGACCGGGGCACAAACCCGTGTCCCCCGCATCAGCAGGCGGACTCTCAACCACTGCGCCACCAGGGAAGCCCCATGGGAGGTGTCATTTCTGATTGGGGGCATGTGTTCCTTGCTGTTTATTAAATATTTTGAACATCATCCTTGTATGTTAGGATGTGTGCCATACTGATTTGCAAAAGAATGGTAAGTTTATAATTTTATTTAGTGTATTAATAATATCTCAATGGGAAGACATGCAATTTTTGAAAATTGAGGTCAAATTCACATAACATAAAGTTAACTATTTTAAAGTGAACAACTCAGTGGCAGTTAGTGCATTTATAATCTCATCTAATCGCCATCTAGTTCCCAAGCATTTTCATCACCTTAAAAGGAAACCTGGTACTCATTAGCAGTCACTCCCCCATTTCTCCTTTCCCTTAGCCCCTGGCTACCATTAATATGTTTTCTGTTTCTATGGATTTACCTATTCTGGATGTTTTGTATAAATGGAGCCACACAATATGTGGTCTTTTATGTCTGGTTTCTTTCACTTAGCGTGTGTTTTCAAGGTTCACTGTATTGTAGTGTGTATCAGTACTCACTTCTTTTTATGACTGAATAACATTCGACTCTGCATATATGCCGCGGTTTGCTTATCCATTTATCTGTTGTTGGACATTGGGCTTTTTCCATGTTTTAGTTACTGGGAATAGTGCTGCTATGAAAATGCAAGTGCATGTATTGATTTCAATACCTGTTTTCAGTTCTTTAGGTACATACCTAAGAGTGAAATTGCTGGGTCATATGGTAATTCTATGTTTAACTTTTTGAGGAACCAATCATGCAATTTAAAGCCAAATAGGTAATCAAACAGACTATTTATTATAAAATATAATAATAGAAAGAAAACTCTTCCATTCCTTTTCTTGCTTTTCTATCCCAGCTGCTGGTTCTTAAACTACTGCTACCATGAGACTGACCAAAATCAAGGACTTGGGTTCCAGAGCCCCTGCTTTTGACCGAGAGACCTCCCAGCTAAGAGCTTGAATTAATAAGAATGTGTTAGATCTCAGTGCTAGAACATATGAGCCAAATTGCATTTCGTGTCTCCATCTTCCACTGTCTATTATGTAAGCCTGTTTCTTTTAACAACACCTGAGTCAGTCTAGTGAAGAGAACTATTAGCCAAGGTTAATTATCTTCACTGAAATGTGAGTGAATGAAAGAAAGTGAGTCATGCACTAAAGTGATTTTATGGCAGTTTATGAGAGAAGGGTAAATCAAATGTTCAAATCTAAACTACTGGGAACATCTGAGTGGGGCTGAATCATATGTCTGAGTGGATATATATTTTATAGCACACACCTGTACATCCTTAAGGTGACTGTCCCACTGCTGTGGTCAGACTGTTCTCTTCCTGGAGTCCTAGCGGTGACCTCTCCAAACCCATCAAGTGAAGCCCAGGACACCTCACATGGGGACCACCCATATTGGGCAAAAAGAAAACAGAAGGGGAAAAAAAGAGAGTGGCAAAGTCACGTTTCTTCTTCAGAGTTTCATCAAGAGCTAGCTCTCATCCTGCAATTGGTTATTTCTCCTAAAATTCATACATTTTAACAAATTTTAGCACAGCAGCCTAAGGAAAGTAGTACGTGGGAAGTACATGGGAATGAAATGACCAAAGAGAAAGGACGGTGTTTCTCCAGCCCCATCACCACCAATGTGTGTATCACAGATGCATTTTTGCTGTCTCAGCCTAGATGCCCTCATGCCTTCTTCACCTATTTGTTATTCATTTATTTAGTTCATGATTTGATTTCTTAAGTCTGCCCCAGGCACTATTTTAAATGTTCTCTGGAATATATGCATGACTCAGAGTGAAATCTGCTCTCAGTAAGCTTGTGGGTAGAGGAAAATGTTGGGCATGGAAGCCTCCAGCCTTAACATGGTAGAAGGGTTTTAGGGGAGGGGTTAGAACATGGACTGTGGTCCCAGATCACCTTGATTTGAATCCTGTTCCACCTTGGCAGAGTAACTTCCTATCTCTGTCCCTTATATCCCCATCTATAAAGTGAAGATAATACTAGGACATATCACACGGGCTTGTTTTGAGGAAAGCACTGGAACAGTGTTGGCACTGGGTAAGTGCTACAAAAAACTAAGTGACAAATACAGTAACAGAGAAATGACTGAAGTGCCCTGGGATTCAGAGGCAGACATGTGCTGGGAGACTAAGAAGGTTAAGGACAGAGACTGCATTTGATCTAGACCTTGAAGGCTCAGCTGAATTCTCTATCTGATGTTCTTTATTTACCTGTCCATCTGAGTCAGTACTCTCAGCATTACATAAGCAGAACTTTGCCCAAATCTCTCTGTGCATATCTATTAGCATGTAATATACACCTGGCTCTTAAAACATGCTTTCTGAGGGCACCGAGAAAGCAAATTTTTTCTTACATAAGAGTTAGTTATTTGTCCTTCAAATAATCAAACCACTATTTGCTTGACTTTGAGTTAGTCATCTCACCTCTCTGGGACTCAGTTATCCATTTAGAGTAGTAAAGGTCTAGACTCAGGAAGCACAATGGCTTTTAAAAATAACTAACTCTAAATATTATGATTATTAACAATATTGTTGTGAGTTTTAGCCTTGTACCTCATTCACATGGTTTACGAAGAGTTGACTACAAATCTTGTAAGCCCTGGGCCTGAGTTTTTTAGTGATTGATTTCTCTCTGAAGTTTTATATTACAGAATCTCCAAAGGAGCTTTCCAAAACCATAAGACTGCCAAAAATTTTATTTGACCAACAAAATTTACAATGTTATGCCCATATTTATAAATTCCATCCTTATCCACCCCATCCCTCTCTGTGTCTGTTTTCCCTCATTTTATCTAGTTAAGGAAAACCAGCTAGCTTACTACTGCAATAAGGTCAGTGTTCTTCCTACAAATACGGAAATCTCTAGAAGGAATAAACTTGTTTTTTGTTTTTGTTTTTTTTTTAGTTTGTGATCTAATTTCAATTAGACCTACTACTTAATTTCACTCTGCTTTGGTATATTCATACTTGTTATAGATCCACGTACTGTATTGCCCAAGAGAACATAGAATTTTGGTTTGTTTTCTGTGGGCTAGAATCACTTTGAGGTGTAATGATTTCCTACAGTCAGGATAGTTAACAGAATCCACTGGACCTAGTTTAAGAAAAAGGGACTTAATTCAAGGAATGGGAAGTCAGAAGCAGGTTCTAGACTGAACTTTCAGGAACCACCACTGAATTGGCCTACCTGAGTAGCTGCTGCCTTTAAAAGAAGAAGGAAGGAAATTTTAAAAACCTGAAGTTGTAACTGCTAGCTCTGGGAATAGTCCACTATGCTGTAATGTGCATCATCAATATGGATGCACCCCTCTCCCCATTCCCTGACTCTCAACACCCACAAAACTAGGGACCAGACCTGGGACCTGTACTATTTTTCAACAGCTGCTATAACAAAGTGCCATAAACTGTTTGGCTTGAGCAACAGAAAGGTATTGTGTCACAGTTTTGACAGCTAGGAGTCCAAGAGCAAGTTGTCAGCAGTGCTGGCTCCTCCTGAGAGCTGTGAGAGAGAATCAGTGCCATGTCTCTCTCCTAATTTTTGGTGGTTTGCCAGCAACTTTTGACATTCTTTGGCTTGTAGATACATCAGTCTGATCTTTACTTTCATGTTCACATGTGTCTGTCTCTGTGCCCAATTTCCCCCTTTTATAAAAACATTAATCATATTGGATTGGACGCACCCTAATGACCTCATCTTAATTGATTATCTGCAAAAACCCTATTTCCATATAAAGGTCACACTCGCAGGTATTGGCGGTTAGGATTTCAACATTTTTCAGGAACACAATTCAACCTATAACAAGACCTCTGCAACTATTGTTGCAGAAAAGACAAGAAAACCAAGCACCACCACTGCAATGATGCTACTAGAAATAGCCGGGGTGGCAGAATGGCCTCTGCCTTCCAAATCCCGGGTGCCTAAGTTTGTTTGGTGGAAGTTTGACTTTGGAAGGAACTAGAGCTGTAAGGGAATCTGGCAAATGACAAAGGGTCTGTAGCTCTTCAGCCTCTGGGATGCTAAGTGGGGTGAAATGGAGATGGATGGGCTACAGTAGAGTTGGATGAGCCGATCTGCATTACCTTCCACTTAGGGAAGTGGAGACCTGTAAGAGACACTGTGTAGACTAATGAGGTAATGAGTAATGGAGCTAAACAATAGCATCATTCATTAGTAGTGAATCACTACTTTCAGTCCCAGGACACGATTTATTAAATCTCTTTTTCAACTACTACAAGCTATTTATTCTTGGATTGGAAATTGTAAGTATTTAAAAAGGCAAGTGATTTATTTTCTTCTGACCAGCAGGATTATCTTTAGGCCCAATATCTTTGAAACCTGTCAGAGCCTAGGGGGCATGTGGTATATAAGTACAAAGGAAAGAACAAGGAGCAAAGGAAAACTTTGACTTATGCTGGGCTGGTTAATAATGTCTACCCACCTGTTCTGCTCAGTTAGAAATCTTAGGGACATCTTCATGCTTCCCTTTCTCTCACATCCTAACCCAATGTTTTCATTGCCAAATCCTAGAAATTTTGCCCTAAAATGAATTTCAAATTTGACCGTCCCACTTCATTCTTGTGGCCACTCTCTGAATTAAGTCCCTCACCACCTCCAGATGGATGTCTGCAGTAACCTAGTATTTCCACCTCTGAATTCTTTTCCATTCCTTCTTTCATGGTATTGTCAGAGTTATTCTTCCTAAAAAGGATCTGGCTGTGTCCAACCCATTTTTCAAGGCGCTGCTCTCCTAATGATTGTTATTAATAGTTATAGTAGAAGCAACAAACTTGTTCTTTTGATTTTGTAATCTTCTTGAACTTTTCCATGAGCTACATTATATATATATATATATATATATATTTTTGTGTGTGTGTGTGTGTGTGTGTGGGGTACGCGGGCCTCTCACGGTTGTGGTCCCTCCTGTTGCAGAGTGCAGGCTCTGGACGCGCAGGCTCAGCGGCCACGGCTCACGGGCCCAGCCGCTCCGCGGCATGTGGGATCCTCCCGGACCAGGGCACGAACCCGTGTCCCCTGCATCGGCAGGCGGACTCTCAACCACTGCGCCACCAGGGAAGCCCCTCTTCTTTTTTTCTTCTCTTTTCTTTTCTTACTGGTGTCAGTGTTCAGACCACCATTCTTAGATTATAAGGCATGTGACATGAACTTAAAACCTTCCTTGTAATTCTAGTTCATTTTCTTTATATGGTATCCGTAAAGATGAAAAGCCTTTATACTCTCATAAGATAATAAATCATAAGCTTGAAGAATGATAATCATTTTTCTCTGCCTAAAGTTAGAAGAAAGAATGGAATTTGCAGTCCAACATGCATTTCAGGCCATAGTTTAGAGGTGTTTATCATACTCCCCCCATCTCCACTTGTTGACGTTCTACATTTTTCAGCCTGTTTCAAATGCCTCAGTCTTCACAAAGGCTTTCCTGGTCCCAGGTAACCAGCCAGGATTGCTTTCTTTTCCCACCCTTTTCAGGTCTTTGTTTTGCTGTTATCACACTCTGATATTTTAGTCTGTATTGTAGTTACTGGGGGCACACGTGGTATAAAAGGGAGAGCACAGACTCTGGAGGTGGGCAGATGGAAGCTCGACTGTGCTTATGTCTCCTGGGCTGTGTGGCTCAGATATGTTGCCTCCCTCGCTGAGTCCCAGTCTCCTCATCTTTAAAATGAGGCTAAGAGTAGCTGTTTTGCAGAACTGCCGTGAGAGTTAGAGAGAATGCCCTGCTGGGAGCCCTCCCTGCTGCGCCTGTGAGGGGTAGCGGTGGAGAGCCTGGCCTAACCTGCAGCGGCAGCACATTTGCCTCTCCTCTAAGGCCCCAACTCTGTCCTTTTCTGTGGATACTTTGCAGAGGCTGGAAGCACCTGGAACACAGGTGCTGGAAGAATCTTTGTGGAATTGGGAAAAACTGGTCTTTTCTCCAAAACAAACATTATTCCAGCTTTTCCTATAACTCCTTTTTTTCTCTTTTTTTAACTACAAATTTTTTTATTATGGCTATGTGTATTGAGCAGCTTTGTCAATTATATTCTGAAATTTGAATATTTGGGATCATGAAACCAGATGATCAGTATCTTTTATAAGATACTTAAAAGTAAATCAAATCTGCAGATAGTTAGAAGCAGAATGTGTATGGTATGGTATGTATGAATATGTGTGGGTATTTCCGTGGGTATTTACCCAGAATTGGGAGAAACTTTGCTGTCCCTTAGTCCTCAGGTCTGAGTCTGCAGGCCAATGGCCTCTGAAACAGCCATGCAGAAGAGAGTCTTGTAAACAAACTGTATAAAAGAATTTAAACTTTTCAGCACTCATCCTACATGAAGATGAAGCCTCATCTACATAAATATGGGTTTCCCTGACTGTATATTTTCCCTGGGTAACTTTTGGTCATATTTCTCTATAGGAGAAAAAAACCCCAAATACATTTGCTATGCTATTCTGTAAAGTATACGATTAGCTCTTTGTAAGTGGAAGGTCATGAGTCCTCCCCTCATACACCTCTTTTCCTCTTGGGAACCTACAGGCTCACTCATGCTTCTCTTCTGCTGTTTGAGTGACAAAACTGTGACACAGGACAGAGCCTTGTTCCCACCCAGCCTTCCTGGGTTCCCGCGCTCAGCATCAGTGCTTCACTGGCTGCCCTTTTCTCCCACAAGCGTGTCAACAGAGAATAAGTACCAGCAGCAGATTTTTAGGAGGACACTGAGTGCTATATTTAAGAATTCTTACTTGCCTTGAATTTTTCAAAAACAAAACCAGTAGAAATAAAAACAAAGACTATTTGGTCAAGGTCCTGAGGGCCTGAGTGCCAAAGGTCAACATTAAGAGAGTTCAGAAATGAGGGGACCAGTCTTCTGAATAAAATCTAGGTTTCTGGAAGATTGTGGGTTTTTTTTTTTTTTTTCGCGGTACGCGGGACTCTCACTGTTGTGGCCTCTCCCATTGCGGAGCACAGGCTTTGGACACGCAGGCTCAGCGGCCACGGCTCACGGGCCCAGCCACTCCGTGGCACGTGGGATCTTCCTGGACTGGGGCACGAACCCGTGTCCCCTGCATCGGCAGGCGGACTCTCAACCACTGCGCCACCAGGGAAGCCCCCTGTGGGTATTCTTTTATGAGCTCTGACTGTTACTAACACATTTTAGGGAAGGGGAAAACGTCAGAGACCTGTACTCTGTCTTCAGCCATTTGTTTTTTGGTTTATTCAGAACATCTTCCTTTTTCTCTGCTAAGAATGTGACATATTTTCTAACAAAGGCCACAGGCCATTATAAAACATTCATCATGTGACAAAGACTCACTACTATTACAGTAGTTCTCCTTCCATCTCACTGTCAAAACCACATAGTGAGAATTTACTGCTGGCTCTCTCCTTGATCCTTTGTTTTGGGGGTGCAGTTATCTGATCCGGCAGTCCCTCATAGAAAGTGGGACCTATAGCTCTCAGCACTAGTGCACTTCTATGCAGATGCATGCAGTTATGCTTCATAAAATCAAAGAATTTAGGACTGAAGGTCATGAGGTCCTTACCACCGAAGAAATTTTCAAATTTCTCAAAGCCACGAGGTCTAGGTTATTTCCTAGAACCTAAGTGTACCTTTTCACTGATCCCTATTAACATTTAAACCTATAATTTCAACATTTCAAGATCTTTTTAAATCTTGATCTGTCTTTTGACACATTGTTTATTCTTTGTCTCATGTGCAAATATGATTAATCAATATTTATCAATTCTCTGTGAATTATTCAATTTATTATGAATTCACTAACTGCACTATCATGTAGCTGATTCTATGAGGATATTAAAGAAAAAGTTGCCAAGTACCTTTAGAAATGAATATATACCACATTTATAGCATTTCTAAACTTATACTCTAATAAGTTCATCATGAAGCTAGTTGACCTTGACTTATTCTTGGTCAACCAGTGGGAGCTCTCTTTGGTTGGCACTTCCTTTGGTAAGTTCTACGTAACATCTGTTTAACCAACCTAACCTTTGTAGAACTTTGTTAAAGATTGATGTCAAACATTCATCAGTAATTTTTGGAAACTGCCTTTTAAAAAAGTTGGGACATTTGTCTATCTTTAGGTTTCCAGCATTTCTTTAGTTTCTATAAATGCTGAAATTATAGAAATAGGCCATTTGATCACGATATGGATCCTTTCAGAAACTTGAGGTAGTTCATCTGAGCCTGGGAACTGACCGTGGATAAATAGGGCAGAGTTTTAAATGCATTTATTATTTCCTCCACTATTTTGATCTCAAAGCCTTACTATGTTCTATACTTTCCAGTTGAAAGATACTCTCTTTCTAAGGCAGAAAGAAAATAGGAGAGAATTCGTTCATCCTTTCTTGTCTGTTAATTTTATGCCATCTGTCAAGCAGTGGGTCCACCTCTTCTTTGTTTTTAAAAAAGTCTTTACTTGCCCTTGGCAATTTGTGCAAGTGCTTCTGGCCGTTTAACCTTTTATTTCAACCTGTGCTGTATTTTCTCCTCTCCAACCTCCCCTCCACACCCCAACCCTTTCTGTTTGACTTACTTGCACTTTTTTTCTTGTATATTACATACTTGTACTTTTAATACTAAACCCCTCAGCTTATTGTGAGGCTTGAGTGTGCGCAAAATTCCACTGCTAGCAAATCTTGTGACTGACTCGCTTGATCTCTCAGAGATTTAGTTCCTTCATCTGTAAAACTGCAGGATGAAAATATATGACTTACAGAGTAGTTGTGAAGGTCAAGTAGAATGGTAACTTCAAAAGCTTTGGGTAAACTCTAAAGCACTATCAAAAATGTAAGGTCTTATAATCTAGGGAACCAAGTTGTATTATGTAGAAACATATGTACATAGACTATTAATACTGGAAAGGACCTGGGAGTTCATCTAGTCCAACCGTCTCAATGAACAGAGAAGGAAACAGATCAGCAGGGGCAATGGAACTCGCCAAAGCTCCCAGCTGGAGGCAGCATGGTAGAGAGTTTAGCAAACTGTGGATGGTGACTCATGATCTCAGATGTTGCTGTCCAAATCTGGTTCTAGTCCTGGCTCTGTTGCTAAACAGTTATGACTTCCTTAGAGCTGAACTTGAAATTACCCTGCCTTGTCCCCCACTCCCCTTTGCATTCACTGTGCCCTCTTCCGTTACCTTACCTTCCTTCTCAACACACACAGTCAAGACCAACCTTCCCAAGACAGCCTTGCCTGCTTTAGATTCTTCTTTTATTTTCTGCTCAGGCTCATTTGTTGTTCTATGGTCAGAATGGTTTTTGTTGCTGTTTTGCTCTTTGCCATTTTGTGGCAAACTGCTTCCAAAGATGTCAATGAAATTAATAAATAAAGCACGGGAAATGGAAGCTCTGGGGAAAAGCTGGCATAACTTCTTTGTTTTGAAGAAAATATACAATTAAACAAATTAACAAGTATTTATTTAGTGCCTGCTAGATATGAGGTCTGACAGTTTACACAAGGCAGTATATTAGAACTCAAGCTCAAGAAGTTTAAAATATTCTAAAGGATATTTTATGTATCCATTATATAAATAATGCTGCTTTCCCCCAGGACACCTGATAATAGCTACCACTTCTGGAGTATCTACAGGTTGTGTGTGGACTTGATGACATATTCTGTCTTATTTAGCACTGCAAAGAAGCACTATTATTCCCATTTAATGGATGAGGAGACTGAGACTCTCAGAGAGTTTAAGTTCCTTGCCCTGGGGCACATAGGCCAAATGACATAATCAAAATTTGAACTTACATTGGCCTGACTTTGTTTGTGCTTTTTATGCAAGTTTCAGAGATGTACTTCCTGTTGTAAATTACATGTCTGACTACACCCAGTATTATGAAGTCTGAGATGACATGCTTATTTTCTCTCAAATTTGATTCATCCAAATAATTAGGGATAGAAGCAAGGAACACTTAATTTTAGAAAATCAGTCAATGGCCAGATGGAATTCTACCAAGAACCATTTCTAGCCTGGCAGTTTCCTATCCTAGATCTGGGCCTTTCCATCCTCAAAATATACAGATCAAACACTTGCTTTAAATTTACTTTTAAGGTACTAAAGAGCAATAGAATAATTAACTAAATCAGAATCTATATAACTTTATTGAAAATTTACATATACAACTAGTTCCTACATTTCTTTATTTTCTTGCCAGTCAACAGATGTAATTTATTTTATATGGAATGCACTGACTTGGCCAGATTTTCTGCACTAGGCACTCTTTATTCTGTCCTGCTTTAGCTACTAGCTCTTTTTTGAATAAAGGTCTCTCCCCTTAGGCCTTTTCCAGAAGTATTCAGATTGCAATATCATTGTAATTCTTTTAATGGGAGCAGCAGTATAAACATTCATCCCAAAGCTTAGTCTTGAGGTTGTACTGTCCTGACCTGTGTCCTGAAGAGGAGAATGGGCCGGAAAACACTTAGAACATCCATCGTGTCCCTGAAGGCCAATAATGAAAGAAGATGTTAGTATGTGTGGGTGACCTGGGTTTAGTCTGAGAGGTTTGTTTGTTTACTTGTAGATAGTAGCATTCCATAGATGTTCTTTTACCATCAGAGGAATTAGCAGATTTTTTTTTTTTAAAGAACCAGTAGCCATTCACTGTTTATAAAGATAAAATGATTTCTGATGCTGCTAAATCTAAACAGCTGCTACGTAGGATCTCCTCCAGTATCACTGCCACTTAAATCCAACACGTGCAAATTCATATACCTTTGTTCAAACAAGTCAGGGGTTTTTAGTTGACTATGTTGATCGGGCAAGTGGTAATAAAACAAGACTGGGCATCCATTAGCCTCATCCTCTTTGTGGTTTTGTCCACAGACATACTATGAGAATTTGACCTTTGGATCTACTTACCTGTCTGAAAAATAACAATAATAGGCACTTTGGTACTACCTACTTGTCTCCTTTTTTGGTGTACTGAGGATTTAATAGTTAAGCTCCCTTAGTTATCCAAATGAAGGGTTTGGCATCATCACCAACTATGATTAAGGAAATGAGTGAAGTGACAAGCATTCTACCACCAGAAAGTATTTCTGGAGTGAACTAATCTTACCTCTTGGTTCCCCATCATCAAATCCATACTGGAATATGGTTTAATATAAAGCAGGTGGAATAACTTGTTTTTACTGTTCAGGCTCTACTGAGAAGCTTTACTTAATTAGCATTTAGTTTGGAACAAGGGGGTAAAGAGGTATTATCAGTGATTACTCCTGACACTTTAACATAGTTTTTTAGTTCTTAAAATGCACCTAATCCTGAATTTCAAGGAAGAGAAGGAATGATGGGGTAAGGGTAAATCAGAAGGGATTATGTTCTTCTTGTAATTGCAATGTATTGTGCTTTAACAAAACTCTTTACTCTTTACCTGGCTCCTGAGTTAACTTTTAATCTTTTTATTGGAAAAAAAATGCAAGTAAGATTTGTTTAATTTTTTCCTACTTGTTCATGGTATGTCAGAGGAGGGGTAATCCTAGGAAGTTTACACTAAAGTAAAACACTGTGGAAAATAAGGGGAAAAGATAGGGAACACTTATAAACAAATGTTCCTTCACAACGTTTCCTATGGAAGAATTTTGCACTAAGATGTATATTTATGAAAAGCAACAATAATTGGTTCTTCAGCTCTAATCCTCTGTAACTTTAATACAAGAAACATGGACCATCTACTTTGTGTAGACACTGAAAACACCGTGTAGACACTCAGGAAACACAGAAATGAATAAGCTATAGACATTGCCTTCAATGTTCCTTCTGTCTAATGGAGGAGACTGAGGTGTAAGCACTAAGTAGAAGATGGATTCAAGAGTCTGAACAGAAGTAGGACAAATGATATACATGGAGCAAATAGGGGAAGAAAAGATTAAATGTGACCTGGGTGGTCAGGTCAGATTTCGAGATGGCTTTGCATTTGGTTGGAGTTTTGGGCAGATTTGGGGAGACAGCATTTCATGCTGAGTACCAACAAAGAAATGGGGACACAGAAGAGCCTGTTTGGGAAGTGATCAGAAGACTGATGGGGCAGGAGAGTAGGATGTAGTGGGAGAAGAATTTGGAATGGTAGTTTGGGGTCAGGCTCTGGGGGAAGATGAATGCTCTTCTCTGACTACCAATTCTTTTTGGAACAAAATCTCACATGAAACTGCAGAGGCTCTTCTTCAATTGCCTTTCTTCAAATGCACTTGCTGTTTTGAACAAGCAATACCTGTAAACTGTCTCATCAGACAATGTTTTTATTAAAAAACAAACAAACACAAACAGAAAACAAGATCCGTTAAGGCACGCAAGTATTGCAAAGTCTGGGTCACTTAGCAATGGGTCATAGCTATGAAGTAGCAATTAAAGTTAGAAGCAGCCATAGAAGTCACTTAGTGCAGCCTTGTATTAGTTTCTTATGGCTGCTATAACAAATTACCACAAACTCAGTGGCTTCAAACAACACAAATTTACTCTCTTACAGTTCTGTAGGCCAGAAGTCCAAAATCAGTTTCACTAGGCTAAAGTCTAGGTGGCCGTAGAGTCGGTTCACTCTGGAGAACATGAGGGGAGATGTAGTTTCCTCTTCTTTCCCAGCTTCTATTGGACACCTGTATTCATTGGCTTGTGACCAGTTCCTTCATCTTCAAATCGCATCACTCCAATCCATGTTTCCATCATCACCTTGGCTTCTCCTCTGACTGACTCCTTCTGGGTCCCTTTGATATGGACAGTTGTGATTATGTCAGATCCACCTGTATAATGTGAGATAATCTCCCCATCTCAAGTTCTTTAACCATCACAACTGCAAAGTCCCTTTTGCCATATAAGGTAACACTCATAGGTTTCAGGGACTAAGATGTAGACATATTTGCAGGGGGGAGGGGGCATTATTTAGCCTGCCACAAACCTCCACATTTTATAGATAAGAATGTTCAGACCCAGCTTGGTATAAGGCCATACAAGTAGCTGTTGACAGAGCTGGGCTTATAACTCATGGTGCCTTACTCCCAGTTCTTTCTATTGCACCATGATGTCAGTCTTTCATGCTCTCAGTGAGGAATTGGTGGTGCTTTTGGAAGGCAGAGACCCCAGCCAGCTGAGATTGGGACTGAACAGGAGTACCCAGAGTATCCATTTAGGAGTGGAGAAGCCTCTTCATCCTGGGCAAAGACCAATTTGAGAAAAGAGTAAATGTTCTTTTTAGGACCAAAAAATGCTGGGGAATTGTTCTTTCATTGA
This sequence comes from Hyperoodon ampullatus, assembly GCF_949752795.1. NCBI lineage: Eukaryota > Metazoa > Chordata > Mammalia > Artiodactyla > Ziphiidae > Hyperoodon > Hyperoodon ampullatus. Next base: position 61,075,831 of record NC_136925.1, on the reverse strand, counting down.
GTGGAGAAGAGATTGGGGGAAGGAAAAGAGAAATGTGCAAGGAAAGAGAAGAAAAGAGAGGGAGGTATGTAGAGAAAGAGAAGCTATAGTTGAAGTGGAGTCAAAAGGAAAAGAGAAAATCATCATGTGTATCCCATATTAAAGCCACCCTTCTGTGTATATGGTCTCTGAAACCAAGTGTATCCTGCAACACTTTCTCTTCATTAATGCCTAGACTTTATCTTCCATAACAACTGTATTATTTTGTTTATGTATTTTTTGCTCACAAATTATATCCTTTACTGATTCATCCTCCTCAGTATTAGATTCTCTAGAGAATAGCAATAATTTCCATTTCTTTGTACACCACTGAGCACAAAAATGTGCTTTATAAGAGTTTTAATCATTTTAATGATGATACACAGAGTGCATCACACTAATGCTATCATAGCATTTTTCTTTGAAAAAGTTCTGGAAAAATTCCAAACTAATTTTGTACTTTAACTGAAAGAAGAGCTTGAGGTTAATATAAAGGGCATATTGTTTTTGAAAATAATAAAGAAAGTGAAGATTACCAAGAAATAGCAAAGACATATTGCAATAAAATTGGAAAAGCAATGCAAGAGATGAAATGGGATCTTTGAGAGGAAAGGGAAAGTTTAAAAATGATTTTTAACTATAAATGGGATAAGGAAAGGAGAGTATAAAATATTTCCCTGTTATTACAAGAGGAAGCATTGCTGATTGATGATACTAAAATAAAAGCTTAAAAAATGTTCATCTTTATCCAAAAAGTGATCTACAAGAAGAATCAGTCTACATGTTAATTAGCAGAGAAGTGCATCAAGTTGAAAGAATATGGAAGATTATCAATATATTTACTAATAAATATTGAGTATTTTTAAGTTAATGTTTCTATGTCTTATAATTTCCTAGCTTCCCCAAGGTAGACAAGTTTTATGCTATTGTTGTAATTTGTCCTATATCAGTTAATAGATTTCAATAGACAATGGGTACTTAGTAAATATGTGATAATGATTACTAATATGAATTAAAGCTGTTGACAATATCCAAAAACTTAAATATTTGACTTGGAATATTTATTTACGCTCATCAACACAGAATATATAAAAATGAAAATAAATCTAGTATGACATAATTTTTATTTTGAGCACTTTCTTTTGGGAAAATGCCTGAAAAACCTACTCAGATGCTCTTCACTCCTGCCCATGGAAATCTCACCTATTCTTCAAAGCCCAACTGAGTGACCACCTCCTTACAAGACCTTCCCTGGTCCCCTCTAAGTCATTTATGACTCTTTCAAATGTCTACAATACTTCAGGTGATTCACATTGCCCTCATAATTGCACATTGACTTTAATTAAAATTCTTTCTGTTAAGTCTATATCATCTACTAAATAATAATTCTTCAAAGGCAAAGACTGTCTATTCATACTTATATGCCTAGTGCACTAGTTATCTGCAAATGAACAATATAGATAAGTATTCATAAATCAATGAAAGGACTGTTCTATAATAGTACCTCAGAATTACCTTCCTGAAATCCTATGTACTCTACCTATTGAGTTGCTTCTTCTAGGCTTGGGGGTGGGATCTTCAATTTTATTATTTTTAACAGACTGCCAAAGTTATTCACATATAGCCAGCTAGGCACCTGGCACCAGTAGCATTTAGGAATCATTCATCAATAATTCAGTCGGATAAAGTGCATCTTATTGTGTATCTCTGAGGTATGGTCACCATGAGTATGGGTAATTACCAGAGAATGGGTAAACTTTTTTTGAGGGGAGATAAGAGTAATGGAAGGTATCCAAAAGCAAGTAATAGAAGGTATCAACTGGAGGTGAGATGGGCTGTTAATTCAGGTAAAGCTAATCTTCTGAAGAAAATATGGGTCTGCTCTGCCTAGTTAGTCCAGTCCCATTCATACCCAATGGAGAGTTAAATGAAGACCACTAACTAGGCTCTAGAATACTCTTTCCTGTTCTCCAAGAGCTATCAGGATGACTATGAGTCATTCTTTTACATCAAGACCTGTTACAATAATTTTATCTACATGTCTACTCATTTAATTTTACAGTAAATGTAAAGGCTACCCTTCTAAGTACAAAGTCTTCACTTTTCATACTGTCAATAGTTACCTGAAAGGAGTTTTTATTAAAGATGACTACTTAAATTATTCTCAACTGCATAATAATATGCTAGTAAAGAGAAGACTACAAAGCCTCAAAGGCAAAGAAAACAGAAGAAAATAAGGAGATGAAAGATCTGAATCTTTTTATGAGACACAAAGAAGATGAAGAAGTGGTAAGTGGCTCAAAAGAGAGGAGGAAGCTATAACTTACAGGACCTCCAAAGTAAAGAACGAATGAAAAGTGAGCTTATTACCATCACAGAATCCCTAAGAGACTAGAACTAGAGCGACTGGGCTCTTAGATCTCTTTCTGCACCAAAGATAGCCCATGGTTAACCTACACTCTTGCCAGGGGCAGGAGATTTGAGATTTAGTCTCAAGCAGCATTGAATGGGGAAAACTTCAGGCATGGAGGCATGAAGAAGATGTATGAGACATGGGCTGATCATAGAGGGATTGAAAGAGTCTGCATTTGAATAGTAGGACCCCTGTCCATTTTCTGCTCTGTGTTTATCTTCCAGATATTTACTTCTCAGGCAGAAGACTCTTCTTTGAAGAAATGAATGTCACCTGAGAAGAGATTTCCATATCCTGATGTTTGAGAGTCTCACCCAAAGTATTTGACTTCCATCCTGATTATTTCACAATGAGTCTCATCAGTTGATAACCTCTGTGCCTGCACGCAGAACTTTCAGTGCCTTGTTCTTAAACGTTGATTGGTGGCCAAGGATCATCAGATGTTCTAGGAAAGCCTCCAACACAAAGGAGAGATCAAATATACTAACAGAAAAGAAGAAACTCAGATATTCAGATCGTTTAGGGTATGGCTTAATTTTCCCATTTCCTTTCATTTACTGAATTCCTCTGACTACTATCTCTGCCCCAGTTCTAATAAATGGATCTTTGCCTCTTTTTTTTTTTATGGCCAAGCTCTCCTCTTTTACCTCTTCTGGGGGTCCCTGCCTTGTTCCTATGCCCGAGACAGCCTTGATACCCCACCCAGTACTTATTCCTGCTCAACTTTATGGTGTTCCCTGTTCTTATTCCTAGCCACTCAAAGGTCACTTCTCACCAGTATACTCAAATCAGCGCTTGTAGGTTTAGTCTTGTTCCCAGCCCACCAGTCATTTCTGACCTGCCCATCTGCTTACCTGCTTGTGAGAGTTTAGACTTCCCATTGTCTTGCTCTGCCCACCTGTTGTAATACTTGAACTTCTCTTGCCCTGCTGATGTCTACTGGTTGCCTATGCTTTCCCCTCTTTCCAATCTCTAACCTGTAGGACAAACTGGTCTTCTCCCATTGCCTACAGCTGCATCTGCTCCCTAACAACCTAACCCACTTAGATGGATATGTGTTCTTTTCAATTCCTGGTCCCTCTAAGGCTGAGCCCTCCTAGTGAACCCTTAACTAAGTACCGAAATAGATTCGGCACTTAAGAGTCATCTACTGCACCCTAGCCCAGGGAGTAAGTTGGTCCAAAGTTGCCCATGAAAAGGACACTGCACTTTGGTTGAAAGAAGAGAAAACCTCTTTTATTCTTAATTCCTTTACTGGGAGCTAAAATCCTGATTGCTTGTGTCACTCTGTGACATAGATTAGCAGTGGTAGAGACTTGCCATTACTATCTGCCTCTACCAAGTAAATTGTGCTCTGCCATCCCAGCTTCAACAGCTGTAAAGCCCTGGCCACATGGGCTTTACCTGGTGCTGCCTTCTTCCAGTCCACCTGGGTGCTGAGTAAAAGTTCCAGAATTCCATAGTTGAATTGCTGCAGCTCTGAATATCCTCTAAACAAAGAAAGTTTTTTGGAGATGAATTTTTGAACTTGAAAAATCTCAGAATGATTAAAATGAAGGTTGATGCATGAAAATACACTCCCAAGAGATATCTTCAAGTAAAAGTCTTTAATTCTTTTTTAGGTTCTAGAGGAAATAAAGGAGATAAAAAAACACTTAATTTTTTATACTTCTTTCAGAAGTAAGCTTTCTATCTGATGAGCCATTAAATACCCAATAAGAGACATGTTCTTAAGGTGTAAATTGAAATAGGGAAATCTTCTAAATTCACTTACATTTTTTCATTGTGCTTTCTTCCAAAGTCTTATTTAAGTGTAACTTGCTTTCTCATAAAATTGAGTTTCAGATTTTAGCTCCTGAATATTACCCACTTAGTCAAATATTATAAATCCTTCAAAAATGGTAAAGTATTGTCTTTAGCAAAATATGTTGTAATCATGCAAAACACATGATCATAAACCAGAACACTGCTTTAAAAACTTTAATTTTAATCCACCAGTTAATTGTTTTAGTTATGATTTTATTTCCCAAATGCAAGCTGGTGTCACTCATGGTATGGAGGTGATTTTCAGAGGGGCATAATAACAAGGAATAGTATTAAATGAACTATGTAGAGGGAAGGCTACATGTTCTTAAAATTCTTTTCAGTCCTTCTCCTTAGTCTGGCAGTTTTTTCAATTCTTTACTTTTGTTAATTGCCCATCTTTAAAAAAAAAAGCCGGCCTTGGGCACTGAGGCTTTCTTACATTCCAGGTAGAGTTACAATCACATTGTTATGTTTTATTGCTTTTTAAGAATAATTACCTCTTGTTTATGACAAATGATGTTGGTATTAAATTTATGATTGCTTTATTCCAAGAATTATTAATTTTACTACAATGTAGGCAGTATGCAGATAAGGTACATGGGCAGTTGGTATGTGAACAATAGACTCTTAGGAAACATTGGTTTCTGGGAAGTTTGAGTGTTTCTCAAGCTTGATTAGTTGGTTGATTTTTTTTTTCACTGAATCAACCAAGTCAGTTGGTTGTTTGATGTAAGACAGACATAATCACTGGTGACTACAAACTTGCTACATATTAATAAAATACAACTGTGTTTAGATCTAATGGTAGTTTTTAAAGGAGATCAATTCTTTTAACACCCTCTGAAATAAACATCCGTTGGTAGCCCCGTCTACCTTTAACTTGAGAGAAGTCTCTGAAAATTGGAATAGATCTGTTGACCTCAACAAGATCACAAACACAGTGCCATTGAGAGCAAGGAATCTTGTGGTAAGACTTGGTAAAAAAAAAAAAATCATAAACACCAAGGATGTTTGTATATTTTCAAAAATTATTATCTAAAAATTATTTTCAAAAATTCTTATAGAACTTCTAGAGCTAACCACAGAATACGTACAAGATCCCCCTTCACCTAGGATATTTGAGAAATATTTGGCTTCTCAAACACATTTGTTTAACTATTTTTCTTCTAACTTCCTAATCTCTAAAGCTAAGAATCCACAAATAATATGACCCTAAAGCTGAAATGAAAGAGAAACAACTGATTATATATATACGTACTAGCAAAGCACACTGGGAGTTGGTGCCACACTGTGAATTGGAACAGAGCCACAGAATAGTGAAACACAGGCTTTACCAAAGGAGCCCACAGGCTAGCTGGGCAGAGAGGGGTGGGGAGGGCAACCATAAGACAAGACAGGATATGAATGACTTAATTGCACAAATCAAAATTATGGGGATTTGAATGCAGGAAACTTCTCATCAGTAGGGAATAACAACAAAGCCCTAGAAGAGATGGGCCCTGAAGAGTGAGCAGAATTCAGACAGAGTGGATATTCTAGATAGATCACCCTCCAACTTTTATTGAGAATATTCTCTGTACTAGGGGCTGAGGGCACAAAGAATAATATAATAATGATATTGATGGTGATGATGATAATAATAAATCTGTTATAGAAAAACACCTCAGTGGAAGACATGGGTGCAAATTTTTACCACACAGTGTATTAACTAATGTAATAGAACTCTTTAGAAGCAACCAGGGAGGAAGAAATTATTTCTACCTGGGGAATTGAGAAAACATTTATTAAGGAAATGAACTTTGATCTGGGCTTTGAATGATGAGTGGAGCTTTACCAGATGGAAAAAGATGAGAAATATGTTCCAGACAATGAGCACAACATATGATAAACCATGGAGGCATAAAAGAACATAATGTGTTTGGGAAGGGTGAGAACCTTCTATGTGGTTAGAGTGTCAGGGGAGGAGGTGAGGATGGACATAGTGATTAATAGAGAAAGTGCCTGGAAAGGCATGTAGAATCTAATTTGTGAAAGGTTATGTATGCCATGCAATGGAATTTAAATGTCATTAAGACATAGTTGTAAGTAAGACAGTGTAGTTCAGATCTCTGTTTTTAGAAGTATCATTTTGGGGACAGGATAGAGGTGATACAGGAGAAGTGGTGCAGGGGAGGTAAGAGGAGGTGCCCTGAACAGACAGAGTCCTGCATGGGAATATGGCCTAAGAGTAAGGGAGTTTGGAGTGAATTGTAGAGTGCCTTGGAGGTCATATTGAGGTGTTGGCACTGAGTTCTGTAACAACAGAAAACCGCCAATGCTGTACTTTATGAAGACTGATCTGGAAAGTGTCTATGGAACCTATTACCATGGAGAGACTTGAGGGCCCAGCTCGGGCATAAGATGTGGCACATACCACTCGTTGCTGATCCACCACCTGTTCTGTCCCTGCTTCTTCCTTCCTAACTGAATCCTGGTTTTGTTCCATTATCTTCTCTCCTCTTCCTAGCCATGGTCTTCAGAAGATGAGGCCCTATTCTCTGCCCAGAGGATGAATCTGTTCTAGGATAAGACTATGGAGTCCATTTCTAACCAATGACATGTGAAGAAAATCCTCTAGGGGCCCCTAGGAAATGTCTTCTTTTTTCGAAAAAGGGAAATACAGGAAGAGACAGTCTCTTTTGCTGAAAGTTGTCTCCATGTGGCACTTGGAACTGCCAGGCCACCATTTTGCTGGGATAAGAGGAACTAGTCCATGGACAGAGCAAATATTCAAGGAACCTGATTCCTTGATGATGTTAAGAGCCACTGATTTAAACAAACTTGGAACTGCCTTCCCTTCAGACATCTTAAAAGATGAGCTGGTTTAAGAAAAAAGCTAATAAGGCAGATTTTATACATTCTTACTGAGCATGAGGTGAAGATGTCTACAGAGAAAGTTCAGGGTTGACATGTTAGGGAATGAAACCAAAAGCCAAATACAGTTCTTTCCCTTGCCATAGGCCTGGAAGAATTATAAATACTTACTCCTTGCTACACTGTCTACTATTAATTATTTCTGTCTTCATAAGTATAATTAATGCAATTTATAGCAATAATGGATAACACACAATGTATTGAACAATTTCCTATTTGGGAAATTCCATTAGTGCTTTCACAACACTAATGTTGGTGAAAGGCTTCTGCTATTACTTCAGTTCACAGGAATATGTACGTGTGCAGTGTGGCAGAAAGGAAGGAACATATATCTGGGCTCAAATAGCTGCCCCTCCACTAGGTTACCATTTGGCCCTGGCCAAATGGTTTAATTACCGTAAACCTCAATTTGATTTCATTTTAAATCGATTTCATAAAACTTACTTTGCAGGGTTTGTGCTTAGTAATGGTGATACAGTATGCACCCACATTTTCAAAAGTGCATTTTTAAAAATTGAAGTACAGTTGTTTTAGAATGTTGTATTAAATTCTGCTATACAGCAAAGTGATTCAGCTATACATATAGATACATTCTTTTTTAAATCGCATTTCCCTTTGTTCTTAAAGTTCTTAAAACTGTCATTTATAGATTATGGTCACCTATTCTTGATTTCCATTTGAGTTTTCCCCCCATCAACGTCACTGCTAGCTCAAGAACCCTCAGGTCCCAGGAAGGAGGAGTTATATATCTGTTTGTGGAACTCAAGGACACGGAGGCAGCCATGCCGATTGCCTGGCAGGATCACTGCGTCAGAAGTGCAGGCCCAGTCATTTTGCTTCCTCTCTTATTGTAGCATGAACTTTCAGCACTCAGGAGAACGCATCTCCTTGCACTCTGCAGTCAGCCTGTGGAAAGACTGGGAATTAGAAGTGGAGCTGGGCTCATGGAGGACTTGAGCCTACAACATGGGCTCCAGTTCAGCCGGACAGAGAGGCCATTAGTGGGATATGAGGATCTCTTGCGACTAATATTAAATATGTATTTTTATCGTTCACTTGTCTTTGTGCCTTGTATGCATAGCTCGCTCGGGAACCACAGTAAGAGTGGATCAGGCCAACCCAGGATTTAGATATTTTTACTGTCATCAGCCACTGGCAGGGTTTAATGCATTTTGACTAAGCACCAAACTTGACAGTGTCCCTGGATAATCTGAACACTTGGGTTCATTCTTTTTTAATTTAGTGACCACTTAGCCCTAGTTAGGACATGTTCTTCTTTAGCTTTTATTGTGTGTGTGAGAGTTACCTGATAATTATGGATGTCAGTTTCCCTTTGATAATTGGGAACAAAAATGTTTCCACTTCACTTGTGAAACTCAAATGTTTGCTTTTATGGCAATACATTCGTTATATAAACTCCAAAATCCATCAGAAATATTTGGTCATTAAATGATTCACTACTTTTTTTTAAATAACCACTCCCCCAGGAGCAGGACTGGGGGAGGGGAGAACATAGTTTATTTTCCTCTTTCTGGGAGTAGCCCAGCGAAAAAATATATGTAGTGGACACACTCATGTATAATGAAGGAAAAAAAAAACTTCAGTGTTTATCTCCCAACCTGCACTTTGTACTTTCTAGGTGAACTTGAGTTTGCCTGCCTTCCCTATTACACATTCAATCGGAGTTCTAACTTGAGTAAAGAAGGTGAAACTGAGATATTCATCTAATTTATATGAGTTCATTCTCTGTCCACCTATGTTCCTCCTTCTCATAAAAAACCTATATATAAACACCGCAGCTACTATATGAAAGTAAACAAGTTTAATAAATGCATATCCCATTAGCATAGAGATATTCTGAGCTGAGTGGGATTCTTTGCATTTTTTAAGCCAGGGTTTCATAATGAATGTTGATATTTTGGAGCAGTGCCTGGAAAACTGCACAGAAGCAAATCTGCTCCCATATTTTATAGAAAATTTGTATTTCTATAAAATCCTAACTTCTTCCTCTAGTCTACAAGGTCCTGTATGAGCAGGCCTAGCGTCTCCCACTCACTCTTCTCTCCAGGCACACTGGCTTTCTGCCTTTCTTTTCTAACTCACCAAACTGGTTTCCACCTCAAGTTCTCTGCATTCCCTTTGCCCCACCAGACCTTCACATGGCCTGTCAACCGCTATGTGTATTATCACCTCCTCAGACAGCCTTCCCTGCCCACGCTGTTGTCACAGGGCTGCCCAGTAGACACATCAAGTGAGATAAGTGGGAGTCAGACATGTAATTGTACAATTCCTAGTAGCTACATTAAATAAATTAAAAATAGTTAAATTAATTTTAATAATGTTTTTATTTAATCCAGTATCTCTAACATATCATCATTTCAACATACAATTTGTATAAAAAATTAATGAGATACGGGCTTCCCTGGTGGCGCAGTGGTTGAGAGTCCGCCTGCCGATGCAGGGAACGCGGGTTCGTGCCCCGGTCCGGGAAGATCCCACATGCCGCTGAGCGGCTGGGCCCGTGAGCCATGGCCGCTGAGCCTGTGTGTCCAGAGCCTGTGCTCTGCAACGGGAGAGGCCACAACAGTGAGAGGCCCACGTACCGCAAAAAAAAAAAAAGAAAAAAAAATAATGAGATATTTTATATTATTTTTCTCATACTAGGTCTTTGAAATCTGGCATGTTTCTTCAGGATATCTCAATTTGGACCAGCTACATTGCGACTGGTGGCTACTGTATTGGACCACACAGACTTAAAATAACACCCCATGTCCAGCCACTCTCTACCACATTACTCTGATTTATCTTTATTGGAAGATTTATTTGTGTTTGAAATCATCCTATTTGTTTATTTACTTGTATATTATCTCTCCCTCCATCCCTTATGAACCCCCTGCCCTGAAATGAAAAGTCTAAAGGACCAGGGGCTTCTTTTTATTCTTTGCTGTATACACAGAGCTTAGTATATTGCCAGTTTTCAGTAAATATTTGTTGGAAGTTTGATGAATAAGAAACTGATGTGCTGTTAAAACAATGAGTCAGTGTGGCTTTTGCTTTTTGAGTCTTCCCTTCCTCGTGCTAGGTTTCAGGTCAGTGGAATAAATAATGACCACACCTTGCTGTCCCTTTTCCCCTTCCCCATCCATGTCCTCCTGTAACTATCCTGTGTGGTCTGTATCCTACCAATTTTCTGATACGTGACTGTTTCCTTAAGAGAAAGCACTTTCCAGTCCACCGTTAAAGCTGCTCTCAAGTTAGCATTCAACTCATACTAAGCAGGAGAAAAAAAAAAAAGCAAACATCTGGACTTTCTCTTCTTTCCCCTACTAACCATTACAAGATTTTCTCAGAAGGTAGTCAGGCTGTAACTTGTATTTATTATACTTTTAGTCAATGGGAGGAAACCCTGGATCTGTGATTAGCTGTAGGCCTTGTGGAAACTGCCCTGAGGCCCGGAGTTCTGGAGGTTTCCTTCCACTGCTCCTCTAGATGTGACCCAGTCTTGCCTGTGTGACAGTGGTCAAGGGCTCCAGATTTGCCTGTGCTCATTTCCTCCATCTTTCAAAGGAAAGTCACAATCATTGCTTATTTCCAGTATAAGACTATAGAGAAAAATCAATTAAAAAAATTTTTTTAAAAAGGCCATAGAGAAAATAACCAGAAAGTATATTATGTCCAGTAATGAAAAGCATTGTTGTTGTTCATACAAAGCAATGGGCACTGACCTGGTACCTAGGATTCTGTTCTAAATGCAGGTATCACAATAAAAATGGTTAGAGTCTTAGAGACTGGGTCAGTATGTGAGGTAAATGGTAAACTGGAAGTGGGGTTTAAAAAGAATTCTTACCCTTTCTACAGTTAGAGAAGTTTGTGGAAAGAGAAAAGTTTCTGCAAGCTTGTTTTGGCATTTAATTACCTTGGCGTACAACTACTCCTGGGTGAAACATAATGAAGAGAAAGTTGACCCAATTCAGCCCATCCTCTACATACCTTTTTCTTTCTCCTTCCCCTGGGTTATTGAAATTGTGCTCCAGAATAAACTTGGCTATGGTTTATTCACAAAACCTAAATAAGGGTTGTCACATTTAAGAATGTTGAGTTCTCAATTCAGAATTCACTCATTCATTTAAAAAAATGTATACTGTGCACCTACTATGTATAAAAAAAGTTGAAATGAAAACATAAATAAGACCCTCAGGGGGCTTCCATTTTAGCAGATAATACATTCATTAAACAGCAATTTCTGTGATTAATTATTCAATTACAATCATAATGAGTACCTTGAAGGTGGTGTGAGAAGATTTAATGGAGTCCTGATTTAGTCTTCCCCCTAAAGTGTCTGGTCAGATAAATCCTGAGAGGAGGGTTTAGTGGGTGAAGGGGGTTAGGGAGATTTTCAGGAGGAGGGAGCAGCAGGTGTCAATGTACTGAGGTAGGAGGAACCTGGCAGAGGCACCAGAATAAGCAATGGCCAGCTTATAAATAAGCAATGCTCCCCCAAAAGGCTCCCCAATGGGAGGGAGCTAGGAGAGGAACAAGGGGCTAAGAGAGCAACAAGGCCCAGAGCCCAGAGTCTCTTCTGTTTTCCCCAGCAGGGCCAACTATAACCGATTGAGTGATCCTCTCTATTCATTGACCTGATATTTAGCTTTTTAGCACCTACTTTTTTTTTTTTTCCGGTACACGGGCCTCTCACTGTTGTGGCCTCTCCCGTTGCGGAGCACAGGCTCCGGACGCGCAGGCTCAGCGGCCATGGCTCACGGGCCTAGCCACTCTGCGGCATGTGGGATCTTCCCGGACCGGGGCATGAACCTGTGTCCCCTGCATCGGCAGGTGGACTCTCAACCACTGCGCCACCAGGGAAGCCCTAGCACCCACTTCTTATGTTAAGCCCTCAAAGGTTGTGGCTTTCCCATGCTCCATGAGCAGATGTACAAATCCCTCTATACTCTCGTCTGGAGGATTCCTGTACTGAGTCATCTGCTGTGGTAGCAGACGAGAAGCACCAGGGGACAGAAAGCCTTCTCCTCTGCTTGCTTTGGTAGAACACAACATGATGAAAATGTGCACTAATTTGATCTAAAGTGTTGAATGAAGAATTAGCAAGTGTGGCTACTACCAGGTTCTGAGATCACTGCCTCTCTAATCTTGGCTGAACATCACAAAAACAAACAAGCAAAATTATTAGTGAGTTTACTGAGTATGATTTAGTTTGCTCAGCATTAAGCCAGGAAGCTTAACTAACATGTCTTAATGAAGCTGTGGCAGTCACATGATGATGGTGAAAAAACAATCAAGGGCCATTTGAGGGGACTTCTCAAAACCTGGTACCAGGAAGCAAAAAAGGTCAGTTTTCAGCTCTCTTTCAAGACTGCTTCTACATTGGAATTAGGGTTGGGAGGAGACCTTAAGAGAGATGTAGAAGGTTTTAAATGTGCAATCGGTTGGGCCAATGCAATTCGAGAGTTGCTATGCTGTTAATAGGAAGACAATGCACCTTCCACTGGATGGAAGTTATATTCAGTCTCACCAGGTTTATGCTAAACTTCTGGCAGCTATGTTTCCAACACATGACACCTACGGGGAAAAAAGAAAAATAGATAAGGGTACTCATTACTATAAGTAGGTCACGGACTGGGTAGCATTAGCCTCACACTGATCACGTCTTCCTGATTGCTGCAGATGGAAGTCTCATGCCAGCCACGCATCAAACCAAATAATTAGCAGATGTCACCAATGGTAATCTCCTGGTGTTTAAAAATGGAACAAGTGAATCAGCAAAATATTTAGGGAGGGAAGCCCACATCAACCATTCCATCATCAAAAGTCTTGTATACAGAGACAAAAGTCTCTGTATAATCAAGGGTCTTCAGCATGACCATGGAAAAGAAAATGGAAGCCTATAGCTCAAGCATAACTATAAACGCCGACTGTGTTATAAATAACATATTATGTAGATAGTAAAAAAAAACCCCTCAAAACAATATTTAAAACTAATCACTAGGGCAATTCCTCCCTGTTATTATTATCATTGCCAGTTATCCAAAAGCAAATGGCACTGTTGAAAGTGAGGCATGATCTCTTTTCTCTGGAAGAACACACTTTGATAATAGAATACTAATATGCATGGATCTAAGAAACATACCACAAGTATGTTTATACATGCAACTAATATGGAAAAGCCTAACACTGGCACAATCGAAATTAGAAAGAATAGTATGATTTAGGGAAAGTTAATAGACATGCTTAGTATGAGACAGATATTGTCCTGGGCACCTGTTAAGCATTACAATATGTATACTTCAAACTAACCCTGTTGTGTTGTGTTTACTATTATCTCCATTCTTATAAGAGATTTGGGGGAGGGAAGTAGTTCTCTTCACAAGAAACAGGGTCAGGTGTGGAAACAGCTCTGTCGACTCTGTGGTGGACCTTTGTTGATAGATTACCCAGCATCCATCCCCTCTTCCTATCAGCATCTCTGTTTCCTTTGGGGGATTTACTTCCCACCCATAGTGGGTCATCTTTGTAGGTCAGAAAATTCAGATAAGCTCTTCTTTAATGGAGGCAAAGAGGTTCCAGAAGTATCATTTGGCCACATCCTTCCTCTGGGAAGGATTTGAAGGGAAGGCCTTCTAAGATCTAAGCCTGGTCAGCTGGACTTCCTCTCTTTGATTTTTCTGTTAGCCTCACTTTGCGGCATGCAGAACTTCCCTGACCAGGGGTTGAACCCATGTCCCCTGCAGTGGAAGCACAAAGTTTTAAGCACTGGACCACCAGGGAAGTCCTCTCTCTTCGATTCTGATACAAAGAGGGAAGAAACTGCCCCTGCCAGGAGGCCCTCCTGATTTCTGTCCCATCTCTAAACCTGCTTCTTCAGACTTCCGTCAACTTGCTGCATTGTGCTCACCAGTATCCTTCTAATAAATTGAACCAGAGTTAGCATTTGTTGCCTCTAACCAAAGAACCTAACTAATGCCTCAAGGAAAGTGCACTTGTAATTCCTCCAACCCCCAACTCTGTCAAGAAAATACAATTTTATCTTTATTTCAAATACTGAAATAACTTCACAAATAAAAGTTTAGGTAGAAGTTCTTATCATAAATAGAATAATATGCAAATCAAAACAATGTTGACTTTTATTTTTATTTCAATTGGTATTTATACATAAATTCAACATATGGAATTCATTATGTAAACACAGCTCATCTTCTAGGTAGATTAGAATTACATTCTTTTTTTTCAAATTTATTTATTTTATTTATTTATTTTTGACTGCATTAGGTCTTCATTGCTGCGCACAGGCTTTCTCTAGTTGCAGCAAGCGGGGTCTGCTCTTCGTTGCGGTGCTCAAGTTTCTCATTGCGGTGGCTTCTCTTGTTGTGGAGCACGGGCTCTAGGCACGCAGGCTTCAGTAGTTGTGGCTCGTGGGCTCAGTAGTTGTGACTCACAGGCTCTAGAGCACAGGCTCAGTAGTTGTGGCGCACAGGCTTAGTTGCTCCGTGGTATGTGGGATCTTCCCGGACTAGGGCTCGAACCCGTGTCCCCTGCATTGGCAGGCGGATTCTTAACCACTGAGCCACCAGGGAAGCCCCTAGAATTCTATTCTTGCATTGCCATTTGAACTCTTTTCTAGCAAGACCACTTCCCTTTGTCATATAAAAGTAAACTCCAGCTGATGTGCCCAGATCAGGCGAATTTTGAATTTGTGGGTAATGCACAGTAATTATTCTTATTAACTGGATCTTTACCAAGTGCCGTGAACTCCTCTCAACTCTTTACAAAGAGTAATTGTGTTCGGTAAAGGTTATCATTCCCATCTCACACATGAAGAAGCCAAGGTGTAGAGAAATGAAGTTCAAACAGCAACATATGTAAGAAACCACGAAACCAGCCCTTGAACTTGGTCTGCCTGAGGCCAAAGCTTCACATCTTCCTGCTAGGGGAGACTTCTCCACTGCTCAGTGGAGAGCCCAGTTTCCTCCTCCTCCCTCAAACCCTTCAAGGGGGCTTTCATTGTCACCAAGTCACAGAGGAGGAAACTGAGACTAAGAGAAATTAAGTGCCTGCCACAGTTCACAGAGAAGAGGGCTTTGTCATTCTAAAGCCATCACTGCCCTGAGCTAACCCCCTGGGAGGCTTCATGGTGTATAGCTTAAGGAAAAGCAGAGTCACCACATGTTTATAAAATGAGTACAATTCTCCCAGTGCATTGTGTGTTTCCAAGAATGCAAAGCACTTTCACCAACCACCTGGATTCTCTTAAACCAGTAGGACTTAATAGCAGATAGTTTGAGGAATCTGTGCTGAGTCAGTGGAGCCAGCCTGTTAAAACATTAGTCCTCATCCAGTGATTTTTGGCAAAACACAGAATCCTGGAGTGGAAAGGGAATTTAGAAGTGACTTAGTCTAATTTATTTTTCTCAGTGGGGAATCTGAGGGCTAAATAAGTTCGGAGACCTGCCCTCAGCCCAAGAGTTTCTGTGCCGCAAACTGGAAACTAGGGAGCTGGTCTCTAGATGCCCAGGGGAGTGTTCTTTCCACGATGAGCTATTTCCTCCCCTGGGTACTATTTAAAGGTAAAGTACAAACTAGATTAAGGGAATATCAAAAGCCTGATTAGATAGTCAAGTTTCCATTCTTTAAAAACCTTTTCCACGCCAGGGCATTTGCCTACAGAACAGATCCTAGCTAGATGGAACCAGATGCATTTTCGCTAGCCTAATTTGGAGCATGAATGCTTCACGGTGAAATAATGGACTTTTTGCAGGCAAGGAGATAGTGTGGTAGGTGCAGAAGAAATGCAGGCTGCCCACTCACACTTCCACCTCTCAACATTCTCTAAAATTGCAAGATATTCCCCTAGTGCTCAGCGCTCTAAGTGGTCGTCCCCTCTCCTCTCCCTCCCCCTGCTGAATCATCTGAAGGAGATTTCGATTGGCAGCTTGCTCCAGTCTTCCCACACAGTATGTGGGGCTCCCACCTCCAGCCCTAAAATACAGTCGCTCAGCTCTTGTGTTCAATATCTCTTATTTTTCATTGCTTGCTCCCATTGAGATAGTTTTGTCAATTCCAAAAGGTCTGTGTCTTTGTTCTCTTCCTTGTACAACATCTAAACATTGTGACAATCAGAAGCTGAGGATGAAGGGAAAGCAGCAGGACACAGGCCCATACAACAGCCTAAGCATCAAAATTCAGTCTTCACTTTTGAAAATGTGACTACCATTAAATATGTCAGGTAACATGGAAGGACTACCTGTTATTTTCTTTTTCCCTAACATTTTTTTCCAAAGTGGGAGGCCCGTGAAATGCAGTCCGTAACCCACTGCAGGATGGATGGGGACTTGGACTGGCCAGGTACAGGCTGTGTGTGCTCTTTACACCTGGGACACGCACACAGAGCAGCTGGATGGGGAACTCCCTGGATGAGAGCCAGCTGGATATTTTTTTGTTTGTTTGTTTTTTGTTTTTTGTTTTTGCAGTACGCAGGCCTCTCACTGTTGTGGCCTCTCCCGTTGTGGAGCACAGGCTCCGGACGTGCAGGCTCAGCGGCCATGGCTCACGGGCCCAGCCTCTCTGCGGCATGTGGGATCTTCCCAGACTGGGGCACGAACCCGTGTCCCCTGCGTCGCCAGGGAAGCCCCAGCTGGTTATTTTTGCTGATGCTGTCGGTAACACTGATCCTTGTGAGTGCCTGTCCTTGTGTTCTTCTGCCCTTTCTTCCCTGCCCATTTTGGAATTAAGATACAGTCTTTGGCTATTCTGGCTCTTCCTTCCTTACTTTTCTCAACCATCACATAGGAGATAATGACAATCAGATGGCACTGGCTCGCCACTTATGTAGAATTGCCTCTGGCTTTATGCCCAGACCAAGAGAACCTTAGAACTGGAATTTGGGGATGATGGCTTTTGTTCTGTGCTGCCCAAGAGCACTCACTAGAGACTAGAGACAGATGGTTTGCAGCTTAGCACTGCAAGCAAAAGTTGCCTGGTTTTGCATTTTGGCCACTGAATATCAGGGCCTGGGTTGAGCCAAGAATTCTGAGCTGGCCGTTGGGGCTGGTTTGGTTCTCAGAAGTCTCCTAATAACTGTGGAGCTATGGACTCAACTTCAAAGACTAAGTCCTGGAAAAGTGGCCCCCAATTCCCAAGTTCTGCCGTGGGAGGGGGGAAATGCTCATCACACCAATCTTCGATGCAATGTTAATTCACTGTTTTGCATCCAGATGTTTTCGTTCTCAACGCCAGAGGTGAAGAGTCTGAGCGATCGTGTTACAGATGTTAAGGACTTGCCCAAGTTCACATAGCAAGTGAGTAGCAGAGCGGGAGATTATTGCCACATCCAAGCTCTACTCACTATACCACTTTCATTCCACTCCTTTCAAAAAATAAATATCAATTAGCCAACTCTGTTCCCAGCATGAAAACACTAATCTTTTCATGTGATTAGATCTTATGTCCCCAGTTAGATTATTGGTCCTCCTAGTAGGTAGTAAGTCTAATATTTTGTTCTCATTCTTGCAAACAATAAATACTCCAGGAATAATTGCTGATTAATATTAACAGTAAAGTGGTTTCAAAGATATGTTTTCAGCCCTGGCCACCTTGTAACTTTTTTCTTTATTTTTTCTACTTTAAAAAATGACTAAGGCAATACCTGCTCATGGTAAAAAGATACGGTATACAAAATAATCACTTCCCCATCTCAACTCCATTCCATTTATCTGAAATAATCAATATTGTTAGGTAGGTAGCCTTTCCCATCTATTTCCACGCACATATAAACACATGCAAACATATGGACAGACACACCATTTTCCTCTTCCTTATTTTTAAAGCAAAATAGCATTGTTATCCTACATATTACTCTGCAGCCTTGTTTTTTCAATTAAGTGTATATCACAAATATCTTCCCAAATCAGTAAATATAAAGCTTACTCATTCATTCTAATAGCTGCACAATAGTCCCTCTAATAAGTGGATCATAATTTACTCAACCATTCCCACGTTCATAGTTAATCAAGTTCCCACTGTCTCCTAAATAGCTTCCAATCTGACCACTGTGCTGTGTGGCGTCTCATGCACACACTCCTGATTTTATAGCTGAGGTCAATTCATGTCTAAAACTACGTCATTTATTCCTTGGGCAAATGCCTCCAAAGCTCTAGAGAGTTTGTTTCCTATGAATTAAAATAACCATATTAAGGTATCCCTTCTGTTCCATAATCGAGGGGAGAGTATGCCTTTTCCGTACACTATTATTTAGGTAATGTATATACAGAATATATGATTCCCATTAGAAAATGGAATATTTTGAGTTTACAAAAGAATCTTACATCTTTTGTGATAGCTTCAAATATACAGGTGTTTGTAGCATATAATTTCTACTCCACTTTAGTTGTGACAGCAACAACAAAAAGGCTTTGAGGCTGTTTTCTTGACTTTTAAAAATTGTTAGTCCATTGAAATGTAAGCTCCACAAGAAAGAAACTAAACAAAACGTAGAGTCCAATGTATCCACAGTGTGTAGTGTGATGCCTGATGCACAAAGCAGGGACTGTTTGTGCATTAGTTGAATGAATGAAAATCTGTTTTAAATTTCACGCACTCTGAATCACACTCTGTTTGGTCAGAAAAAAAAGTCATGTTCTAACTCATGCTTTAGTTTTCCTTTTCCAAAGGACTACAGGGTACTTAGTTCCCTGAGCTCAATTAGTTTCTGACTCAATTAACTGCCAGAAGTTGACTCCTGGAGACTGTGAGTTGGCTGGGGAGAGAAGCACACATTCAGACACCAGCTGAGAATACAATTTCCAAGACAACTTAGAAGGGGAAAGGTGGTTTAGAAGCTCAAGCTCTAAAGGCATTATTTATCCTGTATATCCATCCATATATGCCTCTATTGGTTAAATAAATCATAATACAGGGGAGTACTGTGCCGTCATTAGAAATAACGATGTAGGAGAACACTGAATGCCATGGGGAAATGGGATATATAACATCAAAGAGAGTATGATCCCATTTTAGCTAAAGAAAATATAGCCAGAAAGCATACAGCCACCCTGAGAGACCATTTCTGATAGCTGACATCCTGCTAGAGTGTCCCTAACTGCATCCTTTGGGCGTGGTATAAAGAACACTGAGGCCTACACAGCCACACTGCGACAAACACCAGCACCAAGAAGAGGAAGAGTGACCGCACCGATGCCAAGGTGACCACTAGAGGGCTATCGGTTACCAGGGTGTAGTAATTCTCTACAGATGGCTTCAGGAGGAAGGGAGATCATCTTGGATGGAGCACACCACCTTTGCATTCTTCCCTGAATCTCTGTCTCGAATCCTAAAAACAGCTTTGACTGTCTCAGATACATATAGACTTTTCCTTCTTCACTTTTTGTGAGTGTGTGTGTGTATGCTTCTTTGGGTGATTTTGTCTGTATAGTTTTGCTTTAACCATTTGTCCTAAGGTTCTGTGTGTCTGTTCTTTTTGTTTGTTTGTTTGTTTTTAGTATAGTTTTTAGCACTTGTTATCACTGGTGGATTTGTTTATTGGTTTGGTTGCTCTCTTCTTTCTTTTTTTATGACTTTTAAATATTTTTATTTTTAATAATATATATTTTTTACTTTAAAAACTTTACTATTTTTTCTTTCTTTCTTTTTTTCCTCCCTTTTCTTCTGAGCCATGTGGCTGACAGGGTTTTTGTGCTCTGGCCAGTGTCAGGCCTGTGCCTCTGAGGTGGGATAGCCGAGTTCAGGGCACTGGTCCACCAGAGACCTCCCAGCTCCATGTAATATCATACAGCGAAAGCTCTCCCAGAGATCTCCATCTCAACACTAAGACCCAACTCCACTCAACGACCAGCAAGCTACAGTGCTGAACACCCTATGCCAAACAGCTAGCAAGACAGGAACACAACCCCACCCATTAGCAGAGAGGCTGCCTAAAATCATAATAAGGTCACAGACACCCCAGAACACACCACTGGATACGGTCCTGCCCACTGGAAAGACAAGATCCAGCCTCATCCACCAGAACACAGGCACCAATCCCCTCCACCAGGAAGCCTACACAACCCAATAAAACAACCTTAGCCACTAGGGGCAGACACCAAAACGAAAAGGAACTATGAACCTGCAGCCTGAGAAAGGAGACCCCCAAAACAGTAAGTTAAGCAAAGTGAGAAGATGGAAAAACACACAGAAGATGAAGGAGCAAGGTAAAAACCCACCAGACTAAACAAATGAAGAAGAAATAGGCAGTCTATCTGAAAAAAGAATTCAGAGTAATGACAGTAAAGATGATCCAAAATCTTGGAAATAGAATGGAGAAAATACAAGAAATGTTTAACAAGGACCTAGAAGAAATAAAGAGCAAACAGTGATGAACAACACAATAAATGAAATTAAAAATTCTCTAGAAGGAATCAATAGCAGAATAACTGAGACAGAAGAACAGATAATTGACCTGGAAGATAAAATAGTGGAAATAGCTACCACAGAGAAGAATAAAGAAAAAAGAATGAGAAGAATTGAGGACAGTCTCAGAGATGTCTGGGGCAGCATTAAACACACCAACATTCAAACTATAGGGGTCCCAGAAGAAGAAGAGAAAAACAAGGGGACTGAGAAAATATTTGAAGAGATTACAGTTGAAAACTTCCCTAATATGGGAAAGGAAATAGTCAATCAAGTACAGGAAGCACAGAGAGTCCCATACAGGATAAATCCAAGGAGAAACACGCCAAGACACGTAGTAATCAAACTATCAAAAATTAAATACAAAGAAAAAATATTAAAAGCAGCAAGGGAAAAACAGCAAATAATATACAAGGGAATCCCCATGAGGTTAACAGCTGATCTTTCAGCAGAAACTCTGCAAGCCAGAAGGGAGTGGCAGGACATATTTAAAGCGATGAAAGGGAAAAACCTACAACCAAGGTTAATCTAGCCAGCAAGGATCTCATTCAGATTCGATGGAGAAATTAAAACCTTTACAGACAAGCTAAAGCTAAGAGAATTCAGCACCACCAAACCAGCTTTACAACAAATGCTAAAGTAACTTCTCTAGGCAGGAAACACAAGAAAAGGAAAAGACCTACAATAACAAACCCAAATCAATTAAGAAAATGGTAATAGGAACATACATATCAATAACTACCTTAAATGTAAATGGATTAAATGCTCCAACCAAAAGACATAGACTGGCTGAATGGATACAAAAACAAGACCCATATATATGCTGTCTACAAGAGACCCACTTCAGACCTAGGGACATATACAGACTGAAATTGAGGGGATGGAAAAAGATATTCCATGCAAAGGGAAATCAAAAGAAAGCTGGAGTAGCAATTCTCATATCAGACAAAATAGACTTTAAAATAAAGGTTATTACAAGAGACAAAGGAGAACACTACATAATGATCAAGGGATCAATCCAAGAAGAAGATATAACAATTGTAAATATTTAGGCACCCAACATAGGAGTACCTCAATACATAAGGCAAATGCTAACAGCCATAAAAGGGGAAATCGACAGTAACACAGTCAAAATAGGGGATTTTAACACCCCAATTTCAACAATGGACGGATCATCCAAAATGAAAATAAATAAGGAAACACAAGCATTAAATGATACGTTAAACAAGATGGACTTAATTGATATTTATAGGACATTCCATCCAAAAACAACAGAATACACTTTCTTCTCAAGTGCTCATGGAACATTCTCCAGGATAGATTATATCTTGGGTCACAAATCAAGCCTTGGTAAATTTCAGAAAATTGAAATCATATCAAGTATCTTTTATAAACACAATTCTCTGAGAATAGAGATCAATTACATGAAAATATCTGTAAAAAATATAAACACATGGAGGCTAAACAATATGCTACTAAATAACCAAGAGATGACTGAAGAAATCAAAGAGGAAATCAAAAGATACCTAGAAACAAATGACAATGAAAACACAATGACCCAAAACCTATGGGATGCAGTAAAAGCAGTTCTAAGAGGGAAGTTTATAGCAATACAATCCTACCTCAAGAAGCAAGAAACATCTCAAATAAACAACCTAAACTTACACCTAAAGCAATTAGAGAAAGAAGAACAAAAAAACCCCAAAGTTAGCAGAAGGAAAGAAATCATACAGATCAGATCAGAAGTAAAGGAAAAAGAAATGAAGGAAACAATAGCAAAGATCAATAAAACTAAAAGCCGATTCTTTGAGAAGACAAACAAAATTGATAAACCATTATCCAGACTCATCAAGAAAAAAAGGGAGAAGACTCAAATCAATAGAATTAGAAATGAAAAAGGAGAAGTGATAACTGACACTGCAGAAATACAAAGGATCATGAGAAATTACTACAAGCAACTCTATGCCAATAAAATGGACAACCTGGTAGAAATGGACAAATACTTAGAAAAGCACAACCTTCCGAGACTGAACCAGGAAGAAATAGAAAATATAAACAGACCAATCACAAGCACTGAAATTGAAACTGGGATTAAAAATCTTCCAACAAACAAAAGCCCAGGACCAGATGGCTTCACAGGTGAATTCTATCAAACATTTAGAGAAGAGCTAACACCTATCCTTCTCAAAGTCTTCCAAAATATAGCAGAGGGAAGAACACTCCCAAACTCATTCTATGAGGCCACCATCACCCTGATACCAAAACCAGACAAAGATGTCACAAAGAAAGAAAATCACAGGCCAATATCACTGATAAACATAGATGCAAAAATCCTCAGCAAAATACTAGCAAACAGAATCCAACAGCACATTAAAAGGATCATACACCATGATCAACTGGGGTTTATCCCAGGAATGCAAGGATTCTTCAATATATGCAGATCAATCAATGTGATAAGACATATTAACAAATTGAAGGAGAAAAAACATATGATCATCTCTTCATCCTAGATGCAGAAGAAATTGGACAAAATTCAATACCCATTTATGATAAACATCCTCCAGAAAGTAGGCATAGAGGGAACTTTCCTCAACATAATAAAGGCCATATATGACATATCCACAGCCAACACTGTTCTCAACGGTGAAAAACTGAAACCACTTCCCCTAAGATCAGGAACAAGACGAGGTTGTCCACTCTCACTACTATTATTCAACATAGTTTTGGAAGTTTTAGCCACAGCAATCAGAGAAGAGAAAGAAATAAAAGGAATCCAAATCGGAAAAGAAGAAATAAAGCTGTCACTGTTTGCAGATGACATGATACTATACATAGAGAATCCTAAAGATGCTACCAGAAAGCTACTAGAGCTAATCAATGAATTTGGTAAAGTAGCAGGATACAAAATTAATGCACAGAAATCTCTTGTATTTCTTTACACTAATGACGAAAAATCTGAAAGAGAAATTAAGGAAACACTCCTGTTTACCATTGCAATGAAAGGAATAAAATACCTAGGTATAAACCTACCTAAGGAGAAAAAGGACCCGTATGCAGAAAACTATAAGACACTGATGAAAGAAATTAAAGATGATACGAACAGATGGAGAGATATATCATGTTCTTGGATTGGAAGAATCCACATTGTGAAAATGACTATACTACCCAAAGCAATCTACAGATTCAATGCAATCCTTATCAAACTACCAATGGCATTTTTCACAGGACTAGAACAAAAAATTGCACAAATTGTATGGAAACACAAAAGACCCTGAATAGCTAAAGCAATCTTGAGAAAGAAAAACAGAGCTGGAGGAATCAGGCTTCCGACTTCAGACTATACTACAAAGCTATGGTAATCAAGACAGTATGGTACTGCATAAATACAGAAATATAGATCAATGGAGCAGGATAGAAAGCCCAGAGATAAACTCACGCACATATGGTCATCTTCTTTTTGATAAAGGAGGCAAGAATATACAATGGAGAAAAGACAGCCTCTTCAATAAGTGGTGCTGGGAAAACAGGACAGGTATATGTAAAAGAATGAAATTAGAACACTCCCTAACACCATACACAAAAATAAACTCAAAATGGATTGAAGACCTAAATGTAACGCCAGACAGTATAAAACTCTTAGAGGAAAACATAGGCAGAACACTCTATGACATAAATCACGGCAAAATCCTTTTTGACCCACCTCCCAGAGAAATGCAAATAAAAACAAAAATAGGGTTTCCCTGGTGGCGCAGTGGTTGAGAGTCTGCCTGCCGATGCAGGGGACACAGGTTCATGCACCGGTCTGGGAAGATCCCACATGCCGCGGAGAGTCTAGGTCCGTGAGCCATGGCCACTGAGCCTGCACGTCCGGAGCCTGTGCTCCACAACAGGAGAGGCCACAACAATGAGAGGCCCGTGTACCGCAATAAATAAATAAATAAATAAATAAATAAACAAACAAACAAATGGGACCTAATGAAACTTAAAAGCTTTTGCACAGCAAAGGAATCCATAAAAAAGACAAAAAGACAACCCTCAGAATGGGAGAAAATATTTGCAAATGAAGCAACTGACAAAGGATTAATCTCCAAAATTTACCAGCAGCTGAATATTAAAAAAACAAACAACCCAATCCAACAATGGACAGAAGATCTAAATAGACATTTCTCCAAAGAAGATATACAGATTGCCAACAAACACATGAAAGGATGCTCCACATCACTAATGATTAGAGAAATGCAAATCAAAAGTACCATGAGGTATCACCTCACACCAGTCAGAATGGCCATCATCAAAAAATCTACAAACAATAAATGCTGGAGAGGGTGTGGAGGAAAGGGAACTCTCTTGCACTGTTGGTGGGAATGTAAATTGTTACGGCCACTATGGAGAACAGTATGGAGATTCCTTAAAAAACTAAAAATAGAACTACCATACAACCCAGTAATCCCACTACTGGGCATATACCCTAAGAAAACCATAATTCAAAAAGAGTCATGTACCACAATGTTCATTGCAGCTCTATTTACAATAGGCATGACATGGAAGCAACCTAAGTGTCCATCGGGAGATTAATGGATAAAGATGATGTGGCACATATATACAATGGAATATTACTCAGCCATAAAAAGAAACAAAATTGAGTTATATGTAGTGAGGTGGATGGACCTAGAGTCTGTCATACAGAGTGAAGTAAGTCAGAAAGAGAAAAACAAATTCCTTAAGCTAACACATATATATGGAATTAAAAAAAAATTGGTTCTGAAGAACCTAGTGGCAGGACAGGAATAAAGACACAAACGTAGAGAATGGTCTTGAGGACACGGGGAGGAGGAAGGGTAAGCTGGGATGAAGTGAGAGAGTGGCGTGGACATATATATACTACCAAATGTAAAATAGATAGCTAGTGGGAAGCAGCAGCCTAGCACAGGGAGCTCAGTTCAGAGCTTTGTGTCTACCTACAGGGCTGGAGTAGGGAGGGTGGGAGGGAGACGCAAGAGAGAGGGGATATGGAGATATATGTATACATGTAGCTGATCCACTTTGTTATGAAGCAAAAACTAACATACCATTGTAAAGCAATTATACTCCAATAAAGATGTTAAAAAAAAAGAGAGAAAATATATAGATGTCTATTTGTACATGTACAGAACCAGAGGATATATACTAAAGTGCTAGCAATATCTCTAGGTGAAATGATTATGAATACATTTTTAAAAATTTTCTTCTCTTTGCTTATTTTTCTGTCAAAAAATATTTAAGATAAACAAGAATTGGAAGAATTGTTTCTGTGAATATTACGTAACTCTTATTTGCCATCTTATCAAATCAAAGCAGTTGTTTTCCTTTAACTAAAACTTTTTCTACAACACAATGCTTTAAAAAAAAGAGGGAATGGGTAATCTATGTTCCCAAAGCCAGAGAACCAGCAAACAACACTCTCATTACCAAAGGACCTGGAAAAATAAACCAGGTAAATTTTTCTCTCTGTGAAAGTGTTGAAAATTGTGATCTACCTGACTATTATGCTGACAAGCTCTAGTTGCAGAGAAATAGGTTTAATTATAAGAACTTTTGACAATTGTAGTTTCCTTTACAAAACTGACCAGTTTTGTGTAGAAATATTTTACTTTGCTTAGAAATCTCTGGCTGGTATAGAGGAGTAGCTGCATATTGCATGAGCATTTAGATCAGGGACAAGCAACATGGGAACGAATTTTGCAGCGTTGAAATCACACATATCTTAAGCTGGTCACACGTACTTTAAGTGGCTTTCCTAGGAGCAGCAAAATACAGTTTGCTGAAGTGCTTCATGATCTGCCATTCTTACTGTTTTGTAAAAGTAACTAAGCTTTTAGTTGTTACTTCTGGCTCCTGATCATTATAAATCATGAAGGATTATAGTCTGGAACTTCTGGTTTGGTGTAAAGGGTCAGATTTGCCCCAAATGGTGACATTTAATTGGAAATAGGAGAGTAGCTAGAAAATGACTGGGCTTTTGCAGCTCTCGCTTAGGAGACCACGTGCAATTAGTAACTTGAGAAAAATCCACGTCCCTGGCACAGAATTGGCAGCTGGACATAGCACAATCCCAGCACAATAAAGTTCCCAGTAACTATTTGTTAAATAAGTGAATTTGTTGTATAGATGTCCAGACAGAGGACCACACTGCAAACACACACTTTCAATCTCCCCTAGCCCATTTGCTTCATGTAAATTAACTAAAATTATGCCATTTTTCCAGGTAGTTTCTGTATAGTTCTGCCAAAGATAAGTCTCAAGTTTCTGTTGATCTCTAGAAAAATGCCTAAGAATTTAGTCTCCCGATATTATTTCCTTAATTCTAGTAGCAAAATAAAAACGAATACACAACACACATGCACAAAATCTTTTGCAGTTAAACAGCTTAAGAGCATAATTCTTGTAAAAAGGTACACACACACACACACACACACACACACACACACACACACATGGCATCTGAGCATAAATAGAAAAACTCTAGAGTCTGTAATAACCTGTCATGTCTTTGGGGATTTTTAAATTATGTCTGAACTTACTAAAATAATTTTCTTTATTCTCCTCCTCCTCTGCTTTATCACTATTTTTAAGCAACTACTAAATAAAACTTATACCTAGAGAAGGTGGTAAAAGAGGGCAAGTAGAAGGAACCTATTATTAAACATCTATTGTGTGCCAGGCATTACTTTAGGCATTTTACATATAATATTTCTTTTAATCCTCAAAAAGCCCTTGCCAAGTTAGATATCATTAACACTATTTTATGCGACAGGAAACATTTTCAGAGAGAATAAGAGACTTGCACAAACGCAAGCAACTAATAAATGATTGAGCCAGCCTGGAACTCAAGTCTTTCTGTCTGACAGGCTTAGAGTTTTCAATAGAAATAGAGTTTGCACCACTGTCAATAGTGTGGAAATATTACTGCTCCCTAACAGAATATTACTGATGACTTGAGGGCCAAAAGTAGTAGTCATTTAACCTGTGATGTCTTCCCCAGCCTCCTCCTATTTGACTGTGGTGTCTAATTTTGAGCAAGTGACCCCCGGAGCTTGAACAAGAAAAGAACCGTGGTGTGGAAACCACACTGGTTGACTCAACCCTTGTCTGGGGCAGCATTCTTATTTAGTTCCCTTCCTCTTCTCAGTTTCAGGTCCCAGCCTGTGTCTGTGTCCTTTGCACAAGGAACAGGTGGTCTTCCACGCTTTCACGAGATGACAGTCCACGATGTTTATGGTGATTCGTCTCAAGCTGTCCAGTACATTTTTTATTGCACCAAAGATCAACAGGAACTTGAGATCTTTCACAGAGGTGAAAGATCTCTCTGACAAGATCTGGGCACACTCTCAGCATTTCCTTTTACCTGGTTGCCTTTTTATTTGTGTTCTTAACAGATGTCCTGGATTTAAATAACTTGTTTATTTTTCAGTTAAACTTCACAATAGTTAATATTGTTCCTATGGTACAGAATTAATCTTGATGAGGTGATGATATCAGGAGGACATCGAGCTCTTCTTTTATTGACTCCCTTTTGTAAAGTTCATAAAAGTGAACTTTGATTCACCTATTTACTCTGGGAGTTAAGAAGGTGACACTTACTGATATATTTTGATATCTGTAAAAAGTATATAGCCTTTCTGATACTTATGTTCCTGGTTTTCAGGGCTCACAGAGTCAGAAAATGGAAATGGGATGCCTCTAATGGTTCATTATCATCACCACATTTGTCCAGTTTAGCCAAACAAACTGTCTACTTCAGGGCCCATCCTTCAGAGGTATGTAGGATGTAATCATATTTTCTCTATCATATCCATGTTTATATATGGATGTTACAAAATTTACATTATTCAGTGTACCATTCTATATCTCACATTATTCTCTTAAATGTATTACATAACTATTTTCCCCAAGTCAATAAATATTTTCCTGAAGCATAATTTTTCTAGGATGTGTTCTATTCCTTTTCAGTATGTGACATAATTTATTCAACTAATCCTGTCATTAATTTTTTTGTTTGTTTCCAATTTGTCTTTGCTATGAAAAATGTTTTAAAAAGATTTTTGTGTGTGGATTTTTGAACATAGCCCATATCTTATTGTAAATTTCTATGAATGTGGAATTACTGAGTAAAGGTACAAACTCATTCTGAAGAAGTGTGATGATGACAGTTTTTATATTCTCCACCAGTTTTACTTCCTCTCTTTCTCCCTTGCTTCATCATTTCTGTGCTGACCTTAAATCTCAGCACATGATTTGGGTTCCTTTAGAAGCTGGGAGCGTGTTGTGTTCATTTTCCCCACTTTGCTTACTCTGCTGAACACCTACTTTTGTAAGTTCCTTAAAATAAGCATTTGTGGAGTCGTAAAATGACTGCGTGTCTTTCATTTGACATACAAAATATCTGTGTCAAAAGTTAGACAATCCCTTTTTGAATTATAGTTTTCTCTGGATATATTCTCCAGAGTGGGATTACAGGATCATATATGATAGTTCTATTTTTAGTTTTTTAAGTTTTTATTCCACTCCTGGTCATAAATCCAGAGAAAACCATAATTTGAAAAGATACAACACCCCAATGTTCATTGCAGCACTATTTACAATAGCCAAGACATGGAAGCAACCTAATGTCTATCGACAGATGAATGGATAAAGAAGTTGTGGTACATATATACAATGGAATATCACTCAGCCATAAAAAGAATGAAATAATGCCATTTGAAGCAACATGGATGGACCTAGAGATTATCATACTAAGTGAAGTAAGCCAGATAGAGAAAGACAAACGTCATATGATATCGTTTATATGTGGAATCTAAAAAAAAAAAATGATACAAATGAACTTATATAGAAAACAGAAATAGACCCACAGACATAGAAAACAAACTTATGGTTACCAAAGGGGAAAGGTGGAGAGGAGGAGGGTTAAATTAGGAGTTTGGGAGTAACATATACACACTACTATATATAAAACAGGTAACCAACAAGGACCTACCGTATAGCAAACTATACTCAATATTTTGTAATAACCCATAAGAAAAAGAATCTGAAAAAAATACATATATATGTGTGTGTATAATTGAATCATTTTGCTGTACACCTGAAGCTAACACAATATTTTAAATCGACTATAGCTCAATTTAAAAAATGTTAGACAATCCCACATGTGTCAAATTAGTTATTTATAGCTCTTTGCAAAGCTCAGTAATGTGCCAGAAAGATTCTGTGGTTGATCATAGATAAAATTTCTCTTCCAAGGAAATTTCTCATTCTTCTATAACATAAATGTACTTTTCTTCAGATAAAATTGATTAAACAAAACATATGGAAGTATAATTTTGGATATGTGTTCAAGATTCATTAGTAATAGTTTTAAACTTGTTTTTTCACCTGAAAATGTATTGGTCTTATATCCATTTATCAGCTGGGATAGCTGTGCATTTAAATACAATACTAGTTCATTTTTTTGTCTTGGAATTTCTGTATTTCTTGGGCAAGTTAAAGGAGTTCAGAGAGTATTTGTATTGGAAATATATAAGTGTGCCAGCCACCAAGTTATCTATAAACACATAGGTCTTGGCATTGGACTAAGAAAATAAGTCCTTTCATTTGGTGTATACACAATGTTCTGAACAACTATTATGATTCATTAACTTTTCCACGTTTATGTGTGGAGTTCTACTAGCTCTTAGAAAACTAGCTCCGACTAGCTTGTCATCTGATCACATACAGAGAACAAGTCAGGTGAAAATGGAAAAAGCCAAGCAACTAATCCTTTAAGAGGCAATGATGATTTTTCAAAAAGTCATCTCAGTCTAGTTAATAAATTGTTATCTCTCTCCCTGAAAGGAATCTTATTTTACAGTAGAATTATAAATATACATTTGAATATTAACTTTTAATATGCTGTGTTTTGCTACTGTCTGTTCATATGTTGCAATCTCGGCCTCAGACAACACCTTCCTTAAGCTCTTTACAGAGGGTCTGACTTGGGAGTTATTTGCTTCTAGCCATGCCATTGTGTGAGAACAAAACCTAATTAAACAGAGCTTGTTTTTTCACTCAGTTAAAAGCCTTGATACCTATTCAGTGATGATTGATGCTAGCAGATTGAATTGGAGTTTCATAACTATAAACACTTCCATTTTTCAAGCACTTATTATGAGCTAATACTTTACATTTGCTATATAATTCTTATGACAGTCCTGCAAACTATTTGACAGATGGTAAAACAGGCTTAAAGTTCCTAAGTCTCTTAGTCAGGGTCCTACAACTAGTAGGTGGCAGTTGGGATGTTCAAACTCAGCTCCTTTTTACTCCGGAGCTGTGTCTTTTCCATTGTCAGACACTTCTGAACATTTTCATGCATCTGTGTGTGCTACTGGCATGTGAGACACAGCAGAAGAAATCTCAGGGGAGGAAGGGAATTTGGGGTTCATGTAGCAGCCACCTCACGCCATGCTTCTGGAAACACACGCTTGCCAAGAAATGTCAGCCTCTGATAGCATAACTGATCCTCCCCTTCTCAAACCAACATTGAAGAAGGAGAAGAGCCTGAATGTAGGGAAATTTTGTTTTTTATTCCACACAGGTACCTTTTTGTCAGCATTCCTGAGATATAGAAAACTGAGAAATTACAGGGAAATTAAAAATAGCACAAACACTAATTCTCACACATGCACACCTCACAAGCACACATGGAAAACACATTTGTCTTGTGTGGCACAGTTAATGGGAGTAGGGACAATAAATAAGAATGGTCTTTAAAAAAATTCAGACACTAAAATTTACCTGTGGTTTCTTCAGAATGTTGGGAATGTGACGTGGCTTCGTAGGTTGAATAATGGCAAAAACATATGGGCCTTCAGAAGAACATTTTTTTTAGCCACTGACTTTCTTTAACATTCCAGGGGAATTGCTCATTTCTATACATTTTAAAATAGTTTGGTGAAGCACTGCAAAGACAATTTTTAAGTTACATATTTAATATCAGTCATAATTTTTTGGTAACTGCTGGTTCTCAGTTGCCTGTCCCCAGCAAGAGCTATTTTAGATACAGTATTGCCTAAAGAAGTCAGGATGGGCTAGGCTATTCCAAGTTTCCCTAAGATGATAGCACAGGGCTAAGTACTTCTATTTTCACCCTCTTGAGGTAGGTAACATTATTGCACCCAGTTTTCAGATGAGGAAACTGAGACGCAAAGGATATTAACTAACTTGCTTACTAATGTGATAGACAAATAGTAGAGTTAGGATTCAAACCCAGGTAGTTTTGTGCCAGCATCCGGGTACTTCATCTCCAGGCTCTACAACCCAGAGAGAGCCAGGCTAGTCGTTGGGAAGTTAATCTTTCAATGATTACTGCTCTGTGTTCATTCAAGGTTGGAGAAAGGGCTCTAACCAAAGCTTTATCAGATCACCTTGAGCAATACTTGGATAATAAACCAAAGAAAGAAAAGGAAGGAAACTGCTTAGGATTCAAGCCTGGTGATCTGTGAACTCCTAAAGACCTTAGTCTTTGAGTTAGTCATTAGTCATTGAGTGCCCCTCAGAGGGCATCATTTCTGGCACAGAGCCAAGGAAGAAGATGAAAAACACATCTCTGGGTGGAAAGTTTATTTAGATATCATGAAAGGGTCATCCTGTCCTAAGGGATGACTGGTGCTCATTGCTTGGTCTGGAGCACATGCCTAGGGTTTGAAATGATTCTTGACTTCAGCTCCTGGCATATGCAGAGCAAAGCAGCAAATGCTCATTACCCCCAGCATGGATCTATCTCAAACACTGTGCTGCCCCTGTGGGCACATCCACGTGGAGCTCCAGAGCTTTTTCTTTTAAAAACATGTAGGACTTCACAATTCCTTTGCCTTTCTTGGCCCATCCCCTGGGTGGGGCTGTTTGCTTCTCAAAGCAAAATGGCTTCTATCTTTGGGAGGTGCATCTAAAGGCAAAGCTACTTTATTTATAGGCTAATCATAAGGCCATAATTGGATTGGATCTATCTGCCAGTCACCCTGAGATATTTATGGCATGTGCTTTCTCCAAGTCTGTCTCTTTCCATTGTCCAGATCAGAGGGAAAGTAAGAGAGGAAGGAGGTTAAGTTACGGGGTATTGCTTAGAGGTGATTCACCAAGGGTGTATTTTAGCCCTGGGTTAGACACATAGAGTGTTTGCAAAAAGAAAAAAGAGAAAAGAAAAAAGAACAGAGTAGCATTTTGTGATGGGAATCAGGTGCAATTAATCCTTCCTACCTTGCTATTTCTTCTGAGTATATTCAGACTAATTTAAGGATTCTCTGGATTATGTATTGCAGTTTTATAAAAATTTTATTCTGTTTTATTTGAGGTTTATTTGTTTTAGTTTATGGTTATTTTATTGTTTATTTCATAGGCTTGTTTTTACTTAGAGGAGCCACCTTGGACAAAGAAAAAACTTTAGAATAAGTGTTGTGTGTTGGGATAAGATAAAAAGAGAAAAGGTAACCTAAATCCGAGTCCTGGCTGTCAAGCAGCATGATTCTGGATGAGCCATATAACTTTTCCATTTGTAAAATGTTTTGGGTCGGGGGCTTCCCTGGTGGCGCAGTGGTTGAGAGTCCGCCTGCCAATAGAGAGGACACGGGTTCGTGCCCCGGTCCGGGAAGATCCCAAATGCTGCCGAGTGGCTGGGCCCATGAGCCATGGCTGCTGAGCCTGTGCATCTGGAGCCTGTGCTCTGCAACGGGAGAGGCCACAACAGTGAGAGGCCCGTGCACCACACACAAAAAAAAGGCTGTAAAAGGTTTTGGGTCATATCAGTGATTCTCAAGCATGACTGTCCATCACAGTCACCTAAAGAGTGTTTTAGAATGAGATGACTGCTATAAAGCATGTGGGGACTTTTGGGGGTGATAGAAGTTTTCTATATCTTGATTATAATGGTAGCTGCATGGCTGAATACATTTGTCAAAATCTGAGAATTGTACAGTAAAAAGGATGAATTTCACTGTATGCAAATTATCTTAATTTTAAAATTTAAAAATATTTTTTTAATCTCCCGAATATTGATATATTGAAAAATAAATGCCTGGGTCCCATTCCAAACCAACTATCTACTGAAGGGTATCTATTCTTTTAACCATCTCTGTACTTGTGAATCTGATGGGAATCAACTCAAACATTCTAAGTTTTCATGATCCCAGGTTCAGGTGTTGGTCAGCCGTGGCCATAAAGTCAAGAGCAGCATAGGTGGCAAAGAACAGCATGGTGACTACAGTCTCAGCATATCCGGACAGACCAATTAAATCACATGGGGAATGGAGGAAAAATGTGTGGCTAAGCTCTTGAGTCTAATACTCAGTTAGAGCAACCTTCATGATCAATGAGCCAAAAAGGTGGGAGCAGACCGGTACTGACTGATATTAGAAACCAGTGTGAAGATGGAGGATGTTGAACTTAGAACTGTATATTACTAAAAGCTATTATTTTCCCCCTAGCATTACAAAGGAAAGAAACAGTGCTTTGAGATGAGTCTGACACAAGTCACATGATGATAGCATGTAAGTGTCCAGCAGAAACAGGCTCATTGATTTGGACCATGTGGATTTTAAGAAGGAAGAGAATGCATCCTCAGGTCTGACAGATATTTTGGGCCCAGCATCAACCTCTGAGAGTATTTCACCATAACACTAAAAAAGATACATGAGACCCTCAAAATTAAATGTGTTTACTGATAGCATTAACAATACACTGGGCTCCTAATAGGAAAATGGAATGTTGAAAATAGCTTTGTTTAAAGTTCTTGAAAGAATGTAGTAGGTAGGTTATGGGGTGTGTCTCTTTCAAAGTACACTTCCTCAGGACCATCCCTCCCAAAAACCCTTCTGAAGCTGGAGGATTAGGTGACTACACATCTACAGTGTAGCCACAATCTCTGGCTATAGCTGATGGAACAGTAGCGGGCACCAATGGCAGCGCGATTGGGGATACTGCATATAGCAAGACCAAGATGGTTCTCTGGGGAAACCAGAATGAAAAGTCACTGAGGAAGTGGTTTGCAGTTGTGCATGGGAAGCCAAAGCCACAGGCAAGCTAGCATGCGAGGGAAGCAGTAACTGCAAGTAGTAACAACAATGACAACAACAAGAACAGTAGCTAACACTTATGAAATGCTTCCGTGTGTCAAGCACCATGAGAGAATCCTATCAGGTGGGAGACATCACCATCTTGATTATAAAATGAGGGAACCAAGATTTGGATGTGATGACTTTCCTAAGGTCACACAGCTGGCAAGAGGCAGAGCTAGGAGGCAGCCCAGGTAAGGCCACACTTAAGCGAGTTTACACAATCTCTGTAAGCATTGGTCTGCCTCTTAGGAAGCCCAGGAGGCAGCTGTAGTGAGGAAAATGGAAGGGATGTGCAGGGGGAAAGGGCAGAGCAGCGGCCCCATGCCTGAGGGCTTCTGTGGTCCCAGCTCCAGTCTGCACATGACCTTGCTGTGCTTGGTGGAAGGTGTTCTGTTTTAGGACCTTTGCTCTGATTTCTTTAATGGAATTACTTGTCCATTTTTTAAAGGTTTTACCCACCCCTTGGTTCCTCACCCCACTCGTCACCCTACTCTGATGAAAGGCACCATTTATAAGGATGCCCATAATCCTGAAGAATACCGAGTTGGCATCCTAAACAATGGACTGGTGTCCTCAGTATATTTTCATGAGGAAGCTGTCCTATTGTGGAGACAAAATGAGCTGACAAGCTCCCTTAGTCCCTTGGGTTTGCCAGGGAGGATCAGACTGAGGGATCGTCTAGGAGCTCAGGAGCAGGTGTGCTAGGAGAGCTTTTCTCTCAAAAGGCTCTGATGGGGGTCAGCAGGGCAGACACAGAAACTCCCAGGAAGAGAGGATGCTCAATGTAAATGACAAACTGACCACTGTGCAAATTTCAGAGCTGTGGACTCATGGGGACCAGTCTTTAGTTTTCAGCATCTGGAGAGATGGCTCCATTTTTTTCAATTACACTGAAACACACCAGCAAGGGAAAGATCTCCTCTGGCTCACCTGTTTGTTTATTCTGCTCTCCTGTGACTTCCCAAAGGGTTTTCTTAATACCGTGTGACTTCAGCTCTTTGACCCCCTGAAGAGAAGTTCTGGAACTGATGACATTTCTCTCTAATCTTACCTTAGTGTTTTTTCTGAACTGAGCCACTGAGGACTTCCTGTTTGAGGCTGAAAAAATAGTTAAGCAAGCAGCTCCAGCCAGTTTGATACAACATCAGAGCTGTTGTTAGGTAGGGCATTTTAATCTCACAAGCACCAGCCTGGGTTGCCAGGTTGGCACAAAGTCACAGGCAACCTCACCTGTCTTCCTAGTTAATCTTGTTATCCTAATGGGGATGATTTCCCCGCTGTGGAGACTTGATGCTCTCGGCACCTGGACAGCGCCCAAGGCTTGACTCAGAGGTGAACAAGAACTTGTTGAGGACTCAGTTGTTGACAGCAGAGGCTGCAGGTGCTCCCTGACTGGTGAGTGGTCCTAGACTCACAGGAATGTGCACACTAGTAGATCCTGAAAGACTTGTTCCAGGAAAGCAGCCTTGGATGAAAGGAAAGGACTTGGAATCCTTTGGTCCTCAGAACATACTTCACATTCTTTATGGCATTGTGGCCTCTTTTCCTTTCCCAAGGGAAGCGTGCACTTTTACATTTGTGTGGTGTCCTGCATGTGGCATCCTAGCTGAAGCATCATTACATTCCTGTCTGTCTGAAGAAGCTTGCTCTGTAACAGGAACTTGCTTCATAAAACACTTAGGGAACTCCTAGTCTCAGCAGTGCATTATGGGAGAGGGCTGGAGAGCTAGATTTAGGTCACCCCTCAATCATGTGGATGGAGCAGCCCCCAGTTATCCCAAAAGGCATTTATTAATTTTCCTGCTGTCTGGTTTGGTCATCTGTATCTTTAAAGAGTGGTGGGCCTCATCTGGCAACTCCACATTGCCTGGAAAACCTGGGGATTTGCCTTACCTCTTTGTAGAGGTATTCTACCAAGTACAGGAAGAATCCATTATTATTATTATTGGCTTCATTTTTAATCCACAAAGTACCTAGGAGACAACTCACCTGTTAATAAAGTTTCATTTTCTGATTTAGGAAAACAAAACGAATCAAGAAGCTTTGAAGCACATTTTTGAATTGTGCTGACAAAGTCATTTCTAAACCTTTGAAAAGAGATTCTGTTAGACCAAAAAATAAAATAGAATAAAATAAAATAAAATAAAAGAAGCTAAAAGAAGCAGAGTTCTTTTTGTAAACTAGCTAAAGGATTTATTCCTTGAGAGGTGGGTTAGAATCCTAACTCCATCTCTTTCTAGCTGAGAGACCTTGGGTAATTTACTCAGGTTCAAAAGCTTCTTCACAGGATTGGGTGCAGACTAAATGAGACACATCTGTACACTGGCCAGCCCAGTTTGGCACATAGGAGGCCTACATAGAGCATACGGATTCCTGTCCAGGCTTCTGTGTTAGCAGTTCTTAGCCATTCTTCCAAAAGAGGCATCACAGAATCAGAGTGTGGATTACTTTCCCATAAGAGCCACTTCAAACCATAAAAGAATAAGAGAGAGTCAAGAAAAGGCCTTCCAACCCTTTACATTAAGGATACTTTAAAAAAGCCAGCATACTAAAACCTCTTGTCACTTACTTTGCCCATTATGGGCTCTAATATCCAAAGCTTTGGGGGTTATATCAGGATAAAGACACACACTCAAAGTCCTGGAATTTGTTGCTCCCCTAAAACGTCTTTGAGGAGGGAAATTGTGGGAAGCCTGCATGGATGGCCATGGTCACGGACTCATGATGTCACTGAACGAGAATCATTGTCATTCTGGGCCATGCTCAAATTAGGGGGAAGCATCACTCCTGTCATATTTTGGGTAGCAGCCATTTAACTAGGGCACAAATGATTAATATATTCACACAGATGGGAATGTGTACTTCTATTATTATAAAATGCTTGGGCCCACCTATTTTTGTTTAAAAATATATATTTTTTTAATAAAAGCAGCTCTCATACATATGAACCAGATGCAAAACAGAAATAGACTCACAGACATAGAAAACACACTTATGGTTACCAAAGGGGATAGTGTGTATGGTGGGGGGAGGTGAGATAAATTAGGAGTTTGGGATTAATGTATACCCACTACTATATATAAAATAGGTAAACAACAAGGACCTACTCTATAGCACAGGGTACTATACTCAATATCTTATAATAACCTATAGTAGAAAATAATCTAAAAAAGAATATATATATTGTAAATTAACTATACTTCAATAAATTAATTAATAAAATAAAATAAAAACAAC
Organism: Hyperoodon ampullatus; assembly: GCF_949752795.1. NCBI lineage: Eukaryota > Metazoa > Chordata > Mammalia > Artiodactyla > Ziphiidae > Hyperoodon > Hyperoodon ampullatus. Next base: position 61,037,905 of record NC_136925.1, on the reverse strand, counting down.
TCACATCTGTGTTCCCTGGGCTACCTGAGCATGCCCTCGAAGTAGCATGACTCACCCAGGACTCTCACCCTGTTTCTAATGTGTTTCCCTGCTAGACTCTGAGCTGATCAAGAACCTGTGTTCAACTCTTAGTTATTTCTATTACTAGATGTCTGAGCTTGGGTATTATTTACCCACCTTAGCCTCTGTTTCATCTCTGAAATGGTGGTAATAATAGTATTGATAGTCTGTCATCTTTTTTGTTTGTTTGTTTTTTCTGGTGAAGATTAAATGAGAGCAGAGACCTTAACCCAGTGCTTGACACATATTAAGAGTTCTATAATTGTTATTATTATTGTTGTTGTTACTATTGTGATGCCACTTCCAGCACTCACTCACATGAGACTAGAAGAGTTTTAAAAAATTGATTTACTGTAGCTAAACCATAGTCCTGCTCATCTAGCTTTGGGCTTTGACCTACAGGGCTGGATGTGGTTGGAGAGGAACGGCAACAGCATTGACTGGCTTCACGTTAAATTCCTGACTGTTGATCTCAAGTGGGCACTTAACGCTGTCCAGTAATCACACAGTATTTCTCTGATCTAATCATCTTTTCACTCTCTAAGGTGAGGAGTTCATACTCTCTTCAGTCTCAAACCTCCCATTCTTACTCTTAGCTAATGATCATGCTTCTATTTCAATGACAAAAGGGAAAATATGCAATCGGAGGAGATAGCTCCCATCACCTCCACATCTCCTCACCACCCAGTCTAGAAGTCTGTGTAACATTCTATATTCTTCCTGTAACCACGGGTGGACTGCTGTGCCCTTGGCTAAACCACGTCCTCCTCCCAAGCGCTACAATCCATCCCTTCTTGCCCACTCAAGGTCATTGCTGTAGTATTCTCCCCTCTCGGCATCCTTGATTTTTCTTTTTCTACTGATCATCTCCGTTAGCATGCAAACATTGAACGTTCTCTCCCACCTTTAAAAATCTGATTTTGACTTTTTTTCTCCTTCAGGGACACCCCCATTTCTCTCCTTCCCTTTAGCATTAAGTTCTTTGAAAGAGTTGACCATCATATCATCCATCTCCAATATGTCTTCTCCCGTTCTCCCTTGAGTCCATTCTAATCAAGTGTGGCCCCTGCCACTCCACTGCAGCTGCTCTTGCCAAGTCACCAGTGACTTAGGCACTGCTAATTCCAATGGTCAGCTCTCAGTCCTCGTCTTATGTGACCTGTCAGAAGCATTGGAGGAGTTGAACACTTCCTCTTTCTTCCAAGACCACACAAATACCTAGTTTGTATTAATTTTCTTTATTTTTTCTTTATTTTTAAATATGTTTAATTTTTATTTTTTTTCATACCTAGTTTTTAACTTACCTTCTGGCTGTTTCTCCTCAGTCTCCTTTGCCCTAACCTCTAAATATTGGAGAGACCCAGGATTCAGAGCACGTATCTCTTTTCTTCACCCCATATGTCCTTCCTACTCAGTGTTGGGAACCAGCAACTTGACTTGGTAGAGTGTTAGAAATGCCCCACACCCACAGCCCCAGACTTGCTGAATCAGAATCTGTATGTTAGCAAAATCCCTATTAATCCATTTGCACATTAATATTTATGATCACCATAAGTGATCCTATCTAATTCCAGGCTTTAAGGCTACCTATTTGCTGAGCCGACTACCAAATTTATATTTCTAGCCAAGAATCTCCAGTGAAATATAAACTCATTCATCCAACCACTAGCAGCTTTCCTTCATGGATGTTTTATAGTCATTCCCAACTTAACCATCCAAAACTGAGCTCCTGATGTCCCCACTCAACCTGATTCTCCAGTGCCCTTCCCTCTCCTCATTAATAACAACTCCATCCTTCCATTGCTCAGGCTAAACCCTTGGCATCATCCTTGCCTCTTTTGCATATTTGGTCTGTCAACAACCCTGTCAGTTCTACGTTTGCGATGTAGTTAGAATTTAATTGTTTTCATCACCCCAACTATCTCGGACCAACTCTGCTTCCGTTCATTCCTATTCCATTCTCTAAATAACAGCCAGAATAAATAAATTGCTCTTTCTTGAAGAAGCTACACATGTCACTTCTCTGCACATTTCATTGACCAAAGGTAGAAAAATGACCATACTTTACTTTAGTTTAAAGGATAAAGAGACATGGAAGTTCAATTCTACAATGTGTCCAGAAGGGCATGACATATATTTGCAAAAGTTCATATATAGAATTACAACAGTGTTTAAGAAAAACTCTCCTGTTTTCCTTCATTATGCTCACAGCACTACTCTGTACTGCAAATGTGTGGGAGTGTTCCCCACACCAAGCAATTCTCAGGTTTTACAGACACCAGCTGAGTATTCTATAATTTAACTCAATTCTGACGCTATATACCTGGAGATAGTGTCAGATCTCACAGATCCTACAGGTTAAAGGCTCAGTCCCATAAGACTGGAAGCCCCCCCTCCACTCCTGCCAATTGCAAGTCCAGGTTGTTACCTGTGTTTCTGACCAATTGCAAGTCCAGGTTGTTACCTGTGTTTCTGAACAATCAGCTCTCAATTGGAGGTTCCCATGACCCTCTCCTGGGGTTTGATTAATTTGCTAGAGAGGCTCACAGAACTCAGGAAAACACTTTACTCACTAGATTACTTATTTATTATAAAAGGATAATACTCAGGAATGGCCAGATGGAAAAAATACATAGGGCAAGGTATGTGGGATGGAGTGCAGAGCTTCCATGCCCTCTCTGGGCACACTACTGTTCCAGCATCTCCACATATTCACCAACCTGGAAGCTCTTTGAACCTGCAGTTCAGGGATTTTTATGGAGGATTCATTATGTAAGCATAATTGATTGAATCATTGGCCACTGGTGACTGATTCAAACTCTAACCCCTTTCTTTTCCCTGGAGGTCGGGAGGTGGGGCTGACAGTTCCAACCCTCTAATCAGATGGTTGGTTGGTGTTCCCCTGGCAACCAGCCCCCATCCTTAGGGGCTTTTCAAAAGTCCCCTCATTAACATAAACTCAGATGTGATTGAAAAGGACTTCTTATGAATAACAAGAACAACAACAACAAAAAAACACCTTTCACCTTTATCACTCTGGAGCTATTTCAGAAATTGAGGACAAAACCAAATATTATAAGAAAAGGTGCCCCTGTTGCTCTAATTACTTAGGAAATCACAAGGGTTTTGGGAGCTCTGAGCCAGGAACACAGACAAAAACCAAATATATATTTCTTATCATAAATCATAACATCACAAGCAGTAACAGAAAGTTAGAACTGACATACAGAATACAACTATGTCAATTAGAAATTTGAATATGTAGCCATAAAAAGAGCCATAAATCAGGTTAATTGTTTTTAAAGCTTCATTCTGCTGAATTTGTGGAGATAAGTCTTAGATTCCAGGGGACCCAAAGCAGAGCATTTGGAAGAAGTTGAGTAGTAGGTGGAGGTGGAATCCTGTGGAACACTGATGTTTGGATGAGCAAAGAAGGTGATGAGAGAGACTGAGGAGAAAATGTAAGTGCTTGAGAAGAACCAGAAGAGTCTTAAGCCAAGAAAGTAGAAAATTTGAGGAGATAAGTAGTTAACCGTGTCAAGTGCAACAAAGCCCTCCAGTAACAGACTGAAAAGGGACCACGGAAGTGGGCACTGTGGAGATGTTAGTGGCATATCCACATAGAACCCCAATGCACCTCAAATTCAAAGTCACAATTCCGAGTTCATCATCCTCTCCAATCACACTCTTCCTCCTGCATTTTCTATTTTAATTTTTGGCATCTAGCCACCAAAGCTAGAAAGCTGAGAATAATTATATGCTCCTAGAACACCCACATCCACTCAATTTCATGCAGATTTCTATTCTGGAATATATCTCAGATCCTCCTCTCCTATCCATCTGTACCCCACAGCTGTAATTTGGGCCCTTGTTAGCATTTGCCTTGAGTGCTTTATGACCTCCTGACCAGTCTCCTTGCCTCTGGTCTGTTCCTGTAAATCTGTACTAGTTATCTATGTCTGCATAACAAATTATCTTATACTTGTAACTTAAAACAACAATAAAAACATATTATCTCTCACTGTTCCTGTGGGCCAGGAATTCAGGGAAAGCTCAACTGTGTGGTTCTGTCATGAAGTTGTCGTCAAGATGTTGGCTGGAGCTGCAGTTGACTGAACCCTTGACCAGGGCTGGAGGATCCACTTCCAAGATGGCTCCCATGCATGGTTTGTAAATTGCTGTAGTTGTTGGTGGAAGGCCTCAGTTCCTCCTTGGGGGTCCTGTTTGGTAGTCCTCCTCACAGAGTGGCTTGAATCACCTCATGGCCTGGTAACCTAGCTTCCACCACAGCAAATGATCCAAGATGCCAAGACAGAGGCTGCAATTCCTTCTATGACTTAGCCTCAGGACTCATCTGCACCATACCATGTTGATCATGCAAAGTCTGTTGGAGAGAGGAGACCACATAAGTGCATGAATAGCAGAAGGTGTCAAGAGTTGAGCCAAGCTACTCCATGGTGTTGCTGCCTTAGCATCCATTTTGTTTAGCCAAGTGGCCTACAGGGACCTTAAACTGACACTAGCCCACTCATGCAAACTCATACCCCAGATAGCAGCCCGCAGAGTCACAAGCAAACGTAAGTTCCCGACATGACTTGCCTAACAGCCCTCATGATCAAAGTCTCCCTTGCCTTCCAGCACCTGTATACTTTATGCACCCCTTAATAAGACTCCCGTGGGGCTTACCTGTGCTGCAGGTCCTGCCCCTCTCTTTCTGTCTGAACTCTGCCTTGACCTTCCCATGTGATCCCTTGAGGTGTGCCCTGTACTTCTTCTAGGACCTGTGAGTAATAAACCTTTCTATTTCAATTTCTTCTGTCATCTGTGGTTGAACTTCAGCTTACCATCCAGCATTCTGTGCTCCACTTAACAGATGTTAATTTAACAAAGTTATAACGGAAGGCCAGGATCACCCAGATCATCTCGGAGGCTGGCTACCTAGACATTCTCTTCACTGCTATCAGAGTACTCTTTTAAACTTCTACGTACCAATTTGAAGTGCAAGTGGTGAATGTACAGTGTGGGTAGGGAGACTGCACAGAATGATAAAGGTTTGGCCCAGTTGCAGAGAATGGGAGAGGAAGCAGTAGATTACAGTGGACAAGAAAAGAGATGTGTTGAATGGCATTAAGAGTTTGGCTGAAGATCATGAATCTGTAGTGGCACCAACCTGACTGTTCAGAACATTTTTTTTGCAGTGCTAAGTATTCTAGCCATAGAAAAATAGAGCACAGATTTTGGTTGTGATGCAGTGTTGGGATTTTAACAGGAACATGGAGTGCAAGAAAGGGAGAGCCTGGGCATTGTGTTGCTGGTGAAGAATTCTAGTCATTAACCACGACACCCAGATTGAGTAGGAAAGTAAATGGGTTTAGGAAGAAGCTGATAAGTTGAGAGAAAATGGGGTTATCAGGAGAAAATGGAGTAATGGGGGACGTGAAAGAGACATAGGACAGTACGGGTAGATTTAAAGGCATCAGTGGATGTGAAAAACTTCAAAATACAGGAGAAAGATCAGAGTGGGTATTGGAGCTCAGGGCATCACAGGAGGGAGTATTCTGGCTTGTAACATGTCTGTGATATGGCCATGGGTGTAGGAAGCTGGAGTTCAGAAGTTCAAGAAACTGGAAAGCTAGAGTTTTGGAAAAGTCATCCACTTGGACGTTGAAAGATGTCAGTGTTATTCAACATAATAGAAGGACGTGGGATAGAAAAGTGAGCTATGAGTGAGGTACCAAGGTCTAGGATAAATGTCAAGTGGCTGGTAGGGGACAGCAATCTGGAGGGTAGAAGGCAGAATAGCCAGATGCCATGGGGGTCTTTATGCAAAGATGAAGGAACAAGAGTTTGGAAGAGGCATTGAGGAGCTGTGAGAACACTGATACTGCCTTGTGGCCTCATATTTGGTGGATGGTACTGTTATTTGGCTGGATTCTGCTGATGGGCAACAGGGAAGAATTAACATCTTCCACTAAAGGTTTCCTAGGGAGATGGTGACTTTGTAAAGAAGTCATCTTTTTTTAAAATATTTATTTATTTTATTTACTTAATTAATTTTTATGGCTGTGTTGGGTCTTAGTTGTGGCGCATGGGATCTTCATTGAGCATGTGGGATCTTTCATTGTGGCACACAGGCTCTATGTTGTGGTGCACCGGCTTCTCTCTCTTTGTGGCGCACCGGCTTCTCTCTAGTTGTGACATGCGGGTTTTTCTCTGCTGTAGTTGTGGCATGCAGCCTCCAGAACATGTGTGCTCTGTAGTTTGTGGCACACAGCCTCTCTAGTTGAGGCCCTCGGGTTCAGTAGTTGTGGCACTTGGGACTAATTGCCCCACAGCATGTGGGATCTTAGTTCTCTGACCAGGGATCGAAACCAAGTCCCCTGCATTGGAAGGCGGATTCTTTACCACTGGACCACCAGGGAAGTCCCAAGAAGTCTACTCTTATTTAAGATAAGAAGATAAAGTTATCATTCTGTGAAGGCATGTTTAGGATGTGTGTGTGTGTGCATGTAAGGGATTTTAATTACCATGAAACAGGAATTTCAGAGAGTATACTTGAAAAATTTAGAGAAAAGAAGGAATGGAAAGGTGGGCAGGTGAAAATGACACAACACAGAGGTATCTGAGGATGAGAGTATGGAAAAACAGATGAGAAAAATTGTGTGTTTCAGACGGTAACATGTGGGGATAGGATTTGAGGCAAGGTGGAAATAACTGTCCTTGTGGTTTCAAATGAAATCTGGCAGGAAGTTTTGGCAGAGACCCAGCAGAACTCGCTTTGAGATGGTGAGTTTGTGACAGCAACATTTGAGTAGAATCTCCTTGATCAGGGGTCTCTGAAATGTTCCAGGTGAGTCTCAGGGGCTTTAGCTTTACGTTTCCAAAGAAGGAAAACTCTTTTCTACCTAGAAAGGGCCTGGAAGTTTAGGGAGCTAAGGACAATTTCAATCAATGGACAAAAAGTGTGGGTTTACATATGAAATAGATAAACAACAAGGATTTACTGTATAGCACAGGGAACTATATTCAATATCTTTTTTTTTGATGTAGACTATTTTTAAAGTCTTTATTGAATTTGTTACAATATTGCTTCTGCTTTATGTCTTGGTTTTTTGGCCCTGATGCATGTGGGATCTTAGCTCCCTGACCAGGGATTGAACCTGCACACCCTGCACTGGAAGGCAAAGTCTTAACCACTGGACTGCCAGGGAAGTCCCTTCAATATCTTATAATAAAGTATAATGGAAAAGGATAGAACAAAATATATAGATATCTACATATATAGGTATATGTATAATCAAATCACTTTGCTGTAGACCTGAAACTAACACAATATTGTAAATCAACTACACTTAAAAATTATTTTTGAACTTGTTAAATGTGGGTTTAAATTTGAATCTGGTCTGTAGTCTAGTTAATGATATTGTACAATTTTAACTTTCTGGCTTTGGTATTGTTCTATGTTACATAAGATTTTACCATTGAAGGAAGCTGAGTGAAGGGGACACCGGACTCACTGTATTATTTTTGTAATTTTCTGTGAGTTGATAGTGATTTCAAAATAAAAATTAAACAAAAAGGAAGGATATAAGGCATAATCTGAGGGGATCTAGGTCCTAAGAGGGAGGAAATGAAGAGTAATGCACATTGTGAGATAGAATGGGAGGGTATGTGTGGTTCAGGGAGATGGTCCATGACTGTTTTCAAGTGACTGGGGCCTTGAGGGCTGACCTTCAGATCTCTGTGGATGTAATGCATAGAAAACTTACTCTGCGAAGCTCCTTAAATGTAGAACCAAAGCTCCTTGTGGACAGCAACTTTTTGCCTGCTTGGGTGACTGCTGAATCTTCAGCATTTAGGACAGTCAATATTTGGTGCATATAGGTTCTCTTTGGTTGAATGAATGAATGAATGAATGATATCTCAGGGACTAATACCGTGGATAGGTTCTAAAGTGTTATTTAGCTATTTATTCCTCAGTTTATTTTTCAGGAACTCAAACTTACCCAATATGACCATTATTCTCTCAAGAAAGATGAATAAATGACTTTTGGAGACCATCCTCAATGTTTTAGAGAAAGAATAGAAAATAATTTTTGTGGGGGAATAAGAGTTTGCTTAGGAAGTAAAAGAGATGCCCTATTTTTAATGGGGCTCTAGTGTTCCTAAAAAGCTGTCTAATAAAACTTTTTTTAAAAAAATTATGTATTTTAAAATTTATGGCTGCATTGGGTCTTCGTTGCTGCACACAGTCTTTCTCTAGTTGCAGTGAGTGGGGGCTACTCTTCTTTGCAGCACACGAGCTTCTCATTGCAGTGGCTTCTCTTGTTGTGGAGCATGGGCTCTAGGCACGTGGGCTTCAGTAGTTGTGGCACGTGGGCTCAGTAGTTGTGGCTCGCGGGCTCTGGAGCAGAAGCTCAGTAGTTGTGGTGCACAGGCTTAGTGGCTCCGTGGCATGTGGGATCTTCCCAGACCAGGGCTCAAACCCATGTCCCCTGCATTGTCAGGCAGATACTTAACCACTGCACCACCAGGGAAGTCCCTCTAATAAAACTTTGATTTCCTACTTAAAAGAGAAAGCCACACAACTCTATCTAGAAACATCTTAGCTCTTTACTGGGGGGGATAAAATAATAGCTACCATTTATTGAGCGCTTGTGTGGTCTGGCATTGTGATAAACAATTACATACATCATTTTATTTAATTTTCCCAACAACCCTCTGCAGTTATTAGCTCTGGTTTACAGGGTAAGAAAATTAGACACAGAAAGGTTATGCAGACTCTGGTCACATGGCTGAAATGTTGAGGAGCTAAGTTTAGGTGCAGTCTGATTCCAAAGCCTGGACTGGAAAAAAAAATTCTTTTTCTATTAAAGAGTAATTTACATACAGAATAATTCATCACTTTTAGTGCCAAGTTCTGTGAATTTGGACTAATACATGCAGTAGGATAACTACCACCACAATCAAAATGTAGACTATTTCCCTCACTCCAGAAAGTTCTCTAATGCCCCTTTGTAGTCAACCCCTCCTCACACACCTAGCCTCTGGCAACCACTGATCTTGCCTCTATAATTTTGCCTTTTCCCGAATGTCATATAAATGGAATCATAGAGTATTTACCTTCTGAAACCTGGCTTCTTTTACTTACTATAATGCATCTGTGAGCTTCATCCATGTTGTCTCATGTGTCATAGTTCCTTCTATTGCTGAATAGTACCCATTGTATAGGTGTATTAGAGTTTGTGTGTCCATTCACTAGTTAAAGGGCATTCAGGTTATTTCTATATTTTAGCACTTATAAACAAAGCTGCTAAAAACACTCACATTTAGGTTTTTGTGTGAACATAGTTTTTGTTTTTCTAGGTTAGGCTTAGGAGTAGATTGCTGGCTCAAATGGTAAATGTATGTTTTATTTTATAAGAAATCCTGCACTTATGACCACTGTAGTGGTTCAAGTCATTCTCCTATAACCGTTTTGGAAGGAGCTAATCAGACCAGTAATTGACAAGTTGGAGGCAGATAGATTAAATGCTGAACTCCAGAAACCTGGATATAAATCTTATATCTTATTATATTGTGCCTTCTTCAAAGGAGTAATAATAAAAGAATCAATCCCTGTGGGTGCTTTGTAGATGAAATTGAAAAATATATTGATGAATTTTCCTAAATGATGCATCTCTATTGACCCCCAGCCCCCCGGGGCTGTTTTCTTTTTAGAAATAATCATTTAATATTCTACGGACTGGTTTACATTAGAGTACATCAGCATGGGGAGAAAAATCATGTAGTCAGTTTAAAAGATTAGCATGAATACTATAGAAACACGGGAAAATGCTTTTGACATGTTAAGTGAAAAACAGCAGAACCTAAAGCAATATGTGTACCATTATCTAGAGCTTGGTGTGAGAGGGAGCACAGGCTTGGAACACACAGTACCCAGTTCTAGCACTGCCTGCAACTTAGGAGCTGTGAGACCACAGGCAGCCTTTACCTCTGTTTTGGGTTTGGGTTTTTTTTGTTTGTTTGTTTTAAGATAAAAGGGAGACAATAAAATTGACCTTACAGGGTGACTAAAAGTTCTCAGATGCCTGGCACAGAGCTGAAGTTCAACTCCCCGCCACCACTCCCACCATGTATGCAGGGTGAACCATAACTCTGGATGAAATTAGGTTTCTTCAACAGAAAAAAAAGCACCCTCAAGACTTAAGATGAGCTTCTTGAAGGCAGAGACTGTGTCTTACTGACTGCTGTGTCCCCAGACCTCAACAAAAGCAGGATGAAGGTGATGGGATGATGGGTCGTTTATTACTACCACTGTCTACAGTTGTTAAAAAGGCAGTCCAGGGCTTCCCTGGTGGCGCGGTGGTTGAGAGTCTGCCTGCCGATGCAGGGGACACGGGGTCGTGCCCCGGTCCGGGAAGATCCCACATGCCGCGGAGCGGCTGGGCCCGTGAGCCATGGCCGCTGAGCCTGCGTGTCCAGAGCCTGTGCTCTGCAGCAAGAGAGGCCACAACAGTGAGAGGCTCGCGTACCCACCACCACCCCCCCCAAAAAAAGGCAGTCCACTGAATAATCTGTCCAGTGAATAAATTTATATTACGTAACTGCTCATGAGGGTGTTGGCTGGCACAGGACAGGAGGAAAGAGTGGCATTCCTGCAGGACCGGTCTCTTTACACGAGATGCTACAGGTCTATGTTTATGGTTGTTCTCTTTTCAAAGTTATTTCTTCCCTGTTCTTGAATAAATTTTGAAAAATAATAAATTAGAAGTGATGTATAAAGCAATGAAAATCCAAAGAAAACTAAAAGAAAGATGATAATGAAAAATCAAACACTAGGGTAAAATGAGAAAGAGGAAATAAAAATATAAAGTGATAGAAAACTAGAAAAAATAAACTAGAAGGAAAATAAACAATAATTCAAGAGTGCAATGAACACACATTATTGTTCTAAATAGGAAACTTGATAAGTTATTTTTAGGGACTCTAGGAGGTTAAGGAATAAAGCCAGATTTTATTTTTATGGTAATAAGGAAGCAGACCAAGCTGAAAGTTTACCACACTTGTATTATTTTGGCATTTTGCCATACTTACCTTCTCCGTGGCTTGGGGTTCCCTACACACACTACTTAGGCAGGGCTCCTCCAGACTGAGCTCAGGGCAAAGGAGAGACCCCTGAGCTCTCCCAGAAGATTCTGTTCACCTTTAGTATTTCTCTCATTTTAAGGTATTTGTGTTGCAGATAATACGCTGTGTCCACTTAACATTTGTTAAATTAGGCAGCATATCTCACCTATTTGGCCCCTGTGAGCTTTTACATTCATCTGAGGATATAATCACAACATATCAGGAGCAGTATGTCTAGACATACTACTCCTTGGTCCAAACGGAAGGCTGTGAGAGTCATGGACTCTTGAGTCAGATAAATGTGGATTTAAAGTATAGCTCCACTACTAACTGCACTGTAATTTTGAGCTGGAGCTTGGTAATATGGAGCAGAGATCCACCCAGGCTAGCTCAAGTCAAGAGCATTTATAGTAGATTCGTATCGAAGTGAATCTCAGGGAAAACCAGGGGCATAAACCACATGGTGCTGGGTCGTGTTGAACCTGAAACTGTGTTGGATTGGTGTAGCTCAAGAGACCCCTGTGGCTTGTGGACCTGCCATCTTATAATTAATGTGACTCTGGTCCATTCCCCAAGTCTGCTCTAAGTACAATACCTCCCTGACTTCTCATTGATTAAGATTATCCTCATTCCCTTCCAGTTTTTCTAAAAGGAATGATCAGGTTGGCCCAGGTCATTTTGTGTTTCATAGCAGTCCATAAGCCAGGGGTTGTTGGCCAGCCTGTGGCTACTCTTTCCCTTTATCCATCCTTGGTCTAATCATCCATGTCCAGACAAAGAGGGTCAGGGGGAAGCAAGATCATGTGACACAAAATACGGCCCCACAGCCTGCAACAGCCCTAGGACTGGTTGATAGAAGGGTCTGTGGCCACACAGTTAATGCAATATGTCTGGCACTTTGAGCCTCAGTTTCCTCATCTGTAAAATCAACATACTGACTTCTGGTTTCTATTGTGTCATAGGAGGAGCTTGGAAATTGCTGCTCCAAGTAAAAAGCTGAACAAACTGAAAAGTCTACAACTCTTCTTAGATCCGTAACAGAAATGAGGTCACAGGGCAAACTTCTGCCCGCCACACTGGAGGTACAGACAGGTAGATACAGAGAACCACAACTTATCTGAGCAGAAACCCAGAGCAGACAGTTCACAGACTAGGAGAACGTATTTGCAAAAGACATATTTGATAACGGGCTGTTATCCAAAATATACAAAGAATTCTTAAAATTCAACAGTAAGAAAACAACCAATCTGATTGAGAATTAGACTAAAGACCTTAACAGATACCTCACCAAAGAAGATATAGACAGATGAAAAATTCACATATGAAAAAATTCTCCACGTCATATGTCATCAGGGAGAAATGCAAATTAAAACAACGAGATGCCACTCCATGTCTATTAGAATGGCTAAAATCCAGAACACTGGCAATACCAAATGCTAGTGGGATGTGGAGCAACAGGAACTCTCATTTGTTACTGGCGGGAATGCAAAATCGTATATCCACTTTGAAAGACAGTTTGCTAGTGTCTTACAAAACTGAGCATAATCTTACCATATGATCCAGCAATAACACTCCTTGATATTTACTAAAAGGGACTGAAAACTTATGTACACCCAAAATCCTGCACATGGATATTTATTGCAGCTTTATTCATAATTGTCAAAACTTGGAAGCAACCAAGATGTCCTTCAGTAGGTGAAAGGATAAATAAACTGTGCTACATCCAGACCATGGAATATTATTCTGTGCTAAAAAAGAAATGAGCTATCAAGCCATGAATAGACATAGAGGAAACTTAAATGCATATTACTGAATAAAAGAAGCCATTCTGAAAAGGCTACATACTGTATGAGTCCAACTGTATGACATTCTGGAAAAGGCAAAACTAAGGCAACAGTAAAAAGATCAGTGGTTTCCAGGGGTTAGGGAGGAGAGAAGGATGATTAGGCAGAGCACAGAGGATTTTTAGGGCAGTAAACGTATTCTTTATGATACTGTAATAGTGGATACATATCATTATACATTTGTACAAACCCTCAGAATATACAACACCAAGAGTGAACCTTAAGGTAAACTATGGCCTTGAGGCAATAATGATGTGTCAATGTAGGTTCATCAGTTGTAACAAAAGTACCATTCTGGTGGGGATGTTGATAATGTGGGAGGCTATGCGTGTGTGGGGCAGGGGATATATGGGAAATTTATGTACCTTCCACTAACTTTTGCTATGAACCTAAAACTACTCAAAAAAAAAAAAAAAGTCTACTTGAAAAGTAACCCTAGCAGATCAGAAAACTATATATAATTCCACTATTCAAGAGGCAGTAGAGCTTCATGGATAAGAGCAAAGTCTCTTGTACCAGATTATTTGGATTTGGCCTTGACTGTGCAGTTTACTGGATGCAAAACATCGGGCACTTTCCTAACTTCTCGCTACTTCGGCTTCCTCATTTATAAAACAGGGTACTAAAAATATTGTTGTTGGTTACTACTCAGTGAATATATATGAACTGCTTAGAATAATGCCATTTAAAGTTTGCCTGCTATTGTTATTTCCTTTCAGAATCATTGTGAAGATTAAATGACACATAATAAGCAAAAGCACCCAGTAAGTGCGCAGTAGAGGTTGACATCCAAGTAAACTGCCTGCCTGCAAAGCTTTGTCTTAGGCTCTGCTTTCAAGGGAATCCAGATTCAACCAAGCACCTACTATGTGCGATCACTGTGCTTTCATGAAAGAGAAGCTAAAGAAATGACAACCTAATAGAAACACGCAGTGGTCTACTCCAAAGACCTTGACTCCAGAATAAAGTGTTGTCTTAATCACAGCTTTAGTTCTTCAAACCTTGACTTTAGGATTAATAGCTCACAGCTCTATGTTCAAAGAAATATGGTGCATCCACCATTAATAAAGTGAAGCTTCCTTCGGCACAATTATTTGGAAAGTCCCAAATACAGTTGATGTGGATAGGCGTCACTACACTGGCAAAAGGGAACCCATCAAGTATCTACAAATAAAAGGTATGACAGGCAAAGTGGGAGAATGAGGGAATGCTGACTTCTCTCCTTCAAAAACCCAGGACTTCGGCAAATTCCCAAATCAGTGGCACTTGCTCAGTAAACTCTGTAGGCTTGAATTTAATCTGAGAGCATTTCCATTTCTGCACGCCATATTTTTTTGTGCGTGTGTGTATTTACATAATATTCTTTTAAATTGAGATATGGTTGATTTATAATGTTGTGTTACTTTCAGGTGTACAGCAAAGTGATTCAGTTATATATATGGGGAAAGAGTCTAAAAAATATGGAGTATAATTCCCTGCGCTATACAGTAGGTCCTTGTTGGTTATCCTTTTTTTAAATTTTATTTTATTTTATTTTTTTTGCTGTACGCGGGCCTCTCACTGTTGTGGCCTCTCCCGTTGCGGAGCGCAGGCTCCGGACGCGCAGGCTCAGCGGCCATGGCTCACGGGCCCAGCCGCTCCGCGGCATGTGGGATCTTCCCGGACCGGGGCATGAACCTGCGTCCCCTGCATCGGCAGGCGGACTCTCAACCCCTGCGCCACCTGGGAAGCCCTGGTTATCTATTTTCTATATACTAGAGTGTATATGTTAGTCCCAAACTCCTAAATTATCCCTCCCCTCCCCTTTCCCTTTGGTAACCATAAATTTGTTTTCTACCTCTGGGGTCTATTTCTGTTTTGTAATTAAGTTCATTTGTATCTTTTTCTTTAGTTTCCACATATAAGTGACATACTAAGTGAAGTAAGCCAGACAGAAAAAGACAAATATCACATGACAACCCCATATTTTTTTTCTCCTCTGTCAAGTGACCAGTGGTGAATCGATGTGTTTTCACTCTAAACAGCTAACGGAAGTGTCTGTCAACTCCCCATGCCAAACAACTCAAAAATAGTCAAGGGCTTAGAACAGGCTCTAAACGCAGAGCCCTGTGTTAGGCTGGTTGGCACTGGGCAGGCAGTACGTCACTCAGTCTTGGAGTTCCTTCTTGCTCAGCAGTACAGTCACAGTCAGAGGAGTCCCCAGGGGTGCTACAAGATGAATCACCATCAGAAGCCCTCTGGCTTCCCAAACAAACTGACCTGTGCGTAAGGCTGAAGGCATGGATCAGAAACTGAGCAGGAGGTTTCGCTACCAGGATACCCTGCTCTTTAGAGTCAGATTCACAAGCTGCCCATGCAATGTCATCAACCCCACTCTTCCTACTTAATGCTATAGAATGAGCCCACATAAGATGCTTGTCCTTGGGAGAGCAAGTAGTTTCCCAGCCTGAAGAAGGGCTGCCAGAAAACCACCCAGCAGTAAAGGAGGGAAGACCCATGCCTGATAAGGCACGCGCTGACATCTCTCTTTCCTGGCCCACATGGGGTGAGGTCTCTGTGTCCCAGTAGAACTAAGGGTCTCCTGTACTTGCCTTCAGTGCTGCTCTTGGGACCACTTGGTCATCTAGAAAGACAGAGTGCTGGTCCAGCAGGCTCAGGAGTATCCCTCTGTGGTAGCTCCTGTTGGGTGGACTCATTTATTAAGTGACACTCAAAATACCTGGGTAAGCTGAGCAGGGTCCCTAGTCTGCCATCACTGCTTGACCTTCCACCTGACTGACCTTCTAGTGCTTCATGGCCTGGAGCAATGTTACCCTACTTCTCACACGCTCTACCATGAGACCTGGCAGGTCTCTCACATACGATTGTGTTGTTGAACACTGTGTAAAGAGGCCCTACAGAAAGGACACACAGGGCTAAAACCCAGCCCCAGAGTTCCCAGCCAAGATTGCTTCCACCCGGCGACATTGTCACCTTCCAAAGGCTTCATGGCCATGGGGTTCTTCATGTATTCAGGTAACACCTTTACCTCTGCTTTGCCTGGCCTGTCAAGCCCTGCCCTCCTCACCGGCCCCCACTCCTGACCCAGACAGCCAGAGACAGGGAGTCAGGTCTGTGGTAGGAGTACCACTCTCCCCCATAACCACAGCCAGCCCCTCAACAGCACAGGAGAGAGGGTGACATGAGAACTTCCCTTCAAGAAAATTGTGTTGGATTTCTACTTTTAGCCTATATTCACATTCCAACTTTTTCTCCTTTTCTTTTTCTAACTTATTCAACACTACATTTTTCTACTTTATTCAACACTACTGAACTCATGTTACAGACAAAGATCTCAGTGAGGCCCTATGAGTAACACAAAGATGGAGAAAGTAGATGCAGTGCCCTAGGAACTCACCAACTGATATTTCTGAAAAGTTAAATAAAAATGCATCTTTTTCCACATCACTAAACCTGCTTTGGAAGCTGATTTATTCGAATGGACTAGAGTTTGAGGTCAACTATGAATCAAGCAGGTTCTTGAACACCCAAATTGATTTTCTATGAAGAAAGAGAAATCTTGGCACTACAAGGCCAACTGAACTACACAAAATAAATTTTAAGTTGTCTGATTTTTATTCATCTAAACATAGCAAAATGTTACCAGAATTTTGACAGGGTGGAATAACCTGGAAACCGGAAAATATGCAAAGGACAAAAAATTAAAAGGGGAAAAGGGATGCGTGGGATTTTCAGGACTTCTATTCTCCTGTGATAAAGGTCTATTGACATACAAATGAATCCTACCTAGTAAAGTAGGATTAACAGCTTAACAACAAAAACAAAAAGATAAGTATGATGTTTAACTATAAAAGCCCCAGTATATTATAGGACCCCTCACCCTGAAATGTTTTCTGTTTCAGACCACAGGCAATGCCAAGTGGTCTTCCACATCACACGTATCCCTGCTGTGTGCACCTTGGCTCACAGTCACCGGAGCTGGATCAGAGCTGACTGATGTGACGTTATCTGCTTCATCTCAGATTTTAGGGCTCTTACATTCTCTCTTGGGATGAGCAATGCGCTCTATGTGTTGATTTCAGTTTGCAGAGAAAGGAACCTCCTGTGTCTACATGCTGGACCTGACCTCACAGGTACTTACTCATGAGTTTACTCAGGAGGTCAGCAGGCCTCCAGCCTCCTCCTACTGCTTGTTTGTATGGAACCGTCCAGAATGTCCTTTTTTTTAAAAATTTAATTTTATTTTTTTATACAGCAGGTTCTTATTAGTTATCCATTTTATACATATTAGTGTATATATGTCAAGCCCAATCTCCCAATTCATCCTACCACCACCGCCCCCACCCCCAGAATGTCCTTTTTTGACCAGAACATCACTCATCGTGTTTCATCTTCCCATCGTAAATTCTGCCAATTTAGTGATCATGTGTATGAGTTGGCACGGAGCACTCCTACGCATTTTGGCACCAGCCCCATAGTCTCCTGTGCCTGTTGCCACAGAACAGTCTTTAAATTAATGATGTATCTGCTGCACCTCCTTTCTTTACCTGTAGCAAGACGAAACTTGAGCTAGTACTTTTGAAGTAAAATTCGGAAGAATAACAGGTCTCATTTAATTGCGTTTGATCTAAATACACACACGCATATATACACACACACACATGCAGAAGCCAGGTGTGTCTAGCATTTCCCTCTCTGGAGTTGACAGGTTTCAGTAATGCTGTCAGTCTGAGGACATCTCACAAATAACACATTACCTCCACCTTCCGGATACCCTGCAGCTTTGTGATTTATTATCTAGCCTTGCCTTTCTCACCTGTTCCAATCCCTCTTTTGAGTCCTGTCCATGAAGAGATATCATTGTTAGGATATGTGATGCATAAAATTAAGAGCAGCAACTCTCATTTTCTCTTTTATGAGCAAGTTTGGTGGTACTTAAATGCCCAAGGCCAGATACCTTTGATTTTAGAGGGAGACATAGTGATAACTAGAAAGGGAAAGAGGAGGCCTAGCAGAGTGCCAGGAGCTGCAGGGCTTCTTCTCTGCACCCTGAAGACCACTGACCAGGGCTCTGTACCCCTCCTCCCTGGGCCCCAGCAGGAGGCACAGGTAAAGGGTTCAGACACTGCATGTTTTTCCCAAGGACTAAATACACCACAGTCATCATCTCAACTTTCAGCTGAAGGATAGGGGAGTTGATTTTTCCATGGTAGAAATGGTTCTTTGAAATGTCAGCAGTGGGGAATTGATCGACTAAATATTGGTATATCCACCTGATGGACTACTATGCAGGCTTTGAAAATGAAAATTTTAAGACTATGAAGTCACCTGGGAAATGTTTATGATAAAATGTTAGTATAAAAATCAGAATGCCCAATTTCATCAACACTGTGATTGCAGCAAGTAGGAAGGAATATGGAAAAGACATTTTTTTAATGGGCAATTTGTTATATGGCTGGAACTGGGGATTTGTTTCTTTTAATATATTTGCAATTTTTATTATAATATGATTGCATTGTTTTTAAAAATGGAACCTAGTCATGAATGATTTTGAGCTTAGTCTTTAATGATTATATCATTAAATACTTTTTTCCAAAAATGCTGTGTATTGGATTGAAAGGTAAGATCCCTGAGTGAAGTAACCCCTTTCCACTCCCTGTTTCTCTCTCTTCTTTTTAATCTCCAGAACCTTTAAGCAAGATGAATTAATAAAGTATCACAACTCCAGAGAATTTACAAGAGAATCTTTGAAGTGCAAGCATAGCAGATCAGAACCATCATATTAAAATTTCTTGTAAAAGTAAACAAAAAGAACTTTTTTGTGTTCTTTTAAGTAGTGTTGACTTTTTTTTTTGTTTGTTTTGTGGTACGCGGGCCTCTTACTGTTGTGGCCTCTCCCGTTGTGGAGCACAGGCTCCAGATGCACAGGCTCAGTGGCCACGGCCCACGGACCCAGCCGCTCCACGGCATGTGGGATCCTCCCGGACAGGGGCACGAACCCATGTCCCCTGCATCGGCAGGCGGACTCTCAACCACTGTACCATCAGGGAAGCCCTAGTGTTGACTTTTTATATAAATTTTATTTGTTTAGAACAGCATCAGATTTATAGAAAAATTGGAAAAATAGGATATAGAGCTCTAATATACTCTGTAACCAGTTTTCCCTGTTACTAACATCTTACATTAGCATGGTATATGGCATATTTGAATTATTGAACCGATATTGATAGATTATTATTAACAAAAGTCCATACTTTATTCGTATTTCCTTAGTTTTTATCTGTTGTCCTTTTTCTGTTCCAGGATTCCATCCAGGACCCCACATTACATTTAGTTATCAAGTCTCCTTAGCCTTTCATGGCTGTGACAGTTTCTCAGGCTTCCCTTGTTTTTGATGACCTTGGCTGTTTTGAGGAATATTGGTTAGGTATTTCCTAGAATGTTCCTCCATGGTGATGAATTGTCTGTTGTCTCTCTTGTCATTAGTCTAGGGTTATGAGTTTTGGGGAAAGACCACAAAGATAAAGTGTCATTTTCACCATATCATCATATCAAGGGTACAGACTATTAACATGACTTATTCTGTTGATGTTGATGTTGACCTTGACCACCTGGCTGAGAAAGTGAAAGATGTTTTTAAAGCATTTACCAACTTGAGTATCTGCCAACGAGAAGAGTTAAAGTAAACATGGCAAAAAAAACCCAGAACAAAACCATAAACAACAAACAAACAAACATGACAAGGCTTTGTTGACTACCAGGATTTATTAAGAAAACATCACTCTTCACATGAGCCTGTCTTCTCTTCCCCATCTGCTCCAGCCCTCCCTGCCTTGGCATCTATATGTGATTTTATTTATATCTTAGTGAGATATTCATATTTATAACATTTCAGAGATTAAAATACCACAGACCCTACAGAAGGCTCTCATGTACAGTTTTGTGCCATGAAGACATGAGCCTACTTTTATGTAAAGGGGAAGATTGTACACATAAAGACATCTTTCTTTCATGCTGACAAAATGACTACATTTCATAGAGTTGTCAAATCGAAAATGTGCTACTGTGTTGAGGGCCAACCGCCTGAACCTCTGTAGATCCGGGGCAGGCGAGGGAAGTAGGGGTAAGATTTGCAGTGAAGGGAGCTACTGGGGAGCAAGGGCTTTTAAGTAGCCTCACTTTCCACCTCACATTGTCATTTTCCCCTATAGCTGACTCATTGAAGTTACTTAATGAAGATGGTGAATGAATAACTGAATATTTGAATAAAGAGCTGAGAGGATATAAAAAGTGAAGCGTCCTAGAGACATGGGTCACTGGCAGCACGACTGCAGCCCTTTCTAAGGAATGGATTCCATCCGTGGCCTTTGCTCCATGAAGTCTTTGCTCATTCTGTCAACTGCACCCATGCCTCCACTCCAGCACACACACACAGATTGGACAAGCCTGACCCAAGAGTCTTTCCCTTGGAAATTCAGAATAAGAAAAAAAGGAATGAATTGCCAGCAAGAGATTTTCCTGGAGTTGTCAAATTGCCACAGGCTTGAGAAAGCCAAAGCCATGTGCAAGATGAAATTATGAAGTGGCCTGAAGAAGAGAGAATAAGCTGGTTGGGAAAGGATGACCTTGAGAGAATCTGAGTCAGAGAGAGGCCAGGAAAGGGGACATGAAAGGGACCAAGGGAAAAAGACCAGTGCTTAAAACCAGGTAACATCCAGGGCCTTGTGGCTGCGATCCATTCTAATTTGTGTGAAAACTTCAAATAATACCCATGTCTCTTCCTTAAAGTCAAGTGAATCTCTGTTCCTTAGGGTTCAAAGAGCATTGATGAAAACAGTATGATTCTGTAGGCCCCTGGTCCAGTAACAACTTATTAGGAGAATTTTCAAATTTGTACAATTTTCCTTGCCAACCCCTCCCCATTTTTAGTGTCTTATAACTGTGTATCTTACAGTCAAAATTCCCAGTTTACTGTTTCCTAAAAGGTTTATTTAGACATAGTGCAGGAAAGAGGAAGAAGATGGAAAGCAAACAATGGCCACACCCCGCCTTTCCCAAAGCTAACTTAGAGCTCTTTTCCCAGGTCATACCCACATTCTTCCACCTCCTTCTGGATGGAGCCCACTGCAAAGCTTTGAAGTCCAACTTGCAAATACACCTGGGTGATGCAAAAATCTGCTTGCTCTGGGAAGTTATTGGGCTGCTACCTTTAGTCATAGTAAAGGCATGTATCTTTCCCATTGCTGATGATGTTTTTATGAGCTTGGTTATGTTATGCAGTGGTTGAGTAATAATAACACAGCATTTGTTATTTTATAACATGACCGAAGAGTGTATTAAAACATTCCACGAGTATTATGTACAGCAACAGATTTATGAAACATTAGTTAAAAGATGATTGTTATTTAGACCAACAAAATCTTTAAATAAAAATATTTGAATAATTATGCTTCCCTTGAATGTAGCCTCTGCTTCTTTTCCATAGTGATTTATTTGTTCCCTTTAAAGTACATTTATTGATACTTTCTTGGAGTTTAACTTTCTAATTAAGGAACCATTTTTTAAAAAGCAACATTTAAAAGTATGATTGTGATGTCTTCAATTAACTTTTTTTCTTTTGCGGTACACGGGCCTCTCACTGTTGTGGCCTCTCCCGTTGCGGAGCACAGGCTCCGGATGCGCAGGCTCAGCGGCCATGGCTCACGGGCCCAGCCGCTCTGCGGCATGTGGGATCTTCCCTGACCAGGGCATGAACCCGTGTCCCCTGCATCGGCAGGCGGACTCTCAACCACTGTGCCACCAGGGAAGCCCGGCACTTGTGTTTTCTTCTCTGTTGCTTCATAGAATTTTCCACCAAAGTAGCTCCAAATGGCAGAAGGTCATGAACACAAACCCAGAAATCCCCAGTCTTCAGCTAGAACTTGAAGCAACTTCCTATAAACATTTCTTGGATGTCTCCTATTTTTTCTTATTCATTTTTCTTTTTGCCTTATAATAGATGTTCACATTTGAGTTACTATATCAATAATTTCCTCCAAATCTGTATATAAAAGTAGATAATCTGGAGAGATATATTGTGTACTTCCTGTGAGTTGGCTACACATTCACATTGGTGTGTACACTCAAGTTTAAGTATGCACTAAGAATAGAAGATGAATTCTTTTGCTATGATTTAAAGAATAAGCTACCTCATTTATGATTTAAAGCATTAATTACATGTGACATAAATATACAAACAGAATTATCACGTTTATGACATCCTATAATGAAAGATTATGACTGAATATTCATTAAGAAATATGTGATGATTTGTTTTTGTAAGCTTTGCCTAAAAATTTATTAGAAATAATAATAATAAGGGTTTTTTTAAGTAGCTGTCTTGATTTTCCTCCTTGACAGGAAAGAAATGGCTTACAACATTTTATAGGCCTCAACTGGCTGTCTGATAAAGTTACCTCTGGCAAGATCCAGCAGTATTTTGTGTATCTTTCAAAGTCTGCCTGGTGAACTTTGCTAAGTAAGCTGGAAGTAGTAAATGTATCCATTAACCACAAATTTCTCTAGTTGGCCACTCAGGGTTCTTTACTTTTTCTGGAATCAAGGAATCCATCTCTGGAAAGATGCTCTCTTCACTTTATAAGAATGCAAATCCGATTTGTTCTCTGCAGAACCATGGTCCAAGCCTCCCTTTTCCAGGACCAAAACCAGAAATAATAATAATTTTTAAATCATCATAAAGGCAGTACTGTGAGTAGTAAAGGGCAGTCTCTGGGGTCAGGTTTGAGTCCTGGCTTTACTCGCCTACCATGTGACCTGTGCATGTCACTTCACCTCCTGTGCTCAGTTTCCTCACCTATAAAATGGAAACATTACTACTTACAATGTCAGGTTGCAAGAATAATTAAATTAGTAAATATATGTAAAGCACTGTGAACGTCAACTGGTGTTACAAAACAATTGGATAAAATTTATATACATAAATAAAGTTGATCATATATTGAGATTTATTTTATTAAAGGAGCGGCATCAATGCAGGGTTAATTTTAGAGGGCGGAACTCAGGCCCTGCACTCCTATGTGAGTTAGAACAGCAAACATTGACCTGTCTTCTGCCACCCCCATCCCCATCTAACTGTGACAGCAGTTCACAGCCTGCTATCTCCCCTAACTCTCTGTCCCAAAAGATAAGCCATGAAGCCATTGGAAAGAGGCCATCCATCATGACATCACTTGATATAATTATTCTTTAGAAACTCGGTTGTTGGCCTGAGGTGGAAGTGTGCTGGGCAGGGCTGTCAGGAAACAGCTGAACAGGCTTTGTCTTTCTGGCGCTGTCTTGTCTCTGCAGAGTATTGTTCCAGGATATACATTCTTTTGTTTGTTCCCACATCTGGACTGGCAAACTTTAACCTTTATTAAAGACAATGATGAAGATGCTTATTGACATTGACCTCAGAGACCACCTCTTAATGGAACCACTGGCAATTAATTTTTTTTCCATCACCTTGGTCCCTTATTATCTTTTGGTGATAAACCCTATGTGGATATTTTTCTTTGTGCTGATAGCTTAGCAACCAGACTTTGGGAATCCATGTTTATATTGTTTACAATAAACCCAGTTAGCTTAGCAACCAGACTTTGGGAACCCATGTTTATATTGTTTATAATAAACCCAGTTTTCAGTTGAATCTACTCCCACTATGGTACTGAGATAATACTTCAGAATGAAAAGGGCCTCATTGTGGTTGTAAGAACATGCAACAGAAATAGGTTTCATAAACAAGAACAAAATATAGGTATTGTGTATGTAAAAGAACAATGAGAACAAAGCTCTCTTGATGATGTTTACACACATTGAACCTCTAAATAGTGAGAAGAATCAGGAACTTTCAGAGTTCAAAGAGCCTATTTAGCACAAGAATGGGATTCTCATCTGAGCAGGAGGTCATCATGTGACTGTTTCTGTCCACTGGCTGATTACCTGTCCAAGGTCTGGAAACTGTAAGCCTAGAGAGGTCTTCTCTTAGAGTACTTAAAGCACTTGTTCTTCTCCCTTTGAGCTCAGACAGGTAGAGGTGTAACAGATAATTTATAAAATGGTGGCTGAATGACCCATCTGTTAAAAAGAGAGATGAATGTGCAGTCTTTACAGCAAAGGATCAATGGTTATTAACATTATCAAACACAAATTTATATTGAGCTCCTTGAAGTGTTAGGTCTCTATTATCAAAAGTTAAAGTACATTGGGGGCAATGAGAGGGAAAGGAGCTGCTGAAATCTACATATTGGAACTTAGGGACTGAGGAGGCAGGTATTTCAAGAGTGTTAAAACCAGTATGTGGCAATGAGTACAACTATGGGCTTCATTTCCAGACAGACCAGGGTTCAAATCCTAGCTCTGCTACTTAATGTGTTAAATTTTTCTAGCTTCTTCCAGTCTTGATGTTCTTCTGCATAAAATGAAAAACTTTAGACGGTTGTTGTAATGTTTTAAAAAATAATGTATGCAAGGTTCTTGCATGATAGATTTTGAATAAATGATGGTTATTATTTAACTGTTAATTGAAGAGGATGTAAGACTAATATACTTTATGATTTGATTTAGTAGCTATAGTTATAGGTTATATTTGGTACAACTCTCCTGAATCAATCAGTTAAGAAAGCATTTCTAAAACTTCTACTATGTGCCATATCCTTCGTGGGTATTACAGCAGAGAAAGGAAGAAGCAACAACAAGCAAAGTTAAAACTTATTAGCCTGTGCTCTCATGAGGTTGTATCTGATTTATTGTCAAACTTAAAGATCCTAACACGTAGTGGATATTTATGTATACTTATGGATTAGTAAATGAGCCAATGAATTTATAATTTAAGACATGGTTTCTGCTTTGAAAGAAGCATACAATTCAGGAGAAGGAGATACATGTACACAAGTAACAGTAGGGAGAAAGACAGGGAAAGCCATTGTACCCCATCTCCAAGATTTCAACCAAAATGTTGTTTTAAAAGCCTAACCCATTGGAGTGATAATGCTTGTGAATCCTTCAGGGAAAGCCTGCTAAAATATCAAACCAACATACCTTTATTGACGCCTGCTACAGCCTAAGCCTAGAGCTAGGCTAAGAAACACAGAAATGAGTAATGCTTAATTGGGGCTCTTGAGGAACTCATAATGTACTAGAGCTGATACTGCTAAAGTCTTCATATTGTTACACTGAGCTAGGCCTAAGCCGTACTGGATAGAGGGCTTGCTTTGTATATTTCCAAGTGTAAACAAAATCATGTCATATACCAAAATATGCTTAATGAGTGTGGTTGATAAAAACGAATTTTAGGAAAGTACCATATCAGGATAATACCCAGATAAATATATGCTAATAGAGTTATATTTAATAACATTGAAATTGCATCTTTTCACATTTTTAATTATAATGAAGTCTACATGTTCGAGATTAAATAAAAAGAGACACTTTCAATCTTTTTCCCCCTGAAAATTCTTTTCTTTTCTAACTTGTTAGCTACTAACACAGTCATTCACCATGATTCAGAAATCATCCAGCTACCATCTTCCGTTTGGTTATTTTGTGGGGTTCCAGCACCTTTAGCACAAGTTTATAATAAAAGGAAGCAGAAGAAAAACTCAAATCAGTGATTTGTCATGTCAGTGTTCTGTTATCCTGAAAGGTTATATACAGGATAGAAAAATGAAATTGTTAATTAGTTTGATTGTATTTTTTTTTTTTTTTTTTGTGGTACGCGGGCCTCTCACTGTTGTGGCCTCTCCCATTGCGGAGCACAGGCTCCGGACGTGCAGGCTCAGTGGCCATGGCTCACGGGCTTAGTTGCTCCGTGGCATGTGGGATCTTCCCGGACCGGGGCACGAACCCGTGTCCCCTGCATCGGCAGGCGGACTCTCAACCACTACGCCACCAGGGAAGCCCCAGTTTGACTGTATTTTGAGTAATCAGAATGTGAACTTCCTTGACCATTTGGGGATCTACCTATTCCCACTGTAGGCCATGTGACTCCACACTCCCCTTAGTGACGACAAGCCTAAACCAATCCATGCATCCTCCCTGAACTCAGTTTTTATTTCAGGGATTGGCACATAACCCAGTTAGAGCCAGTGAGATTTTTCTAGGTCTTCTGGGAAAGGTATCCTAGACCTCCTTCACTGAATGGATGTAAGAGGATAAAGCAAAAGATTCCACAGCTGCTATTTTGTAATTTAGCTGAGACTACAGTAATACAGCTGAAGGCAGAGCTGAGGTTTCTATGGTATCGTTTTGGGCCGGAATGCAGACATGCTGAAGCCATCCTCTAATCCTGAAAATCACAGTAATAATAACAGTATCTTTTCTCCTAAGCCATTTTAGCTGGATTTTGTGTCACTTTCAAAGAAGAGTCTGCACACATTCTGATTTTCCAGAACAGTTCTAATTTTAGGTAACTTTCTTCTTTTCAATTAAGACAATTAGTTCTAATTTTAGGTAACTTTCTTCTTTTCAATTAAGAAAATTAGTTAAGTGTTATTAACTGTAAAACCCAGCATGCCTTCATTTTAATACTATTGTAAGAATTTTCATATAAAGGATTGAACAAAGCCCCCTGCCTTTTTGCAAAATTTTGCTCTCTCTCTCTTTTTTTTTTTTTTTGCAGTACGCGGGCCTCTCACTCTTGTGGCCTCTCCCGTTGCAGAGCACAGGCTCCGGACGCACAGGCTCATAGGCCACGGCTCACGGGTCCAGCTGCTCCGCGGCATGTGGGATCTTCCTGGACCGGGGCACGAACCCATGTCCCCTGCATCGGCAGGCGGACTCTCAACCACTGTGCCACAAGGGAAGCCCATTTGCTCTCTTTTGGGTACAGAAAATATTTCTTTATCTGTGGCTATCAAAGACGATTCTTACAATCTTGTTATTTTCTGAAGTTGGAATTATCAAAGTAAGACATTCAAGAAAAACAGAACATCAGATAGGAATTCCCTGAGTGTCTCCCTACCAAACCACCAATCCAATTACATCTGTATGCATCACCTCTGTTTTTCCTGTTGAGAAAAGACACAACCCTTTCTATGAAAGGCCAATTTCTCTGCCCATGCGTTGATTTTCAACCTTTCTTTCCTTCAACAAAAAGGATTTTTCCCCTAAAAAAAGGAAACAGAAAAGACAACCACCCTCCTATAACTGTATCTAATCAATAAATGAATGAATGAATGAGTGGATGGATGAATAAAACCTCTCTCTCAGTTCTACTTACCCTCATCATCCTGCTTTTCTTCAAACTTTTCAAAAAAAATTATCTTTACTTATCTCCATGTCTTAATTTTTTCATTCATTATCCACTCCAAGCTGACTTTTACCCTCTTCCTTCCACCAAATTCCACTCATCAAAATTATTAAGATCTCATCATCAAGAAATCCTGTGGTCATTTTTCAGTTCTAGTCTTCCTTGTCTTTTCTGTAGCATTCACTTTTGGATACCCATTCCTTTTGAAATATCCTATGCCCTTAATCTTCACTACAGCACAAGTACTTGGGTTTTTTCTTACATATTTGATCACTTCTCTATTTTCCTTTTTCAGGCTGATCTTTCTCTACACAGACATCGAATGCCAGAATTCCTCAAAGCTCAAGCTTACAACTAAAATATATCCTTGCCCAAAGCCATTACATAAATTTGCTTTTTCATTTTGAATACAGGAATAATTTGCTATGTCAAGGAGTAATATTATGATAGTTAATGAAAAAAAGGAATATTTTGAGTTCCCAAGATAAATTTGTTTTCCAAAGAACTTGGAGTACTTACCAGATATTTCTCCCTTTCATGACTTATGTAGGGGGAAAAAAGCTGATGGAGTTTGTGTAAGTTCAAGGAATAAACTAGTAAGAAGGAAAAAAAGGAGAGAAGAGAGGTAGGAGAAGAGAAGTGATGGAAATGAGAGTGAGAAAAGTTTTCTGATAAATGTCCAAAGTTCTAAAACCTTTGACCGGGTCTTACAAAACAGATCCAAATGAGTGAGCTTTTCATTTCTCTCCTTTTTCGATTAGATAGTGCGTGTGCTGAGGGTTTGAGAATGGTCATATCCTAAAAGGTTCCTGATAAGGAAGCTTCTGGTGAATGTGTAAATCAAACCCCTGCAACAATCCAGACAGTCTCTCTCCAGTGTCTCCCATTAATGCCGTTTCTATAGGTCAATGCAGAAAACCTCAGTGCTTGAATGAGAGGGAAAAAATGATCTCAATCCCTTAATATATTCCTAGTAGATCGCTATCATTATCTGCAAAAGTTTTATGTATAATTAGAGGGTTTATTTTTGCATTACAAAAATATCCCTAATTATGTGTTATTTGCAAATTGCTGCAGATCTATATTCATCTTCATGATGAAATGAGGGTCTTGCTCCTCACTGTATTAATATCATTTCTACATTCTTTTTTCTCCTACCCCAAATCTTCTGATTTAGTGACAGGTCATGTTCAAAATCTTTTTTAAAAGCATTCACCTATCTTTCCATACATGTGCTGTGTCAAAACATCTATTCATCACTTGTCTGTCCTCTAGCAGAAGCAGGTGGAGATAAGTCATGATAGACAAAAGCAGACACTAGAACAGGCTTTTATACAGATGTTGTGTTTGCTATGTCGAAGTTCTGATACAGATGCTTACTCTAAGTATTTTCTTGTTTCTTTGATTAAAAGTGTCCAGCAAAGTTATGATAAGGGATATCCTTTTGGGGTGGACCTCCTTCTAAGGAAAAGAGATTCTTTTTACACTAAACAAATTGGTCAAGGCCATCCTGTGACTGAGTAGAGACAGGATAATGAAGAAGAAGTTGATTGTTTCTTCAAACTTTTAGCACACCTAAGGATTCATGAACCCAGAAGGCGAAAGAACATTTTTTCAAACAAGAGCAAACAGTTTAGAAAGCCAAGAAACATGCAATTAGAGCAAATGATTTCACAGTCTTCAAAATTTATTTCAATAATTGACTAAGTTATTGCCAGAAAATTGTTCTACAGGCTAAATTGAAGTCCTTTATTTTATATCTCCTAACCTATAAATCTACAAAATTCTACCAGCACTTCTAGACTCTGCTCACTAGCAAATGAAAGGAAATTCAAGGAGTTAAAAATGTGCCCTTATGATTATACAAGGATTATGGACACCAAGAATTAGTAAGTTCCAAACATTTGAAAATATTAAGAAAACCATTTTCATTTTCAAATTTAAGGTCAGTTTGAACACTGAGGATGAGTTGTGCAGAAAAGACCAGAATTTAAATTTCCATTCTGATGCTTATTTTCATTAGAAATAGATGGCTCAATAGCAATAAAATCAGTTCTTCATGTTAGTATCTGTTACTTAACATTTACTTGTAAAATATGTTTATTAAAACAATAATGTAGATTATCTTGTCTCTAGATTATTTCTCCCACTTTCAGCAATGTAAAAAATCCAGTGTAGTTGAAAATATTACAAAGAAACATCACAGTATGACATTAAATGATGACTTAGTGAAGAAATCCATCAGGATACCTGAGGACACAAGATTTCATCCTCAATATTATTGCCAAAAATATTTATTAAGAGCTTCTCTGCACTTCTATTCTCTATGTTAGGAAATCTAGTACTCCTTAAAGAACCCAGTATGGGTTCAAATATTTTTCAACCTCTTCTAATCCGTTACCTTAATCTGTCACTCATATTTAGGATTCTCCAGGATTTACTATTTGGCCCATATATGTGACACCCTCTTAAACAATCTCACTCCCCTTGTCACTATTAATTAGTCTCAACAAGTATTATAGTAATCTGAGAGCTAGAATAGCATAATGGTTAAGAACACATACTCTGACCATGAACTTAGGCTGCCTAAATTCAAATCTCATCTCTCACACTCACAAACCTATCTGAGTCTCAGTTTTTCAATCTGCAAAATGCAGGGAATAACAATACCTACTTGATAGAGGTGTGAAGTTTGTATGTGTTAATATTATCAAGTGCTTAGAACAGTTTGTCACATTGCAAATAGTCGGTGTTGGTTGTTATTATCTTTGTCATTGATTCCCAAATCTCTATCTCTAACCAGTAACCAAAACTCTAGATCTAAACAAATTCCCTAAAAAAAGAAAGTCTTAATAGCCTGCGCTAGTATCACCTGGGATGCATATTCAAAATGCAGATTCTCAGCCCTCATCCCGTATTTCATCAATTAGAATATCTGGGGATGAGACTCAGGAATCTGTATTTTAACAAATGTCCAGACATTTTGATACAAAATATCATTTGTAATCACTTTTTTAGGATTATATTTATTGTATCTGATTTATCTCTAGTGGGCTGACCCTCAATCACCTAGAGCTGAACTTGTCCCAAACTAGCTTCATCATCTCACCCTCAGAAGACATCCCTTCGTAGTCATTGGCATCACCTGCCCAACAGTCAACATGACATCCTGGAGGTATCCTTGACCTCTGACCCTGTCAGTGCCCATTTGATCCCTACAATTTCCATGTTTTCTAAATATATCCTCCCTCTCTCCATTCCTATTGTTATTGACTTTATTCATCCATTCAAAAATTAATTATTGTTTTGTTTTTTCTTTTTTTTAACATCTTTATTGGAGTATAATTGCTTTAAAATGGTGTGCTAGTTTCTGCTTTATAACAAAGTGAATCAGTTATACATATACATATGTCCCCATATCTCTTCCCTCTTGCATCTCCCTCCCTCCCACCCTCCCTATCCCACCCCTCTAGGTGGTCACAAAGCACCGAGCTGATCTCCCTGTGCTATGCGGCTGCTTCCCACTAGCTATCTATTTTATTGAACACCTACTGTGTGGCAAGCAAGGGATACAGACATGTATATGCTGAGATTTCAATTTAGTGTAGCTCAGGCCCTTACCATCTCTATCCTGGACTATAATAACTGCCCACTGACTGGTTTTCTGTGTCTTTAGTCTTGAGTGTTTTTCGAATAAGCACTTCATTTTAGTTAGCAGTGCTTCACACTGCTAACTAAAATGAAGTCTAACCATGTCAGTCTCGTGTTTAAAGCTCTCACTTCGAAAATAAGGTTAATCTCCGTGGTGCTGGAAACCACCTTTACCAAGATGTGCTGACATCTCTACCCCTCTTCATGTTACTCTTTTCATCTAGGACCTTTGCTCCAAGAACACTAAGAAATTTGAAGGTCCCTCTCCTAAACCACAACTGTGTCAATTAAACACACTTGTATTCAGCTGCTGCTCTTTCCCAGTTGTGTGTGCAGAACTTTTTTCGATATATGACAGCAGCGATGCAGGGCCTTTAGCCCAGCCTTGCAGGGTAGGAAAGTGTCCTGTTTCACGTCTCAGTCCCTCTCCTAGTGGTGTTCTTCCTCGAAACCTCTGCAACCCCCCGTCCCCCTCACCGTCATTCCCTCTCTTCCAGTTGACCTTTTTCATCCTTCAAGATTCATCCTTCCCAGTTAATCCCTACATCTTCATGCCAGGCTGGCCTAAGTGACCCTCCTCTGGTATCTCAAAGAATTCTAAACGTTATGTTCACCATGTCGGACTAACATTATTGATTTATGTATCCACCTTTCTGACCAGACTGAAAACTCCTTGAGAGCAAAAATCTTTATCATCCTTGAATTCTTGGCAGCCCAGGGTTAAGGCAACCATAGGAATAGAGGCATGGTCCCACCCTGACCCTCTCCCCTTCTCTTCTTACCCCCAGTTCCATCATTCTTTTTTTTTTTTTTTTTGTGGTATGTGGGCCCCTCACTGTTGTGGCCTCTCCCGTTGCGGAGCACAGGCTCCGGACGCGCAGGCTCAGCGGCCATGGCTCACGGGCCCAGCCGCTCCGCGGCATGTGGGATCCTCCCAGACCGGGGCACGAACCTGCCTCCCCTGCATCGGCAGGCGGACTCCCAACCACTGTGCCACCAGGGAAGCCTTCCCTCATTCTCTATGAGAGCACATCCAAACTCTGTGCAAAATTCCTCCTCCTCCCTCTCACTCTGCAGTCCTCCTTGGCTGTCCTTTGGACCTAAGAGCCAGCATTTCCAGAGTGGCTTCCATTCTATGGAAGACAGACCTGGGAGAGGCTGCAGCATCTCTGGGAGGGGAGTCAGGTCATTAGGGCAGGTAATTCCGGGTCCCAAGTAATTGGAGCATCGTCTGGTTTGGAGGTGGGACCAGGGCAGACATGTTCCCTTTATCTCATGGGGAGGGACGAGGTGGGAGGAGGGTGTCTCTAAGGGGAAGGAACCTGGCTATGTGGATCTAAAGGCAGGACCAACCCTGGGTCTAAAAGCTGAACACAGAGTAATGCCAGGTACACAAGTGAGGCTCAAAATGGAACCTTGAATAATTGTCTGACTCAGCATTTCCCAATCTGCCAAACACAATGTCATGACAAACTCCCATGCTACCATCAACTGTAACCTGGGTGCCAAGAAAATTGGGGAATTCTCTGTTTTAATAAACAAATGAACACAGATTTAGAGTTGTCACTCTCATGATATCACTCCCACTCGTAACCTGAGTTGTTTTATGGTAGGAGAGGAAGCAGTGGTGTGAGGGTGGAGGGCTACTGGGGTGCTGCTCAGCCCATGCAGCCTTTTCATAACTACTCAGGAGAGATTTCACTTGTAAAGTTTATAAATTGTACTTTTACTTTCCCACAATTTTATTTTGGTGGGGGGCTTATCCAAAATTTTAGTTTTCACATGAACTAGACCCCCTAAAGTATAAAAGCACTTAAAAATACTGATGGCTTCAAGTTTTAAACACTTTAAAGATAGCAGATGCAAACTAGTATGTATAGGATGGATAAACAACAAGGTCCTATATTCAGTTCCTGTGATAAACTGTAATAAACTGTAACAGAAAAAAATACAAAAAGGAATATATATATGTATAACTGAATCACTTTGCAGTATAGCAGAAATTAACACAACATTGTAAATCAACTATACTTCAATAAAATATTTTAAAAAACAGTTTATAGAGAGATGAATTGCTCTTTTTATTTTAATTTTATTCTTTTATATAGCAGGTTCTTATTAGTCATCCATTTTATACACACCAGTGTGTACATGTCAATTCCAATCTCCAATTAAAGAGAGATGAATTGCTCTTAATTGGAGATATAAATAGTGAAATGTCATGGACGTTGAAGTTTCAGATATCGATTCCAGTCCGAACTCTAACACATAGGTGGTGTTTCCTTGAAAAAATAACTTCAGCTTTCTGGAATTTAGTCTTTCCACAAAATAAAGGGCTAGGGCTTCCCTGGTGGCACAGTGGTTGGGAATCCACCAGCCAATGCAGGGGACACAGGTTCGAGCCCTGGTCCAGGAAGATCTCACATGCTGCAGAGCAACTAATCTCATGTGTCACAACTACCGAGCCTGTGCTCTAGTGCCCGCGAGCCACAACTACTAAAGCCCATGCATCTAGAGCCCGTGCTCTGCAACGAGAGAAGCCAACGCAATGAGAAGCCCGTGCACCGCAACGAAGAGTAGCTCCCGCTCGCCACAACTAGAGAAAGCCTGCACGCAGCAACGAAGACCCAATGCAGCCAATAAATAAATAAATAAATTAATTAAAATAAAATAAAGGGCTAATGATGTCCCCTCCGCAAGTCTGTGGTGGCATATAAAAGAGCTGATATAGGACTTCCCTGGTGGTGCAGTGGTTAAGAATCCCCCTGCCAATGCAGGGGACACAGGTTCGAGCCCTGGTCTGGGAAGATCCCACATGCTGCGGAGCAACTAAGCCCATGTGCCACAACTACTGAGCTTGTGCTCTAGAGCCTGCGAGCCACAACTACTGAGCCCATGTGTCACAACTACTGAAGCCTGCGCGCCTAGAGCCCGTGCTGCAACAAGAGAAGCCACCGCAATGAGAAGCCTGCGCACTGCAACAAAGAGTAGCACCCGCTTGCCGCAACTAGAGAAAAGCCCGCGTGCATCAACGAAGACTCAACGCAGCCAAAAATAAATAAATAAATTTAAAGAAAAATACTATTAAAAAAAAAGAGCTGATATGTAAATTGCTGGGACTCTGCCTGATGTGGGCTCTGATCGGCATGGGAAGGGTGACATGTGATAGACTTTATTTTCATCTGGTATATCTGTATCAGGACATGGGATGAAGAAGCAGTAAAACTGAACACAGAGAGAACTAGGTGAAAAAAAGAGAAAGTTGGTCTGCAACAGAACCCAAATCAGAGACATTCTTTTGACCATTCCTGATAGATAAAACAAAACAGACTAAAAAGCCAAAACAACGAGTAAACTCTTCTTCTATCTGCCTTTTTCAGAATTCTTCAGTGAATCAGACAACAGGCAGAAGGAGAGCCATTACCTGCACCCAAGGGAAGGGGGCGACCAGGTAAGGAGGAACCACTTGGACATAATCTCTGGGACACAGCCAGCCCAGACATTCGCGGGTGAGGGAGCAGGTGTCATGGACCTCCGGGAGCCCAGTCACAAAGACAGAGCCAGGTCTCAGGAAGAAGGAGGGCTTGTCAGGAATTTGAGAGAGTAACTCCAAATGGACCCAGCCATATAAAGGTGCCTATAGGATGGGAGATCTGCTGTGAAGGAGCCCAGCAGTCAGCAGTGTCCTGGGTCAAGGTCAGCCTGGCAGATAGGGGAGCTGAGACTGCAAATAAGAGCTGAAATTCACTTCTGAGGTCTAAAGGAGTCATTTACGAGTAAGACCTAGGAGTATAGGTGGAATTGAAGATTCTCCTGGGAGACTGAAGAGGCAGAGAAGCAAAGGAGTGAAGCAGAAGTGTCAGCTGGTAGCTGATGTGCGTATATTCTGATGTACATCCGTTTGCTGAATTATTTTCCCTTAACTAAGCTTACTAAACTCAGCCTCCTTCATTTCTTGTGGAGTTAGTTTTCCTAAACTCACTGTTTTGCTGTTCTTCCAGAATCCTTTGGAGATTGGTAAGTAAAGGTACCAGTCATCTCTGCAGACTCTCTCCTTCTGCCCTTATAGGTTAGTATCTCCATTACAATATGGTGTCCAAACAGAAACTGTTTCGATTCTGGTGGATAAATATCAGAACGGAAGTGCAGTTAAAGACCATCCTGTCCACTGATTTGGAAACTTTTGTTAGCTGTAGACAAACACAGTTTATACAGAGGTACAATATATTAAAAAAAAGACACAAGCAAGCTGTTTTGGGTGAAGAAAGAGGATGTTTGTTGGGCATGGGAGCTGAGACTCTGGAGCTCTGCTAGACTGTTTCTCTCCCTCACCAGCATGCATTCTCTGCTCAGAGAGCAGAGTTTGAAAAATGCCAGTCTGGTCCAGGTACCAATTCCTTATCCTCTTCTTTCAGATTCATGTTACATAGCTGCTCACCTGCAAGGGGAAAAAAATGCTCACTCTCTGAAGCAGCACATTCTGCAATATCTTTGATCAGTTCTTCCTTTTTTTGTACCACCAAGTTTGGTCTTTCTGGAATGTCCACACATCAGCACCCTTTGGTACCATGTTAAGAAATTTTATCTTGAAGTTTTGTGATTTAAATCAAAGGATTTCACAAAACTCCTAACTTATATCTTTAGAATATATCTATGCTTCCTTCCTTACTGCCAACAGCATCATACAGAAAACAGAAAAAAGAATACTATTTTTAGAAAAGGGAAGGTCTGCCAGGAAGCAATCTCAACAAGATTTGGGAAATAAAAAACATGTAAATTAACCATGTGTATATATAAACAAAAGCACAATCTCTAAGATGAAGTATCTAATCAATGTTTCAATGTCAATGTAAATTAACCATGTGTATATATAAACAAAAGCACAATCCCTAAGATGAAGTATCTAATCAATGTTTCAATGTCAAAATGAAAACAACTGACTAATGAAATTGTCTTAGTAATAAAATCTTCTTGATTAAAGGGGGAAAAGCAAACCAAATTCAAGTCACAAAAGCATAATGAAGGCATATTTATAAAAAAAAGAAGTAATACATTGCTGACCTACAAAATAGTGTAAACAGCAGGCAACATTTTGACTTATCATTTCAAGGTAATATGCATTATTTAACCTCAAAAATAAGGCAACAACTAAAGTGAATGGTGTGATTTTCCTTTGCATATCGTGAATTATATGTAGCACAGATTCTATATTCAGAATCTGTCAATATTTAACTTATGATTGAAAATATCTATATCGGGTTGGCATTAGGCTACAACAAGTTTCATTGTTATAAACAAATGAACTTTCTGGTTGTACCTGATAAGTTCATTAAACACCACAGAGTGAATGTAGCCACCAAAAAGGCTAACATGATTTTAAACTGTAAATAGAAATATAGCTCTGGACAGCAAAATCGAGGTTTGATATTTAAGAGTAAGGATTGGAATCCCAATCACACAGCTGGGATATCTTAAAACAGTGTGTATTCTAAGATGAGTGGACAGAATAGAAACTATATCATACAAAGAATAAAGAACGTGGGAATATCCAATTTAGAGAAGAGATGACTCATGAGAGATTTGATCATCATTCCCAGGATCTAGAAGGCTGTCATAGAAATAGCAGAAACACAGACCTACTTCCACACACAGAAATATTCAGAAATAAAATAGACACTTACAGAAGAATTTAGATTCCTATAATATGGGCGTTCAAGCAAGGACATTTGGTGGAGATGTTGTAGTTAAGTGTTTTTCAAATGTGATTCAAGACCAATTTGAGAGTTATAAAATGAAACCAACTTAGTGCATCATTACAGTTTCTTGTGAATTGCAGTCCAAAAAAGTGTGAAAGTCAGTGTTCTAGGTATCATCTTCCTAATTCCCAGAAGAAAATCAGGAGCCACAAACATCTGATCTCAGTCACAAAACTTTCATTTAACCTCTTTATGAGTCAGTTCCCCATTTGAAAAGTGGAGAAAATCATGACAGCTACCTCTGGAGTTTCTTATACATACATTACATTTAAAAAAGATATATCTAAATGCCTAATGCTTTTTAAAGATTAAGTTATCATTTCTGCCCTTAACTTCTTCAAAATTACTTCAAAGAAAATCAGAGGTTCTTGTGTGTTTTTGTTCTTTTTTTAACCTCATTCCTTGTTTTCTTCCATCATTGACACTGACATGTACAGATACAGGTGGCTCTGATAAGATAAATCAATAGGGCAACATCCCTTGGAACAGGTTATAGGGGTGGAAAAGGGTAACAGAGCATGTGCCCAGCAATTTAATACAATAACATGATTCATTCCCAGACACCCAGATGTAGCTCTGTTGCTTTCTGCAAAGACTTTGGAGGGAAAGGGAACACTTCCATTTTTTTTCAATGGCTCTTTTGCAACTGTTAACTTTGGCTGTTGGTGTCTCCCCAGCTGGGACATTCATGTTATCAGAGAACTGGTCCCTCGTGTGTAAGCCCCATTGTGTGACCAAGGCTTCTGTGCTGGATGCTGTACCATTGGTGTTTATTGCTGCTTGGGTAACAGGAAGAAACCTCGTACTTTTGTACTGTTGAAACACTCATTCTATTCATGGCCACTGTTTATGCCAGAGAAAAATGTTCTCACAGAGAGACCAATAATTTAGAAAATATTTGAATGGGAGGTTGAATAGTTTCTATTGGTGTCTTTATTAGTAATCTCGATTTCTGAATACAATGGAACTGTGTTAGAAAGTGTTCGCTATCACAGATTTGGTTTATTGGAAGCCAAATCTGTTCCCCATGTACAGAGTAAAATCTCTATAGCCACAAGACAATAAGCCTATAATATGCATAATTCTTATTCCAGATTTCTGGGATAATAGGATGATTTGTAATCAAATATATGTATGTATGCAGTGCTCATTTTAGAAGATGAACAAAGTAAATAAAATAAAACATGAGATGTCATTGCAGATATTTTAGAAAGTACAAAGCTGCTACTATTCATTTAAACATTTAAAAGTTTTCCAAATTAGAGTACTGAACTGGGTAAATGTGAGAGAGATTTAGACTCTGAGGAATATCTAGAGGTTTGTGAGCTGCTGACTTGTCTCTCCCACTTTTTTTTTTTTTTTTTGCGGTACGCGGGCCTCTCACTGCTGTGGCCTCTCCCATTGCGGAGCACAGGCTCCGGACGCACAGGCTCATAGGCCATGGCTCACGGGCCCAGCCGCTCTGCGGCATGTGGGATCTTCCCGGACCGGGGCACGAACCCGTGTCCCCTGCATCGGCAGGCGGACTCTCAACCACTGCGCCACCAGGGAAGCCCTTCTCTCCCACTTTTGATTAAACTAGTACAACTGAGGAAGACCCAATTCTTTGAAATGTTTTTTATGGTGTATAATGGGTTATAAGTCCTCAAAGTCAATTGTGCAGAGATAACTTTATTTATCTATAAGTTAATCTAATGTCTGGAAGTTTGTACCTCTTAATCCCCTTCATCTATTTCACTCTTCCCTACCCCCCACCTCGGCAACTAGTTTGTTCTCTGTATCTATGACTCTATTTCTGTTTTATGTTTATTTATTTATTTAGATTCCACATGTAATTGAAATCATATGGTATTTGTTTTTCTCTGTCTGACTTATTTCACTTATCATAATACCCTCTAGGTCCAACCACGTTGTTGCAAATGGCAAGATTTAATTTTTTTTTACTGTTGAGTGATATTCCTTTTTGTGTGTGTGTGTGTGTGTGTGTGTATACACACACACACACACACATATACCATATATTCTTTATCCATTCATCTATTGATGGACACTTAGATTGCTTTTACATTCTTGGCTTTTGTAAATAATACTGAAATGAATATTAACGTGTATGCATCTAGTGTTTTTGTTTTCTTAAATATTCGCATGTGGATTTACTGGATTGTATGGTAGTTCTATTTTTAATCTTTTGAGAAATCTCCATATGGCTTCCATAGTGGCTGCACAAACTTACATTCCCACCAACGGTGCACGAGAGTTCCCTTTTCTCCACATTCTCACCAATACCTGTTATTTGTTGTCTTTTTGATGATAGCCATTCTGACAGGTGTGATGTGATATCTCATTGTGGTTTTGATTTGCATTTCCTGATGATTAGTGATGTTGAGCATCTTTTCATGTGTCTGTTGGCCATTTGTATGTCTTCTTTGGAAAAATGTCTATGTCCTCTGCCCATTTTTAATAGGATTTTTTGTTTTTTTGATATTGAGTTGTATGAGTTATTTCTGTATTTTGGAAATTAATCCCTTATCGAACATATCATTTGCAAATATCTTCTCCAGTTCAGTAGGTTGCCTTTTTATTTTGTTGATGGTTTCCTTTGCTGTGCAAAAGATTTCTAGTTTAGTGTAATCCCATTTGTTTATTTTTGCTTCTGTTTTCCTTGCCTGAGTAGACAGATCCAATCCAAACACTTATTGTTAAGACCAACGTCAAAGAGTTTACTGTCTATATTTTCCTCTAGAAGTTTTATGGTTTCATGTCTTACATTAAAACCTTTAATTTATTTTGAGTTTGCTTTTGTATATGGTGTAAGAAAGTGGTCTAGTTTCATTCTTTTGCATGCAGCTGTCCAGTTTTTCCAACACCGTTTACTGAAGAGGCTGTCTTTTCCCCACTGTGTATTCTTGCTCTTTTGTCTTGCTCTTTTGAGACTAGTTTTGTGGCCTAACTTGTGATGTATTCTGGAGAATGTTCCATACGTGCTTAAAAAGAATGTATATTCTTCAGCTTTTGGATAGAATATTCTGTATATATCTTTTATATGTCTTATTTACCTATTATTCTAAGCTAATATATTCCAAATTCTTATTATTATGTAAAGTAGAATCTTATTTCAATTCTAATCAGCTTCAAGAATTACCTCTAATATGAAGGAATTAAGGAAATAAGCCCCTAGTTATATCTGTAGAAACTAATCATCCTCTTGCCCACTTTTGTGATTTGGATCTTTTAAAATTCTATTTTTCTGGAAGTATAGGGAAGAGAATTCCACACAGCAAAATTCTAGGTATGGATGCAATATAATTTTATAACAAGTAGACTTTTTAGTATCCTTCCTAATGAAGCCAGAATGGATAGATCATTTTTGTTGTTGTTGTTTCCAGAAGGATATACAGCTGTATACACACACAGTTTGTGTTATTTCTAAAATACTTTCCTGCATATAACTGAGTCTACCTGTTCGGAGAACTACTTGGATAATGTTTGTCACAATCTTAACTTAGAAGTTTGAAATACATCTGTGGCTTTCTTGTTTACTCACAAAACTCTGAGATCAGATAGGGCATTCTAGAAGAAAGATGATGAGATTTGGAGCCAGAGGTCTGAGTTCTAATAACATCTTTATCCTTACTAACTGAATTATTTGTAAAATATTTCACTTCTCTGAGTCTTAATTTTCTCAGGTAATAAAAACAATTAATAATACTTAGGTCTCATTTTTGAAGGTAAAGAATTCTCCTGCAATGAGTGAAATGTAAAGATTTATTGTTATATATGTCATCTGGAAGCTATTGAGTCTTTGAGGTAGCCAGGGAAAACCAATCCATTCACCCCTGCTCTAAATGAAGTCTCTTTAAGCCCAGGTAATATCAAATGGGGTTGTGTTTAATGACACATACTAGAGGTACAGAGCAGTATCCTCTGTGCAGAGGTCAGGCTAGGCAGTTGAAAGATTTTCACAAGAATCTGTGTATGACTATGCAGACTCACAGGAATTCTACTAATTCATTCATTCACCTGTACATCCAGTAAGTTTTTACTGAGCACTTACTATGTACCAAGCATTGTGCTCAGCATTGAGGACAAGTTTCAATAAGATATGATCTTTAGTTTCATAGTCTAGTTGGAAGTGAAGGTGGACAGAAATATAAATTGATAATTATAATTTAAAAATGTAAATTCCATTTTAGAGGTATGTCTGAAGAACTAAGAAAGCACAGAAGAGGGAATTACAAAGTCTGACTGTGGCAGTGAGGCAAGGTTTCACAAACAGTGATCTCAGCTCTTTTCACCAAGGAAGATTGAAAAAATGGGATGTGTGTGTATGGGTGTGTGGAGAGGTGTGTGTGCGCGTGCAAGCGTGTGGTGGAGAGGGACGTGAAGCTTCAGTGCATCTTAATTTGTTAGAGTAAAATTGGCCATAAATGATCCTGTTTCTGTACAATGCAATAA
The DNA here is from genome assembly GCF_949752795.1 of Hyperoodon ampullatus. Taxonomy (NCBI): domain Eukaryota; kingdom Metazoa; phylum Chordata; class Mammalia; order Artiodactyla; family Ziphiidae; genus Hyperoodon; species Hyperoodon ampullatus. Next base: position 60,996,722 of record NC_136925.1, on the reverse strand, counting down.
GCACCTCTGACTCCCTAAATCCCTTATACCTTCTCTATTCAGATGTAGTCATTCTCTTAATGGACAGTATATTCTTACAAGGGGTTCATCAAGTTGATTAATGGAAGGCTACTTAACATATCCAGAGATCTATTTCAATAACTTTAGTCCTGTTTTTGACACGAATTAATCATTTTTTCCCTTGAGGTTCTCTCTCACACAGTTCAGTTCTCTCTACTAATTCTGATAAAGGTTTTTTTTTTTTTTTATAAATTTATTTATTTAGTTTTGGCTGTTTTGGGTCTTCTTTTCTGTGTGAGGGCTTTCTCTAGTTGTGGCAAGCGGGGGCCACTCTTCATCACGGTGTGTGGGCCTCTCACTGTCACGGCCTCTCTTGTTGCGGAGCACAGGCTCCAGACACGCAGGCTCAGTAGTTGTGGCTCACAGGCCCAGTTGCTCCGTTGCATGTGGGATCTTCCCAGACCAGGGCTCGAACCCATGTCCCCTGCATTGGCAGCAGATTCTCAACCACTGCGCTACCAGGGAAGCCCCTGATAAGGGTTTTTATAGTGGTAATTTTCTGAGATTGGGACAGATTTTCTCTGAGGTAGCTTGTCTCTCCAAAGTGGTCTAAATGGAGCGCAAAAAATTCAAAAAGCAATGTTCTCATGTGAAAAAGTGAAGAGGGAGACAAAATGAGATGAACTGAAAAACTTCACTTTGTGGTGCTGAAAAATTCGTGGTTACTCAGTGGCTTTGGAACTAGTACTAAATATGTTTCACCCCTCTATTTCCCAATGTTCTCTAAAATGAAACCTACCAAAGCAGGTTTCATAGCAGTTAACTCTTTCCAGAATCTATATGAACAACCAAAGAAGGGTTCTAAGAAGAATATTGGGAATCAAATAAAAACATCTAAATTCATCAATATATTTTGATAAGAATTTTAAAAAATATTTATCCCTTTAAAGTTCAGGGAGATGTAGTAAGCTAAGAATTGCATTCCGAATGCCACAAGCTAGTCTATTTTTTTAAGAGTATAAAAAAAGTAGACACATACAGATATTCCGAAACAGATGAAACAAAAAGGAAGCTAATGACTCAACGTTTTTGGCACTTACCAGTGGGTTGACTTGGTTTTACTTCCAGGCACAGGCAAAGGCTCAAGTTGGAACTCATTTTATTCAAACTGGTTTTCCCACCATCTTTAGTTACATCGTGACAGAACTCCCACCTCTATGCCTCAAATACCAAACACTTCGCCAACACTTTTATTGGATTAAAGAAAGAGCTCAAGTAAACATGCTGTGATACCCCCCAAGAGCACATGTCTTGTTTTCACTAGCTCCTCTCCTTCCCTGTTTTTGCTAGACACTTTCACTGATGTGAGGCTGAACTCAGGCAAGACCACACCTCTTTGCTGCCAGATATTTTTGTAGAGAAGTAATCTGTAAAGCACAAATGCACTCAGTTCATTGTCCAGCCAGCTTCCAACTAGACCCAAACCATTTTAGCTGCAAATCCAATATCATTATTTGGTACAAAATTTCTAGCCACTGTCCTTTAAAGTAGACTGTAATCCTTAAAATTTACACAATCCAAGGAATGCCTGTTTGTCTGTCATATAAAGGAAGAAAAGTGGCTTCGTCTTGTCTGAGAGCCCTAAGATATCCTATAAAGCCTTCTAGATCTACCAGGCAGTGATGCTGATAGATTAAAGCCATGAACTGCTCTTACCTCCCACAGTAACATGTATGTCATCCTATAAGATTTATGCAAACCACATAAAACAAACTAGGTTTGTTCCCATGATCTCAGGTCTCTGGGTTTAGTTTTGATTTGCAAAAGCCCACTTGCACAGGAAAATACAAAATGTGCCTGTTCCCAAAATACTTTGGAGAATATAATTTTTGCCTCAAGAGTGTCTTAAAGTTTCACTTCACTCCCCACCACTGTTACCCACTTCTATGCTTAGTGTGAACTGCCCCTTCAAAATGTAAGGACTTATATTCTCTTTTCCATCTCTTTTCCATAGCATCAATTGACTTGAACAAATCATGGTTCTTTTTTTTTTAATTGAAGTATAGTTGATTTACAATGTTTCAGGTGTACAGCAAAGTGATTCAGTAATATATACATATATATTCAGTTATTTATATATATATATTCTTTTTCAGATTCTTTTCCATTATAGGTTATTGCAAGATATTGAATATGGTTCCCTGGGCTATACAGTAGGTCCTTGTTGTTTATCTATTTTATATATAATTGTGTGTATCTGTTAATCCCAAACTCATTATTTATCCCTTTCCCTACCTTTCTTTGATAATCATAAGTTTGTTTTCTATGTCTATGAATCTGTTTGTTTTGTAAACAAGTTCATTTGTATCATTTTTTTAGATTCCACATATAAGTGATATGGTATTTGTCTTTGTCTGTCTTACTTCACTTAGTATGCCAATGTCTAGGTCCATCTGTGTTGCTGCAAATGGCATTATTTCATTCTTTTTATGGCTGAGTAATATTCCACTGTGAATATATACCACATCTTCTTTATCCATTCATCTGTCGATGGACATTTAGGTTGCTTCCATGTCTTGGCTATTGTATTTAAATAGTGCTGAAGTAAACGTTGGGGTACATGTATCTTTTTGAATTAGTATTTTAGTCTTTTCCAGATATATGCCCAGGAGTGGGATTGCTGGATTATATAGTAACTCTATTTTTAGTTTTTTAAGGAAGCTCCATACCCATGGTTCTTTCTTCTCTCAATAGTAGCTTACTTCCCCAAGGATGGCTTCACACAGTTACTTAAAACTTTTCCACGTTTAAATTGTTCTCAGGCTAGAATAATTTAAGAGTCAATGGTAAAGGGCAGGAACAAAGAGATCCCAGGACAATTGGTACACTTGATGGAAAAGAAGGAGTCCTACTCTGGGCCAGAAATGATTGTTTTTGCTTGGAACACAATAAGTACTATGGCAAGTTATTAGTAATGCATCCCAGTTAAGACCAAAGGCCTGATTATAATTACAAAAAGTGCAGAGATTTGAAAAAAAGAACACACAATACTTTAGATAATTCTGATAGTTTATTACCAAATACTACTCTGAACAAAATTACTCCAGTAAAGCAAACGTGACACAGAGGGTTCAGTCAGTTATAATTATTTTCTGTGTATGGTCTAGGAAGGCAAGAAATAGGATTCTGCCAGTAGCATGTCATTTCCTGCCCAGTTATGCCCAAAAGGCCTAATGGGTTTATGTGTTTGTAGAAGAGTATGAGTTTTGGTCTGATGATGGGCTTTAGTTTAAGAATGAGGATTAATTGCATAAAGCTGTTCCCTTCTAAATAAGCATTCTGGAGATTATTACATTACTTAAAAGTGAAGTGTTGCAATATGTTAGTTTCACAGTATTGAATCTTGCCAAAATCTGGAGAGGTTGTACAAACAATGTTCTTATTGGCCTGTTTATGACCCATAGCTTGTCCGACTTCAGTCCTCATCTGTATCATGACCACGGTGTTACATAGACACTAGTTGTCTCCATATGCAAGACATAGGGCTATACCTTTGGTTAAATTAAAATACCAGAGAAGAGATTATGGAAAGGTTATATATACATGAAGGTAGAGGTGGGTGGGAGGTGGAGGAGTGGGAGGAAGAGAGTGTTCCCTAGTAAAGTCAATTCACACTTTAAGTACATAAGAAAACCATCTGAGAAATATTCTGATCTTTGCTTTAATTAGCCCTTGGTTCAAGAGTTTCTGTCTTCAAGACAATGCATTTGCTATGGACCACTTACATGGCAATAAGAGTGACCATCATTATGTCTATCAATCAATCACATTACCTTCCAGTGTATCCTTTGCTGCCCAGATTGTGAAAAGTCTTATTCAGAGCAGTAATTCTGGAACAGTTCTTATCTCACAAAAGGGGATATAAACAAAATGCTATAATGTTGATGAATCTTCAAGGAAATATTAGAGCTGTTCTACTGACATTTTCATAAAAGGGACAAAGAGTGACTGTGTTACAGTTGAATTGTCCCAAGAAGAAAGGTATTCTAACAAGAAATGTCAGTGAAAATACTGCAAAGAAAATTCAACAATATATTACCTAAATTAGCTATAAAATGTCTGTTCTAATCACTGCCTCCCTAGCCCCCAAAACATTTTTTCTGGTATAGGAATATAATAAACAATAAAGCAGTGTAATTATTTAATGAGGTAAAAGCATAAAATAATATACAAAGCAATTATCAAAAATCTTTAGTAAATAAAAATCTATTTGAAAGATTTTGAAATTTATTTCATTGCAGCACAGAATACTGTTGGAAAGGGAAGGAGTAAATACCAATAATGAGTAACAATATGTGGGGAGGTCAAGATAGGCACTTTGCATGTTCTTTCCCAGTATGAAAGAATCAAAGCAAATGGAATAGTTTACCAACAATATAAAGCATTGAAATTCAAGTTGCTCTCAAATCCAGAGACATTCTTTCCATATTATCTGGATGAAAGGTTGAAAATTGAGTTGGTTATTTGAAATGATTTAGCTACTTGACACCAAATATCTAGGGCTGGGTGCACAGACAAGAACTAAAATTCAGTCAGGGACCCACCGGAAAGGTGATTCCAAGGCTCCTTCACCTGCTACCGTGTATATTCAGGTTTTCTTATTTCTAGATAACTAAATATAAAAAGAAGTTTCTACTTTCTACTTTTCAAGTAGAATAAAAAAGGAAACCAGGAATATGGACAGATTACTAGTGTTATCCTTGCTAGATATCACCCTTCTTTTCATTCAACCAAGAATTTTTAAATCATATGGAAATTTTTCCACTAAGGTGATCTGAAATAAGAACACTCCCACATAAATGGCTAAAACCTACAGGCTCAGCCGAAAAATATATTTGGGAAAAGAACATTCCAATAAAATCAAGGGCAAAGGTTAACATGACCAAAAGTCAAACCAACCTTTCTGGAAACATGGAGGCTTCTTAATTGATTTGGAAGACAATAATTATATTTATTTGTCTTGTGTAGGAACCATTCCTAACCCCTTCTAGAGGGGTAAATTTAGCATTGCCAAAGAAAGGAAACTCAGCACCTTTCTTAGGGACCTGCTCCAAAATTACTTCACATTCTACATAGTGGCCTATTAGTGATAGCCTTTGAAACTTCTTTATGCTGAGAACCATGGTGAGGGTTATTGTGTCCAAAGTATTGATTGTGACCTTAGAGCGATGAGAAAAATACCTGAAGACCCTCATCTGTGCCAAGTGAGAATGTACTTCTCTGTCTGCTTTCTGGATACAAAATCTCAGCTACAGTACAAACACTGGGAAAATGTGAGATCTTTCTAGAGGGAATCCTTAATATCACATTCTAGAACATTAAATCAGCATGCTAAAAGTCAGATATTTTTGTTTTCTTCATGTAAATAAATGATAATAAAAGCTATGGTTGATAGATTTTCTGACATTCCTTGTTGTATGTGACACAGGCCCCCCAAAAATGAATTGGAAATATTTTCTTTAGTTCTATACCTGTGCTGTCTGATATGGTAGCCACTAGCCACATGTGGCTATTTAAATTTAAATTATTTTAAAATCTATAAAATTAAAAATTCTGTTCCTCAGTTGTGCTAACCATATTTCAAATGCTTGATAGCCCCACGTGGTAGTGGCCATCATGTTGAATAGCAAAACTATAAAACATTTCTATCATTGAAAAAGTTCTATTGGACAGTGCTGCTCTGTAGCATACATTACTATTTCTAATGTATTACATTTACATTGAGCAATCTCATCAGTAGGTTGGTATCAGTATTCATATTTTATAAGCAAAAAACATGTGATTCAAAAAGGTTAAGTGACTTGTCAAGGTGACATAGTGAGTGGGGACTTGCAAAAAGCTCAGACACTCACCTAGTTTTAAGCCTTGTCATCTGAATTCTATCAAGTGCACTTTAATAGAAACTTCACAGTGATGAACACTTAAAACAGATCACCAATAAGTTGGTCCCTAACCTCAGTCCCTAAAATAATCTAAATTTCCCGTTTAGGGTTTCTTAAATGAGATTTTCAGACTTAAAAAGAGACTATCATGTGGTTATAAGAATCCATCAAATTCCCTTCTCTTGGGCTTCCCTGGTGGCGCAGTGGTTGAGAGTCCGTCTGCCGATGCAAGTGACATGGGTTCGTGCCCCGGTCCGGGAAGGTCCCACATGCTGCGGAGCGGCTGGGCCCGTGAGCCATGGCCGTCCGGAGCCTGTGCTCCACAATGGGAGAGACCACAACAGTGAGAGGCCCACATACCGCAAAAAAAAAAAAAAAAAAAAAAAAAATCCCTTCTCCTTGCTTCTAAATTGTGTTGCACCCTATCCTCTGTTTCTTATTTCATATTTTGGATCCTTCTAATTGTGTCACAACTCTACCAACCCTTTATCTTTCATTTTAATTTATCTTAATTAATATTTTACCCAGATGCTCTAGGCTCTTTTCTGGATCTGACTTGTGTTCATAAACTATGACCTACAGAACCTGAATATTTCCCTCAGTCCCAGACTCTAAAGGCAATAGATTACCATGGCTGGGGAAAACAGTTGCTAATGTCCAGGATCACTTAACTCAGATTTTTTTTTTTAATTGAAGTATACTTGATTTATATTGGCTCAGATTCTGATCTTGCAAACACTATAGGCAAAGAGATGGCCATAAAGTTATAAAATAGCCTATGTGTGAGGTCACTGAAGGTTCAATAAGCTTTGGATTTCTAATCATCTATATTGTCACAAAAATGCATGCTAATTTAAAAAAGATGTGCAGCAACAAATAGTATAAATGGTTTGAACACATCTCTATTTTGCTGACTTCTTCATGGACACAGTTAACACATGTATATTTAATAAGAACATCATCTTAAAAATATGCAATTTTAGATATGTTATTCAATAACCTAAACTTCTTTATTCTTCCTGACTTTCTGTCTACTTGTTCTATCAATTTTTGAGAGGTTGGTGTTGACATCTCTTACTATATCATGGATTTGTCTATTTCTCTTTACAGATCTAGCAGTTTGCTTCATGTATTTTGAAGCTCTGTTATTGGGTACATAAGTATTTACAATTGACATGTTCCCCTGATTAATTGATGCCTTTATCATAATAAAATGACCTCCATTATTTCTGGTAACATTATTTGCTCTCAAACTTACTTTTTCTGATATTAATATCAGCTCCAGCTTTCTTTGGACAAGTTTTAACAGGGCATATCTTTTTTTATCTTTTTACTTTAAACCTATTTCTTTCTTTCTTTTTTTTTTTTTTTTTTTTTTCGGTATGCGGGCTTCTCACTGCTGTGGCCTCTCCCGTTGCGGAGCACAGGCTCCGGACGCGCAGGCTCAGCGGCCATGGCTCACGGGCCCAGCCGCTCCACGGCATGTGGGATCTTCCCAGACCGGGGCACGAACCCGCATCCCCTGCATCGGCAGGCGGACTCGCAACCACTGCGCCACCAGGGAAGCCCACCTATTTATTTCTTTATACTTAAAGTAGATTTTTTTTTGAGCACCTTGGGTCTCGGTTTTTACCCAGTATGACACTCTGACTTTTAATTGGTTTGCTCTATTTATATTAAATGTTATTACTGATATGACTGAATTTAAATATACCATCTTGTTCTTTGTTTTGTTTCTTATCAAACCTTTTTATTTTTCACAAGTATTTTCTCAAATGAATTTTTTACATCCAAAGTAACTACTATTAAAAGGTCCTTGGAAGCTTTGTCTGGCCTTCTGAATATTGCAGAATGTAAATGTATTCTTTTAAAACCTTTTTTTGTACAGACTTTCAGTTAAGCATAGTAATGATTTCTCTCTATTCTCTGCTGAAATCCTTTGGATGTGACACAAAAAAGTTTTTTAAAAACTTTTTATTTTGAAATAATTCTAGATTCACATCTATTTGTAAGACATAATGCAGAAATCTCACCCAGTTTCTCCCTATGATAACATCTTACACAACTGGAATTGACATTGATGTAATGCACTGACCTTTTCCATGTTCAGCAGTTTCAGATACACTCATTTGTGTGTGTGTATTTAGCTCAATGCAATTTTGTCTCCTGTGAAGAGTTGTGTGGCTACCACCACAGTGAAGATCAGAAAATTTTCATTACAAGGTTTCCCCGTGTTATCCTCCTTTAGTCACTGCTACCTGCTGACCCCCAATCTCTGACAACCATTGATCTATTCTCCATCTCTACAATTTTGTCATTTCAAGAATGTCATTATAAATGAAAATTATAGTCTTTAACTTTTTTAGATTGGCTTTTTCAATCACCATAATTCTCTTGCTACCCGTTCCAGTCTTTACGTGTATCAATAATTCATTTTTTTTAATGCTGAGTGGAATTCATGGCATATATGTACCACAGTTGGTTTAACTATTCTTCCAATGGAAAATATTTGGGTTATTTCCAGAAGAGCAAAAGCAACAACAAAAAATTTTCTCTGCTAAAGACTCTATGAAAAGAATAAAGAGACAAACTACAGACCTATAGAAAATATTTGCAAACCACATAACCAACAGAAGACTTGTATCTAAAACATATGAATAACTCTCAAAACTCAACAGTAAAAAGCAAAAAATACAATTAAAATATGGGCAAAAGACATGAACAAGCATTTCACTGAAGAAGATATACAGATAGCAAATGAATATATAAAAAGATGTTCAACATCATTAGTCATTAGGGAAATGCAAATTAAAACCTTAATGAGATACTACGTATCTTACAGAAGAGCTAAAATTTAAAAACGGTAATAATAGCAAATTCTGGTGAGGATGTGGAGAAACTGGACCACCCAATCATCACTGATGGGAATGCAAAATGGTATAGTTACTCTGGAAAAGATATGGCTGTTACTTCCAAAACTGAACATGTGCTTGCCATATGATGTAGCAATTGTACCCTTGGGCATTTATCCCAGAGAAATAAAAACTTAAGTTCACACAAAATCCAGTACATGACTGTTTATGGCAGCTTTATTTATAATAGCCAAAAATAAAGGGATTTTTAAAGGGCATAAACCCAAAGGACAAAAAGCACTGGTGGATTTACTGTGAAACTAATGAAGCATAAACTTCAGGGCTTCTCTCTGCTTGCATGGGTGCCTTCCCAGGCTCTGGGAGGTACTCTGGCAATGTGTTCACATTTTCATATATTTTTGTAAGATTTGCAAAGGTAAGCCTTTTGCTTTTGTTTAATTAATTAAAATTGCTGTGTATTTCTACTCTGACTTCTCCTTCACCAGAGTGTGTCTTGCATTAGATGGTGACTATGGTCATTTTTAAGATCTGGCCAAGGAAGTTTATTTGGTTATACATTGAATTTTGGTTTAGAAAGATATATTTATGCTGCATGCAATCACTTCTGTGTATAGATATGTTATTGCAAGTCATCTTATTGTGGGTCTGGTTCCAGAAATACTTCTGCTACCCAGTTTATCTACACAGTAGACATCACAATGCAAATACTCAGGGTCAGAGATGTTTTGTGGTATGATTGTTTCCTGTGACACCAGGCATCAGTGTATCCAAGTAGAGCAGGAGAAGTAAGAGTTAAAATATGCAAAGCCAGAAACTGATGTCTGAAAATTGTTCTAAATACCAGGTAAATAATAAGTAAATAATTTGGTGTCACAAACCATATATTTTTTCCTTTCTGATGAGAATTTTACCAACTAGGATTTATAAGATTTCTGTGTTTGTAGAACACAGCCCAATATTTTCATGCCTATAGTATAAAATGTCAACTATATCTATGTGTTAAGTCACACCCCAACTCTTGGGGGGGAAAAAACAACTTAGCCATGCTAGAGAAAAGATTGAAATACTTTCCCACTTTCTCTAAAGAAAGTGATGTTAAAAAATTGTTCTTGGGCCTCCCTGGTGGCACAGTGGTTGAGGGTCCTCCTGCAGGTGCAGGGGACACGGGTTCGTGCCCCGGCCTGGGAAGATCCCACATGCCACGGAGCAGCTGGGCCTGTGAGCCATGGCCGCTGAGCCTGCACGTCTGGAGCCTGTGCTCCGCAACGGGAGAGGCCACAGCAGTGAGAAGCCCGCGTACCGCAAAAAAAAAAAAAAAAAAAAAAAAAAAATTGTTCTTATATGGAGGTAATCAAAGTATATGTAGCCAGAAAAAATTATGGAGAAAACTATTATAGAGTCATGTTGGGCCATTAATCAATAAAAATATTAGTCTTTTAAAAATTTTGTGGTATTTGTAAACCTTTTTTGGTTGTTATTTTATGACTTATTTTCTTATTCCAAATAAGTATTTGTTTTTGCATCAAATTTTGTATTCATAATTTTGTCCTCATTTTCTTAAAGAGAGAACTCAAAGCTGCATAAACTTTAGTCCTCATTTAACTTAGATCTGTCCTCAGACAAGAGAACAGAATCAGGAATAAAATTTGGAAATTGGAATGCAGGAGGATGAGTGGTTGCTAACTTAGCAAACCAGAAGGTGCCCAAGCAAACAGTAAGGGGTCCAAAAACTTAAGCTAAAACCTAAGATGGCAGTGAAGCATAGAAGCATATATAGAACCCCAGAAAAGGCTAAGGTCATCCGAAAACAGGAGCATATCAAGCTAAAGCCAGAGAGACTGATTAAAATCTGTTTAAGAACAACTAAGTGTTCATAATATTATATAACCATTGAATGTTAATTTTATGAACAATTGTCACATTCCCTCAATTCATTGAGAAAATGAAGTTATGCATGAAGAGTGGGATAAGGGTGTAAGAAAGTTAAATTCTCATCATCCATAGTATGAAATTAATGAAAATACCTAAAACTGAAAAATCAAGAAAGAGAAGCATAAACGTGTTATTTTTTTAATAGAGGGGAAATAGCAAAAAAAAAGCTATAAAAAAGTTGGAAATTGTTGTATCTCAGGGACAGAGTAAGTGATAACATGGAACTGTTTTTGTTTGCAATAAGCCTTGTCCAATATTTAAATTTAAAATTAAAGAATTTAAATGTACTCAAATGGGATCTTAATAATGCAGTTTGTTGTTCACCTTGCCTTTTCACTTAAATATGACTTGGTGTTCTTCCTAAAGCGGTACATATAGATCTACTTCTTTCTCTTTTTCTTAATAACTGCATAATCATCTGTTTTATTGATATAATGCAATTTATTTAACCAAGCTTATACTAATGAACATTCAGTGTGGTGTCAGATTTTTTTAAAATAAAAAGCCTTAGTGGCAAATCTCTCATGGCATATTTTTGCTTGTATATGTTTAGTATAAACTGCTAGCAGGGCATTTTTAATAGATTATTTGAAAAAGAGTTTTGTTTTATGTTTTGCATTTTTTAAAAATAAACTTTTTATTTGGGACTAGTTTCTTTTATTAATAAAAAATGTGAAGGTAGTACAGAAAGTTCTCATATACTGCACATTGAGTTTCCCATTTTAGTGTGGCCCATTTTACATTAATGCACCAATATTGATAAATTATAATTAACTAAAGTGCAAACTTTATTCAGATTTCCTTAGTTTTTAACTAATGTCCTTCTTCTATTCCAAGATGTTTGTTTTTTAGTATTTATCCTGCATTTTTTTTTTTTTTTTGGTTTTATCAGTTTCCTGGATCTGAGGTTTGGTGTTGGTCATTAATTTTCGAAAATCCTTCGCCATTATTATTTCAAATATTTCTTCTGATCCATCCTCTTTTTCTTCACCTTCTGATATTTTAATTACAGGTATGTTATACTTTTTGAAAATTATATTACAGTTCTTAGATGTTATGCTCTGCTGTTTTTTTTTGAGGGGGGGAAGTTTCTATTGATCTAACATTAAGCTAATTGATTCTTTTCTCAGCCATGTCCAGTCTACTAATAAGCCTCTCAAAGTCATTCTTTATTTTCTGTCACAGTGGTGTTTGTTTTCAGCATTTCATTTTTAGCCTTTCTTAGAGAGTTTACACTCTCCACTTACATTACCCATCTCTCCTTGCATGACAGTTCCTTTCAACATCTGTGTCATATCTGAATCTGCTTCTGATGTTTGCTTTATCTTTCCAGAGTGTGCTTTTCCTGCATTTGGCCTGCCTTATAATTTTTTGTTGAAAACCAGACATGTTATATTGGGTAATAAATAGGAACTGGGGTATATTGGCCTCTAGTGTGAGCTTTTATGTTAATTTGCTAGGAGTAGGGCTGTGTTTAATGTCTGAAGTAGCAATCGGTGCCAGTGACTTTGAATTTCTCTGGTTTTCTTGTTTCTGACTTCCCTCTTGAGTGATGGCTCCCTGCAAATGCTCCCCACTCAGAGTTTGCAGATTTCAGCTCTAACTCTGCAACTCCCAGCCCTTTCTCTATTTCAGGCTAGACCACATTCAGACTCCAGCAATGTGTCAAAATTGCCCTGTAAGTGTTCCTACCAGAGTGGCACCTGCTTCTGATAAGCAGATGTGACTCTCTGGATTCTAGATTTTGGGGTGCCAATTTGTTCTGTGACCTCAGCTCTCCAATGAGTCTAAGAAAAGTCATTGATTTTCAGTTTGTTCAGCTTTATCTTGTTGTAAGAAGGGGAGTGACCACTTTCAAGGTCTTTACACATCAGAGCTGAAACTGGAAATCTCCTAGCACAGGAGATAGTTGGATAGATATTGGCAAGTTGCTTTCCAAAAAAATTTTACCAATTTACATTTTCATCAACGTAACTTAAACTTATTTTTAAATAGCTTGACATCCACACTTCCTTGTATTTGACCTTGAGACTGTGAGACAAACCCTAGAGAGTAGATATTGGAGAAAGTCTTAAAAATAACTTACATCAAAATGTAAATGTATTTTTGTTATACATTCACATATCCTATTAAATTTTATTACAATGGTGGTTGTTGTCTATTTTGATTTCCAAAGGGACTCATTAGTTTGACTTAAAGAAGGATAAAGTAGGGTGAGGTGGATTGTATTCAAATGTATTATAAGTTAAGAATTCCTCCAGTTATGCTCCTTCTTAATAGGTAATAGGCAAGTAATAGGCAAAAACATTGATTTTGCTATCAAATTGATAGGTTTACATGTATCTGGACTTCCACATACAGAATGTGTCACAATTTTCCATAAGTTAGGAATCAAAACTGAAATTTCTGACTTTGGTCTGGCTTCAGGAGAGAGCATAGCTCAGCTATTGTGTGTATGCAGCTGACTTTTACACAGGAATTAATCCTCAACAGCTTCAAACCCTATCTCTTCTTTCTCTTTTAAAACAGAAATATCCTTCACTAGAATTTCTGTTTCCTTGATTATTTGCCAGGAAAATAATGAGTGCTTTTTCCCTATCTATCCTTCTGTGCAGAGATGATGAAGCAGCAATGAGTAGATTTTTCTCTTTTCCCACATGAATGTTATTTTTCCATAAATATTTTTTCTGTAAGTGGAAAATACACTTCAAAATCCAGTAAATGCTTTTTCAGTCAGCAAATGGCAAAATTCTAGCAAACCAATGATGTTTTTTTCTGTTGAACACAACCTTTCAACAATGATTTCACCTCACTGAGTATTTTATCCTGAAAATAGGTATTCTTTGCTGTAAGGAAAAATGGATGAAAGAAAGTTGTAATATATATTACAGAGTCAAAATGAAAAAGAATTGAGTCAAATAGATTTGCATAACCAAGCCATCTTAACTCAAGCTTAATTTACTCCAAAAATGAAAGAAGTGAAGACAATATAAGGGCTACGTAATTATTGTTAAGAATCACAGTGTCATTTGTTCACTCACTTTAGTATAAATGTCTACAAATAATAAATTAATTCTATATTCCAAGGAATGTCAAAAGGCTCTCCATCCTTGTAAATAATAAGTTATGGAAAGGAAATGAATATGAAGTAAAGCTAAAGTTTTTACTGCAGCTTTGTTTTGTTAAGCTCTATACTCATAAGAAATTGAGCCACAGTGAAATGTGACTTTACAAAATGTTATCATTTAATGTCATAAAAAATGAAAAAATAAAACAAGTCACACTAGATGCTGAGGTGGGACAAACTGAAGAAGTTTCCACATTTATATGGTAATGCTATTATAAACAGTGTTGAAAACTGTCTAATATTCAAGTTTTTAAAAAATAATTCAGGTCAAAACCCTCTAACCATGGAAGTATATCTATTTTGTAGTTTAATCCATCACCCATCTGGATACCTATCCAATTCTTTTAGACATTCACCATCTTTTACTAAAACCAATTTTAGAGCCTAAAGATTTGAGGTAAATATGAATTATGTTTTTTAAAAGGGATCATGCTGCCAGTAAAAGTGAAATTACCAAAATGAAAGCTTACTATCTGAACATAAGGCTTTTCACTCCCAAATCCCTCTGCTTCTGTTTTAACAGAGTTTCTGAGTGGGAGAATGTACCGAAATCGCCCACTTTACAGCTCACTTTCTAAACCAGCAGCCTAGAATTAGAAGAATTTTATCCATGTACAGATAGGCAACAATAGTTAGAATATCTTCTACATTCAGGCATCAGGAATTTCCCTTGCTCTATTATTTTTCCTCAAGTCAAAAAAAAAAGTTTCTCAAAAGATTCTTATACTACTAAATTATGCTTCAATGTTTGTTTATGTCATCAAAATTGTGGCACCTATAATTTATGTGTCTTTTCTTTTTCTTGGTTTGGATAGAAAATATCATTCCAGAGAAAGCGCTCAATCCTAAAAATTTTTTTATCATGAGAGAAACAATACCAGGAATGATGGTGCCATTTAGATGTGTAGCCCTGTCAAATAAACACTAACCCTAAGCTTCTGACAAGAGTCTTGCAGATGAGACTAATCCATTTCATGATGGTTTGGGGGTTAAAATTTAGTTTATGAACTTATAGAGTGGAGACTAGCTACTTTCAATAAGTGGAATGTCAACTCTTTATCTGTGGGTTAGATCAGAGATTCATTTTATTCTGAGAAGGCTAGGAACAATGGTAGGAAATGAGAAAGAATGGAGAGAGAAAAGTGGGAAGTACAGTTGACTTTTTACTGTTGGAAAATCGGGCATTTCATATAGGTGATCTACTCTCAGATGCAAGAGTGAGAATGTGCTTGCAGTAACAACCAACCCATGTGCCAGTAAAAGCCATGCTAGTGCCATGTCAAGCACATGTGTAGTAAGCTACCAACTCTTTTTGGAGACCCATTACCTCCTCTCTTTTTCTCCATCCATCTAACTACGTTTCACCTTCTCCAAAAATGTGTTGTTGTTCACAACAAATGGTTTGGGTTTTTTTGCCCTCTTTTTACTGGTTTTGCCTTTTTGAGCTCTGATAGCAGCATCCTGCAACAATTTGGACCTAAAAAAGTCTATACAGTTCAGTAATCTTTTTGTTGAAAATGTATTATTCCTAGCTTGTGTGATGCTACCAAATACAGCATCTTCTGGTGCAATGAAGTAGGAGTCAATGTAGAATAATGAGTAAGAGCTCAAGCCCCAATGTGAGAAAGTGTGGGGCTGTGTCCCATTTCCATCACTTTATAGATGAGTGTTCTTAGCAAAGTACATTTATTCACTGAGTCCTTGTTTTCTCATTGGCAAGTGAGTGTGAAAATAAAAACTTGTTTCGTGGGTTTTGAGTCAATATTAAATGAGCTCCTCGCTGAATATCACTTAGCTTAGAGCATGGGATATAATAGACACTCAGTAAATGTTACCATACAAAAAAGTTTCAGCAAATGACATAAATCTACTCTAACTGGAAAGAAATTGAATACAGTATCCATACCTTGTTTAAAGCGATTCCTTGGAAATGTGGTGAGGAGTTTAAGGTTGATGGATATGCATCTTAGAATCATGTGCTGAGTGTGCAGCTTTCTGGATTCATGACACAGCTTAGAGGGCATAGAACAGTAGCCGACTGATTCTGATAGGCGACAGAGCCTAAACGTAATCCATTACGCCTAAGGCGTCAAATCTGTGGTATTCTTAACATCAGTCATTCCTAATTCATTTAGATATTAAAGCAAGATTGCATCACAGGGAGAGTTCCTGCCACTCAAGTAAGGTCCAAAGGCTTTTATCAAATAAGATCCAAAAATAGACAGTCCATTTTAAGAAGCTGCTCCTTACAGGATGACTTAAAATACAGTGTAGACCTTTAAGAAGCTTCCCTTCTAGAATCATTGACACTTGGCCTTTTAATTACACATCATGATTCAGACACAGACATGATACATGATAGGGACACAGACGTAGAGAACAAATGTATGGACACCAAGGGGGGAAAGGGGGAGTGGGATGAATTGGGAGATTGGGATTGACATATATACACTAATGTGTATAAAACAGATAACTAATGAGAACTTGCTCTATAGCACAGGGTACTCTACTTAGTGCTCTGTGGTGATCTAAATGGGAAAGAAATCCAAAAAAGAGGGGATATATGTATACATATGGCTGACTCACTTTGCTGTACAGTAGAAACTAACACAGCATTGTAAAACAACTATACCCCAATAAAAATTAAAAAAAAAAAAGAATCTCCGATTATTTCCTAGCCAATTACTTCTTGCTAATTTTGACTGAATTCACATTTCTATAATAATGTATGACTTGGAATTTAAAAGCTATGTGCTAAGTGATATAAGTGTTCCTCCAAACAATAGGCTCAGTGCTCCAGTTTTGTTCTTTGTGAGCTCCTATAGTTGTATGATATAGTCATGTAGAGTCCAAGTAAATTAGTCATTTTTTTCATAGCAATGTGCAATAGTCATTTGCTTGTTATCCTTTGTTTGTTTATGGCTACCCAACAATGCTCTGATCCAGTCTTTGACATTTATTCCTGCAGGTCAGCAGATGACATAAAAAGAAATTAAACACTGAGTTGTCAATTGACTCTTTGTTAGTAAGTCTGGTGGAAATTTTGATAGAAAAGTGACAGTCAAAAACAACTGTTTAAAATAAAGTTTGTGAATGATGCATGGTTTCCAATAATCTATTCTTTCCTTTTTCTCTTTTACCACTGATAATCAAGATTTGGCTATAAATACCTCTCCAGATGCAGAGGCTAAAACAGCCAATCAACATTCTCTGCAGTGTCTTTTATGAGTTCCTGGATGAGTGCCTTCCCATTTTTTTTTTCTGGTAAGGAAATGTGTCCAGCATGCCTTATGCTGGGTACTTCAATATTAGCTCTTTTTCCTCAGGACATTCTAGTTTAATATACACAAAGTCATAGATGCTAGCTGACATATACAAAAAAGCCATGTAAGATACTGACATTATCACCAAGAAATTTCTTTAAAGTGAGCCACATTCTAAGGCAGTGTTCCTCAAAATGATACCACTGCAACTCAAAGGAGGCAAAAGAAGCAATCTTTACTTACCTTTATGATCTCCTAGGAAAAGCCCTGCAGTGTCCTGGTGTCTTATACCCCATATTGAGGAATCCTAAGGTAACACTTCGCCTATTTCCTCTTGCTTCCTGGTTGACAAGGGAGCCCTATGGGCTCGGACTTCCTCTGCCCAAGATGAAAAACAGACAATGGTCTAGCTACAAGGGTCACTGTTGCAGGGGCTTGAGTGAGTGAGGTTAAAATTGGTAATAGTCATTAAGATATTAGAGCAAATCATTTCAATCTTCATCTCTAATTTAATAAAAAGTCTTTGACTCAGGTAAGTAAAGTATTTCTCCACGTGTGTTTCCCTGCAATTGGTTTGTCTTACTGCCTAGTTTCTATGAGGTTGAGTTATAGATTGCACTGCTGTTAATCTTGCCGCCTTGTCTCTGTGGAGCAGGGTTATAAACTGGAGGAGACTTTGCTGATCCCAAAAGATTTTCTGAAATAGCTCTGTGGTCAAAATAAGAAATAATTATTGGGAAGAAGTAGTTTCTCTAGACAATAGCTTAAAAAGCTTTAGGAGTATTTGTCAATTGCCCCCAGAGCTGGCTTCATGGGCATGCAAAGTGCTCAGGAGAGACTTGGGCTTGGTTTAATGCTCTGCTATTGCCAATTTAAGATTCTTAACTTTATTCTTGAACTTGTGTTTAAGTGAAACCAACAGAATAATGGAACACGTGCATGAGCAGAGAAGATACATACGCTATGCATGATTGCTATGATTCCTTTTGCTCCATTCTCATCGAGTGTTCATGATAACCCCTGAGCACAGCAAAGGAATTCACAGCATAGGAATTCATTGAGACTTGAAGCAAGTACAAGCAAGCGAGTTACGTCTATGACTAAGTAAGGGGGGTGGGGGGCGGGCAGTCTGGCAACTATGAGAGGCCATGTTTTCCTTTTGAATGAGAACTTGCTTCAAACGTAGATAGAAAACAATGGAGTTCTAAGAAAATTGAACAACTAAAGGAACTCTATCATATCCTTTCTTATTCATGTTTACTTCCCTGTTTTAGCCGATCGCATGTGTTAGAAATCATGACATAAAGGAAAGAGAAAGATAGTGATCCATTATTACCTTTCCCTTTAGTCCTTCCTTACCCACCTGTAAGTTGAAGTAGAGAGTGTTAGTAGAATATAATGAATATTGAGAAGTGAAATAAAAATAGTTGAGTTTGTATACTGTAGCATTTCTACTTTTCCACAAAATATATATTCATGTATGAGCTACAAAATACATATTATGTAATTTTGATGATTTTGATGAGTTAAGTGCTTTTATATTTGTTTTTAAGACCGGCATGCACAACATAAAGGTGAATGGTAAAATTCATGATAAGAATTTAAAATTTTATCTTTTCTCTATTTATAATGACATTAAATTAAAAATTAATAAAACACCATAAATCAAGAGAAAGACTGTGGAAGAAAGGAAAAAGCTTTATATCTAATATTTCTGATAGTACATTGTTTTCTGCTTTTTGAATAAGGGGTTCTGCATTTTCATTTCATTCTGGGCCTGCAAATTATATAGCTGGCCCTGGTTGCTCCAGAGCTGCCTCTTTTTGATTTTGCTAAGTCATTAAGAGATGGGGTTTGGGAGGAATGGAAGGGGAGGTGAGGCACTGAGGAATCCCTCAAACCTCTTCTCTCCTGAGGCCCTGTGGACTTTATTGTTTTAATGAAGGTCTTTCTTGCCTTATTCTGAAATTATTTTAATAGTAGTAGTTTCTATCAGTTTCCCAACCAAAGAGTGTTCTCAATATTCCTCGTTTCTGACTTTCTAAACACACACAAACTTAAGTCACCTTTGCTTTCATTGCTTCCCATAGGGCAAGTTCAAGAGGCTGTATTCAATCATCTACCTTCAAAACCATTTCCTTTTCATTCCATTTTTAATCTCATAATTTGAGGTCACTAAAAATATGCTGTACGTATCCTGCAGAGTTTGATCCTCTCCTTTCTCCTTTTTGTTTGTGTTCCAATTTCTTTCTCATTTATTCTTAGGTGCAAAGAACTGCAGTCAGGACCTAGGCCTTTGTAGATGCCTTGTTGGTTTCTAAGGAAGAAAAAAAATGAGTCACGTTGCTAATGCTCTTTAAAGTTCTCCTAAGAGATCATAACCAACTGACTAAGATGTCAGTAATGTTTTAACCCTGCCTTCAATTCTAGTTGCCTTTCATAACCTTAAAGTAAATTTTTTGATCTTAGCATAGGCTCTAGTCTTGCCTTTTCAGTTGCTTTGATCCCAAACCTCACACTGTCTAATTCCTGGAGTCTTAGTATCAGAAAGTGCTAAGAATTAAATCGTCTTCTGATTTCTCTTATCCATATCCTAACAGAAACTTTAAAATCTCAGAACAGTCTTCATACCTGGCCCCTACAGATGTACCCTGCCTCATTTCTGCCTTATTGTCGACAATCCAGAAATACCAAGTTATGATAGTTTTTCAAATGTGCCTAGTGTATCAGGTCCCCTTACTTTTCTCATATTAGTCCTTCTATTTAGAATTTCCTTCCCTATCTTCTTCACCTAGATAATTACTTTTCAAGCCTTGAGTGTCATCTCAGGCATTACCTCCTTTAGAAGAATTTCCTATTCCTTAATAAGGTGAGTTAGGGCCCCAGTTAAGGCCCATGCTAACCTGGGTATCACTCCACTCAGCACATGCTATATTATACCAAAATCATTTGTTTATATGATTGCCTTTGGACCCCACTGTGAAGTCCTTGAAAGCAGAGATTTATCTTTTTATTTTCTAAAAGTTTTAGAGTCTTGGGCACACAGCAGGTATTTAGCACATATTTTTTGCCTGAATTAAAATGAACTGATGAATCACTATGTTGTGTACCAGGAACTAACATAGTGTTGAAGATCAATTATATTTCAAAAACAAACAAACAGACAAACTCATTTTAAAAAATATCAGATTTGTGGTAACCAGAGGCAGGGGATAGGGGCAGGAGGAATTGGATGAAGGTAGTCAAAAGTTAAAAACTTCCAGTTATAAGATAAATAAGTACTAGGAATATAATGTACAGCATGATAAATATAATGAACACTGCTGTGTGTTCTATATGAAAGTTGTTGAGAGAGTAAATCCTACCAGTTCTCATTACAAGGAAAAATATATTTTTCCATTTCTTTAATTCTGTGTCTATATGAGATGACGGATGTTCACTAAACTTATTATGGTTATCATTTCATGATGTATGTAGGCCAAATTATTATGCTGTACACCTTAACTTATATAGTGCTGTATGTCAATTATATTTCAAAAAACTTGAAGAAGGGCTTCCCTGGTGGCACAGTAGTTGAGAGTCTGCCTGCCGATGCAGGAAACACGGGTTCGTGCCCTGGTCCAGGAGGATCCCACATGCCGTGGAGCGGCTGGGCCCGTGAGCCATGGCTGCTGAGCCTGCACGTCCGGAGCCTGTGCTCCGCAACGGGAGAGGCCACAACAGTGAGAGGCCCACGTACCGAAAAAAAAAAAAAAAATCTTGAAGAAATAAATAAATAAAATAAACTGAATTACATGTGTTCTAATCTACCATGTGATATATCTTCTGGATATTATTTATGTGGTCCTAACCCAAAGAACACTGATAAACGTATAGGAAGTATATGCACCAGCATTATTCTCCTACGATTTTTAAAGCTATAAAATCTTAAAATTAGGAAGAACCCCAGAATATCCTACTCAATGCAGGAATCCCTTTTACAAAGTTTTGATCACTAGTTATCCATTTTTTTAAATTTAATTTAATTTATTTTTTATACAGCAGGTCCTTATTAGTCATCAATTTTATACACATCAGTGTAGTTATCCATTTTATTTTGTCATTTCATTTTATTTTATTCTTTTAACCAGGGTTGAGGAAAAAGGATGATTGAGGAAGTGATAGTTTCATGTGTGCTTTCTATCCAAAGACAACTGTTAGTATAAATTTTCTTTTCCAGAAGCCTACTGCAATCAGGAATGAGCTCTTCAAGTCAGATGTAGGGGAAAGGTCACCAGAAACTTTTGATATACCTAGATTCGGGCAAATCGTTTCCCAAGAATATCCCAGAGAATACTCCACAAAATTTTCAGGTATTCAAGAGTTCTGGGGACTTCTCTTGTGGTGCAGTGGTTAAGAATCCACCTGCCAATGCAAGGGATGTGGGTTTGACCCTTAGTCCGGGAAGATCCCACATGCCATGGAGCAACTAAGCCCATGAGCAACAACTACTGAGCCTGTGTGCTACAACTACTGAAGCTCGTGCGCCTAGAGCCCATGCTCCGCAGCAACAGAAGCCACCACAATGAGAAGCACGCACACCACAACGAAGAGTAGCCCTGTTCTCCACAGCTAGAGAAAACCCTCGCGCAGCAACGAAGACCAAGCGCAGCCAAAAAGAGAGAAATAAATAAATTTATGCAAAAAACTGAGTTCTGTTGTTAGCTCAGCTAAAGATTAGCCATTTAGAGAGCAGTTTTGGGTCCTTCTCATGGGGTTTAGCTAGAATTTTGATTTCTTGGACTCTTTCGATTCTTTCCTTCCAGGGAAAGTTAACTGCATGGGTTGTCATTTTCTTGTGTCCTGCACCACTTACAAAATTGACGTCTGTTCTTTTTAGACTAGAATAAGTACACTGGATTCCAAGAAATAACTTACAGGTTTTTCAAGTTTTCCAGTATCAGTATCTCCTTGTATATCTGTCACATCTACCTTCACATAAACACAGAGACATATGTAGGACTTTAGCCCTCTGGTGGTGATGAAAGCCAGGCTTGAGGGTCAGATTGAAGACTGATCACTTGTCCACATGTCTAGGGGACCCAATCTGATGAACAGGGCCTGGGCCAGGAATCCCACACATGAGTTTTCCTTCATGTACTGCTTGCCCGTTCTTTATGAGATTTAAGGGTCTCTGACCCTTTTCTGTCTCTCTGCCGATTCCCACTATCGCTGAAATAGGCAATGACTGCCTAACTTCTCCAGCTTATTTTGAGAGTTGATGGAAAAAAAAATATATATATGCAGAGTTAAGTGCCATGGAAGTGGAAAAGTATCATATCCACTCTTCTATCCATATTGAGAGTTAATTGTTTAGCTTACTTTGCGTTATAAGTTGGTTAGTCTAGGTGGGGTGGAGCAGAGAAGGAAGGTCAGTGATATGTGGGAGGAGGTGTCTAGAAAGAAGGAAGAATGGGCTAAACAACATTGGCTTATTTCTCCATGTATTGATTTAGACCTCTTCTTAATCGGAGAGACTCTTTATTAATCCAGAATGTTTTTCTCTGAAAAGAAGATGAATTGTTAATAACTTAGGACAATAAGATGGAGAAACTTCTTACCTATGATTTGACACTATGGATTACTTCTTCCTCCCCGTTTTTGTCTTTTGAGAGCCAGAATCACGCCACAATGAATAATGGAGAACAACATGCTACTGGGAAGGTTCTCTGAGTGTCCATAGCACTCAGACCATAGTGAAGTACCACTATTTGTGGCCTGTGGCATTGTGCTCACTGCAATAACTAAAGCAGCAAATACTTCCTGCTCCAAAGGTCACCAAGCATACATGTGCTGCCCAAGAGTCATCCGGGCAGCTTTATGTTCCTCCCCTGACAGAGCTAGTGCTTCATCAGTGAGCCAGGATGGCGGAGGCTTTGACTGTTTTTCTAAATTTTATTTTTAATGTTCCTTCTAGGCCCCAGACTCACTGGAGACATCCTGACACAGTATGCTTTGCCTAGCACAATGTGATGCCCTTTACCTAGTAAGAGTGAGTCTCATAAAGGTGCTGCCTTCCCCCGCAGAACAAACAGCGGAAATGCATCAGGAGAGCTCAGCTGCAGACAGAATGCACATCGTGAAGCAGGAGCCACCACGGGATTCCTTAGATGAAAGCCGATTTCAATGAACATTGTGTTTCAAAGCCTGCTTCCTCTTGCGCCGTATGAGCTGCAGAAGGAACATCCCACTTGCGTCTGCTGACACAAAAGAATGCTGTGGTTGGGAGATCTTATCAAGCCTTCCTGTGCCACAGTAACAGAGCTCCACTTGTGTCTTGTAAGAATTGCTCATTGTTTCATGGGGACGACTGGCTCCTTTGGGTGGGATCTGACGGCATCTCATGGAATGGAGGTAGGTGGTGTTGGGAGATCAGCCAGCCACATGACCCAGCTTGCTGGCTTTGGGGAAGTCAGAGAGAGGAACAGACTTCACCCAGATCTGTTGAATAGCTAAGCATTTAAGGTTAAACTATTAAAATAGGCTTATGCTTTTTGTTTACTACTATCTTCAACTGTATATGTTAAGAACAAAAAATAAAAATGATGGTCAGAGTTTCTCTGTTGGTATAAGCTGTTTCTTCTCTTTTAATCAACTCACCTAAAGCTGTCTCATTCTGATAAAATTGAAAAGAATGAAGGATAATTTTTTTGAAAACAGAAATATATTGATTTAAAGTCATCTCTGGAAAATTTAGATGCTAATAAGTAAATACATTAGTGTTTATCACATAAACCTCAAAAACATATTTTTTTATGAGGATGAACCTCAGGTTTAAAATTATTGCCTTTATATTTAAAAGTGTAAGTTAATAATATTGGATTAATTAAATTTGGCCAATTCTAGATGATGTATCCTTTGCTTAGAAAGTTTGTGGCTTCCCAGTTTCGGCCTCTTCTAATAGCGAAAATTAATGGCTACTTGTTTAGCTATATGGAGAGTAGAATTAGAATTTTTTTCTCTTTTCTCTTCCTTTCTAAAGGCTTGCTGAGTAATTAGTACATATAAGAAATATATAACTAGATATGATATGATATGGTATGATATGCCAAGGAAAAAGGGTGACCATGAGTTTCCTAAAGGGACAATGCTTGAGATTAACATTTTTAATCTCTCCCTCCTGTATCTCCATGTAGTACTTTCTGAAGTGCTCTTTGCCCTAAATGTACTCATATTCAGTTATTTCAATAACAAAAATTATCTTCCTCTTACTCTGTATAAGGTTCTGAAAATCAAAATATTACCAAAACAACATCTTTGTTCTTAATGCATTTATTGAAATTATCAAATGTTGTAATTTGTTTTCTCTTAGTGAACTGTGAGCCTCTTGAAGAAAGGCGTTGGGTCACATTCATCTTCTTGTCTCCACTGCTGAGCACAATGTCTTGTACATATTGGTGTTGACTAAATATTTACTGAATGGATGAATAGATGGATGGATGGATGGATGGATGAATGGATGGATGGGTGAATGGATGGGTGGATGGCTGGCTCTGCTGTAGTGCCTACAGTTACACATGGGGATTTGATTCAGGTTGTCTACGTGGTTCTTGGCATGACAACACCTGTTCCTTCTCTAGGCCTTTATTATCCCACTCTTAGATGCATAGACTGAAGAGATTTTCAAGATCACATAATCCAGCTCCTTCAGTTTACAGTTGAGGAAATGAGACTCAGAAACAGAATCTGATTTATTCATAGTCCCACAGCTAACAGGTGCCAGATCTGGGTTAAAATCCAGTTCTCCTGCTTTTCAGTCAAATGTCCACTACATTATGTTGCTTTCTATGACTCATATTTGGAGGCTTTAAGGAACCCTTTGTGGCTGTTGAATTCATATGTTGATGGTGCTGAAGCAAGGTAAGAACAAGAGTGACTCATCTGTATTCAGGCTGATATCATTCCATGTTTTTCTCTGAAGGTGCCACACTCAAAATTCAGTGGTTGGTGTCTGGTCCCTCCCTAGTCTCCTGGATAAACTTTGGAGATGGCGCAGTCCAGCCCTATTCCACTGGTCAAGATTTCTGTTTTACACAGAGTCCAGCCTTTCAAAGCTCTTTCCAAAGAAGCTCATGCTCCTCCCATCTCTAGGTCTTCCTGCCATCAGGAAGTGCTCCCAATGTATCACCTCTCATTGCCTGGCCTCCTGTTTCTCTGAATTATGCCCAGTCATGCTGCATCTAAATGCTTGTGTTTGACCTATATTTAAACAAAATGTTGTTCATTAAGAATTTAACCTTTTATTTTGTAATAACCTATAAGGGAAAAGAATCTGAAAAAAAATAGATAGATAGACAGATAGACAGATAGATAGATAGATAGATAGATGTCTAACTGAAATACGTTGCTGTACACTTGAAATTAACACAACATTATAAGCCAATTATACTTAGATTTAAAAAAAAGAGAACTTAACCTTTTAGATTCAACTATTTTAGAATGAACACATAACAACAGAGATGAATCTCAACATAATTATGTTGAGTGAAATAAGAGAGACAAAAAAGAGCATTACTGTATGATTCCATGTATATAAAACTCTAGAGGGAATTCCTTGGCAGTCCAGTGGTTAGGACTTGGCACTTTCACTGCCAGGGCCTGGGTTCAAAACCTAGTTGGGGAACTAAGATCCCACAAGCTGTACAGTATGGCCAAACACAAAAAACAAAAAATGAACTAAAAAATAAAATAAAACTCTAGGAAATGCAAACTAATCTAGAATAGGAGAAAGCACATCAGCGGTTGTCTGGAGAGGTGGGGAGGGAGAAGCAGTGAGGGGTGGGGGAGGTTAGAAAGAGGATGAAATAGATTTTTGAGGCTGATGAGTATTTTCACTCTCTTGATTATAATGATGGTTTCATGGGTGTATGCAAGTGTCAAAACTTATCAAATTGTACAATTTAAATATGTGCATTTTATCGTATGTCAATTATCCCTTAAAAAAATTGAGTTTTTTTTTTTTTAAAGAATGTAACCTTTTAAAATTCAACCAAGATACTGTGTTAGTCAGGGTTCAATTACAGAAGCAGAAACATTAGGGGATACTTATATAATATAGTTACAGGGATTTGACCCTATGTAATTGTTGTGTGTGGTTAATTCACGTCTGTAAGGTTGTTGTCTTCCCATCTGATGTTGGAGCTTGAAGTCCAAGGAAAGCCTGTCAGGAAAAGAAGGTGTATGTAACATGGGGAAGAGCCTATTTTAGAACAAGTTGGAATCCAGAGGCACAAGCTGTAGCTCAAAGGGAGAGATTGAAACTTGTATCAGTTCTTAATGCCTCTGACCTTGATTGCATGGATGTCCTGCAGAAGCAGGGCCCTTCATCACAGAGCTAAACACACACACCTGGCCCAGGAATTGGAGGAGCTGGAGGAGGATCCAGGGAAGGCAGAGCAGTGACAGGCCCAACTACTGTCTCTGGTAGGAGGTGAGACAGCAGAGAAAGGCAACTTGTACGAGGTATGAAATGGCTGAAGCCTCACACACCCTCCAAATTTTTCACAAGAATGTCCCTCTGCCCACTCTAACCAGAAATATACAAGAGAGAGATTCTGGGAAATATAGTTCAGCCTCCTCAAGTTCACTCATTACAAAGTTAGTTCTTGACAACTTGCACTTGAACACATTTCTTTACATCATACTTACTCTCCAAATAAAGATAATAACACAGCCATGTCTCTACCTAACATGATGCATCTATCCCAAGTACAACTCAAACACATTAATCTTTCCCCAGAAGAGGATCCAAAATTTTTTTTTGGACTTTGGGTGATGTTTGATTTTAGTGTGCTCCTTGCTAATTCACATTTCCTCTCTGCTATCCTATAATTTATATACTGAGATATTAAGTCTACTACTATTAACACATCTTACATTATATAAGGGCATGAGAAAGAGGACAAATACAAAAATATTTGGGTAAATATATATATATATAAATATATTTATATGCATATATGTATATAAACTGTATATAATTATTCATACATATACATGGTAGTATCATAGTAAGGAAGAAATACTCATAACTATTCCAGTACTTATATCTGCAACTGGTTGTGTGGTCATAGCTGGTATTTATAACTACTTCCTTCCACTACCTATTCCATATTCCCTTCATCTTCAGCCAACACTTCAGCTAGTTGTGGATCTTTGCCTGGTGGGGTGAACCAAGTCTTCAGTCCTGAAGGGTCTGGGTCATTAGGAGTCCTGTTCATTGAGTTGATGTAGCTTAATCACAGAGTATGGGAATACTGAGAGGCAACCTAGAGGACCTTTAACATTGGAGACACTCCCCTTTACCTCTTTGTGTAGAAACAGCACAGGTTCAATCACTCCCTTCTGTGCCTCTTGATTCAATGGCATGAGTCAAGGGGCACTCCAGTTCAACAGAGTCATCATTGTGTGCCCTGGTAGAAGCACTCCTCCCTTTGGAACTCTAGACAAGCATATCCTAACATCATAGGGACTGGAAGCAACAGTTTAGTGGATCACCAGAGACAATAGTGGAAGGAGTCTTTCTCATCATCACCCCTTGTTCCCAGGCCCATGAATACTGGCTGTGGGAGAAACAAAAATAAATATTGGATGATGATTTAGAGCATATTTGCATCCTGGACAGCTGACCATAACTGAGTCTTCAAAGGGCCATTCCATCTTTCTATCAAGCCAGCTGCTTCAGGATGATGGGGAACATGATAAGTCCAGTGAGCTGCATGAGGCAACTGCTGTACCTCATTTGCTGTGAAATAAGTTTCTTGGTCAGAAGTGATACTTTGTGAAATACCATGGTAGTGAATAAGTCATTCTGTATATGGTTTTGGTGGTGGTTTGGGCAGAAGCATTGTGAGCAGGGAGGACAAATCTGTATCTAGCGTCAGTGCCTATTCCAGTAAGAACAAAGCACCACCCCTTCTATGAGGGAAGATCTGATCTAATGTAATCAACCTGCCAACAGGTTGGCTAGTTAGTAGCTGGGAATGGTGCCATGAGAGGGGCTAACTGTTGACCTCTGCTATTAACAGATTGGACTCTCTGCAGCAGTCATAGTCAGGTGGTCCCTGGTAAGTAGACATCTATGCTGCTGTGCCCTCGCATAACTTTCTTCTCTGCCACCATGGTCACTTTACTCATGAGCCATTTGGGCAATGACAACAGTTGCTGGAGAAAGAGGCTGACTGATGTCCACAGAATGGCTCATCTTCTCCATCTGGTTTTTAAAATATTTCTCTGTTGAGTTCACCCTTTGCTGAGCATTCACATAGAACACAAATATCTTCACATACCATGCCTGTTTGGAGAGATCTGTCAACGTACTTTGCCTCCAGATCTCTCTGACACCAATTTTTCAATCACATTTCTTCCAATTCTTTTGACCTTCCAGCCAAGTATTAGCCATGGCCCATAAATTAGTGTAGACTTGTACTTCTGGACATCTCTCCTTCCAAGCAAAATGGACAACCAGGGGCAGTGCTCAAAATTCTGGCACTGGGAGGATTTCCCTTTACCACTGTCCTTCAGTGGAAAATCCTTCAGGGACCATTGTCCCTACCATTAGACAGCTCAGGTCGCACAGTACCTTAGTGACCCATGGTCAAGCATTCAATTTCTACTAAGACCCAGTAGCAAAATGTAAGCTATTTCTTAAAAGAAGAATATTTATCCACAGAGGAGGACTTTATTCTAAAATCCTAAGGATTTGCACTGTGAACCACCTATTAGAACCTGAAAGAGGCTCTAAATAGCATCCCTATCTGACAGTGACATTTCAAGCACCATTGGATCTTCTGGATTAGATACTCCGAGTGTAACTGATCAGGACGTTATGGGGCCTTCCTGGGACAGACCCGTCCTCTGCTGTAGCTTCTCTCTGAAGTATCTAGATAATAGTATGTGATGCACACTTCCTGAGTTGTTTCACAGATGCTAAAACCACCACCAAATGGAAGAAATTAACTACTTGATGACCATAAACCCCTAGACCTCCTGGGGCCTAAGGATTGATAATGTTAACCCCTGTGACACTGCCCTGTTACCTCAACATCAACCAATCAGAGAACTGTGCACAAACTGATCATATATGTTGCGACCACCCCCCGCCCTCACCTGGCCTTTAAAAATGTTTTGCTGAAACCCTTCGGGGAGTTCAGGGTCTTGGGAGGCATGAACCACCTCGCCTCTTTGCATGGCCCTGCAATAAACCTTTCTTTGCTCGAAACTCCCACGTTTATTTGGCCTCACTGTGCCTTGGGCACATGAATTTACCTTTGGTAACAACCAGTGGTTGTCTGGGCTTCTTATAGATCTTGCTCTTGTTCTGGGCCTCTGCTCACACCCGTAGGTTATGGGGTCACTCAGTAAAGGGGTCAGAAAGGGTACCTTAACATGCCACAGACTGGACACCTAGACATTTCACTGGGGTTGCAGGTCCCTGATTTTTCATGGGATTTATTCCCTACTTTCTGGCAAGCAAATATCTTACCACTGTGTGGAGAGCAGTTGCTCCTTTCTGCTCACCTGGTGCAGGAATCAGAGAAGCTGAAGGAGGATCCAGGGATGATGAAACAGTTGTAAGTCTGGCCACAGCCTCACACCGATGAGATTAGCCAGCAGGTAAGCAACAGTGCGGATGAGCGAGAATAGGGCTGCTGTTTCCCTTCCTCCCTCTGCATCTCCCACAGCAGCTTTCTTATAGCCCACCTGCACTTGAAACATACAGGAACAGAAATTTGGGAAATGTAGTTCATCCTCACCAAGTTGACACATTACCAAGCTACCAGAAATACAATTTATAGTAGATTATTATAGGGTGGAGAATCTAAATTTAAAAAAAAAGTAGATGGCTATCCTGGCATGATCTTCTTTCCTGAGGAATTCATACGACAAAAATAATTTCTCTTACCTACAAGGCCTTGATTCCACAGACTATATGTACGTGATCTGACCTTGGGGAGATTTTCAAAAGAGAGCTCTGTCCAGGAACATATACTATTTTTTAATAAGTAAATGCTTAACAGTGTGAAAATATATTCACAGTTTGAGTGTATTTATCAACTGCTTTTCCAGAGAGACTGAAATTTGTTGAGGTTTAAGGGTGGTTTGGTTTTTTTTAATGTTTAGTCTTCAAAGAATAAGAATTTGCTTTTAAGTTAAAAAGTGTGCTGCAGGCCAATGGCAGTGCGATGGACTTTTGCCTTGTAATGAAAAGAAAGCCTCAGAATTTGCTCACCAGGCTGCCTGGGATGCAGCTCATCCTGGTGCTGGTGAAAGACCAGTGTGATTTCAGAACTGATTGCTTGTGCATCTTGGCATGTAGAATCTTTTTCTTTTGTTTCTGAAGTCTATTGTCTAAGAGAGAGCTGACACCAACTGTTGTTTCTTACTATATGAATCTACAACTTTCTCTTAGAAAGTGGTAAGATGATTACAAGGAAGGCATGTGTATGTAGGAGAGTGCCAGCAAGACAGGCTTTGCAGAGACTTAAAGGGCAGAATTCTCAACAGAGAGCAACAAAAGAAAGAGAAAGTCCAAATGAGACCAAGGGGAAGATGGTTTTCAAATCGACCTTTCCTTATCACAAGCCAATTCATGACTTCCTGATGAAGACATTTGTCCACCCAACTGTGCTGGTGTTTCTAAATATTCCCATCACACAGTAACAATTGTCAACACCTGCCTCAGACACAAGAATTGGGAAAAACCACAAGTGGAAAAGAGACATAAGTGCACAACCAATGTGACCATTTTAGTGATGAAATTGGTCACCTCAGTTAATTTGCTGAATTGAAGGATTAAAAGAAATGGGCATATGGTGCCTTTGACATAGTATTGGCTGAATAACCATTTAAAAATATAATTGGATGGTTGAAGTAAGAAAAGTAAGAAAAGAGTCATATCTGCTCTTCATACAGACATTTGGCAAATGTTTGACCCTATTCCCCAAAGAGCTCTGATTTCTTTTTTCCCCACCATTTTGGTCCTTGAAGCTTTAAAATCTCAAAGTTAATCCCTAGGATTAGAGCATATTAGGATCACAAGAGAGACTCTGAACCACTGAACAAAGGAGGGAGGGACATAAAACAGAATCGAAAGAATTATGGAAAATTTCCACCCATGTACAGGACACACCCTCATGCAAACAAGGCTCTTAGACTAAGGCTATATTTTATAAAAATGAGACAAAACACTTGATAAGCCCAGAGAGGGTAAGCAATATTTTTGTTTGTTTGTTTGTTTGTTTGTTAATCTTCCAAAATCCAGTACCACAAGCTGAGCAGTTGGAGGGAAAAGCCTTTTGTCATCTCTGTTTC
The DNA here is from genome assembly GCF_949752795.1 of Hyperoodon ampullatus. Classification (NCBI taxonomy): domain Eukaryota; kingdom Metazoa; phylum Chordata; class Mammalia; order Artiodactyla; family Ziphiidae; genus Hyperoodon; species Hyperoodon ampullatus. The sequence goes on along the minus strand of NC_136925.1, from coordinate 60,965,233 downwards.
CACATGTCTATTTCCTTTCTGGAGCCCCAGCAGTTTGAGGGGCTGTCAAAGGCGAGAGGCCAGTGTGTCAGCAGCTCTGATCCTGCATTCGCCCTGATGCTCACTGCATCCATCTCTGCCCCTGGCTGGCTCGCTCTGACAGGAGGCACCAGGCTGGGGGGTCGCAGGAGGATCTGTCAGGCTCATTTCTCTCCAGCTCTGCAGTTGGCTCTGCGTCACTCAGGAGAGGGCAGGGATTGATCCCAGGCTAGGGATCGAACCCGTGTCCCCTGCATTGGCAGGCAGATTCTTAACCACTGTGCCACCAGAGAAGTCCCAGCCATTTTTAATATGAAACGCCAGGACAGATTATCCAAAATTTAGGGAAGAAAGAAGTCAGAATTGCCTCTTCACTATTATTAATACCTGGTAATTTCTCACACTGATGGTGTTTTTTAAACACAAATTAACAGTCAACAAAACAACAAGGAAAGAAGAATGAGATGGTCATTCTAGTGCTCTATTTTTCTGGTTTTCTTTGTTAAGCGAAGTGATGGCAGGTGATGGGGGTGATAAAGTACAGACTAGAAATGAGCTACATTTAGACACTGTCTACAATGGGTTTTCCTAGGATGAAGCCCTTATTTAATTTTAAATCCATGGTTCTATAGACTTGTGTTCTCTGAATGCAGCTGTGTAATTAGTAATCATCATTAATCATTTCTACTTCTGTACTTCTACCAACAAAATTATAACAACCTATATTTTTAGTAAACTCTAACTGCAAGTTTAATTTGGTATTTATTTATTACTTTAAGAAGCAGTTTGCTGAACTGATTATACACATCTAAAATAATGTATCTGAAGATAGAAATAAAACTTCCCATCAGGAATAAATAGGATTTTCAAAAGAAGAGTATCTGCCTCTTGGCAAAAGGAAAGGAAAACAAAACAAAACAAAACAGAAAATTAGGCTTCCAGGCTTTTTCTACCTTTAATGTGAAAATGAATATTCACGTGGGATGGCTTTAGACTATCTATTAGAAAATGCATATCAGGTAACAGATGTATAATTTATGGACCTGATTGCTTTAAGCAGAGAAGCTTAAAAATGAGTTTTTGCAACTCAGGTTGTTCTCATGAGGCAAACATATGCTAATTATTCAGAATTGAAACCTGACTGTGAAACATAAAACCAAAAGGAAAAGAAACTTAAAGAAACGTTTGAGAAGTAAAATGTCCCACCACTCAGAAAGATTTTGTCTCTTTCTATGGGAAGAGATTAGGTGGCTGCTTATATTCTTGAAAACTCCATTAGATAGTGAGAACTGAGCAGCTGAGATTCTCTTATGGGACAGTACGTAGACATTCCCCGGGTTCCGATTCAGGATTTCCAAGCTTTCTGGGGTGGATGGGTAAATAGATGTATCAGCTGGAGCTGAGAAGCGTTCTCTGAGCGAGCCTCAAGATGTGAAGGAGACAGGGCTTATTTCATTTATGAAATTGAATCATTCATAGACTCAAGCACAAAAGTCTAACAATGAAGATGACTAACATAAAATTATCACTGTCAGACTTACATTATATCTGGAAGAACTGGATTATAAAAGCCAAGTCAAGTGTTGTCGAGGGCCTGAGGTTTGCAAGGAAATTCTCTCAAAAAGGTCCATGCAAAAAATGTCCTGAAGTAGAATCTGAGACCTGGTAGCACAAAAGTGCCTTGAATGTTCTTAACTGGCAGGGTGAAGACCAGGCGACAGGGGCAGTCTCTAAAGTAGCCACAGCCCTTCGATCACATTCAGGAACTGGTGCTTCGAAAAAACAAACCACCAAAAAGAGTACAGATAAATGTCACAGCAAATCAAGTTAAAGATAAATGTCACAGCAAATCAAGTTAAAACATGGTAAGCCAAACTTTATACTCCTGTAAGAATAAGGAGTCCCAAGGAGAGATACACTGGACTTTTCAAATATTCTACAAACAAAGAGCAATGCATCCTTCACTAGCATCTTATTTCCTGGTTTTTGTTTTATTTTGTTCTGTTTTGTTAGTATTCATTTTAATGTCTTCTTTGGAAGAGGTAGATTTTTCTTCAATTTAAAAAGAAACAGGAATGACCATCTAGAGTAGAATGGATAACATACAGTAGAATCTTGCATGAATCTTAAAAATGTAATATTAAGAAAAACAAGTCACAGAAGAATATGTTTAATATGATTCCATCTGTACAAAGGTCAAAATTAGGTAAAATTAAATAGTGTATTTATAGAGATCCATATGTAAGTGGTAAAACTATAAAGAATAGCAAGGAACAACTATATATAATGCAGACTATATAAAATGCAACTATATAATGCAGAATTATTGTTATAATTATAAATGCAATTATATAAAATGCAGAATTATTGTTTCTTGGAAGGGGGCAATAGAGAGAGGGAGATGTGATCAAGGAGGCATGGGGGGGTTAGGGGGGTGTCCCAAATATGGACAATGTTCTGTTCTACTTATGTTGACGGTGCATGCCTGAGTGTTCATTTTATTATTATTCTTTAAACTGACCATAAATGTTATCATATTCTCTTATAAATGTATAATTTACAAATTTGACTTTTTTAAAAAGAGATGGGTCAATTTTTATCATTTCATTTTGCTTCTTGAAATCCTAACACTCCTATCTCCTGAAGGTAGTCTTCACCTAGAGAAATCTGTGAAGAAACTCAAGATGCAGGTTTCCAGACTCGTAGACAATGCAGCCATAGAGCAAAAATAAACAAATACATTAAAAATCAGGAAAAAAAATCACTGGTTGGATGATTTTTAAAAGTCGGCCTCCATATATACTGCCTGCCATGGCCTGACACTCAAGGCCTTTTACCAGTGGAACCCAGTCTTTCTAAAGAGTATTTCCTAGAACTTCCCTGTGAAGCTTCTTTCCTTGTGAAATATGATTCCCTGTGCAAGCCTTACATTTTCCACCCTTGTGCTTTGATGATCTCATTCCAGTTACCTACATTTCCCACCCTCTTGATGATTGGCCATCACAGTTTGACCTCTTCTGGGAAACCACCATGATAACCTCATAACCTCAGTCTGAAGTGCTCTAGCCTTTTCCTGAACTTTTCAACTGCCTATTTAATTTTTTGAGCAGTTAATCTTGTGTGCCTTGTAACACTGGCATTTTCACCAACCAGAGTTATTTTCCTCCTTGGCAAGGAGCTGGACTGTATTTCCTGTCCTCCTTTGCAGGTAGCTGTAGCCACGTGATTGAGTTCTGCCCAAAGGAATGCAGATACCGGGTGCATAGTTCTTCTCCAGGCCCTTTTCTAACACCTCCCACAAAATCCTCCACACCCTCTTTCTTCTCATCAGTGGTTACTTACAGGAACCCGAAGAAACACTTAAAGCTCTAGGGAATTGTAGGCTCACATGAGGGGTCAGCAAACTTTTTCTGTAAAGGGTCAGATAATAAATAGTTTAGGGCTTTGAGGATATATAAGGTTTCTGTTGCTGCTGCTACTGCTTCTACAACACTTTAAAAATGTAAAAGCTCTTCTTAGCTTCTAGAATTGGGCTGGGCTTGACTTGGGGGCTGTAGTTTGTCAGCCCCTTCACTGATGAAAAGGTCTTAGATTTCAGAATGCCTATGTAAAGCACAGCCCTCTCCTCCCTACTCCCCCGCCTCCTGTGTCTGCAACTGACTCACTTGGATTATGATGGGAATGATAACTTTTACTGTGTTTCGCTTTCTCTGAACTATAGCTATGAGACTTTCTATCTCAAATGCAATAAAAAGGTAACTATTCGGGGAACTTGAACAAACAAATTTTTGGGAGTTGCTTATTCTAGAAGCATCTTGTTTGCTACGCTGCTTTGTCTAGTCCTTGCCTAGGGAACCATCATGATCAAACAAATCTGCCTAGGCCAGAGCAGACTGCTTTAAAATCACAGCTTTAAAATCCAGCAGAAGAAATTCCCAAGTTGGAGGAGGATCAAGAGGAGAATCTGGAAGAGTAAACAAAGAAAGAAGATGTGCGCTTCACCACATAAATTGAATCTGCAAAGCATATGGAAACCTCAGGTGTATCTGACTCATAATATTAATATTTTCCCTAAGATTTACAGTCTCCTTCCTTCTCTTCTCCACTTTTCTGAAATAACCCACATCTGTGAAGTTTCTTCTTTTTTTATATTTCTCAGTCCCTACTGATGCACAGAACTCACTAGTATCGACAAGCCCAGGCATTTGGTAGCAAGTCAGGGTGGCGTAATGAAAGGTGACGTAATGAAAAGTTTCTTCTTTTTTTATATTTCTCAGTCCCTACTGATGCACAGAACTCACTAGTATCGACAAGCCCAGGCAACTTTTGGTAGCAAGTCAGGGTGGCGTAATGAAAGGTTTGGGGAAAAAACTCCCCACCGCAGTCTGGTTCACTCAAACAGCTTGCCAAGATGATGCGGTTCTCATGCAGAGAAAGTGCTCCTTCACCTGTACCAGAAAGTTGTTCCCCCTAAGACAGCAGATTTAATTTGTTTTGACACTGAGTGAGTTGCTCTTTTCTTTCATAGGCTGACACTTGTTCTGTTCCTTGAAGCTGCAAACTACCTCAAGGACAAGTTTTTCTTTCTACACGTACTGTCTTCAGTTACTTACTGATGTGCAAAACTTGAGAAGTACAAAAGGAACAGGAATACCAAGCAAAAAGCCAACAGACTCTGGTACATGTTCTTGTAATGCACTTCCATTACCAAAGGAAGACGGTCTCTTTTTGATTGTGATGTGAAAAGTAGACAAGTGATAGCTTCCTACATCTGGCTTAGTCAAAGGAAGTTCAAAGCCTTCTCTATATTCTGGATTCCCACCTTCCTATCTCTGAAATTATATTTATAGAGACTATAGAGTAGACCTTAATTCTCAGCAACTACAAACAATGGACTCTGAACAGTTATTTATATGTGAGTTTTGAATCTACCAGCCTCTGTTCATTATTTGATGAGCTAATATTAATAAAATATTCATAGCTCATTTGTCAACTCTTCCAGGGAACCAGCATTTCACTCAGACCTCTGAAAATCATCATTGTGCGCTTTAAGAAGCAACAGAAAACCCAACTGAATAAGAACTGACCTCCTTTCTGGCTGCCCTGGTAGATCACGCTTAGTAGCTGCAGTCTTCATGGTGCCTGTCCCCTGGACCAGGACACCAGATGCCCCATGACCAAGTCTAATGCATCTAGGAACCATAGATGGAGGTGGGGCAGGATGGGGAGAGAGATGACTGACTTTTGCATCCCATCAATGAATGAATGCTGGTCTACTTTGTTTAGACTAATCTAGAAGAACCCAAAGGGATAGAGCAGAATTAACCTTGTGTTGAATCTCCTAATGTCTTTCCTCTAATGCAATTATTTAAAATACATAACTCAATAGAAAAGAGCAGCTCTCCTATAAATTTCTTGAAATGTTTATTCATAGGAAGGATGTTGCAAATTTGATTAATTTTTAAGGATTTGTTAGATATTTTTCCCCCCCAAAATGGATGAAAAGATGAGCAGTTTTAAATTTTGAGTATCTTAAGAGCAACATTGGCCCTAGTGAAAATTTGTTTGAGAAAATTCATAGAAAGTTAATGTGAAGCAACCATATTCTTAGAAAGCTTCTATTTAAGACTCAGTTGGGTCAATTCTGAGGTTATTCTGGGAGTTGGATACATTTGTTCTCTCTCCAAATCACAGTTTCTGACGTGTTATTTTACAAGTTCTTGGTCTTTTTCTAAAAACTGACAGGTTTTTGGAAAAGTTAATAATTCAGTGAGTAAAATATGCTTATGTCTGCAAACAACAGAGATGAAACAATGTGCCCCATTTTTATGTGAATCTTCCTAACGGTATTAAAAATGCAAACCTAAATCTGACATAGAAAACGTGCAAAAGACTTTAGCCTTTAAATCTTCTCTGCAGGTTTTCCTTATCATACAATGTTTTCAATTTTCCTTGAGGTGAAACAATTTAGAGCCCAGCTTTAGACCACTCTATCCTATACTACAGAATTTAAAAAGGTTCTTAGAAAAATGTGGCTTCTATGAAAAATAGCTGTATTACACCAAAATGACTATCTCTACATTTTTTCAAACTAACGGAAAGATAAATTTGAGGATGCTTCTCTTATAAGTGATACTAATGTCTTTTATGAATGCATCAGTGCAAATCAGATTTGCTATCTTGTAAGGAGATATGAGTAGGACTTATCAGGTTTTGCAATGATATTTCAGTTATATCTGGGATGTAGCTGTCAAACAATAAGAATAGCCTCCTAGTCCATAAAACAATATGCCATCTTCAGACTAAAGATGAATACTGTATTTTAGAAGATAAAAAGTTCCATTTCTTGGGTTGTTATTCCACCTGTCCATAACCTCACAGAAAATTACCTACTAGAAGCTCAAACTCAAGTAAATAATTTGTGAAGTCATACATAAATTCATGGAAAGAAAGGAAATCCTTTCTGCTGACAGACTTTGCTGTGAGCAGTGCAAGAAGCACTGCTCTTCTCCCCTGGAACCCTTGGTTTCCTTTACCTGGAATCCTCTTTCTCTATCTTTGCCTGGCTACCTCTGTCTTTCCTTGGGATCTCAGCTTAAAGGTCACCCTACAACGATCTTTCTGATCACCCAGTCTAAGTAGGTGCCCTATTATATAATTGTCCATGTAGCCCTTATAACTAACTGATATTCTTGGGTTTTGTTTAATGTCAGTTTCCTTGCACTTGGAGAGCATGAACTTTGTGATATTCATGTTGTAATCCTAGCAACTAGAACACCTGCTAAGGCAGGTGTTATGGGTTGAACTGTACCCCGAGGCCCCCAAAAATACGTGTTGACATCCTAACCCCCAACACCTCAGAATGACCTTATCTGGAATACAATTGCTGCAGATGTAATTAGTTAAGATGAGGTCATGTGAAGTAGGGCGGGCACTTAGTCCAAAAAGACTCTTTTCTAAGAAAAGGGAAAGACAGACAGAGAACACTACGTGAAGACACAGAAACATGGAGAAGATGGTGATGTAAAGACAGAGGCAGAGATTGGAGTTATGCTGCTACAAGCCAAGGGACACCTGGGGTTACTAAAAGCTGGAAGAGGCGAGGAAAGGTTCTTCTTTAAAGACTTCGGAGAGAGCATGGCCCTTCCAACACCTCAATTCCCTTTTCAAATGCTGATGGCTCTCATTCCACCCCCCTCACACGATGGCCAGATACATGCCTTAAAAATGATACTAAAGGGCCTCCCTGGTGGCGCAGTGGTTGAGAGTCCGCCTGCCGATGCAGGGGATACGGGTTCGTGCCCCGGTCTGGGAGGATCCCATATGCCGCGGAGCGGCTGGGCCCGTGAGCCATGGCTGCTGAGCCTGCGCATCCGGAGCCTGTGCTCCGCAACGGGAGAGGCCACAACAGTGAGAGGCCCGCATACCACAAAAAAAAAAAAAAAAAAAAAAAAATGATACTAAAGAAAAATGGGATTTTAGCAGTGAAGACTTGTTGTATAGCAAATGGGCTGAAACATATTCTATTGCAGTTTTCTGGCTCAGCTTGAAATAATATTGCTGTAATTTTACCAGAAGTACTTATAGGAGGAAAGATTTTTACCATAACTTTGTACTAATGTTACTGTCAATTTGCATGTTTCAGCTAGCATTATTTAATAGTTTTAAAATACATTATATATATTTTTCCTTTTTTGCAGCAATAAGAGCATGCCTTTGGGACAATGGATGGAATCAGAGTTGAACTGAAGCCAACTCCAGTTTTTTAAGGAAAAATTTTCATGACACTTCCAGGTGGGCAGATTCAAAGACAGCATGAATCAGTGTCAAAATGATAAAGGAAATATTCTGGGTTATTAATTCCCAAAGTCTGCATGACCAAAATAGTAATAGCTCAGAAACACAAATTCGACATGTACTCATTGTTAAAACTGATGTTTAGTGATTCCTTTTTTAAAAATCTGAAACCACTTGAAAACCAATCATATGTGTGTGTGTGTGTGTGTGTGTGTGTACATATATATATATATATATATATATATATATATATATATATATAAACCACTAACATTTGGGAACTGAAAAAGTTTATGATGAAATCCTTAGAAAGGCTACTATAGCCGGTCACTCCATTTATATCAAGTATATCTTCATAAATCAGTGGGAAGTGTGTTCACTTATTCCTCGGTGCCACAAGAGCAATTTCTTTAGCAGGCATATTATCCTATAATTGCAGTTTTCTCTCTGTCTCATCTGGACACAGTACATAGAATTAAGTAAAAAGAAGCAAAGGGATGTACTGAAAACAAAGATCAGACTTTGTCGGGGGTCATGTGCAGGGTCTGAAAGCATTTCCTGTCTCATAGGAAGCATTCACATCATGACTTGTCATCTATACTGTCTAGCCCACTGTCTCCTAATTTCCTGGAATAAAACCAAACTAAGCAAAACAATAAAAATGACAATTTTTCTATGTTTTGGAATTCCAAACTCTTATTACTGGAATGCTAAATCTTTCAACCCTACTGGCTATTGTGCCGTCCAAAATTAACAGTGGTTTTTAATGGTTTGTTTTTTAAAATGTTATGCTTCTATGTATATCCCATAAATTATAACAATTTATTTTAAATATTACTCTAAAATTCTGCAAAATATTGATTTAGTACTCAAATCAACCTTTGTTTTTACTTCTGCAAATGGCTTGAACAAAACTCATTCTCCCTTAAATATTAATTGGGTTTTAGATGTAGGCAAATGACCAGAAAGTAAGAGGAAAACAATCCTTAGTTTCGTCTGTGAATTTGCCATTCTTCCCCTCTACATGTTCTTGCTGGTCTAATGGTTTCCAAATCTGGTCCATATTTTATCTTTTTCTTATAAAAGAAACCATCCCATACGGAAACAGGGTTATATTTTATCAGTACCATCACGACCAACTACATCACTATCACCACTTTTCAATTTGCAGAAAATTCAGCATTATCTGCCAAGTTGGCAAGATGTCAAAAGTGCATAGATTGTTTTAATGAGAATAATTTCTTCCATTGTAGATGAATTTTAGGGACTCATGTCAGGTGTGGGAGAGCTTCTGTGTCATATGCTTTCACGTCGCACAAATTAGTAGGATGGTACAGGTACAGAGGCTTGAAGAAATCAACAAAAAACTCTGCTTTTCAAACCAAGTTGAGAGTTGATTTTAGGATACCCTTGGGAATGTGCGACCATGAGTGAGGTGTCACTGGAGTAAAGGGTCAAACAGGAGCTTCAGGATGGGTTGAGGTGCGTGTGGGTCAGTATGTGTGTGGTAGAGGTTTGGCTAGTACACAATTTAATATCTATTTTTAAAAGAAACTCAGATTATGGAGGCAAACGCAAAATTTTCATAAAATTTTAGGACAAAAATGTTCTGTCCTACTTTCTGTTTGGAGCAAACATTCATAGAGAGTACAGATTCATTTAGCTTAAGGAGAAGCATTTCAGGTTTATCCAATCCAGTGTCGTTATTATACTGGTAAGGAAATAAAAGTGACTTACCAAGCCACTAGAAGCTAGATTTTCTGACTGTTAAGCCTCAGCTCTGATTCATAGCTCTCTGAGGAAAAAGGAAATGCAGAATTAACATCTATTGAATATCATCCATGTGCCGCACACAGTGACAGCTGCCAGGCACTGTCTTCTTCCCAAGCAGAGGTTAAGGGCTAGGCTCCCAGTTAGATTTCTTCAGCAGGAAATTGGTTCCATCTCTTACTACCTTTGTGACCTTAGACAGGTCACTTAAGTTCTCTGATTCCTAGTTTCTTCATGTATAAAATGTGGTTCATGAATGAACCTTGCTTACTGACAAGGATTAAGTGAGATAATCCTTAAGCCTTCATAGTGTTTGACACATAAATGTTGGCTCAATGAATATTGAATACAAAAAGAGGAAAAGAAACTTGGCATGTCATAGGGGTGTGGGGGATGAAGTAAGTGGGAGGAGATTTTATGCCTATTTTTACAAATGAGAAAAATTAGAGTTGGGTAAAACTCAGTAATTTGCCAACAAATTGCAAAACCAGAATGTGAAGTTTTATCTGTTTCAACCCAAACTTCAGGTTGTGTCTGCTATACCACAATGCCTTATAGAAAGGTTAAGAGGCTCAGGGAACTAGAAAGAATGCTGGAATCATCTGCTTGGAGAGCCGGCTACTGTGCTCATGCTGAGCTCTGAAAGCCTCCTGGCAGCTTCCCAGTAACTCTAGAAATCTACAAAGCTCTGAACTGGGTGCTGCCCAAGTGGCAGAAGCCAATGAGAATATTCAGGTGACAGTGCAAATATCACTCTAGGTTAAAGTCTGGAATGTAAAGTTGGCTTCCTTTAGCTAATTACCAGTCCATTCTCAAGGGCAAGTACTGTGTGTGCTCTCTTTCTGCACAGCTGACTTACTCCACGCCCAGAACTCTAAGAACTTGCTCTGTAAGACTTTGCTCTGTAAGAAATTGCTCTGTGTCAGCTCTGCCAATACTGTGACCTTGGGGAGGTCATTTAAGTCTTCAAGCCTGGTTTAGGACAAACGCTAAGGCCACACCTCCAACCAACTAATGCAGATTCTTACAGAATGAGACCCTGAAATATCTAATTTTTATGTAAACTTTTCACTGAAGTCAAGCTTACATCAGAAAAAAAAAAAGTACAAAGTGTACAGTTCCACTAATTTTCACAAAGTGAATACAGTCTCAAATCAAGTAATAGACCAATCCAGACCAGAAGACACCCCTCTAGGCCCCCTATTAGTCACTCTCTCCCAAGATAACCACTATATATTCTTACTTCTAACATCATAGCATACTTTTGCCTTTTTTTTTTTTTTTTTTGCAGTACGCGGGGCTCTCACTGTTGTGGCCTCTCCCGTTGTGGAGCACAGGCTCCGGACACGCAGGCTCAGCGGCCACGGCTCACGGGCCCAGCCGCTCCATGGCATGTGGGATCTTCCTGGACCGGGGCACGAACCCGTGTCCCTTGCATCGGCAGGCGGACTCTCAACCACTGCGCCACCAGGGAAGCCTCACTTTTGCCTATTTTTGATATTTATATAAATGGAGCCACGCAGTGTATGTTCTTTTGTATCTGGCTTCCCTTACTCAGCAGAATGTTTGTGAAATTCATCCATGTTATTGCATGTAGTTACAGTTTGTTTGTTCTCATTGCTAGATAGCAGGGGGTCAGCCTCCTGTTTTGTGAATAAAGTTTTATTGAAGCACTGCCAGGCTAATTATTTGTTTTCCCTCCCCCTCCCCCTCCTTCTCCTTCTTCTTCTGATGGCTTAGCAGTGGTAAAGTTTTATTATGATTTTTTGAGCAAATGTCAAGAGGAGACTGTAATAGAATTTTATAAATGAATATTCTCAATTGAATCACATTCTATCAGGGTTTGGCACTACCTATCTGTGTGAAGATGAGATATATAAAATCTCAGTACAGAACAGCATTAGATGAACATTCGCTATTGATTTCAATCATACTTTGAACTTCAATGAAGCAAAATGTATACTCCCCAAAAGAATTTCACTCTTCATATTAATAGACCTATATTATCAGAAACTGTATTCAATTATTATTTTGTTTTGAATGGTATCAATTTTAAAATTGTGAAAACTGTTTCTCTGTTGTGATATAAGTACCTGCATCCTACATAATAGCCTCCATTTTGATTTTTCTGGCCCACAAAGCCTAAATATCTACTGCATGGTCCTTTACAGGACAGGTCCTTTATAGCTCTAGACAGTGCCCAGTACTAAAACTAAGTGTGCACACAGTAATTTCTTTTGCTTGTTTCTGAGTCTTGGATAATTGTTTCCAACAGAGAGAAGCACACAACTTTTCTCTTATGAAGGTTATGTTCTGCACAGGGAAACCAGGCAATAATTAAAAATGGATAATAGATAAGGGAGTGCTATGATGAAAATAAGGTGATGTGATAAAGATGATGGGATAGAGTGATGGGGATGCAATTAGATTGGCTGGCCAGTGAAGGCATTACTGCGGAGGTACCGAGAATTAGGAATGATAAAAAGGGATCAGATGGGCGAAGAGTTTGGGGCAGACCGTAGAAGCATTGGGAATAATAAGTGCAGAAATCTTAAGGCAGGAATAAATTTGGTGCTTTTGAGGGAAATAAAGAAGGCCAGTGTGGCTAGGCCAAGATTAGAAGTGAGCTATAGTGAGAGGGCTGGCAGCACCCAGGGCAGGTCTCCTGTCTGCCTCCTGCATGGATCATGAAGCCTTCAGGCTAATTTGTTTCTGTATTGTCTACAGCTGCTTTCACACGACAATGCCAGAATTTAGTTGCCACAGAGACTGTTTGGCTGCCAAAGCTGAAAATATTTACTATCTGGCACTTGTCAGAAAAAAGTTTGCTGACCCCTGCTCTATAGTATCCAGTCGCTAGTATACCAACCTTTCTTTATCCACTTTACTTTTGATGGGCATTTGGATTGTTTCTAGTTTTGAGTTAATACAAATAGTGCTGCTGTGAACATTCTTGTACATGTTTTTGGTAGCATGTGTACATATTCCTATTGGATGTATGGCATGTGTATTTTTTGAAACCTCTGATTGATTCTAGTGTACAGACAGGTTTGGGCACTTCTACTTCAGAAATGTTTAGAGAGTTGAAACCCAAAGTGTTTAAACTGTCGTGCCCAAGGTTACACAGACAATAACTGGCAGAGCTGAGACTGGCAACCAAACCCCTGTTTCATGGAACAGTGCTGTTTTTCCACTGTAGTTCCTATAGCCGCTATCTTTAGAACATTAACTTAGAAGGGTCTTTACTTATCCAAGGTCCTTCACAAATACGACTCTTTTCTATCATATGTGGTTGTACCTTTTAAAGAACAGGAATGGATTATATAAATCACTTAATCCAACCCCTTCATCTTATAAATAAGTAAACTGAGGCATAAAAATATTAATAATTCGCCCAAAATAGGCATTTGAATCATGAATTTTATCATGTACTACAAAATGATTTTTAACTTGCTGTTGTATCTGCACTTGTCTTTACATTTAATACTATTCCAGTCAATTAACTGACACAAGGAATGCCTATTTGCTTCAACTATTTAAATTTACAGAAATATCTAAATTAAAACTCATAATTTCTCCTTCCCCTTCCAGCTCTATGACCTCTCCCCTGCTTCTAGGTGATGCATTTTAACAATTTGTATTTTCATCATCCACATATAAATATATTAAAATGCCTGTAACTGGTATGAGTCCACAACTTTGATGAGGAAGACATATAACTTAATTTTTCTTTAACTCAAATTAATTTCTGGCTTGAGGTTCCATCCCATCAGTTAGGTGGCCACTCAGTCTCAGTTAATTTGGAATAACCTCCTTTTTCCCTATAACTGGGTCTGCATTTCAGGGAGGGGGTTATGTAGTACCAAGAAATTGAGTGGGAGGGAGAGCATGAACAGCATCTGATTCTTGGTAATCATAGTGATATTGATACTTCCTTCATCTGGGCCTCGGTCACTGGTTCCCACAAATGCATTGGCCCCTGTTGTCAGACCCTGTCAGGTATGGTGGTTTCTGTGCCATGTCTGAGCCACAGCACTCTGTGCCAGGCTGCGTGATGCCTTACCTGCCTGGCTCCCTACAGCCATTTCCTCTGCAGACTCTTACCAGCCTCCCTGGCCTCCACCTGGAAATCGAGTGCAGTTTCCTCTGGTCTCAGATCCCACCATCCTAGCTGTAGTTTTCCAGTTGCTCAGGCTCCATCTGAGGCTTTTGGCATTGGGACCCTTTCTTCCAGGCTCACCTCCACACTCACTGCTTTCCTTCCAATACACTCTCATCTCTCCCCAAGCTGGGAGCATCTCCTCTCCAACCTTTAATATGCATGCTTGTACACATGTTTTGTATTTTCATGTCTGTCAGATACCTTTTTCCAGTCAAGCAGTGGGGAGACCCCTCTCTTCTCCAACCCTCAAATATTTGCAAGGTTGACTTTTTGGAAACTGGTTGCTAGGACGATTCTTTTGTCTGTTCATACCTCATTGGGAACAACATACCTGGGCCTGAATGGGGGTAATGGTAGAAGGGGGTAAAATGTGAACTACTGGAAGAAAAAATAAAAAACATGGTTAGTATCACAATCTTATCCTACTACAAAAGTAGGCACATCTGTGAAATAATTATTTAGTTTTGCTTTTATTCTAAAATTGGCATTATACAGTATATCAAACTGTAGCTTGTACTTTTTCACTGAATGTATCTTGGACAAATACATGCATACAGATATGACTCATTATTTTTAATGGCTTCATAGTACAGTTTGTTCAATTATTCTCCTTGCTGATGGATATCCAGGTTGTTTTTGTTATTACAAATAATGATAGTATTAACCAATATTTATTTGGTATTAAAATATAGTAGACAATGTTTTAAGCACTTAACATGCATTCTATCATTTAATCTTTAAAAAAATTTCATGAGATAAATATTATTTTGCCTTCTTTTTTTGCAGATAAGAAATTGAAGCACATAAGGATTGAATAACTTACAAGGTAAGTTATGGATTTGAATTTCACTGAGTCTAACTCTGGTGGCTGTGCTCTTAACCATCACACGGTTCTGCGTTTTTCCTTCAATAAGCACACCTGTATACAGGTTTATATAGTTTATTTTTATTTCTGCCATATAACTACACAGAACTGAGATTGTAGGTAAAGTCTCTCTGCATTTTTATATTTTGACAAATGCTGGCAGATTACCTTTGGACTGAAGCAATTTACAGAACCATCCCAAGTGTTCAAGAGTAAGGATTACCCCCAAGACTTACCAACAGTGGGTGTCAGGCCTTGTCTGAAGTTACTTCATGCTGGTAGGAACACTCTCCCTCCATCCCAAGTGATGATCAGGTGTTTCAGTTTTCACTTCCATGATTATTAACGTGGGTGTCAAACATCTTTTCTTAGGTTTATTGGTCCTTCGTATTTCCTCTGCTGCAAATTGCCTGTTCACATCTGTCATTTTCTAATTAATTTGCAAGAGCTCTTTTTGTATTAGGGGTATTAAGCCACTGTCTTATATGTACTGTAAATATTTTCTCTTACAAGATCATTTGTTTTCTTCTTTATAACACAGTAGTTATACATGTTAATTTAATTGACTCTTTTCATTTTTTCTTCATAAATGAGTTACATAGTAATCTATAGTATGAATAGTTTTTTAAAAATATAATATGATTTACCCTGTTTCCTATCTTGCTAAAGAAAGCTTTTCTCATTCCATACCTATACAAATGTTTTCCTGATTTTTCTTCTAATATCTTTATAGTTTTTTGTGTTTTATATTTGGTTCCTTAATATAGCTGGAATTTACTTTTGAATATTATAAGATAGGAGTTGATGTTATTTTCTTGCTAATAGATAGCCAATTATCCCAGTTTTGTTTATCATATGTACTTTGAATTGTATGTATAATGAATATTATACTTCCTTCCCTAATGACTTTCACTCCCAGATACACTTGGATCTACTTCTGGACCCTATTCTTTTCTATTGACTTATCTTTCTTAATATCAGTATCATTCCACTTTGATTCCAGTAACTTTAAAGTAAAGTTAGATGTCTGTTAAATGAAGAACTCTCCCCCATTTCTGAGACAGAACTATAAAGTTCATTAGATACTTTTCTTCTCCAGATATTTAATAATATCTCAGTAGACCAGGATGCTACCTTCTTATAAACTGGTTTTCTCATGAATGAAGAAATGCAACTTTTTTAGGCAAATGAAGCTCCTTATGTCTGGAAAGCTACACAATCTGACATTTTTCAAATTCTGCTATATAATATTAGCAATGGATTGACCTTGAATTTGGATTAGAATTGGCATTTTCTCTCAGCTTTAGATGTCATCTAAAGTTCAGACAATAGAGAAATAAGCCAATAAGGGGAAAAAGCTAGCAAATTTATGACTGATAAAAATCATTATTTTGTTTGAATAGAAACAATTGAATTTAGCAATAATTTAACTGAAAAGTTAAATACTTATTACTCTTGTAATTCAATGTTTATTTTTGGTGTCCCTTCCCCTATCCCCAATCTTTATCACTAATTTGCACACGGCTTTAATTTTAAAAGCTTTTTATTCCAAGCTTCATTATGGATGTGAGAGAGCTAAAGTTTATGGGTTTTTTTAATGCCAAGGTCTTAACTAATTTTCCATCAAAGTCCATGGGTGTGTTGGTTCTTGTGACTTTTGCCTAGGCTATTCCTGTTTGTAAATGTAGCTCCATAGGCATATTTCTCTAGATCTATCTATGTTCAAGTAATCCAAATAGAACTGCCCTGTATGTTGTATATTACTAATTTATAACTGAGACTGGCACAACAATGATTCACGTGCCGTATGTAATATCTATTACTGCTTCCTACGAACTTTGAAAACATTTTTTATTTTGAGAAGAATTCTGTCTGAATATCCACCACAGTGGATTTTTGCCCTCATTTCCGTAGTATTTATTTTGGGTGGTGTTTGTGAGACGATGAGGATCTATTTTGGTTGGGGACCCTATTCTCTTCCCAGAGGAGGAAGTGACAGCCCAGTGCTTTGTCTCCAGCTCCAAAGCTGTTAGACAGTTCAGACAGGGAGCTCTGTCAGCCAGGCACCAGGAAGGCTTCTCTCTTCTGATGGAACAACGGAACAATTGTTACTATTTACAATGGGCCAAATGGAAAAGTATTCTTAGAACAATAAGAAAAGGGAAAGTCAGCCACCAGACAGGAAAGAAGGCTTTCAAGCAACATCAAACTCAGAGAATGTGAATGTCTTTTAAATGTAAACAGTTTACCCATAGCACCTCTCCAAATAACAATACCAGGGGTGCTTGCCATGTGCGAGGCACTTGACTTAACACTATTATCTCTAATCCCCTAACAACCATACAAGTGTTAATCCAGTCTGACACAGAAAGAAATGGAGGCCAAAGAGCTTGTAATAACCACTCCATGGCTGGTAAATGTGGAATTCAAACCCAAATTTGTATAATACAGTTAAGATATCCCCGTACTCTTACCTACCTTTTTTTTAAATTAAAAAATGCATGGAGGTTTACAGTTCTTACTGGGTGAATCTATAATCTCCTTACAAAAAGCACCAGGTAGCGCTGAGGGCTCCATTGATCCTCTGAAATGTGTTCTTTCTGAGTTTCTCTGAATACTGCAGAGGCAATGGGAATCAGAAGAAAACTTGCTAAATGCTGTGTGATATGACAGCCCCCTTTGTCACATACATAATTATTCCCTCTCTATCACTCTCAAATTCTGCAAATGACCCGTGGGATGAACTCTTATTCTGCTTACAGTAACTTCAAACCTTGAAGACAAGTGTGTAGATTAGATATCTATATTCACAATAACCATCATACTCATTTTTAAAAGACCAATTGGGTTATCTATGGCACCAGTATGATATGTGCATCTGAAAAATAATCGTCTGTTTTAAAAGAGTTGGCCTTCTTTCCATTAGAGTTTTAACATTTCACTGAAAGTTTCTATTCCATGCTAGATCAATGAAGCAAATCTTACCTTATTTGTAGATAATTTACAAGAGGTGAGAGGAGAAAATAATGGATCTCAAAGTGAGATGCTGACTGGGTTGTTTTGCCTATGTAGTAATATATGAGAAAAAATAAATAATTGATCTAAGAGCTATAATGGACCATGAAAAGTTGCTAGTTTTCTAGTTGCTTCAGATATAATAGCACAAATAATTGTATAGTTTTTTGCTAACATTTTCTTTTGTTCCACTGGGCCCAACCTGGGCCTACTCTACATCTAGGTGGACAAAGGGGATGTTTGTGTGGTATTATTTAAAGCTCCTCTTCTCACAGACTAGTACCACGTTTTCATTCAAGATTTCCTTGTCCTCGGCTCCTGCAATGGCCTGCCACCATTTTTAGAAATATCCACTATGTAGAGGGGAAGGGAACTTCATGTTCTCACTAGCTCTTGTTGGTAACATTTTCACAGATAGGTTAGTCATACATTAGTTACCATCACAGAAAGCAGGATTCTGGGCAAATAAATCAGACAAAGCAGCAGTGCACAAGACAGGTATGTGAAGTTAGGGTGGTGAGAATAAGATGACTGGCATCTGGAACTCTGTTGAGGGCACTGAACACTAAGAGGAGGATGGGGTGGAATGGATAAAGAATGATAAGAAAGAAAGCATTAAAAGAAAAATAATTCCCCTGAAGAGGAGGTAGAAGACTTCCTCATCCTTTTGCCTAAGGTTCCCTGAAGTCTATGTTTGTTAAAATGATCAATCTATAGGACACAACAGACCTTAGCACGGCTGCCATTCCTACAGTCCTCCTCAGAGGGAAACTGCCGTAGCCACAGCACCTGCTGAGGAAGTTACTCTAGAAAGTTCCTCAGGCATAAGTGTCCGCATTTTCTCCACATCAGCCTGCTTGCCACAGACAGTTGGAGCAGCGTGCATGCCTAACCCAAAGGCAGTAATCTAGTCAGACCAACAGCCTCCAAGGTGGTCTCCTCTATGAATAATGGTGACTGCTTGCACAACCTACTTATTTTTACTTAAAAGAGCAATTGACAGGCCAACTGTGGTTCTTCAGACTTCGGTATTTGGCAGACATTTTCTTGAAAATGAACAAAGTGTGTCTGTCATTTCAAAAAAGGCCCTGGCAGTATGTGTTGTGAATGATAAAATTTGAAATGGAAAATAGAGTTTTGGGAAACATGTAGTTGCCATCTTGAGCTTGACAGCTTTCCAAAACTTAAACATTTTTTTTTTAATGCTGATGAGATAGGTGATATTAACAAATGTGATTTCTTGGATACCGTGTAATGATGTGTCAACATTTACAAGATCTACATATCTCATTGAACTAAATTTTCCAGATAACCAATACTTAATATTACAAAAGCCACGAGTGAAATATTCATTTAAAGTGCAAGGTAGATACATGAATTTTTTTTTTTTTAGAATAGTGAATTTTAATGTAACCAAGTAAGCAAATTTCATTGATATGATTTCAAACTTCATGTTGCAACTAATCTTTAAGAAAGCACCACTTGTTGAGTTTTGGTACTCTATCAAAGAAGAATATCCATAATCATCTGGAAAGGCTATTAAAATACTCCTCCTTTTTCCAAATACACATCTGTGTGAGGCCAGATTTTCTTCACATACTTTAACCAAAACAACATAATGCAACATATTGAATGCAGAAGCAGATATGAAAATCCAGAATTTTCTTTTAAACCAGACGCTAAAGAGATCTACAAAACTGTACAATAAATGTATGCTTCTCCCTATTATTTCCATTTCTGATATAGTTATTTTTCAGAAAATGTTATTTATGTTAACAGGTAATGAGTTGATTATTATTATTTTAAATGCATTAAAAATATTTTTCAAACTTCTCAATTTTATTTTCTGATATGGTAAATAACAATTGATATAATCCACATAAACAAAACCTCTTTGGGTTCCTCACCAATTTTTAGAAGGAAGCTTAAGACCAAAAAGTAGAAGCTACTGCTTTTATTCCCATTCCTTCTTGAAAAAGGTAGGTAACTCTAAAGAGGAACTACATTTATGGTTTCATTACAAAAGAAAAAAAAATCAGATACAAAAAATTCAGAAATGTCCAAAAGGAATTTCTGTTTTTGAGACCAAAGTCCCAAGTTAAATATATGAAAAGTAAAATAGACATAGACCCACACAACCAAAATACTTTCTTGGCATACTGACAGCTCATTAGCTAGGAATCCAGCATAGCGTATGAATGCAAAGTCAGCTACTAGGTTACATTTAAACTAAGACAATAATTGCACAAATAGGTTTAATCATTGACAGTGCAAAAAAAATTCATCTATTTTGAATCAAGTGAGAGACTTTCATATTTTGAAAATATATGTATTCTCTAATGCCACCAGATTTAGTCATTAAAACTGGGTATTAAACAAAGATCTTATTTGCATTGCCTTATTGATATACAATATTCAGATAACAAAAACAAAGCTAAAACTTTTAAAGTCATGCACAAGCAACTGCTCACCATTTCTTCAGAGGCTTTGATAGTACAAGAAAGATTATATTTTGGTGACGGTGGTAGTTTAAGTTTCAGTCAAATTCTGTCAATTACAATAAATTTCAACAATGACAGTCTCAATTGTTAAGCTTCCAGAATGTGTTTTGTCAAATATTAGCTTAAATAGGTTATTACCTCTGACTTAAAATACCTTTGTTATTAAGATTTTTGTGTACATACTCATTATAATAAATATCTGATCTGTAGCTTTTTTGATTTTTAGTGCAATATTGATTAATGTTTTTCACTAAGTAAGAAATAGGTGTATTTTAAAGAATACAGATACAGACCTGAGGTGCTGTCTTGCTGTTTTTATTATTGTAGTTATACTTCTTATACAAGTGAAAAACTGAAAAAAATTTACAAAGTAACTACATTAACCAAATTCAATAAAATCTAAGTTAACTATGATAGTTGAATCAATGATGTGGCTTTCCAGAAGTTAAACCACTGCTGGCAGCAAGCCCCTGGCACTACTCTAGCAGAATTATTTTGGTTTGACATGAAGATACTACAGTGTTATCAAATGGTAAGATGGCTGTATTCACTCACAGCTCTTTGTTTTAACCAAACTGCAGCAAAACCTTCCTAGGTACAGGATGCTATGATATCATTGTTCTTCACTCGTATTCCTATTAGCCAGAGCTCTTGAATTCATCAGGCACTGAATTCCCCTAATGGTACCAATTTTGACAGTGATCACCCAGATGATCCCGCATTTGATCACATCAATTATTTTATTACCTTTAGAAATGAAAATGCAAACCTTAAAAATTCTGTAGAGAACTTGAGTGACCTCAACTGTGTGATCTCAGAGTCCAGTTGAAGAAACCATGCTTCAGAGTAGAAAGCCTAGGCTGGAGCTGCAGGAAATAGCCTACCTGCAGAGGAGATAGTCAGGGATGATTTTATTCCAGAAACTGGAAATATACAAGAGTGTCAAAGCTTTCAGAGCTATCCTAATTGAAGGGCCACAAGGTAGAGAAGCTACTCCTCAAGAGAAGAGCCTTTCTTTTTCTTGGTAAAGCTAAAATTTCCACATTGATTTCCACTTACCATTAAAAATAGGAAGTTTCCATGTCAAGAACACTTTTACTTGCAAATTTTATATAAAATTACTAGTGAGCATATTTTGGCAACATTTGCCCCATTCTAAAATCTAAAGCAAAAGTCAGCAAACTACCAATTGTGAGTGTAATTAAGCTCACTGTCTGTTTTTGTACAAGTGTGAGCTAAGAATGTTTTAAACATTTTAAGAGTATTGTCTTAAAAAAATAAAATAAAAAGGAAAAAATAAGCCAAATAATAAACAGAGAAGATATGTGGTCTGTAAAATACAAGAGTTACTCTCTGACCCTTTACAGAGAAAGTTTTCTGTAAACTCCTACTCTAAAGAACTGCCTATTTTTTTAAAAGTAATATCAGTCTTGTCTTGGGGGAGGGGTTGATAGTATTCATATTCTGTCCTCTTTCTTCTTTTTTTTTTTTTTTTGCGGTACATGGACCTCTCACTGTTGTGGCCTCTCCTGTTGCAGAGCACAGGCTCCGGACGCACAGGCTCAGAGGCCATGACCCACGGTCCTAGCCGCTCCGTGGCATGTGGGATCCTCCCGGACTAGGGCACGAACCCGTATCCCCTGCATTGGCAGGCGGACTCTCAACCACTGAACCACCAGGGAAACCCTGTCCTCTTTCTTCTTGATCCTCTTTCATCCTTTACCTTTGCCTCTCCTGTTATCAAATTAAAGGCTTTTAGTATATTGCTATATATATTTGTTAAATAAATACTATCATTCAGTCCTTTACTTTAAAAACAAGTGAGAAGGCAATTTATATTAATCCTCCTATTTTAAAAAAAACACTAAAATGAAATAGTCTGCTTAAATTTTTTTTTTCCTGTGGGACAGTAATCTTGAGAAAAAGAAAATGTGACCTATTTACCTTAAATGCAGTATTAAAGCAAAACTATTCCTTATAGTCTTCAATTTGTCCTCTCATTTTTTTTTTTTTTTTAGTAATAAAAAAGTAGGTCACTAATGTTCCCTAGGTTTGGGAGTAACTTGAAAAATGTTTAACCCGAGCTCAGGGCTTCCCACGTGGAATAAGTAATTACTAGACCCGATGAAGGACCACAGAACATGAACTTCGCTTTCTAAAGCTCTTTTCCCAGGAATTAAAGCATGAATAATATTTGTTTAGTAAAAATCTAAATGGATTAATACTCTCTAAGCCTGCAGAGAAATTCACTTTCAGAGCTTCAAAAAGGTTTATAAGCTTCATTAATAATCCATTTTAAGTATGATTAAGTGCTTAGAATATGTTTAAATAGCCAAGAATTAGTTGTTTGATTAACTATTATGTTCTCCTTTACCTGTCTCAGAGAACACATTTAAATAGCTGAACAAATGTCATAATTACTCACTAAGGAAATAAAATGTGGTGGGTAAGTGTCTGGGTTCTATGTCATCTTCAATGGATTATTTAGGAAAGAACATTTGAAACTAAGTCCACAAGAATACGCACTGGGACACAGACTGCTGATGAGAGCATTTGGTCCTCAATTCTGAACTTGAAAGACTAAAGAGAATAATGTTTTCTTCCCTGAAGGCAGATAGATGGGTACTTGTTAAGAGCTTCCTTAAGCAAGAAAGTTAGGATCCCTGCAGCGTTCTCCAGCCCCTCAGTCTCGGTTTCCTTCATTCCAGAGTTATCCACAGGAAGCAAGAAAGAAGCACCAGAAGAGAGAGGCTGTGGAGCCCCTTGGTTATCTGAGGACTTGATCTACATTAATCTGTGTGCTGCCCGTGGGTCTAGATGGTGAGCCCACCATAACCGGAGACATCTCGCCTCTTAAGAAATGCTGATCCAGAACTTAACTCAAGAAGCCTTGGGGTCATTAGGGCTGCACCCAGCACGCCCCTGGCACATCACGCACACACCTCTTTGGACACTAACTGTTGCCAGCAAACAGCTCTGTAAGGACTTCGGAGGAGATCGTGCCCCCCAGGTCTCTGGAAAAGCTGGTAAAAGTTTCTGAGGACACAGAGGGCACTGCCTTCCCAGCACCAGGAGAATCCTGCCCTACACCCTACAGTCCTTATCTGCAGACTCAAAGCGTGGTGCTCAGACCCCCGTGGCTGTGGGCAGCAGCCTTCCCAGAGTCGGGACTACAGTCTGCTGCAGCTGCTCTCCTGGGTGCCTCACTGCTGCTCCTGGACTTCCACTCGAAGTTCCATTCTTTCCCTGACCCCTCAGGCCAGCTTGGACTCAAGTCCTGACATGTTCAAGTTCTCAGACTTTATCCCTCCAAGTATGCATGAGTCAGGGCAGCTGGGATCTCTGGATCTTAAAGCACCTCCTCCTGCACCACTCCCACCCCTACCACCTGACCACACCTCCACATTTGCCCCTGCTGGATCTTGACCTCTGGCGCTCTCAGAGCAGCCAGCCAGCTTGAAGTCTGAGCTTTGGCCTGCACCCTATAATTCAACCTTGTCTCCTCCTAAGGCTTAATGTTCCTACGCTTGTTTTATGAACTTACCCTCCAGCTCTGAGCTCTAGCTCTGCCTTGGCTGGCCTGTTACCTGAGCCACAGAGCCAGGCTGGCAGAGTCCCTAAAGTCTCTTCATGCTTATTCCCCAGGTTTGCTGTAGCTGTTTCTGTGCTTCCAGATTCCAAGGAATCTCCAAATATAGGACAAAAGTGGAAAGTAAGGGAAAGAGAGTTAATAAGGAGCACATTGTCCGGGTAAATTTCCACTGTGAAGGCTGGATGAGGAATTACTGAAAGGCAGTTCTTACATCACCATTGACAAGTATTCTTAAGGGAAGGTGAGGCTTGGGTGATAGAATGAGATAGATATTCACTGAAAGTAGAACAAGCCTGAATCGAAAGTTCATCTCTTTTACTTGGCTCCTTTCATAGATAAGAAAATGGAGGACCAAAAATATAAATTGACTTGACCAATATCACTCTAATTAAAATAGAGCAAAGTTGGAACAAGAGTCTTGCTTCTTGGTTGGGTATGGTATTCTGCACCTTCGTTCTTTCAACAAGCATCCACTGAGTATCTACTCAAGGCCATGTTATTACAATTTACCAATTCTTGGGTATATAATAGGTGTTAGAAAGATTCAAAATAAATATAACAAAAAGAGCCATTTTAAGGGACATTGATCTGGTAAAAAAAAAAGTAAATATATATTAAGGATTTAAAAGTAATCCAAGGTTATTTATGCTTGTGTGGTAAGAGAAGTATACATAATAAATAAATAGAAGTTTTCATGGGAATTCAGAAAGAAGAACCATCAAATTGGGCTATGATCCTCAAGGAAGACATGTTGGATGGTACAGAAATTAAACTGGGAGACAAAAGGTAAGATTTAGATCCTTTGAAAGGAAAGAGAAGGATTTTTAAGTAGGAGAAACTGAAGTTTTTTGTTGGGATTTAGAAGAAAAGGTTGTATTATTTGTGTGGGGACAGATTATAGAAAACCTTGGGAAAAACCCATCACAAGTGTTCAGGGGCTTCCCTGGTGGCGCAGTGGTTGAGAGTCCACCTGCCGTTGCAGGGGACACGGGTTCGTGCCCCGATCCGGGAAGATCCTACATTCCGCGGAGCGGCTGGGCCCGTGAGCCATGGCCGCTGAGCCTGCGCATCCGGAGCCTGTGCTCTGCAACGGGAGAGGCCACAGCAGTGAGAGGCCTGCGTACCGCAAAAAAAAAAAAAAAAAAAAAGTGTTCAGTAGGCACCGAGGAGGCACTGAGGTATTTAGCAGGAGAGCAGTCATGTGCAAAGCAAAGTGACTGGCCCAATAAAGCTAGACTGGGAGGCAGTGGGAGTAGAGGAAGAGAGTGAGAACCCAGAGCTGTTAAGACAAGTTACTGGGTCATTAAAATAGCCTTCAACTATAGAAAATTCTTAAAGGAAGTCCATTATATCATTTTCAAGTACTTAGAGTAATGTCATCTCATGATGAAAACAGAACTGCCACCTTCGGTCCTGACAAATCTGCTGAAGCCAAGAATTTAGATTGTGTGTTCCTATCATGAAGATTTTATAGAAATGGATGAAGGTATTGCTCAAAAATAATTTGTTCTCAGATTAAGCAAACCACCTACTCCCCAAACAAAACTTTTTATCTTGAATTTGTGTGAACATCTCTTTCACAGCTGGCACGAAATGAAACAAGACTAGTTTATGCTCACATAACTAAAAATTCTCCATGAGTGTATTCTAGGTTAATAAACATTTGCTACTCTATCAGGAGTTTAAAGACACAAATAACATTAAAAACAACAATAAAAGATATGAAAATGAAATTCACTCCCAGTCCCATTACTCCAATCCAGCTGTTTCTCCTTTTCCCAAGTCCTTTTTTCCAGGCTTTGTTCATATACTGTTGTGTCTCTTTTTAAGATGGTGAAACTGATTACCCATAAAAAGAAATGTAATAAAATTGACTATCTTTGTCGCTAACATAATAATTATCCTGCCTTTATTAAATAAGAATGGCTGGTTGGTAGATGGCAATATGAAGTAGATGGAAAATTGGTTTTCCTGACTCTGAGCTCTTCAAAGTAAAGATCATACTGTGTGGAATCTCTTACAGGAAGGCTGATTAAATCCAGCAAAGTGGTCTGTAGTTAACTGTCTTCTGCTCCAACTAGCTGACTAAATGATAAAGGACAACAGCTGCAGTACTTGCTTTGTGTGTGTCCTTGTGTGTCTGTGTCTTAATTGCCAAGTTAGACACTAATCTCTCTAGTGAGTTGAACATTAAGTAGGTTGTTATTCTCATGGAAAAAATAATCTACATCTCTTCTTATGGATTTTAAAGAAATTAAACCCTGGCTATTTATTACTAATATGTTTTTGAGATCAAGTCATCATTGCTGGAAAGGAATGTTTTAACATTTACTCCATTAATATTTGAATACAGCTACATTCATACTCTAGTTATATGGATTGTGTGTAATGGTTCACTTGTCACTGATCAAGTCATTACCCCCAATGAACCAGATTTGTCTAGCTGGAGGCAATGTTCTAGGATGTACTCCATTTATTCAGAGGTTTTTGGTTTGTTTATTTTAATAGCCCTTGTTAGCAAAACCTGAAACTTGAAAGTTGTCCAAATTCACTACCAAAATGTAGCTAGAGCTCCAATTTGGTAATGAAAGTATAAAAAGGTCTTGATTCCCAATGACCTCTGTGTCTCTATTTACTTAAATTTGCATACACATCATGATCTTTGCTTATGAGTTACAGAAGCTGAAATGGAGAACTTAGGTAATATTGCTTTCAACAGTTGAATACATGCTATAAAAATAAAATCAAATTCCAAAAAAAGCAAAAATTAATTTAAATGGTTGTTATAATTTCATCAGTGCAAATGTCCAATACCATTATAACTGCCATGAAGATCATTTTACTGCAAAAATGATTTTTTGTGATATTTTTAAGAAACTAAAATCTATTTTCATAGTTTCAGCTTTTATTCCATTAACTGATATTCCATGTGATGCTTATTGCACAAGAGCCAAAGCAAAAATGATCTGTGCAGAAGACATTGTTGTTATTGTAGTAATTGTCTCCACTAAGGATTAAAATGCTCACTATTTTACCTATAGTTTTGGAGAGAGATCAGTATTTTATACACAAACAGTTTTGGCCAAAAATTAATTTTTCTTGTGCCTTGCTGTTTTTAAACTAAATACCTTCTGACTGAAAATTGTTTCTCCATAATAATTGGTAATAATAAAATAAATGTCTATTGGAAGATTTTCCACAAAGGTTGTCTCAGTATATTCTCATAAAGTCTTGTGAGGTAGCAATTACTGTTTTATTTTTTGATGGGTCAGGATATTGAAATCCAAATGAATTAAAAATCTTTTTAATTCCTATAACAAGTCAATGGAAAACCCATATTTTGAGTTCATGGCTGGCTTCCCAGTACATTGTTCTTTTCATCAGCCTTGTATATCATGTGTTGATTGCAATGGAGCAATGATTGAAAGTCCCCATAAAGGTTACCTTAAAATTGTTTTATTGTTTCAGCCAAAGTATTTTGTCATAGTCAAACGTGCTGATTCGTACTCTTGTGCTTACTCTGCACTGGTCCACCAGCGCTTTGCTTGGCACAGTTTTAAAGCTCTCACTTATAAGTGGAAACATGTGCCCTCCCTCATCTCCTGTGTCCGTTCTCCCCTCATCCAGTATCCTCCCTCTCACCCGGATGCTGCCACATCTAATGAGCTTACAATTATTTTTAAACTTCTTTCCATGAGGTGGTATCTGCATACCAGCTGGGGGGAAACAATGTAATCCATCTTGCAGAAGTTAAACCATGGGTTATGTGAAGAGCAGGAGGTGGTAAGAAGGGGATATTTGATGAAACTCTCCATAGAAATGTCAAACTCCATGTCACATTTCTATCTGACTCCAGATTTCAGAGTGCATAATGTTTGTGCTAGAACCAATCAGTGGAATCATTTCAAGTTCGGAGAAATATTTCTACCAGATTAACAAAGAAAGACACAGAGAGAGTGAGAACAAGAGAGAGAGAAATGGAGGGAGAGAGAAAAAACAGAGGAATGGAGAAAGGAAAGAGAAGCAAAAAAAAAAAAAAGATGAAGAAAAAAAGGAAAAAAAAAGAAAAGAAAAAAGGGGGGGCAGGGCTTTTTGTGCATGCATGTTTTCCTACTCAAAAATATAATAATGGCTTAGCTAATTTGATTCATTTGGCCAGTGAAGATGGTTTTGGTTAGAGAACAATAAATTTCATCTGGCCAGTGGCCTTAATTGGCAAATTCCTATCAGAGGTTATTAATGGGTAAACAATGCTATGACCAAAGAACTAGACAAGGGTATATACATATTCTTGTTGAAGAACAACAGAATCACATGTGAAAGAACAATTTGGATAATGGTCCAGTACCATGTAGTTGTTAGGAGCTATTGCCTGAGGTTTCCACTTGAGGTAAGGAAGGAATATTACATGACCCTGCCATGGCCATGGCCTTCTCATCTCAGTAAACATCACCACCAGCTACTTTGGTCCAAGCCTGGGACCCATCAATGTTTCATACTTTCTTCTCAAAAGAAAAACACCAGGAAAGGGATCTAAGAGAAAGAAATCTCCTGACTAATTGGAAGGTGGGTGGGTATGTTAACCAGTCCTCTTCATCTCTCTCATCTTTCTTCGCTGCAGCTGTCTTACTTTAAGCACCCATTTTGTTGTGCCAGTATAATTCCAACAGTAGCTTGACTCTTCCTTTCTCCCTAATCCAGCTACCATGCTCTTTCCAAAGCACAAATAAAATCCTTTCTCTAAAAGAACTTAAAATCCTTGAATGCCCTGCCCTGCCTCAGGATAAAATTCAAAGGCCTTCACCAAGAATGCAGGGCCTTTTATGAGCCAACCCTTAATTAATTGTCAAGTCTCTACTTCACGTTCTTTCATCCCTCAAACTGCCCATTGAACAAACTTCCATGTGGTTCCAGAAAAGGCCACACTGTGTCATGATGGCCTGTCTGTGCACTAGCTACTCCTTTGGAAGGGTCCTCTTCCCTGCTATTTCACCTGGCTGGCTTGTTGTTGACCTCATCTCTTTCGACAAGTCTCCCTGCCCCAGCCTGCCTCCTGGTGTCAGAATCTGTTTTAGGTATCCCTCCAGAGGCTCACTCCCATCTCATGATCTACTTTCCCTTATCATGGCAGCTATCAGAATTTGTTCCCTTTTCTGTGTCCACACTAGATTTTTAACTCCTTCCTAGCAGGCACCTAACACATTCCTGCACAGATACATGCTCATTTCAGTAAATCCTTGTTTAATGACTTAAAGAATTAATGAACTAGCAAACCACATGGTAACCAAAAGAAATGAAGAGGAGACAAGGATATGAAGTTTGGGATGGGCGGTAGTGGTGGTAGAGTTGTTTCTCTGCAGTGTTACCTAAACTGGATAAAATGGCAAGAGTCCAGAACTGGACTGGGTTCTAGTCTAAATTTGACCCTAACAGTGCACCTTCGGGCGGGTCTCTAAACCTCAGCTAACTTTTCTATGTATAATATGAACCTCATATGTTGTTTGGTATGTGTGTGTGAGGATAAATAAAATATCACAATAGCATGTTTATAACATTTGCTAGAACATACTAACAATCTAATAATTAAAAATCTAATAATTGAGAATCTAATAAATAATAACTACAGCCCCTTGAAGTTCTTTCTCTGATCCTACTGAAGTCAACCCGTTCAAATCAGCAATGAAAGAGCTTTAGACTAGCAATTTACGATAGCGAATTATCAATTAAGCAAACAAAAACTTCTTGTACAGGAGAGGGCAGATAGCAGAAGCAAGAAGAATTACAATCCTGCAGCCTGTGGAGCAAAAAACACATTCGCAGAAAGGTAGACAAAATAAAAAGGCAGAAGGCTATGTACCAGATGAAGGAAAAAGATAAACCCCCAGAAAAACAACTAAATGAAGTGGAGATAGGCAACCTTCCAGAAAAAGAATTCAGAATAATGATAATGAAGATGATCAGAACCTCGGAAAAAGAATGGAGGCAAAAATCGAAAAGATGCAAGAAATGTTTAAGAAAGACCGAGAAGAATTAAAGAACAGAAAAACAGAGGTGAACAATACAACTGAAATGAAAACTGCACTAGAAGGAATCAATAGCAGAATAACTGAGTCAGAAGAACAGATAAGTGACCTGGAAGACAGAATGGTGGAATTCACTGCTTTGGAACAGAATAAAGAAAAAAGAATGAAAAGAAATGAAGACAGCCTAAGAGACCTCTGGGACAATATTAAACACAACAACATTCGCATTACAGGGGTCCCAGAAGGAGAAGAGAGAGAGAAAGGACCCGATAAAATATTTGAAGAGATTATAGTCGAAAACTTCCCTAACATGGGAAAGGATATAGCCACCCAAGTCCAGGAAGTGCAGTGATTCCCAGGCAGGATAAACCCAAGGAGAAACACGCCGAGACACATAGTAATCAAATTGGCAAAAATTAAAGACAAAGAAAAATTATTGAAAGCAGCAAGGGAAAAATGACAAATAACATACGAGGGAACTCCCATAGGGTTAACTGCTGATTTCTCAGCAGAAACTCTACAAACCAGAAGGGAGTGGCACAATATATTTAGGTGATGAAAGGGAAGAAACTACAACCAAGATTACTCTACACGGCAAGGATCTCATTCAGATTCGATGGAGATATCAAAAGCTTATAGACAAGCAAAAGCTAAGAGAAATCAACACCACCAAACCAGCTCTACAACAAATGCTAAAGGAACTTCTCTAAGTGAGAAACACAAGAGAAGAAAAGGACCTACAAAAACAAACCTAAAACAATTAAGAAAATGGTAATAGGAACATACATATCCATAATTACCTTAAACGGGAATGGATTAAATGTTCCAACCAAAACACACAGGCTTGCTGAATGGATACAAAAACAAGACCCATATATATGCTGTCTACAAGAGACCCACTTCAGACCTAGGGACACATACAGACTGAAAGTGAAGGGATGGAAAAAAATATTCCATGCAAATGGAAATAAAAAGAAAGTTGGAGAAGCAATACTCATATCAGATAAAATAGACTTTAAAATAAAGAATTCTTCAAGAGACAAGGAAGGGCACTACATAATGATCAAGGGATCAATTCAGAAGAAGATATAACAATTATAAGTATATACACATCTGACATAGAAGCACCTCAATATATAAGGCAACTGGTAACAGCTATAAAAGAAGAAATCGGGGTAGGGGATTAAGAGGTACAAACTACTATGTATAAAATAAGCTACAAGGATATATTATACAACATGGGGAATATAGCCAAGGTTTTATAGTAACTATAAATAGAGTATAACCTTTAAAAACTGTGAATCACTATACCGTACACTTGTAACTTATATAATACTGTACATCAACTATACTTCAATAGAAAAAAATTAAAAAAAAAAGAAACTATTGATAAAAAAAAAGAGGAAATCAACAGTAACACAATAATAGTGGGGGATTTTAACACCTCACTTACACCAATGGACAGATCATCCAAAATGAAAATAAGTAAGGAAACAGAAACTTTAAATGACACAATAGACCAGATAGATTTAATTGATATTTATAGGACATTCCATCCAAAACCAGCAGATTACACTTTCTTCTCAAGTGCGCATGGAACATTCTCCAGGATAGATCACATCTTGGGTCACAAATCGAGCATCAGTAAATTTAAGAAAATTGAAATCATATCAAGCATCTTTTCTGACCACAACGCTATGAGATTAAAAATGAATTACAGGGAAAAAAAAGTAAAAAACAACAAACACATGGATGTTAAAAAAAAGTTACTAAATAACCAAGAGATCACTGAAGAAATCAAAGAGGAAATCAAAAAATACCTAGAGACAAATGACAATGAAAACACAATGATCCAAAACCCATGGGATGCAGAAGAAGCAGTTTTAAGAGGAAAGTTTATAGCAATAAAATCTTACCTCAAGAAACAAGAAAAATCTCAAATAAACCATCTAACCTTATACCTAAAGGGACTACAGAAAGAAGAACAAACAAAACCCAAAGTTAGCAGAAGGAAAGAAACCATAAAGATCAGATCAGAAATAAATGAAATGGAAACAAAGAAAACAGTAGCAAAGATCAATAAAACTAAAAGCTGGTTCTTTCAGAAGATAAACAAAATTGATAAACCATTAGCCAGACTCATCAAGAAAAAGAGGGAGAGGACTCAAATCAATAAAATTAGAAATGAAAAAGGACAAGTTACAACAGACACTGCAGAAATACAAAGCATCCTAAGAGACTCCTACAAGCAACTCTATGTCAATAAAATGGACAACCTGGAAGAAATTCATGAATTCTTAGAAAGGTATAACCTTCCAAGACTGAACCAGGAAGAAATAGAAAATATAAACAGACCAATCACAAGTAATGAAATTGAAACCTTGATTAAAAATCTTCCAACAAACAAAAGTCCAGGACCAGATGTCTTCACGGGTGAATTCTATCAAACATTTAGAGAAGAGCTAACACCCATCCTTCGCAAACTCTTCCAAAAAATTGCAGAGGAAGGAACACTCCCAAACTCATTCTATGAGGCCACCATCACCCTGCTACCAAAACCCGACAAAGATACTACAAAAAAAGAAAATTACAGACCAATATCACTGAGGACTGTAGATGCAAAAATCTTCAACAAAATACTAGCAAACAGAATCCAACAACACATTAAAAGGATCATACACCATGATCAAGTGGGATTTATCCCAGGGATACAAGGATTCTTCAATATATGCAAATCAATCAATGTGATACACCATATTAACAAATTGAAGAATAAAAACCATATGGTCATCTCAATAGATGCAGGAAAAGTTTTTGACAATATTCAACACCTGTTTCTCATAAAAACTCTCCAGAAAGTGGGCATATAGGGAACCTACCTCAACATAATAAAGGCCATATATAACAAGCCCACAGCAAACATTATTCTGAATGGTGAAAAACTGAAAGCATTTCCTCTAAGATCAGGAACAAGAAAAGGATGTCCACTCTCAACACTATTATTCAACATAGTTTTGGAAATCCTAGCCACGCAATCAGAGAAGAAAAAGAAATAAAAGGAATACAAATTGGAAAAGAAGAATTAAAACTGTCACTGTTTGCAGATGACATGATACTATACATAGAGAATCCTAAAGATGCCACCAGAAAACTACTAGAGCTAATCAATGAATTTGGTAAAGTTGCAGGATACAAAATTAATGCACAGAAATCTCTTGCATACCTTTACACTAACTATGAAAAATCTGAAAGTAAAATTAAGGAAACACTCCCATTTACCAATGCAACAAAAAGAATAAAATACCTAGGAATAAACCTACCTAGGGAGAAAAAAGACCTGTATGCAGAAAACTATAAGACACTGATGAAAGAAATTAAAGATGATACAAACAGATGGAGAGATATACCATGTTCTTGGATTGGAAGAATCAATATTATGAAAATGAGTATACTGCCCAAAGCAATCTACAGATTCAATGCAATCCCTATCAAATTACCAATGACATTTTTTATGGAACTAGAACAAAAAAATCTTAAAATTTGTATGGAGATGCAAAAGACCCCAAATAGCCAAAGTGGTCTTGAGGGAAAAAAACGGAGCTGGAGGAATCAGACTCCCTAACCTCACACTATACTACAAAACTACAGTAATCAAGACAATATGGTACTGGCACAAAAACAGAAACAGATGAAGGAAACAAGATAGAAACCCAGAGATAAACCCACGCACCTATGGTCAACTAACCTATGACAAAGGGTGCAAGGATATACAATGGAGAAAAGACAGTCTCTTCAATATGTGGTGCTGGGAAAACTGGACAGCTACATGTAAAAGAATGAAATTAAAACACTCCCTAACACCATACAGAAAAATAAACTCAAAATGGATTAGAGACCCAAATGTAAGACTGGACATTATAAAACTCTTAAAGGAAAACATAGGAAGAAAACTCTTTGACATAAATCACAGCAAGATCTTTTTTGATCCACCTCCTAGAGTAATGGAAATGAAAACAAAAATAAACAAATGGGACCTAATGCAACTTAAAATCTTTTGCACAGCAAAGGAAACCATAAGCAAGATGAAAAGACAACCTTCAGAATGGGAGAAAATATTTGCAAACGAATCAACAGACAAAGGATTCATCTCCAAAATATATAAACAGCTCATGCAGCTCAATATTAAAAAAATCAAACAACCCAATCCAAAAGGCAGAAGACCTAAATAGACATTTTTCCAAAGAAGACATATAGATGGCCAAGAAGTACATGAAAAGCTGCTCAACCTCACTAATTATTAGAGAAGTGCAAATCAAAACTACAATGAGGTATCACCTCACACCAGTTAGAATGGGCATCATCAGAAAATCTACAAACAACAAATGTTGGAGAGAGTGTGGAGAAAAGGGAACCCTCTTGCACTGTTGGTGGGAATAAAAATTGATACAGCCACTATGGAGAACTGTATGGAGGTTCCTTAAAAAACTAAAAATAGAATTACCATATGATCCTGCAATCCCACTACTGGGCATATACCCAGAGAAAACCATAATTCAAAAAGACACATGCACCCCAATGTTCACTGCAGCACTATTTACAATAGTCACGTCATGGAAGCAACCTAAATGCCCATCGACAGATGAATGGATAAAGAAGATGTGGTACTTATATACAATGGAATATTCCTCAGCCATAAAAAGGAACGAAATTGGGTCATTAGTTGAGACGTGGATGGATCTAGAGACTGTCGTAGAGAGTGAAGTAAGTCAGAAAGAGAAAAACAAATATTGTATATTAATGCATATATGTGGAACCTAGAAAAATGGTACAGATGAACCAGTTTGCAGGGAAGAAATTGAGACACAGATGTAGAGAACAAACGTATGAACATCAAGGGGGGAAAGGGACAGGGCGGGTGGTGTTGTTGTGATGAATTGGGAGATTGGGATTGACATGTATACACTGATGTGTATAAAATCGATGACTAATAAGAACCTGATGTATTAAAAAAAAAAAAGGAAAAAAAAACTTGTACAGGAGAGGTGCAAGAAAGAAGGAAAATGCTGAAGGATTAAATTCAAAAATGAAGGGAAATATCTAATTCACATTAGTTTCCTCTATTCTTTAAATCTTCCCTCTCCTTTTCTTCTTGCAATACCTTGGTTTATTACATTTTATAGAGATAAGGTTTACATACAAATCTTATATGTACAATTTGATTAATTTTGACAAATTTATATGCTTATATAACCAACAGCACAATCATGACAGAGAATATTTCAAAAGCTTCAACATTTTTCTTGTCCTCTCTTCCACACAATACCTCCAGAGAAAACATATATAAATTAATTCTATCTGCTGTTGAACTTTATATAATGAAATAACATTTCCTCTTCACATAGTATTAGTCTGTGAGGTTCATTCATATTACTGTATATATGAACGGTTCTTCAATTTATATGAATATGTCACAATTTGTTAATCCCTTCTCCTGTTGCTGGACATTTGAATATTTTTTTCATTTTGGGGTTATTACAAATACAGGTGCTATGAATACTCTCTGATCAATCTTTTTGTATACATATATGTTTATTTCTCTTAAATATATGGAAGTAGGATTACTAGGTCATGGTGTAGCTTCATGTTTAATCTGATAAGAAAACAAAAAACAGTTTTCCAAAGTTGTTGTATCATTACATACTCCCATCAGCAATGATGACAAATGTAGTTGCCCATAAATCCTCACGAATATTTGTGTTTGTCAACTTCTAAATTTTTGTTCTTCTTGTAGGAGTGAAGTGATATCACAGTATGGTTTTAGTTTGTATTTCTTGTTGACTAAGGATGTTGAGCAAATTTTCATGTTCTCATTAAACATTTGTATATTTTCTTTTGTAAAGTGTTCAAAGCTATTGTCACCCGCTCCTTTTAAAAAAGGAAAAGAAAAAAAAAAGCTTCTTGTAGGAGATGTTTATATACCATGGATACAAGTCCTTTGACATATATATTAAGTAGAGTTAGTGACATGTCTTTCCATATTTTTTAGGATTTTTTGATGAGCAAAATCTTTAAATTTTGATAAACTTTGCCTTCCTCAAGGCTACAAAGGTAGTCTCCTATGAATTGTACTAGAGATTTTATAGTTTTAGTCTTGACAGTAAGATCTATGATCAATCTTAGTTTTATGTAATGGTGTGAGATAAAGGTTGAGGTTCATTTCTTTTTCCTGTATTTTTATCCAGTTGATCCAGCATCATTTGTTAAAAGGAGGATTCATCTCCATGAATTACATTGGTATTTTTGTTGAAAATCCATTAACCCTACATTATGTGTGGAATTATTATCGACTCTATTCTACTTGTCTAGTCTTACAAGTACCTCACAGTTCTGATTTCTATAGTTTTATAGCAAGGCATGAAATATGATGTATATCCACCAACTTTGCTTCTTCTTTTCAAATTTGTTTTGGCTATTCTAGGTATTTTGCATTTGCATATAAATGTTGGAATCAGTTTGCCAATTTCTTTTTTTTTTTTTGGGGGGGGAGGCTGATATGCATTTTATTTAACAAACATAATGTACAATGACTAAAAGAACGGTATATTCCCAGGAGAATTAAGAGTGTGTATACCTGGATTAGCACCTAGAAAGTACATAGAAAAGAAAAAAGAGGAACGCTTTCTACGAAGACCATCTGGGCCCAGGTTTCTATGAGCAGATTCTCCCTGTATTTGATGGTAACTCATTACATTCCAAGTCAGCTTGGCTATCAGCTGACTCAGTTAACTGCTTCATGTCTTCAGTGCTTTAGGACAATAGATGTGTCAACGTGATGGATTTTATATGTTAATTTAAGTAAAGGGTGAAAAGTTTTATACCCACCCCAGTTTTATTCCAAAACTACTGCACTACAGATTTGTGGTACACCATTAGAAAGATACTGGAAAAGCAAAGGAAGCTTTCTTAACTGCTTGTGTGATGTTATCTTGTTCAAAAATGGTGCCCTGGGAATTACAATTTCACAGGTACACTGAGAATCTGTAGAAATCACTGAATGCAAGGAGGATCGTAATGGTGTATTTAGGTTATGAAAGGTTCCATTAGGATTAGAAAAGGTTCCACGCTGCCAGGGGCTGTAAAGCCTCACTGAATAAGCTATCAGTTCACGTTATACTGTGCATTTAGTGCAATATTCTTTGGTTACATCATATTACCCACCAGGAGGAAAACTCCTTTGCTTACAAAGTAGATCAGTATTTCCTAACTGGGGGCAATTCTGTCCCCCAGGAGACATTTGGCAATGTCTGGAGATGATTTTTCACAACTGGTGGGGGTTGCTACTAGCATCTAGTGGGTGTGGAGGCCAGGGACACCGCTAAACACCCTACAATGCATGGGGCGGCACTCAAACAAAAAAATCCTCAGGCTCCAAATAGTACCGAGGTTGAGAAATCCTGAAAGACGCTTATATGATGTGTGTCTGGGTTGTCCATAAAATCAAAATTACACCATGGAGGCAGAAAGGCCCCCCTGCACTTTAAAGCTCAGAGGGATTCCCCATCAGCTCTCATCTGCAGAGACCTATTCAGTCCTGTCTTCTGACCCAGACCCAGGGCCACCTCCCTTACCAAGCGCTCAGTAAATATTTGCTGAATGAAAGGAGGAAAGAGGTGCCGAAAGCATGGTTCTGCATTCAATTGACAAGTTACTTCAGTAACTTTCTATGACCTAAAAAGTACCCTCAACCTCAATAGTGTCACATTCTCTGACTGTACAGGACCTCAAAGTTAGGGCTAACACATTGTAACGATGGAGTTAACATTTTAGGGGAGTATGTCTAAATAGTTCTAGAGTCATTTTAGTGGGGCAAACGAAATAAAATGGTGTTAAAGGCAAACATTCAATATACTTCATTTTAAACTAAAAAAAATTAACAGATGAAATGCCATGCACATCAGACACCATTCCTTTTTTTTTTACATATTTACAATTTTACATATTTACTTAGCAATATATCTTCTATCTTTACAATTATAAAATTATTTCAAACTGTAGAACAGTGGTACCATTGTATTTTCTTAAACATACATTTTTGTAGCATTCATTTGTTTTATCCTTTAAAAGGCAATTATTTAACCAAATCCAAAACACACTGAATGCCACAGAGAAAGCACGCAGGAAAATCATGGAGAAAAAACAGATTTGCAGACAAAACTTTCAAACAAGTCTTAAATGAATCTATTCAGTGACTCAAATAAATAGTACTTTTTTACTAAGTCTCCCCAGACAGGAAAAACAAAAAAAAAATGAACAAAACAATCCCCACAAACTGTACCCTTAAAAATGCTCTGATATTTATAAGCAATTAAGTTATACTCTAGACCCCAATCAGTGGACTGTAGTAAGGGCTGGCTATAATTTAGGCTCAAATAAATACTATCCATGTAAATTTTCATCATCCTGCATAAACTTGAGGTTGCAACAGTGGAGGAAGTTTGCCAATTTCTGGGGGGAGAAAACCCTGCTGGGACTTTGACTGGCATTATATTGATTCTCTAGATCAATTTGAGGAGAACTGAAATCTTAATGATATCCATTATTCCAGCTTATAAATATGGTGTGTCTTTCCATCTCTCTATTCATTTCAGTTTGCTTTTATTTCTCTCAGTAATGTTTCATAACTTTTAGTACAAAGGTCTTGTACTTTACTTTGGAAAATTCAGTTCTTAGTATTTTATGTTCTTTGATATTATTATAAATGGAATTACTGTAATTTCTTCCTCAAATGTTTAATTGAGTTACTACGAAAGTCATTTGAGTCTAGGGATGTCATCATGAGGAATTTTAAAATTATGAATTCAATTTCTATATGAAAAGGATTATTTTACCAGTGAGTGTATTATTAACCATAAGTTTCTCATTGACCCCATTATTAGACCGAGGAGATTTTTCTTTCTAATTTGCTGTGAAATTTTACCATGAAAGGGTTTGTATTTTTTCAAACTTTTTCTGTATTAACTGAGAGAATTATTCTCTTAGTGTGATAAATTATATTAGACTTTTGAATATTGAAGTAACCCTGCATTCCTGAGATAAAAACTACTTGGTCATAAAGTATTATCCTTTTTACATATTGTTGAATTCGATTTGGTAATATTTTAGTAAAAATTTTTGCACTTATGGTCATGAGGAATACTGGTCTATTATTTTCTTTTCTTGTAATGTCCTTGAAAGATTTTGGTATCAAGATTATGTTACCATCATAAAATAAGTTGAAAACTATTCCTTTATTTTCTGTTTTCTAAAAAATGTTCTCTAAACCAGTGCAGTCATCTAGTCTGGCATTTTCTTTCTGTTCAGGTTTCTACTATAAATTTAATTTTCAAACCAATTTTGGACATTTCAGATTTTCTATTTCTTCTTGGGTCAGTTTTGGTAAAAATACTTTTCAAGAAATTCATCCATTTTACCTAAGATGCTAAATATATTGACATAAAGTTTTTTACAATATTCTCTTATGATAATTTTAAAAACTATTGGATTTCCCTTTTTCATTCACAGTGTTGGTTAGTTGTATTTATCTTTATCAGATTGCTAGGGCATTATAAATTTTTAAATATCTTTTCAAAAACCAATTTTTGGCTTTTAAAATGTTCTGTATTGTTTTCTTCTTTATTTATTTATTCCCTTTTCTTTAATATTTCCTTTCTTCTACTTACTTTAGGTATTATTTTCTCTTTTTCTAGTACTTTAAAACAAAAATTTGGATTATTGATTTAAAAGATTCCTTTTTTTATTATCAGCCTTCAAAGCTTTAAATTCTTCTCAAAGTACTCCTTTAATTTCAATCAACAAATTTTGATAGGTTATATTTTTATTATCATTTCACTTGAACTATATGATCAGCTTTATTGAGATACAATTTACATAAAATAAAATTCACTCATTTTAATTGTACAGTTTGATCAGTTTTGGCAATTCCATATAATCACATAATCACCATCAGAATCAAAATATATATTATTTCCATTACCTCCCTGCAAAATCCCTCATGCCTCTTTGTAGTTAATGTTTTCTTCTGATCCTAGAAATGTTAATGCTTGTTTCTTTACATCCTTAATATTTCCTTAATGTTAATGTTTCTTTAATGTTTCCTTAATGTTAATGTTTCCTCTGATTCTAGAAATCACTGTTCTTCCTGACACTAGGGTTTTGCCATTTTTAGAATTTAACATAAGAAGAGAAATACTATAATAGTCTTTTTTTTAACATCTTTATTGGAGTATAATTGCTTTACAATGGTGTGTTAGTTTCTGCTTTATAACAAAGTGAATCAGTTTATAATAGTCTTTTGATTTGACTTATTTCATTGAGAATAATGTTTTTAGGTTCATTTATGTTATGCATCAATATATTAATATTGTGTTCCATGATAGTTCTAGTAGTATTTCACAGTATGAATTCATCAATTGATGGACATTCAGTTGTTTCTACTTTTATCATTTATGAATAATGTTGCTATAACATTCATATAAAAGTCTCTAAGTGAACATATATTTAATTTCTTACTTCAATACATAGGAGTGGGGGCATCCCTGGTGGCACAGTGGTTGAGAGTCCGCCTGCCGATGCAGGGGATGCGGGTTCGTGCCCCGGTCCAGGAGGATCCCACAGGCCATGGAGCGGCTGGGCCCGTGAGCCATGGCTGCTGAGCCTGTGCATCCAGAGCCTGTGCTCCATGACGGGAGAGGCCACAACAGTGAGAGGCCCGCGTACCGCAAAAAAAAAAAACAAAAAACAAAAAAAACCCATAGGAGTGGGATTGCTGAGTTGGATGATAAATGCATGTTTACAAAAACTTGACACTGCCATACTGTTCTCCAAAATTACTGTAACATTTTGCATGTCCACTGTGTGGGAGTTAGAGTTGCTCCACATTTCTCACTGGCACTTGGTATTGCCAGTCTTTTTAATTTTAGCCATTTTAGTGAGCATGTAGTGGGATCTCATTGTGGTTTTAATTTGCATTCCCCTGATGACTAGAGATGTTGAGTATACTTTCATATGCTTATTTGCCATCTGTATATCTCCCTTTGTGAAGAATTTGTTCAAATCTTTTGCCAAATTTTTCATTGTGTTTGTCTGCTTACTATGGGATTGTAAGAATTCTTTATAGATTCTGGAACAAGCCCTTTGACAGACATATGCTTTGCAAGTATTTACTCTCAATCTACAGCTTGCCTTTTATTTCCTTCAGTCAGTGTGTCTTTCTAGAGCATAAGTTTTTAATTTTGCTAATGTCCATTTTAGCAAGGTTGTCTTTTATAATCAGTGTTTTCTGTTCCCTGTTTAATAAATCTTTGATTAACTCAATATCACAAAGATTTTCTCCTATGCATTTATCTATGAGTTTTATTGCTCTTGTATTGGGGTCTATGGTCCATTTTAGTTCATTTTTGCTTATAAAATGTCATAAGGGTCAAGGTTAATTTTTTAATTCATAGAGATATACAATTATTTCAGCACATTTGTTTAAAAGACTGTACTTCCCCTGTTAAATTACCTTGGCACATTTGTTGAAAATCTATTGATCATGTAAGTGTGGTTCTATTTCTGGATTCTATTCAATTGATCTAATTGTCTATCTTTATACCATTGCCATACTGTCTTGAACACTGTAGCTTTATAATAAATTATGAAATTGGGTAATGTAAGTCCTCCAAATTTGTTCTCTGTAAATAAAGGCTAATCTCCTTAATATATAATAGCTCCTAGAAATCAAGATTAAAAAACCACCCACCAAAAATAGAAATGGGCAAAGGACATGAACAAAAAGTTCACAGAAAAATAAATTAAAATGTCTCTGAAAGTTATGACAATATGTTGTCACACTCATGATAAGAGATCAAATGTTAAAACTACTCTAAGGCAACATTTGTCCTCTATTGGATTAGCCAAATCCAGAAGTTTGACACACATTCTCTTGGTAAGGATGTAGAGAAACAGGCATTCTCACACATTTGGAGGGAGAAAAGAAAATTACAATTCTTAAGGAAGGGAGACTGGAAATATCAACATTACAAATGCATTTACCCTTTAAGTCGGGGAAACTGGATCCCAGAATCTAGCTTTTAGTTACATCTGTACCCAAACAAAATAGCATATGCAAAAGTTTGTGTCTTGCAGCATTGTTTGTAATAAAGAGACCGGAAACTATGCAAGAGTACAGCAACTAGGAGACTGGTTGAATGAAAACTAAAACATTTATATATTGGAATACTATGCGACTGTCAAAAAGAAAGAGGAGGATTTCTACATACTGCTATGGGGAAATCTCTATATTTTTAAATGAAAAAAAAGCAAAACGTAGAAGAGTGAACTCAATCTTTTTTTTTTTTTTTTTTTTGGCGGTACGTGGGCCTCTCACTGTTGTGGCCTCTCCTGTCGCGGAGCACAGGCTCTGGATGTACAGGCTCAGTGGCCATGGCACACGGGCCCAGCCGCTCCGCGGCATATGGGGTCTTCCCGGACCGGGGCACGAACCCGTGTCTCCTGCATCGGCAGGCAGACTCTCAACCACTGCGCCACCAGGGAAGCCCTGAACTCAATCTTTTGTACAAGAAACAGAGGTATAAGAATATTTACTTGGATATGCATAAACAATAATATAAAGCTAAACAGAATTCGGTAATAACTTAGAGTGGGCATGAGGAGAAGGTGGTGGGTGGGGACAGAGGGGAGTGACACTTCTCAGTGTACATTCTTGTGTAGTTTTAATTTTTGAGCCATGTTCAAAACGAAATTTTTTTTAAGAGAAAAGAAACTCAAGGAGATCCAGGGAAATAGTATAAGAATGTTGTAATAACATACTCGGGCTTCTGTCCTACTAGATGTGGTTTAGTGGGGTGGTGGCATGTGAGGGAATCTTGCCTTCCGGGAAGGCGGGGCAGGGTCTAGGGGGCTCAGTGTTCACAGGTGGCGTCTGGGCACCAAGCCATTCCTTACAGTCAGAGCATTAGCCCAGTTTATTTTGGTCCCACGCATGGCTTGATTCCACTCATTGTCTTGGCTCTCTACACTGGTAACTCCGGTCATGAAACTGCCCTGGGGAAAGAAGTAATAGGTTATCCAGACCAGCTTCCTCTCCCTGTCACCCGGCTCTGTGAAGGTCTCGGGGAAACATTAGCAAGTGTTTCCATCACTTTTCTTTGAAAGGCCTTTCTATAATTACCTTTTCTCTCTCAGGAAGACAGTTTCATTGCACCTAATCTAAATTTGGGTTTCCTAATTCCATTGCATATCTTATGAAAATAGTTTGGACAATGCACATAATCATCCTCTTTGCTGATGTTTCAAGGAGGAAAAGATTCTTAAATGATTCCTCTAACCAGGGCTTAAGTTGGATGCTCTCAAGCTTTTCCCTTGGTAAACTCAGAGACGCAGAGCAGAGGATTGCTCATGCTGCTTGCTCAAGCAGACTAATGTTTCTGGGCATTTGGACTAAACAATCACTACTTCTGGAGTCTTCCTTCAGCTGTGGCCCCAGCATCACCTTTTAATAGACCATATCTTCTATTATTCACAGCAGGGGAGGACATCATTGGAGTTGACAGAATGTACAGCTGTCCCAGGATGAGGAAACAGATGCACCTAGGGCCAGATAAAAGTGCCATCTACCTGGTCTTATACTGTACAGCAGAGAGAGAAAGGACAACCATCCCCGATCCCCTTCTCTCTATGTGCCAGGGGTTTGAAGGGAACCATGAATAATATGCTTATGTTCCCTGTGCAAATCTGAAGGTAATTGGTTTAGGTGATTTGAGTGTGACCAACAGAGAAGCCAGGGGTATTATTTTTATGGATGTTCCCTCAGGACATATGACGAGAGGAATGGAAGCTCTTCTCTAAGCAACTGGATATGAGACCAAGAGAATAAAGAGGGAAAGGCAATGAAAAATATATGTGTAACTCAGGCATATAAGGTCCCTCTGCCACACGGTTAACACATCCTCTAGCTCCTTGCTACTGAACATGTGGTTTACAGACTAGAAGCATCAGCATCACTAGGGAGCTTGTTAGAAATGCAGAGTCTCGGGCCATACTGCAGATCCGCTGAATGGGAATTTGCATTTTTAACAAGATCTCCAAGTGATTCAAATGCACATTAAACCTTCAAAAGTGCTCCTCTGGGCTTCCCTGGTGGCGCAGTGGTTGAGAGTCCGCCTGCAGATGCAGGGGACACGGGTTCGTGCCCCGGTCCGGGAAGATCCCACATGCCGCAGAGCGGCTGGGCCCGTGAACCATGGCTGCTGAGCCTGCGCGTCCGGAACCTATGCTCCGCAACGGGAGAGGCCACAATAGTGAGAGGCCCGTGTGCTGCAAAAAAAAAAAAAAAAAAAAAGTGCTCCTCTAACCAGCAGACGTAATTAGAATGGTATCTCCCTCTCACCTGAGCTCTCCCTTTTAGCCACTCTTCTGTACTTCAGACACCT
Source organism: Hyperoodon ampullatus (assembly GCF_949752795.1). NCBI lineage: Eukaryota > Metazoa > Chordata > Mammalia > Artiodactyla > Ziphiidae > Hyperoodon > Hyperoodon ampullatus. The sequence goes on along the minus strand of NC_136925.1, from coordinate 60,920,998 downwards.
CCCAGGCTTGGAGTCTGAATGAACCCAACAGCTGCATGTTCTTGCATGGGACCCACTGAAGTGATGGGATGTGATATACCTCCTTTCCGTTGCCATCCTGTCCACTCACTTGGCCCAAAGCAGAAACACCAGATGTTTAAATAAAGCAAGCAGTTTAAAAATCGAGGACAGTTTTAGAAGCATTCCTAAAATAGGAGAGGGAAAGTTCAAACTCTCACCTTCTTGAACCACACCCCTCTCAAGGCCCCTCCTCTATAATTCCATCCATCTCCCGGGACATCGCAGTGGGGGGTTCCCCTCACTTACGCCTCACACCATCCTCCCTACACCCTTGCAAGGAGCCAGGTCTGTGACATTCTTTCTAAAGTTGTGGATTTCAGCTGACCTGTGAGTGATGTGGGTGACTCAAGGACCCTTTGTCGGTGGTGGAGATTAAACTTCCTGATCGGATATGTGGCTCCATTTCTACACCAGAGTGAGCTGCAAACAGATGGGTCCTCTAACTAGGGGACTTACTGAGGTAGTCTGTCAGGGAGGAGGCAGTTCAGTGTGATGAATAAGAGCACAGCGTGGAGCTAGACTCCTTGCATTCCTACCCCGGCTCTAGTTAGAACAGCAACTGGTAAGCATTGGATAAGTACTTGCTATCATTACGCGGTGGCAAATAATTTCTAAAATTATTCAAAATGCTGTGGCCCTGTGAATGTAAAGAGCAATTTGTCCTGATTAGCTTAGAGCCTGATACAGATTTACAGGAAGGAAAAGTAACATCTATGCTGAAGAGCTCTAAGACCTTTTGTGCTGAGCAAGAAAAGAAGTCAAGATTTCTTGGTGCTTCTTCCTCAGCCTCAGTCTCCTGACTTCACACATAGGCTTATTGCATCTGAGCACCTTGAGTCGCTCAGAAAATCGACACCACTTTCCCAGTGTTTCAAGTTTCCCTGTTATTTCACTTGACTCTGATAATATTCTTTTCTTATTGCAAATATTTGTCACGTGGGGCATCGCTGTTAATTTCCTTCTTGAACATTGTGGTGGAATGGAGGAGCTGGCATAGAATTATTTCCATATAACTGTATAACTATAATGAATAGAATTAAGTACTCAAAGGAGCTAAATACAGATAGAGAATTTTAGCATCGACATGTCTCTTTTTAACAATACGCTAATTGTAATAAGGTCTTTTTTGTCCAGAGGTATTCAGAATAGCTCTCAGTAAACTTGGCTGATTAAGAACAATACTCCTTGAGTGACTAGATGTTCTTTGCAGTGAGTCAGCCCTGGGGTGGCCTCCAGTACTGTGTATCTGCTAGCGTGGCTTTAGGAATCATTGCCAGGCTGGTTAATTTGGTCCAGATATTAACAAGATGGGAATCCTATTTTGAAATATGCCAAGACTTACAAAAAAAGAGGGAGATCTTTACTGTCATACCAGGTGGAATTCTTGTGTGGGTTTAGAACATTTCTAGATTTTCTATGAAATTTACAAAGTCGTTTTTATTTTTTAAGTGGTAATGAAGTGCTATTTAAAGAAATAAAAGGATTTTTTACACAATATAATTATGAAAATTCTAATTAGAAGAAACTCAAAAGATCATCAACTGCAACATTTCGTAAAATGTTGGCATTGCTTCAATGGTACCTTTGATGGAGATTATTCTATGATAAAGCAGAGAAATATGTAGTCTCAGGATCCAAATGAACTGGGGCTTAAGTACCAGTCATATCATTTCCTGGCTAATATTTGACCTAGGTCAAGTTGATTAATTTCTGTTAGCCTCAGTCTCCTCATCTACAAAATGGTACATAAAGCCTACCCTAGAGGGCTTTCCTGGTGACACAGTGGCTGCGAATCTGCCTGCTAATGCAGGGGACACGGGTTCGAGCCCTGGTCTGGGAGGATCCCACATGCCGCGGAGCAACTAGGCCCGTGAGCCACAACTACTGAACCTGCGCGTCTGGAGCCTGTGCTCCACAACAAGAGAGGCTGCGATAGTGAGAGGCCCGCGCACCGCGATGAAGAGTGACCCCCGCTTGCCACAGCTAGAGGAAGCCCTTGCACAGAAACGAAGACGCAACACAGCAAAAATAAATAAATTAATTGATAAACTCTACCTTAAAAAAAAAAAAAAAACCTACCCTAGAGTTATTAGTAAGATTTAAATGAGATAATATATGTATAGAAAACACTCAGAACTACGCTTATGTGTGCCATGATGCCATATAAAGCATTTTGTCATGTGTCCAGTGAAATTTCATAAAAGCAAAACCATTCAAAACTTATAGTTCTGTGAGTTTTTTTCTTGTCTACCTTCTTTGAAGAGTTGTTATTAGGAATAGATTTATAATATTCAAAGCACCTAGCACATAGTAGATGCTCCATAAATTACAGGGGTTATTAGTATTTCTTCCAGATAAATATTCTACATCTTTTATTTATTCATCAAATATTATTATTGTGTGCCAGTGGTTTAAGGAAACCCAATGAATAATACACTTGTGTTTCCTGTCCAAGTGTGCAGGCAATTGGTTTGAAGTGCTTTGAGTGTGACAGGCAGAGAGAGGTCAGGAATTTGGGGCTAAATAACAGGTAGATGATGGTGCCATAGATTGAGCTAGGGGAGACTGAGGACAATAAGACTTTGGGATAAGGGGATGAGGAGGAGGAGTTAAGACTTCTACTTTTCACATATTAAGTTTGAGATGCACATGAGACATTCAAGGGAAAGGTCATAGAGGTGGTTGAATATATGAGGCTGGAGATGATATTTGGCTGTAGAAAATCATGGGTTCATTATCATACATATATGGCATTCAATACAATGGAACTGGATGAGGTGCTTTTAAAAGTTGTGTAGAGGGGCTTCCCTGGTGGAGCAGTGGTTGAGAGTCCGTCTGCCGATGCAGGGGACACAGGTTCGTGCCCCGGTCTGGGAAGATCCCACATGCCACAGAGTGGCTAGGCCCGTGAGCCATGGCCGCTGAGCCTGCGCGTCCGGAGCCTGTGCTCCGCAACGGGAGAGGCCACAACAGTGAGAGGCCCGTGTACCAGAAAAAAAAAAAAAAAAAAAAAAAAGTTGTGTAGAAGGAAAAGAGAGCCCCAAACTGAAATCTGAGGAGCTCCAACATTTAGACTTTGGTGGAGGACAAGGAGCTCAAGAATACCCCAGGAAGCTGAAATCATTGACGGATGGCTTAAATGTTTAAGATGTTTCATTTTGAAACTGTCTCTTTGGAATTTCAAAATACTGGCCTTTTTAAAACAACATAGAGCAAGTCTGTTCCTTCAGGTAGATGAGGAAGGTTCCCTGAATGTCTATTGGATTTTTCTCCTTTAGCCTCAAAATAACCACATGTCCTAGAATGTGACTAAGAAGCAGATATCACCCAGACCGTACCCTCCCAGCTTGACCAGCCAGCCACCTGCAGGACTTCTAAGCAAATACAGAGTGAGATGGAGTAAAAGGAAAACAGAGGAATCACTTTCAAAATCCACTGCCGTGGTCTTAATGGATCGTGACAGTGGCTGTAACTAACAGAGCAGTTGTATAAAGCATGGAAATAATCTTTTAGAAATAACCATAAGGCTAAGAGAGCAGATTCTAAAGTCAGTTGTGCTTCCAGCAGCTTTAAAAATATGGAGTGAGAAGGCATGTTCTGGTGATATAAAAACAACTACAAACCAGCTGGACTTCTGCTGAAATTAAGATGGACTGTTCACATTTCTTCCTTGAGTTCATGACACCGGCTAATTCATATGTCTCTGCCTGGTCCTGGTTTTGATTTCCATTTCATAACTCTGATTTAGTGTATTTGTTACTCAGCTGTGTGACCTTATATTAGGATATCCATTAACTGACTTTGACATCACCCCAATCTCTGCCCTCCACGTTTCATTTTGGAAACAATATTTACCTACTACTTCTTCGATACTTACCTCAGGTTTTGGTCTTGCTGTATCCTGATATATCTAGAGAAAGCCATATGTAAAACCAGGCACTATATGTTAAAACTCCAGCCATTAGGCAAAAGTCAGATTTTCTTCTTGTGCTCTGTGTAGAACTGGAGATTTATCTGCATTGGATTTTTCAGACACCTCTGCATATCTAGGACAGTGCTGTGCTACCTAGTAATTTCTTGACCAAGAAGCAGTGGCTAGCCAAGTCAGACCATTCCAGCCTGGTGGGTCTGTGAAGTGTGATCTCCATCTAGGTACTAAGTATCTGACCAGGTAGTTGGTTGAGGGGGTTCTACTCAAGGTATCATGACTCAGAACTGAATTTACTTCCCTTTGTGATGCTAACCATCACCCAACAACAGGACCATAAGCTGGGCTTCCTTCTGGTGTGGCTCTTGCCACTGCCTTTCTAAGACTCACTCGCTCATTGGGAATCTCCTCCTAAGGACGTCTTCTACCTCCTTCTTTTCCAAGCAATGATTTTTCAAAGCTTGGCCACATCAGAATAATCAGAAAGGGCTTTAAAAATATAACATACGTAAGATATTCTTTAGGAGATTCTCTTTCGGTAGACTCAGGTGGAGCCAGAATTCCACATTTTCTAAAGTCCCTTATAAAGCTTTCTAAACCTGAGTGACCAGGTTTGGAAACCACACTTCCAAAGAATCCAAGTCAGAGGCAGTAAGGTCATGGCTTCGTGGGCCGTATCTTCTCTCTGGTCTCACTGTATCTGGTTACCAACATCCAGTAGCTGTGTTGGCCAGTCTGTTCCCACTCTGAACAGTTCTTCATTCTCAGGTTCTGATTCTCAGGTCTTAATGGTCTTACTGGTTACTCCAGATTCTCTGATCCCAATAACCCTTTTGATTTCCTGTTCTCATTCACTGAGAAGATCTTAATTTAGTTTCTGTGGCTTGATACAGGATAAGGTGGCACAGACTACACTCATCAAATATCCATGCACCCCAGACATTTCCCAGCTCCCCACTCCCTGCCCCCCATCATGTTACTAGTTCTCTCCAAGGGATTGGGAGCAGTAGAGACACATATAATTTCTGGGATGAGGCCATTAAAGGCTGGTGTGAGTTTATATCCTTCTCCTCCTCCATAGCAGCAATCTTGAAAGTCATATACTGAGATGGCATCCTCACAAGATGGAGACCTCCTGCATGGCTGAGTCATGGATGAAGGGGATTCTCTGCCAGTCTCCATCAGTCTCTATGGGAACAGTAAATAAACTTTTTTTTTTCTTGCTGAGCCACAGAGATTTCAGGGTTAATTTGTTACCACAGCATAGCTGACCCTGTCCAGGACTAAACAGAAACAACGACTTCTGGGTAAGGTGCTCCCAAGAGAACTAAGCCCAAGCCATCACAACCCATCTTCTTAACTTCTTGTCCTCTTTCGCTTCCTAATAGCACATTGGAAGCACCCACTGGAAACCACAGAGGACAAGTCATGCTAGTTACATGGGATGGAACAGCTGTGCCTAACAGTGAAAAACATGAATCACTATATTGTACACCTATAACTTATATAATATTATACATCAACTGTACTTCAATAAAAAAGTAAAACCACAACTTAAACTGGGATTGACATTTCAGAAAAGTCATTTTCAATCATTTTTAATTCCTTTAATGTTTCCCTTAACTCTTGTACATTCTATATCAAAGGTGGCAAACTCAGGTGGGAAACTAAAATGCATGCAGTAGGCAGATATAAAATAATGAGCAATGGTAGGGCCTTACACTTGGAACAGAACAAACAGAAGAAGGCTTGACCACCTCAAGGTATTCAAAGGTGCTCTGTAATGGCCTATATGGGAAAAGAATCTAAAAAAGAGTGGATATATGTATTCGTATAACTTTTGCTGTACACCTGAAACTAACATAACATTGTAAATCAATTTTACTCTAATAAAAATTTTTTCCAATAAATTTTTTAAAAAAATAATAAAGATATTCAAAGGAAATCGAAGAAAATAATAGCTCCAACTTAAATAAGAGGCTGCAACCCAATCATCAACCTGCCATGGTAGCTATGGCCTGAAGCTCTAAATTCCCCCTTGTAACTCTTGTCAAGTCTAAGAGTCATTTTTGAAATTTTACTATACATATGAAAAAATACTATGCAGCTATTAAAAATGTAATGTGAAAGAACAGTAGCTGGCAGAAAAAATAATATATATGCATATACATATATATATTTAAAATTTAAAAATAATAAAATTTTGCCATTTGCAGCAACATGGATGGACCTGGAGGGCATTATGCTAAGTGAAATAAGTTAGACAGAGAAAGACAGATACTGTATGATATCACTTGTATGTGGAATCTTAAAAATATAACAAACTAATGAATATAACAAAGAAGAAGCAGACTCACAGATGTAGAGAACAAACTAGTGGTTACCAGTGGGGAGAGGGAGGAGAAGAGGGGCAGTATAGGGGTAGGGGATTAAGAGGTACAGAATCTAGGTAGCAAATAAGCTACGAGGATATATTGTATAACAAGGGGAATGTAGCCAATATTTTATACTAACTATAAATGGAGCATAACATTTAAAAATTGTGAATCACTATACTGTACACCCATAACTTATATAATATTATACATCAACTATACTTCAATAAAAAAATAAAACTACAAAACAGTTATAGTAGGATACCAATTTTGTGGAATAAAATGTGTAGAAAAAAAAGACTAAAGGGTACCTGTACCTAGTTAGCAGAGTTAATATTCACTCCAACCCAACAGAATGGATATCTCTGGGTTGTAGGATTATGGGTAATTCTTACTGACTTCCTTTTATTTTTGTGTATTTTCCGTCTTTTCTAAAATAAACATTTTAATCATCAGGAAGAAAATGTTATCTTAAAAATCCATATTTAGGGGCTTCCCTGGTGGCGCAGTGGTTGAGAGTCCGCCTGCCGATGCGGCGGACGCGGGTTCGTGCCCCGGTCTGGGAGGATCCAACATGCCACGGAGCGGCTAGGCCCATGGGTCATGGCCTCTGAGCCTGCGCGTTCGGAGCCTGTGCTCCGCAACGGGGGAGGCCACAACAGTGAGGGGCCCGTGTACTGCAAAAAAAAAAAAAAAAAAAAAAATCAATTTTTAGGGATAAAGGGTAAATGTATAAGTATATTAGCTATGAGAATTTCTAGTATTTTAATTCTATGTACTTTATAATACAATATAGTGTGTGTGGTGTATTATAAGTCTAGCGATAGTTTACTAAGTTATATAAAAACTAACCTGGAAACTGCCATTCATTTACAAATTCTAGTTAAGTTGAAACGTACATCTCTATTATCCTTTACATATTTCAGAAAGAAATTACGCCCATCTTAATGATTATCGTAACTATCTTGCAACAACAACTTAAAAATATACCATCATGGGCACAAGTTGTAACAGGCAATGAAAAATTGCCTGTAATTATAATTACAGCTACCAAAAGAATGCAAATAATTGAGAAGAATTTTTGTTCTCCAAGTTTTGTTCCACTGTTTATTCAGTGGAATGGCTTGGCAATTGTGAGTTCACAACCGGCCTGAGACTGGTTCATTAAACTCTAATCTGATTAGGGCTTTTTGTTTCTTTGTTCTCTGTGTCCTCAGGTGGCAATTTTGGCTGAACATTGCAAATTTTTGCCGCATGTCAGGTACAGAAACATAACTTTGCCTGTGGATTACATAATAAGAACACAATTCTCAGGCCTCAATCCTAAAAACGCAACTCTAGTTAACAGAGTTCCACTTCTGTCCAAACAGTCTTCAACATGTGAATTTTGTTACATATGTAACAAAGCACTACACATGCATTTATGTATGGATAGCCAAATGTGTATAATTTCCCAGAGCCATTACCAGTTACATATAAGTTGCTTTTTAAAAATTATTTTAAAACATTCCTAAATGTTTTTTATCTCAAGAAATTAAACATTGATCTAATGTAATTTAGAGTCAGATAGCAAGATGGGTGGAAAACATGGTAAGGGAGGTCATTTGTCAGGAAAGGGGAGTGAAACCTAGGGTCGGTTAGAGAAGGAGAATCACAAAACCATCTGGAAAAGGCTTTACGTTAGATATGAAATATAACTAGGACCCAGCAAAATCTTCAATACCGAAAAGCAAGTATGAGTCAGTGTGCTATGCTGATGGGCAGAAAAGATCATGGGGGACCATGGCCAACAAGTACATTCTATCCCAACAGTCACTGCTGGATGACCCTATAGTCATAAGTAAACAAACATCAGAAATTTTCCACTTTAATAAATACACTGAGAATTTTATAATCAAGAAATCACCTAGAAAAGACAAGTTGTTCTGTTAGACTTATACATTTTATGTTATTTCAAACAATAAAATTGCATTTTTGTTTATGTGCTTAATAGCTTAGGAGGTCTAAAAGTCTTATTCTGGTTCTGGCAACAATTCAGGTGAATATGGAAAAAAAATGAGGACATATATCAGGGCAGGTCCCCTGACTTTAGCATATTCTGCATGAGACATGAGTCCTGACAGGAGAGGGTAGGCGTAAGGCTCTAGAAAGTTCTAGAATGGTGGCTTCTAAGTGTGTGTGCACTCTCAGCTTTAGTCTTCAGGCACCTTTCCCGAGAGCATGCCACCATCCGGACATGCAGCCTACAGCTCCTGGTTTAATGGAGATGTATGCTACATTAGGAAGGATTCTAATTGCAATTGGTGTTGTAATATTTACACTGTTGAAGGTGTTTGGTTCCTTTCTTAGAAGCTGAATATGAAAACTGTCTGCCAACTGGCTGTCAACCTGTGAAGGATGGGCAACATCATATGATCAAAATAGGCATGATGACGAATTTGATCTATGGAAGATCTTCTCAAGTCTGTAGTGACACCAAAATGAATTGTCCTCAATTGAAAGGAACAAAAAAATTTTACTTTAAAATCTATAGAACACACCTGTGTTCCCCATCACTGTAATATGACTCAGGCTTCTAAATTCGCAATTCTATGAATGAAACAGAAAATCCATCTCTCTCTTAAGCTTCAGACCCCTGGGGACTTGAAAAGGGACCAAAGAAACGCTTCCAGGCTCTCTATTTTTTAGTTTTTGGTGCTTAACATGCACTCCTAACATTAATGAGCTTAGTTCCACGAAGCACCTTCTGGGCCAAAAGATAAGACTTTCTCTCCCCCAAATCACATTTTCTCAAATATTTTCAAAGCTGAGATATAAGCCTTTTAATAGAATTATGCAAATTTTGCCCTAACTCCAAATGTTTCCGGAACGAAATACCTCCTTGAAGAGTCACTGTTTTCCAATGTCCACATGAGGAAACAAAAGCTAGGAACAGCAGGCAAGGAGGGGGTTCCATGAGGACACCCCAAACTCGGCTTCTATTTGTCCCCAAAGTTATTTTGTGCAAATTCAGAGCAATCTCTGCCTCTAAAAGGCCACACTCTCTGGGATGAGAATGCTGACCAGTCATTAAAGGATTATCTTCTTTTCAGAGTAGAAGCCCAGCTCGAATGCACCTCAATCCTGATTTGAACTATCTGGATGATGGGATAAAAACATCTAAGGCACAAGCCCAGGGCGATGAGCAGTGAAGCAAAGACACTTGCATCCCTCCCCAAACTGAGATGCAAAGGTACATTTGAAAAAGAAAAGCCATGTGAGAAATAATTTTCTACTTCCTAGTTTCTCTCTTAAAACAATGGAAGACATTTTCTTGGAAATTAGACTCAGGAAAATATGTCTGTGAACGATTTATTTCAGGGTGACACATGCTTAGCATTTCAGACGGGGTAAGACTCCTTGTTTAAGACTAGTATACTCACATCCGGAAGATATATTGTGGAGAAGCAGGCCAACTGTTCTGATTCCACAATTCTTGGGCCTTCCGCGTGTGAGTTAAACCAAATCACGTACTTGAAATTGCCACAGGGGCACTGTCTTATCACTCAAGTGACTCCTTGGAACTCAGTGCTGATGAAAGCGGTGAATTTTGGGGGACTCAGGTAATGTTGCAACAAGAAAACAGTGTTTATGTTTGAAGCTGTCTCCTCTGCTTTACACCTAAATGATGCGGTGGGTGGGGGGCACATTTAGGCCCTGGGCACAGCTTCAAAGCAGCTTGAAGCACCCCAGCTGCTTTCTGAGCTGGCCCTTTCCATCAGCTAGCTATTACCTCTTCAAGGTGAAGGCCCTTTTCTCCCTAAAAGCAGTGCTGGAAGGTGAAATGTTTGGCAAAAGAGCCTCAGACAAAGGATGGGCACAAGAGAAGAGCAACACACGTGACCTTTGCCAAATTATGATTTTGACCCCAGTTCAGCATTTTGAGGGTCACTAGCTAAGGATGACATTTATTGCCAGCACGGCATTTCCTTGTAATAAGGTCTCAGCTGAAAATCCAACTCCCATCAGCTTTCCAAAATTCACTTTTATATTTAAAAACACACACGAGATGACAAACCTCCAAAACTCCAGCGCTTTCTCTCTCCCAGAGTCATGCCTGCCTGCCCTGGCTCCGTCCCTGTGATATGCGCTCAGCACAGCTCTGTGCCTGCAGCTGGGAGGTGAGTTGCTTGCACAGAGGCTATTTGCCACCGTCAGTCTAGGCGATGTGCACACAAAGCTAGCATCTCCACCAAGGAGTTTAAAAATCGGGAACACCAGAAGTTTCAAATATGTAATCTGATTTCAAAATCAAGTTCCTGTGTTTCTGCTACATCCGAATGTCCCCAGCCACGATGGGCTTGACTGTCACTCTCTTGGCTGCTGTGTAACTTCTCTTGCAGGTCGCTTCATATTTATTGGCTTTAAAATTGACATCTCTAGGTCAGCAGAAGTGAAGGAGTTTCTTCCTTGATTTATTTGTTCTTGTTTATGTTCAATTATGATTAGAAGCCACCTCTACATAGCTGCTCTGTGGTTTGTACTATGTTTGCTTCTGGGATTTCTTCTAACAGCACTGTTCCATAGAATAACAGTAATATTATGAAAATGGAATCCGTTTTTACAGTTTAGCATGAGGCAGATGGTGCTCTTTTATTAAAAATTGCTGAAGGCTATAATTTGTAGGTAATTAATTAATCCATGTGAGATTTAACCTTAATATGTATTTTCCCCAGAGAACATTTTTCTATAAGCAGAAAGACAAAAATGAAAAATTAAATCAAACCAAAACACACCTATCAAACTCTTCTGATCAGAATAGCAACATCCTCTCTGTGCTCACGTATCTCTGAAAAACGTGGCTCCCCACTTTGGTCTGAAATGTCAGGTTGTACAAAAAAAAAGAAAAGAAAAGGAGCCGTTGGCAGGTTTTTTGGTTTGGTGGGGTTTTTCCCCTAAAATAACAGAGACTTCATAGACACAGATCAACAGCATGTTCTTTTCCAAGAAATTTCTGCAAGAAGGTTTTCAAATGTGGTCATATTACAACGTTAAGTATGGATAACACAGCAAAGAGAAAAAAAAGGATGTTTTGGCTGGTACATGTGGGTATTAGTTTGCAGTCTTGAAGCTAACTGAATATCCATAGACTCTGGGTTGAGTCCAGGGAATGGCTCTGATGCTCTAACTGGTTCAGACTGGTTTGGTTGCCTGAGTTAGAAGTGCTAAAAGGGAACAGAAAGCAAATCTCCTTACTGGCTGCTTTTCTGAGCATCCTTACACAGGGCACAGTTGTGAAAGAAGGTCAGGAATGACAAGGAGACAGGTTATGCCTCAGAACTATAGGTATTGACTGTACTGTAAAGGGACCATCAGTGTGTGTGATGAAGTGGATCATTTTCTAGTTTTCTCGTTTTCAGAATTTTAAAATTCAGCATAGTAGACTCAGAATAAACCATTTTCCACTGCTCTTACCATCTTCAAATGTGCCCTGTGATGTTAGAACTGTTAAATATTAGCTTTTTCTTTATGTTTCTCCCTCCCCTGCTAGAAGGTAAATGCTAAAGAACCTGATCGCTTTGTTTATTCCTCTAGCCTTAGATCTGCACTAGTGCCAGGCATATAGTTCTTGCTCAATAAATGTATGTGGACCAAATACTGATTAATCTCTATCAACTTTATGTTCCATGAAGCTGACTGATGATATGCCTATAGCTTCTGAAATAACATTACATTATTTCATACTCACGGAACACCAAAGGCAAAGCCCCACTTTTTTATTTCAACATACAGAACAAACTGCTAACATCTTGAGACTTTTAATATTCTTGCTTCAAATGAGTTGAGGCCTCCTCCTCACGTGGAGAGTTACTGATTGGTTATCAATTTAACTGCTTATGAGATTGTTTATTTCTGGAGTGGAGGCCAGAAATAACACTGGAAGAGAAAACTCTTCCCAAAGTTCTCTCATGAATGTACCATCCAACTAAAGAAAGCTGAGAAAACATTACTTCAAAGTGCTTTCAAGAACGTGATGTCAAATTGTGCACACTGATGCAGTGCTGCTTTTATTTCACATAAGCACACGTATCTGTTTTTAATAAAATGTTGAGAGAAATCTTGTTACTTCTGGAAAGAAATGAGGAACAAATGTCCTCTTACAACTTGCAAACTTTAGCCAATATGTTCTTGGACCAATGGGCCTGTCTCAACTGGTGTGCTTTCTAAAATAGGCAGATTTCTAGGCTCCATCCTGAAACTTCTGATTCAGTAGGTAAAAGTAGGGTACAGAAATCAGAAATGTTTATAATCACACCAGGTGATTTATATGAAAGTTGTCTGCAGACATTACTTTGAGAAAAATAAAAAACAGAAAATGCCCTGATTGGTAGAAGATCCTATAAAATCTTGGCTCCCTTTGAGCTCAACTCTCATTAGATTGTAATTTAGGCATTTGGCTGCCAGACAAATACCTATAAATTTTGATTATAAGAAAAGTAAAATGGCTGAGAGCCTATTAGAACATCTTATCCAGTTCAAAAATGTTTATCATTTCTATTCTTCAATAGACTGAGGATTTGTTTAGGTTGATGCTACAAATGTTGGCAGAAGTCAAGTGCAGGAAAAAAAATCAATAGAAATATTCCATCTTCATTTGGCAAACCACAAAATATTTTCTCCCATATTACCTAATTTGATTCTCAGAGTAACTGTGTGAGGGAATCAAGGCAGGTGTGTGTTAATCTAATTTCGCATATGAGCAAACCCAGGACCAAGGAGGTTCTCAATTTCCCAGTGTTAAGTAGAATTAGCAATGGAGAAGCCATCTCTCTTGGGACCACTCATGCCTAGTTTAGTGTTTAATTACTCTTCATGGTCCCTTACATATATCAAAATATACTTTCTCATTGCTTTTCTTCCCTGACTCTTCTTTCTCTAGAGATGTTGCATGGAGAGTTCTTAGCACATTGCCCAGCTCATGGTAACCAGGAGGAAGAGGAGGGTTGGATGTTCTTGTTGTACTTAAGATTAAATGAGATAACATGTGTGAAAAGTGCTTTTTGTAAGTTATGCAATAGTATATATATCTATGCATATATTATTGTATGCATATATGACTATATGCATATCTGCATGTATTATTATTACTAATATTATTTTCTTTTTTTTTTTTTTTTTTTGTGGCATGCGGACCTCTCACTGCTGTGGCCTCTCCCGCTGCGGAGCACAGGCTCCGGACACGCAGGCTCAGCGGCCATGGCTCACGGGCCCAGCCGCTCCGTGGCATGTGGGATCTTCCCGGACCGGGACACGAACCTGTGTACCCCGCATTGACAGGCGGACCCCCAACCACTGCGCCACCAGGGAATAATACTACTACTATTGCTTGTCTTTTCCTAGGCTTTAAGCCTTCAAAAGGGAAACTCTTGAAGCTCACTCAGTGTATCTAAGGAAAAAAGAGCCACCAACAGCAAATTTGGTGATAAATCATAAAAGGAAAAAAATGGAGGAAGGAATACATGCAAAAAGAAATAATACTTTTTTAGAGTAAGAAACAAATTACAATATGCTGAACTTTGAGGAAGTTCTCAGATGTAACTGAAATTGAATTGTGGGAGGAGATATATGACTTCTCTCCAAAACGTCCCCAGATGGTACATAAGTAAATAAGTATACATAAGCTTAGAATTTCTCCTTTATTTTCTCAGAAAACTTCTCGTAGTTGAATTCGAATCTGCCCGAGATGTTGGCCGCTTCAGAGGAACCACACAGGTTGGCACATGTGCTGCGAGGTATCCTGACTGGACCGGGTCTGAGAGAGTCTCTTCTATCCTGGAAGCAAGGAAGCATTTCTCAGCAGGATGCTTTGCCTACTTCTCACAGCCTGATAAGGGAATGGAACACAGACTGCCTCACTGCCTTGTTATTTTCACTCTTAATATTTTCTAGTCTCTGCACCTCATTTCTTTGCCCATAATTCTGTATTGCCAGTTGTAATCAAATCCTACCTTGGAAATGTCAGACTTGGGAGGAAAGAGAGCAGTTGTTCCAACAGCTGCTGCCGTGGGCTCTTTTGCTGTGTCATAGTGCGGTGAGCGCCTAGACGTGAAGTTGAATTACCAGAATCCTTTCCATCAGACAAACACTGCCTAAGTCTGGCGTAAAGAACTGGCGTGATGACTCGAGCCAACTGTTCAGAATAGGAATGGAGTAAACATCAACGTACTACAAGTACCTGTCTCTGTGTACATCAGGATAACTTTGCATAAAGGTCTGAGGGGCTTGAAAGATTTTTCTCATCTAGTTGAGTCTGAAAAAGAGAAAACAAAAGAAAGCTTATCATAGCTGACAGATTCACAAATGTCATGCATCTCACAACAAATTCCGATTCACATTATTACACTGATGTACCACTGATTGTAGTCTGGATTGGACCTAACTTAAACCAGAATCTGGATCAGATAATACCTGGCATGCTCACTTAACTTACTGGGGCATCAGCTGCCAATGCTTCATCAATCCCGACTAAAATGCTCACTTAAGGGGCTTCCCTGGTGGCACAGTCGTTGAGAGTCCACCTGCCAATGCAGGGGACACGGGTTCGTGCCCCGGTCCGGGAAGATCCCACATGCCGCAGAGCGGCTGGGCCCGTGAGCCATGGCCGCTGAGCCTGCGCATCCGGAGCCTGTGCTCCGCAATGGGGAGAGGCCACAACAGTGAGAGGTCCATGTACCGCAAAAATAAATAAATAAATAAATAATAAAAATAAATAAAATAAAATGCTCACTTAAGAAATTATAAGTCTTAGCCCCCTCTAGAAGCTCATAAATCTCCTTTGAATCCCATTACACAACACAACACCCACCCAACACCAAATACTTAAAGGGTGCATTCAAATAGTATTTGAGAAACAAAATTCAGCATGCTACTCTAGGAATTCTCACGCCTACTTCTTTAAGGGAAATTTTTTAATTGCTGAGAATGGGTATTTTTCCTCTTCTTGAGCCTTGTAAGGAGCTTGAAAGCAAAAGACACTTTTCCTGTGACATTTCCCTCCAAATAGAGAGATGGGGAAACACCTTTAAGATATTCAGAGGACAAAAGAATGCAGTCATCCCCAGCCCCACTAACTAATCTGGTCTTTTGAACCAGAAAGAAATCAAAATATTTCAAATTCTTTACAGAATCCTGGGATTTCAAGAGGAAGCAGACTCTCTGGCCTCTCCACTCCATTCCTTTGTTCCCATATCTGAATATCTTCAGGCTGATAAGCATCTGCCTATAATAAGAGCTCTATTTACTAAGCATCTACTGTATATCACACCCTGGACCAGGAGCTTCACAAACCTCATTGCATTTGGAATTTTCAATCCCTGGAGGTATTGTTTGCACACCTTGCAGGTAACGAAAAGAGGGTCAGAAAAATGTAGATACTTTGCATAAGGTGATAAGAGATAGACAGAAAATCTGAAGCCAGTTCTGTCTTCCTGAAAGACTTCATGCTCTATTTCTGTCTGCACATCTGCACGTATGTGATTTGCTGTACAGAGATATCGAGCTTCCTTTATCCAGATTCTCTGTTTACTAGTCATATGACTCTGTGCAGGTCACTTAACTTCCAAAAAGGTAGGTTTCTGACAAAACGGAAATGACAATTCTTGTTCCTTGTACTTCATAGGATGGTTGAAGTGAAATGAAATTACACATATACAGTATTTTTGTAGGCACTAAAAAAGTCTTCAAATCACAAGTGTGCACTATCAGGATTAGGTCTGACTATACAGCAGAAAAGTCATCGTGGCTTTTTAGGCTGAGCTGTATGGCATGCGGGATCTTAGTTCCCCGACCAGGGATTGAACCCGTGCCCCCTGCATTGGGGGCGTGGGGTCTTAACCACTGGACCGACAGGGAAATCCCAGTTGTGGCTTACATGAGAAGACAATCAATTTCTCTCTTATGTGAAAGATGACGTGAGGGAGGCGGTCCGGGAAAGGCATGGCAAGATGCCCAGCGTCTGGCACCCAGGGTCCTTCAGTCATGATGATCTCTTCTTTAGTACATCACCCCATGGTACCATACGGCCCCACCCACACTGACTACAGTCAGCAGATAAGAAGAAGACCAAATGAAGGGTGTACTTCCTCTCACAAGAATCCTTTCCCAGAAGTTGAACACATTCCCCATTTCCCCATAATCTTAGGTTATCCACTAAAGCATATAGAGACATACAAATTATGTTCAGATGACAGGATTTATTCATAAGGTTTTAGATGCAATGAGTCATTTTCCCTCTGAGAGCATAAACGATGCTTTCAGATTATTTCTAGGAGAAGATACACATCAGATATTATCCTTATTTCCAGGTGGCATATGTGAAATACAGAGTGACTACAGGGCTTGTTAAAAGTCACATGGTTAATGGATAAAAAAATCCCAACAAGGTATTTGACAGTTGTACCTTCTACACAGTTTTTTGCACAAAGCAGCTGGAGAGAAAGTATAAAATTCATCCAATCAGCCAAATGTTGGCAGGGGAACAATCCAAACATCCTGAAGAATGACTCAAATGTAACTTTGAGGAAACATAACTAAAACCAGCGTTCTTTCTATCAAACTAGAATGCTATAACCAAAAATCTAGTGCTTGAAAAATTGGGAGGCAAGCAGAAATAAAAATTCTAGCTACATACTCCCTCACTTCCACATTTCATTTTCATTTTCTGTCTAACAATGACAATTTTAAATATATGGAGCCTCTAATTATTGACTCTGGTACAAGCTCCTGCTTCTTCCCATAGACGACTGCCATGTTGACTAATGACTAGCACCAAAGGATGCATCCTCGCAATGTTGAGATACGTGTAGAAAGAACTTCAGGCTAGCACCACTTATTCAAGGCTATGACAAATTATTTTAAAAAATAAAGTACGTACATTGTGCTGTAGAATAAAACATTGTGCATGGAATTTAGGCTAAAACACAAGACTATGGCACATGCCTAGGTTACCTCTCCCAGACAGCCAGGAGTCACTGTCACTCTCCTCTCACTGAAGTGTCTCTAAGAGGGATTTGCACACTGCATGCTTCCTCCCATACCTCATTCAGGCTTCTACTTAAGTGTCCCCTCCTAACACTGTCTTCCCCAACAACCTTATCTAAAAAGCCCCATACACTCCTTCACCCCACTCTCTCTCCCTCACCTGTTCTAATTTTCCTTTTGGCACTTAGCACCTGACACTGGCCGTGTCTGTATTTCTGTCTTTATAGTCTGTCCCCAAATAAACTGTGAACTCCACAAGTGTGGGACTTTGACTTGTGGACTGCTATATCCTAACTTCTGCCATATTTACAGAGTAAATAAAATAATGAAATATTGAGAATTTTAGGCACTCTGGTAGACAAGAGAAAATAATTGATTTGGGCAGGTGATCCCATGATATGTCCCTTAAATCATACTATAGGTGTCTCTGACTAAGCTTACAAAAGCCTTCAGAGAGACCTTAGTACATCTTATAAGACACTTTTCACTCTCATTAAAATGAAACATGTAGATAAAATCAGTCATTTCTTTCAAGGCTTCTGACTGATTCCCATTAAGGTTGCTGCCCTTACAATAGTTCCTTAAGTGACTGGTAATAACCTTATAAACTCTCAGAGTAGAGAATGCCAGGCACATCCACATTCATTGATTCATTCTTTCATTCAATTATGCAACAAATATTTTTGGAGTACTTACTATGAGCAAAGCAATATCCCTGAGGATATAGCAGGAGCCAAAGTCCCTGCCTTCATGGAGTTTATTTTCTAATGGGAAGAGAGATGGGTGATAGAGAAATCAACAAGTATATTTGGGAGGGTAAGAAATGCTGTAGAAAAAAAATAGAGAGATCAGGAGCTGAGTAAAAACGGATGGAGGGGACAGTTACACCAAGGGAGATTAGGGAAGAAGAGAAGAGAATCTGAAGAAACAAGAGGTTATGCAATGTGGAAATGGGGAGAGGAGGGTAGTTTCAGGGTTGTATCTTGGCAGGAGGAGAGGCTCCAGGCTGAAGAAGAACCAATGAGAAAGCCCTGAGTTAGACCTGTGCAGGTGTGTTCTGAGACCAGCAAGGGGGCAGTGTGGTGGCATCCGCTTAGCAGGCGTTGGGTCATTTGGGACAGTGTAGTCCTGGGGTCAGTGTGTGTGGAGAGCAGGGAGTGAAGAATGGAAGGTCTACTTGATAAGGTCGGAAGGATACCAAGGGAGCGGGCCATCCCTCCTAGGCCACCAGAGAATTGACTTTGCTCACTGAAGTGAGGCCCGTGAGCAGATTCTAAGGAGAGTGGCATAATTCGACTTACTTTTTGAAAGATCTTTCTAGTAGCTGTGTTACCAGTAAGCCACAGGGGCACAGAGCATATGTAGAAAGACCAATTATATGGCTGCTGAGAGAAACCAAGAGAAAGAGCGAAGTGAAGGTGGATGCCAAGAGCTGGGGCCTGAGTGGCTGGCAAGACCGAGTTGCCACACAGTGAGGTGAGGAAATGGGATAGATTTGGGGCTTGGGGACAGGGGATTTTAGGCACCCAGTTATAAATAGCAAAACTCATGTGGCCTGTTTAAGCAGCAAAGCGATTGAGCAGCATTCAGGAGAGCCCGAGTGCCAGGCCTGGCCATCCCACATGCTGCTCCAGACAAGTTCCATGGCCCAGAAGACCCAAGTCCACGTTGACACTGGGTACCAGAAGCTCTGCCTCTGCTGCCAGAAGCCCCAGCTGTCACTCACCAGAAAAAAATATAAATAAATACGCTATTCCATATGCTTCTGCTTCTCACTTCCCTCTTCAGATAAGGATCACCTGATGGGCAGAGCAGGGTCCCAGACCGCCGAGGAGCCTGGCTGCAGGTGCTGGTTCTAGCTGGAGAATCTGAGGGCACCAACTGTACCCCCGCCCCTGAAAAGCGAGTCACCAGGGCTTGACCACCAGCAAAACCCAAGATATTCTTTTTTTTTTTTTTTTTTTTTTTTTGCGGTACGTGGGCCTCTCACTGCTGTGGCCTCTCCCGTTGTGGAGCACAGGCCCCGGACGCGCAGGCTCAGCGGCCATGGCTCACGGGCCCAGCCGCTCCGCGGCATGTGGGATCCTCCTGGACCGGGGCACGAACCCGTGTCCCCTGCATCGGCAGGTGGACTCTCAACCACTGCGCGACCAGGGAAGCCCCCCAAGATATTCTTGCAGTCATTTCTTTGTTCATTACTAAATGCTCCGTGAACATATTCTTAGGGACATGATATTTTTTTTTCTCGACTTCCAGTTCCAGACCAAGTTTCTTGTGGAATGTGCGGCCAGCCTTGTCCCAGACCGGATAAAGGCCTGAAGCAGGGTGGTGAAAACTACATCACTGTTTGAGAAATAGTTCTGTGAGAAAAAAACAACAACAACAAGATGTTTGAAACTTGGGAATAAAACATTTCCAGAGAAGAATTAATAATAGTCTTCAGGCATAAGAGGGAATATACACCATGTAAATGATAAATGGATAATTAAAATTGCTTACATCGATGCTTAAAAATTGGAAATTTGGGAAACCCTGGTCTGGCGCTCCTTAAGAGTAGTCATTATTATCAGATAATTATTAACTATTCATTTTATTTATTGAGAGGTTACTAATGTTAAATACTACTGTGCAAAATGCTTACTTTCAACATCTCATTTGACTTTCATAATAGCCCCATTTAGGCAAGACTAGGGGCAGTGAACTTAAGTACCTTGTCTAACTGGTAAGTGATGGAATTCCAATGCCTTAAACTCATTGCTATGAAACTGTATGCTGCCATTTAATCTCTAAGAAGACAAGATGTCAAGTAAGGACCCTGGAGATCCACAGTATAACAATCTGCCCCAAATAATCTCATTAAATGTTTATCTTAACTTTGTTTTTCAAGTATCTTTAAAATGATCTGCTAGTTCTTCATTGCTAGGAATTTAGCCTTCTTTGTTTACAAAAATATGTATCTATGTGCAAAGGCACTTATTCCAGTTTTTTTTTCCATAAGAGGGAAAAAAAAACTAGAAATCTAATGTTGTCAGTTAGAAACCTTATCAATAAGTTTCATCATATCTACATAATAGAATTCATAAGTAAATTACTTAAAAGATCTTTAAGATACACTTTAAAGTTTAAAATATCTAGATGGAAAATAGTGGCTATAGTATGATTCTATTTGAAAAATATATACACAGATTTATATGCTTGTAGATACATAAAACACTTCTAGGAGGATGTCCAAACCTGGGAGGAGGGGAAAGGAATCTGTAAAGGGCGAGGGAGACTTTTACCATTCATTTTATATGTTTATCGTTTCAATTTTCTACTTTTACAGTTACTGAAAGTGAGCGTCTTCAATAAATTCTGTGTTTGAAATATTGTTGAGCCTTTTGAAGAAGCTATTTTATGTCTTCCTACACTTCATTTTAAAATTATAAAGCTGTAGAGAACTTTGTATTATTTTGCTCTTCATACCAAATGCTTTTATTTGTCTTGATTCTTTTTTCAATATTTATGACTAAAGCAAATTGCACAGTGTTAATATGCAGACATTTGCTATAAATGATCATAGTTTCCCTCTAAATTAAAAGAACGCAGAATTGAACACCTAGAGATGGTTAAAATGGTAAATTTTATGTTACATATATTTCACCACAATTTAAAAAAAGACCAGAACTTCATAATATCAAGTATTGAATGGAAATGTAATCATCTTAGCTAACATTTCTTTGGTGCCTGCCCGGTGCCAGGCTCTGTGAAAAGTGCGCTGCACGTTTATCTCCCTGCATCTTCAGACTTCTACAACCTTGCTGTTTTTCCAGCCCATTTTACAGAGAACACTGAACGAAATGATTTGCCCCAGGGCCTGCAGCTGGCAAGCTGTGAATGTAGAGGGAGCCCAGAAATTCTAATTCCAGACACAGGAAGCCCTGTGTTGATACATTACTCTTCACAGCCTCCCTAATTCAAATGAGTTTGACTCTTGGAAAGATAACTGTGACATTCCCAAAGAAATGTGACTCACTTCTTGTACATATATAGTGCAATGTGAAGCTTAAAAACATTAAAAAAAAAAATTATTTAACACTAGTATCTGGAAATTTTAGGGCTATATTTTCTGATTTATATAAAATGAATTTTGACATCAGTACTTGGTATTCATGGCCTAGTTACTAATTTATAGGTGATGTTTTCTATATACAATAACTGGAATACACTGGCTAGTTTAACTTTCTGGCTACATCAGTGATGAACAGAAAATGTCTTTTGTTTTCATCTTTATTACTGAAAATATTTCTGAAATATGTTAGTATACCTTCTCTTCTTAGTAGACTCATAATGGAATCTTCTTTTGATGGAAGAATTTCTTGTGCAGTTATTACACATATCAGTGATCATTGTCTAAAAATATGTTCAGCTGAATTTATGTTGAAACTGTGCTCCATCCTGAAAATATCCTTTTTTTTATACTAAATCATCAATAGGGGTTTGTTTTAGGTCATTTCCTCATGTTTTCTAAAAATAGAATTTTCAAAGTGATTCTGGCCAAGTGGATTTCACTTAATAAGGTTTGGCTACACACTAATGTTTCAGATAGTTCCACAAACACATAATTCTTGAATTACTGGATTTGGAGAATGCTCTACAGTGAAAGACACTAAATGCAGGACAAATACTGAATGCATTGTTTGTTTAAAAAAAAAAAAGAGGACACTGTGCTTTTACCAAATACACATTCCTGCCACACCCTAATCTCATCTCTCACCCAGATACTCCTTTGGAAAAGACAGGCAGGTGTGATTCTGGTTTCTCTTGCCCCTCATGCACCCCCTTACATTTTTTCTTTAAGTACAGTCACTAGAGTGTGTGTGTGTGTGTGTGTGTGTGTGTGTCACAAGATCTTTGAGTCAGCTAATCACATTTCTAACCTAGCATAGACATGCCTTCAGCAGCATTCCTGACAGACTACAATCCAGTCTGAATGTTAATTCTTTTAGTTATTGGGGCCTCTGCATCATTGGGCAGTCCTCCCTTTGTCAGACAATTCTAATTACTATAATCCTGCTGCCACCGAAACAGTCAACTATCGATACTAGTTCTGACACCTAGAGAAACTCAGATTATGAACCTACTCTTCCACAAACAGACTTCCCAAGTGTTCTTTGCCCAAGACCTTTCCTTATCCAGTTAGGGATTTATTGAAAATGATAAAGCCAGAGTCTGTACAGGCTCCTTATAACCTCTGGACAAAATGTTTATTGGAATGTATTGACTTGTCTTTCATGATAAAACATCCTAGACTGAATTTATTTTTAACATGGATGGAAGTAATTCATTTGCATTATGTATTTGAAGAGTACAGGTATTTATATCTAATTGTTCTCAGGTATTGACATTCAATGAAGCTATGCTAGAAGCCACACAAAGTGTGTTTTAAACAGACAATATTCCATTTCTCCTTGCAGACTGTCTAGCAAAGTCCTCAGCTCACAGGATGAATAAATGATGATGGAACAGCAAGCAAAAATAATAAGCTACACACACAATCATGAACACACTAAAAGGCAGCAGGGTAACAAGAGCCCAAGATAACAAACAGGTAAAAAATTGCATAATTAGGTCTTAAGAATGTCTTTAGTTGTGAAATGTGGATGACTCACCTTGTGATTCTGGGTGTGGGTTAGGAAATGTTCACCTCTCTTAAACTATCTCGTAGAAACCAACCTGACTTCATGTTTTGCCAGTCTACTGGGTGTTTGCTCTACTGGGTATCATTAGCCAACCAGTTTGACAAGAGTTCTTTGTTTTTTGCACTGATACGATTTATTTACTGAGTTGCCTGAACAAATGGGTTGTAATTTAGGCTATTGTAATGGAGAAGCCTGAAAGTGGGTTTTGAGAGGATAGAGCTCTCTTCCAAGGAAGGACTATTCCACAGTTACAGTAACTGATGAGAAATGATTCTCTTGATGTCCACGTCAGTGAAACCACTGGAGGGTGGGGAAGCAACCCTGCAGATTAACGTGAATGGTGAAACATAACTCACTGAACTAGTTTCCCCTGAAAAAATTCTCAGCCAAACACTTCCTAACCTCTCTCTTCCTTAGGGTACCCCTAATAGACTGGAAGGAGAGTAGTTTACCTGGAGAATTTGAGGCTTGTTATGTAGACATTCTAAATATTTTATTTGTGAGCAATTAAATGAAGTGAGAAAACAGGCTGCCTGTGGGAAAAGCATCAGCCTTTGAATAATCAAACTTGAAATCAAACTCCAATTCTGCCATCATTAGCCTCATGACCTCAGATTCTCTCTGAGTCTCAGTCTTCAACTGTAAAGAAATGCTGTGAAATTTATATGATTTATGTAAAACACCCAGGATTGTGTTTGGTGCAGTGGTTCTCAAAGTGTGGTCCCCAGACCAGCATCAGTATCACCTGGGAACTTGTTAGAAATGCAGATTCCAAGCCCCATCCTAGACCTAATGAATCAGAAAGAAACAGAAAGGAGAGAGCAGCAACAGGTTTTTAACAAGCCCTCCAGGTAATTCTGATTAGCATAATAAATTTTGAGAACCATTATCCTGGCATATGAAAGTCTCTCCAAAAATGGCAACTGTTATATACTTCATATTAGTCAAGTACTCTACAGCTTACAGAGTTGCTTTTCTGCCCGAAATACCATCTACTTTGCTCAGGTTTGCATTTCTTTTGACCCAATAATTCCACTTTGCAGAATTTCCTCAGGAAATAATCAGAGATGTTCAAAAAGATTTTATGTAATAGGTTATTCATCGAGGAACTGATCATGTAAGTAAAAATTTTGAAACTAGACTTAAATAAACAATATGATATGGGTTTAATAAATTATGGCACATCTATGCGATGGAACACAGTGTAGCAATTAAAAATCATGTCATATATTGTATTTGTCAGAGCAAGCGTTGAGAATCATCTACACCAGAATCACCTGGGAGGCTTTTCAAAATGCAGATCTCTAGTCTTTATCTCAGATTTATGAGTTAGAATCTGTGAGCGAGGGACCTTAGAATCTTTCCTTTCCACGTGCTCCCAGGTGGTTCTTATGCACACAGAAATTTGAACATCGTGTTTCAGATTAATAATTAATAACATGGCAAGTATTCGTAGTATATTATTATGTGGATAAAAACATATTACGAAGCAAATATTTACAGTAACTCAATAACATAAGCACCATGTATGTATAAAGATGACCAAAAATACAAGTGCTAAAATGCTAAGGAATTATCTCTGGATGGTAAGATGGCAATTCTGGTGCTGGTTATTTTCTTCTTCTAAATTTTCTACATTTTCGGTAATGTGTGTAATTTCAATGAGAAAAGGGATGTTATTTCAAAAACCACATATTAGTGTGTGTGATTGATATATGTAGTGAGGACTTCATACTTATACCTGAGGATCGAAAACTCTGATGTAGATACATATGAGCAAGAAATAGAGAAAAAAGTAATAAAATCAAGACACGGAGGAGCAAAGCAAATATACTTGTGTCTCAAAAGGGAAGACATTTAAGTCTGATTGAGGAATGGGAGCCAAGATAAATTCAGAATTAGATTGGAAACCATCCCCTGCTCTTCTCCCATCCCCCGGCCGTGCCCAGCGTGTAAGCTGCAGTCTGCCATCCACTAGGCAATGCAGGTGGCTGGGCATACTGCTGACTCTGTGTGGCCTTGATGATGACTAAGGACAGAAAGAAAGGAAACCAAAGGATGCTAACCTGGCACAGAAGTTGCAGAGCCTTCATGGATTTTTTTTTTTTATAATAGGAGGGTAGCCCATCTTTCAGGGGTGATGTAGGTGTGATACTTTCTGAAGTCAGAGCAATGGCATACATTACAGCTGAATGTCTTTTCCAGACCCCTGATGTCCCCTGTGGTGGGCACTGGCAGATAAGTGATAGGAGCGCCTGCAGAAGACAGTCTCATGGAACATGCTCCTCTACCCACAACTGATCAGAGCAACTGGCACTTAAAGAACTGCTTTCAGCAAGTGTGTATTAACTGTCTATCCCAGGCCCACCACCAAGCTGGGCCCCACAGAAAATATTAAGGAGGTAAAGAGTGAGGACTACCAGTGAAGCCCCAGGCTCAGAAGGGGCCACACGCTTGGAACTGAATGCTCCGTGGTCACCTCTTGAAATTCTTAAAAATTTGATCTTTGAATTAATGTTTTCCAAAGTGAAGTCCGAAGGGACAATGGAGCATAGGGGGTGGGGACGAACTTGTTCCATCACCCCCTCTTGCCTTCTCACCCTCACAGGTTATTGGCCTCCTCCTCTTCCAACCCCATCCAGGGACCACAGCCAATGAGGCAGACAGGTGCCTGGATGAAGGTGCAGGGAAGTCCGAAGTCGGCTGTGCATGCCCCATGCACCATGTTGCAGGGCAGGGCTCAGGACACCTGGGAGGGTCTGCACTCACCTTGTAGGTATCTCCATGCTCCAGGGGGCACAATGTTACACAGCAAACAGAAAACACCATGACAGGTCAAGAAAGAGACAGGAAAAGGAAGGAAAGCTCTTTTTCAGGCTTTTTGAACAAGAAACCCTGTGGGGTTTTTGTCCTGGACCTTGGAAATTAGGGAGTTGGTCCTGATGAGAATTTACAGGGGTAGGAGGAACCAAGGGACACATACTAATAAATAAAAGGGGAGGACTCACTGGAAGAGGATCCTCCCTTGATGAGTATTTCTCACCTGTCTGAGAAAGCTAATCTATCCAGGAAGGGTGTTTCCCTTGTAAGCATCACACTGTAGAGCAAATCACGGTTAAATAAGAAGAGTATTTTCTCTGAAGGGAGTCTCTAGTGATTATAGACTAGAATCAGCCTTCCTTAATGACATGCCGTACAAACAATCATTCTAAATACTCTTTCTCTCTCTCAACCTGTCTCTCTCTCTCTAAAAACATATATCCAGGACTAATTAGAGAAAGTATTGGGAGTCTAACAGACAAGTTCTTAGGCTTTTGCTAAACAATGTCGGGAGGAAAAAAACACAATCATAAAAATGAATTGAGTTCACCTTTCTTCCTAGAAATGATCTTTCCAGCAACCTTCTATTGTCCTCCTTTTCAGAAGTTCTTTTTTTTTTTTTTTTTTTTTTTTGCCATACACAGGCCTCTCACTGTTGTGGCCTCTCCCGTTGCGGAGCACAGACTCCGGACGCGCAGGCCCAGCGGCCGTGACTCACAGGCCTAGCCACTCCGCAGCATGTGGGATCTTCCCGGACCAGGGCACGAACCCGTGTACCCTGCATTGGCAGGCGGACTCTCAACCACTGCGCCACCAGGGAAGCCCCAGAAGTTCATTTTTAAAAAGTAAAAATTGTGCTTTTTGAAAGCATGCGATCACAGTTTGTTTGTTAGCATTCTGGAAAGTCAAGGTCACACCTGCACAGACAAATTGCAATGCAAATGCTTATTAGTGCAAAATATGTGCATATTTATAAAAATCATTTCTAAGTTACCCCATAGAGTTCAAAACCACTTTAGCTTCTCAATAAAGTGAGAGAACTCCATTAAACTCCTAAGTCCTGCTGAGTGTCCCGATGAAAGAGAAGAAGGAGTGTGCTTGTTTAAGGAGGTCTTTTTAAGACCTAGACCTTGGCCTAGTTTACTTCAAGTCACATGGACTTCTTCACTTACTCTAACAAAAGAATAAGCCAGGATCTTCTTACTTATTTGCTTGCTTGTGTGTCCTGTGTTATGGAGAAAAGGGTGTAGGTAAGAAGTGGTTGACGACTAAACTCAGCTTCCTAACAGAGGTAAGATGCATGTATCTATGTGGCTGGGTAAGTCCACAAGATTGGGATGGATGGGATCTCCAAGCACTTCCACCCTTAGACCCCGGCAGACAAGGCCCAAGCGTGAGGCCCATGCTTTCGTTTAAGAGGAAAGCAGGCCACGAAGCCAGGGGGACATGCCCACCTGGAGCCAATATACTTTTTTCTAGTCCATGCTTTGGATACCTTGAACCCGAAACTTTCTTTCTAAATGTCCCAGCCTGCTTCTAGAACTTGCATGGGCCTATTCTTCTTGTGCAGTATTTGGGAGATACATCTCAAAGTCATCTATGTGGTAATGTGACTTGCAGGTTAAAAGACATTTGATCCCCAAAGTATATCTTTTATTATTTTTTATGGAGATATAATTCACATGCCATAAAATTCACCATTTTAAAGTGTAAAATTCAGTAGTTTTTAGTACATGCACAAAGTCATATAACCAGCAGATCAAATTAACTGTGATGCTTCTCCCAGCTTGCTCACTATGAAGGACTTCTCTAAAACAAAATGTGTACTTAAGAATCCTTCCTTCTAAAATGTACCAAAACCTAGTAACATCTAAAAGATTCAAAGCAGAAACATGGTAATGTGCTCTGCTTTGTCTCTTTATGACTCTCCTCTTAGAATCATAGGGCCATGAAGACCAAAATCTTGGAAGATGAGCATAGCAAGGTAGCAAGTGTGGGTGAATGATTTTTTCCCAAAAGGATCCTTCACCCCTTCTGAATAAGGATCAAGAATGGGGAAATATACAAACCATAATATTGGTTAATAAGATAAGCATCATATTTTTTTATCCTTGTAGACAGCTGACTTGACTATACCCCAACTAGCTGAAAATGAAAAATTTAGTCACGTGGGCTATTTAACATCAGGTCATTTAAAAATGATAACCCAGTGTTATTTTTGGTATTTTTCGCCCCTCAAATTTATTTTGTTTGTAGACATAGCCACAATTTGAAGAACAGAATGTGTGCTCAGAAATGTGCTACACTGATGAATTATGCCATGAAAAAAGAGGCAGGCTATATTTTTGACTTTTCAAGTAGACAGTTACAATTTGCATTTCTTACTTTCCATGTGTGTCATCATGGCTTTTTCCCTATAGGTTTTTCAATGCTCTCTCCCTGTTCCTTTCTTGTTTTCTTCATTTCTGACCCCATAATTCCTGAATCACCATTCTGCCACTTGCAATTGTTTTCAAACTAATGTGTTTCACTCATACATTCCAGGGATATATCCATCAGGAGAAAATTGCAAGTGCCAGTAAAAATTGTCTCTCTAATTTGTTAATGCATGTCTGAAAAAATACAGAAAGTGTGAGATGAGTACAAAAATAACTTGAAGCAGAAGGCTGAGGAGTGGGAAGGAGAGGAAATGTACATAATAAGTAGTTTGTTGATTTTTTTCCCCTCATAAACTAACCCACATGTCACTGCCTGCTATGGGTTTGTCTAGTGCCTGCATTTTTAGCATCCACCAGTGAAGTTCCAGGCCACTGACTCTCGGGTTCATACTTGTCAGTGGTAATTCGTGCGTCCAGCCTGTTCCTTTCCTGGCAACTCTTCTAAGAGATGGAATGTTGTAGCCTCATTCTAATCATAAGGTTCCTTGGGAAAATCTCTTGGATGCTGTACAAACCACTCAAATCTAATCTTTCACTAGGGATAACTGAAATTTACAGGTCTACCATTACCATTTGTATTTGTGGTCCTTGTGATTGGTATTAACAGTAAGCTTCCAGAGTGTCAGAAAGAGTTCACTGCATACACAAAGCACCAAAAACATTGAGGATTTTTGCTGCCTGAAGAGCACTGCGCGTGTTACCCTGTGCAGTGGAGAAAAATAGTTGCACAGCCTGTATTTCCCTCAGTTCAGCTTAGAAAGCATTACTAGGTACAGCCCCGTCCTAGGCACAGAGGGGCTTGCAAGAATCGCTCATTCTCAAAAAGCACAGGAAAGCAACTAAGAAAAAAAATAAGCCTGTGATAGAACAATAGAATCACAAGTATGTGCTGTGGTGGTATAAAATGTGTCTACAAATGCTTAGAAAACAAGGAATTCATTCGGTGGAAATAATCTGAGCAGACTTCATTACAGAGTTAATTATTCAGCCGACCATTGTAGGAATGGTAAGATTTTGAGTTTGGCAAAGTAGAGAGAGAACGCCCTCTGAGCTGTGGAGGAAGAGTGACTGTAAAAGAATAGAAAGCCAGAAATCCTAGCAGTGTAGCTTGAAATTTAAACCTCATCTATTCTACAAGTCCCTTCTAGTTAAAGGTGGGCACGTGACCTAGTTCTGGCCAGAAAGTTAACCGAAATCTGCTAGGTGCCTGAGTGAGAAGCACTTGCTTATCTCGATGCAAAGAGGCAGACACAGCCAGCTCCAGCCTTCTTCCCTCTTGTTCCTGCCTGGAAAGATACAACACGTGAAGGAAAGGCCAAAGAATCACGAGAGGCTGGACTCCACACCTCTGGCTACTCTATACCGTGGAAAAAATAACCCCTCTTGAATATAAGTCACATTTTCTATTATTTGTAGCCTAGCATATTCCTAATAGATATTCTTAGGTGGTGTTTTGGTCAGGAAGACATTGCCCAGATTTTAGTTGTATTGGGTAAAACTAATTTTAAAATAAAAATGCACATGATCATAGGTTTATTTCATGAGAAGGTGATGGTTTTAGAGCTTGAAAGTTTATTCACTTGAAGAATAACACTTAAATAATTCTCTCTATATATAACCATTTCATAATTATAGCTAAAAGCAGATTTCCTGAGCTTTTAGCCATATTTAATCCATTAAGCCTCACTAACTCAGATGAGCACATCTAAACCCCTCTGTGTGGCCATGAAGTTAATGTCAGCTGGGATTTCAAGGGACAGATCCTTTTACAGTGTCATTTATTTTCCTTTAGTTTCTCTTCCAAGTCCACAAAGTAATGTGTATGCTGGCTTTTCTTTTTTCATATTTAGAAGATTGTTGTATCCACTCCAAAATCTAATCTTTTTACAGGGCCTTCTCATATTTCATGAAATAAAAGTGGCTTAAGAATGCATAGTCTCAGGCTTCCCTGGTGGCGCAGTGGTTGAGAATCTGCCTGCCAATGCAGGGGACACGAGTTCGAGCCCTGGTCTGGGAAGATCTCACATGCTGCGGAGCAACTAGGCCCGTGAGCCACAACTACTGAGCCTGCACGTCTGGAGCCTGTGCTCCGCAACAAGAGAGGCCGCGATAGTGAGAGGCCCACGCACTGCGATGAAGAGTGGCTCCCGCTTGCCACAACTAGAGAAAGCCCTCGCACAGAAACGAAGACCCAATACAGCAAAAATAAATTAATTAATTAATAAAAACTCCTACCCCCAACATCTTTTAAAAAAATAAATAAAAAAAAGAATGCATAGTCTCTAAACCCTTCAAGAGTTACTTTTTCACCAATTTTAGTAACTGTCAGCAGTGATCGGGCAGGGATAAAGGATAGCGTTATCTTGAAAGCATCAACTTTCCACGGACTATAAAAACTGGAAGGGACCATAAGGACTAATGGATCTCATCACTGGTTGATCTTCAAAATCATCTTTTTAAAAATAAAATTTCTGAGATTCATCCCCAGAAATCCTGATCCAATGGATCAGGAATGAAGGCCAGAGATACCTTAAAAAAAAAACAAAAAACAAGTCTCCAAATACTCAGCCAGACTTGGGAAGCACTAATCTAGTTGAGTGCTTCTCCAAGTGTGCACACCACACAGCTAGGGATTGGGTTAAAATACAGTTTCTGTTTCAGTAGATCTCCAGGTAGCCTGAGATTCTGCTTCTCTAACAAGCTCCCAGGTGATGCCTGTGCTGATGGTCTGAGAACCACACTGAGTGGGGAGGATGCAAGCCACAGCCCATCTTTTGTATCCTAGGTGTGACAGCCGAGACCGAGAGAGGTGAAATGAGTTGTCCCGGTCACACAGGCATGGAGTGGCAGCACAGGGACCAGAACCCAGCTCCTTTAATCCCCAGGCCAGTACTCCTCTCCACTATTCCACTGATTCCAGAAAAGAGCAATCCCTCCTTGAGACCCGCTGGTGTTGGTGAGGGCTGGAGAACAGGAAGCCACTTTGTCCACTCTCTTGTTATGGAAGCTTTAAGTAGTTTGTGATCCCATTCTTCACCTATCTTCAACTTCTATTTCCACCTCATATCCGGCCAGTGGCATGCTGGTAAATGTTTAACTACTGGCTCTCTGGATAGAGAGAGGAGAGAGGGAAGCCCTGATGTGCAACATTTACTAATTTCCATGGCATGGAATCCTAGCATGGTCACTTGGAAGATACTGATGAGTGAAATTTTCACATATTGAGATGTAAGGGAGTCATTCTGGTTTATACCTGAGTTAACTTGAATCTTATGCTAAGTAAAATGACATGTTTGTGGCCTATCAAACATACATTGTACATCTGCTTTAATTATCAGAGAAAAGGGCACATTGACCAGAAGTAAAGAATGTCTATGTTAAAAATAAAGATTAAATGCCTCCCTTCCTGGGACGCCAATGCTGGTACTCCTTTGATGATAAGACTCCCCTCCCAGGTGCCAAGGCCATGCTGACTTGCTGTGTACAAGCTGATCTGTGTGTGTGTGTTTTACCTTGAAGAAATGTGTCCCTGACTTGTTTAATGTTCTTTGTTCTGACAAGTTATAAAATTGTGCTGAAAACCCTGTTTCTCTGGAGCAGTTTCTCAGAGTAATCTGGCTTCTGGGCTAGTCCTCAGTTTGGCTCAGATAAAACTCTTTTCTATTCTTATTATTGATTGTTTATTGATTATTTTCACTGACAATTCCCACCTGACGTTACTGAACATGGAGCTGGATAAAGATGCACACAGCCAGCTCTCATGACCTAGCGGGAGCCAGCTCCAACCTTTCCCTCCTCCAGCTCTTCTCTGACCCGGAGGAGATGAGGCCAGAGGCCAGGACAGCAGCTGTGGTTCCTGCCAGGCTGCCAGGAGCTGGTACCTGGCTAAGGGCAGGAGACGAAATCACTATTGGTTTTTAAATTCTGTTTTGTTTTGGCCATGCCACACAGCTTGTGGGATCTCAGTTCTGCACCCAGGTATTCAGGGACTGAACCCAGGCCATGGCAGTGAAATCCCAGAATCCTAACCACTAGGCCACCAGGGAACTCCCAAAATAACTCTATTGTTTTTTAGGCAAGTCAACCTCCGATGTAACTGGTAAAATGTATTGATTACATGTTAACAATGAAAATGCCTTAGGAAAGCTAATTCCAAGAAAAGCAGAAGATCATGGGGAAAGCATCAGCTTATAAAAGAGCTAAAGCATTTAGAGACTGAAAACAAACAAGCAAACAAAAATGAACTGATTAACCCAAAAGTGGACAAGTACATAGATGGATGCTTTCATTTAGTCAAAATAGAACCAAAAACTGGATTAATTTTTTAAATTTATTTTTTGAAGTATAGTTGATTTACAACGTTATGTTAATTTCTGCTGTACAGCAAACTGATTCAGTTATACATACATATACTTTCCTTTTTGTATTCTTTTCCATTATGGTTTATCACAGGATATTCAATATAGCTCCCTGTGCTATACAGTAGGACCTTGTTTTTTATCCATTCTATATATAATAGTTTGCATCAGCTAATCCCAAAGTCCCAATCCATCCGTCCTCCACCCTCCTCCCTCTTGGCAGCTACAAGTCTGTTCTCTATGTCTGCTTCTGTTTTGTAGGTAATTTCATTTGTGTCATATTTTAGATTCTACATATAAGTGATATCATATGGTATTTATCTTTCTCTTTCTGACTTACTTCATTTAGTATGATAATCTCTAGGTCCATCCATGTTACTGCAAATGGCAAAACTTGAATTTTTTTTTGTTTTTTGTTTTTTATGGTATGCGGGCCTCTCACTGTTGTGGCCTCTCCCATTGCGGAGCACAGGCTCCGGACACGCAGGCTCAGTGGCCACGGCTCACGGGCCCAGCCACTCCACGGCATGTGGGATCTTCCCAGACCGGGGCACAAACCCGTGTCCCCTGCATCGGCAGGCGGACTCAACCACTGCACCACCAGGGAAGCCCAAAACTTGAATTTTTAATTCAAGGCTTCAGTATTGACTGGGTGCCTCCTGTGTTCAAGACATTCAGCTAGGTTCTTTAGCATAGGTTTTATTTTCATGTGATCTGATTGTAATGTTTTTTTTTCTTTTTCCTAATATAAACCACTTCTGCTAGGAGTCTCACTAGAGAAGGCAAGACAGTTCCCTGGACCAGTGCAGGGGTGACTGCACCTCATTGGCCCCTGGCCACCAGGTAATTTATGTTATTTTTTAAATGAAGGCTCTCTATTAAAAGAGATTTATTATATTAAGCAGTTTATACAGTCAGAGACTACACACAGTTATGCAGAGGAGGTACCATTGGAATTGGACTGACCAATAAGGGTCCATATAACAAAAAGTTTACATTGTTTAGACCTAAGACATACAAAATAGTGTAGATATGATATTATTATTCTTATTCATTAAAAATACAAGTTTCATAGAAGTATTATTTTCCCATGTAATTAATGAACAATGAAAATAAATGCAAGAAAAAGAATAACAAATATGGACTTTCACCATGAAGCTCAGATATCATAAATATTTCTATCAAAAATAGCCTTGTTTTTTTTTTCTCTTACATTTCCATTCTCACCTATTCTTTCTCCCAAATAGAAATTCCTTTTACCAATTAAAAAAAAAATTCTCCGGACTTCCCTGGTGGTGCAGTGGTTAAGAATCTGCCTGCCAATGCAGGGGAAAGGGGTTCGAGCCCTGATCCAGGAAGATCCCACATGCCGCCCGTGCACCACAACTACTGAGCCCACGTGCCACAACTACTGAAGCCCATGTGCCTAGAGCCCATGCTCCGCAACAAGAGAAGCCACTGCAATGAGAAGCCCGTGCACCGCAATGAAGAGTAGCCCCCGTTCGCCACAACTAGAGAAAGCCCGTGCGCAACAACGAAGACCCAACGCAGCCATAAATAAATAAATAAATAAATTTGTAAAAAAAAAAAGCATTCTCCCCATCTTCCTCCTAAATGCTATCATTCTCAGGGGGAAAAAAATGAAATGGAATTCTTTCCCATTACATGTATTTGATAAGTGCTGCATAGAATCAGAAACACCTGCTGTAAGTTCGATTGCTTTTCTTCTGTTATCAATCCCTGTAGTTCACTGCAACAAGCCAAAAGCCAAAGAAAATTCAGAGAAATTCTGCTTAAACTACATTTAGCAAAACCAAGCGAATAGGTTTAGAAGCAGAGGACCATTATGAAGTGACCTTATCTATACAAAAACATTTAAGCAAAACCTAATATGAATGAGTCCAAATTTCTTTATTTAGGGATATCTAGAGGTTAAATTACAGATTCTTTGAAGGTTTGTCTTCAACTTACCTAGTAAGAGGTTTGTTTTAATGTCCACAGCATGCCAATTTAATTCAAGAGTCTATTTTGGTACTTCCCTGGTTGTCCAGTGGTTAAGACTCCATGCTGCCACTGCAGGGGGTGTGGGTTCCATCCCTGGTCAGGGAACTAAGATCCCGAATGCCACGCAGCCAAAAAATAAATAAAAATAAAAATATAAGTTTAAAAAAAGAGTCTATTTCAATAAATATTTATTGAGCACCTACTATATGCAAGGTCCTGAGCAAGGCATTGCAGATACAACAACAAGTATTAACAAGGAATATAAAATAACCTTCTACTTCTTTGAACATCAGCACTATGTTAAGAAATATTTTGAACTATGATCTAATATTTAATCCAAGATGGAATAATCCAGCTGGTTTATAATGTAATCCAGTTGGCTCTAATAAGGTAAATATTGTCCCCATTATGCATTCCCAACAATAACAAATTCTTAAATATTTTGATCACTAGAGAGATAAGTGAGAGAGTATAACTTCAGCAGACATCCATCCTCAAAGTGAAACACAATCTTGAGGTCCTGAACAAAAGGACAGAAGGTTTTTGTCAGCCTCATACATTTGTAGGGTTCAATTTGTACTTAATAAGTTTGTTATGAAGATCAAAAAGGATGAAATGTACCGAGAATTTGTGAGCTCAGAGCACCACACAGATGTAAAGTGAAGCAATTATTACTATGTATAGGTCTTTACACACAGAAATTTCCAGGGTCAACTTTTAAGAAGCTCATAGTGCGAAAATATGGTATTCTCTCCTTCTAGAAAACATTAAAAATTGGTCAGTATCTGGCTTTGTATTTCCCCACAGTTAATCTGAGTGAACTGTAACTTCCTTCCATGGTAAGGTTATATTTTACCCTTTATTCCTGAAATCCTTTGCTTTTCTTTCCTTCTTCCTCTCCCTTTCTTTCTTTCTTTTTTTTTTTTTTTTGAAAACATACACCTTCCATTCCTTTAGTATTATTATTATTACCATCATCATCTTGACTTCTATAGCTGAAAGAGACTGTGCCATCTTTCACGTTACAAAGGAAGAGATGAGAGCTGAAAAAGGAAATGTCAGTCAGAGATAGTGGCAAAAATAAGCATAAAGCCCAGGTTTCTAAATCCTAATCAAGTATTTTCTTTGGTGCATTTGGCCCAATAGGAAAGAAATAAATCCAAGTTTTGAGGATTCCAAAGCTTTGGGCTCAGGGAAAGGAAAGTTATATTAAACCAGAGTTAAGTAGGATAAAAATAATGTGAATTATTCATTGACTTGGAACGATGCATTAGTGAGAGATACATGTCACAATAGGTGACTTCTGTATCTACCTTGAAATACCTAAATTTTTTTGGTTGAATTATATAGTTAAATGCGTGTATCATTTATTCACTCAGCTATAGAAAAACCAAAGCCAAATATATCTCTATGTACATTTTTCCTGAATTGCTTTCAACACAATTGGAGCCATAATTATGTTGAAATGTTGGGACCAGTCTGTAAATTTTTCCCCAGTCAAACCTGGAAAGGTCTTTTGTATGTATCTATTGGTTTTAATTTCAGATATTGTGGTTTTCAGTTCTAAAATTTCCTTTTGGTTCTCTTCTACAGTCCTTTGCCAAAATTTTTAGTCGTGCCTTTTAATTCTTTAAACATATGAAGTATAGCATTTAAAAATGTCTGATAGGTTCATCATCCAGATCCATCTAGGTCTATTTCTATGAACTGTTGTTTATTTTGGTTTTGGGTCCTATGGTCTCCTCTTAGGCTTGGTTATTTTTGAATGGGTGCTGGACATTATATATGAAGAAATTTAGAAGTAATTTCAAGCTCTTAATGATATTATCTTTCTCTAAGGATCATTTACTCTTGCATCTAGCAAGTAGTTAGGCTTGAGGTATTTGCTAACTGAAAATAATATAAATCCAATATGGATTAGGCTGATTCAAAGATGAGGTTCAGTCTCTATGAGGGCTTATCTGTTATTGAAATTGGCAATCATTTCAAGGAGCAAAGTGGCCCCCAAATACCAGCCTACATTCTCTAGCTTCTTTCCTCTTCCAATCTTTGTCCTACAATGCCTCACTGAATCATTACTGTTCCAGAATAAAACCAGTAAATTCTTTAAAAATCTTCTGAATGCCCATAATTTCATGTACTTAGTTTAGTATCAAGCATTACATGAAATAGGTTTAAACTGATAGATTTAATGTGATTTTCAAAACATCTTGAGCCATGTTAAGTCCAGAGTAATTTGGATAGGCCTTAGTCTACCTTTCCACATTTACCTCTGACAATATTTAACAATTTCATATCTGCCAAACCTGAGATAATCCTTCATGAAATTTCAGAGCCTTTCAGCCTTTGGAAGTGTCAGTGTCCTCTGTGACCCTGCTAACTTGATTCTATATCCCATCTACCCAGCCTCCTTCTCTATTTTTTCTTCTCTTGGCCAGCTCTTAATCATGATTCTGCTCAGGCATGGTGAAATAACTAGACAAGACCAACTCCCTGAATATTTTGGGAGCATTAATCACTACCCTTTATTAATTCTCTATTGGCACATACAAAATCCATTCTAAAATAAAAGAGCATTTTATGATTCAGCACAGACTTCCTCCAGAAAGATTGAAAGAGATTTCTAAGTTTCATATTACAGATTAGAAAGTAGATACAGATTTTTGGCCTGATAAGAAAGCAAAAATACGAAGGACAGAAATGGCAAGATCTTACAAGATCAATGGCAAGGTTGGCAGCAGTAGGCAGGCCCCCTGATTTTGAGTTTAGAATTGTAACCTTAAGAGGTAGATATGTTTAAGTGAAATAACCAGTAAGATGACCAGCTAGTTATATCATTCTCATTAAAAAAAAAAATCTATATTGTTTCAGTTTCTTTGGGGACCATAACTTGTCCCCTTTGTGCAAACATGGGCAGAAACGGTGGGTACTTTCATTTTGCTCTGTGAGCCTACAACTAAAGATCAGTTCTCTCTCTGTATCTCCAGTTCCTACTGCAGTGACTGGCGATTACACTCAGTAATCACATGAAGGATGCACGTGTTCGTGTCAACTAAATTATTTATTTATTTTGATTATAACTTATAGGTTTTATATAATCTTTCCAAGATGACAAGAAAGCTCCTTCGGGGGAGGGAAGCGTAGTCCTTGTTTGTCTTGTTTTTTTACCCATATCCTTTCCTTCTAACACCCTCTCTCTCTCCTCCTTCTGGCCCTCTCTTCCTCTCCATCCCTGTTTTGGAAATCTGGTTAGTCTAATTATCTATATCTATATAAATATCTATATAAATATCTAATATAAGAAGGGAATAATTTTAATGAAGGTTTATTTTTGATGCTTTGCCGCTTTCCAGAATTTGCAACAATGGCAGGAATCTTAATAGAGGTGTCAACCACTGCATGTATTTCAAAAGGGGGAACACTCAAGCCAAAGAACAGCATCTAAGAAAGTCCAGCAGGGGAGGACACCCCCCACCCCAATTCAAACCATCAACAGTAATTTGGAATGTGGACTAGACTTTGAGAGCCTGGTATATTGTATAATATATCAGTATTTAAGTGCCGGTCACACTTCTGGGTGTCAGAGATCACTTCTTCATTCGCAGTGAAAGAGTGGAAGATGACTCTTGTGTCTTTGCTATTGATGTAAATAGAATGGCATGGGTGGACCTTTGGGGAGATAGAGAAGGGACTGAGTGGGGTGGTAAGGGAATAATCCTCCCGGCCTCCTTCTTCTTCCCAATTTGTGCACAAGCTGAGCTTTGTAAGGTGCCCAAGGACATCGACTTACTCCACAGCAGTTACAAGTGAGACAGGCTGGGACCTGGAACCTGGGACCTTTTATTGCAGTGCTTGCACCTGGACCAGTAACAGCATACAAAGAAACTATAAGGGACTAAAAATAACTGCATGAGATGGGAATAAAGACACAGACCTACTAGAGAATGGACTTGAGGACACGGGGAGGGGGAAGGATAAGCTGGGATGAAGTAAGAGAGTGGCATGGACACATATACACTACCAAACATAAAATAGATGGCTAGTGGGAAGCAGCCGCATAGCACAGGGAGATCAGCTCGGTGCTGTGTGACCACCTAGAGGGGTGGGACAGGGAGGGTGGGAGGAAGACACACAAGAGGGAGGAGATATGAGGATACATGTATATGTATAGCTGATTCACTATGTTTTAAAGCAGAAACTAACACACCATTGTAAAGCAATTATACTCCAATAAAGACGTTAAAAAAAAAAAAAACTGCATGCATGTGCAGTTGGGGCAAATCATGAACAAGAAGATACAAAAAGGCCAAAACCCAACTGCCATTTCTGAGGTGCTGGGAACAAAAGTAGCAACATACTGTGCAGGATCCCTGCACACAGCACCACCAAGGGGGCGGGCAGAGCACCTAAGCCACGCCTCCAGCCCCGCCCATTGACCTGCCCCTACCTTCACCCCTTTAATGGCTCACCTCCACCTTGGAGAGTGAGCAAGGGCACCTGTTACTTGTTTTCACTCCCTCCTGCTGCAGCCTGAGTCCCAGAAAAGCCTTGCCTGGATTCCTCATCTCGCCTCTTATCAATTTCTATTGATTAAAGAGTCCAAGAACCCTGGTCGGTAACACAAACATTCAAGATTACAGTGAGTGTCGACCTTAAATAGCTTAGGTACCAATCTAAATCCCACAGTCTGTCAACCTGACCTTGTCCTTTCTTTGGGTATTTATATACTCCTGGAAGGGAAAATCATTCCATTACATAAAGGAAATTACAAAAAAGTGTACCCAAACCCCATAGAGTAATTACAATATTGCATCATTTTTGTAATAGTTAAACAATTTCAAGTCAGCATAAAATGTTGGCCAGGGACAGGGATTAACAAATCTTAAATATGAACGCTTTGGATCTTTCATTTAGTTAAATCCATTGAAAATCTTCATGTCATTAGTGCTTTTTCAGGCACATCATGATTTTATGTATGTTTGGAGTTGACTTCCAAGAGAGACTAACATATGAAAAAGGGGCCTTTCAATCCAGCTGTGACCTTCTTATAGGTACCGAAATTTTATAGTTCTTACGTGACAACTGATTTCTGCTCTATCTGGTTTATAGGATGGGATAAGTTATTTCTAGAAGCACATCTCTTATTTATAATTTAAGCCTAATTTGGTTTTTTTAAGAGTATCTCTTTAAGAATTGCCTTTCCTTCAGGCTCATATCTACCCTAACAGCTGTTACATCTGTGATAGAAGGAACAAGGGTTTTAAAGACAAGATTGTTACTTGAGAATATATGAATACTCCCTGTGGCTTGCCATTTCTTTGAAGATAGGAGAGTGGTGTGAGATGCCCTCCCATTTTCAAAAGGTTCTCTGGGGAGGGCTGTCATTCACAGCTACCTGGACACACTGGAGCAAGACACATACACTGTGACAAAGATCATATAGGAAAGAATCACTAGGGCTGAACAATGCATTGCCACCATTTCAAGTATCTCTGACAGTCAACACTTTCGTAAAGAATAAACATATTTTTTCAGCAGTTGTACTGGTGCTTGTTTTGCTTTTTTACACTAGCCATTGTTGGTGCTTATTTCTGAGTGCCACGTAACTTACAGTAAATGACCACAGGCTTTGTCACTCAGCTCACCCTTCCTTTGAATGTGCATTTCAGCAGGACAAGGGGTGAGGCTGCAATGTTTGCTACTGAGTCACTGCAGTCCTTACACTCTGGGAGCTCTCAGTAATGAATGACCGGGAAGATGACAACATCCCATCATTGCTGTGGTTTTTAAAGGCTAGTAAACATTAACATTTTGTTTTAGCTACAAATGAAAACAAAATTTTTACATTTCTTGTGTGTATATGTGGATGTAAATGTACTCTTATATAAGGACACATACACCTGGTAATTCAAATAGATATGGGGCATTCAAGAGGGGTGTCCTCTTAAGATCTAAGTGGGAATAAGTAGTAATTGCCAGATAAGGTTCATTACCAAGGAAGTGTGAAGTAGATGAAAAAACTGTCCATTTGTGGCTTTGTACCGCCTTTAGTTTGCTCATTTCAGTTAAAAGATTCCCCATGGCGTTATCAGCCCTTGGTCTTGCCTCTTCAAATATAATGTTTTTAATAACTCATACAGTTTTATAGGATGTTGAAGTGAGAGTTATACGTATAAAAATTAGATCTGGGCTTCCCTGGTGGCGCAGTGGTTGAGTCCGCCTGCCGATGCAGGGGACACAGGCTCGTGCCCCGGTCCAGGAAGATCCCACATGCTGCGGAGCAGCTAGGCCCGTGAGCCATGGCCGCTGAGCCTGCGCGTCCGGAGCCTGTGGTCTGCAATGGGAGAGGCCACAGCAGTGAGAGGCCTGCGTACCGCAAAAAAAAAAAAAAAAAAAAATTTAGATCTACAAAAATTACATGAAATATTTCTGCACTGGAGATTCATCTATTCTTTCCTATTTATTAATTAATTTATTTAATCATTTATTTAGATTAGTATGAGCATGTGGATATTTATACTCTGAGTTATAATCCAATACTGATTGATTGATTGCACCAGCATTGGTCATTGGGAGCTTTTTCAGTTTGCTCCTGTGTCCCTTTGATGGATCCCCATCACTGTGTTTTTGTTGTTGTTTGCTTTTGTTGTTATTATTGTTTTTGAACACGTCCTTACTTTCTGGTGCTCAAAGATGCTTCACGTTCATCTTGTATAGTATTTCCCACCCCAGTCTCCAATCAGCTATTTTTCCAAAGTGTCTTGGTTCCTTTTATTGAAGAATGGTAATAGAAACCCATATCTCCTTGCTACTGGGGTGATGTTGCTTTTAGGCCCTTTCAGTTGACAAAAAAAGGACATATGTGTGTGTGTACTAACAATTATATGTACATATATCTATAAATATTTCTATATGTATTCACTTGTCTCTATGTTAAGCTGAACATGAACACATGTCCAATCCACTGAGTACCACATGGGTCATTCTAATCCAGTTCCATGTGGATCATTTTAATCCAATATCACATGGATTATTCCTTTTTTTTTTCTTTTCTTTTC
Organism: Hyperoodon ampullatus; assembly: GCF_949752795.1. NCBI lineage: Eukaryota > Metazoa > Chordata > Mammalia > Artiodactyla > Ziphiidae > Hyperoodon > Hyperoodon ampullatus. Next base: position 60,879,257 of record NC_136925.1, on the reverse strand, counting down.
TTTTTGCGGTACACAGCCCTCTCACTGTTGTGGCCTCTCCCGTTGTGGAGCACAGGCTCCGGATGCGCAGGCTCAGAGGCCATGGCTCACGGACCCAGCCGCTCCTTGGCATGTGGGATCTTCCCGGACCAGGGCACGAACCCGTGTCCCCTGCATCGGCAGGCGGACTCTCAACCACTATGTCACCAGGGAAACCCTTCTCATGGATTATTCTAATCCAGTACCACATGGATCATTCTAGACTTTCTCCCTTTGCTTGTCTATAACCTTTCACTGCAAAAGTGAGAAACCTGACTCCCAACATCCACTGTCCATGACCTTATTGTTCAATTCCAGTATATGTGTACAGTGGTTTCACAGTTAACCCATACTCCTGTGGGACACAACTTTCCCAACTAGAATACAGTGCTTACGGACAACTCCTTTTGTCTTTAGCCTTATAGTCTCCATTCATTTCCAAAGTTACTTCGAAATTAACAACCCCTCACCACTACAGTAAGATTATTTCACACATTTGTAATACAGTTAGATTATGTTTTCATAGCGTGCATTCCATCCTGGGATCGCTTAATCTCCTAAATGATTTTTTTTAATTTGCATACATTTAAAAAATAATGTCGGCAGTTTTTGTCTCTTTTAGTGTCCCAGCTTGACTCCAATGCAGGCCAACATATTTGTTCATAATCCTTCCCAAAGTCAGCAGGGACTGTAATGATGCTTCTTGGACTTAGGACCAGGAATTTTTTGCTGTATTTTCCTTAAGAAGATGCTTAGTCTCACAAAGGAAGAAGTGAAATGACTTTCAAAACTTTATAAAAAACTAGGGGCTTCCCTGGTGGCGCAGTGGTTGAGAGTCCGCCTGCTGATGCAGGGGACACGGGTTCGTGTCCCAGTCTGGGAAGATCCCACATGCCACGGAGTGGCTGGACCCATGGCCACTGAGCCTGCATGTCCGGAGCCTGTGCTCTTCAATGGGAGAGGCCACAACAGGGAGAGGTCCGTGTACTGCAATAAAAAAAAAAAAAAAAAAAAAAAAACTTTATAAAAAATATGTGATGGTAAATTTGACATTCCTGTCATGGGTCTGGAATTGATTTCCCTTCTCTAGGTTTCTTTAGATACCTGCCTGGGTTTTGCTCCTGGTCCCCAGTCCATTCCTTCCTTCACCACATTTATTTTTCCTCATCTTTTATTTTATCTCATAATAAAACTACTTAACACCAGGTTGACTAACTGTGAGCCTCATTTGTTCCCTTAAAATAATGCTTAGATTAAATACTTACCAAGTAATTACTAATACATGCTAAGTTCTCTTACTTTCTGATTACCAAGTGAAGAAAAAATTGTGATTATTCTGACCTTCTCTATATAGGGCTTAAAAGAAATAAACCCATTTACTAGCATAGAAATTTTTGAAAGCTGTCTCTTTGATCTAAGTATTCTCTGTATATTAATTTTGTATTCTGAAACTTTACTGAATTCGTTGATGAGCTTTAATAGTTTTCTGGTAGCATTTTTAGGCTTTTCTATATATAGTGTCAGTTTTACTGAAAACAGTGACAGTTTTACTTCTTCCTTTCCAATTTGTATTCCTTTTTTTTTCTTTTACTTCTCTGATTGCTGTGGGTAATACTTCCAAAACTGTTGAATAAAAGTGGTGAGAATGAGCATCCTTGTCTTGTTCCTGATCTTAGAGGAAATGCTTTCAAATTTTTACCATTGAGTATGATGTTAGCTGTGTGTTTGACACATATGGACTTCATTATGTTGAGGTAGGTTCCCTCTATGCCCACTTTCTGGAGAGTTTTTATCATAAATGGATGTTGATCTATGTATTCTCAATAAAGCTGCCCTTTTACCCTCCAAAAAGATTTTGCACATATTAAGGATCACTTTTTGTGCTGGTAAGTTCTACTCTCCACTCAAGGAGCTGACGTAACTCCCACCCCATTAAGTATGAGCTGTACGCAGTGACTTCCTTCTAAAGGGTGCAGCATGGAAGGGGTGGGGAGGAGAATAACTCCACAGTGGAGAACCTGACAAATGCTAACTGAGCCAAGTGGTTAAGGTTAACATCACCAGTCTTAAGTCATATTGATAGCAAGTACCCTCCATATGATGATGTGATGAGAATGGCAATTACCTCTGTGATCTTCCTCCCCAAAGCCCATAAACTCAGTCCAATCCCAAGAAAAACATCCAAGGAACCCCAGATGAGGGACAGGCTACAAAATACTTGACCAAATTGTCCTTGAAACTGTCAAAGTCATGTAGAACAAGGAAAGTCTGAGAAACCGTCCCAGTCTTGATTAGCTTAAGGAGACAAGGTAACTAAATGTAACATGGTATCCTGTGTAGGATCCTGGAATAGAAATAGGACATCAGATAAAACTACGGGTATCTGAATACAGTATAGACTTTAGTTAATAATAATATATTAATATTGGCTCAGTAATGGTGACAAATATGCCATAATAATGTTAATAATGGGGGAAATGGGTAAAAGGTGTATGGAACCAATCTTCTTAACTTTTCTACAAACCTAAAAATATTCAAAAATTAAAAGTTTATTTTAAGAAACAGAAAATAAAGCAGGAAAAAATTAGATCTGATGCCTTAAGAAAACAAGGACTTGTAAATTTGAGAAAAAGAGACTGTTGGGGCAATGTTGCTTCATTTAACTTATAAAATATATTTTTCCTACTAAGAAATCTTGTAGGGTGTTTGACTTTTTTTTTTTTTAACATATAAAAGTAGGGCACTGCCTATGAATCTAGTCAGTAAGAATGACCCAAAGGAACTCATCTCTGAAAATGCATTTAGATTGGATTTCTTACCTTGAGAATGAACTGATGACCCAAAAACCTTATTTCAAACGTTAATCAGCATATATTAAACAGAAAATTTTTATATTCTGGAATACAATCTAGGTCCTGTAATTGGTAATTAGAGTGTAAGTTCATGTCTATTTTTCTTTGGTATTATTACTCTGGAACACTTGGACTATTTTTTGAGAGTGAAAACTGTGGATTATTCAACCCTATTATGTGCTCAAAACCTATATAGGGTTTTTTTCCCTTTATTGTAGTAAAATATGTATAACATAAAATTTTCCATTTTAACTGCTTTTAAGTGCACAATTCAGTGACATTAATTACATTCACAATGTTATACAACAACCACCACTATCTATTTCCAAATTTTTTTCATCACAATAGTAACTCTGTAAACATTAAACAATCACTTCCTATTCCTCCTCCTGCCAGCCCTGGTAACCTCTAATCTACTTTCTGCCCCTATAAATTTGCCTATCCTAGACACTTCGTATAAGCGAAACCATACAATATCTGTCCATTTGTGTCTAGCTTATTTCACTTCGCACAACGTTTTCAAGGTTTGTCCACATTGTAACGTGTCAGATCTTCATTCCTTTTTATGGCTGAACAATATTCATAGTAGGTACATACCACATTTTGTTTATCCATTCATCTGTTGATGGATATTAGTGGTATTGCTATCTTTTGGCTATTCTACACAATAGGCTTTGTAAGTGTAAGTCTTTAAAAAAAAATAATTTGTTGAACCTTCCTGGAATGCAAAACTTGGCTTAATTGTAGTTACCATCAATGCCTTTCATTTGATGCCAAAGAAGTAAATATGCTAGAAATGAGTCAGTGTATGTTGTGTCACTTGCATTCTCAGAGGTGGCTCTAGAGGCCCCAGGCCAAAGTCACAGGGGAACAGGTCACATTCTTCCAGAAAGACTTGCTTCTGTTGTCTGTTCTTTTATGTTTGGTTTTGTTTTTGCACAACTCTTTTAAATGTTATGTTCTTGCCTTATTCCCTTTTCTTTCTCCCTTTCGTCACGACTATATTATCGTCAATAAACTTGGGTAATTCACATTTCAGTTGATGTATGTTGATTATTAATTAGCATACCAACTACCACCATAGCCTTTAAATCAAGTTCTGCCGCCTGGCATAATTAACCAAGTTGTATGGATGACAGGAACATACACTTGAGGGGTTGCGATCGCTAGAACTTACCTGTGGAATTGGCACACCCCAAATGCAACTCCTCGTTTCCCTTAAAGTAGGTTTTCTAGATTTTGTCCCGTAGTTAGCAATATTACTATTCACCTCATCACCCAAGAAAGACCCCAGGGAATTACTCTTGACACCCTCCTCTTTCTCACTCCCTAATGTAAAGCCTACAGATTTCGCCATGCATAAATATTTATCAAATTGTCCACTGCTCTCTATTCCTCTATTTCCACTTGCACAGCTATAAAGGAAGCCCTCAGCACTCCTTGCAATTCTTCTTGGAGACATAGACAAGAGGGCCCTTCCCCAGACGTTGTGCTATAGAGAGAGCAGCATATCACAAACACAAAAAGTTGTTGATGAACATGCAGTGACTGTCACTTAGGACGTGGTGCTCAGCACTGAAATAGCCAACCCATAACCCCAAACATCCACTTTTCAGACTAACACTGTTCAAGCCCCAAGGAATCCTTTCTCCAATCTCTTCTCCACATCTCTTCCCTTAAGTTCCTGAAACAAAATGCAACCAACCATGTGAATGTTATTAAAGGTGACAGTTGTGTCATTACCTAGATAAGTGAAAAAAGGCTTCTCCCTTCACGTTGCTGAGGAATTTAAGTAAGCAGATGCTTAGGTGAAAAGAAAGACAAATTAATAAACTTGATGTGCTGAAATGAATTGTGTCCTCCCAAAATTCATATGTTGAATTCCTAACCCCACTACCTCAGAATACGACTGTATTTGGAGATAAAGTCTTTAAAGAAGTAATTAAGTCAAAATGAGGTTATTAGGGTGGGCCCTAATCCAATACAACTGGTGTCCTTATAAGAAGAGGAAATTTGGACATAGACACACACAGAGGGAAGACCGTGTGAGGACACAGGGAGGATACAGCCCTCTATAAGCCAAGGAGAGAGGCCTCAGAAGGAACCAACCTTGCTGACCCTTTGATCTTGGACTTCTAGGACCCAGAACTAAGGAAATAAATTTCTGTTGTCTAAGCCACCCAGTCTGTGGTACTTTGTTATGGTAGCTCTAGCAAGCTAGTACACTTGCCAAAGTACTTCCTCTCAGATGGCATAACTGAATATTTGTTCCCAGTATGCCATTTTTTTTTTTTTTTTTGCTTCTCTTTGTGTTCCAATTTATGGTTCTGAGTAGCACCTTCAGAGTTTAGCCCTGTGCCTCTACCTTAAAGAACTCCTTTGACTATACCTTTCCTCACAGGCCTAGGAGTACAGAGGGCCAAGAAGTGCCTATGAAGCCTCATCTCCTCCCATTCCAGAAATCCCTGTCCCAGTAGCCCTGAACCCATCACCAGGGACTGTGCCAGCCTTTCTCAAATCCTTCCCCAGGAAGATGGACGAACCACTGCTGTGTATATACCTAAACCTGAGAGACACCCAGAACACCTGTTTGTGGGTGATACAGTTGGAGTGTGGACACGTAGACTGGAACGTCCACATTTAAGTGGCAGGAGAAGGGGATGAAGTGTGGAGCTGAAGCTTCAGGCTAGCTTTGCTTGTGCTGTGACCTTCTGACGTGGTTCTCGGAGAAGCTCAGTAGCTTTTAATTTGAATCTGAACTTTCAGGTCCTTAAGAAGGTATATTCATCAAAAATCGGGGAATAGCACATATTTTATTTTATGATTTGTTAATACGATTTATAACCTTTATATATGTAGACGTATGACACATGAGTCTTCATATCTTGCTTCAGGCCCCACGAATATTAGGATTAGGCTTGATGGTTCTGGAGGGATGCACAAATTAGAGCAATATCTGCCATTGTTGCACATAGAGCCTGCGGAAAAAATTGCAGTATTAAATAATAAATATTACTCTTAAATTTGTATATAGGCATATTGGTCTAGACAGAGAATGTGTGACACATGATATTAAATTTAACATTAGCAATGAGGTGGATATTAAAATTAAAAACACTCATGTTCTTATAAACATTTGATATGATCTCATTGTTTTTAAAAATTCAACAAAAATTTTGTCCTGTTTAAATTATTTTAATTCTTACTGTGCTTTATCATTGGTATTTTGTTTTAAATTTTAATTAATTATATTAAATATTTCAAAATAAAAATACATTTTAAACTATAGGGAACTTTTTTTACATTATTATGATTTATAATTTTTGACAATACATTAAAAATTTGTACACTTTCTAAAAATTTCATACATTTTGATTATAATTACATTTTTACATTTTCTTTTTTATTTCTTTAGAATAAGCAAAAAATGTGATTTATGATAGAAATAGAAAATGCTACAGTGGAATGCAGATAAGATATAAAAAGAAACAAGAAATAGAAAAGCTTCTAAAAGGCAAGCTGCTTAAATTTTTTTTTTTTTTTTTGCGCTATGCGGGCCTCTCACTGTTGTGGCCTCTCCCGTTGCGGAGCACAGGCTCCGGACGCACAGGCTCAGCGGCCATGGCTCATGGGCCCAGCCGCTCCGCGGCATGTGGGACCTTCCCGGACCGGGGCACGAACCCGTGTCCCCTGCATCGGCAGGCGGACTCTCAACCACTGCGCCACCAGGGAAGCCCAATCTGCTTAAATTTTTAAAAACTGGACACAATAAAAGTGAGCAGGTTTTTATTGAGTGTGTCCCACATAAAAATTTTGAATAACACATCACAAATTTTTTGTTTAATGAGGATTTAATTATTGACCAAAACAATGAAAATGAACAAGAAAAGTATTCTAATAGAATCTACAACTTGGGAAGAGGTCCAATGAAATCTCTGCAAATTCACATTCTTTACTAAGTAGAGTTAATTACTGACTGAAACAATGAAAACTTCTGAGGTCCTCCTTGACATTTGTCCTAGTGCCTTGCATCATTCCCAAAGATAGCCTCCTCACAGACCTCTGTCCCCACTCTGTCCTATGTGCTGCTGTTAGAGTGGGCTACCTGACCCCGTCCATTGAAATCAACCTGCCACCACGTGGAGCACAACTGCCCGAGGGCAAGTCCTACGTGTTGTTGATGATGCTGGAGCCGGTGAAGGGTTCTGTGGTTACACAAGTTGGAGAAACTGTATGCAGTACAACCACTTTACTTCTGGAAGACTTCTCAAGGACTTGAATATATTAATCCCTTGTTTAACTCTCCAGGAGGGATCTATATCAGGAGGATCTCCCAAGTGTTTTCACTGAAAAGTTTGTAGGACTGGTGTTCTTAGGAAGGTTAGTCTAGAGCATTCCCCGATGTGGTAGCCACTAGCCACGAATGGCTATCAAGCACTTGAAATGTGGCTAGTCTGGATTAATACAAGTTCTAAGAATAAAACACACTGTATTTCAAAGACTTAGTACAAAAAAGAATGGAAATTACCTCAGTAATAATTTTTATATTGAATACATGTTGAAATGATAATATTTTCTGATATATTGCATTAATAATATATATCACTCAACAACAACAACAACAACAAAAACTCAAAGATACAGAGAACAGATTGGCGGTTGCCAGAGGTGGGAGTTGAGGGGGGTACAAAATGGGTAAAGGTGGTCAAAAAGTACAAACTTCCAGTTATAAAATAAGTCAGTCATGGGAATGTAGCATATATCATTGTGACTGTAATTAACAATACTCTATTGTATATTTGAAAGTTGCTTAGAGAGTAGATCTTAAAAGTTTTCATTGCAAGAAAAAAAATTGTAACTCTGTGGTAAGGATGGTTAACTTGACTTACTGTGGTGATCACTTTGCAATATATACAACTATTGAATCATTATGTTGTACACTTGAAATTAATATGCCAATTATATCTCAATTTTTAAAAAAAAATTCAATATATATATATAGACTAATAGATTGCTAAAATTAATTTTACCTGGTTCTTTTTTTTTAATGCAGTTACTAGAAAGTTTAAAATTCCACCCATGGTTTGCATTTTATTTCTATTGGACAGCAATCATCTACAGGACAACATGATACATAAGACCCCTCAGGATCTGGCATCTACTAATCTCTCCAGAACTTTCTTTCAATACTATCTCCCTTTGAGATCTAATTGCTACACACTGTTTAAAGAAATCCCTCCCTATCCCTACCAACCATGACCATGAGCAGTATCAAATGTCGTAACTCTTCTATTTGTTCAACTCCTGGAACTACATCAGGCTAATTCTTGTTAAGCCTTTAGGTATCAAGCATCAGTCACTCATACAGGAAGCTTATGCTGAAATCCAGACATACTTATCCCTTAGCCTGGTTAGGTAACCTTCCTCCAAGCACCCGTAATTTCCTTCTAAACCTTTAACCTGTACTAACTACATGTCTGTATAAGCATCTGCTTATGTATCTCACTCTTCTTCTTTAAGCATCTTGAGAGCAGAGACACGTCTTACTTTTTTTGGCTGCACAGCGCAGCATGCGGGATCTTAGTTCCCTGACCAGGGATCAAACCCGTGTCCCCTGCAGTGGAAGTGTGTAGTCCTAACCTCTGGACCACCAGGGAATTCCCTTTATATTTCATATTCCTAGCTCCTATCCCAATGGAAGAATGAATGAATGACTCAAGAATGAAGCAGATATTGTTCCTCCCCTAGTGGAGTGCAATCTAGAAGATGAAGCAGATAGGTGAATAGATAGTTCAAATGTGTTGCTTTAAATTGTGTTATAAATGATACTGAGAATTATAGGGAAACTCTGAGCAGAGAACTTAACTGGGGTCAGTTTTATGGGTAGACAAACTGTACTGTTGCACAGGCTACATAGCAACTGATTTGTTTTTATCCCAGATAAACATACCCACCTACTATTGGATATCAAGTCACTATGAGATGAAAAATATCATCTATATTTTTTTCTGATGTCTCTATTAAACAACTAGTTAAAAGTAAAATTTTCAGTTCTTTGGGAGAATGAATATAGTTTATTATAATAAATTAAAAGGTGTTATTTTCTGTTCTTTTTATTTTTTACATTTAATTAATTAAAACCAGTCAACGTGCATACACAAAAATTTAAATACTGCTTAGTATTCACCATTGTTTTCCCCACTGCAAGTTACAAGTTATATGTTATCACCTCTAGCAAATTATTAATTTTAAGCCTCAATCTCTGCATAATAATACAGATGTCTCCCCTTCCCCAGTATAAAATGAACATGATATTCTTTTACATAGGAAAAAACAGTACTGGTATTTGAAGTTAATTTTTGTTTTTATCAAATAACTAAGGTTTTCTACTGTCTATAAACAAAGACAGTCTTGTTTCCAGTTTGACTCCCTGGCTCCTGAATTCTGTGTCAAAGCCTATAGCTTTAATGGTTAGGATTTCCTTCCATAAAATGAGAGTTTTCACACATATTAAGAATTCTCTTAATGATTCATTCAACGTTGTCCTGGTGATAAAATACAATGTGGCATTATAAGTTTCCTTCTTAGTGTTTATAACGCACTAATCTTTGTAATGTTCTTCTCCCTAAGATTACTTCCACATCATTTATCTTTTAAAATTCCTAGCATCAGTAGTAGAAAAAGAAATGGCAAGATTATCCTCTAAAGTATTAGCTGAAAGCGGGCTTCCATAACCAACACTGATAATTAAATTCAGCTAGTTGTTTTATTTATACTATATTGTTTAAAAGTTATTTTATCCTGAATGCCTGGCTTTTTGACAAAATTCATTCATTCAACAAATATTTATTGATTGATTCCTACATGCTAGTGTTTTTCTAGGCTCTGAGGACACAGCAGTGCACGAGACACAATAGTCCCTGGCCCAAAGGAGTTGATAATCTCATTCAGGAAACAGTAAATAATTAGTACATAAAAATCTCAGATGGGGCTTCCCTGGTGGCGAAGTGGTTGAGAATCTGCCTACTAATGCAGGGGACATGGGTTCGAGCCCTGGTCTGGGAAGATCCCACATGCCGCAGAGCAACTAGGCCCGTGAGCCCCAACTACTGAGCCTGCGCGTCTAGAGCTTGTGCTCCACAACAAGAAAGGCCGCGATAGTGAGAGACCTGCTCACAGCGATGAAGAGTGGCCCCACTTGCCACAACTAGAGAAAGCCCTTGCACAGAAACAAAGACCCAACACAGCCAAAAATAAAAATAAATAAATTAAAAAAGAAGGCTCAACATTAAAAAGAAAATCGCAAATGATGCTCTGAAAAGACATAAATGCTGTGAGGAAAATGAGAATAGGGAAAGGTGATCTGACAAGAGGGTTAGGAAGATGCACCCACCTTGAGTGTTGTGTGGCCACGATTCACCTTGACTGCATCATGACCACATTAATTTCATCCTGCCCAAGCTTTTGCTGGCTCGGGAGTCACTTAATGAATATTATAACTCTTCTAATCTTGCTGTTCTCGTGTCTCTTACTCACATTATTTACTGTTTCTATTATTTTTCGGCCACCTCTAAGACCACATAAATGATGGGCTCAGAAATATTTCTTTCTTTCTTTCAGAAAGAAAGCTCAGAAATATTTCAGTGAAACTAATCTGTTTGTTCAGTTTTTCTTGGTTTAATCCCTTGAGGCAAGTGTCATTTGATGGAAGGAGAAAAGAACATGAAGTCAGAAAATTTGGCTTTGAACCTATTCCTACTTATTGGCTCTTACTTAACCCAAGTCATGGTTTTCTTTTCTTCAAATATGGGAAAAATGATGCTGCTGTGAGGTGTTAACTGAGAAGTAACACATGGCTCATCCAGCAAAGTGGAGGGCACCCTTCTGAGTATTGACTTTCCATCAGACAGCCAATAACTCTGCCAAAAACGCAAGACCCACCCTGTTCTCTAACAGACCGAGGTAAAATTCCCATTAATACAAACATTCAAGTTCTAGAGACAACACAAAGATCATGTTTGGATGAAGCAAAAACTCAGGAATAAAAAGTAGTCATTTAGATATGTGAAGTCTATTCTTGTTCCATTGGCAAGAAAGTAAATGAAGAACAAATCCACACACAGAAAAAATAATCTTGATTCACTGGGATCAGGAAGTCATCCTTGACTTCTCTTACCTCTCACATCCTATGGATTACCAAATCCCATCAATGCTGCCTCCTTAAGGTCACTTTCTATTCCCATAGCCTATTCTTCGCTCACACTGGCAGCGGCATCATACCTGGGCTACAAAAAATCTTCTTCCCTGATATCCCTTCTTCCATTCTTTTGTCTCCATACCTCCTTCCTCTTGCCCACACCAAAAGGGGGAAAACATTCTAACACTGACTCAAGAATGAGTTTTCTAAGATGGAAACCTGGGCTTCCCTGTTTGCGCAGTGGTTGAGACTCCGCCTGCCGATGCAGGGGACGCAGGTTCGTGCCTCGGTCCGGGAAGATCCCACATGCCGCGGAGCTGCTGGGCCCATGAGCCATGGCCGCTGAGCCTGTGAGTCCGGAGCCTGTGCTCTGCAATGGAAGAGGCCACAACAGTGAGAGGCCTGCGTACCACAAAAAAAAAAAAAGAATTAAGATGGAAACCTAACCATGTTACTCTTTGGCCTAAAACTATACAAAGCCTTTTCTTGGTCTTCAGTGTGAAATCCACTGTGTAGCATGACATTATTTCCATTGCTGCTTCTTCCTATACATTGTGCTGCAGCTGGGATGAACTGCTGGCTGTGCTTTTATACTTACTTCTGAGCCTTCATTCATGCAGCTCCCTTTGTTTTGATGGGTTACACCAGTCCCCTTCCCCAAACCCATTTCATTTAGCTGACTCTAGTGATGATGTCCTTTTAAACCTTCTCGTCTCACCTTCCCCCCATCCTAGCCCCGCACGGGTTAGATGCAGGACCAGCTACGCAACTGCAGGGCCCAGAGCAAAATGAGAATGTGTGACTTCTTGCCCAAAAATGATTAGGAGCTTTAAGACAGTGACTGAAGAGCATTAAACAAAGCACTGGGCCCTTCTAAGTGCAAGGCCTTGTGCACAAGCCCGGGTTGTGCACCCACAAAGCTGGCCCTGGCCAAGTTCTATGCTCAGAGTTTCCCTATAATTCTCAGTACCATTTTCAGCACAATTTAAATAAAGGAATTTGAACTATCTATTCATCTATCTGCCTCTTCTTCTAGATGGCACCCCATTAGGACAGGAGTCATATCTGCTTCATTCTTGAATCATTCATTCATTCATCAACTAAACATTTATTCAGGGCCTTATACACCAGGCACTATGAATGCATCCACCCTTAGGCTAAACACTTTACATACGATAGAGCAGTAGTAGGGCCTGGTGGTCTGGGTTGCTACTTAGCCTGATCTTCCCATCTCTCCTCCCTGTTCACTATTTTTATTTGCTGCATCCTTAGCCAGGGCCCCTCCTCTCATACAGTCTCTCCCTGTCCCAGGCCTGATACTGCTCTACATTCAGATTCCCTGCCAGTTTATATGATCAAATGCCCAGGAATATCATGGCTTAAATTGAATCTCTGAAATCCAGATACATCTTACACCTCAGGATTCCAAGTACTAAAAGATCCACTCCAGCTTCCTCTGTCTTTCTCAGGCTTAAAGTGGGAAAATGAGGGGGCAGCGTAGAGATACAATGGTGACCAGAAAAGGGATCTAGAATCTTCCTATCCTAATTGTTTCCCTTTGCTGGTAAGAGTTCTAATAGCTCTAAGAGCTTCACAAGGCCTGGATTCAAACAGAGGTAAAGGGGAATTTTCCTCTGTTCGCCAGAGGACCAGAGTAGGAATGACTGTCTAGTTAGAAGAAACAGCTGATAGCAGTGGTAAGGGTAGCAGATGGATTCTTGGAAAGTAATGTCGCCAATAACTCACCCTCTAGGGTCATTAGTAGGAGGCCCCAGATCCCTATTTCCCACCAGATTACTCTCTTTCTCCCAAAGCCCAGATTCTGAGTCCCTGTCCAGGACAGGAAAGCCACCAAGTGTGATGAGTTTGAGCTGAAAATGGCTCTGCTGCCATAGGCAGGAGAAGGAGGGATTGAGGTGTGAGGGAACCCCCAATTTTCCTTTTACATGTCCAGCTTGGTAGATGTTCTAATGCCCAAAACTTCAACTTTCACCTTAAAAAGTAGTAGGTTTCATTGTACCATTATTTAAATTCTTCATCTATTTAGTGTGATTTAGCGAAAGTACTTTGGGACTAGTAATACCCAACATCATTGAGTATCTTCTATATTCCATGACCTGAGCTAAGAGTTTCACCTATATCTTGTCTAATTTTTATAATAACTCTTAAAGTGCCAGCATTTCTATGACTTCCATTTCATAGATGAGGAAACTGATGCCCAGAGTGGTTACATGATTAGTAAGATGTGGGTCTCAGACTCAAATTCTGTTGGACTGTCTCCCAAGTCCATGCTCAGATGCCAGGGCTCACCACTTTGGGTAATGGTAATTCTGTACCTGTGAGCAATCACTCTCTGAATTTCTTCAGTTTTTTTATCTCTTTGTGTATCTTTTTTTTTTTGATGCTATGTGATTTTTATCAAATATTAGAATTATTTTTAAATATATCTTTTCTTCCTTCCTAGACTTTGAAATAACTCATGTCTTGCCCTGGATTTGATTCATCTTAGAATCTGAAAAGCTCAGAATTGTGTCTTACACATATCAGGACTTAACTAATCTTTTCGAATGAAAGAATGAATGTAAGTAAATTAATAAATAGATAGCAAGTTCTAAACAGTCTGTTTAAAAAGAGCTTTTTAGAGCACCACCACTTGGTGAGCTGGGAACTGTGCTCATCTGTACTAAATCTGTACTCATATTTAGTAAACAATATCTTCAGCACAGAGCAACTTTCTTCAAACCTATCAGTATCTAAAACTGTTGCCTCTTAGGAATTCCTTCTTGAATGAAACTATATTGGGAAATATTATTAATATACTAACTATAGTAGAAAAAGTTCTCAAGTTTTCATTTGGCAGATTCTTCAAACACATAAACAACTGGTACCTATAACAATTGTCAAGTTCTTTTTCCTAATTCTGCTTTGCAGTTTAATAAAAACAGTCATGTTTTGCTGCCAAAGTTGTCTTCCATGTCATCTCTCTTTCCCTTTGGGGATATTAAACCTCAAATATTCATTCTTCATAGCTTTTGTTCACATACTTTGTCTACACTTTCACCTGTATTTTATAGTCAGAAGAGAAGGAGAGTTTAAGTGCAAGAACAAGAGGATGTAACCCAGCACATCTCTTCCCCACCCACACTCACCAGCATTACCCCATCTTCTCTTCCCCAGATATGACCGAAAACTTGTCTAACCACTTTTTCTCAGTTCCCTTTTCCTGGATCCTCCCAATATTAAAGGTGGCAGCTCTACCAGAAAAATATGAACCCCAATTCCATCTGAGGGGTTGGTGCAGACTAACTAGACAACCACTTTGCCAGTTGACTCATATCACAGGTCACTCACTGACTCATGATCATCATCATAATCTAATTTATAGATCATGGAACATTCTGTACATCTGGTCAGAGAGCCAGAGAGGTGACTAATATGGGTTGTTGCTATTGGTGATATTTATTTTTTTCCACAAAAACAAACACTCCATCTCTTTCATTTTGCAATGGAATGTGAGACCCCAGCTGCTGAGAACTTTTGCCACTGCAAATGAGGGATTTTCCATCTGGTAAGAAATTCAGGTCATGATTAAGAAGTGTTTAGTAATAGCTGTTTGTGCTTCTGTTTTGTTTTGACAACACATGGAGACTGTATTTCTCCAAGGTTTATCTGTATTGAATTTTAATCATAATTGATAAATGAGCTTAAAATCTCAGGTAATTTTGACCAGTAATGCAGTGGGATGAGGAGGTGAGAGATTGAGGTGGAAAGAGAGAGGAAATATATTTTCCCTGGTGCAAAGTAGCTCTGATTCCATTAAAGTTTCAGGACAAATCTGTTATGTTAAAAGTAGCCTTAGATTTTTTTTAATCACTATGATATTGGACAAACACTATTGTAAACATTCCTTTTTTTTTTTTAATGAAGAGCAAAACCACATTATCACACTAGTTTAATAAATCACCTGCTCTGATTTTCTCTAGGTTGATTACTTGGATGTCTTTTAGATTGTTATTAGATAGAAAAAAAATATTTATGTCTGCATCATACTATTATTTTCCTTCTTTCCCAGACCCTTTTATTTACTTAGGACAAGATAACTTGAAGTACATACAAGAATTTGAAGCACCATCATAAAAAATATATACTTATTGAACACCTTCCCCACGCCATTGGCCAAGGGCCATACTAGGTACACTGGAAGATAGAAAGATCCTGTCTTTTGAGACTACAATTTAGTGTCAGAGGCAGAAAAGGCACATGAAAAATTAACTGTAGATGAAAGAGAGGGTGCTCTTCATCTCTATGACACGTTCTCTCTTTAGTGAGAGCTGACATAGGTGACATGAAGGCTGACTCTCCTATCTCATTCTCAGGTACATTTACTTACTGACTCTAGGAAAGATCAACTAAGATATCACTGTAATATCTGTGCAACTATCTCAGCCAAGAGCAGACCCTGATCCAAGAAGAAGAAAAAAAATGCAGTTTTCTCTTCTTGAGGATTGAATCCTTCTGTCTTAACACTTCTACAAGTTTTTCCTGCTAAGGATAAAAAAGCCAGGCCTGGGGATGGATGAAGGAAGGAAGCGTGGTCGTCTTGTTGGGAAGAGTGATGGGAGGTAAGGTGGAAACCAGATTCTTATGCCCAGCAGAGTCTGGGTCATCCCAAAAGTCAAGGGGAGCCATACATCTCTGAGCAGGTAAAATTAGAGTAAACTTTTGAGCTTGGAGACTGGTATCTAAAGGATGCGTGGAGAGGAACAACTCATTAGCTCTACCTCAATTCAATGACATTGTCTTAAATGAGCTGTTACGTCCTGGCCTGGCCTGGGGATGTCTTCACCATTTACAGCATTGTTTCTATTGAAAAATATTCTCAAAATTTCAAACAGCCGACAGGCAAGTAAACTTTTGGAAAGCAACTTGTTCATAAAATGAGGTATGAGGTTCTTCGGTAGCCTATGGGGTCATAAAGCTCTGGGGGAAAAGAAGCAACAACAACATAATCTCTGAAGTATTGAGAAGAACAAACAATGCAACGTTGTCTTATTTCTGAAGAGATCAAAAGATCAATCAGAAACCTTGCCCTAAAGTATGTGTTATTTAGATTTATTTCCATCTGTCATCCTCAAATGATGAAATTAGCATGGTACCATCACTGATTCTGAGAGCTGTTCAGCCAACATGTATAGATGAAGCCTATGTGTGCCAAGCACTATGCTAAATTCTTAATGCATGTTATCGAATTTAGTCTTTACAACCCTCTTAAAGTAGGTATTACCATCTCCCTTTTCAGAGGAGGAAATTAAAGCTCAGAGGGTTAGCTGAGTTTACCAGGGACACACAGTTAGCAAGTAGGCAGAACCAGAGGTGAGCCCAAAGCCAGGGCATTCAACCACTTCCCTGTATGCCTCTGTGGATCAATCCACCCTTAAAATATATTTATTTGGTCTCCAGCCTTTAAAAACAAGTCCCTTTTAATACAACAACTGGCTCAGGTAGCAGGTGCATTTAATCTGTGTTATTTGTCCAAACTGTCCCCACCCCTTCCACTAGAATCCTGTTGAAGTACTCAAACATAACAATATTCTCTGCATGCTTCTCAAGTGTATCATTTTACATGTTCAAAATCTCACAGTACCACTCAGCAGGAAGTAAACATTAACATCCATCCATCATGAATTGGTCAACTGAGCTAGAAAGAGAATAAATGTCAAGTTGTAGGATGTAGCAGAGGTGGGAGGTGTCTCAGGAAAATCAACAAAGTTTAATGGACTCGTGAAAGCCCAGGAAGAAATCTCCCACCTGCAGTTGCAGCCGGAACATGGAGACCTCAAGGTGTTTGCTTGGCTAATGGACTCAATTCCTCCTCCCTCCTTTTACCACCGAATCATAAACACATAAATTATCGCATTTATGAGCCCTCAGCTTTGTAGTAACTGACTCACAGTCTCTTTCTGGGAGTCCTTTGGTAACACATATCAGAATCATGAACAATGTGTTTTCTAGGTCAGAACAACACCCCATATCCAATTAAGCCCAGCTGAGGAATTCTATCCCATCCAACTCAGGACCACACAGTGGAGACATTCAGGCAAGTAGGGAGCTTGCAGAGGGAATGAATGAATGAGGGAGATGGACTAAGTACTGGGTACATGCCTAAGTCCCTCTTCTGAGATGCAGGCCCAAGGCAGCCCTTCTAGCTAGCCTACATGAGGGCCTCAGGCACTGGAGAGTTCTATCTTGAGGTGCTTCTGCTCTATCACAACAAACAGCCTGTAAAAGGCAAAAAGAAACAACCGGGCTTCCCTGGTGGTGCAGTGGTTGAGAGTCCACCTGCCGATGCAGGGGACATGGGTTCGTGCCCCGGGCTGGGAAGACTCCACATGCCACGGAGCGGCTGGGCCTGTGGGCCATGGCCGCTGGGCCTGCGCGTCCGGAGCCTGTGTTCCGCAACGGGAAAGGCCACAACAGTGAGAGGTCCGCGTACCACAAAAAAATAAATAAATAAAAATAAAATCCCTTTTCTGTTACATTCTAGTGGCAGATAATAGTCTTAGAAGAGTTCAGATCTCAGCTCCATCCCTTACCAACTCTGTGTGCTTAATTTATCTCAGCCTGTGTGTCCACGTTTTCAAAACAAAAACAATTCCTAGTTCATCAAGTTGCCTTCAGTGAGATAATACATGCGAGTGCTTAATTCATGATATTTCTAGAAATGCCAGTGCCTCGAAAGGACCGAACACTTGCTCAAAGGAGAGGCTTTGCTCAAAGAGGTTAAGCAAGAAGCTGAGGATGGATCCTCTCCGCAGAGGACAAGAGAAGACAGCATTCCCAGCCAGACATCATGGGAAGGGGAGAGAGTTCTGCTGACAGTAAGTCCTGCACTTGCCATGGTCTGTGTCCAATGGTGTCTGGTCATTGAGTAGAGAATGACAGGCTTTAAGGACATCACAGGTAAGCATTCACCTGGTGAGGAACCTGCTTTTCCCTCTGAGCTGGAAAGGGCAACCTAAATAGGGTCAGATGCCCACATTGAATAAATAAAGAGACTCCGCCCCAGATTGCCTGATTCTCTAGCCCAGTTCATGGCTGAGCCAAGATCAGCAGGGAGGTTCCTGATTCATCGTGGTGCACGGCCCTGAGAAGCAGGGTTGAAAATGGGGTCACAGCAAGCTGTATCCATCTGCTTTCCCCATGCAGCAGCAACCTAGCCAGGCAGCTTGCAACGTGATGCTAAAGGTTATACAGCCGGCATCATAGAAAATACAAACCTTAGAGAGATAGCCGAGAACAGGTGCAAGGGAATTAAAGGCACTGCAGAGCCCCTGAGCACATAATGATCATGTAGGCGTCTGCTTTATCTCTGCTATGGAACATTGTGATAAATTATTAATAAAATGATTTGTGCAAGTTGTGAAGAAAAAGAGACCTATTTTTGCTTAACCAACTTAAGCAAATGGGAGATAAGAGGCTTTTACTTTTCAGTCTGAACTTTAAAAATACATTAAAAGCGAATTGCATGTGGTATCTGTGCTCTTCATAAATTAAAGGGGGAAAAGAAGAAAGGTTGGATCTGAGCAAACACCTCTGAGTAAAGTAAGCTTAAAATAGTGATCTTCTTAATATATATCCTATAACCTATATCCCCTGTAACCTTTAGCCCCAATTGACTTCAATTCTGGAGGATAAATTTTACATTTTAAGACTAGAAATAGTTCATTCAATGGATCTCTTTATTTTTAGAATAATGGGTTTCTATTCTTAGATCCCCTGACCTAGACTCACAGAGACACATGATATTATGTTTATTTTACTTAGTGTTGTTTTAAGTGTTTTCCATTTTATGTTCTTTTTATTTCAAATGTGTTTTATTTAGTTCATTATTTTTTAATGCTCAACAATGAAAAGTTAAATTTCAGATCCTGGCTTTTTAAAAGAAACTAGAAAGATCGAGGCCCACACCCCTAAACAGCAAAGAATCAACTGCAGTCAAGGGCAGCCACCTCTACAGATAAGCGGGTGCTTTTCCGATACCCCGGGGTTCCTGCACCCTTGTGGTCCTAAGTCTTCTTTCTACCCACCCCGTCCCTCTTCCCTGCCCTGCCTCTGAAGATATTTAAATGTGTTTTAAATCTTTCCTCTTCCTCCCAGAATGAAAGCTTGGATAATTTTTCTGAACGCTTCTCTCCTTGCTGACCTACAGCCGTGACACAAAGGTCCCAGGCAGACAGAAGGCACATTGCTGAATAGCATGTTTTTGAAGTTCTACAACAATTATATTGGCTTTTTAAAAAGACGCTTACATTGTGTTTAGCAGTAAAATGTTCAGTGTTGCAAAGGAAAAGTCATATTGCAAGATCGTTCTCCTTCAACACCACATCTCTTCGTTTCTGTGCCCGTCTCAGAAGAGGAAAATAAGAGTTATTTAGCACCTTCTACCTAAGAGTGTCAAAATAATTAGCAAGCATCAATTAAGTTATTGATGTATTGATGTCATAAGTTTCACAAGTATTATTATTTAGACAGAAAACTCTGAGGCCTGCCTATGAGCCATGCACATGAGAGTGTTTGGTAAACAACGATGGACCGATGATGATGCTGAGACAAAGTTATACAATGATTGACCGGCAAAGGTGGGAGTGACAGCCACCAAAAGAAGTCAGCAGGGCTTCCCTGGTGGTGTAGTGGTTGAGAGTCCGCCTGCCGATGCAGGGGACACGGGTTCCTGCCCTGGTCTGGGAAGATCCCACATGCCGCGGAGCGGCTGGGCCCGTGAGCCATGGCCACTGAGCCTGTGCGTCCGGAGCCTGTGCTCCGCAACGGGAGAGGCCACAGCAGTGAGAGGCCCGCGTACCGCAAAAAAAAAAAAAAAAAAAAAAAAAAATCAGCATGTTTTAATCCATGCCTGTTCTGTTTGCTGTTTCTTATAGACCCCAAAGAATATATATGTCCTTCCTTCGGGTCTGTGCTGGTGAATTAGAGCACATGGTGTGTATGAAAGCGGATTTTCTCCGAACCCGTCTGCACCTCCCACAACAAACACCATTTCCTGCCCCAGCATCTCAGAAGCACACGATGTGAAGCTCTCCTCCCAGCAGCTGAAGTCTCCCAGGATGAGCAGACACACGAAATATGGGAGACTTCCCAGGTCTCCAGGGAGGTACTCTTCTCTTCTGTCGTCCCCTTTCATCTAGTGGAGGCAAACCCACCATGATTTTGAGCCTCAGCTCTGAAGTCTGTTAACGATGTTAATGCTGTGGAGGGTACCTAGCCCCTCGGAGCCTGTAAGGTGAGGAGATTATCATTTCCTGAGAGGGCTGCTTAGAAGGGTCTGTGTGGCCCTTGAC
The DNA here is from genome assembly GCF_949752795.1 of Hyperoodon ampullatus. Lineage (NCBI taxonomy): Eukaryota > Metazoa > Chordata > Mammalia > Artiodactyla > Ziphiidae > Hyperoodon > Hyperoodon ampullatus. Next base: position 60,858,837 of record NC_136925.1, on the reverse strand, counting down.
AACCTACACAGGCCCTTCCAGGTTCATGCGTTGCCCTTTTCTACCGGAGCTGTGCCCTCAGGAGCTTGGTCCACAGGCACCATACCAACAGGCTCTGTTGCCACCTGACTTCCTGGGGGTTGTGCCCGTGGAGGACCAGTGCAGGACCAGAGACGGGAGGAGAGAGAAAGCCAGGTATTGACTACCCCAGCTCCCTTCCTGCTGGGTCGTTGCCCATCAGCCTCTTGCCCCACAGAAGCCACAGTTTCCATGAGGCAGCCTTCTCCAAACAGCTACACTCCGTGGATTCCAGGACTGGGATCCCACTCTTCCTAGCCCCAGGGGACCACAGCATCCTTTATGGTTTCCTGAAACTCTGCCCACACTTCGGAATTAGTTCCTTTGTTGAACTCTCCTCAAATTCCCCGTGGGACTGTGGGGTGTCTTTCCTACCAGGACTTGGAGTGATATGCGTGTGAGTGCCTGGCTGCAGACTAGAGGCTCCGTAGTGGGATGATGTTCACCAACTCTGCAATAAGAAAATATCCTGTGACAGTGTGATTCTGCATCTGTGACTACAGAATGGTTTGGAAGTGAAACGCATGAGTGAATTCAGTTAAATACCCACGATACACAAATGGCTTTCATCAGGCTAGATATGACCTTATAAACTGAAACAGAATCTGGAAAAGTCAGAGGCCCTGGGATCACAAATCCTTCTTGCTTCCTGGAGGATGGGGACAGCGAAACTTCTGGAGGAGAATTTATTCTAACAGTAGGCTTGTGGTGGTTCTCAAAGTGCAGGTCGCAGCATCACCTGGGAACAAGTTAGAAATTCAATCCCCTGGTCCCACTCCAATCCTGCAGAACCAGAAAATCAGAGTTGGAGCCCAGCAATCAGTTTTTTTACCAGGCCCTCCAGGGATTCTGATGCACACAGAAGTTTCAGAAACACTGGACCTGGGCTTTCCTGGTGGCGCAGTGGTTGAGAGTCCGCCTGCCGATGCAGGGGACACGGGTTCGTGCCCCGGTCTGGGAGGATCCCACATGCCGCGGAGTGGCTGGGCCCGTGAGCCATGGCCGCTGAGCCTGCGTGTCTGGAGCCTGTGCTCCGCAACGGGAGAGGCCGCAACAGTGAGAGGCCCGCATACCGCAAAAAAAAAAAAAAAAAAAAAGAAACACTGGACCTGAGTAGTTGCTAGAATTAAACAAAAGCCAGTGTTCAGGACTCCAGGTAAGCAAATGGCTCGCTTAGCAGGAGAGACTTCAGGAGCAGGTGAATTCAGAAGAAAAGAGCTTTGTTTTGGGGAACTCTGTCTTAGACAGTGGGAATCAGTTCAGAACAAGACTCCAGTCTCTGAGAAGAATCGACCTATGATCGAGGTAGCACCCCAATATCACAGGGGCTGAGAGCTATGTGAATTAGGATGCACTGGGCACCAGAAATAAGAAATGCAGGATCCTTATGAGAATTGGAGACCTCAGCAGCCTGGTGTTTGAAATAGCCAGAAGCCCAGTTACCAGAACTGGAACTCAAGATCAAGACCAGAGAAGCATGTTGAGTGACTCAATGTGTGGGACGTGAGTATCTGAGCAGGGCTTTCTAATTCCCTCATGTCCTAAATAGGACCGGCCCTAAGAGCCAAGGAAACTGTTTCTTCTGGTGACAACTGAAAGCTTGGCTATGGGGAGAGGGTGAGCACAGTGACCCGATCTTCAGGTGGGGCCTGACCACCTCCCTCCACACCAGCCACTCACTGGCTGGCTGGCTTCCTGATTAGGCTTATCATTTTTCAGACTGATTTATATATGCAGACCTCTGGTTTTCAGGCTTCAGTGGGTGGCTGGATAATTTATTGAGATACTACTACCCTGTGTTTTGTTCTCTGTGTTTTCTCCTTGCCTCGTTCCTAGAAGTTAGCTAGTCTCCTGGTATGTTCTTTTTTTTTTTTTTTTTTTTTTTAATTGGAGTATAGTTGCTTTGCAATGTTGTGTTAGTTTCTGCTGTACAATGAAGTGAACCAGGTATATGTATACATATATCCCCTCCCTCTTGGACCTCCCTCCCCCCCCACCCCGCATCCCACCCATCTAGGTCATCACAGAGCACCGAGCTGAGCTCCCTGTGCTATACAGCAGGTTCCCACTAGCTATCTATATGTTCTTGCCTTGGTGGCTTTTGCAGGGCTGGAAGCAGAAGGGAGCATCTCTAACATCTGGGGAAGCTGAAGTTTATTGAAGGGCAGGGAGAGAGGCCGGAGGAGATGAGAAGCAGGGGCGGTGGACAGTGGGCAGGAGCTTCGTAGGCCACAAGAAGGGAGGGGGAGAAGGCGGCAGAGTGGGGGGACCTTCAGCAGTGCTCCCGCTGCTAGTGCCGTGCAGGAGGCGGGACCCCAAGGGGAAAGCCTGAGGTCCACTCAGTGATCACTATACCTTCAGGCCTTGGGGTTCTCAGCCTCTGGAGAAAGTCTCGTGTCCTAAAATATGGCAAAGAAACAAAGCCCTGGACATTTTATTCTGGGACAATAGAAGCCTCAAGTAAACCATAAGTTTCTCACAGGCATAATAATCACCTGTTGAAAGTTGGAATCCTGGGACCCACCCCAGGCCTTCTGACTCAGGAGTGGCTCTGGGGAGGGGCTCAGGAGTGCACACTATAACAGATGTTTCTGATTAGGGACTCCACTCAGAAACATTGGAAAAGGTAAAGCAAAATCTGCAGCGTTCTGCTCATACCTACAGGAGGGTCTTTTTCTTACAAAGAAGCATAATAGACACTATCTTCCTAAAAATAAGTAATCCTAGTTCTTTGCATCTTTAAGGCTCAGCAACTCATGTCCCAAGAGCAAAGCTGAGAAAATTTCTTCTGTCACTCCCAGAGCCCATAAGATCTCTCTCCACCCTTGATTATGAAAAAATATTATAACAGGTGAAAATTAAAGTAGATCCATCAGTTTCACAGTTCATACAAACCATCAGTCAATGACATAACATCCTAATGAATAATGCTACTACCCTAGAAATTGTAACTATTATGTAACTATTAAATGGGATAGTACCTGGGTGAGTGAGTTGTGGACATGCCATCTTGCTTACCAGATGTGAATCCACACCTCATTTCCATCAAGGCCACTTGGTCTATAATGTAAATGCAGTCACCATCCGGCTCTGTGGTTGAATCATCTTTTGGTAATAATATTTGTTTGCATAGAAGAGATCAGAATAACACATTGTAACCCCATAGATTACTTCTCCGGCTCGTAAGGATCCATGAACCTTCAGCCTAAATGGGTGGAAACACTAATGATCTGTAGCAGGGTTTGGCAAACTAGATCCAGAGGATCAAATTTGGACTACCACCTGTGTTTGTTCAGTCGATGAGCTAAGAATGGTTTTTATTTTTTTAATTGTTGGGGGAAAAAAATCAAAAGAAAAATATTTTCTGACCATTGACATTATATGAAATTAAAATGTCAGTGTCCATAAAACGCATTATTGCCACCCACCCACCTTATTCCCTTACTCCCTGCCTCTAATTTGTTTTTTGTTTTTAAATTTGATCTACACACACACACACACACACACACACACACACACACACAGAGGTTATTTGTTTTTAAACTTATGATGAATGATTGGCTTTGGGGTTTTTTTGTTTTGTTTTGTTTTGTTTTTTTCACTCTTCTTAGCAGCTTTGATTTCTGATAAACAGACCAGGATGTTGAAAGATTTGGTTTGGTCACACATGTCACTTTCCATTTCTCAATCCATTTCATCAATTACACATGCAAGTCACATTGACTAACAACTGGCAAAACCAAGAGGGAAACTATGGCACATCAAGAAACTGACAGCAGACACTTGTAGTATTCTCCTAATAAATAACCGATCCCAGGTCAGGCATTAAAAAAAAAAAATTACAGAAACTTAACATCTATTCTAATTATGGGTTGAGATGAATTAGTGTACTAAACAGTTAAAAAGGGTGGCTCCACTGCCATGCAGCCAATGAAATTGTTGGAAATGCAAGAGAAATGCTCTTCTTCTTATGAAAAGATGCCCTTGTTCAGTTGATGGTTATGCCTCTACCAAACACTTTTGTAAGGGATACTGTGGATTACCTTGTTCTATACCCACTCCAGGCCCTTTCAAGGGTCCTTAGACTAAACAACTAAAAGCACGTTTTCCAGGTGTGGTTTATAGTGCCGTTCTGTATGTGATGTGGGTGTCTCCAATTAGATGCACTCACATAAGACTCTGATTCAGAACTGAGTCATGTGGGGGGAAAGGCAGGGTACAAGGCGCTCATTTTGTGCGTACAGGGAGGTGTGGATCTGGGCCTGGCAGCTGAGGTGGCAACTTCTTGATTTAATAGCTTCCTGATCAGTGTAGATGGACAGCCACCCTTAATGGCCTGGTTCTACAGTGCGGCTTGGGGCTCATTCCTGGTAACTCAGCCTAGATTTGTTTCTTCGCATCTTCCAACGGTTTGGGAATTAGTATCAACACTCCGTAGTAAATACCGTTCTGCATGTCTAGCCAGAGAAGATTCTATTTTCTGCAACAAAAATACTGATTAATACATTGAATTACCCATTTTAAACTACCTTAAAGCCTGTGGTTTAAAAAATTATTAAGACTAGAGAAGCGGATAATAATACATTTCTTCTGAACTTCCCTATAGCCCATGGGAAGAGACAAAAAGGGCAAGGGAAGGAAAGGATTAAAAATTGTTCAAAATAATAAACCGTGGACTGTTGGATCACCCATGGTCATGTCACATTTTCCGATTTTTCTGCCTAAAGATTACTGGTTTATTTACTTATTTATTTTTGGCCACACCATGTGGCACGCGGGATCTTAGTTCCCTGACCAGGGGTAGAACCAGTGCCCCCTGCATTGGTAGCACAGGAGTCTTAACCACTGGACCTCCAGGGAAGTCCCAAGATTACTGGTTTAATGTCCATCTTCCCTCCTAGACTGTAAACTCCATGAGAACAGGGGGTTATATGTGTTTGGTCAACACTGTGTGTGTGATACCTAGCATCCTTCTGGCTTATAGTAGCTGCACAATAAATATTGTGTGACTGTCTAAAGAGGTAGAGGCAGGTAATGAACATTTCAAGGTAAGATGTGTGTCTGTTCAATAATATTGATAGTTACCGTTTATCAAGCAACTGCTAAGAGAATGGTATTGTGCTAATCATTTTACGTATATTATTTCACCCTTCTATAGAGTAGATAATACCTTCTACTTTAGAATACTTCTAGAATAATACTTCTAGAATAATACCTTCACTTTACACATAAAGAAATTGAGTCTCAAGATGTGACTGTGGAAGAATGGTCAGAGACGCACCATTGCTGGCTTTGAAGACAGAGAAAGGGAGCCACAAGCCAAGGAGTGTAGGCAGCCTCTAGAAACTGGAAAAGGAAAGGAAACAGATTCTCCCCAAGAGCTCCAGAAAACAATTCATCCCTACCAACACCTTGATTTTAGCCCATTGAGACCTGTGCCAGACTTCTGTCCTTCAGAACTGTCAGATAATAAATTTTTGTTTCTTTTAAGCCACTAAAAACAAAAGAAAAAAAGAAATTGAGTCTCAAAGAGGTCAAGTAAAAGTCATAGCTAGTAATTGTGTTTTTATTCACACCCCAAAACTCTGATTTCAAAGCCCACGATGTGGCTTCTATTATACCTTAAATGTTTGGTTTCAAGGATTCAGTGCCTTTTCAGTCAGCTGTGAATCTCCTCACAGCAGCTCAATCACATAGGAAACGGAGAGCTGTTAAGACACCTTCTTCCATCCATAGGAAATCCTTTTAAAAGGATTCCTGGCATTTGTCTGCATCTGTGGATAAAAATACTCCTTCATGTAGGGGGCTTCTTTCCACTCATAGAGTCATACGTGGAAGTGGCGAGACCCACCCACACATGATCTACTAGAGGCTAAGAGGCAGGTTGTCTTTATTCTCAGGATTCTTTAGTGGTTCTGCCAACCAAATTCTGAGGACACCAACACTAATTCTCTATGCAGGAATTTTTTCCAAGGAAACTTATTTTGCCCAAGGATTGGTTCTGTAATACAGTCATATTCACCCTGAGAGTGTTTTTCGGACTCAACTTAAAAATCCATTTTACACAGACATAGAAAATATATGGTTACCAAAGGGGAAAGTGGGAAGGGATAACCTGGGAACTTGGAATTAACAGATACACACTACTATATATAAAATAGATAAACAACAAGGACCTGTATAGCACAGGAAACTATATTCAATATCTTGTAATAACTTACAATGGAAAAGAATCTGGGGAATTACATGGTGGTCCAATGGTTAGGACTCCACGCTTCTACTGCTGTGGGCTGGGGTTCGTTCGATCCCTGGTCGGGGAACTAAGATCGCACAAGCCATGCAGCGTGGCCAAAAAAAAAAAAAATCTGAAAATGAGTATATATATATACATATATATATATGTATATATATATATAAATATATAAATATATATACATATATATATATATATATAAACTGAATCACTTTGCTGTACACCTGAAACATTGTAAATCAACTATACTTCAACTTTTAAAAAGAAGAAAAAATCCCTTTTAAAAGCCAATGTGACACAGAAGGAACTTGGTCAATTCTGTCACACTTTATTATCCATTTATATGCTCATGTATTCATTCAACAAACATTTACATAACCTTGACTACATGTAAGACATGGAGCTCCATTTAAATGTAGTAGTTTTCTCTCTCCAATCAACACAGTAAAATTAGGAAGGTTGAAACAGGTTGTTCTGCAATAAATATTTTGGGTGGTTACATCTTTGTACCAAGATATAATAAAAGAAAGCAGCTCCTTTCTTGTAGAAACATTTGGACAAAGCTTAATTATAGATACACATATATGTTCAACTTGGATGTGACTCATCACCATCCAAGTTGATATGTAAGTGTCCCTAGGCTACATATAAAGTCACACTAGTTCACAAACATGCCCGGTATCTGACATAAAATCTAATATTTTAAATGTAATAGATTGTCTCTTTGCTTTCTGAGGTTTCTTAGATCCTGATGCCCATTATATGAACAAAATTTTGCTTCTCTCCTGCTCTGCTCGTCAGAGTGCAGGCAGTGAGATAAAGAAAAAAATGAAAGTGTCAACTTCCCGCAGATTTTAGATGAGATATTTTTGCTGGGACCACTTTAAACAAAGACCCATTTTCCCTGACCTTTTTGCCCAGCTGTCCTCCTGAGATGGCAGCTTGGACTCCAGCACGTGATTTATTATAGATTCAATTTCAGGTGGAGAATGCCCTCAAACAAGAGATGAAAGCTCATTACAGTTATACCTGCAAGGATCAGTCACTACAGTTCAAAGTCTATTAGAAAGGTTATAACTTGCCCATAAAAATTTAGCTTTGGGCTCAAATACAGCATATGAGTTTCTAGTCTGTAAGCACCTTAAAACCAGAAGACTCAATTAGGTACTCCTAAATTAAATGGCTGGTAATTGGCAGAGAATTGAATTTTGATGTTTTAAAATTTCTTGCCAAAAGCTTGAGACATTTTAATGTTTGAAAATATGGTGTAGCAATTAGAGTAAGACATCTGAGAAGTCAGTTTAAATCCACCCCTCTGTCCCAGCTCTCTGACAACGGGAGACACTTCTTCAATATTTCTGTACTGGTGTTTCTCTAAATGGAAAAACTGTAATGATATTTACCTTTTCCCAGAAGGTGTCAAAGAGCTAATTTAATGGCTCTAATCCACTTTTCAAGTTCAATAATGCGCTCTTCTAAGGAAATTCCTCCACCTCCCAGGTCCTCTATGGTAATTGAGCACAGACCCACCCAACCCTTCAGAAAGGAAGAGTTTCCTTTGCTTCCGTGAGACTCTTCATTCCCGTCTGTCTGAAACAAGAAAGGGATTTTTCCCTTTGTTAGTTCCCGGCAGAGAAGGGTTGGTGCCTCAGAGAGGAGAAAGGATTTAATAGTTTGGCCCACCCAGGTTTGAAATGCAAGTCCCACTTTCTAGATGTGTGGATTGTTTTCTTGTTTGTGAAGTGAGGACTGCTATTTGTGAGGCATGAACAAAGTAGCAAATGAAAAATGCCCAGTGCACAGGGGACAACCCATGGTAGCTGCAACCTTGAGCACCCAGCCAACAAGTCCAACACTTTACCAACCCACTGGCCAGCCCTGCAGGTCTCCGTCCCATCCCTGGGGAGCCCTACCAACCTAGGAAGATCAAGTCTATGCAGGCAGGGGCTTCTTCTCATCCCCATGCAGAGAAGCAGAAGAGATGATATGGATTAGGGAAATACACTCAGATGTTGCTCTGGGGAAGATGCTCCAGGAATGAAGGGTATTTTCATATTCCAAAACATAATGTCAGGATTTCCCAACCAGTAACATGGCCTGCCTTTTCCTAAATAATTAGTTTTCATAATGACTTCTAATACGAATTTGCTTATTTAATGGGAATACCACATGCAATTCTGTATTTCTTAGTAATACTCTAAGGAGCAATAATAGTCAAAGCTCAGAAAGCTTATTAAGACTAATACCCAAATGTAGTTAAATGCATTAAAAAGCTTTAGTAAAGAATGTGCACTATTGATCCCACTCATAGTCTTGGCTTTTGCTGAGGGTCCATTAAAGGCACAGCATGTTATCAATGCAAATTAGTCCCCAGTGAACAGCTCTCCTCCATCTTAAAATGAGGCGGCATAAAGCTGAAGCTGAAATATTCTGGAAATTACTGAGTAATCACAGCCGGTTTTCCCAGTGTTTTATATAATATTCTTGTATAGCATTTTTAATATTTAGTGTCTTGTGCAAACAACAGTTTCCACATTGGTTAATAGGGTATAATAAAATACTTTTTCCTAATATCTCAAAATGTTATTTTATCTTCCTCCTGAGGGTCCCAATGCAGATAAAGAATAAACACCAGGCCAAGTTAAATGCAAATAAAGTTTATACTATTGAATCCTCATGATCCAACATTTTGTTGATCAAGAAAACCTCTAGACTATTCTTCTATATAAAAACCTACCTCTCCCTGTAATTAATTATTATAATTTTATTCTCTGATGAGCAACCCATCAAAAATATTTTTAAGTATTTTCTGCTTGAGAGGACTAAATAAGGTTTATTTATTTTTCTCAGTAGATGTTGTAATAGGAGGTAAAATTTACATAATATAAAGTTAGCATTGTAAAGCAAACAATTCAATGGTATTTAGTGCGCTCACGATGTTATGCAATTACCACCTCTATCTGGTTCCAAAACGTTCATATCATCCCAAAAGAAAACCCCCCATACACAGTAAGCAGTTATACCCAATCCCCACCTCCCCCTGCCACCACCCCACCCCATCCCCAGCCCCTGGTTACCATCAAGGCTTGATTGCTTTAAAGCTGCCTACAACCAATTAGAGGAAGGAATTTTTGTCTTTACCAAGGCCGGCCAAGTGACCTGGAGCACTCATTAAATATGGAGGTTCCTGGGCCTCTGCCCAAAGATTCCAACACAATCAGTCCTGAAATATCAGCTTAGAAGCCATTTCTCCAGACCTCTCAATCCACCAGGGAGCTTTCTCTACCCCTAATAAATACCTTCAGTCTAACAGGGTGATGGACGTGTGAAGAGACGTCCCTTTGAGAAGTGTCTTCTGATGGAAAGGGCAAAGCAAGATGCAGGGGGGAGCAGGTCATGTCAGAGGAGGGTTTGGAGAATAATGTAGATGTCTATACAGCTGTCCCTCAGTATCAGAGGGGGATTGGTTCCTGGACTCCCACAGATACCATCCATGGATGCTTAAGTCCCTTATATAAAATGAAGTAGTACAATCAGCTCTCCATATTCACTGATACCCAGGGTCGACTGTATGCCCGAGTAGAGAGGGGTACAGTGAGGAAGCTTCTACTGGAGTGTCCTACTGAGAAGGAAGGAAGGTAGGAAGGAGGGAGAAGGGGATTAAGGAGAGGAGGGAGGAAGGAGGCAGGTAAGGAAGTAGGTATGGCATTCAGTGTACCTGTGATCAGATTTTGACAGAAGGTGAGCTGTTGCTCATTTTCATTAGGGAGAAGAAAGGAGAAGACAGACTGGTGTAAACGCAGGCAGCATATGGATTTGGTGGTGGGGGCATAAGGTGCTTCCTGACTGATGTCTTCAGCTTTCTCTCTGCAGCCTAATACATGATTCATTGCTGAGAGTGGGTGCTGGGTGTGTGGGAGTGTGCGTCTCCTCCTTAGAGAAGGAAAAAGGCTTGAAGTTTCAAAGAATGAGAGCAAGCTTTCTAGAGAAGCTGAGTGAGTTTGCAGGGCTGTGCTGAGTGTGGTAATTACGAATGTGCAGTGATTCCAGTTCTGCTGGTTGTGGCGTTTTCTCGGCAGGCCCATCTCCCCGGTGTAGTCAAGGCAAAGCAAGTGTGGAAGTTTATCTGTGGTTCAGGCTTGCCTGGAAGAAAGAAGCGTGAGGGCAATAAGGCATTTGCAAGGAAAGAAATTCAGACTCTCTCAAGAATACAGAGAGCTTAATAGAGAAACGATTTTCATCGTGGATGAAAATGCTAGGAACCGATTAAGTATTTTCCCCATCCTCAGCTAGGGCTCTTTCTCTACTCCGTTCCCTGTCCAGCCTTATCACAAATATTCCTTTCTGACAGGGTAAATTTTTAATGGCCTTTAAAAAATGTACTTGTCATGAAAAGACAATTCACGTAAGAGCTAAGACAACTTGATAATGTGAAAAATGCTTCAGACTCACTAGCAAGGAAATGAAAACGTATTTGCTAAAACACAGTGTATTGTTTTTCTATGTCCAGCCCCTACCACTCATTTTGTATATGGGGGGAATTTCCATTTCCCTTGATTCAGGTTTCCGTGTGGAGACACTGCCACCAGGAATATTCTTGATCTTTCTTCCTTCCCCCTCCCTCTTCTCCCTAAGCAGGGGGAATGAGTGACTTATCTGATGAAACTGAATTTTCCCACCCTCAGACTCTTTTTCTCTTGCCTGTTTTTGTGAACCAACCAATCTGCAAAATACATATGTCCTCATTTGCTCTGTGTCTCATGGCAAGGGGTCTGCCCCTGGGGTGTACTGGGTTTAGCCTACCTGCATCCTGTGATCACATGGATAAATCTGTTTAACTCAGGTCTGATGAATTAGCAAATCCAGTGGGCTACTGATGTAAAACCATATTTTCTAAATTTATCAGTAATAAAACTGATATTTGGTTTGATAAAAAATTAAAAAAGGAAACACTTAAAGTACTGTAGCTTGTTGCCCAGGACGGAGCTCAGAGCTTCCCAAGCTTCCCAGTTCATGGTGCCCTTAGTGTCTCAGTAATTTCTTCCTGATGCTGTAGGCCCAGAAAGATACCTGACAATTCTATTTATTAAGTCGTTAGGTCCAAATAACAGAGAAAGTACTTTTGTCCTAACAATTTACTAGCTGTTTGGGGGGGGGGGGAGCATAATTCAAAAGAAGAAATAATAGCCATTTCATTCTTAATAGTCACAATTACTTACCAATAGGCTGTGTGTGTCTGTTGAGCCCCACACAGCTTCTGAAATCTTAGAATCAGGTAAAATTCCTATTTATCACAACAATCTCTAAAAAAAAACAACTTTGCAGACAAATTTCATCAAGGGTGGGATGACATGGGGGTTGGGATTGACATATAAACACTAATATGTATAAAATAGATAAGTAATGAGAGCCTGTTGTATAGCACAGGGAGCTCTACTTCACTTCTCTGTACAGTAGAAACTAACCCAACATTGTAAAACAACTATACCCCAATCAAAAAACAAAAGGTATTTCATCAAGAGAAATGTAAAGTGATCTCATTTTTAAACTGTGAATTCCCTTGAGCTATTGGTTCATGTGCTATTCAGCAGATGTTGAATATCACTGTGGTTTCCTCAGAAATTTGAATCATTCTTTGGCATTCCTGTGAATTTGTTGGGGTGTCCCAGGGAGCTGTGGTGTACAGTTTGGAACCACGGGACCGGGAGATAACAATTCTGTTTCATGTTTAGCACTCACACCACTGTGCCCTGCTGCTCCCCACCCCCATCATCATGGGAAAAATGATGCTGATACTGAATACAGACAAAGGTCACAGAAGTAAAAACAGGCCTAGCATCTCAGTAAGAAAGGCAGAGAACCTCCACCTTATGGGTTGATAAGCAAAGACCAACATCCCATCCCAGACCAGACTTCAAGGGCCAGGAATGATGTGGGATGAAAAAAAGAGAGTCACACAGAGTCAGAACGACTGGTTCAAGCAAGCTCCCCGATTATGAGCCTTCTCCAGTTCCTTAGAGAAGAATAGAAAACTATATCCCGTTAAATATCTGTGTATACTCTGCTGATCTGTCTCTGAAGGGCAAGACAGTTGAGTGGAAAGAACATGATTGTTGGAGATAAATGGACCAGGTTCCAAGACCAGTTTTCTCATTTACAAGTTTGTGATCCTGGGCAAGTAGTTCAACCTCTCAGCCAGTTGTTGCTGAGTTTGGTAACAAAGTTATGATACCACCTGCCTCAATAATAGTTGAGGCTGAATGCCATAGTATATAAAATCTGTCTCACACAGTAAACCTTTATTGTGTGGTGATTATTCTCATTTTGTTAATGTTTTTCAGAAGGAAACATAAGAAAAATTCTTATTAAAGTCAACTATTAAGAGAAGGAAAAACAAACAATCACTAATTTTCATGAGAATTATCAGGCTGTTGCTTTCCTAGTTAATCATCCTGGAGTAAATAGCAATAATTGGAGACAGATCAGAATTAGATAACCACCACAAAGTGGTGCCCACCAAGTGGACCAGTGTCATTGTAGCTCAGTTTCCCATTTTCTAAAAGCAAAGAAAGTATATCTTATTCCTCTGGGGAAAGTGCTTAAATGATTTCTGGGTTCCTGCAGCCCAGAGTCATAAAAAACAGAGATTAACTTTCCAGGTTCATTACTTGCATAGGTATCTTCCAAGGCCTTGTGAGAAACCCTAGTGATGTGTTCACATGATCATATGCTTTTGTAAAATTTGCTAAGGTAGTAGACAGCTGACTCTTGTTATTTGCAGTAATTATACAATTTTATAAAGTCACCATGAGAGCTGAATTAGTGAATATTGAATCGTTGCTCCTAGCAGAAATACAAGGTTAGGTTCCTGTGAGCCCCTGGTCACAACATTTTTGTCAACTCATCAATACATATCAATAACTTTATTTTATATGTGGTCCTGTTTAAAGACTTATATAATATATACTGTTGATTCATTGACATTGAGTTCACCACTGACAGACTATAATAATTCTTGCCTGAATGAAGCTTATTCAAAATGTATTTTCTCCACAAGGCACCTCACAACCTTCTTCTACTTAGGAACACTAGACAGCACTTTAGCACTACACTTCAGGGTCACTGAACTAGCAAAATCAACAAAAAGCACAAAAATGCAAAAAATGTGGTACTGAATTGCCTTCAGAAAGGACACTTGTTTACAGCATGAGAACTGAGACAAGAAGGCAGGGCATCACCCTGTTCAACCTCAGCTGGGAACTTGCACATTGGGCAACTCAAGTTTTTCATTTCTCTGTACCTATCTATGAACCACCACCAAAAAAGTGCTGCAAATATTGCTTTTGGGTTACACATAAATTTTAGTGAGTCAGCAAATTCATAAATACAGAATCCACAAATAATGAAGATCAACTGTACATTTGCTGTCATTTGTTAAGAACACTGTATTTATCCACTACAACATTTCTTCCATCAGACTTCCTCTGCTGTCTGGTGGAGTTAGAATGGCTATATGGATTCTGAAGATCCAACTAAAGAGAAGTTTAGTTGGGAATACATTTGTTTGATTTTACTGATGTATATTTATGTGGTTTCCAGTCACTTCCATGTTGTTAGTACAAGCTGTCCTGGAATAGTAATGTCTTCTAAGAGTAACCTACTGTCTACTGAGCAAACCCAGCCAACATCATGACATAAAAGTATGAGAGCTATATATCTGGAAAAGATGAAAACTTTAATTCAAAAAGATACATGCATTCCAATGTTCATAGCAGCACTATTTACAATAGCCAGGACATGGAAACAACCCAAGCATCCATCGACAGATAAATGGATAAAGAAAGTGTGATGTATATGTTTATATATATATATATATATATATATATATATATATGTAATGGAGTATTGCGCAGCCATAAAAAGAATGAAATAATGCCATTTGCAGCAACATGGATGGACATAGAGATGATCATACTAAATGAAACAAGTCAGACAGAGAAAGACAAATATCATATAATATCATTTATATGTGGGATTTTTAAAAAAGATATAAATGAACTTATTTACAAAACAGAAATATACTCACAGACATAGAAAACAAATTTAGGATTACCAAAGGGGAAACGGTGGAAGGAATAAATTAAGAGTTTTTGATTAACAGTTACACACTACTATATATAAAATAAACAACAAGGACCTGCTTTATAGCACAGGGAAATATATCCAATATATTGTAATAACCTATAATGGAAAAGAATCTGAAAAAGAATATATATATATATATATATATATACACATATATACATATATGTGTGTGTATAACCTAATTACTTTTCTCTACACCTGAAACATTGTAAATCAACTATACTTCAATTTGAAAAAAACAGATGGGGCCCAGAGGCTGTATCAGTCTATGAGTGTTCTCTATGGCACTTGGCATCGCAGTCTACCAGCAACAGAGGAGAAAAGATGTTTGAAACACGTGGAACCAGAAACTAGTCTGTGGAAAATTCTTCCAATCATCAGATGTTTAAATCTTAAGTGGAAGATTTACTTCTCATGGCATCTAGTCAAATTGGAAATTCACTCCTGTTAAGAACATCCTTGATAATAGCAAATATGCAATAATAAATGAAACATATTTCTTTATCTTTCTTTTTGAATAGCTATTATGCAAAATAGAATTTATTAGATTTCCTTCTTTTGTAAAACACGCTTAGCAATATTGCTAACAGAATTTCTGTGAGAAGTTGGATGTTTGATTCATCTCAATGATCAATAATAAGAAATAAATTTCAATCAAACATACTAGCAGATCGAATTACTTTCTTCATGAAAAATTATTTTTAAAAGCCATTATCATATGAAGAGGAAACTTAGGAGTACACAGCCAAAATATAAGAAAGGTGTGCCAAGCAGTTAATTAATAATAAATATTATATTGTTTTTCTAGATTTTGTGACGTTTATGATATATTCTGTATTTATTATTTTTTCTTTTTTGCGATACGCGGGCCTCTCACTGTTGTGGCCTCTCCCGTTGCGGAGCACAGGCTCCGGACGCGCAGGCTCAGTGGCCATGGCTCACTGGCCTAGCCGCTCCGCAGCATGTGGGATCTTCCCAGACCAGGGCACGAACCCGTGTCCCCTGCATCGGCAGGCGGGCTCTTAACCACTGCACCACCAGGGAAGCCCTATTCTGTATTTTTAAAGTATAATTTGTAGAGATTTTTTCCTAATTTTAATTAAATATTTAATTTCATAACCACTTTTATATACTTTTCCTTAAAGATGATCTACAAAATTGTATAACCTTAAGATCCACCAAACCTGGATCCATCCCCAATGTGAAGAATTTCTTTAGAAAAATATCTTTACTACAATGTCTCCTAGACGGGAAGTTAAATGGAATCCAATATCTTAAACTCTGGCAACCTTCACTCCAAAACAATGTGCAAACATGTTATGAAATACCCTTCCAGAGAATTCACCACCCATGGCCTACCAGTGAACCAGACCCAGGCAGAGGCCTCAGGGACACTAGGAGGAGGTGGTATCACCCGTATCCAGGTCAGGTGCTTGCCCTGAGGATCCAGTGTTCCACAGGTGATGTCATTTTCTTTACTCCACCTAAACTAAGCAAACCGGAAGGTAACTTTACAACTGTTTTTTTTTTAAAAGAAACAAATCTACTTCCTTGAAATATGCTCTCTACATGAAAACAAAGAGCCCAGTTGACCAGCAGCTATTATTTAGTGATAGGTAAGTAGGTAGGTAAGGGGATGGATGGGTGGTTGGATGAATAGGTGGAGGGCTAGATGAAAGAAAGGAAGAAGGAAAGAAAGAAAGAAAGAAGGAAAGAAAGAAAGAAAGAGAAAGAAAGAAAGAACAAGAAAGAAAAAGAAAGAGAAAGAGAGAACAATAAAGAAAGAAAGAAAGGAAGAAAGAAGGAAAGAGAAAGAAAGAAAGAACAAGAAAGAAAGAAAGAAAAAAGAAAGAAAAAGAAAGAGAAAGAAAGAGAGAACAAGAAAGAAAGAAAGGAAGAAAGAAAGAAAAAAGAAAGGAAGAACAAGAAAGAAAGAAAGGAAGAAAGAGAAAGAAAGAAAGAACAAGAAAGAAAGGAAGGGAAGGAAGGAAAGAAAGGGAGGGAGGAAGAAAGACAGGGAGAAAGAGAGAAGAAAGAAAGAAAGGGAATGAGAGAGAACTTGGGCAGGTGTTAAATATCTTTGTCTTATATGGTATTCAATATTTTCCCCAAATATATACATCTGAATTCCCTAGGTCTTCTGATAGATCTTCTGATTGTACCATGTGCCGCAAACACTACTCCCTGTATTAGCTGACTTTGGGAGTTAGAGAAATTCACTTAGATGCTCTGGGAACACAAACATCTACTCTAAACCTTTGCCCGCTTCATTAAATGACAAAAAGCCTGCAGGACTGAGTTACAGTTCCAGAAGTTACTATCACTCAACTGACACAAGTAAAAGCTTTGGAAAGAGAAAGGAGAAAAGATTCATGTGAGAGGATGGGTGGGGAGAAATGGAAAGCAAAGGGGAGTGAGAGTGGCAGAGAAGGGCGAGGATGGTGAGCACAGTCAGAACAGCCATGGTCAAGTTTGGAGAAGCCCAGGGGAGACACTGGTGAAAAACCAGGGCTAGCAGCCACTCTCAGCCTAACCTCCGAGGGCAGGGCCTCAGGGAATTCCATCTGGACTTAATGTGGAGCCCCAGAAGCAGCAGCTCAACCCATACCATTGTCCAGAGAATTTCCAGAGGCTGAGGCAGGAGGCAGTAAGGAGCAATCTGCCTCAGTGCTCTTTGATCCAGGATTTTTTTTTTTTTTTTTTTTTTTTTTGCGGTATGAGGGCCTCTCACTGTTGTGGCCTCTCCCGTTACAGAGCACAGGCTCCGGACGCGCAGGCTCAGCAGCCATGGCTCACGGGCCCAGCTGCTCCACGGCATGTGGGAGTTTCCCGGACCGGGGCACGAACCCGTGTCCCCTGCATCGGCAGGTGGACTCTCAACCACTGCACCACCAGGGAAGCCCCGATCCAGGATACTTTAATTTCCTAAAGCACCCACTGTATGGCCCTAGAATTCATTGTTCTTTCTGCTCTCTCGTCTACTTAGGGCATTCCAATTAGACAGTGACCAAAGAAAAAACTCAGGAAAGGCAATTAGGTCTATCTATAAGTCTGATCCTACTGTGTAAGGAGAGGTGGGAAGTAGGAAGAAGGAGGAAGGTGACCTTGACCTGCTATTTGTCTGAGCAGAGAATAGAGCAGGGTGGAGAATGTGGGAGAGAGGGTATGGAGGGAAAAAAAATTGGAAAACATTCAACATATCAACCTCCTATGGCTCTGATTGACACCAGCCTCGGGATGAAGATGCTGCTGCAACTTTCTGGAGCGCCCTTATTGCTAGCACTGGAGAGAAAATTCTGTCCTAATTTTAATTTTTTAAATAAACCTATTCAGTGTCAGTACAATTCTTCTACTTTAACATCTATATCTTGTCTTCTGGAGAAGAAAAGAAGGAGAAGAGACCACAGTGGGGACATGGACTTCCCCAGCTCTGGCATGGTCCTGCCCTGATCACTAGAACATTTCTGGGGTAATATACAGAGAAAGAGAGGAAACTTCCACTAAACCCATTTTCTCCCAATTTTGGGTCAGCTTCTGGAACCAATAATATGTTGTGTGATCATATGAAATTTGACTTACAGATAAATTTCTACCAATGAGTACAGGAAGTACCTATTAAACTTCTCTTTGTTTGATATGGTGCATGTGAAGTCTTACATAACCTTGCCATTTTATCCCAACTCCATCTGGCAAAAGAAAATATATTATTTTGTGAAAGAAAGATTCATTTCAAAACAAAAACATCATTTTGGTGTTTGGATCAGTCATCCCAAAGTGCTAGTGAAGATATAATTAAGTAATTTGATTTGCCACTAAAATAACTACCTTTATTTACTTGTTGCCATGATGCTGGGCTAAATCTCATTTTGCATCATCGTAGTCCTCTAATTACAAAAGAGATTTGCTTTTCTATTTGGTCCTTCAGTGTTCAATGTCATAGTGTGATTGGTTAACATCCATTCCAGCTCAGACACCTAGTTTAAGCTGATCATGGCAATTCCTTTCCCCCTCCACTGAGTTCTCAGAAGCAGATAAGGATTGTCCATTTGAGCTGAAAGGGAATGCAGAGAGCCAGTCTCAGGGCTTCTAGGAAAAGTAGCCAATCTATCCCTCCCCGATGATGGTGAGCACGGTTGATTTTGGCAGCTGATATTAGCCTTACTGAGGTACGGTTGCCACACTCAAATTAACATCATGCAATAATGATTTATGGGGCTTCCCTGGTGGCACAGTGGTTTAGACTCCGTGCTCCCAATGCGGAGGTCCGGGTTTGATCCCTGGTCCAGGAACTAGATCCCACATGCATGCCACAACTAAGAGTTTGCATGCCACAACTAAAGAGCCCGCCTGCCACAACTAAGACCTGACACAACCTAATTAATTAATTAAAATGATTTAATAAAAGGTAATTACAAAGGCAGGGGCGGGGTGAAATGAGAGCGCAAGGAATAAAGCAGCACCTTAGGGCAAGAGGCAGGAGAGCTCTCATCACACTTGTTCCCAAAAGGCACAAGGGGCAGGGGTTACAGAACCCAGGAGAGAGTGATGGAGAGAGGGTCACCTTGAGAAGAACTGTGACTTGGATTAAGGAATGTGGTCAGCACACCTTGACCTCACAAGGAGGAAGCCGGATGAAAAATATCCCAGCTTCATTCTCTTCTTTCTGCTCAGTTTCCTTTGGGGTCTTCCTATTGGCCGAATCCAGGCAGAAGCCAGCAGATGAGGGAGCCCACTCGTGTAATCCATACAGGTGGGCCTCACAGGGCACAGAGCGGACAGAGAAGGGCAGAGGGTGGGTCTGAAGGAATAACTGAAAAAGTCCAACACACTGCTTTATTAAGCCTGCAAGGAAGGCAGCCGAAGATTGAAGATGGCGCTGTAGAAGTCAGAGCAGAGACAAAGCACCTGGGTGACTAATGACAAGCAGCCCTAAAATCTGCCCTGTCTCTGGACTCTCTGCTCTCTAAGACAAGTTTCCATATTGTTCAAGCCTGTTGAACTCATAGGAGCTGTAACCTGCTGCAGAAACTATCCTGACTCAGTGCTTTTTCAAACTGCAAGTGGTAACCCGTTAGCAGGTGGTGAAATCAGTTTAGTAGGCTAAAACCAGCCCTTTTTCAAAATGGAAGGGGGGCTTCCCTGGTGGTGCAGTGGTTAAGAATCCGCCTGCCAATGCAGGGGACACGGTTCGAGACCTGGTCCGGGAAGATCCCACATGCCGCGGAGCAACTAAGCCCGTGTGCCACAACCACTGAGCCTGTGCTCTAGAGCCCGTGCTCCGCAACAAGAGAAGCCACTGCAATGAGGAGCCTGCGCACCTCAACAAAGAGTAACCCCCACTCGCCGCAACTAGAGAAAGCCTGTATGCAGCACAGACGACCCAACACAGCCAAAAATAAATAATTAATTTTAAAAAATGGAAGGGAAAAGAAAACAGAAAGACTAAAATAGAATATCTGAGAGTGCATCACACAATAAAAGAATAAGGATCTTTTCATGAAACTTATTTCAGTCATGTGTATGTACACATACACACGCATACTTATACTAGACATGTAAAATGTATTTCTTACTATGAGTCAGGGTTTAAAAAAAAGTTTGAAAGTCACTCTGCTAACGGACAAAACAAGTTTTTCCCTCAGAAGTTTCTTCTCAGGCATATTGTGCATTCAGGAAATCACCTCAGCATCAGAAGCCTGCAGGGCATCTTTAAGATCACAGCAGTCTTTGTGATTACAGCATCTAGAATTCTCTATCTGTGAAAAATAGGCTACAGGGTTCCAGAAGCTACAGTGCTCTCTATAGTAATAAAATATTTCTCACTTATTTTTATTTTTTAATATCCAATGTGTTTTCAAAGTTTTGCCACTTTCTATGCAAACAAATGCCCCACTCCTAATTTCTGCAGATACTGAAGAATGGCTTGAGTTCCAAATTATCAGAAATCGATTTCTTTTATCCTGATTCTAAAATTCTCTCCAAGACAGGACAACTGCTAGTTTTCTTTACAGGGCCCGTTCACAATTCCTTATTGTAAGATGTGTCCTGCCAACCAAGCTTGCTATACTAGTAGGTACTTATTCTGAAAGTTCTAGCAAATATAAAGGGCCCCCTGATATCTGCTAGTAAAACACTGAACAGAATTTCGAGTTCATTTTTGAAAGATTAAAATGCAGGAATTTCCAGTGTCTCTTCACTTTACTGTCAGACGATCCTTTTGTCTGGTAATATAAAGCATTTAAAACTAAGGGGCTTAAAGAAGTGTTACTGCCCTTACGAATGCTTTCACCTTCAAGTAAAAGATAAGTAAGAAAGACTTTCAATGATCTCAGCTAACAAGTTGTCCAGAGGTAGGCAGTTCTGGGTTCCATTTTGGGAGCAGTAGCTAAAAATGACATCAAGTATTCAGGCTCTTTTTATATTTCCACTCTGCCATTTTTAGTACAGTGGCTCTTTATCCAGTCATCTCACCACTTCATGGTTACAGGAAGACAGATGTAGCTACAAGCAAGTTATCCTCACTTAGCTAATTTCAATACAAGAAGAGAGGCTTAGAGGTCAAAGGGCTTTTCAAAATTCTCTGTATTTTTAACCAGGAAAATACTCTTTTCTAGAAGCTCCTTCTCCCAGCATATTCCCTTACATCTTTTCAGCCAGAAGTTGGTCATATGCAAAACACTAGACCAACTACTGGCACACAGGAACCAGATTACCATGACTGGTTAAGACCCATGAGATTCATTCCCTGTAGATCACAACCTGCCTTGAGATTTAGGAATCTGAATGAAATCAGAATTCTGTTGGCTTGCCAAGAGAAAATGGTAGTTGGATAAGAGCCTTTGACAACACCTTCCTCCTCTCATTCTGCTAGCAAAATTGGACTGCCTCATTGGGACAGGTTAAATGACTTTTGTAATGTAAGCTCATTGGAAAGGCTCTTGGAAACAGAGGTCATTGGTGTGTTTTCTCCATACTGGGTAAATTTTTGAAAGCTGTGGAAACAGAAACAAATGACCTGACACTCTTAAACCTCAGCTTCTGCAGAAGAAGCTTTAACTAAAAATTTTCTATGCCAAGTGCCTTCTAGAATGAGACTAATGTTGTACAAATCTAAACATTTAGGTACATGAGTCAATTAGAATGAATAGCCGAGGATATCTCAGATTTGGTTTTAATTCTCTGCACATCTGTATTCCACAAAATCTTAAGAACAATTCCAATTCATTCTATTATGTGCTAAGTATACATCCATGTTAACATACATATACAGCAAAGACTAAATTAGTTATTCCTTTGGTTGACATAAATCTGAAAATACCTCCCCACTAGACCACTTCATTATTTAGAGCAAAATACCATAAATTCCTGGGGAAAATTAAAACTGCTCACTTGCATAGTGAAAATCTTAATTAGATGCTCTTATAGAAACTGGCTCTTTTTTTTTTCAGATCAAATCTATTTATTAAAACTGAATACCAGATCAGTATTCCACTAAAATGTTCAAATTATCAGCTAGGTTTCTAGTCTGAATAGCAGTCATTCCTGCACTGTCAAAAACTCAGAGAAGCACTATATGCCAAACTATTAGCATCACCCATTTAATGTTTGAACTTGCCTTGGACTGAGACGTTCATGCTTACAGACTTTGTATAGTGATAACCGCCAATAGATATAGATCTCTTACGCTAGGGGGACTGTGCTAGACATTTTCCAGACACATTCTCATTTAATCCTCACAAGTCTGGGATGAAGGCATTATTTTCAAAATTTTACATATGTGGTAACTTCTTAGGAAGATGATGTAAACATTCTACAGTTACCAAAATAATAGATTTTGTATTGTCAAGCATGTTGAGGTCATTATTATAAATCTATTGTAATAGGTTTAGTTATAGCTTGAACTGGATATTTTATGTTTGCTGAAGTCCATGGAATTTAGAGTTATGATTTACTTAATTTGTTAGATATTCAAGTTCTTTGTTTACAAACAAGAGAAACAGATTCTGGTTAACTGAAGTAAAGCTGAAACATATTGGGAGAACATGGAGTAGCTCACAGAATCAAAGAGGAATAAATAACTAGATCATTGGAAGAATAAGAAACACAAACATTTCCAACATCTAGGTAGCAGGAACTAATGGACCAGCTCCTTCAGGAAAACACCATAGAGACGATCCATTATGCTCACTTCCTTTGGACATGGCTCACAATTCTAACTTCTGGGAGGTTAAATCTGATTGGCCAAGCTTGGGTCACATGCCTAACTATTTTTCAAGAGAAGGGTAAGGATCTTTATTATTGGCATAAATAGGGAAAGAGGAGTCCCCTAAGGGAAAAAGAAGGTGCTGCTTCCAGAAGGTGAAGGAGGGGACCCTGGGTTGGCAAAAGCACAAGTTGTCCATGACAGTACATTGCAGAGCTGGGATTCAAACCTCAAACCACGCCAAATCTTTTGCTCTTAACCATTTTCCCATTTTTTTTTTCAATCACTCATTAGTAAAATAATTCCAGTGGAGCAAAGTGAGATAAATATATGATAATTATTGCATAGGTCATGGCATTGCTGTATACATATTCAATGATTAACACCAGCACTCACAGAAAAGTCTCGAGGGAATCTAATGGCAGGCCTTGCTGATGATTTTGGCATCTTGTCTGTTTATCTCCTTTGTGCCATGACCTGATTGTTGGGAAGCTCTGTTAGCAGCCAGACTCATCTAATCAACCAAATCTGGGATCACTGAGTAGTCTTAGTTCAGTTCAATTGCAAAAGTGTGTACTTCCTTTTTCCATCCATCTGACATCAGAAAAATAACATTATTACTACTCTTAGTGTCATCTAGCAGTTTCATTTGTGGTTTACTGTTCCAGTGTCAGCTCTGGGAAACAAAATGTCAACTCATATTTTAAAATTTCCAAGTTCCTTTTTTATGTAAAGATTTATTTTTCCACAGAATTTCCATGGTTTTCATTAATGTGTAAAGAGAAAACTCAGGTTATAAAATTTTGCTTTTTAAGTTAAAGGTAGGTGTCAGATTGTAAAGTAGCCATCTGAAAGTCCCTTTGATATTTTAAAGTTCTCATCATTCAATGTTTTTATTCTTTAAAGCTGTAACATGTATTATTGTGAAATGCCTGAAGGCTTCATTTGGAATTATGAAACCAGGCTTCTTTTTTCTCATAAAATATTGTATGTATTTTAGTGTAGCTTGGTCCTAGTGAGTAAAACCAAATAACTAAAATCTAGCAAGAAATAAAGGAAGAATGAAAGAATGGAAGGAAGGAAGGAAGAAAAGGAGGGGGGAAAGAGAAAAGAAGAAAAGAGGAAAGAAAAGAAAAAAAAAATAAGAATTATTCTTCACTACCATTTATTGAACCTGTCAGGACATGGGGTAGGGTACATATCTACACACACAATCTCAATTGATGGCAAAGACAATTACTACTAAAAATAAATATCAGTTTGTGAAGGAAATGAAAGGATAAAGTGAAACAGGGAACCATGACATTGGCCCAACAAAATGGCTGTGCTAAATTGAAGAATTTAATAGAAATCTATTTGCTATTTTTATTTATTAAATTTATTTATTTATTTATTTATTTTGGCTTGTTGGGTCTTCCTTGCTGAGTGCAGACTTTCTCTAGTTGCAGCGAGCAGGGGCTACTCTTTGTTGTGGTGTGCGGGCTTCTCATTGCAGTGGCTTCTCTTGTTGTGGAGCACTGGCTCTAGGCATGCGGGCTTCAGTAGTTGTGGCACGCAGTCTCGGTAGTTGTGGCGCACAGGCTTAGTTGCTCTGCAGCATGTGGAATCTTCTTGGACCAGGACTCGAACCTGTGTCCCCTGCACTGGCAGGCAGATTCTTAACCATTGTGCCACCAGAGAGGTCCTATTTGCTATTTTTAAAAGGACTCCTGAAGGTTCAGTGAGACTTATGGAGCAGGGGGCTAAGGATGTCGCTCTACATCTAGACTCAGAGAGGTCCAGTCCCAACTCTGCCACTGAATAGCTTATGTATCCAAATCAAATACTACCACACTATTTCTGTGGGTACCAGTTTCTCATACGTAAAGTGGAGATAATAAAACCACCTACTATATTTTGTGTGTGTGTTAAACAATACTTCCAAGGTACTTAGAATGGTGCCTGCACTTTATATTATTATATCTATGTTTAGGATATTAGGGAACCATGAAAAGTATGTTGTAGAAATAATATCCATTGACATGGGGAAACGTTTGTTATAAAATAGTATACACAGCATGAGTCTATTTTTTATAAGCTATATGTATGTATACATATGTTCATTGACAATGGAAGCATATGATATAATGTGAATAGTGGTTATCTCTGAGTGATAGAATTATGTGATATTCACTATTTCATTGTGTTTTTCCATAGTTTCCAAATTTTACCAAATGAACCTGATTGATTTTATAATCAGGAAAAGAAAATCACTAGAAATACAACCAGTATTTTTTTT
This sequence comes from Hyperoodon ampullatus, assembly GCF_949752795.1. Lineage (NCBI taxonomy): Eukaryota > Metazoa > Chordata > Mammalia > Artiodactyla > Ziphiidae > Hyperoodon > Hyperoodon ampullatus. The sequence goes on along the minus strand of NC_136925.1, from coordinate 60,833,901 downwards.
TAATGGTTTTAAGTAGGAAAGATGAAATCAAGTAGAAAAGAGCCTTTCCATTCTGACAGTCAAGATCAAAAGAAAACTGGCCAGGTCACAGAGGAGTTAAAAATCTTCAGTTCAGTCCAGGGTACCTGGAGGGAAAGGAAAATAATATGGGATTCAGATTCAAGTGTGTGTTTAAATCTTAACTGTAAAACAATAATCCTGTTACCTTATGTAAGTAACTTAATGTCTATGATGTTCAGTTTCCCATTTATAAATTAAGGCTGGTTGATACCTGTTGTGGAGACTTGATGAATTATATAAAGAGTTAGGGACACAGTGTGCATTCATTCAATAATGATATCTTTATCTCACAAAGAGGTCAATTTATCATCTTCATTACTCATTAAATGAAAATAAAAAAGAATATTTTTATATAGCTTCCTGCCATAAACTGGAATTTAAGTAAGCTCATGACTGTAATAAATAACTCAATAATCTATATGTATTCCTTTTATTAGTGTTTGAGTCCCAAGAGCAAAACTGGGCTCCATTGTTTTAAAGAAATTATTTATTTCCACCTGATCTTGGTTGTAACTTCTATCTACATGATTTTAAAAAATGATGAGCAAACCAAGTTTCAATTTATTTGGAAAAAAAAAATTTCTTTTTTTTTTTAATGAAATAATAGTAATTATATTACTTACTCCAGGCCTCCATGCCACCCACCTTGACATATTAGGCAGTATTTCCATTGTTTTGAGGTTTCACATGTATTGAGCCTCATGGTCAAATGAGGTCTAAATAAATGGGGGAGAAAAAAGAGAAAGAAAAATCACTCTATCATTACCTGGTCCCAATCCTCATTACTTGCAAAAGCTGTGGTTCTCAAATTTTAGTGTATATATGAATCTGACTCAGTGGGTCTGGAATAGTTTCTGTGATACTGTTGCTAACAAGCTCCTGGGTGATGCCGATGTTACTGGTCCATGGACCACTCTTTGAGTAGCAGACTCTAAGGGCTCTAGTCAACAGTGTATCTGGCCTAAATGCTCCTATATTACAGGGGACATAAACTGAGGAAAATGGAAATTTCTCATGATTTTAGTCTCCTCCACCCAATACTGTTTTTAATGTTTCTAAGCCTCTGTTCACTTTGTTCCTGCTGACTCGCTTACTTCTAAAATCCTCATCCATTTGGTAAGTTGTGACTTATACTTTAAGGTTCATGTCCAAAGCTATGTCTGCTGGGACAAGACCTGCCCAGTGTATGGTGGTAGCCGGCTCCCTAACGAGTCCCGATAGGCTGAAGGGGACATTTTTGCTCCTATTGGCTCCTCTGTCCATCCTCATTTGAATCACCTTCTCAGAGTCCATCAAAAGGACACAGAGAGACCCTTGGGATGGGCAGGGTGCCCTTTTAGGCGCATTCCTTCCAATCAGGCATTTTCCTAAACTCAGCAATTTTTCAGCACATCTAGTCCACTTGGCCAAGAGGGGCCAGTGGGTGCTTCCCTTCAACTTTTACATAGTCTTTTGAGTTCTTTGAGGGGAAGATACTTGTAAAAATACAGTAGGATTAATAAAAGCTGTCTTCTTTAAAACATAAGAATATCTCTGGGGCTTCCCTGGTGGCGCAGTGGTTGAGAGTCCACCTGCCGATGCAGGGGACACGGGTTCGTGCCCCGGTCTCGGAAGATCCCACATGCCGTGGAGCGGCTGGGCCCGTGAGCCATGGCCGCTGAGCCTGCGCATCCAGAGCCTGTGCTCTGCAACAGGAGAGGTCACAACAGTTAGAGGCCCGCGTACCACAAAAAAAATATATATATATATATATATATATATATATATATATATATATATATATATATATATATATATATATATATATTTCTGTGCCACTGAGCCTCTTTGCTATCTGGCAAGGGCAAACTCAAACTTCCTGGCATAAGTGAATGAAGGTGGTCAGTTAGGGACAGAGTCCTGGTGAATCCATGACTCATCTGAGCAGGACGGCATCCAGCCACCCTCCCACATGGGAATGTCACCCAGGGCTGCCAGATTTCCCAGATGCCAGAAATCTAGATTTTTATATGAAATCTCCCATATCAACAAATCCAATTTTGTGTTGTTGTTTAAACACTGTGAAAGCCAAACCAAACAAATCTATGGACCAGATGCAGCTGGTTGAGAGGAGACAGGGAAGAATGCGTGATTTTTTTTGCATTTGATTTAAAGTGACTCTGCCTTGAAAATAAAATTTCACTTCTAGCTCGTTGAAATCAATCAGAGTTGAGTGTAAAGCTTACCAGTGCCTGACATAGTCTGTGCTTGGCGATGGCTTCCCTTTTAAACTGAAATGTGAGCAATAATGTCGAGTCTTGTTCAAGATAGTCTTAGCCTCTATCCATAAACTTATGTGCATGGTCAAAAACAACCAGAATCATCTGAAAAGTCTGGTTCCTATGTCTGCATCCACTGATAGAGTATTGTTTTTCCTCGCCTTCTTTTCAGAAAATAGCTGTCATGTAACATAAGGAATCAAGAGGGCTGAGTGAGCACATCTGGTTCTGACCAAAGTCTGTGTGAGCAGTGTGGCATCTCTTCTGATTCTGATGGTGCAGCAGCTTCTCAAGTTTGGCAGGTGATGTAAAAGTCTCTAGATATTTAGGCTTAGAAAGCCGAAAAGAAAGCTATGAAACTTGCCCAAGCTGACCAGCACGTGGGAAGAAGAAAATAAGTGGATGTGTCAGCAGTACATTCTATATCATCTTTAACCAACAGTATCTGCAAATCAAATGACTACACCTATAAGATTATACACTCTTGGTGCCCAAAGCACTATTTTTATTGCTTTCATTTTTGTGTTTTTTCCCCATTTTTATCTTTATTTTTCAGGTGGAAAAACATTCACCCTGATATCTGAAATAATGACTTCATGTATTACACACCTTGGAATTCTCCTTGCAATTTGTCAATTGAATAGATGAGTGAATACATTATCTTAAATCACAGAGGCTAGAACAATGACCTCTTTTACTCTGTCACGTACAAGGCAACAAATCACAGGTGCCCATTTATTGCACATAACAATGAATGAATAGCAGTGAATGAATAACAATGAATAAACAAGAGGCTTAGAAGCTCCTTCTGATCACTAATGGGCACTGTAATAGTTCCAATGTAATGATTATCATAAAGCTATTAACAGTGGTATTATGAGAACATAGGAGGATTTGATCTAGTCAGGGATATCAGTGAAGTCTTCCTTGGGGAAGAGATAAAGGATATATAGGGCTGTTCATTAGGGAAGAAGGGCAGAAGGAATATTCTGGGCCAAGGGTCAGCAAATTATAATTTCCTGGACCCCATCCAGCTCATCACATATTTTTATAAATATAAATTTGATTGAATGACAGACACACCCACTCATTTATATAGTGTCCATGGCTGCTTTAGAGCTAAGATGGCAGATTCAAGTGGTTGGGAGAGAAATCATATGATTTGCAAAGTCTAAAATTTTGATTATCATGGACCTTCACAGAAAACGTTTTATTGACCTATACTCTAGGCAGAAGGAATAAGATATTCAAAAGCCCTGTGGCCAGAGAGAGGATGAGTAGGAAAAACTGAGAGAAGGCTTATGAGATCAAAGTGGGGAGAGTAAGGTAAGAGGTGGTAAGCATATGGTGAGAGATGAAGCTAGAGAGGTAGGCGAGCCCAAATCTACTCAATAAAGTCTTGAGGGCCACATTAAACACTTTGGGCTTTTTCCTGGAGGCAATCTGAAGCCATTGGAATATCTTAGGCATGAGGGGGACAGGAAGAGGATGACAGAGTTGACAAGATTAGTTCATATTGGAAGACCATTGAAGCCACACTATGGCAAATGGACTGAAGGAAGGCAAAGTGGAGGCAAATACAACACTTAAGAGACTCTTGAAAGAGACCAATGTTTTTCTGGGGGTAGGCAAACCACCACAAAACTCCAAAATTTCAGTGACTAAGGAGAATTCCATGCTGAAAATTCATTCGTTTTCTGTTGATACAATAGTTTGTATGTGGATGTAAAACCTAATCTCATTTGGTGGAAGAAAATGAGCACAATTAAAATACTAACATTCCTCAAATCCAGACTAGTTTAATCAATACATAGTAAACAAGAGTGTGTAAAAAGCATAGAAATTTAGCTTAAATCTGCATGAAGAAAATGACTACCCATGCTTTTAAATTATTGGTCTTATGATTCTTGAAATACAAAAAAAAAAGAAAAAGAAAACAGGAGGGGAAAGAGAAGGAGGAGGAGGAGGAGGAGGAGGAGAAGGAGGAAGAGGAAGAGGAGGAGAAGGAGGAGGAGAAGGAGGAGGAGGTGGAGAAGAAGAAGAAGAAGAAGAAGGAGGCTCCTGTTGCAAAGTATGAAAAGGTGCAAATGAGAGTCAAGTGAAAACTTCATCTACAGTAATCCTAATATGCACTTCTGTGCCTGTTGCACATTTAGAAGACAATTACCTTGATTTTCACATTTTCTGGTGATCAGTGCTATCCTGATTTAGCTGTCCTAGGAACACCTGTGTCTGTTGTGCAACATTGATGAACTTGAGTTTGGAGCTGTTAGCCCTGTATATGGAACACATAAATGCTTAAAACAAGGCAACCAGAAACCTGAGCTTGCCGGTCCTCCTTGGTATCAAATTCATTTATCAGCCCACCAAGGTCACTGACCTCAATTCCCCACAGCCTAGCTACTAAAATGATTAGTTGATCCATGTTCTTATTTCATTCATTTAATTTGAAGGAGAAAAAAAGTGAAAATATTTTCAATAAATTGACCTGTAAGCAATTGTATTTAGCTTGCTGCATCCTCTAAAAATGTATTAATGGTAATTAGAAGCATCAGTACATGCTCCAACAGAGATAAGAATGAACAAAGAAACAGTACCTTTTATTACATATCTTTGTCACATTAATTAACTTGTTATCCCAGGTTTAGTCCTCTCTCTACAATTCTCCAGACTATTCTAACCTCAAATTCATATGTATATGAATTGAAAGAATACACTGGCAGATATGGAGATCTAATTGGATTTCTGTAGAGGAAATAAATATGTAAGACATTTTTTAAATGTATTTATTTTTATAGTGATCAATGGAGAACCCTAATGTTGAGTAAGACACAGTTTCCCTCAAAACTTCAGGGCAAAAGTTGTCTATTACAAGTTTTGTGAAAATTGTATTGCCTTCTTCATGGAATGATAAGCACAGAGAAAATAATAAAAGCATATGCACAAGTTAATTTATTCTCATTGTAATGACCAAATAATCAAAGGATCAATTCATTCTAAACACCTGGACAATATCATATAGTATTTTTAATATGATACTCGGTAGTGTACTGGTCAATAGTTAACAAATGGTTAGGTGGTGAGAGTCCTGATTTGTAGAGTGTGTTGGTATATATGGGGTAAATATACCCACCATGACTGATGTCAAGCTTTCAATGTAAACTCAGTGAACAGGGAGTAAGGAAGAAATGTATTGTAATGCATCATTATATGGTATTTTCTCCATACAGGATCTGCCAGATTTAGCAAATAAAAAGCCAGAATGTTCAGTTAAATCTGAATTTCAGGTAAACAACACATAATTCTTTTTTTTTTTTAGATTTTTTTTTTTGACGTGGACCATTTTTAAAGTCTTTATTGAATTTGTTACAATATTGTTTCTGTTTTATGTTTTTGGTTTTTTGGCAGTGAGGCATGTGGGAACTTCGTTTCCCAACCAGGGATCGAACCCGCACCCCCTGCATTGGAAGAAGTCTTAACCACTGGACCACCAAGGAAGTCTCCATAATTCTTTTAATATAAGTATTTACATGTGATATTTGGGACATACTTATACTAAGAGGGTATTCATCATTTATCTAAAACTCAGATTTAACTGGGCTTCCTGGATTTTATCTGGCAATCCTAATATAGACACCATAGACATAATCTCAAGGGCATAAGTAATAGTAAAATATAATTCATTTTGAGTATTTATTACCTTTCTTGTGAAAATAATTTAAATTTTAAGTTTATATAATTTAACTTTTAATAATGACTTTGTTTGACAACTGGCTCAAAAATTCCTAAAAATTTAACCATTGGCTTTTGCAAGTCAGTGCTAGCACACCTCTGATTTTATATTTAAGTATAATAGCTCTACATAAGAGAGTTAGATTTTGAAAATGCAACAATGGTACAAATTTTATTTATTTATTTATTTATTTGTTTGTTTGTTTGTTTGTTTAAATGAGTAGTGTTTTATTTATTTTTTGTTTTTGTTTTTGTTTTTTTTGCGGTACACGGGCCTCTCACTGTTGTGGCCTCTCCCGTTGCGGAGCACTGGCTCTGGACGCGCAGGCTCAGCAGCCATGGCTCAAGGGCCCAGCCGCTCTGCGGCATGTGGGATCTTCCCGGACCAGGACACGAACCCGTGTCCCCTGCATTGGCAGGCGGACTCTCAACCACTGCGCCACCAGGGAAGCCCAAATTTTAAAGTGTATCTTTATTACTCATAATATTACTGTGATTTTAAAACAACTTATAAACATGGCTTCATTCACTTTCAGTTGAAGTAAATTTCAGTGGAATTGAACTCTCCCAACCCCCATGCCACCCCTTAACTCCCACTACTAGAAAAATCTCTGTAGCAAGGAAAAATACATTTTTAGACCTTCCTTTCCACTTTTAGGGATTTGTGTGGTAGCCAGCCCGCTTTAGAATTGGGTGATTTTAATGAAAAAGCTCTAACTTCAAAGCTTCTGCCACTTTTCTGTGGGCTGAAGAATGGAGGACTGGAGTAGGAGGTCCTTTTGTCCTTGTGTTTGAGCACTTTGATCAGATATGGGTAATACAGAGATAAGCCTGGAATTTTGTTTGGGGTAAAGGTGAAAAATCTGCACCAATTCACAAACAAAGTAATGGGATTAGGAGTGTGTAGGCCTGCAGATAAGGAGGAAACACGATTAAGATGAGCTCTAGAGAACTGGGTACTGAGAAGGCCAAAACAACAATTTACCTAATTTTTTAAAATAATAAAATATAAAATAAGATATAGAATAAAATAAAATAAATAGAGCAGGTGTCCCTCACCAAACATTACACTCAAAGGATTTTCTCTTTTTGACATTTAGGACATTTCTATTTCATGGTAGAAACTTGCATTGTGAATTATCACCATATATATATTAGACTAAGTTTTATTTTAGGTTTTCTTCGAGTGAGGAATCCCCAGTACACATTCTGTTTCATATTATAAATTTATGTATGATCTAGTTTAACTCTCAGTCAACATTTGCCCTCTATGTTGACTTCAGTTATCCTGGGAGAAAATAAAAATATATACGAAATGTAGCATTAAAAACAGTAGTTTGTATTTTATATCAGACCCTGTACCTGACAAAGAAATCTGCAAGAAAAATCGAAAATTTAGATATCAATACCAGTTCTGTAATCTAGTTCCTTTTCTTAATTTTCTCATTTCTTATTTATTTATTTATTTATTTATTTGGTTGCACCAGGTCTGAGTTGCAGCAGGCGGGCTCCTTAGTTGCAGCACATGGGTTCCTTTGTTGTGGCATGCGAACTCTTAGTTGCGGCATGCACGTGGGATCTAGTTCCCTGAACAGGGATTGAACCTCCCCTGCGTTGGGAGCATGGAGTCTTATCTACTGTGCCACCAAGGAAGTCCGTCTCATTTTTATATTAGAAAATTGCATACCAAATAGGAAGTTATTAAACGTTTGAAGTTTTTTCTATTAATTTGAATAGTAACTCAATAAAGTATTCCTATAGTTTCATCATAGTTGTTTATGAACTTTATTTAGTTACCAAACTGAGTTTTGACAATACCAGAAATCTGTTATATGATTGTCAGTAATTGAACTAGACAGAATTAAACTATTTCACTAGCATAACAGGTCTTAAAATTTTCTTCAAACCATTTGATTGGACTGGTATTGATTAGCTCAAAAGTGCATTCTAAAATTATCTTCAAAGATTGCATTATTTGTCAAATTCTGTTATCTATGACACTAAATGATGAAAATCAATCCTTCTAGGTTTTACTTTTGTAAAATGAAATTGAATTTATTTCCATTTTTCTCAGTGAAATTGAAATAAGATGTACAAAAAACAGAAAGAGATGGTAAATTTGTCCCAAATAGAAATGTAAAACTAATTCAAAACTTTAAATAAAATGTTTCATAGATAGAATGGAAGAAATAAAATGGTAAAAATACAAGTGAAAGTGAAAAGAAGTGATTATATCTAGGACTTTGTCTCACTGGTACAAAATACAGTATTATTATTGGGTTTTTAAAATTCACTTATTTACTTATTTTTTGGCTGCATTAGATCTTCTTTACTGTGCATGGGCTCTCTTTAGTTGTGGCGAGTGAGGGCTACTTTTCATTGTGATGTGCAGTCTTCTCATTACAGTGGCTTCTCTTGTTGCAGATCATGGGCTCTAGGCATGTGGGCTTCAGTAGTTGTGGCTCAGGGGCTCTAGAGTGCAGGCTCAGTAGTTGTGGCGCATGGGCTTACTTGCTCTGTGGCATGTGGGATCTTTCTGCTCTCATTAATTTTTACTTACACCTACTAAAGAGGTTGTAGCATTTCTGATCACACGATAATGAAAAAGTCACCAAGTGATAACTAAGGATCCCAAGTTCACCAACCAGCTGCAAGACTTTGGCAAATCACTTTGCCTCTCTGGGTCTCAGTTGTCTCCCCTGGAGAATAGAAGATTGGACCATATATTCCCTAAGCATTCTTTCTAAAATTATAAAAGTCTGAACTCAAACATTGAAATAGAAAAGCAGATCCTTTAAATGACTCAGCAGCTTTTATGCAGTTAGGACGGTGAATGATAAGACTTCAGTAGCCCTTTTTTAGTTTCATTTTATTAGATAAAAGTCTCATTTTTTTCTTCAATCAAAACTTGGTAAGAATTCAGAATATTAATAAATGTTAATATAATGGAGTTGTTAGTGGAAAAAGTTCTATATTTTGAAGAAACATCACAAGCTCCATTTTAACATCAGAGTGATAGATTTGTTGCTTAGTCACAAATGGCAGAAATTACATCCTTTTTCAGTTTAATTTTAAAATAATATATCAACTAACTTTTTTGAGGGAGCCTGGATCAAGATTGAAAATAGAAGGACATGGAGCTCCTCCCACAAATAAAACAATATATCAACCTAAAACAGTGCAAGGGGCCATGTAGTTTTTCAAAATTACTTCAGGGAGTATACTAGAAAAAAATGTAAAGACTGCTGTTCTAAACAGACTTATCTTGCTTAGTGCTTTATTCCTAATCCTAAGCATAATGCTAGAAACATAGTAAATCCTCAATAAATAATGAAGAGAAGTCCTGAGGAACAAAGGAGACCTTGAAGAAATCTCCCAGGGACTAAATCCTTATTATTCTTTGCCACCTACTTTACAAGCTACCCCTTTGTACTACAAAAGATAGTAGCCATTTTGATATTCTTTGAGTCTCTTTGGTTTGAGACAATACACTGTCCCACAATTTCTTTCACCAATCCCACTTTAGACAGATACCAAGGAGGAAGAGGGCTTTTATTTTTTTAACACTTTAATTGGAGTATAATTGCTTTACAATGGTGTGTTAGTTTCTGCTTTATAACAAAGTGAATCAGCTATACATATACATGTTTCCTCATATCTCCTCCCTCTTGCGTCTCCCTCCCACCCTCCCTATCCCAGAGGGGTTTTGACTAAGCATATCTTCCAGTCCTAGTCATGGTGTCCTCAAAGCTCTGTGTGGCCAAGTCATGAAGGTTTAGAGATGTAGGGCTCAGTCTATTTTTCCTCCAGCTGTAGGAAGAGAATACAAAAATAGAGCTCTGCAGAATAGACTAAAATCCTGGGTAAATGCAAAGTAGTTAGGAAAATAGTTCTCTTCTTCCTTGTGAATTTACATGGATGTATTCCAATGGTCCATAAATTCCAGAGAAATCTTTTAATATTGGTGTGTTTATACAATTATAATCTAAGTAGTATATATTGTCAGATTTTCTTCTACAGTGAATTAGCAACTGAAAGTAATTTTCAAGAAATAAGGTGTTTGTTTCTTAAGCCAGTAGTTTTGCTGCTGTAAATTCTCTAGAATTAAAAAAAATTTTTTTTTTAATTCTTTAAACATGCTATGTTACTTAAGTCAAGGTAAGAAAAAAAAGTCAATTCACAGGAGAGCATCTTTAAAAAATTAATTTACTTGATGAAGTGCATCCTTAGTCACAAGAGTGGTACTATCATAAAAAAAAGCAAAATGTTTTCCCAACAGTTCCACTTTTAGGAATTTGTCCAGGAGAAAAAAGTCATATAACTATATGAAAAATGTATGTGCAAGGATATATGCTGTAAAAAAAAAAGGGGGGGGAACTCAAGAACAGAGTATTAGATATATACATTAGAGAACTTTTATACATGGTATAATATGTAACTATTTAAAATAAGGTAGAACTATATTTATTGATATTAAAATATGTTAAAGTAAATAAACAAATTGCAGAAAAGCATATATAATATAGCTCTATTTTGGTTAATAAATAAATATACATGCAAACACAGACGTTCATGTGTAGAGATAAACTTGAAAGAACACATACTAAACTATCAATTACGTTTACATTTGGGTAGTGGAATTGTAGTAAGCCTAGGAGAAAACTACAACTTCTATTTGTTCCTACATATAAACTTTTACTATGAACAAGTATTATTCTTATAAACTTAGAAAACCCACAATCACTCACCAAAAACATAATGAAGTTAAAAATTAATTATTGGAAAGAAAGGATACATTTATTTTTCTTTGTAGATTATTTTAACTAGAAAAACCCAAAGGATTGATTGAAAACTGTTATAATTAATAAAAAGAATTTAATAAAGTGATTGTTTTAAAGATTACATATTCCTTGGGTCTCCCTGGTGATCCAGTGGGTAAGACTCAATGCTCCCAATGCAGGGGCCCAGGTTCAATCTCTGGTTGGGGAACTAGATTCTGCATGCATGCCACAACTAAGAAGTCCACATGCCGCAACTAAGATCTGGCACAGCATAAATAAATAAATAATAAATACATTAAAAAAATATTACATATTCCTCTAAAAGAGCTTATCAATATTCCAACCATAACCAACTAAAAAGTATAATGGATAAAACATACGTGAACAAGAATAATATTTCTGACTTCCTTTTTCCACTGTCCACTTCATGAGTGTTTTTTTTTGTTGTTGTTTTGTTTTTGTTTTTGTTTTTTGTCCCCATCCAGAACCTCATCCAGGTTTCTTTACCCAGTGGAATGATCCAAATTTCATTCCTGAAGCTTCTGAACCCTCTGTGATCCTGACTGGTTTGGATGCTGTAATTTTCCATCAACTTTACTTTTGGACGTGAAAGTACTAAAAGGCAGCCAGAGAATCCCCTGGTTTCCACATATAGGCCTCCAATTGTTTGGCATCAACTCAATTTCCTCTTGGTAATTAGGGTGAATCATCCTAGCCAGTAGCCTAATCCACTTCTTTTTCTCTTGGTTCAGTGACATGGGGATTCCAAATTGGCCAGGTGGCCGTCTCATCTTCCAACTCAGCAGAAGTATTGTTGTATTCCCAGTGGAGCATTCCTCCCTTGGGAAGTAAGACCTCCAAACCAGCAGATCGCAGAAGTGCAGGGACAGGAAGCAAGAATTCTGTAAGTAGGTTATAACCTGAGACACAGTAACTTAAAAACTGGCACAAGTGTTAAATGAACAAACAGAATAAAAAATATATACATCTTAAGTCATATACTAGAGAAAAAAATTTTACAATGAAATGAGATCAGGCTATTATAAAAAAGGACTATTCAAAGAATACTCAGAGGGCTTCCCTGGTGGCGCAGTGGTTGAGAGTCCGCCTGCCGATGCAGGGGACACGGGTTCCTGCCCTGGTCCGGGAAGATCCCACATGCCGCCGAGCGGCTGGGCCCGTGAGCCATGGCCGCTGAGCCTGCGCATCCGGAGCCTGTGCTCCGCAACGGAAGAGGCCACAACAGTGAGAGGCCCGCGTACCGCAAAAAAAAAAAAAAAGAAACCTAAATGAGTCCGTCCGTTTCAGGCTATCATATGCCCTTATCTTATTTGGTCCTCACAAGAATCGAGTGAAATAGACAGATATAGAAACTGAGGTCAGAGAGTTAAGTCACTTGCTCATATTCACATCCATCATAGGTGATTCACCGTAAAGTTAATGAAGGTTAAACATCAGAGCCCTCCTCTTGCATGGTCTCCTTCGAAGATTCTGAAAGGGAAAAAGGCGTGCCAATGTGTTTACACTGTCATAAGTTTCTATAAAATCTGTAAGAATGAGACATATTAGTTATACTTGGTGATTAAATCACAATTATAAAAATCATTGTTTCTTTCTCCTCCACCAGATTTCTCTTCATGTTGGATGGCTTTGAGCACTTTAGAATCCAGCTAAGGAAAATGGAGTTAGGATATATATATATATATATATATATATAGTGTAAGTTTCATAGGATCCATTTATGTGGTCCAAAGTCACTCATGTGTATAGTAACATGAGTGCAAGCCCCTCTGAGGTAGGACTGGTTTTGAGGCATGTCCTCTCCAACCACCTATACACACACACACACAAACACACATACACCCCGCGTGCCAAATCCTCCAGCTTCTATAAAAAGAGTGTAACCTATACAGAAAGAATGTATAGCACTGGAAATATGTGGGTATGAGTATGAAACAAATTTTCATATATAAAGAGTGGATTACTTCATTCTTTATAGAAAATAGTACAAAATTGTTATCTTCTGAAGAAGCAATTGAAGATCATGCAGCCAAGAAATGTGAAAAAAGGAATATTATAGAGCTGTGTCAGGCTAATAAAAATATTGTGTTGTTTTTATAGATTTTTGTAATATATATGGCATTTGCCAGTTTTTTTAAAATTTGTAATCCTTAGTATTTCTTTTCTTGTTATAGATATTCACTTTTGTACCTAATTTTTTATTTCTAATCTGTATTCTTTTTCTTAAAGATCTTCTGCCAAGTTGTATAAGCCCTCAAAATACTTGCAAAGAAACTAAATACTTTAACAAGTCAGACTAACCTTGCAGCCTCTCATATCTACCCGGCCTACATATACAGTGTCAGAATCAGAAGTTACAGTGGAGAATCTGACCAGTGGTAATTTCCACTAAGAGTAGGTCTTTTTTTTTTTTTTTTTTCCTAATGACTTATCCATGTTGAACATTTTGATGCCATGAAAACATTGAGAAATTCCCCTTTCCCCACCCCCAAACCTCCACTCCAGTAGTTTTCCTTTTCACACATGCCTCTTCATTTCCTGATTCTGGTCTGGGCTTGAAGCAAAGGTACCTGAATCCAGCCAGAAAAGCTGTTATTACGATCGTTTTGGCCTAACAGGGGCAGGAAATACCAATAACCTTATGTGAGCTATTCCTCAATGAAGAGCCAACCTGAATGCATAATGTGAGGTCCTTGCATAATTCAGATGATGCTTAGATAAGGTCCGGACAACTGGAAACACCTTTCCTTCTAATCCTTGGAGGCCACTGGGTAGGTAGGGCTCCCCCACAATGAAATGCTGAAATAAGAGACTGTAATAACATTTTTTTTTAAATGCAAGCCCCTGAGGAACAACAGATAACTTTTCTGTTGGGAATATTGTTCCAAATACTAACTTAACTGTCAAACAGATAGAAAAAAATAAGATTGCCAACAAAACCACAGAAGATGAGGTCTTATTCCTTGAGAAGAAAGGATTGTTCAATTCACTGTTCAGTCCTTGCACAATTATATATGTTCACTTCAAGCAGACCCCAAGGTAAAACAAAATGGAGTTCCTTTCCCTGGTGCATTATAAGGAAGAAATAAAGAAAAGGAGAGAGAGAGAGTAAGAGAGAGAGCTTATCCAGGCAGACTGCCTTATCCTCACGCAAAGACCATAAGCCAATTTATAAAACACGTAAAGCACATACAACATCCGATGATATTATATGTCACCTACAAATTGGCACTTGCCATTGGCACTTGCCATCTACCTCTACAAAGATTAAATTATAAGCAGCTGCAGCTGCTGATCTTCACCACCCCCTGAGGCCCTCTGTGCTCTGGGAAAACCTGGCAGAACAGGTCTTCAGATAGATATTTTCAGGAGAAGATTTTATGAGCCCAATTCTTGCATCTCCTCGTATCTAGAAAAGCACTAAAATCCTTCATGGTGACATCTGCTTCTCATGATTAGCACTAACTTTCTGCAAAAAATATGTGCTTGATTGCATGTACTCTCCTTCACCAAAATCACATATATACTGACATTCTCCTCTACCTCTTTGGAGCAATTTCTCAGAACTATCTGACATGCTGTCTCCCAGGCTATAGTCCTCATTTTGCCTCAAATAAAACTTAACTCACAATTCTCATGCTGTAAAATTTTTTTCAGTCGACATGTGCATCTTTCTTGCAGTGAAACATGATACTAACAAACTGATGCTACCAATATCTGGGTTATAAAGTTTGATACTGAATCCTCCTCTTCAAGTGTACATTAAATCCCTAAACTTGGGTGTTCATGATGATCTCTCTCTTACTTCCACCTTGGGCACTTTTGAAATTGTTACTGCTTGCAGTCATTGTTTTGCAGTCCTGTTTACTATGCTGGGAATAGCATTCAAAAGAAACAAACATTTCAGAATTTGTGTTGCCTTGTTGTGACCTGCATGATGAATCACCCTTGGTCTACCACCCCATGGTTTGCCAGCACTGCCACAAGGCTGTTTTTCCCCAATAATTGGAGAACCCTGTTTACACTGATTCAAATACATGTCTGGGCAGGGCTGTTTGAACTGCTTCGGGTAAGAGCACTAAGGCAAGGCCTGAAGGTAGCTAGCCCTCTCCCTAAAGTCTGGATGGTAGGAGAGGGTATGAAATGAGATTTTCAAAACAACTCCCTTTGCAGAAAACCTGAGGTTTTACTTTTTCTTTGAATCGTTGGTTCTGAGCATAATTCAATGGCTTTTAACTGCTTGGCTCCCAAATATTTTATGACCATCGAGGATGGTCACAAAACAGAGACAGTGGGACTAGGCAGAAGGATGCTTGATGACTAGAAGAGACCCAGCTACTGTACATCTCCTGCAAAGTCCTTCATGCAGAATAAGAGCTCATGTCTGTGTCTGTCAGTAGATAATTAAATAAATGAATGAACACACTATAGAATGAGCAGAAATAGAATATGTAGCTAAACTTTATAGGGAATGGGAACTTTACTTTCTCCAGAAAACTTTCTCAGCTGTTAGTCACTTGTACAACTTCAATGAGACATTAATCAAACAAAGAGGCTTGACGCCACATGGAATGAATCACTCCCAGTTCAGTGAAGTCTCTGAGGGGTTACTGAAAAGAAATCTACTTCTCTGTTTCCAAGGAAAGATTTATTTATGCATGAGATCAAGAAGGAGAGAAGATGACTGTGACACTTCACATCAAATGGAGACATGAATCAGAGAATTAGCAGGACTTACGTTGATGGAGAGTGTGATGGCAGCCGCTCTCTACAGCGTTCTCTGACCTAGGATTTTCTTGTTTCTGTTTTATCTCTGACTGTGTTGCCTTAACCACTGTCTGTAGAAAACTTGTACTCTACTAAATCTGCCTGTCCTGTAACTTCTTTCTTAATCTGACCAGAAGCCCCAAGGTACCAAAAAAGTTTAAATCAGACTTCAATGCGTTTGCTTCCTTTGCCTGATTGAGATTTCTGAGAAGTTTACAATAGGAATATCATGGAAATTTGAAAGATAGAATCATAAATAATTATAGGATTGAAGACTCAGCCAGGAGCTAAAATGATTGTCCACGGTCCTGTTTTGGATCTCAAAGCTATGGACAGAGAAAAGAGCACCATTATTTACAAAGTTTATCCTACAGTGCAGCTGAGGAGTTCAGGTTTTTAAAAATTTATTGAATAACTTATTCTAATTGAATAAATTGGCATTTACTGAATATTGAATAATTGCTAAACCTAAAATCTAGGATTCATTCATACAACAAAGAATGATTGTTTATGATGTACCAGACTCTGTCTAGCTGCTGAGACTAAGAGAGACCAATAAAAAGCTGGACCCTGTTCTCATCAAGCTTATGAATGAAAGAGGACATATAAACAAATTGAACAAACAATCTGATACAGTATAAAGTGTGAGAAGGATGCAGGAATAGAAAAAGGAGAGAGCTTTTAATCCTGGAGGTGCAAGGAGTCTTAAGGAGAGGGCCCTGCAGAAACTGACATTTGAGCTTGTTCCGTAGGAGAAATAGAGGTGACCAGGCAATCTGTAGGAGAAGAGAAAGTGGAGGAAGAAGCGGGACAGGGCTTTCTTGGAAGCAAAGAAAACAACAGGTGCAGATGAAAGCATGAAGTAGTATCTCTTCCTATAAAACTCAAAGAAGGGTTATTGGTGAGTTAGATGGGCGAGGTCATAGGAGGCAAGCATGATGGGAGCAGATCCTGCTGGAGGTCATCAGCAGGCCAGAGCCACCTGTGTCACACCCACTCTCATGCCCAGCCTTGAACTAACAGCCAGTGAGCTACCAGGAAGAGGTCTTCAGAAGAGACATGGTCAGACTTGCATTTGGATGGATGTTTCTGGGTGAAAACAAAATGAGAGAAACTATGGCAACAGCATGTCATTTATACAGTCTGGTTAGAAATGTTTCTCCCCAGTGTTATGCTTCTAAAGAATAAAGAGCACTAGCCTTCCTTTTCTTCTAATCCTTCAAACCCCGTGCCAATTGCTAATGACATCAGTACCAATGACAAGGAGTGTGTGTGAGGGTGGGGAGGATTTAGACTGCGATCACCATCCCTTTGTCACCTGCTCCTTCAGTGACCCCAATTAAACATGCCATCTAAGTAAAGATGCTGGGCTTGCTCTGAAAGGGCAGCTTCAAGACAAGGCTCTGAGCCCCGCTTTCTAACCATCTGCAGCTCTAAGAAGCCCCCAGTATACAAATTCTGGAACAGCCACTGAATATCAGCAGATAACTCACAAATGATCCTTTGGTTCTTCCAGACCTTAGAGATCTCATAATGCCTTCTTGTATAAAGACCTATGGGAAACTGCTCTCAGAACCCCACTCACCTACAAATGGTTAGGAGAGGCTTCTGCAGCTGGAGCCTAGGGAGAGAGTCTCCGTTCCTTAACCATGAGTACCATTGCTCCTGAAACTGTCGGCATATGGTTTTGCCATTGGTTAAATCCTTAGCAGAATTTCCCAAGAGTCTTTTCAGGTCTGAGCTGCCACATAATCATATTCTATCTGAAAAGCTGAAAGCCTAGAACAGACATGTAAAACACACAGTATTGATGATCATTTACAAAACCAGAATGAATTTCCTGCAGTGCTTTCAAAACACCAAACTAATAGCTACTCATAAATACCTTCCTTTGTTTTATACATTTGAAATAACCTTGCTTAGGTGCAATATGATTACTTCAATATGATTACCTTTTTGAGACTATCATGTGCCCATTTTTCTTATCTTTTCTTCTCTCTTTATTATTTCTTTATCACTTCTATTTTCTGCTTAGCTGTTACCAAGTAATAGATTGTTCATAAGAAATTAAAACTACTTTCTTTTTTGAAAAAAATTAGTGTCAATTAGGCAGGGTGGACAGATCCTCTCCCTTTTTCTCTTCTCACTCATAGGGTTGCCAGATTTAACAAATAGAAATGCAAATGGACCAGTTAAATTTGAATTTCAGATAAACAACAAATAATATTTCAGTGTAAATACATTCCATGCAATGTTTGGGACCTACTTACACTAAAAGAAATGTCTTGTTATTTATCCAAAATTCAAATTTAACTAGGGATTCTGAAACCTATTCAAAAAGACTTGAGTTATATTTCATGATATTTTGGTTAGTACATTTAGCCTGAAAAAAAAAATCTTCCACCCAGTTTTATGGAATGAAATATGGATACATGTCACTTTGCGAAATAAAGAATAATTTGACTTAACAGAATATTATACATTCATTACAAAAGGCATTTTGTGATAAGTATATCCTAACATGGGAAAATACACATAATAGCCTGAGTAAAAAAAGCAGGATGCACAATTACATAATAGTAGTAAAATAATAATAGCTAGTTTTTATAAAATGCTAAGTATGCAAAAGGCATATTCTAGCTGCTCTTCTATATTAACTTGTTTAATATTTACCACTATGAGATAGGTACTATTATTATCACCAATGTAAAGATAAAAAACTGAAGTCCCATAAACGTTTACTTGCCCACTAAATATTATATATTCACACATATATATGTTACCATATGTATATATATATATGTTCACATATGCATGTTACCAAAAAGCTATTGATACATGAAGAAAAAAAAAAAAAAGACCAGAAGAAAATATATTAAGCTGTAATGCTCATTATTTGGAGTAAGAATATAGTGACTTCTAAAATCTTATTTCTGCATTTTTTTATATTTTCCTTAAGAGCATACATTGCTTTTCAAATAAAACAATAATACAATTTAAATGGAAAAGTGTACCTAACTGGAAAAACTCGAATTCCATTTTTTAATGCCTTTGTTACCTGCCCACACTGTACATTACGAAGTTAGTTTTGGGGGGTTATGTCACTCCAAGTTTTAACCCACTGAAATCTTCACTGGGCTGATATGAATCTCTGTCTTTTCAGTTGAGGGTTCCTTTGCAATCAATTGACTAATTCAACCCCATGATCCCAGTCATCAGTACACATTTCAAAGTTCTCTTAACTAAGACCTGCTGTAGAAGATGAAATAGTAAATGTACCTGACAAATGAATGAATGCATGAATGAATGAATGGAGTTCCTGTGGCTTTTTGTAGACATTGCATTAGATGAAGCAATGCTGGCTTCACTGCCAGCAAGAAAAAGTACAAGTAACTTATACCTGCTGCCAACTCATCCCCTCAACATGCTCTGGAAGAATCAGTCCCTTCAGAGAATTACAGACTCATCAAGGTGAGGTCATTATGTTGGTTGGCGCTCTTAGGGGAGAGGTTTTGTCAGCCATATATCACAGACAAGCTTTCAGAAGAGCATGGGGAAGGCTCCAAGCTAACCGTGAGCTGAGATTGTTCCAGAGTCTCTTACATCATCACTAATAAGAAATGTGTTTTTACAGGAAACTGTCACTAGCAAAAGAGTAAGCTTCTGGCTTTTACTTTAAAGGAAAGATGCCACCTTCTAAGCTCATCCTTTAATTGCCTCATACGGTAATAGAAGAGATTGTTAGTGTAGTGAACAAGCCAGAACAAGGATGTGGAAGCCAAGGGTTCTCTATTCCCATTGTGGAAAGTTCACTGGACATGTGGTCTGAAGCCAACCAGAGGATGCAGGAGATTGGAGAATTCCCTTTCCTTTCAGGACCACAGCCTTCTCTCCTTTGCAAAGCAATGACCAAGTCCTTCTCGGAGAGATGCTACAAAGATGCTTCAACATAGAACAAGAGTGAGTCGTGGTTTGTACAACTCAGATGCTGCCAACCTGCCTCTGTGCTTCCTCACAGTTTTTGTTTTCTTGGTATGATAGTTAGTTGTTGGCATTATGAATGTTTCTTCTGAGGAAAAAAAATGTAGGCACCTGTTTTTTCTGGAATGAGTGTTTTATGCACCCTATTGAGGTAAGCTAGCCACTCAGGGGCCAAGTACTGGCCAACATGTGGTCACCTAACACAGAGCGCTACTTCCCTCTATGTTATGTTTTTACCAGAGAATGTGATTTCCAGCTATACTTACTGGTTTCTGCTGAGTTACACAGAGAGCAAACTCTCTTCAGAAGAAGCAGGAGTTCTACATTTATCCAAAACTTGAAAGTTATCATCTGGTGGTTCCCAACCTTGGCTATACACTAGAATCACCTTGAGAGCTTTTATAAAAATACCATTGCTGGGGCCCTCCCCAGAGTCAGTTAAGTAGAATCTCTGGGACTGTGGCCAGCCAGGGCATGGGTTTCCTTTCAAAGCTCCCCAAAGTGTTTCTGAAGGAGAGCCAATGTTGAGAACCATTGATACCATCCATCAAGGTCCTTCCAGATGAAACTGAGATTCAGAAAGGCTGATGGGCTGTTCCACATCCATAGCTTATTGGTGAACGTGCCCTCATCTGTGTGTCTGCCTCCTTCTAGACTATGAAATCCTTCAACACTTGAACCACACTGTTGACATTTCAATCCACAGTGCCCCACTCTAAATGCTGGTTGAGGGCAGAGCCAGGAAGGAAAAGAAGGACAAAACCTGTCCTGCCTTTTGTCTCATAGCCTCTCACTAAGAAAAATTGTTATTAAGATAGACTACTATGAATTTTTAGCCCACAACCAAAGTCATTAAATATCAGTTTCCCCAATCTTAGGACCCATTCGTCTTGGGAAAAATTCTCTGAGTCAGATTGTCCCTAAAATCCCAAGCCAGATCTTGCTTTAGCAAATCCAGCTGTTTAAAGTGAAATGCTTGACCTTGTTCAATAACCCATGCCTCACTAAATTCTCATTTTGTGGAGTCTCATTTATTTCCCTAGTTTTTTTTTTTTTTTTTTTTTGCGGTACGTGGGCCTCTCACTGTTGTGGCCTCTCCCATTGTGGAGCACAGGCTCCGGACGTGCAGGCTCAGCGGCCATGGCTCACGGGCCCAGCCGCTCCGCGGCATGTGGGATCTTCCCGGGCTGGGGCATGAACCCGTGTCCCTTGCATCGGCAGGCAGACTCTCAACCACTGTGCCACCAGGGACACTTTCCGTTAATAGACCACTCAAAATGGCATGTTTTCCTTCAGTATCAATACTGCAGAGTGAAGAGAATTATGAGACATCTGTGCTGTGATTAAGGAGATGTAGGCCTAGGGTCTGAGAGTTGCTGAGGCCTCAGCACAGACTGCCAGAGTGTTCTATGGCTTTACTGGTGCTATCGGCTGCCAGCTACGCATCTTTCACTTGCCAGTCAAGTGCAATTAGAGTGAAATCCAGCTTCTGTGGCATGGTGTGAGGGCTCAGAATTGAGGCACAGATGCCAGGGGCCCTGGAACTATGAATCGGATATTATAGTGCTGGGCCCACGTCCTTGCCCTTGAAACATTGACACGTGCTGACCAGTTTCCAAATGCCTGAATCTCCCCATTGTGTTCCTTTACCTGAGAGTGTTCTTTGGACCCCGAAGCCCACTTTGCCCACCCATACAATAGACTGGAAGTGCCAGAGAATGAACATCTCCTCCCACCCCGACTATGGCTTTCGACCCCACACTGACCGAATTGGGGTGTCCTGCTGCCATCCCCCTCAGGTGCAGGAATTCCAAGGCCTGTGTTGAGTTTCCCCCAGGTTTTAAGGCCCAGTTGCCCAGTTGGTACCTGGCGTGCTAACGTACCTTTTATCAGCAGCCTTCTCTTCTTGTTCCCCTTCCCAGTTCCTTGCTGGTGCTTCCTGCACTTATCCTCCAAATAATGAAATCCTGTGTCAAGGTCTGATTCCGGGGGAACCCAAAGAAGATACAGTGGCCTTGTCAATACATAGTCATTTGATTTTAGGAAAGCCATTTAAACTCTCTGAGAGTCCCCAGCCTCAAAAGTAAAACAAGGAAAGGAATTTGAAGTCCTACTTGGTCACAGCAGCAAGCAAAGGGCTGCTTCATTTGGCTGCCAAAGCCCTCCCAGACCAGCCCTAGTCTCCTTCCTGCTCCCCTCCCCTCATCTCTATGTGTACCCCTCCCCCATGCTCCTCTCCAGCGCAGAGGATTTCTTTGAATTCTTGCAAGTGACACATTTCCCACTTGCCTTTGGGACTCTTACTCATGCTGTCCCTCTGTCTGGAACACTCTTCTTCCTTCTGTTTGTTTGGCTCACTCATACACAGCTCTCAGCTGAAATGTCACTTCCTGCAGGGAAGCCTTTTCTGACGCCCTGTCTAGGATTGGGCTCTTACATGCTACCAGATATAGTGTTCCCGTCGTCACGTCTGGTATGCTTTACAGTAATACCTATTTTCTTCTCCAAGTCCACCTCCAACCACCGTCATTACTGGCCTTTAAACTCCTTTCAGTCAGAAACCCAATTTATCTGGCTCCCCACGGCATCCCTGATACCCAGTCCAATAACTGAACATAGTAGGTACTTGATAAATAATAGTTGGATAAAATGCACCCTTGTTTACGAAACATTAGAGTTGATGAATAAGAGGATTTGGGAATAGAAGTCAAAGCAAAGTTTCCCAACCAGAGTCATGGTGCTCCCTCGAATGGTTTGCACCCAAGATACGAATTTTCCCTCAGCCCTTGTATTGTACTTGGAAGAAGGGGGTGTATGGGGTGGAGTTCCCTATACTCAGATGAGAGCAGCTTTATCTTTTTATCCTGGTGAAGGCTGTCATCATTTTTAACATGAAGATTTTAGAAGCTGGAAAGCACTGTGTTAAAATAATCCAGCCCAGTACTTATAAAAAAAGTGGAGTTGAAATTTGGAAAAGAAAATTTAGTAGTGGAGGGGAGGGATAAATTAGAAGGTTGAGATTAACATATACACACTACTGCATAAAAAATAGATAATCAACAAGGACCTACTGTATAGCACAGGAAACTATACTCAATACTCTGTAATAACCTATATGGGAAAAGAATCTGAGAAAGGTAGATATATGAATATGTAAAACTAAATCACTTTGCTCTACATCTGAAACTAACACAACATTATAAATCAACTATAGTCCAACATAAAATAATTTTTTTTAATTTAAAAAATGGGCAGAAGACCTAAATAGACATTTCTCCAAAGAAGACATACAGACGGCCAAGAAGCACATAAAAAGCTGCTCAACATCACTAATTATTAGAGAAATGCAAATCAAAACTACAATGAGGTATCACCTCACACCAGTTAGAATGGGCATCATCAGAAAATCTACAAACAACAAATGCTGGAGAGGGTGTGGAGAAAAGGGAACCCTCTTGCACTGCTGGTGGGAATGTAAATTGATACAGCCACTATGGAGAACAGTATGGAGGTTCTTTAAAAAACTAAAAATATAATTACCATATGACCCAGCAATCCCACTACTGGGCATACACCCTGAGAAAAACATAATTCAAAAAGACACGTGCACCCCAATGTTCATTGCAGCCCTATTTACAATAGCCAGGTCATGGAAGCAACCTAAATGCCCATCGACAGATGAATAGATAAAGAAGATGTGGTACATATATACAATGGACTATTCCTCAGCCATAAAAAGGAACGGAATTGGGTCATTTGTAGAGAGGCGGATGAACCTAGAGACTGTCATACAGAGTGAAGTAAGTCAGAAAGAGAAAAACAAATATCGTATATTAAAGCATATATATGGAACCTAGAAAAATGGTACAGATGAACCAGTTTGCAGGGCAGAAATAGAGACACAGATGTAGAGAACAAACGTATGGACACCAAGTGGGGAAAGCAGCGGGGGGTGGGGGTGGGGGTGTGATGAATTGGGAGATTGGGATTGACATGTATACACTGATGTGTATTAAATGGATGACTAATAAGAACCTGATGTATTAAAAAAAAATGGAAAGTTTAGTAGCAAGCATTGTACTTGAGCCATGTCTGGAAGCAGAAGACACTACATTCATCAGCTGTTGAGGTCAACGCAGCCTTCCTAGGTTTGGGTCTTTCCGACGTTCCTTGATGCTTGGTGGCCTGATGGGTGTTATCTCAAAAATACCTAGATCCTCCAGGGATGGGACCAAGTACAAAGAGCCACTCCCAACCTTTTCCAACCGACGTGTGTCCTGAGTAGAGCCCAAATTCCTAGCATGTCTAGAGGCCTCCTGGGACCCAACTTTCCCTCCCTCCTCTCCTGGCTCGTCTTCCTCTGCATCCTGCCTCACACTTGCCTTGTGCGTTTATTTCCGGGCACAATGTTGTTTCACATGTCTGTACTGTTGGCCCTGCTAACAGTTCCACTAGAGTCTAGGTTCCACTGCAGACTCCTCCCTCTCCTCCTGCCTACTTGCCTCTCCTATTCATCCTCTGAGATGCCACGCAAGCCCCAGGGCTTCCAGATTGGAAGCTCCACTCTCTGGCTTCCCCTGTCCCCAGAGTTTTCTTCCAGCACGTTTGCATATTGGTTTGCTGTGACTGACCAGCTCCACCCCCAACCACTTCATAAGCTTTTTGAGGACAGGATCAACGTCATATTCAACTTTGTGTCCTCGGAGTCACGGCGCCTGTGGCTGAGCAGGCATTCAATAAAAGTTTGCTCAAATGCACTAAACAGTGGGATGTTGTGTGTGTGTAATTTAGCCCTTGTCTGATCAACAGTAGGCACACTTTAAATAAACTGAAGATAATTGACTCACTTCCAAAGTTTAATAAAAAAGTTTTTGCCATGTGCAGTTTAAGTACTATTCAATAATTTGCATAGATTGGCAAAAGTAAACATCTTGGCTTCAAACCAAACCAAACCTCGCAAGTTCCTATGACGTCTACAGGTCTCTCATGCTGAGTGCGTTGATGGCAGACAACAGCCCTGGTGTGAAACACTTGGGGGAAGGGACAGCGTTCTGGACACTGAACTGCAAAGAATCACCCGTTGCTCCTCAGGTTTCTCGCACGTGCGAATGTGTGGGAAATGTGACTCTCTGCTGATAATTCCTAAGACGTCTGTTTTCTCTTTTAATCAAGCTGAACAGAAGTAGTCCTTTGTTAAGATGAATTAAATCTGCAGTGAGGCTTTGGAATTCATTTCCGAGGGAGGGGTTATCCTAGAAGCCTTTACTCCATCCAGCACCTCCCCGGCGCCTGCCCTAAGCACCAGGCAGCTGTCCACGCCCGGGCCAGGAAAGGGCAGGGCCGCCTGCACGGATGCACAGGCCCCGGGGATGGGAGACCGCCACCTCACTGCCCTGGCCCAGCCTTTTAGCACAGCCTGAGGTCTCGCGAGGTTGGGTTTGTAGGGTTCGGGCTTGTTGAGACCTTTGACACGCTCCCCACGTCCCCTGCAAACCACAATACTGCTTTTTATTGAGCTGCTGTCAGATAACATGCTGCATATTTGCGTAAGTCCTACCTTCCTCTCAGGTGGAATAACTGAAATAATTTTTTTTTTTTTTTGCGGTACGCGGGCCTCTCACTGTTGTGGCCTCTCCCGTTGTGGAGCACAGGCTCCAGACGCGCAGGCTCAGCGGCCATGGCTCCCGGGCCCAGCCGCTCTGCGGCATGTGGGATCCTCCCAGACCGGGGCACGAACCCGTGTCCCCTGCATCGGCAGGAGGACTCTCAACCACTGCGCCACCAGGGGAGCCCTGAAATAATTTTTGAAATAAGTGTCCCGAAGCTGGATGAGTAGCAGTGTTGGCCTAACGCCTGGGACGGAGAGGGGGAGGGGTAACCGATGTATTAAAACTGTGATAACACTTATAGCTTCTACGTTTTCACATATATCAGCTCATTTTATCCCCACAAAAGTCCTTTTAAGCAAAAGGTACCCTCATCTTACTGATGAGGAAATTGAGACAGAGATTAGGCAAAGGATGGAGAAATGCACTGGTAACCATGCAGTGCGGTAGAGAAGAAGACAACTTCCTGTCTTCCGATTCAGAGCTCTGCCCACCTGCTAACACACATACACATGTACACACACACACACACCCAGAGAAAGGCTTCATTTCTGGGAAAAAGGAGACAGGTAGGAAAAGAACTGGAGGAGCCTGATGTGTAATTTACATAACACAGTTTCTTCGTAAACATTCCAGGCACAATGAGAAATAAATTAAAAGATCACTCATGGATAATTTAAGTATAATACAAGCTAGAAGTTCTGATAGAGTCCAAAATTGACTCACAGTAAGGATGACTGAGTTTTGCCCTCGTTTCTAGCCTACTTTGCTCAAAAGTAGAGATTAAAATTATGAAAAGACAAATGTGTTTGCAATTTAACTCCACCAATAAAAGCCTTCAAACTGAATTCCCTTCTAGCACTAGGAATTCAACTTCAGATGAAGACTTATTGTCTCTTTCTGTGAAGTACCTCCTATATGTAGCCTCTAGATATCTGAAGATTGCAAATGTCCACTTAGTCTGAAGGCCTATTATTGCACTGTAGTAGCAGGATTATGGATGAGAATACAGTTTAAAGGTAGCCCCTGTAAAAATGAGCTATTGGTCTCATGAGAGCTGTGGGAGGTGGGGAGGAGTGCATTAAGGGACAAATAAACCTTGCAATCGAAAGTATCACCTTTATCCATGAAACAACAGTGTTGGTTCCTACCACTTGCCCCAGTGTAATAGTTATTCTTCCTGGATTAACATCACATTGATTAATAATGCCAAGCCAAAGCATGCTGAGTGCTGACCTCCATAAAAGGTTGCAAAACTATGGAAATCTAAAAAGGGACATCAGGGAAGGGGGCGTGACACTGAAAATAGTTACCTCGTTACTTTGGTAGTTAAGGATTTATATTAGAATGAGGTCAAGGCAATCACGAATTGTAGTCACTGACTGCCATCACCACCACTTCCTAGGTACCAGTATTAGAGAAACTGCCAATCTTGCTGGAATGACTTAGTATTCTATTTCCAAAGAACATACTGTATTTAAAAATTAGGTCAATATTTAGCTTAAGTATCTCTGGTAGTAGATAATTTTAAACATAGGGTAGATGGAACTTTACCTTGACCAAAGGCTTATAACAGACTGCTGTTATAAATCTATTGAAATTTTGAGTCATTGGAATTCTGGGAGCTTCAGTTTCCTGCCCCACAGTAGCCTTCCTGTACCATAAACTTGCTCAGGGCCTTGCCCTTGCTGGTTCTCCTGCTGCTACACTTCCCTTTGTTGACCACAGGGCTCACTCCATGGGCTCCTTTAGGCCTTCACTCGAAATCACCTTCCCAAAGAGGACTTCCCTGCTATTCTTTTTAAATTTAAGCCTTCCCTCCACCAACCCTGGCACTTCCTATGGCCCTATCCCATTTTCTTTTTCTCCATGATCTTCTTTATTTTATACCTATTTATTTTGTTTCTTGTCTATCTGCCCCCACTAAAATATAAGCACCAGGGACTTTTCTTTTTTCCCCACTGCTAAAATCCCTTCTCTTATATCAATTTCTAGTACATAGTAGTCATTCAGTTGGATAGATGGATGGGTGGGTGGATGGATGGATGCATGGAATGAATGAATAGGTTGGGTGGATGGATGGATGATCATTGGACCCATGAATCCTTTCAGTTGGCTGGTATCCAACACAGAGAATAGAGGTCCATAAGTAACTAAAGGACAAGCTGATTTCTCAGCTCTTCTCTTTCTGCTTGTTGGCAGTTGTTAAACTATCTATCGTACAAGCCAACTCTACCCTTTCAATCCTGAAACCCTCTGTTGATCATATCACTACATGGTAATTTCTTCACTTACACAGGAGAGCCATGTGGAAATAATCATTTAAGGCAATCCTAAAAGAACAGTATTTTATGATTTGGTTTAAAGAAGGGATTAAAGTGGTTACTGAAGATGTGTCTATGAAAGGGTCTCAAGTCCTCATGCGACTTAGTATCTACCTCATGGGCCAGATTCTGTATATAAGTTAATAGTCCAACGGTCAGTGCCACCTTTTATGCACTTAATAACTATTCAAATTGACCTATTCTAAATGCATTAGATGCTAGTTCCTATACCTGTTTTTTTTCTCTATATGTTAGGGATCTTGTGACCACCAATGTTCTCACTGAAAGGGGAATTCCCGATTAGTTCTGTTGGGTTCTACTTTGATCTGAGGATCCTGCATGACTCCCGTCCTCTTCATTTGATGTCCTTGCCCTCCTCACCTCTATTGGAGGTGAGGTAGAAAATGGACTTACAGGAGTTTAGCACCTAAAGATGGTGGGTAATTCACAGGCAAGAAGCAGGAGGGGAAGGAGTAAGCCATTGTTCAAAGGCTCTGCAGGATCCTCATTAGACAATTACCGGCCAAATCTGCTTCTGCTCAGTTCCCTGGTCTGAAAGGTGGAAGGTCCTTCTCTTCCCCTACAGTTTCCATGGTCCATTAGTCCTCTCCTCTCCCTTCTCCAGATCCAGTTTTGTTTCAAGAGTGAGTAAACGCTGCTCCCTGCACCCTAAAAATCTCCCACTTAGGATAGAGTTTTCTGTGAGCCTCTTTTGGCCTTCACTGTGGCTGGAGGAGGGAGAAACGACCAGAGGGAAGAACACACCTAGAAAATGCACAAATTAATATTTCAAGATATAGCCCTTCCGCATGCTGAATGAAATCCTCCACATCCTCTACTCTGAGACCCTCTTCTTCTTGAGACCTGCTCACTACTCAAATAGGTACAGGTTATTCCCTCCACAGAATCACCCCGTCTATACTACTCTCTTGTTTCTCTTTATCACACTTGGCTTTACTATAGTTTGTGTTTTTTTGTTTTTTAATATATCTTAAATTCAGTTTTTGTTTGTCTTTCTGTGTATTTAGCTCCTTCAGAGCAAGGAAAATTTCTAAAGATATTGATATTTTACAAACTACTGTGCCTTATCTGCTGATGTATTGAAGGAGCCCCAGTCTGGAAGCAACTGTGAGGAACACATGCCTAAGAGAGGAGGGAAGCCAGTGGGCATGAAGTTGTATTCCGAATCTTTGTCATAAATACTCTTATCCTGTATCACTAGAGGTCTTGACATAAGATGCAAGGTAGGGGGACTTCCCTGGCAGTCCAGTTGTTAAGACTCCACGCTTTCAAATGCAGGGGACTCAGGTTTGATCCCTGGCCAGTGAACTAAGATCCCACATGCCACGTGATGCAGCCAAAAAAAAAAATGCAATGTAGGAATCACACAGCCTAAAAAAGTAAAGTGACAAAACTCTGGAGAGAAGTTTATATTGATGATGATGATGTGATGATAAAGATTTAACTTTTAACTACATTCCAGATGTTGTTCTAGGTCCTTTACATGTATGAACTAATTTAATCCTTACAAAAAAAAGTCTTACATGATCTACATTCATGCAGAAAACATTTGTGTATGACATAAGAGAATGGGCTCAATATGAAAGAGCAAAATAGAAATGGAAAAAGATTAAGCTTCTGAGTCAGTGTCATTTTCCCATTAAAAGTCTTAATACTCACCCCAGGGAAACATCATATTGCATAATTTTAAAGACACTTTCATTTTTTTTGTTGTGCTCTGAAGCTCTCCATTACCAAGAAGGATTTCCACTCAATTAGGTTACAAAACAGAGGATTATGCAGGTTGAGTTCCAAGATGTAAAAGACTTGAAGAGATTATGTGCAGGGAAAAACTTATTGAAGACAAGACGGGCTGTACTAGGATGTATGTTCGCTCTGTAGTCGTGTCCGTTGTGAGCAGTCGGGTATTTAGCTCTCTTCCTTTGTTCCTGTGTGTGTATGCCTTGAATGGTACCATTCATTTCCAGTAGAAGTGAATCATGCATCCTCAAATTGGATGTAGCTAGCTGAGTTTAGAGGGTTTCTGGCCTTGAGTCTCACACCGTCTACTGTCAGCACTGTGTTTATTTAGAAAGTAAATTAAATTCCTGAGCTAGGAGAAACCAGAGGAGAGACAGCCCCTGAATTTGCTATGGGAGGAAAGAGTAAAATAGCCTCAAAAAACATATTAAAGATTTAAATTGGGATAGGAAAACTGTGGTCAACTTTATCAATTATTAAATGTTATTTAGTCTGATTTTTCTGGACATTTGAATTTATGGAGTTATAGGACTCCATGGAATATGAAAAAGCTGAAGGAAGTAAAGTAAGAGAGAAAGACAAATATCGCTTATATGTGGAATCTACAAAAATGATACAAATGAACTTATTTACAAAACAGAAATAGACTCACAGACATAGAATACAAACCTATGGTTACCAAAGGGTGGGGGGGGGATAAATTAGGAGTTTGGGATTAACATACACACACTACTATATTTAAAATAGATAAACAACAAGGACCTAGTGTGTAGCACAGGGAGGTATACTCAATGTCTTGTAATAACCTATAATGGAAAAATATCTAAAAAAGAATATATATAGATACATATATGTATATATTATATATGTATATATATATATATATATATATATATATATATATATATATATATGAATCAGTTCGCTGTACCCCTGGAACTAACACAACATTGTAAATCAGCTGTATTTCAATAATTTTTTTTTTTAAGCTGAAGGAAGTAGTATTAAATTCTCAACCTGGTTTGGTGGCTGATTTCTTTTTAAACACAGGGTATGTATGATAACCTCATGGTGGTGCATTTTATTTTCTACTTGAACTATAGTAATAAAATGACGGTCAGTTTTACTGTTTAGTTTTCCGAATGAGGTTTTGCTGATTGGGTCGTTTGATAAAGCCCTGGATGCACGAGATCAAAGTTTCCTGCCCCCAAATTCATATGAGCCCCTTTGCCTTCACTGCCCCACACTGAACCCCAACATAGTCGCACTGATTTTCACAAGGAGAACCAGACAGAAGACTGTAACTAGGGTAGTGTGTAGTTGATGCTCAAGAAATAGTTGTAGAATGAATGTTGGTTGAAATTACAGCCTCATTTCCTTAGCCCACCTGGCCCCTAGTCTATAACAGTGGGAGAAACCTCAGAAATATCAATTCATTGACCAACATGACTGTAGCAACGGCTCCTTCTGTGTTTACACTCATAACTTCTCTGTAGTTATGAGGAACTTCCCATAACAACAAACAAATAATTGCACAGAGCTGTTCGTGTGTCAGGAAATATTTCAAAATTCATATATTAACTCATTTCAATCTTCATAAAAACTCTATGAAATACATGTATTTTTACCTCTATTTTTAGCTGAGGAAACTAAGGGACAGAAGTTAAGTAACTTTCTCAAGGTCACATTGCTAGAACACAGTGCAGAGTGAAGAACTATACCCAAGTAGTCTGATGTCAGAGTCTTTGTTTTTAGCCACCATAATATGCTTCCATGCCCTGCATCCACTCAGTTAAAAATTCTATTCTTGGGACTTCCCTGGTGGAGCAGTGGTTAAGAAGCCACCTGCCAATTCAGGGGACATGGGTTGGAGTCCTGGTCTGGGAAGATCTCACATGCCGTGGAGCAACTAAGCCTGTGTGCCACAACTACTGAGCCTGCACTCTAGAGCCCACGAGACACAACTACTGAAGCTCACATGCTGCAACTACTGAAGCCCGCACGCCTAGAGCCTGTGCTCCGCAACACTGCAACTAGAGAAAGCCCGTGCACAGCAATGAAGACCCAATGCAGCCAAAAATAATAAATAACTAAAATAAATAAATTAAAAAAAAACACTCACAATCTAGTACCTGCCATTGTAAATACTACTGGAATATTTCACTTAACACCCTTTTTGTAAAGTGGATAACCTGGTCCAACTTAAACTCCTGCCTCCAACCTGCATGTGACTTCTTTCTACTCTTCCCCTTGTGCTTCTCCATCTGGCATAAAGGACAGAGTGCCAGAAGCCACAGAAAATGTAGGTCTCAGCCCCCAGGAACAGAAATTGTACTTGAGGACTTGCAGTGCAAGGCGAAGGAGGCATGTTATTCTTATATTAACACTTAGGAGCATATATTATGGAATTATAATACAAAATTGGTGTGAATTTTTCAAAAGCTAAAACATAAGACTTAAAGAAAATCTTTGCTTGCAGGTGATTGCTTTGGGTTAATATCCTCAGACTCCCTCTAATAAGTAGGTCCACTGTCCTATGAAAGTATTGTCCAGCACCCAAAAGAACACTCAAAACACTTCCTGCCTTCTGTGATCTGAATGTTCTTTTGTAGCCGCTGGTTTCAATGCGATCTGCCTCTATGAATGTTTTCAGGTAGCAATAGCAACAATAGCCAACCCTTACTGATCTCCTACAGTACACCAAGTACCCTGTTAAACAACTCACATATATCTTTCAAGTACTCTAGGAACTCAGAGAGATAGGTACAACTATTATCTCATCTTTAAAGATCAGAAACAAGCTTGGAAGGCTTAAACCATGTGTCTCAAATCACATAGCAGGGAAATGATGAAGACATACATTCAAACCCAGGCATTCTTACTCTTAGCCATTAGACCCCACGGCCTCTAGTACAATAACCCATTGTTTCATTATTCCTCTGTTGTTAATTTAAATATGCATATTGAATCCTTGAGATAAAGAGGTGAAACTCATTGTCCTTTATTTAGACTGTATCTCCTTCCTCACCCAAACAGTGGTGATATGTATCTAGTAGACTAAATAAATACAGCTTAACATATAGACCCTTAAAAATAGAGAGGTCTTATTTTCCTTAAGATTTCATGTTTGTGCACTATCTAGAAGGCCTGGCAATAAACCATAAATTTATATTACATTTTTAAAGCTTTTCAATGGTCTATTTTATTATAAAAGAAGCACACACTGGGTAAAAATAAGAGTATTCCACTGAAAGTACACTTTCAGCCCTTCCAGAAAAGTTAAATATTGGTATTTTGTTCAGCCAAAGCTGACAAGGGAATCAAGGCAGAACTCTCTAGTAAAACCCTATATTAAAAACTAAAAATAGAAATATAAGACAATAGGCTATATAAGGAATAAATATTTTTAAAATATAAATAAATAAACGTGAGAATTTTAGAAGAACATACTGGTCTTTCCCCACTTCATTCAACAGCTTCTGCCCAAATGTCAAGTCTGTACTTCAGTGACAAGATAGTGTAGAAGGAAAGGTCAAATCAAATGAGAAACACAGTCGCTAAAATGTGTTTACCCATTTACAATAGATGACCTTTCACAGTCCAAGTGATTTTTGATTGCACATCACTTCCCAAAATAGCCAGCTTCTCTTCAGAATGTGTTATTATATTTTGAACTAAACATTATTTTTCCCATCCCATCTGAAGAAGTCTAAACCTCTTATTCAACTTCTTATAGATCTCTTGACTTTAGGAACTTGGGGAAAGTTTCATGAAAATGTAATGATGCAAATTCAATTAAATTCTCAATCATTTACCAGAATCCTGTTTGTCTGAGTTTATCTCTTTTGATTAAGAAGGTTACTTATAGGGAGAGGTTGTTTGACGGAGTTTGTAATCAGTAAAGAAAAAGAAAGAAAGAAAGAAAAAGCAAAGTCACTAAAAGGAGGAGCTACAACTCCTCACACAAATTTTATTAAAGAGGACTTTATAAAAATAAGCATTGGTAGCCAAAGGCTGGTTCTAGAAAAAAATGAGTCAGAGCCTAAAGAAATGTGAGTGATACTTAGTCCTGAACCCTGTGCTTAAGGAATGAGTGAATTGTCAACAATTACTTGCTGTCCTATTGCTTGATGGATACATTTTACTATATTTTCTATTCTCTTTTGTATAAGTTTCATATATTCTTGTGATTAGCTAGATTCAAAATGGAATGTCATTAACTAGGATGTAACTTTAGGCAAGTCAGTCACTCTCCAGGCCTCAATATCATCATCTATAGAATGAAAGGTTTGACTGAAAGATCCCTAGGGTCCTTTGCAGCTCTATGTTACATTCTACAATTCTAGGTACTGGCTGTGATCAAATACTATTCTATGTAAATGCCTTAGCACCCAGCATCGCACCTAAAATCTATGATGTATATAGTCAGGGATGAATACCATTTTGGTATGCTCACAAATTCTACCTCTGCTCCACAAAGCCTGGGACCTCAGCTGAAAAATCTCAAACAGCTGAGATGACTCAAATATTTCAGGGCTGGAATTATCTGAAGAATTTCCACTCACATGTCTGGTTCCTGGGGTGGGATGACTTGAAGGCTGGGCTCAGTTGAGACCTTCGACCAGAGAGACCACTGCTGTCTTATTCATGCAGTTTGGGCTTCTTCACACCACTATGGTCTTTGGGCCACAAACTTCTCACATGGTGGCTCAGGGCTTCTAGTGAGGCAGTTACAGTGAACAAAGTAAAGCAACTTGGCCTTTTATGACCTAACCTCAGAAGTCACAGAACAGCATTTCCACTGTATTATATTGGTTGAAGCAGACACAAGCCCACCCAGATTCAAAGTAAGGGGTCACCAACCCCTCACTTGTCAATGAGACAGCAGAACTGAAGAATTAGCAAACCATGTTTTAAAACTGTCATATATATATATATATATATATATATATATATATACACACATATATATGTATATGTATATATATATATGTATATATATATGTATATATATATATGTACACGTGTGTATATTAAATCTCCTTTAATTTTCATAATCAATCACTTGGATAGGTAGTATTCTATTTTTAGCTTGCACATAACTAGTAAGTTTCAGAGGGAGAATTCCAATCCATCTACACAAGGCCATGTTAATTCTACTAAACCATATTAACTGGAGAGGAGACCCCATTCGTTTCAATGCTTATTATTGCCACTCCAATAATTTTGAGTTGACACTCTATTCATGGTAGCTGATTTCCCTTGAAAACCAAATAAGCCAGATGAGATGAAATTGTGTTCAATTTAAATAAGCATAATTTACAAAACAAATAAACCCCAGGTAAACTCTGAGAGAGTTTCAAATTGAAGCCAATCACATTCAGGGATCAATTCACCCTAAGGCACAGGAATTTCTAGAATGCTAGGGTATGAGGTTTATGGTTCTCTGTCTCTTCTGGGGCCGCTCCTGCTGCTGGACCTATATCCACCCTGCTCACTCTCCCTTCTGATTTGAATTATCTGAGAAATTGACTCAGCTTTTCATTTCATGGAGCTTGTAGAGATAAAGCCAAGGATCCTGCCTATAAAATAGAGAAAACAGGACTCTGGTACAGGCTACTAATTTCCCTCTAGAGTCTTCTCAATCAATACCAATCCCAATAGCCTACTGCATCACGTACAGAGAATGATGAGTTGGCTGGCAGGAGTAACCCTCCACGCCATGGTTCATTTGTGTTCCACATAGAGAAGTAGCTAATGAACATCTTTTCGACAAATCAAATCAATAATATGACTTCTGACCTCATTTTTAGGAATTTTATTGAACCTGATTTCAAAGGTTGAATGTTGAAAGAAAAACAAAGAAGTCGCTAAAAATAGCCCCCATGCCCAAAATTACATCTTATAAAAAGGCTATAAAATCCATTACCATCTAGAGTTTCTACTTCATTTCCCAAAGTCATTCAGAAGGCAATCTAATTCATAGATGATAATGACCTTTGCAGGATGCTCTGCTGACCTGCTCTATTCGTTGCCACTGAGTATGCACATGTGTGTGCAAGTGAGAGTGTGTATTTGTATGTTTTCCAGGTCTCCATCAATGAGATTTACACAAAGTCTTGCTTGCTACATGTTGAGACTATCCTGACTCAGGAGAAAAGAGATCACTGTAAAAAAGATGGTCAAGTCTAAAGGGAGTTCAAAGGAATATATTTTCTTTAAAATAAACAATCTTTGCGGGTCCTAAATCTTTTGTATGATTTAAACGAGGGAAAAGAAATAAACATGAAATCTGGCAGAGCTGTAAAATTCACTGTTTATGTTGAATGAATTATCACTAATATTCAAATGAGCAATTACTAACAAGTTGACTTGTCCCCTTGGGCTACATGTTGTCACATTGTCTCAAGAAAGAGCCGATTTCTTTATGCCTTCGTGTCAGAAAAGGCTGTCACAAATATGTTTGCTACCATTTTATTATATCGAAATAATGAGAGAATACACAAAGAAAGAGAGGTCTATGTGTGTGTGTGCCTGCGTGGGTGAGCAGGCCCAGGTAAAAACGAGTAACAGAGAAATATAGGGAGGTGGCTTGAATTTTTAATCAGCTGCTACCACTTCTCTTGAACTAAGGAACTAAATTTTGTAATTCTATCTAAAAATGTTTCAGGTAATAGAGATAAATAAAAGTCCAGTTTATTTGGTGATCTGGCTAAAACCATATCCCTGGAAAAACGTCAAATGCCTTAAATGTGAATTAAATATTATCATTAGATAAGATTTGCCAAGACAAATACAGTTCTTCTTTTTATTGGTTTGTTCTTTTTCTCATAAGTATAATGACTTGACATTCAATAAGTAGTGCCAAATCAATTAACACTGAAAATATTTTTTGACTTTTTTGCCCATTAGAAGAACATAGTTGATAAATACTGTCTCTATAAGGAAGCTGTATATCTATAAATTTCATGACTGTTTTTTGGATGTAGTGAGAATGGAAACCAACTGTAAGGATGCAGCACTTTCTCCTTACTTAGTCTCTTATCAACAAAAGGGATAGCAATCCATAGTTACCGGCATCTTTTCTGCAAAATTCCATGAATCCATTCTTGTAGTGATTCTTTGTGTGTACATAATCCTTTGTCTCAAAGAAAAATATCATGAACTGATATGCAAGCTTTGTCTCTTCTTTTGTAATTTTTCCTTTGATATATGCACGAATTAAATAAAAAGAAACCTAATTTGGTGAAACCAAAGAATTCTAATTAAAAGAAAATTTCTTTCATCTGTACAAAAAAAACCCCATAATTCCCAGTGGGCTCCCCTAATTCCTAATTTCATACATACATCACTACCATTGTGGCTGGAGTTTTAAGCAAACAATCAAGTCATCTGGGCCAAAGAGGAATGTAAAACATTTCTCATCATGTGATCTATTTGTATCCTTTTCTCCTTAGGGACATCTGTCATAGATAGATCTTCTGTTGTTTATAATCTTTTAGTTTTCCAGGTTGTTAAAGAAAAAAAAGAATCTGTGTTCCATTTAACAACTAAGTGTATGACACAAAAACACTTTAACCTATGGAAAGATAAACTTTCTAAAAAGTATTACAGCAGTGTATGTCTCTTGCTTTAGTAAGACCAAAACTGTAGAGTTATATATTCTTTTACAAGGCCTTTTTATATATAATTTGATACTTTTGCAGCAATATGGATGGACCTAGAGATTATCATACTAAGTGAAATAAGTAAGAAGGAAACAGACAAATATCATATGATATCTTTTATATGTGAAATCTAAAGAAAATTGTTACAAATGTATTTATTTACAAAACAGAAACAGACTCACAGACATAGAAAATGAACTTATGGGGTTACCAAAGGAGAAAGGGGGAAGGGATAAATTGGGAGTTTGGGATTAACATATACACACTACTATATATAAAATGGATAACTAACAAGGACCTACTGTATAGCACAGGGAACTATACTCAGTATCTTGTAATAACCTATAATGGAAATGAATCTGAAAAAGAATATGTATATATATGTATGTGTAGCTAAATCACTTTGTTGTAACCTGAAACTAACACAACATTGTAAATCAACTATATGTCAATAAAATTAAAAAAGATGATACTGACAATTATGAGGTAGATGGGATGCATTTTGTTATTATTATTTTATAGATGAGGAAACTGAGGCTCAGTGAGTTGAAGGGACTTGTTCAAGGTCACACAGTTAGAGAAGGGAGGTTAGTAACCAGATCTTCCAAATCGGCATAACCTCTTTCCATGTCATTTATATATTGGTAGTCGGTCCTACCTATTTACTTTATTTTATTATTTGCCTTAGAGTTTAAACATTTTTCTTGGGAGGAAAAGTAAATATACTACAAAAACACAAATAGAGGATCAAAGGATTCTTTTTACCATGAGAGTTTTTTTTAAATAAAAAAGCTGTGTTGGGGACTTCCCTGGTGGGGCAATGGTTAAGAATCCACCTGCCAATGCAGGGGACACGTGTTCGAGCCCTGATCTGGGAAGATCCCACATGCCCCGGAGCAACTAAGCCCATGCACCACGGCTACGGAGGTCGCGTGCCACAACTACTGAAACCCATGCATCTAGAGCCCATGCTCCACAACAAGAGGCCACTGCAATGAGAAGCCCGTGCAACACAACGAAGAGTAGCCCCTGCTCACCACAACAAGAGAAAGCCTGCGCACAGCAGCAGAGACCCAGTGCAGCCAAGACCCAATGCAGCCAAAAATAAATAAATAAATAAATAAATAAGATTTTGAAAAGAAAATTCAATTATATTTTTAAAAAAATTTCTCTTTGGGGCGTTCCCTGGTGGCCTAGTGGTTAAGATTCTGGACTTTCACTGCCTGGCCCTGGTTTAACCCCTGGTCAGGGAACTGAGATCCTGCAAGCTGCCTGGCACAGACAAATAAAAAAAAGAAAAGAAAAGAAATTCTCTTCGAACTACTAGAATTTTAATGAACTCTTCAGAAGAACCACAAAAAACTATCGATGTTGGAGATTAAATAATATAACCCCTGGCATCTCGGACAACTTAACGTATCTCTCTAAAATGAATAGTTTATTTTTCCTCAGTCATCATGCCGTCATTTGGTTGTGTTACATTTTCTTTTGGAAATCTCAAAGCATTTAGCTAACAAGATTTTATGGTTATTCCCAAAAAAACCTGATCCAGCTATAAAGGTTTATATTCCAATTCAATGAAATCAGTGCATCTCTTCCCCAGTTAACCTGTATGTTTCTCCTCTTGCCATAGACTGTCATATAAATATGTTAACAGTGTTAGGTATATTGTTTTTAATGATCTGGCCATTTGTTTTATCAAGTAGACTTTGTGCCTTTCCTTTATTTATTAATTATATTCCTTTGTGGTGACATTGAAAAGGCCCTACCTCCTGGGGACACTTGCTGCTTTGGGATCTGATTTAATGGATACGTAGAATGACACGGCAAACCAGTGAGTGACTAAATAAGTGAAGGAGTGAGTGAACGAATGAGTGATTGCCTCCATTTCATGGATGAGACACGGTCTGAGGGGCGTGTGAGGTCAGGTGACGGGCAGAAAGCCACACACTAATGTCGTAGCAGTGCCCAGTCGACAGATGCCAAGATTATTTTCTTTGCTCTATTTAGCTATCAACTGTTTCAAATCCTCATAAAATATCAACATGAAAAAGTAAAAATGGAAAAATAAGCCACACACAAATTACATGGCTTTTTAAAATGAATGTAATGTGCAAAGAATAACATGAGTAAAAAGTATAGTGGGGGGGATAGTTTTTCGCTTGATGGGGTATAGGTTATTCACTGTGAGTCCTTCCTCTCCGTCAAATGGATTCAGTAATACTTTTGGGTAATGCTCTTTGTATTTTTTGCATAAAACACTTTGGATATATGCCCACTGTGTTCTTTTTAAGCAGACTCCTTTAGTGGAAAACATACACATACACAATTACGTTCACGTTTGCCCACTGCATTATGACAAGTAGGAAGAGGACACTAGAAAGGTCCTACATAATGAGAGATCATCCATTGTTATATGTACATTTGCACTTTATTTCATTTTTCTCCACATTTGGACAGATCAGGAATAAATTTGATTACGTTTCCATTGAGAGTCTTCTTTTTTTCCCAGGAATACATATCAACAGAATTTCAATGAGCATAAAATAAAAATGTTCTGCATTTTATATGAAAGTTTGATTTAAATGGTCCTAACAACAAAAAGAAAAGAAAAAAAGCTGTTAAAGTAACCCTCCCAAGGGGAGTCAACTGCTTTTCAGTGCTTCCTGCGCTGGTGCCTTCTCTCCATCCACTGCTCAGATATTCGTGAATTGCTGCGCCTTCCAGCACTGCTTTCTCTCTCCCTCTGCTTTTGTGGCGCGGCTCTCCCTCCCTCCCTCTGGCTTCTGGTCTTTCTTACTCCTTCTCTCAGCTGCTTAACTACAGCTCCCACTGGAACTTGCACAATCAAAAACAGCTCCCCTCTCCAGCAGCCTCCCAGAAGCGCATCACCTGGAGCAGAGCGACTCGCCCAGTGCACCCTCCGCGGAGCGGCCAGGTAGCTGGGGCCGCGCAGCGGGCGCCCTTCTCCGGCTCCGCGGCAGCAGGAGCCTCTCCCCGGGATCCGCTGCATCCCGGGGTCCTGTAGCCGTGATGCCTGCGTTTCGGAGCAATGATGGAAAGAGAAGAGCCACTGCCGGTGACAACTGAGAGTGGGGAGAGGTTGCTGCAGTAGCCAGTGCTGCAGAATGTTTGAGTGAAAACCTGAGCCCTGCTAGGTTCTCCATCACGCTCGGTCTTCGTTAACTATCTCCAGGAGGCACACCGCGAACCAGATGCATTGACCAGGCAGGTGCCACCCTGGATCTATAACTGTGAACTCCCCGCTGTGGAAAATGGTAAACAAAGACATGAATGGATTCCCAGTCAAGAAATGCTCAGCCTTCCAATTTTTTAAGAAGCGGGTAAGGACAGGTTTTGTCTGTTTCTTTTGTTTTCTGCTCTTGTCTGAAATGCCTTTGATTGCTTGCCTGAGGTAAGCCTAAGGTTCAGTTGCAGAGCCCTGAATGGAAGCCGCGTGTCTGGTAGCAGTGGTCCAGCTAGGAAATATACCTGCCTTGATACAGATTTGTGGGTGGGGGCCCGGAAGAGTTGCTTTGGGAGGAGGGGGTTGGGCTGAAATGTCTTAAGGAAGGTTTAGAGCTGGGAATGGGAATTTCTCAATCAAAGCTACAAGATTACAAGCAGTTTCAAAGAGAATTGTCCTGGGTAGAGTTATGGCTAGCAATTTAGTCAGGGACTAATTCAGTAGCGCACTCTTGCTCTCTGGTATCTTTGAAGGCTTCAACTTTTCCCACACCTTTCATTCACTCAGTGTCAAGTGCTGCATTATCATCTTCCTGCCTCAGAAGCAGCAGCTTCTAGCTTTCCAAATCCGTCCAGCCAATAACTTGCTGAGTCTCTATCTATGGTAAAAATAGCAAAGGACTAGAATGACCTTTTACAGAAATGATGGAATCCAGCATTTTAAATCCTCTATTTCAAGGATGCCTCAATTTTACTTGGTACAACTGCCTTTCTTTTTTGTGGGCAGTCTGAATTCAAGTGATAATATGGGGTTATGCTGCTGTATACTTTTATTTCTTGAATTCCTTGTTCTTTTCAGAGAGTTAACATTACATTGCTTGTAAATGAGCAAAAAATAAATCAAATAAAGGGGGGGAGGTTCTTTTTTGTGTGTTTCACAATAAACTCAGTTCATTGTAATGGTCCCACTGGTGGTCTGCGTAAATCTGCAAATTTATACACAAGTGGGAGGTAAGAAATGAATGATTGTTAACAACTGATGACCGACACGCTTATGGAAAGTTTCTTTAACAACAGAAGCTTCCTCCAGTCCCCAGCTGCCCAGCTTATTTAATACCCTGGGGCAATTCCATCAAAATGGCTCTCTTCATTCATTCTTCTGTTCCTTCATTCAGGTCTTTTCTGTGCTGCTCCTGAAACATTAGCCCTTCACTTAAACCAGCAGCAGCACACAGTGAATTATACACTGGGCTGGACTACCTCCTACATCAAGTGGGCAAGCTGGGAAGGCAGGGCTGGGAACAGCGTGTCAGGCCAGGCCAGAGGGCTAACACAGGTTCCCACACGCCTGTGACTGAATTCTCATCAGTAAAGCAAAATCTTCCCTAAAGTCCACAGACCAAAACATACGCATTAAAACCAAAGCAAAACCCACGCTGCCCTGGCCGCTGCTCTTGGAGCCCCAGCAGCGGGCAAGGTCTCCCACTAGAGGAGACTCAAGTTGATTTTTTTAGGTTTTCTCTTTATTTTCTTTGCTATCGAAATGTACGAATAACAATATTAATTTACTGTCGAGTTTCTTTTTTGCTTAAGAGCATGATTTAACAATAGCCTTCGGTTGGTGCCTCTGTAGACCTTGGATTTGACAAAGAACTAACCAGGGTACTGATGTCTAATCTGAGTACTTGCAGAGAGAAAGAACTTTACACCAAGATATCCCGCTGGCAGCTTCATCTGCCTTTGAACCTGGGTCTATCACTTGCTGGAGATAGGATCAGAAACCCCCCCTCCTGCTGTCCGTACTCTTCAAGGATGGAACTAAGCAGATTATGACTTTGTGTCAAGTCATGGATGGCCCTAAGAATAAAGTCCTTGATTCTTGTCCATACATTCTCTTTTCTGAAAGTTCTTTTCAGTTTGTACCATGACTTTGCTTTAGGTTTTGCTTTTCATTTGTTTGTTTGTTTGTTTGGGATCTTTATTTACACAGCTAATATGTAAAATAAATGTGTAAAACACTAAGATCATATCCAGGTAAATCCTTCCTCCTCCCTTCTCCAGAGGTAACTGTTGTTACTGTGTTGGTGTCTATCCTTTCCAGATCTTTTCTATGCATCTGCATATACATTTATAGACTAGCATGCCTTTGTTCTCAGCTAAGAATAATCCATTTTTCTTACATTTTATTGTTGAAGTTCCACACATTTCTGCACATTTTATTTTTACCCTACTTAGACAGTCTTACAAAGTGAACCTTTGTGCCCACGTTAAACCATAAATAGATCTTGGAAAAAAAGCCATAGATTTTTTAGGGCTTACTAAAAACATGGAGGTTCGGACCCAAATTTTGATGGCAGAAAGCTTAAATAGTGTTTTCTATGCCTCTGAGACATTTCAAAAGGAGCGTAAGGAGGTCGCAAAAAGGAAAGGCAGAATGATCCACCCTATCATTCATTTAGGATAGTAAGTGTAGCACCATTTATTGAGTGCTTACTGTGTTCTCGAAGTTATGGGTCAAGTGCTTTATATGTGTTAGCTCTTTAAATCCTCATAGCCACCCTATGAAGTAAGAAAGCTTATTAAATGTGCAAAGGATGGTTTAAAAGAGGTTAAACAACCAGCCCAAGATCACTTCGCTAAAAAGTAGCAGAGCCAAAATTCAAACTTTCTTTGACCCAAAGCCCATATTCTTAATCCAGACTTTCTAATTCAAATCATGCTCTTAGGGACTTTCCTCCCTGGTGGTCCAGTGGTTAAGACTCTGCCCTCCCATTGTAGGCGGCCCCCTGAGTTCAATCCCTGGTCAGAAAACTAGATACCACATGCTGCAACTAAAAAAAAAAAAAAAGATCCCACATGCCTCAACAAAGATCTCGCAGGTGGCAATGAAGGTCCCTCATGCCACAAATAAGACATGGCACAGCCAAAATAAATAAATAAATATTTAAAAACAAACAAACAAAATTATGCTCCCACCTCTTTTTTTTTCATAACAGAATCTTTTCTTTCCCCAAATGAAGTCTTTATGCCATTACCCAATTTATAAAACCTATGAAGGCAGCCAATCCTCAGTTGATGTCTCTCGAAGCTCCTTTCCACCCCTCAGTCATGACTGAGGCAGCTCTGGGGAACCCGGCTTCAAGGAACACAATCTGAAGAAAGACATTCCCGGTGCTAGTTTCCCCGAATCCTTTGGATTGATGCTTTCCACGCTCATGTCCTAAAAGCTCAACTAAATCAGCTTTAGTTGAGAATTGCTAAGCTAACCTCAGTAAGAGTTCTGCTTTCATTCTCCACGTGTTCATGATAAGTTAACATTAGATGCCAATGGATTATGTTTTATTCTTAGAATCTCTGAAAAATTTGTTTAAGATGAATGCAAAAATGTCCTTATCAGCTTTATTGTTATAATCCAAGAGCTTTAAAAGTTAACATGTATGCTAAAGATAATCCATTTTCATGGATTTAAAGATTTGTTCATGGTTCAGATTCTTGCATTGTGACTCAGAAAACACCAACAAATGACGTTATCTTCAACTTGATAATCCATTTTGGAAATATGCTAGGTATGTAAAAAGACTTCTATACATCTTTTATAACATTTCAAAGGATAACTAACCCGGATGGAATTTTGGATTTGGAATGCACCTTAGAAATTCTTTCACTGACCTCCCTATTTTAAAGATGTAGAAACTGAGTGCTTGGCAGGTGAATCACTTACTCAAATTAAAATGAGGCTAACCACCCCTCACAGGTAGTTTT
This sequence comes from Hyperoodon ampullatus, assembly GCF_949752795.1. Classification (NCBI taxonomy): domain Eukaryota; kingdom Metazoa; phylum Chordata; class Mammalia; order Artiodactyla; family Ziphiidae; genus Hyperoodon; species Hyperoodon ampullatus. Next base: position 60,789,995 of record NC_136925.1, on the reverse strand, counting down.
TTCACTTCCAAATCAAGTGTGCTTTCCTCTTTATTATGCTCTCAAGGTAGTCTTGTCTTCCTAGAGCTAACTGCCTCATGACCACCAACTTTGACAGGACACAATTCTTGTCAAACTTGTCTTGACTCAGTAAGTGATACTTTTATGCTTTTGAGCAATCCGTTGCATTGTTCTTTACTAATGACAGATTTTATAATAACTATCACTTATACAGCACTAATATCACTGACCGCTGTTCTAAGAGGCTTTCATATACTACGTATTTAATTTCTCAAACAGGAAAAGTCTAAGGGAGATATTATTGTTATCCCAATATCACAGATGAAGAAGGTGAGGTGGGCCGAGGAGGAGGAAGTAGTCTTACATCATACAGGTAGTTCATGGCAGAGTTAGTGTTTGGGTCAAAGCATCTGGCTGCAGAGTCTGTATCCTTCACTGCTGTACATCCTGTCTGTGACGTCAAACAACCCAGCGTGGTCAGAAGAGACACAAAGACGTCTGATGGGCCTAGCTTCCTCCTTTCTCTAAAAATGATGGGGAACAAAACAAAGGATTTCAGCCTGGTTATGATGTTTCCTCTAGCAGAGCTGAGAGATGAAATTAACATCCCTGAAGTGGCTATTCTCCACCACTGTTCCATACACTGCATCCCTTTACATCTTATTTCCCTTTACTGTTTTATTATGTCTGCTTAAAGCAACTGAATTGGAATGATAACAAAGGCCCTTTTCTTATGTGAAGCCCTTTACGTCTTCTCAGGAGGCTAGAGTTTACTGAGTGTTTACTAAGGGTCAGGCCTTACTAGTGCAGCACTTTACTCATGTAATCGGCACAGTCACTCCATTATGCCCATTTCACAGCCAAGGAAACTGAGTCAGAGAAGTTAAGTAACTGGTCCGAGGTCATGGTGCTAGGAAGAGGTGTAGCCAGAATCCAAACTCAGGCAGTCAGCTTTAGCACCACCAGTATTTCCATTTGCCCCACTGGAGTGAATGGCTATGAGGCTAACACGGCTTCAGGGTTAGCTCTTCCTACTGGATGTCTGTGAAGATGATCCAGAGAGGATTACTTTGCGGGGGGGCGGGGAGGGGCGGTGGTCATAGCTGTGGAGAATTACATTTCCCACATGACTCCTCAGGGCCGTAGGAATCAGAAGTCTGCGTCAGATTTCTCCAAGATATATATGATCATACTTCCTGGAACCATGGTGGAGATTCCAATGGCTTCTACTGTGCTGTCTTCAGAAGTAGCTAAAATCTGAGACTTCAGTCCCTCCTGTGTGCACTCGACAGCACAACACACAGCCCCAGTCACAGTGCACTGTAATCTTAGGTCCCACCTGGATCTCCCACAGGGTAGAAAGGTCCTTAAGGACAGAGAACCCATTACCTTGTTCACTATATCCCCTACCAGTCAAACCATATTTGTTAAATGAATGTATGAATAAAATGAATAAATGAATCCTTATATTAACTGGTCCCTAATTCGTTGCCTTGTCCTCCTCCACTTTCTTCTGTCTTGAGATAGTTGAGCGGCTTAGGGATCTAATGTATTTTAGTTCTCTCTCTGTTTGAATATGAATTATATATAAATGAAGACTTTGAAAAATAACTTAAATCTGATTCAAAGACATGTTGTCACTACCCTTAGCAACTGACAGGGAAACTTGAACTCAGATAATTTAATGAACAATGAGCACACCATAACTTCTTTTCTGTAATGCTTTTCCTGTCAGGACAAACAAGACAGACGTAGTCATGATCCACTAATCTCTTTTGATTTTATATTAATATAAATCACTGACTTCAACACTATACATTATGCATTATGTATTCTCCCACCTAGAATCCTTAAAATATTTTCCCAGTTATTGTTTTTCCTCATTTTTCAATGTGATCTTAGGAGTTACTGAGTGTGAAGAAAAGTTTGAACTCAAGAGGGCTTTTCTGCTTTGACCAGTGAGTCTTAGAGGGTTTGGACTGGAGCAGGGACTGGCTAGGTTTGGCTGTGCTGGTGGATTACTCTTCAGTACCATAGGACGCAAGTAAGGAGTATCAGGTATTTGTCACCCCAGCAGCTCTCAAGAAAGCCCATGAAGGACTTCCCTGGTGGTGCAGTGGTTAAGAACCCGCCTGCCAATGCAGGGGACACGGGTTCAAGCCCTGGTCTGGGAAGGTCCCACTTGCCGCGGAGCAACTAAGCCCGTGAGCCACAACTACTGAGCCCGCGAGCCACAACTACTGAGCCTATGTGCCACAACTACTGAGCCTGAGCCCACGGGCCACAACTACTGAGCCCGTGTGCCACAACTACTGAAGCTTGCACATCACAACGAAAACTAGACCCCACTCACCGCAACTAGAGAAAGCCTGCATGCAGCAACGAAGACCCAATGCAACTAAAAATAAAATTAATTAATTAATTTTTAAAGAAAAGAAAGAAAGGCAGTTGCAACCACCTCCCCAGGTCCTTGGTCTGAAGGCAGGCGGACCCAGCAATTGGCCAGGTTCCTCTGGCAGCCTGCACAGTGAGCTGGCAAATTTTAAAAGCTTCTGTGTGGGAGGAAGAGGAGAAGGAGGCAGGAGGAGGACAATGGGGAGAGCAGATAGCCAAGTAAGCTGGGTGCTGCCTCAGCTTCCTTCTGCAGAGGCTCTGGCGTTTGCAGAAAGGATTACTATGAGAGTTTGTTTTCTCTCACACCTATTTCTTCGCAGCATTCTAAAATGATTTCATAAGTATTTACAACAAAGGGAAATGAAAATCAGGGCTGTAACTAGGACGGTAGGAGACTCTTCCCCTTGCTGGTTCAAGATGCCAAAATATTACTCTAATTGCCTTCCAGAGCCTGCTGTGACATTTTTCTGGGAAGAGTCCGCTGAGCTATTTTTATAGCATTGGGGTCACCTTGGTCTCTTTTTTCCTCCTAGGTCAGGGCATTCACCCAAAATGCCATTTGTTTGGGGAATGACTGGTCCTAAGTTTCTTTTCTTTTACTCTTCTCTCTTCCTCTTCTTCCTCCTTTTCTTTTTCTTCTTCTTTTCTCTTTTTTTTCTCCCTCCACCCCTCTCCCTCTCTTTCTCTCCTGTCTCTGGAGGATAAGCGCACATCAAGGCCAAAGAGAGAAAAACCTGACATGAAATACCCCTAGATTCATCTTCCATGGAGAACAGAGAACCCGTGTTCTTCTAACCCAATGTCTTCAGGAATATCTTGTCATCTCCGAGGCTGTTAGAGTAAAATTGGCCAGTATGGAATATCCTGACAGCTCCAAGATTTTAGTTTCTAAAAATAGCGAGGTGAAAAGGGCCCCAAGATAGTTAAAACACTTTAAGACTCAAATCTTTGTAGGATCAACATTAAAATATACCAAGAAGGGAAAAAAAATCAAAGTTAATTGATAAGTAAAAATACGTATTTTCAATGTTTTTAGTCACAAACATCATCTTTTCTATAGAATGCTCTTTCTGAAAATTGACTGAATTTCCTTTGAACCCTGAATCTTTCTAGATCTGTGACAATTTGGGTTATATTGTAGAAAAAAAGTATAAGAAAGAAAACTGTGAGTATATAGCTTCTAGCGTAGTTAAAAAGATTCAAGGGAAGCTAAGCAGCAAAACAGTGGAGAGGTAGCGTAAAAGTAAAGATATTAAAAATGAACAATATATAACAATAAAATATATATAACAATAAAAAAGTTATATATATAACATATCAACAATATATGTTATGTATATATAACATATATCAATAATATATGTTTAATGGATCAATAAAAACAACTAAAAGGGCTTGGGGAGAAGGTGTAATTGTAATAACAAAACTCAGTTAAACAGAGAGGGCATTGATAAAGAGAGATTAAGAATTTAAGAAAATCTTGGTGTGTTTTCCACTGCTTTCAATAGTGCCGTATGGCATAGCAACACATAAAAGTGAAGAAATAGAACCCAAGGCCTTAATGAATTAAAATACTTTAACGCAGGTGGTGAAATGCTGTTTTTGTTTGGTCAGGCTTGGTAGAAACTAGATTTGAGCACTGAACTCTAAACTGTGTTCTATTTTGATGACTAGTTTGGCATTTTTATGATGCTAGATGTAAATTTTTTTTAATATCCTTGTAACAAGTTGGAGGGCTTGATATATGAATACCCATATCTTGTACATCAATTTTACTGTGATTAACCAGAAAAGCTGAATGAATATATTAGTAGTTTACTGAAGAATATGTTTAATGGGATTATAAAGCTTAAGGAGTTAAGAGATATCAAAGACATCTACGGCACTTAATTCATGGAGGTAGATTATAAAATTTCTGATTCATCTCTTGGTGAGAAGTAAAAAAAGCTTCCAGAAACTATCTTTGATTTTCATGGGGAAATAGAGTTTGCATTAGTTTCTTAAGGCTGCTGTAACAAAGTTCCATGTACTGAGTGGCTTAAACAGTAGAAATGTATTGCCTCACTGTTCTGGAAGCTTGAAGCTTCAGAAGGGGTCAGCAGAGTTGGTTCCTCCTGAGGGCTCTGATCCAGGCCTCTCTTCTGGGCTTGTGGATGGCCATCTTCTCTATATGTCTTCCCTCTACATGTATCTGTCCAAATTTTCCTTTCTTATAAGGACACTAGTAAGTTGAACTAGGGACCACCTTATTTTAACTTGGTTACTTCTGTTAAGACTTTATCTCCAAATAAGTTCACATTCTGAGGCTCTATGGTTAGGACTTCAATATAATAATTTTGGGGGGACACAGTTCAACCCATAACAGAAGTTTTTCCTTATCATTGAAACTTCAGCTATATCTGAAATGGAGGAACATCCCAATAGGACGGGCTCTAAGGTATAATTTTTTACTTTGTTAAAATTATTTGTAAATTCTAGGAAGCAAAATATTGCAGAAAATCTATAACACTGGAGAGTATCAGGTGAGACAGGGAGGTTTGGCACACAAGAATATGTTTTTAGGGCTTCCCTGGTGGCGCAGTGGTTGAGAGTCCGCCTGCCGATGCAGGGGACACGGGTTCGTGCCCCGGTCCGGGAGGATCCCACATGCCATGGAGTGGCTGGGCCCGTGAGCCATGGCCGCTGAGCCTGCGCATCCGGAGCCTGTGCTCCGCAACGGGAGAGGCCACAACAGTGAGAGGCCCGCATACTGCAAAAAAAAAAAAAAAAGAATATGTTTTTAAAAAGATGGTGAGGACTTCCCTGGTGGTGCAGTGGTTAAGAATCCGCTTGCCAATGCAGGGGACATGGGCTCGATCCCTGGTCCAGGAAGATCCCACATGTCACGGAGCAACTAAGCCTATGTGCCACAACTACTGAGCCCACGTGCTGCAACTACTGAAGCCCGTGCACCTAGAGCCTGTGCTCTGCAGCAAGAGAAGCCACCGCAATGAGAAGCCTGTGCACCGCAAAGACCCAATGCAACCAAAAAAAAAAAAAAAACGGTGGTGATGTGTTAGAAGTGGGAATAGCAACTGGGAAAAAAGTGCTGCTAAATGTTAATAAAGCTTGAGGAGCTATATGGCTGATAAGATGTCTAATACAACATCAAAAACTTACAACTGATGATGTATCAATACCGGTTCATTAATTGTAACAAATGTACTATACTAATGTAAGATGTTAATAATAGGGGAAATTGGGTATAGGTATATGGGAACTCTCCATACCATCACCTCAGTTTTTCTGTAAATCTAAAACTGTTCTAAAAATTGAATTCATTAAAAAATTTTAAAAGCCAAAAAAAAAAAGCTTACAACTAAAAAAACAAAAGCTCTGTAAATGAATTTCTCCAAAGAACATCAGTATAATTGCTTTCTCTTCCAACCACTTAACTTCAAAGATTAAATGTTACATAGTAAGAACCAGAACCTGGCACTTACTGTATACAGGGCCTTGCTTATCAGCTTTGGCAAAGCAGTCATATCTAATTTATTTGTCTATTAGTCAGCTTCTACGTAAAAGGTCCCACACATTCTCACCTTGCCTAATAAGAGGGTGAGGCCATTGCTAATAATTAGTCTTCCAGGCCAAAGTGAACACATTAAATCAGGCATTTGAGAGTAACCCTTCAGACCTAATCTCAGTTAGATGGAATTTTTTTATCTTGTATCTTGACAGTTATCTCTTGTATTATGTATTTTATTCTTTTCCAAAAATCAGAAAATTTCTAACAATGCCTTTCTTCCTAAAGTCATTATCTTTCAAACAATAGGTTCAGAATGTGTTGAAAAGCCTCCTTTTTTTTTTTTTTTTATAGTATCATCAACAGCCAACATGAATTGAGCACCTATATGTGTTAGGCATTATGGTAGGAATGCAGATATAAGAAATTATATTTTCCTTTAACAAGGACCTACTATATAGCACAGGGAACAATACTCAATATCTTATAATAATCTATAAGGAAAAAGAATTTGAAAAATAATATGTGTGTGTGTGTGTGTATATATATATATATATATAAACTAAATCACTTTGCTGTACATCTAAAGCTAACACAACATTGTAAACCAACTATACTTCAATTAAAAAAAAAGAAAAAAGAAATTATATTTTCCTTTAGTCTCCCCATCTTACTTACGCCATCCCCAAGAACTTGGATCACATCTCCCTGTTATATATATACTCATTATAGCACCTTGTACTTTTTTTCATGACACCTGTAAATCTGTAATCACATATTGGTGTAGCTATTTAATTAATGTCCTTTACATTAATTAATATCCTCCTGGACTATGACCTCTATGAGGGCAGGGACCTTCTCTCTCTTTTGCTTCCAGTTATACCCTCATGGCTTGGCACCTGGAGGGTTAGCAATACATCCTATTGAAACAAATAAAAAGATAGGATATTATGAAATTCTGACTATGGGGGAGAGGAGAGAGGAGTTAATCTTAAAACCCACATTGAAATGAAAAGTCCCTTACATTTTATTCTGCTTTGTATTAAATGGAGGCATATGTGAAGACTCCATGCCTGAGACATTTGTATTCTAAATGACATCTCTTTGGAAGCTGTTTTCTTTACTATCATTTACTGTTCTCTGTGAAGAGATCCACATAATAAATTGTCCTTATAATTTAGCAGTAGGCTAAAGATTCTTCTTCTCTGAAAGAAATCACACTTAACATGATATAATCCCACAGGTTTGCCTCAGTTGCCAGGAAACTCAAAGCTAAATTTAAAGGTAAATTTCAGTTGAACAAATTAGACAAATCTTTAGAAATGACTTCTCAGTTGCTGAATTTGGTTTTGAGCTTGTGTTTGTATTTTAACTCTCTTGTTATATGTATCTCATTGTAATCTGCCTCAGATGGTCTTAAAAGTAAGATAGATGATATATAACATAAATAAAAAAGGAAAAAGGACTTATCAGGGACAAGTTCCAAATATTAAAAGTGGCTAAAGATTACACAAATGCATCACTATGGTGATACACAGCACATACAGAAGAAATGTATTTCTAAACTATGAAGTACTTCTCTGCTAGCTTTTCTTCTTGAAAATGCTGCTTGCCTCAGACCTACTGAAATTAACCACTGGACAGCAGAGCTAACATTTAAACTGTAGGTTTATTAGCTCGGCTATACTATGTAAGCCACTGGGACTCAAAGTAAAACTATAGGAATGTTTACTCTCTGTCCCACCAAAATAGAGTATATTTTTCCAAATCATATCAAACCGTACTAAATTTATGTTGTTTATTGTTGCGTAACAAAATACTCCCAAAATTGTACCCCAAAATTAGTGATCAAAACAACCCCCTCCTTTTTTTTTTTTTTTTTGCTTATGATTCTATGATTAGGAATTCACGTTGACTTATTAAGGATGTCTCTGCTCCATGATGCTGTCTGGGTCATTCCTTGGCTGCATTCAGCTGGTGGCTAGGTTGGGCCGGAAAGCCCAAGAAAGCTTCGCTCTCGTGTCTAGTGCCTCATTGTTCCTCTGTTGGCCTCTTTCTCTCTCCACGTAACTTAGCCTTCCTCACAGCATCAGGGGCTTAAGACAGTCAGACTTCTTAGAGGGCCGCTGGCTTCTAAGAGGATGGGCTCCAGTAGAGAAGTGGAATCTGCCAAGTCTCGTAAGGCTCAGCCTTGGAAGTCCTACAGTGTCATTTCCACTGCATTTGATTCATTAAGAAAGTCACTGGGCCAGCTCAGATTGGAGAGGTAGAGACATAAACTCCACCTCTCAATGGGAAGAGTGACAACTTACTTTTACTAACCGCTGAATGTTCCTATTTGTGCCACTGTGCCATGGCATAATTTTCCAAATTGTGTCCAATTTTACTGATTTTATCTCTAAACTTTTAAAATCAAAACATTTTCAGTTACACTAAAAAGTAGAAGAAACACCCAAACCCTTATAGGAGAAAGCTATTAAGGACTCCTAATAAGGATCAGACAAAGCCAGTAGGATTCTTTTTTTTTTTTTTTTTTTTTTTTTGTGGTACGCGGGCCTCTCACTGTTGTGGCCTCTCCCGTTGCGGAGCACAGGCTCCGGATGCACAGGCTCAGCAGCCATGGCTCACGGGCCCAGCCGCTCCGCGGCATATGGGATCCTCCCAGACCGGGGCACGAACCCGTATCCCCTGCATCGGCAGGCGGACTCTCAACCACTGCGCCACCAGGGAGGCCCCAGTAGGATTCTTACCTGCATTCTTACCAGCTTTGTAACATTGGACAAGCTATGGAAATTTCTAAGCCTACTGACTTATCCATAAAATGGGTTTAATGACAACACTTAGCTCTTAGAACTGTTGGGAGGATTAAAAGACATAACGTGTGTAAAGCATTTAGCCCCAGTAGCTAGTACATACTTAGAGCTCAAAGCATGTTAGATATTCTCAAGACAGACCTCAAAATTATGACCCACATTTCTATCCTACTTTTCTACATTTTTTTTTTTTTTTTTTTTTTTTTTTTTTTTTTGCGGTACACAGGCCTCTTACTGTTGTGGCCTCTCCCGTTGCGGAGCACAGACTCCGGACGCGCAGGCTCAGCGGCCATGGCTCACGGGCCCAGCCACTCCGCGGCATGTGGGATCTTCCCGGACCGGGTCATGAACCTGTGTCCCCTGCATCGGCAGGCGGACTCTCAACCACTGCGCCACCAGGGAAGCCCCAACTTTTCTACATTTTTTGTTATGGTGTAAGTTGTGATTTTACTCATGGGTCTACTTATAGACATGCTGCTCTCAAACCTCTTTGCTTTTGGATTTTATTGCTTAAAGGTCATTTCTCAAAAGACATCTGCATGGTCAGTAAACTCACACTTTTATTGAGTTATTTAGATCCTTCCCGAGGCTTAGGAATTAGTGAACATAATTAATTTATCTTCTATAGATACTTCTCCCTAGAGCAACTGCAGAAGTACAGCTTCATTACCAAAATGATGTTTCATTTACCCAAGATCTCATTAAATCAAATGACATCAAATTACTCTGCTTCCTTAGCTATATGTGCACAAAGCACTGAGGAAAGAACAGATACCCAAACCCGTAGGTCCAATGTGCAATCAGTTATTAATGACATTCGATCTGAATTTAATGCCAGGTTTTCCTTTCTAATCTGTCTTGCATTGCCAACCAAGACTTGATATGAGCTTGAAATTCTAAATCAGAACGCCTTGTAACTCATGAACACTCAGATGACTTTAAAATTCTTTTTGGCCCCCTTTCATGAAGATATTTCTTGTTAAAGGCTCAAAAGCTTATATTGCAATGGATTTTCATCCCTCTGTTTGAACTCTAAGATCAAGCTTTTTGGTATTTCTCTTGTCGTGTGGACACTTATGCATCATCTCAACTTTCCCTTTCTCGGCATGCCTCCAGGTGGACCACTCTCCCATGAAAAGCCCTGTGGCACAGCACTGGCCAGGCTCTTCTCCTACCTCTGGGCTATTTCTTAGTCTCCTTTCAGGCTCCTCCTCACCATCCTAGGGGTGTATGAGAGAGGCTCAGCCTGAGTGGTTGGCTAACTCGCCTGTCTCCCTGTCTCACCATCTCTTTCTCTTTTCTCTCTCCCTCTGGTTCTCTATCTTTCTCACTTTCCCATGCACCCTCCCTCCTCTCCCCTTCCTCATCTTGAAGCACACAAATGTATTCATTCCTGTGCTTTAAATACAATCCATATGTCTTTCTTAAATTTATCAGTTCTCGGGACTTCCCTGGTGGCACAGTGGTTAAGAATCAGCCTGCCAATGCAGGGAACATGGGTTCAAGCCCTGGTCCACGAAGGTCCCACATGCCGTGGAGCTACTAAGCCTGTACGCCACAACTACTGAAGCCCGCATGCCTAGAGCCCTTGCTCCGCAACAAGAGAAGCCACCGCAATGAGAAGCCCATGCACCACAGAAGAAGAGTAGCCCCCACTCGCCACAACTAGAGAAAGCTCACATGCAGCAACGAAGACCCAATACAGCCAAAAAGAAATTAATTAATTTAAAAAAATATTATCAGTTCTCTAAATGTCCGATTCCTATTCCCACTTGCCTACTTAATATTCCCATTCAAATGCCTCACAGACACCATGAATTAATAATATTCCCATTCAGATGTCTCACAGACACCATGAATTAATCATGTCGAAAAATTAAACTCTTGATTTTCCTTCCTATCTAATTTTACTCCTTCCCCAATTTTCCCCAGCTCAGGAACTGAAATTGCCACCGACTAATTCATTAGAGCCAGAAACCTAAACATTATTCTTCTTTCTTTTCTTCCAACATCAATGCAATAAATTCATCAGCACATCCTACTGAGTGTACCTCTAGAACAGATTTTGTTTTTTAATTCCCCTCTTTATCTCCACAGCCTTGGTGCAAGCCATGTCCACCATCCTATCTTTTGAATTCTTTAATAAAGTCTTTACTTTCATCTCTAAATCTACTCTTCCCCGCCTTTCACCTCCTTGACTGTCCCCTGAAGAAATCACAGCACTTTAGTCAGATTATAGTAGTGAGGTTTTCTTGAGGAAAAAAGGCAGTGAAAGAGAACAGAACTTCCCCAGAGTCTTACAGAGAAGAAGCAAACTTGACATTAAAAGCTGGGCTCCTTTGTGACAATAAACTCTTTTACCCTCTCAGATATCTCCTGTTGTGGTTTAGTTTTCTCCTTTTCTTGATTTACTTTAGTTTTTTGAATTAAAGAAGCATTTTATTTTGTGAAGAACTGAGGTATTTGGACCCTCTTGAGAATAACGGATGCTGATCTGCTTTAGCTTAAATTACGTTATTCATCCCCACCTACCTCAGGGCAAAAGAAAGTCATAGGGATTAGAAAAGCTACCAGAGGCTCCAAAACCCTGTCGGAAGGAACTGGCCTGAAACTTCCTCTGAAACTAGAATAAACAGACATATCCAAACACTGAGTATTTCCAAATTGGAAATCTTTTTTCCATATTGGAAATCTTTTTTAAGTGGTTTATGAAACAGAAGTGTAAAATAATGTTAGGGACCATATTTTTTATGAGTTTTACTGTAGTGTCAACTGACCACTTTGGATAGTTTTCAAAGTCCTCCATATTCTGGACACATTCAGCATCCTTTTTACCTTATACTCTACACTCCCTGGCATAGCTCTTCACCTTTATTATCTCAGGAACTGGGCCTCCATCTTGTCATTCTTACCCTTCTTCCACCTGAAAAGTCCTTCTTTTGCCCTGCCCTCACCCTTGTCCTACTCTTTGCTAAATTCTACACATTTTTTCCAGAGTCAGCTGTAGTTCCATTTGATCCATGACACTTAACCAGCTGCTAGGAATTGTACGGGTTGCTTTCTTCAAATGCCTCTTCATCTCTTAGTAAACACTGACTTATAATACTTACCCTTTTCTGATTGATTATAATATACGAACACAAGTAGCATTTTCATAGCACTTAATTTAGAAGATGTTCAATGATTTCTTTCTCCCTGTGTCTCACAACTCAGGAATGCAGGAGTCCTTAGCCTTTTTTTACGAGCGAGGATACTGGGCATCAGAGAGGTTATGTAACTTCCCCATGGTCACACAGATAAGAAGGCCCACATCAGTTGGTGACATTTGAGTCTCTTTCCATTACATCACATCACTTCTCTAGCAACTGTTGTGGTATTTCACTGGGCCTCTTATACCCATCATCTATTACTGCAGGAGCTTCAGAAAATGGAAATAGAGTTCTTTATTTTCATGCTAGCATTGTGAGATTCTTTGGTGTAGGAGTAGGAAGGAATCCACTTTTGTCAATACTATCTTCTAAATAGCTTTCTGCTCCCATTTCCCTTACTTACTGAGAGTCTGCACTGCCGTTTCCCTAGCTCAGGCCACCTCCACCCTTCCCTGGAGAACTGCCACCACTGCCAAAGGGGCCTCCTGCTGTCAGTCTTGCCCCACGGAACCCTCCAAACTTCAGTCTAGAAGAATTTTCTAGAACACAAGTTAGAGCTTGATATACCTGTGCTTAAAACGTTTCAATGGTTCATCATAGCTCTCAAAATAAATTCCTAAATCCTTTTTGTTGCATATAAAACCTACTAAATGGGTCCCTTGCTTAATTCTCTCACCTCTCATGTCTTTCCCTTTCTCCTTCCCCTTCTTTATCCACTGAATTCCGGTCTCCAAGCAAGTTGAGTAACTTAATTTTTTCCATCTACACCATCCTGCCATCAATCCTGGGGCTCGTCAGCTGGGGTTTACAGACCCCTTGCAGGGAGAGAGATGTCTATGGATGGAATCCAGAAACTTGGATGGAAAGACTTACAAGTTTATTTTCACCAAATTCTAACTGAACTTTAGTATTTCCTCCAGTTATGAATGAAACCAACAAATGACAGTATTATTACCAGGATCTGTAATTTTATCACTAATAGAAATCACAGATATTTTCATATCACATGACAATTTTTGAAGATACTAAATATATCATGTATGATTATCATTACTGAGAAGTTTACAGTAGTTATCAGTTCTCATCTAAACCTTGTTACCTAATACATCAAGAATCACATACAGTACTGAGTATATAGTACTGAAATATTTATTAAAATTTTGCTAACTATAGTTTAATACAATTGATTGCCTTTGTAATCCTATGTATTTTATTTTATTCATTAAAAACTTATTCTAGGGTCTTCCCTGGTGGCACAGGGTTAAGAATCCACCTGCCAATGCAGGGGACAAGGGTTCGAGCCCTGGTCCGGGAAGATCTCACATGCTGCAGAGCAACTAAGCCCATGCGCCACAACTACTGAGCCTGTGCTCTAGAGCCCATGAGCCACAACTACTGAGCCCGCATGCTGCAACTACTGAAGCCCATGCGCCTAGAGCCCATGCTCCGCAACAAGAGAAGCCACTGCAATAAGAAGCCCGCACACTGCAACGAAGAGCGGCCCCCGCTCGCGGCAACTAGAGAAAGCCCGCACAACAACAAAGACCCAATGCAGCCAAAAATAAATAAATATAATAAGTGAATTTATAAAACAAACAAACAAACTTATTCTAGGAAGGGACCTCTAGGTTTCACCAGACTGTCAGAAGGGTGAAAGCCTCAAAAAAGGCAAGATCCCCTGTTGTCGTCATTCTCCTTCCTTAGAATGTTCTTTTGACCTTGAACTCCACACTCTTGACCTGGCCAACACTCACTCTTTCCTGAGGGCGGGATTTAAAGGTAGCCCTTGAAAGTCCTTTCCCTGATGCTCCAAGATTGGGAGAACTTCCTGTCTGCTTCGTTAGCAGTGAACTTTGCTCAGTTATGGGCTGATTTCACTATGGTACGATTATCTTTCAACCAATTGACTCTAACACACACGTGAACTCTTTGAGGCCAGACCAGTGGCTTTATCCCTGTTATATCCACCATGCTCAAAATGTAGAAGTGCTCAGTGGTCCTCTGTTCAACTGATTCTTGCCCCATTTTAGCGGCATGCCATCCTGAGCCATTCATCCATACAAACATTTATTCTGAATCTCCTAGGTCCCAGGGACTTTCTAGGCACTGGAAATGAAGCAGAGAATAATACAGAAAGAAATTCCTGAACTAGATGCTTACATGCTCATGAAGTGAGCTAGTCAATAAGCAAAATTTAGGAAGTAAAACACTCCAGTCACAAAAGAACAATACTGTGTGCTTCCTCTGGTGTAAGGTACCTAGAGTAGTCAAATTCATAGAGACAGAGAGTAGAATGGTGGTTGCCAGGGGCAGAGGGGGATGAAGAGTTACTACTTAACGGGTACAGCATTTCAGTTTAGGAAGACTGGTCTGGAGATGGATGGTGCTGATACCACAACAATGTGAATGAACTGAGCTGCACACTTAGAAATGGTTAAAATGGTAAATTTTATGTTGTGTATATTTCATCACAATTTTTCAAAAGTAAAACACACTATACTAGATGGGAAATGTGCTGGAGAAAAGTAAAGATGGGAAGAGGGGAATAGGAAGGGCTGAGAGGTAGGAGGCTGGGATAGGCCTCACAGCCACAAGATTTCTTGCTTGTTTTGCTCAAGACCTGAGTTACAGGCACAAAAACCACCTGTTTGGAAGAAGATTCAGAAGGACCTAAATCTTCCATATGATCATCAGTGGGTATAAAAGCAGAGCTTTTGTAATATGTGTTGCTTAATTCCCAAGAACTGGATGCCTTTCATTCCCCTAGCACCTTCTGGGAAAAGCACACAGTCAGCGAGTGAAATCTTCAGGAAGAATATTGGCATCTCAAATTGTTATTTGGACCTACCATTTATCTTTCCCCCTCCACTTTTCAGTTTGACATAAGCACTTCTCTGCTGTGCGTCATCAAAGAACTATGAGACCATTTGAGGAGGTGAATATGATTTGTTTTTGAAAATCAGATAATTATATCTGATTTACGTCTCTCATGTCCTCATAAATCACCTTAATATCCATGTTTCCATGAGTTTGGTTTTATATTATTTACTTTTCTTACTCACAAAGATAATCAATGGGGAGTCCAAGTCTAATTGTAATCTTTCTGTAAGTAGTCTGACTTCTGTTCTTTTTTTACTAAAATACAGGCTTTTATTTAAGTAAATACTATCAAACTTTGAGGTTTAAAGGTTTGATATTAAAGTCTGATTTACAAAATATTAAAACAACTAGTTATAAAGTGAAACTTCTATCTAATCAAGACTCTTTGGGCTTTGCAATATCAATCATACAGCCTAGCTGATTTTTTTTTAAGGTAGTTTGACAAATAAACACAGACCTTCTAATGCTTTTTTTTTTTTTTTTTTTTTTGCTGTACGTGGGCCCCTCACTGTTGTGGTCTCTCCTGTTGTGGAGCACAGGCTCCAGACGCGCAGGCTCAGCGGCCATGGCTCATGGGCCCAGCCACTCCGCGGCATGTGGGATCTTCCCGGACTCGAACCCATGTCCCCTGCATCGGCAGGCGGACTCTCAACCACTGCGCCACCAGGGAAGCCCCTTCTAATACTCTTGTTTGCCTTTAACCTAAAGGTTCTGCCATTTAGGAACACCTTGACCGGCAAAGCCTTATGAAATATTCAGTCTATTACTCCTTTGTAATATTTTCTTAGTTAGTTGTAACTGTTTAAGATTTTTAAAATTTGAGAATCTTTCTCAATGAAATAGTGAGACTTTACAGCTTATTGGAAACCGGCAAATTATGAGTCATCTTATATTGTCTAGATCCTAAAGTATAGATTGTCAAAGCTTATTTCGTTAAATATTAAAAGTACTCTTTCCCTCTTTTCACTGTCTTCTGAGACACTCAGACAAAAAAAACATGGAGTTTAGCTGAGAACGCGGCCTAGAAACAAGCAAGTTATCTAATTATGAGATGACACGTGACTTAGAGAACAAGCTTCCATGACCATGGTGCTGCCATTAATTTCCCTCTTTAGGTCTTTTTTAATTCTTTCAAATGGGAACCCTTTGGCATTTTGATCATTATGAAGATGTATTAGTAGCACTTCTAACATCCTTAGAAAATGGAAATATTTAAGTAATTGCTAAATCAGAGCCCTTGACTGAATATGTTATCAGCTTCAGGGTTTTAAGGTCAGTAATCTCTAGTGTCCAAACCTTTTTTTTTAGTACTTTTTAAAAATAAATTTATTTATGTATTTATTTATTTTTGGCTGCATTGGGTTTTTGTTGCTGCATGCGAGCTCTCTCTAGCTGCAGCGAGCGGGGGCTACTCTTCGTTGCGCTGCACAGACTTCTTATTGCGGTGGCTTCTGTTGCAGAGCACGGGCTCTAGGTGCGCAGCCTTCGATAGTTGTGGCATGTGGGCTCAGTAGTTGTGGCTCGCAGGCTCTAGAGCACAGACCCAATAGTCGTGGCACATGGGCTCAATTGCTCTGTGGCATGTGGGATCTTCCCAGACTAGGGCTCCAACCCGTGTCCTCTGCGTTGGCAGGCGGATTCTTAACCACTGTGCCACCAGGGAAGCCCCTAGTGTCCAAAACTTTTTTTCTTTTCAAAACTTTAAAAAATAATTTCTTTCATAATTCAGATGCATTTTGAATCCTTTTCACGCTTTTCTCCTCTATCTATAATCTGTTTAATTTAATATTTGTAAAATGATCCCTTCTCCTATAACAGGTAATCTATTCCTGGACTTTATCTTCAGAATGAAGTTCATTCGTGCAGAGTAATGAACTCCAAGATTTCATTAAAGGAAAGTAATTTAACTTATCTGAGTCTTGCTTTCCTCATCTGTAAAATGGCAGAAGCTCTTTTCACCTCTAAAAATACGATTTGTGAGAAATGATTTGCTCTCTTGATGTAATTTGTAACTAATACACACACCCACCGCTCTCCTACAGCATAGGACCCGATGAATTCTCATCTGGACTCCTTCCAAAGGCTCCTAACAGGGCTCTCCATTGCCTAGCTCTCCTCAGCCCAAACTGTCCCGTACATGGCTAAGCTGCAGATAAATATTTAACATGCAAGGGACAGGTGTGGATCTGGCTTCTCCAGAATTCATTACAAACCCTTAAGCTCAAGGTCCCCGGCAACATGTCACCATCAGACCTTTCCCACTTTCCCTTCTTCTTATCCTCCTCCCCTCCCCCTCCTGCCTCTCCCCCCTTTCCCTCTTTCCCTCCTCCCCCTTCTTCTTTTTCTTCTCCTTCTTCCGCTGCCTCTTTCTCTTCCTCCTCCTCCTCCCCTTTTCTTCCCCTTCTTCTTCTTCTTCCTCTTTTTCTCCTCCTTCATGTTCCCTGCAATTGTTCATTTGTTCATTTGTTCATTCAAATGTCTTTACTGAGGACTGACAATCTGATCACTCTGCTAGGTGCTAGAAGCAATGATGAGCCAGATAAGTTCCAGGCAGGGCACTGCTTATGTAAAGACCTAGGTGGGAAGAAGTCGGGAATTTATGAGAAGAGGCATATAGCCTGTGCAGCTGGAGCAGAGAGCCTGAAAGTAGGGGATACGTTCAGAGTGTAAAGTAAAAAAACTCAGTAGAACCTCATAGACATCCGTAAGGAGTTGTGTCATTATTCTGAGCACAAGGAGAAACTCCATTGATTGAACTGAGCTGTAATTCCCTGCAATTTTCCTCCCCCAAGTGGGTGCTTCTACAATTTCTAAAGTGTGAACTACACTCTTCATCTCTCCAACTCACAAGCATTATCTAGAACACCAATTTCAAAAGCCATCTCCTCCATGGAAAAGGTCCTCCTCTCCCTAAAACAAACGAGCTTGTATTGTAGTCATTTATGTCCTTATCTCTCCCAAGTACTAGACCTATAAGGTCTGATATGGTAGCTGCCAGCTACATGTGGTTATCGAACACCTGAAATGTGCCTAGTCTGAATTGAGATGTGTTGTAAGTTAACCTACGTACCAGAGGTTAAAGGCTTTTAAGAAAAAAAAAAAAATATATATATATATATATACATTGATAGTTTATAACTATATAAACTCATTGATAGTTTCATGTTGACTACACTTTGAAATGATAATATTTGGATATATTGGGTTAAATATTTACATGATTAAAATGAATTTCCTCTTTCTTTTTGCTTTATTTAATGTAGTTAGAGGAACATTTTAATTTTTAATTTTTATTTTTTTAATTAATTAATTTATTTGGCTGCATCTGGTCTTAATTGCGGCACACGGGCTTCTCTCTAGTTGTGGCACGCAGGCTCCAGAGCACATGGGCTCAGTAGTTGCAGCACAAGGGGCCTCTAGTTGTGGCATGTGGGCTCAGTAGCTACAGCATGCTGGCTTAGTTGCCCTGTAGCATGTGGGATCTTAGTACCCTGACCACGGATCGAACCTGCATCCCCTGCATTAGAAGAAGGATTCTCAACCACTGGACCACCAGGGAAGTCCCGGAACATGTTTGTTTGTTTGTTTTTTTGACTGCCTTGGGTCTTCATTGCTGCACGCAGGCTTTCTCTAGTTGCAGTGAGCGAGAGCTACTCTGTTGTGGTGCACGGGCTTCTCATTGTGGTGGCTTCTCTTGTTGCAGAACACGGGCTCTAGGCGCGCGGGCTTCAGTAGTTGCGGCGTGCGGACTCAGTAGTTGTGGCATACGGGCTTAGTTGCTCTGCGGCATGTGCGATCTTGCTGGACCAGGGATCGAACCCATGTCCACTGCATTGGCAGGCGGATTCTTAACCACTGCATCACCAGGGAAGTCCCTGGAACATTTTAAATTACTTTTGTGGTTTACATTATATTTCTAGTGAGCAACACTCTTCCGGACTATAGATTTCCTGAATCGTGAGTGTTTATTCAATTATGCCTCTGTTTATCTCCCTAACTAAGCAACACACTAGCTTGTCCATAGTAAATATTGTTTTAAATTCATTGCCATTCTCTAAGGTATTTTTTTAAAGTACTTTGCAATTTTAGTACACTACCTACTTTCCATTTGAGATGTGTAGCCACAACTCCACAGTGAGAATAATGGGTGGGGAAGGGGACAGGTTTGCCCCTTGGCCCTGAGAAGATTAATGTACAGAACACATGTGGTGTGACCATGGCAAACACAGTGGGCCATGACAGCTGATTCAGAAGGTTTCTCTGTTTCCAAAACAAGAAATTTTATTGCAGTGTGTGGAAGGAGCATTAAGACAAGAGGATCCTTGTGGTTTCTCACTGTATCTGTGGAAAAAACCTGCGGTTAAGGTTTAAATTAAACTGACATTAAAAGAGACTTTGTAGTTACTATGCGTATTTTAACATCTGTTGCTATAGCTATACTGACACTGAGTGTTGTGAATGATGGCTTCGGAGTGATGGAATAAAATGTGGTTTCCTGCCTATGATTTTCTAAGGTTGACTTGGTCTTCTTTAATGATGAGAAATAGACCAAGGAAAATTATTAAGAGCATAGAAAAAATAACAGAAAGAAAAAATATTAAGATACCAAGTTTTTCTGGTATAAGAAAAATAGTAGGACTTCCAGGGCTTCTCTGGTGGCGCAGTGGTTGAGAGTCTGCCTGCCGATGCAGGGGACACGGGTTCGTGCCCCGGTCTGGGAAAATCCCACATGCCGTGGAGTGGCTGGGCCCGTGAGCCATGGCCGCTGAGTCTGCGCGTCCGGAGCCTGTGCTCCACAACGGGAGAGGCCGCAACAGTGAGAGGCCCGCGTACCGCAAAAAAAAAAACAAAAAAAAAAAACAAAAAAAAAAACCCCACACACCTGGATTTACTTCTGAGGACACTCTGAGGGGAGACTAAGACATGTAATTTGGCCATTACCTTTAAACTGACCTCATTTGCACCCAAAGGCTCCTGAGGGCTAGGACACATTCAAATGAGCTAATCAGATTAGTAAACATTTAGAAAATACTGACAACTTGGCCTTGTGGCAAAGTGATAAGATGTATTTTCATGGTGAGGAAAGAAAGGATACCTGGGCTGCAAAAACTCCTCCTTGATTTGAAGGAGGAGGGCAAAAACAGGGACCTTGGAAATCCTGGAGCTGTGGTTTTCAAAGTGGGGTCCCCGGAACAGTAGCATCAGCTTCTCCTGGGAACTTGACAGAAATGCAAATCCTGGTCCTCATCCTCAATCTACTGAATCGGAAACTCTGGAGATGGGGTCCAGAGAACTGTGTTTTAATTAGCCCTCCATGTGATTCTGATGCAGGCTTAAATTTGAGAACCTCTGGCTTTGTGGAAGTTGAGAAAACTGGGGCGTAGCCTATGAGGTGAGAGGAAGCCCTGGCATCTGCCCTGCCCCTAGGTGGGTCCCATTTACCTGATGCCTCTGCCACTGGCCTTGTGTCATTGCCCTTCCTCCCACCCCCCAACAAAGTGTATGGAGTCCAGTCCCACACCCCCAGAGCACTGCCCCAGGTAAGCCACACCCCTCTAGGCCACTTCCCAGAACCCACCTGGGGCTTCCTTTACAAAAGGCCGCAAGCCCTCTTTCAGTACCCGCTCTCCTAAGGGGCACCACATGCATGCGCTGTATAGGGGAAGGGGGGCAGGGCTGGGGGTGAAGCTTGAGCTCTGGGCAGTGGGGTGGAGTCAGATGGCTTGGCTGGAGCCTCGGGCAGTCCAAGGCCCTGTCACCAACATCTACCTGAGTGCCTAGAACAGTCACCTGTTCACCGTTTTATCTAGGGGCAACCTAAGTGACCCCAGTTCAAATTACTGACCTGAGGAGAAGAAATAAGACCAACAATTCTTTTTCTCTCAGAAATCTAGTCTCTAAGAGGAAAACAAGAAACTCTAAAAATTAACTCTGATGTACTTTAGAAAAAAGTTGGCAGTCCAACTTTTTCCCCTGGCAGTCCAGTGGTTAGGGCACCGTGCTTCCATTGCAGGGGGCACAGGTTCCATCCCTGGTCGGGGAACTAAGATCCCGCAAGCCACGTGACATGACCAAAAGAAAGAAAGAAAGAGAGAGAGAGAGGGAGGGAAAGAAAGAAAGAGAGAGAGAGAGAGAGAGAGAGAGGAAGGGAGGGAGGGAGGGAAGAAGAAAGGAACAGTTATTATTTTTCTGCTTGCTTATTTATATGCGGTAACCTAAATTAGTCATTTAATCACTATTCTGAAATGATGCTTTCTTTACCAGGCTACTACTATATGTAGAATTCTGAAATAAGGTCTGAACACCTAGATTAACTAGAAAATTAATATCAATTGAACATGAATTTTAGAATAACTTCAAACTCCAAATGAATGAACTTTTCTTCTAGTCAAGGTCAAATATAAAGTCAAAATATAAAAATATTTTTTTCATCACCTTCCAGATCTGGAAAATTTTAAATATGTCTGTTAAAAATGTCTTCATTTCCAGGAAAATGAGAGAGAGCAAATAATTAAGAGCACCATGGAGATTTTAGGAACTGAAAAATAGTAGTGAAAAATATATTCAATTCTAAGATTTATTATTTCTCTTCAGATCAATATAAAATAACACCTTTCCCTTTTTAGAAATTCATTTTTAAAATATTTCCAAGTCTACATTCTATTGAATTAATATAATTGTATATAATTTAATAAAATAAAAGAGAACAGAAACAAGATTATGCTAACCACTACCAGAACACATACAATATCCTTCAAGATAACTGGACACAGAGACTTAAAACAGGCATAATTTCCGTCCAAGAACTAATGATTATAGTTAAAAGGAGTCTCGTTTTAAATGAGGAAATCCATTATATTCATCTCCAGTGGTAAGGGATGATTATTATATTGTAATTATATTTTATATTGGCTCCATATTTCAGCTAAAGTTGCTGAAAAGTAGAAAAAATAATTATAGCAAGCAGTTCTATGAAGTGTACCTCAGGGAATGTAAAGCTCAAGGGAAAAGTCCTCCATGAGCATG
This sequence comes from Hyperoodon ampullatus, assembly GCF_949752795.1. Lineage (NCBI taxonomy): Eukaryota > Metazoa > Chordata > Mammalia > Artiodactyla > Ziphiidae > Hyperoodon > Hyperoodon ampullatus. Next base: position 60,768,228 of record NC_136925.1, on the reverse strand, counting down.
GCTTGCATGATGGCAGCAGGGCTGGGTGCACAGGGCACACTTTAAATATGTGTTTTGCAGACAGTGTTGGCCGATTTCTAAGTCACCTCCTAGCTTTGACCTTGTTCTAAGCGTTAGAACATTATAATGTCATTTGTGCATCTCAAAAATAGCCTTTATAAAAAATTCAGTTCTTGATTCTATGCTTATCTAGCATAGAATTTGTTTTGCTGGCTATAGTCTCACAGAAAAATTTGTGGAAATTGTACATTGCTAAAGCCATTTGGCTGAGAGATGCCACCTAGTTTGGTAAGAAAAACCCTGCTGTTAATTTTATAAGCTTGCTAAACTTCTCCAAGTCCTGATCTGTTACAGAATGGTTGGACGACTTTAGAAAAGCATCAGTTTTATATTCTGCAAAATTAGAACCATGTGAGAAGCTTTCCTTAGTGGATGAATATGCAGCTAGGAGCTTTGAGCTTAATACAATGGTCCACAAATTAGAAATGTTGTTTAATGAACCACAGAAAAGTCCGTCCAGGAAGAATAGTTATAAGAGCAAATAAAATTTCATAGAGTAATAAAAGAGCTGTAAGAAAGGGACTCATTTAATGCTTAGAACCAAAAAAAAGCATTATTTGGGCACTTCATTTCACAGAATAAAAGATTGGTCAGATTTCTTCTTTGATGTGCCCTCTGACGGGTAGCTGCCTTCTTTAAGAGAAAGCCCCATTTAACTTCTGTTATATGGAAAGCCCACATATGCCTTGCTGTTACCTCCATCCACTGGTTCATCTTTCACACAATAGCTATTCAAATACTGGGAAACTGTAGTCATGGCCTTCCTAAGTTTTTCATCTCCATCTTTCTTATTTGGTCTCTGAATCAGGGCTCTCCAGTGAAACAGACCATTAGGAGATATAGATGAAGAAAGTTATTTCAATGAATTGGCTTATGTGATTGTGGAAATAGCACGTTTGAAATGCATAGTGCAGGCTGGAAGGTTGATGCAACCTTGAGGCAGAATTTCTTCTTTCTGAGGGAAATCTGTTTTGCTTTTAAGGCCTTTCAGCTGATTGGATGAGGCCCACCCAGATTATCAAACATAAACTCTTTTAGTTAAAGTCAATTGATTGTACATATTGATAACATCCACAAAATCCCTTTACAACAAACCATAGGTTAGTGTTTAATTTAATAACCAGGTACTATAGCCTAGCCAAGTTGATACATATAACTAACCATCACAATCTCCTTCCCCATTTTACCTGTTCTTATTTGGGTGTTCCCTAGTTTGTCAATACCCCTATTAAAATCAGAAAACCAAGTCTAGAACCAGTACTCCTGATTTGACTTAGAAGGATAGAGGTCAGTGTATCACCTCCCTTGTTCTAATCTCAATGTTTCTACTGATATAGCTTCATTCCAATAGTCCAGAAGATGGATTTGGTGATCCTTATAAGGTTTAGTGTGAACTAAAATCCCTAGGACTTTTTCTACTTGAACTGCTTTGAAGCCAGTCTCTCTGATTCCACAATTAGAAGGAAAATAGTGAATTTACCTGTCATAGTTCAAGTGGAAGAAAGCTCAAGTACGTAGTTAAACTTTGACTTCCCTCTGCCCCTGCTTGCCAAGTGCCTGCAACTTTCTCTGAAGTAACTCTGGTGACTTCCTGTCTTTTCTGAGAGCCAGTTTCATCTTTGGAAAGCTAACTGTGAATAATTACAAAATTAATTATCCTTATACATGTATATTCATTTAACATACTCACAGAGGGCTCAGATGCCTTCCTGCTACTACCACCTGCTTGTCTTCTAATTCGCACCACTTTTTAGATATGTATGATCATTACCTCTTAATGGATGAGAAAATACTCAGAGTTTTAGTTGCTCAAAATCACACCTCTAATAAGTTCAAGAAACAGCACTTGAAATCAGACCTTCTAACAATGCTAAGATAGTGAGATAAACATCAAAACAGACAAAAGCTAAAACTATGAATGGGTAGGTGGATGAAAAAGTTGGATCAGGACCTTAAAATTATGGTTATGGTCTAGATTCAAGGAAGCTGGAACAGAGAATAAGACCGTGAAATTTCCAAAGATTGGGTCTGCTACTCCATTCAGACCCCATGGGGTGACAGGTAGTTACTTAGCAACCAATAAAGCAAATATTTGCTGAACTTGATCCATGCAAGACACTGCCTGGGGTGACAAGTGACACAAAGATGTCTAAGGTGAAAACTTTATCCTTAAAGTTTTCTTTAGTAAGGACACAAATTAAGAAGTTAAATTGCCACTATAAGGCATCTATTTATTCCTTTACCCATCTGTTCATCTACAAATACTTAGAAATTTCTGTGTGCCCTCAAGACAGTCATGAACAAGATATAAGTAATAAAATGATAATAGGGGGCTTCAGGGGTTGAGAGTCCGCCTGCCGATGCAAGGGACACGGGTTCATGCCCCGGTCCGGGAAGATCCCACATGCCGCAGAGCGGCTGGGCCCGTGAGCCATGGCCGCTGAGCCTGCGCGTCCGGGGCCTGTGCTCCGCAATGGGAGAGGCCACAACAGTGAGAGGCCCGCGTACCACAAAAAAAAAAAAAAAAAAAAAAAAAAAAAAAAATATATATATATATATATATATATATATATATATATATATATATATATATAATAGGAAGTATCCTCTACAGGGTAGAGGTACCCTTCTACAGAGAAAGGCCACTGGAAGATCGAATGAGACTGGGAAAAATTCTTCATCCAGGAGAGGAAAATGATGAAGAACAAAGTTGAGGATTCCTTGTAAAATGAGTCAAGCACTCCTACCCCAAACCTTCATATGTTGTCCCTTGTTTGTTTCCAAGGGAAAATGACTAGGTGGAGAATGGCTATAATGAGACCAGTGATTTTTCAGGAAAGTGATAAGTAAAAATATAAAGCTTGATAGAAGCAGAGAAGCAAAATTAATACCCATGCATAGAAAGGTGAAAAGCACTTGGTGATGAAATTTTAAGTAAATCATTGACCACTATCCAAGTCAAATAAATGTCAAAATCAGTGGAAATCATTGGTCTAAGGACATGTTAGAAATTTTATAGTAGCCCTCAAGGTCTCATACAGCCCCTTAGGAAAAGGAATAGCAACAGTATTGGCAAAGAAATTAGTATTACAGACTGAACCCTCAGGGGAATTCTCAGAGTATAAATGAAGTCCTCCAATTTCATATACACATGATGAGTTATTTTCTCCTAACCCTTCTAGCATGACATTATGGCAAAAAAAATCTTCTATATTTCTCATAATCCCAGGAGGGGAATATACTTCACGGTAATTATCCATGAAAATAAATACTAGCTGGAATCTTTAAAGAGTGCATGAATCACGGTGCTATACAATATGATGGATTCACATGAGAAGTTTGAAGTAAAAATGGGGGGTTCGAGGAGGAAGATACTTCATGAAGTTGTAATAAGCCTTCATGAAGATGCTTTTAGAGCCAGGTTTTCAAGTTTGGCTAAGATTTGACCCAGCAAAACTGAGATGAGATGAAGAATAAAAGTCACTCCTATTGACAAGAACACATAAGAATCCAGAAACTCAATGATCAAAAAATGAAGGATTTGTTAGGAAAAGAACAAATAATCTGTTTTGGCTGATGTATGGCACAAAAGCAGGTGAATCATGGGGAATTGGATGGTAAATAGTGTCAGGGCCAGAGCATGGAGAGATTCCAGGTAAATGCTAAACAAAGTGGCTTGGCCCTTATTCAGCAGAAAATAAAAAGTCATTGAAGGTACTAAGCAAGGAAATAATATAATCAAAACTATGTTTTGGGAAGATGGCTCTAGTAGGGAAGTGCAGGGTGGATTGGAAGGGAGCAAAGGAGAAAGGGAAATGAGTAGGCTGCTGTGATGGTGTTTAATCACTTAACCTGTGACTCTTAGGTTCCTAAAGAACGTTCTTTATGGGACTGAGGAAAGAAAATGTACTGTTGAGCTCCTTGTCTGCTGACCACAGTTCTTATTGCAATCAATAGTGTTTCCTTAATACTCAGTTCACTAGAGACAGGCCTGGAATTCAAATGCCCTGTTTTCATATACTCTAAATTTTTGTTTTGTTTGATTTATTAGCCAAAGTACCCACCAGAATCCATTTTTTTACATTTTATTTCATGTTTTGGGGAAATTCTTTCCTATTTTTTTGATTAGTTAGGATTAGTTTCCCTTATGCTCAGAATATTTGCCCTATATTTCTTTATGAAATGTAAGTGCTCGTCTTATTTAACCTTGGACATGGACAAAAGACATTTTTAATGCTTTTTATTATCTTCTGGCACTTGGTGGAGGGCTCAGGGACAGCTGAATTGCGGAAAGAAATGAAATTTTGGTCATTATCAACTGGGGATATAAAAGAAGACCATAAAACCCAAACTATAAGAACAATTTGAGTTCAAGCAATTGGACAGTTTTTATGCTACGTACAACCTTCATCACACAGTCTACTCTGTCATTTCCACAGAGAATAACCACAATTCCATTTCCTCTTTTCCCAAACAAGGGCTGATGTTCAGTTGACATGCATGGTAAGCCATACTGATTTTGAAATGTTGAAATATTTCTATAAGGGTTAGTAAATAGCCACTGTCCAGAACTGTCTGAGTGTCCCCTTCCTCCAACCAACCTAGCTGTTCCTGCCTGTCCCAAAAGATTCTTCAAAAACTCTCCACAATCTAATAAACAGAGGCATGAAATTGGGAGAGTAGGAACCCTAAGTGATCTTGCCTGGGTCTTACAGGCAATGTCTGTGCTCTGTGCCCCTGCTGTTCAACGGGTGAAATATTTTGAATTATGTCTACCTAAAAGCAACTTTCTTTTCCTGGAGAATTGTATTCCTTGCATCTAATTACACCAATATGGTCCACATTAAAAAAATGCTTACCGGGCTTCCCTGGTGGCGCAGTGGTTGAGAGTCCGCCTGCCGATGCAGGGGACACGGGTTCGTGCCCCGGTCCGGGAAGATCCCACATGCCGCGGAGCGGCTGGGCCCGTGAGACATGACCGCTAAGCCTGCGCGTCCGGAGCCTATGCTCCACAGCGGGAGAGGCCACAACAATGAGAGGACCACGTACCACAAAAAAAAAAAAAAAAAAAAAAAATGCTTACTTTTTCTGGAATCTGGGTATGATGTGCCTCTGCCTTTCAGTTCTGCCTCTCACTAGGTAGATTATTATCTCAGCCTTTTCCACATGACAAGAGAGAGGCTGCTGGTATTTCCTCGGGACACATCCCTAGAGTCTGCAATCCAGAAAGAAGAAAACTCTACCTCCCAGCTTCAGTATGAAAAGATTACAGAGAAGGATTCTGATTAGTTCTGATTTGGGTCGCAGGCCAACTCTTGGACCGATCACCATGGCCAGAGACATAAGGTCTTACAATTGCCTTAGCCTGAATGTTATGTATGAGACCCTCCCCATAAAGCTGAAAGGTTTGCTATTTCCTTTTGGGGTTTAATGAGGACCATATTAATGTATTGCATTAAATATGTATTTCTGGATTATATACTCCATTTTCATTTACTCATTTTTCCTTTAACGAGTCAGCTCATGCTGCTCAGTATTGCTATCCATTGGCAGATTGCACCATTTCTGGAGGGTGTAAGATCACCAGGGATAATGTTGCTTGCTAAGCTCTTTCTCTGATTCTAATTCTTTAGTTTTAATATTATTATTAGGTTTTTTTTTCACATCCCCAAAGTGCATCTGTCCTGAAAAATATCTTTTTCTCCTTCTCCACTTACACAGATTCATAGTAATGGTAATTTTCCTCTGGCTCAATTGTTCTGAGGTCACAGTGAGTTTTCCAATTTCAGCAGTTTCCATAGGATTTTCAAACATCTGCAATTCATTCTGAATTCCTTCTGCCATCTCCCACACTTTTAGTACCTCAAAATTCTTGGACATAGTAGAGACTTAATAAATATCTATTTATTAGCTTTGACTTCCTTCTTGTTTTCAGGGAACAATTAAATCTTACCATTTTCTTTATAAAACATGAAGTGAGGGGAAAAAGAATAGAATACTGAAATAGAAACCATTACCAATACAGCACAAGCATCATCTGGAGGAAAACTGTTTTTGCATAAAATTGAAACTGACTGTGCTGTGCAGCTTCTGTTATAAGAAGACTCGAGGAAAGAGCAAAAACATCAGGGAGGGGCTTCCCTGGTGGCGCAGTGGTTGAAAGTCCGCCTGCCGATGCAGGGGACACGGGTTTGTGCCCCGGTCCGGGAAGATCCCACATGCCGCGGAGCAGCTGGGCTCGTGAGCCATGGCCGCTGAGCCTGCGCGTCCAGAGCCTGTGCTCCGCAACAGGAGAGGCCACAGCAGTGAGAGGCCCGCGTACCGAAAAACAAAAACAAAAACATCAGGGAGTAGTAATAAGCCCCCAGTTTGGATGTAAATCAACTTCCCTTTCATTTAGCACTTTCAATTTAATTAAGGAATGTACACTGTTCAAATAATGAGACTTTCATCAGTCTGCATCATCGCAATTTAAATGGATTTTCTAACAACTGCCCTTAATACCATAAGATTATTTTAACAGTCTTGTGGGGTTTTTTCCGTTTATCTAATGGAGGTAATACATAGTTATGGAAGAATGTCACTGGCTTGGCAAGCAAGGAGAAAATGTAGTGGGTAAAGCGAATGTTATTTGATCATTTGTTCATTCAGCAGACCTGTACTGAGCACAGCACACCGTAGAAGGAGGGGGTCCACATTATCTTAGTAGAACCCAGCGAAGAAATAGCCTTGAATCTGTGGCGTGGCTGCAGGGGACTGTGGGGTTTACCAGCACCGAGCCCTTCATCCCACAGAAAAGGGCAGTGAAGTTCAAACAGGTCAAGTGACTTGCTCGAGGTGGTTGCACAGCTGGAACAAGAATCCAGTTCTCATAAGCCAGTTCATTCATTTCTGTAGAAAAGCATTTTTACATTTTACATGTTTTTTAAATTGTGAGAAAACCCAAATCGCTTGTAAACTGACTGTTTCACCCCAGAATAACATAAAAGCAATATTATACTTGCTGTTTAGTAACCTTTCATGTGTCACACCTGACCCTACCCTTAACCATAAGGATCTATCAAATTCATAATATACCTTGATTATTAAGGAATTTAGCAGTTGTATGAAATAATAAACCTCTGACACTATATTAGATTCGGTGCGGGGTGGGGGAGGGAGAAGGGAAGGAGATGGTCTTTGAAGCATGATAAGGCAGCACTCCACCAGGGGCTGCAGAATGGCGCTTAGGCTTCCACTTGCATTATACTCAGGGTGACCCCGCCCAGTGCCCGCTCCTGGGTCTGCCCATCCTACCTGACCCCCTAACCTTCAAGGCCCCACTCTTTTCACGCTTCATTCAGTCTTCCCTGACCTTCATCCAGTCACACGGAGCTTGAAAGGAAAATTTAAAAAATTTTTAAAGAATCTGGTTTACCTTCATTTTTTAAAAAGCTCCCCAAGGTTTAGAAACGCATGTAGGAGATGCGCTTTCTTGGGTTTCCCTGGTGGTGCAGTGGTAGAGAATCCTCCTGCCAACGCAGCGGACACGGATTCGAGCCCTGGTCTGGGAAGATCCCACATGCCACGGAGCAACTAAGCCCGTGAGCCAGAACTACTGAGCCTGCGCACCTAGAGCCGGTGCTCCACAACAAGAGAAGCCACCGCAATGAGAAGCACGTGAACCGCAGCGAAGAGTAAGCCCCGCTCGCGGCAGCTAGAGAAAGCCCTTGTGCAGCAAGAAAGACCCAATGCAGCCAAAAATAAGTAAATTTTTTTAAAAAAGTGCTTTCTTGAGACCCCCCCTCTCTACCCAGTGCTTGTTCCTCTAGTCTAGGCTGCCTTTCCCCTGGACGTGTTCTAATTCATCCAGAGTACGGCAAGTCTAATCACTGGAAAGTTTAAAACCCTTAAGCCTTCCCTCCCCGGGAGTGAAGGATAACATTCCACCATTCAGGCGGTCAAGTCCCTTTGATAGCTGACGCCCTTTCCTCTTTGGCTTTCTGTCTTGCCCTATACATGCTCACCCCCAAGGGCGGCTCCAGCCAAGCCCATCCTCTCTATCCAAAACCCACCCCCATCACGGCCCTGTCCTAGTTGTTCCCAAAGATGAACTCAAACTAGCTTTAACACTGTTTTACAACTGTTGATTTCCTTGTTGATTCTTAAGGACAGTTGCCTCTTATTTTTTATTCCCTGTGTCTTGAATAATATCTGGCTTTAAGCCAATCAACAAATATTTCTTTTCTTTTCTTTTTTTTTTTTGCCGTACGCAGGCCTCTCACTTTTGTGGCTTCTCCCATTGCAGAGCACAGGCTCCGGACGCGCAGGCCCAGCGGCCGTGGCTCACGGGCCCAGCCGCTCTGCGGCATGTGGGATCCTCCCGGACCGGGGCAAGAACCCGTGTCCCCTGCATCAGCAGGCGGTCTCTCAACCACTGCGCCACCAGGCAAGCCCAACAAATATTTCTTTATCGCTTACTGTATGCTGGGAGCTGCGCTCAGGAGGTATAAGAGTGAGGCTCTTTCCTTGGGAGCTTCAGCTCAAAGTCAGGGCAGACAGGAAATGGGGACAGGATGGGCTAGGAAGAGGGAACACACAAAAGAAACTTTGTAAATGTCCCTTTAAGGAATAAATGAGAGAAAATAATGTCTGCCTCCTTGTGAAACTCAAATTCTCATAGGGAAAATAGACAAGGAAATCAGAGTGAATGTGAGTTCCCATTTGAACAAATAAATACCTTAATGGATCAAGGAGTAGTGAGCAGACAACAGTAGACTGTCCCTAGTGTGTGACACTTAGCAAGAGTTCCCAGATGGACAGGTGGGTCAGAGGGAAGAGTTTGTATACAATCAAAGACTTAGGAGACCAGTCTTTAAGACAACTGAAAATTAAATGATATGGTGGAGGCTCTGGATGCACTGGGGGCACAATGGGAAAGGAGAATGCAGATCCTGGGGGAATTGGTATCCCAGACCAAGGAGTTTAGACTTTACCATTTTACCTATTTTTTTTTTTTTTTTTTTTTGGTCATGCCGTGGAGCATGCGGGATCTTAGTTCCCTGACCAGGGATCAAACCCAGGCCCCATGCAGTGAAAGCACAGAGTCCTAACCACTGGACCTCCAGGGAATTCCCCTAGACTTTACCATTTAGATGAGTGTCCTTCAATTTGTGTGTCAGCTATTAGTGGGTCATGAAATCAAATTAGTGGGTTGTAATAAGCATTTTAAAGGAATAGATTAGAATAGAAAACATCAGTGCATTTCATGAAAAAAGAATAAAGTTGGAGGTAGACAATTTTTCCTGTTATCTCTCTCTGTATTATTACAAATGTGTATACGTGCAGGACATTTTTTTTTCCTGGCCACACCGTGTGGCTTGCAGGACCTCAGTTCCCCAGCCAGGGATTGAACCCTGACCACGGCCATGAACCCTGACCACTGGAATCCTAACCACTAGGCCACCAGGGAACTCCCTGCATGGGACTTTCTTACAGCACATCCATCCTTACCAAACAGATTTGAAAGACACTGCTGCCATTGATGGGAAACCACTGAAGAGTTTAAAGCTGGGACAAGATCAGCTTTTCCATTTGGAAAGATGCTGTGGTTTCAGTGAGAATGGATTAACGGGTCAAGGCCATTTAGGGCTTGGCTTTAAGAATCCAGGTAAAAGACAATAAAACAGTGATTCTCGAATGAATATAGACTTCAGAGCTGCAGGATAGATAGATTTGCTGATTCATCCCTCCTTTCCACCTCCACTGCTGCTATTCTTTTTTGGCCCTTATCATTTCTTTTATAATCAAAGACTCCTGACTCATCTAGCTACTTGTGTTGTTTTGTTTTTTTTTTTTTTTTTGTGATACGCGGGCCTCTCTGTTGTGGCCAGGCTCCGGACGCGCAGGCTCGGCGGCCATGGCTCACGGGCCCAGCCGCTCCACGGCATGTGGGATCTTCCCGGACTGGGGCACGAACCCGTGTCTCCTGCATCAGCAGGCAGACTCTCAACCACTGCACCACCAGGGAAGCCCGCTACTTGTGTTCTTGATCAACTTAAATCCATCCATCATACTGCATTGAAAGACACATCTGACCATCCCACTCTCCTGCTTTAAACACTTCAGTGACCATTCATCACCCTACAACCCAACTTTTCTATCCAGCTTCAGTTCTTGCCTCTCCTCTATGGGCTTATTTTCTATACATCACATGCAGATTTTTGCCTCTGTAATTTGGTTCCTGTCATCCTCTCTGCTGGAAGTGTCTTTCCCATTTCAAGTTACCTGGCTTCCTTTAACTCAACCTTTAAGCCTCAGTTTAACCATCACTTCCTCCAGGAAGCCTTCCCTGATTTCTCCCAACGGGGCCAAATACCTCCCACTTTTTCTGCCATGGCACTTTGTATAAAACTCTCTCATGCTTGGAACCATATCTATAATAGCAAATATTAACCAAGTGTTCACCCAGTGCCAAGTGCTGAGTTTACTTGCATTGTCTCATTTAGGCCTCATAAAACCCTGATGAGGTTGGTATTATCATTATCTCTATTTTACAAGTGTAGAAACTGAGATTTGGGAAGGCTCAGTCAGTTGCTTAAGCAGTGATGCTAGGTTTTGCAGCCAAGCACTGTGGTTCTAGAGCTTATGCTTTTAGCTATTTGCTACATTAACACTTACTGTGATGTGATAACCCACAGGCTCGTGGGGCAGTCTCCTCTGAAATGCAAGCAACCTCACTCAAAGGTCACTCAAGCAATTTTATTTCTTTGTGTCTTCACCACCCAGCATAATGCCAGGCAGAGGCTTTTTGAACTTTTGTTGAAACCTTTAAATGCTGCAGAGTATGCAAACCAGGTTAAGTACTGAGAAGGGTCCATTGGATTTGGAAATGAGGTTTATTGACATCTCAGTAAAAACTTGTTTCAATGGAGTGAGACTCTTTTTGTCGTGTTCTTCCCGTTAGTCCTAGAAAATATTAGGTGATCCATATTTGTTTAATGGATAATTGCAATGGGCTGAGGAGTAAATGTGAGGTGAAGAAATGGAGATCATGTTTTCATGAAGCTTAGCTAAGAAGGAAAAGGACTGGGGTGGTGGTGAAAGAAGGTTTCTGGAACCAGGAAATTTGTGGGTGAAAAGGGGGTGTTATGTGTTCAGTTAGTTTGCTGGCTTTTTAGAGATATTTCAAATATTTCAATGTGTTGAATACGCCAGGGGACAGTAGCCAAGAGAGAAGAAGTTAAAGCTCCTGGAACAGGGGATTATTGGAGGAGCCAGAAGAGGAAGCTTCCAAAGCGTGTGTGGGTGGATTAGCTGTGGACGGGCCAGCCAGGCTCTTTCCCGAGGATCAGCCCAGCCTTGCCATTTTCCCTGAGCCTTATTTTTCAATTCCAAAAGCAAATAGTACATACTGCCCCCTAAGAGATATTACCTGAAAGAATTCTCTCTTACTTCCTCTTTTTTCCTTTTTTTTTTTTTTTTTTTACTGCCACCATTATTTTATTCATCCATTCACTCAACAAATATTTACTGATACCTACTTTGTGCCCAGCACAAAAGAAGCCTTTCGTTTTTTTTTAAAGGGCCATTTAAACACTAAAAAAGCCAAAGGTACATGATTCCAGCATGCCAGACAATCCATTAAATCGAACATGTTTGGTTTTAAGCATAACTTTTTCTGTTGTCCTCACCGTTCCCATCCTGCCAAGGGCTGTTCCTCTTTTTCTTTTTCTTTTTTCTTTTTTTTTTTTAGTTTTCTAGATCCAGGAAAGACGCATTCAAGCTAAAAGCCTCAGTCCCAGAACTTAAAGGACTGAGAAAAACTCTACTTCCATTTCCAAAGAAAGACTTACGTCAGTGACTTCTGAGCTTTTTCTGTTTAAAGCTTTGTGGGGGGAGATGGGATGACGTGGGCACCTAAACGAGGAGGAAGAAGAAGGGGATTTACAGGACTGAAGTACAAGAACCGGGTCTGGTGTTGAATCCTCACCGCCTCATGCTGGTAGAACAGGGAAGGCTGGCAGCTGTAACAGGGGCTGCAGCTGAGGGTGCAGGTAGCAGCGTGGAAGAGGATGAAGAGACGTGGACCCTCTCATTCCTGCCCCTTCCCCCAGCCCTCCTCACCACCCCATCCCCCAGACGAGGCCTGGGGAAACACAGGGTTAGACCCTGAGAATCTCGAACAGGATGCAATTACCTTGGCCAATGCTGAGAAGAAAGGACTGGGAAATCCCAAGGGCAGTGGCATGAAAGCATGGGGAATTCCAAAAGCCACTCTGTCTTCTCAGGGTGTCTGCTCTGAGGAGCTATTGCTATGTGAAAGAAATCGTTATGCAGAACATATTTATTACCCTGATAGAGGACGACAGCCAAGTGTGTTAAGATCTATAAATGAGGGCTTCCCTGGTGGCGCAGTGGGTAAGAATCCGCCTGCCAATGCAGGGGACACGGGTTAGAGCCCTGGTCCGGGAAGATCCCACATGCCGAGGAGCAACTAAGCCCGTGCACCACAACTTCTGAGCCGGTGTGCCACAATTACTGAAGCCCGCACGCCTAGAGCCCGTGCTCCACAACAAGAGAAGCCACTGCAGTGAGAAACCCTCACACCGCAAGGAAGAGTAGCCCCCGCTCGCCGCAACTAGACAAAGCTTGCATGCAGCAACAAAGACCCAATGCAGCCAAAAAAAAAAAAAAGGATCTATAAATGAATAAATATAGTTATTGTCAAAAATAATCAAGCAATTCCTATTTTTATTGCCTACTATTTGTAAGGCCTAATGCTAGCCTCTGGAGAATTTTTTAAAAAGCCTAAGATGCTGTCCTCACCCTTATGTTCCAGTTAGAGAGATGACATAGCATAACAGCCGGTGAGCATCAAAGTCCCACGGTTTTATATAAGCAATACACACTGCAGATGTTCAGAGAAAAGAAAGTTAGATGATGACCACAAATAGCTAAAGTGAAGAAATCAGATTAATATCACTGACCTTGTATCATAGCACTGTTATATTTTTGGAACTGTGCTATGAAGCAGCCCCGGGCACCAAGGTAAGAGGAACTTGCTTCCAGGAGCCTTCTCCTGAATTACGTTAATGTCATAACCAGCCTGCTGGCAGGCACCCCTCTGGAAAAAGGAATAGGTGTGGAGGTCTCTCTTTATGATCAATTGAATTATTCAGATCATTTTACTAGAAAACTTGCTTGACTATATCTGAATTGAAAGTTATGGTGACATCATATAAACAAAGTCAGTTTTGTATAATAAAAAACGCCTCTCTGGAAATTGCCAAAGTGTGTCCAACATCAAGTTCGCTTGGATTTTAAGGAAAAGACAGCTCTTCATTCCCAGAAAACAAAAGGAGTGATGAGACCAGCAGGTGCTGCCTTGTGAATTCACAGATAAGTACCTGAACCCTCTATAATTTTTCTGTATCAGTGGACATCATTATCAGCTTAAACATATTAAATTAGGAGTAATATATATAGGAAAAGAAAACCACTAGTGGAAAATCCCTCGAAGCTGGCCAATCTTTTTAATCACATCTGGTGATTTTCTAGTCTGCGGGATTATTGCATTTGGAGATTTTTTTCAAATCTATTCAAACAGAGAAATTAATAAAACCAGGGCAGACTGATTTAGCAAAGAGATTAGCTTAATATTTTGCATACACACTGTTCAGTAACAGTAGCTGTGAGGTTCAAAGAAAGGCTTTACTCTTTGACCTGTGGCTGGAGAGGGAATTCCTTCTGTAAAAGTCTGGTGCAGTTTGGAGAACAGGCTTCTAGAAAGCCCAAGTGAGGGAGTTTTTGATTTATTCGGGGTGAGGAGGATGTCTCACCGCAGTCCGTGTTTGTTTACAATGCTCTCCACAAAGAGGTGTGTGGCTCTGAATAAAACCAGGCCCAGGTGGCCCAGGAGCCAGGGTAGCAGCCTGTATCCGGGCATTCATTTTTCTGACACACGCAGCTGCTACGGTTTTCAGAGAGCCATTGTGACGGGTCTCTGAGGGGCTCCCAAAGCCACTCGCTGTCAGCAACTCCTACGGTAGGCCGGTTGTAGCTTGAATTCCCTCAGGGCCAAGGGAGTGGTCCCGCGCTCAGCAGTTTTGGAGGGCACCTTGCCGGAGTCCAAGGCCAGAGGGAGAGAGCCCTTGTACTCACTCCCTGTCCAGCCATTCTCTCAAGATCAAGTACACGTTGTCAACCCTGTCATGAATCAGGCCAATAAAAACCACTTGGAAGGCTCCAAAGCTGTGAAATGTGCAAAGCAGTAGGGGGTAAGGGACAGACTGGAGCCAGTAAGAGGACTTAGCCAGAGGAGCTACAGCAGTTCAAGACAAAGCAGGCGATGAATGCCAGCCACAGTCCTTTCACAAAATGTATTACTATACTTATTTTATTTATTTATTTATTTATTTTGCGGTACGCGGGCCTCTCACTGTTGTGGCCTCTCCCATAGTTGCGGAGCACAGGCTCCGGACGCGCAGGCTCAGCGGCCATGGCTCACGGGCCCAGCCGCTCTGTGGCATGTGGGATCCTCCCGGACCGGGGCACGAACCCGTGTCCCCTGCATCGGCAGGCGGGCTCTCAACCACTGCGCCACCAGGGAAGCCCACTATATCTATTTTTATAACACCTTTCTCCCTGATGCTTCTGGAGAAATGGAATATTTCTAAATTTCCCTCACGACTTTTTCTGTGGAAAGAGAGGGGGGTCCTAGTCCCATGTCTGTAAGGATCAGGATGGGTTAATTCGTTGAAGGTTATTTGGAATCAGGGATCTTTCTAATGAAATGTCATGCCACCCACTCCCTGCCCCCAGTGGGAGGTGTGAAGGCACAAAACACAAAACACTCACTCTTAGAAGACTTGAGTAAGTCATGGTATTCAGTAAGTTTACGTGAAACATAATAGATTCTAATAACCAAATCCCCAGAAATATGACACATGCTTCACAAGTAGATCTTGGCAAGTCACTGGGTATTTTTCCCTGGAAGACTTCAGTAGAACATGGCTATTTGTTTCAAGCCTTCAACTCATATTTGCAGCTTGAATCTTTCTCCCGAAATCTCATAAAATTAAAATTGAACCCTCCACTGAGACTGATCACTCACCTCTGCTTTACTTCCCCCTTTATTATTTATTTAAATAAATAAATAATTTATTCCCTTAGTCATAAGTCAAGCTCCACGAGGGCAGGTTTTGGGGGATCTGACTTGTAAACTGAATTCTCAGTGCCTAGATTATGCCTGGCATGTAGCTTGTCTTCGATAATAAGTGATGAATGCATGAATGAAAGTTAAGATGTTGAAAGCATTGGATTTTTTAAAGTTAGAAGATAGCAAATCATTTTATTGCTACTTCATAGAATTCTACTTCATACTTATTCTACTCGCTAGAATAACTTCAAGGGTCAAGCAGTGGCTCTTGAAGGTGTAGGGTATGTTTGACTAGGGTTTTATTTGGCCAGCATTGTTTGCTTGGGGGTTTTATGTGTTTGTTTGTTCATTTTTTCATTTAAATTTAAAAACTCTTGGCAAGCATGCACTCCTAGTTTGCCACAATCTCTACCACTCCCTATTTTTATACCCTGGTCATAGGGCTTTACACATTTCCTGTTCTTGCCAGCCTCTGAAGACACTGAGTTTGCCAGCTTATACCCTAGTAGAAACTAGTTGACTGATTTGCTTAAACTAAGAGGTGTAGTTTTTCCCACATAATAATTTACATTGTGACTTTGGGCAAGTTACTAACATCTCTGGGTCTCTTTCAACTCTCAAGTTCTGTAAAAGCATCTATGCATTGTTTGACAGCCTATGCTCAAAGTCATCTGAACTATTTTGGGAATTCTTAGCTGATATCAGATAAAATGACAATTCCTTATGTGATTCTTTTTTTTTAATTTATTTATTTTTGGCTCAGTTGGGTCTTTGTTGCTGCGTGCGGGCTTTCTCTAGCTGTGGGGAGCGGAGCAGGGGGTTCTCTTCATTGCTGTGCGTGGGCTTCTCTTGCTGCGGGCTTCTCTTGCTGCCGGCTCCAGGCACATGGGCTTCAGTAGTCGTGGCGCGCAGGCTCAGCAGTTGTGACTGGCGGGCTCTAGGACACAGGCTCAGTAGTTGTGGCGCACGGGGCTTAGTTGCTCTGCGGCATGTGGGATGAGGGATCCTCCCGGACCATGGCTCGAACCCGTGTCCCCTGCATTGGCAGGCGGATTCTCAACCACTGCGCCACCAGGGAAGCTCCAAACACTTTGAATGCAGCTACTAACATGCTTATGGGGCCCCAGCATACGAGAAATACTGATGGAACCCTCCCAAATGTTAACATTAGAATAGTAAACGTAGAAAGATTATTTTAAATGACACTGAAAAGAGTACCTATACACAAAGCAAGTAAAAGACACGTATGTAACCAAAGAAAGAAATATGATGATTTTAATTGCTTAAGATTCTTATAAACTTTAAAAGAAATTATTCTTTAAAAAAATTAAAGCACAGGACACTGTAAAAAGAGGGAGAACTAAGACATCCATGATCCTAACAAGAAATGCAAGTTTCTATTTTGCCTGTTACTTTCTTGCTTTGTCTATAGATAGTACATATATTTTTACATTTGCAATTATAGTGATTGAGCAATTCTGTATTTGGCTTTTTTTCGTATAATTACATTCTAAACATTCTCCATGTTGCCACAGAGTCTTCACAATATTTATTTTTAGTGATGGCATAATATTCCATCAAATTGCTTAAACATTCTTATGCTATTGCAATTTTAGTTTATTCTCAGTATATTTTTTAAAAATCTAATTGTCAGCATTACTAACTAAAATTCAGTACTGTGATTTTATTTTTTCATCCTTTCAATATACACTAATTTCACCAATTGGTTAACTATAAAAAGAATCCTCAGGAGTTTCAAAGAGCATGGAAAAGACATATTAAATCAGGATGAATTTCAAGCATTTGATGACAAGTCATAAATCACTCCAACACTTGCTAAAACTGCATGCTTGTATAGGAGTAGACAGTGGATTCAAAGTGCCTGCATCCTGCCTTTGCTTGACACCAGTACTGTGCCTTGGGGAAATTTGCTTCATTTCTCTGTGCCTCAGTCTTCTCATCTGCAAAGTGGGATTAGTAATAGTGCCTATCATGTAAGACTGTTCCGAGAATTAAACAAAAAAAAACGTTGCATGTTAAACACTTAGAACAGTGCCTTTCATATTGAAAGTGCTATATAAATGTTATCCTTTTAATGTTAGAATACCTTTACATTTTTTCTCTACCTTACAAGAATTCTACATGCAAGCAAGACAAGTGGTGAGTTTTAAAACTTTAAGGAAAAGAAACAAAACAAAGTGAGATAATTTCTTAGCCAGGAACAGCTTCTTTTACTTCTTTTTCTAAGGTGAATCGGTTACAATTCACCTTAGACATTTGTGAACTATCATTCTGTCAGCATAATCATAACAGTAAGAGTAAAGTAAAATAAGCACCACTCAGTGGCATGAAAGGATGGGGAATTCCAAAAGCCACTCTGTCTTCTCAGGGTGTCTGCTCTGAGGAGCTATTGCTATGTGAAAGAAATCGTTATGCAGAACATATTTATTACCTGATAGAGGATGACAGCCAAGTGTGTTAGGGTCTATAAATGAGGGCTTCCCTGGTGGCGCAGTGGGTAAGAATCCGCCTGCCGATGCAGGGGACACAGGTTCGAGCCCTGGTCCGGGAAGATCCCACATGCCGCGGAGCAACTAAGCCCATGCGCCACAACTACTGAAGCCCGCACGCCTAGAGCCCGTGCTCCACAACAAGAGAAGCCACTGCAGCGAGAAGCCCTCACACCGCAAGGAAGAGTAGCCACCACTCGCTGCAACTAGAGAAAGCTTGCATACAGCAACAAAGATAAGAGAGAAGTAGAATAAGCACCATCTACTCAATATTATGTGCCAGGCAAAACACTTGGACCTTTTAAAATACTTTAAAATCTGCATAACAACCTGGGCAGAAATATTACTACCCCAGTCTTACAGATGGGGAGACAGACTCAGAGAAATGAAATGACCAACCAAAAAACACAAGCTGCTGGAAAATGAGTGGCCAGCACTGACCAAATCAGGTTATGTTAAGATTTGATAGGTAGAGAAGTTGTGTGACTCCTTTCATGAGTGTCCATCCCACCAACTTTCCCATCAAGGCCTCATTAGACATCAAAGGAGGTAAAACACATTTTTTCTTTTCTTTTGCACACTGTAGGTACGAAGATGGATCAAGAGTCCAGTGGTCAGTGTGGATAAGCATCAGAGTCCCAGCCTGAAGTACACGGGCCCCTCAGTGGTGTACATGCCACCAGGGGAACCAGACTTCGAGGCTTCGTTGTGTCAGACGTGCCTGGGAGACCAAGCTTTCCAAAGAGGGGTTCTCCCTCAGGAGAAGGAGTCAAGCTCATGGGAAACTCAATCCGGGTGCGAGGTAAATTTGCTCTGGATCCATTCTTCTGAAAGGATTCTAGGCCTTTGTTTTTCTTGTATCCATGTCATGGTACACCCCCAAAATTTATTTTTTAATGCACATTTATAAAGCTTCTGAGGAGGACATAGAATTGTGGCCTTTGTTAGTCCATTGTACTCATTATTTTTAAAATAGACTTTACTTTTCAGAGTAATTTTCAGATCACAGCAAAATTGAGAAGAAAATATAGAAATTCCTATACATTCCCTACCCCTAGATATGCATAGTCTCTCCCGCTATCAACGTCCCCACCAGAGTGGAACATTCCTTACAACTGATGAGCCTACATTGACACATCAGCACCCAAAGTTCATAGTTTACATAAGGGTTCCCTCTTGGTGTTGTATATTCTATGGGTTTGCACAAATGTATGATGACATGTATCCATCTTTATAATATCATACAGAATAGTTTCACTCTCCTAAAACCCTCGGTGTTTCACCTATTCATCCCTCTCTTCCCCTAACCCCTGGCAACCACAGATATTTTACTGTCTCCATAGTTTTGCCTTTTTCAGATGCCATGCAGTTAGAATCATACACTCTATTGTTCTAATTTTTTATGCTGTTCCAAGACAGCAATGTTTTGGTCAACTAGAAATTTCTCCTAAGTTGTTTGATCACACAGAAATCAATTCTTGTATGATGTAAGAAAGATATCATAACAGTTATCTAAAGTTTGTAAACACCACTGAAATATTTATCTCAGCTTGATTTGACCCATAACAGAGAACTATGTCAATCTTTCACTATTTTCCCATATATACTCATATTTTTCATATATACTTATATTTTTCCTGACATTTTTCTCTGTTACTCCAAGAGCTTTGGGGATTTGTGTTTTTTAATTTTGCTAATTCAAGAAAGCTAGATAACTGACTTACCTTGTAGGTTCTAACATTTCAAAAATTTAAGGTTGTATTTTTAACTTATAACTCAATTAGGCTTATTTAGTTTGACTTTTTAAACCATCAGATGACATGTTTATATTATTTTTATTACCAATTTATTGACATAAAAATGCAACAGTAAGAAGACAGGACATGTTATTACAAAGTACAATTAATTGCAAGTGATCTTCCAATATATTATTTCAAATCAGTGCATCATAAGATGATAAATGCTAATAACTTCTCCTTTTTTTTTAAGTCAGCATTTTCCAGAGATAAAGGAATCATTTTAGCTGCTAAAAGATAAAAATACTTGAATCTGAATTCCTTTTAACCCTGATATATGCAATGTCTCAGAAACTGTTACCTCATGAAAAAGTAATACCTGCTGCCTACTTTCTAGAGTTATTGGAAATATCAAGTGAGATATACATGAAATATTTCATAATCTATAAAGTGCCATGCAAATATAAATCATCGTTACTTATGTTTGCTGATGTACTTATTAGCTAAGCCTGTAACTGAACTAGACTTCCATGACTAGGTTAGCAGTTTGCTGATCTATCAACATTTGTCATAGGGCATTTATTGTTTAGCTAGACACTGGCTCAACCCCACGTTAGTCATAAAAGGTAATAAATAGATTTTAAATGCAAGGATTGGAAAACTTTTTCTGTAAAAGGCCAAATAGCCAAATAGGGAAGCCCTAAATGCTTCTTTTAATGGCCAAAAATTTGCTAAGAGTTATAGTGCAGTTAGTTTGTGCCATGCCTTGCCAATTGTCTAGTTAGTAGCTTTTAAACATGTTTCTCCTATGGAAGAAACTGGGATATACGTATTGCTAATAAATCATCTAGAAGAATAGCAATATTGTGATGTTATTAGTAGTACTGTCTAAAAATGGACTGTTTAGGGCTTCCCTGGTGGCGCAGTTGTTGCGAGTCCGCTTGCCAATGCAGGGTACACGGGTTCGTGCCCCGGTCCAGGAAGATCCCACATGCTGCGGAGCGGCTGGGCCCGTGAGCCATGGCTGTTGAGCCTGCGTGTCCGGAGCCTGTGCTCCACAATGGGAGAGGCCACAACAGTGAGAGACCCACATACCGCAAAAAAATAATAATAATAAAAAAAAATAAAAATGGACTGTTTATTAAACAGACCTTTCTGGGAATGAGATGGGAAGAGGATAACATAGAGCTGTGTAAACTGTTACTGAATAATGCATGCCAGTGGAACTCAAGTTGAAGTCAACTTTTAGTTCCTAAAGAGATGGAAAACCGTATTAGTTTTTCGATGGGTGCATGTTGATTAAACATATTCAAACTCTGTTCTGCAGCATATCTCTCTTAGCACCTCCAATATCCAGATAGACCTAGCTGGAAGGACAGAAAAGGAATGTTTTGGAGTGGCAGTGGGGAAGGAAATCTGGTGTGAGGGGAAAGCATAGGATCGGATCAAGATGGCAGCCTGAACATTTAACATCATCTCTTCTTCTTGCCTTAAATAATAGAAAACACACACACATTTAAATTTATAGTAGTGCTAGAAAACAAGGTATGTCATTGTATGGATAAGGAATAATTAAGACTCTCTGAAAAACAGAAGGCAGGTAGGATTATGAAGTTGATGAGAAAACTACAGTCCAAAATGACCACATCAAAGACAGATCTAACAGATGGGGACACTGCAAGCTTATCTATTCAAAAGAATCCAGTAAGTTGGAAAATAAAGATGTTCCAGGCAAGGCTTAATAAAAGGAAAGCTGTGTTAAGAATATAAATGTCAGAAAAAATACAATGTAAGACAAAAAATTTGAAAGGAACAAAGAGGAATATTTCACATTGATGAAAGATAGCTGCTAAGAAGATAAAACACTCACCAACCTTTATGAGCTTAGCAACATAACATGGAAATAGTTAAAGCAACAAATAATAGAAATACAAAGAAAAATTGAAAATTCATGTCACAGAACATTTTTGTCATACTTCTCCCAGGAATTGCCAGCTCAAGAAGACTGACAATGTGTGAGGATAGAGGATTTTATTTTATTTTTTTAAAAAAATTAATCAATCAATCAATTTATTTATTAATTAATTTTTTTTGGCTGTGTTTGTTCTTTGTTGCTGTGTGCTGGCTTTCTCTAGTTGTGGTGAGTGGGCGCTACTCTTCGTTGTGGTGCACAGGCTTCTCATTGTCATGGCTTCTCTTGTGGTGGAGCACAGGCTCTAGGTGTACAGGCTTCAGTAGTTGTGGCACATGGGCTCAGTAGTTGTGGCTTGTGGGCTCTAGAGCTCAGGCTCAGTAGTTGTACTACATGGGCTTAGTTGCTCCTTGGCATGTGGGATCTTCCCGGACCAGGGCACCTGGAGGAAAATGAAAACGCACAATGTTTGTGCTCCCAAAGTGCCTTGCTAATAATCCTTCTGTCTGTCAATCATTTTACCCTGCCCTGTGTGGTGTTTGTTGGTATGCACATCCATTCATTCTCTCAGTTCCCCCCAGTTTTTAAATCTAACATGTTCATTTTCCTATATCCTCCCTGGGCCTTGCCTACATGTTAAAAATTAATGTGCTCTTTGTTTTTCTCCTTGCCTTTATTAGCAGAAATGGAAATTTTGTTGATGCAATTTTTTTTTTTTTAACATGAAAAGGAGAGACTAAGAAAACTCTGCAGCCCATGCTGGTTATAAATCACATTTCAGAGGCGCTGCGTGCCGAAGGCTCATGACTGATTCTCGTTAACTTTGCCCTCTCATATGGGTTAGATTTGGCTGAGTGAGGATTTCCTCAGACTCCTCTGTCTGTGTTTCAATTGAAGACAGCTCAAAAGGTGCGTAGTCAGCGGCCAACAAATGAAGCCAGGGCACTGCATGTGGATTTTAAGGCCTGGTGAAGTCAGTCCCCTGGAAAGAGCTGCCAGCTTGAAGAAATTATTAACCACATTAGTAACCCAAGAATTACTGTTGAGCCTTTGACATGATTAAATATAAGGTCACTGCCTCTTCTTCTTCCTCAGCAAATCACCACAGACAATAATAGAAGGCACTTTTAATTAAGCTTACTTGACACAGTTCTGGGAGAACATCTGCCCCATGTGGCTTGTTCAGTGTCTGGGATGCCGTCCCTCCATCTGTTAGGTTATCATGGCTCAAGGAGGTGCACCGTTACCTTTATATTTCTTCTCAAATCTGTTGAGCTGTTCCTTTGAAGCCCAGGAAGCTTGGTAGTAAAATGGTGAGCTGAGGGACAGTTTCCATCCTGATTTACCTTCATATCATCTTGAGTTTTTCTGATCTTTCTTAAGAAAAGGCTATAAAAGACTTAAATCAACCAGATGGCTTTATAGACTTCTGGTTTCTTTCAATTTACATAGTAAAAATGGATTTTTATGAAGGCTTATAGGGAATAAAATAATAGTCTTTCCAATTGCCTTCTTCCCCAGTTTTCTGCTCTTAGTATGACGTATCATGGTCTCTGGGGGATGTCGGGTGATTTCTAAGCTTATCATCCACAATAGTCCTTGTTCTGCACCAAATTTTAAGCTATTTCATCTTTGAGAAGGCATTTATCACATGAAACAAAAAATTAGACCACTAAGGCAGGGAGAAGAAAATACCCTATACTTCGGATGTGACAGAGTGGATGAAATTCTGTCCAGAACCAGAAAATCTGAGTTCGAAGTCCAGCTCTACCACTGGTGGGTCACGTGAACATCCACATGCTACGTGATCTCCAGAGGCTGACCTACAAACCATGAAGAATAAAACAGTGCTGCCTACCTTACGCAGCTGATGAGACGATGGGGATCAAATGACAGAGCACGTGTGGAAACTCCTAAAGAAAAAAACCCATAAACAGCACTTGAAATATTATTAGTTGGCAAATACACGTAAGGGTAATAAAAGCTGAAAAGACTTTAAAGCAAGTAAATCAGTCTTAAGCAAAACATTCATCACATTTCCAAACTTTCCTAATAATAACAGCAACAATAAAGAATACTACCTGGAAAGTAATATGTCCTGGGAAACATTAAAAATGACTTAGTTGGGGACTTCCCTGGTGGTGCAGTGGGTAAGAATCCACCTGCCAATGCAGGGGACACGGGTTCCCGGGAAGATCCCACATGCCTCAGAGCAACTAAGCCCGTGCACCACAACTACTGAAGCCCACGTGCCTAGAGCCCGTGCTCTGCATCAAGAGAAGCCACTGCAGTGAGAAGCCCGCGCACCAAAAGGAAGAGTAGCCCCCCCTCGCCACAACTAGAGAAAGCCCGCACACAGCAAGAAGGACCCAAAACGCAGCCAAAAATAAATAAAATTTTAAAAAATGAGTTAGTTGCCCTCTTAGGAGAATGAAAACGCCGATACTCACTATTGCCAATATTTATCTGAATATTATTATTCTAAGACTGAGACAGAATTGGAAAAAAAATAGTTTCTTTCCCCAAAAAATTTGGAATATTTTTTCCTAGAAAGGCAGCATAAAAAAAAAAAAAAAAAAAAAAGGCAGGGGTAAGAAAATAGAAGAAACTCTATTGGTTCCTCTTGGAGGTTTTCAATGTTTTTTCCTTTGTTCTACAATAATTTGAAGTGTCTTAAGTGACTTACAACTCAAGCATTTCTCTTTGGCTAAGAACCAGAGGAAAGATTACCTTGTTATCCTGTAGCTCTTGCTAAGAGCTACTAGTTAGCTGAAATTTCCATTTTTAGATTTCATATGTCTTTTGCTATAAATCTATTTCCTTTCTGACTTTTCCTCATGATTTTCAAAAATTATGTAAGAATTATCATAACAGCATTATTGAGATGTTTAAAAATAATTCTATTTTCTTTATATGCCAACTGTTTTTATTTTTTTGTGTTCTCTCTCAGTTTCCCCCCTGTGTACCTAGTTTGTCCATGATTGTTTTCATAGTGTATATATGATAGTGAAGCTGCCTTTTTTCCACTTAACATTTATTGGAAACATTCATATGTTGTAACATAAGTTTCATATTTATTATAGTTAACATTGCATCAAATTGATGTCATTTAATGTAACCATAGACCTACCGTTAGCCCTTTCATTTTCTTAATTTTTTTCTCTTTTTCATAAGGCTGCAAATGATTTTTTCCCTCTCAATTTGAATAACCTTAGAATAAATTGAACCTTAGTATGAACCCCCAGTAATGGAGTAGAGTTTAAAAATAATTATGGTTCTTGTCAAAATACTTTCTAGACCAATTTAGAAAGAATCAAATAAATAAAAATGGTACCAGCACTATGTGAATAAACCTACTCCACTAGCCCTTTATCCCTTGAAGGTAGTGGTATGTTTTAATTTTTGTTCATTTAATGAAATGACACTTCAGTGATGTGATATGCATTTCTTTGATTACCAGAAAATTTAAGAAATTTCTCTATTTTCTAAGTCATTACTTGTAAGTCTTCATGAGAATTGTTTTGTTCTATCCTTGCCTCTTTATTTGTCAGAATTTTGCATTTATTTTTGTCAATTTAAATGAATTATTTCTATGTAGTTGACATTCTCCTTCAACTTCTTTCAAGTCTGTCTGTGGCAGATTTTTTTCCCACTCTAGTCTTGGTTATTATAGCCACAGAAATGAACCAGGTCTGCTTTTTGTACTACTAGAGAGAGGATATCTACATTTAAAGCTAAATAAGCACACACTCCTCCAACCAAAAAGGTACAGAGCAAAGCCCTGGTGTCAACAGAAGGGCTGCACGTGAAAGAATGCTAGGTCCTGGGTGATTATGGCTTTCTGTCTGTGCCACATGCACATTTTGTGTCTGGCCAGACAGCTTGATACCCAGGACGTCGGTTCCTCCTCTTCCAGGAGTACATCTGCGTTTCCAGTCCATGTTTCCAGGGCTCTTAGAGCCAGGAAGCCATCTCCATCCACTTGGTGCTGCCCTTCTCTTCCAGAGACGAGGGCCGGGAATCTGGAGGGGCATTCTGCCAGGGTCAGGGCACAGGAGGAGGTAGCACAGTGTCCCGCTCAGCCCCTCACCACCAGGCGCTGACCAAAGGCTTGCTTGCTCCACAGCCTGGCACACACTTCTCCTGTATTTAAAGACATGATTTAAGTCACAGGACTTACATGTGAGAGTCAGGATTTGGAATAAAACAAGTTTCTGCTTGCATCCAGAGCTCCCTTCATTTGGATTACCTAAGCTCTCCTATGAGGTCCATCCCACCAGTATGCCTCCTTCCCAGGAGATAAGTCTGGAAAGGGATAAGGGAATCCATCCAGGCTATTTAGGACATAAAATATTCCAGGAAAGTTACTCCCAGTCCTCTCTAGAAATCTCTAGCCAGTGGTTACACTTACCCTTGGGTTGGAGCATATTTCGTTGGCTCTTGTTGTGTGTAACCAAATCTATCCTGCTTCTAATTAAACTTATTCCTTTTAGCATAGTCCTTCCCAGAAACCATATGGCTATTTTCCACTATAATAATACCCCTTCTTAGTAGTTTTGAGACTTTAAAAATTTTATAAGAAGGCTTTTTACAAACTACTAAAAATCTACAAGCAAGAACTGAATTTAAGTGATAAAGCAAGTTTAGTTGTTTGCCATTTGAAATTTTGGGTCATTATTTCTCTTTTTTTCCTCAAAGTTTACAATTATATTTTTTCTTGGATTGTTTTTTGAAATAATAGAATTTAATCTATCAAGAAGCATCCCTATAGTGTAAATTATAAAGAACACGTTAAACAAAAATGTGAAGAATTTTGAGAAAGACAATGATAATTTCTTAAAACGGTATAACTTAACTCTAAACTTAACTTTTGGGGACTTGAAAAGACTCTTCTTATAAACATTCTAAAGACAAAGGAAATAAAAATGATTAATATCACCTTGATATTTCCTATTCACACAAAGTAAATTGCTTCTGGTTCATTCTGCTTACACAGAGAGACTTGGATAAACACCTAAATGTGCCAAGACACACATTTGTCCGTGGTGTTCATGATAAATAAGCCATTCTATTTTCACTTGTCTTTGTGAGCCCATAAATAAATCAATCTATTTCTAGGCAAGATTCTAGCAAAGCTCAATTTGGTGACATCTTCTCTTTAGAGAATCATCACAACCAGTAGAAGTACACTGATATTATGTGACTCAGCTGTGTTCCATAAGAAGATTAAACTTTTCTTATCGACCTTGAGTAGCAGACATTGGCATAAGCACATATTAAAAATCCCTTTGAAATCAAGCCAAACTTTACAGCTTGCTGTCTATAATTTTAGTGTACTTTTCCAATGTCCATCAGCCTTGATAACTATAAATACACAATTCTATCCTCAATTCGCTTTTCTCTCTTGTGCTGATAGGTGGTTTTCCTTTTGAGTTGATTTTAAAATGGCCTTTCAAGAGATTCATCTAGATTTCTACTTGAGGGAAAAATTCGAGAATTCAGCACCTCTGGCTGGGTTAGATAAGTAGCAGACAGGTGGCTCCCTAGTTAAGTAACACAGGGAGCAGGGGTTATAGATCTTTGTAGATTAGAAAATGCTAAATGCATTAACTTGGTTGTACCAAAAGAAAAAGAAAAGAGAGAAATGACCATTACAATTCTCTTCTTGGCTTAGCATTGCAGAATCAGCAGCACTGGCTTATTTTTAAAACAAGTAATCTGATATTAGCATGAAGGCAGACCTTTCCTGTAGTGACCACATATGCAAAATGCTAAGAGGGACATCAGAATGTGGAATGCCCTCCAAGCCACTATTGGTTTGTTCTCTCAACTAGTATTTATTGAGAATTTCTATTACAGGCCAAGCAGTAAGAAGTATCTCATGCAGTGCTTCCAGGAGAAGAGAAAATACTGATAATTAGCCAGGCAGTTATAATACAGTGATACATGCTACCAAAAGGGAAAGTACTTAAGAGGGTCCCATAGCCCACTACTGAGGGTCGATGAAGGCTTCAGCAGAATAGAAATCTAAACTAAATAGTGAAGGATGATGTACCCCAGTGTTCATGGCAGCATTATTTACAATAGCCAACACATGGAAGTAACCTAAATGTCCATTGACAGAGGAATGGATAAAGATGTGGTATACCTGTATATATATATATATATATATATATATATACACACACACACACACACACACACACACATATATATACACACACACACATCATACACACACACATATATATACACATATATACAAACACAAACACACATCATACACACACACACACACATATATATATACCAGTCATATATATTACTCAGACATAAAAAAGAATGAAATAGTGCCATCTGCAGCAACATGGATGGACCTATAGATTATCATACTAAGTGAAGTAAGTCAGACAGAGAAAGACAAATATCATATGATATCACTTATATGTGGAATCTAAAAAAATAATACAAATAAACTTATTTACAAAACAGAAATAGACTGACAGACATAGAAAACAAACTTATGGTTATCAAAGGGGAAAGGTGGAGGAGAACAAATTAGGAATTTGGGATTAACAGATACCACACTACTATATATAAAAGAGATTTAAAAAGACCTACTATATAGCACAGGGAACTATATTCAATATCTTGTAATAATCTATAATAGAAAAGAATCTGAAAAAGAATGTATATATATATATACATACATACAAACATATATGTGTATATATGTGTGTGTTGTGTATATATATATATATATATATATATATATATATATATAACTGAATCACTTTGCAGTACACCTGAAACTAACACAACATTGTAAATCATCTACACTTCAATTAAAAAAAAAAAAGTGAAGGATGCATAAATTAGTGAGGTAAGGAAAGGTGAGGAAGGAGAAACCCAGGCAGATGGGACAAATAACCAAAAGCCTGGAGAACTCAAATTAGAGAGTAAATTTGGAGCAAGGGAAATGAAGCTGAACTGGGACACAAAGAGGTTAGATCATTAAGGCTTTTCACAAGGCATTTTAAATAATTTATAACTATCCTCAGGAAACAAAGATCCATTGAAATGTTTCCATCACAACAGTGTTATCATTAGGCATAAAGAATGGATAGGAGAGAGTCAAATTCCAGAAATTCTTCCACTGGAGATTTATGGCTTTGGATTAAGGTTTATGGCTCTGACCCTGCTGAGGATAAATATGCTTGAGATTTAATACAATAAGCTTGACTCTCGTTTCGCAAAGAAAAACAAAGATTCCAGATTTGGAAAAGGGTAACATTAACCAAATTACCAAAAATTCCCTCATTATTAAAATGGGGGGTTGGGAGGGAGGATGAGAGTCTGAAACCATGAACAAACTTTGTCACTTGCCAACTTTGTTGTTATTTAGTGACTGAAAAAAAAAGGTAAAATTAAGATGTGGGAGAAATGAAAAGTTTCAAAGAGGATTGTAGTTAGAGGGAGAAGGAGACAGAAAGAGAGGATACGTGTGATCACGTGCTCTACGCCATTTTGGGTTTGACTTGAGGAATCCAACTGTGTCTTGCAGAGGCAGAGCCTACGCAGATCAGAGTCAAGGAGTTCTCTCTGTTGGGGCTGATTGTACATGAGTAAGCAAAAAGCTGTAAAAGTCCAAGGAGAGTGGATGTTTGTAAAATGCGTCTGCACCAGTGTCATCCGTCTTTGTATGGAAAGATGATACCACTGACCTTGTATCAACGTTGAGTGTGGTTCCTAGCATTAAAAACTGGATTTGTACTGATCTGCTCATACTCTCTTGCCTAATCTCCCAGAAGACTAATAGAACAAATTTTCAGTAGACTTGGAGGGTTAATCTGACTGACCTTCTCTGGGCTTAAACAAGGGGCCTTGGTCTTCTAGCACAATGCTCTAATCAGCTACTCTAATCAGATCCATGGTTTGCAATACACACGAGGAGAAGAAAATAACAGCATTTGAAGAAGTGGGGAGGCTTTTAGTGAATTTTAGCCACTGAAGAATGCGAAAGTTCCAATTTTCTTCATAACTGAAATCATAACAGCTGTGAGCACTTGGCTGTTTATCAAAGATACAAGGAGGAGTCATGAGGCTTTATTTCATGGATTAAGTCTAAAAGCTGTATGTACTTTCATGAAGTCTCATAATGGATTGGTAATGGTTATTATGGATGATAATATTTATTTTGACAAGTCAGAAATACGAAGTACAAAAGATGTTTAAAGCATAGACTGTTTCACAAATGCATAGGTTGAAATTATCTATAATTTCAGTGACTGTCATAAATTGTATGACATAAAGTTGGCTCTGGCTTTCATTTTCATGGTAAGGACAGCTTGTAAATCAGTGACATGACTCATGGGTCTCGGGGATGGTGCATCAACCCAGCACCTGCTTTCCCAATCAGTCAAGTTACATTCATATCCAAACACAAGTAACCGTAGTCTTATTAACCTCAGCCACGAAAATTAACATTTCAGTGTTGAGAGGACGTGCAAGTTTAAGCTCAGAGGGTTCACTTCCTCCTGGTGGCATACACCATACACTTAATTCATAAAAAACCTGCTATTTCTTTCTGTGGAGCTTCTCAGGGGTGAATGCCATTTTGGGTTTCATGTTTGTGGCTTTGTATGGGCCATGTATAGGTAAATTTTACAAAAGGCCACAGCAGATGTTACTTTGAGCTGAGGCCATGTGACAAGTAGCAGCATGCCACCCTAACCTCACTTTGGGGAAATCCAAGCTTTGCAGTTGCCACACAGGATGTCTCATCAAAAGAGGGATTTTCCCCTCTGCTCTGGAACACGTTACTTCCTTCCCCTTCTTCAGTTCTACAGTACAAAAATACTCTCAAAACAGTTAATGATTTTCCCTGTCATGAATGACTGTACGGGGGGGACTGTAAGGGGGTAGGGGTAGGGAATGAGGGGTGGGTATTCGAGGGCCGGGGTGTAGAGAGACAGTAAGAACAAGACGCCCTGAGCACTCTGGTCAGCCCACCACGTCTATGGACATGCTACTGATAGTGACCAATAATAAAAAAAATAATAATTATTATCTCTGACCCATGTATGTATCAAGCGTGGTTTTGGTGTCAGATTTCAATTCAAAGCCCAGAACTCACACTTTACCAGCTGTATCCTTGAGTTTCCCCACCTACAAAATGGATAATAATACAAACTAAACAGGGTTGCCGAACGGTTTCAACGAGAAAATGTACAGACATTGACTACATTTCTCTCTGCTTCCATCTTCCCTCAAACCTCTTCCTAGCTCCCCAAGCCTAAAAGAAGTCAAACAGATCTAACAGTGAGAGTCATATGGTGATTCTGAACTATGTGTCACGAACCCAATGTACTACTTCTATTTACTTTGTCATTTGTGTCCATAGGATACTACACTTCTTAATCACAAGCTTGTGTCCCATGTCTTTTCGTTTAGCAAAAAGGGAATTAAAATAGGAAGTGAAAGTTGCAAAACAAGTACATTATTAAACAAGCTTGTGTCAGTGTCGCTTTTTTAAAACAAGTGAGCTTTTGACCAGTCAAGGTATTCTGTCAACTTATTTCTAGTCTCATTTCCAAACCTCTTGAATGAAACTAGTGGGAAAACTGGAGGAAAAATATTCGAGTTTGCTTTTCTCTAGGGCAAAATGTTTAGTATTCCTACCCCCAGTTCTGAAGGGTAGCTCTCCCCTGAATACCTATTATGGACAAAACCACACAGATTGTTT
The DNA here is from genome assembly GCF_949752795.1 of Hyperoodon ampullatus. Classification (NCBI taxonomy): domain Eukaryota; kingdom Metazoa; phylum Chordata; class Mammalia; order Artiodactyla; family Ziphiidae; genus Hyperoodon; species Hyperoodon ampullatus. The sequence continues at coordinate 60,737,126 of NC_136925.1, read as the reverse complement.
GCTCAACCCACACTGAGACCTGAAATATTCTCACAGAAAAATCATTCCACTGACATTTTTTCCCATTGAACTGCAGCTCCTTCTGGAAAGTCAGATTCTCTATATAATCTCAAGATCATCCCAAGCAGGTGTGTCTTTACCTTTAATTCTAGGAAATAATTGCTGCCTGGAAGATTAAACTATTACGGCCTAAAACATAAATAAAACCAGAACTCCTAGAGTTTTTTTTATTGTTGCTTAAAGTTTTCTCAATTTTAATCTCATCAAGACAATTTTTCTTCACCTATAAAGGAAAAAATGCAATAGAATTTTTAAAACATAAATAATAATTATCTATAAATTAATGAGCAGCATCTTAAGCTTTCTGAGAACAAGTCAGACAGCAGAATTCCTTCGTGCAAGGTTAATGAATAATACAGATTAGAAAACTACTAGCAATTTAGTTCCATCATTGATGGCACTTTAAAATTATAAATTAGAATGAAAATAACAAGGCTATAACTTGGTATATAATGAATTGCCCCAATTATACTTTTGTAATTTACTTTTAATTTGCCTCTATTCAGGCAATTTAGAACTAAATTTAATCATTAGTATATTAAAGATGGCATATATTCTTTATTATTATCATATTCATCCATTCTTATTGAGTCTACATTTCCTATAACAGAAGGCAAAAGCTAAATAGGGAAATATATTGATAACAATGCTTTTAAGTATTTTTTTATTTGGAAGATTTGAGAATCTTTTTAAGGATTTTTTATCACTAGTTGAAATACCTATTCAGCCTGTCACTGTATAATCTAGTTCATACTCAAGGACAGATTACTGTTTCGAAGAGAAAAAACATTCTAAAGGTTGGAAGGATTATAAAGCAACATTGGGTAGATTTCACATGTTCAAAACAGCTCCACCACTGGCCCAGACCACCTATCTCCTTCACCCTTATCCCTTATTTCAAAGTTCCATTTCAACACTGAGTCGGAGAGACATCTGGATCAGCAATCCATCCTCCTGTGACCACTGTCCTCTAACTGCTCTCCTCCTTCAACTCAGTGATGCCTGAGTCCCAGAATCACAGCAAGCACCATAGCACATTCAATCCCCATCACAGTTTTCATCCCACTCATCTCTGGTCTGCTGTTTTTCTTACTCAACAACACCATTAACCCCCTCACTTTCCCTTTCTACAGCATCCTCTGGGACTGTTGTCAGTAAACGCCATTAAATCATTCAACTTTTCCTCAAAACCCTCCCTCTGCCCTCTCACCTTGTTATGCAAGATGGCAATATGGGCCATACATTAAACAGGGTTTGTCACCAACCCTGTCAACAAAACAGGGTTTGTTTTGAAAAAGCAAGGTTAGATGTCTTAGTGCCTCCGTTAGAGTAATGTGCCCTGTGAATCCCTAAGAGGGAAGAGCCTGAGCATTACCCAGATGCATTGGACCCAAAAATTTCCTATAAAGAAACATCTTTAGGAGACCACTGCCTTAGTTGAGACTTGGCATTCTGTGGAAGATGGCACTGCTTCTCCTGCACCCTCGAGTAGAAATGGCCTCTTTTCCAGCCTCCTTTCCAGCCTCCTTTACCTGGAGGTAAAGAGCTTGGCTCTAGCATAGCGTCTGAGAATTTCACTACCTTTGCTGAACCACAGTCTTTACTGGCATCTTCTACTAACCTCCAAGACACTTCTTCCTATTCTTTAATCACTTTGGTGGTTAATGTCATAATTTTCTCTACTCTTTCACAAGCAGTCGTTCTGGGCAAATCCAATATTCACACTCATGATTCAGCTAATAATAACAAGAGTAGTAGTAATAATGACAAGTAATAGATTATTTTTGAATGTCTACTCTGCGCCAATAGGTATCTTTTTTTTTTTTTTTTTTTTTTTTTTTTGCAGTACGCGGGCCTCTCACTGCTGTGGCCTCTCCCGCTGCGGAGCACAGGCTCCGGACGTGCAGGCTCAGCAGCCATGGCCCACGGGCCCAGCCGCTCCGTGGCATGTGGGATCCCCCTGGACTGGGGCACAAACCCGCGTCCCCTGCATCGGCAGGCGGACTCTCAACCACTGCGCCACCAGGGAAGCCCCCAGTAGGTATCTTTAACACTTGACATGTATTATCTCATTTAATGTCCACAAGCACTATAAGTAAGAGATATCATTACTTTCAGTTCACTGATGAGGATCATGACTTTTTTTTTTTTTTTTTTTTGCGGTATGTGGGCCTCTCACTGTTGTGGCCTCTCCCGTTGCGGAGCACAGGCTCTGGACGCGCAGGCCCAGCGGCCATGGCTCACGGGCCCAGCCGCTCCATGACATGTGGGATCTTCCCGGACCGGGGGCACGAACCTGCGTCCCCTGCATCGGCAGGCGGACTCTCAACCACTGAGCCACCAGGGAAGCCCCCATGACATTATTTAACAAGTCCAAGTTTACACAGAACATTAAGTGTCAGAACCAGGATTCAGAGCCATATTTAGCTGATCTACCATATGGGACTGTTGTCAGTCTAGTTTCCCGCTTTATAGCTATTCAAACTCTTTCCTCAGACCTCTGTACCCCCATTCCACGTCATCCTACAGGCATGGCCATTTGTTAGATCTTATGATTACCCTAAGCTGTTCCTTCTCCAAGTTTTTATACTCTGCGGTTCCCTCTTGACTAAGGCTTTCTGCCCCCCATCTCCTCCCTCACTTTCACTGCTTGCCCTTCTCCTCCATGCCCTCCAGTCATTTCCCTTGTACCCCTGCTCTTCATCACGGAGACCTCATCTTTATCTGCTGAAGTGGCAAGTCCTCTCTCCATCTACCAGAGATTCCTACAGTGTGTTAAATGTGGGGATGACCCAACAAGCTGGGCATAGTTTGTAAGCAGTTTAGAGCAAAGACGACACTGACAGGATTATAAAACACATCTATTGGGACTTCCCTGGTGGCACAGTGGTTAAGAATCCGCCTGCCAATGCAGGGGACACAGGTTCAAGCCCCGGTCCGGGAAGATTCCACATGCCACAGAGCAACTAAGCCCGTGCTCCACATCTACGGAGCCTGTGCTCTAGAGCCCGTGAGCCGTAACTACTGAGCCTGTGTGCCACAACTACTGAAGCCCACGTGCCTAGAGCCCGTGCTCCACAACAAGAGAAGCCGCCACAATGAGAAGACCGCTCACTGCAACAAAGAGTCACCCCTGCTCACCGCAACTAGGGAAAGCCTGCATGCAGTAACGAAGACCCAACACAGCCAAAAAATAAATAAATAAAATAAATAAATTTATTTTTTAAAAAGTTAAAAAACAAAAACCAAACACATCTATCATCATTTGAGAGATCATCTATGAGTATTGCCTTCTTCCCCAATGATCTGGTGCGATCAGGAGCTATGGTCTCCCAGAGCGACCTTCACATGTTTGCGGTCATTCCTTATTCCTCCATAGTCCTTTCTCTCTGTGCCCGGGTATATTCTGTGAAATCACAAACTGATGGGATGTTGAGATTAGCAGGGGCCATAAAGTTCATATAGTGCAACACCTTCATTTTACAGATAAAGAACAGAGATCTGAAGAAGCCCATAAACAGACATTATCAAAAGAAATGGCTGAAAGATTAGATAAAGGTAACAGAATCTGCTGATGTCCTTTCAAAAAGAGATTTATTTCACCAATATATCCCTGACTACCTCTTATCTGCCCTGCTGTCATAGTTTTAGATCTAAGCCTCTTAGTGAACCCCCTGTTCATAAATATTTCTCTTACTCACTCGCTGGTTGAGAAGCTCGTGTGTTATCAGAGGGAAGGAGGGCCCACTGCTTTTCACAGCAGCACAATGAGGCTCTTTCTGTTGGGTGGGACACTTGGTCTAGATTTCCTCTGCACCAGATGGCTGTCCCCCAAAGGCCCCAGAGCTCCTGGGATCATTAGGATTCCAGATGTGCTTGCTACCGTTGATCTGCGGTAATGTGACCCCAGCTCTCTTCTTGCCAAGTATGTATTCAGCTGTTAGACTGTATTCAGATATGTTGTTTGGCATGCTCCTAATCTATGTGATCATTTTCATTTTCCATTTTGATCCTCAAAATAGGCATTATTCACTGTTTAAAGATATTTAGAGTTTAAGTAGTTAAAAAAAAACCTGCTGTATGAATCGTGTGTTCTAGAAATGTATTAGTGAACATCTGAGACAATCTAATTCCCAGGTCCCAGAGTTCCAAGGCGTCTCCGTTCTTAATACATTGATGTTCTGAATTCAATTATGCTCTTTCCAATTTGAAAAATAACTCATTTTGTATGTTCATCAGTAGGATGTACTCTGATATTAGAAAAAGTTTTTACTTTAGTGTGCTCCAGATTGAAGACCTTTATTAAGGCTGGTCTGCCTTATTTCCCAGTAGTACTAATTAAAAGTACTAATTATTTCCATGCTAGTATCTCAGGACCATCTTTTGATGCATGAAACTTTTGAGGGAATTAATAAAAAAAAACTGACTGATTTTCGGAATCATATGAGAGAGTTGATATACTTTAGTCCCAATTAAAAAAAATGTTTTTACGTCAGTCCATTTGACTTTCATTCTTACTCCTTCGGTTTCAGGTCTATTCTGGATTTCTGCCATGTGGGAAGTAGTTGCCAGAATCCTCTTTCTTTATATAGCAGTTAGTGTCATTAATGCTGAAAGGGAACTTACCTCACTCCTGAAGCTAATAGTCTTCTCAAAAGCAGTTTTCATGCCTAATTCTTATCATTTATGAAGCATTTAAACCAGATTCCCAAGATCCTTCTTACATTTAAAGTCAATGATTCTCTTAGACCTTAGGGTCATTTTCCTAATTCTTAAATCAACCTGTTTGTTCCTCTCATGAGAAATAATCCAGGTGTGCTTAGGCAGGAGGTCGGTTATTTACTTTTCTATGCAAAAGTTGGGAGAATGGAAGAAAGATTATCTTTCCAGCTGGAAGGCAATCCTTTCCCAGAGATACATATAATCCCTTTAAAATATTTTTAGATTCCAGAACAATTATACTCTAAATAATTATTAAGTCACATAAAGTGAGGGAACCTTTATATTGGGGAGTAAGATTTCTATTCACACATTTACAGGTACAAAATTTTGTGAGTTATGTGAATTATCTACAGTATACTACTCTCAACGGCAAGTTTATTCTATTTTAGATGCTCTGGTATTGCAAACATGTAACTTATTTACTCTTTCAGTATACCTTTGCTTGAGAAAAGAGAATATTTTGGGGGCAAACAATTTCTATAGTTTTAGACCATGCAATCGGATATATATATATAAAAAAGAACCTTCCTAAAAAGTAAGTGTATATATAACTGGAATTGAGTTTATTTTACAAAAAATAAGGTCAGTGAAAGTGAATCCCACAAGTGGAATGCATTCACTCAGCAATGATTTTTTTTATAAATAATACAGCAGCATTGGAGATGCTTGCTGTGGGTGCTTTTCTGTCCAACACTAATGCTGTGGGAGGGTTAGGGAAACAAAATAGCAGCAATGGCATCTACCTGAATCTCATTAGCATTTGGGAGTTAATATCCTGATTTTTGAGGAGTGAATTGGAACTCAAAAGGTAGCAAACCATTCCATTCTGCAATTATTATAATTATCTCAAAAAACTTTAATATTCGTGGGACTTCCCTGGTGGCACAGTGGTTGGGAATCCACCTGCCAATGCAGGGGACACAGGTTCAAGCCCTGGTCTGGGAAGATCCCACATGCTGCGGAGCAACTAAGCCCGTGCACCACAACTACTGAGCCTGTGTGCCACAACTACTGAGGGCCGTGTGCCTAGAGCCTGTGAAGAAAAAAAAAAACCTTCAACATTTAATACTTAGAAAATGGCTATTTCAGATATTTGAGTTGCTTGCAAGCTACCCCAAAATAGTCATTTCTTAATGATTTTTAAAAAATCACTTATCTAGGGCTATTGATAGAAACAACAAACTCTGGGGATGAAGCACAGAAGTTAATATAGCCTCCTATATTAACTATTAACTATTGGAAAGTACCCAATAGTATGTAAAATATGTTGGAACTGAGTCATAGGTAAATTTTCTTTTTTAACTTCTTCATTCTTAAATTCTAGTTCCTGGAATCCCTCCTTCATAACTGACTCACAATCTATTTTGGGACAAACCTGTCAGTACTACAACCCTTTCACTGCATATTACAATCCATACAGAAAAGTCAGAGACTAATGGAATGATCAAATAAGACTGACTAAAGAGCCTTTCATACCTGTAGCCCTATGTTAACACTGAGCACTGGCCTCCAAGTCAAGGATGACCTAAACTCTCAGTGTTTTGAAGTTATGTTTCCTGATGCTGTGTTCGGAAAAATGAGTTGATTAGAAATACTAAGTTTATAATTTAGGTGAAACACTTGATCTTGTTCTTATTTAAAATAGTTATTTTTTCCTACTTCCTTCCTGTCAAAACCTCTCTGAAACTTTTAATAATGAATTTCATTATTTTTAAGTAATCCCTTTTTTTTTCTAAAAAAAGCTACATTTTCATCTTCATCTTAGTTGCTTTCTCCTCTTTTGTTTACCATGTTCAGCTAATTTGTTTTCAGAGTATATATTAACTCCCTGGCTTTAAGAAGATTCTCTTCAGCGAACTGAATCTTAGGCCTAGAAGGGACATGAGCACATCCTTCCCCTTCAGGAAGAGCCACCCAAAGAAGATACCATACAATAATTATTTTTTATGGCTCTAGAGAAGATTGCACAACCTCAACCTGAATCTCATTTTGACATAGAAATACTCTTATTCTGCTTAAACAAAGCCTTTATACTTCAACCCCAGCCTGTTTTCTTTTGTTTTATACATAATGCAGGTAGCCCACCACCTCTTTATAAAATGCTCTTCATATACTCAAAGAATGTATTCAATTGCCATCTGGACTTCTCTTCAAGAAAATGAACAACTGTCCTGTTTACTCTTCTTCCTGGTCTTATTTTCCAACACTTGAATCATTTTGTCACTTTCCTGGTTATTTTTTAAACAATTTCCAAATTCTCCAATCAAGACTCCATACATGGACTCCAGGAATTCACCTTTCAGAGCAATAATAAGTTGAGATCATCTAACACCTCTTTCATATCATACTCTCATTCTACATATATTTATTTTTATATTGGTCTTTTTAAATGTTTTATTATAAAAAACAATTTTTTGAATCTAGATTTAGATTTTTTTTAATGCAACTGATTGGTTTAAATAAGTGTGTCTATATAGAGTAGGTGTTTCAATGCAACACTGATAACATACATAAAGTTTCTCCAAGAATCATCCATAGAAATTATAACTACAGTTAAAATAGCTTTACAGTTTCTCTATTTAATTTTTATTTCTAATATTTTTTCCTCTATTTTATCTTGGATGAATTTTCCAGTTCTATGTTTTTCCAGCAAGTTTCTGACTCCCCCCCAAAAAATCAGAAACTAGCTGCATAATACTAGTACTAGGCCAATTTAGTTTGGCGTCAGTGTGATTATGAACAAATTTAGAGCCTTTAAGAATGTTTTGAGCTATTTCTGCATGAATTTTATTTAAATATCAGGTTTATTGTTTTCCTTTTTTGGAAATCAAGCTGAAAATGATTACAGTAGATGCAAGTGTGCAGATTGTAGTTCATTAATTTCATTAATCCCTCTGAAGTTTCAGACCTTCAGAAATGGTAACCTTGACTGGCACTGGCATATTCAGTATGGTTCTTTGGGAAGTTCAATAAAGTGCTGACCTGGCATGTGGATTTTCATTCACCTTGGGTGAGAACCAGGTCCATGGGGAAAGTAGACATTGGAAATAATGATTGAGGCCCTAGAACTTAAAGGAAAATCTTCACAGGGGAACTTTGATACTCCGTCTCCCTTTTCCCGATGACACAAAATGAACCTGTCATGGATTGGTGCTAGAGGGCCTTATCTTTGCATAAGTCCAGAAGAAACTTGAGAACACCAAACTATAAGAGAAGATTGGAGGTAGGGTACACATGCATTCACGTTCATCAATAATTCTGTGCTGAAGGAAGCATGAGATTATAGCTCAAAATGAATATAATTTCGTTTGTTGTTTTTATAGTAACACTTTATATCAGGGCTTTCTCCAATCATTAGGACATTCATTCCTATACTCCATTTCCTAGACATGGACAAAGCAGTTCTGTTTGCATTAAGATAGATAGACAGATGATAGATAGACAGATAGATAGATAGATAGAATTATAGACATAGATGTTACATAATTTTTAAATTATGAAGATAATATAAAATATTACTAAAAAGCAAAGAAATAAGAAACAAAAAAAAAGCATCCATAATCCCACTACAGTAAAATAACAAACATTGCTTCATGCATTGACTTGTTTGTCTTTCTGTACACAATTGAAATACAATTTTATGTTGTGATTTCTTTTATTTAACATAATATGGGTAACATTTCTCTATACCAACAAAAACATTTCAGAGGCACCATGTGAACAGTGGCTATCTTTCTTTACTCAATCATTTCCCCATTAAATGTTAGGTTGCTTCCAGTGTTATTTTTGGCTGCGTTGGGTCTTCATTGCAGTGCGCGAGCTTCTCACTGCGGTGGCTTCTCTTGTTGCGGAACGCGGGCTCTAGGTGCGAGGACTTCAGTAGTTGTGGTGCATGGGGTTAGTTGTCCTGCAGCCTGTGGGATCTTCCCGGACTAGGGCTGGAAACCGTGTCCCCCACACTGGCAGGCGTATTCTTAACCACTGCACCACTAGGCAAGCCCTAAAAGTATTGAGAATCTTTAAGGTCTTAAAATACATCACAGTAGCTTTCAGAAATGTTTTGAAAATTAAAATACAATGAACAACCTATGAGAATACCAGGTTTCCTAAACCCTTGTCAGCATTGAATATTACCAAATAAATTAGTTCTGTATATTATTATGAATATAATTTTCTTTTCAAACATGAATATTCTAACCAAATACCATCATTGCTAACCTTGTCTTTTTATATGGGGAAGAGTCAAATACGTATTATTGAAAATATATGAGCAGGCATTTTCCACTAAGGTTTCCAATGAGTAGCTTGAATTATTTGAGGAGTGTAAACCAGTGCATGGTCTTCAGTTATAACCTACCTAAATAAAATCCTTGAGGCAGATTCTCCATAACATCGAAGGCTAAAGTATAACCCATCTCGAGGAGAGTTACATAAACTGTTGTGTTCTGAACTGCTTTCCTCCAGCCTTATTCAGCAGCTCAGATCCTGTTAATTATCACATCAAACTCTTATGCCCTGAACTAAATACCTTTTTGCATACAGACGTTTTAGTGGCTTAAATTGGGGAACAAGGTATTGGTAAAAGAAGTGTTGAGTTCAGGAAAGAAATTACAAAGACTCTAATCAAGACTTTTCCTTTTCTTTTTACCTGATTTACCCATTTCTGACCCTGAGGCCCATTCTTTCTCTTCTCTACAGAGAGCAAAGTTCAAGATGTATGTGTGTAAGCATGCACGTACACACACACACACACAGAGGAAATCACTGCATATATATATATGTGTCTATGTGCGTGGGCCTTTTCTGGAAGACCCATGAGAAACTATTGGTGGTGATTACTGGGGTTTGCTATTGGGGACAGATAATCAGGAATAACCTTTCCACTTAATAATAAATTTAGTGAAGAAATGGATTACTTCCATGAATGCTCAGAAAAGATATTCTTCTATCTCCTTTAAAAAACTAAGCATATTTGACCAGTATAAATGGAATTGGTATTTTTGTGGTTATAGAGCAAATGTAACAGGATGGAGTGACGTTAGCAGATGCTGATGTAATAGACTGTTCAGATTCATTTTCCTTTATGCACTTGAATGCTACAGGTTTACTCTTCTTGGGTTAAAATACTCAATGGAAAGAGTAAGGGAGGTTTGGGAACCAAGTTGAAGTAACTAACAAGCACAGTATACGTGAGACAAAGCCTTGCCATAAATCTACCCCCCAGTATCTCTCTTGTGTGACCCCAGTGATTTGTAGCAACCAACCACAGCAAGTACAAGACCTGAATTTTCATTCTCTTTGTAAAGAGTATTTGGAACTCCCCATGGGAGACCTTGGGATACATAGAAAACAAAGTAACAAAAGCAATCATCTATATCTGTTTGCCTAGGACACACTTCTGTTTTGAGCAGAATTGAGTAGTAAGATATGTATAAAAGTAAAACTATGGTTTACCTTTCATTTATATACCAAGTATCTATTGATTGACTACTGAGGTTGATGCTAGCTAGTATGCTACTATGTTAAGGCACTGGAAATTGACTGGTGAATAATTCAGAACAGAGTCCTTTTTCTACAGAGTTTCTAGTCAGGGAAGATTTAAATTATAAGTTATAAGCAATAGAAAAACTTTGTTTTATTCAGGAAGTATACTTTTTGTGCCTTTTTTTTTTTCTTCCTCTCTTTTCCTTTTTTGAACTTCTATTTCCTGGAAATAGAGAATTGTCCTTAATTAATTTTTTAGCATTACTTTGTGAAAAGGTATCCTATTTAATCATCTTTATTTCCCCACAACAAACTAATAGTTTAAATAGTAATATATTTTACACCATCTTTGAAGAAAGTGAACACTGATGTTATTGAGAATAAATTCCATTTATTCTTCTCTTTCAAATAGGTTTAAAAGGCAGATATATGCCCTAACATTCCAAAGAATAAATTTCAAATAAGATTTTATTAATATACTCATGTACAATAGTTATAATCTAAGTCATTTGACTTCAAGTATGTATGTATTTGGAGGCAGTGTGGTATAGAGATTAAAAGTCTGGGTTTGGGGCTTCCCTGGTGGCTCAGTGGTTGAGAGTCCACCTGCTGATGCAAGGCACACGGGTTTGTGCCCCGGTCCGGGAAGATCCCACATGCCGCGGAGTGGCTAGGCCCGTGAGCCATGGCCGCTGAGCTTGCGCGTCTGGAGCCAGTGCTCCGCAATGGGAGAGGCCACAACAGTGAGAGGCCCGCGTACCGCAAAAAAAAAAAAAAAAAAAAGCCTGGGCTTGCTAGCTGCATTTTCTTTTGCCAAGGTACCTCAGTTTCCTCGTCTGTAAAATGGGGATAATGATCATAGTACCTTTCTCATAGGGACGCTATGAGCATAAAGTGAGTTAGTTAATGTGAAGCATATAGAACATAATGTGTTTCCTCTTTGGGTTTAATTGTAGTCTTTTGCCCTAGAAGGCTGCAGGTTATTTATCTCCTTACAAGGTTTTCCAGCAGTGCCCGCTGCTTTTCTGGCCTGGGTGAGAGATGATCTCCTTGCTTCAGTCCTTAGATAGCTCACAGATAGACTCAAAGGGACATACACTCAGGGACACACCCTCTGGGACCAGGAACTAAGAATGCAGGTTGGGGGGATGGGCAGAGGGCTGGCTCTTCAAGATTGTCACTAAGCTGGGGAGGGGGGAGGGAGTGGGGTACAGATAACTAAGAACTTTGCAAAGCTTTCTTACAATTTTTATTTTTCCCCTTCCCCTCTTTTATTCTGCCTTCACTTGGTTACTGTAAACCTTTGACTGTTTTCCAGAGTTTTAACAAATTTAGTTGACAATTTTTGCTTGCTTTTTGATGTTTCTGTCAGGTTACAGGAGCTTGGAGGGGCATACTCTGTCATTTGGCTGATGTCACCTCCCTGGATAAGATTTTAAAGGTTAACTTGTCCATACTTCCTTTTTCCCCCAAAAGGAGACAACCCAGAGGCTGTTCTGAGGATAAACTGAATAATGAGATAATTAATGTGCCTGGCCCATTGTAACATCCATTAAAAATTTTTAGTAATTATTATGCTAAAATATAGTGTGACTTGAAATGCATGATATTCTAAGTCTAGGAAAACTTCAATACCAGATTGCAGTGACCTTTACTTGCTTTTTAAGACAGCTAAGGGTAGCACCATTTCTTCCTCAATAGTAGTCTCTTGCCTTTAACTATCTGGGATGTCTATTTGATCCTTGGCCAAACTCTGGATCCACAATTGTATTTCATATATATTACAGGATCTCTATAAGGAATGATAAAATACAAAATTCATGTAAGGATTTCCTAGAACTCACTGAAAAACAAATAGGAAAGAAAATATATACAGAAAGAAAAGGCAAGGGGCTTCCCTGGTGGTCCAGTGGTTAAGACTCCACACTTCCAAAGCAGGGGGGTGCGGGTTTGATCCCCGGTCAGGGAATTAAGATCCCACGTGCCATACGGCGCGGCCAAAAAATAAAATAAAAAGAAAGAAAAGGTTAAAGTAAAGCTGCATATGGAAAATACCTGCAAAGGGAAACAGCTCATGCAGGATCTTCTTGGAACACGCACAGACTCACACTTATTCTGCTTACTTCCCAGAAGTTAAGAGCTCGAGTGATCTGGCTGTGATCAGAACCTGCACCCCTTACAGTTGAAATTTACTACTTAGTAAAACTATCCACTTCTCCACAAGTTATATAGATGTTTTTCATTCCCTGGACATTCCCCCACTTATTTCCCCATGGGCCTAATGACCTACCCACTGAATACCAAAAAGATGTTGGATAAAGAATCACTGTCAAGATGTATGATTAACTTGGCTAAATGCTAAAACAGTTTCGCAATGAAAACCTTAATCTCTGCCATTCAAAACTTTACAAAAGATGTATGCACAGTGGTTTTGCTTATGTAAAAAATGCATTTCATAATTGTCATGTATTGTTTTTAACATATGTTTCATATCAGATACAAGAAAGGTCAAATGAGAGCTAAAAAAATGTTGGCCGGATTTGCTATGAGTGACTCTTCCAGCACATCTGGGAACCTCTGTAAAAAATTAACTCAACATTCTGGACTCTTGGGATGGGCAGATTATTAACTGTTTTTGCAGAAGCACTCTGTGCAAGCCAAGGCATATAAGAAATATTTTTAGACCTGTAGACCATTAAATACTGTACAGTTAGCTTACTGCATGAGAAAAACAGCAGGTACTTAAATGGAGATGTCTAGTTCCATTCACAAAGGGAAAAATAAACCATGCATTTGTTGGCAATGGCATTGGACAATTTAGACTCTATGGTTAAAGTGTTACTGGAAAATTGAATATCAGCCTTTTTTATTAAAATAAAATTAAACATTAAGAATTATAGCACAGAGCAAATTATAATCGTATTGGCCTTGAATCTAACATAGCTTCTGTATAGGTAAGCAGTGGAAATATTTCTCCTAGAACCTCACACAAAATCTAGATCCAGATTTCTACTTTTTTCTCTCCTCCTGTCAAATACGTTTTTGGAGGTAAGCTCAGGCAGAAAAATACTAAGAAATATACTGTCATTTGCAATGAGAGATTCAAAACATTTCTCTTTTGCCCAGAAAGCCTAGGAGTGGATGTTTGTTCATCATTTAACTCAGGCCTGGGAATCATTCTTTATATTACCTTTAGACAGTACAGTGACCCTGAAATAGCCATATTTAGTCTCTTCCCTGTACGTGGTAGATAAAAACCACTTAATCCCTGTTACTTCTGTGTGGCAGAAGTTGGTTTAAGTATGTTAGAGATTCCTGGGGAGCTTAAAAATATACTGACTCCCCAGTCTCTTCTCTTCTTGCGTTGGGCCCTGACACTGGTATGTATTTTTTAAGTTCCTCATTGTAGTGTGTAGTCATGATTGAAAACCACTGGAAAGCAATGTGTCTTAGATGGAGGAAAGAAAAATCTAATCATGGACTAGACATGGATCAGTCATGGACAAATCCAAATGATTTATTGAATGAAGTCTGAATCTATGCAAAGAGTTTTGAAGATTATCTTTTCCCAGCTACACGGTGTGTTAGTCAGACAATAACCTGATAAATGAAAAGCCAATCATTAATAATTTTTCCAATAAATATACTTAGTAGCAGAGTATAGCTGAAACAATTTTCTACATCTTTATGCAAAGAAAAAAAATGGTTTGAATGATAATGTCAGGAGCTAAATATCAGGTCAGGTCCCAGCCTTACTGCTGGGCTGGGGAGAAGTTTCTTTCACTCCAAATTATTTACAGGAGCATCAGCTACTCTGAGCTGACCCCACTCTAAATCACTTCAGGCCCCCAACACCAGGAACTTAGAAGGGTTAAAACACTAGAGGAAATAAAGACACATGTTTTAAGCCACTGCATTTTGACATAATGACTATCCTTTTCACTCAAATAGCTTAAGTTGAGTGGGATTTATAGTCTTCATTTTTAATTGTTTAGAGATTAATAATTCAATCATTCAGCAAGTGTTTGTTGAATGCCTACTATGTGCCAAGCACCCCTTTAGGACTCATGAAATTTACAAGAGACCATTGAAAAAAATGAAGAACAAAATTATATATGAGATGGTGTTAAGTGCCGTAGAGAAATATAAAGCAGGAAGGGGAAAGAAGTTTCCATTTTAAACAGGGTGTTGGGAAAGGCTTCCCTGAGGAGCTGACGTGTGAGCAGATAGATATCTGAAGGAGATGAAAGTTATGCAGATGTCCAAGCAAAGAAAGTTCCAGTCTGAGTGCTCAGCAAGCACAATGCCTAGGAAGAAGTCTTTTTACTTTTGCCGATATTGTTTGCACATAGATAATTCAGTTAACACAGTAAACTTTTTCTACCAAAAGATTCTCTCTTCCAGCCTCCATTCTAAGTCATGATACTCCTGTTAACATGTTTGGCTATATAATCATGGATAATAATAACTCCTACCTATGACTGAACCCTAGAAGAAGCTAAATCTAACCTTAAATCTAACTGTAACTTTGCCAATTTTTCCAGTAAGAAAACTGAGCCTAAGAGAGATTATGTAACTTGCCCAGGGTCACATGCAAGTCAAGTGTGGGGCTGCCATATTTTATTCCAGGTCTGTCTGACTCCAAAGCCTATGCTCTAAACAGCTATATCTTATTATTTCTATCAACTTTTATCTAAAATAAACAATAAATGCAAGGAAGTTTCTCTTAACCATGGTGGATGTATTATAAACAATATAAATAACTTTTGTATCTCCTTCTGTAGGTCACTTTACCTCCTCCTTCAGAATCCATTTTCCCATCCATTAAATAAGGAGCTGAACTAAGTCATTTGTTAAATCTGTTCTAGCCACAAAATACTATGATTCTATGATATATTCACTTTGGCCACTTTAACATATTTTGAGTCCTACCAAATCAATGACATAGTCAGTAAACATGCATTGATTGCCTATTCTGAGCCAGGCACAATCTACAAACTCCATGACCCCAAATAATTTTTACTTAAGAATTTAATTATATGCTTTGGTATAGAATTTATAAAGGTTTGACCTGGATTCCAGTCAAACCAGCTCCATGTTCCTGCTTTGCTTTGTGTTTTAACTTACAAATGCAGATGTGTATTGTTGATTCTGGCAATATTATTAAAATCTGTAAGAAGGTGGACTACTTTAAAGCATCTAAAAGGACCATATATTGCCCCACTCCCTACTCATGTTACCCTATTTGTTGCCTCTATCATGCTCATCTCAATCACCAGCGTTAGAAAATAAGTTCCATGAGGTCAGGGACACATCCATCTGCTTCCCATCTAAGCATGTGGCTCCTAGTACTGTACCTACTATACCATAGGTTATCCACTAATATTTACTAAATGAAATGTATAATTAAATTACTTTCAAAATTGAGGATAAACCCAATTTTTTTTTTTTTTTTTTTTTTTTTTTTTTTTGCGGTATGTGGGCCTCTCACTGTTGTGGCCTCTCCCATTGCGGAGCACAGGCTCCGGACGCGCAGGCTCAGCAGCCATGGCTCACAGGCCTAGCCGCTCCGCGGCATGTGGGATCTTCTCAGACCGGGGCACGAACCCGTGTCCCCTGAATCGGCAGGCGGACTCTCAACCACTGCGCCACCAGGGAAGCCCCCCAAGTTTTAAGAAACCAATATCAGCTCTCAACTGACATCCTGAAATGTAACAGTGGAGACTTGGACTCTAAAATCACTAACTTAAGCTACATTACTCTCTAGTCCTCAGTTTCCTCATCCATAAAGTAAGCAGCAAGGAGAGAAACAGTGTCTTCCAGCCCCCCAAGTCGCTGATCCTCTGAACTCTACCACTGGTGTAGAATATAGAAAACATCTAATTTAATAGAGGTTTAACCTGGATATCTTGACTTTATGAAACTGAAACACTTGCTGGGCCAGGCAGGAGACATAAATAAGCAAAATGGGTGGGGTGGTTAATTGCCTTTAGCAATTCACAGTCACAAGGGCTAAACTGAAAAATATAAAATCCCAGTAAGGACACAAGTGAATTAAAGCCACAAAAGGAAGAACAGTTATCTAGTCGCTTAGCATCACAGTATCTTCAGGGGCAAAGAATAGCCCCTATGCTCCATGTTATATGGATGTAATTATCCTTAAGCAACTGAATGAGGATGAGTCACTGGCTTGTGGAGACCTGCATGATAAGACTTGTGATCTCTGATGGGATTCCTCGACTAAGCTGTTGATCAGACTTCTGCTGTCCTTGTCCAAACTGTCATCTTCATGAGGGTGGAGGTTAATGTTACTAGATCCGCAGACTGTGGGATGTTTGCTCTAGTGAAATAGTGTGAGTGGATTCTCATCCTGCCCTGTGTGCGGTGGAAGATTATAGCCCGAAGGTGGAGGCCAGAGAAACCTACCTGCACATGCCTATGTAAGTGAAACCTCACCGCTAGGCACCCAAAGGGGATCTGGTCTGAGCAGGTTAGAGATGAGCAAGTGCTCCTAGGAGGACTGAAGACCTAGCACATGAACAGGGGACCACATGTGCTTGGAAAGCCCGCCATGCTAGGTTAAACACAATACAGAATCGTCCCTTTAGCTGTCAGCGACTGTGGACTGCTGGGACCACACACCAAGTTCCAAAGTTCTGAAATATGTTGGACTCCTCCATCTTCCCTCATGTTCAGCCATTTATCAAGTCTTCCCAAATCATTCCAGCTGCCCTCACTTCCATCCCTTCCTGCCCATATTCACAGTCCCCATGCTCATCCTGCTCTCATCCACTACCTTCTGATGGTACAGCAGCCTCCTAATCTCCTCACTTTGGGTCTTTTCTGACTCTGGCCTCTCACACAAACTGCCAGGGCTCTTGAATTTCCTCAGAGTGAAGCACTCATTGGCTTTCAAAGCCATCTACTATCTGGCTTCCACCTAGCTTCCAATCATTTCTCCCAGGAGCCTTCTACTCCCACGAAATTGTTCAACCAACAGTTGCTTAAATACACCTTGTTAGGTTTTGCTCCCACACCTTTATTTGTATTGTGGTGCCCACTTTGGATACTTTTCTACTGGCTGCTCACCAATCCAACTGTTGCCAGTATTTTTTTTTCTTTGGCCGTGCACCGCGCAGCATAAGGGACCTTAGTTCCCTGACCAGGGATGGAAATCATGCCCATTGCAGTGGAAGCACAGAGTCTTAACTACTGGACCACCAGGGAAGTCCTGCCAGTATTTTGAAAACCTGTCAAATCCTCCCTCTTCCGTGAAGCCTTGCTTAACAGCTTTGCCTACACTATTGCTTCTTCCTTTAAACCCTGACCAAAATTAATAACCATACCACTTTCTTCATATTGGGTTTGGAGGTACTTTTTTAAAAATTTATTTTAATTAATTAATTTATTTATTCTTTGGGTCTTTGTTGCTGTGTGCGGGCTTTCTCTAGTTGCAACGAGCAGGGGCTACTCTTTCTTGTGGTGCACTTCTCATTGCAGTGGCTTCTCTTGTTGTGGAGCATGGGCTCTAGGCATGTAGGCTTCAGTAATTGTGGCACACAGGCTCAATAGTTGTGGCATACGGGCTTAGTTGCTCCACAGCACGTGGGATCTTCCCAGACCGGGGCTCGAACCTATGTCCCCTGCATTGGCAGGCGGATTCTTAACCACTGCACCACCAGGGAAGTCCTGGGAGGTATTTCGTATCAGGCTGCATTATGGCTTTGTGGATGTCTATGTGCTGTTCCCAAATAAGAATATAAAGTCCAAATGATCAAGTTTCCTTTGTGTCCGTATAAAAACCAGGGTAGCATCTTTTTTTTCCTTTTTTTTGCCTTTTATTATTATTATTTTTTTGCTTTATAACAAATTTAATCAGTTATACATATACATATGTTCCCATATCCCCTCCCTTTTGCGTCTCCCTCCCACCCTCCCTATCCCACCCCTCCAGGCGGTCACAAAGCACCGAGCTGATCTCCCTGTGCTATGCGGCTGCTTCCCACTAGCTATCTACCTTACGTTTGGTAGTATATATATGTCCATGCCGCTCTTTCACTTTGTCACAGCTTCCCCTTCCCCCTCCCCATATCCTCAAGTCCATTCTCTAGTAGGTCTGTGTCTTTATTCCTGTCTTACCCCTATGTTCTTCATGACATTTTTTTTTTCTTAAATTCCATATATATGTGTCAGCATACAGTATTTGTCTTTCTCTTTCTGACTTACTTCACTCTGTATGACAGGCTCTAGGTCCATCCACCTCATTACAAATAGCTCAATTTCGTTTCTTTTTATGGCTGAGTAATATTCCATTGTATATATGTGCCACATCTTCTTTACCCATTCATCCGATGATGGACACTTAGGTTGTTTCCATCAGGGTAGCATCTTAAACAAATTCTTAATAAATACATTTTGGATGTAATAAACCCATCCAAGAGAAAAAATCAAGGAAGGCTTTTCTTCCTCCCAGATACACAGAACTGAATTCAAAATTAATGCTTGCAGGACGGTTTTACATCCTGTGATAGTGTCCAAGGGACATTTCTAAAGTCTTACTAGAGCAATCTGAGAAGCAAAATTTCATTTCTCTAAAGTGTTCTTGCTTACTTCTGAACATCATGGAACCTGAGATGGGAAAGAAGGAAAAAACCAAAGATCCCACTGTGGCTTTCGTGAAGGGTCTTGTGAAGGGTCTTGTGAAGCCACTTGTGAAGGGTCTTGTGACGATTCCGCAGGACTGACACCTGATATAGACTTTTCTTACTTCTGTGAAGTACCTAAAACTATGGGAGTGAGTTTTAGGGCATTGCTTACAAACAGTTGCAGTATATATAATTATGAATGAATTTGCATAAACTTGTGCTAAAAATATACGCCATGAGCTCTATAGATAACTTGCTGTGGGTATTTTGGTGCTTGGGAATCATGAAAAAAAACAGCATGATAATAATACTTCCATGATAATAACACAATGAGCAAGAAGTCTTTTTTTTTTTTTTTTTTTTGGTACATGGGCCTCTCACTGTTGTGACCTCTCCCGTTGTGGAGCACAGGCTCCAGATGCACAGGCCCAGCAGCCATGGCTCACGGGCCCAGCCACTCCATGGCATGTGGGATCCTCCCGGACCAGGGCACGAACCTGTGTCCTCTACATCGTCAGGCAGACTCTCAACCACTGCGTCACCAGGGAAACCCCAAGAAGTCGTTCTTGATGACTCTGAATTTAACAGGAACAACTTCAACAATGTAGAAGATTTTTCCAACAAATAGTGAAAAAGAATTATTCATAAGTAAATGAGATTTGGAGGAATGATGTTTATTTGACACAAACATCACAGAAACACAAGATTATTAGAGCTGAATGCAGGAAGAATGCTCGTACATGGCAAATTTCCCAAATGGGTCCATAGTTATAAAATCAACTAGGACTTTCCAAATAAAAAAGTGTGGATAAATAGCAATGAATTTTTTTACTTTCACTCTGTTAGATTTATAGGTTCTTAGAAACATTTCAATTACTCACATCTGGAAATAATGTTTGTAGTCCTTCCTGAGTTGTTCCTCAAAACCGATTCCTTATTTCAGGGGCTATTATCTGGCCCTGACCTGGAAGCTCCTAGGTGATTAGCTCACAGGCCAGAGAAGGTGTCTTCTGGGGTACAGTGATCTCAATAAAGAGACTTAAAACCATTTCATGAGGAACAGTGGAAGGAAAGAGGGCCAGCTAACCTGGGAATGGAAGACTGAGGTGAGACATAACAGCTACTTTCTAATATTCTAGGTATTATTTTATCAAAGAGAAAGTAGATCTCTTCTATGTAACTCAGGAGTGAGCTAGAACCAGTGAGGAAAGTTTCAAGGATCCAAACTTCTGTTCAATTTGCAAAGAATTTTCTAACAAAGGGAGTAATACTTGGTGGAAGAGGTAATTCCTTTGAAGGAATTTAGACTGGCACTGCTTAGTGAAATTTGAGGGATGTTTTTGCTTTGCCACTCAAAATGGTATCCACAGGTAAGATGGGAATAAACACACAGACCTACTAGAGCATGGACTTGAGGATATGGGGAGGGAGAAGGGTAAGCTGTGACAAAGTGAGAGAGTGGCATGGACAAATATACACTACGAAACGTAAAATAGATAGCTAGTGGGAAGTAGCCACATAGCACAGGGAGATCACCTAGGTGGTCTGTGACCACCTAGAGGGATAGGGAGGGTGAGAGGGAGGGAGACGCAAGAGGGAAGAGATACAGGAACATATGTATATGTATAACGGATTCACTTTGTTATACAGCAGAAACTAACACACCATTGTAAAGCAATTATACCCCAATAAAGATGTTAAAAAAAAATGGTATCCACAGAATGGGGCTGGTCTACACCTTTTTTTTTTTTTTTTTTCCTCCTGGAGATGTATATTTTAATGATTTTTTAATCACAATTTGACTCCTAAAATGATGGGTCCTATCAATTAAAACAAACTACATTACCAGGAAATCCATTAATAAAATGTAGACCACTTACATATTTATGTATGAAATATTTTATGTGTGTATCTGATGTACTAACAAACATAGGATCATGATCTATTCCTAGATGTTCTTGTTGGGGGAAGGGAGGTAAGAACACAATATGAAATCTACCCTCTTAACAAATGTTTGTGTGCAATACAGTAATGTTAACTATAGGCACATGTTGCTAGGCAGATCTCTGGAACTTAATCTACTTACATAACTGCAACTTTATACTCAATGTATGGCAACTCCCCATTTCCCCTTCCCCCAGGTCCTGCCAACCAACACTCTACTTTCTGCTTTTACATGTTTCACTAATTTAGATGCCTCTTATAAGTAGTATCATGCAGTATTTGTTCTTCTGTGTCTGGCTTATTTCACTTAGCGTAATGTCTTCAAGCTTCATTCATGTGGTTGCATATGACAGGATTTCCTTCTAAGTCAGAATAATATTTCATTGTATGTGTATACTACATTTTCTTTATCCATTCATCTGTCCATAAGCATTTAGGTTGTTTCTACCTCTTGGCTATTGTGAATCATACTGCAATGAACATAGGGGTGCAAAGAACCCTTTGAGATCTTGATTTCTACACGTTCCTTGGTATTAGTTCAGGACAAGAGAAAGAGCTTGTGCCAGATTGTAAGTGGACACACTGCTTCCTTCCTCAGTAGAGATTTGCTATGGAAAGAAAATGTCAACAGAACTAAACAATGTACTTAGTGACATTCTTGCTGCAATGGAAGGAATACTTTGAGTATTTTGAGTACTTTGACTATGGCTGCAATGGAAGGAATTTACCCATTAAATAGTAAAATACTAGAGAATTTTCACAGTAATCAAATTATCACACTACAAAATATATATAAATGGAACATCCATTTGAACACTAAGATTTATATTTCCCCAATTGAATATATGTTTGAAAGTCACACATCACAATTATAGAAAATTGCAACAACAACAAAAAAAGGATCATTACCGTTCCCTGGTATTTATTGAAGGATTCTATTAGTTGGATGTGATGTGCACCAGGCAGAGTCTTTAGGTTGACTAAGTAATACATATTGCATATATGCATGTGCTACTATTTAAAAAGAAAGATTCTGTTATAATTATAAAAGAAGAATTCATCTTAAAGTGCAACTGAATTAAAAGTAGCTCTTTCTTATGTGCTTTCCCAAGCATATATACTAAAAGTACCATCTCGGCTACGTAGAAGTCCAAAATGCTTTTTATTTTATTATTTTTATTTTTTTGCCCACGCCACACAGCATGTGGGATCTTAGTTCCCTGACTTAGTTCCCTGACCAGAGATGGAACCCGTGCCCCCTGCAGTGGAAGTGTGGATTCCTAACCACTGGACCACCAGGGAATTCCCCAAAATGCTTTTTATGTGATGGATATTCTTACATGAAAATGCTTGCTAATCATGCAGGGCCTCTGCATCCAGCTGTGCAGTTTGTGTTATGTAAAATGCACAGAATGAGGGAGCAAAGTAGGAGGCTGAACTCCAGCCCCCATGAGCCCTGGCAGTGAAACCATATCAGGCGTAGGGTCACCATCCATCCCAGTTTGCCCAGGACTGAAGGGTTTCCCAGGATATGGGGCTTTCAGTGACACAACCAGCATGGTCCTGTACAAAGCAGGCATGGTTGATCAGCTTAATCAGGTCACAGATGCACTTTATGTTCTAGTTTCAGCCTTGGAATCTTTTCTGTAGAACTGTAGGCCTGAAACAACTGAAACAATGAAGCCATTTTTTTCACATCATTTCTTTTCTCCTTTTGTTTTCAAGGTGAAAGAGCCATGTAATCATGCCAACATCCTGTCCAAGACTGACCCAAGAACCTTCTGGACTAATGATGACTCAGGTATTATTGGAAAAATACATTTTGGCCTTGTGATATATAGAAAGCATGCGGCGGTAAAACCCCACACAAAGGCAAGGTTTAGGGGACATTTTTGGTTCTGCATGTTTGTTTCTTTATACATAGTCCAACACTTGAATGTACTTCACAACTACTTTTTTATAAGTCCCTTTATTTTATCTTCTTTTTCAATTTCTAAAGCATGTATACCATTAAGTACAGCTTGATGAATTGTGAAATACATTCAAGTGTTGGGGGAACAAACCTATGAGTCTATTTCCTGGAGTGGAGGACAGAGAAATAAGATAAGATGGGCAAATATACTGATCCAAGAGTCTCTTCCAAGGGAAGGAAGGGATTAAAAACCCTAAGGTGAGTCATATTCCAAATACTCAGTGGAGGGCAGGTATGACTTGCACTATCAATCCCGAAGTATAAATCTAATCAGAATCAGAGGAATACTACTTTCTGAGATCGGAGAATATGCTTCAGGTGTGTAATTAAAAATTACACTCAGACCAAGGGTAGGTATGTTTTTATAGGAAACTGAAGACATAACATCTTTTCATCCTTTTCCACAAACACATTGAACCATGAGGCCTAATGACACCAAGTAAAGACACTAGAACTGAGAAGAGAAGGTTCAGTAAAAGAAACAAAATAATTAAGAGGGTGATTCTAAAGCTTTCACCTTCTCTAATTAAATAGGGTCTAATTAAGTGGAGAATTGTGGTGATACCTAATATTTGTATTAGGTCTCACGGTTTGTATATTTGTATAGATCTCAGTGTGTTCACAAAAACCTAATTTAGTGTTTGGGCCAACCCTATGAAATAGAGGGGCACACGTGAGAGATGAGATCAGATGCTGAAAGAGGGTAGCTGACATCCAAAGCTCATGAGCAGAGAATGTCAGGACTGGGAGGGGGATGGAGAACCTGCGTGCTCAGTTCTGTATCACTCTTCCTAGGAAGAAGCAGCTCTCCTCTGAGAAGCAGCATGAGCTAAATTGGTGCTTTAATCTTTTCTTTATAAAAGAGAGTCAGAGACTCTGCCTATCAGCAGAAGCAGGAGGGGTTGGAGAGGGAAAAACACTCTGCTGCCTTTTTTTCAAAGACCAGGCTTACAGTAAACTTATTATCAATTTCATCTGTCAAAAAAATTGTTCTGTCTTGTTTTATGTCCTTTGAAGAAAGATGAAGAAACATGAAAGTGAATTGGCCTATTTATGCCATCATTGTGGTCCATTAGTAGTACAGCCTCAAAATAAACAAGCTGTCCACCGGCTAATACTACTCTTAAGATCTACAGCACATATGCTGTGAAGGAGCCATGTAGAACAAAACATAACAATTAAAAAATGATTTTTTTTTTAGTTTTTTAAGGAACTTCCATACTGTTCTCCATAGTGGCTGTATCAATTTACATTCCCACCAGCAGTGCAAGAGAGTTTCCTTTTCTCCATATCTTCTCCAGCATTTATTGCTTGTAAATTTTTTGTTGATGGCCATTCTGACTGATGTGAGGTGATACCTCAATGTAGCTTTGATTTGTATTTCTAGGAAGACGCAAGAGGGAGGAGATATGGGGATATATGTATATGTATAGCTAATTCACTTTGTTATACAGCAGAAACTAACACACCATTGTAAAGCAATTATACTCCAATAAAGATGTTTAAAAATAAATAAATGATTCTTAAAGTTATGCAAAGAGAATGGAATTAGAAGGGAATCTGTACAGGTCAGATCCAGAAAATTCTGCTTAGATACTTTTTGGAGCTGGAGAAATTATGTTACAAGAAAAACTACTGCAGAACGTGTACAGAAATAGTAATAGGAATGCTCTGGATTTACTCATCTTAAAAACTTTAAAACAATTTTTATTGTATCTTCAATGGGGTTACAAAGATAGTATCATTTCTGTAGTAGCAGCTCCCTTAATAAAGATCCTCTCCAATAATTAATTCTTAGACTAAGGTCTATGTTTAGTGCTTTGGTGGGGAGAGGTAGTTGTTCAGTCAATGACTGAGACATGGGTATTAAAATCCCCACCTATGGTGGTAGAATTATCTTTTGCTTTCTAAAATTCAGACAATTTTTACTTTATATATTTTGAAGCTCTGATGTTAAGTACATACACTCTTATAATTGTTGTAAGTTCTTGATGAATTGTGTTCCTCTTTATCTCTGGTAAAAGTCTTCATTTGAAGTCTTTTTTTTTTTTCCTGATATTTATATAACCTAGCCAGCCTTCTGACACCTACTCTTCATGTGATATATTTTTTCTATCCATTTACTTTCAACCTACTCTGTCTTATAGTTAAAGTGCTTGTCATATAGACCTCATATAGTTAGGTTTTCCTTTTAAAGACTATCTGACAATCTCTGCTTTTGCTTGGAATGTCTAGATAAATTACACTTAATGTAATTGTTAGATATAACTATACCATCTTGGTATTTGTTTTCCTCATGACCCTTCTCTTCGTTTGTTGTTCTTCCTTTTATGACTTCTCTAGAATTATGTGAGTATGTTTTAGAATTCAATATTAATTTATCTATTGGCTTAGTGGTGGCTCTAAGGATTACAATTAATAACTAAGTTTTCACAGACCATTATAGAAAAGTTCAAACAGCATAGGTCTATTTATCCCACTACTCCTCCCATGCTTTACATTATGGTTGTAATATATATCACTTCTACATATGAAATTAAACCAATGGTATAATGTATTTAAAGGAAAACCATCCTTTTTATTTTCTGAGAGGTTTACTATTTCTGATGCTCTTCATTTCTTCTTGAAGATCCAATTTTCCTCAGAAATCATTTCCTTTTAGCCTGGAAAAACTTCTTTTAGTGTTTCTTATAATGCAGTGATTCTCTGGCAATGACATCTCTCAGTTTTCTTTTATCTTTATGATATGGCTTTATACATGAAAATATTTTTATTTAATTCTTGAAGGATATTTTTTTCTAGATATAAAATTCTAAGTTGATGACTTTTTTTTTTCTTTTATCGCTTTAAAGATGCTGGTCCATGGTCTTCTTCTCTCTATAGTTTCTGATGAGAAGTCAGTGATGATTTAAATTATTGTTACCCTGAATGTAATATGTTGTCTTTCATTGGCTGCTTTAATTTTTTTTTAATCTTTGGTTTTTATCAGTTTGACTATGATGTGTCTAGAATAGAATCAATGTTCTTTAAGATGTAGAACTCTGAAGTTAAACACTCTTCTAGTCTATTAGTAGTTTTCTTAGAATTTGAATCTGAGGGATGCAATTGTTTCTGCTGTAGTTTCTACACTGAAGCATGCCCTTTCTTCATCAGGACATCAGCACCCCAACAAAAACTTCTCCTAGATGCCTTCAATTCTGTTAGATGTAAACACAAGCTAAAGCCACTCCACAGCCTTCTGCAAATTTATAAGCCTGCAAATGGATTGTTTATGAAGACAATATTCTAGTCATAGTATGAATTTTATTAGAGTAACTTTTCCCAGTTCCTGAAATAATTGTGATAAAATGGTTCCATCATTTCCTCCAGCAAATATATTTCAGTGAATGGATTATTTCCATTCAAAGCCAGCCATCATCCGAGAGTATTTTACTTGTTTAATCTAATGTATAGTCTCAATACGCAGTTTAAGTAGAGTTCAATATTGGAGGTAACTAGTCAAGATTGCTTGATAGAAATAGAAGTTAAATTTAAAAATCTTTTGTTTTGAAGTAGGGAATTACTGAGGGTTAGCTCACCCTGAAATCTGGTGAGATTGCCTAGATTTTCATACCCATTATCTTTTTGCATGACTACCAGAGGATGGGGCTGGCATGCTCAGTTGCCATATGCAGATATGGTAGTTGGAGAAACAAAAGTAATTTTTTAAAAGCTTTTTTTAAAAACATAATATGAAAGTAGCATATGTTCATCATAGGAAAGAAATGGAAAATTAACCACCCATAATCCTCCCACCCACACTTTTTTTCATTGGACTTGACTCTCTTGTGCATTCCCAGCATTTGTTCTGACAAAAGCAAACAGGCTGCACAAGTTTAGTCTCTTTCCTATTATCTTTGTTTTTAGGCCTTCAAACCTGATTTTTTTGTTTTGGCACACCTTTGTTTTTCAATTGCTGGTCCTTCAGCAGCCTGTAACATCCTCTTAAATGAGAATTTCAAGGTAGGATGAGTTTCCTCACACTTTCAGAATGTGTGTTTTTCTAGGTGCTATTATTGGCAACACAGATAATGGGCTTTACTTAGAGGAAGTCAGATAATGAAGCAGTTAAGCAATAAGGTTTGTTTTGCAAGGGCCATGATTTTAACTGGGCACCTGTTTTGCCAGGTAGGAAAATGTAGCTCCCTGATGTTCTCCCTGGGCTCTTACTTGAAGTCACCTTTTAACAAAATGCAATCCTACCCTTGGGATGTTCAAAATGTCTAGATTTCTTTCAAGCAAAAATTAAAGAGGAAGATTCATTATTGTGCAAATTTTTTCCAGAAGGAAAACTAAATTTTCCCTATATTTTCAGGATTATCATTATTTCTTTATATTTTTTAAATGATTCATCACATTTTAAAATTCAGCCCAAATTTCTGGGGATGTAGAAATCAATATCAAGAGGTATATTCATATTTATATGGGAGCAGTAATTTTTGTACCAAATGTAGAAATGAAAAGATGCATAGTTTGAAAACATAGGGACTACAGAAATATTTCAGTGTTTCAGAGAATACATAAAGTTAGATCATTGCGTTAATATAAGGAGAGGGAGGACTTCATTCCATAGATCTTTCAAAGTGGAGAAAATATAACTTCTAGATTTTTTTTCTTAAAAAGCAAAACTCTCATATTTAATATCCAGAAAACTGTTGCTTCATTCCTCAAGATATGGAATTATCTAACCCCCTCACCCTGCCAAAAAAAAAAAATGTGGGAAAAGTTCAACACAATCTGCTTACACAGAAACTTTCCATCTGATACTTGTTGGCCAGTGTAGACTTTGCCTCTTGCTATTAGAGATAAACCATTTGGTAAAAATCTGTGGATACAAGAAGCTCTCTTAAGTAGACTGACCTCATTACTCAGGTCTTAACTAAAAAAGGTAGCTATCTCAGTAATGAAAGCCACCTTACCCACAGTGAGAAATTCCAAATATCACATAATGCCACCCATGGGAGCAGAGATGGAGGTAGGCTTTGGAAAGAACAGGGACACGCTTCTGGCTGCTTCTGACTTCCCCTACTTCTGCCGCTCAAAGCTTTCAGAATCAAACTTGGTATTTATTCCCTCCATCTTAGATCAGGAAGCCAAAATCATTGTCAGTTTTCTGAACCGCATCTCTTTCAGCCAACTGGACTCACATCAGTGCTGACCAGCAGACCATCTGGCCATGCTTCCCAGTGAGCCACGCATGGAGCAGCAGGAAACTGCTCAACACTTTACTTTCTGCTGTGATTAGTGCTGTGAGCTCTTGAGTAAGGCTGCCTGAGTTTGCCACCAAGTTCAGTGCTTATTACCTGTGTGACTTTGCAGGAATGATTTCACCTTTCTGTGCTTCCATTTCTTTCATGTGCAAAAATGGAATATTATAATAGATCATAGTTTTGTGAGGGCAAAAGGAGATAATTCAGGTAAAGGTACTTAGAAGTCTGTCTAGCATATAGGTAGTGGTCAATTTATGACAGCTCATTTTTTTACTTGGAGAAAGAATTATGTCATTTATACAAACCTGAACACTCATCCCCCCGCCATATATAAGGTCTACAATCTATGGGTTGAAAGAAGAATACATTTTATTTTGTCATTACTCTTACTATTTCATACTTTTCTGAACCCATAACTTGTTTTTTTGCTTCATTTTGTTTTTTTCTTCTCTCTGAACCAAGAAGCTCATCATTCACCGTCTTCTGTTATCTGGGTCCCCATACACAGCACTGATAAGCTTCCTGAAAATAAACATATGGCGGACCATAAAACCCTCAAACTGGAAAGAACCTTAGACATCGCCTATTCATTTAGATAAAATATTGCATTCTTAAGCAATGGTCCATAAAGCAGAAATGCACTTAGTTTTGCATGACTTTAACCATTTACAATGGTTTAGAGGGTTCCCAGGTCAAGGACAGGTTGTTTATTCCAGCGAGTAGCGAAATGTCATCTCAAAACTTTTCTGTTTAAAGTTACTTAGAGTCACGCACATCTAGCATTTAAGTTTGAAAGCAAAACATCAAATCCGATCCTCATGATGGTCCTGCTGCCTAGTGTGTGAATGTGTAAACGTGTGACTAGAGACTCATCCAGCTCAGCGCAGAGAAGCCCCCTCCCTCTCTCTCGCATTGTGTCAGTTAAGTTTTACAGTTGGAGCAGTCTGTTTCTCCCTTTGTTAAACTCACAACTTTCTCTTCCTCTTGATTATGACCAAAATTACTCGTTATTTGTGCTGTTTGACTCAAAGCTAAACTAGCAGTTTTTTCACAATTTTATTTTTCTGATTCCCCAGCATTCTTTTTTTTTTTTTTTTTTTGGCCTCGCTGATTGGCATTCGGGATCTTATTTCCCTGACCAGGGCTCGAACCCGTGTCCCCTGCATTGACAGGCGAATTCTTAACCACTGCACCACCAGGGAAGCCCCATAAGTTTGTTTTTTATGTCTGTGGGTCTATTTCTAGAAGTTCATCTGTATCATTTGAAAAAAGGATTTTAGATCGTTTAGATCGTTGCCTTAATATCAAAAATATTTTATCTGGTCAAATATAAACGTAGTTTGCAAAATTTGAAGAAAAATTATTTACAACTTTAAAATTGTATGTAATAAGGAGAATGGGCCAATGACATGAAAACAGGCTTTCCCTTGGATGAAATGGCCCACAGAGAGGGGTGGGTGCAGGATAGAGAGTGACGGATTAGGAAGGGAGGGGTGGGACGGATGGGTTGGAGCCTAGTGAGAGGGAGGTTTGTGCGAATCCAGGATGCCCACAGTAGAGAATAGAATTAAAACTTAGGCAGCAGTGAATCACCAGGAGATGAATAGATGAGGTGCGTTTTAGAAACCTTTCCAATCACACGGTGTACCATCCTCTGGGTTTCCCATGCATGTTTTAGCTCTAGGAAGATTCCCCTGAACCTGGAGATTTGGGACCCATGGAATGGGTAACCACGCAGTATTACTTTAAGTCTGCATTTCCTCACCCAACCTCACCAATCCTCTCAGTCCCAAGAGTGTCCAGCCTTATGTCTCATCCAGCTGTGGGTCTAGATGTGGTCAATCCAGGTTGCATCACAGCCCCTGAATGAATTTTGTTAGAATTTCTCTCTCTTTCACTGTCCTTGTTTTTTTGTAATTTATTTTTATAATGGGGTTTAGCTGATTTTCAATGCTGTGTTTATGCCACTTTACACCCACTTGATTCACTTACAGAGAGATCTCAATAAATACTTTTTAAGATTAAAAAAAAAAAATTTAGGGCAGGGAGCCCCAAGCAAACTCATTGGTAAAGTGAGAGTTGATTGAAGTCAATTGATTCTAAGATTCTTTCTTACTCTGAAACTCCTTTATTCTATGAAGGTGTAAATTGATAACAAAGAGAAAACACAAAAGGATTTAGAAAAAAAAGTGGTTTAGGGTGGGCTGGGGCCTTTGGAATAGACTTCAATGAACAGTGTATCTCGGAGAACTCTGACCTTTTTTCCTCAGAAGCACGTGGCAATCAGCTCTTTCCACTGGTTAAAATTTTGGCACTTAGAGGAAAATTTTACATTAATATTTCAGCTGCACTGTTCTTATAGGTATTAAATTACATAACACACTTGAGTTTTCAAATTGTTCACC